>NW_027269278.1:14954147-17354147 GCF_023055355.1 Agelaius tricolor
CCGTGCTTTTTTCTTCCTATCATCTACCATGCAACAGGCCACCAATATTTTTTTCAAAATGAGCTTTTGCTAATTGAAAACAGGAGAATGTTAATGTATCAGTTTCGGTCTTACAAGAAAAGCAATTTTGAAAATCAGCCACTACACACCCAAGAAAAGCCCCAGCTCTGAGCTCACCATTTCCCCCAACCCACGTGTTCCCTGACAATGCCATTCTGCCACAAATGGGAAAGATGACTGGAGGCCAAACCTCTGGGCTAATACACCACTCCCTCTGTAATTCCATTAACTTCGGGGGTCAGGGAGGATGTAATCCAATGCAAAAGTTGCCAGTAATGGCATTTTAAATCAGTACAGCCATCAGCACATACAGGCTGCAATTCTGATAATCTACCTAATGAGCCCAAATGTGAATAATATACATGAAACTTAGTAAAAATTTCAAATCCATGGCAATGTCTGAGGATATTAAGTTTCCCAAATCAGTTTAGTTTTTGAATGAAAAGTTCAGCTGGATATGTTATCCTGCCACAGAATGGAATATGGGGAAATTAGAAGGAATTTTTTTTTCCACTCAGTGTGTCTTCTTAAGAAGACATTCCTCTAAAACCATGCTTGACTCCATACACATCATTCACCTCTCTTATGAAACTATGTCGTTTTTATACATTGCATGTGGCATTTAGTGCATGCAATTATCCCATATCGCCATCACAAAACCAACAGAACAATTCTGAATGCAACTTCAGAGTGAGATCTCTTTCCAAACATCCTGATAAAGCACATCCTGGAAACACCCACACAGTATAAATGGAATCCAATGCAATCCGGCCTTTTAAATTTTGCAAACAACAAGTTGAAAATGGTAAAATCGCCTGCTGAACGAGCCTCCCCTTCGGCTGAGCGCAGGCACAGAGCCAGGGGATGCTGGGAGATCATTTGGAAAAACCTGCTATTATATAACAAAAGCCAGGGTACATGAGCAAGGTTTTTAAACCATTAGAGAACTGAGAACTCAAACCAGATTTTCAACTAATCACTGAAAGACACTTCTGCGACCCAGGGACCAAATCCCTGCTGAATTCCAGGTTCAGACACTGAGCACCAAACCATCGGCACTACCTACAGGAAGGCCACAACTTTGAGTAGGAGGTAAGCATTCACAGATGCAAGAACAATACTTCATTTTTAAATAAAAAATTCTGATAATGTTCACATCTTGCCTAATGCAGAACATTTCGACACAGGAGGTAACATTTGTCAAAAGAACAAGCATCTGGAAAAGGCTTTTTGGAACTGAAATGCTCCAAACCACAGGTGTGTTGTTATAGGTAGACATTATTAGAATTTGCAAATTCAGAAATTAGTTCACTTCAGTAACCCTGCCCTATATTCTTATGTAGCCATTTTAGTTGGTTTGCCCAAGAAAATGTACTTAGTGCAACACTGAGCAGCATCAGAGACACCCAAACACTTCTGAGCTCAGATCTTGGGACAGCGCTCATCAGTATGGCAAATAAACCACATTACAAGAAAACAATGCCATAATTGGCCAGTGGGGCAGTTTCCTGTCTTCTTCCCCTGAGGCAATCAGGCCTTTTTTTTAGTCTCATTTCCTAAGGAAACCAGGATCTGCGAGATCACATTGTCTGCTCATGAGTCTCTCCCAACGGTTTTAACCCTTTGTCCATTCTCTACCTAAGTCTCAAAAAAAGTAAAGTTTTGATATTTTCATGTCAATATCTTGACAGAAAAAGTTCTGCCACAAAAGGGAAAACAGGTACAACTGAGCCAGGCAAGCAGCAAATGCATCCTTGTGCAGCCCAAGTGGAAGGGAGGACAGGACACGAGGATCACAGTTCAGGGACAGTTCTAAAGGAAGGCAGGAGAGCACTGGATGTTTGCAGCGGAACTCAGGTTCATAGGGAAGTACAGAGAATATTGGAGTGCGGGCTACAAAGGTTATGTCAGTGATCAAAGAACATTATGGTGACAAGCAGACATGATGAATGGAGTTATTGTGATAAAGGAGCACAGGAAACAATACAAATCTGTGGAAAAACAGGGTTTCGTTTCATTAGTTTCACTGCTCATGGAACAAACCCTTACTTTAACAAAGCTATACCTTTTTTTTTTATCTCTGCTTTTCCCTTCCCTTTACTGCCATTTTCAACTACAGATTTTTTTCTTGCTGCTTTCATTGTGGCTATGGAAAAGCATCTTCTACAAGCAGAAAAACAATAGAAGACCTACTTAAGAAAACACTAAATTATCAGTGACAATTGAACATAAGCAAGGTTATGTCTATGTTCTGACTTCACTCATTAATAGAAGGTGGAAATTATGTGCAATTCTGTCATGCCCCTTCTCACTGTCTTTCAATTTTCATAAACATTTGCCCCAATTTTCTTAAGAGATGTCCTTTAAGAATCCAGCAACCATTTTAAGGAGCATTATTACCTGAATTTAGGAACAGGTTAAGTGTGGCAGTAAGATGCCTGTAACTCATCATGTAACTACAGAAAGATTAATTCTACAATGCAAATAACAAAGTTAAGAAGTCCTGTGAATAGACCATGAGACTGTACTTCCCTTTCCCCCAGAAATCTACTCTTCTAAAAGCAAGGGATCAACTAACATTATCCATTTGGACATGTAAAGGTTGAACCAGGATACGTAAATACAGCCTAAGCAAAACAACTAGGAAAATCTCCTGTTCTGAATTTGTGGTATCTCTTTCTACATATCATCACAGTGAATTTTTTAGGATTCTATAGGAGTGATAATGACCTATCTTACTGAGGAAACACTTCAATTAAAGCACAGCTAAAAGTTCTGGTGAAATCTCTTATTTCATTCATTCACACAATGCAGGAGAGTTTCAAGTAACACAGTTCCATAGCAGGGTAAGACTGAACCATCCATTAAATAACAAACAACAACACTGAGAGGCAGTTGAAGGACACACCAAGATGTTGGACAGAAAAATGCCTCTATTTAATTCTCCATCATGTGAATGTGAAACATTATATTCCCCTGGCAGAGCTTCAGAACTATGAAGGCAAAGGGCAATCCCCAGTAGGTGAGAAAAAGTATCTGTTTGGAAAATAACCAAAATTTGGAAATTCTTCCCTTGGGTATTATCACTAACCATTCAATTGAATAGAAGGTATCTATTCTTATCTTATTCCTATGATCATGACATCCAAGAGCCATAATCATTTGCTCTTCTTGGTGACAAATGCTGAAACAACCATGGCAAGAGGAAATAGAAAATAAATTTAAAAATAACTCCAATGTAGATTTTAGTGGCATAAACCCTTCTGGAGATGGATGTAAATAACAAGCTTATTTATTCAGACTCCTTAAAAATATATAGATATGGGGTTTTTTTTTTCAGTTTACTGAGCGAAGAAAAATTATTTTCAAACTGTTGAGGCTAGGAAGGGAAGGTTGGAAGAAGGTGAGTGTTATACAAGGCTTTGCCCCAAACAAATGAAAATCTTTGAGTGAATTATGGTCTGAGTAGTTTCTTTTTTAAGACACATCAAGGCATTTCAGTATGTGTCAATAAAAGCCCACCTGGAGGAAGAAATTACAGAGCACTGGAAAGAACGCCAAGATTACTCAAGTCTTTGTGTTTTCATTTGTTTTAAATCTGTGTGTTGTTAAAACAAATGTAGAAATTAGCCATATGGGAACTTAGTTTTGGTGCAATATCTTCATCTGTCACCGCATTTGGGAAAAAAGCACACACACAAGATCAGTGGCCAGGGAGGGAGGGTGAGAACAGCACACAAGGAAACAATGCTGAACATATGCACAGGATTTCGACCTCGCAGCATGGTGACTAATGATTATTTCATAAATACTGAAGCTGGCATGGGTTCTTATTACTGAAGGGGTACATTTTTAAAGATCAGCTAACAGTTATTGTATAGGAAGGTAGCTCACACCTCTCACTGGGACAACTTGCCCTTCCACTCAGTGTTTCTTACCCAAATGCAAACCACACACTTATTTTCAATTCAAACCTTAGACCCAGTCCATGTAAGACAGGGGCTTAATAGCTTTCCAAACTCTCATTTGGCCTCAGTTATACAACCAGCTGACACTGAAAATAATTAATGCCCTTTAGGACTCGCATCTGCTCCTATGGTTCCATGTCAAGGTTTTTAATTGGGCTATTTTGGCATTTGGAGACAATGGCAAGGTGAAATAACCTTTCTTTAATATTTCTGAGGTCAGAAGTTAGTCCTGCCAAAGGTCATCCTTCAGGTTCACAAATGAGTCATTTGTATCACCTAATGCAATCTGTGACTTGCAAATTGCACTGGGAGATGTTCTAGTGCATTAATTAGTCCATGTGGTGAATACTGAATTCATCATTACCAGTGAAGCCTGTGCAGGCGTGCCAATACTCGTTTTGGTGGGTTGCAGTAGCTGATTATATTACATATTCCCCTTCAAACTGTGGTCTTTAATATCGGGCCTTGTTTCCTGCTAAAAGCAAAGACAAGGACAGACCAATACTCTCACTCTGAACAGTGCAACACAGGAAACCTACACATCAGGAATTCTCCAAGCGTGCAAGGAGCCACCTCAGCTCATTCATTTGGGTTCTGCATCCAGACACTGCCATCCAGCACACCCGCACCCAACACCATTGCTGGATTGTACTCAAGTCAGAAGACAAGTGGAAACTTCAGAAACTGGGCTTACCTGTCTCCTGCTTGTCTGAGCCTAAAGAGTAGTTCTGATATATTTAATTTTTTTTTTTTTTTTTTGTTAGCTGGTTGGTTGGTTTTCTCCATAGCTGTGGGGATTACAAGCTTTAAAACCAGACAGGCATAAGCAGTAATTAACTGCAATTCTCTAGTGACCTCATGTCTACAAAAGCAGGGCCTTTTAGAAAGCACAATGAAGCAAGAGCACAAGAGCACTACTAACATTTTTCAGAGAGGATCTGGTTATCAGGCAAATGTCCCAAGTTTCCCAGATTTTATTTCCAAAAGTGACATGTCACTATCATCTTGTATACCTGCACATGGCAGAGCCACTCTCCTCAGCCCTGAGGATCCCTCTGGGAGCAGAAGGGGGGTTTCTCTTGTGTTTTCCCCTACATGCTTCCATGCCCCAAATCTCCCCCTGCCCTGGTGCTCCATGGCTGGTGCTGCTCCCCACATTCCTCACAGCTGCCTGGCCCACACCCCTACTACATTTAGGGTCCCTCTGTGCCCCAAGATAGGTCAACACCAAACCCAAGGCCACTTTTAAAAAATCAACATTCAGTCAAGCCTCCTTGCTGCACAGAAACCTTGCAGAGAATTTCACCCCAAGTCACAGTCTGATCTTTCAGCTGGTTGGCAGCTATTGCCTATAATGAAGGGATTATTAATTTCTGTTTCAAAGGGATAGGAGATCAGGATATGGACACGGCATGACTGTACCATCTGTGCAGTTGACATATATTGATTCATACCATCTTCCCATCTGTCCTTGACACTACAGAGCATCAGAGGTCACAATCAACTCTTTGCTGGAATTCCCCCAAAAAACAAGTTTTTATCCAGTTCCCTGTCAAAAAAACACTTCGAACCACTTTTACAGAAAATGGATCACCTCTTCAGTTATTATGGAAACAGATACAGAACCCACAGTTTGGCCTTCTAAATATATGCCACACAAGAGGGATAATAATGACAAATATTACCACACAACAAATAGCAGCTTCAACATCTCTTAACAAAAGGCTCAGGCTAAAATATTGCTCTTGAAACGGAAAGGGATTGAAGGAGCTATGAAAATTAGTGAAGTTCTAAAATGACTTGCATACATATATTACATTACGTACAACAAACCAGTCAGAGAAGAAGGCTGAGAAATGTGAAGTTGGGTGGCATGTGCCTATGGAAAGTGGTGGAGAAAAAGAGAAAAGCTGCAGCTGAGTAAATCATGAAATGTATCAAGGTCTCTGGAGATGACCTAGTTTTGTTTTCATGATAGGTATCATTTTTTCTTCCTGTCATCTTATGCAAATTGCTAATAGCTCAGAAATGAAAACTTTTGAAATGGCCATTTTCTGGCCTTTGTCGGTTTAAATATTTCATCTGGCAGAGCCCACAGTGTAACTGGAAGCACTGTGTGTAATCCAGGCTTAAGCAGTGCTCTTGCAAGACTATTTTCTGTGAGTTACAACTGTCCCAAAACAGCCTTAGGTTAAAACATGTCATGCCTTCTTTTCATTCCAAAGAACTGGCTGAAGAAAATACAACCAGATTTGAGAAAACAGAATTTTTAAAAACCTGTAATAGGAGGAATGGCAAGTAAACAACCACTGTTTTGTTGTTGCTGTTGTGACAGAAATGACTGCACAAGTCCTTAAACAACAGAGGTTAGTCCTCGTGCACTGCTTTCCTCTTTGGTTAACCAAGCTTAACTAAGAGAAATCTCAAACATACTCACACCACCTGTTTTTACACTTAAAAAATAGGAAGGAAAAAGGACAACATGGTCTGGTGGAGTATCAAATCTGAAGTTGTGGGCTCTGATTTGATTTAAGGCCATGGCTCATACTACTAAACTCTACCAGGATCAATTTCTTTACCCACAGCATTAACACAACGTGAAATCTCTCCGCTGTTGTCAGAGTGCAGCAGCAAAGAAAAGCCCCAGAGAAAGAGCTCCTGCTGGATTCAGCTTGTACTTCCAACATGCCAACTCCACATGTTCAGGCAACAAAAACATGGCCAAAAAAGCCACGGATGGGGCCAGCTGGGGATGCCCAGGTGACAAGAGCATCTTGGCAGGTACATCCTACCTGGTTACCCATCCCCATGTGCCAGGATGGCCCGGCCAAGGACAACCTGACACATTTCACGGCAGCTGTGCAAGCGCTGAGATTTATTTTTTTCTGAACGACCCAGCCAGGTTCTGAAACTCAAGGCCAGCAGCACACCACTGCTGTGGTTTACACGTGATACCTCCCCTCTGCATCATCTGTGCTCGCCCAAGTGAGGAATTTTATGAATTGACTTTTGAGCGAGTCCATCCACAACAGGTGACGGCTCGCCGGGGTGCGCTGGCTGCTGGCCCTGCCTGCACCCTGTGCCAGGCAGCTTCCCTCAGCCCTGCCGTGGGCTGTGGGCTCTGCTGGGTGTTTGTGTTTTATTCCAAGGGATTAAACCGCCCAAGGAGCGGAGGGAAAGAGGGCCAAACCCCGGCAGCAGCGGGCCCGCAGCGCTGAGGGGCCGCCACAACATGGCGCCGCGGCCAATGGGGCACGCGCGGCACCGGCCCGCGCTGCGCTGCCACCTGGCGGCCGCCGCCGCGCACTGCACCCACCCCCGATCTCTTCCAAAAACCCCCTAATTTTTGTCTCTCAAAACCCCGTAATTTTTGCATTTCCCCCCCAAAAAAATCTAATTTTTGTCACCTCCGCGGGGAAACACCACAAAATGGGCGTGCACCAGCTCCCTCACACGTGTCCAGCCATGAGGCCTCAGGGTACCTGGCGGTGCAAGGCCCAAGGCTAATAACATGAGGTGGCGGCGTTAATGAGGTAAAATATTGCCGCGTTATTGTTAATCTCTTAATAAATGCATTGAAAACCAGGCACCATCCATTAAAAGCTGCCCAGGGGTTGGGATGTGAGCAAGCAGGTTTTTTCCATGTTAATTTACAATGGGCAAATCGGAAAGTAAAAGGATCTAGGCAAGTTGCAATCCAGTCAGCTTAAGAGTGCACACATGAAATGAGGTTTTCGGGAGTTATCGTTTGACTCATTGCCAACTTTTAAGGTTTCATAATCTCATTCCTTTTATGTGCTTTTTTTTTTCATCCCCAAAAATACTTTTTTTTCCCCCCAAAATATCCATAACTCTGTTTCCATTACAGCGTGCAAAAGCAGCACACCAAAAAACAGGAAAGTGAAAGCTTGGTCCATCTCCCATGAAGGCTCAGTGCAATATCAGACACACTCTAAGTCGCTACTTGTATTAAGCACAGAACCCATCTAAAATGAAACCTTCTGAAAGTACTAGGTGGTTAAGTACCTTGAAAATCATGTTTCAAGGGTACATCAGGGGATTTGTCTTCACTGAGGTGGATGAGAAGCCAGCCCTTTCAAGGCATTTGCTGTAGACATCACAAGAAATCAAAGTCCTGGCGCCTATAGGAGCTGAGGCACCAGAGTGGCTGATCAGAGCCCGGGGATTTACAGTCACAACAGTTACTGACAAGAAATTGTAGGTGCTCTGCAAACCCCCGTGTGCTGATGTGTGAATGCTGCCTGAAATGCAAAGTACCAGGGCTGCCCTGGAGTACAACGCTAATGACGCCGTTGGAAATTACAGCAAATAAACCAAATAGCAGAAGAGCTATGGGAAAGGAGGAAACACCCAACAGGTCAGCTTCCATTAGTTTTCATACCTGTCTGAGTCCATGTTATTCCACTTTGTAATAAAAGGATAAGGAGATCTTTGTAGTTATTTTACTGGGGTCAGAGAGGGTGACGTGCATCTAGAGCAGCCTTCATAACCAAGCAGCAGGAGCATTACTGATCAGCTCAGAACTCACCTGAAGGCTAAAGCCTGAATTGTATTACCATTTACTTTTGTCAATCTGTTATAATGCCTGCCATTCAGTCTAGCTTTTAACCATTCCTGTGTTTATTCTGTGCGTGCTCTGTCTCCTTAATGCAAATAAATGTGTTTATGTGTTGGTTTTTTGTTTATTTTATTTTAATAAGCAAATGCTTTTTTAACGAAGAATGCTAAAAAAAAAAACAAAACACAAACAAACAAAGAACCACCAAACTAGATTTCTGTGATTACAAATTCACTTTACCTTTTCTCTACCTCCAGAGCAATAGGGTGGTGATCCAGGAATCAACTATCACTTATCCCTGTAACTTCCTGTAACCTTCCTGTCTGGGCACAGCAAAGATAACCTCTGCCCCACAGGGCTCACAGTCTAAAAAGCTTTGTCCCACACAACCTCATCACAGTAACCCTTTCTGCACCTTCCTCTTCCACCTCTTTGCCACTCATGCTTTAAGAAATAATCTCAAGTGCTTCCCTGTCTTCCTTTTTAGTGATTCAAAGGGAAGAAAAGACTTGTTGTGGTCAACAAGTGAATGCTGCAGAATCCCAGTAATTAATTCTTGCTTATAGACCAAAACCACCTCTACATCTACCTGCTTGTTCTCAGACAGGGAGACATTCCTACAGCATTTCATGAGCACAAAATTTAACACAAAATCAGAGATATTTGCCACAAGCAGACCAGAACAATGTTTTGCCTCCTATGAAGACCTTCAAGCAGTTGCCACTGGCAGCAAATAAACCACATAATTCTCTGTTAAGTAAGTTACCAGAAAATAAAAAACAGAAAGAAACCCCATTACTTAAAATATTCATCCCCACATCTGGATGATAAAATATAATTCTTATGGCAAAATATAATTTTTAGGCGCTATGTTCCCTATCTGCAATTACATCAAAATCACATTAATTGAGCTATAACACTGTCAGGCCCAGCAGCTGGGAGGCACATCCATACATTCTAAAGAGGTGGCCATTAATTCAGTGCTCCACAGCGTGGCAATGAAGCTGGGATGTCCGTTCCCCAACGTGATTTACTGTCTTTCAAGCTGCTTAAGTGGGAACCTCTACAAAAAGATTTAAGTTAAGTGACTCTTATGCCGAGCTGGAGCTCATTTATTATTGAATTAAGTTTTCATTTCTTTTAAAGGGAAAGAGAAATATAGTTTTATTCGAAACAAGGTAAAACAGTTCAAAGGAATCAACTATTACAATTTAGGAAGTAGGAATATATATCAGTGGGTGATGGTGGCATTTTACTTTTCTATTGCTGTAATGATAAATTTTAAAACAATATATGTACTTATAGTAGAAATATACAAATATATGGTTTAGTATATATGTATGTATACAGATATGGAAAAATATATCTAGAAAATTAGAAATGAAGGTACAGATTAAATGTATCTGAAACATTTATGAGTTTAAGTCCCAAAACTAAACATAGGCTTAGTTTTAAGGCTATATATGCCTGTTATCTTAGCATCCTTTTTCATATACTAGCAGTTCAATCTTTTAAATAATGTATTCAACCAGGTTCTAGTTCAGAAAATATATTGTATTTTATTTCTTTTCCATAAAAAAAAAGACTTGCACCTGGCCCTCAAGCACCTTGGTTAAATGGGGATGGAAAGGGTGGATGTTGTTTTTGTCATGTGCTAAAAACTGAGTCTGAGAGAGAAACAGAAATTTATCCTTCTCAAACAGCAGGTACCCAATTTCTGCCCTGAAATTAAAACATCAGAACACAGCAATCACTGCAATATTTGGCCTCTGTCCTCTAATCACATGAAAGAAATATATTGAGCTAAATTTGCTGCCAGCTTAATTTTATTGAAATTAGTGGAGTTTATCCAACAAAATATTTGGCATCTTCCATTTGATAGACAAAATGTGCCAGTGCAGGGAATGGGATTTGGAGGGAAAGCAGTTATTCTGCATGCTTAATATTCCTGCAATGGCTAAATATTTCTGAGTAAAATATACTTTAAAATAATAACTAAAAATTGCCAGGACCCCCATAATGGTGTCATTTACACTCCAGTCACATGAGTCTACAGCACAAGACCCTTTCATAATTAGGAACGTACACTATATAAGCTCCCTCCCTAATTAGCAAATTATGTTGAAAATAGCATCCTGCTAATTAACGGTTATTATGGCATTTCTGAAGCTGAAGCTTTAATTATCACCAACCTAATGATTGTGTACAGAAAAAAACAACTTTTTTTTCCTTAAATTATCAATAAGGGCAGGAGATTATTATCAGGCGAATCTGCTGACGGCTGATTAATTTGTTTGATGCAAAGTTGCTGTGTGTTTCATATTATTTTATCGGAGTTGCAGGAAAAAGGTACATAATTTGGTTTCATTAGCAACAACTGCTATTTATCACTAGAAGATACCCCTCCCTTTTTTGTTGTTTGTTCAAATCTCTCTGTGTTTTTGCCTGCACCAGCATCAAAGTCAAGAGCAGGAAGTTTTAATTAAGTGACACTAATGAGGTCGTTGAAAATGATACTTCAGCAATTCAGCATGCTGTTAAATGTGTTTATTCTATAATGTCATCAAAGGTGATTGTTTTCCCTTGTAATAGATAAAATTCATTACCATAAGCATTGTACTTTTGAGTGTTAGAGATACAAAATGCGAGTTAGTCAGGTGTGTCTGTTGCACATTTCATCTCATCTACCTCTGTAAATGAATTTGCATCTAAAACTATCCTTGGAAAGGAAATGTAGCATGAGCTGTGGCTGTAAGGGGCTTTTTGTTTAGCAATAGCTAAGCTGTGAGCAACCTGCTTGGGTGTGATCATTGGAGCCCAGCTTTTAGAGCTGCCAATGCATTCACAAGCACACCTTGAAATTCTCTTGGCTGTAGCCTGTTCTGCAAGTCCTAATCAAACTGTTTGAATGAGTTATTTCCAGTTTGCAAAGGAGCTGTAGAGCAGTGACATGAAGAATACCAAGATTTTGAAAATCAAAGAAATCATGATAGGCTGAAGATGTAGATGCAAGATGAACATGCAAGATGTGTTTTGTAAGGAGAGGTTGTCCCAGCTGAACAAGGTGGAAGAAACACACTCTTCAAATCTGAATCAGGAGTAGTTGTGAGCATTTATGAGTCTCTGCTGCTCTGTTCCTCGCTGGGGATTTGGTCATATAGAAATAACCTTTATTTGGCCCCACATTTGCACAGGAAAAAAAACCTTAGAGATGTTTTGTAAGCTATGGCTCCTCCAAACATACACACCAAACCCACTAATCCTGCAAGCAGAGCTAATGAAGAGATATATATATTTGAGATATATATATATCAAATATATATAGATAGATAGATAGATAGATATATAATATATATATATATATATCTCAAATATATATATATATATATATATATAGAGAGAGAGAGAGAGAGAGAGATAATATATAGAGAGATATAAAGATTTGGCATGAGTGAGGGCTAAAAATTCACAAAGGATCCCAAATGTTTGGGACAAGACAGTCCTTGTTGGAGAAACAACGTTTGCATGGATGTAGCACCTGGTGTGATCAATCCTCAAGTTGTTTGATTCCTTGACAAATACATTTCAAAATTTTTTTTAATTAGTATTAATCTTAAATTCAATTTGCAGAACTATGTTCAGTCAGAAGCTGACTGAAATACAAATCTGAACGTACTAAGGGAGCATTAAACAAACATAAACGGGGTTCACCTCTCCTGACACCTCGCAGTAGGTTAAAGACACAGACATTCAGCTTAACTCAGAACGTAATACAGCCCACAGTACTTCCTGACAACCCACTTCAAGACCAAAATTTCACTCATATGATTAAGAACGTCAAAATGTTGCTTTTCTGCCCTTGTACACTAAAAAAAATAAGGAACTAGGTACATGTGAACACCAAGGAGAGTAAAAATATAGTTCACATTTTAATTGTATTTTTTTAAACTATTACAGTTCTGAGATTCTGAAGTTTTCCTTATTTAGAATAACATGAAACTAAAAAAACTAGAGAAATAAGCTCTGTGGGAAAAGTCTCTCTTTTCTTCCCCAAAGAATGGAGACAATAATTTGTTTTGGTTTGCATCAAATTAATTTTTAAAAACTCTGTTTCTTTCCAGTAATTTTTTTTTAAAAGTCAGATGAGGCAACACAAAAAACCTACAAGTTATTCAGAATGCCAAAACACCACAAATATTTTTGTCAGTGGCAAAAGTCCAGTGTTTTCAATAAATAGCATTTGGACACTGCTCAATTGCTAAGTGAAATACAACATGGCATATGTGGGCTTAATACTGGAAATCTTTACTTACAGTTCAAATTTAGAGCTGCTTTTCAAAGCTTTGGTCTTAGTCAGATCCCACTTTAAACACCTGGCCCATCCTGCATGGTTTTCCATCTGGCTGGAGGGAGAACTCTCTCCAACTCAAACAATGTACAGACACCAAATTCACCTTGTCCTTTGGTCCATGACAAAGATGGCCAGGCACATTTGGATTTGTCAGTCCAGCCCTCTGGAGAACCCAAAGAACACAGCATTCCCTGACATGATATTGCAAGGAGATGCTCCATTCTGGTAATATGAATTGTGTTTTACAGTGCAAAGCCACTCATTTCTCCCCCAGCTGTCACCCCTTGCAGTTGCTAACGCTGCAGGGACACATCAAAATGTACTGGAGATAAAAGAGTCTCATCCTTCCTCCCTTAAGTCAATGGCAAAACTCCTACCAATTTCACTGGGGCAGAGCTGGACCTTTAATAAGAAATAAACAGTTCCCAATGTGATTTTTACAAATAATAGTTACAGTGGCACCACAAACAAGCTGTGATGGCTGGATAAGACATGAAAAGAATTTTTGCGTTACAGGCAGGAGCAGGGAATTAGAAATTGCCTGCAAACTCACCCACCCATCCCCACGGCAGGAGCCATAAATCATCATTTTGTCCACACCGAGCAAAAAGCAGGAATCACAGGAAGATGCAGGGAGAGCCGCCCTTCATGTGGACAGCAGGGGACACGTCTGGGTCACATGACCCCTAACCTTATCTTTATTTTTCCATCAAGCTCTGTGACATTTGTCCTTTTTCATTCAATAAGATGCAGGACTATTTGCCATTTTCAAGTAACCCCATTATACAGTACTTCCCATTGACAGACGCGTCCCCACAGTACAAGGTACTTTAACTCTTTCTAATAGGTTTTTTCCTGACTCCTGTATCCCGAGTGGGATTTTGTGTTTTGTTTGCTTTGACAGAAAGAAGAAAGGGAAAAAAGAAAGAAAGAAACATACCCCCTGGGAAAGTTAACCTCAAAACATAACATTTCTGAAGCAGGATAAACCACTATCATAACTGCAGAGGACAACATAATTACAGGCAATACCACAGAAAAACAGATGTACTGAGCAAGCAGTCTTGGCAGTCCAAAGTTAGAAGGTCAATAGGTTGGGTTGCCTAAATTGTAGCTTTTTAAAGCAGGCATTAGTTTCTTTCTGCAGATTAGCCACTTGAGGATCTATGTTTTGTCTGAAATCACAGGCACCTTCTCATCCAAAAGCCCAGCTTCTCCAGAAATATAAAAATTGACATAAAACTTCATTTCAACTAGCACAAAGGGCTAGGGGAGGAGCTGTGTATAGAAACTACAGTTTGCATCTCCAGATGCAAAGCACAGTGCATCTCCAGTGACCAAAGCACAGAGCTGCATTGTCCTTCTGTCATCTGAAGGGGCTCATCCCAGTGTCAGTGTTCCAAGTGGGAGAGGATATCCCATCTTTATCTGTCCTCTACAGACAAAGATTGAAGATATCTTCAGGGGAACAAGTACCTTTATACCTGAGCTCTGACTTATTTTTATGGAAAGCTGAAAGATGCACCCACCTGCTCTATCCACAGTATTAAAATTTTTCATCCAAGCCCTGCCAATTTTAATAGATTGGAAGGAGTAAGGAAGAGCTACTCATCCCTTTTAAGTGATAAGAAGGTAAGGCCCAAAGAAACTTTGTAAAATAAGTTATTCTGTCAAGCCAGGTCTTTGAGGAAGAATCTCTCAAGTAACCAGCAGCTTTATAGCTTTCAGCAACTTTCTTCCACCTCCACAAATACCTGTGGCCTCCCTGCCATAAAAAAACATTGATGAGCTCAACCTTGAAGGTAGAGAATCCTGGTAAGGGGGAAAGATCCAGACTCTTCAAGAGAGGATGAGACAAAATATTTCAGGCAAACCTTGGGTGCCTGCTCAGTCCAAACCATGCCCATCCTCATAACAGGTGCTGAGCTGCTCCACTGCAGGATGCTTGTGATAGAAGCAATGAGGACAATGTTGTTCACAGACACGTTTCAAGAATATCTCCAAGTCGCTAAAGTGTTTTTAAAACTCTGTGATGTAAACTTGTTTATTGTACTAAAATCATAGGTTCAATCTCTCAGGTAAAGTCCAGAGAAGGGATCCCTCTGTCACATGGTACAAAACCTGGTGGAGGCAAAGGTGTAGACATCCACAAACACACCAGAGAGTTTCAATGACTCTGAAGGGCTGAGTTCCCTCCAGCCCTGCCTCTCCTCTGCTGAGAAAGGAGGAAAGCATCACTGTGCAGCACAGAGCTGCCTGCACCATGGTTAGCTCCTCGCCCACACACAGAGTAACGTGGGTCATTGAGGAGGCAGGATTTCAGCCTGAATGCAAACACGAGATGTGGACCAAGAAATGCCCTGTGGGTTTTTTTTTTCCCATGTGATTACAGGCACACTGAGATTCTCTGAGAAAAATGACACTCTGTTTAGTCACTACAGGAAGGAAAGCACCACTAGAAGCAGCATCACTGGGGTGTCCAGACCACATTTTCAAAGGCAGAAGTTTAGTCATTTGTAGCTGACTTCCAGCATATCACTGTGCTCATATGAGTGGATCCACCTCTGTGGCAAAAAATCAAAGACCACCAATTCTGGTTCTATTCTTTCCCTAGCTTATATTTGACCAGTAGCACTCTCAAATGGAACCTTACACTATGTGCTGTAACACAAGAAATGATGACAACCATGGGAAGAGGCTCAATACAAATTCTCAGCACTCATTCCATCCCAATCCATGACTGCACCCTCCTGAAAAGTACCTGATTTGTATTAGCAACATTTCAAAATTAGGGGGACATGGAAAAGTAAATACCACAAAGAGATCACAGATCAGGATACCAGTAACTACAGGCTTTCTGTGGCAGCAGTTGATAGCAGCCTGTAAATACATCCCAGATGTGAGGTGTAATGACATTTCTGAAAGGCAGTTGATGCATGTGTGCACCCAGACATCCCTACCCAGAATGACTGTCAATGTGATGACTTCCAGAGAACTTCTGAGATGCCAAAGGATCACTGTATGGCTGCTGGACAGCAAATTAAACATGTGACACGGCTGCAAAATGATCAGTGAGCTGGAACCAGATGTATGAAGGTGGCTTGTGATGATCAAATGGCACTGGTGGGGATGCACCTACAACTCTGTGTTTTCCAGACAGCAAGATTAGACAAGAAATATTGGCAAATTAGAGGGAGATAAGAGAAAAGTGACAAAAATTTTCAGTGACATTCAAGGGAAAAATAGATAAAGTAAAGTACCAGATAAGCCACAGACTCGTAGGCATGCATTTATTTTCTGGTGATAATAATTGAATTTTTAGGTTTCTTTTACAATTAAAAAAATAAAATGCAACCATAAAGCAGCAGTTTCACGAGGGTGGTAGAATCAATAAATGAACTCTTAGGCAGCAGTGGAGCTGCACAGAGAAGTTCTCAGAGAAAGGCTGCAATATGTTTATCCTTATCTGACTGCAGTTGAGTGGCTGTGCAGCACTGCAGAGCTGACACATCCTGCAGCCTGTCTCTCAGGATGGACACTGCCCACATCCCAGCTGTGGCAAGATGTAGCCCGCGCTCCTTGTCCCTCAGTCGTCAAGATTAAAGTCCTGCAGAAGCATTCTGCTGTCACTCCTCCCCTTGCCCATAGGAAATCAATGAGTGTTGAGGTTTTATTGTGACATACACATAGAAAATATCTGTGCTATGGACACAGAAACCCAGGCAGGGCACAGAATTGCCTCATGTTTGAGCCACAGTCCTGCTGAAGTCAGGTGACTGCCAGCACTCATTCAACACGCTCCAGATACTCAAAATGCAGGTCAGGGACAGAGTCTCAAGTGATCAGTGATAGGTTTTCAGTAGCACATTTTACACTGACAAATGAAAGTTTCTCTGCAGTGTCCCTTCTTATAAATATTTCTGCAAAATTTTTGTGCACCTTCAACAGAAAGTAGAACTTCAAAGCAAAAACAAGGACTTTAAGAGAGCTACTGAATCAAGGACTCTGGTCAAAATATTTTAAACCTGGACTCAAATCCTTGATCTTAGATGTTGCAAAGACTAGAAAATTAAATGGGAAATCTTCACATTTTTTTTACACTGGAATTCTTGATTTTCTGTCAGCACTACTGAACCCTTACAGCTGGATTCAGCTTCCCAAGGACCTCTGGAGCCAATAATTCCCCAATTCCTGTTGAAACTCTTATGACCCCTGACAGTATCAGCAATAGGCTCAAAACCACACAGCTTTCAAAAGACTGTGGTGCCAGGCATGGCCAGTGAGTCTTTCTTGCTGCCCAGACCCACCCATGCAGACAATGTCACAGTCCAGTCCCAGGCCACACAAGTGCATGGCTGGCTCCCATTTCATTGCTTCATGTCTTGATTTCCTGTTCTTCACTTTTGTGATTTGTTTTCTCTCAGCTTCCTGCCATGTGTTCTCAGCTTGCAAATGACAGGATGCCATTTGCATTCACAAACTATCAGGAGATTTTTACTGAACTGTTAAAGTTACATCACTGGACATTATTTTGCCATTATCAGCACTGGGCTGACGTGCAAAGCTGAAGCTTATAAGGCAAGATGATGTTCATCTCTCTCTTGCATTTGGTTTCCATGTTGGAAAAGCCAGTTCACAGGCGAGGAATATAGAATTTAATCTCGCTATTAAAGGACAGCAACACAAAAAATTCAAAGTACTCTAGATGGGAAAAGTTTTCAAATATGGAACACGTTATTATGCATTCAGCATATGTTTTATTCTTTGTTAATTTTTTCAGACTTCAAGATCTGTATTGCACTTGTGTCATAAGCAGGTTCCACAATTGCCACTTATATTACCTTTACCATATGTAAGACAAAGAAAAAATGTATTAATAGCTTCTATTGATTATCTCCTTAATGCAGCTTTGTTACTAATCCCCACACCTTGGGTTCCAAATGCACTGTGCAAACAGTCCATAACAAGGTGGTTTTAAAAACTAGGGAAAGCTTGCAGGAGACTCTTCAAATATTAAATAACAATTTCCAATATTATTTTCTGAACTATAAGGAATAGAAACTCTTTTGTAAATAAGGATTGGTAACACTGCAGCCAAACATCTTTGTGGTTTAACAAAAATTAGATTTTATTTTAAACTGAACATTCAATGCAGACTAAAGGTGCTCTCTCTGACAGAGGGCATCAAAAGTAAGAACCTAGCATTTTAAAATAGTTCTTACAATTACAGGTCATGCTTTAGTAGCTTGAAATGCCTTATTTGTATAATTTCTCCTTCTGGGTGAACACAATTTTAAAAGGAAATGAAGCATTGTAATATAAACTACCACCTATATATACCTTCTGCTCACATTATAAATATTATCAGATTAAAAAAAAAAAAAGCAACCAATGCTTTTCCAAAGGAAGACTTTTTGTTTCATTCTTTCTTGATCTTTTGTTGTGACTCTCCCTTTGATTGACAGGTGGCATTCTTGTCTTTATGGATGGAGAAGCAAAGCCCTTGATGGTTATCGACATGAGGAAATGTCATGTGTGACTGTGTTTCAGCAGGACCTTTTCCACCCCTTATTTTCTACTCCTTCCCCCTCACTTAATTTAGTATATTTAATGCCAAAAAGTCTCTCAAATATGAATTTATAATCCAAACACTAATTTCAGTCAGGAACCCAAGCCTGACATTTAATTGCCTTTTGGTATTAAAAGTCACATTTGCAACAAGTGTCCTTACAAGGTAAAGTTGACCAAGTTCCCTTTTCCTTTGCCCCTGTACAACCTAAACCCTCCTTGGCCTCAAACCTTCAAGCTGATGGTGGAAATTGCTGTTGAAGGATCAGAGTAGCTCCATAGCAGCACATCATTGTAAATTACACATGGATCACTCACTCAGAAACCAGAAGTGGGTGGGAGCAGCAGAGCAGGGATGGCACAGCAACACGAGGGTGATTCACCCCCATAAGGGGCTCAGTGCCATTCCTGGCAAAGAGGGCACCACCCCCATTTGTGTCCAAAATAACTCTGTGACTCTCCCCCAGCATGAGGCCTGACCCAGTGTCAGGGAGAGTGCAGGGACTGAGGGAACTGTGCTCCCCACAAGCCCAGGTTTGGCTGAGGGAGTCTTTGTGATGCAGCGCAGTGGCACTGACCAGCACGTGCCATTAGCCCACCCTCAGCATATCAGCAACGTGACCATCCTACACCGGCCCCACAGGACACTGCTGCCCTCTGTGCTGTCCTCAGTTTCCCCTGCTCAATATTCCATGTCAAAAACCCCACTGTTCATGCCCTGCACAGCCTTCAGACTACCTCTAACACTTATTTCTCTCCCCCTCATGCATCCTTCCTCCTCACTTTGTCATGTCTGAAACGAATTTGTTCTCCTCCATCTCAAGCAGGAAACATATCTTTATCTGCATTGTGAAGTGCCCAAACAGCATAAAAAATGTATCTTTGGTGATGCCAAATAATAAATAATAACAATAGGGCAGACTGGGAATACTTTGTCTGGGGTAATGCATCCATGCTCTCTCTACCATGACCCCAATCTATCTGCATAAATTTCCAACATGTTTTATATGCATTATGCTAACATTTTGACCACTAACCACAGGGTGAAGAAATATGACATAGGAGCTGGTTTTCTGCAGTCAAAATTAGGTATCTCTAATTAAAAAATAACGAACAGGGAACTACTTCCCAGAACACATATGTCCCTCTGACTGGATCTACATTCCATCCCAGATCTGACTGTATTAGTCCTTGTTACTCCATGAATGGCTCATGTCTTGCAGCAAGCAGATCTGAGGCAAGTGAATGGCCCTTCTTCTGACACTTTTGAAGATTAAGATCTTCACAGAGGGGCAAATTTTTGGTTATTTTCAAATTAAAACCCTGCATCTTCCTTCTATCTTATAAGCAGCATTTTGGGGTTTGATGCCTCTATTGAGCACTAAAATAAGAGACCAGCCCTTCACACCAGGCAGAAGGAGCTGTGCAAGGACATCTTGGATCTCAAGTTAATGCTTCACTGAATCACATCACCCCAGCTGCAGAGCAGATGCTGCAGGTGGTACCCACAGTACCTGCCAAAGTTCCTAAACACAACCAAACCTTCCTCCCCACCTCTTTGCCATATATCTCCTGACTTTTTGATCCACATGCTTTCAGGCATGCACAGGGCAAATTCTTTGCCCAGAAGACTGAATAAAGAAGACCCAAGTAATTATATTACTTCCCTGCCATTGGATTCAATCTCACAAATGCAAAAAGAACATCTGAGAAGAGACTGCCTGCCCTCTTCTTCTCCATAGCAGGAGTACAAAAAAACAAGTTCAGAGTCAGATTTACACAGTCTCAGCCCAGCCTTGTCTGCAGTTACAAGTTTTGCTACTGAAGAATGCCAGAAGAATTCTCTAAGCAGCAGAACAAAGAGGGAGAGAGACACCTGAGCCAGTTCTGAAACAATTACATTACTTCAATTGAGGGAGTACTCGGGAAGACAATCACATGTGGGATGCATGAGCATTCCTATTTCTTCTAGTTAAGTACTCCTGCTTTTCCCTCATCTTGTCACTGAATGCATTTCTACTCCTTTATAGCCAGCCAAGCTATAAAATTCAGCATGAGCTTGAAGTATACTACATGCTAATTTTGTATTGCCCTAATAATGCTCAGATTTACTGGGATCTATTCTCTCACTGATGCATATTTGTAAGTACTATTAACGTTAATGGGAGTTACCAACTAATTAGAAAGGAGAACAAAATCTAGGCTATAGGATGCAAATTAGAGTAGTGGCTGTGTCACTTATCTTCCCGCTGAGGAATTACAGAGTAGAGCAATATCAAGGACAGTGGCTCTAAATTCTGTTGATTATTTGCCTTACATTTTACACCCTTGAACCCACAACAAAACAAAACACTCAAAGGGAAATATCCAGCCAGGTTATTAAAGTCTATTGCACAAAAATCTCTAAGCTAGTTCTCAAACTGAGAGGAAGACCTGAAAAGTCCTGATCTAAACACACTCAGCAGAGAACTGTTGCAACGTGTAGCTAGCAATTAATATTTTTAACAAGTTGGTCAAGAGAGTGTAGCTCAGTGAGTCTGTGTATTAAAAGGGCATTGTTAGCACACTGCTTGGCTTTTATGAGGTGAAACAATCCAAACCTACTTCAGTGCATGGAGTGGTTTGGAGAGGTTTTATTTTCATCCTTAAAGTCCAGGGTGGCTTTGGCATAATAAAGGTCATATCTCCTAATCATGGTAATGTTCGCACACAGCAATATGAGCTCATTGCAGAGAGCTCCAGCACTCAGAAATCCCCGGTTAGAAGGTGTCACCGATTAAACTATCGCATTTCAAAGGCTTCCATACAGTAAATAGGAAAGAAAAGAAGAAAAGGAACCGTGGCCTTTTGTTATTCAAAAAGCTACGGAGAGCGATAATTAACCCATTTTTGTTGAGAAATCATTTGGACAAAAGTCAAGGGATTGCCACCCTGTCAATTGTTAAGTCTAGATAAGGACATTATATTCCACTGTACAAAGAGTGACTGAAGATAGTGAATAGAAAGTAGGCCACTACTATGACTTTCCCTAGTCCACCGAAAAAGAGGTCTATTTTTTTCCACAAAAGAGGTAATATAGTAAAAAATTCTCTTCCTACATTAAAAACATAACTACAGTGCTTGTTTTTTTTTTTTTGCATTTTGTTAAATATTCAAAGGTACCATGCAATTAGCATGTCATTAATGAATAATTAATTACTGCTAAAACAGCCTTCAGATTTTTTTGCAACTAAATTATTTAAAGAGCAAATATAACAATGGAATGCAGCTCCCCCCTTTCCTTAACTCTGTATTTTCATCAGTGCATTGATTTGGAGATGAATTTGGGATTATTAACTATGAGAAAAATTATATTTTGGAACACGAAAAGATTCCACTTTCCCTTCCTGTTTCTCTGCCCTCATCCCCTCAAAGGAACCTGAAGACAAAAAATTATGTAGTCCTTACTAGGATTGCTCGGCATCTACGAGTTTAAATATCCAAGATGTGCTTCAAAACACAAGATATGTACATTTCCTGAAAAAAAAAAAAAAATCAAACAAACATAAACCCAAAAAACGTTGAAAACTAATCCTGCCAGCACTTAGCAGCAGTGAACCCCAAGTCTGAGCAAGTGCAGTGTATTTTTGTTGATCATTTGTCACCGGCTCTAATGACAGTTACTTTATTATTAAAATCTACCCCACTATACAGCCAAGAGCTAAAGAGAAAGTAATTTGTTGCCACTTGCAGATATACATCAGTAGTAAGACGTTAGTTTATATTTATAAGCTGCACATCTGTGAATCAGTTGGCCTACCCATCTGTTAGCTGCACCAGTAAACAGGGAGTCTGTGCGCGGCGGATCCCTGCATCCATCACAAATTCCTTCTTTAATTGTATGTTTATGCAACAAACCCCCACTTAAGTGTATTTGAGAATGTTTTGAACAGTGATAATTAGTTTTTATGACTCAATGCTACTCTTCCTAACACTGATTCAACACTATTATTTTAATAGAGACGGCACTTTTCTCTGACAGTGTCAAAGCAGGTTTTCTCCATGGAGCAGAATTTGTCCCTACAAAGATACTCTGGAAAAACAAATCTCTTCCCAGTGTTCCCAAGGTACCATTACAGCATGCAAATGTGATTCTTCATCTTTTCATAAACTTTTCTTTTAGAAGTTGGTCCCTGAAATAAAATACATTAAAAGCTACCAGCCCACCACAAAAAGTTGCAAAAGAGCTTGGATTGCACTGGTCTGGATAACAGGGCTTGAACTGTAATGTTGGACACATAATTATTAAGGCACACCTCATGAGCCAAGGAGACCACTCACCTGTTTAAACTTAAAATCCCTGCTTACATATATTGATTCCAAGTGCTGCTTCATTTCCAAGCAGATTTATGCTTGGGTACTTCACCTAATTTCTGTAAACAAAAAGCTGATGGAGAAAAAAAAAAAAAAAAGAGCCATAAAGTTATACCTCTTACTGTATCTCATTTTACTCAGGAAATACTGCATGCACCTTTTTGCATAATAGGGGATTTTCACAGTGGTTTTTTTGTAATGGCTTTACAGTGAAGTTGTGTACTATATGATGTTCAACTTCATAAAGCATTTAGTTACAGCATTGAGTTTGTTTGAGGAACTGAAAGCACACTTATCTATGTATCATTGTGCTGATGCAAATGGCAAAATTTTCCACATGATTAAACATCATTTTCTCAGGGTATTCTGTGTCCAACTGCCTGCTACTCAGTAAATGTTTAGATCAATGCACAGTTGATTCCCAGCCTTGCAAGTCTAAAATAATCCCATATCTAAATAAACATATAGGTTTACTCAAGGCAAAAAAAAAAAAAATGGACCTAGGCAGGATCTGCAACGATCAGCTGGGTTAAAAAAAAATGCTAATTAAAAAGAAAAACCACACATACACTTGTGATAAAACTACAACGGGTTACATTTATGTGTATCTCTATTTACTCCTTACCAGGAAAGGGTTTCTCTTAGGGACTCTTGGAGCAGAAAGTGCCACCAGTGAATGGTGGAGCCCTGCAGAAAGTGCCATTGACTGACAGCAGTGACGCCCACTGGCACTGCCAGCCCCAGGAGCTGCCAGGAGCTCCCCTGGAGTTGGTC
This sequence comes from Agelaius tricolor, assembly GCF_023055355.1. Lineage (NCBI taxonomy): Eukaryota > Metazoa > Chordata > Aves > Passeriformes > Icteridae > Agelaius > Agelaius tricolor. The sequence continues at coordinate 14,977,801 of NW_027269278.1, forward strand.
TTCAGCCACCAAGCTGCTCACAAGTCCAGCATCTGTTCTTTGCTTAACATGACTGGGAGCCGTATGGACACAGTCCTCCTCTCTCATTCCTGGGGGCAGATGCCAGCGTGGTCTTATGTCACTTCCAAGAGAAAAAGCCCTGACCTACACAGTGGCCATCAGACAAACCAGGATCTTAAGGAACAGCAGGCTTGGCAAACCATGATAACAATTTTTAGAGCATGTGGCAGCCCAAAGAGAAATTTCCCTCCGTAAGTATTGTTGTGATTTTGTGTGATTACAGATATGCAGAAAAGCCAGATCGAAATAAACTTTCTGACATGCAAAAGTGAAGAGTGCAAAAAGAAGCAATCACTCTGTTCTCATTCCTTAAATCCTCTGCTCCCAAAAATCCACCAGACCCATGCACCACCAGTTAGCCTTGGCAGGGAGCTGCAGCTCAGTGCTAAAAGTCCCACAGTCCCCAGCTTCTCTATGAAACTGATGACAAGGGCATCAAATTGATGCTTCTGCCAGAACTGGCCAGAGTACAAAATCTCATTCCTGAGCAGATGTCAGGTAGGGCAAACATTCAATCTCCACAAGGCTTGGACAAAAATGTAGGACAGCAGCACAGAGGTGAAAGAGGTTTGGTGAAAAGAACAGATCCCAAGTCTCCAGCCAAAATATTTCAAAGCAACTTCTGCCGAGAGGACACAATCAACAATTCCAGTGAGAAAGAATGTCGGCTTTAGCGCACAGACAAAAAACCTTCCACTAACATCTCCCAAATGGAAAAGATATTATAAACAACATTCACCTCACTCTCCTCCCTCCCTGTCACAGAAATGACCATGATTCTTTACTACATACCTTCAAAAACAGTCCTTTGCAGATGAAAAGAAATAAAATCTAACCTTAAGAAGTACATTCAGAGACCCCCTTTATGCCACCGCTCTGTGTTATGGAAAAATGAAGGTAAAAATCTGTTGAAAAACATTTCCCTGCTGTATTGTGATTGACATCTGACAGTGCTCAGTGGTGTCCTAACTTGGATGAATTTAAATGACAAGCTTTCCTTTATAAGTAACAGAGCTCCTTTTACAATAGAACAGCACGATTACTTCATGGAAAGGAAAAAAAGGAAGAATCAAAGTTTTTCTTCAAATCCCTGGGGGCACCCCTGACCTGTCACCAGGCTACGACCTTCCCTCGTTAATCTATGCAAATCGGATGACTCTAATTTGTGGTGCCGATTGCTTTGCCACACCTTTAAATTCAGAGATCAACTATGGGATGATGGCTACATCACACAGAGTTCAGATCACCTTCATGTCGCCAACATTTTTAATGCCACGGCAGATGACTTCCCCACCATTCTAGGACAAGGCAGTCCACACAGCCCTCCAGACGACTTTTTGATTAACATCGAGACAAAAGGCAGTGGTGTTTTGCCTCCTCGTTTGTGATTAGCAGCATTGCTGCTGTAAGCATTCCTAAGCTAGAACCCCTGGGAAGAGTATCAGATCCCAGGTCAAGGCACAGACTGCCAATATCACGGCTTCCCTAACAGTCACCCAATCGCTTTTATGGACATGAAAAAAAAAAAAAAAAAAAAAAAAAAAAGGAAAAAAAAGGAAAAAAAAAAGGTATTCACTGTAATAAGCACCGGTTCCAACTGAGAGATATTATGTCAAACTCTAAGGCCTGTTTCAAAACTTTCCCCATTCACGTAACTTAATACACTTTGTAAGCCAAAGAGGGCAATATCACAGAAGATGCTCTATGTTCACCTTCCACGTCACACAAAGGCCATGGAAGCTATTTTGCCTGGGTTCAGTGCAGTATGGGGGTTAAACTTTTTGCTTTAAATTGGGTCCTCGACAAGGATACACTATTTTTTATTTAACCCTAGCCTAACTTATTTTATCCCTTTTCTGCAGTGAAACTTTTGTCTTCACGGTGCTGAAAAAGTGGAGATTTTCATTTATACTGGAAAATGCGTTAGTTATTTCTGTCATTCACATACACATTTTCCATTAAGAAAGTTGTTAACCCCATTTTCCTGAAAACCCAAAAGCACATGGGAGTATAATTAATAGTAAAACATTCCAACAATTTAATCCTTGCCCTATGTGATCAACCTAACAACGCCCTCCGAGCAATGATCTTATTTGCTCATGCCTTGCAACTCTGACAATGCTCAAACCTGTTAACCATCTTTTCAAACAAACTCTGAAGGCTGCCAGTTGTGACAGATTTGGACCAGTGTTGATGGTAACATGGGAGTTAGTTAAAGTGATTTGATAAGCTTGTAGCAGCTTGAGGGGCGGCGTCATTCCAAATAAGTAAACAACATTGTCAACAACATAGCCCATCGATAAATGCAGCCTCTATCTCACACAGTCATTATTAAAATTTAAAAAATATAATAATGTAGAAAATCAGAAAGGACGGCAGGCAGAAAAGGGAAAAAAAATAAAAAATTTCTTTGTCTGTAGCCACAAATCAATGGCATATAGCATCAGGGTTCACTGAAACACTGACAAATGTGTCAGCAACACTTGTTTTTAGCATTACTGTATTCTTTACAACTATTAGGAAGCAAGTACAAGGTTATTATAGACACAGAGGCTAAACATACAGTGACATGCTTCACAAGCTCACTCATGCTTTGTATGAGAGCTTTCACTTTCTATAGAAGTGGATTATCCCATTTTCTCATGCTGATCCAAGTGATCTCATTACTTACAGAAGAATCCTGGCATACAAGGATTGTTCTGCCAACGATCACTTACAGCATCCCAGCAGACCCTATTTTTAAAGAAAAACTATAATATTTTTCTTCTAATGGCTCTTCTATTGAAGAAAAAAAAATTAAAAACTGAAAACAGCTTCCACAGGGATTGCAGCCTTGGTCACTGGGGAGACCAAATGCAAGTATGGATCCAATACTTTTTAACAGCTCCCACTCTGATGGCCAATAAGCAGTTTGGTATTCCCCCGTCTCCATCCCCTAAGTAAATTGCTATATATATATATCCAGTGGCAGGCTGCCAGAGACTTTGGAGGCTGTGCACCACAAACATGCTCAGTGACTCCTGGCCATCTGGTGAGCTGGCTGGATCCCTGCTCCAGGATCTGTATCTTCGGGCAGAACCAGCCCCTGGAGGATCTGGGTACAGGCAAGGAGCATTTTAGGAGATAGGCTGCCTGTGCTGATTGACAAGTGGCCATTCCTCTGCTCCATCCTCAAGAGCTTTTATCAGAAAGTGGATCCCAAAGGTCCACCCACATCTCATAATATACAGAAGCCCTCTCCATAAGGTGGGACTCACCATAGCAGACCTCAAGAAGAGACCTGTAAATTGGCTGGGGAAAGTGCTTTAAAATAAACAACAGCTTTCAAAACAAACCCTAAAAGCATCTAGGCCCCTATCCAACAAAACACTTAAATGCTCATGTGGCTCTAGAGAGGGAAGGCAGCTCACCAAATATGCACAGATGCTTGATAGCCAGAGTCACTTTCCACAGCTCTGCCACGAGCTCATCTGTAACCTCGGACAAGGGATTTGAGCCCTGCCCTGCCAGGTTTCATTCCCTCCAGCTGGAAAACTGGGAAAGTCATCCTGAGTTTCATCCTTGAGAGCATTGTCTTATATAGATTGGATGTTGATCCAGATATTGAGATGATGAATTACACAGAGGTGCTTGTACATTGAACTACATACATCCAGATCTTCCACATAACACACTAAGAAACCCTTTGTATTTCATTGAAATTTCCCCTCAGCAAAGGTTTTCTAGATCTTTACCTCTAGAAGGACATCGAGTATCATGGTTAAAATTAGCAAGAGAAAAACAAAAAAATTCTATCATGTTTTCACTAATGGGAAATACAAAAATTCTGTCACTGTTTCAGATGTTACGACGTGGCTCAGATCTAAGTTCAGAGGAATTAGTTCCTTAACTTCAATTCAAGGGCCTTTTCACTAAGGAAACAAACCATATTGGTTTGCCTCCCTTTTTTCAGATGCATATGAAGTCTTTATTAGATATTCATGACCATTCTCACAGAATGATCCTGTGAGATTTAAGAAATAACAACTTGGAAAAAATTTCCAAAGGACTGGCTGCAGTGTTGATTAATATCCAGAGAGAAAAATCTAATGAGTAGGGAACTGCACAGCGATTTCAGAGATATGGGATATAGAAAAGATTCCCCAGATTAAATTCTCCCAGACTTCTTTGGAGATTTGTTTTCATCTCTCCTGTAAAATCTCAAGAAAATAGCACATCATTACTTCAGAGGAGATATAATCCATTAAAATATCTCAGGTAGGCTTGAAATAACAGGGGGTTCATCCATGATATTCTTTTTCTTTTCCTGATTTGCAGCCTATCCAAACTCCTTTGATTCCTAAATCTCAGCCCAGACTGGTATTAAAATCACCTTGGCAGTGCAACTCTAGGATAAAGACATCTGCTTATTCAAAAAGAGCATGAAGGCTGCCACAGCTGTGAGAGATTGCTGACCCTGAACAGGGTGACACATTGGCCTAGGATAGGTCAGGAATAGCAGAGCTCCACAGTTGGCTTTTCTAGTCCAGATAAAGCAGCCTCCCAAGAGCAACCATGTATAGACAGAAACACTCAGGAAAAGCCATCCCACAACCTAGAAATTCTGCCTGTTGCCAAGTACTACTCGAAAAGGGGCAAAATTTACCATCACAGACCAGAGCAACACTGCCTGTTTCCTGTAATTAAATAATTAGTCCCACTTTCAAGCTGAGACTGGAGCCAGAGCACTGCCATGGCCCGTGCAATTCCAGAGGGGTTCCATGCGGAGACCACCGTGTTCATTGCCCTTGGAGAGAGCAGGGGAAGGGCTGCATTTCACTGGAAGCCACAGCTAGAAACCATCTAACTGCAGCTGCAACCTGCACGTTGGACAGGGTTTCACTTCAAGCAGTGGTGATGAATTGACCTGAAGCTGTGTTCCTGCCCCTCCCATGGCACCCCAGCTCACCCTGCCTCTGAAACAACAAGGGGTTAAGATTTGCCACGAACCCACCGCCTCCATTTTTTAGGCTATAAAAATGGGATGCTTACACTTTTCCTAACCCCTCACCAATGACCAGACCCATATGTAAATTTCACACAGTAGTATTTAGTAGCATAATTAATCCCTACTTTATGTTATGAGTAATATTTCCTATTCCCGACCCTGCAACGTCCTTTAAGAAGATCCATGTTCCAATTAGACTAGCCCATCGGCACTCTTTTAATGAGCAGATTAATCATTCAGATGGGTACAATGGTGTCATCACAGGTTTTAAATATGATAATCTACATCCTAATGGTGCTGCAAAAGCCTTGGCTCACAGCAAAAAAAGGTAGGCAAAAACTGGTGCTACTTTCTTTTTTGTTCTTTTCCATTTTCCATACGACTCAAGACATGAGAATTCTTGGGCTATGCAGAAAGTGCAGCAAGAGGCAGCTGGGAGAGAGGAGCTGCAGAGCAGTGTGGTAATTCAGGTGCAATAATTGTTTTGCAAGGGTAGAGAGGTCTTCTGGTCCCTGAAAAACCTCCTGTCAAGATGAGAAAAAGTTTCAGGTCTGCCTTGTCAGCCTAACAGATCAGCTCTGCCCTTAGAGCCTTTTCTTAACACTTATTTAAAACACATCTAAAATGTGAGACTGTCATTCAGAAATTCATTTAATTTTAATAATAATAGAGGTCTTTTCAGATCATGCCAACTTCACCATTTCCAAAAGGCAGACTGGATATTTTTAAAGCCAAATAGAACCTATTGTATTTATAGGGAAAAAAAAAAAAGAATAAAGACAAAAAAATACTTTCAAACTTCATTATATTGGCTCAGTTCCATGCAAGCTGGTGTAGATACTCCAGCTCAAATGGAGTGAAAAACCTCCTAATAGTATTTTCAAGCTAGAAGTGCCAGGGTTATAACCCAGGACCATCCTCCATCTCTACTCTCAGTACAACACTTAAAAATATGAGCTGCACCACCCCTTAATTGTGGCTTTCTACTTAGCAACAGGTAGAAGTTTCATCTGCTTTTCCATCTCTTGAGCTTGTGTTAGTGAGAAAAACCCTGCAGAACAGCAGCTCCTTTGCAGACATACAACATTGATTTACACTGTGATTGATTTTGATGCAGCCAAAAAAGAACCAGCAACTCATAATCCAGGCCAAGGCTGCATTTTAAACCCAGCAAGAAAAGGATAGTGTTGGGTACTTATCTGTGAAAAAGTTAACTGGCAACTATGATCCATTTCTGAGCCCTGTGCTCTGGTAAACAGTCCCCATGAAGTCACGACCAAAGTCTGAGTAATTCTTTCATCACTGTCTGAGGATGAACTGAGTAAGGGACATAAAATTTGGACTTACCCCTAATGTGCCCACACACAGTCTATGGCAGAAGGCAACTAAATTCTGCCTCGAGATGTCTGAACTTCACTAAACATGTTTCTGCTACAAAGGAATCTTTATTTCTTATCATTAAAGCAAAATCTCTTCCTCAGGAACCAAAATCTACCCTCCAAAGTCACTGTCAACAGTGTGATTGTATTTTTCAGACCACATTTTTCAGCTAATTGCTGTCCAAAGCCTCCTTGTTTTACTCAGATGTGTAACTGTAGGAATCAGTCATGCTACTCACTCAATTAAATTGTATCCTTCTTGGCCCTTCATCCTTTAGGAGCTGATCCAGCTCTCCTTGACTACAGAGACGACTGGATCAGAGCCATTTTGCATAAAGCCAGCAGAGGATTTGGTATTTCAGTCAGGTGCTCAGGTGTACTGCCTGAACTCAGTCTGAAATTGCCTGCTCGAGATAGGCTGATGCAGAGAACTCTTTGCATACAGAAGGAAGCACTGAAATTATAAAGAGCTGTCTTGTGAGCAGGTACTTGCTGGGCTAGGAGACATTATTCTTACTAATGCACCTTTGCTAATGTCCACATCACAGGGATATTTTTTTTTTACCATAACACTAATGTTAGTTGTCCATTATGGTATGAGGAGTCATAATGGCCAAGGAATCCCTACAGTGAAGGAGCAAAAAGAACATTCAGAAATAAACTCCTATATTGGCTATGAGAATATTGCTGTGGCAAAATGTATTTATTATTATTTAATTTATTTTTTTTTAAGTGCATTAATTTCTGCTCATTTTGCAAATTTGGGAAATCATTCACAAGGCAGCACTTCAGAAGCACTTAGGAAGAGCAGCCTCAACCCTCAGATGGTCCCTGTGACATTCCTCTTACAGATATTCCTCTCACAGATATTTCCCTATGCTCGCCCTGGCTGGCTCCTCTGCAGCAAATGCATTCTCTGCATCTGACACAAGGATCTGATTGTGGCTGTCACTCTCTGCTGAGGCTTTAACTGTGCAACTCTAGAAACCACATCAAATTGCAGTTTTTCCTGATTTTATTCCAATTTGCATAATAGGTCACTGTTAGCACACTGTGCTGAAGGAGAAACAGCTCAACCGAAATCTACCTTGAATGTTTCCATTAAAATGTGCTCCATTTTTCCCCTCTGCTCTCATTCCTGTCAGCCCACTAGTGAATTAAGGAAATACATATGTAAACAACTATAAAAATGCAAAAAATAATTATAAAATTAGTTCTAGATGCATAATCCAGTGTGATTCATGTTATGTTCCCACCGTGATCCCAGTTCCAGAAGAGTTAATCAACCATAGCAACCTTCTAATCAGAGCAGTGAACTAATGATCCTATTTCTGAGTAATACCAGTCAGATAAGGCTCTCAAAAGGTAGTTAACATCACTTTGGTGGAAAGGCATGACAAGTGCAAGTTCTAGCAGTGAGTAATGCATCATTCATGCCCCCTCTCGTTCTGACATTTTAACGTTATCTTGTTTTACTGTGTCGGCCTAACACTGCCACTGCTGGCAAATTAAACTGTGAACTTACAAAGTGGGTGGCAATAAATACAAATTATGAGAGTTCAAAAGATGTCCCTGGAGGTGTACTGCCAGACATGGAATGTCTCTGGCTTTTCTGTCACATAGCAATAGACAAGACAAAGTGTAGCATGAGCTGAAAAAAAGAATTAACTACATCATGGTGAAAAATGAGAGGAAAATGAAAAGAAAAAGAGAGGGGAGAAAAAAGGAAAGCCAAATAAAAGGGATATGTAAAGGCAGGGCTGGAATGAACAAAAGAGCATACCTTTGGAATATAAAATATAACTGAATTTCACCTTGCAGAACAAAAAGCTATGTAAATTAGATATCAGCACATGCCCCTTGAAAACATTGACCAACTATAAAATGTTATCAATGTTTTACAAAATGTCAATGTTATTACAAAAGTAAACGTCTCCTCCTGAAGAAACTGCCACACAAAAACAACAGCAGCATGATATTGCAGCATTCATATCTCTAGCAGAAATTCAGAATATCTCACTTAACCACACTAACAAAGATTTCACATTTTGCATTGACTTAAATACGTGGGGCAAAGTCCTGCTCTCATTGTCAGGAAGAGAAAAAAAAACGAGAGAAATTGCCTGAGGTGACAACAAGGAAATCAGAAGAGGGCTTCTTGCACAGCTTTATCCTCAGCCTTTTCAATTTTGTGTAGGGAGATGAGAGGGGCAGTGGGGCTCAGACACCCCAACTCTCAGGGTGCGGGTGACCTGCTCAGCCCCCCCAAGCCAGGGCCCAACACACACTGCAGCAGTTGTACTGCAGATTTACCACAGGCAAAACACAGAAAGTTAACATTTCTTCCTTCCCACGGGAAGATAAAACTTTCCATGCTATTAATGGGGTCAGAAAAAAACTGATTTTTAATATACCCGAGCCATGAAGCTTATTCAACTTGGTCTAACACCACTAATGAATCTTATAAAACATTTTATCTCCCCCGCCCATGTTCACAAACCACTCACATGAGGCTTGAAAATCACAATAATATCTTCCCAAAGTGCAGATATCACTCACACCATATGCAGCACAACTCTTTATTTTTCCCAATAAACTATTGGTTTCATTGAAACTCATTAGCATCACCTGTGTTAATTACACTAGCAAACCAATCAACAGCTCCTTCTTAATTAGGTTTTCTTTATTAAAGCCGGAAATTACCAAGGAGACAAAAGTCAACTGGGGAAATTATGTGAAAAGGAGTGTTTATGCCAAATTACCATACAAAATATAATAAGGAAAGGAAACTCAGTTTGTTTACAGGAATAACAAACAATATTAATTTTCAAGGTCACTGGCACAATTATTAATTACCTGCCTTACATTTTATTGTGATAGTTTAGTCTGCTGAGACAGGAGCAGCTCATAAAAGCCCTTTGGAGTGTGGCTGCTCCGCGTTTCAGCCGCCGCGTCGCTGCCGATGACGCGGGCGGTGTTTTAGGAAGTTACTTTCATGAGCATTTCCCAGATGGAAACTCTGTCAGGTACATAAAAAGCTCTGTGGTTTGACTGCTGCCTCCCTCAGAGAGGTCCCGTGGGAAGGGAGAACGCAGCCAGTGAAATCCAGGTTGCCCATTCCCGGTGGAAGGAGATTTGGGGTCCAAGAACATACCATGAGAAGTGCTGCTGCTGCTGATCTTAGACCTCACAGAGATGCCATTGCCCACCCTTTACACCCCCTGATACCAGTTAAAGTGACTCCCACAGCTCCGGGGAACAGAGCTGGCAGGGGCTGAAACAAATCCCACTCAGCATAACTGGTTTTATGATGTTCTGTGGGGAGCACAGTCAAACTGACCCTTCTGCAGAGGAAATCTGCTGGCATGCCCAGCTTCTTCCCCTCCATTGCCTGAAAAACGCTACCAGGCTTTGTTTGTGGGTCCCAAGCCAGGCTCAGCCTCCTGCTCAGTCTGGTTGGCATTGGGTTGATGCCAAGATGAGGTCAGGGTGCTGGGCCACAGAGCAAATGCTGTGGCTGTTGCTGTAGGAAGTTTGCCAGATGCTTTCTCTGCCCATGCCCACCTACCACGAGAGTCCCCTTTGAGTGTTCTTTACCACACTGTGCCTCTTTTTCAATTTCCTATGTGCCCACAGAAACACAGGCTCACACATTCCTGAAGCTTCTCTGCAGCTCCACAGCTCTACCAAGAGTCCCAAAGAATCCTTAGATAGCACCAGCCAAAGCTGTTGTCTCCAGATTAACCACCTGGCAACACAGACTGGATTTTCAGCTGGGTATATTAAAAATCAGGTTTTTTTCTGACCCCATTCTTGACCCTGACCAAATCTGTCAAAGGAACCTACTGAAATAAATAAGACATTCATGAACTGTACATTATCTGCTGTTAATTTCCCTGGAAATCCACCTCAACAATTGATTATTTCAAAGTTAACTCACTGTGCTGCACAATAGTTCAGTTTAGCTTTCCAAAAATGAACTGACATCACCTGGTGCAAGGCTGGAACAGTATCTACAGCTTTACAAAACTTCTTTTTAGAAACTCCCTTCTAATTCCATAAAATCTCAGAGCTTGCATCCTCCTCCTGTTTCCTAAATGGCTGTGAACTGGTCCTTTTAAAGCTGACAGCAGTTAGTTTAAGTAACTTGCAGAAACACAGCTCTTACATTATGCCAGATGTTTTTTCTGTTGTTTTGAGATTATTTCTACACTGAAAAACTACATCTAATTTTTAATTAAATCTTTCTATTCTATTCTACTATTTTGGTGCCTGCATCCTTAGTTATTCACTCAGCAGCTCTCTTCAGTCCCGCTTCCCAGACTTGCATTTGGGAAGAATAATATTCTGTAGTTTTACAAATATGCAATATCCTTGGAAAAAAAACTAGTAAAAAAACCTAGTTGTCTTCTCAGAATAACTCTCCCTTAACCCAGTTATCTGTTATACCATCAACATCTCAGTCTGCAATAAGTCCATTTATTAACTTTCAAATGCAGATACCTAAGCTTTATTGCACAGATCTATTACATAATGGGCAATCATCTCGTTTCACAGACAGTTGCTTGTAAACTAAGGTAATGTGGTTTTCCCATGAGCTATTCTTGTACACATTATGGAGTTTCTCTGTATTTTTTGTGTGTCGATCTTACACTTTGCAGTCCTCATTAAGGCACCAGGGGAGATGCAGCAGTCACCAGCGCCAGGACACCTGCAGCATCTGCTCTCTGCGTGGAGAGCATCTGCCATACTGGGGCCTAAATGCTCATCTGGGCTCCCAAGTGTGACCACAGTACCAATATTTCACTTTCTCCAACTTCTTTGCAAATTCCATTTCATTCCAGCAAAACTTGGAAGCATTACCACCCCTTCCCTCCAGCTCTGCAAGGACTTGTTCCAAACTGACAGTTCCTTTGATCCTTTCCCTTCATTTCCTCACTGAAATAGATAATGAAGATGTGACACAGATTCTAGAGGGCTGGTGAGACACTGGGTCACCCCCCAACCTCAGCAGCTGATGGAGGAAAGAAAATGGTTATACAAAGATCCAGGCCTGACTCTCCAGTAAACCAGGGTGCTCACACAGGGAAATGGGAGGACTGGGAGGGAAGTGGCTGCCCTGAAGGTGTCTGTATAATTGAGGACATCTCACACAGATCTTGGCAGGAGTTTCCTCCTCTCCCCATTGCCTGGGAGCATTTCCCCTCAGCTCATCCCAGTCCCTCCCCTGGCACACTGACTCTAATGAAAGCAACACCTAGAATCTGCATTCAAATCACATTTTCTGGTTCACTCAGAAGATATATCCATCCCTGCTTTGATCTTCACAACGGGCTGCTGGAGAAGAGGCACCCTCCAGTCATTCCCTGAATCTTCCTGGATTTCAGAGTATGAGAAGAACATGGTCTGCATACACCAAGGAACTGCTGGGAGAGCCCCCAGGTGAACATCCAAACTCTGGAAAAAGTTATGGGGGCTCTCCACACTCTGTCCTATGAGGAATAATTTTTCAATGCAGCAAAGTCCCTACTCAGCCTCTTCCACTCAATGAATACCAAAAATAATCTGGAGATGTTGCCTATGAGGCTGCACCAAGCCCTTGCAAGGTAGGTAATGTCATGGGATGTGACAGGGCTGTCTCAAAAAAAGAGTGGATGGTTTTAGAAAAGCATATTGCACACTAAAGGTGGAGCTTCCAATCTATCTGTTTTAAAAAGAGACAGGCATGTGAAAACGTCTTTTCTTTTTATAATAGGAGGGGAAAATAGCCCAGGAAAAAAAACTCCCCTGTGCTGAAAATGCATCACAGTTGGAACAATTCAAGAATGAGTATTTAAAAGACAATTTTTTAAGAAGTATATGATTTCCCTGATAAACCATAATGGCTCTTTAGAATCCATCATGGTCTACTATAAAAAAAATAATATTTAAAACACTTCTAAAATATGTGTTATAAAGATTTTTTTTAATGAAAATTATTTACCCAGAAGACCATAATGGTTCTGGAATGTACTTTGCAAATCTGTATTCGGGGACTTTTTTTGTTTAAAAGGAATTTTTTTATACTTTTTTTTTTTTGGCCCAAGAGATCTTGAACGGCTTCTATGGAACTATCAGGATTTATTGTTTTAATAGGGCTGAAATGAAGTCCGGAATATGGAATATGCACATACAGCAGCGATGTTTTTCAGACAAAAATGCGAAAGAGGAAAAAGGAAAAAAAGGCAGTAGAAGTGGAAGGAGGAAAGGAAATGGAAGAGGGAGACAGGGGAAGGAAGACTGCCCACACAGCTAAGATGCTGAGGCACAGAAGAGGCACAGTTGTTGTAGCAGATGCAGTGAGGGGAGGTCTAGAATTTCCAGGAAATTGGGGGGAGAAATTATTTCTCAGCTCAAGGGAAAGCACTGCTCCCACAGACTGCAGCACTGCAACATGCCAGCACTGGAGGAAATAAAGTGAAAGAAAGGAAACATTGATTTGGGTGAGCAGGAGCTGCAGAGCTGACAGCAACTCCAGGTAAATGCTGGAAATGCTTCTACAGCAGCACCCCTGGGTTCAACAGCACAGGCTGTTTACAGTCTGCTCCTGAGTGCCCATCAGGCAAAGCCAGCCCACACACTGGGCCTGACTACAGAGAAGATATGTGAGAGGAGACCTGGGAACAGCCAGAGTGAAGCAACATGGCCAACATCCCATCTGTGCCCGAGCTAAACCATCAGAAGCCACCTCAGAGCCACAGCAGGTGGGTGGAGAGCCAAGGCAGCCCATCCATGTCAGCAGGAAGGGTCTGGTTCCCACTCTCCAGAAACATCCTCCAACTGATGAAGAACAATCTTAACAACACCACTTCCATAGTGCCTCAGAGTGCAGTGCCAGAGACATGAACCAATGCATCTACCATTTCCCCTGGAGGAAATTAGGAAGGGGATGAAGACCCTCAGTGAACAACCAGCTGTGGCTGCACGTAACAACCTGCAGCAAACATCAAGTTCTACACATGTGCACAAGCACCAGCACATACACACACATCTCCATTTCCAGGAGCCACACTCAGTGCTACCAGACAACTCTCAGGCATGACTTTTGATTTTTCTTATCCCAGCACTAATCCTCACTTGAGCAGAGAATACTGTACTTGGAATGATATTCTGGGACCAGGAGCCAACAGTTTTGGTGCAGGTATATCAGACTCTACTTGAAATAGTCCTCATTCAATGCAGCCTTTCAGTGGCAAAACCAGCTTTGCTCTGTTAGAAAAGTCAGAAATCAAAACTCTCAGGAGCTGCTGATTTGCACCATGCAAAACTCCACTGCTCAGTCACACCAAGGTAGTCCTTGAGCAGCAGATGGCAAGTGCCCACAATTGTCTGTGACCAGAGCAGAGGCTCAGCCTCTAAACCAACTCTAGGGTAATTTTAAAATGTTAGCAGCCATCCTTGCTTATTTTCCCTTAATGATTGGAAATAAGTACCAACTAAAAGCCAGCAAACAGGGTTTGTCCCAAGTCATGTAAACACATCATCAAATCACAATGTCTGCTGATACAGCAGAGGGCATTAATTTAACTAAACAAATGCAGAACACAACACATTTAAATCACTTTAATCTATGTCTAAAAGAGATTTAGAGAGAAAGACAGGACAGTTCTTGAACTTTTTAATGCAATATATGATACCTACTGAGTTAGATACCCATAACTCCCTCCATCAAGAATTTCTGTGTCTGATCCTCTTTTGATGTTTGTGCATTGCCACAGGTGAGAAGGGAGCCTGCACTGGTAAAATGACCCTGCTGGAGTCAGTGAAAATGTGTGTTCACAGGAGGAGTCCAGCTTGTCCTCCCAGGAGAGCCTCCCAGTTACAGGCTGGATGGAGCAATGAAGGGATGATCTTCCCTGGTGGGTGCCAAGCAGCAGCTCAGACTGCATCACCTCTGTTCTCTCTGCTACAGGCCAGGATAACTGGTGTCAGTGGTGAATTTGGGAGAGCTCTGCACCTGGAAGCTCTCACTCCTCAGGGAATGGGGGATACAAGCCTTTGGAGAGAAGATTTCTTTGGCCACTTGCATTGATCTGCCCTAAACTCACAAAGGATAACTTTTGTCGCCAGTCTTCCCCATAGCACTTCAAGAGCTTAAAATACACTTTGAGGAAGGTTTCAAAGTTTTTCCCCTCAAATCTGTCTACGCTTATCCACCGTGGATTCCAGAGGGATGACCTGGATTTCCTTGCAGATTCTAAAACCAAATTATATCAGTCCCAATTAGGTCATCTGCTAGCTGCACCTGCAGCTCAGGACTGCAGAATCCCTCCCTCTCTGTATCTCCCAACAGCTCAGACAGGGCAGGGAAGCCTTCTGTGTTAGAAAAACTACTATAAAACCATATAACACAGCCTAAAAATACAATTATAATTGCAATGCCAAAAGCAAGCCAGTCAATATCTTCAAGATTCTAATAGTTTCAAGCACTATTACCTTAACGGTCTCACATCACAGTACTGATTAAAGAAACATTTTGTCTTTTTATCTGTATTCAATGGAGAGCATAATCACTGGAGTGTAGAGAGCTAAAATATTTATTAGGAAGTGTACAGCTCAGGTCAGGTGGTGATAGGCAACATTCAAGCAGTGAGCTGCAGCCCAGCCTGGAGTCTAAATCACAGATCCCATCCCATCATCTCCTTGGGCTCATCTGCTCCACACAGGACAAGCTTTGGAGAGAGTTCTGCTCCTGCTCTGCCCCTCTGAAAAACATTCACAGGAAAATCCCCCACAGGAGCTCTAATGGGCAGCATCACTCAAGGAACAGGTATTTGTATCTGGGTAAGCCAACAAGACCTACACGTGGAGATGGGATACAAATCAGCTTCAAGTATAGAAAATACATGTTTGGAGGCTTTTTCAAATAAGCAAATTTGCCCTCACTGTTCTTCATCTAGAATTAAGGGTAAAAAAATAAATAAAAGAGGCTATGTCCCCATTCCTGTCCTGATAAATTTGTTTTCTCTTTTTGCCTAATTGCTTAACAATAAATCCACACACACTCTCTTATCCATAGCCTACTGCAATACTCCTCAGGGCACATGATCAGCAATCAGAAAGCTTGAAAAATGGCCAACATAATCTTAAATATCCCAGTGTATTACCAAATCAGTATTTCAAATTTAGTGGACATACTCAGATATGTTTTCCTCTCCGCAAGAGGCATCATGTAAGTGGCAAACAAGATACAGAAGATCGATTATTTAGCATAATTGCACAATCTAATTGTATGGATTTTAAATGGAACAGGAGGAGAAAGATTAAAATCATACAGCACAGCAATATACTTTCACAGACTGCATGAAATAGGTTTTCCCCAATTAGCAGAACAATGGAAATATTTACTGTCTATCCAGTGAAGATATTCTGAAACAAGAGTCAAACAACATCCAGATCTGCACAGGGCAGGAGCAAATAATTTCATCATTGATGGGGAAAAACTCCAAACAACCCAAAGCACTAAAAACTCACACATTCCACTCAAAAAGCCACATTCCTGTGGTGCTGCTTCATTCCAGAACCAGATTTGGGGACCTCATGAACAGCCTGTGCTGACTTCCCAAAGGAAGCACCACATCCATGCGACGGGGTGGGTTTTAGACCTTTCACCCAAACCTGGACCACTCCAGCCCATCCAGCAGATCAACCAGGGTAGTGGAGGGAGCTCCCCTGTCTCAAAAATTAAGCTCCAGCGCTAACCTTGTCCTACTCCCCGGGCAGACAAAGGCAGCGCGGCTCCGCTCAGCCGTACCACGGGTTAACTGGCATTTCTAATACTTTTCACCTAGCCCAGCTTGACAGATGCCTAACCTTCGCCGGGAGTGGAGACAGCCTGATGGGCCCTGGCCATACAGGGGGAAAATTTTTGATGCTTCCCACTTATGACATGATTGATTTTCTTTCAGCGGCCCTTCACTTTTGGCTGTGGCGAGGGCTGCCTGCCCGAGCCCCCGCGCGCCCTGACCTCGACATATGGCCGCTGTGAGGCTGAAAACTGATGACGGCAGAAACCTAAAAAATCAATAGGCCCTGTCAGTCAGTGGGGAGGCGAACGTCTCTTAAAAACCCAATCACGACATGTACTTGCTGCATGGTGCGGATCCGCTGCACACTTGAGAACACACTGAATTTCCCGGGGTTTTTATTTATTTTTTTAATTTTTTTTTTTTTTAACTTCTGTATTAACACACCATTTACTTATTTATTCCTTAAGCTCTTATGCGGCAGGAAAGCGCATGAGTCTTGTTAGGGTAGAATCTCCTCAGTATTAACTAGAAGGAAAAAAAATAAAATCCCTGGAAACTCTTTGGGAATAGTATGAAATAAATAAAGAGCACCTTTCCGTTGCCAATATAAACACTGACATCATTATTTTTGACATTATCTGGAAAGAATTTAGATATAAGGACTTCTAGAGTCTAAAAACATGTGAGTATGAAACTGTTTTAATTTTCGTTGCAGGGGGTGAACTATTGTTTTGGTTTGTTTTGATTTTTTAACTTAGTTTTTAAAATATGCAAGAAAGAAACTGAATTCACAATTGGTTCTACACTTCATAGTTCTTGTCATCTTCTGTGCTCAGTGAAGAAAGGAAATTATTGGCCCACTGAAATCAGCTGGAGATGTTGGTGCTCTGTAAACTGCACAGAGCCGTTTGTATCCTGCAGGATTGGGCCAACAACATCCAACTGATCCTCTGCTCTTGCCAGCTCAGGAAAAAAAGGCATTTGACAAGAGAGAGATAAGCAATGTACCATACAGTGATTCCATTTACATATTTTGCCCCAAAACAGTCTTCCAGAACCCTGATGAAAAGCAAACAAACAAAAATCGAACCACAATTAGAACCATAACTGTTAACCAGGGATAGGCCCCATTATACTTTATTACCTTCATCGAGAGTGCAAATCCCAAACACGGAATGCCTCCGAGTGATTTACCTAACCTGTCTGAAATTTTAGAGAGAGAGGCTTTATTTGAAAACCATATCTTTGTGCAGGGAAAAAAAAAAACCAGAAAACTGTAAGGAGATGTTGTCTGAGAAACTGATGCATTACCAGGATGCATTTTAGAAACCCACTGAAAGTAAGGAAGATTTTTAAAAAAATATTCATCACACAGATAAACAAAACCTAATGCTGAATTCCCAAATTAAGACCAATTAAAGCTTTTTTTATGACTACAAACCTGACAAGCTTACAATTTCACCCTGTTGCAGTGGGGTGTGTGTGTGTTTTAATGTAATATTAATGAGCCAGGATGGAGGGTCATAAAAAGTGATAGGTTTTTGCGATGGTAAATTATAAATCGGTATTGATTTTTCCCGGCACTAATGCAGCCAGCTTATTGTAAGACACTACAGGCAAAGTGCACTTTATCAGATTAGACTGGAGCCTGGTATCAAATATACATGAGAAAAAGGATGCATTTGTGACTTAGACTAGACTTTTTTTTAATGATACATGAAATTTTTAAGGAAAAAGTCTCAGAATATTAAGAAATTAAATACCATTTTAAAAGATCCCAGATGGTAGCAAATAGATATTAATGTCACATTAGGGTAATTTGTTTTTACACTGATGGAATATAGGAATATAGGAATAAGTACGTGAACTAAATCCTGCTCAGATTTAACCATGTGCTTAATCAGTCCAATTTATGATCATCTCAACTGTTCATGAGAAAAGTTTCTCATTTGCATAAAATGCCTGAAGAATCAGGCCCTACATCTGCTCATACCTATATGTGATATCAAGTCACACATACAGACACCTATTCAGTGAATAGAGATCCTCTGTGAGGGACTTTTGACATCCTACACTGCTTTGAAGAAGTTGATTTTTCCCCCCATACCTCATACCACCCCTCCATGCCAGCACAAGACTAGGAAAGAGCTTTTCCTTGTAATACTTTTATTGCTTAAATACTGTGAAGCTTTTCTTTCCCTTTCATCTCAAAAATGCGTTGGGAGTTGGCCGCGCAGTAAAACTGGGCGTTATTTTTAAAATCAGCTCTGCTTTTCATCTCCTGACCTTCCTGCAGTCAGGATTTCCTCATTAAAACATTTCAGTGACGTGGATAAGTGACCAAAAAAAAAAAAAAAAATTGAGAGGGAGAAAGAGAAAACAACAACAACAACAAAAACCACCATTGTTTTCTGCAGATTTGCTCTGGATGAGCAGCAAACCAGCATCCCTTTCTCTGCACCCAAGAAAGGAAAGGAAAACTCTGCACAAAGGCACATGCCCACATTGCCAAGCATGTTCCAGGGATTCTGCCATCCCTCAGTGGCCTCTGCCATCCCCTCCTGGTGGCTCCAGACTCTCCTGATGCCCTCTGCCCTCCTCCTCTGGCCTCAAAGGTCCTGCCAGCCTCCCAGGGCAGAGCCGGCCCCCAGCTCCTGCTGCCTCGCTGGCCCGAGCAGCCTGTGTGAAAAACTCCATATTTTTCCCCCAAACCCGTATGTTCCTTGACAGGTTGTTAACAAACAGCCCCACACAGGCTGCCTGCAAAGGACCTGAAGGGAAGTGTGAACCCAAATAAGTAACAGTGGGAAGGAGGAGGGGAAGAAGGAGGGGAAAGGGCTGGGCTGCATTTGGGGCTATTTTCTGCAGGAAAGAAGGTGTGGGACTGGGGAGATGGGGATCCTCAGGGGCATCTGAAGCCCTGGGAGATTTAAACAAAGGAGCATTGAAGACAATCCTTTATGTTTCACACAAAGGGGCGGGGAGCCAAGGAGCCCCCACGCTGGGCACTGAGGAGGGATCTCGGTGCTGGGGACACAGGGAGATGGAAGGTGCTCCCATTCCCCAGCCTAAAGAACCAGCTTTGAGCCTTTTTGCATTTTAGCCACAGAAATTAATGCTTGGCATTGCCCTCTCAAAACCTTTCTGAAGGCATTTACCTTCCTGTATTCAGTTTTATTATTCTTACAAGCAAATTAAGAGAGATGAGAAACTGGGAGAGGAGAGGAAGGGGATGCTGCTTTTTTCTTTTTAACAAATGCATACAAATAAGCTCTCAAACAAGCCCAAAACACCAAGACTTCCCCACTGCCAGCCCAGCTGGCCCCTCTCTCTGTGTCCATACTGATGGCCACGACTGTGGCTTGCTGGAGCTGACCACTGGCCCTCAACACCATGGAGCGAGCCCACAGCAACTTGCAGGATCTTACAGAAGCCTAACTTGGGATTAAAACAACAAAGAAACTCAAACATAACCACTCTCATTAGCAGATTGCCAGCAACCCCACTAGTCTTGCAATGATGCATTAGATCACAGGATAAAAATCTGAGGCCTGATCTTAACAGCCTTTTCTCCGACAAAATTCCTATAAACTTCAATGGAAATTTTGTCTGTCTCAGGACCGACTGGGCTTTTTCCTTGCAACTTTTCATACGCTGAAAGTAATAAGAGGAAACTTTTCTCTTTTGACAAGACCTCATCAGGTAAAACCTAATAAAGCTAAAAAGGAAATTAGAAAAATGAAAGGTTATTCCCAGAGCAGTCTGATCCTGCCTCAGCCAAAGGCAACGCTGGAGACGCCTCCATCCTGAAGGAGCCAGATTCCCACTGGCACATCCCCCCAGGATCCCCCACCCCAAGCAGCAGCACACCCCAGAGACACAAGGGTGGGACAGACCAAGGGGCACCTCAGGAGTGCTGCACCAGACTGAGCAGGACAGGAAAACACAGCCTCAAATCTGTGGGAAAGAGAAGCCAGGGAAAGAGGAGCGCCTTCCACTGCCTCAGTGCAAACTCACTGTGCTCCCAGTCAAAGCAGCACTTTTAAAGTGATTGCTATAAATGTTATTAAAGGGAAACAAGCCACTTTTTAAATGTATGCTAATTCCACTTTATTAGTGATGCCAAAGTCCTCATTTACATTTTTCATAAAAATTACGCAGATTTTTTTGCTGCTTTAGGGATAAGACTAATAAACAAATACATAAATTAGTATATTTTAATTAAATGTTATCCCACCAAGTAATATTGTATCCCATTGTCTAAAACAAACAGAAAAAAAAAAAGAAAATCTATAAAGCAACTCTAACTTGAAAATTTGTGTTGTATTAAAATATTAGAACTCATTAAAAACTAATTTGAAAATACTTTACCTAACAATCACAAAAATTTTGAATTCCATATTCCAGTATGTGTTATTTGGTTTGGTACAGGAGATTATCACTGCAGCACACATTATTGTTAGAATATACATGTGTTAGAGGCACCACAATGCCCCCAGATCCCCTCAGAAAATAACAAAGTCAAGTGCTACCTGCAAATGTATCACTATTTCCATATTAAAGACTGCATTATTTCTCTTCTGTAACCTCACAGGATACATTTTTTACATTGCTTTTAGGTCCACTGAGCGCATAAAAAATATGTATGTATTTTGGGATGGGCTATGGCATGACATTGGCACTTTAAAATGTTCAGAGTACAATAAAAGGGGCAGGTTAAGGCATTCTGGAGCAGGAAGGGAAAGTCCAACAGGCAGAAAACAATCACATCTTAATTCAATATTTTAAAGTGGTCTGCAGAAATAGCTTGAGTATTAAAAAAAAAAAAAAATCAAATGTGCATAAGAACATATTCACCTCATTAGAAGATTTTCCATAACCCTGCTTTACCTCAGATGGGACAAATAGACCTCAGCTCTGCATTTTCATTACTCTCCATCCTCCACTGTAATTTTTTCTAAATGTGAGATTATTGCTTTTCAAGGCAGGAATTTAAATGAAACAAGCACTCTATTTCGCATTTTCACTGAAAAAGCTTTGTCTCCCACTTGGTTATGTTTCCTGGAAATGGAAAGGTTTTTTTAAAAAGTGAAAAGAAAAGGAAACACAAGGAGTTTTTGTGTATATAAATGCACTTTCTGAAAAGGTACAATCATTTATTGGCCTTCCTGAGAGTGTAATTGACTGCATATTCCTATTAAGACTATCTTGCACTATAACCTCAGCTGCTCCAAGGCCATCCCATCAGGTATCTAATTCCAATATCAGTGAGAGATTCCAACTGCATGGAAGCTGAAGTAATTAAGCAGCAAGTTTGAAGATTTCCCATCTTCAATCCCTTTGAAGGTAATGACCAAGTTTCTGCAACGTGGAGCAGCAGCTGCCATCCAGGGAAATGGATCACAGCACCTGGGTGGGAGGGCTGAGACTCCCACCAAGGTGAACCCTGTGGGATGATCCAAAGGAATTGTGTACAGAGAACCTCAGATCATGCAAATAGGCAGGTTTTCTCCATTAAACTTAGGAGGTTCTTATCTGCCCCCAAAGAGGGTTTTCCTGCAGCTTAAACTCCATGAATCCTTCTCATTTGACCAAATGTCAAATATTTTCATGAGGGAATTTTGATTTCTGGAGGCACAACCAACAAATTAAAACCTTCAGGGTCCAGTTCTCTTCCGAATAGTAACACAAAAAAAAGCTTTCTCCTGAACTTGCCCAGGCACTTTAAAGGCTTTAAAAATATTTCCAAGGGGTTCTTTTTAACCTGGTAAGGCTCATAAGCCCCTGTAAGATTAGCCTTAATGTGGAGAAATGACTCATCTGCAATGACATCAGAGAGAGCCTGATGTCCCCTCTCCCTTTACACCCACCCTTATCACCCCCCTTGCCTTGCCCCAAGTCTTGCCCATAAATATTTAAACAAGGAGCAAAGTGATGTATTACAGATATCATATTCAAACCTGCCTAAGTGACTCACTTCAATCCAAGATCCATGGAAGCATTTAGATACCTAAACTTCAGTTTGGATGCTTGAATTTCCTTTCAAAACAATGGAAAAGCAGGTTCCTACGGAGCAGAAAGATTTTTATGACTCTGGCATTAGGTTACTCACAAAGAGGGTGTTCAGCACCTATCTATCATCTCTGGAGCTGGGAACAGATGGACAGGGGAGGTGCTGCTGCCTGGTAAAGCAGGGCTGGGAGAAGCTCAGCCCCCAAACATCTGATGCTACTAAAAGCCTGCTCCTGTGGTAGTGACTCCTGAATTTCCTCTCCCTAAATGCAGTGCAGCTGGATCAGCAGCCACGCAGCTGTCTGGCATCAAAACCACCCCCCACAGCTCCTCAGGGTGGAAATCCTGGATCAACTCAACATTGCTCCACACATTTTTATGTGGAGGAACTCCAAAGGGATGCACTGCTTCTCCCAGCAGTGCCTCCAAGGTGGCCAAGTCCTCCCAAAGCCCTGTGAAACTTTGAGTAAGAAGAAGGATTGACAGATTCTTGCTGGTAATTATGAGTTATCCCCCATTTTGTGCAC
The DNA here is from genome assembly GCF_023055355.1 of Agelaius tricolor. Classification (NCBI taxonomy): domain Eukaryota; kingdom Metazoa; phylum Chordata; class Aves; order Passeriformes; family Icteridae; genus Agelaius; species Agelaius tricolor. The sequence continues at coordinate 15,000,554 of NW_027269278.1, forward strand.
AGATTTCATGCTGGTAATCCCCCTTTCCTCTGCCTCTGTCCATATGGTGTGGCTTTGGTCACACACAAGGCAAGAGGAAAGAAAGGGCTCTGGCCCTGCCATTGCCACCAACATGTCACAAACTTCCTGAACACAGAGCAAATGCTCAAAGCTAGATATCCCAGCTAGATATCCCATCAAGCACACTTTTCCCAACCACAGTCATACCCACAGCTCTGCTTGATTATAGGTAGAAGATTCCCAAATATTCCTATATATTGTGCTACAGCACCATTGACCCTTTGGTAATGGGTAGGACTTTGACCTTGTATATGAAAGATTCCACCTCAATCTTTTCTGGCACTCCACAAGCAAACCAAAACACAAACTTTAGATTCACCAAAAAACTCTCCATTTTACAATAAAGTCAAGTCATAAAGTCTCCTGAGCATCTAACAATCAATGACAAGAGCATTAAGAAGGCAACCTGCATGGAAGCTTCAGCAAAAACTCCCATTGTTTCTCTCACCCTCCCTTGACTTCAGTGGAATAATTTGTGTCCTGGGTGCTTGCTGGGACACAGTGCTCATCTGTGCTTGTCATCAGTCCCAAACACCAAATTTCACTGCCAAGGGTTTACATTGAACCTAGAAAATTGCATGATTAACCCAGCCCCTTCACTCAGAATCATTATGTTAACATGGGACTTTTTTTAAGGAAAAAATAAGTAACTTTAGGCTTTCTGGACTATCCATCACAAATGCAGGTTGCCTCAGCAGAGTCTGATGTCCTGACGTCCTTCTGACTCAAAAACCAAGACACCAGACCCACAGCAAAATGTAAACAGGCAGCTACTCCAGCAAAGGGAGCATTTCTCTTGCCATCAGCATGGTGCTGATTTTGTAATCAGTCTGGGAGGTTTATTTTTAACTGCTCTACCAAGGCTTTACAGAGATACAATTGTTCTTTTGAAACCTTGCTAATAGGGCTGATCAGTAATACCAGCACTACACTGAGAGCAGGAAAGCACAGCATAATCAAAACTATGAGCAAGATATTCTTTCTATAAAAGGCATTTTTAATAAAACATGCAATGGCTCCAGAAACTGCTCATCATATTCTGATGAAGAGAACTGGTGCAGCAATTGGTGAGAGCTCAAAGCCTCCCCATCTCCTCTGGGCCCCCCTGTGCTGTTCTTCCCCTTTGAGAGAGCTCAGCTGGCAACGTGAGGATGGGGATTTTTCCAAGCTATTTTCATGTTGACCACACACTTCAAATCACTCAGAGCCTATTCCAAGGAATAAAGTGAGTAGAGATGCTCCTTCAATGCCTCTTGGGTTGATGTGATGCAGTACAGATGCATTTAGGTATTTTGTGCAGCTTGCCATGATTTAAAAATTCTGTACCATTACCAGAAATCTAACTGTGGATCTCCAAAATCTGCATACATCCCCTGAAAAAATGTTATTTCCCCAGCACACTATCTAAAAGCTTATTTACATAAGCAGCTATTGATACATGCATACAAAAGGAACAGCCAAAAAGTGAATACAGATTTTTAGGAGAGGTGATCATTTGAGAAAAGTCTATAATTTCTTTTTCTGAGAAGTTTGTTGCTGAGGACCTACCTAAAAATTAAGATTGTTGTTCCCGTTGTTCCTTAAAATACATAGAAAAAGCTAATTGTGCAAGAGAGGGTTCTCTGCTGTGAACAAATTAATAGCATGGACTAGTTGGTCAAAAGGCATCTGAGGAGCCCTTTTGTCCAGTCTCTGGGCTTTTTGGGGTGAGAATGATCTAAATAAACCACACTTCCAAATTATCTGTAGGGAGTAAGAAATAAGCTAAAGGAGCCCCTGGTCATGCTGACCAAGCTCCAGAGGTGTTTGGAAGTGACAGGGTGCTCCTCTTCTCAAGCCAAAAACTTTGCACTTGGATCACTACAACTAATTTTGCCCCATGAAGTTTCTAAATGTTCTAAAGCTTGATCTCAATTTTTCTAATAATGTAAGAAATGTGTCTACATATGGCTCAGCTCCTATTCCTGTACCATTTTAACAACTTAAACCATTTTTTTTCTTGTCACCATTGTCTAGCATTACCTCAACAGAAGAGACTTTGCTGCTACTTCAAGAGGAGTTTAAAATGCATTAAAAATACTTTTTTAAAAAGTTTAACAAGTATTAAGCCACTTTGTAGCCACACTGTACAATCCAAATCCTTTGCCAGATTTGGTATATATTTCTAGGTACTTGTCTGACCCTCCCTGCTGAGCCAGGCAAGCACTTCACAGTGATTAGTGGATTTTACCCTCACAACAATGAGGTGGAGGCACAAAACAGTTTAAATTACATGCCCACATCCATGCCAGTGAGTCACAGCAGGACAGACACATTCACTGTGCTGTCACCCAGCCATAAAAGTAATGTTTCTTGTCACAGAATTAAGATTTTTCTTTCAATTTATATTTGGAGGGGTCAAGAAAGAAATGTTATTATTTAACACAATTGTAAAAGGGCACAGTCAGTGACCCCAAATGTTGTTTTTTTTTCTTAACTCAGTAGATTTAAAATCTGTATTTATATCTAGAAGAAGTCATAACAGATATAATCCATTTTAAAAACACCCTGTATTTGCCACTGCTGTCTTTCAAGAGGGGGAAGAGAAGAAACAGACAGAATTGTTTTGTTGTCAAGAAAAATACATCTAGCATAAAATGTTAAGGTTGCCAAGAGATGACAGTTCTTGGCAGCATCCTAAAATGTTTGTCATTTTAAAAGTATTTATGCTAAGGCAGAAAACAAACTATCCAACATTTTAGTCACCTTAAGTGATTAAAACAAGTCATTAGAATTTTAGTTTCAGATCCTCTTAGATAAAATTTTCCCTTACCTAGCTAGCCAGTTTTCCTTTTTCACAGAATAAAAAATAAATCCTGCATGCAGGTTTTTTACTTTAAAGCTTGAGTTCTAGCTCTAAGTGCTCTTGCACGGTGTAGGTAAAAGAAAATGTGGGAGACTTTAAATATAGTTTTTATTTTCATTGGAAACATTTTTGATTACTACACTGCTGAACAGAAACAACTGGGGAAAAAAGTTAGGAACATTTTAAATGCCCGCTAAAAGTGCAAGGAACTCTCCTTACAAAAAGAAATAAGTGCATTTAGTTGCCTAAGGTTGTATTTTAAAATGAATTTGGCAAATTTTCCTGATAGCCACTTGCCTTACTTCCATTTATTGTACTGTGTTCAAGAGTATTTACAAATGCACATTTCTCATGAAGTTGGAAGTAAATTTGGATCTATTTTTTCATGTTACAAAGACATTGATGTGTTTTTTCTGACATGCCTCATGAACTCAGTCAATCACAAGTCTTTCTTAATGGAAACCACATGTCTGCCCAGAACTGTGTAATTACAATGCTAGTTTTCTTGGCACTGCCAGGAAAAGGGGCATTGTCAAACCAATTAGAGTTTATTTATTTACATACCATTTCTGGATGAGAATGTTCTTTCTTTTATGCTGATGCCGAGAAAATATATATTTCATCGAGTAACTGTAATTTTTGCTGGATACTGTTACATTTTGCAGCAATTACATCTCTCTAGTTTTCAGTTACTTTCCACCTAAGGAAACTTTCCTTACAACGAAACAGCTGGGAACAGCACCACGAATTTCATCAGCCCGGTTTTCATTTGTTTCAGATGATGAGGGAGATGTGAGGGCGGCTGTTTCCCTCAGCTCCACAGTGTTTCCACCCACTTCCACCCCACTAGGAGCTTTTCCTTGTACAAGACATCTTGTTTGTACATCCATCCTCCTGGAGTATCACCTCTTTTACACCTCTGTAAACTGGTACCTGCAGCTGGCCCTGCTCAAGCAGCACAGAGGAGAGAGAAGGAGCAAGGAGAGAGAAGGAGCAAGGTCTGAAGGGGATCTGCAGGGCTGCTCTCAGGCAGATCCCTCTGGACACAAGTAAAAAGAAAGTTATGTGTCTCAGGAAAGCCAAATACCACACAGATTTGCACTGGGCTGAATCATGTGTGCTGCTGCTGGGAGGTCACGGGCAGCCAGAGGAGGCTGTGTGGTGGGAAATGCATTCCAGGGACACCCAAAACCAGCCAGAGCTCTGCCACGGGGCACCCTGCACACCACAAACCTTCACAGACACCACTCCCAGCTTCAGGCTCTCCCCCATGGGCCCCTGGAGGCTGCTAGGAGAAATGAGAGCCTCTCTGATGGGGTTTGTCCCCAGCAGTGCAACTGCAGGGGGTGAGGCTGCTATAGCAATAAAACCAGGACTGAAGGGACAAGTTTAAGCTACAAGTTTAGTGGACATCCTTCTCCAGGTTGTTCCCATCTGTCTGAGATGGGATTCCCATACTGACACCTTCTACACTCTCTATTCTGCACTGCCTGAGCACCCAACCATCCCAGATGTCCCCAGTCCTGAGCCCCACCCTGGAGGACTGTGACACCACCACGTTCCTGGGGTGGCAGGGACCTTCAGGGATGTGCCCAGGACACTGCAGCAGAGCAGGGAGGTTAGCCCAGCCCCTCAAGACCCAGACAAGGTTGTGCCAGGCTGGTTTTTGGGGCTCATCCATTGTAACCTGTGTTGGGAGGCTCCTGCTTACACACAAATCTGCTCTGTTCCATAATCCTAAACAGCGACCCAGGATGATCCTCTCCTGTGGCAGAGGAGATCAGAGTGTGCACCTGAGACCTACAGGATTTATTAGAGAGAGAGGAGGGACTAAAACCCTCCCATCTGGACCAGGCCAACCCTGCTGGGATTCTCTCTGGTCACAAGAGGCACCTCCTACCCTGAGGTTCTGCTACGTCCTTCCACTGAAAGAGCAGAGGAAGGGAAACAGCTGTAAAAATCTCCTATTTAAAGCTCCTGAAGCTTCAGAGGCTACTGTGAAATGCCTTGTATGGGATTCTTTCCTTTTTTTTTTTTAATTTGTTTTTAATTGCTGCTCCAACCTTTCATGACTTCCTTGTCTTTGGAAAGTTCCAAAGCATTAAAAGGAAACATTTAAGTTCTAACGCCCTCCGACATTATTTTTCAGTTTAATCATTTTTCCCCATTTTCCTCCTCTTTCTCTGTGCTGAGTGAGGGTGGGAAAGAGACAATTAAGGGAAACTCAAAACTCTCAGATGTTTCAAATATGAAAAAAGTTTAATAAAAGTTTTCCCACACATCGGCACAGAAGTGCCACATCGGCAGAGAAGTAGGAAAAACTGTTTTCTTATTAAATTCTCAAAGCAGAAATCACCAAAACATTCCTGGGGTTTGTGCTCACCATTCCCTCCCCCATTTTTTGAGCCAGCAGTCCCTGTTTTATCTTGCTTTCATACTTGTGTGCATCTCAGAGAGTCAGAGCCCTGCCCTGATGATCTTACAGTTCATAGCGACCAGACAAATGCGGGGTGAGGGTTGAAATGGTGGCTCAGGAGGGGAAATGACTTGCCTGAGGTCCTGCACTGGGGCAGTGACTCAAGTGGTTTCCAACAACACATTTGTTCCTGAAAAGGCTTTGAAGAAATGATTCAGTGCCCTGCAGTGCTGCTGCTGTGTGGAATAACACGGCCCTGACAGCACAGAGGAGGTGCAGGGTGCTGTGGCAGGCCAAGGGTTGCAGCAAAAGCTGGCCTTGGTTCAGCTGGGAAGGGAGGAGAGGCGGAATGGAGACACGTGTTTTGAACGACAGATCCTGAATAAAAGAGGGAGACTCCTCAAACAAGCATTTAGTGATGGATGCTACCCACATTTTCCAGGAAGAAGAGAAGAAAAATTGAAAGGTTGGACAAAATACTCTTTTTCTGCTATGTCAGAACTTTTATTTCCACTGAGGTCCAGGTGCTGTGACATGTAGCCACAGAGATTTGGGCATTCCCAGCCTCCAGCAGCTGGGTGGTTTATCACCCCTTCTCACACAGCCAAGGAGGGCAGAAAACTGTGTGGTACCAGCAGCCCTGTGGAGCACATGAGTGGCCAGCAGGAGAGGGAATCTGGCAGCTTCTCCTTGCTGCAAGCAAATGGCCCAGAAAGAAAAGAAAGCCAAGAAAAAGGTACCCACAGGGAGGGTTTGCTGCTTTCACAGAACAGGAGGCTCCAGGGTGAGGCTGGATTATAATCCATGTTATGTTTTTATCTCTGCTCTATTCACAAGGTGCTGCAGCCCTTGGCTGAGCTGTCTCTTGTCTACAGCAGCAAGGCTCATCATCACTTCACCAGGAAAAACTCTGCCACCTTGCAAAGCAAACCCATGAAAATGACGCAGCGGTGACTGGATTTCAATGCTAACTTCAAATTGTAAAGCACAGGAGCCACTTTTTACACACAATTTCTGATTCTGCTTTCTACTCCTGTCGAGCTGCAGCCAGAGTTTTGCCAGTGAAAAGTGCTATAAACAGCTCTGGCCTCGCTGAAAAAAGCAATATGCCGTCAGTCTGACATCTACCTCGCTTTTCCGCTCATTGTCAGCACTTTGATTGATGGTGTTGTTCATTAATGTGGGACGATTGTCAGCTTTTCCTGAATAAATATAAAAAGAAACAAAGAAATCCCCACCCTTTTCAAGCCAGAGTGAATTATTTCCTATTTTCCTTTGCTGCATTCAGGCATGTAACAGTACACTGCCCTCAAAACATACCGGAGCTTTAACCACAAAGTAGGAAATTGGACTTTGGATTGAGGAACCAAAACTTTACTTAAGTAGTAGGTACAGTAATTAAATTTTACTATTATTTATTTTCCAAAAGAAAAAAAAACCAACGGTATGCCCTAAAGGCTTCTGCTTTAATACAGTACTTCAATTTTGCACAAAAAGCTAAAAGAAATCTATTTGGTGAAGACTAAAATGACATATGAAAAGCAGAGGCAATCACAAGCACGGCAAAAGATAGGCAGAGATTCAATTTAGTACAAGGCTGCACCTTAATTCACACCGGGGAGGAGGGGGGAAAGAGATGTGAAAATTCACATACATTGAAGTATTTAAAGGATGGGTAAGTTTTGTTGGGCCCTCAGTACCCCCAAAACACTCCCCATGATGCCTGCTCAGCAATCTTTGAGGCTTGGACAACCTCATTGTCTTTGCTGCATCTCCACACCAACAATTAAAGAGAGGAAGATGCCATAAAACTCATCCTAAACTCTTTAACATTTTCCACTTTCAGTGGTCATTTTACTCCTGTGAGTCCTCCTTGTGCAGGCACCCTTGGCTTTATGTTTGATGGAGTCTTCCTAATCAGGTCACTGCTCTTATCATCAGCAAAAGGGTCATTGCTCAACATCTTTTTCAAATTGTACATTGCATCAGTGTGGCCAAAACACAACAACAACAACAACATCAATGATTACAAAATCCTAACTGGGTGTGGGGGCAAAAAATGGGGAGATTAATTCAATGGGTGACCAATGATTAATTCAGCAAATTATGCTTTGGCATGGATTTGCTTTAGAAGCAACATGCTAACAATAATAATATTCTCCACGAGTGCTAGAGTTGAATGGCAAATTATTTTGAATACCTCTGTAAAGAACAGGAAACTGAGAACTGTGGAAAAACTGGCATTACGCCACCGATTGAAGATTCAATCTGACTGTAATAGAAGGTGATTATTGGGGACTAGCAGGCAGATGATGGATGATTTCCTCCTAAAATGACAGCTCTGCTGTGTATCAGCAATCCTCATATAGCACAAATGTACAGGTCGGCTTTTGTGGCTTTTTAATTCTTACCATTGTGGGAAATGGATTTCAAACCTGTGGCAAGCTATTTCAGGCTGGCAGGGCACATATGGATTGCTCCTCTCTTTCTCTTTGCTCCCCCTTTTTTTTTTTTCTTTCCCTTTTTGCAAACCTAAAGAAAGGTGCTCACTGAAGCTCCCTGGCCATTTCCCTCAGGCAGCCAGGGAACAAAGAGCAGAACCATGCAGCCCTTGCTCCAGCAAGCTCCAGCGGTGGGAGCCCACCAGGAGGGCAGAGCAGGGGGACCAGAGCCTCCAGCAGCTTCCACCAGTGCCCCTGCCCTGGGAACCCTGAAAATTAAAATACCCTTCAATTATGGAATGCCTTGTTTATCTTTTGCCCTTAGCTACTTCAGGGAAAATCTCACACCCAAATTATCATTGAGCTAGAATCCAATACCCTGCAGTGTTTTGTTTCAAAAATACTCATTTAGGGTTTCCTAGAGAGTGTGGGCAGCCCACCAGCACAACCAGGGACTGATATGGCTGCAACACCAACACACCTTCCATGCTTCCCTGCAGCAAAAAGGCAGCCCAGAAACTCCTACAAGGTTAGAACAAAAATTATTTTAAGTTCCTTGCATGAAGCTATAAGCTCTGTAGAACCATTTGTTTTAAAAGACAAGCTGATCAATAACCCCATCTTTTATTGCTGTGCCCCTCCACGCACTCCGTTAATGATCACGCAGCACTTTCAGGGCAGCATGAGATCATGGAGAGCAGTTCTAGGAGAGGCTGTCCTGGAGGAGGAAAAAGTGCCATCCAACAAAACCCAGGCCTTCCCTCCACGTCAGGGTGGGCTGGTGCTGACGACGTCCTGGCTCCCTGGTGCTCACTGTAAATTAGGAGGGACACATGTTCTGGTGTCTGTCAAGACCCAGTCCTGACACTCTGCCAGTCCTGCACAAAAGGACGAGGTAATCCACAAGAGCAGTAAATTTATCTATCAAATCCCCTAAGTGTCCCTGGCTGATAACACACCAGCCCTTTCTCCAATTTAACAACAAAGAGTGATCCAGCTCGGTGAGACGTCACGGGCTTGTTCCACCCATGAAAACAGCCCTGTCAATACTGCAGAATTCACTTGCCATTCTCTGTCTGCAGCCAGTCAGATGCTGCACTGTGTTCAGTCTTTTAAAAATAGGGGGGTTCTACACCAAAGACCAAGAAAAAAAAAAGCAGCTACATACAGGTAGTTAATACTGAGCCTTTTTTTCTAGTAATTAAAAAATAATCACATTTTGGCCTTTATTTATGTCTCAGCAATGGGCAGGTAATTAATTGTTAATTTTATATTTCTGTGCAATCTGCATCATTTTTTTTCATTATAAATGCAATTAGGGGTGACGGAATTAAACAAGTCGGTCAAAGATGCTGCACAACAACTGTGAATTTAAAATTATGCATTTTTGGTTCTCTTGTATCACAGGTTGCAGTCATCAACTTCTGCAGGAAAACAAAGAATATGTTCTACTGCTGTTTGGAACACTGCCTTCTTGCACAAAATGATATCCCAATAGAGTAGTAGCTGGTGTTTATAGTAAAGTAGAGCAAACCATTATCAGTATGCAATGTCAATTTAAATTTTACTGGAACAGAAACCTTTTGACCCCTTCCAAACTTGATCCATTACTAGGTTTATACATGAAAGCTTAGGAGAGAATTAAATTAGAAGGAACATGGCAAGAGAACTGTATTTGCATCTATTGCACTTAAGACTGGAGATTAGTTGACCTTTGGAAAAGGGGATTAAAGCAGTTTCACCATCAAGAGAAGACAATCTGTGTTCTTAAGGCAATCAGATTGGGAAGGGTAAGAGCCTCTGAAAGATGAATTGAACTGAGGAAGAATCCATGCTAATTTCCATGGTTTACACTTACAAATGAATTTTGCAGTGATTTCTGCAAAAGGAATTGTGCAGTACTTGAATTATTCCACGAGTCCTTCAGTGCTGGCATGTAAATGTGGAAACTGTGTCCATTTTTACAATCTAATTTTACAATAGATTAACCTCAGAAAGGGGGGATAGTAAAGATGCCATGTGGTGCATACACCTGGAACAGCAAAATGCAGTCACAAGGAAGTTTTCTTCTTTTTCCACAGAGGAAAATGTCAAGAACAATAATCACCAAATCCCAGCATCATAGAAGTTCCTGCTCCAAGATAATCCAAAACCAGGGAACACAACCCCAGACTGGAAGAGGGCCTAATATGGGGCATAAAATGAGGCTTTATCACACGGGTAGCAAGCATATCTTGAAAAATATATGAAGCTGTACATATTTGCTGACATTGTGGTCCTCAGTGAGTGATGGAGCAGAATTAAAAAATGAAAAGAAAAAGGTGAAATTATGTTCTCTATTAAGCATCATTACCACTGTGGTTATACAGAGGGAAAGTCTGTTCTTTCCCCAGGTCAGGAAAATACCTGTTAGCTTTATTATCTGTGCCATGAGATTTCACAGGAGAGCTCATCAATTAAAGCATAATCACATTCTCATTGAAAATTAATGATAAAAAAAAAAATTATCCAAGTTGGGCTCTTCCTTACTTTTTAATAACCAGGGAAAAGGAGCAGCAAATGCAGATTTCTCACAGGCTTTGTGCATCTCTGCAAAGTTACAGCTCTTCAGACTCCAGTGCCATGAAGAAACCTCTCCACACAGCATAGCATTGATGCTGTTTTTATCAGTGTATTTTAGTTTTGGAGGGTAACAGGCTCTGAAATTATTAGGTGTCAATACAGTTCTCAGGTAATCATAAAACCCAAGCAAAGAGGCCACTAAACACAACCCCATCAATGCCAACAAAGTGATGCTGGACTCATCATCACAGAAACCACCAGTGAGAAGGGATTTGTTCCACAAGACACACACAGAACTCTCAGGAATCCTTCTAAAATAAAATATCTCCATTTTCAGACAGAAACACACACACACAACCAAACATGCTTAGGAAGCCATTTCCCAGCACAAATCTATTTGTCAGCAGGCTCTTAAGAAATGTGACAGAAGTTTTCATGCTGAGTATTTATAATTTAAAGGGGTATTTTGCATTCTCTTAAAAACAGATTGCACAGTTACATGCTTATATTCACAACACCTCAAAAATAACATCAATAATCTGGATGAAAATAAAATTTGCAACTTTGCACCATGGAAAACACGCATTCTGTCTGTGAAATTTGGGTGGCTTTGTCCAAGGAAGAAAGCAGAATGTATTAGGGCTATCCATCTTCTGCACATCTCAAAGCAAGATATGGGTCAGAAAAGCATTTGTTCAATGTGTTTTTCCCCCTGAATGACCAAATGGCCATTGCATGGGTACCCAAGGGAGTACCTAGAGGAAAAAAAATAGCAGTAGGAGCATAAAAGGAAACATTCATACCTTTAAGAAAAAATACACTTCAATTAGGAAAAAAAATCTCAGTTTTAGCAACAAAAAAAAAGTTTATTTCATTAAGCAAGGATGCTGGGGACACTCTAACTTGGAAGGTAACATTTCTGCAATCTGAACACAGCTGGGAATCAAGTATTTCATGTTGGTTTAAACTTTGAACTGTAGCAGTTCTGGTTTGTAAGGAGAAAACTGGCTGAGACACAAGTCTGTGTCTGTGCAAAGGGCTGAAGGACAGAGCTGGGGACCTGGCCAGGAGACCCAATTTGTTTGGAAAGCAGCTGGAGTTGTCTCGCCCCAGGAGATCACCCTGGATGGAGGGACAAATGCAAGGACAGATTTCCAAGTGCTCAGGCATGACAGCTACCTCAAGCCTTCAGCAATTCTCAATACTTTCAGTTCTTCCCCTTTTCAGAAAACCTTGGCATCCAAAATGCTGAGTTTTTCTCAGGAAAACCAGGGGCAATCACCTGAAGCCTAGCAGAAAACTAGAGCAGGAATTAGCTGGCATCTCCAGAGTGACAATCCCATGTCTCATCTCTTGTCCCCTGCCAGCAAAGATTCACTCATATAAACATTCCACAGTGAGGGCATAAGAATCAGATTTAAAGAAAAAGCAAATTCTGTAATGCACAAACCACTCCAGAACCATCACTTTATCTATTAAAATGGCTCCCATCTTTTAAAATTGAAATTATTCAGCCCCTAACTTCACTCTCAAAAAATTTTAATAGAAAACAGTTAAGGGAAAAATGATAGGGAAAGATATTATTTTAGAAACCTAAGAAGTGATGGCTTTCTCAGTCTATTTATTAAATTGTTCTCTGAATGCTCAGAGAATTCACAAAAAGGCACTCAGTCCTACTTGTGTACTGGCCCTTACACAAGTTTTACAGCAGCTGCAATCATAGGATGAGTCCAGCTCCAGGCCAAATGAACAAATAAATAAAATAAAGATGCACCCCTAGGCTGTGTCTGACTTTTCCCATATAACTATCTCCAGGATGCCACCTCTAAAGAACCTCAACATTTCTTTTATATTCACCTGCAGAAAGCCCCTTCCTCTCCCTTGCATTAAAGATTCAGCCTGCTCACAGGGACACACACGAGGGGTCACACACACACACAGACACTATTTTATCAGTTACTGATTTACAGCTTGGGAGCACAATGGGCTGAGGCTGACACTTCAAAGGACCTGGGCACCTCACCCCTTCAGCCTCCTCTGAAAATCACAGCCATGTCCCCAACAATAACAGCACACACACACACTTGCTCAGGACCCAAACCCAGTTATTACACTTGGAAAACAGGCTGGGGAAACCAATTAAAAGCCCAGTTCAGCATCCAGGTAGAGCAGCAGCAGCAGCAAGCCCAAGCTCTGTAGGTAGGTTTGCATGTCAGCTGCTTCCCATGGGAAAAAATTATAAATTTTATGCACTGCTAACTGCCCCTTGTTTGTGGCTGCTGGGTCTCAGCTGAGGGGCTGGGAGCTGGTACAGGGACTATTTGCAGTTCTTGCACAGAGATGCTCCAGGAGGGATCTGCAGGGGCTGGGGAGCTCTGCCGGTGCTGAGCCACCTGCACACCTTGGCTGAGCCTGGCCCAGCCCCTCCCGCTGCAGCACACACTCAGATAAGCCAAGGCTGATAAAACAAAAAGCTGAGAAGGTCCCTGTCTGAGGATGGGCAGACAGATGGATGCTGAAAACAAAGCTTTTGTGATCCAGATTCCTCACACCAAGAGTAGCAGGCAACAATCAGAGTGGCTAAACATGAGCTGAAGGGGGACAGTAATCCAGCTTGTATTGCAAGAAAGCCATGCCAACTTTCAAATCTGTTTTCCCTCTCTGGCAGCTTATTAATTAAATGCCCTAAATACCAACAAAATCCCTTTTTCCAATATTAATTTGAGACCACCTGGAAGAGAAGAGCCACTGCTCCCACAAGCAAAATCCTCTGTCCCTCTCCCTTTCCCTGGCTCGGGATGTGACCCCAGGGCTGGCACCTCCAGCATCCCGAGCCCAGCCCCGGCAGCTGCTGCCGCTCCCTCCCCCTGCATCCCTGCAAATCTCTGCCAGAGCTCCCCAAGGCTGTGGTTTGAGGCTAAGCACCTTGGAGATCACTTTCACTCCCAATCTGTCAGCCCATCATTCGGGATCAGCTGTGGCCCTCTTGTTAATTGTTCCCAGCTCCGAGCAAGCCGGGATGGGAAACAGGCCACGGCTGATACATGACTCCAGGCTCTGGAATGCTCTTTTACGGTCAGCCCTGCAGAGACCGAGTTTGTTGGGTTTAAGTCTCAGCTATTTGCCTAAGCCAAATTTTCGGGGAGAGACAGAGGTTTGACTGTTGTGTTTTAGCCGCAGATGGGTAAAGAGCTGTCAAAAGTTGTGCTCGTTGTTTTAAATATTGGTGTATGGGAGTATATTGGGTGCATTTACATTAATTTCTGATTAAAAAGGGGGGAAAGGGATTTAGTGTTTCTAAAAAGACAAGATGTCTGGATCCACAAGTCAAATTTTCTGTGAGAGAACATTCAGCATCTGAATTTAAACCTTTGCATATTATTTCACTGGACATCTGTTGACTACGAAACTTCAGATAACCAACATTAACAGATACAGGCTGTTTATTCCAAAAAATAGATTATTCACACAGAATCAGTAAAGCCCTTAAAGAACTGTTTTTCTGTTTGGCTTTTTATCCCAGCAACATTTAAAAGGGGGGAAAAAAGGAACTTTCTTAAGCAAAAAACATGTTTTAATGTATGAAAAATGAGACTTTTGGATTAGAAGTGGAATTCCACACAGTATTCAAGATTGCGTTATCAGTTTTGTGGCACCCTATTAATCTGTTACAATAAAATATGGGGCTTTTTTTAAAGGGAAATTGTCTTTCAAGAAAGGAAAAGCAAAAGGTCCAACCTTGATAGTAGAGCTTGTGCTTACTGAAAGTAACAGGAAGATCTGTGTCATCTGGACATCTAATTGAAGAAAGATGCTGAACACAGTGCAGAACTGAGTATAATAAACATGATTTCTTTTCTAACTGAGTGTGGAAATGTTTCACAGATTTTTTTTCCTCCTTTTTGTAGGTGTGTGTATGCCTGCGCAGACACATTTTTCCATTTTTTTATAAATATTATTTAGTACTTATATAAAGCTGTCAAAAAGCACTAACAAACCAGCAGGATTCAATTAGCCTGAGCTTTTTAGAAAACGGCCTGGGCTCCCTGAACGCTCCCAGCTCCATCCCAGCGAATTTTCCCAGCGCATAATTTTCACCCAGTGCTCAGAGACAGAACACGGCTTTATAAAAGAAAACCTTAAATATTAATGCGTGTTTTGCTAAGGAAGTGGAAGTCGAATCAACTTCCTGATACCCCGAGTATCTGATTTCTGCAGCGGCGCGGGGCCGCTGGTGGCAGCGCGGCAGATGTGGGGTGAAGCGGAGCAGCGGAAGGCCGGCTCTGCAGCCCACTGCTGGGTCGGACACAGAGCTCCGTGCGCCGCATCCTCTGATAGTATATTTTTGTTAGCTGCCTGCCCGGAAACCCTCCGCTGCTCGATTTGTTTTGTGATCCTGCAAGGGCCTTCCCGGTGCCGATGACAGCCCTGAATTCAAGGGCTTGTTTGCTTTGGTGGGGTTGGGGAGCAGCAAATGCCTCGGTGTTTCATTTATCCTCTGCAGGAGCGGGATGGGGGCCTCGTCCTGGAGGATGGAGTCTATTTTGAGAGGTTGGTGCTGCTGTTGTTCACCACATACCGAAAAACAATGACTTTTTGTTACCGATCCCGCCTTCTTTTATTGCTTTGTTTATTGACATTTGCAGTGTGGGACTTTTTAGGAGCATTTCCTCATATGAGGAGCAAATGTCACAAATACCAAAAATTTGAGTGAGGGAGAGAGAAAAATCTCAAGAGGATTACTGATTTCATTACCTCCATTTTGGCAAAGAAATTGGAAAGCAAAACTTCTGCATTTTGCTTCATTTTGTCTCCTGCCCTCCTTCTACAAATAAGTATTGGGGGAGAAGCAGAAAAAAAAAAAAAAAAGAAAAAAGAAACAATGTTTGCTTAATCCATCCTAAAAAAAACCAAAAACATTTTTAGGACTTGGAGAGCAGAAGAGGTGATGTCCATAAAAAGAAAACAACAAAATAAGAACTGTCCATTTGCCCCTTCTCCCAGTTTGGAGCCGAAATGCCGGCCCTGCTACAGGGAACAGCTTGTCTGCTCCAGAGATAATTACCAGTGCAGCAACATCCTGGCAAAGTGGCCCATGTGTTGGGCTGAGGACGGGTGCACACTGTCCTCCTTGACTTTTCACTGAACTGTGCCTTAAATTTCATGTTTTAACTCTTTTTGTGTTTACTTTCAGCATTACCACATTTCAGGCACGTTGCTCACAGAGGGCTGAGTTCCACTTCTGCAAATATTTTCTCCTACCTCAGTTATACAGAAGTTACTGAACTTTTATTTACATAAATAAATAAATTTATTTTTATTTTTGGCAGGTATTGAGGTGTTAAAATGTGTCATTGTCTACCTAAGCATTTCTGATGGCCTTATTGTTATTCCTATGCAGTGACACTTAATTGGGAGCTCATTACAAGGGATCAAATTATTCTCCCTATTTTAGCCCACTCCTCAAGCCCCAGGAAGCTGAGCCAGCTGCCTCAGCAGATGCTCAGCCACCCATCAGAGTGATCAACACCACACTTTGGGGTGCACATGATCTATTCAGGTACTTTCCTCTCTACCAGACGAATGCTGAGTGTCAGCAAAAGCTACTGTGAGAAGAATATGGGGCAAAAATATATGGGGCAAAAATTCTCACAGCTCACACCCAGTTTTGTTCAGCCCTGTGGAACATTCAGCAGAAACCCACTCCCCACTCCTCCATAATCATTTAACTTTGCAAGATCTGGTCCTCTGTGTGAGCTCTGCCCACCTCACTTCCACAGGCACAGTTCTTTGGTTTGGCAGGAAAGACAGTAATCAGCATAAAAATGTGCTCCATATTCATAGGCCTCACTCTGTAAATGCTTAGGAGAGGATTCTTCCTCTGGTTTCCAGAACCCCAGAAGAGAAATAGCAGCTGCTCGTTCAATAACACAGGTTGGATTTTGTCAGGTTGCAATCTCCAAGAACGACACAGTTCCAGCCGGTTAAAAGTCAATACATGAAATGACACAGCAGTACATGGCATGACAACAGAATCCAATTTAACACAATGTAACATATCAGGAATGTAATTTTTTCCCTTTTCAGATTGGCTGTCTGCTGGCATTTCGAGTATCAAATAGCCAACAAAAATGTTTTCCGACCTGGGAGCTGTTCCATTAGCATTGTCTGCGGCGCTCCGATAGCTGCTGGCCATGGCATTCCCACTCTGGACCTCGTGGGCAAGCACTCCCTGCTCACTTCACTTTCAATTTCCAAAGCCTTTTCCAAACTTTTGTTCCTTTCATTGCAACACATAAAGTAAATCTGGTTAGCATTTTATTTATACGGTTTAAAGGGACTGGATTCCAACAAGCTGCTCCTATTCTCAGCTAATAAACTGATTTAAACCATGGTGAGTGCTGTCCAGAACACATGCACCTACGGAAGTCACTGATTAACAAGATAACATATGAACAGGCCACATTTTTGAGATTTTTTATTCAAGTGCCTTCCTAAAACTATTTAGCATCCTGCACGTGGAAAAATACGTATTAACACAGAGCTACAGGCGCAGGAAAACAGGATATTTTTGCTTATTGCTAAAACACTGCAGAAAAATTAGTAAAGTGCAATAGATAATCCACTGGACCAGCAAACCAAAAAGGCTTTTGCTCAGTTATTAAAACCACAGATCAAACAAGGACAAGAAGAACTGAATTTTCAGAGTATCCCCAAAAACATATCCACAGTGAACAGGGAAATCTGCACAGAGAGACACAGCTTGATCTTTGCAGGCTGTTCCTCAGCTCAGCCTTCACCACCTAACTCAAACAGGGCATTTACTACAGGAAAAGTTGAGAGAAGGGCACCGTGAGTATGCTGGAAGAATTTGGAGTATTTCCTGGACTACTGCATACAACATGGGAAAGGTGCATTGATTGGCACAACACTTCAAACAAGACTGGAGAAAGTAAAGCAGACAGGATTAAAAATGTGGCTTTTCAGTGTCATTTTGTGCTCCACCCCATCTGTGGGACCTCATTGGACTCACCTCTGTCAGGGGTGAAGAGAAAAATCTGAGCAACATTCTTAGCCCTGCATAACCACTTAATGGCAAGTTTGCATTCCTTTGACCAAAATCATTATAGTTCTACTGCTCAAAAAATGCACTTTATTAAAAACTCATTAGGCCCCATTCATTTATATTTACCTAATTCTCCTACAAAAGCATTAATCTTTGCACAATTCCTCCAAGCATTTACCAGATGAATATTTGAAACAAGAGATGTCCTGTGACCATAAATGTCACGTTTATTTGTGTTATATAACTAATTAATATCTCAGACTTCCTGCATGTATCTGGATAACAGTACTGTAAATATAAATGAAAAATAAGTAATAATTTATGAAATCCAATTTGCATTTTCAAATATAAAATGTGCAAAATCCAACTAATTAGCAAGAGTGAAGGCCAAGGTGTTTCTATAGCAACTATAAAAATGCTTTAAAAATGTTTTATATCAGGCTCATTAATGTGTGTATTCCTCCCTTGTTTTGTGGTATTCCCTCTGACACAGATTCTGCTTTGCTGTTCAGTTCTGATCACTGAGTATCATTTACCATGTCTGGCAGAACTCTGGTACTACTTTATGCTGACACTTTTGTCACAAGCTTAGAAAAATATTTAGTGTGCCGTACAAAAATTGTAATAATAATTAGAATGGGATCCAATGGCACAGGAAAAATAACCCAACCAACTGCCAAAGAACAGAAAAGAATGAGAAACAACCCCTGAAGTTGTCTTCTTTCTCTCTTCTTCCAATTCACTCTTCTAATTCTGACCTGCTGCATGTTGTAGATGGACAGACAGCAAAGTTTCTGGCAGCTCCCCAGGCTGGTGCCAGAGCTATTCCTGGCTCAGCACACAGCATCTCCCAGCTCAAAGGCCGTGCTGAGGAATTCTGATTTTCCCTTCCTAACCAACCCCCTCCTGTGCAACTTTTCTTGCTTAGTAAATTGAAATTGAGCCTCTCATTTCCATCTGCAGCACAAGGAGCTCCCAGCAGATTGATTTCTGCATCAGAGCCAACCATGATGCCTGAAAGGCTTTGAGATCTACTGTGTCCCCATGGCCTTGCTCAGCTGGTACCTGCTGGCCTGAGAGGGGTAGAAAGGTGACAAATGTCCTCATAAAGCTGGGACAGGGTGCACTGCAGCAAGTCTTCATTTATTGCTTTAATTACTGAAAATCATTTGAAACCTAGAAGCCCATCACTTCCATAAGGGTTATTTGAATGCAAAATAAACTTATGCTGAAAGGCAAAGTGAGGGGCCACCAAATAACATTTATTTCCAAAGTGGCTCCAATCAAATGCTAATTCCCAGCCCCTTTACCAACGATTACTAATATTTTATGAAAAAGTCCACAACATTAGGTCTAAATTGTCACAAACAATTGAGATATTCTTGAAGTACTGCAATGTTAACAAAAACAAACCATGCACAGTGGCTGCTCACAGTTGGGGCATTAATTCCTAATGACACATGTGCAATCCCTGTGATAGTTTCATACCAGACTGCACTGAAATTTTAAGTGACATTACAGGGCTTTTCAATCATGGATACTGGGAAAAGCATATCCACTCCTGCTACAAGTTATAACTAGTAACTAGTTATACACTCCTGCTGCTAGTTATAAAATACAAATACATTGTTTTATACAATGAGAGCATCAAAATTAGTGTCTTCAGTTAACTTCCAAGCCAGCCCATCCTGAGGGTGCTCACCAGAGTATCGCTGACTAAAAAGGGCCTTTTCCTCAGCTATGTCTCTGCTGGGTACAGCACAAGGCACATATTGTGAAAGGCTCTGATCTGCATATTACACTCGCAACAAAGCTTTTCTCCTCATAAAACCTGTTAAGAGACATCTCCTCGAGGGCTCTATTTTGATAGCTGTGGCTGGGGTTGTCACACTGCTCGATTTCGGCGGCAGAACCGGCAGCAAAAGAAGCTCCAGCACCCGGCACTCCCCGGCTCCCAGCCCTCCCTCCCCGCAGGATGAGCTCTGAGTGACCAGCTGCTTTCCCAAATTTGACACCAGGCATGTGGAGGGGAGTCAGGCCCAGGGGTAAGGAGCTGGGGTGAGCTCCAGTGAGCAATCAATGAGGAGCAGCAGCTCGGCCTCGGCCATTGCCACCAGTGCTCCCGAGGACTCCGCGTGCTGTAAAACTCATGGGGAACCAACTCGAGGGAAACTCTTTGAGATATATGATGAGGACTAGCTGCAAAACACTAAGGATGGGCTGTGGAATTAGTGGAAAGCTACAAGGCTCTTCGTTTTACTTCCCCATCCAAAAGTTTTGCTGCTCTCTGGTTAATGAAAAGAGAAGTCGACCAAATGGATTTGAGTTTTTTCCCTTTGCTTCTATTTTTTATTATTATTATTATTTTTACTTAGCTTATTTTGTAAGCACAAGTCATTAAAGAAGAAACACAGCCAGAAAAATATCTCCCAGTGAAGGCTTATTACATTTCTCAAGCACAAATAAAGTGTCACTTTAAGAGGAAATCCAGTTACTCTGAAACATTTGTTGCTTTACTTCAGTGCATGCGAAATGAATACAGGGCCCAACACTGCCCTCAGCTTCTGTAATTTCCTAGCAGCTCAATGCTCAGAGACAGCACAATGTAAAAATATGTATATTGTTTAATTTATTGCAGTACGTTTCCATTTTTCTCATGAAAACAAACAAACAAAACAAAAAAAAATTCCAGCAGCTGGTTCCAATACCGCCCACTTTGCTCAAATTTATAGTGAAAACTAGCAGCATCATTAAAAACAAACATGTTGCTTCTCTCCAAGTATCCTATAGAGCAGCTCCCAGAGAGATGTGTAACTTCTGTAAGAGCTCCAGGAGGCACCGGCCAGCTTGGAGCTTAGAGCTCAACCTCCAGCTATGTTTTCCAGGACAGAAATAACTAGAATTTTATTCGTCTAAATAGTTTTCTGGAAAAGAATGTTTTGGATAGAAAAGAACAATCTTAACAGAAAATTTTCCATTTGCTGAAATGTTCCAATTTTCTGGTGAAAATTAACAATGAGTTCTGTAATTGGGTTTGGGAAGCCTGTGTGAGCTGAGGGCTGCCCTCCACCACAGCTCCCTGCTCTGCTGTCCCTCCCTTCCTGCCCTGAGGAGGGGAGGAATGGAGGATGAGAGGACAGATGGAAAAGGGAGAGAAGGGGAGCAGATAAAAACAAACATATTTTTTCTTTTCACTTCCCTCCTCCAAACTGATAAATGATGTAAACGTTTTCCAGCATTCCTTCAGCTGAGCAATTAATCAGATGTCTTGGAACGAGGCAGATCCTCCGACTGCTTTGTGGAGGAAATAAACACAATCTTTTCCTTATTCTTTCCTCTCCCTCCCACTGGACCAATCTCCCTGGGCAAAAGGAAGGAGATGGTTGTGTGAAGTATTTTGGGATGGGGACAGTATTTTCCTACAGCAGCAAAACCACCCATCATTCTGCAAGACCTTCACCCCTGGCTGTGAGATGGCCACGGGTGGGGACAATCTGGGCTCTCTGCAGCCTCGTGTCCCAGCAAACAGCAGATGAGATCCAGCATTGCCTGCTGCTGGCAAACTCAGCAGCCTAAAAGCCATGTCAGGACTCATTACATCTTTTCCTTGTGTTTCTCAACCTGATGTCTGCCTGCTGGTGGTCTGCAAGTGATGGCAAGAGAAGGGGCAGAGGGGTTTCGGAAATTATTTGTGTACTTTTGAAGGCATGCTGATGAGCAAAGAGAATGGGGAAAGGCAAAAGCAAAGACAGATATTCAAAGTTTAGCTTGGTCATTACTTGGCTATAAATAAAAAATATTTGGCAATAGGATGGTCCTTTGGACTAATATTTTTCCCTCATAAGACAGGTGGAGCTACAACTAAAAAGGTTGAAGTAAAATACTTAGAAAGACAAAAATCTGCTTTCAAGCTCCTGTTTGGTTATAAACGAAAAGGCCAAATCCATGAACTTCTCCAACAGAAGGCATAACCTACTAACTGCATTTGCAATAAAATGCTGGATCACTCCAAGAGCAGCTTGTGAGACCTGCCAGCCATTTTAATAAAATCAAAATGCCCACTGAGATCACAGCTAAGCACTTTTTGCAGTCCAGTAGCTCTCACCTGCAAATGCTGCTTCAGCCTTAACTTTAGACAAGGCAATACTCATCTCCTTGGAATAAGTGAGCTCACAGAAACTGTGCCTGAAGATGAAGGACAGTGTACATGTAAGGAGTTACAAGCCTGATATATAAAGCAGGTAGAATACTCCCAACAAAGAAAAAAAATTTAAAACTCCTTCCTTAATGATGTCCTAGCAGACTAAAATTAAGATAAAATGCCAGAAACTCCTAATAATAACATGTCATAAGAGCTTCAAGTTCTATCTTTTCCTATTTTTTTCAGATGTGAATTACTTTGGAATTCAGGTACAAGACAGCACCAAAGCTCAAATCAGCTCAGAGGGCAATGTCAAAACATGGTTCATATCTAACTTCAGGTGCTTTGCTCCTGTTCCTGGGATTCTCTTATTTAATTACTTACTCTATGTATGCATTTATTCACTCATTTGCATCCCTCCACTTATATTTAGAACATTTAGCAGACTCAACTACCTAATTTTTTTTCCAAGTATCTGTGGGAAATAGGGGATTCAGTCCTGCCCTGCAGCATCCTGCACTGCCTGGAGTTAGCCATAGCACCAGCACAAAAGAAACCACATTGTATTATCCTGCTTCCAATTTCTCCAACTGCTTTGCTCCCAAGTTATGACTTTAGTTTCCCCCTTGATATGCCATCCTTTATTTATTAGGGCATATTTATCCGTGGGGTTTTTTCCTTTTTATTGTTGGCCTGCTTTTACTTCTTCTTTAACCTTATTAACCCTTGCAAGTATTTGACAGCTTAACACCCTCCATTACTCTGTAACATTTGCTACAAGAACTGACATGGAACTAATAGCAGCCTTTTTATATCCAATCTACGAGGTCACATGAAACTGCCCTTGTCTGAACCCTGCAAGATTTCCTATAGGTGGTTCTCCTTTTCTCTGGATTTTCTACTTAATATGTCTCTACAGGTCTGTCTGAATGTAAAAAAATGGAATCAGATTCCTGCTAACTTTAGTTACTGACAATGTACACCTTAGAATAGGAGTAAGTTTTCCCTTTAATGAAAGCTCACAGTAATGTGATTTGAAACAACTTTGTGATATTCTTTTCAAGCATTATGTATCACTTTTTAATGGCATACCCACAGACCTTCCATTTCAAGGGATCTTTGATTTTCCCAGCAAAGGGCCAGAATGCCATGGTCACATCCATCCCCTGAACCTCAGCTCTGAGTGTAAGTAGGACATTAAAGCCATAGCGTGATAAGGTTGAGGTGTCTGGCTCAGTTGTTCAGCATGGCTTGATTAAATGTAATTAATTTAGGTCTCTGACTTCAGGGGACACCCATCACGCTGCACTGTACAGAACCAAGCTGTTGTTTATCCTCCTGACCTGCAGCCTTTCCCCAGCCTGTGCAGTTTAACTCTGCACTAAAATCCATTCTGAGATTCTTCAGACACAAAAGGCTGTAGTAAAAACAGCCCTGCAAAACACCTGAAGTGCTGCACAGCTCAACAGCAGCTGAGGGAGGGAAAACAAATCACCAGGGCAGGACTGCTCAGAAGAGATGCCATGAGAACAGTTACTTCTACAGTTTTGTCCTAATGGGACATACACAGCAGGAAAAAATATGTATTTTCCATGCATTTAGCCTTTGCAAGCATTAGAAATTAACTTTTGCTAAATTGAAAAGTAAAGCACAAGGAATACATGGAGGACAAATTGAAATTTAGGAGAATAGGTTTCAAAGCCTTCCTTGCAGATGTAATACCTGCTTAGATTAGTCTATGATTATCTATTTTAAAATTTAAAAAGTCCTCCTTCTGTGCAAATCCATCATCCTTATTATTGTTACTCTAAATGCAGCAAAGACTCTGGGACCAAATTCTTCACTTAAAACTTCTTTGGGGAATATTTTTTACTTCAGAAGTCCACTGTTTCCCCCACCCAATTTCGGTTTAATAGCAACTGGAGTGATAAAGTGGGAAGAGACAGACATCTGGTAGAGCTAACTAGTCATTTGCTGGTTCTGTGAAAGTTTGTGCTTCCCCGTCAGTGTCACATATGAAAAATACAGATGGTCCCAAGTTGAAAAAAAAAAGAAGTGTTGAAACATATACAAATGTTATGAGGACTTCAAGTGTAAAATGTTAACCAGCTGT
Organism: Agelaius tricolor; assembly: GCF_023055355.1. Classification (NCBI taxonomy): domain Eukaryota; kingdom Metazoa; phylum Chordata; class Aves; order Passeriformes; family Icteridae; genus Agelaius; species Agelaius tricolor. Next base: position 15,024,198 of record NW_027269278.1, read on the forward strand.
GAATGTGACATCTCTAGTTTTACTAACTCTGCTGAGATACATCATTACTGCACATGAAATCCATATATTTTCTGTACTGATGGCAATTCCCTGTTTTCCATTTGCTTCTAGTTTGGGGCCAGAACCATCCGGATGAGAATATTAAAATGATAGGAATCCAAAAAGAGAAAGAGTGGACTCAGTTCCTAAGAGCTGTTTGTAATCACCCCAATAATTTCCTGTGTTATGAGCTGACTATTTACTGGGGGGAGGGCAGAAGTCACAAACATTTGGAGTTAAAAATAATATGTAAATGTTAAAACAAAATCAAAAGGTTACTAATTCACACAAAGTCCTAGAGATTTAAAGTCATCCATTCTATATACAGTTCAGCAATGCCTGGAATGCAATAAGACATTTAAACCACAACACAGCAGTGATCTTGCCCTGTTGCTGGCAGTATCAGTTGTTTCCCACACAAGGGCCTAAATCTGACCCTTTTATGAAACTTTTACATTTGCAAAAATAGAACAGTTGGGAAATCTTGGGCACTTCTAGTTAAATTGCAAACGAAATAACCCTCTCTGTGCTGCTGCTTAAGGCCTACATAATCATCCCTAATCATGACAATTACTTTCTCCCCCCATGTGAGTTGGCAGAGCTTTTCAAATGTTATGTCCAGTGCAACCTGAGAGGAAAAGAGAATGTACATTTCAGGATGCATGAAAGCCTAGGAGAGGGAGGAGAGCAGGGCAGGAGGTGGATTCTCCTCCCTTTTCCTCGGGTTAATGCTGTGAATGGCCATGCCTACCTTTGGCACCTCCCCCAGGTGTGCTGTGACTGACACAAGGCAAAGGAATCACTGCAGAACCCCTGAGGATGCAGAACCCCAGTGGGGCAGAGCAGCTTTGGGGAGCTGCACGCCCAGCATGGGTACGGTGCCTCCCAAGGGCCTCCTGGGAGCTGGGAAAGGGAAGGGATCTGTCAGTGGGAAGGCAGGAGTGCCCCTCTCAGCCCCGCTGGAAGGAGATGTCCTCTCCCCAGGAGTGGCTCTCACAGAGAGCACAGACAGCTGGGGATGGTTTTTTGGATGTTTGGTTTTGCTAGGAGTGGAGAAGTACTGGGAGGAAGTCAGATTCCCTGCACCCCTTCCTAAAATGTAACTGGGAGCAGGGACCAGCCTTGTTCATCCTCAGCTGCCAGGAGGCTTTTCTGTTCTATTTTTGCTTTTCTTTTTTTTTTTCCCCTCTCCAGAGAAAGCAGCAAAATCAAAAAGAAGACCCAGATTTAATAAAAACTGACGAAATATTACACACCTTAGTAGAGTTTTACACCCAGCTTAGGTGAGGATGGGTGACTGCAGAGCACAGAGCCCTCAGCCAGGACCAGGACATCACCCCTTTGGAAACAGTGATGAGCATGAGGGTCAGAGAGTTCCTAGAGTGAACAAAACTGGGGGCTTCAGTTGAAATGTAAACCTCCTTTCTTCAGAGTACAGGCCTGCTGGTTTAGGATCCTCTTACTAATAGATTGTTTGCCTGTTATTATGGACTTTATTATGACATTAGCTTGTTTTAAAATGTTATTTGTATAAGGAGCTTTCCCAATGTGACTGTTCAGCTAGCACATTTCTTTCAATACCTTCAGCAGGATTACCCTGAGATGCCATCACAAACTTTTTCAAGTTGTTTTCCTACTGATTTGTGCATCCCAGCTATGAAGTTTTTACCTGAATGAAGGAATAGTAGCGCATGAAATCAATTTGTCTTTTCTGATCATAGAGAGAAAGATGAATTTTGTAACCCTCCTATCACTGAGGGCAATATCAAAATGACATCACTTAACAGCAGAAAAACACATTAAGGCTTCCCTTTGAGGAATAAACCCCTTTAATACAAACTGGGGGTAAAGCAGTCACATAAAGACATCCAACAGAATTTTTATGCCTCAAGTTTAGCCAAGGGCCAAACTTGTGCAGGCATTTAGGGAGCTGAAGATAGGGATGAATGCCTGTCAGGATGCTCCCACTTCTAGCAGCCACTTTGAAAGCCCCACCAGCGCTTCCAGCTGCTCCATCTCTCTCCAAACTTCACCCACAGGCAAAGCATTCCTGAGCAAGCATCACTGGAGCTTCACTGAACTGAACAGCCCAGCAGGGCTTGGTGGCTGCTGCTGAGCCCTCCTGGACACCCAGCCCACAGAAATCCCTGCTCTGCACTCCCTGACACCGAGCTCGAGCCGCTCCTGCCCGCCAGGCAGACAAATTGACTTCCTGGCAGTTCATTGCACACAGCACTTCAGCAAGAAGGATATCAATTGAAAGTCCACATGGATGCAAAATTATCTCTCCCCAGCAGCCCTGCCTCGCTCCAGGTGGGACTCTGAGCCTGGGTGCCCCCGCCTGCCATGGCACTGCCCTTCCCAGCACTGGGTACCCCAGGCACTGTCCAGGATACCCTGCCAGGTTCCCAGCTGAGGAGCCTGAAGCACTGAAATCCTCTGGCTGTCACGCCATGCTCAGGGCTCAGGAAGCTGGCCACCTGGGTAAATGTTAGAGGATCTTGTACATATTATATCTCCATTATTTTCTGACAGACTTTTCCTTCCATTATGTGATACAGGAAAAGAGGTTCAGCATTATAACACCACCAGCACGGGCTTGGAGCTCCTGCTAACTGTGAGCCCAGATCCTGGATACAGACACACACTGCTATCAACAAACACGAGGTAGCACCGAGACCACATTAGGTTTTTCCTTTACATTTCATTAAAAAAAAAAAAAAAAGAGGTAAAAAAAAAAGCTTCACATAGTTTCCTCCTCTTGACCTAACACAAATTCCATCAAACTTCAAAAACAATACTTTGGGATGCTGGAGGATGCAGGCCGGAAACTGAGGAAAGACTTTACACAAAGTTAGGAAATCTTTTTTGGAGGGAGTACTTCAAGCTACTGAACAATTTTATCTAGATGACTAGATCTTATGGTAAATGAGTATATAATTAAATTTAAGAGCTATGCTATTGTGTTGGAGGTATATCATCTCATCAACAAAAGAAGGACTGTTTAGCTATGCTAAAAGCGATATGTAAATACCATCCTCTGAAAAATAATTGATTATTACCTTAATGTTTGACAAAGCCATAAAATGCCCTGCAGATTATGTCCAAAACATTTGAAGGTGATATGAAATCATTTTTATTGTAATGACAGTGAGCTGTCCATGGTTGACTGGTTTAAATTTTATCTTTCCTTGTTAGGAAAGGTTTCTGTTTTCTTTGAGAATTTAATTATCAGAGGGTGTTTAATATGATAGGAAGATTTACAGCTTTCAGTAGCTATCCAAAAACAGTGCTATAAAAATGGACTTAGATCCCATCACAAGCAATAAAGCTGCTATGCAGACTTGATGCTTGCAGTGAAAACTTTGCATATGAATATATTTCACCATCACACATAAAAGTTCACTTTGGAGGATTTTGAATTTTGACCCTGAAATGTGACCCGAACAACAGGGTGAGGGGAAAAAAAAATCCTTCACAAAAAACTCCAAGCTCTGCTAGTACAGATGCATTCATGTTTATTTTGGAAAATGCTCTTCACTATCCATAAATATTTGTTTTAACTCGTTGCCATTAAGATGCAGCAGGGACTAAGTTTTCCAGGAGGAGATAAAAAGAACAACAAAGATACACTCCTATTGTGTAATAATCAGTCCACATTTCAATGAATAAGTAATATTTCTCACAAGCCAAAGTTAGATAGTGGATTTATTTAACCTCTGAGGGTCAGGTAATAAATACTAAGTGAATTATTCAGACCAATGGGTAATCAATACAATTCAGTGATATATTTTTTGTGTTTCATAAAAGGTTGTACACTAAAGGCAGTGAGCAATTATGGAAATTGGGCCCGAGCGGCACTCAATTCTTCTCTTACTTGAAACCCCAGCACCACTACCTTGACAGCAAATCGATTAGTGTGCTAGTGAAGCAGCTCAGCAACCTCTGACCCCTTCCAGCTCTGTCCAACAGCCTGGAGAGTATTTTATATTTATTTTATTGAATTAACCCCCTCTTGCCTGCACAGTTTTACACATACCTGGTGGGAGAAGAGGGTTCTTTAATTTAAATACCTCCTGTAGGCCTGAGGAAGGCAAACCTAACAGACTCCTTTGTTCTAGCTTCAAAACACCAATTTTTGCCACAGCACAGGGTTTTCAAGTCCATCCCAAAACTAACATAATTAACAGGATGCAAAGAATGTCCTAAGTGTGCTCAGGACAGTGAATCACTCCTATTTATACCTGCCCTGGCACACGGCTGCCAACTTTATACAATGCTCAAGTCACCGTCGTGCACCAAAAATAAAAGTTCCTCAATAAAAGTGAGTTAATATTGCTATAGGTATAATATCCTGTTTTACACAGTGTGAGGGAGAACACTAGAGATTAACAGCATTTTCCACCAGGAAATTAAAACTAACATAAAGCCACATAAAGTCCTTTTTTTCTGGACATTTAACTCTGTAGGCACCACTCCTGTGTCCTGTGCCTGACAAGGCCCTGCCTGCTCACAGTGGGACTTTGCAAAGATTCAAGGTAATGAAGGAGAAGATAATTTTAGGTGTAAAATTATCTTCTGTGGGATCTTCCTTGGCACAACTGAAAGGATTCAGCACAGCTACTTTTGGTGGTGCTGTGGATCAGCAGCCCTCAGCCAGCTGTGGCCACCAAGGTGTCAGAAGGTGTCAGCTGTCTGTCACCACCTGCCCTGATCCCAAGGGGAAATGTAAGCCATGCAAAGGAAAGCATCTTCCTTGCCCAACAAGCATTTGCTTAATAGCCCAACTCACATTCCTTTCATACACATCATCAACAGGCTCTGACAATGATGCACCATCTCCTTTTCCAAAAAACAGGCAGGACACAGAAAAAGCGTTGAAACAGCTGACACCTTGCCCAGCCTCAAGCACAGGGATAAAAATATGATTTTCTGTGCCTTTAACTGGAGAGCTGAGTACTGCAGTCCCATGGAGGGCCCCACGTGAGGCATCCTACCCAAAGTACAAATCTCTTTACTTTTTCAACTCCATCCAGAGGAGGAAGCAGCAGTTGCACCTCTTTGAATACTCTCTATATCACATATAACCGATTCCCCTGGTTCTAGGAAATTTATTCCCAGTTTCCACTGGCAGAGTTGAGGGAAGATTCAGACCCCAAAATCCCCAAATCCGATTCCATGACTGTTCCAATACTAAAAAGGATTAAATAGCAGGTAAATACTGGAAGACTTGCAAGCACTGCATCCCATCTGGTTACAAGTGTGTGCTAAAATATATAATAGGAAGTCACATGCAAATAACATAAGGAGAGATTTCTTAGGAAGAAATCAATCCCACCAGAAAAAGTGAAGACATGATGCTGTTTCCATTGAGGCTAATGGGAACCAGATTAGATTTCCACTGTAGCTGATCTGTTCCACACCAAACAATGATAATCAAAGCAAAAATTGCATTTAGTAGGAGTCCAGAAGCTCGTGTGCTCTGTCTACAGGTCGTATTCTGTCACTTCAAGGCTGAATAAAGCCTGCATGCATAGCAGGATACATCACTTTTAATAAGACTGTTCACAGAAAAAGGGACCACTCAAAGTTCACCACATCTGACCATAAGCACACACACAGCACAGGCTCGAGCAGGATATTTTATAAAACCCTTTTATGCTTTCGTATAACACTGCATTGAGTTCTGAATTATTCTTTTTGTCCCTTTTGCTCTCAGAATCCATACAAAAGTGATTACTTCAGTCATTTTTCAATATTACTTTCATTCCTGGAAAATGCATTTTCAAAAGTTATTTATTTTTCACAGCATGTCATGTTGTTATATTATACTAGTTAAAATAAAACCACTGTAGGCTTCAGCATGCATTTATGTTTCTCTTCCAATGGTATGATGTAGGATTTGCAGTTTTTATGCTGAATGTATTCTACATATTACATTTTCAATCCTTTATCTTAGGTTTGGTGTAGATTTAAAAAACAAGCTGTTAAATCAAGTTACTAAAGTAATTGAGCTATAAAACTGCCTTCTTATTTATAATCACCATTTCCCTCCAAAAAGGAGTTTTTAAAGATCAGCTGTCATTTCTGTTATGCAATTTTTTAAAACAACTTTATGCCACTGATTCCACTTAAAACCCAATTAAAATAGTGGAGAAAAAGTATTTTTCCTCCATGGAGGCAGTGAACTGGCTTCATCAGAACAATGCAGGCTGGAACTGCCCCTCAGCCCTGGATGAGCACCTTCTTAGCTCAAGGGCCAAACTGGGGCACAGCCTGGGTCTCTGCTCACCTCTTATCCCTGCCCCAAAATTCACCTTAGGAACTCTTTTCCAAGGGCTTAACTCTATTTGTGTTTCTTAATACCTAATTCTGGGTAAAGTTGGAATGCAGAAGAACATTATTTCTCAACGGAAAGAGGCTGAAACAGGAGTCATTTAAAGATGAGTCCTTTGCTTGCCCAGCTGGTGGCCAGCAGTGACCATCCTGCCATTCCTTAGTGGCCACTTCTTTGCAATGATTCAGGTAAACATCAGGAAAGTGGCTGTGTTTATCCAGTTATTGGCCAAAAAACCCTAAAAATCTCTGTCTCCATAGAGAGCTACCTCAAACACAACAGCATGGATGCCAAAACACAGACTTTCCAGGGGTGGGGACACAGCAGGAGCTTGGGGACTCCTTTTACCCCTGCAGGGTCACTGCCCACCACGCTGCTGGGACACACTGCCACAGTGAGAAAAGCTTGGATCCTGCTGCCCACAGCCACAAAACCAGTGGAAATCCCATGTCCCCAGAGCTGTGATTCCTTCAGAGTAGGCAAAAAGGGAGAACCACAGCTGGAAGTGGAGGGAAATACCAGAGCTGGGTCACCCAGCTCAAAGGTGGTGACAGAGGGATGAGGCTCAGCATTACTGGAGCAGCAGGAGTGACAGGGTGGGCTTGAGGCAGCTGAGGGTCCCACATCCCTCTGTCCTGACACATCTTACAGGCTACAATCCTCCTCCAAGCTTCTGTCCCTCCTCCAGCCAAAATCTCTGCATAAGCTCCCATCCTTCTGTCACCCCACACACACACAAAGGATGCCCCACACCATCGATGGAACCAATCTGTGCTATAAAGGCTCATCCTCCCCAAAAGCCACCTTATCAGGCACCAGAGCATCTGGATGCCTTTAGAAAAACTGCTCTCCTTGCAGTGCAGCTGAATTAGGGGCAGGGGAAAAAAGTAAAGAGGTTAAATATTTAATAAAGAGCTCCACAAAACCTCCAAGAGCAGCTCTGAAATGCCTCCCCACTCCACACCCACGGAGGTGGCCGGGAAATGGCCGAGGGCCAGATGACAGGGGACTTTTTTTCTGAAATAGCACTGGCAGAGGCCTATCAGGAAATCTTTCAGAATTGCTTTAATCTTTCATTTTAGTTTGGTCTCTGGCCACACAAGTGCGTTCAGCCCTCGGAGACCCTGGAGGTCACTATCTGTGAGTTTTTAAAAACAGGAAAGCCATTACAGAAAAATCAGAAGAGCAAGGGAAAAAAGTCCTCGCTGTAAATATGTACATTTTTAATACAACAGAATGAAAGTTGCATTTTTTTGTTCTGCTATTGCTTTTAACTAAAAAGGAAGGGAACCTTGAATGTTATAAACACCTCATAGTTTTTAGCTCTCTGCCAAAGAATTTATCCATTAAACACAACATAAACTATAAATCTGAATTTCAGCTCCTGCTCTCAGCATATGAATCCATTCTCCCCTTTGATATGCATGTGAAGTTCTCATTGACACTAATGGGAGTTACACATGCTTATTATGGGATAACTAGACCTCTTGGTGTGAATATATACTTCAGACAGACATCTCTACTTAAGTTTATTTAAAAAAAAGGGGGAAAAGAGATACCAGTGGGGGAAGAAAAATCTGTTATAAGTGTTGTGCAAACAAAAGTACAATTCTGTGCATTTTTGATCAGCAGGAGACTTGGAACAAAAAGTCATGTATAGGTGTTCCACTGCATCCATGTACCTCATCCTCCCTGCACACAGGGACTTGTGTCAAGATGTGCACCAGCACGTGTGCACTCCTGAGGGAGTCTCTGCTCAGTCACCCCAAATTTTGGTGCCAAAATTTGCCTCAGCTTGTGCAGTTCAGCTCAGCTCCAGCATTCCCCCTGAAGTGCCCAATTTACACCAGCTGAGCAGGTGACACAGGGTCTGTGGGAGTGCTGGAAGTCCTGGGTCTCTCCTACAGGCTCTGTGTGAAGTCGCTGCTGCTCTGAATGCTAATGGGTGTGGAAGCACAGAGCACTGGCATCAGGGAGTTATTTCTTTTATGGGAACATTTCCTTAGATGTGTATTTCATTTTTTAGCTTTCCAGCTAGAGGTGTTCCCAGGGACAGCAAATAGAGAGGGAGAGTCATGTTAAATTCATAAACATAATCTGTAGAAAGGAAGTGAACCTATAAGGATGTGGTGGGTTGAGCCTGGGTGCCCACCAAAGCTGCTCTATCCCTCCCCTCCTCAGCTGGATTTGGGGAGAAAATATAATGAAAGGCTCATGGGTCAAGACAAGGACAGGGAGAAATCACTTAACAATCACAGGCAAAACAGACTCAGCTTGGGGAAATTAGCTTAATTTATTGCCACTCAAGAAAGAGTATGGTAATTAGAAGTGAAACCAAATCTTGAAACACCTTAAAACACCTTTCTCACTTCTTCCTAGGCTCAGTTTCACTTCCATTTTTCTCTACCTCCAGCAACACAGGGACAAAGAATGGGGGCTGCAGTCTCTTCATGACACATCCTCTCTGCTGCTCCTTCCTCCTCGGGGGAGGATCCCTCACACTCCTCCCCTGCTCCAGTGTGGGGTCCCTCCCATGGCAAAGAGTCCTCCAGGAGCTTCCCTGGTGTGAGTCCCTGCCATGGGCTGCTGCCATGGAGTTCTCTGCAAACTGCTCCAGCCTGGATCCCTTCCCATGGGTTGCAATCCTTCAGAACAGGCTGCTGCAGTGTGTCCCTGCATGGGGTCACAGATCCTGCCAGGAACCTGCTCCAGTGTGGGCTCCTCTCTCCATGGATCCACAAATCCTGCCAGGAACCTGCTCCAGTGTGGGCTCCTCTCTCCATGGATCCACAATCCTGCCAGGATCCTGCTCCAGCACAGGCTTCCCTCAGGGTCACAGCATCCTTGGGCATCCCCTTGCCCCACCATGGACCTGCAGGGGAATGTCTGCCCCAGCACCTGGAGCACCTCCTCCCCCTCCATGTCCACCACCCTGGGCATCTGCAGGGCTGCTCCTCTCACACATTCTCACTCCTCTCTCCAGGCTGCAATAGCACTGAGGGTTTTTTTCACCCTCCTTTCTTATCCCAGAGGTGCCACCACCATCTCTGCTGGGCTCAGCCTTGGCCAGTGGTGGGTCCATCCTGGAGCCTCTGGCCTTGGCTCTGTCAGACATGGGGGAAGCTTCTGGCAGCTTCTCACAGAAGCCACCCCAAAACCCCTCTGTGACCAACCCACACAAACCCAGTACAAAGGATAACATTTGAGTGAGTATATACCACATCTGCATTTTTATTGCCCAAATGGAACTGTGTGTGTCTCTGTACAGCTCTGCCTGTATACATGGGTGTCAAAATATTGGCACTTAGAGTAAAATTTATAAATTGTCCAACCAGTCCAGATTATCTTCAGCAGTTGTTTTTTTTTTTTTTAATCAAGAGCTTTTACTGGAAATATTAGTAAAGGGTCAATTCCCTTTCATGCACCAAGTGACATTTTTGAATAACTGTGTTATGCACAGCGCCTTAAGAAGACTTATAGGACTGTCACAATATTTAACTACTCATTTTTGCTTGCATGATTGTGGTTGATATGACCACAGAATACTGATCTATCCAAAAGAGAAAAATTATAGAGTGGAACAGTGGGATTTATGAATGAGATATCTTTGGCTGCAAAGCAGTCCCATTTATAGCACTCAGCCACCACAAAACTGCTGTGTAATTGGAAGAGAAATTTTTCCCATGTACTGAAGCTGTAGTTGAACTGCCAAACAATGAGAGACAGCCTTGTCTGAATTAGAGGAGTCACATACCTGATTTTTCTCCCACTCATTTAGAAACAGACCTTATTTCCCATCCCCGCTCCTCTTGTGCTGAGACTGGGGATAGGAAAGCTGCACTTTGTGAGTGCCAGAGCCAAAAGCTGATTCCATTTAAGCATCATATCAGAATAAATGTGTGGACAAATCAGCAGGACTAGTCAGAGCTTCCAATTTTAACTTCCTGAGTATCTGCATGTGAAAACTGTTATTTTCCCAAGGAGGCACATGGGCTTTTGTTAGGATTATTTATTTGTATTGTAACAGGCCAAGGAAGCCACAGAGAGAGCCCTGTAATGTGAGAGGACACAGAGCCACAGCCCTGCCCCAGGACACTGGGGAGGTGCACAGAGGCTCCCAGGATGCACTGATGCCCCCAGGAAAGATGGATGTTTGCCCACACACTGGCTCCATGAGAAGGCACCAGGCAAGTCCCTGCCGTGCTCACACAGGTTCTGGGGCTTTCTAAGTCTGGTGATTGCAAAGCCAACAGGTTAAACCCCCCATGGCAGAGCCCACAGCATTGCACGGACAGACAGACAGACACACTGGGATCCCCCCTATGTGCAGACCCACAGGGCAGCCCCCAGGCTGCCAGGCAGGGCAGGCGCCCTTACAGGACCAGCTGCTAAAAGCTGCAGCTTGAGGCCAGGGATGAAGAGACCACGAAACAAGGGAATTCCTTAGAAAAACAGCAACTTCAAGTCCTCCCCTCTACAGGCAATGCCACAGGGCAAAGTCCTCCTGAGAGGATTGGATTGGGCACATCCCATGGGGACAGCACAGTGTCACCCCCTCTGGAGCCAGCAGGACAAGCTGCTTTGCCATTGCTCCATGGTGTGAGCCCTTCCTCCTTCCCATCCTCTCCATCTTCCCTTGGGTCACCTCTGCCCTGGAGGAACACAGAACTGTGCCTGGCCAAGCTCTTCTCTCCCTGCCCACGGCTACTGCAAGTTCCACAACAGCCACACAGCAGCACAAGGCATCAGTTTTAGACAGATTTTTGCAAAAGGAAAGGTCTCAGATAATCCTTTCCATGAAAAGTCCCTGTGACCACATCCCTGATCACAGGCACTGCTGAGGACGCCCTGCATGACCCTCAGATCACAGCCTGACAAAACACAAAACTGGGCACCCCAGAAATCTAAGAACCTTGGTTCTGCTCTGGTAATTCAGGACAACATTCCCCACCAGTGATGAATAGGAAGGTTCAGAACAGCTTCTCCAACTGCCAGGGTGTTGGCACAATTTACATTTTCTCTTTTCACATCATCCACAATGAAAATCAAAATACCAAAGTACAGATGTAACACAACTTTAACAGGTTTCATAAGAGTTCTCTAATCCATTTCAAATTCTCTTTAACAACAGGATTTCTTCTATGTTTGCATTTGAACTGGTGGGTGATTAAACAACAAGCAGCAGAAAATTAATATGTTAAATTCAAAGCCACAGAAAAATAGATAATCTCATTGTCCAGTGAAAATCCCAGGAATCCTTGAGTTTCCAGGAACAAAAGCTACAACTCACTCAGGCTTAGGTTTTAGCAGAATTAACATTGCTCAATAGCAAGTACTGATTGTGGGTTTTTTTACTAACCTACAATACAGAACTTGGCTAATACTTAAACAAATAAATAAACCTTATTTATATTTAAAGAAGGGGGGGAAATGGAGAGAGGTCAGATGTGCCACAGAAAGCAATGAATGCTATGGATTCAGAACCACATCTGAAAACCTCTTCCAGATCCCCAGAGACAACCACAGGATGCTGCTCCCAGCCAGGCAAATTGGAAATGCGAACAATGACTCTGGATTTTCTGTTAAAATTCATTGGGTTTATTACTGGGCTGTGTTTTTGCAAAGGACACTTTGCACATAGAAACCCCAGCGCAGGCTCAGGGTGCCAAAACCTCTCCCTCCCCTGTTTAGCAGCACATATTGACACCGTAACAGAGTTTCAAGGACCTGGCTGAGATCCTCCTGACAGAATGAAAGGATTTTCCTCGGGGCAATGACACCATGACCAGACCTCACTGATGGCAGCACAGTTCATGGGCAATGTGGGGAGACAAGGACCTGAAGGAGTTCAGATGCTGGCAGAAGTGGTGCCAAGTATTTCATTGGAAAAAAAGCCAACGAACCAAATATGGCTTCTCAAGTGCTCCTGGAATCTCTGCCTCCAGTGATCCCTTCCTTGGAGCAAGAGCAGTTTTCCCTCACTGCAGAGGGATGGGGTGGGGAAAGCAGACAGGAGGCCACCAACCCCCTGCCCACAGCAATGGGCTCAGGGTGCATTCCTGCTGTTGGCTTAAAAGGAGCTGGAGACAGGGATTTGCTCCTGACAGGAGCAGGGAATCCCATGTTCCCGGGGCAGGAGGAGGCACTGGCACCTCATACAAGTTAGGGGCAGAGGCTTCTCTCACATGTGCACTGCTGAAAGAGAAATACACAAAGACAGGGCTTAATCAGCCTGTGGACAATTAATGTTACCACTGGAGCAGCCTCGTTTCTCCCATTGGAGCTCACCCATGGCAGGGGGGCACAGAACTGGCAGCCACAACCTCCCTGTATTTACATACCTGTCCCTTGAATGCCCTGTTGATGTCCCTGTGAGAAAGGACTCAGTCAAACACTGCAAATTAGTGATATAAGAAGCAAAATACATTCTGCACTGCATGGTTCAAACAAAAAATAGTCTCAGATGGGGAGACACGAAATAACAATATAAAGGCAGAATGAAACATTTTGATCTGCTGAATGCCTTTATAAATATTTGAGTATCATTTATTTACGTTTTCCTTCTTTTCATTGTAAAGCAAGTTTTTCTGACAAAAGCCCTCATTCGGAAAGCACTGTGCTTTATTATTTAACTTCCTAAAAGCAACATCAAAGGCCTGAGTTTAAAGCTTTAAAACAAATGAATGAACTATTTGCAATAGTTTAAAGATTTAGAGATGAGAAGAGCAGGAGCTCTCCACAGCTCAGATCTAAAGGCCTCTGTGGTCTGTGCTGGGCAGAGAAGACACAACAGCACTGCCAAACGCCGGGGAACAAAATCCCTGACATCCTTTTGCAGGCACCAGCTGTAGCATGAGCCCAGGGCTGCCAAGATGCTCCAAGTTCAGTCATTGCCCCTCTCACCATTGCATTCCACCTGCAGTCACCCTCTCTCCTCTTCCAGCCATCCCACCCGGGCTGTCAGGACCCCAGGCTGGGTGCTGGGTGTCACCTGAGCCACAGGCAGAGGTCCCCAGCAGGGACAGCCTGCACCACTGGCACTGCTCAGACACAGATCCCTTCCTGTCCTGGCTGTGCCATGATGCACTCTGAGGGATCCTGCCAGAAGAAAATTGGCCTGTGCTGTGTCTGGCACCTGTACCTGTCATGGGAACATGTGGCTGTTCCTGGCACTCACACAGAGGATAATATGACAAATTTCTCCAGCTTTGTAAGGCATTGAGACTAAGTCTGGAAGCTCTGCTGAGAGGAGCTCCCGGTGCTGCCCTGATGGATCAGGACTTTAAGACAAGGCACAAAAAGTGTCCCCAACCTGCAGCCACCTTCCCACACACCAGGACATGGACAGCTGCACCTATCCCACCTCAGTCCATCCAACCAGCTTTGCTCTGCAGTTCAGACTCTCTCACAAAGCCCCTCAAGGCTTCTTCACGTGGAGGCAAACACAACTGAGCCCCAAGAGCCCCCACTCCCACTGGAGCCAGAGGCTGAGGGACTGAGCAAGAAGCAGATCTGGTGTTCATTTCCTAACCCATCCCCTGCTCGCCTCTCTCTGATGCTTAAATCCCTGATGTGCTCAGACACATCTCCCCTGTATCTTTGGTCTCCAGAGCCAGGGCAGGCTGAGTTGTGCTGCACAAATCCTGTTCAGACCCCAGCACCACCCAGTAACACTCACAGCACTCCTCAGCTCTCACAGCTAATAAATGGCCAAGAATCAGAATTTGCCTTTTGGTAACACTAATCACCACAGCTGCAGTGAGTGTAAATCTGCAGAGTTCCACCAGCTTCACTTTTATATACAATAAAAATATAAAACCTTCATTAGGTGTTATGCAGTTTGTAAGAAAATCCCTAAATTAATTTATTCAGGGGAGGGAAAAAATTTAAGAGAACATTAACTTTCAAAGCTATGCCAAAACCATTTCCTTATTGGTTTGCTCTGAGACAACTTAGTTTAGGTCATACAAACTTTAAATCCCTCAAACACGTTGTGAAAATCTTAAATTCTACCTAAACTGGCTGAAATTATGCAGGCACCTTTAAAAAAAAAAAAAGCAGTTTGTGTTTTAAAGCAGAATGGACTCAGCCATCCATTAAATATGACAAGGTCTGCATTTTATTTAGACATTGCCATTAATAATGAAATGATGTATGATTTCCATTCCTGCAGTTCTTCCTTCCCTCCACAATCAATTATGCATTTAAGAAAATATTTACTTGTTATAAAACTCTTCTAATTAAGCATTACTGGTATGAGTTTGAACAAATCGGGAGATGATCTCTAAGATGCATGACAGAATATGATACTGTGTTTCAAAGAGGCATTTATTCCTGTCTGGTAGAGAGAAAAAATCCTCAAAAGTTAAAGGGATGCAAGGCTCAGTGCAATACTGCAGATCCCACCATCTTTCTGACCTCGAGAGGTAAATCCTGCTTGTGAGAAGGTCCTTGGGGCTACTCATGTTCCTAAAGCAAATAGAATGTGACCCAAGGAAACTCACATGGGAAACATGGGAATGCTGAGAAGGTGAGGCAAGACCTTCCCAAAGATTCAGACATTTAAAGGTTGTTCCTGGGCAAAGAAGAACAGGATCCTAAAAATAAATTTAAGAGCAGTGGCAGCGCCCAAAATCTCTTGAGACTGCAAAGATCATTGCTGTCCTGGCAGGCACAAGCTGGAGCTGGGGGCTGCCCTGGATCCCCACGGTGACATTCACAAACACATCTTGAATTCCCCCTTGCAAATGCAATTCCCTGGTTCCCGAGCAGCTGGCACAAAGGGCTCCCACTGTGGGTAGGGAAAACCCAGCCGAGCTGTGCAGGTCACCCAGCTGTGCCCCAAAGTGCAGGAACAAGGAGCAAACCCAGGGCATTTACAGCTCCTCTGTGCTCCCCAGGGCTCACTGCAGGCGCTGCAAAGCCAAGCACAAACCCCAGCAGGCTCAGGAAAAGCTCTCCAGCCATGCCAGGGGAGCAGCTCCCTTCCCAGCCCTACAGAGGCTGAACGCTGCCTCTCGGAGGTGGCTCTGGAGGTAGGAAGGGAAATGGAGAGAAAGTGGCTGGAGGCCAGAAAGCAGCAGCCAAGGAGAGAGCAATTAGGATGCAGGAGCTGCCAGAGATATGGCATCACCAGAGATTTACTGAGCGTACACACCTCCCTCCCTGCTCCCAATGTACTCGCTCTTTCTTTCTGTCCATATACATACAGTAAATCTTCGGTGACTCCTTATCTCCCAGCCTGCTTCTAGATCCTAATTGCTATCTATCTCTGTCTGCCTGCCACTTCCAGGTCTCCCAGCCTCTTCTCTTACAGCTCCCAGCCCCCCCAGCAGCCTCCCTGCTTTTCCCACCCCCTCCTCTTCCTCTGCCTGCAGGCAGGAGGGTTCTACATGGCACTGGGACAGGCAGCCAAGATTTCCCTTTCTCAACTAAACACTGCACCCCAAAACATCCAGAAGAATGCTCAGCTCATGGCATGAGGCTGCCCGGGCAGGGCTAAGCCATGGGAGCACAGCATGGGAGGAAAACTTGCTCCAGAGGAGCCCAGCTCTGCTCCTGCCCCACCAACTTCTTCCCTGCACCACCCAACCTCCTTCCCTGGGCATCAGCTGGCAGCACCTTCCCAGCCTGGCAGCACCTTCCCAGACCCAGGGCACTCAGAGGGTGCCTTCTGCACAGCACTCGCTTGGTTTCATTTTTATTTACTACTATTCTTTACTACTATTTATTTATTCACTCCTATTTTTATTTCACTTTGAACATGCCCAGCTGTGTCATCTTGGTTTTGCTGAAAATGTAAACAAAAAGAAGAAAGAAAAAAAACTGCATTCAAATGCAGCCTTTCATTGCATGAATACATTTCCCATCCAGCACAGCTCCTGGGCTCCCACCCTGGAATTAGAACTTAAAAAAAGGCAATGTCGTCACTGTACAGCACATCTATTCCCCCCTCCAATTTTTTCTTCATTCATGCTATTAATTTCTTTTTGAAAAACAAAAAATATCAAGACTTTTAATAGCTCAGTTTGCTCCTTGCAAAGCAGGAGAGAACAAATAAATATAAATAAAACTAATTTATATTCCATATGGCAACAAATCTGAGTGCCTCTGCTTTTTCCTAGCAAAATGTCATGCCTGCTTTTAGTCTTTGACACAGAATTGGTCACCAATTTTTTTGTTTTGAGCACTGAGTTCAGTTTTTGTCTTGCGAAATGTAACTTTACTCTAGTGATCTCTAAGCCTGAGGCTTTTTGGTTTGGCTTGACAGTAATTATATGGATGTTGAGAAAGGGAAGAACGTTCCTTACACTTCATAATTCTACCATGCTTCTGTGCTCAGAACAGAGAAGGAATATTTTCTCTTTCACAGAGATGACGATCCAAAAGGAAGATATAGAACATACTGTGCAGAAGAAAACATCCCTAAAGAATCCTGCAAACCACAATGCCAAGGCTGCATTTGTAATTCTGCCTTTGGCTCCTAGCAAGGGAGCAATTAGAGAGGGAGAAGGAAGAGAGAGAGAGAAAAGTGAAAGAGCAAAGAAAGTAAAAGAAAAATAACAAAAAAAAAAAAAAAAAAAGGGAAAGGGAAAAGTGGAAAAGAAGGAAAACTAAAGGAGGAGGCGAGGAGAATAAGAGAAGGGAAGGAGAAAGGAAAAAGGAATAGGGAAAAGGGGAAAGGAATTGGAGAAGGGAAATGGAAATAAACGAGAGAGGAGAATGAGAAGATGAGAGAGAAAACAGGAGAGTGGAGAGAAAATAGAAGATATTAAAAAGGGGGGAAGAGGCAAGAAACAAGAGACAAGAGAAAGAAAATAGAAGAAGAAAAGTGAAATATAACGGAAAAAAAAATAAAAGGGAAAAGAGAGGGACAATAAGGAAGGCAGGGGAAGAGCAGCAGAAAGGAACAGGAGAGAGGAAGAAAGCAGAGGGGGCAGGAAGGGGGGGTCCCCGCAGCGCCCCCGGCCCGTCCCGAGCGGCCCCGCGGAGCCGCCGCTGCCCCGCCCGGGGGTCCTTGGCCCGGGGGGTCCCGGGCGGGTGGGCAGCGCCGAGGCCCCGCTGTGAGCCCCGATCCACGGCCCCGCTGTGAGCCCCGATCCACGGCCCCGCTGTGAGCCCCGACCCACGGCCCCGCTGTGAGCCCCGACCCACGGCCCCGCTGTGAGCCCCGATCACGGCCCCGCTGTGAGCCCCGACCCACGGCCCCGCTGTGAGCCCCGACCCACGGCCCCGACAATGGCAGCTCTGAGAGCGGGCGGGGGGAGCCGGCCCGGAGCCGCCGCTGCCCGCGCTCCGCACAGCCGGGATGCAGAGCCGAGCGCGCTCCTAAATTAGCTTTACCATAAATCTTTTAGGCTCTTAAATAAATAAGTAAATAACACTGCTCCCTTTTGCCCTCTTTCTTTTTTTTTTTTTTCTTTTTTTTTTTTTTTCAGCATGTAACTCTTCATCAGCCTCAAGCCCTTGGACTTCCCTGACAGCAGTAACAGGAGACCCGTTGAGTCTGAATTTTAAGGGTTTCGGTTGGGGTTTTTTTGTTGTTTTTCCCTCTCGGCAGCAACTTGCTACTTTCAAACTTTGCACAAGGCTTTGGGTTGGTTTGCTTCCCCGCTTTCAAATGACATTATGATTTTAATCAAAACGGACTGGTTTCTGGAGAAGGCCAGAGCAAACTGGGACAGGGAGGCAGCTTGGCTGGGCAGTTTGCAGCAGTTCAGAAGAAGGTTTTGTAAACAAACATGGCTCAGAGGTAGAAAAGCAAATACAGTGGGTGAAATTTGGCCTCCTCCAAAGGCGATGGCATGGCTCAATGGGGCCAGTATTTTCACATCCACACACAACTTTTCCTCCAGCAAACACAAAACCAACAGAGACGCAGGTAATGGAGAAAACAGCTCCAAAACTGCATTATTGTTATTGTTGTTGAAACAAGTTGATGCTGTCAGGCAACTAAAACACAAGTAATGACTGAGTACAGGGAACAAACACCCTGACAGGTTTTCTGGCTGACAGAGACCTCCTGCCACTGCAATCTGCCCCAAGCACAGGGCAGCATCATGGCCCCCAAGCTGGCCCAGAAGGGTCACAGCCCCTCTTGGTGCTGACCAGGGCTCCTGCACAGCAAAACCTCAGAGAAACCACAGACACAAAGGTTTAGCTTTCTGTTATCCAGGTATTTCTCTTGCAAAGCCTGGGGAAAGGAGTGGAAAATAATGAAGAACTAGACAAGGTTGCAGGATTGGGCCATTTGGGGTAAATAAGGGTAAATGCCCCTAGAATCAGTGTCAGGGCTCCTCTGGCCACTTCCACAGGCTGTGGTTCCAGTGAGGAGCCCAGGCTGGGCTGAGTATGGCTCTTTCCCAGCACACACAGGCAGAGCTCTGAGCCTCTGCACCTGCAGCTCTGGCACACCACGCACAGGCACACCTGAGGGACAGAAAAGAAGCTGTTCCCAGGAGAAAGAGATGCACACTCTTACTAAAAAGCAAAAATTACAGTCCCTCTGCTTGGCTTGGACGTCTCCCATTTATTTCCCACCCCACCTAACTGTGCTCAAACCCAGCACCCACCTGATGCTGCTGGGAAGGGGCCAAACCCTGAACCCCAACAGAGCTCACCCCATGAACAACCTCACCCAGGTGAGAAAGGGCTCCCAAAGCAAACCCAGGCCTGAATGCAGACCAGGGTGAAGAGAAAAATGAGTCAAGAACTGCCAAAATTGCGGGCCAGATGCTGCCAATGCTTCCAGGGCCAGCCCAGGGAGCTCCAGCAGAGGTGGCCATCCCACTGCTCCTCAAGCCTCTGCTAAGGGCTGAGCAAGGTGAGCTCTGAACTAAAGTCTGGGCTCCACTGGCTTTTGGGACCTCTCAAAGCCAGGGAAGACCCCTCCAGGCAGGGAGAGCTGCTGTGTGACAGTTTTTGACACTGGAGCCATACCCCATCTACCTTTGTCCCTTCCTTCCTCCAGAAACAGGAGCATCAGATTAAAAAAAAAATCAAAGGGAAAACATTAATAAATAATAATCAAGATCATCTGCAGTTTTAATGATAAGCTATTTAATGAATTATAAAGTACCTATAACTCAAAGTATGAGACTGTACATTGTCAAAACTGGCATTAAAGTGTATGGAGATAATTAGGCAATAATGACCTCCACAGAGGGCTTTTCCTGGGAATTAATGACCAGTCGGGAGGAGCTGATGGCTCAAGGCACAAGCAAGGGCCATTAACCCCAGCTGGTCATTAATACTCAGGAAATGCCCAGCTCTGAGGCCCTTATTGTGAGTATATGACAAAATAAAGGGGGAGCTCTTATGAATATCCGAGTTTGTGGGCTGATGGGAAAGGTGAGACTTGCAGGTACTCGGGTCCATCCCTCAGCCCTGCTACCCCTGCAACTGGGAATGCTCAGGAGGGCACAGACATTGAACCCCTGACACCAGGTCTGGGGGCTCTGCCAGCACAAACTGTGCCTGTGAGGCATCTTTGCCACCTGAAATAATCTTAAAAAAAAACCCACAAAACCAGAGGTTTTGTTTCAAGTCAATTTTTAAATATTAAATCCTTGTGCTATTAGCAGCTCCACAGCCCAGGTCTGAGGCTTATCTAAGTGGCATGTCATGTAACAGAAGACACACTTTTGGGATCATCACAGCCAAACTCAGCCCCTGGAGCAGCCCTGGGCACTATTGGGAGCAGGACCCCCGAGGCAGAACAGCCTCGTTTCATCCCAAACCCACAGGCACCTCTTCCCAAACTCTCCATGACTTCAGGGGGATTTGGAGGAGGAGGAGGAGGAGTGTCACCTTCTGCCGGGGCAAAACAAAAGCTGAAGCGCAGCTGATGCCCTGTGCAGGACATGCATCCGTCCTGCCACACACGGCACTGCAGAATCAACACAGACAAACACCAAACCTCTCCTGTCCCCAGGAGGGCGTGGAAGAAGGGAAGGGAGGAAGGGAAGGGAATTTGGGGACACAGTCCCCTGGGAGTGATGCCCGACCCCCCCTCCCCAGTGTAAACAGAGAGGGATCAGCTCGGGCTGCTTCTCCGGGTAATGAAGCCCAGCTGGCCGCTGCTCCCAGCGCTGCCGATCGCGCTGTCCCCTCCCCACAGCCACCGGGGCATGGGGGTTTGTACCTCTGAAAGCTCGGAACCATCAACATCTCCATCTTCCCCGGCCGGAGAGGGAGGGGCAGGGGCGTCCATCCCCGGCACAGCGCCCACCCCACTGCAATTACCCAGCCTTGTTCTAAATAACCCCGCCGGGGACAGAAGGGACTGCATCTCCCACCACAGCCCCTCTGGTCATTTCTTTACCCCAGTGCCATATTCCTGCTCTCAACACGCACCAATGTGCCCGCGGGTGACAACCCCGGAGCATTTCGCCCTGTAGGATCACAGCAGATGCAAATTTTCACCTCCACAAACAAATCCGTGATGGTTGTAAATATTTCCAAATGGTTCTCTGCAGCGATCAGCACTAATCACGCTGTTTGTGAGAGCACAGCAGCGATGCTTGTTGGCAAAATAAAGGATCTCTAAGTTTCTTGCAATCGGGAAAGGAACCCGGAGCAGCTCAGCCACAGCGTTTCTCCTCAACTGTTTACAATCGATCAGAAGGAAAAAAAAATAAAAAAATCAAGTATCCCACTGGCAGTGTGGAGTTCCCAACAATTGGACATTAAAACCCGCTATTGCTCAGCATAGGAAAATCACTACATCAGGAAAATTAGTGCTTGTTAGTACATGTAATATTCAGAATCACGAGGAGAATAAAAGCAGCAATGCAGAAACTGTTATCAGCAGAGGGAAAATTATTCAAGTATGCATTTGAGTAATTCTGCATTTTAATTTAACCCTTTGAAACATTAATCAAACCATGGCTAATTATAGGAATTAAGGAATTAAACGATGGAATCTTCTAAAAGATATTATTTAAAAGGCAGTTTATACAATTACTTGTATAGATGTTTGCTTTAAAGAGGGAAACATTTCTACTGTAATGAAAAGGGTCTTAGAAAATTAAATTAACAAGAGGGGACCAGGCTGATATGAAACTAAATTAGCATCAAATGCAAATTACAGGGTACTTAATGGTAGAAACAGGTGCAGAGCAGGTCCCTAAATGAGATAAATGAATAAAACATCCCTCTGCACAAATGTGGAAGCTGACACAAAGTCAATGATATGAATAATTCAGCAGCCTCAACACTGCTGTTGAGGTCAGCTTTCCTTGACCTTTGAAACAGGAAGTAAAATTCTGTCCAAATTTGAGTGACTGGAAATGCAGCAGTTATTTATTGGAGGGAGGGGGGGGGGAGAGAATAAAATTAAATTAAAAAGAAAACAAACAGAAAATCCAGATTAAAAAAAAGAAAACCAACAAAACCAAAGCTACCAAAAATACACATCCGTGTGTGAAAATGTATATAACATATATGAGAGATTTTAGGTCACAGTATGATCTAAACATATTCAGAACTAAATGGTTTCATCTTTCAAAAAATAATTAATTTGTACTAAAGGGGATATTAATAGAGTCAAAGTCATTGCATCCCAGGCATTAAAGAAATCAAATCATTTATAAGTAGCTGCTCAGAGCTCAGCAATCAGTCATGTTCTTTGCAATAAACTTTTTTATAAGGAACAGAAATATTTCTTTTCTTGACTTTTTTACCTAAGCTGCCAATTTAGTCACTATTGCATTTCAAACATTGAGAAGTCACAATTTAAACTATAAACCAACCTAACAACAGTGTGTAGAGAAACACAACGTGCAGGAGTGTGAGAGAACCTTGAAAGTAGAAAATATACACATAAATGTAGGATATACTGATATCTTAAAATGTAAATAAACCCTAGAAACAAATCCTTGTATCCCAAAGAATGAATATTTCTTAAAGAGACAGAAATATGAAGCAGCTGCCTTAAAGCCAGTGGAATATCTCCAAATTTACATCCTTATAACTAAATGAAGATTTCTGTGCCTTTCCCTATGACAAAATACTCAGCTAAAAGCATAGCTCATGTAATTTCTGACTACATGTATAGTCCTAATTTTATATTGAATTTGGCACTAAAACAGATTAATAAGGTATGATAAATAACTAATTTCTCCAAACTGGAAAGAGGAAGAACATCACCCCTGCAGCTTGTCTTCTAGGGCAAAAGATGTTAAGATAACATAAGTTATCTCTGCTCTTCCCTTTGCTGCATTAATCTCTCTTTACCTGCTTAGCTGTCACCTGCAGAACTTGTGCCTGATACAGTTCTTTGGATTGATTTCTATGAATTAATTTTATTTTCTCTGTTTTAGGCAGGGGAAGCCAGGAATTGGACTGCAAGGATGCACCTCTGCCTCCAGAAACTTTGGTGAGGAGTTCAGCCAGCCCTGGCAGCAGCCACCCTGGAGATGCATATTAATGAGATAAACCAAATAAAACCCCAGCCCTGCTCTGTCCTAATCCCTCGTGGCCCAGGCAGCAGGGGCAGTCTGGGGGCTGAGCTTGGGCTCTGCTCAGCACTGGGGTTTCTGTGCTCCCTCCAAACTCCAGCTCTGAGAACCCAGCTGGTTCTCATTTCCAAACAACCAGCTCCTCTATCCCCAAGTGCTAAAGAAAATAATCCCAGCAATCCATGACTACACGCTTTCACAGGGACAGCAGTGAGAATTTGATTGTAGAGATAATTAAAGTCATTCCTGAAACTTGCAAGGAAAAGAAGCCAGGAGGGAGAGGAGGGGGCCAACAGGGACAACAATGCTCATGTTTAGCTCGTGTTGAAATCGAATGAAGTTTGGAGAAGTGGGGACACACACACTACTTTTGGGGAATTTGTTTTACTGAAAAGTCTCTCTTCTTCACCCTAACAGTTACAATTTGCAAAGAAAATGTAATAGACTGTGGCAAGTAGGAAGATTAGGATGAGGTTTGGAGCCTGGCTGTTCTTAATTTGGCAAGAGTATCCAGAGGGAAATGCTTTCACATTCTGGTAAACTTGAATAAAATTACATACAGCCACTTCGATTAGAAGGGTTTGAAGGGAAATGATACCATAAAAGCAATAAACCCAACTGCTATCTGCTTCAAACACTGAAAACATCTTTTTAAAATTAATGTTTCCTGCAGCCCTGCCATGAGTTAGGTCTGAAATAATTTTAATATTAACAACACTCAGGAGCAGGTCATTCTAGAGCCAATCACACAACTGCATTAGTCTTCCACATCTTTCCAAATGTCCTCTGCATCTTTCCAAAACAGTGGAGTAATTTACACCACTCCAGCTGGTGCAAATCAGCAGGGTGTCCCTGGCATCGGGAGAGATGGGAAGCACTGGCCTCACTGAAAAATAATCACGATGATGATTAAAAGGGAAAAAAAAAAAGAAAAAAAAAGAACCACACCAAAACCCAAACAACAAAAATAAAAGCTTGCTCCCAGCAAAGCTAAATTGTACAACCCCCGTGTCACACATCTGCTCTGACCCTCATCATCCTGAAATGGGTGTGAAATCCAGAGATGGAGAGAAAGAGTTTAAAGCACTTGTAATCTCTCCGTCTGCACTATCTGCCTTGAGCAGGAAGGAGGGATCTGCTCAATGAGAGCTATTCAGGGCCTCTCAATTAACCTGATTAGTTCAGCACGCTGCTCTCATGAATGACACCTTATCTTGGAAATGAAGGAAAAAAAACTTCCTTCCCTCTGGAGACACAGGCGGCCCCTAAAGCCAGCGCAGCGGTGCCCACGGGCCAGCTCCCCATCACCCCGGGGAGCGGCTTTGGGTGGCAGGGCCAGGCGGCCCAGGTGGCCCAGGCAGGGAGGGGGTGCCCTCTTTGAGGCCCATCCAGGCACACGATGGGATTTGGTGGCGGGGGGACCCTCCCGGGGCGGCCGCAGGTACCGCGACCCCGGGGACGCTGCGGAGTGTCGGAGTCTGGAGCTCGTTTCATAGGTGACAGATTAATGAGCAATAACTGGGTTACCATGGCAAAAAAGCATTCCCAAAATTCTCTTTTGTTTCCCTGAGAGTAGTCTCCCTATTTTTTTTTTCCCCTCCAAATCATGCCACTCTGCAATAACACAAATACTAACTAACGTTATTCTTTCATTATTCTTTCAAGTGGGAATGTCAACAAGGCTGATTGTTACACACAAACTTCAAGGATTAATCAGGGAAAATAGGTATCTCAATTACAATTATAATGCTGAAAACTCAAATTTATGAATGGCCAGCCAACTTTGAAGACATTTATTAGGGAAATTCCAATGACTTCAAAAGTATTAATGTACTAATGAAACATTAGGGCATGATATATTAATGCTCTTGTAATTTCTGACAAATTGAGTTACCATTGTCACAGCAAGGCAATCCTTCAGGAAAAAAAAAAAAAAAAAGGAAAGTTCCTCTCTCCTGCCACGTGGTACATGACAGATGACAATTTACGTACACATAATGGGGTTCAGCAAGAAGTTTTCCTCCTACACCATAGTACAGTTTATTCCATTTTTCAGAATGCCAGAGCTATTATGGAGCTCACTGTGCTTAAAAAAAAAAAAAGCCCTGGGATTGTCTTCCTAAACAGCTCCATAGGGAAGAGACTCTCCCATTGTGCATCCCTCACTCAGCAGCCTCAGAGTCCAGCAGGGCCCAGTAACACCTGGCCATGAAAGACCCAGAGATAAGAAAAAAGCTTTACAGAGCTGCTTTTAACACATAAACCCCAGCATGACAAACAAATTCTTCCCCAGACCACAGAAAACTCCAGGACACTAATTTGTAACGCAGCTGAATTTCCTCATTTTTCTTTTAAAACAAGGGGTAAATCCCAATCCAAGCTGCAGGTCTTTTCCTTCTCCTGCCAGTAAAACCTCCAGAAAGATATTCCAGGGTGTAGACTCCCCTCTGCAGCCAAATCCCAGCTCGTGCAGGATTGTGCCAAAGATGTGGAGGCACCTGGAGCAGCTGGGAGGAGAAGCGACCATCAGATCTTAATAGCTCTGAGTGTGGCTAATTTTATTCTTCTTTCAGAGCAAAGAACTTTATAATGAATACAGAATACATTTTTCCTCTCCTTGTGTCATCTTTCTACAAAATTTGAACTAGGTAAAGTGGTTTTTAACATCCACTTATCAAAGTGACTTAACATCTGGGAAGTCAGCCAATGGTTATGTAGTGATGCAGATGCCAAAAATTCTGACTGAAGGATTATATTGAGGGAGTTTACAGAGAGACCTGACTCAACTGGGTGGAAGTTGATGGTTATCCTGGTCAGGAGAGCCTGAGAGTCTCCCTGCAAAACCATGAATAAAAATTAAGCAAAAGTATTGTGTTTTAAATAGCTTATTTTTAACCCCTTGTAGATACGGGCTGTATCCTGCACCAGTCGCTTTTTCCAAAGGCAGATTTTGGAATCAAAAGATGAATAGTTTGCCAAAGTCCAAAAGAAGATGGAACAGAAAATTATTTTCTCCCTCTAACAGTTGTTGAGGCAACACTAAGAGGAAGATAATTTTTTGATTGCTAGACACTCACATTGGAATATTAAGTCTTTCTAACATTTAGTTATATAAAATTAATCGGTTCCAGGGTCACAATCATGTCACACAAGGATGTCTTCTTCTTTTTTTTAATTAGTCTTTGAAAAACGTGACCTAAACATTCATCTAATTGAATTATGTGTTTAGCTGAATGTTTGCAACTCTGCTTAGAAAGTCAAGGTGAGAGGAGCACCAGGAAAACCCAAGAATCAAGCAAGCCAATATGACCCTGGCATTGTAGCATCACTTTTTTTTTTTTTTTTGGTAGCACCATTTTTCATCTCTTTTTAGCCCAGCATGGCAATGGAAGAATTAAAGAAAACAATAAAAGAACAACTGAGTGTACAGGCTAGGATTTACTGGCATTTCCTTTTAATTCTATGGTCCTTTGCTCTGTGGCTTATCAGCCCTATGTCAGCCCTTTTTCCTCCTTTATATTTCATGAGGGGACCCACATGCTGGTACTGAGAGACAGAGCCCAAGTGTCTATAAGCTTTTTGTCAGGTAAAAAGAGAAGAAAAAGGAAAGGAACAAGAGGAAAAGCAAAGCTAAGAGGCATCTATTAGATGTCACTAGGCTTTTGTATTCATGTCAATGATTCAGGATTAGAGTATTTGAAATAATCTTATTGAGAGAACTCAAAAGCCCCACAGAGGGAAAGCCTGCTCGGTAGCATATGGCAGAGCAGCAGACAATATCTTATTAAGGATGTGTTAGCTAACACCATTACTTTTTATATTACATTACTGAACTCCGGTGCCTCAGCCCGTTAGCGAGATGCCGTAGTTGTGGAATGCCACGTTGGACGTGTTCTTACAAACCCTCAAAGATCTGGCTGGGCCTCCTGGCACGGTGGGGGTGGGGAAGGGGGGTGGCAGGGGGATGCTGCTCCCTCAGCCCTCCCCAGAGCCCTGGGAAGGGGAAATGATGTCCCCAAAGGAAGGGGACAGCACGCAGTGCCCTCCCCGCCTCAGGCCACCTCCCCTCTGGGAAAAACACGGGGTACAGAGGGCAGCTGCTGCTCCAGCCCCAACAAAAAATCCCAAACTACTGCCAGGCTCTGCTTCTTGTCAGATGAAGGGAATTTAATTTTGTTATAGTGAATGCTGTTAGTCTAAAAATCTTTCTTTGCTCTTGGACAAAAGCTTGTAATTGGAGAAATAGCTCTTTTTAAAGTTATCTTCATCTGCCTACACCTTTAGAGGCAGCAAGAAACCAAGGACAAAACAGCACTGTTCATAGCATTTCAATGATTGCTCTGAAAGGCTCTATATCTGGGTCACCTTACTACAGTCCAGTATATAACTTCAGTGATTTGATATAAAGCCTTCTAATAACTAATTTCATATCATTCACATATTAACAGCAACAGAAAATTCGTATTCACATTTCCTATTTCCAAATGCTGTTTTTAAAAAGTGGATAGAAAATTATTCATACCACTTTAAAAAGTAAAAAGCTGTAAAATACTGTCCTTAGCAAAAAGGTAAACACCCAGTTGATACAGTAATATATTCTGATCACAAACTACCTATGCAAAGTTGCTAATGTGACACACTGGGAACTTTGTATGGGTTTTCTGTACTTTTCCAGAACTGTTACAGAAAAAATATCATGATGTTACAGGGAAAGAGGAAAATTCATACCAACATTTCCCACTACTACTACAGAGACTTGCTGCCTTCTGAGGACAGTCTTAAAACCATTTCTAGAAACTTAGTCACGATTTGCACAGTAACCTACAAGTGTTTCTAACTCTCTTTCAACTTTATTAGTTAGATGTTGTATTAAAATTAAATATTTCCAGCAGGCAGAAGTGCCTGTGAATTTAACATAGTTATTTAAATAAGTGTGGCCAATTACTTATAAGAATACATTTCGGTGGCTGGAACATGAAAACATTTATGAAAACTCACATGAAGAAAACTACTCACACACCTCAGCTCCTGCAGAATAAAGCTTGGGTTGTGTTTTTATCCAGTAAACACTGGAATAGAGCTGAGATACATTTTTCATGTTCAGAGGAATTTTAGCTAATCTGCACTAAAACTGAGGATGATCTTTGCAAATACATTTCCCCATTGCTCTTATTCATGTATGCATTCCCACTGCGACTGCAAATATGGAAATAAATCAGGTGTTAAGATGGAAGAGGAAATTTATCCACTCCAGAAACTATGTGTGTATATATATGCATATGAGAAAAAGACAGGGTTTTTTTGCCCCCCCCCCCCCCCCTCAAAAAATCCCCACTCTTGAGAGAGAAGAGCTGGCACTGAGCTGCATGGAGCCAGGGAGCCCACTGTGCCCAGCACACCCTCCCTGCTGCAGGACATGCTTTGAAGAAGGAGTTCACATTAAGAAATCGATAGGTATGAAGAACACATTTGAAGTTTTGTGACAAGAAACAAAGGGATGGATCCCCCTGCCAGGCTCTGGGCTCCTACTGGGGCCAGAGCACTCAGAGCTTTCCTGGTGCTGCAGGAGGTCACTGCACCAACATTTTTAAAGCACCTCCAACCTCAAATACACAAATCCTGACACCAGAATGGAGCAGCAGAATAATCCATGAGGTCTCAGATTCCTTTGCACAAGAAAATCCACGGGGTCTTCAGGATGGACTTTGAGGACTAAAACAAACCAAAAGAGGGTTAACTCTTTCTCAGTGTTAACCCTCACTGAGAAAGAGATTTTCAGGAAAAGCCCAAGGGACTTACTGACATGGACGCCCTGGCCTTGGGGCAGCAGGGCCAGCACATCCCATGTGTGCACTCAAGTCACAGCTGGCCAAGCCCATGGCTGTGGGTGAGCACAGTAAAATGCCAAAATCAGCAATCTTGTCTTCAGTTCCCCTCATCCCCAGGACATTCAACACAAGCTTTTTAGTCTGCCTAGAAAAATCTCAAGTTTTACTCTGCGTCAGGAGAACCATTTTTTTTCAGGAATGGGATCATCTCCCTGCTTAGAAATTACAGAGCATTCAGCACAATGAGCCTGCTTTGCAACAGAAGCCTCTGCTATATCACCAATGATATGAAATAGTAATAACCAAACATAAGATCTCAGTTAACTAAAGCCCCAAACACTAGCTGTGGATTCAAAAAGCATCACTGAGAGAAGCAACTAACTATTAGAGTAGTGTGAAATGTTTGCAGTGAAACCCAAAACCACATAAGGCTTGCCTGGTTTGGGATTTAATAACAAACTGAAAACTCAGAACAGGTTTGCTGAGAAACTCACAAACCTTCTGAGTGAAGCTCAGACCAAATTAAGGTTTTGCATAATACTTCTGAAATCACACAAAAATTCTTGTACTTGGAGGCAGAGAGAAGAGTAATCAAACAAACAATAAGCAGAAGCTGGTTTGACCCTGACCAAGTTCATTCAGCCCCAAGAGCAAAATAAAGGAATTTATAAGCAGCAGTGATATGTGCCAACCCCAACAGGCTGAAACCAAGAGATTTTTGCAAGAATCCTTGCAAAGTTACCCCCAGCTCTAGTGATTTCATCACCAGAAAGAAGGCTGACACCACATGCATGAGGAGCACTCAGAGAGGCAAGCATGCAAGCCTGAATCTCAGTGTGAGAAGCATCTACTGATCAGTCTCCCATTTATCTCACAAGAGCTCAAAATGCCTTTGGTTGCCTAAGTCATGTGGGAAATGTTCTGGGTAATGCTTCTCAGCTGCATCAATCACAAGCAAATCCTGGAGGATGTGTGTTTGGGTCCCTCCCCTCTCAGAAATGTGTGGGCTCACAGGCTCCCGGAGCTCGCATGAAGCGCTCGAGGCCAACTTCTGTCTCTGAACACCCTGCTCAGAGGCCCAGGGGGTTTAGGCAGCACAGCCTGAAAAGACAGCCTGGGAGACATCTCTGTGCAGTGCTGGGGGCAGCTCTGTCACCCAGCTTCTGCTACCCTGACTCCTCCCTGATGGATCAATAACTCCCATCTAGATCTGGAAGGGCCACAACAACTGGGAGGTGTGGGTTGCTTTCCAGCACAGAATTCCACATAACAGCCAAATATTCACAGCCAGGGACACTTTGCACCTAGAATATCTATCAGAGTGCTCCATGCCTGCCCTCCTGCTCCTTCTGTGTGGAAAAGCCACCCAAGGAGCCAGCAGTGATGGGACTCCCAGGCTGCAAGCAAGGGGGGGCAGACACAGCTTCCCCTGACCCCACACAGCCAGGTTCTGGTACTGACGTGGTCAGGGGGACAAGGATAGCACCAGGACAGGGCAGGAACCTGCACCCCTGCCAAGGAGCCACTGCCAGAGCACCTGGCATCTCCTGCCACTTTGCTGCACCACAGTGCTGTGACGAGCCCACGTCCCTGCAGGCTGGTGGGGATCAGCTGCAGCACTGACCCCCTCCCCTGCAGCAAAGCATCCCACAGCAAAACCCACCTCATCCCCTCTCCTGGAGGGCAGGTTCTGCCTGCATCTCCTTTCCCCTCTCTCCAGACATGGAAAGCTACTGCAAAATGCATTATTTGCCACATCTACTTAAGCAGTGTGTTTGTGGGGAGGATGCAGGGAGTGTGATACAGTCCTCCCAGTCACTTTTCCACCTGCCTGGTATTTAGGATGAAAAGATGATCAGGCTTGTTAAATACAATCCACTACCTGATGACTTGTAAAGCAGTAAAACAGAGGTAATGAGTTTTTCATGTCCTTGCAGAGTGAAATTCTACCCACAAACATAAAACTTTTCAGGTTACAGGCAGAAAGATTTCAAACCCATCTGTAGGTGAGTTGGCTGGGTGTGCTGGGACAAGTTACAGAGAGCCCAGATGAGCATCCTGCACATGTTGGAAGCACAGAGGCCTTTCAGACATTGGTAGGAGCTCATGCATTAAAATGTACTTCGGTGTCATCTGATATCAAGGTATAGGAAATATTACAGCCTCCAACCCATGAGTCCCCACCCCTGCTCCATGGACAAGAGCTGTGATGGCACAGGAAAGGCACAAACCTCCTCATTGCTCCCAAAGCAATGATCCAAATATCCAAAATACCACATGAAGACCTTCAGTGTATTACCAGAGCAGGGCTAGGGGAAGCCCTGGCCATCCCCTGCCCCCAAAGGTCCTACAGCTCCTCCCAGGGAAGCTCCAGCACAAAGCTCCTTGACTTCTACCTCACCTAAAGATTATCAACCCAACAGATGGACAGTGGCCAGATTGTCACTACAGGGTCTGCCTCTATTGGTAAATATTAGCAAAGCCAATCCCAGGTCACTGTCATCAGCCTGCTCAAATACTCTGGGAAGAAGCAAAATTTGGGATAAAGCAGGAGCCGCCTGTTTCAGCCCTTTTTCCATGCAATGTCTCAAGCAGGATCTATATGATATATATGGTATATATATATTTTCTGCCGCTATATTTGGGGTTGCAGTGGCTATTCCTATTTTCTCAGTCAGTAGGACTCTTATTGACTGGATGCAGCCATAAAAGGTAAAGAAGCCCCAGCAGGCACTGGTAACACTATTAAATATCGGTCTTGACAATGGTAAATTGAGTTTAAAAGTTTAGAACAGAGTGCCAAGAGAAGAGCCTTTTTCCTGAACCAAGGAATAACATAAAGCCCCACTTTCTCCCCTATGTGACTTTTGTCATTATCATCTTTTCTGATTCTCACAAAGCAAACCTAATTAGGAAGCTCTCTCATTAGTCTTCCAGAAAAATTAGCACAGCTTATGCTAATTACTCCTGTAAAATTTAATAAACTCGTTGAAATGGGAATAGTCTAATGAGGTTTTATTTATTGAACTAAGATAACTGTAAGGAAAAAGGTTAGGATACCAGGATATCCAGAGTGGTAATAAAACTACAGTTTATTCAATTTCTTCACAGGAATTTTATTGCAAACCTTTTAAATTCAAATATGAGTAACAATTTGAAAGTTAAATCAATCTAGAATTTAATTTAATAACAGGAAGTGCTCTGTGTTTTCTTTAAGTGTGATTACAATACAGCCCTGCCACTGCACTCGTAGGAGGAATTGTGCATTTGTATTGTGACAATAATACCCCTTTTAAAATGAGTTCCTGTTCATCAGATCTTCATCTCAACACATGTAACTGGATTAGCAATAAAATATACAGGCTATGCTAAGAAGATGACACAGACACACACAGGTTTCCAAGAAACTTCCTTGGGATGACTGCTCTGTAATCATAATAAACTAATTTTGTTCTCCAGAGAAAATTTAAATCACTGTTTTATATGAGTATAAATTTCTTTCGATCCCTTTCACTGCTGTATCTGCTGATACTATAATAGAGCAAAGTATAAAACAATTTTATAAAGGATAAAGTCATATCCCTTTTCAAACACAGCTATAGACTTTCTTTCTTAAAGCCCACATTTTCATTAAAGAGAAATATACAATTTGATTTCACACATATCCACGGTTTGAAGGAGAATACAGCACATGTAACTTTGAAGTTGCCAAAGAGCCTTTTCTCCAAGTTCACCAAACCACCACAAAGCCAGAGCCCTCTCTATCCCGAGTCCCTCCAGCCTCATCAAAGAGAATTAATCAATCCCAAATAGTATTCCAACTTGTCAGAAGAGGATAACATTTCCATGTAAGTACATATGCCAAAAATCCCATGGATAGATTCTATGTTAAACTCTATGTTAGGTCAGAGTCTGTGGATTCACAAGATTTGATGCAAGAGTTAGATTAAATCCATAGGCAAAGTCTTGATCAGAGCATCAGGCATGTGGGAGTGCTTTAGCCCAAATGGTAAATGAGTTCTCTAAGCTCAGTGCAAATAAAAATAACTAAATAAGGCTTTGCATACCAATTGACATAATGGTTAAAAACTGTGTGCATGGAGAAGTGACAATGGAGCACAACCAAACACATGGCCTGACTTGTGCAGGCGTTTTAATCACAGAACAATTTTACAGGACTCGTTTTCAGGTAAAAAGGCTCCGTATAAATCACTTCATCCTTTCCAAACCAAAGGGGACAAGAAAAATGAATAGGATAAATGTCACAAGAAACATCACAAAAGCTACTAACTGTATAAAGCACATACTTGCTTGGCCTAAATTGTTTGAACTAGCCCCAGCCAAGAAAAGGTTTTAAGTACCCTACTGGGACAGATGCGAAGCGGCAACAATAGAAGCCACACTAATGCAATCCAGGTAACACAATCCTGTTTCAAAAACACAGGGAGGGCTAATTACAGTACTGCTGAGTCAAATTTCTTATGCCATTGCAACCCACAGGAACAGGTCAAAATCAAGTGTTATTCAAACCACAGTCATATCAACCTCCTGTATCAAAGTCACAATTTAAAACCAAGTGAAGAACTTAAAAGCTTAACCCATTCACAAGCCAAGTGTGATTCAGTGTGGGTGGCGAGGCAGGGTTTGTGTTATCAGCTTTGAATTGTGTTTACCTTGCATTTTAAGAAGAAACTTCAAAATTGGTAACTATTGCATCAATTCACATACAGACTGAGAAATGGATCACTGCTAGGAAGCTAAAGCTGGGGGTTTTTTCCTGTACCTATTTTCCTCATTTTGCAGGAAGCATGTAACAGACAGCATCTCTGGCTTTCAAAATTTAAAATTATCTGCAACTGGCAGTTTTGCATACTAGATAGTTAAACAAAATATTTCTGTAAACCTGCCATTAGCATCTTAACATCTCACTTTCCAGTACAATGAAAAATTCATGTGAATTTTGTAGCTTTCATGTTGCTCAAAATGCCACTCTAACACCATGTTTATAGTGTTCAGCTCTGCAGCATGCTTATAAAACACAGCTCTGTACAGGTTTCACTGGGGGGCTTTCCCCCACACACACTTCCTCTGGTGCTACCTGATGCTCAGAGAAGATGAAAATATGCCTAGTAAAATAGATAGGGATATCTTCTGAGATTTAAACATTCTCAGGATGACTTATTACAGCTAATCAAAACATCTGCTATGAGCATCCAATAAAAGCACTTTCCTACCCAACCCATCCAAGAACTGGGAGCTGGGATGAGCACAAAGCTCTGGACTGCTCTCCAGTGGGCCCCTCAACACATCAAACCCACCTGACCTTCTTTCATAAAATGGATGCTCTGGCATGGAAGATTCTAAGAACTTCATACAGCAAACATAACTCAGGCAGCAATGCAAGGAGAGGCAAATGCTCTGTGCCCTCCTCCCTGTGTGTTTGGGGTCCCTCTGTTCACAGCTCAGAGCAGGGTGTTGCTCTCCCCAGCTTTTGGTGCTTGGTGGCCATTTAACTCCTCTGGAGTAATGCTGCACAATACCCTGGCTATCCCACACGGCTTTGGACAACACATTTGGACAGTAAAAATGTAAAAATGGCTCTTTGGCTACCATTTTGCATAATTGGCAAGCAACAGAAACTACACATGGCCCAGAACAACAGGAATAGATGTATTGTACTAGAATGATTTACTCAGTGATGTCAGATTAGCAATATGGATCTGTTTAAAAACACAATAATTAAGACAGGCAAAAATGAATTAATCAACTGACAATACAGTCAAAATAGTATTCCAACCAAAGAAAATAAGAGGAGGGAAAAAACCTTACATTGCAGATCTATTTTCTTAACTGTTTTTATGCATAAATAAAAGCCTTAAAATGTAGATGGATTGCATCCAACAGAACTACAGTAGCTAAGTGATAATGATTCAAACATTTTTCAAATAAAAGTTAAATATTTATAAGCACCCAACCACATTTCATAAATCACAAACTATTATTATTTTATTCCTGAAGCTTCCCTGGCATAGCATGTGAATTGAGTCACAGAAAGTCAGAAAGAAAAATCTCCTCTTTATGCACATGAATCAGTTACAAGAGCTGGAGCTCTCCACAGAGCAGGGCGCTCCAGTATCCCTCCCTACATTTTCCCACATATGGCCCTTCCAAGGCAATCACAACTGCCAAGCACAACTAATTCTGTATCAAAAAAACCAAAATTTCATCCACATATCCTCCTAATTCTTCCCCATTAGCAACACGGGGCAGGTGTTTCATTATAATGAGGAGAGGGAGGAAGAGGAAAAAAAAAATGGAAGGAAACAATAGCAGTCCTTACCTGTCAATTATCACTGGATCTGATGGAGTCTCATTTCTGTTGCCACAGCTTTTCTTGTCACAACAGCGGCTACAGAGCAAAAGCGAAAGGATTTAGTGCGACCATTACACTGTAAAATCATCATTACGAACATGTTGGGTTCAAATTGCCGGCTCGAGTTACCCTGCCGGCCCTGCCTGCAAATCAGTCAAATGCACTGGGTCACATATGGGTTAATTATGGTGTTTAACTTCTTGCACAGCTGGTTAGCAACGGAAAATATAAAAAGAGAGGGGTTTTGCCCCTTTCACAAATAATAATTCAAGGATTGCCCAAAACAGGGAGAGCTGCCTGTTTGTAGCCTCTTTTCCGCAGGGTTTAACAGTTGTCCCGCAGACGCTGGCACACAAAATAAGGCAGATTTTTCCCTGCTGAGCCTGGTTTTTACATTTGCTTAACGCTTGTGTTACACATCCACAAGATATTCCTGCTTCCACACAATTCCCAGCTACTGGCAAGCCTCCCCCCCAAACTCCAAAAGCACAATTATTCTCCCTCTAAGAAGCACTGGTGTTAATGGGGGAGCTGAAATGCAAGCAGCAGCAGCAGCTTTTTATGCTCGAGCGCGCCTGTTTCCCCAAGTTTTCCGAGCATGTTAATGATCACTAATGCCACGGAGAGCTCTGCTCCAGCGGCTGCTGCCCTGCGTCAGGTCAGATACAAAGCAGGCATGTGAAATATAAGCTCAGTCTCCCAAAGCTCTGCTCCAAGGCTGACCTCGAGGCTGGGATTCTTTTTGAGCTAAGGTGGCTCATTGTTTCCTAAGAGAAGTTAAGTTGGTGGGTTTTGATGATTCCTCGTCAAGGGTTGTTTTCGGTAAGGAGGTATAAATATATTGCTGGTGAGTTTGTAGGTGAGGTACACGTTCCTGCTCCAGGTGGGAATCCCTCCTGGTGCCTCTGGAGCTGTGGCAGGGAGCTGCCCTGCTCTTCCCACCAGCCCATCTAAACCCACAAGGCCAAATCACAGCCACAAAGGTCAGCAAAGCCTTTAGATTTCACCCACCCACTCACCCCAGGGAGGAAACCCCCATCTCACAAGGAAAGATCCTGGTTGCTGATGTCCCTTAACAGAAACTCCCCCACTGAAGTCAAGGCTTCAAGAAATAAAAAAAAAATTAAAAATCAAGAAGCCCCTGACTTTCCCAAATCCATCTTGGTTCCCCAGGACCTGCTGGACAAAGCCTGGGCAGCTGCAGGGCTGCAGGGACTCCATCCCATGATGGCACCAAGTGTCAGGCAGTGAGGACCACCCCAGCTGCTCTCCCTGGCCAGACCTGAGCACATCTCAGGTTCAATAAACATTCTGGCCAGCCTCAACCACACACAACCAAATCTTTGGAAACCACTAAGTTTGTTCCCAGTGGCATCCCGGAGACCTGCACCTCGCCTGTATTTCAGCAGCTGTCAGGAGGGACCACTGCTCACTCTCCCTCTCAGATGAACTATTTTCCTTTCCCCAGAAGGTGGAAGAACATCAGGGCAGGAAGAAGCCCTCAGCAGTGCCATGCTATATAAATAGCCTTGTTGGGAGTATGACAAAGGTTCTCTTGTGTTGCTGAACAATAGAGTGAATAATATACAGTTACCCACCAAGATTAGCAATAAAGCAACTAACCACAGTAAAGATAACAAAAAAGGGGCCTTTTACAAAAACAGCCTGTTTAAACACGGCTTTTAGAAAAATAATAATTTTGTTTTCAAAGAGAGGAAAATACATAATTCTTTTCACCGCAAAAAGCTTCAAGGCAACTATTCAGGGCTGAAACTTTTCACAGTTAACACATGTGCGGTATCTTCATTTCGGTGGAAGTTACATTGTTTGGGATTGCCAAAAAAAACTGCTTAATTTTACAGCACAATACCACAATTGATCCACCAGAAAATGCCAGAGCCTTGGCACCCTGAAAGTATTAAAATTTAGGAAGGAATAAAATATGCTGTAGGTAAATAGTCATGGGGACGTTCAGGGGCTTTTTTGCCTATAAAAGGACTTGTCATTGGAGTGCAGCTAGAATGTGTGGGGTGAGAAAATTTGCCCACAAACAAGGCAATAAAAACTGCTAATCATTTTTAAATGATTAAAATGTAATTAGAAACAGAGTTGGCACAAGTTAAGACAATGCAGTTCTTGTGACTGAAGTGAATCAGGGCTAGTCCTGACATTCTCCCAGCAGACTGGAGGGACAGAAATTGCCACACTTACTCAGGCAAGCAAAGGTTCCCAGGCTCTCAGCATGAGATGGGCAAATACCAGCATCCACACACCACAGGGCTCAGAGGTTGGCACCTTCCTGGGCATTAACCCAGAGGGAGAGGCAGCCACAGAGTCATGGGGACAGGGACACCTCGGTCTCACCTCCTGCCACAAGCATCAGGCACTGCCCAGTGGGGGCAACCCAGCTTTGAGAGCAGGGGAAACACTTCACTGCTCCTCAGGTGGCCCCTTAATTGGGGTACCCTCCCAAAAGTGCCCCCCAATAGTCCCAGGTGATAGTGGAGACCTCACTCCATGACCACAGTCTAAGGGTGATGTGGAAGGGCTGCATGGCTGGCACATCCCACCATCAAGGGGCTCTCTGGCATGAAAGGAGGCCCTGAATGTTCCTCCATGATCTAGAGAATTATATTTTAGAATTTAGTTTGCCTTTTGTGGTTTTTTCCCCTCCCTGCAACAGCAGAATTGGAGGCCTCTTCACTCTAGTCTTTCTATGCAGAGAATTAAAACATCATGCAGATCTTGAGTTTCAGACCTGGTTAAAAGTGCTTTTAATTCAATTTCCCTCAAAAGCTTTGGCTTTTAGTGCCTACTTAGCACTTGGAAATAAGTTCCTAAATATTCAGCACCCTTTCTCCTTTCCCTGAAAGAATTTAAAATTCCCAGGAGCTTCTCCAAACCACTCAGAAACCCTCCAGCTCCCAGCAAGTCTCTGTGCAAGAGCAGGGAGTGCCAGCTCCGTGCAGCCATGAGGACAAGGACTCGTCTTTGCTGCTTTTCCAGGACACCTCTCCCCAGGTGGGGCCAGGAGCCATGGCTCAGACACAATGCCATGTTGGCCCAAAGGAAAAGCCTACAAAAATTGATTTATTTGTGGGGTTTGCTTGTTTTTGAAGCCAGTAGTCCTTTGTAGTAAAGCATCCTCCCAGCATTTCCAGCTCCCGCTGTTGTTGCCATCCTCATGACTCATTCCTGAACCCTTCACCATCCCTATCCTGCTCCTCCCCAGGCCACCACCACCCCCAGCTTTTATTGCTGCCTTTCTCCTCACCCCAACCCTCTGGAGACCTGCTGCTCTCCTGTCTCCTTGCTTCCCATCCTCCTCCTCCTCCTCTTCCCTTCCACATGCCTGAGGATCTCAGCCGGGCCCTCAGGACGAGGCCTGCTCACCCCAGAGCCTCCCTTGCCGTGCCCGGCCTGGCACAATGGCCGGAGCGTTCCCCGTGCAGGAGCCCTGCTTTGTGCATCCCAGGGACAATGAACAATGAGGAATTAGGGGCCCATGGCACCTGGCCAGCACCAAGGAGACTTTGGCTGCCAGCATGGGTGGGAGATGTGGCACAAGGTCCCATAGAGGTGGGATCCCTCCCACCAGTGATGCCATCAGGATCCATGGCATCCCTGCCCCAAACAGGCTCCTCACCCTGCAGCGTGGAGGTGTGGGACCCCCTTGCCAAAACAGCTGTAAGATCTTATTTTACACAGACAAAACCCATATTTTACTCCAACCTCATTCTCAGAAATCACTGAACCATTTTAGCTGAAACTTTCCAAAGAAAGTCAGCCCGAGGCTGACACCCTGCAAAGGATATTTCAGCCAGAACAGTTTAAGTTTGGCAAAGCTGTAAGCCACTGAAGGTTTCATAATGGAAATTGTTGAGGCAATATTAACTATAGATGTCCCTCCCCATGCTGCCTACAATACTAATAAATTCCACTGAGGTTGTGAATTCTCCCCAGCTATTAACATTTTCACCAACAGTGTAGATTTTTATATCTGACAAAACACAATGAAATCCTTTGAAATAAACAGCTACCTGAAGCAAACCTTAGCTTCGCTCTCCTACCACAGCCAGGACTCTCTTACACATTTGAATTCTTTGTCTCCTCCGTGCCGTAGCTGTAGTACACTATAAATACCCAGCTTTGTCACATAAATGCAAAGTTTTATTGTGCAGTTAGCCTTGATAGAAAGCACTGCTGAAAGTTGTTTAGAAATTAAATATCTAAAACAAGCTATTTTGAAATACAGAGCCCTCACTATTTCATGTCTGAAATGAAGAAATTTCATCTTAGGGAGAGCAAGCTGTCTTTCACACCATATGGCTAATGGTAGTGCATAGCAATTAGCTGGGCTGATTAATGGGGAACAGACTCTAATTTTATGCTTATAATTGAGGCTGCATTTGCACCCCTGGTGCAAATTCAGCACATCCCAACTTCCACTTACAACAGGCAAGAAATCAAGAGAAACAGAATGGTGTGGAGAGAGAATTTTTTCCCATTCTAGACCCCTAAAGAGCATCAGATTTGCAATTTAAAAGCGTGTTAGCAGCACAATAGATGACAGATTTGTGCAATAGGGTCAAGCGGCCTGGTAAACAAACAGCACCCTCTTACACACGTATGGGCAGCAAAGGAAATGGGAAATATCTAATATGAGCTGTAAGAATTTTGAATATGTCTCCCCCACCCCATCAGGAACACAACATTTGCCTACAACAGTCAGTTTGGGTTTTTTCTACCCCTCCACCTTATGGCCATGAAACACAAAGCAAGGGCTAGCAGGAAATAAATAGGAGAAGAATAAAGATTCTGAGCCAGTGAATTTTAAGAACAAAGAAAGTGCCAAGTGCTTTAATAAAGGGAATGACTGCGCATCTTTCCACGTTCCCAGAACAGAAATAATTTTGTCTCAGTCAAAGTATATTGAATGGCTATAAATCTGTGATGTGGGCATTTGGCCTTCTGGTTAAAACTCAGCCCACTATATAAAGTTTTCATTTACTTCTTACACTTTATGTTTCTGAAGTATCTGTAAGGAAATTAATTCTTTAAAGTAGTTGATTCTGGCTCAGTGAGTCATTCCTACCAGCAAACCTTGCTGGTTAAGGATCAGGAGGACACATCACCCAGGACTAATGGCAGATTCAGACCCTGACACTACAGGCACTTGAACTTGTCCTTAATTTTACTCATATGCCCAGTGCCACTGTTTTACTGGCCTGTTACAGGAGAAAAGTAAAAGGCACTTGAGTCTTATCAGGTCAGGGGCCTCCTTTAATATTTCCATGAATTGTTCCTAGCTAGGTATCCAGTGTGAAAGTCGTGCTAATTGGGCCAATGAATTTTAGGACAATTACAAGTTGTCAACATGACGGTGATTCCATTTGAAAAGGCAGAAGTGGCCTGGAGTCCTCAGCAAAGCAACAGAGGCTCCCAATGGCAGCAGAGGATCGGGCACCTCTTGGAGCTGCTGGTTGTTCTGGAGCTGCAAACCAATGTTTTTGGTTTCCCAAAAGAAGCAGACAGCAGACAAGAAAAGCAAGACATGAAAACTAAAATCCCCCAAAATCCTGCTGCAAGGAAGAATTCGAGGTGGGGGCTGTGCAGGGTTTCACCCAAGCTGGCAGGGCAAGGAGAGCAACTCCTCTGCCTTCATCATGGGGTGCTACCTCCCAGCAGGGTTTTAGCAGGAGGAGCTGTCAGTGGAGGACAAAACATGCAGATCCCAAGAATTTAAGGGGGAAAAAAAAAAAAATCAACCAACAGAGAAGTTTCCATCTGAGTATTTTGTCAAAGATTCTCCCCTGCCAGGAAACCCTCATCCAAGTTTATTCTTTTAGAAGTGGGTACTAGTTTTTACCCTCAAGTTACTCCTTTTTAGTAAATGTGTTTTGTAAAAGTTACAACGCATGCAATGGCATTTTTACAGTCTTAAAACAACTGATTGTAACAATGAGCTTATGCAAGAACGCCTCGTCTTCCACCAGGGAATTATTTTCTGCCATCGAATAACATGTAACAAATGACTTTTTCAGACATGCAAAAAACACCCACTAACTTTAATGAGACTGAGAGGTCAAGCTCTCTGAGGTGGAGAAGGGGTCTGTGGTAAAAAGGAAGTAGAGGAGGCTTCACCTACTTCAACCAGCCAGAACAGAGAAGGAAGCAGCTGCAGAAGTTTGGGGGAGAAGATATTTGACTGAATTAAAGTCACCAACCCCAGGCGGGGCAAGACAGCACTGGGCAAACCCAAATCTGCATGGGGAAGTTTAAAGAAAATCAAGAAGATGACATCTTTTGCACAGAGAAGTTTCAAGCTGCTCCACTCCAGCCGAGGAGAGACCCCATGTGAGCAGCAACCAGGACATAAGAACCTCCTGACCTCACTCCTTAATGCACATCCAGAAAAAAAAAATACTATTTGGTCATTTTGCCGAGGAGTTTTTGTTGGGAACTGGGGACAGAGACATTTATTGCTACAAGACTATAATAGACTGTTAATTTCGGTGAGGAGACCTTTTGTGGGCTACAGTGTCTAAATGAAAACCAGCAGCATTCTGTTAAGAATAACTCTTTATAAATAATTGAAAACTAGTGTGACAACTGAGACCTTGCTGCTAATTACACACACCGAACTGTGTTATTTTGGGATTGTTTAATGCAAGAAAGATAAATTTAAGTCCAAAAATAGCTGTAGGTTCAACCTAGATTTTGGGAGACAGATTCATCTTCTCATCACTAATTAACTGGAAGAGGGGTATTTCTTACCTGCACATTATTTCATGCGTGAGCAGAACTCGGCACATTTCTGGGTTCTTGTCTTGGCCTTCATATACTATTGCCTAGAAATAAAACACATTTTTAGTTGTACATAAGGCTGAGTTTGGAGAAAATCAAAACATGTCACAATAAGCAAAGGCTCAGCAAGTTGCAAACCACAGCTCAGGCTAAAGAGAGCTGGCATCTCAACCAAACCTGCTCCAAGACCTGCAGTTGTAAAACAACACAAGCTGAGTACAGCTAAATTCCCTCCTCTCTGTTGCACATCTCTCCAGCAGTGTGTAGGATGGGTTTTTTTAGTAGTCAAGACAACCACAATTTTCTTTTCAATTCAGAATAAAATATAAACCTAATAGCATTAAAAAGAAGGGGGGGGGGGGGGGGGGGAAGAGAGAAAGAAAAAAAAAACAGTAAGGCTTGGTATACTTTGGGTCCTATTCATTAAAAAAAAAAAAAAAAAAAAGACAGAAAAGAGAGCTCATGCATTTTTAATTACAAAAGCTGCACAGCCCAGGCATTTTCCTGGTAGCTCCTGAGAAAGAGCCTGGGCCTGATTCTTCCCTTGAACCTCCTGTTCCAGCTCTTTCCAGAGAGCACCTCCGGAGTTACAGGGGTATAAATAAGTGAGGAGAAGGCCCTACCAGAGCAGAGGAGACCAAAACAAACAGAGAATCAACCAGCCTGAGAAATTTGACTCTGAGACAGCACAACAGGGAGAATCCTTTAAGCTAAAACTGTGGAAAGGCAGAGTGTTCACATTTCAAGAGGAGCGTACGTTTGCTCCCACCAAAAGCACCAGCAGCGAGGGATCGGCGTTACCCACGAGCTGGGTCAGTGCTCACAGCCCCTGTGGGACAGGATTTCCAGCTCAGCCCCACAGAGTCATGTTTTCCAGCCAGCCCTGCTCCCAGGCACCAGCCCCCAGCAGCAAAACAGGAGTGGAGTTTCCCTTGCAACAGCATCTTTTGCTGGCACTGAGGTTTCTAAATCTTTTTGGGTGGCACCCCAGAGCTGGGATGAGAGCCCCAGGCTTGGAGGGATGACCACCCCTGCAGCTGAGCATCAGCACTGCCCTTGAGCTTGGTGTGACCTTTTCAGCCTCTAAAGCACAAAATTTAAAGCGAGAAACTGGGGGAAAAAAACTCAGCAGGTAAAATGACATCTGAGATGGGTCTTCCTAGAGCTAATGATAAAATATAGACTGAAATTTAAGAAGCGTGCTCTATAGATGAAACACATTTTAAAGAATGAGATCAATTTGAAATAGAAGCATAGAAAATAGTGACAGAAAAGTAAGTTACCTTAATATAGAACAAACTGCTTTTCTAGTCCTTACAAATGTAACCCACAAAGGGTAAGAGGTGTGGTACTTCCAGAAGGGGCACAAATCTCAAGACACACAAATCTGAAGAAGCACGCACTGACCCTTACACAATTTAAATGGCAACATGCAATATTAATATCATGCATTATAAAATTCCTTAATAATTCCATAAATAATATCAGGAATGGGCCTCTGTTACCTTTGGTAGTTTTGATTTTTTTAACTTCAGTTTTGCTACAAGACATCCACAAAAACCTGGGAGCCTCTGGGCTGGGCTTTTATAGCTGATAAAACAGAGGCTGCCACTAATGGGCCCAGA
The DNA here is from genome assembly GCF_023055355.1 of Agelaius tricolor. NCBI lineage: Eukaryota > Metazoa > Chordata > Aves > Passeriformes > Icteridae > Agelaius > Agelaius tricolor. Next base: position 15,067,667 of record NW_027269278.1, read on the forward strand.
GCCTCACCTGGCTTCTGCCCCCTCTTTTCCACCAGTGAGGGACAACAGCTGTGAACCCAGCACTGGGAAAACAGGGATGCACAGAAAGTGCCCCCAGCACAGACACCACCAACCCTCTGACCCCAGGTGGAACCTCCACCTTGAGCTATTTGCACATCAGCGCCCAAGAGAGATACAAAAGGTTTGCAAGAAGCCTTGGAAAATGGAATTACATGGATTATAGCAGGAGGTGGACAAATTCAGAAGAGCTTCATTCCCAGCATTAATGGGGAAGATGGGGAGAAGCTTCCTCCAGGCAAAGCCAGAGAACTGAAGTAACTGGCTGACACCTGGTGGGGTCAGTCAGCGGGGACATTGCAAAGACTCCAGAAAACCCCAGATCAGGTTCCACCTGGCAGTGGGACAGGCCAGGCAAGGAGGAAGCTCATGGCACTTCTTGGACTTCATCAACAGTTAAAAAAAAATCTCCCTCTGAGAATGCAGAGCAGGAGGAAAAAGAGCAGATCTACTTCTGAGGCCTCTAGTGGGGACAAACACCACCAGCCCTCCTGTCACCTCCAGACAATCACAACATGACATGGGAGGAGAGGGCTGCTGGACTCAGCTCGTTCTTCTCATACTTCCAAATATTACAATAAATTTACCTAGGATGGGTTAGCTTGTTGCCAGTGGAGCCCATGAAGTGACAAACCAGAACGCAAAATTTACTTTCTTTTTTCCCCCTGCCCTCTCTCCTCCTCTCCCCTTCCTGCTGCTGTGCTTACTTAACCTCCAGGTAGCTGCTTAAATAACTCAACTAAATAGCAATAATGAACGGGCAGAGTCAACACTGTGGTACATAATCACCTTGTCTGTTGTGTTTAGCATCAGTGATCCCTTCTTTGCGTGCATGACATTCTTCTGCCTCCCTCCACGTTAAGGATTTGCTTCTCACTTTATTTGCATTCAATTATCGAAGTTGCACCCGTGCACACTTTGTTTTCTCCGCGTCAAACGCGGCTCCTCTTGCCTACCCTATTCCTGCAGGAATTCCCAGGAAATTCTGGGGAGCGGGAGGACGCGCTGGGGGCTGAAATGACTGCTCATTTCTGAGCAGCTCATCCCCATCTCCCCACTCCTGTGTCCCCCATTTACTTGTGTGAAGCACCAACTGTTTGCCCCCATGAATGGCTGCCCGAGAGCCCTGCAGATACTCGACCGCCTCGCAAACCGTGCCGCTCTGAAGCATTAATTCTACAATTAGTTTCAAAAAGGAAACAGGAACTGCTAAAGTTTCAGATCGTTAGAGCTGCCAGAAGTATTTTTACAGGAAGGGTCTACTACGTTACTGTTGTGAAAATGTTTAACTCTCGGATTTGAGAAGCTGCTCTTTTTAACAAAAATATCTTGATTTTTTTTAATAAATTAAGCGGTTTTTAAGTTCAGGTTTTGAAACAGGGAGATTGCGTCAGGGTTCCCCATTGCACTAACGTCGTCGTGATTTTGTCAAATAGGGATCACATTAATGAGAGACAAAGTGAAAGTTACAGTGCATAAACTTAGACCACAGCAGAGCTAAAAATAAGCCTGCAGATACACATCAGAGTTGCACAACAAAACACCGGCAAAGGAAATGCAAAATTATAGACTTTGGGTTTTTTTCTTTTTGTTTACTTCATGTCGTTTTAACTCGGTGGTAATTCGCAAGCGCTTGAAAATAGCGTTTCTTCTCCTGAACAACTTAAACATTCCCCCACAAAATTTATCTTCCATTTTGCCAGCTGTTACTCACCCAAGTAACCTTCCTGCAAGAAGTCCCAGTGAGTAACAGTCACTCATGCACAAACGGACCTCAAAATCCGGCCCCGAAAAATTTGTGTCAAAAATATGAGACTTCCTTACTTCTATTTAAATAAAGCTGCATAAAAAGTTAAATCAAATTCAATTCACTGCTTAACAGCAAATAAAAGTTACTGCATTGAGCGCATCACAGTCAAATACGTCCAAAAATGCACCTAAACTTTTCAGTGGCAGACTTCAGTATTAAAAAAAAAAAAATAAGAAATAAAAAATAAAAAGGAATGGGGGCAATATACAAGTCAAGGCTACAGTTCTCATTTAATCTACTTTTTCCCCAGTAGATGCAGTATGATAAAGCAATAAAATAATCTACAAACAAGCCGGAAAAATACAGAGACTGATTTTGTTCTTAACCATTCCTGAATAAATCCAGATTTATGCTGGTACAAGTGAGGGCAGAATCGTCTCGTGGTGTCAGTTTGCCAGTCAAGCAATCCTGCTTTCAGAACTGGACGAAAAACAATCTTGAAGAAATGAGATCATGGTCATTATATTACTCAGTTATGTCATGGCCTTGATTTTAAAAGAGTAAGAGAAGGAGAGAAATCACCAATGTGCATCTAAATCCACTTGCTTTCAGATTCCATCTGCCTCACAAAACAAAGTATCTCCCTTACCGAAATAAAAGAGAAGGGAAAACTCATTAAAATTAGGGTCTTTTCCAAAACAGAACTAAAATGATTTGGAATGACGTTTACTGCTGTACACACAGGGAGAAAATAAAATCCTGGCCCCACCGAATTCAATAGGCGCTTTGCAATTGACTTCAGATGGGCCAGAATTTCACTCAGAGAGGATTAGGCTTGTATCCACTGTATATCTACAGAGAAAATACTGTGAATTACATTTATTTGGCTTTGAATCCTTAACCCTCAATTACCCGAGGTTTTACCCCTTCCCCAGGCAAAACCTCGACCCATCCCAGGGAGGTTTATCCCGGACAAGCAGCGCGGAGCTGGTCCCGGGGCGAGGACAGGGAGTTCTTGCTCTGCCTCTCCACACACAATTCAGAAGCATCTAATTATTTTATCCAGTCTCCCTCTGCCTTTGATTCACAGCCTGCTTATCGACGTATTCACACAAATTAAATAAATTTATCTCTCCTAATATGTTCATTTTTAATGGTTTTCAAACATTCACATGGAAACAGCTCTAGCGTAAATATCCCAGAACAAATGGCTGTATATTATACAGGAGGGAGCAGTTGGGCTGCCAGACTGGGAATGCACCAGGCCATCTGGCTCAGGCAGTCTCTCCAAAATCCTCAGCTTTGTTTTCACCCTCAGACTCCAAACAACACATTTTCCACTGTGATGAGTTTACATTTTCCCAAACACAGGTCCTGATCATGCATGCAAATTCCAAACTTCTCCATTCCTCTCTGTACAAGAAAATTAAAATCACCTGCGCTTCTGACATCTCACCAAAGGCACAAGAAAGCTGCTAAAATCTGGTGCAATGTAAACTTTCCCCGTCACAGGGGTTAGGTTTTGTTTTATGTTTGTGTGAAATTTCTCTGAGTCTGCTGAACTTATTGATAACATTTTTTTTTCCCATGCCTGTAGCTGCCAGAGAAGGGCCATGCCATGCACAGAATAGAGCTGATCAAATATCTGCAGACATCAGAGAATGACAGACAAGTCAACAGAAAAACCATTTGCATCCAGAGTTATAGCTCTGAAAAAAAAAATCCAAATATAAACAGGGTTTAAGTCTGAAGAAAGGATTTTTGACTCATGAGTTCTCTCAGCAATAGACAATAGCCATCGAGCAAAACTTATGATTCTTAAGATGCCTGAGCCATATTAGCATCCATTATATCTTATGGATGAGAATAACTGAAGGAAAAATGGGTGGGGAACAAGTATTTCAGATTTATTTCCTCCATCTTTCCTAATAGTGAAATACCTCAACTTTATGAAAATACAGCCGAAGAAATAGAAGGCATCTCTTCTCCACAAACATATTAAAATCCCTTGAGTTGCCTAAAAACTCCAGTTTTATTAGAGCAGACATATTTCACGTTTTGCAGGCAATTTTGAAATGCATCATTGTTAGAGGCAGATCTTCTGCGGGAGGAGCCGCTGCCTTACAGAAAGCAACAGCTATAAAGTTTGGGGTCCTACAGGGGTTTGAGCGCATTAGGAATGTGATCCTGACATAAAATGAGGTGCCAATATAACATAAAAGAAAATTTAATTAAGCCAGTATTGACACCGAATGTTGTTGCCTGAACTGGAAGGAACTTCTCTGCCACAGGAATGATTTGTGTGTAACATTTACAATTTTTAAGTGACGGGGACACATTTCAGAAACTTAGCGAGACCCCGAAAGCCACGTAATTCCCATTTCACCCAGCGCTTCTCGGGGGCCACCAACAAAGCACAGTTCCCCAAACACACCCCAAAATGAGGCACTCTGAGACCAATCCTGGCTGGGTTTCCCATTTGGAAGTCCCACAGCCCCGTTTCCCAAGGAATGCCCGTGCAGCCCAAGCTCCTGCTCGGGGCAGCGTGTGCACAGCTCATCCCACAGCCAGCTCTGCCCTGGGATGCAGCTCCCAACACAGCTCTTGGCTGCCTCAGAAGTGCCACTCTCCAGCCCCACTTCCCATCCTGCTCCACAGCTGACAGAGAAACACACACGCACCAGGACACGGAGATCCCTCTGTTCCACCCAGGACACAACTCTTGCTATGAGTTTCTTAGCTGGGCACAGCCACACAAACAAATCCCTGACTTAGGCAGAGCAGGAACACTCAGGAGCAGGAACATCTCCTCTTTGGTACATACACAGCCCCCAGCATAGCCAAGCCCTGCCTACCTACTGCTATAACACATGCTGCTAATGGGACATTCACATTAAATCTCTGAGCAGCAATCCTATGCACAGAAATCCAAGTCTGAACTGCAGAAGGGCTTTTATTTTATCTTACCTAACTTAATAATCTGCAACCGTACAAAACCTCGCAATTTGTAACTGTGACACAAAGAGAATATATTTAAATCTGATGTGTCCGTATTAAAAAATAATAACAAAAAATTAATATTTAAAAAAAAGCCACAGATACTTTCCTGTATGATCTGGGGAACCTAACTCATTCAAGCTTTGCTTCTGTGGGATTTTTAATTTGCCACCAGAAACCTCAGAGTAGCTGTAATTTCAGTCTGGGAATTCACAATTATCGAGTGTGTGAATGTGCGTGTGTGAGGACTGAGCAGATACTTGCCAGCTGAAACGTGTATGCTTCTGCAACAGTTTCATTTAAAAGTAATCATTTCATTATCCAATTTGTTCTGAGCGTCATGCATTAAAATACTACACCTTCAAGTAGACTGACAATATATATTTAACTTTCATTAAAAATTAAAGAATTTTCAGACAGTCTTTGCAATATTTAATTACAGTTTGATGATTTGAAAGTTACTTGAGAATCTTCTATATAATTCACTGTCATAAAATATAAATGATATATTCAACATTTGGGTGAGCTTCTGTCATGTGTTGTACTTCACTTCCTAATAAGCATTCAGTAACCGACGCGATCCCAACTCTGAAATAATTTCACTTTTGAAAAGAAAGAATTAAAAAAGGACAAGAAGGAGAATTTAGCGTCTGGCCCCCAAAAAAATTCAGAGCGGCACATGCCACAGTTTTGACATGACAATGCCCTATTTTTCATAAGCAATTATAGCCATGCCTAAAGAAACTACAGATATGAAATTAATATGTAAGCAAACATGTTTGCATCTAAAACAGCCTTTTGCTCCCCGTTTTCTAATCTAAGCTCAGAGAGCTTTTGTTCTAAAAGCCTCGCTTCTCAACCCCACTGCACTTTTCCCAAAATCTGTAATTTGCCCTAACTTTCTTTTTCTAAGACTTCCTGAAATCAGACAGATTTTTTTTTTCTCCTGCTTCTTCATTGTGAACGTGCTTTAAAGCTACACGGTAGGTCTTACAAATAAACTGTATCTCGGGGTTTTCTTTTTCCCCTTTCTCTCCAAAGACCCTCTGATGACTTGATAATAATGAGAGACCAAGAGGTCAAACAGTGCCTTAGGATGAACTCTTCATATGCAAGATGCCTTTGTTAAGAAAATTATTTTGAATCCACTGCTCTCCATGAGTTCAGGGCTCTGTTTTCAACAGGATTATGACCAGAGGCTTCTGCATTTCCGTAACGATAGGAAAGCTATTTAAAGATAATATTTATTGATAGTCTCTCTCACACAATCTACACTGAAATACACAAACTCCAAAAGGACTAAAAAGAGTTCATATCTCAGGAAGATTTTGTTACTTTTAACACAAACTAACCAATTTGTGCCTGAAAACCAGGGAATGACAGCAAACGCTTTCCAGGATTTTTTAAGAAGAAGGGTATGTGGCTGCTGGTTTAATTCCTACAAGGAACGGGCTCCGTTTGGAAGTGTACAGTATAACAGAGTTCAGATGCATAGTGGATTGTCTAGTAAAATTCACCCAAGTTCCCTTTTTCTTTTTTTTTCTTTTTTTTTTTCTGTTGAAAGACAGTCTTCAATAGCAGGAAAAGATGTTTTGGGACCATCAAAGAGAGTTTTGTAAAACAAACTCAGCCCTTAGTGCTTTATGTTTTGCTGCAGAAAAGAAACCCAAATACAAGCCAAGAGTTTTGTCCTTACAGACAACATACAAGGACTGACGTTTCCTAGCGGTACAAAAAAAAAAAAAAAACCCTAATGTTTTTCTTAAATAAAATTTAAGAATTTTCTTTAACAAGTAAAACAGATTAGGAGGGGAAGAAACATATTTTAAGAATTAAAACGCTCAAAAGCGATCCCAACTATTTCAAGAAACATATTCTAAGAGAAAAATATTCTGACAGGAGCAGAAAAAAAACAGAGCAACAATTAAAAAAGGGAAAGAAAAAAAAAAAGAAAGGAGAGAGAGAATCGATTCGCTCAGATAGTCCCTTTGTAAAAATACTGGTTTTAAACAGAAAAGTATTTTTTACAGGTAAGCACGCACGTTATTACTCTGTTTGGGAGGCTAAAGAACAGGCTTAAAATGAGGATTAATCCACTGACAAGCCCTGCTGCCCTCCCCGAGCCCGACACCGAGCTCGCCGCTGCCCGCGCCGCGATTCTGGGGTTTATTCCGACACGCGAATGTGTCGCGATACAACCGCTCCTCCTGCGGCCGGCGGAAGCGCCGGGAGCGGCCGGACCGACAGAGCCCCGCGCCGGGCAGCGCCTGTGCTGGCGGCGCTGGGGGCCGCCGGAGGCCGGAGGTTAATTCTTATTAATTAAGCGGCAAAACCATCCGCAGCCCTGACTGGGGCCGTGGAGGGTCGCCTGTATTTTTCCCCCGCAGCCCGGCAGCAGGCAGGGTCCCGCGGGGAGCCGCTGGCCGCCCCGCAGCCCGGTGGTCGCCCGGAGCGGAGCGCGGCCGTGCCCGTGGGAGGCGGAGGCTCCGTCCCGTCCCCGCCGGGCAGAGCGGCCCCGCCGCGGGGGCGGGTTTGGCTCCCGGGGCCGCCCCGACGGCTGCCACCCCCCCCGCTCGGCGGCCGCCCCGCAGCACCCACCTGCTTGGTCATGGAGTCGATGAGTCGCACGTAGAAATCCTGCTCGGTCCTGATCCCTGAAACAAGGCACAGCCGTGAGCAGCGCGCCGGGGCTCGCCCGAGGGCTCGGGCCTGCCGGGGCCGCCCGTGTCCCGGCAGCGAGCGCTGGGAGCGGAGGGGAACCGGGGGAACCCGGGCGCTGCTGGGTTCCGCACAACGGGGGGACTCGCAGCCCTTACCATTGCTGTAGAGCAGCTGCAGGCGGTAGTGGATCCCGTTGTTGGTCTTTTCGCTGTTGGCTTCCTGAAGTCAAAGACGACACGGGAGGCCGGAGGGAAAAAGAAAACAGTATCAATGGAGCTTCTCCATCACTCGCACGCCGGGTGTCCCCGGGGTTGGATGGGGCAGCTCTCAGCCCTCTGTCCTGCCCCGGGCACAGCGAGGGAACGGGGGACATCCCCTCCTCGTCTGCCCTCCGGGACAGGGAAAGACTGAGGCGCCAGGGAGGATGCCGTGGCTCCCGGGACGAGCCGGTGTCGCGGCCCCGAGGGAGCGGAGCGGGGAGGGCCCCGGAGAGGCGGCCGAGCCCCCACGGGGCACCAAGGTACTCAGGGTACTCACCTTCTCCTTCTCCACGAAGCCCACGAAGGCGGTGCGCTCGATCTCCACGGGCTGCCCCTGCCGGTCGTACAGAGCCAGGACGAAGTGGAAAAAGTTGGACTTCCTCAGGTTGGAAGGCGGCTGCTTCTCGAAGTGAGCCCGGGCCAGACCCACTCCGCTGGGACCAGAAACACGCGGGTTAGCGGCAGCTCCGACGCCGCGGCCTCACGCACCCCCCAGCCGCCTCCCGGGCCCGTGCCTTCCCCCGCCGGGACCGGCTGGGCCCCCCCGGGGCAGAGCATCCCTCCCTCCCCCGAGCCGCCCCGGGGCTTTTCCCTCCGGCCATGGAGAAATACTCCAGCTCCGAACCCCGCGGAGCCCCGAGCCCATCCCGTCCTGCGGCCGGCCCGAAGCCCCCAGGAGCACCCCCAGGCCGGCCCCGGTACCCACCAGCCCTCCCCGGGGGCCGTGCCCGCTCGCAGCCGGCCCTGCATGGCGGGGGAGCCGCGCTCAGAGCCGCCGGCGCGTTGCCCCGCGGAGCAGCATCGGTCCTGCCACTTCTCAAACTCGGCTCGGAGCTGTCACACCAGCGCCCATGTGCCTTATCTTGCGAGCCTTTCCTCCCGCGCCGGAGCGGTGGGTAAACACCGAGCCCGGGAGACAACTTCAAATATTTCAGGGTTGTCCCTGCAGAAACTTTCCCTTCCTTAGAGGGCTCCAAAGGGGGGGTGCGGGGCGAGGTGGGAGACACTGGGAGATGTCAACATTAAACTGATGCCGGATGATGCCGGCTCCAGGGCTCAAGCTGCGAATCCAGCATCAGGCTTTGGTTCGTGTTTGGGTTTGTTTTTTTTTTCGTGGGGAAGAGGATGGGAAGAAGGAGAAATAATAGAGAAAACGAGGATGGGCGCAGCTTCGCCGAACCCATCATATATTTGGAGGGATTTCTTTTTAAAAATCTGAGATAAGTGGCAGTGGTTTTACAAAGGGACTTCAAATTAAATTTCTCCTGGAGTACGCTTTGTAAACTCCCTACTTATCGGAGGAGAAGAAGAGGAGCTGCTGATTCTGACGGGAATAAGAAAGCGAGGTAGAGAAATATATTTTGGATACATCCGTGCACAACTCTCTGTTTTCCGGAGAAGGAAAGTGTCATTTGAAGATCTTAAGACTAAAGCAGCAGCAAACACAGTTTTGAAAACTCCTTCCTCCGAGCGAACACAAGGAGCCAGAGAGATGAAACCTACCTATCCGTACCTAGCGAAACTCGCCACTTCCTTTATTGTTGTTATCATTATTTAATAAAAAGTCATTCCTACGGGACAATAGGGATAAATATTTAACTGGCGACATCTACGCGAAACTCACTGCTGGGAGCAGCGCTCCAGAGCCGGGTTTTTGTTGGCGCGGGGGGAAAGGCGCTGCGGGCGGGGAGCGCCCCGGGGCGCGGAGCGGGGCGCGGGCGCGGAGCGGGCGCGGAGCCTGCCTACCTCTGAGCGGCCGTGCTGGCGTCCAGGACGCCGGCTCCCTGCATCCACGTCCGCACCGCGTTCATCCCCGCGCCGAGGGGCTCTTCCTTCATGCTGCTCCCACTCCGCTGGATGCTTTCCTGAATCCCAAACATGAATCAGAAACAACAGCGCAAATCTTCCTCCTTTATTCAAAATTTTTAAAAAGTGATAAAATCGCCAGGCGGACTGTTATATGTGGGGGTTTTTTTCTTTCTTTCTCTCTTTTTTTCCTCTCTCTGCAGCTGATCGCTGGAATCAAAGCAAGTCGGAGAAAGCAAACACAGGCACGCACATAAAAAAAAAAAAAAATCCAGAGGCAATCAGAGCCCGGTTTTGTTGCTGCTGTTTGCTGCGTGTGCAGTTTGTTTGGGTGCTTGGAGGGGCTGGCGGGGTGCTGGGGGCTGGTTGCAGCGCTCGCAAGCCGGAGGAGTACTTGAAGTCCCTTTTGTATGAAGACACCCCTCGGATGGCAGCAGGCAAAAAAAAAAAAAAATCTCAGATGGCAGTTTAAGAAACAATAGGACGAACGGGAGCTGCGGCAGGCTCTGCTACATCAAGTGTCATTTTCCAGTGACAAGAGAGGCAAGTCCCCCCCCTTCTCCCCTCTCTCTTTTCTTTCTTTCTTTTCTCCCTCTTTCTTCTCTCCTCTCCCAGCCGAAGCGCTCTCCGCTCCTCTCCTCTCTCCTCCCTCCTCCAGCCGCGCAGGAAGCGAGTTGCCGGAGCCGGGCGCACGCCGGGAAGGGAGCGAGAGGGGCGCACCCGCGGCGGCGGCGCGGACGGACGGCCGGAGGGAGACCCTGGGGCTCCCCGTGCCCCCTCCCTCTCCCGCAGCGCCGGGCGGACTCGCCGTCTCTCCCTATGGGAGCCACTTTGACTGTCCCCGCCGCCGAACACGAGCCCCGCAGCCCCGGCGGGCGGGGGGCGGGGCCGCCGAGGACACGCCCCCTCATTTGCAGCGCGTCACCGCCCCGCCCCCGCGCCGCCGCCGCCAATGAGCGCCGGCAAAGCGCCGCCGAGGGGGCGGGGGCACGCCTTCCTCATTAGCATAGACCCGCCCCCCCCCGGCGCGGCCGGCCCCGGGGAAAGTTGCCCCGGAGCGCCGGGGGCGGGCCCGGTGCGGCGCGGCCGCGCCTTTGTTCGGGAGCGCCGCGGGCAGCTCGGGCACCGGCCCCGCGGGGGCTGCCCCGGCCCCCCGGCGCCCGGGGCCGGCCCTGGGCAGGGGGCACCGCGCTCCGCACGGCCCGCAGCCGGCACCGCTGAGTGCGGCCCCGGGGCCGAGCCCTCCCCGCTCTCCCCGGGATCCGCCGGCAGCGCCGGGCTGCCCACCGCGACTGCCCGAAGCCGGGCATGCCCCGCGCTCGCCGGCCGTGCCCGGTGCCCGAGCCCGGGATTGTCCCTCGCTGGGAGCGCGGCTGGGGCAGCGATCCCGCCGCAGCCCCGCTGCATCCCCGCCGCTCGGGCCGGCTCCTGCCCCGCTCCCGGCAGCGAGCGCTGCTTTGCTCCACAAGCACGCGATTTCCGAACAGGACAGTTCGCGGTGAAAGTTCTTTTTTTCTTTTTTCCTTTTTCTTTTCCCTAGGAAGTCCGATTTTTGTTTTCTCAGGGAAAATAATAATTATAATAAAACCAGTTCCTGTCCTCGCTAGGGAAGAGCCGGGCCGGTTGAGCGGGCGCAGTCCCGCATCCCTCCGCGGGCTCCCGCTGTCCCCGCATCACCCTCCATCCTTGCCCTGCCCGAGCCGCTCCCGTCTCGTCTCTCGCACGAGCTCTTGCCGCGGAAGGAGCTCTCGGTGCCGGCGGCCTGGGTTGTGCCTCCCCAAACACAGGCTCGCCCATCCTTGCACATATAATGGAACAAAACCCCGCGCCTCCCGGCACGCCGGGCTCCTCGCCCTCTCCCCGGCGGTGTCACACGCAGCGGGGAATTCTGAAGTGTCTGGGCTATCTCTGAATGGCCGCCGTGTCCCTCGGTGCCCCGCTCCCCGATCGGAGGCGCAGGGGCGGGCGGCCGCTGTCCGCCCCTCCCGGGGCTGCGGAGCCCCGCAAAGGGCGGCGGAGCCCCCCGGGCTGCATCCCCCGGCCGGGAGCCAGCCAAGGGCCTGGAGAGCAGCCAGCCCAGGCTATCAGCAGCACTCCACAGCTCCAGAGGCACCCCACGGCAGCCCGACAGCTAGGCAGGACCCTTCCCAACCACCTGTACATCACTTTGTGTGGCACAGCCGCCCGAGCCCACAGCTAAGCCTCGGGGAGAGAGCTCGGGCTCCAGAGCAGGCACAGAGCGCCTCACTGGCGCTGAGAAACTGCCCCCGATCCTTGCCTTTAGGTGAGTCCACACACAAAACATCCACATCCCCAGCATTCTGCATCCTCGCACAGGAACTGTCACAGACAGCAAGTTTTCACATTCCCTGAAGATGCCATTTGAATCTTGACACGGTGCTACTGTGTCATATCTCAGGGAGATGTGGGAGAACACGGACACAGAGCCACACATGAATATTTACGCCATAGGTACGGCACAGGAGCAGTTTGGCTCCTGCAGAGCTCGGGCTTATTGGGCTTCCTCCGGCTGCTGCTCTATCATTTGTATCATATCCAGCCTAAATGCCTCCATGGCGAGATGCATTCTGCAATTAAAAGCTATTTGCACCTGCACTGATTGCTCCTTTCCCAGGGCAGGGACCTGCCCGGGGAGGAATAATGCATTTGAATCAATATACTGAGCAGTTGGCAGATTTCACCCTTCAAATCTGTTCGGGGGATCAGGGGACCATTTCCATGCCTTTTTCAGGATGCTGAAGGGAAAAGCATCCCAGCTGCAGTCTGAGGGCACCTCCACCAGCAGGGACAGCCAGCCCCAACACTGACAGGGACAAGTCCTCCACTGTTTTCCTCCTTACACCAGACTCGTGCCTCTGTGCCCAGCACAGGCAGCTCCAGCTGAAGGCTGGCAGGGAGATGCCCCACCTGGGGCTTAGGGGTGTTCCCACAGCCACTAAATAATTGTTATAAGGATGAAAGAGTTAAACACTGGCTCGACCCTCACAGGGAGTGTGGAAGGAAAGCAGAAGGGAAACGGAGGGAGTGAGAAAGGCAGGACTTTGCAAAAAAAAAAAAGGCAAAAAAAAAAAAAAAAAGCAAGAGAGCAGGCAAGGAGATTTCTGTGCTCCATCCACCCTGCAGAGGCCAGCCCTGGAGCACTGGGGCTTTGATTTTAAAGAATTCCCAGTTGCCTTTAGCATTCCCTTTCTGCCCCCTGCCTGGTTCTGCTCTCTGGACCAGCACCACCCCACTGGGACTGCAGCAGCACACAGATCCCTGCCAGGCCTGCTGTGGGGCTGGAGCATATTCCTGTGGGAAGCTGGGTCCATCCTCCCCTCAGCACGGCAAACAGAGCTGGAGGACACTGCCCAGCCACGGGGAAACCCTCGGTGCTGGGACCCAGCCCTTCACTCCTGCTGCAGGAGCAAAGTGGGGCACGCTGCAGTGAGGGCTCCCTGCAAGCCCGAGTTAAATGCTCTCTGCACAGAATAAAACATACACACACAGACTTGCAGGCTGTGATTTGCTCCCAGAGGTGAGGAAGCTCCCAAAGTGAGCAAGAGCTGCAGGGTTGAGCTGTGGATTTTGGCCAGCAGCACAGAGCCAGGAGTGGGACCTTGCAGCTCAGGCAGCTCACAGACAGCACTGAGACATGGTCACAGTGTCCCTGGTCATGACAGATAGCAGGGATGGAAGCAGAGGAGGGAAAGCTGGTCCTGGCTTGCTCATCCTATGTAGGAACAAACAGGGTTCCTGGGGAATGAGTGGCTTTGAGACCTTTGAAAAAGGGGGCAATGGAAGGAGACCACTCTGGAGGATAAACTTAACTTCTGTGAGGGAGGACACAGAGGTCCCAGAGCACAGGAGTCTCTCTTGCTTAGGGAAAGGCCTCTCCCCTGCCTTGACACCATTTCCAAGTGAGCCCAAGGCTCCTCTCACCCCTGACCTGGAGTTTATCCAGGACAACTCCCTCCTCCTGCTCCAGTCCCTCCTCTCCTGCCCTGTGGCTCCCAGCACCACAGGGACAGTCAGGCCTCACTTCCCTCTGCCCAGACCCCAAGGGAGGGAAGGAGTAGTTGCAAGTGGGAATTTCTGAGAGAAAACCTCCTGGTCCCTCATCCCTGACCTTTGCAGCTGGATGAGGCCCCCTCACTCCCCCCCTTCCTGCCCTTCTCGGGAGAAGGCAGAGGAACAACTGAACTGACCTGTGACAGTGGGGAAAGGCATTGAGCCTCTCCTCTCAAGGTGGGACTGAAAGCACAGCACTCAGGTGTTGAGCTCCTGCCTGAACTTTTCTGAGGGTTTGGAAACAGTTCACTCCTGTCATCCCCAGTGAAAATGCTTTCCATAAGTATTTTCCTTAGAGGCTCCTGTGTTGATCCAAAGATTTGCCATCCATAGATAAATCCAGTGTCTGCCTTGGCAGGTGATGGCACTGTTCACCTGCTTGGGGTGCTTTATTCTTCCTACCTGGCTAGCTCCTGGGGAGAAGAGGAGAAAAGGCTCAGAGAACTGGGAATTGGGATGAAATACTCTGACTGAATAGAATAGTCCTGTTCAGGAGAGAGCCTGGATGCCTCTGGGACTAACAGAGGACCTGTCCTCTACGTGATGGTGACAGCACCCCGCTTTCACCTCTGCTACAAGGGAGCAGCAGTAGCAGGTGACCCAGATGGAAAGGTTTCATCGAGGATCTTTCCTCCTCCTGCCTCCCTTGGGGTTACTCCTGGCTAGGATGGGGTGTCGGGGCAGCCCCACAGGTTCAGCCCTGCGGGTGGGAAGCGGCGAGTGCTGAGCGAGCAATTGCTTCAAGGGCCGAGGAAAGGGGGAAAGGGGGAACCCTCCCCGGGGTGCCCGAGGGCGGGGGATGCCGGGCAGCAGCGAGAGGCCGGCCGAGCGAATTCCTCACAGGGAGGACGGGAGGATGCGCCCCCCCCAGCTCAGCGCCCCCCATCACTACCCAGGACAGGAGCCCCCCATGGCAACTCCGCGGGGCATGGGTCGAGCAGAGCTGTTGAAATTACGTGGGAGCTGCACGGAGGGAAGGCACAGGGAGGGAAACCCAGCGGGGCTCCCAGGGCCCAGGGAGGGATCGAGGATCGGGAATGGGGATGGGGATGGGGATCGGGGCGGGACCCCCGGGGGAACCGAGACCCCGGCACGGGGGGGGCGGGAACCGGGGCGGCCGCGCCGCGTGCCCACAGCGCCACCTGGCGGCCGCACCGGGAACCGCCCCCGCCGGCACCGCGGGAACGGGAACGGGAACGGGGGCGAGCACGGGAGGGGTCCAGGGAGGGGGATCCCGTGGGAAAAGGGGGTCCTGGAGAAGGGGGATCCCATGGGAAAAGGGGGTCCTGGAGAAGGGGGATCCCGTGGGAAAGGGGTCCCGGGGAAAGGGGGATCCCATGGGGAAAGGGGAATCCCGTGGGAAAAGGGATCCTGGGGGAGTGGGATCCCATGGGAAAGGGTATCCCTGGGGAAGAGGATCCCATGGGGAAAGGGGTCCCGGTGAAGGGGGATCCCATGGGGAAGGGGGTCCCGGAAAAGGGGGATCCCATGGGAAAGGGGGTCCCGGGGGAAGGGGATCCCATGGGGAAAGGGGTCCCGGTGAAGGGGGATCCCATGGGGAAAGGGGGTCTTGGGGAAGGGGGATGCTTGGGGGGAGATCCTGGGGGACGTGGGCCCATGGGAGGGTCGGTCCCGAGGGTGGGAGATGCCAGGGGAGGGGGGTCCCGGGGGGCGCCGCTCTCGGGGAAAAGGTGACCTGGGGGGGCGATCCCCGGGCTGGGAAGGCGGCGAGATCCCGGGGGGGACCGAGGCATGTCCCGAGGTGGAACATGCCGGGACATCCCGGGAGGACGGCGGTCCGTGGGAGCAGTCCCGAGGGGGGCAATGCCCAGGAGAGCATCCCCGGGCAGAAAAGCGGCTCTCACAACTCCCAGCCCCGGTATCCCGGCACCGGGAGAGCCCCGTTCCCGTTCCCAGGTCTGACAGCAAATGCTCTTCTGAGCACGGAGGGTGCAGCCCCCAGGTTACCCAGGGAAGCTGTGGATCAACCCCTGGGAGCGTTCAAGGCCAGGCTGGATGGGGCCCTGAGCAGGATTTTGGTTCCCTGCAGTACTCACACAAGCTTGCCTTCCATTTAAGTGTAGCCTGTATTTATTTGTTTATGCTGGCAGCCACTGGACAGATTACGGTTATTTTATCACACAGAGCCTTGCTATGATTTTTACATTGTGAGTTCAGCAAAGCATTAAACATCTAATCAACTGCTATTGGCTTCAGGGAGAGGGAAGTACTTGTCTCCCATTGAGGAGTGAAGGGAGAAATCCAGAGGCAGGCACTCCCTCCCTCTGAGAGGATGAGTTTAAGCATATTACATGGAATGGATTTAAATACCTACTAAAGTTGTCACACGCTTTGCTGAATCAAGACTGAATATTATCAGAAGTATTTAAGTGGCTCTGGAATCTATATCTCCTTTTAAACACTTTCATAAACTCTGAGGACTTTGCATCTTGGGATTTCGACTTAAAGGTGCACAAGCTCTTCTAAAGGGTGCCCTCCAAAATCCCAGGCAATTTCCCAGCTGGGGAATTGGATATTCAATACTTGCTGGGTTGCAAGCATGAAGATTTCCATGTCTAGGACTGGATTGTTTGGGATTTAGCTCCTCTTTTTGTGCTGGCCATTTGGAAATCTGTTTCCAATGGCATTCCTGTAAACATCAGAAAGTCCTTTGCCTTCAGCAGAAGAAGAACTAAGTTCATCATCTGGCTCAGAATTCTGCCTGGAGCCACAGGCATACCTTTGAGCAGTGAGATTTTACCTGAACACAGCATGGGAGTGCTTTGCCTGCAATGAAGTTTAAGATTCAGAGAGACACTCACGTTTACGTTGACTTTCCAGGGCTTTGGACAACTTGAACTCCAAGTCCCGGTTCTGTTGATCCAGATCAGGGGATTTCTTTGTTTTCATCTTTGTCCATGATCTCTGTCACTCGAGACAGACCAAAAACTCCAACCTGGATTTTCTTCATGTCCCTTCTCAGGGTCTTTTGTTAAAAATATCCAACCTGTGTGAAAAAGAAAATTCTCGTAAAGGAGCAACTGGACAGTGCTTGTTACACTAGAAGGAAGGAACACGTTGGGAACTCTGGGTTATTTTGTGTTAGTTAGGAAGTGCACAAACTTTCTGTTCTAAAATCTGCATTTCAGCAGAGGTAAAGCATGTTTAAACATTCTTACACACGGAAATTTTTTGGAAGTTGCTGTTCATTAATTAACCCTCGTGTGGAGGGTGGGACATTGTGGTCCTTGGAGAAGCTCAGCTCCTGCTGACTTTGCCCAGGAAAGGGGCAGCCTCTCTGAGCAGGCATCTGTGTGCACGAGTGCTTGTTCCATATGCACACACATCCATTATGGATGAGACACAAATGCTGCTCCTGCTTCCCGAGCAGCCTCCCGTGGCAGGGCTCCCATCCCACTGATCTCACTGCAGGCCTTAGGAAGGGAAGCATTCAGAAGCCTCCCAAAATGTGTTACAAACAATGTATGGAGAAACAGCTTCCTCCAGCTCTGAAACAGAGCCATTGTCATGGCATGATGGAGGAGCTGTTAAACAGACACGGCAGCAGCACCGGAGCTGGACTCAAGCCAGGGCATTTCAGGCAACTTGTAAAAAGTTCACTGATTCTTTAATGACTCCACCTGGCCAGAGCAGGACCTCTGGTTTATGTGCCTTCCAGAAGATGTGCTGCAGGAGCAGTGTGTCTGAGCTGATATGAATCAAGCCAGTTCCTCCAGCATCGTGCTGGTCTGGAATAGCTGTTGACCTGATGGAGTGTTAATGGGAACATTTATTTGTTTCTTTATCACTACAAAGATGTCATATATACTTACCCTGCTGCTGCCACTGTTCCCAAAGGGCTGTCAGCACCAGAGCCATTATAACACAACTGCCAGAGGTAATTTTTTTTCCCCCTCACACATTATTTCTTCAAATGATTCTGCGAAGAGAGAAAGAACTCGGATACAAAAATTGCTGGTTAAAAGAACAGTACAGTGTGATGTGAGCCAGAGAAGCTTTCCTAAATGCCTGTCAGTCTCTGCCTTCATTGCTTACAGAGAGCAGCACAGGCACAGCCTGGATCTGTCCTGGCACAGGGGGTGTGTGCTGTGCCTGGCACTCCAAGGATGGGATTTGCCACTGGAGCTCTCCAGTTCTTGGGGACAGGTGACAACTGCACGGCCTGTGGGACCAGGAGCTGCCCTGTGCCCAGGGCACTGCACCCCACCTTCATATTTCTTCAAATTTCTCACGTGAGAGCACAAAGACTCTACCAGCCTGTTTTGGTGGCACAGATCAGTAAATGAAAATCAGGCAGAAGCCCACTGCCTTTACCTGGGGAAGAAAAACAATCCCATTGCATTTCATTTGTGTCATGCCACGACTTGACAGTTTAAGGAAATTGCTAATGGGACCTTTTACTGCGGGGTCACGAGTTCAGCCCTGGCTCTGTCGGTAATGACCAGCAGCATCTGATGAATGTTTGATGGCCTGAGATGAAAATATGGCTCTCAATCCATTTATCAGTAGGAAAACCCTTCAACAGCTCCAGCCCCTTAAAGCTAATCCCGACAGAAAAGGCAGCGAGGCTGGGCTGGGAAGGAGCCCCTCCACAGCCCCACGGTGGATCAGGGTCAGGATGGGGCCATGCAGATGGAACAGCTTAGAGCAGAGAGGGCTGGGCAGCACCTTCTGTGCACAAACAAATCCACTACTCAATGACTGCATCGCTCCCACCACGGCTCGGGAGGAGAGGGCCAGACCCGGGATTGCTCTCAGAGGGACAACGATCCCGGCATGAGGGGGAGATGCAAACACTGGGAGATCCGGGATCAAGAGCTGGCTGAAACTAGTGCCAAAATGCAGGAATTTGCAATTTTGCAAGCTGAGGAGTTCTATTTGAATTTCTCAATATTATAACACCAACATAAAATTGATACTCAAATATCAAGGTAACAGGTGAGAAGTTAGTAAATGGTAACGGGTGAGACATTAGTAAATGTCCTTTTAAAATGGTTTGTTGGTTTGTTGTTTTTTTTTTTCCCTGAGATCAACAGAAAAATAAATTATTGCCTGATTCGGTACTTCCCAGGCTGCTCCTTGCTCTCAAAGAGTGTAAAAGCACCGCTTTTACTGAATTTGGCAGGCGCTGAGCGGCACAGGCCGCCGTGAGAGGGAGGCACGGGCGGAGCCCTGCAGAGCCCAGGCGCAGGTTGGGGTCGGGTCCGTGGCCCACACGAGCGAGGTCCAGCCCAGCCTCCAGCACCGGCCCTGCAGCCGCTCCTGGGGCTGCTCCCGCGGGGCTCAGCCCAGGGAAGGGCGCTCGGAGATCGGGGGCGTCCGTCCGGCACCCCCGGCACCCCCGGCACCCCCGGCGCTCGCGGAGCCTTTCCGGAGGCTCGGAGGGAAATGGGAAAAGCGTGAGGGCCATCTGCTGGGAGCGGGGAGCGCGTTCCGCTCCGCCTCATTGTTCTCCGCAGCCTCGCCGGGGGCCGATTCCAGCTGCAGGGACCGCCGGCCGCACTCCGGGAATTCGGGCGGTGCCGGAGGGGCCGCGGCGGCGTCGCTGGCATCAGGGACACGCCTGGCACCCAAAAACACCCGTTTGAAGGGAATTCCAGCTCTGCCGACTGTGCCACCAGGAAACACAGCACGTGTGGGTGATGGAGGAGGCTGCTGGGGCAAAACCACACGGGAACAGAGGCTGCAGAGCAAACACCGCGCAGGGATGGGAAGTGTGGAGCCACAGGGGAAAAAGGGATCTCAGCAGCGTCTACAGGGTCAGAGCAGGAGTGGTTTTCTGCCCAGGAAAGCTCAGCACTGAAATCAGCAGCCTCCAAACCTTTGTAGCTGCGAGTGTAGAAAATAATTCTCTAATTTTAGTGTTTTCCCCCATCTGTATGACATTTCTACATAAGACTTTATTCCTGTTCATCTTTACACTTCCTGGGATTTGATCCATATTGATCCACGTGTGCTTCCTTCCAGGATTTTTTAAGGCTGCAGAAATGACAATTTCCACACCAGTTACAAAATAATTACCCATAATAATTTAATAATGAGCTTTCCCTTTAAATTATTAACATAGGTAGCCAAGAAAATCGTCAATTTTAACAAGTTTAAATTCAAATGATAAATGCCAAATCTGTGTTAAATGAGACCAGCAAATTAGTAATTAAAATATTTATGCAAGAAGGCAAAAGATATTGTATTCAAGGAGCTGCAGAGCAGCTCCCATCAGGGTATGTGACAGTGGCCTGTGCTTGCACATCCCAGTTTTAAAATCCTCTGCAAAGGGAAGAGGGGAAAATATCTGACCCCATAATTGCAGCTGGACTGTTGACTGGCATCCAGTGGGATTTCACCAGAACCCAAGCAGTTCTCAGAACACCCCTGGGTTTTACTGAGCAGAAATCCTGACCCAAATGAAATGATTTCTATCATACAAATCGTTATCTGTGGGAATCTCCAAAGGAAGGAATTGCCTTCGTGGCCCCTCAGAGCTTTGTCACTGAGAGCAGACTCAACTGTGCTGCTCTTTAAGAAAGGGGAGAAAAAAAAGGCCTTTCAAGCTGAAAGAAAAGTACCAGTGCCAAATCAGATTTCTGATGCCCTGTGAATGTAAATCCCAATTTTCCAGCAAACTCGGCAGCGGGTCAGCACTGTGGAATGTGCCAGAGCAGCTCTGCTGCCGATTTTGGTGGTGAAGAATAACAATAGAAATAGAAATAATAATAGAAATAATAATAGAAATAATAGTAACAATAATAGAATAACAATAATAGAAATAATAATAACAATAATTGAATAAAAATAATATAAATAAGAATAACAATAATAGAATAAAAATAATAGAAATAATAGATATAATAATAACAATAATAGAAATAATAGTAATGATAGTTATAGCAGTAGTAGCTACAATGGGAATAGCCATAGCAATATTCTGTTCTTCCCCCTGTGCAGCTCCCGGCCCCGTTTGAATCCGGAGCCGCTGCCGGCGCTGCCGGGGCCGGTCCCGCACTGCCCCGCCGCGGCAGCCGCCGGCACCGGCTCCCATCCGCCTCCCTCGGCCTCCTCCCGCTCACCTCTGGCACCGCAGACCGGATCCAGGCCTCCGGGAAGCGACCCCGGGCTCGCAGGAAAGCGAGAGCTCCGCTGCACGGGCCGTGCCTCCATCCAGATGTTGCTGCAAACATCTGCAGGGCAGGAGTTGCAGAGCTGCCGCCTCAGAAGGGATGCCCGGGGAAAAGTTTGATCCCACAGAGTGAGAGAACATCAGAGGAGCCAGAGGTGCTCGGCCAGCAGCGCCCGATGCCCCAGAGCACAGCTGGGTGTGGAGCACACCTGGGTCCAAAAGCAGAGGGAACAACCCCAGACCCATCAGGGCACCTGATAAAGCCCAGGAGAATGAACCTTGCGTTTCCTGCTGAGAACAGGCCCATTTTTGGTGAAAATGTCCCTGACAGCATCAGCGCACCCTCCCTGCCGTGTGAGAGAGCTGGGCACGGGGAAGGCACAGCCCAGAGCCCCCCAGCCCAACAAGGAGCTGACACACTCGCTTAAAATCAATATTGCAGCACATCAAAGCAGGATGAGGAATTCTAGCAATACTCCACCATTGTGTCTGAGGTTCTCCCCCACAGATTGTTTCCTTCCACCTGTGCTGGTGGAGATCATTACCAGCCTTTGACCAGATCAGCTGTACCTCAAACTCAGCCACAGCCATGCAAAGATTTTTATCTCAAAAACAAGATGTATTTTAGCAGGTTACAATTTTTCATTTTTCTTTACTTATCAACACGTACTTTCTAACACAGAGGACTTTTGAGAAATTAATTTCCATCTGAAAACAAACAAGGGCTGAAACAGTTTACAAAGGAACCCATCTTTCAAGGACATTTCCTTTTAAATTGCACAATGTGGCTCTTAGCAAGGAAAATAAATAAAACTTAATCTCTCTGCATTCCAGCTGGCATTTTTTCCCCAAGCTAGAAGGGAACAATCAATTTAAAGAAAACTCAGACTATGGTCAATTAAGAAACTATATATAATTCCATTTATAAATACCAGATACCTATTCAATTGATTATTTTAATCCAATTAAGTCAGTTTTTACATTTTAAAATTCCTAGGAATGAAGTAGTTTATCCACATTGCAGACCTGGGCTTTTCACATCTGTTGCTGCAAAATTCTGCAGCTCGCCTGGTCTTTGGCTGTGCTGTTAGCTGAGAGTGTTTGAGCTACCAGATTTATTTAAGGATGTGGATTGTAAGCCTCCAGGAAATGGCAACTACTGGGGAAATTTGTGTCTAATTACTTGTAACACAAAGAAATCTTTTTTTTTCTTTTCTTTTTTTTTTTTAATTTGGGTTGGTTATGTATTTAAATTATTTTTTTACTATGCCTTCTCTCTTTAACCAGGATGGTCTCCCTTAGGTTTGTGTGTCAGAAGTTCTCTGAGTGTTGTTTAATGAGCTGCCAGCACCCAGCCCCTGCTTCTCCCCTTCCCAACCTCCCTTTTCCTCTTGACTCTGTCATCTTCATCCTCCTCTTCTCTGCCAGGGAAAAGGAGAAGGAAAAGGAGAAGGAAAAACCCTCTGGAAAACAACCTTTGGGCTTCTGGGGAGGTTGTACAGAGCTCACCAAGTCTAGCAGACAAGCTTTTCTCTAAAAGTGGGGTTTTTTTGAGAGAGAATAACCAATACCTTAGAGCCACAGAATGCATTTGCTGTGTGGTTTATCAGCTGGATTACAACTTCCCTTATGAAAAGGGATGGAATTTCCCTGGCCAGGCTCTCCCCACTGGCACTCAGCATTCCCAGGCACAGCAGGGCTGCCCCAAGGAGAGGAGCCACCACACCTGGGTGTCCAGCAGGATCCAGGGAGTCAAAATAGCCAAAATTAACAGAAACAGGCATTGTCAAAAAGATAAGTGGCATCTTTGGGGTGTGGGGCTGTGAGCTGTGATCTTCAATGTGGCTGCACATGCATGTCACAAAAATGGGGACCAGCAATACTGCCACACTCAGCATTGTAACACTGAGAAAAATGGAGTTTGAGGTTGCATTTACTGACAACTTCATGCCAGCAAAGCCAAAGAGATTAGTGGGGAAATGTATTTGTCAATCTTTCCCACAAATGTTTTTGTGGGGCGACATCGCAGGCAAGGCTTAGAATGAGCAATCAGGGACAACAGCTCCAGGCACTGCAGAGAAGGAAAAGCTGAAAAATTAAAGGTCTCTTCATACAAATTTAACATGCAGGAGGAGAAAAGGCAGCACCAATCTCTGGCCACCTCCCCAGCCCTCCTGGGAGCAGCACAGACCTGCAGAGGGCCGTGGACTGTTCCTTCTTGAGTCCTTCCAGCCCTGCACTCTGCACCATCCTGCTGGCTCCAAGCCTGGGAGGCCTCCTGCCCTGACCCAAACAAAATCCAGTGACATCAGATCCACCCCCCATTGGTTCCTATCGTTCTGAATGTTTCCCAAAACCAGAAAATGCTTCAAAAGGCCAGTTCTCCCCAAAAGTGTGTGTGTGGGACAGGTGGAGCTTACACACTGATATCATTATTCTTGTATTTGTATTTTATTTGCCAGAGAAAATCTGAATTTTATACCAATTGAATTCAAACTCCATGCCTGTCCCTGCCAGTTAGGAAAAATGTACAAGTCTGTTCTCAAACATTCAGACAGTTTAAGCCCAATTATTTTCGTCTATATTAGAAAAGGATTGAGGCAACTTAGAAATTTAATTTAATCAGGAAAAAGGAGACTCCAAAAGAAGAGATTTTCCCATGGTGAAAAACCTTGTGCATTTCAAGAACTCTCAGCCTTGGCATAAATGAAGTGTTTCACTAGGAACAAGGAAGGAAATAGATTCCTCTGCTGCAAAACTGCCAAAAACCCAAGGAGCTGAGAGCAATGCAGCTCAAAGAGAGGCTTTCAAATCAAACCCTCACCACAAACTTGTTTCTCTCCTCATGGAGCCATCCCACCTTGTGTAAATCCATTTATTTCCCTGAGCCCAGGGCTGGGACAGTTGATAGGGCTGACTAGACACACACCACCACACCATGTGATCAGCACTCCTATTTCCAACAAAAAACCAACCAGCCATAAAATCCCCAACTGTTCCCATTATATCACCTAGCTGGAAGCATCTTTTTGAGTCCAAATGTTCATCAATCACACCACCATCATGAGTCCACATGAAAACCATTTCAAGCCTCAGCCTACAGTTACACCCTGACCATAAACACTCCAAAAGCATTTTTTTCCCATTTACTCATGCACAGCTGCAGAGAAATAGAAAATCAACTCAAAGCAGTGTCCAAGAGGGAGTTCTGCACCAGACAGAGCACAGAGGTCAGGAGTGTTCACCCAGATGCTCCACAGAGCACTGAGACAGACGGTTCATTTCATTCCTCCAGAGCAGCCTTCCTTTTTTTCCTCCTCTTCAAGTTTATTTCTCCTGCAAGATCTAAGCTGGCCTCAGTTTTGGCAGTTCTCACTTCATCCCTGAACTTCCTGACCTGCAAGATATGGCCTGCTTGGCTTATCAGTATTTATTTCCCACCCACCCCCATTCTTTGCAGGCATATTTTTAAGTTTCTCCTAGAGCTAGCTGTCCCTAGTTTTCAGAAAATGGTATCCTGCCAGCATTTCTGAGTTGCCAAAAACCAAAAATGAAGCAAAGAAAATGAACACACTCACCACTTCCTTTAAATTTTCCAGTCCAGCTTTTACCAACCAGTTTGCTGTGCCTCATCCACCGTGCAGCACTGGACATGCTCCACCTCACTTTGCTCTTACAGCTCTTTTCATAAAAGTGTTGGCAGCTCATGGAGGTAACTCACCTTTCAAGCTCTGTTCCTGTGAACTCTGTAAACCTCTCTCTGCTCCCCTTCCTCTCCCTTGCCTCTTTAAGTACCATTTTTTCAGCAGGAAGTGCATCAGAGTTGTTTCCATGCCCCTCTTTGCAGGGTGCAGGGCTCCCTGAGCCTCCGCGTCTTGCAGCACCTTCCCCAGCACAGAGCAGTCACCTTTGGGTCCCTCCAGTGGGAATCCTGCAGCATCGTTTTTCCTGAAAGATCACAAACCTTCCTGCTCTGCCAGGCTCCCCTCCAGGGCCACATCCACGTTTCCATCCTGTAATCCTGGCAGGCAGGTGTTTGTGGAACCTGCTGCTGCTGGCCTCGATTCCCAGGGAGCCTCCAGGTGCACTCACCCACATTGCTGGAAATCCACAGTCCTTTCCTGCAGCTCTGCCATTACCAATTAGCTATGAATAATTCAGGTTGTAAATTAAAAGGTCCATGGCCAAAAGGCTCCTTGGCATCAGCAGGGAAAGCAAACCTCAGGGGGTTGTTACCTTTTCCATGCCGCTTCCTGCATTTATGAAAATGATGTGACAGTGTGGGATGGGAATGGACCCCGTGGTTCCTTCCTGCCCTGCTGCCCCCAGATGATCCCACAGGTGAGTTCCTCTCCCTCCCTTCCCTGGGCTCACCTGTGTGTCCCACAGAGCCCTCCAGCCTCCCTCCCCAAGGCTGACCAAGCCTGGCTCTTCCCCTCTTCCCACGTGGGTAACACTTGCTCCTTACCATGGAACTGAGGGGATGCCATCCCAAGTTTCCCATTACTCAATTATTTTTCCACATCAGGGACAGCAAGCAGAGTTCAGGAGAGTATCCTTCAAACACATCCTGTGAATTAAGGGAAAGCCTTTTTCCCACCATACTAAGGAGAATACTGTAACAGCTCTGCCCTGAAAATCCCCATTTCCTGACTCCACAGACTTTTAAAGTGTGGCAAGAATGGAAACAGTCTAAATTATGTAGATGGAAAGCTTGGGCATGGAGAAAACATCCTTTTGAGAAAGATTCAATTCCACAGAAATGCATGCATGGAAGAGCAGGACCCAGACCATGGACTGACAGGAGAGAAGAGTTCAAGAAAATATTCTCAATTTTTCTTCCCCCTCCCCAAACACACCAAGCTGCTAATAAAAGTTTTGGGATGATCAGTGAAAGGACATGATAATTATTATTATTATAATTTCTGATTAATAGACAAGAAAACAAAATTGAGATACAGAATCAGAAGATGGTGTAACTGATGTTCCCATCCTGTCAGGGGGAAGAAATAGATTTGGGGTTTGTTTGGGGCTCAGTAGCAGCAGGTACAGCCTCCAGGAGCAAACGTGCATTTGCCAAGAGTTCTGCATTGGCCAAGATCTGCTGACAAGAACAGAGGAGAGCAAGAGGTACCACCAGGACACAGAGCACTGAAATGGAAATGGGGGAGAACACAGGCATAGGGTGTTTCACTCATCAGGGGGAACAGAGGGCTATTACTTGAGTCTCTCAACATGTACTTGTGGAGTTTCAGCACAAGAATCACATAACCAGGTGTAAAAATCTTCAAATGTAATTTATTAAGACATTCAGCTATGTCTGTCAGTCTACATCCAAATTTACTACTAAAAATAAAATAGTATCACATTTCACATTAGGAATACCGACTTTGAAAAACACTTGAGTCAAGCCTATCGTATAAATAAGTGACTAATTTCTCTTCATATCAAAATTCACATAAAAAAATTGCCTGCCCCCTACTCCCGCCTATTTCCCCACCCCAGTCCCTTGCTCTACTTGAAGCCATGATGAATGTAAAAATTTAAGTATGGACATGTCCTTGTCAAAGAAAAAAAGGTGCAAACCTATTAACAGCTTTTAAAAGTGGCATTTGCGGAGTCTGATCATACACAATAATGTACTCATTCCCAAAGTGCAAATATCGCCAGAGTTTAATACTGTTTTAATTCAGCTGCAAGGGTTAACATTACACAGCACAGTCCTGCAAGGCCTCTATCCGTGCCCTAAAGCTCATCCCACTTTCCTCCTGCAGAGGCAAAGTGTTCATGAGAGCTTTAGTTTACTTCATGCAGCCCACACTGTGCCCATTATGAGCAAAAGTTTCATATACATCAAAATATTGACGACTCTGTCATAAAAGTCAAGAGTCACTATAGATTACATAAATTCAAATGCAACTGCCCCAAGAACACCCAAAGCATACACACGACGTATTAAGAGTGCTTCCACCTCCTGGTACAATCACTGCTGTTACATCTTTGATTTTTGCTTACGTGCCGTAAAAAATGTCAGCAACCAGAGCAGCCCATCTGCCAGAGACGGGCCCCCAACGCCCCTCAGGAGCTGGGACATGGCTCTGTGCAACTCCTCTCCCTGACCACAACCAAGGCAGCCTCCTGTCCCTCTGGCCACAACGTCTCACAGCCCCCTCGCTCCTCTCACCCCTCAGCTACATCTTGAAAACACTCGAGTACTGCTACTTATTCCCAGACATCCTTCCTATGCCCACAGCTCAGAGAGCTTCTGGAGTCATTTCTACTACATCTCACTGGAGTTACCACTACCAAGCAGCCCATAAAAATCAACATGGGAGATTACATTTTGACCAGCATTAATAGCTACACTTCTTTCACAGCTGTGCAAGGATTGGTTTTCTTCTGAGTCAAACGTGGATCTCTGCAATGTGTTTGTTCCCACGTCATCCTCTGTAGCCTCAGAGCTGGACACAAACCCTCAGATCTCGAGCAGAGCCCCCCTGTGGGGCTGCAATGAGTTCTGCAGCACAGGCTGCTCCCTGGCTGGCCTCACAGGGGCTGCTGTCACTGTCCATGCTCTGAGGCCCCCCTGGGTGGGCAGAGGCCTCGGGGCTCTCGTGTCCATCGTGGCCCCTGCTCGGGCTGTCCTTCACGCTTGGCCTCTGGTCACATTCAGCACCGGGCTCAGCTGCATCTCCAGGCCTGGTGTTTTGCTCTGCACTAGGATTTGGCTGCTGCACTGGCTCTGGTCCCAGTCCTGGGTGCTGTGAAGGGCTCTTCAGTTGGCAGTGGCACAGAGGGCAGGTTTCTTGCACGTACAGCCATTTCTTAAGACAACCCGCATGAAAAAAATGGCTACATGGAGTGATTACAGCAGTTTTCATATCCTGAAAGACACACAAAAAAAGAGGAAAAAAAAAAGAAATACATTATTATTTGTAATCCCATTCCTCTCCTCTCACCTCACACATCTAATGGGTTCACCAGGTATGGAAGAGACAGAAGCAGTCCACAGACAAGAAAGGGAATGTTCCTTCCTTCACACCCATAATGTTTCATATGAGGAGCAGCTGAGGGAGCTGGGAGGGCTGAAAAAAGGAGGCTCAGGGGGGACCTTGGCTCTGCACAGCTCCCTGACAGGAGGGGACAGCCAGGTGGGCTGAGTCTCTTCTCTCAGTGATCAAGCAACAGGACAAGAGGAAATGGCCTCAAGCTGTGGCTGGGAGGTTTGTTCTGGGCATCAGCAAGAATTTCTTCACAGAAAAGGCTGTCAGGCATTGGAGAGGAGGTGGTGGAGTCACTGTCCCTGGAGGGGTCCAAGGAAGGCCTGGACATGGCACACAGTGCCATGGGGATCAGCCACAGGCTGGACTTGATCTTGGAGTCTTTTCCAACCTTAATGATTCTCTGATACACACACAGTTCAAATACAGGCCAGGCCTTGCTTTCTTTATCACAGGCATTAAAAATGAGTCAAAACCCCTTGGTTTGCAAGGTATTATTAAACAGGACCTTTTCAGGATGAGAATAACAGGATTGGTTGGCTCAAGAAACAATCATGCAACTCAAAACAGCCCAACGACAGATACAACATGTAACAACACCACAAATGAAGTGACATCATGAACTCTGCCAGCTGAGACCCACATAATACTAGTCTGGTGTTTTGAACACTGTCATTCAATCTGGCAGTTTTACTCTTCAAAGAATTTCTATCAAGTTTGGAGCCAATCCAAATCCACTCTTAACTGCACACTACTAATGTTAGGGTGATTCTTTCACTGTCACACATAACTACAATTTCTATTCAAGAGTAAGAGACTTTGGAGCTGGAAGTGTGATAAAGATATTACTTTCAGCATTAATGTCTAAGGTCCTTACATCTGCTGGCTTATGTTAGCAAGACCCTTAACCTTTTGCTAATTAGGTTTCTGCTGCAAAACTGACACTGCACATGAAGCAGCAATGTCTGTAGAGACTGAGCTGCTTCTACAGAATAGTAACAAATCAGCTACCAAGAACACTTTGTCTTTCACTAACAAAATCCTCCAGTAACGAAGAAAGGGAACATTTGCTGCTACTACTGAAACCAGCTCAACCCAAACATGAGAGGTGTCAAAGCAGCTTAGGGACAGAGTCTGCTGTGTAACTGGAGAAAAAAAAAAGGCAGTTTAAGCACATCCAAGCTCTTCATTCCTAAGAATTATCTTGGTGACAGCACTCCAAATCAATTTGCACAAAGCAGAAAACTGGGTGATTCCAGTAACTTACTGAGTTCAGTATTATTCACTACACATAATTCAAGGCACTTATTTTATTAGCTGAAGACTGAACTTAGTCTGGGGGTATTTCCACTCGAGCCAATCCTTTGACACTCCCATTCCTACCTGGTAGCAGATGGCACAGATGTCATTGTGCTGCTCCAGCTGCTCCTTCGTGGCCACGGGCAGAGATTTTATCTTATTCACAGCATCCCTGCGAAGAAGGAAACTCTTCCAGCCCAGCTGGGCCCGCAGCCACACGTTGTAGTAGGAGTGGATGAAGATGATGACAGAGCCCATGACAGTCCACTCTCCAAAGATGGTTTCTGAGACTCCATAGGCCACCACACACAGAGCCACCAGGAACTCCAGCAGCCGGTAGGTGCCGTTCACGTAGTAGATCACATCGTCCATGTTCTCCACTGGCTCCTTCCTGAATTCCTCCACCATGAACAGAACATAAATGAAGAGGGTCCCAAGCACCTGTAACACAGTGCAAGACCATGAGCTCAGCTTTGTGAACAGTGCTGGCCACCAAGCTCTGTCCACACAACGCTCCCAAGCTGGACGGAGGGCAAGCTCAAAATAGTGGAATTGTTGCTGAACTTCAAGGCAAATGAAAGTTGCTCTTTCTTGCAAAGCATTTAAGCTTGTTCCCAAGTACTTCCCCTTCTTCACCTTCCTGAGTCCAGAATACAGCTGAGTTGATTAAACAAGAGCACTGAGCATTTTAAGGGGCAATTAAAAAAAATAATAATAAAAAGCCCAAGTAATAACAAATACTTATAGCATGAAATATTTCCTCTGTTACACTACTGTGTTTTAAACATCAAATTGATTTCAAAGAGTTATAGCTAAGTAATGACACATAGATGAGTACTCTGGGAAAAAACCTTTTTACTATGATAGTTACACACCCTCAAAAGCCTTTTGGCTTTACAATTTGAAGCAGACTTCCATTCACCTCTGTTTTCAGCCCACCCAGGAGCTCCTCAGCCTCAGATACAGGACACAGAAAGAGATTTTTTTATCACCCCTTGTAAGTCTGCCCTTCTCTCATCCCTGTTCTTTTCTTATAATGTATTTTCCCCCTTAGAATAACAGGATCACAGTTAATGCAGGGCTTCACAGGGCTGATTTCTTACCTGAAGAGAGGTTAGAATACTGCTGGAGATAATGATCAACAGCCAGAAATCCATGTGGAAAAACTGACAAATCATGTAGGCCATGTACGCGGGGAACACGAGTAAGAACAGACAGAGGCTGACTGCTCGGAAGTGCTTCCACAGACTCCTGCAAAACAACACAATAGGTTTTTATTTTTCCAGTCAGATTTGAGTGTCAGAATAAGAATAGAATGACTGCTGGATGTAGGCACGTTAGATTAATTGCTCAAGGCTTTAGCTGGTTGAAAGGAGTTCCTATTTTACTTGGGCACAGTCTCACCCCCAGCTTGCACACATGCCTACAACTGTGGAAAGTTCTCTCACATCTGACCTTTGCTGTTTTCAATAGAAAGACAAAAATTATGGGCAAAATAAGTACTTGAGATACTGAACGTTACAGATGGAAGTCCATTAAAATAAATTATTAAATGTGTAACTGTTTGGACACTTCTCTAAACAAACAAGAGGTCTCCAAATTAAGTAATTCTTGCATCTATTCTTCATGTTTTTGCTAATATGTGTGGGGCAAAGCTACTTCCTTTCATCACCAGATTTAACCCTGCTGCCTTTAGAAGTATATTCCCCAATTCAGAGATCACTAAAGAAAAAATGTAGCAGGACTTGAGCATTTATCTCTGCTAGTCCTTATTTTGCTCCTATCACCTACTTCTTCCTAATCTTCTCCCCAGCCTAAACACACCATCAATCTTTTTACAGCCACCCATTTGTGAAGGCTTTCAGAATATCTCCAGTAATTTACTATACTACCTCTACTTGTTCCTCAGGTTGTATTTTAACCTCACTTAGCTCTGGAGATGAGGTACAGAAAAAGTCAAACCATTTTGGGGCACAGGACAGCAGCACAAACTGATTAATTCAATACAGTCTGAAGGAACATCAGAGTGACTTTGAGGTCTGCAGTTTTGTGTCTGTGGGTGAGGGAGGAAGAGAGAGCTGAAGTGGAATTTATCCTGTTTCTTGCTGATTTAGAACTCCCTGGGAGATTTGGCAGAGGAGTTAAAACTCAATATCCCCACAGTCTGCTTGTTTAAGCTGGGCAGATGCTCCTACCCTGGCTCTACTCCCCTTCCCTCTGTTTCTATCCTGGAAGTCAACTTGCTGCACACAGAACATCTCTAAGCTAAACAAACTCTACACATAAACAAACCTCCTCTGTTCATTTCTTCACTCACAGGTTACACAAAGGGAAAAGACAAATGCAATTGGCAAAGAACAGAACAGATTAATATGAGAACTCCACATAGCACCAATACAGCTCTGCAAAACACAAATGAAACTGAACAATCCCACACAATCCAAACATGTGGGACACTAAGGCAAACCTTACACCTCTCATTTTGTGCCAGTAAACCATATCATTTTGGGATCACAAAAAAAATAGGTTTTACAATATCTAACACAAGGTCACTCCTAGAAACTTCCCACTCTCAGTAGCTGTGTGAGATCACTGCTTTAGAGGGAAACTCACCCAACTGCAGAGGAGGTTAAGAAAAACCATTCTGCAAATCCACACAATAGAGTGTGGGTGGGGAGAGCACAGTCCTGGATTTGCTTAACTGGAACCACAAAACTAGAGAACTTGGACTAGAAAAGAAATCTGCACACAGAAAAAAAACCAAGGCAACTTTACAAGTACTAAAAGCCATCAATTACTAGTTTATCACCTCCTAAAAGAACATTGAGTAACTCTCAGTTTAGCAAACCAGTCTCTTACTTGTCCCTTGAGGCTCCCAGTGCCAAGACAATGGGATCAGCAATTTCCAGCATGGACTGAAGGATGGATGCCACCACAATGAAAAGAATAATACTGAGCAGGAACGCCCGATGCACAACTTGGAGCTCAATCAAACCTGTCTGCACAGCCAGGATCAGGAGTGTGACTCCTTCAGTCATCCCCCTGCAGATCAACACAGTCAAAAACCAAACAATCACATCTCAGTGTCAATGCTGGTTCAAAAGTACATCTAGAAACACCAGGAAATAAACTGCCTGTTTCTGTCACAACCTTTCATATGTCACTGGTTTTAGGTTTCACTGGTGGCCCTTGGAAGGCCTGAACCAGGGAGGGATGTTTTCAGAAATGCTGAAGTGCTGGGCTTATGAACCAGCAGATTTTGCTCCTGACAAGCAGCATTTGGGCTACATCCAGCTCAGACACCACCCAGCACAAAGCATTTTAAGGACCCAGTTTAGGCAAATTACCAATTTTGCCATTTTTCAGTTTATTCCTCCTGTACCTAAACCTATCCACTCCTTTCTGTCTTGGAACCTCAGAGTGACTTTAATTCCTCTGAGGATCACCACAACTATTTGATGCAATAAAGTACACACTTCACCAAAAGATGTTTTTATATAGATTACTCTTATGCAGCCCCAGTTTATACCCTTTTGCTTCTACATCTTGGAAACCAAAATCTAAAACATTCCTTTGCAAATGGTCTCAAATGTCTACAGAGAGTTATGGGCTGGAGTAACAGGAAAGGCAGTGTCAGGATCCCAATTTCACATTAGACAAGTTGAGACAAGCCTGAGAAAAAGCATTTTGGCTATTTCCCATAACAATTTACAAGCAATCCATACAATGCTGTGCTTTAAATCTCACAGATTAGTAATGTTTCATACATGATTAGAGGGGACATGAGGAAATGAAAATACAAAGTGTTTATATTATGCAAGCATGTGAAAGTTTTTCAGTGACTCATGAAAATACAAGTGATTGTAAATCCCAACAGCCCTGAATTTGTGCAGAAATGAACCATCTTCCCAAGAAGTCTATGACAAGTATTTTCACCTCATATCTTTTCAATGCATACACACTGACATACAAAAAACCTGTCAAAACCTATCCACTCCTTTCTGTCTTGGAACCTCAGAGTGACTTTAATCCCTCTGAGGATCACCTTGTCAAAAGGTCAAGAGTCAAAAAACTGCAATGCCAGCCCTTGATTTGTATATAAATCCCCTTTCTGTTTCCTTTCAGACCCTAGGCACAAGGAGGCACTCACCTGTTCATAGCAGGATCGTTCATGAACGCTCGGTAACCCTGCAGGTAAAACTTGCAGAGAGTCAGAACTCCCAGAGCAACAAAAGAGACCGTGAAAACCAATCCCAGCAGTGAGTACGGAGTGCTACAGCATTCGGCAATACTGCCAGGAGAGAGGGGAAAGGAAACAAAAAGAAAAGGTTAAAACTACTGGGATGAGCTCTCCCCTTGTCCTGTTAACTGTCAGGCTGGTTTTAAAGCAAATTTGGACTGGTTTAATGAAAATGTTAGAAGTTCTACACTGCCATTAAGTCTTCCAATAAAAGAAAAAGATGAGTGGATTTTATTGCTTCTTTCCAAGATGTAAGTTGATTGTAGCTCCCCCTTGGAGGCAGGGCTGTGCTGTGACATCCTGCAGTCCCCTCAGCACAGGGCCACGCGGTGGCACTGTCCTGCTGCCGCTGGGGCTCGGAGCCACAGCCCAGCCCAGAGCCGTTTGGCCACAAATAGGAAAAGTGTAACAACTCGATGTAGGAATAAACTCAACTTCAAGGAAAAGGACTGCTTCTCCTCTATTGTAACAAAACTTAAAACTGCAGAAGAAATGAACTGGAAGAAAAATTTCAGACTCCAGTGGTTTAGTTAATAAGCAGGAATATAGTCAGAGCTTCTGCATAATGCAGGGTGACACTATAAGCAATTTTAATGCTATATGCAGTATAAATCCTGGCATTTCTTCTTAATGATAATTAATTTTGACAGCTTATAGGATGGCACGAGAGGCAGATACAGCAAGGCAAGAAAAAGCCCAGCAACTGGAAAGTCTGATTGGAAAAGTTAGAATCAAACAGCAGAACTAATGATGTATGATCCCTAAAGACTCTGTCCTGTGCTAGCTGGCTGTGTTTAGACAACTATTACCCCTCTTTTCCCCATCCCACTAGGGCACTGCACCTAATCTGCCCAACCCAGCCTCTGCAGCACCCCCAGCTCCTCTCTGCCCTGCATTCCTGCTCCCTCTGCATGTACAAAAGCTGAAAAAGGCATGCAGGTTCCACCCAGGAGAATCCCTCAAATGCAGCCTTTCAGTGACAGCACCAACACAGATCTCTATCCTTTATATTACAACCTTTAAACTTTATAAAACTTTATGGCCTATAAAACCTTTTTATGTCTTTAGAAAGCTTTTACAAATCCAGTATCTTTCTGATCTTTACACCTCTGCCACATTAACCACTGGGCTCAAAAGTTGCTTTGGGAGTTGGGTGCTTTGGCTGCTTGGATGAACACAAGAATGTGTCCCACACAAGAATGATGAAAGCAAGACATGTAAAGCTCAGAAAGCAACACCATCATGAATAAGATATCAGATGGACTGAACTTCAGCTGAAATATCTCGGACTTAAAACCTATTTATATAGTGAAAACAACTTCTGGACCAAAGCTTTAATTATGGCTACTCTTTCCTCAAAGGAATCCTTTGCTTTATTTGGGAGCTCTCCCACAGTTCTATTAATGTCTGCCCTGAATGGGATCCATGCCTTTGCAGGACAAGCTTAACAGGGTTTATATGCATGGTCACTGCAGTAAGGACAAATACTTGTTGGGTATCCAAATACAATAAAGCCAATATCCACATCTCATCTCTAGAAGAGCACAGATACTCATTTCAGAAGACAGTTCAAACAGAAAACCAACTATCTGCAGGCTCCTGAATTACCTGGTCAAGAAGAGGAAGAGGAGCCTCTCTCTGGAGGCAGGCTGGTCCCGTGTACTGAAATAGGAATAGATCTGAAGAGCAAATAAGACGAGCCAGAAGACCATGAAAAGCACTGGGACTACCAGCTGGTTCCACAGAGACATTCCCAGTGCCAGGAGCCCATACACCTCCACCACCTGGCAAGACACAAAAAGACAATTTGTTATTGAGTCATGGCACCTGGGATTTGATAACAAAAGGGAAGACAACAACAGAGTCACAAGGAAGGCAAGGATGATCCACATGACATCAGCCATCCCACAGGAAGAGAGGAGGTACATCAAAGCACAGTTTGTGACAAAGGCAGAGCTCAGGTTCAGCAGTGACATTTCCAGTCTGTCTGGCAGGAGGCAGAAGTACCTGACTCCAGCAGCCAACCCTCAGACCAGCTCAATGTCCCTTCCTACAAACACCTGGCTTGGGGCTGCTCCCTGCAGCCCACTCACAGCTGGAGGGATGAGGACAAGTGGCTCTGGGTCATGCCAGCCCCTCAGATCCTCTTGCCCAGTTTAAGTCACAGGAATGCTGTTTTCTCTGTAGCTACTGCCGAGTCACTGCAGACATTAGACACTGAAATGAGTCATACCATTAAAAAAGTAGTAAATCTACTTTGCTGACCTGTTTTTAAGGAAAAACTTAAACCCTCCCACATTTTATGCTGAAGTATCTCAAAAGGATCACATACCTAATCCACCAAGTGTTTTGAAATTCATGCTTAAGACTTATATTGGAAGACTGAAGCTCAAAGTACTTCCTTTGCATTGCAAAGACCAAGTTGCAATCATTTCCAAGATGCTGGAACTTCATCTAGCTGGACTTAGGTCAAAAGGAAACTGCTCATAACTATTAATTCTTCATCACCTGCTTCCCACAATGCCATAGAATCCATCATGGCAAGGAAATGTTTGGAAATGCTAAAGAAGCTGACAAGCATGAGGGCTATGACACTCACGGGACCTGCTGCAGCACTGGGGCTGATGGACAAGCAATGCTGCTGGCAGGGACACAGTGCCAAGCTCCTGCTTTGCTCACAGACTTGTCAAGGAATTGCACCTGCCCTCAGACAAGCAATATGCTGCTGGCCTGGGAGCAAGGCAAGCAATCCTGTGCAGCTCCTGGCACAGTGCTCCACCACACTGGAAAAGGGTCACGCTACGCTCATAATGCAGATTCATAACCCTGAGACATTTCTGGCATCTTCTGCTGCAAACAGGCAGCCAAGGTTCTGGGCTTGCTTTTAAATTATACCCCTGGGCACAGCCTAACATACACACAAACACAAAAAGCTGCCCTTGTTCACCTGTTAGGGCTTTCAGGAAATGCTCCTGGTGTTTAACATCCCAATACTCACTAAGTTTTGATACTGATATCAAACCCACAATCAAATCCAGCCTAAAATAGCTGGACTTGTGTGTAATCTCACAAACACCACGACAGCACTGAAAACCAACAATTGCTCAGAGTTACAGCAATGGAAATACAAGCACAAAAATATTCCAGTTGGAATGGCAATATCCTTCTCTGGAATAAACATCCAAGCTTGATTTGTAGCAGTTACAACCAGGTACATGAACACACCATGAGCTGATGTTTATTTCTGCTGTTTCAGGAACACAAGTGAAGAGCAGCAAGTTCTTAAAAAACAAAAATCCCAGGTTTTGCCAGTACAATGTGAAAACCACTCCCAACTATTCACTGCAACTCTATTACATGTATTAAGAAAAGCACCATCCAACATTCTTACAAACCCAGTGCCACATTATAAATTTTCTGCCATTTTTTCTGTATTCCTAAGGGAAAAACACTTTATGCCCACTGCACAAGAAGCCAGGAGAAAGAGTATGATCAGTGTCCAAAGGCCAGGGATACAAGGAATTCTTCCTCAGGATTACTGTAACACAGCCTGGCATGGAAAGACTTGAAATACTGGGACGGAGCAGGAGGGACACAAGCAATTCTAGAGAGGAGGAGACTTGGGTAACAGCAATATTTAGAACTCAATTCTGACACACAAACAAAAAACCAGCAAAAAGCAACTATTTTCCCCCATCAACCTGGAATGTATTTGCAATTAAAACATTTGTAAGATTTTAAAGTGTTTTAAATGTTTCTAATAAAAAATAGATACAGGTCCCAAATCAACATCTAATCTGAATTTGACTTCAGGGAGCCAAACTGTGCATCCATTCATGTACATGGAAAATGGAAGTGAAGTGCTGGTTCCAACCTTTTGCAAGGCTTTGAGCTGTGCAGACATGCAACTGTTTTACCCCAAATGTTGCCACCCATGCACAGTAAGCATGGTATTTCTGTTCTCACTGGAAAACAGGATACTGAAGCTTTGCCAGTCAGCTCCCAAATTAATTTTTAAATCAGCAGATCTACAAGCCAGGGGAGGATTTGATTGGATATCAGGAAAAATTTCTTCACTTTGAAGGTGGTCAGGCATTGGAAGAGTCTGTCCAGGGCAGTGGTGGAGTCACCATCTCTGGATGGATTTAAAAGATATATAAATGTGGCACTAAGGGACATGTTTGAGTGGTTGGACTTGATGAGCTCAGAGTTCTTTTCCAACCTAAACAAATCTGTGATTCCATGGATGAGGCCAGACCAATGCTAGGTGCTGTACAAATACAGAAGGATAATCCTGCTCTAAAGACCAACTACATACAAAATAAATAACCAGACACCAATGATCAACATGACAGGCTGAGACCTTGGCACAGCACACACCTCCTGCTGCCAAGTTTTCGTTTGTGTATGACAGATATGACAGCAAACAAGAGCTTTAAAGAAGGTTTTGAAAGAACTTAACAAGTTAGTTTTCAGACTGCTTCTGGACTGAAGAGCAGAAGGCAAAAAACCCTGAGTGCCTTGGTTTGAAAAAAAATCCAGGCAGTGATAAAAGCTGAAACAGTGGCTCAGTCAAAAGCCAAGCAAGCATCAATCTTTTTCTACTGAAATATACAGAGGGATATATATATATATACACACACACATATTTTATATATAAAAATACAGGAAATGTGATGTTTCTGTACCACTGAGAAAGTGTCCTTTGAACTAAACATTTATCAGATGTCAAAGCATTAAGAAAATGGACACGTCAGATCAGTCTTCTTGTCGAGGTCTCAGTAATGTGTCTGCTCTAAAGAAAACACCACAGACTTTTCAAATCAGAGATTATTAGAGTCAAAATCAGCATCAGTGTCACTTACAATTTACCACTTCTATAATTACAAACACTTTTCATACAGAAAGTGTTTCTTGAAATGAACAGCTACCACAATGAATGCCCAGGGATTACCTTCCTCACCTACTAAGGCTGTAAATAAATTCCAGTGTGACACAATCTTGTCTTTTAGCCCGGATTTGGGAAGGAAGAAGCAAAGTCCAAGCAAAGTGGCCATGCTCAGCTGGCCAGCAGCATAATTCAGCTCGTGTCTTAACTGCTCACCCATCCAAAGCTATCATAAATTAAAGAAAGAAGATGCTATGGATAGGAGCTTATTCAGTGGCTAAGAAAGGATGAGTTAGCACACAAACACAGGTGCACAGAAGACAGCTGAAGTGGTTTGTGTTTTTTTTTTTACTTTTTTCCTGCATAAAAGGCTCAGAACACAGAACGGTTGCATCCAGCATCCTACCTGGACAAGCTCTCTGTAGGCAGACTTCGCCAGGTTATAGGGCACCAGAAGATTCGATGCCAGGAAGTAGAGAACTTCCAAACCGGTGAAAATCATGGCGAATTTGTTGATGATGACGATGGTCTCGAGCGGGACGAGGCAGAGCCGAGCCAGCAGAGGGAGCATGTGCGCGGAGAAGAGCCAGATCTGCTTGGTCTTCATGACGCAGGAGCAGAGCGTGCACACCACCAGCTGCCCTGGAAACGCGACACAGCAGTTCAGAACCAAGCTGATTATCCCCTTCAGGAAAAAGCGTATTTTTAATACGTTATCTTTCCAGAACACCGTTATCAACATCCAGCATATTATGATGGTTCTAACTAGGACATCTCTGTTACGAAACCAGGCTCCTCTCCGTGTCTTTTGCTAGGTCACTAAAGTTACCCTTTCCAAAATGCTTTCACTTCCCAGATTAGCCAGCTGTAAAGCCAAAACACATGCAGAATCAGATTAATAAAGCCCCAGGAATAAATCATACAGAGGATAACTCAACAAGCCAGCCCTCTTTTTCCTCACCACCCCCAGCTCAGCTGAAATCCCATCAGTATCTGTACACACAGCAGCTTTTCTGAAGCCCAGCTACACTATTTCATCCTGACCTACACAAAAAAGCAATCAGAGGTCCCAAATGGCATTTAGAGCAACAATATTTACACTGTCAAGAGGAATTACTGACCAAGAACAGCAACAGGAGAACAGCCAGGTCAGCAGCTGAGACTTCAATAATTTCATAATGCCCTGAGGCAGTTGCTCAGAATGATCACTGAAGCTTGCAAGTGACAGATAATTAACAACTAAATTCTCTTTAATAGCTGGTGGGGACACAAGCATGAGCACATCTCCCCCACACACCCACAGATTTGGAGGGTGGTATTTCTAAAGCACCAGGACCATTTCAGTACAACTGCTCCCATCAGAGACACTGAAGATGTACCCTCGATCCCAGAGGAAACTGAATGGGGTAAAATGCACATTGCCTGGATAAGAACAATCCTCACTCATCATTTTGCAGTAAGGAAGAAATTTATGACAAATTTGAAATTTGTGGCATATTATTTGAAAACAGACCCTTCTTCATCATCTATCTAAATTTATATCCAAATGCCACAAAATGTGGTACTAATTTCAAGTGCTAATGCCCTGGTTTGGAACTACTCATGTTTGCATTTTGTAACTTTCCCTGAAACCAGAAGCTGGCCTTAGGAAAAGAGAGGAACCTGACCAAGGCCAGTAACATCTCTAGGTCAGCATGAGCTCCATGTGCTCACATAAGCTCACTGACCTTGTAAGCCCTTCTGGATGGGCTGGGGAGAGAAGCTGCCAGAGGAGAAACAGCAGTGGGGTTGTGCTTTCATTCTGCCAAGCTTCCCTACCTAGGGAAGGACTTCTGCTTTCAAAATAACTGCAACTGAGCTGAAAGCAATCTCTAATCTCTACCCCTTAAGCATACGAAGTTCTCCCTCCTTCACACTGTCCCCTTTCAAGTTCAATTCCTACTGTCAATTTGATAGATGTATTTCTGAATTAGCAGATGTCTCTGCAGAACAAGCACCCTTGCTCTCAGCACGACACTATCAGCATACTGGGTCTTCTGAGCCTCCCAGAAAGTTACTCTACTCATCTCTTTAAATGTTCAGCAGACTCCAGCTCTGAAGCATTCTCCCTCTGCTTTGTTGTTCTCTGCCCACACACACGTTGCTACAAGCCTATTTCAGACACCAGCAGCTCACTGCTGTGCTGTCATATTCAGGAGCCTGGCAGGCAGCTTGTGAGGATTTCTGCGACTCACGGTAACTACGGCAACTCAGCCTCACACACAAAGGGACACAAACAGCAGCATCCAATGTGCTCTTCAGCATTTAATAAAAGTGTTGTCATCTGAAATCAAATACTGCAACAGCACCACATTCAACAATCCAGCGCTCTCTCTGGAGCTCTCAGATCACAAATTAGAGCCCGAGTTCAGTCTCAGTAAACAGCAGAACCTGCTTTCCCCCAACAGCCATGTGTGGAGTGTGCTGCTCATCCCTGCTCAGCTCTGGCCCTCCCACCCTTTTAATTTAAGCACTTGTCCAAAGTTACTTGTCATGGGAAGGAGAATTGTACACACCTCAAAGGAAATACATGGAGCAGTTTCTCTGGAGGCTCCAACCTCCTCCCTGAAGCGTGCACCTTGTCAATTCTCAACCCCTGCAGCAAAGGCATGAATGTCTCCAATGGAGCTTTGAGTGATGGTACTTCCCATTTTAAACTGAGGTAGCAGCACCTTAGTTCAGGACAGCCAATCTCTCTCTGCAGTAAATCACACTTTATCTGCAGGTGGGGCTGCACAGCATCAGTCATCAACATCACACAGCAGGATCAGCCAGAGAAAGTAACCTCACATCAAATCACAGATTTGAACACTTGAGGTATCTGCTATGGCTATCAAACCCAGGTGAATGTTTGCACCCTGAAAACTGAAACGCTGTGGCCTGAAAACTGACAGACACAGCTAATGAACCCAACAGCTGGAACAGCCCTGGAAGACACCAGCCAGGGTCCTCTGCTGGGGAATGAGGCAGTGAGGAAGAAATCCACTGTGTGAACTTCCTGCCCATTCTTTTCCCTTCCCCAAACCTCCACAGATATATTAAACATTGCTGACAGGGAGCCAGAGCCTCTCAGTGCATAAGCTAATGGAAAATGTTCAACAAGAAAGCTGACATGGTACAGCCACTTGGAGTAGAGAAGCATCTTTGTTTCATTCACAATTTTAGAAAGCTGATGTTAAACTCCCTGGCTACATCAGTGACTTACTCAAAAACAAGGTATCCTAAAGTTAATATAAAACCCCATTACTGTGCCATAAGAAAAAGCAAGTCTTCATGGTAGCATCACTTGCAAAACCACGAAGCAGCTTTGAGAAGCTGACAGCTGATGTG
Organism: Agelaius tricolor; assembly: GCF_023055355.1. Taxonomy (NCBI): domain Eukaryota; kingdom Metazoa; phylum Chordata; class Aves; order Passeriformes; family Icteridae; genus Agelaius; species Agelaius tricolor. Next base: position 15,109,204 of record NW_027269278.1, read on the forward strand.
CTCCAAAGTGGCTCACTCATCCAAGGGGCCATCTCCAAAGAGATTTATTTGTCCCATCCAGCACTTAAGAACACATTATTATCCCTAGACAATAGTCATCAGACTGAGTTAAATGCAGGGGAAGAAATGACTGTGAGATCCCATTCAGAAAGTATTAATGAATAAAAGCATAAACAAAGGTTACTTTTGTGAACCAACTGATGCTGTACATCATTCCCTTAATTCTGACCAGAACTTCAGGAACCAGAGCTGTACCAGCAGCACCATTATTCCATTCCCTCATGCACCTGCTTTGGTGCCTGCCAGCAGTGCTGCAGCACAACACCCTGTCAAAATGTGTGAGAAAAAGATGGAGCAAAGCACCTGTACATTCATTTTGCTGTGAAGATGGCACCACTCAGTGCTGGGCATTCCTGAAACTCCACTGAATAAATAACCTTGTATACAACAAATCTTGTATACAAGAAATGAAAACATTTCATATTTATACAAAACACTGTCAAGCCTCACAGACCACTTTCACAAGTCTTCCCCAAAGATGACTGCTTGTCATCAAGACAAAATTACATTTTCAAGTTGGCTTAGAAAGAATAAGGAAAATTAAGAATGGGGATATTAAATATGTTAGCACATACACATATGCTAGTACAGTCACAAACACCTATTTCTGAAATACAATTAAAGTAAGGGGACACTTTAGTCTGATACCCACTATAACCCAAAACTGTACTGAATAAAACCATTATGTTTTTCTCATTTTAGTGCCTATTAAAACCCAGATGTGGCATGCTGGGTTTGACTCTTGGTTTAGTTTTGAAGTGTTACTGAATGACACAATGCCTCCTGATCTCTCCCTGCCCAGGCCTGCAGGATGCTTTCTGAGGGATTCTGCTTTACCATGGAACCCTGCACTGCACCTGGCAGAGATTCACAGGACTAATTACAAACATTTCTCATAAAAAACACTCCAGAAGCTTTAGCTTTACTTTGGCATCATTTGACAAGACAGGAAACTATACCTAGACATTCAGAAGAGAGAGGAAATTATATCTAAATAATCTTTCCTTGAAAATTACCTGCATTACTTCTATTAAAAATATTAAAATCAAAGACAAATGCCACATTTGAAAGTAAGGATGCAGGCAAATGGGAGATGGGTAAATTCTGTCAGACCTAACATGCTGTAAAGTGGTAAACCCATTTTTATCTGCCAGTAGCAGCTGCAAGTAAACAGAAAGCAGCTGAGTTTTGCCAACAGTAGTACATGGCTGACTAAATCTGTCAATAATCTGATGGAAACCATAGATCTTAGTGAAAGGAATTAAGGAAGATTTTTTTCTTGCAAGCTTGTCTCAGGCTTCATTTTAAAATACACATGGTGTGTGTGTTTATGTGTATGTGTATTCCAGTATTCTCTCAGGAGAACATGTGGTTTGGTATAGGAACCTTAACAGTGAATTTATTCTCTTCCAGTCAAAGTTCAAAGGGTAAGGAAAGACTCTGGGAAGTCCAATTCTTCATTATTTATTTGGGATTTTTAGGTAGGGAAGTCACCTCTGCCATTAATCAAACAATTTAAATATGTTTGACTTGTTATTCCTTAACTCTTTAATTAGAAATATCCTGACGACTCTGTAAGCAAACCACTAGCCTGCAGTCCCATGCTCACACCCATCAATGTATTTAATCAGATTTTGTAAGAGAATGACATTGTTTAGCTATAAAGCCAATGAAGAATTTATGTGTGCAACACCTGAACTGACAAAAACACTACAAATGCACATAACTATTGAAATTTCTACAGTACTTTCCACATAAAGGTTATTATAGACACTGCAGTTGTTGTGAATCAGACTGCATAGTCTGAGAATAACAGAGGCACAGCATAATAAACAGACCTGGAAAGTATTTCAGAGCTGCAAGTATGAGGGATTGGTAAATCAGTGGCATAGAAAAAGCCAGGCAGGATACAGCTGTCCTCCCATGCCTCTTGCATATTAATAAGAATCACAAGTTAAGTAATAAAAGAGATTTGAAACAAAGAGGTACAACATGCATGTGTTCCAATGCAGAGAATCAGAGCTCTCTCCTGTCAGTTATTTGAAGCACTTACCTACTAAAGCAGTCATGAAACGGTTCATGGAGAGAGGCTCCAAGTACATTGGTCCTTCATAGCCTGATTCCAGTTCGCTCCTCACATAATCCCTAAAAACACAAACCCACAAACTATTATGATCCATCTGATTCAGACAAGAAGCAATTTATTCATTCCACATATATGTAACTTCAGTGCACATCACAGCCAATTAACTAAACTGCAAAAAGCAATATTAACACTGCTGCTCCAGCAGCCAAGCTGATGGAAGGATCCAACTGAGGCATGACTTAAGGGAGAGCAGAATTATCTGTAATTAGACTCACTGGCAGAGCTGTAAAAATCCTTTGGGACATCTAAGCTGTTCTTCAGAGCGTGGCCTCAAAACTGCTTATTGACAAAGCCTCTTAGGCACCATTCCATTTTTAAGTATCCTTATTAAGTGTTTTTCTTCCTAACAATAATTTCTTTTCCCACCAGCAAAGTGTGAAAAAAAAAATTGAGAGCTTGACAGAGAGATCTTCCAATTCAATACTTACAGTATTTTGCACTTAAGAAGTTCTTTACATTCAATTAAAAGATAAGTATGAAGGAAAAGCAATAGGCATGGAGTAGAGTCAGGAACAGAGTTGCCACATCACCCTTTTGTCCAACACAATTTGAAAGTTTAGTTCATCCTACCAGATACCCACAAACTGATAAAACACTATGGATAGACACTGTAAGAGAGCTTGAAAATCTCTCAGAATTCTCCTCAGAACAGGTGGGCTGGGAGGGGGGGCTCTGGCAACCAAAGGGCAAGGTAAGAACCTGAGGACTCTGGGCAGTTTTCCATTGGTGGTTATCCACGGGCTCTGCCCTTGAGTAGGTTAACACATGAACAGAACTCAAATATGAACCTCAAACAAAGAGCAGGCATTTCACACCCTCAGAAGCTGATCCTGGACCAGCACAGCAGGAACTCTGGGGTGGCTCCTTAACCCCCTGCCCTCAGACAGCAGGCAATACCCCTGACCTTCCACATCCAGCCCTGTGACCTTTTCCTGCTCCTCTCCAGGGCAGCTGCAGCTCCACCCTCGTCAGGGCACCACCAGCTCTGGCATCAGCAGCACAAAACCCTGAGTTTGTTCCTGGCTGATCCTGTCCAGGACTCACATCTACCTGCATCACATCCCAGGAATAATGCCAGACACACACACTTGGTCTGACCCCGTGTGGAGCTCGCAGAGTCTGTTTGCTCCAGGGGCAATTCAGTTATTCTGTGTTTATTTTTATCACTGAGGCCAGCCACACTTGCTGGGAGCAGATGCAGACAAAGCACAGCAAAACAGGACTGGAAACCACACAGCCAATACAAGAACTGCTCTTTTTATTTTAGTGCAGAAATAGATGCAGTTTAGTGCTACTGGGAACATTCTCTTCTCCCCAGAAATGTGGGAATATACCTTGCTCCTAGGATTAACTTGCTACCCCAAGCAAAGGTATTCACATTTTCACTTGCAAAAAAAATCTCTGGAATTCAAGATATAAATCTCAAAGTACTAAAACAAACACTTCAAAGCCTGTTCTTCATAGCTGACAAGACTGCCTACTCAGAGCAGCTTTTCAAGTGTCATAGTATATGTGAGGTATGTTGAAATGAGTTCTTTAGACTGCAACCTACAATTAAAAGCACATGAGGACTGAAAAGGCACCTAAAATGACAATTCTAGACAGAAATCTTCCCTCTGTTCTCCAGGTATAGCTAAGCACAAGTGGTTTTTTTCCACCTTCCCAAATGCAAACAGTTGTAATCCTTTGGGCAAAGGAGTTATTATTTTCATCATATGGACCAGCAGAAAGCACTTTCTGAAAGCATCAGCAACACAAACAGGATAATCCATCAGTTACAGAAGAGAGAAAAAAAATAACAGCCCTTTCAAGATGCTGGAGATGGCTTTTTGTGTTAGCAAAATCATGCTCCATCCTCAAATTTTGGCTGGAAACACTGGCTATTTCTAAACTGCTGGAAGGAAAGCAGTGAAGACATCAAGTTTCTTCTATATTTGTTAGGAAACAGGTTATAAAATCATCCAGGATACCCAGTGCAGCAAGATGACCTTACACAACTTAGCCAAGAGACACGAACAAAGCTGCACTTACAGTTGCTTCTCCAACACCAGAACGTGCTTGGAGATGACCCAAATTTCCTCAAGCTGCATTTCTTGCTGTTGTCTGATTCAGTCATCTGCACAGAGGTCTGCACTTGGCTGAATTCTCTAAGTAACTCTCAATTATAACTGAGTTTTAGGCCCACCAGTTTGGAGAAGCAATGTTTTAAGATCTCCTAAATTTTTTAAACAGTATTTTTAGCTGATGGCTGAATGAGGAAAGTGAAAGCAATGATTCTCCTATTACCAGTACAAACACAAGGATCTTTTGGCACAGACACCAATCAGAAGATGCCTCAAACAGCTGCAGTGCCATACAAGATGCTGAAAAAAGCAAGTGCCTACACTCAATTTTGATCAATTAAAACTGTATTAATCTCCAGCTTTTACATTTGAGGATTGTTCACTTTACTGCAGCAGTGTAAGAAAACAAGAAGGCTAAAATAATTATTTACTAGTCAATGAAATGACTGAAACTACATTACTTTGGAAAATTAGGATTTAAGAATAAAGCTTAGATCAGATTCATTCTGCAGATGCATTCCCAGCCTCATTTAATCCAACTGCTGGCCTGTTAACAGGTACCCATGGACAGTCAGGACTAAATTGCTCCAAAGCTGATCATTTTTCACATGTGATCATTTCTTTGTTACTGAAGTACAGAAAGGTCCTCCATTACTAAAAATATACTTTATAATTGACTGACATAAGGTACAGTGGTTATCTGACCTAACTGACTCATATTGCTGACATTTACTTTGGGTGATTAATCTGCACTGTCAACATCAAACACACTCTCATAGGTTTCTAATGTCTACAGACAATCTTAAAATTAAGGGTATTTGAAGTTTGTCCAGAAGAAACAATTCAGTCTCTTGCTCCCACCCTTCTCATTTTAAGCTCTGTGAGGCTCAACACACCTGGGATACAACCATAATAAAACTGCAAAACATGAAATAAGATAATTATGTGAACTCCAGTTTTAGCATGAACAGTGTGTTTAATCTTATCACTTCTATTCTGCATCAGTTATTTTTCCCAAGCTGCTTTTTGCTGGAAATGGGTAAAAGAAATGTGATTCTTTTAAGTAAGACATTTATGCTACTACATATGAAATAAAACCAGCATCCACCTTCCTTGTCAGGAGCAACAGGACTGTGGTAAATTAATTTAGTTCACTGCATTCTTTCAAACTGCATTCTTTTGTCTGAGTAGTTCTCCTTAGCAAGAGTAGCTGAAGCTGCTGGAGTCCTCAGCCACAAGCTGCAAACTCCACCTAGGAAAGCTGAACTTATCTTGAACTCCTGCTCAGTTACATGAAGGAGTGTGAGCTCTGGGTCACAGCAGGAGCTGCAACCCAGCCAAATACCAGCAGCCAACACCCACCTGGAGACAGAGAAAGAATCCAACAGGGAGCAAGAAGGCCCCAGAGCAAAACCCACCACGGGACCAAGGGGTGTGTGCAAGGCACACCAAGAGTGGATGCAGGATGGGTGCATTGACTGTGAGGGTACAAAGGCTCAGTGATTTTTGTGTTCTGGGTCCCTGGGTGCAGGCACCCAGCTCAAGCTGTTCCTACTGCTGTGCCACTCCATTATTACACTAATTTTTCTTGGAATTGGACACTGCTGCAGGAAACCACTTGCACAACTTCTTGTCTCCCAATACCCAAGTACTGGCACTGGGTGAGTTCACCAGGTACCTCTGGAGCAGGAGGCATTGAAGGGTGAGTGTTGAAACTCTCCAGGCAGATTTGGAGAAGGTCCTGCAGTGGGTTTGAGTGCCTCTTAGAATTGGGGTGTGTTTGAGTCCCCCCTCTACTGCAGCTGCCAGCCTCATCAGACAGTAATGTGCACACAGAAAGGGGATTCAATTCCACATGTAAGAATAGAGTTCAAGTCCCTCATAGCAACAGGAAATCTAATTCTTCAGATACAGACTGTTGGCCAAATCTGACACCAAGACTGGATCCAGCTGCACCTACACTCCTCTCTGAACCTCGTGACTCCACAGGAGGGTCTCCCTGACAATCTTTTTTGCTGCTTTTCCTTTATTCTTTCTGGTAACAGGGAACAAACTCAGCGTAGAAAAGGGGATGCCCTTGGCCAAGGTATTGCAAAATTGAGAAAAGATTTATGGTACAGCTCAATTATCTAAAGAGCACACAGTGGCCTCGTGCCAGGAGGAATGGCCATATATTACTAGGACAGCTGGTGGGGGCCCCAGGAAATTTGGCCACTACATGGAACTCTCAATCAATTAAGACTCACTTATTTACGACTCCGCTTAGAGGATAAAAGCCCTGGACAAATGCATTGGTGCTTCAGGGAAAGAAAATTGGATACACCAGGCTCATGTCAAACAGGGGTGAGTAACCAGCCAGCTAATGAATGATGGCACTATGAAGAACTGATACTCTGAAGAGATGGAGTGGGACAGCTCACTCACCACTCCTGGTGCTGTTAACCCAGATGAGCACAGCTGCATGGCTAAGTACATAATCAATGCACAATTCAGTGTGGTATAAAGTTAACAGGACTAAAGAGCAGCTAATTCACACAGATTGTTAGGGGCTGGGTAACCCAGCCCCTAAAGCTCTGTAAAACCCAAAGAAGCAGCTCTCATTTTTTGTTGTGAATCCAGTACAGCTCATGATCCAACCACTGCCTCACTGCCCAGCACAATGAGCTCAGCCACCAGCCCTCCACAGGTAAGGAGGAAAAATTTCAATTTCAGAAATTTCATCATTTCTGAAATCAGCACTAGCTCTTAGCTGCGTCCAAGCATAACTGTAGATAAAATCTATGGCAGCCACAACCATATGAGAAGGGGAAGGGTGTATCTTATACAGTGAAATTAAAAAAAAATTGATAAAACGCAACTGATTTTGAGTGAGAATTCCAACGATGGTGGTATGCAGCCAATTTCCCATATAGCTCCAGAGGAATAATGGCACAGCTTTTGTCTCAGCAATATGCACCCCATTAATTCTAATGCACCCCTTAATTCTAACACCACAGACCCAATCCCTGTATTAGGATTGAATCATGATGGAACTGCTCTCTACCCACCAGAGCTGAGAATGGGCCCAACAAAACTGTATCAAATGGCAGAGTGTCAATGTTGATGTGTGTGTTGCTGGAGAACAACAGGGATTTATTTGTGAAAGTAAAACCATCAAAGCTCAATTCATTTGTTCTGACACTGAACAAAATGTCTGTCACTTGAAATACATTCCAAAGAAAGCCCTGAAACTGTACTTGCCTATGATGGAAAAGGATGTGTTTGTGTAAGAACTCTTTGTAATCTTATGTTTGTAAATAATATCACTATAGGGACAAATAATCACTCAATTACTTCTAACTGTAGAAACACTGTAGGATGCAATTTTAATTATTCAGCTTCTATTATATCCAATCAATGGTTACAGTCCAATTAAACTTAAGTTAAAATTTACTACCTATCCCCATCAGGAGAATCCTGTACTGGTGAGGAAGCCACTAAAACCTGATGACCTGTATCAACTGCTGGAACGTGGCCAAAATGATAGACAAAAATTCTAGTCACCATTCAATGCAGAAGAGATGCATCATGTCTTGGAAAAAGTGAAGAAGGAGGCACAATGGAGGGAAAAGTGAAGAAGGAGGCACCCACTGATGGTGGAAAACCTTTTTTGGGTTGGCATCAACAGCAATGTAATCCATATTAGGATGCTCCATCCAGTGGTAACCTTGTTCACTCTGCTTATATTGTGCCTGTTGCTTGTAATAATGCTGTATGTGAGACTAAGGGTTGTGTTTAAAGACTCTGAGTTCCTTCTGGCATGTGAGAAGGAATGCTTAATAAGAAAAGCAGGACTGTTGTACATCAGTTGTGTTCTTTTAGCTGTATTCTTTTGTCTGAGTGGCTTTGCTTAGCAAAAGTAGATAAAGCTGCTGGAGTTTTAGGCCATAAGCTCCACACTCTCACCAGCTCCAAGCTCCCACCTAGAAAAGTCAAATTTATCTTAAACTTCTGCTCAGTTACATGAAGGGAGGCCCTGAGACCAGTGTGAACTGGAAGATAAGGGGGCCATAACTCAGCAGGAGTTGCAACCCAGCCAGATAAAAGCAGCCAACACCCAACTGGAGACAGAAAGAATCCAACATGGAAAAAGAAGATCCTGTCCAAAACCCACCACTGGCCCAAGGGGTGTTTGCAAAGCACATGAGGGGTGGATGCAGGATGGGTGCCTTGTCTGGAAGGGTACAAAGGCCCAAGGATTTGTGTGCTCTGGGTCCCTGGCTGGAGGCACCCAGCTCAAGCTGTTCCTATTACTGTGCCTCTCACTTATTAAACTTATTTCTCCCGAAATAGGAGACTGCTGCAGGAAACCTAAGGCAAAGAGATTTCATTAAATTGGATTTTGGGTTTTTAAAGCTGACTTCTCTTCTTTCCAGAAACAGATGGTATGTTATTTCCACCCAAATTGCCAGGTTAGCATGCTACATACAAATGTAGCATCTTCTGGGGTGCTCCAAGCATTCACAAATATTACCTAAACCATCTTTACACATTAAGGTAATTCTCAGCTCAGCAGGTAAGGAAACAAAACATTTAAAAATTAAATAACTTGTCAAGGTCACATAAACCTGGAAGTCTGAAGTCAGAGCTTAACTATAAAATTCAGATGATCTTATTCCCAGACTTGCAGATGAAGTGCAAGCTATTTCTGGGGTGGAAAAAAAGCACTGAAAGCTGAAGTCTTTCAACAGCTCAGAATTTCCAGGACACTGCAGAGTCATAAGTGCCAGATGATTCTGGTCTTGTTCTATAATTTGCACTAACCAAACTGGCCTCAATATAAGACCTCTTCATTGGTCTTAAATAGCATCCCAACTGGTAGTGCATGCAAGCAAGTCCCTGGAAGTTTTCAGCTCTGAGCAGAATTACTAACAAAAAACACTGAAAAACAGTTTGCACATGTGACTACTGTATGTCTTGTAATGATCAGGCTGCTAAACAGAAACATAAGTTGGAACTGGATAGCTTTGGCAATAAGAGGAATGGCTCTGCCAACAGATATGTCTGTCACATTTTACTATTTTCAGTATGAAAACTAAAGGGATTCAAAACTTCTTTTGTAGGGTTAATTCAAGTGTCACTCCCCACATATGATTCCCTGACTGTACAAAGGCTTCAGCTGAGAGCCCCTTGCACCAAACCAGCCTAGGGAATGGGTGAACTCACTCAGAAGTGTCAGCAGCTACATTTGCCTTGCAAAATACCTTGGGAATACTGCTGGACTATTTGAATCCATGACATCTTTTAATTAAATATATTTTTGGTGCTAGTTGATGCAAGATTTAATTAAAGTCTTTATTAACTCGCTCCAGGAGCACCACATAGAGAAAGCTTAGTAGGAACACACAGAACAGTCCAAGCAGTATTTACTAAATATGTTACAATAAAGCCTATTAAGTCTCAAACCTCACAAAACAACAGAAGTCAGAATTCCTATTACACAGAAATACAAACAAGATATTAGAAGCAAACACAGTGATATCCCTTAATGTATCAACCAAATGCATAACATCTCCCTTTCTTCTAAAAAATTTAAAGACCTGGAGTGGCATAAACACCTCCAGCTGTAAATGTTCTGCACCAAAGCCCTCTGTCTGATGGGCATTTGTTACTAGATTTATTACTTCAACACTTAAATAATGTTTAGGTTGCTTTTTCTAATAAATAAGCTTTTAACCCTCTAAGAAACACCCACAAATCCCATCTATAACAAATCAGAACTCCCCTGAGGATGACAAATAAACCTTTTTTTCCTTCCAACCATGAGGCTATAACTCCTCTCTTGTACACTCATCCTTCCCAGGAAATCACCAACTGCAGCTCTGACAGCCACAACAGCAACATGTCAAATCAGCACAAAACCTTCACTAACACTCCCCTGAACTGCAACATACCAAGAACAACATTCCAGCAAATGCTCTGGAACAACAATTTTGATGTGGAAATAACAAAACTATCACTTCCATTAAATCAATTGAAAGCACATTTTTAAATGTTTCCCATCAGCAGGCACCAAAATAAGTCAGGTTCAAATCCATATTTTCAAAACTTCCCATGCAAAGCCTTTAATGTGCTGGCAGTGTCTTTGGTTCCAATTAAACATTTTGTCAGTGGGAAAGTTAACCCTGGCTTTCAACACACTTAGCTGGGGCCAAACAAAGACGGTTGATTCTGCCTTGTTTGACTCAGAGTTCTCCAGACTCCTGCTCTGAGTGTCAGATCCAAAACACCTGCATCCACTGTAAATTCAAATTTGTGTAATACATTTTAAGAATAAATTCCACTACTACTTTGCTTTTACTGGATTCCAGATCTCTATTTGCTCTCTCTCCTGAGGTGCCAGGAAACTAAAAGTAACATCCTGTCTGCTGTGTGAAACACCCCAGTGCTGAAAGCATTTCAGCTGAGCCACTGAGTAACTCAGATTACTGCATCAGAGGCCACATTTAGTCTTGTGGTAAGTGCTTTCTCTCCTTAGGTTGGTGGGGATTACACTCCCCAGCTCAAAATTCCTGGCGTTTTTTCAGTGACTTCAAAGAACTACTTGACTGCATATTTAATTCTGTAAACTTTTCCAAAGACAAAGAACAGCAAGATATATTTAGGTGTCTGACATAGAAAAAAGGCCTCCACAAAATCATTTATAGAAAATATTAACAGAATAACTGTTATTTTTCTAATGTCCAGACCAAGCTAAAAAAATTAATCCATTTATCCTTACCTGGAAATTTGGTGCCCAGCATAAAGCAGCAGTGCAGTCAAAAAGTACAGGTAAAGCTGAACCAGGTGTTGCCTTGGCAAAGTTAGGAGCACAACACTTAAGATGTAACCTGTAACAAAAAGCAGAAGCTGATATTTAAAAAAAAATGCTATCTAATACTGAATTAAAATAACATTTAGCATGTTCACAATTTAAGATGGGGACACAGAGGCTTTACTCCATATTAGTCATATTGAAGCCCACTCCAGCCATCAAGGTTGCATAAATCAAGGACAAGACCTGCCACAGCCTGGAATTTGTAGCTTTTTATCCCAGCAGTTCCTGCACTTCTCATTAGCATTTAGTGAGGCTGCTGAAAATGACCCAATCCAGCTTTACTCTTTAAGACCACAGCCTGGCTGCTCTGCAGCCTCTCCAACACGCAGAACCCTGACCCTTATTTTCAGAAGGATCTCACTCAGAGACCCACATAAAGCAGCACTTTGAAGTCCACTCCATAAGTGGGTGGTGCATGTCCAAACTCCTCCTTTCCAGACAGGCTGCAGGTCACAAACCCACTCATGGTGCCCTTACAAGTATTTATTTCCCAGCTCTCTCTCCATCACTGCAGTGCACTTGTGCTCCTTCTGAAGGTCAGCTCAAGTGCCTGGCACTGAAATCCATTTAGGAAAACAACCCAGCAACAGCCAACAACTCCCCTGAAGCTGAGAAAAAAATGCTAGAGAAGAATAGATCCTGACCCTCACAGCCACACCAGTCATGTCACATTTAAAGTTTCATACATTTATTCAGCAACATCAGGCACAGTCTTTTTAGCTAATTTATATTTTGAGCTTTTGAAATATATTTAATAATGCAACTCTAGATTAAGCAGTCATAAGCAATGGCACAACCAGGTATTATGAAACAGCTGGGGAACACAGCATGTTCCAGTATTTGAAAAAGATATTTCAGAGTCAGTATTTATGAAGAAGTATTTCAAGGCTGCTCAGTATCTGCCATGTTCAATAAGTCACCTCTGTAAAATTCTACCAACAGTTTGGTCTTCAAAATCTTGCAAGATGCTCCTAGAAAAGATAACAGACCCACAGTATGGCAAGCAGAGAGATCAATTCAGATAAGACAGATTATAGGATCAATGACAGACAAAGCCTATTTGCTTACCTTTTTAAAATACCAGTATATCATTTATGTATTTAACATTAAAGATAATTTTTCAATCACCTTCATGAAGCAGATGTGACAAGTTGCACATTTGTCTCAGGATGTGCTTTTTAAAAAGCTGAAATAATTGGTAGTATCTTTTATTAAAAATCAAGTGTCATACAAGTCACTAATTCTGTACAATATCACTTTGACCAGAGGGCTGGAGCACCTCTCCTGTGAGGACAGGCTGGGAGAGCTGGGGCTGTTCAGCCTGGAAAAGAGAATCATTTTTATTTTGAGCGTTTTTAAAGGGGCCTGAAACACCGCACTCCATCAGTCTCCTTCTAGCAACTCTTTTATACAGAATAACTTCCTTCTTCTTACAGCACATCAGATGTTCTACACCATCAGTTTTCTTCACAAACACCTGCATTTGCTGGAATTCCTGTTCACCACTTTCCTTCTACCAAACACACAAATGACAAGAGCAGGAACTCCTCAGCAGTCTCCACGAGGAGATTTCACCACCTTGCACCACAGCACAGCCTCAGGAGCCAGCTGCAGGGCTCTCAAACCATCTGCAGCCATTCCTACATCTCACCTCTGCTACATTCATCCCTGGATTCCTTTGGGAGGGACAATTCTCCCTGAGGAACAGCCCACAACCTCCTATCATTCCAGCACGAGTCAAATCTCTCTAAACCTCTCCTTCTCACTCTAGCCTGTGACTCACCTTCAGGTGGAGAACTAAATGGAGTTTATTATGCAGTCTTTTATTCCTCTATTACTCTATAAATAGTTTTAGAATGCCTGTTTACTGTATCTGTATTTAAGCTCTGTCATTTTTACCTTATTCTATCACAAGAAAGTCTGCTCCTTGGCCATGTGATGATGTACCTGAGCAATGGCAGATCATTTCTGTAAAAGTAACACGTTTTAGAGGGCAGTAACAAAGATGTGATACAAAGATGCAAGGATTTCAGCTATCGCTGAAGTTCATTCTTCTCTACATGATCACAAATTTAATCAAAATACTTAGGAACTTTCAGGATATAATGAAGAAGTGCAAAAAAAAAAATAAAAGGCTAAATTAAAAGATGAAGCAAGTGCTGTCACAGTGCCTTCTAACCAGCAGGCTTCCACAGTGCACAGATGCTCAGATCTGTGCAGGGAAGCAGCACGAGACAGCCAAGGTTACTGCAGAAGCTTCAGCAATGAACTCCACTGCTCAGGAGTTTGGGCTGGAATGTAAATGTTCACTTTGAAGCAGCCATTTGGTTTAATTGTTAGACTTTGAAGAGGGGGAGAGCAACAGACATTTAAAGTACTTCCCATTCAATCTTATTTACAATTTCCTCTTGTGACTCGGTAAGAGGGAGATTTCAGCACACTTCATACTGCAATATTTGCATTTTTGCTGCAGAGGCTCTATTCCCAAAGTGGTACCAACCTCATTTTTATCAACAAAGCTTCTGCCAAAAAAAAAAAGCCAAATAATTCTTTACCAACCCATCCAATTGCAGATGAAAAGGAAGACAAGCTCAAATTCAGACATACTTTCAATAATATTCTATTTCCTTTGTTCTCATACAGACAAATGAATTAATTAGTGTACGATGTAAATAAGATTCCACTTAAAAAAAAAAAAAAAAGACCAGGAAATGAAATTTCTCAGAGTAGCTTTCTCATCTAAATCATTACATTCTGTTTTCATTTGCACCTCCTCTGCCAGAAGAAAACACGATGCTGAGAACATTTATCCCTTTGGAGAGAGTCCCTACACACAAGGACTTAGAGTCTGAGAAACAATCATCTCACTGGGTAACCTCTGAGCAGGGGTTAACAATAACTAACCCTCACTTCCACCCAAATGCAGCTTTTGAGCTCTGTGTCAGCAGTGAGCACTCCCTTCCTTTGATTTGGGCTGTGCTATTTTTGCTCTTGGGACTTGGTGCATTGTCCCTTTTGACTCACCATGCACATTTCTGTATAAAGCAAGCAGCAGGCTCAGGGAAGCCCCCCAATTCCTGCCCCAGTAAAGGAATGGTTCTAAAACACATTAAAAACAATAAACAAAAAAAGATAAAGAAAAGACAGAATGATCTTTCCTGAATAGTCAGAGTGCTGTAGTGCCACAACACCAAGAGAGATACTTGCACCTTTATGCCTCCAGCTGTAAGGAGCATTACAGCAGACACATTCTGCCAACCTTAAAAATACACAGAACCCCACTCAGCTCCTATTCAGGAGCACAAGGAAGCAGAGAACTTCTACTGCCTCTCATGCAAGATGGTACAGATTCAGGCTCCACTGAAGAAAATAAACTGTGAAAATCATCCCAAGCAGAAAAGCAAAGTTGAGCACTGCTAGACAAGAACACTGGTGCATTAACCAGTTCATGACCTCATTTACAACCTGTTAATTCAGCTCAGTGAAAACCTCTGGCTGTGCAGGGCTCATTGCTTAGTGAGCAGCAGCTCACAGGCTGCCTTGCAGCAATCTCTCTCCATTTATGCACCACCAAGGTGTTCCCAGCTTCTCTCACCAGAATTACCTCTTTGCCAACTCAGGTGTCTGAGGTTTATTGACTGCACACCATGGAGGCTTCTGGAACATGATCAAAGTCACAACTCATCCTCTTTATGAAGCACTTTAGTGCTCATTTGCATGATTACAGATCCCTTGTGTCCATTTCATATTATCACTCACAGTTTCCTGCACATTGAGTCTAAAAGTGAGAACTTTGCACATCAAAGAGTTCATAACATTTCTTAATAAGGCCACACCAACTCTTGGAGTGCCAGAAAGTAGGAGCACAATTGCTTGGATTCTACCAGGAAATTAATTTAGGGGGCCCTGTTTTTCCATTTTCCCACATCCTGTGAGGGTAAAGGGTCCATGATTTGCAAAGCAACTTGCTGGGAAGCAGCAAGTCATGAGCCATCCCAACAGGCAGCTCTCCTGCCTCAGAGGGATCAGTGCACTCTGAGTCACTGCACTTCAGCCTAATCCTTGACTGTCCTCATTTCAGTTTGTTCAGACAAATATCTGGCCACTACATGCAAGTGCCAACAGAACAGGACATACCTCTGAAAGCCTGCTTTTGAGATGGTAGAAGTACTACAGAAACAACTGGCACCTTTATTTTCAGTGTGTCTAATTCTCAGGTTAACCAACCACCAGACTGGTTACACTGCAATTTACACACACATTTCATAAACTGTCAATGTCTAAATCATACATCTCAAGGCAAGATTTTTAAAAGATATACTTTTATATATCTGTCCTCCAGAAAATGCCAGAAAAGTAGTTCAAAACTGAGAAAGCACACATTTAAACATACTTGCACATATGGAAATTGGCATTTACTCAGTCATTGCTCAGAACAACTATAAACAGAGATCAGAAATCCTGTTATCAACATCTGCACATCTCAGTGAAAATAATGCCAACAAAACAATTTATTCATTACTGGGGTACTGCCATCAACAGCTGTTTCTTCAATTTTTAAATGCATAACAGATTGGGTACTTTAAGTATAAATAATCCAAGAAATTGTGTTCTTTACAGAGATTTGAAGTATTGTCTGAACGAATAAAATGGACTTTTGATTCTAGTTCTGCCACATGATTCAGAGGCTCTTTATAAATCACTAAGACAAGCTGCAATGCTGTCATGAGGCTGGTATTCAGAATCAAAAATTTTAAGCACCTCCTTTCAAAAACGCTGCTAGTGGCTCCTTTTCAAAAAAAAAAAAAAATAGCAATGTGGGTTTCCAAAAAAGAGACATCAGCTTTATATAGAAAAGCTACCTGAAAGTATCCATATGCTGAGAAAGCTGCTTAGGAAAAACCTACAACATTTAGGGAGCAGTAGAGGAATCTTCAGTCCTGAGTCAGAAAATAAAAAAGGCTGTGCTGGATTTTGAGCATGGCACACTCTCTACCTCCTCCTGTGTCCTACCAACTGCAGCACACACTGCATTTTATCCAAGAGAATGAGAAGATGTAACAAGTGATTATTTTAAGAAATAAAGACCAAGTCCATGTCATCAAATTGCACTTGATTAAAAATAGCTACAGTTTAAAATTAAATAGTAACACTCAGAAAATAGTTCTACTAGCCATTTATCTAAGTGCTGCTGGCAGGAGAAAGACAGGAGACATGAAGCAGCAAAGCCAGAGATGCTGATTCTAAGCAGGACCTCATCTTTGTATGCATTAACTGTGTTCACACATTTAAGTCATGCATCCTCTCTTGCAATTTTAGGGAATTTGTTTCTGTAATGAAACAACTAATTTCTTCTTACACTGAAGCTTCACTTGGCACTTCTTACAGTGCTTCTACCAGAGTAGGGTATCTTTCCCCTTAAAAGGCAACACAAAAAAAGAAATCTAAATAAAAGATCTCTTTAAGCTCTTGTGCTTTATGTAGAAGAAGTAGACAGACCAAAGGGTGCAATCAGCACACAAGGGCAGGAAGTCCAGCAGGTTTCTCCTCCCTCAAGCCCCCCTCATAAAAGCAGCATTCATAACAAGCAGCTTGCACCTAGCAAGTGATGTGACCAAGAGAATAAAGTATTAACCATGCAGTTCAAGAAACTGTCATTACCAACAGGCTTGTGAAGATGACACATCTCCCACCTATTCCAGAGATTCAAGCACCTTTTTTTTCCCTGAGAATTTCTTTTTATTTTTTGTAATAACAAAGAATACAGTTTAAGATAGAAAACTGCTCTATTTTTACTCTTGAGTAAGAAAACCCTGTATTTTGTGCAATTCTGTGCCTCACCCATGACAGTGACTTAAATTCCAAGCCTGACTCTGATTATAGGTTAAGCTCATGACTCTTTCCATCTAGCTCAGAGTATTTACCACTTGGCTCAAACAGCATTGCTTTGCTCTTCTTCACAGGAGGAAATTACGTGGTTTCAACTTTTTTCCACCTTCTCCACCAAAAGAATACAAAAAGAAGTGTCTGTTTTCTCACAGTTGCTCTACAGTCCAGAAGAAAATGGAGAAGTCTGGCAGTAAGTGCTAATCTACCCTGCACAGAGGTTTCACCAATTCTAGCCAGAAATTTATCTCTGCTGTTTGCACTGCTCTGTGCATATTTAGTTAAATTTCATGCAGGTGAACTTGTGGTTGAGTGGTTATCAGGACCAAGTATTTTCCTTTGCTCAAGCAGATAAGGGCTGTTTCATGGAAAGATATGAAAAGGAAAAGTTGTTTAAAAGAACAAAGTACATTTTAGAAGCTTTTATTATACTCACAGTACTGCTAACTGGAATGGGAATCACACAAGAACACACATCATTTCACTTGTTACATTTAAATAGAAAAGACATTCCTGGTAACCCCCAGTTCTGAACAAATTTCCAATTCTGTCTCCTTAGTTCCAGGAAAAGGTTCACTATATAAAGATTGGTAGAGTTTATTAATTTTTAGGGCTCTCTAATCAAATTGTTCCTTGAGCATCTGCCTGAGATAGATGCACCCAATTTCCTCAGCTGCTGGAAGCACTTATATAGCACTATATATAGCACTACAAGATACTGGCTTGTAGAAGAAATTCAGTGATTGTTTGATATTGCAAAGCTGTCACTGCATTTGCTGATAGTGTTTCCTAACTGCAAATATGAACAGAGGATTTTTCTTTTTCCTAAATAAAGCAGATTAGTATGTTGAAACACATCCACGGTGAATTGTTGCTTAAATTATATGCTGGCAGTTAATTTCCTCAAATGTATCTTCAAAGAAGCTCAATTCTCCAAACTGGTGGAAAAGTACTTTGTTTTCCCTACAAATCCAATTTATATATTTTGATACATCATCTTAATTAATGTTATACTCTAAAGCAGTGCAACTAAATCTATATAAAATGTCATGGAACCATGTAAATTGATTTAGCCCAGCTTTACCCTGACTCAGCTTAAATCCCCAACAACCAAGGAAATGAAACACAGCAACTTTATGTGTAAAGTTTTGTCACTAAAAATTGTCTGAAAATCTTTTAAAACAAGCACCTTGTTTGACGATTTAGAAGCCCTTCTTGCTCAGCAACCACCAGTTGGAGAAATAGAAGTGCATACACTCAATGTCATAAAAGCAAGAAAGAACTGCTGAGTGATTGTTCACCAGGACAAAAGTACCCCTTGTACAAGGAGCAAAAAGTCAGATTTCACTGATTAAGTACAAAAATAGCAACCAGATGGGAAATTCTTTGGTAACAATACCCACCCCCTCTGTAGTGTTTTTTATTGGGGTATCTCAACATACTTTAACAAGGAAATGATCATTAAATGCCTGTTAAAAGGGGCTTTGTCATAGCTGGAAATTACCCACTGCCATCTTGAAAATCTACTGCAAAGCTTTTAATTCTGCATTAGAACCTGATCTGATAAAGTGATCCCTAAAAGCTTTGTGTGTGCACACAAATGCAGGAGAAAGCCAGCTGTAGGTACAGGCCAAACAGTCCTGTGTCACATTCACCAGCTGCAAACAGAGCTGTCCTCTCCCACAGGCAGAGGAAAAGGCAACTGTGACACCAAGGTTTTGTACTGCAAGTACATTGTCATCCCAGCACCAGGACAGGGGAGCCATAACAAAGAAAGCTGCACACACTTTTAGTACAGTAAATGATTTCCAGACAACAGGCGTTACAAAAAAAGGGAAGCCTCATGCCAACACTTACACAGTCAGGATTAAAGTCAGGACATGCTCCTTCAAAAGCCCACAGTTTCCTAACTGCTTAAGTAAAGTGTGTTTCCTTTAGCTGACTGCAGTGCATCTTTATCTTCCAAAACCATCTACAAGGAAGAAACTCTGCAGAGTGGTTAAATTATATGCTAGCCCCTTCTCTCCAAGCCAGGCAGTGCTCAGGCAGATGCTTGCCAGAGATCAACCTCAACTGCCCAAATCCAATCCCTAATTTACCCCATGTGCAGATGAATCACACTCTCACCTGGAGAGCAGGTCCCAGAACCCCAATCCTTTCATCTCCCAAAAACAGACATCTGGCATTCCAGAGCTAGACTTGCAGGCCAAGGTTCACACCTCAGCTGCCTGAGCTGAGGCAGTAATTTTGTCCATTTATCTGCAACACAAGGGCTGGTTACCTGCTCGAATCCACTCACAGCACAGAGATGGTTCAAAGGGTGTAAACTGAAGAGCCAAAATGGTGCAGCAGAGAAAACTAAATTTCTAGTGCTGTGGTCAGTCCAAACCAGGCCACCTTTTCTCTAGCCTCTTCTTTAATGTTTTTATACTTCTTGTCTGCACAGCATTTCAGTCAGACACCTGCCAAAGTCCCTGTGCTCTTCTTTCAGGACATCAATTGTGTTTCCAAACACCAGGTTTACTTGTAAAAGCTTAATAACAACAATCAGTAAAAACCCTGGGCAGGATTTCTTTGCTGCTAACATAAACTGTCCCTTAGGCAGAATGTAATGAATGCATTGTCATGTTATTCTCTGTAATCAATATATTAACATGCTGTTACTAAATTCTTAAAATTCTTGTAGCAAGTCAAAAGGTGTTTAGTAGAGTACTATTTTCTCTTGAATAGATCTATACTTACCCACATAATGCATATTAAGGGCCAAGTACTTGTACTGGAAGAGAGGGTTGTTGTGCAGGCTACTTCTTTGGATCTGCTGGAAGAATGAGCTGACATCCCATCTGTACAAGACATCCAACAGCATGATGCTGGGGACCCTTAGGGCCACGTTTAATACTGCCTCCAACTTCTCCTTTGCAGCCATTCTCTTCCCTTTCTGTGAATTGGCAGCAGACTGTAAATAGCACAAGAGAGAGAAGAGTAATCAGATCAATCCCACTGTACAAACAGCCATTAGGCTTTGTGATCCCATGAATGGGGCTTCCTGTGTGGCCACAAACGGCTGAATGAATCAACTGAGTTAAACTCAAATCCAGACAGGACAGCTTCTATTTTGGCTATATAAAGGTCAATTTGCTAGCAGTTTTTTTCCATGGTGACACTGTAAAATGGGGGGAGGGCAAGTTAATGACATGAAAATGGTCTAAGGGGGTGTGCACCGTTCTTATTTACACTCATTGAGCAGCTGAGATCTCAGTGAAATGCCCCAGTGTGGTAGGTGCTACATAAACATTTACATGAACAGCATCAGAATGCAGGACTCTATGCTTTAGAAACCAAACACCAACAAAATTCAGACACTACATCCATCTAGCTTAGCACTATTTCTGTGTCTCTCAAATTAAATAATCACCAATTAAGGCAGATCTGTAAATATTTTGGATTCACTTCCTCAATGCAAATTGCAATAAATAATTTTCAAATACCAAAAAGCTTTAAAAAAATCATTTGCAGCCTTCATTAACTTCTACAAATTTATCTACTTATATAATTTGAGGGCTGTGTGTTTTGAAGATTGGGACCAATAATGCAACTAATTCTATTCATTTCTATATAACTCACAACGAATCATACAAACAAATGACCATATCCTCACTCCTGAATGCTAGAAGGTAATTTAAATTTGGAGTTTGCCATCAGGTAAGATGGATGATGCACAACAAAAAACGGCATTTTTGTTTTTTAAACAGCTGGTCCACAACAGCATCTCAAAAGTCACCAACAAAATAATTTGAAAGAATAAAAGGATCAGTTTGACATCCTGTCAGCAAAGACTGACAGTTGTTCCTAAGTGAAATGTGCTGGTTTTACCATTCACCACCTGCCCATCCCTTGAACATGATTCACTGCAGGCTGCATTAGAGAAGTGCAGTTGAGGATGGGGATGATCCAGCAAGTTTTTATCCACAAGAAGCCACTCAAAGTAAAATCACCAGCAGCACAATCAGCCCCCCATGAGGTCAGACTTAAGAAAGGACTCCCAATACCAATTATTAGGGGGACAATTGGAAAGAACTGCAGCCTGAGCAAAGATATGGAAAACCTGCACTTGAACTACACTTTTAAATAAAGTTTTACAGGACTTTATTCATATTGTCCTTGTGTAAATTATAAAAGCTTTTGCAGCTGTGCAAGTTCTTTACCTCAAGCCAGCACGGAAGTCCAGCATGAAGTGAAACCATGCAAATATACATTAAGAAAAAAAACACAGCCCAAATAACTAAAAAAACCCAAGACCTCTCACTTACACACAAGCCTCATGTGAGGTTTTATTTGTGTTGCCATGGCCTAGATGCCACTGCAAACTGTTGATGTCACACCTCTCAAGCCATGATGACATAAAATTAACTCAGCTCAAGAAGTCGGGACAGATCAAAACTGAGATGTGGCTCAATAAACCACAGGTTGCAGGGCTGCTGCCTGCCATTCTCTAGCCCACAGTCTGATTTTTCAAGTTATGTAAATGCTGGCACTTTTTACAGAGCTCTTGCACCAGCTCTACAAACCCCAAGGGGAGCGCATCCTTCCCCTCATGCAGGAAGTGCCTTCCAACCACAGCGGGCACCCCACACAACACCAGCATTTCACACAGCTGCCCTACACACATTAAAAGGTCAGCCAGAAGATTACAAATATTTAGATTATTTACAAAACTACCACCCAAGCAGCTACTACAGAATCAGAGCATTCAAGATTTTGTGTGAATAAAAGACTGAGTTTAAAGTGATGGTATTGTACAAACAGAAGTTGGGAGTTACACAGGTTATATACACAGAGATACAAAAATTACAAGCTTAAATAATTCATATCAAAATATTTTAAATGTCCCAGAATTCTCAAAAATCTGTGGGTTTGTTAAGTTCATAAATTTAATCAAAACTCAGAACTTAGAAAAATGCCTCCCCATTTTTTACTAGGTTCCTTTTCCAAGTAGATCAGGATGAGGGGAGGGATGAGCAGGGACTGACAGGTTTTCATTCTGCCATAAAAATATCCACAAGTAAAGTGACAACAAGTGCCTGGTATCAAATTACATTCTCAAAACTGTCAAACCTTTTTCAGTCATCTACAACAACCAAACATGCATGACAAGAAGGTAACTTTCACTTGTGCTTTCACTTTCCTTAATTAATCCAAAAAGAGAATTACATGGACAACTTAATACTGAAAATTAACTTGAGGATCAGCACATCCAAATTAAGCTGAAAAATTCTGCCTCTTAAACTCATGCACACATACTTGAGACACAGCAAATGAAATAGGGCAGCATTTAAATTATCTAAAAGAATAATTACATTTCAAATGCTGCTAAAACTAAAGCAACACAAACTTTGAAAACCACATCATGCCGCAACGGAAGTGCTGAGGAGCAGCCACTGCAACTCCACAGCATCTTCTGTCCCTGAGTGACAAAAAAACCCCAATACTAAGAAGAAACCCTTTAAAATTAACTCCACTAGAAATGCGGATGTGTTAAATAAAGGCTCAGTTGTAATGGCTGCCAAGTTCCAACAGAACGAAATAGAGACAAGCAAAGTCCATTGCTCTAAGCTCATTATATTGTAAAGAGCTCTCACAATACATTATTTTGATTGGTGAAAAACAAACAAAAAAACAACCACAACATTAAACCTCTAAAACCTTTAGATAAATGATGATGACAGGAGTTGCTGGATGTTCAGACGTTAGGAAAAAAAAAATAGGTCACTTGTTGTGCAAAGCCAAAACATGGACTAGGGAGCCACTTGTTTGTGTTTCAAAATTTTTTCCCATGATTTCAAACATCTCCCTGTTCCAAATTAGAGTAAGAAAAGGAACAATCTCAGGAAGACTGCCATGGTTTAACTCCTGCTGGGAATTAATATCACACAGCCACTTGATCACCATCACCCCTCCCAGTGGGATGGAGAGGAGAAGTGAAAAAAAGGGCAAAAACCTTGGGTTGTAATAAGAACACTTTAATAAATAAAATTATGATAGAATAGTGATAATGATGGCAACTGTGGTGAATGGCAGATAATAACAAATAAAAAAATAAAAAATAAAAAAAAAAACCCAAGAGAAACCAGTGCCACAATGCAGTTGCTCACCACCCACTGACCAATGCCCATCCAGTCCCTGAGCAGCAGTCGGTGTCTCCCAGCCAATTCCCCCCTGTTCATACTCTGGGCATGAGGTTCTGTGCTGTGGAATATCCCTTTGCCCACTTCCCCCAGCTCCTTGTGCACCTGCTCACTGTCAGAGCACAGGAAACTGAAAAGTCCTTGATTTAGAGCAAGCACTGCTTGGCAGCAACTAAACCATTGGTGTGCCATCAACATTATTCTTGTACTAAATCCAAAACACAGCACTACACCAGCTACTAAAATTAACTCAATTCCAGCAAAATCCAAGACCAAGAACTTCAGATTTCAGATCTTAAGCTGTGCTATTTGGCCAAAACAACCATTTAAAAAATTCCCTTTATAACTGATTGTTCAAGGAACATGGAGTGTTCATTTTTGTTTAATAACAATTATATTTCAAAAATGCCTCCCTCCCCAGCACACCCATTTTGTCAATAGCATATTCCTGATTAGCCTTAAAGAAAACAGTAGAATTGGCCAAAATCAATTAAAAGAAAAAGGGAAAAACTCCTTCAAGTTCGTCCCAGCTCATTCCATCAGCAGAACAGACCATCTTGAGTGTGATCACACAGCACATACCCTCTCAAAGATAACACACATTTTTCCTTTCACAGAATTTTTTTTCTGAAGTTTTATCACAACAAAATTTTGCCATTACAGCTGAAGCTGTGAATTCTGCCACTTAAACCAGTGTAACTGTTGCTTCTGCATCAACATAAATATAAATCCATCACATCACTGGCAGAAAATATGCCCTGGTAAAGCAGCACAAGGGGCAGCAAACAGGTACAAAATTACATTAACAGAGAAAAGTTTGTACATTTAGGTACTTAATTAATCATCAAGGTACTTAATAGTTACAGAAAGAAACTGGAATACCTGCAAATGTAAGTTATTCCAAGCCTATTGCCACCAAAAATCACCACAGAAAGTAATTCCAGTCAAATCAGAACCTCAAAACCAGACTTGATCCTGCAACATTCAGCCTCACATCTGTGAACAAGATGCTCATTCTGCTACAGCATCACAATCTAAAATACTTGGCAAGATTGACTAAAATCCAAAAGAGAGAATTTCAACTTCTGTTTCTCACATCCATGAAACTCTAGTTACTCTGGATACATCCGTTAACAAGCGGATTCTGGTCTGTAGTTTAGTTAGATTATTTTTCAGTAATAGGTTCTGAAACTAAAAATATCACCAGGAAAACCTTTTGTTTTCCTTTGAGGTAAACTTGGCTAGACAGGCTTTGAAAAAGGAAAAAATATTTAAAAAATGAACCCAAACAAAATATAAAACATACAACTCCAGTCTGTAGCTGTAGAAAAGTTCAGTGTCACAGTCCAACAACTAAAATTAGACCCATCAGCTGGGTTCTACCCACTCAGTCCCTTCTTTACACCTGTCCTGGTCTGAGAAGCAAAAAGAATTTGAATTTCAGAAGAATCCCATTCTTCAAAGACTTAGATCCTTCTATCATCAGTTTGGGAGGGAGAGAACAAAGGGAAGCAAAGGGAAGGAACAGGACTAAAAGGTTTATCAAATATGCACTTAGAAAAGAATCTCCCTGTGTGATTCTGTAGAAAAACAAAAACAAACCTAGAACTCGGAGTAGGTGAGTCACCAATCCATCAAAAGGGCTCTCTCCTTCACAGACAGTGCCAAGGAAAGGAAAAGACTGCCTTGCTCCCATACAATTGAAACTGGCTGACAAGGACAGCAATCAGATTTCTGCTGAGAAGGACGGATCCAGCGAGATCCTGGGAGCAGGAACAAAGCCCTGGAACGCTGCGGACGTGCACAGCAACAGCGGCACCGGCACCCAGGCACTGCTCCCAGTAATGCTCACCCTAGATCACTGGAGGTGTTCAGGAATTTCAAATAATAACCAGAGAGTATTCAGCCTTCCATTTAAAGGTTTAGAGAGTCAGTCAGCAAACAGACAGCTTGATCTTGCTGTGTAAGCAGTTAACAAGAACAAACAACATTTTCTTTCTCCTTATTTTCTTTCTTATTTTTTCCCTTTTCTTGCCTTCTGCTCTAACGATATGGATTGCTATACAACTGCTGCAGTGGTGTGCCTGAAGAACTGGTATTTCTACCTAGGAAACACAGTAATTCCTACATTCCTACTCATCCAAGACTCATTCAGCTGTGAACTGTAGCACAGCTAAGGTTAACCATTCCAAACAAATACAGCACGTGTTCTGCAAAAGCAAATGTTACTGCAAAATAAATTAGGTCAAACTCTTCTCTGTTCACAGGGACTTCAGTGAACATGAATTCACATTTTTAAATTCATATTAAAAATGGACAAAAGCAACTACGGAAGGTTAATTGCAAAGAATAAAAAAATAATCTACATTTCCAACTTTCATTAATTTGAGCAAATTTTATATGAGGGGAAAGAAAACCAATCCAGGAAATGAAGATACATATCACACAGCTGTGAAGATAAAGTTTTCCTTAAGGATTTATTTCTCAACTATATTTATACACTATTAACAGTTTCAGCCCACTCTCAATTATACAGCAAGTGCATTATATTATTTACTGGTAGCCTGTAAAACATCCTGTGGCTTTTATTTTTCATAATGAGCAGGTAAGACAAAGGAACTGAACTCAGGGACTAACATGTGTTAACAAAG
The DNA here is from genome assembly GCF_023055355.1 of Agelaius tricolor. Lineage (NCBI taxonomy): Eukaryota > Metazoa > Chordata > Aves > Passeriformes > Icteridae > Agelaius > Agelaius tricolor. Next base: position 15,135,051 of record NW_027269278.1, read on the forward strand.
GTTAACAAATCCACCAGGTATGCAGCAAAATCCTTCCTTCTGTGCATTCCTATGGGATCCACACCCTGCCTGCACATGATCAGTTCAAATCCACTCACACTAAGAGGGGCTGCATGGCTTTGAGATCACAGCTTAGCTGGGCACCTGAAAGACAGCCAGCTAATTCATTAAAATTAAAATATAATTAATAATATCTTTAATTAAAATCTTCAGAAGAAAGTCTAGGTTGACTCAACAAACCAAACTGCTCCAAGGTCCTCTCTGGCTCCCTGGCCTCTCACCAGTTCAAGGTTTGGTTTATTAACCAGTTATTCAGCAGTTTTTTTGCCATCACAGCCCATGTTTGCAAGCCCACACCTACAAGCCTGCCTAACCACATTTGTATCAGCACATTCTGAGAAAATCTGGGCAGCAATCCCAAAGTGCCTCTGCAGAGGAGAGAATACCCAGAGGAGCTGCACACGGAGCATTAATGAGAGCCCGAGATGATGCAGTGACATCCCACCCCAGAGAGCTGGATCCCAGGAACACCAGCCACAGGCAAAGCTCACAAAAAACCCTGCAACCCAAATGTGTTACCAGGATGAAGCCACACGACGAGATGAAATCTATTTCATCCTCCACAGTTGCTCAGGCAGTTTTTAGCCATTTCAGACACAGCCTATGTTTAGAACCTGCAATGACAATAACTAGCTACCAGACTGGTAAGAAGTTAAAATAGAAAATAAGACTTTCAAGATTTCTCTAGGTCAGCACTGATAAAGTTTCCATTGCTGCTGCTGCCTTATCTGTTTTCGGAATCATGTAAATAAAGCTTCGAGGCCTGTGAAATAGGCAGCTCAGCTTCCTGCAGCACCAGACTCGCCTGACAGAAATATCAAACACACAGTGGAAATACCCAGAAAAGTTCCCTTTAAAACATGCTCGAACTCAAGATACGCAACCAAAGAATTCTTCCAGAAAAGCTCCTCAAGATGAAGTGGCCACTTCTGAGTGCTGCTCCCAAGAATGCTACTAATTACAGAGCAGCAGGGCCTCTGAAACGAGAGATGCTGGAAGGGCAGGGAAACAGGTACAGATGCCTGAATCACAATGAAGGACTGGACTTGAATACACACTTAAAAAGCAAAGTGATGGTGAACTGTCCACTCTAACCACAGCAAACACTGCCAGGTGTATTTGGAGCTAAAAATGGATTCGGAAGAGTAAATCACCACATGGGTTCCCGAGGAGGGGAAGAGGAGCCATCTGCACCGTTCGAAGAGGAGGAAACCGGCCCAAGTTTAGCAAACAGCTCGGAGAAGGTTGGTGCGAGCCCAACACCAAACACCAAGCAGGCTCACAGAGTTTTCCAGGACACACCCATCGCTCAGAGCTCACGGGCATGATGCTCCTTTCTGCCTCTGCAGCTGCGGAACTGGACCGAGATACCGATCTCTGCCCATCCTCTCTCCCAAAGGAAGGAATTCCCCAGCAATTCTTCCAACGAACTTGCTCAGTTCATGTCTCTGTCAGAATCAAGTGGCTCTAACATCAGTAGCTCCTCAAGGCTGATGTAAACAAAGCGAATCCTTGCTCTGGAGGAGCAGCATTTTATATTGCTCTGTAAGATTGCTGATGAACCTTCTGTGTAATGGTGGTCGCAAAGACAACCATTTCCCAATGCTAATGAGTTCAGCAATTAATTAAATACTTTAGTGATATTATGACTCGAAAACCAGAGCTGATTACCAGTTATTAAAGCTAACTAGAAACAAAAAAGATACAGTTTCGCACGCACAGGCCCCCACCTATCTAAGATAACCAACAAAAAAAAGCCAAGGTTACAGAAAAACTGAAGTCATGGGGTGCAATAGCTTAGAGCGCCCACCTAACCAAAGTACTTTTTTCCATTTTTAAATCTATCTTCATTAGCGCTACAAGAATGATCAAAAGAATTATTTCCTTCTTCTCCTCTCCAGTTTTATCTCTACAGACACATTACAAGCCCAGACGAACCCTAACTGAAATATATGTGAAAGTATCCAAGTCTGAAACACAAGTTAACAGAAACTCCTGTACTAAAAACTGTATAAGAAATGAATACCGCAACACCTACAGATTTCAAAAGAAAAGTATTCTGAATGAGATCACAAATGGCTAATATTTATGAGTCAAACATATTACACTAATCTCACTTTTCTTTGGTATATTTCGCCCATAGCTTCTAACATTCTCCTTCATTCGCTGATGCTTGCAGCATTACACACACAAAAAAATTTCACATTTTCTTCCACTTTATTCCCCCAATCGCATTATTTTATGCACCAGGTCCCACACACACACCCCCAAAAAGGCAGCACAACCAGAAGGTAAGAATCCCTCTAAGAGCTCCATCTGTCACAAGTATACTTGGTACACAAAACTACTCCCGAGCACAGAAGAAAAATGAAAATTCTCATCACAAACCTTATTTTATAAGGCTACAGAAGGTCTCATAAAACCGACTGACATAAGTAGGGAAGATGCAAAGAGCCCTGTTCTCCACGCCACGGGCAGGCTGCTCCTTACATAAGCATGACCATATGCTCCAGGGCCCGTCTCCAGGAGAGGTGCCCGGCTCCGCTCCGTGTCCCAGCCGGGCCGGGGGATGCTCAGCCGGCTGCGGGCACCGGCGGGCACGGCCCGACCCCAGCCAGGGCACAGCCCGACCCCAGGCAGGGCGGGCAGCTCCGCAGCGCTCCGGCCAAGCTCTGTCAGGGCTGCGGGAGCCCGCAGCTCATCCCCGGCTCCAGCACGGGGATGCGAACCGCGGCCCCCTTACCCTTACCCCACTCCCCGACAGGACACTTATTCCCCGCCCGGCGCAACTCCCGCGCTCACCGCCGGCGCCGCGGGCAGCCCCGCGCATCCTGCCCGGCCCCGCTGAACTCCAGTAACCCCGGCGGCTCCCGGCGCCGGCGGAGGAGGGGAGCGGGGAGGGGAAGGGGGGCGGAGGGCGGGGAGGAGCGGGAGGGGGGCTGCGCGCAGGGAAGGCCGGGGAGGGAGCCCCGGCACCGGCGCGGACGCGCGCGGGAGCGGCGGGGGCGCAGAGGGGCGCGGGAGTGGCGGGCGGGGGGCGCCGCGGGGGCGCGCGCGCGCGCGCGTGCCTGAGGCGGCGCGTGCGGGAATCACCTGAACCCGCGGGGTCGCCGCCGCCTCCTCCTCCTCCTCCTCTCGCTCCTGCTCCCCGGTGGCGCGGCGGTGGCTCCGCGCTTCTCACACCGACGGCGGCGGTTCGGTGCCCGGCGGCAGAGCGGCTCCTCGAGGCTCCATGGCCGCGCCGCGCCGCCTCAGGGCGCCGCCGACTCCCCGCGGCCCCGCGGACGGGCGGCCATGGCCCCGCTGCCTGCGCGCGCGCGCCGCCCCTCTCCGCGCATGCGCACGCCCCGCCCGCGGAGCGGCTCCTCCGCTCCCCCCGGGCAGGTTCGGAGCGGGGGCGGAGGGAGCAGAGCCGCGTTTTGGGGGAAAAGAGCGGGGATTTGGGATGAAGAGCGCTCCCCGCCCTGAACGGGTTCTGTCCATAACGCCGGGACCCTTTCGCCCGCCCACACCCCTGAAAGGCAGAGACTGGGGTTTAAATTCTGATGGGAGCGCAGGGGTTTGGGTCCTCTCGGGACGTGCGGACTCGCCAGGGCAGCTGCGAGTCTGGGAGATGACTCAGAAAAGTCGGTCAGCAAAATTTCAGGTGGTGTCTGAGCAGATGTGTAAAAGGCAGCCCTGCTATTTTAATAATACTCCTTACTGGCCTTGTGGAACACAAAGTGCTGTATTACTTTCAAATACTAAGGCTGACTCTGGTTTTTCCAGTGTTGTACTGCAGAGCCTCCAGTCACCTTCGCTGCGAGTCCGACCAGAAAAGCACCAGATTTGCTGTATTATCGCACTGTCATTTTTCAGCTGGAGACCCGACCCAGGGGCTGCTCCCTCACAGCCCAGCCCAGCACGCTATAGTTTCATACTTTTCAGCTCACAGATAGTCTCACCAATATTTACTCATCCTGTCAGGGTTGCATGGCCAAGCCCTAGAACACATTCTTAAATGCTACGGAAAAAATTATGACAGAAAAGGAGTAATGCTTTTTACCTTAGTGTTTAAAAAAAATACAAAGCCACATTGTCTGGAACATGAAAAAAAAAAACCACTTTGCTGTGGTGAGGAATGAGGGAATACACTGAACTGGAAAATCCTGTAGTTCACAAGGGTTGGGCTGGCCAACTTAATAACTGCTTTTTTCCTTCCATCTCTAATGAACTGGAGCATTCACAGACATAGGTATTAACAATACCTCATCACAGCGTCTTTAACTCTGTGAAGCAGAGATATTAAAATAAAGGTTTGGGTGTCTGTCTGCATTATGCTTTGCAAAATTACTTTGTCTAAGTACCTGAAGGTTTTCTAAACTCCAGGAGAGAAGGGTAGTTTGAACACATCCATCCTCAGATGGTGCATTTGGTATTCACCCTGAGCCAGTCTTCTCCTAACTCCAGTCACTCCAGAATGCAGCAGGCAGGAGATCAAATGGCACAACTGACAGGAGCCTCCCAAACCTCTGCAGCTACCAAGGCACAGCTCAGCACCATTTTTTACAAGCTTCAGATTTTAATACAATTTAAATAAAACCAGCAGGTTTTGTATTGCAAAATGTTTATCTTGAGTCTATCAGTTTTTGCAAGGCTTCCTAAATTAAATTTAGAAAGAACAAAGCTGCAGACCCAGCCAAACAAAGGACACCCACATGTGGTTATTACTCATAAGCACTCTGTGCTCTGGTCAGGCTTAGGAGGTTCACTGAGCTCCTCCTGCACAGAGCTTCTCTGACCTGCTCAGTGTCCCCAGTGATTGCACTCTGGTTTTACATATCTGTTTATTAATCCAATGTTTTACATATCTGTTTGTTAATCATGCCACTGTCACCTAATCCTTTTCTTGTACCTGGGGTAAACACTGCTCCAAACCCTGGATTTCTGCAGAGGACATGGGAAAAGCTTCACCAGTCTCCAGCCACCCCATTCTTCTGGCTCAGCCCACTCACAACTGCATCCTGTTCCACACTTGCCAGCACCCCACTTCTTATCACAGGGAATATAAACCAGCTGTCATATAAGGCATAAGAATTTCAGCTCCATTTCTAGGGGCTGCTTGTCTACTCATGCCATACATGGAAAAAAAAAATCATGAGTCACTTCTTGTCTATTCTTTGTGGGCTTGGTTCAGTGCTGACTGAGGTTGGGGTGATCTCTAAGTCCTACCTCTGCAGTGCTGCTTGGGAGAGAAGACAGCAAGCAGCAGAGAGAGGCAGCTGCAGAAAACAACAGGAATTTATAGGAGTTGGAGTGGAAATATCTATTATTATTTTAGCAGTAATTATATAATGAAAGTATTGTAGAGTTCCCGCTTCAGTTTGCAAGCAAACAATAGGAGATGAACCCCACATTTATTTCATTCTGTCCTCTCTCAGCATATTCTGGAAATGTGCTACTTCACAAGAGCAAAGGTTTTCTAATGAGCAGATCAGGTAGGTGGGCATTACTACTGTCTTGTCAGGCATGGCTTTTTAAAAACACCTCAACTTTCTGCCTCATTTCTCCAGAATTTTGAAAGCTTCTCCTGCATCTAACACTGGGTGGCTGAGAATTCTGAACTCAATGATTATTCATCTCTCATTATCAACAAAGGCCTTTGGATTCCAGAATTTCAGTGATCAGCAACTGAGGACTGAAGGGCACCGCTATGGTGACATCTCATTAAAACTTTGAAAAGACTTTCTCAGAGTTCAGAAAATGTGGAAGCTTAATTTGTCCATGCAGATGGACACATGCCAGCACCCCAAACTGCTTACAAAGAAAATCCCTCATAAGAATTCTCAAAGAGCAGCAAAATATGCTGATGTGGAAGGTCACTGCATGCATAAGGTGGACAATAACATAGGCAGTTTCATTTGAAGCTTTTTATAAACCATTGATTCAAAAAATATTCATACATACATATGCAAAAGCAAAGGAATGTCCTAATGAGTAGGTTATTGGACAAAAAGTAAACCAATGCAAAAATTAAGATTGCCTGTGAAAGCTAATTTGGTACCTCATGTATAATACTGGTGGCAGCCAGTCCCCAAAGCCTTTGTGCTCATTCCCTTCTTGCAATTTTATCCCATTCACTAAACAAAGGAACAAATATGTTTAATTAAAAGTTTCATTCCTGCAGAAACCCATGCCCAGAAAGAGAACTTGGGAGCATTACTGGGCAATGGCAACAGAGTCAGTGCATCTATCTCTGATTTAACTACTCTCACTCTAGAATCCCATCTCAAAAATTCCTGGTTTTCACTATCTGTGACCCTATTTCCTAAATTTCTTGCCATCACTTAGCTTCTCATCATCTCCTAATTTTTCCTCTCGTTGCTGCTGCTTTTCAGAGCAGAATTCAGCTGTTTTCTCAATTTCCTATTTGTTTTTACACTTTTCAGAAAGCCATTCCTGCAGTATCACTGATAATTAAATCTCTCCTTTGATTAAATGTATCTTTACCCCTCTCATAACGCTGGACAGTGCTGACTCCAAACACATCAACAGCTGCTGTGATTTTCAACATACCTAAAGGAAAGCCAGAGCAATCTCTGTGTTGGGAAGCTGGAGAGCTGTGTGGTGATGTAAGGAAAAGGATGAATCAGGTTTTGTCCAGTGAACAAAAGCATCACAGTTCTTTCCCAAGATCCCTTGCCAGTGGGGCATAATCTAGAATACAAAGAATCGAAGTAAATAAAATAAAAATCATTGGGCTGAATAGTGGCAGAAGAATAACAGTTTCATTCAGGAGGTGGAAAATCATATGGTACAAGGGAACAAGCCTCTGGTATTTATATCATCTTGCAGTGCCAGCATTCACTAAATAATCCTGAAAAACCTCCTGTAAGGAAACTACATAAATAATATTCTAACTTCCCCTTTACTGATAAAGCAGCTGAGACAGAGACTGTATAACTAATAACCTGAAAATGTGCTTCACTTCAAACTGGAGACATTTCCAAGTCTCCAAGTGAGCTGCCAGCTCCTGGAGCATCCCTGAACTCTGGGAATGTGGTACTCAGAGCTGTGCCCAGAGTGGCAGTGACTCAGAATCACAGGGAGCCCTCAAATGCTGCATTTCTGGGGCACAGGGATGGCAGTGCCCAGCACACCCCACTGCCTGCTCTGCTGCAGGCACTGTGAGCAGCAGGGCAGGAGGCTGCAAACACTTGGCTGGTATTGGACTTGCAGAGTTTGACATTCTCAGACATCACTGCCTTTACCACCTGCTGAGAACAAATTATAAACCAGAGAAAGGGCACTGGGAAAAAGCAATAAAGTGTCATAGGATATCATAAAAAGAGGCGTTAGGGGAAAAGCAAAAAGCATAAAACAGACTAAGAATAAAATACACTGGTACAAAATGTATTTTAAGGATTATTCTATTCTTAGTGGAGAATTTGGGCTCTGCTCTAGATTTTTTCCAAACATGGGTTCAGTTTAGAAGTGGGGTATAAAGGCTGGTGCATATGTGAGTTTTCTGAACCAAAAAGAAATTTGGAAAATAAAAGAAAACAAAACTTTTAAGATCTTGAAATCTGTGCTGTTGGCCCCTTCATAGGCTGCAGCACATTAACATCTGCACTGACTCACCCCCATTAAAGTCACTGAATAAACAAATATTTAGCACCTCTCAGCCCTGCAATGTCATCACCTTTTGCTTTCCAACACCTTCTTATCACAGAGATGTGATCTAATCTCTTAATTCTCAAAGCAACCTTTTGAGGTTTCCAGAGTTTTCAGCTTTGAATGACAATTTATTTCAAAGGACTCTTACCCAACATCTCCCAGAGCTGCTAGTGAGAATTTTGCTCTCTTATATGCAGCATGAACAGCAATTTAGGCGTGAGCTCCTGGGCTTCAGTACTTATGCAGAGGAGCATATTGCACAAAAGGATCAGAAATGCGTGATGTGAACAGGAGGCACGGGAAGGGAGCCAGCAGGCATCAATCTGACATGCAGCCACTTCTTTTATTTCACCCTGGAGCATCCCAGGATGTAGCAGTGCACATCAAGGTGAAAGGGAACGTGCATTTGCTTTCAAATTTTCCCACTGCTCTTCTTTCCTCCTTGCCCTGCTAATTTACCACAGTGCAAACCCAGAGAGCCCCACCATGAAACACCTTCCTCAGTATGAAGATTGTGCTGTTTGGACTTTGAATTTTAATTACACGGTTTTAGTCAAATTACCACTTTGCATTTAGTAACATTAGGATTGAGCACCACCATGTGTTTCACAGATAAATAAAATGATGTATTTATCTGCACCACGTGAATCTTGTCAGGATCAGAGCATCTTTTGAGGATCCCAAAACACCAGCATCAGACCAGAAATTAAATATGCATTCTTGTACTTTTTCATATACCTCCTCAAACAAAAAACAAAACCAAACCCAAAATCCTACTGCGTCCTTTTCAAGAGAGCTTCCTAAAGGCCAACCAGAAAAGAACAAAATATATTTTTAACAGAATTGCAAATACAGAGATGATCACACTGGATGTCATCTTTGCAGCCTGAATTTTAAGCAGGCCTGGAGGGTGCATATTTTCATGACAGGGTGTGACTTTAATTACCAATTTCAGTTTTGGAAGCTTTCCAGCACTATTGTAACATGCTGCCTCTGTGCAGAGGACAACTGTGTGTCATTCAAGCAAAAAGCAAGCCCTTGGTGACTGGGATACAAGCAGAGTGACTGGTTTTATGTGGATTTAGGTGCAGTCAGAAACTAAACTTGACAAGAACAGTCCTTACAATGGTTTCTCATTTGTACCACTCTTCTAGAAACAAAAGTGGTGTTTTTATACTAAAACTTCAATACAGAACAAACTGAAAGTACATATCCAGGCAGGAAATACAATAAATTAATGTCCCCTCAGGAAAGAGATCAGGCTTCTACACAGTTTTTGCTTATACTGCCCTTCTCTGCTGAGATTCCCTTAGAGCAGGAATGGCTCTTGCAAGTTGCAGCAAGAAACTTCTACTCCCTGTATTGCTGTTTACCTCTGCTCTTTTGTTCCCTTCCCTACTTATTACCAAGTTAAACAGGAAAAAATATCTAACCTCTCAATACTGCAAGACATAAGGTACTGGAGGACTGCAACCTTCACTTCCTTCCTCAAATTTAACACCACCTCTACTGACACCAAGCTGAACCAGTCTCTGTCACCTCCACGTGATTTCACATAAGAAACCACACTTTACCACAGATAATGTTCTTCCCTATAAACTATTTCTGCAAAGCAGAACCGCTTTGCAGAAAAAGGTCACTTTGTGGCAAGTCTATTTTTTCCTTCTACATCTGTTGCCTGAGCACAGAACCACTGCAGTTGAAGGCAGTTCCCAAGAACCCCAACAGGAATCAAGAAGTGTCAACAGACACCAAATGTGCCTGTAGAGTCAGCTTTAGGAGCAAAGAGAGTTTTGAGTCATAGAATCACAGAATGGTTTGGCTTGGAAGGGACCTTAAGAATAATTTCCTTCCAAACCCCCAGATGTGGGAAGACACCTTCCCCCGGACCAGGCTGCTCAGAGCTCCATCCAGTCTGGTCCTGGACACTCCCAGCGATGGGACAGACACAGCTCCTCTGGAAAACCTGTTCCAGGGCCTCACTACCCTCACAGAAAATATTTTCTTGCTAATATCCAATCTAAACCCACTGTCTTTCAGTTTGAAACCAATCCCCCTTGTCCTATCTCTCCAGGCCACCATAAAGAGTCTCTCTCCAGCTTTCTTGTCATCTCCCTTCAGGTCCTGGAAGGCTGCAATTAGGTGGCCCTGAAACCTTCCCTTCTCCAAGCTGAACAAATCCCAACTCTCGCAGCCTTTCCTCCCAGCAGAGCTGCTCCATCCCTCTGATCATCCTGGTGCCTCCTCTGCACTCACTCAAGCAGCTCCACGTCCTTCCTGTGCTGGGACCCCAGAACTGGGGGCAGCTCCGCAGGGTCTCAGATCCCTGGGCACAGAACAATATGAATAAACAAAAGGTAACAGACAATAAACTCCTTTCACAGCCGGCAGTGTAAGACACACTCATGCCAGCAAGCTGCCCGTGCTAGAGCCGCCTCTCCGGCCTCCCCGGAGAGAGGCCTCAGGCGGGCGCTGAGGGGGCGAGGGCTCCGCAGTGCCGGCCGCGGCGTTCCCTGCCGGTCGGCTGCGTGAGCCCGCCGGAGCAGCCCCGCGGAGCTCCTGTTCCCCCGCCCGGGGCCCGACCCGCAGCGCTGCCCGCCCTCGCCCGGCGCTGCCCGGGCCCCGCTCGGGGCCGGCGGTTCCCCCGGGCCGGCCCCGCGCACATCCGGGCCCCTCCCGCTTCCGCCGCGCGCCAGTTCCGCTTCCTGCGCGGCGGAGCGGGGACGGAGCCGGTCCCGCTGCCGGGGTGAGCGCCCGCTCCGCGCTGCCAGGGCGGGGGCGGATCGGCGGCCCCGCACAGCCCGGTGGGTGCGGCGGGGGCCGGGGGGAGGCCGGGCAGGGCCGGGGGGCCGGGGGCGGGCGGGTGTCGCGGCCGGGCCGGTGCCCCCGCGGGGCGGGAGCGGCTCCGCAGCCCCGCGGCCGCCGCAGCCCCGAGCGGGCGCTCCCGGCCGGGCCGCGCCGCTGCCGGGGCAGCCTCGGCGGGGCAGGAGAGCCCCGCTGGCACCGAGCAGCTGCCGGCCCCGATCCCCGTCCCGCACCTGTCACGGTGCGGTGGGAAGGGCGGCCCGAGCGCTCCGCGGGCGCCTGGGGTGCTTTGGGGGGTTCGGGTTTATGGTGCTTAGCGGAACACAGAGATGTGGATGCCTGTCTTCGGAATAGTCCCAGGAAAGTGCTGTAGTGCTGCAATTTAACAGCAGAACTCGAATGCTTTCTCTGAGCCGTGGCTTTCCAGCCCATTGGGTCTTGGAGGCCCAAGGGTCTTGTAAAGGCTGGGAAGATTAAATTAACCAAAGGAAGCAAAATTGGCTTTAGGTCTGCACAGCACCCAGCCCCGATGGTGGAGCCCTTGGTAATCCCTGTGTCTTTTTCTGCTCCCAAATAATTTTCCCATTTTCCTTGATTCGGACCCCTGAGTGTTTTGGCAGTGAATAAAAGTGTCTTGTTTCCTATAGCATTTGTCGTGACAGAGCTATAGATCTGTAAGGAGTGAGAGTTGGTCAGGTGCTCAGCTTTGCAGGGATGATCTTTTAGTTTAGCCCTGGATAGAGACTGCAGAAGTTTTCTGACAGTTCTTGCCCTGTGCATGTCCTTGCAGAATGATTTGAGCTGTATGGTACAGGTAAGGAAACAGACAATAAACTCTCCTTTCTGACTTAGTCTAAAGATTATGGACAGGAATAATTCATGATAATAACACTGTGTGTAAACACCATACAGCCTTAGCCTCAGTAGAATTTCTTAGTGCTTCTTAGACCCCCTTTTCATGAGTCTTTTTCACTGTGTCATGCCAGGTCCCAGTCTGATTTGACAATTTTTGGGAAAAAAATAAATTCATTTCCCAGTGATACAAGTTTTCCTCTTCAATTTGTTTTCAGGGCTCTTAGAGGGAATAGTGTGGAGGTGAGGTTTGTAGTGTCCTTAGCAAGGAGGTTGTATCCAGACTAATTCTCATCTGCTCTGAGATTGGTGGCTATGCCTGAGCAATTACAGGATTGTTCCCCATAGCCTTTACTGTGGAAAAGAGAGATTTTTTTTCTGAGTGTGGGTAATCTCTGAGAATACAAAGCCAGAGAGGAAGAAGGATCAGAGTTTTGGCTTCTGAGATTTTTTAGAATTGCTAGACCTGCATTTCTTGAAGGTTGATAACCCTAGATTTTTCACAGATCTGCTCTCTTTTTGAATATCAGTCATTTGAGGACAATTTCACCATCAGTGGTGCAGAGGCCTTCTCTGCATCTCCTGACTATCTGTAGCAGCCTTTTCATACCTTTCTATCTCCTTGATTCTATTTCTAAGCCCTAACAGAGAAAAAACATGTTCTTCCTTTTGCATTAAGCTAAAAATCTTGTTTTTCTGCTGTGTTTAATGTAGGACTAAACTGTTAAATACAATTTGTATAAACGATGCTGTGTAAATTAAAGATAGTATAATTATGGTTATTTTGTCAGCACTGCAATGAAAGTGCAGCTCTCTGGGTGTAATTGCATTGTGTGGGTGTGTGTTTTGGCTTTGTTTTCAAATTCCTGCTTTGATATTGCTACAGTGAGATGTAACCTGGGGTGTGCATTGCTGCAGGTATTGCACAGTGGAAGGGATTAGAGAAATCCAGTGCCAAAAATGGACTGTTGGGCTCAGAACTATTTTTATGGGCTTATATATGCTAGGGATTTCATATTTGCTGTTGTGTTATTACATCTGTAAAGGCACCCATGGCTGGTTTGGTTGCATAAGTGTTGCAGAGGACATTTCTGAGCTTTGCAATGGCTTTTGTGGTGCTGCAGTGCTGTGCTTGAGTGTGCAGTGCACAGGCTGTACCTGCACAGAACACCCAGCAGATGTGAATGTGACATTGCTAAAAACATCAAAGTGGAACTCAGAGCCCCAGTTTTAACACTGTTCTTTCTCCCTTTGTTTCAGCGCTTTCTCAACACGTTTATCATCTGCTCAGGGGAAACAAACAGCTCTTTGATGTCCAATATAATAAAGAATCAAGAATGCTTTAAGTAGATGTGGTGGTTTGTCTTGTGGAAAGAGTGGTTCTCCTCTTTCTTCCTTACATGATCTTTGTGTTTCCCTCCTGCAGCAGATTTTTCAGACAGTAACACTGAACATATGCTTCAAGGATGTCTCTCTCTCTCATAATAAAATGGGGTGGCCAGGAGTACACGATAACCTCTCTGTCAGAAGAAGACACAGTGTTGGACCTGAAACAGTCTCTGAAGGGCCTCACTGGAGTGTTACCAGAGCGTCAGAAACTGCTTGGGCTTAAAATGAAGGGTAACTCTCCTTCTTTACTGCTCTTGGGGATGTGCCTGAGGTGTTTAAGGACAAACATCCCCTAATCCTAGGCAGGATGTGTGCACTAACAGAGCATCCACTTCCCACTTGTAGCTCTGGAATGAACATTAATACAGATACTTCCTACATCACTGAATATTGTTTATTATTAATAAACAATATTCATCTGTCTGGTCATTTTTTAGTGCTTCACACTGCCCTGTCTTAGTGGGGAGGAGAATTGGGGGCAAAAAAGTAAACCTCATGGGTTGAGAAAGAGTTCCATGACTGAAAGATAATAAAATAGTACATAATACTAATTATTATAATAACAGTAATGAAAAGAGGAGAAAGAGGCATAAAACCCAAGAGAAACCAGTGCCACAATGCAGTTGCTCACCACCCACTGACCAATGCCCATCCAGTCCCTGAGCAGCAGTCGGTGTCTCCCAGCCAATTCCCCCCTGTTCATACTCTGGGCATGAGGTTCTGTGCTGTGGAATATCCCTTTGCCCACTTCCCCCAGCTCCTTATGCACCTGCTCACTGTCAGAGCACAGGAAACTGAAAAGTCCTTGATTTAGAGCAAGCACTGCTTGGCACCAACTAAACCATTGGTGTGCCATCAACATTATTATCAAATCAAACCCAAAACACAGCACTGCAGCAGTTACCATGAAGAAAATCAACTCAGTCCCAGCCAAAACCAAGACACTGTATGTGGAAGATTATGATAACACAGCTTGGCATAGCTCATATTTTACAGGAAGCTTATTTCACATGGAATGTATTGACATTTTTCTGAAATCTTTACCTCAATTAAAAAAAAAAATTGCATTACAGGCAAACCTGCAGATGATGATGTTAAGCTTGGAGCCCTAAAGTTGAAACCAAATACTAAGATAATGATGATGGGCACTCGTGAAGAGAGTTTGGTAAATAATTTGCTTGTTTATTGGTTAAACAGGAAAAATGCTTTGTGTCTCCTAACTGTGATTTTAAATTTTGACTATTCCAGTCATCATTTTATAAAATGATAGTATAATAGATTTCTGTTGGCATTTTTAGTGTAAAATAAACTTTGCTGCAGACTCTCAGAGCAGTGTACTTATGAAACTCCTGTGGTGTTCTGTACTTGAAGTACAAACCTATTATTGTGATATTGACTTCTTAAATCTGAACAGTCATCAGTATACTTAAATAATGCTTTCCACTAGTAAAGTGAAACAATTTTGGTTAAATAGTATTCCTGCCTTGCAATGTGCAGTAACAGAAACTTGATATGCATTGTTATTTTTCCTCTCTGATCGTTGTTATCTTTTATTATTTTTATTCCTCTAGGAAGATGTCCTTGGGCCGCCTCCAGATAATGATGATGTGGTCAATGACTTTGATATTGAAGAGGAAGTTGTGGAAGTAGAAAACAGGTTAGGAGTTCAAGCTGTTAAAACAGTTTGTTATTGACTGTAGAAAGTACATTTTAATTAACTGTAACTTTTTGCACTGTTACATCAGGGAAGAAAATCTACTAAAAATTTCCCGTAGAGTTAAAGAATACAAAGTGGAAATTCTGAATCCTCCTAGAGAAGGAAAAAAGCTGCTGGTGCTAGATGTTGATTATACACTATTTGGTGAGTTTTTATGCAATTTTTGGGTTTTGTTTGTTTGACAACTCAATTTATTTGCCAGATCAGGTTTCTTGATTTCTGCTTTGTATGATTTTGTGGTCTTTTGTTCACATTTTAAAAAGCATTTTAAAATGTTGCATGTTGTTGATTTTAGTGCAGCAGTTCTTTAATTGCTGCAAAAAGCAGCAATTTAGTCTTCTCTGCTGATAGTCTTTCCCTTGACACCTTGTATCTTGACCATCACAGTAGCTTGGCAAGATGCTGTAAAATAATGATCCCATTCTGTACCTGATTGACTCTACTCTGGGGGGGGTGTGGGAGAACAGCTTCAAATTTTATTTACATACCATTCACAAAAACATGTTTTACTTGAAAATTCTGCCAAGCTGGTTTTTTTTGAAAGCCAGAATTTTCCTTCTAACTTAACTTTCTAGTTTGTAGGTGTGCCATGGCAGCATGACTGTGAGGAGTAAATAATACCTTCCCTTTTCCTTAGTTTTCCTTTTTGATGACTTTTGTTTCCAATCTGACTTTAAAATTCAGCCTATTTCTAAGCTTAAAATTTTTATTGAGAGGTCTTCTGCTGGCAGATTTTACAGCAGTTTTGGATTTGGAGCAGGAATGTTTGCATCTCTGAAATGAGCTTGATGTATGTTCATGCAATTAACTGGACTAGGGCTGAAGGAATCTGTTTCATATCTGGCCAGTTACTAATTTGTTAAGTGCACAGATGATTTGCCCTGACTCTTCAAAGATATTCCTACTCAGAGATCTCTTGATTTAATTATTGCTAAGCCCTCGAGTAGCTGTGAGACCAACAGATAAATATTCCCTCTGCTTTGTCTTTCCACCTTTAAAATGGGCATGGGAGTTTGATATCAAATCATTCATGACCTTAAAGTGCTTCAGTGCTCCCCTCATGAAACTCTTTGAGTCTCTGGATAGAAAGGAAAATCAGATGGGCTTTAATAGCTAATACTTTAATACTGAATTGTTTATATCTTATATTCTGTTTAGACCACAGGTCATGTGCTGAAACTGGGGTAGAGCTGATGAGGCCATACCTTCATGAATTCCTGACTTCTGCATATGAGGACTATGATATTGTAATTTGGTGTAAGTATTATACTCTGTGCCTAAGAATTTATTGTAAATTGTCATCCAGAGCAGGGACTCCAGGTGGGAGGTTTTCATATTGCTTTTTAGTGTGAGTCACAAGATCTAAAATGATACAGAAACGTTTGGCTGTAATTTGCACAACTATTAGAGATATTTTAGAAAAATACCAATTCTTATGTGAAAAAGCCCCACATACTGCTCACAAGAATGGGTCTAGTCACAAGATAAAGCTAGCATCACTTTACTGCTATTATTTTGTACAAAGAAACAGAACTCTATAATCAACATTAGAACAGTGCTTCATAGTGATTTTACAAATAATCTCAATGCAGACCACACATAGTGAGCTGCCAAATGACCCAAACTCTCCTGTCTGCAGGGGTGGTTGCTTGATTCTTTGCATTCTAGTTCAATTCCTGTCCAACAGCTGGAGAACAGACTTTAGCCAGTGCAGGGTTCAAACCATATTAAAATTGTGTGACAAAATTCCATTTTCATAGTCTTGAACAATGTTTCTCCATGTTCTTAGACCAGCAGGCAGTTTGATACTTTGTTCTTTCCAAATTTTATGTATTCCTATCATTGCTTCCAGGAGGAAATCCTGCACAGGCAGTGAGGTTGCTCAAGCCAGGTGTATCCATAGTCTTACAGGCTGTGGTTCAGTAACAACTGATCTAGAAAATGGTATAAATATTTGCAGTGCTTCATCTAGTTGTTCATTTGAAAAGTAAGCTTTTCCAAACAAAAATAGGCTTCCCTGATAAAAGACTTTCTTTAAGACCCTAAAAGTTGCAACAAAAGTGGATCTATCTAAAATTAAATTTTGTGTAAAAATTTGACATATTGAGTGAACAAGTTCTTAGCTTATTTCTTTTTTTTTTTTTGCCTGCCAATGACTTATTTTGATAAAGTATTCTTTCTGTTTTCTCCCTTTTGTTTCAGCTGCTACTAATATGAAGTGGATTGAAGCCAAAATGAAAGTAAGTTGCTCTGAAAACATCTGATTTGTTTCTGGTCTGGGTAACCATTCATGCACTTGTGCTTATGCTCAGCATTGTAGAGCAGGTTAGAAACAGGGGAGGTTGTATGAATCATAACCTGAGTTGTTTCAATTTCCATAGTCACTTGAAATTATCTTGATCACAAAACTAGATTGAATCTAATTTTAGAATTCCACACAAACTATCAGCAGTAGGTGTTAAATTTAGCAGAACTAAACACAAGTCAGTACCTGCTGAAACTTGGATTTGTCACGCAGCCCTGCACAGTTGCTTTCATCTTACCTCTAATTATAGAGCTCCAGTCTTTAAATGTGATTTTTTTTAAAGGAACAGACAGATGTGACATGCTGGAGTAGGTTATCAAGAGGAAACTCTTCTCATATTTATCTTTACCTCTTGCAGCTGGGGATTCTGTTGCTTCCTCTGCCTTATTAAACATCCCATAAGAGCTCTTTCATTTTCTGGTTTCTTCCCCACTGGAATCAGGCAGGAAGCCAGTTTTGAACAGCTGACCTCATGGTAAACATATTTACAGTCAGGCTTAGCTGTAAATCTAATGAGCTTACTAAGAATTGCTGTGTGTTTGGTTGGTGGGTTAGGGGTTTTTTTAGGCTTAAAAATCAAAAGTTGTTTCCATTCCAGGAAAAACCTTTCCAAATTTAAGCTTTTACTATGCACTGTTTTTCAGGCTTTCACAGAGCAAAACACATTTTTGCAGTGTTCTCTTCCTCAAAATAATTAATTCCCACCACCTTTTCTAAACAAAAATGCCTCTTAGAAATGAGACTCTTTAGTCAGAACTGTGAAGTGGAGTTAGTGCAAGTAAAATCAGTGCTGAGCCTTGCAAACATTGCATTCTTGTGTCACATATTTATCCTGTGTTGTCACAGTAGTGCTAGGACTCAGTCTTGTGAAAAATCATTGTTCAAAACTGGGTTCTTCCCCCTGCACTGGTCACCTTTCTGCATTTCCAGGTTGCTTTTCCAACCCTCCTCCTGAGCCCTGATCCACTGAGATTCCTGCCACTAGATGCCACTTTCTGTTTCTCCTTAAACTGATGGCACCAGGGGTGCTTCCCTACCAGAGTTTCACTTTTGGTCAGGGAGCTGTGATTCCAGCAATAGTTGGCATTACAGTTTCTGGTTTAAAATACAAAGCAGGAACAGCATTTAAAAGAAGGGAGTATCAGACAAGCAAATTTAATCTCTCAGTTACCACCCTTTTATGCCTGAAATTCAAACATTCTAGAACAGCTGGTTCTGTCAGTGTAACCGGATACTGACCCAGGGAGGTAGAGCATTTCATTTGCAAGATTGCATTTTTAAATAAAAGCAAATCAGGTAAGTGTGGCTGGATAGTTGCAGAAGAGCTGCTGCAGTGGGTATTTTCTCCCTGTTACACAGGTTTGCATATTGCTGCTGTTTCACACACCAGAACTTGTCAGCAATATCTGTGTTGCACCATATCAGCAGATTTTACTGGTACTTTTCAGCTTTGGAAAGGATTTGAAATGGAAATGATGCTCCCTGATCTAGTCTTAAGTTTTTTATTTCTAGAAAGGTTGTTTTACTTAGAGTGTTTCAGGAGTTACCAAATCTTAAAAGTGCAAATTGACACTAATACTGGTTATCTTGGACATGTGCAGGAGGGAGCAGTGACAGTGAGATGTTCCTGGGTATTCCATCTTGGATTAGGCTGTGATTTGTGCAAATCACTGTGAGGAACAAAGAGCAGCCAGAACACAATTGCTGGAAGGTTAAGTTGAGGTGTGGAGAACTTGTGAGTGGCTGTGCATGAAGGTTTGAGCAAAACCTCTCTCTATTTTGGCTTCTCTGCAAAGTTGCTTTGATTTTCTGCCAGCATCAGCTGTTAAGTTCCTGATATTAAACACTAAAAATAAATCCCTGTGTGCACTTTTATGATCCCCATTATGTAACAAATGCAAATTTCCCCAGGTATCTATTTTTAGTGTGTCTCTGATAAACCTCCACAGCTCACCCCGTGACAAACAATCTACTATAATTGTGGTTCCAGTTGTCGAGCAGTAAAACTGCCATAATTAGAAGCTTTAATCATAAATCTTTGTGATGCAGGAGCTTGGGGTGAGTACCAATGCAAACTACAAGATCACTTTCATGCTGGACAGTGCTGCCATGATAACAGTGCACACTCCTCGGAGAGGACTAATAGATGTAAGTACCAATTTTTATCCTAATCTTGTTCTACATTCAGCTGGCATTTTATCCCACCCCTTTAAATTACTCAACAAAAAAAAGTTGTTCAGGAATTTTCATGCAATAAAACTGCAAGAATCTTGGAACCACTTCTTTACTGGAAGTCTCTATTCATGTTTTGAGTGATATCTTTAGATTTCACAGCTTTCAAACCAAACAGTAGGTGAATGTTGCAAGAAAACTTAGTGCCAACAGAAGGGTATTTATATTATTTCACATCTTCCTTTGTTAAAGCCAAACTACTTGCTAATGGTAAAGCAAAAGAATACAAGTGTTCATTCAAGTTAGGGCTCAGGTTCCTGTAGATGGCATTTTCATGTCCTGCACGTGATCTGATTTACCTGAGATACCTTGTATTGTGTTGTGTTTGCAGGTGAAGCCTCTTGGTGTTATCTGGGGAAAGTTTTCAGAATATTACAGCAAAAAAAATACTATTATGTTTGATGATATTGGCCGAAACTTCCTGATGAACCCACAGAATGGACTCAAGGTAATGGAAACTGGAATTTTCATTTACTGCTACTTTTTCTTGATACTTCAAGTAGTACTTTCTCCTACTTCTTTGCTGCAGCATAAAGAAAGACTATTTTTAACTAGCAATGATGCATGTTTTGTTAAATCTGTTAATTCACAGTGCCATTTGTCTGGCTTAGTATTTCCCTAATAACAGTATTAAATAAACCTTGTGTCACTATTAAGCATTTAATAGATTACCAAAATCAATGAAATTCTTATTTCTGCCTAAGTTATAGCTGCAAGCTGTAATCAAGCTGGGCATTGCTGACAGGCACCATTGAAAATGTGTTGTTCAATCTCCAGAGTGGTCATATTCAAAAATAAGTCAAATAACAAATGGCTGTACTTCATGATAGTATGACAGGATAATCACAAGTATTCTATATGAGAAATAATTAGTACCTTGAGCCACTTTAACTATAGAACAGCAAATATTTCATTTTATATAACTGTCAACCAGTGTGTGCTGGTTCTGAATAAGAGTGCAGCTTAAATTTCTACATACAGTAGCAGTAAAACAACTTGCATAAATCTCTCTAAAAAAGAAAAGATGTTTTCAAATGCAGAAGTTCAAGATGGTATCTCTTTGAAAGTATCCACAATGTGAAGAGAAGAGCAGCTGATGAGATCTAACAAGATTATCTTAACTGGAAGGAGAATCAGGAATAGCAAAGATCTTGCTGGAAGGGGATTATCCAGAGGTCCCTCTAGCTCAGATTGGAAAAATGTTTGTCAAAGTGTTGTTAACAGCTGCAGACAAGAGCACTGAATCACTAAAACAAGGCCCAGGTATAATGTATTCCAAGCTTTGCTTCTGATACCTCATTTCACAACAGCTCTGGTTGTAGCCAAAGGCTTTTTGCTGAAAAAAATCTGGTTCCAATGATACCACACAACTCACAATGCTGAGCTGAAAACCCCTCCTGCAAAAATCTCTGTGAAATCAATTTTAAATGCGGCACTCCATTCCAGATCATTTTATCAGTGTGTCTGAGGGGGAAGGCTTGAAGAAGTGTAAGGGAAAATAATTTTTTTCTGGTTGGTGCAAGGTAAAAACTCCTCAGTCCCATTTGCATGAACAGGACAAATTGGATCTGACCACTACTGGAAAAGGGTTTTTTTCCTCTTCCCTGTTAAAAGGTATAACTTGTCATAGTACTGAAAATATATTTTAGTCAGGTGGTAAGTGATAGAGAATCTAAACCATTTTTTCCTTCTGTGAGCAAATGGTTATACCCAGTTTCTTTCTTTTGTATAGATAAGGCCTTTTATGAAAGCACATTTAAATCGGGATAAAGACAAGGAGCTTCTAAAGCTCACCCAGTACCTCAAAGAAATAGCAAAATTAGATGACTTTTTGGAGCTGAATCACAAACATTGGGAAAGGTAAGAAAAAAGGCAAAATTCTTGCTTCCTTCTGTCCCTGACCCCGGTGTTTTGTTTGAGGTTATCTCTACAAACATCAGAAACAGTGGAACTGATGAACTTTATAACTTACAGTTACAAAGGTCCTTTAGTTTGAGGAGAATTTTAATAGGGCTACATTTGTAGTGTTGGGATAGCTTCCCTAAAATGATAAGATTTTGACAGAATGCATCTGTGTTTTCCTACTACTCCAGTATTCAGCACTGCCAATTATGCATCCTGAAAGGAAGAGAATTTTGAAGGAACGTGGTCCCTGCAAACCTCTTTCTTTCCACCCCAGCAAAGTTAGACTGTGGGTTCAGATCCCAAATCCTTTGTTTTAAGGCAACTTTTCTAGAAGTTCCTTGAAAGCTTTGTTGTGGTAGTGTAGTTCTTAGGCACATCCAGGTGGGGTGGTATTGCAGGATTCATCAGCTCCAAGTAACTGTCTTACAAGCAAAAACAAACTTGGAGTTTTCCAAGTGCATCAGTTAGCATCCTAATTCTTGCTAGAAAGTGATTAACTGAAGGGCCTCAGCAAAATTATTCTTGGTTTTATGCAACAGCCAGAGGGTTCAATGCATGTGAAGAAAAACTGTTGGAAAACCACTCCTTTGGTGTTTAAAAAATGGAGCCTTACAGGCTTGATACAATTTTTCTTTTCTGAATAGAACAGAAAGTGAAATGTTAAACCTTAAAAGCAGTGAAATTCACTGGATATTTCACACTGTCAGTGAAATTGGTTGGATTCTTTCTCCTAGAGTATTTGCAAAGCCTTTCTCACACCATACAGGCAGATTGCTCCAGCTCTGGTGCCAAGAGAGCTGTGAGATCAGAATACAGAAAGCAGTTCAGAGTCACTCAGCTTCTCCAGAGAAGCTGCTGGAGGGCTGTTCTTTTCAGGTTGTGCTGCATCAGTTCATTAAAGTCCTGAATTTATTTGAAGGAGTGCCATTACTAATGGGCCTTTTCATCTTAAAGGATATAAAAGCCACTTCTGCAACTGATGTAATTTTCCATCCTCTTAGCATGAAACAGGTTTCCATTTCCTTCCTCCCTTTTGTTTAAAAAGCCTGATAGAGTCTAACTAGAACATGACTTTGAATTACCGCAAGATAACCTATCGTGGAATTGAAAGATGTTGAAATTAAATAAAAATCATAAGTGCTATTGATTGATTACATTTCTAATTTTTGGTTATCAGTAGAAGGATTGTTGGTGAGAAAAGAAAGCAGAGTCATACTTTGATCTTAAGATCTCAGGTATATTTGTGGCCACCTCTTACTTGGTGAAAAACTCTACTTTTGTTTCTTTCAGGTATCTCTCAAAGAAGCAAGGACAATAACACTAATAAAACTGTGTGGCACTGAATGGAAGGGAACATCACTAAGATCATTGGACTTTTCCTTGCTTTTGTGCTAGAGTATAATAGTGCTGGACACTGGACCCAATGCCAGAACGACTGCTAAACTTGGTCTTCCAGCTGGTTGGTTGTGGGTTTTTTAAAAGATCACAGCAATAAGCTCAAAGTGGGAGAAACAAGTCAGTTGCTTTTTCTTGCATTCAGTTCTGGTGTTACTTCTCAAAATACTTTCCTCTCCTTTGCTGCTGAAGTATAACCATAACCATCAAAGACCAAAACCATTCTGAGACTAGAAAAAAAAATATTTAGACCAAAAATGTTGATTAAAAAGCCAACCTTGGCAGTGTATGAATTGTATAAGTCCTCTATTCCCTCCATCTTTAGAAACAGTCTCCCTCTCCCATTCCAGTATTTAAGTCTATAAATTACAAGTTGTCTAAGTTTGGTATGTATTAGTATGTCAGTGTTTCTCTGTGCAAGACAGTAAGATGGGAAAGTACCACCTCTGTGGCCAGTTTACCCCAGTGTGTGAACTTGTACTATAAAGCAGTGTTTACTGGAAAACTAAGGATTGAAACTTGAGGGAGAGAAACCCACTGTTACTTGATCAGTGAAAAGCAGTCTGCCTGAAAAATCCCCATATCTCAGATAAAGGGTTTAAACCTCAGATGGGAAAGTCACATTCCTAACAAAGCATGAACAAAACCCTTGTTCTCTTCTAGCTAAATCTTGTCAAAGTGCAAACACTGTGTTTAAATACAATATTCAGCCATACTGTTCTTAAAATATCATTTACTTGCGCTGCTTATGCCTGCACTATAGAAGTGTGATGTGACTGCTGTTTGGCATTTCCAACACTTGTGCATTATGCAGTTCATGGATTTGAAAGAAGACTGACCCTTTCAAATAAAAAATGGTATATATTGTTCTTAAGGAACTATAGCAGTTGTGTAAATAATAAATACCTTTTTCATACTTTGCGTCCTGTGCTGCCTTCAGTATTTAGCTTGCATCAGGAACCATCAATAATATTAATTTGGGGGGATTGGAGGATTTGTTTGGATTTCAGAGACACCGGGTTTGCATCAGGAGTTGAGTAAGAGCCTGGTTTGTGCCTCTGTGGATTAGGGACGTGGTGTAGCACCAGGCTGGCCAGGAAAGGAGCCCTGACAGCTCATGTCAGGCTGCCAGGACAGCAGGCACAGATGAGCACGCAAGGCTCCAGCTCAGTGACCTGTCAGAAAACATCCAGGTCCTTGTTCTGTGTGCTTTAGTGCCAACCCCAGGTGCCTTTGACAGAGCAAACCAGAAACCTGATGCATAAAAGTGGTGCTGTAGGTAAGTGTGGAGGGGGAAGAGCTGCAGTTTTGTCTCTAGAGCTGATTTCTGATCAAGGAGCTGAGCCCTGTACAGACAGCACAGGGAGAATCCCTGAGCTTACACCAGTGATCCTTGCCTGGAAAAGCTGCAGCAGCAGAGATCATGGAACTGGGGTGTGGTGCACTGGAGTTCCTTTGACTTTGAACACTGGAAAGAAGTCAAGGCATTGCAGTTAAATCAGCTGTGGAGTTTGTGCTGGGCAAAGAGAGAAAACCAAAACAAGGGAATATATTTAAACATGTGCCTGCATTTTTTTCCTCAAAGTTGGCCTGCAAACAGAAGGTTACAGTGAATGAGCAATACTCATTTCTTTTGCTTTATACAAGCAAAGTTTAAAAAATCAATCTTGATTTTATTTCAGTGACATGAGGGTTCTGTCCCAGAATTTGAGAGCATTCCCTGATCTGAAGGTGATGTGCACTCCTCTTTCAAATATTTTATAAGCTGAGCTGGAACATGCAAGTGTGATCTCAAAGTGATGGTAACACAGAGCTCTTGCTGACAAGTTGTTAGGTGTTTTATGACTAATATGATTTCCCTTACTATATTTTCTGTTTGGGGACTAGCCTTGCAGTTTGGTTTGGTTATCTTCTAAAAATGCTGCTGGGATTTGCTTGGCTGAGATTTTTAAAATCGTGAAGCTGTGGATAAGGCAAGCACAAACCTGATGTTAAAATGACTACAAGAGTCAGGGGGCACCGATGGGAGAGTGGGTTAAAATGGTAAAAGCAGCAGGAATAAATCTGGATTTTGTTGCCATAGTTGGTTGTGGAGGCAGGAGGCATCAGCAGGTTCAGAAAAGAGTTCAGCACCTTCATAGAGAAGTCCACAAGTGGAAGCTAAAGGGAATAGCACTAAAGGGAATAGGAAGGGCTAATAGCCTGCAATAAAAGAATTGGAGGTGCTCAGGAAGATGGGAGTGGGTCACAGAGAGCAGCACCTAAAATGTGGCTGTGCCAAACTCCCACAGTACCTGCAGGGATAAATGGGTAGTTTAGCCCACAACAATGTATTTATTGCTCATAAATGCAGAGGAAAACACCTGTGCTGATTTTTTGTTTCTCCAATGGGGAAGGCAGTTTTGACCTACTTGTATTTCCAAAATGTAGTTAAGCCTGAGGAATAACTATGGACAGCAAAGTTTAAAGGTTTATTCCCTGCTAACATTTACTTTCCTTTTAGATGATGTTGAGGTGCCTGAGAAGTATTTGATTAATGGCTTTCACTATCTCTATTAAAAGAAACAGTATTAAAGTATAATTAAGGAGAAGGAGCGTACAACTTAATTACAGAGCTCATAATTTACCATTCTGCAAAACTCTGGAGAAGCATTAAATGGAGTCTGAACTATTCCAAATATTTTCACTTGTCAGAGACTGTCTCAGGCTCCCAGTACACGTCAAACATTTTGTATTGTTGTTCTGTCTGATTATTCAGACCAGAAGAGACAGTCCATTTCAAAATGAAGTTATTTCAGTAAGCCCTGGATATCTGACAACTCCAATGCCTCACTGTGGCATGAATGCTCATCACTGGAGGTGCATGGAATGACAGCTGAAGCCAGGAACTGAACTGCAAATTCAGCCCCACAAATCCTGCTGCATGACTGTGAAATCTACAGCTACTTGCCAATTTTTATTCCTGACTTGACATTCAACTGACAGCAAGTGGATGCCAAAGGGTTTAAGACAATTTTCCACTCTGTCTGTTCAGATGTATTTAAGGCTGATGTGAGAAGTGCTGAATTCTTGCTCCCAATTAGACCAAGGCCAGGTAAAAACTGTATTTCAGAGGGTGAAGAAAAGCACACAGTTTTGCCCATTCATTAAAGCTGCTTAAAACAAGAAATGCTGGATGAAGAGGCAGAACCCTTGGACATTTCACTGTTGTCACCACAGCAGTTGTGGCAGGTACTGGTGGATTTTGGCAACAGCTGCACACAGCAAAGGGTGCCTGATGGAGTGCTTAGGCTGAGGGGGATTCACAGAGAAAAAAATCAGTGAAAAGAAAATGCTGAGAAAGAGAATAACAGCAGTAGATGAAAAAAATACTGCTCTATCCTGGAGAAGACAAGGGACATCTTGCAGGCATTACAACTTTCTTGTGTGAGCAATATTGGCAATATCTTGTTAGCAGGGACTGGTGCTGATATCTGTGCTTTGAGTGGGCTCTGCACCAGCCAGGACATGCTCCAGATACAGCAGCCCCCAAGACTCAACAAGAGCTGCCTCATGATGGCAGGTGAACAGCTCTGCTTAGGTTTTCCTAAAAATGCTGGAAAACAGCTCTGAGGGCTCACAATGCCACCTTTGACTCTCCTGGCTTTATCTGCTGCACCACACCACTTTAGACATGTATTTCCAGCCCATCTCTATCATCCCCCATTATCCTTTGGATCACTGATAATCACACAAGGCCTCAATCTCATTCATGCATCAGCCCTTTTCTGATGGTGTTTTATAATAGAGAACTTCAAAATGAACTATTTATATACTGATGAGCTTCCTCATACAGCCCTGAGCTTCATTATTTATGCTTATTTAGGAAGTTTGCTCATCTCTGGAGATCCTTTGGTGCTGCTTTGAGCACTTGGATGCTCATTTAGCTCTCAGGAGTCTGTGCCCAGCTTGGCCTGTGTCCTTGCCACACACAGTCACATACAATGCCATGCCATTAATTTCTGTGTCTCTCCTGGCAAATGGTTTTCCCACCAATTCATTTTCTGTTAAGAATGGGTACAAGTCAAAGGGAGATTGTTCTCAAATTGCATAATGCTCAGAGCACTACAGCTGGGGTGCTGGGCACAGTAAAAAGTGCATCATTAACACCCCCTGAAAGTTTTTGTTGCATTGGTTTTTTATTCCTTTAAACTGCCTGGCTGGAATTGCACGCCCACTCTGCTCACACCCCACCATTTGTCAAGGTGTTTATACATCAGAAAAGAGCAGCTTTTATCATTTATCACAGCAGGGGCCAGCTTTGGCTGCAGCTCCTGCATGGAAGGGGACTGGGTGACCTGGAGCAGAGCCTGCATGGTCACTGCTGCTGAGTGATGTCCCCTCCTCCCCCTGCAACACCCCAGAAGACTTTGACCTTGGTGTTTTGAAACACTAAGATTGCATCAGATTTTTAGTGCTAAATATCTGTGGTGGTCAAGCATTTGGTATTCAACAGTGGCAGCCTTGTTCTTCACAATTTGTGCTGCTCTTGAGAGGAAAGCAAGTCAAACTCAGGACCAGGGCATCAAAGAAGTCAGAGTTTACTACAAATTCCTGAGTCAATTCTCTCAGCCTTCAGATCTGATTGGGCTTTTCCCCTCCAGCCTGTTCTGCTTGCTGCAAGATCAGCCCCTGGATTTTGAGTTGGGTCTGTCTCACTCCTCCCAGAGCACAGAGTGCAGGGCCAGACAGCTGGGCATGAATGATGCTTCACAGCCTGGTCCATAAACTTGTTTAAATTGCTTCACATTGGAGGAAAATGGTCACAGATGGATAAAAAAATGGGTGTCAGTGCTGAGCTCGTTCAACAGTTCTGCTTCTGAGCATGTTCTTATTACAGTAAAACTGTGGGGAAAATCCTCCTTCCCAGCTTTGCTTTTTTCCAATGCTCTATGATTTTTTTTCCCCTCACTTCTTAAAAGTTTATTGGAGTGGGTGTGTTGAATCTTTGCATCTCTGTTTCATTGGCCCAGTGGGCTCCTGCTCCATGGCAGGCACTGTGCTGTGGCATGGGAATGACTCAGGGGCTGGAGGAGCTTTGTACCTGATGGATGAGCTTCAAGCCCAGAGCTCCACTGGTGAACACCCAAATTCACCCCTCAGGTGTTTCCCACCCCCAGCTTGGGTCACACTCAAAAAACAAATGGTGGCACAGTAAGAATACTGTAAACGTGACAAATTCTAGTAAAACTTTCTAAGACACCCTGGTTCCTCGGGCAAGATGAGGTGGCTCTAGAATTCTATTCTGCAAAACTTACGATTGTTTATCCAATTTTCTATATTCAGTTCACATTTCATGACACACAGGGGTGTGTGTGTGACATTTGTGAGCAGTGAAAGCTGCATCAGTTTAGTGGAGGAACATGAGCAGAATTTCAAGCAGACACTTAAACTGCAACTGATGCACTTTTGGGTCCCTCTGCTGTCCTAATGATGGATATTTCTTGAATCAGGACCAAAATGAGCACATTTTTGGAAAAGTTAAGTGTATTAAAGTGCCTCAGAGGTGAAAATGATAAAGTGATGTGGGATTTTTTTTTAATGTGATTAATCCCTTACAGATGTGACTAGACAGAACAGGTATGTAGCAAAGTCTTTTTCCATAACAAATGGTACTAAATTAAAACCAAAATTATTTGTGTCTAACCCTTGAAGGAAATTCTGAGCTTCAGATACAGAGGGCTTGTAATTACACCTAGGCAATATCTCTACTCCCACAAATAGTAAATTAGCTGTGATAAACACATTCAGAAGCTGTTAAGCTATTTTGGTTTGATTTACTGAGTAGCTGCTGCTGGAAGACAGCAGGTAAACAATTGAAATTTCTGACTTCTTTAAACAGAATCAAAATATTGTGTTTTGTATGTGCATTTCCACTTTCAAAAAATTTAGGTATATATAGTTCAGCAAGTAGTAAATCACATAACATTCAGTTTTATGGAGCTGAGAGGACGCTGTAGTCACTGATAAATGAGTTTATCATAGCTTGTCCTTCACCCAGCCCAGCAATCCCTGACCAAGTTTATGACAGTTTGCCTGGATTCAAACAGAGATGCTACAAAATAGATGTCTATTTAAACTCAGATCACTGATGCAGAGATATTCATTGCCCTCTGATGCTTGGAAAGGTGCGTTGAGAACCCCACAGCTCCCTGCTGGTCCAGGAGCCTCAGCTGGGTGCTGGGATCAAGGAAAAGGATGAATTGGGGAGAAATGCCTGCCTGCCTCTCTGCTGGCCCTGCAGTTAACCCAGCACTTCACACTAAGAGGTTATGGGCAGCCAGCAAGATGAAAACCCCAAAATGAGCACTAAATCTTGTGAGATTAACATATAAAATCCCTTAATGGAAATGTAGGCACCACAGGTAATTACAGATCCACTGACTCAGTCAAGAACAGGGCACAATTCCAGAAACTGGGGAAGGAAAGGAAGTCACCCCCTACCAGGCCCTAAATTGCAAATTCTCTCATTTTAAACACAAATCCCCACAGGGAAAGAGTGGCTCTCACATCTCCATCACCTTGCCAGCATCCACAAAGCAGCAAAGCCATGGCACAGCCAGGAAGCTCAAGAGCTTTTCACTTCATTCTCACAAGAAAAGCACCATCAAGCCAAGGACCATCCATCTGCTAAGGGCAGGGCTTGAGGCTCATCTCTAATTACCCCTTGTCCTCCCTCCTGTCCCAGCAGCATGGGGCTGCTTCTGAGGGCAGGTGAGGCTTGGCTGCTCAAAGCTGAGTGTTTGGCCAGCACACCTGGAGTAGCTGAAGGAGAAGAGCCCTGTGAAAGCAGAAATAAGGGCTTTTATCTGAGCTTGGCAGGGAGGATCACAGAGCTGCTGCCCTAACAGCTGACACCTGCCAGGCTCCTGGAGCTACCAGGGCAGCATTTGCAGGACGTGTCCCAGGGCTGATCAGGCTGGGGCTTAGGCCACTGGAATTGTTTGCTCCCTCCCATACAACAACATCATGCTGGTTTTTCAAACAAGTTTGCTTTTCTATCACTGAGTTCTCTCAGCCTACTTCTTGAATCGTGATTTGACCTCAAATTAGAAGGGCTTAAACTTTATAAACACATATAGAAATATAGATCAATTTCAGCTCAAACTATATAAACTCTTATACAAATCCATGTCTATTACAGCTTGAACTATATAAACAATATAGAAATCTAGATCTATTTCAGTTTAAACTACATAGATCTATATTTCTATAAGTGTTTATGTAGTTTAAGGTGAAATAGAGCTGTATTTCTCTAAGTGTTTATTTCAGCTTAAACTATATAAACACATATACAAATATAGATCTGTTTCAGGAGGTAGAAGCTTAGGTCTCACCTAATCACCACAGCCCAGGAGCTGGGGCTTTACGAGAAAAAAACAAAAATAAAAACAAAAACATTTCAGGGATGACAGCCTGGCGCCAGAACTACTCTGAAGAGACGCGATGGAAGCACCCGGTCTGTGGCAGCATCCAGTGTCCACCGGCAGTACTGCACCCTGGGATTGACCATTCCAAGGGATCGGCCGGACCTGGGAATGCCACGAGGCTGGGCAGGGAGCAGCAGCACAGCCTCAGCTGCAGGAGCTCCTCTGAGACCGCACGGGGGTGCGGGGGATGCGGGGATGCTGCTGCTGTGCTGCCCCACGGCTGGTGGGCGCAGGAGCGGGCACTGCCTGGGTCTCCTTTCTCGGGGGGGAAATCCCTCACAGAGGCTGAGGCCAAGCCTCAGATGAGCTCAGTGAAAAGTGCAGAAGATGTGCCCTGCTCAGATCCCAGCACCGATGCTAAATCTCAGTGTTTGCACCTGGCACAGTAACCAAAAAGCATTGCCCAAATCACAGAGATATGAACCCAACTCACCCCAGCTGCGCTTTTCTGCCCCCAAACTTCATCCTCCAGGGTCTGCAGGAGAGGTGAGCCATGTCCTGTGGGAATAGAGCGGATGAGTACTCCCAGGCCAAGGAATTCATTCCCTTTTCCCCCTTACATGAAGGGGACTGCTCCCTGTGCCTGAGCTTCTGCATGGGAGGCGATGGAGCCTGCCCCAGCAGAGCCCTAGGACCCCTAAAGTTACATTTTGCTATTTTTCTCATTTTTGCGGGGCTGACCTCCTCCCAGAGGCCGGGCTTCGGGGCTGCTCTGCGGAAGGAGCCTGTGCAGCAGGAGCAGAGCCCGCTCCCGGTTCCCGGCGGTCACCAGAGGGAGCCCAATGCCCGGGAACGGCGCATCCTGCGGGACACGGAGGGCCGGGGGCCTCCTGTGCTCCCCTGGCTCCGTTCTAATGGGGAGCACCACGACCAGGCCAAAGCAGAGCCCCGCTGGCCCGGTGTAACTGTGCATGAGGATTTAGGGCATGGCTAGAAGGAGTTGAGATGAGTTTATCGCCTGGCTTTGTCACAGGTGACTGCCCAAAATCACCCTGCCACAGAAAGACACAACATTCCTTGGCAAGGCCAGAAGTGTCAGAGGCAGCCCCCGCCATGGCAGCAACGTTTCTGTTCGTTCACAATTAATTGAGCAATTTTAGCTTCAAAGGGTGGAGGGCATCCCTCTGCCCCTACAGAAACTCAGTTTTGACCTGATCCTTCAAGTCCTGATTGAAGCTGTGCCAAAGCCCTGCTGCCTCCAGAATCCTGAGGAAATTATCTTCTTCTTGAAGCCCTTGTCCCTCATTGCCCCACGAGTGACAAAGCCAAAGCTGTGCTTGAAGCACCACCTCA
Source organism: Agelaius tricolor (assembly GCF_023055355.1). NCBI lineage: Eukaryota > Metazoa > Chordata > Aves > Passeriformes > Icteridae > Agelaius > Agelaius tricolor. The sequence goes on from NW_027269278.1 coordinate 15,166,129, forward strand.
CCTGGGGGTTTGAGACGAGCTTCTCTTCCTGTGACACCTGCATTTCCATAGGGGTAAAACCTTGTTCCTCCCCCATTCTTCCTTTCTGTTTTGGGGTAACCCTTGTCTTCCACATTTTCAAAGCCTTCTCCAGCATTTTCTGAGCTGCCTTATAGGACACCTAGACCACACACAATTACTGCAGCTGCTCCTGATAGAAGCTCTTAAACTACATTGTTAATTTCTGGGGGAAAAAACCCACAAACAACCCACCCACAAAAGCAGGCAAGAAACCCACAACACCCCCACCAGCTCCCAAAAAACAAACACCACCACTCACACCACTAAGCACACCCCTCACCTTCTCTTTGCTCTGTAGTCCATGCAAACAGGCAAATCCCTTCCCCAGGCTCCTATTTAAGCCCTCCAGCTGTGATGGAGGGAATTGTTGGCTGATTCCCAACATCTGGCAGCCCTTTCACCCCAGGGCAGGCTCAGCTGTTCTCTAATCCATGAGGGCCCCAATGCACTCTGACATCCTCCTGCTGCTCCCTGCAAATGTCACCATCTACATCTTTGCAGTGCTCTGAAACTCTTCTACAGCTCTCCCATCGTGAGCAATCATTCTCTCTGTCCCCATGGCTCAGGATCCCATCCACTGTTCAGTTTGGAGCCCTGCCCCAAAATAAGAAAAAAACCCAAAAAACTGAAGTGAGAAATCAGCAAGAGAGTCGAGGGCTGGAGCTCAGTGAGAGGAGGCAGAGGGAGGTGGGGTCACTCAGCCTGGTGAGAAGGAGATTTCAGAGGGAAGTAACATCAATGACCAGTAAAAAAGCAGGTTCCTGAGCAGGTGGATTCAGACTCTTCATGGTGGTGCATGGTTTGGAGATGAGACAGTTGGAAGAAAAGGTGTTGAAATTGGGTACACAAGGAAAAAATTCTTTGCCAAATCCTGGCACAGACAGCCCAAGGAGGAGGTTGCACATCCACCTTTGAGGGCTCTCAGCTGGGTAGAGCCCTGAGGGGCCTGATAAGATCTCAGCACTAACCCTGCCCTGAGCAGGAGGTTGGACCAGAGTCCTTCCCAAGCTGATCCAGCCTGCTCCTCTTTGGGAAAAGAAGATGAACCTGAACGATAACCAAGTCCAGAGCTTCCTCCCCAGCCAGGCTGTGGGAACCCTGCAGTCAGCACCACCACCACCCTTGGATCATCCCATGGCAGCTTGAAAAGCCCTGTCAAACACTGTGAATGTCAAGGGAAAAAAGTAGGGCAAAGGATCCCAGTGAGCTGTGCCAGTGCCACGTGCCTGTGCTGGGGAGGGGGAGGAGGAGGAGGAGGAGGAGGAGGAGGAGGAAGCACAGTTGAGCTCACAAGTTAAATGGGCCAAGAGCTGGACACAGTAAAGGATCAGCTGCAGCACCAGCAGAGTGAGGCTGTGAGAGGGAAATAACATCCTTCCCTTTGCCATGGGCATGGGCTGGTCACAGGAGGGTGCTCAGCTGTGAGCAGTGGCTGCCTTGCCCTCAGACCACGCACAGAATTCATTCTGGTTGCATTTTACCTGGTGAGGGGACTGAGTGAGGTGTGGGGAGAGCCTGGCCCTCATTCCACTGCCAGGGGTGGCTCCCACCCCAGCCTCTGCCCCTTCCTCCCAGGAGAAGAGCTGTGAAGATGCTCAGATGTTACCTAAGAGAGATCTCAAATGTATCATGACTCACTCACCTTCCAAAGCTGTCAAAAAACAAAACAAAACAAAAAACACAAAAAAACCCCACATAAACAACCCAAACCCAACACAATTTCAAAGGTGTAAGAAGAAAACCAAGGAAAAACAGTGGCTGAAGGTTTGAATTCTGTTTTGGTGTGTGTTTCTGGGGAGGAAGCCAGACACAGACGGGGGCTCAGGCTGGGCATCCTTTGGCCACTGCTGCCCTGTCCCAGGGATCCATCAGCCCCACTGGGAAGGTGAATCCAGCTTTCAAAACCCAAGGGTGAGCACACCTGGCACCAGCAAAGCATCCCTTCCATCCCAGTTAACTGGAACCATTCATGGAACCAGCCTGCTCAGATGGATCACAACTGAAGTGGCCTTTGTTGGAGCTCTGCCTCTCTTGGCCTCTCCTGGGGACAACATTTTGGGAAGTGTCCCCAAGTGAGGGAAGTCATTTCCTCAAAGCAGATTACTCCCACTCTCCACTTCCCTGGCACAGGTGGAGGAGATGGTAGTTGGGTCTGTGAGGTATGGAGGTGTTTTATTTGCTATTTTCTCTGAAAAAAAAACAAGATAAATGATGGTTATTTAACACTGAACTTCTGCAATTTCTGTTCTCTTGTGATCTGTCCTTGTTATCTCAGCCTCCAGATTTAAAAGGATTAGATATGGCAATATGCTGTGAGAAGTTTGGAGTCACTGATTGCCATCTCAGGCTTAAAGATGCCCCATGGCTCTTCTCTCATTAAAATGTCATTTTCCATGCTAAAATGGGGTCTTTTTGCCCTCGTCCTCTGAACATGGTGCTGGTCCAGTGCCTCACAATGTAACAGGATCATCACAGGATAACACAGTAGGAGAAGTGGTGGAGGCCATCCTGCTCCAAGCTGGAGGGTTGGAGAGGCACTTTCCCAATGTCTTCTTCAGGACCACTTGTGCCTCTTGCTCCCCTCAATCCCACCCATGCTCTGCATGTCCTGTGGAGTTTGCAAACATAACATCTGAATTTAAATCCAAACAAGGGCCCAGGCTGTACAACTGGGCCACAGAGAGGGTTGGTCTGCTTCAAAGAAGAGGTGGCAGATTTTGCAACAATCCAGTAGGCTGGGATGGGGAAAACATCAGGATCAAAGGCTGCTGGTCTGAGAGAAGCTCCAAAACAAAGCTTTGCCTGTGCAGCTCAGCCACTGGCTGCCTGGGAAGTTACCAAATGACAAAGCATTTCCCAGAACTGGGTTATGTGGATTACCAGAGAAGAAGCTGGTATTAGGTGTGCTGAGCACCTTGCTGAAGCCTCTCTTTTTAGGCATTGTGCCCCAGCTGAGTTCAAAGCTGGGATTGTGGCATGAGAGGCGAATGCTCAAGCTCTGTCCAAACAAGGTCCAAAGGTTTAGGTGCTCAGCATTTAGGTGCTTGCAAAAGATGTTGACCCCTGAGGCTCATGATAAATCTAAAGCTCCCTTTGAAAGTTAAGTGTTTAACATGAAGGTGCTACTGTCCCATTGATCTACTGCCAATGTTTTAACAAGAGAATGCCACAAGTATTTCCCTGTGAGAGTTTTGCACAGTAAAAGGGGAGAGACCGTAAAATTACTTTTCTTGTGTTTGCACAAAGAGGGATTTGTCAGCCAGAGTGAAGAAGAGAGAGGGCAGCAGTGTGAAAAGTGAAGAAAGGAATGAAGTCTGTGTATTAAAAATTGTAAATAAATGCAAACATGTGTGCCTAGAAAATCAAGGTCTGTGTATAATTCAGAGAGAATTTATCCTAGAGAAGGGGCGAGTAAGCCCACAGCTCTTCTGCTCCAGGGAATATTTTTTTAAAATTATTGACAATTTATACAATCTGGCTCTCTTCTAAATATAATTTTATTAGCATGAGAAGCCACTTGGCAGCAGGAAAGCAACGCTGGTGAGTTCACAGTTTCCAAGACAAAGCGTTCTCTAAGAGGAAAGAAGGGAAAAGGCTCATTTGGGAAGAAGATCCTTGCAGCTTCTGCCTAAAACCAGCCTCCACCTGCCATCTTCTGGGTGCAGGCTTAAATGGAGCAATATTTCCCTACCCTCAGCTTGCTTGTCTCTGCTTTCCAAAGGAGATGAGGCATATGCAGTCACGCTGCTCATCAGCTCTCCCATCACCCTCCCACAATAACCCCTGAGAGAAGGAACAGGGCTATGGAGGCTGGGAAGGGAACCAAGGCTCCTGCTGGCACCCACCCCCTGGCATGGGCAGAGTCGGGCAGGAGCAGTTTTTGGCTGCCCAGCATGTGCCAGTTTGCCAGGCAGGACAGGACAGAGGAGCTGTGGCTGGAAGGGGCAGGAGGGCACAGCCCACGGAGCCGTGGGAATCGCGTTCCTTGCCCAGAGCAGGTGATGCAACAGCACAGGGGAGCAGAGCCAGCATCAGGCTCCAGCATAGCTGGATCAAAGCGTTTTTCTGGGTCTTATGGAAGAAAGAATCCAGTCAAGGAATGGTGCTGAGTGTTATTTTATTGAGCAGAGGCAGCAGAGGGAGGACGGGCTGCTCCTGTCCATGGCCGAGGGCAGCTCAGCTCCTGCTGCTCAGTCCAGGGAGGACTCAGCATTTCCCCAGGTGCTTCAATCTTATTTTCCCTCCACTCCTCCTGTAAAAGGAGGGAGAGAGACTTAGACCAAGCAGCAAATGACAGACACAGCAGTGTGGGACAGAGCTCACCCACCCCAACAGGCCTGACTGGTGCCAGTGTATCTCCCTGGTACCTCACAAGGAGCACCCAGCCATTTTCCCCTCTCCTCATTCTTCTCTGATTTGCATTCTCTGATTTGCCCCAGGATAAGGCAGCCTTGACTGCACACTAAATGTAGGGATTGCTAAGGAAAAACATTTTTCAAGCACATTCCATCCATCAGGGATGGCTCCTATTACATCTCCTCTAAAAGGTGACAGAGCACAGGAAAAGGAGAGACATCCTGTTCTTCCTCTGAGATCTTGTGTCTTGTTCCACAAAGTTCATTCAGACTTTTCAGGAATAACTTGGCATGGCTCAGCTCCCACATTCCTCCAGCACTTCTCAGTACCCAGGAGTGTGGGCAGTGAGAGCTGCAGCCTGTGGCACATAGTGGGAATTGTGCATCAATTTAGTGCTTGTGGAAGGTACAGGCAGGATGCATTCGCTTCTCAGGCCCTGTGCTGCCTCTCAGCATGGCAACCAGCATCCTGCAACGCCCAGAAATGAATTAAAATTAACTCATAGCACACAGCTCTGCTCCAAGGAGGAAATGTTCCGCTTGGCACGGTTCAGAGGCCGGTCCATACAAGAGGAGCAGCCTGGATGCAGGGCTTCCCCTCCGTGAAGAACACCCCTAGATCCATGGCAATGAAGGCAAAGTCTGCTGTGTCAGTGCCCCCAGTGTCACTTACAGCACTGCCTTGCAGAAGGCACACTTGTTCCCATAGGTGACGCCATCCGTGCCGCAGTGAGGGTTGGACTCCCTCGTGCAGTACACGCTTCTGTTTAGGAACTCTCTACAGATCTAGGAATAATAATTAAAAAAAGAACCCTTTCAGGACCCCCATACTCTTTGTTTCACTTTCCAAACTGGACCCAAGGTCATTAATGTAAGGCTTTTTCTGAAAAGCGCTGACACTGCCTGTTATCTGACAGAAAAGGCCCTCCCAGAAATGAACAGAAGCAACATTTCAGGGGAAATTTGGCCCCGTGTTTGAGGAAGGAAATTGTAGTCACCTGGGAGAAGTCTTGACCTCCCAACAACAGGAGTGGATTAGCCTAGGCATGCATGAGGAGAGTCAGCAGTGATGCTCTGTCAGGCACTTGGAGCTGAGCTACCTCCCTGCTGCATGACTTCAGGTGTCTTGAGAAACCCTGCACTCAGTTTGGTGCTTGCTAAGCTCCTGCTTTCCCAGAGGAAGGAGGGAGAAACCATAAGGAAATTCCCAAGGGAATTAAAAGTTATGCCCAGGAAGTGTACAGGTATTTTGTCTCTCTACAAATCCCAGGGATTAACTAAATTTAGGGAAATAGGACACTCAATAATCCATTTGCTTCATGAGAACATTGGATAGTGAAGCCAAGTCAAAAGTGGTGCAAGCACATAAGCATTTGCTAAACCAACCATTTACTTCCCTGCTCTACCTGCTAACGTGGCCACACAACATTCCCCAGGTAGCAGTGAACTCCCCAGCTCTGGGAATACTTGGAAGGACCCACCTGCTCCCAGCAGACATTAAAAACTGTTTACCCAGCACCAAGATTTTGGTTATAAAAACATTCCTCCAAAGTGAAATGCCATGACTGGATGTGGCACTCGGTGCTATGGTTTAGTTGACAGGGTGGTGATCAGTCAAAGGTTGGATTCGATGATCTTGGAGGTCTTTTCCACCAGTAATGATTCCTTGGTTCTATTTAATGCAGATTCAGCAAGCAGAAACTGCAGCACTAACCTCTTCAATCTCCTGACCTGCTACATCTCGAACTAAAAGGGAAAAAAAAAAAAAGCAAATAAAAACCAGACAGGTTTTACACGTCAGCATTACTTTCTGATAAAGCCTGAGCTAAATCCACAAACCTTTTATGCAAACCACAGTGAAACACACTCCAGGCTTTTCCTACTCCGTCATCCCTCACGGGGGAAGAGGGGGCAGGAAATACATTATCTGAATTGCTTTTTAGTATTTTCCTATTTTGAAAAATGCTACTAAAATACCATGCAATCATTCATTCAGCTGCTAGCTACACCTCAGACACATAACCCAATCTCCTGGAAGGCAGCCACTCCTGGGGAAGCAAGCTGCCATATCAGATGTGGAGCTGTGCTCCCAGAGACTTTAAACCCATGGTGGCTTTTTAGGCTTTGAGGCTCCTGCACCTCTGAACCACCAGCAAGCGGCTGGTGCTGCTGACAGGAGGGGACTGTGGAGCAGGAGATCCTGAGGTTGGGTTCCAGCCATGCTCAGCACAGCCCAGACACCCTCCCAGGATGGGCTCAGCCCAGGTGAGACACAAAGAGATGTCACGGGGTGACAGAGAGCAGAACAGGCAGCACTGGTCAGAACCAGCACCAAAATCCCCTCTGTAACCACGGGCTCTGGGCTCTGAGCTCATCAGTCCATGCTCTTCATGTTTCTTCCCATCAAAGGCAGCAGGCAGGAGTGTAGGTTGAGTCAGAGCTGTGAAATGGGGCGACCCTGTCACGTCTCTAAGGGGGAGCCTGGCACTCCAGGGTGGGTTGAATGCAGATCTGCAGAATCTGGGTCACAGCTGAGTGGGATGAACACCCAGCACTTGGTGAGGCTGTACCTGCTGGTCAGCAAGGTCACTGCCAGCTGTGGGGTGGCTCTGGGCAGGAGGGGGAAGGACCCTGTCCTACACTCATCCCTCCCCAGTGGAAATCCCACCCAACCCTCAGTCAGCTCAACCCTCATCCATCAAGCCTTCCTACTTCTTTTGCTATTTCTGTTGTCCTTTGGTGGTTTTTTTCCTGGTGCTGGCACATTTACCCTGTCCTCAGGTTTGGCTAGGCTGCTGTAATGTTGAAGGCACTGGTATGGCTATCTGCATATTATTTACAAAACAGCTCATTAAATAGGTTTTATAAATATTACATGCAGCTACAGAAGAATTTGTGATGATGGCTCTTGACATCTGTTTATTTTACAGGAGATCACAGGGTTTGCTGCTATTCTGCCCGGCCTTGGAAGGAAGAATCAGCCTTCTGACGGAACCCAGGCCCAATTAAGACTCAATTAGAGACAGATGAATATTTCATAACGAATAATGTGTACAAAGCAATTCACCTCTTCTCCATGCACAGCTTGCCATTTTCTCAAGTGACTTCTTTATTCAAATTACTCAAAGAAAAACAAGTGTAAATAATTCTTGTTCCACATTTTCTTCAGTAACTGTTGCCACACACCTTGCAGAGCTGGGGCAGCTGGACTCAAGCAAGTAATAACACTGACATGATCTACAGGTTCAAAAATCATCACTCAGCTTCCCCACATGATCACAGAGATGGGTAAATCTCCAGATAAATAGCTGCTGGATCCTTTTAATTTGCCCTCTTTGTTCTGACTCCTTGAGGACATTTGAATTTAATTTTCAGGCTTTTCTCTGCAACATCAACGAAAGCTGAAACTTTCATCTAATTACGTCTCCACATCTCCAAGGAAAACACCAAATACCAAGATGCTCAGGATCAAAACAAGAGCAGATGACCTGGAGGTGAGCGAGTTTCTTCTCTAACTGGTTCAGCAAAACTCTCCAGTGAACGCTTGTACCAAAAATTCATAATTACACTCTGCTTTGGTATATTTGCTGAAGAAATGCTCAGAATTTGCTCGCTCTGTCTCCCAGTGACACGTCCACTACATTATCCACTGCAGAGGCACACGAGGAGTGGAAATATGTCATATGAGCGAGCAAGTCCTGCAGATATTTTCTACTTGCTCAGCTTTATCTTCAAGCCTGTCAGCCAGTGATCAAGACTTTCCAAAATTTGTTGTCAGGAGAGGTTTTGGTGTTTGTTTTTCTTTTCTAGGCTAGGGAAAAGATGACTTACCCGAGAAGAAAGAGAGCAGCAGCAGGCTGAGAAGCACCAAGGCACCTGTAGCCCTCATGCTGCAGGAAGCTCTTTAGTCCAAGGTCAGAGCAGGAGGTGCTGTCCCAGTCCCAGAGCCCACAGTGTGCACACAGAGCTGCCTTTCTGTGTATTTATGTGCCTGTCCATAGCTGTCCTCATTCCCCACCTTAATTGTGAGAACTTCTCCACTTGGTTTCTAAAGCCATTATTGGTCCTGGCCGGTTTATGGTGCTTTAAGGAATGCTGCCCTGTCCACATCAAACCTAGAAAGGGATAATTACATGAGTGATAGAAGTGCTTGTAACGTAATTATATTTTATTTTTTTTTCTAAATAGTCACAGGATTCTCACAAGGGTGAATTTTCAAAGCAGTGATTCATCAGGGAAGCTGGTAATTTTCATTCTCTGGGCCCTCTCCGAATGCCAGCACCGAGTGATGACACTCACTAGACGTTACGAAATAAATCACAGCATGAGAATGTGTTGTCTGTGAAACCAATTATACGTTGTTCCCTGGCTATTTTTGAGGATGGTTCTAAATTTGTGGAGTTGGGGTGGAGAAGAGCTGGGCTGTGACATGCTCTCCTCGCTGTGTGCACAGTCCCAGATAGGACTGCTGACTCTCCTCCCTGAACTATTTAAACTCTAGCTGTCAATGTTTTCCCAGTTTTTCACATTCACAAACATATGTTAGGGCTCTGCTCCCACCGCAAGTGGCAGTGGTGGGAATTTGATGGGGAATTGGCAGATCCAAGCTCTATTTCCAGCTGAGGCTGTGCAAGGATTTGTGTTCAGGCACACCATTCGCCAAACACCTCTCCAGATAAGAATAAGCCTAAATTTTAGTATGTTTTCCAAAGGAGGCAAGGCTTAGGAGAGGAATGTGTGTAGATATATCTGGGTTTCAGTTCCCCCACTGAATTTTGAATACACAACTAGTTGCAGCCAAATTTTACACAGGAGTGAAAAAAAAAAAAAATTATAAATAAAGATCACATTTCTATACATTTTTTCTAGCAACAGAGGAAAGATGCTACCAGCATGCCCAGCCAGTTTCTGCAGGAGAGCAATGCCATGGGTGCCCTACACCTGGGGAAGCAAACTGAAATCAGTTTGCAGCTTGTCAGACATCTTAAAATCCACACAGTGGCAGGGAAACCATGACTGACAGGCGAATCCTGGGCTGTCTATTAAGGGTGATCTCACGACGCAGCCTCTCTTGTAATTTAGTTATCAAACCCGTCAGCCGCAGCGCCATTCCCAGCCACGCTCAGTTCTGCCACTCACAGCACTCCTTGTTTGCCTTTTCTGCTCTCAGACGTCACCACAGCCTCGATGCCTCAGTCCCTTATCTGCCCAAACAATGTTTTGGTTGCTGCAGCACAGCTGGGCTGGCTCCAGCCTCAGCAAACACAGGCAGGGACCAACCCCTTCTGGGCTGAGCCGAGGAAAAGGCTGAATTTCCAGCCAGGTGGAAATTGTTATTGCCCCTTTCCACTTCTTGGTGACACCTGAGCAGGGAATTGGCAGCAAAGGTGGGGGAATTCTGTCCCCCTCAGGGGTAGGAGAAGGGCACTTGGACCTTGCTGTGCAGCCTCAGGGGCAGCTGGGCAGAATCTTGCTGGTGTCAACCTGACTGTGCTGGCCAATTTTTAGATTTAAATGCTACAAAACCTTTCATCTTCTAAAGTCCTTGCTAGAGGCTTGTGAGACAGCCACATATTCACCACTTGCCCCCCATTTTGCTGCAGGTGAGCAGCTCTTCTTTGGGCTTTTCCAAAGCCTTCTGAGCAGCTATCTGACTTCCTCAGCCACAAACTACCTCTGAAGAGGAGGCTCACCATAAGACCTTGCCACTGAAGACCATTTCCTGCTATGGCCAGAACTCCACTGCTCTGTGGCCACTATGTGAGCCTCTTGTCCAACAAGGAATTATAAAACAATTCAACAAACACATCCAAACTGGCTACTTTTACTGTTCCTTAACTATTTTCTCAGACACACAAGCAGGTAATTAGTGAGGACTCTTGTGACTCTCCAATTTCTCTCTCTTTTCTTAGGAGCAGGCACAAAGGTATGATGTAATTTATCTTACCTGTAGTAACACCAAAAGAACCCATGAAAATAAGAATTCCCATTCTTCTTTCTGCTCTCTATGCTGGCTCTAGGGAAGGATAAGTCTCTCACATTCTGGTGGGGAGCACCTACAAAATTCTTGGTCAAGAAATTATCTAGTTCAGGAGAAAAGACCAAAAAAAGTGTCTTGAAAGTCACAGATTTTGTCCTAAATATCAGCCTTAGCAGCAGGTGTTCTTTTACATAACAAGAGAATGGGAGGTGGAGAAAGGATGAGGAAGGGAGTGTGTTAGCCATGGCACTTGGGATTTTTTTTGCTTGTGTTGTTTGCATATTAACTCCTTGACTCACCCAAAAAGATGGCACATCATCACCAACAGTCATAGATGTCATTTTTCCTGCAGTGCACGCTTCAGGCTCCCACAAAGATGTTATCTTCACACCTTTTTTCCCCAGATAGAAAACACATTTGAGCTGCTAGCACATCTTCTTGCCCTTCTTTCCTGGAGTTAGAAAACCTAAAACCTTTTCCTGAAGGGCCCTCTGCCTCAAATACCACCAGTACAGCTTTTTAGATCTCTTCTCCAAGAAGCTGAAAGCCTGAGCCCAGTCTAATTTCTCCTCAGGTTCTCATTAGGCTCATTACAGCCTTGCCTAGCTTGCTGCAATTTTCTGCTGATGGGCACAATCTCAATGGACACACCCTTCAAGGAAGCAGCAGTTCCTAAGTTTCTTCCCTATGAGATACCTCCTCCCTTTGCCATGAGCCTCCTTTTTATAATGCACCACCAGACCTGCCCCTTGCCCAGGTGGGACCAGGTAAAGCTGATCACACCCCCTTTCACACTCCCCCAGAACCATCCCACCAGGCCAAGGCCCCTAAAAGGAACAGTTCCTCCAAGTTCCAGTGCTGTGACAAAGGCAAATCCATTTACACACTGCAAGACTTCAAAATTAGATTCAAAGTTGTGCTATTTTATAGCATTTTCTGATGGTTTGCATACAGAATGACCTTCTCTCTTGAGGGCTTGGGCTGGTGTTTTGCTCTTTACTGCGGTTCATTTCACCACTTTTCCTGCCTGGCAGAAAAGTACCCAAAAGCCTGAAGACCATTACCCCGCCTGGAAAACAAAACCAAAATCAAAAACCACTCCATGGCCAAGATTGTGGCTGCATTTAATTTATTGATCAATCAAAGCAGAGACTGATGCATAACAGTTGAGGGAGCAAGGAAGAGCATGTTTGATCGAAGAATTTGTGAGGGAAGTGTCATGTTGAAGGGTCCAGCTCCAGCGCTTAGCATTCTCCCTGGTGCCTGATGAACAGAGACCCAAGGCTGCGTCTGAAGAGCGAGAGGGAGACCAAAATTAGAGACATGGATCTCATTTTCATAGCCTAACTTTGCCCAAATAACACAAATGCCATTGTGCTCTCCAAGTCATAGAGTACTTCGCTTAATGTGCCACCTCTTTTCAGATTCCTCAAGTTACACTCTTTCATAGGTTGAGGAGATTTGGGACAAACCCCATCATTCTGGACACCTCCTACGGTCACACTTTCAATCACCCTGACAGGGAGGCAGCCAGCAATGCTGTGAGCCTGCAAGCGGGGATCTGCTTTTAATTGCAAGGGGAGGAGGAGAAAACTCACTCAGGCTTAGGATCTGTGGTGCCTGGGGGGGAAGGGGGGTGGCAGAGGAGAGAGCGCTGGGAGAGGAGCACGGGGCAGGGATGGGAGCTAACGGGAGCTCTGGGGCTCCCACCAGCTGCATGTGAGCTGCTCTGGTTCCCTGGGCACGTGGTGAGCCCTGCACTTACGAGACAGCATTGCAGAACTGGCACTTGTTTGAGTAGGTCCTGCCGTCGGAGCCGCAGATGGGGCTGTACTCGGAGGTGCACACCATGTTGCCGCCCTTCTGCTGGAAGCTGCCGCAGTCGATGTTGACATTTTGCTAATGGAACAAAAAACAGGGCTTAAAACGCCTGGTGCCTGTATTTTCCTACACAAGTGCTCTATGTTTGTTTAGTATTTGTGATGTGGCAAAGCATGAAAGCACTTTTCAGGAGCTCTGAAAACTCTGCTGTTCCAGCAATCCTGCAGACTCAGAGAATGTGCTTGCCTGGAACAGCCTTGGAGTAGGGAGATGGTGGAGGCAAAAAAATGGGAAGGAATATTTACTTATAATAAATATTATTATAAGTAGTGGAACGACCATGCTGGTATTTCCAGGATGGCTCTCCCACTGTCTGCTCTGGTTCAGCAGGCAAGCAGAGGCAAGTGGACAGAAAGGGGGTGGTCACAAGCCCCAGTGCACCAAGTTCTCCCACCCAGGGAATCACTGCTGCTAATACTGCAGCTGCATCAGTGATGCACCATCCCTTGCTCATCCAGTTTCACAGCAAATGAAGGTCTCAGCACCTTCTGCCTGCTGTTCCCAGATTAGAGAGGGACCAAATATCTCAGCCATGGATTAGGTTTCATACCTGTTGACCCTGGCATAAGTATTTTCCTCAAGTCCTATCTCCAGGCCAAATGCACCAGGACAGTGGAGGCATTTCTATTATTCAGCCATGAATTTGTGTTGCAAAATGTAAGAGCAGTTAAGAGTGCGGATTTCTGGCTTTACCTGGAAGCACTCTCCGTAGGTCTGCAGGTTCACGTCCAGGCCGCTCCTTTGGGGGGAAACAAGTGGAGAATGAATGAGAACAGTGCAGCTGCTTCATGAACCAAGCTACCCCTTTACGCTCCAAATACCAAAAAGAGAAATACTGATCCAAAAACCCTGCCCTGCCCTGGGCCCTTCACTTACGCCACAGCAGTACAGAATTGGCACTTGTTCCTGTAGGTGATGCCATTGGTGCCGCAGATGGGGGAGTACTCCATGGTGCAGGGGATGTTGAAACCACTGCCAGGCTTCAGGAAGCCAGTACAGTCGACCTGAAACAGTCCCAGAGCAGCATTTGAATCTCTGCTCCCCTCTGCAGCAGCCCTGTGTAATGGAGACATCCTCCCCTCTACCCAGAGCTGCAAGATGAAAGGGGCTTCCAGCCACAGTGTGGTGGATTTGGGGAGCACAGATGAAATCCTGCCTGTGGGTACAGCATCAGTATCTGTTCTGAGGTGGGCTTCATCCCTGTCATCTTGGGCAATTTCCCCCTGAATGCCACAGTGAAGGATCTTTGCCTAAAATACCTCACACCTTTCAAAAGTGGAGTTTACACTCAGCTCACTGCTCCTGCAATTACTCTGAGTGTATTGAAATGGGAGTCATTGTATTATGTGAAACTGCACAGCCAGAATGTTTCTTTACTCTCTCTCTCTCTAAACTAAAAATAGACATTCTTTGTCACTTCATGGTAGCTCCCTATACTGATACTAACTTTAACTTAACTTTGTGATAAACATTCTGATAGAATCAGGGTTTTTTCTGTTACAAAAGTATAGTTTAGTTGAAATTCAAACTTCTTCTGGGAATTTCTTAGCCACAACAAGCCTCTGAATGTAAATGTAAAGGGAAGTGTTTTCATAACACTGAATGAAACACTCTTGAAATCAATAAGCTTCCTTTCTAAACTCCGGTGTTACACAGAAGATCTTTTGCCTTTTAAAACTCACTGATTTTGGCAGTCCAAACAAAATGCAAATTAAATTTCCTGCCAATCTGAAATTCTTCATTTTCACCCCATTTCTGGGAGCTAGCAATTGTGTGGGTTCAGTACAGAAGGAATCCTAGGCTAGGTTTGTGTCTGGCTGTCATCCAGCAGGGGAAGGAACCAATCTCTGGCCATACCCTAACGCATCTTCCATCGTGTTTCTTGTCAAGGGCACGGTTGCGGCTGGAGGGAGAGAGGGAGAAGAAAAGCAGGGATTAATCTTTTCATGCCATGTTATCATCTCAATCATCAAGTCCCTCCACCCGTAAAGCCCCAGTAATTAATCAGATTCGGGAGCTTTGACACAGAAGATCCCGCGCATTAAGGAAGACAGAAACTTAAGAAAATTCCAGTCCACCCCATGATTAGTCACAACCCCAAGGGCTTCTGCCTGCTGCTTGAAGTGGCACTGTGGGTGATCAGGGGACTTTCTACTCACAAGAAGTCCCTGCAGAGAGAGCACTCGTTGGGGTAGGTGCGGCCATTGGTGCCACACACGGGGTCGTAGTTGCGGGGACAGACGACGCTCATGGTTTTTCCGCCCGTCATGTAGGCAGCGCAGTTGGCCTGGGAAAGGGGACTCGTCATGTCTCCAAACAGACAGAAGGGTGCCCTTGCCCTAATCCTGGTTTTGCTGCACTGGGAGGCTACTGTGAGGAATCTCTATGGCTCCTCCATGGTGAAAGAAAATTTATATCGAGTATCTTACAGCATAATGAAAGCACCTCTCTGCTGTTAAAACTTAAAGTAATTTTGGCAAGAATTATGGGCAAAAATGATCATTCCTTGGGGAATCAAGACAGGGAAGATATTAGGCAGATATTCAATAGTCATATAGATTTTCTACTGGCACTCTGTGCTGTGCTGACTCGCATTCTACATTACTAATCGCTGTCTTTTTAATCATCAAAGTGCTAAATTATCTCTCTCTGACAAAGGTGTTTTCTTATGCTGGGAAAAGAGGTGCACTTAGGGGCACTTCTTTCCTATTCATTCTCTCTTTTTTTTTTTCCCTCAAGCATTCCCTGACATATAGCGTGAGTATGAATTATTCATCTAGACTTAGAAATCAAGACTAAATGACAAAGATCTAATACTCACCCGTCTTTGAGCAACAGCAAGATCTACAATAAAAATAGAAATTACAAAATGTAAAAATTGTATTATGTCCTTCACTAAAATTCCGTTGGAATCATCAATTTCCCTACAGATCAGCCAAATACACCTTCTCATTACCAAGAAGTGATTATCCTCCCAAATGTTTCATCTACTCCAAGTAAATGCAAAGCGATACACCAAGATTAAAAAAAAAATCACTTATTTGTGAAACCAGAAATTTTGACTCACTAAACAAGAAACAGGACCCAAAATTTTATCCTTCTTCAGCTCCATAATCCCCACTAAGGCTCAAAAGCTTAAAGCATAGATCCCATGTGTTTGTCAGCACAAGGGCGAAGCTCATTGGAAAGAGAGGCCGCGTATTCCCAAACCATCGCATCCCCAGGAGGCTGCGCCCTCCTTCAGGATGCACAGAGACAGGGAAAGGATCAGGAGGTCCAGACCAGCATGGAGTGTAGCAAAAATGACAGAAATGACTTACCAGAAAGGCAGGCAAGAAGGACCAGCCCCAGGAGGGCAGCACAGTTGGCCATCTTCATGCTGGCGGCGGTGGTGGCGGCTGTTCCGTGTGGGTCGGTTGCCGGAGAGTCCGTGGATGGTTCTCAGCCTTCTCCCTCCCCAGTATTTATATGCATCTCCCCGACCTTGTGAAGTCATCACCAGAAAGTAATTATTTGCTCTGTAAACTAAGAAAATTGTATCGATTACCAAGTTGAGCTCCAAAGAATACTTGTTTGTTAGAGAGATGCCCAGAAGAATTAAACAAAAATGTGAGCTACACCCAGCTTGTTAACAAAGGCGTCTTGCTATACAATGAGTGATTTGTACTTTCCAAACAGGAGCACTGTCTCAATAGCGGATGTTATGAAATGGAATATGGAAGTTGGGGAAGAGAAAAAAGAGCCCATTTGTTGGAAGTGTTTGACTTGTGCTCCCCATATCACATATACTAGACAGGAACTGGGCTCTGGGAGACTTTCACGGTACAGCAGAGTGGGATGACAGGAGCATGGGACATTTTACTGACATCATATCTGGGGTCTTGCAAGCATCAGTGCACTTTAAAGATGCTGAAGTCTCAGCAAATC
The DNA here is from genome assembly GCF_023055355.1 of Agelaius tricolor. Classification (NCBI taxonomy): domain Eukaryota; kingdom Metazoa; phylum Chordata; class Aves; order Passeriformes; family Icteridae; genus Agelaius; species Agelaius tricolor. The sequence goes on from NW_027269278.1 coordinate 15,182,332, forward strand.
CCTCTCCACTCTCTCCTGTAATTTCCTGGTGCACTGGATTTCTCACCCACAGAAAGTCATCACAAGATAAAAGCATTACAAAAACCCCCAGAAGTTTATTAGACATTTCTGTGTAGGAGCAAGAGTTATTCATCTGCTGGCAGTGAGCACGAGTCTGATTAAGAAATTATGAGAATAAGTAGCCTTAAATCTGTACTGGGATAATGTTTCCTATTAATGGCAAGCAACTGGTATTCTGTGCAGGTGAAATGGGCTTGTTAATACCAAAGGCATTCCAGAAAAAATTCCAGTAACTGCAAACAGAAGGAAAGCCGTTAGGCTTTCCCCTTCTCCCTCAATTATATGGCATTAAATTTAGAGTGTCAGCTGAGAGTCGTGTTTTAGGGAAGATAAGTGATAAATAATGTGCTGGGCTCTGCTAGGTGGCTCGACTCTATCGCAAGTGTATGGAAAAACAAATAGGGGATATTGCATAAAATAATAAATTTTTGATTTAAGGTAGTCACGGAAGGAAGTGACGGATGGAACTTGTTTGTGCTTCAGAAGAAGCCTAATTCATAAATGTGGCTTAAAGGCAGCCTGAGTTTTAAATAGAAAATCAGAATTGGTTTTCTTATTATCCTGGGAGATGTTCAACACTTGGCATGAGCAGATAAATCATAAAAATGTAGCTGAAAGTGTAAGGGAACCATAGTCACAGAATGGAGCTTGTGGGATTTGGCCTGTTTATATCAATGAAATCATTTTCCTGAAAAATAAATGAATAATGCTATTTGGATCTCTTTCACAAATATCACAAGTTGAAGGGTTCCTTTGAAAGTTGTTTCTGTCGCATTCTTAGCATCCTGAGCGTGTTGACTTTCAGATTCCTTGAACTGATTGTGAGCACATTTGGAAAGGAAGCGGTAGTCACGGAAGCATTAATATTGATTAATCTCCAGGGGCAGGAATGCCAAAGTCTGGAAACAAAGCTTCCTCAGAACTTGCACCAGCCACCAGTGGAGGTGCTGCTTGCCAGCCCCGTGGCTGGGGGGGCTCCAGGAGCAGAGTCTGCCTCCTCTTCAGCCCTGCCACCCAAACTCCCCCATACCCGCCTCCAGATCCGAGATCCCCATTAGCAGAACTCTGCTGCTTCTCCTGCTGTTTTTCCTGCCAGGCTGGAGCCAGCAGGAGCTGTTGTGCCTGGCAGGTGTCTGCCAGGGAGCGGCATCGCTCTCATGTTGAGCCAGCACCTGCCCTTTCATTAGCCAGATCCTCTGGGAGATCCGCTCTGCCTCACGTGCTGCCCCGAGGGTCTTGGTGGCCATCCAAAAAGCTCTTCTCCTCCAGCAGCCCCTGCCACTTCCCAGGGTAGCAGGGAGAAAAAGAGAAACGAGAAAAGAGCCTTGCTGCAGGGTCTGGGAGAAGGGATGGGAGACAAAGGGCAGCGTGCAGGGCAGGGCAGGAGAGCTGCTGGGACAGGTGTGACAGGGGATTGCACAAGGAGCAGCAGGAAACAGGGGGAATGGGGCAGCAGTAATCACAGGAAAGCAGATGGACTGAAAGCAGGCATTAGGAGCAGTGAAAAACAGCAGTGCTCACAACAGTGAGCTTTGGGAAAGGTCATACACCTGTTGCAAATGGGAAGGGCAAAGTGAACCCACCTGCCCAATCCCCTGGGATGTGTGTGATGGTGCCAGACTGTTCTCAGTGGTGCCCAGTCACAGGACAAGGAGCAGTGCCCGTAACCTAAAACACAGCAAGTTCCACCTCAACAGGAAGAGAAAATTCTTTCCATTGAGAGCTGCAGAGCACTGGAACAGCTGCCCAGGGAGGTGGTGGAGTCTCCCTGGAGTCATCCCAAACCCACTTGGCCATGCTCCTATGTCACCTGCTCCAGGTGTCCCTGCTTTGGCAGGGGGTTTGGACTGGAGGATCTCCAGAGATCACTTCCAACCCAAACTATCCTGTGATTCTGAGGTTCAGAAATACCATGATGAAGGGCTCAGTAAAGTGACTTTGAGATTATTTTAATGTTTCTACAGATTTGAGATCCATACAAAAGCTTAAATAAGACTCTGAAATAAAATGCTTCCTTCTATTTCAGACTCCTAGAGGGCAAACATTCAGGAGGGTTATGGCCACATAAATGGGATAAATGTTGGCCATTATATAATGAGTCCTCTTGTACTAAGGTAAATTTCCAATAACTCTGGGTTTCTAATCCAGCAGCATTTCTTCCCATAGCAGTGATAATTTCCTGGGAAGATTTTCCTCTGATCTTGAGACTTCCTACCTCAAGTAAGTCCATAGCCTACCACAACCTAAAAAATTCTTCACTGATGATGCTCCCTGCTTTGGTTTAAAACTTGCCGTAGGCTTCATCTGGCTACAAAGAGCAACAACAGGTTTTTTTTTTTTTTCCTTATTATTATTATTATAATTATTATTAAACACGAGGGTGGATGCGTGCACGCAGGCTTTGCTGTCATGCCAGCAGCGGCATCCCTGCGCTCGCTCCGCTCTGCGGCCGCCGCGGGCAGCGAGAACAAAGGGGCTGCAGGAGGGAGCTCCCTGCGGCTCCCGGGGCTGAGGAACGACCGCAGGAGATCCCGGCCGAGCTGCTGTTCCCAGACCTCTGCACACGGGGGCAGAGCTGGATCTTCTATGAGAACAGAAATTCAATTTACAGCTCGCAAAGCCCCTGCCCTAAGCCGCACTCACCTATTATTTCTCCTTGTAGTTCAGCTATCTGATTGCTGCCTGAATATCTCCAGTCTTTTAAGCATAGATGACATCACGGGCAAGGGTGTCTGGAATAATTTGACTGTCTGGAAGCTGCATGCTAACAGCAGAAGGCTGAGGAGCCCAATCCCTCAGTGAACCTCAGCTCTGCCTCGCTGCAATAGCTCTGACACAGCCAGCCCCCCAAAACACCCACAATTAATTCACTTTTCAAACATAATTTTATTTTTCTCCACATCAAGTAAGAATGCAGTAATAAACCATTTCTCCTGACAGAAGCCACAGAAACTGCATTAACAGAAAGGTCTAGACTGGCCTGAGGTATATTTTGGCCAGCAACAAGTCAAACAATGCACAAAAATAGAAGGAATTATATGAAATAAAGCAGAACAAAATAAGTACATGCAATGTGTTAATCAGGTTGTGGGGTAATTGAATGGCATTTCCTGAATCCAAAACATCAGATAATAACATAAAGTGCTGAGGTACTGCTCAAAGAATTGTACCATAAAATACCTTGGCAGGCAGACAATGTTTCCTGCCTTGAATTTCCTGGAGGGAGAGTTAGATTAGTAATGGTGAGAGGATTTGTGCTGTTGTGGCAGGATTTTATTGAGAAGCAATAAAAAAAATTATTTCCAACGAGGTGCTCATAAAGGAGAATTCTCTTCCTCTCCATCTTAAGGAGCATCCAGGATGAGCTGCTGGGGCAGGAGGCTGCACTGGGGTCCTGCTCTGCCCTTGGTCACTCCTGAGCAATCACAGAGGATTTATCATTTCTGCTCACAGGAATTGCCCTTCATTGCCTGCTGGATTTTCCTGTTTAGCAGACATGCCCCTGCAAGAGGCCCCCTGAGCATCACAGGGATCTCCAGCAGGATCAGGAGCTCTGCTTGTCTCCAAGGCATCGCGGGCCATCCTCATCCTCCCTGCTGCTGCCCAAGGAAAAAATAACTGCTGCAGCTGCTGCTCTCCTACCCTGACTCCCACGCTCTGCAGAGGGGGAGAAGAAGGAGACTGAATGTGCCCCACACCCCCAGCACTGCCTCCCAGAGCCTCAATTTATCCTGGTCCCCAGAAATCACATCTGACACCGAAAAGCCTTCCTGCACACAGACAGGAGGGACATCCCAGCCCCAGGAAGGGACTTGGCACTAAATGGTTGCAGAGAATCATGTCTTTTGGAAATAAATTGTCTCCTTTTAGAGAGCTGCTCTCTGCAGTCTCTGGGAAGTGACACATTGTCACTTAAGATCATTAACTATTTGACTGTGAGGCTGCTGCCTCTGCAGCACACGGCACTGGCAGCGCCTGGCTGTTAATGAATAATAAATTAACACCACGACTCTGAGCCCTTCCTCTCATCAGCCGAGGTTTCCAGAGGCCGGAGAATCTGAAAGGATCCTCTACAAGCGACAGTCAAGGTAATTACCTTCAACCAGCAGCTTAGTGATGGGTGAGGTGCCCAGATGGGCTCGGTGCTTGCCAGCGTCCCCTGGACACCAGCTCTGTTGGCACTGGCTGCCCACGGGTTTTCTGCAGTGCCCCTCAGCAATGAACCAGCATGGGCAGCCCAGAGGAAACCCCTGTGACATTGCTCTGGGGAGCAGAGCTGATTGCAAAAGGCTTTTTCTACAGGTGAGTTTTCAATCCTGCTCGCGAGGTGGAGGCAGCTTGGAATGTGACCTTCCTCACATGTTCTCCTGCAGGTGTAAGAAATTAGGGGTAACCCTGGAAGCTGAAACAGGGATGAGCAGCTCGTTGTGCCACCAAGACCCCTTCTGTGTGGCAGAACAGTGCCAGAACACCCCAGTTACAAGTCTTGGGACTGTCTCTAATTATGGTTATGTTTAGGTTTGCCCGGGGCCTCTTGGTGCTGCCAGGCTACAGAGTGAGGCTGGGTGAGGCTGCAGGTATTTGACAGCAGCAGCTGGGGAGGGAGGCAGCTCCTCTCAGCCAGGCTCCTCTCAGTGTCTGTCAGGTCCCCTCAGAGCAGGAAATGGGCAGCAGCACCAGGATGCATCTCCAGCCCAGGTTTCCTTTTGGAAAGCTGGATGAAGGCAGATGCCCACCAGAGCTGCCCATTGCCCTTGCAGCTGGGGTTGGTGTTTTTGTAGATCAGAACACCCCTCTCCCTCTCCCCTGCAATTTTCCCATTAATTCCCACACCCCAGGGTTGTTGCAGTGGTAAAATCATGCAACCTGCTAGGTAAAGCCAGAATGAGACCAAAGGACGACATAAATGCTGGGTCTTTTTTTTTATTATCAGAGGTTTCAGGGTTGATAAGAGGTTTTCAAGGGTCAGGGGTTTAGGAAGTCATCTGCCATGGGGAACATTGTCAGGGAGGGATGCTCTTTCTCAGCTGAATCCTGTCAAGAGCTTAACAGGCTTCAAGAGACCTCAAGGCAAGAGCTCCACGGCTTCTCCTGCAGAGAAAGAAATCAGTAAGAAATCAGTACCTCAGAGACAGAACATCTGGGCTTTTACTGTTGGTCTGTCCCTCTGCACCACAGAGGAATTTCTGAACCCTATTCCACATATTTCCTTTTATTATTGCCATATAAAGACAAGAAAAGTTCTTAATTTAAAAGACCACATAGTCTGTAGGAAACAGACTTTGCTGAGAGAAAGCTCTTTTGCAAATCACTTAAGAGGAAAACATAGAACACTATGTTGTCTCTTTATATCTGAAAGAAAGCAGTTCCTAGCAAACTCTCCAAAAAAAAAAAAAAATTACCATTGCTGGTGAGAGAAAAAACAAATCGAATAAAAGCACTTTACTTCTCCAGCCAGTGTCCAAGACTGATTAGCCAGTTTAAGCTAAATTAATTCACCACTGAGTAGGTGAAGGGATTTATTCCATACGTACAGGAAGGCATTGCAGAACGTGCATTTGTTGGGGTAGGTGACACCATCAGACCCACAGTGGGGGACATACTCCATGGTACACATATTCCTGATGGTCCTCTGGTTCCTGCAGTAGACAGGTGCAGCCTGTATTCACAAAAAAAAAAAAAAAAAAAAAAAAAAAAAAAAAAAAAAAGAGCTCTTAACCAAAGCTGGGTGAGAAAAGTGACATCAGGAGGCCCCACACACCCCTTGAGCTGCCCCCTTGCTGCCCAGATGCTGAGGAAAAGCCCAGGGACAGGGCAGGAGGCAGTGGAGTGCTGCCTCCAGCCATGCAGAGCCTGGGTAACCACTGCAAATGATGCTGCAGTAACTTTGACAACAACTTGGACATGAGCTGAATGCTGCCCTACTCGTTGAAGCTATCACCAGATGAAAATGGCAATTTCACCCGATAATATCTGTGGCAAATATTGCTCAGGCAGCTGGGTGTCTCTGGATTTTGAAAGGCTCCATCATGATGTGATTAGTAAAGATTTATACAGAAACTGCTTTAAGGAAAGAAAGGATGGAGAAGAGAAAAATCTGTCCCTTACCTGCAGCGCATCAGTAGCTGGAACTAAAAAAAAAAAAAAGAAGAACAAATGAAATATGTTACAAATGCAATTCATAGATTCTGCTAAAATCTGAGAATGCATGCCCTGAATACATATCTTCCAACTCCCTGTGTGCTAGCAAATTATTCTTAGACAAAAGGAATTTCAGGCAAAATGTTGTGCCATACTGTATGTTGATTCTGTAGTATTTTTATTTAATATAAATAAAGGGTTACAGTCAAAATGGAAAAAGCTGTGTAAAATAAAAGAAGAGAAAGGCATTTTCTATGGTTCAAAGGATGGAACAGGACATGAACTCAAAGCAAAGCAAATTATTGAGGTAAAGAGGGACATAAAGCTGACAAGTACACAGAGGCAGCATCTTATATGCATTGCCAATATTATTTTTAAATAAGAATAGTATTTAGTGAGAAGTGAATTTATAAAGCTCCTACACCAATTCAGGCTCTCAAACTACACCTCGGTTCAGGATGACTACAAGAAATGTTCGCTTTCATTCAGTAAAATTATTTGTGTTTCTGCAAGATTTCAGAGGTTAAGTACTGGTTGTCTGAGTCCCCGGGTTGCACCACGTTCATGTCACTTCTTTCATTATGCATAAACTAGCACTGAGAGTAGAGCTGTTCCCACAGTTGTTCTTACCCACTCAGTTCTGTTGCTAAAATATTACCCCATAAGTGATAGTCTCTGATGTCAAGTCTTTTCAACACTATCTTTCTAGGAGTAAATAAGTCCTTGCAGAACGGAGCTCTTTCCAGTCTGAGGATGTTTTTTTGTGGTTTTGAAGACAGCCAGCGCTTACTCCAAGGCACAGCCACTCACCTGAGATGCAGAAAAGGGCCAGAGAGAGCAGAAGCAGCACCCCCGTGATCTTCATGGTGGCTGGATGAGCTGTGAGCAGCAGGGCTTGGCTTTTGCTCAGGAAACTCAACCTGGATTCTGTCCTCAGGTGCCAACCACGCTTATATGTATGCCTGCACCACTGGGGGGGTGTGTGTGTTTGTGCATGTTCATATTTGCCTTATCCACCCTTATCCTGGAGCAACATTTCCAGCCTTTTGTCTCAGTGGTAATAACAGTAGAGGTAAGCTGTGCTGGAAGCCAAGAGTGGTGTTTCTTCATCAACGGGAGTCACGCGAAGTTTAGATGTGTGAGATACACCCTCTGAGTCCTTATTTTAAGTGAAATATGTGACAGTTTCCTTCTGAAGGACCACAGAAAATTCCTGCAGGCAAAAGAGCCACTGTACAAACTGCTGTCAGATTTTCTGTGTGTTCACCTATCACTGCTTATTTTTGTGCAGTGCTTTTTCATGAGAAAAACATTGAATGAAATGCTTCCACAGCAGAAAGGTTCTCCTTTTATTTTTGTGCTTCACACAAGTAAAACATCACTAAGTTATAGTGAAAGCAGGAAAACAATGAACCAGGAAGGCAAGCAAGAGGGCATCCCAGACACTGAAAGGAGTCCTGGAAAATGACAAGGGATGGAGAAACTTTTATGGGACTATGCAAAAAAAAATTTACAATTGTTATTTCCCCTAAAAGCCATTAGCTTTGCAGTAATAGACTTTTAGTATGATGATGACAGAATGATTTGAGACCCTAGCATGGATCCTAGAAAAGCTGAACCCAATCTGGATATCACTGCTTCATCCATCTGCCCATCTCTACATAAATCCTTTGTTTTACCACCAAAGCATTGCTTTTTGGGACAACCTCCATCAAGGAGAACAAGCACCCCTCTCCCTTTGATTCCCAGAAGAAATGCATGTGGGAGATATTACATTTTAGGAGGGATAAGCCCAATTTATTTATGCCTCTCTTGTGTGGATTAAAAAAAAAAAAAACAAAACCCAATTCAATACTCAAACAGAACACAAAAGCAAAATAAATTTCAAGCACAATACGCCAATGACAAGTCACACTCTCAAGAAACAGAAGGATACTTTGTCCTTGGATTTTGAAACACTGCTGAAATACTCCTTGGGCTGGGAGAGAACATTGTGTAATTGAAGACTGAGAGAAGACAAGTAGGCAGGAGTAGGCACCACACCTAGGAAGGCATTAATCTCAAAACGTTTGAAGGGTGTTAAAGGACAACTCCAGGATGAGAAAAATCTGGTCAGTTGGAGGACTTGGACAAATAGACAGAGACAATGCCCGTGTCTGAGCAATCTGGGCTGTGCCAGCAGGGTGCCCTTGAGAGAGCAGCACTTCAGGTGAGCACAGAGCCAGGGATCAGCTCTGGGCAGTGACACCAAGGGGTGACCGGACTTTGCTGGCAAGGAAAATGCACCAGGAACACCTGGGGAGGGACCCTCCTGTGTCACCACTTCAGCCCTGCCCAGTGTCAAACATTAAAGGGTCTGAGCACTAATGCAGGGACATTATTGTCATTTATGTGCAAAGACACACAGCTCTGGGGTTGGAGCATCTGTATTTAATTTTCTGCCCTTTTAGGAGAGGGAGGGGAGCAAGATTATGTTCTTGTTCTATCCCAGAGCTTTGAGCACGTAACTTATTCTGCCCAGTATCATCATCCAACAAATCAAGGCAATGTTTCATGAGACAACACATGAAAGAAGACAGGGAAATGTTGCTGATTTAGTTTATTGAGAAAGAAAATCAGGAGTGAGCTGAGTTTCCCAGAAGGTGAGGTGAACTGAGGTCAGATCTTTATCTGGGATTTTCCAGTGGGGATCCTGTGGTGAATTCTCTTGGCACGATACTCAGCACTTCCCAAAATGGCTTAAAGTGATTGTCCCATTGCTGTCCCTGAAAGTAAGGAGAGGAAAGAATGAATTAAACACAGAGTCCTGCCTGCTATAATCTGTCTTTTTGATGGCTCCTAGAGATGGTGTCAGATGGGATCCTGCCCCAGAGCCAAGGAACTTGCAGACTCATAACCCCATTTGCTATTTGATTATTAAGACATGAGTGAAATAATTTAACCCATTCTTAAGACTGAAAATATCTGTGGGGAAACTATAGTGGAATTTCAAAAGGAAAGGAATTTAATTTCCTTTGCAACATGCAAGAAGAATTCCATTTAGGTTAAATGCTCTTCAAACCATTCACACTAAGAAAGCAGCCGTAGCATTTTTTATGCTCTAATGAAAAAAATAAATGAATGCTTGACACGGTGGCTGGCATTCCCTCCTGCCCCAAATCCCTAATCAACAGTATCCAGCAAACAAAAAAAGCAGTAACTGTGCAAACTTGTGCCCACATGAGGCAACTGATAAAACAGACATCACTGATATTTGTACATACACGACTGCGTTGCAGAAGATACACTTATTGTTGTATGTTGTGTTGTCAGAGCCACAGAGAGGCATGTAGTCCAGTGAGCAGACAGGTTTGGGGTAGTCACTGCAGTCAACCTGTAAAAAATAAATAAAAATAAAAGGCTCTGATGTGGAGGAGTCAGTAGCACAAGAGCTTGAACCCTGAGCTAGAGCTGCAGTGCTGGTGATACCAATCTCACCAAAAGTAATTAACTTCCTTGCACATCTGATATAAACTGAGGTGTCAGTTTCTCCCATGCCAGGAGAATTTAATAATATAAAAATAGATCATAATTTCCTGTTTGAAGAGATGCATATCATAACCTGGTCATGGCATTTCCAAGCAGCAGCAGTTCACTCGGTGAAGGTGCCGTGCTCTGTGTTCCCAAGCTGGCCAGGAAATTAAATGGAGAAACACTGGTGTCTGGGGAAATGGAGTGCTGATCCTCTATAAACTTCCACCATCCCTCCTGGAGTTTTAAAACTGGAAGATCAGCACGTGGCTGGATACTGCAAGAGTGGGATTCTGTTTCCTGGAGCAATGAGTGCTGCACTTGCTGAGGAGCATTGTAGGGATAAAAATGTGTCTGGGTGCAGGAAGAGGCTGAGGAATTTTATGGAGGAGAAATCTATAAAGGCTGAGTGACTGCACAGAAATCACTCCCAGCTGAGCTCCTCCACCTGAAAACAGCTGGAGTTTGGAAGGGAGAAGTCACTTTTCTCTACATTCTGCACTCTCACTCTGTCCTACACAATGCTCACACCCCCTGCCAACAGCAGGCTCTGTACCAAGTTACCAGGGGCTAGATGGAGCATTGGTCTGACCCCAAAAGCCATTCTCTCTTCCTATTCACAGTTCTGCCCTGATGGATTATTTCTACTATTTTTTTACTCATCCCTTCCTGAGCAGTAACCTGCTCCTTTCCTGGCATTCACACAAATAACATTTATTATGTGTAGAGAAAGCAAAATCTCTCCTGTTCTGCAGCACAGCAGCTGTTTCACTTCTGCAGGACACTGCTGGTCTGGGGGCTGCTGCAGACACTGGGAGTGCTTCCCCTGACAGCAGCAGGACCAAAACCCAGCCCCTGATCACCCAATTCACTTACTGTGACAATTTCCTTCTTACATTCACCATCAGCCTTCTTGCCAATGCTGGTTCCAGCCTCCCTGGGAAGGGAAGAGACCTGCATTAGGGAGCTCTGCAAGCAACCTGTTCTGAGCCCCATCACCCAGCAATGCTGAGCAGCCTCAGGCACAACATGTGGGATACAGGAGGCACCGGCTGAGGTTGTGCCCATGTGGCTCCAGGGACCAGCTCAGGTGGTGCCACTGCCTGCCAGAGAGCTGGTTTATAGCAAGATGTGAGGGACAGGGGTCAGGATGGATGAGGAGACAGGCTGTGTGACAATGCCAATGCCCCCTGGGTGAGTTGTTGTCCTCTGCAAGGCAGCATCTGCCACAGACCCTTTTAACTTAGTTAAGAGCAGCATCCTGTCCTGTGTGAGATCCCCACCCAGCCCTCCCCTTCTCTGCCTAGACCAAAGGCACGGCTCTCCTTCTAATGACAGAGGACAACCAGGTTTAGTCAGGAGGAGAAGAGGAGGTCTTGGTAGAAGTCCTGCTGTCCAAAAGAGCAGTTCCAGGAGCAGCAGCCCCCAGTCCCTGTGCTCAGCACTCACAGGCTCCGGGCGCAGAGCAGGCACTCGTTGTCGTAGGTGACCCAGTCGGTCCCGCAGACGGGGCTGATGTCTTTGCTGCAGATCAGCACCACTTTGCCCTCCTCACTGGTTGAGTTGGGGTACCTGCTGCAGTCCACCTGGTGAGGGAGCAAACAAAGCCCTGGTGAAGGCCTTGCTGACAGCACACAAGTGGATCTGGTGTGTCTGCCTGGCCACACAGGACAGCACCACAGTGGGAGAAAAGCTTTTCTGTCAGTCACCGTGATGACATTTCACTTGGAGGTGACCACTGCAAGATTCTGGCAGCTCATCTGTGTTCTTGTTTAGGGTTTGAATTATTTCAATTAGCCACTCAGAAGCAGGACACACCCCTTGTTTTGCCCTTGGTTTAACTTACAGGGGCAACTTCCTTGCACTCTCCATCGTGGTCTTTGCTGACATTGGTTCCATATTCTCTGCAGAGGGAAAGACAAATGTTAGGAAGTTCAGTAAAGATGTCTTGCTACATCCTAAGTGCTAGAATTAATACAAGGGAAAACTGACTCTCCCAGTCAGTTTATATCTGTATTTTTTTTAATATCTGTATTTGAGAAGGTAGAGCCACCCTCCCTCATCAGCTGAGTAGCTGGCAGGGATGTAAAACCCTGGGAAGCTTTAGGACCATTTTGGGCAGCTCTGAGCAGAGCATCTCTGTCCTTTTGCTGTGATGAGATGTGCTCTCAGAGCCATCACCTGGCCATTCCTTGAGACAGAGAAGAAAAAACCTGAATAAATTACAGAAGCGAAAGAAAGACACAGTGACTAAAGCTCTGCCTGAGCGCCGTGCCGCGATAGCCACGCTCATTTTGAAGGAATTGACACAGGTGACGTGTGACAGATTGGTGAGCTGTGGTGCTGCCAGGAGCTCTGAGCTGCGCTGCCTGGGGTCCTCATGCTGTCCCCAAGCTGTCCCCACGCTGTCCCCAAGCAGAACGTACACGTTGTAGGCACAGAGCTGGCACTCGTTGCCGTAGGTGACGCCGTCGGAGCCGCAGATGGGGCTGACGGCCTCGCTGCAGACCAGCACCTCTTTGCCCTCCTCGTTTGTGGTGTTGGGATAGGTACTGCAGTCCACCTGCCACAGGAATCACAGCAACAGGATGAGAAGACCTGAGACATTCAAAACTCTCATTTTTGTGTGGGACACTGAGCTGGTACAACCAGTCCTCGCTGCCACAGCACAAACTTCTGCTGTGGGTCCCTCAGGAGAATCCTTCCTGCAGAGATGTCCCCAAAGAGCAGAAGAAGAGGAGGAGGAGGGAACAGCTATAACCATGCAGCCCCTTGGATGGGATAAACCAGTGCTGGTCTCTTGTGCTCACTTGACAGACATGATTTTATAAAGGCTCTCCATTGGTCCCTAGATCTTCTATTCTTGTGGCCCCTCCACTGCACTTCTGGTCTTTTTCAATCTTAATACACTGATCATGGGTTTTTTTCAGAGGACCAAGACTAATGACCTGTGAGGAAGCTGATCAGCTCAGAGTATTTTAGTATTTCAGTAGGTTGCCCTCAGGTAGGTTCTGATACCAGTCTATTGCTTTAATTTAGAACCAGCTATATATTTTCAGCTTAAAGCTTAGACCAGTCTAAAGTTGCTGAAAAATTAATTAATCCAAAAACATTGTATCATTACTACTAAAACATTATTAACATACAGCATAGATGTACAGCCAAGGGCAGTATAATTTAATGTTTTACACTGTAGGATCTGATTACAGTGACCCGAGTGTGACACTCGGGTGAAAAACAGCTGAGCACCTACAGGCTGGAGGTTTTTCCCATTCCTTTGGCTATATCTTTTTTAGGCCACATACTTACAGAAAGAAATCTTCCACTTACCTCAATCCCAAAGACAGTATCTGGAAAAGAAAAGAGAGGTAGAAAGTATGAACAAAAGCCAATGTGATAAGACCTCAATTAAAGCTGGAAATATGGATATAAAATTCCTGTGTGCAGGACCAAGCTGAATGATTTCCAGTGATTGTTTTTTGAACTAAATAAACTATGTATGATTTTTTTTTCTATGTTGATAAGCATAATAGCATTGCTTATTGCTGGCTATGATGAAACACCTTTTTGAATAGCTTTGTTCTTTTTTTTGTTCTGAGACATGTAGATTTATTAATTGAAAACAGAAGAGCTTTTCCTTCCTTATCTTTTTACATATCCGTTTTGACCCTAAAGCGCTGCTGTTATGTATCTGGAAATACACCTGAATCAACAGAGACAAATGCAAATAGTCACCTACAGGATAAGCAAATACATACAGCATCTGTTGACAGAAATATGCATTTGAAAGAAGGAGAGTGTGAAAAAAATATCTTTGGCTTTGTAGTTTCATCAGCTGTGAATATGCAGTGAGAACATCAGAGTCTGGCTTGTTTTCATCTCTTGCTGTTCCATTAGCAGAAAGAGCATTGCAGGAAATTTGCCAGGGCCTTGCAGAGAACTTGCTTGTGCCATTACAATATTTTCCTTACTAGTTACCAGAGGTCTGACCCCCTTCTCATGGCCTTACTTCAAGTATTCATCCATTTGCTGTAATTGTACAAGTCTAAGCAGTGTAATGGTGTGAGAACACCAGTGTACAAAGTGTAACAGCACAAGTTGCCAGCACAGAACTCCACTTGCTGTTATTTATATTTATGACAAACCATCAGCTACAGCAGCGAGCCACCGAGGACTATCCTGAAATACACTCCTGCAACCTGCACCATGCCAGCCGAGGCAGCAGAGCCCTCTGAAGGAGATTTTCCCTCTTTGAATCCTCTGCCTTACCCTTTTGAGGACAGCCAGGGCTCAGCAGCCTGGAGAGTCACTCACCTGGGGCGCAGCAAAGCGCGAAGGAGAGGAGCACCAGAATTCCTGCCCTGGTCATGCTGGAGGTGCTGGAGTCTGCAAGCTGCTGCTCCCACTCTGCTCAGAGATGGTCCCTCCAGGGCTGCCTGCAAATATATACAAATGCAATGTCTAAACTGTTCAACTGTAACATAAAACAACCTGCAGAATCTGTCACCAGCACAATGAGGCCGGGAATATTTATGGAGGTCTTGACTTTTTGGGTAATGGTCTGAGCCTGACAGGCAATTGATTTTGGCTGGACACCTGGTTAATAGATCAAGACAAGTATCACAAGTTCTGAGTGGTCAAAAGAAAACAAACAGCCTTTTGGACAAAAGAAACCTCTTTGGGATTCTGGTGGAAATGTAAGGAGCACAAGATATTGAGGGGAGTAAAGAGCAGGCCACTGATTTGTCTCTTGCAGAGCAACATCTCCCATCAGGGAGCAGCTTCTGCAGTACCACCCTGCCTGCACACCAGGCTGAGTCTCTGCTTTCCTTTCTGGTTTTCAGTGGGTTTTTCTCCCCAGATTCCCAGATAATCACTTCTAGCTACAAACACAGGTCAGGTGTGGCTTTGCCATCAGCAGCACCAGTTAAGCTTTGTCAGGCAAGTCTGTGTCCAACCTATGAATCCAAAGATTTTTAGCACCAGTTTGAGTAAAGCCAAGGCTTCATGACAGGTTCACTGCCTGGGTATAGAAGAGCTCAGTAGAAGACTTGAAAGCAGCTTAAAAATCTGTCAAATGCCACTAAAAATGTCACTTGAACCTTAGCAACAGGGAGCACTTATTTACAGACCCAGTCCCAGTTAAACACATGGATTCAGGGTGTTCTGCCAAGCCAGCTGAAGAACAAAAGACACTGAGGGTTTGGGAACCTATTTACATTGCACCAGCTACACCTGAAAGTACAGTAGGTCCTTTCCTCTTGCAGATATTTTAGAAAATGATACTTAAAAGATAGAATCTGTCCCCATTTCCCTGTCTGTCTCACACCACCAGCCTTTGTGTCATCTCCAAATTGCTCCTGCCTTGGAACAGGTCTGCACCTCTGCTGTTTTAGTAGCTGTAATTCTACAGGAGTGGGTTCTGCCTGTAGCCTGTTCCCCATCCCTTTCACAGGTTCAAAATGACAAGGGTACTTGGGGGTTTTGGGGGGTCATGGGAGCTAAGCATTGTGCTTAGGGTAGACTTCACAGCTATGGGAGGTGCAGAGCAAAAGGTGCTTTACAGGTGCTGCCTTTAATGAACCAGGCACCACGCATAAGACAAATGAAATTCATCTGAAATCATTGAAATTCACCCCAAGCAAATGTGCTGTTGTCTGATCCACCACAGTAGTCTAAAGGGCATATTTTGATGCTCACATGGATATATTGGATAGTGCATGGAATCACCTCTCCTGGCATGCCCAGAAGGCCACAGCAAGGCTGTGTGGATATGCAGGTCACATTTTCACATCCAAGAGATGAGATTGTTCACAGGGAGAAGCATCAAAATAATTATGCTGCTGTGATTGTTTCTATAAATTACAAGGAGCATGCATGAATATTTCAGACAGATTTGGCACATCTTCAGGATATATTGCCCTGATGTGTCTTGTGAGCAGCATCTCTGGAAGCCAAACACTTTTCCCTGAGCATGTGCAGGAGTTACTGAAGCTGCTCCCTACATGTCACAGTTGCTGATTTTTCCTGTGCAGAGTTGGAGGGGGCCACATCTTTCTGGGTTAAATATGGACTTTGCCTCCTCCAGCCAAGACCTCTCCAAACCACCCTCACCAGCCTTCACAGCCCCAGCCCTGGACAGTGCTGTCCTTTGGGCAAGCCCAGCCTCTCCTGATGAGTGGAGAGCATTTTCCTGCCAAAGTCTGGCACTTGTTACACCACAGAAAAATTTTCCACTTCAACTCCTGGGTTCAGCTCTAGGTCTGGCACTGGCCCCAGGCAACTCAGATTTTCTCTGACCACCACAATGCCTGTTGGATGTCCAGCAGATCCTTTCTTTCTCTCCCTCACCTACAGACACTTCAGGGAGACTCAAGCTGCAACAATTAAACGGTGACTGGGGAACACCTGAGCCTCACAGGTACCCCCTAGGCAAGCCACAAAAGTGACACCCAGAAATCCCCAGCTTTTAGGCACTTGCCCAGCCTGCAGCCATTCAGCATCCACAGCCTCCCCACCCAGGGTTACAGCTCCAGATTATCCCACCTCTGATAACAGCATGGAAAAATCCCACGGCTGGCTGAGCTCATGCTGCAGGACAGCTCGCTCAGGCCTTAGCTGCCCCTGGAAGAACAGTTAGAAAAGGATTTGGTCTGCAATCCTGCCACTGATCTGCTGTAATCCACTTCATTATGGTCTTCTAATCCTCAAAGCCAGATGCAGCATATGGCTAATGACCATTTGGCTAAAGGAAAATCCTCTGTGTGCAGCAGCCAGCACGGGGGCAGAGATCCTACAAGAGAGCTGGAGATGGACTTTGGACAAGAGCATGGAGTGATAGGACAAGGGGGAATGGAAAGGCTTTAAGCAGAAAGAGAGCAGGCTTAGATTAAGCATTAGGGAGAAATTCTTTAGTGGGAAGCCCTGGCACAGGGTGCCCAGAGCAGCTGTGGCTGCCCCTGGATCCCTGGCAGTGCCCAAGGCCAGGCTGGACAGGGACTGGAGCAGCCTGGGACAGTGGAAAATGTCCCTTCCTATGGCAGAGGGGATGGATCAAAATTATCCTTAAGGTCTCTTCCAAGCCCAAAAATTCTACGGTTCTGTAATCTGCAGGTAAGCAAAGGCAGTGCCACACCTGAGGGTGCTGCCTGTTATGGTCCTGAGCACCATGAGGCCTGTGTGCTGACACCAGGGCAGGATTTGGCCATTATACAGCATCCTCTCTGACTTACTCATGTAATTTCTTCTTTTACATTTCCCATTTCAGTTTTTTTTTCAGTATCAATTTCCTATTGTCTGAAAGAATCAAAACTGAAGTTGAAGAATTTCCTTAGCAGATATGCAACTCCTCAGCATAAATAACACATTGATAAATTAATGGCAAATCATTTAATACACTTTTCAAAACACTCCTGGGGTTTGTCACATTATTTAATTAACAAATAACTGCTGCAAAGGTGGGAAATACCAATTGGCTGCAGCTCTTTCATGAAAATGCCTCTAAATCACTCCAAAATTCCTGCTAAACACAATTCAGGCTACAGTTTTCATCTCTGGCTTTCTTTTGGCCACAGTGTGGCAAATAACTGCACTGAGCCACATGCCTGGAGAAACCAATGCAGCACAAATGGAAGCTCTGTCTCTTACCCAGTGCTTGAAGGCCTCATTTGAACTGAGCAATAAAGCAAACAAAGTCACTGATATGATTAAAAACATCTCACTATCAAAACATATCCATGTGTTTAT
Organism: Agelaius tricolor; assembly: GCF_023055355.1. Lineage (NCBI taxonomy): Eukaryota > Metazoa > Chordata > Aves > Passeriformes > Icteridae > Agelaius > Agelaius tricolor. The sequence goes on from NW_027269278.1 coordinate 15,199,789, forward strand.
GAACTTATTAAATAGAACTTGATCCAGGTAATGCCAGTGGATGTTTTCCTGAACTAATAAGACCATGGGCAGAACTTTGTACCCTGCAGGTGAAGGCTAACATGGTTTCACGTTACTTTTGCAATGAATTGAATGAATCTGGCCCCACAACAAGGGCAGATGTTGACACATGGGAACGAGTCCAGCAGAGGCAGGCAGGCTGCCCAGGGCCAGGGGCACAGGGCATTCCAGGAAAGCTGAAGGAGCTGGGCTCCTTCATCCTGCAGAATAGATGGCTGCTGGGATCACATTGCTGTCTGCAGCTCCCTGATGGGGTTAGAGATAAGGCAGAGCCAGAGTCTTCTCTAAGCTGCATGGCAAAAGGATTAAATTCTGAATGAATGTGAGGAATTATTCCTTGTCATGAATAGGATCAAGCACAGAAAGCAGAGAGGCCATGCATGCCCTTCCTCAGTGCTATTGAGAACCCAACTGAAAAAGAAAGGCCTTGGGCACCCTGACCTGCCTCTGACTTTGGCCTTGCTTTGATCAGGGTTTGAGCCAGAGACCTCTGGAGAGCTCTTACAACTTGAATTATTTTATTTATGTTGTACTTATATAATCCTCTCTCCTATAAATAGCTGTTATTAATAAAAAAATCATAATATTTCTCTGTGACCCAGGAGAGTCTTCTCAGAATTTTCCTCCAGCCTTTACTAAAGAGTCACAGCTCTACAAAGAGCTCCCAGAATGTTTTATACAGGGGGTGACCAGAAACATGCACAACAGAAAGAGTGGATTGTAATCATTGTTAAAATAAAACCACACACTAAACCATGCACATTTCAAGACATTATTAGCTCTCAATGATTTCAAAGTCTCCTCACTTCTGCAGGAGCCCAGCACTTTGCCACCACAACCCTCCTCCAGAAGAGCATTTGAATCTTAAGAAAAGTCATCTGCACCAGGGAAAATCAGGTGCCAAAATATCATCCACCTCCCTGCTGTGCTGCAGCCTGGACAAGAGAAGGGTCTCAGCAGCAGCTCTGAGGACACATCCCCATCCCTCACCTGCCCAGCTCGGGCTGTGCTCCAGCTCTGAGATGTTTCTGGATGATGAGGATGTCAGGTCAGGGCTCCACTGCAGAAGACAGGAGTAACTCATGGGGAAGCAGGACAATGCTACAATGAGCACCAGAAAAAGGAGGCAGCAACCCACACAATTTGGCTGGACACTGACCCAGGTTATTGCTCTTTGAAGTGAATGTACTGCAGGGAAGGTGGGCTGGAGGTAACACTGAGGTATTAACCTGCAGCTGATCAGAAGAACAGGAAATCATTGGTTTAATCAGTTTCCCTAACACTTCAGTGATCTCAGCTCTGCATCACTGAGCACTCATCTCATCTTTGCCAGAGCCCAAGCAGGAACAATGAGGAGGTGGCTGCAGGGAAGTGGCAGCTGACCTGAGACTGACACCATTCATGGCTGCCTGGCAGGACAGAGTCAATCAGGCAACTTCACTGCTAGGGCTGGGAAAGTCTCCTTCAGGAGAAAATCATCTTCCCAAGGTAGAAAAACAAATAATAAAATTCAATAGATTCTTATCTGCAATGAGACAATATTTATAGCTCAATGCACAGTTAAAATAGAATGAATAAGCATGTTCGGCTATGAAAGCAAATTGCTTTGAGGTTATATAAACCAGGGGAATAGTTGAACACATTTTCGAGCTACCAGTCATGTAGCAGCACTCCCATCACCAGAATAGCACACAGCAGGGGGACTGTGTCCCTCGGATTTCAGGCAGCTCTGTGACCCACCAAGGAGTGCCACTGCTGAGAGAGGCAGAAGTCAGATATTTTAACTGACTGGCAGGCAAAAGTGATCTGGGAAAAATGGGTTGGGAAAAGTGATCTGGGGTGTTTGGGATGAGCACTTGCTGCACATGCAGCAGCAAAGTGAAGGCTCAAGGAAGATGGTTTGATCCCTGGACAGCTGCATTGCAGGGTTTGTTTACAGAGGGATCACCACCCCGGATGTGACTGCAGCACAAAATCTGTGGCCAGGCTGGCTGGGGAGCCAGGTTATTGTCTCACTGGAAGCACAGGGATCATCTCTTCACAGTGAGCTGCCAAGTCTCATTAATTTATCATGGGGACATGCCTCCAGTGCTCACTCCCCTCAGTTCTCTTTTGTAAGATTGACAGATATGTCTATAGATCACAAAGTGTTCTTGACAAAAGGATAATTAACCTTCAATGCTTACATCTCCTTCCTTTTGGTAAGTACCACACAATTTGGGGATTTGGGCAGGTCTGGCTGTACATGAGTTACAGTTTCCTTTCATGCTCTTGATCAGAGCCCAAAAGGAGTGACTTTCCTAAGCTCTACATGGAGCAGTGTGTAACCAAGGGAGAATTTCCCTGGGTAAATGGCCAAAGCCTTGGACTCAGGGCTTTTGGACCAGCACGGGGTCTGCAATCATCCATAAATCTGTAACTGAGCCCTTTGGGTCTGGGATTTGCTTCATTGAGCTCAGAACAGGGTGAGCTGAGGATCTGCCCAACTTGGGGGAACCAGGGGGAAGAAGTTTATACACAGACAGTGACATGTAGCAGAGGAATTGCTGTAAAGGGGGGGTTAAGTTAGATAAACATTTCAAGGGTATGTCCCCCTGCAAAAATCCCATATGGGAGGAAGCAACCAGGAGGGCCACTATTACCTGCAGGCATCACTCTGTCCCAGGAAAAATCAGGGGATCACATCCCGATGCAAAGCTTTTTTTCCATGTGAAACCACAGGATGGGATGATGCAGAACAGAAGCAAGCAGAGCACCAAACCATCCACATCCAAACCATCCACAAAAAAACATGGCCCCAGGTCTCACCTTATCAGCCAACAAACCAGCAAAAAGACATATGAGGAACAATGTTTGGAAAAGACAAGTGAAGGTGCTTGCTTTCCTGTGTGGGAACAAAACCAGGAGCCCCTGGGATATGGGATGAATGAGGGTTTGGTTTTTAAGAATGCTCTTGTAAATAAAGCAGCAACAAGAGAGAGGTGCAATAGGCTAAGAATGGAAATTCACTGCTCTTCCTGGCAGGAACAGCAGGGAGGAGAGGGGGAGAGGCAGGATATATCATGGTGCTATAGCTTCAACACTTGGCTGGGAGAGGCTGAACTGGATGGAAAGAACTTGTATAGCTGAAGAACTATTAGCATCATAACCACTGAACACATCTTCATTATTAACATCAGAAGAAAGGGCAACAATTTCATTTATTCTGCAGAGCTGAGCTTTAATGAGACCACTGGCTGATTCTTTGCATCTGGACATGGGTGAAGCACAGTTGGTGCTGACAGAAAGGCACAGGATGCCAAATTACAGGATTTTACCATTTTACAGTAAAACTGAGGTAGACAGCAGGAATTCTACCCTCTCTGAACTATTGCAGCAGCAAAGCAACCCAAAATAACCAGGTATTTACTTAGTAAGTTATATATGCTTGACAACTGCTATATTATACGTGATCATAGGGCCCCTACCTCCCCTGGTTTCGGCACTGCCCCATTTGCAATCTGACAAAACATTCTTATCTCAGGAGAACTGAATGCACTGATCTCTGCAGAGGCTTTGTGTGCCTCCTTTTCTGGTCTTGAAACGTGTTATTCTGCACTTTCCTGCTGCTGTCAGTGGAGGCTGTTTGCGAACGCTCCTAAAGCAAAGAAATATTTCTCCTACTTGTCTCATATTTTGCATCATTTTGCACTCCTTCCCTTCCTACTTTGGAATGCAGCCTGTGGAGAACAGCAATATTAGAAAGCTCGTGTTAAATCACTGCCAAATAAAATGTCAACAGAAGGTATCTGCATCACTGACGTCCAATCCTGCGCTGCCTGCTCAGCACCCGGCTGACACCGTTGGGATGCTGCCACCGAGAGCAATGGGAGTTCAGGCTGCTGCTTCCTTTGCCTTCCTTCTTAGGCACTGGAAGCACTGCTGCTCCCAAGGCCCTGAGTGCCCTATGTTTTTTCAAAGTCTGCCATTAGAGGCTCAGTATGACCGCTTTCCCAAAGGGACACGAGTGCTGAATGTACATAAAAGTCCCAAATGATGCAAGTGATGGGGAGTTCACCCGAGTTAACCACCAACAATGAAGTGGTTTTACTGTCTCTGACTATTATAAACCTATCAGTCAACAAACCTCTGCCATCTGAATGTGCTGCATCATTTGAATTTCCACCCCAGATACTTTCTTCAGCTTTTTTTTTTTTTTCTCAGCTAAATCTTCGTGATTTACCCCCAAGCACAAACAGCAAGTGGAGATGGAGAAAAGGAGGATAAATTAGAAAAGCACAGGGAGAGGCTAGGGGCTAGGGAACTGTCACTCAGAAAGCATGTTCTTTCCTTCAGAATGACACTTTATAGGCACAGATCCCACATTCACTGGTGTAAGTGGAACCATCTGTGCCACGGATCTGCTCCAGCACTTGGTCAGGGGGCCCTGACTGGCCATCCCCAGCAATGGCCCTGGGGCATGGGCTGCAGCCCAGCTTTAAAGGGAATGCAAGAAAGAGCCCACAGCAATTCATCCAAACATTCCTCATCCTTCAGGGGGCTTGAACAAAATTAACGTTTTACTTCTATGCATGAAAAATAGGCAGGAAGCAGCACACTGTGTGAACACTCATTCTTTGCAGTTTCATGTTATGTTTAAAATCATGGGGCCTCACCTCAGCTGGTGAAATTGTGGAAAGCCCTCCTGGGCTGTGTGGATGTCTGCCAGCTGGAGACAGGCTCCTTCCACTGCTGCTCTCTGCTTTGTGCCTCCCTACTCGCTGATCCGCGGAGAGCACGCAACCAGAGCCCAGGGCATGGCAAAGAATCAAATAAAACTGTATCAAACATTAAATTACAGCAAGAGAATGAACATTTCTGAGTGTGAACATATTGATGGATGAAATGGGTGCATAACAGGGCTATATATTTCTTTAAACACAGAGGTCCAAGGAAATGTTTTAAGTTCCCAAACTATTCTCTTTGCCAACTGTCAGTTAAATAGGATGGTGCAATTGATACAATGAGTTTGAATAATTATTTCTGGATTTTTTTTTTTTTTTTTGAGGAACATATGGTTATAAAAATGCTTTAAAAATAATTTAAATATTCTTCTGAAATGAATATTTAAAAATCAGTGGGATGAGCCTTGTCACTCTCCAGCATCCCTCAAGAGAGTGACAGAGTGTCTGAGCCCATCCACATGCCTCACTAACAAATGCAGCACATGAAAAAATAGCTAAACCAAGGCAAATTATCAGCAGACATAATTTTGAAAGGCATAGATTTTTAGATAACGGGTTTGAAGGAAGTTTAGGTACAGCCACACTCAAGGAAAAGTTGTGGGGCTTTTTTTTTTTACAAGTTGCAGATGTGTGAGTGCTGATAAAAGGTGAAAAAAAAATTCCCAGCTCAATATGAAAGGACTAAGTACTGTTTTCTACATTCCACTTATCAATCAAAATTTAAATGATTCGCCTCATTCTTCCCCCTCTTTGTGTTGCAAGAAAAATGACTGTAGACTCAAAAAACATTGATAACACTATAAAGATAACTCAGACAAACACGGAAAGAGAGAGGACATTTATATTTTTAAAACATGGCCTCTGTGATATGTTCTGGTACACTTACAGGTCACAGATCCTGAGGCTGGATGGTCACCAGTGTGAAACACGTCAGAGTTGGTCCAGCCTTGGAGCTCCATCCCCCTCGCCTCTGGAGTGGCACCAGCTGTATTTCTCATGCCTCCTGCTGCAGCCTCTGCAGGCTCTGCAAAGTCATTTTTTTCCTTCACTTCATATAAGGCCGATTCTGTTCATGGCAAGAGAGCAAAAATAAAAGTCCACCAAAGCAGGACTAAGTCTGTGCTTGCACCTGATCCTTTCAGTGCCTCTTTCCAGGTTAAAAACCAAGCTTTCCCAGCATGACTGTGGAATGATTTTTGAGACAAACCTGATTATTTTGAAGCTGCTCAGGCAGCTCAAGGTGAGTAAGAAAGCCCCAGTGCTCTGCAGCATCCTGCACCTGAGCAGGGATGGAGCAGCAGGCTGGGCAGCACGAAAACATCTGTCACCCACACAGCCATGGCTGCTGTTTGCAGTTTGGCAAACACTGAGCTCATAAGGTGACTGGGGACTTCTTGACAGGAGGATGGACCAGATGCCCTCCAGGGGTCCCTTCCAACTTCAACTATTCTGTCACCTCTTTCTGTTTCCCACCACAGTAACACCCACCCCATCCAGCCACTCCTGTCTGTGCCCAAGCAGGCTCCCAGCTCAGTCCACTGTGCCTTGACACCACCTTTCAAGTCTCTTAGTGGCACTTGAAACCTGGTATTGCTCTACTTCTCTCCTAAGCCACGAAAATTTAATTTTCTCTCTGGAATGTGCTTGTCTTTGCCTCATCATAGAATTGTTTAGGTTGGAAAAGACCTTTAAGATCATCAAGTCCAACCATTACCATTGCCAAGGCCACCACTAAACCATGTCCTGAAGCACCACATCTATACATCTTTTAAATCTCCCTAGGGTCAGTGACTCAATCACTTCCCTGAGCAGCCTCTTCCAGTGCTTGACAACCCTTTCCATGAATAAATTTTTCCTAACATCTGATCTAAAGCTCCCCTGGTGCAACTTGAGGCCATTTCCAATACAAAGCAGAAAGAAATCATCTAAGTAACATACACTCAGTCAGTAACCATGGAACAGCTGAAAAACAACTCCAAGGCACAGCAAACCACGCTGTCCCTGAGAAGGCTGCCCTATTTTTATAGTTATATTGCTTCATAAAACACCCCCTGAGCCTGGGGGATATTTAAACTCCAATGTCAGGCTTTTCCCATTTCCTGGCCCAGTTTTAGTGATTTATTCCATTATGTACTTCGACATGAAACCTACTGGTGAGTTCTGTGTGGAAACCTCTGTCCTCTAACCCCTTTGGCTGCTTCCTTGGATGGCTCTGACTTAATCTCAACTTCGTGCCTCCTTGAATTCTTGTTTGCCTTTGGTGTCACCAGACAATGAGCCCCACAGAGGAGGCTTTGGCTGTGCCAAGATAATGCCATCGAGTTGGCTCTTGACAGTTTACTGCAAAGGCTTGCAAAAGCCAGCGGTCAGAGCACAGTCCAAGTGAAAGGCTGCCAAAGTCCACAAGAAGAAAAAAATTATCCAGGTCTTATCCCTGAGGATAACCAAGTAACACTTAAACAAGAGTAAAACAGCATGTTCTGCAAAAACACCTGAGCAGAAAATGGCAAAAAGGTTATATAAACCAAAAGAACGTTTGCTTTAGGACACGGACCCAAGAGAAGCACAATAGGCCATTGTTAGTTACAAATCATCCTGAAAATGGACACTAATGGCACAGAGGTACTGTGGCCTCATTCCGTGGTACAATACCCCCAATACCTCCAAATCAGGAACATTTGCCTTCAGCCTATTCTTCTAGCCTGACAATTCAAAGAGTGACTTTCCAAGTTGATCCAAATAATTGTGTTATTCTCTGGTGAACTACAATGGGACATTGAATCAGGGAGGCACCAACTGCAGTCCAGAAGAATCCCTGAAACATTAGACTTGCAATAGCTTTGGTGACCTCGTGTGGAGGCAATGGCACAGCCAAGAGATGAAGGGCAGCCCCAAGGTCCCCCTGCCTCCCTGCCACCCGTACCACCTCAATGACAATAATTATATCACCAGGTCCTGAGCAACTTGGCCTCAAAAAAGTAGGCAAAATGACAATCAGGCAGAATTTTTTTCCTATGACTTGTTATACATTTGGTTAAAACTGGTCACAAGTGAACCTCTGTGTCTTTTTCCTTTCCAAATGACTTTAAAAAGCAGCTCAGTGATGCACCAGGGCTGTCCCCCACCTCAGGGGTGATCACTGCCCAGCTGCCCTGGAGATATTCTGTTGCATCAATAAAGTTATTTTATGAGTGGACACTTCTGCTGCCTGTGACCTGAATGGAGCTCAAGATTCCCCTCCTGTAGATTACATCCTTAAACTGCACTTGACCTTGTGGACAAATTCAGTGGAGGCAGGCTGGGATCCTCTTTCCTGGCAGCAGCTGCTGTCTCTGCCATGGGACAGGCGGTGGGAACAAGGACAGGGCACCTCTTGCCCAGGCAGCCAATTTCCCTTTCTAGCCCAAGCAAAAAGTGCTCTCCTCAAGAGCAAATCACCACCTGCATCCTTGGCATGTCCCTGTGGAGGAGGTGGACCATGCTCTGGAGGCAAAGGCCTCCTTGCACTGACTGTAGAGAGGGACTCTGTGGTCAGGTCACACAGAGATATCATGGTTTGAGAAGATTAACACTGACAAGAAGACTCTGAGTAGCAAGGAAAGGACTGAGAGCTCCAAGGGGAGCCCAGGTCCTCACCAGAGCAGGGCTGGCACTGACACATGGCCAGAAAATTCTATCCACATTGGTTGGCAGTGGAGAACGTCAATAGAAAAATAGACATCCAGCACTTGAAGAACCATGACAGGGAAGAGATGAGGCAGAAGGGAAGAGATGTGGCATTGAGACAGAGGAACGTTGCCAAGTCAGTTTATTGAACAAGTGCTTCAGGAGCTAAGGAAACAAGGCAGACTGAAGGGATGTTACGAGGGAAGGTCAGCCCTTGGGAAGACACGTGGAAGGGAGTTTGTCTTCCTGGGCTGAAGTCCAGCACAGACTTAGCATTCAGCCAAGCTCATGATGTTGAGAGTTGTCCTGCTTTCCCTGGTGAGAAAAGGAGAGAGGAGAATTAGACATGGCTGATGCCCCTTTCCTCATTTCACTGGCCCAAGCATTGGCTTAGGGTTGACTGGAGACAAAGAACAGCCTTAAAACCCCAAAACCCCTTAAAACCCTTTCATTATCCTAATTTAAGGAAAGATAAATGTTTTCATTCATTTGGTACAATCCAGTTGGTTTGGTGAAGTAATTTCCACACACCCTTGTGAGCTTGTGGAACAGATTGAGTGCTGCTGAAAATCAATAAAATACTTCTAAAGCTAACAAACAGGAGGCCAGGTACAGATCACAGAAATGGGCCCTTCTCATTTCCCTTACAATGCAAAAAACCTGTGAATGTCCAGCATATGCCCCAAGCAGTTAGACAGAAGGCATGATGAGTCAGCCCTGCATTCACACAGGTGCAGGAATCAATGAGGAAAGGAAAGGTTTCACTGCTATACGTACAGGTAGGCGTTGCAGAAAGCACATCTGTTGCTGTAGGTTTTGCCATCAGAGCCACAGTGGGGCATGTATTCCAGGGTGCACATAGGAGAGACTTCTTTGAAGTCCTTGCAAAGGGCCTGCACACAGAAGGTAGGGATTGAGTCCCTCTGCCTGAGAGCAAAGTGTGACCCCCCCCCAGCATAAGGAATGACAACCCACTGAGAAATGGAACTGGCTGTAACATCATCATAACCAACTCCAAGTGTCCTCCTGATGGCAGATGTGATCTTGTACTGTTTCTGCTCACTGCCACATCTCTTCCTGCTTTATTGCAGAGCAGTGGGATGGATGTTGGCTGTTTTATGAGCAGTGTGAAATCCCCAAGGGATCTCCTCAGGTGTGCACAGCACCACCTCCTGATTTGTAGCCCAGAGCAGAAGACAGTCCCCCAGGAGTGTAAAAGACACTGAATTTCATTCTTCATTCCCATCCTTTCCCACTCACCCTTGTAATATCCTCTTCACAGGGTCCGTTCTTTCTCTTGCCAAGGTTGGTCCGATGCTCCCTGGAGGAAGGAGAGATTGTTATTAACCACAGCCTTCCCTGTTACAGCCAGAGAGCAAGAACAAACCTCACTCCCACAGAGTCACAGACATTTCCAGATCAACCAGCTCAGCACTAACAAAAACCTGCCCTCACAGACCAGACACTGTCCCCTGTTGGTGCACCCCTCTGTGGGGCTGAACACTCATATCAAACACTGAGCAAGGCAAGCAGGAAAACGGGGACAGACAGACAGAATCCCTTCAGCACAAGGTTTCAGAGAGAGCCCTTGCAGATTACCCAGCTCCCACAGAGCCAAACAGGGAGGAAGAGGAGCACTCACATGTTGTGGGCACACAGGGAGCAAGAGGGGCACTCACATGTTGTGGGCACACAGGGAGCAAGAGGAGCACTCACATGTTGTGGGCACACAGGGAGGAAGAGGAGCACTCACATGTTGTGGGCACACAGGGAGGAAGAGGAGCACTCACATGTTGTGGGCACACAGGGAGGAAGAGGAGCACTCACATGTTGTGGGCACACAGGGAGCAAGAGGAGCACTCACATGTTGTGGGCACACAGGGAGCAAGAGGAGCACTCACATGTTGTGGGCACACAGGGTGCACTCGCTGGCGTAGGTGACGCCGTCAGTGCCGCACACGGGGTCGTAGATCATGGTGCAGGCCATCAGCTCCCTGCCATCCTTCAGCGTGGTCCTGCGGAACTGGCTGCAGTTCAGCTGGGGAAAACAAGGACAGCAAAGGCTCTGCCACGGCTCTGCTCAGTGCAAGGAAGCCCCCAGCACATCCCCCCTGCTTATGCCTCTGCCAGATGACAAATTGTGGTTATATATTAACTCGTTCTTCATGGAAAACTAGCAATTTCCTTTCACAGCCTTCCCTGGAGAAGACTGAATCAAGGCTGGAAGGTAGACATTACTCATTGAGCCCTGCATTTATCACTATGCCCCTATACCTTACTGAACCCACCAGGATATTACAACAGGCAGCTCAGAAATAATCTGTAAATCAAAATGGCACGATTTATGCACTTCCTGCAAGGGGGCTGACTGTGACCAAGGTGTTTTTCAAGGCCCACAAGAATGGAGGGGAGATGTGCTGACAGGTCTTTTGTTGCAATGGGATGGTTCCCAGTGTTGAGAGCTGCCAGCAGGACTGACAGCAGTGGAAGCTGATTTACGTCAGCTGAGGAGCTGGCCTTGTGTTTTAGCACTCCCAGTTTCTCCAGTGTGAACTCCTCATTCCTGATTTATGTATCTCAACTGGCCTGAGCACAGAGCGTACTCGGGAAACAAAGGAATGACATTTCATAGTTTGTTTGTATAGAAATGAAATATCTGACTCGGGATGTTGACTCTTTCAAACACATGCTAATGAGGTGGCTTTGTTCTTCTATTCCCCAGTGAGAGTAAATAGTTTAGAGCTGGCCAAATATAGCTAATCTGGTATTTTTACATGATTCATGTTGGTATATATTAGATTACATTGCATTTACCAAAAAAAAAAAAAAAAACAACAAAGCAACCTACACCAAACCAAAAACCAGAGGTGGGTTTGAATCCCCTGATACCTTAGGTATCAGAATTCAAAACACAGGCAATTTTCTAATCTTTGCAAAACATCCTTTTGTAAAACACAAGCATTGAGAGAGCACTGGGTTCCCTGGGCCCTCTGCATCCCCTGCCCATATTGCCAAAACATTCTGCAAAGTTCCTGCAGCAGCTATGACTGAGTGCTGTAGGAAAAGGATTCTCTCTGTAAAGCCTTTAACCATTTATCATCTCCCTGTCTCATAACTCAATCCTCACCTGTCCTCTCCTCTTTCTTCCCCTGATGGTGTGCAGGAAGTGCACAATGTTCCTGCTCATGGGAGGGTGATATTCACCCACAGAAGGAAGGGCAGCACAGGTGTGACCCCCGTGGAGGCTACACCCCCCAGGCCACCCAGCATTTGCTCAGGTTGTGCAGTTGGCACCTGCTCAAACTCTCCCTGTCCTTCAGGCGCCACTTACCTGAGGAGGTTCTTCTATGCACCTTCCATCGTGCTTCTTGGCAACCTGGGTTCCATATTCACTGGAAGAGAAAGCAGAGTTAAGAACGCTCAGCAAATAGCCCCGTGTGGCTCCCAGGGGGGCCTGCAGGGCTCACATGTTGTGGGCACACAGGGCGCAGTCGTTGCTGTAGGTGACGCCGTCTGTGCCGCAGATCTCGCGCAGGATGAAGGGACAAGCTCCGATGGCCTCTCCAGATTTGGTCCCGCTCAGGTACGTGCTGCAGTCAACCTGCACAGATAAAACAGCAACCCTGGTCACTTTTGGGGTCAGAGTCCCCTCTGCAGTCTGCCTGTCACAGCACAGCACTAAATGAATGACATGCACACACTGAGATGTCTAATGTAAAAAGGGGCAGTTTATTTCTGAACTCCGATATTTATAGAACTTCACAAGTGACCATGGATTGGAGGATGAAATTGCCACCTCTCCAACCACACTGGTCAAACTAAAAGTCTATCAATTCTCTCTTCCTCCAGAAAAGAATGCAAAACAATCATTATTTACATGAAAAGCATGTGAGAAACTGCATTAGAAAAATGTAAACATCAGAAGGCTTAGAAGAACTTAGAAGAACAGGGCAACAGTCTGCCCACTCTGGTCCTCTTGATTTTAGAGGTCTTTGTCAGGGGAAAATCAGAGGGTTTTAAAAGTTTAGACTTGCATTAGAAATTGATTATGTAATTGTAGTTTGGTGGTTTCTGCTAGCAGAGGGAACAGCTGGTAAAAGAGATTATTCTGCTGGAGCAGAACATGCACAAGTTTTAAATCCAGTATTCATAAAATCATAAAGATTGGAAAAGACCTCTTAAATCATCGAGCCCAACCATTAATCCAGAACCCTCATGTTCACCATATGTCCAAGTGCCATATCCACACGCCCTTTGATCAGCTCCAATAAACAGCAATTCCACCAATTCTCTGGTCAGCCTGTTCCACTTACTGACAAGACTTTCACTGAAGATTTTTTTTTTCCTACTTTCTAAACTAAACATCCCCTAACTCAGCCTGAGGAACCTGATTTGAAGTGTAGGACATTGAGTGCAGCTTGACACAGTTTACTGTATCCAAGATTTTGTTACAGCATTTCCAAGAGCAGCAAGAAGTGTTTCACCAGCTTCTGTTGCGAAAATATTTACAATATATAAAATCTAAAAGTTTAAAAATTTGAGGATCAATAGACAAACACCTACTGGAAATCACTCTACATTAGCTAAGCATCACTGACACTTCACTGTCATTTTGCACAGTCTCCCCAGTGCACTGTCTCTTATTATCCATATTTCCCATGTGGTCCAAGAACAAATTAAAGCAAAGACCACATTTTAACGTGCCTTTTCTACAGAAAATATATTGCAGTCCCTCAGGATGCATGAAATTATTTTTGGTGCTTCAGAGCTGCTCTGCATAAGCAGAATAAATGTGTTGAGATATTATCAGCACATATTGTTACTGTGCAGGATAATAAAGCTATTTCTGTACACATACCTGAGAGCAGATTTGTCCTGGCTGACCAGAGTAAAAGGATTTTTTTAACCTGCCTGTCTAGTGCAATGGAAATCCTAGCACTGAATAAATACACAGACATCTAACACAGCTTTCTGCCTCTTCTCCTACTGTGCTAAAATGGGCTGCATGGTTCTTGGGCTGCCTCTGATGATTTCTGTTCAGAGATTGGCAGTACTGGGACATTTTGTTTCTGAAGTCCTGGCCTGTTCTCATCCTCTCTTTCCCTCTTGTACAGCACACTGTCAGCTGTGAGCAGCTGAGGAGAAGCACAGCATCAGCATGAGCCCTGTGCACCATCCCTGGGTGCACTGAGCCCAGCCAGGGTCTTCCTGGAGACTGCAGAGAGACTGGATGGTGCTTATTTAACAGCTAAAAGAGCACTTACAGGAGTGCTTTCCTCCTTGCACCTTCCATCGTGGCTTTTCTTAACATCAGTCCCATGTTGCCTGAAAGGGAGAGGATGGGGTCAGCACATTCACCACCTGAGCCCTGGGAAAGCCCACCTGAGCCCACAGAAAGCAAACCAAACCCATAACCACTATATATGATAAAGGAGGCACCTGACTGCTTGCTGAACCAGCTTCTCCCCATCATTAGAAAGTGTAATTCTAAGTGGTAACAGACTAGTCAGGTCTCCTCATTGTGTGTTATATAACAGCTCCATTCACTCTTTCTTCTGCCCAAACACCACAGTCCCATCCACTCTTTCTCCTGCCCAGTGCCCACAGAGTGCTCAGGTTGAGAGCTGGCTCTCCCACACTCCCCCAAGGAGCAAAAAGAACATCAGGGAACAAAATCCAGGTGACAAGGTCTTCAGAGGAGCACAGATATGTTAGTACCAAAAGAAAAGCCCTCTGGAGCACTAACCCTGGCTTGCCACTCCAGAAGAGAGTCCTGTGTGCAATACTTACACGTTGTGGGCACAGATGCTGCAGTCGTTGTCATAAGTGAACCCGTCTGTGCCACACACCGGGTGCAGGATCCTGGGGCACCGCACCAGGTCTTTGCCACCCTTCACCTTTCTGCTTGGGAATTTACTGCAGTCAAGCTACAAAAAAAGCAGCAGCATCAAACCTCAGGAAGACTTTGTTCTCCAATTTAAAAAAAAATTCCATCATAATCTCCTGCCATGTCTCTAACAGCACCAGTGCCACAACTCAGTTCTTATTAAACCAGGCTGAGTCAGCTCTGCCTGAACCCTCTCACAGGGGGGAACTGCACAGCACTGTGTGTAAACTGCCAAATCCCTGGCTTAAGCACCTTGGTCAGTCCCAACTAGAAGATATGCCAGAAAAGACAAAAAAAAAATTAAAAAATTTAAAACATGACCCCTTTTAAATTGTGCTGTGGAAGAACTTGGACTTTGCATTTGAAGGGCATCATTAAAGGAGGATCAAAGCCCAAACTGAATGACTTCCACATTTGTGTGTTAGCATGTCCTACACAGCAGCTGATACATTCCAATCAAAACTTCAGGTGTGCTCCACATTTCAGAATCTGTCCCCACCCCAGAGGCTGCTGTAGGTGTTAATTCATTGTGAGGACTCTGTGCATAGCTCTCATCCAGCCTTTCTGCCAGAGCTGCTGGGCAAGGAGAGCACAGAGGACACCTGCCTCAGGACAGGTGGGATTTGTCAGCATCCTCAACACAAGGAGCTGACAAGACTTTGTAGACAGGTGGAGAAAGCCAGACCTCAGGCCAGCTCCCTTTCAGAGTAGATGTCACCTCGGGGAACCCTTCAGTTGATGCAGCTAAGAGGAGTAAACCTTATATTGAACCCTTACCTCATCAGTCTTCTCTCTGCATCGTCCACTGTGCCTTTTGCCAACATGGGTCCTTTTCTCCCTGGAAGAGGGAAGCAAAATAAATGTTTAACCTCTTGGTCGAAGTCATGTTCAAAATGAAGCAAACCATGAAGCAGACTTTTAAAAAGTGTTCAGAATTGCTAATTCACTCATTACCAAGCCCATTCCACCTCATAATGTGCAATTTAAAGCAATATCCTGAATCGTTCCTTCCTCTGCTCAGCCCACAGACTCATCCAAGGAGATGCCTTATGACTCTTCATGAGCACACAGAAGGCACCAGAAAACCTCAAGGCAAACCCAAAACCATCCCATTTCTAAGAGACTTGAAGAAATAGGAGCAGAAATGCAGCAGGACAGTTCAAGACTGCCCAGCAGTGCTGGGCACCCAGGAGGAGCACTCAGGGCAGGGCACTCACGCGTTGAGGGCGCAGATCGCGCACTCGTTGTCGTAGGTGGTGCCATCTGTGCCACAAACTGGGTTCAGGTCCCTTGGACAGAATACCAAGCTTTTTCCATCTTTGGCGGTTTGTGTTCGGTACCTGCTGCAGTCAACCTGGCAAAATAAGGACAAATCACTCTGGAGGAGCCCTTGCTATGCAAGGAAATTTGATTGAAAACCTTTTTGTTCCTTATTTCAGCCTCAACTGTTTCTGTAACAAGACAAAGCCTTGTTACACTGAAGCTAAACTTCCAATCAGAAATTACACTTCTGAATATTATCCTAGCTCTCCAGGAGTAAAGAAAAAGGACTGTCTTGGAGAAGAGGTCCTTCAGGCACAAGAACATGTACTAAATTTTTGGCCTTGTCTCATTAAAAAAAAAAAAAATCTTGACTTTAGTAAGAAACATTTTTCAACAGCTGGATATCTGAATAATGCTGTTTCAGTTTGTGTTGGTTTTCTCCACACTTTTCCAACTCTGTGGTTACTTCTCACATCAGATTCCCTGTAGTTCAGTACAGGATTTGAAAGGATAGGAAAGAATGGTTATCTATCTGTTGGAGAATGGATTTCCTACATCCCAGAATTTTAGTGCTGTAATACAGAAGCTTCTCCTTCTGAGGCATCAGACTGTTGGCCTCAGACAAAGATACAATAATCTATGCTCTATAAATATTTATGCTTAGGGCTCTTATGAGTCTCACTACATCTGTGAATACAACCAGCATGGGAGTTTTGAATCCCTGCTGTTGAGGGTGGAAACACTTGTGGTCTCCAGAGAGAAAACTTCCAACCTGCACAGCATGTTGGCAAGAGAAATCTTCTGTCCCTCCACCTCCTCCTGGGACACAAGTCAACTCCTCATCTCATATCCATCTCCCTCCTCTTTCCTCAGTTTGGTGTGGTAAGCATGGGGTGACCTCTCTGGAGCAGAGAGGATGCCAAACCCACCCCCACCATGCAGAAAAGCAAAAAATGGACTGAGACCCTTGAACACCTTGGCCTATGGACCTCTTGCAGCTTCCTAGCAAAATCTGTGAGGTCCTCAGGATTTTATTAGCAGCCCCAACAGATTGATTTTTGCCATATATTGCACTCACAGCAACAGATTCCTTGCAGGGCCCTTCATGTATTTTGGTAACGTTGGTGTCATGTTCTCTGAAAGGAAGAAAAGCTTTGGTTAGGGAGCATTGAGAATAACTTTCCCAATGACCCTGCAGGCACTGGGACATCAAAGCAGGGTCCCACCCTCCTTGTGGGACATTACAAACTGCCTGAATTCTCTGAATGTGCCCTGCAGATGGCAGCTGCTAACAGTACAGATATTCCCATCTCCCATGGGAATTAAGTGTTAGGAGTAATTAGGTGTTACAAGCAACACTTTGATCTGCTCATGTCTCTGTTCTGCTTCTTTTTGTGATTCCCTTAATGAGCACAGACAAAAAAATGGGGAAGAAAACTCAAGTTGGCTGAAGAATCATGAGAAGCCAGAAGAAAGGAGACCTACAGAGGCATCTGCCTTAAAACTGGTATTTTACAGAGGTGCTTCTGAGAGCCTCAACTTGCTGATTATCCAGAAGGACATTCCATGCACACAACTTACGCATTGTAGGCACAGATCCCACAGTCATTGTCATAAGTGAAGCTGTCTGAGCCACAGACTGGTTTCATTATCCTTGGGCACGCTACCATGACGTGATCATCTACTACAGCTCTACGGTAATTATTGCAATCAACCTGTAAAAATAGCAGGAATAGAGAGAAAAAAAAAAACCAAAACACTTTTTTGATATGAAATATAACGCTCTTGCATAGTCTTCTCACTCTCCCTCAGCCTTTGGGGACAAATCCAGCATCAAACCAATTTCACTATCAAAAGTAGAAACCAGGAATTCTGTGGGAATTCTCTCCCAATGAAAAAAAAAGCAAATGGGATATTAAGAAGGACTGTGATTTGGGTTTTGTGAGATCCTTCATAGGATCCTGCTGGAGGTATCCAGGTGGTGAGATCCAACCTTCAGCCAATATATTACTTTTATTTTATTCCAAATTAGACAGGTTTGAAGTCTGAAGTAGAAAACAACAGAGGTGGTATCAGATAACCTATAAAAACCCTCTCAGCTTTGGTTATCACCAGATTTTATTTTGGGCTGTGCAGATCAGCTGTTCACATCCTGTCCTACATCTGCATGGTGTTTGAGTTGTCCCCATTACAGACTTTGTCTTACCACAACAGGTTTTGGGTCGCATTCTCCATCGTGCTCCTTCTCCACGCTGGCGCTGTGCTCCCTGGAAGAAAGCAGAGCTGTGTCAGGGATCAAGGAACAGCATCACCTCAAGGCTGGTGGTGTTGTCACCAGCTGCAAAGGCACATGCTCCTCATCCCTGGGCTACAAAGCTGCCACCCCTGCCCCTGTGGGGTTCTGTGGGGTTCCCAGCCGGACTCACGCGTTGTAGAGGCAGATCCCACAGTCGTTGCTGTACGTGTTGCCATCAGTGCCACACACTGGTTTCAAGTCCCTTGGGCAAGCCACCCAGGACCTCCCATCCTTGGTAATGCCACTGGAGTACTGGCTGCAATCAAGCTGTGGAAGCAGCTCAGAATCAGCCTCAATTTTGCAATGAAACCCCCCAGCATCCTCCCACCACCACCACGCCTGCAGCTGCTGCTGGGAGGCAAATTAGAGCCATTATTGGGAATCTGCTCAGGCTATCAGGAGGAGGGAATCTTCCCTACAGAAATTTCTGATTATGCACTTCTGCTGGGGTCCAGGGAGGCAGGCTGGCTGTGGGTGAGACAGTGCCTAATGAAGGCAGTGGTAATTGGGAGCCCCTCGGCTCTGCAGCGGATCCTTCCAGATCGTGCTGCACTCCTGAGAGTTCTGGGAGGCTCCTAGCTGCGTGGGAGGAACCTGCAGACAAATCCACAGCTCAGGCCCTGCTGGTTTTCTCTCTGTGATATAGGTATAGACATTTATGCAAGGAATTCTTTGCGCCTTGCTGTATGGAAGCAATTATCAGAGTCACGGTGTTTGATGTTTTCGAGCGTGTCATCCTAAGACAGTTTTCCTCACAAGGAGGCAAGCTACTGCCTTTGGCTGGGAGTAACTAAATTATGCCTAAGAGTTAATATAATAAGAGTGTACAATTACTTCTTGTTTTTTCATTTTATTTAATGAACCGAAAATATTGCAAAAAATGGGGATCTTTTACTTTCTCGTGAAATTGGAAATGTCGTTCAACCATGCACTGGGAAATATTATTTTAACTGCAAAGATTTCATTAGA
This sequence comes from Agelaius tricolor, assembly GCF_023055355.1. Taxonomy (NCBI): domain Eukaryota; kingdom Metazoa; phylum Chordata; class Aves; order Passeriformes; family Icteridae; genus Agelaius; species Agelaius tricolor. The sequence goes on from NW_027269278.1 coordinate 15,218,654, forward strand.
TTTAACCTATGTGCTCACTGGGTAGCTACATACTGCTTCTACTTTACCAGAAGCCTGAACAGAACATAATAAATACATGTGTAGCTCACCTGAACTCCAAAGGCAGCACCTGAAAGAAAAAAATGGAGACAGAAAAAGAACCGCAAATTATTAATATGCAGAGAACACATATGTAAATATTCTCATGAAACAAGTTAATTCAGTGATTAGTTAACACTCACTTATTTTCTTTAGGAAAATGTGGAGTTTTATATTATTCCAGTAAATGGCCTTAGGATGTATTAAAAGTTACTAAACACAGTTTTGTTGTATTTCTGAGGGGTGATAAACCTTGTGAGAGCACATCTATTTATCCACCCCTAAAATGTTACTGGTAAGTGATACAAGTACTTTCAATTCTATACTCTTGGATTTTAATCTCTCCTAAGAGACTTTTGACTTTCAAAAGTTTGGACATGCATGTTGAAGATAATTATCACCACCAGCACTGTCCATCTCCAAATACATCATTCTCAGTTACCAGGAGTAGCACAGTAAACTCTCAGTGCAATGGGAGTTTACTCTTCAACCTAGAGGTTAAAGTTTGCATTTATATTGCTCACATGGGTAATAATGCCATTTTTACAGTTTTATTTTGCCTGTGTACACAGGACTGCCACGTGCAAGCCCCTACCCTGCACTAGAACTGCTCCTACAAACCAAGAAGATAACAGCTGTATGGTGTTTGCTGAAACCTCAGTCTTGAAACCTAATTTCCTTGCTGTCCTCCCTCAGGAAGGTTATTTCTTCATGGAACAAGGCTCTCCTCCATGTTGCAAGACCCAAAGGCTTTTACTGAAATGAAAACTCAACTCTGACTCTGCCAAATCGATCTTTGCAGTACCCCAGTGAATACTCACCCAAGCAGCAGCAAAGGGCAAGAGCTGCCCTCACCAAAAGTCCTGTCACCTTCATGACAGCCAGGGACACCCCTCCAGTGCAGCCTGCCTGCTCTCTGTGCGGGAGAGGAAGATTGCAGGGAGGAGCAGGAATATATAGCACACCACGCTATCAAGTGGTCCCACCTCATTAGGTAATGCTCCCAGCCTGTCATCACCACTCAAAGCCAAAAACGTGTTTACCCAGCTCTGGATGTCTGGCTAATGATTGATACAAGGCTGTGTGCCAAGAAGGGGATTTCGTGTGCCTCGAGGTGAGTGGGGACCATGCCAGGACCCCTCTGCTCCCGCACGCTCTGCCCAGCCTGGGCTCCCCTCATCCTAGGCTCACATCTCCCCTGTGCCTACCTAAATGCAATTAGGACTTTCTCCTCAGCTATAATTTTCAACTGAGCAGCCAACTGATAGCCAAACCCCCTGTTATTTAACCTCAGAGGGTGGTTTTGTACTCTTCACTGCTGTATCTCAGCCCAGTTTGAGCCCAGGCAATTTGAGCCCAGAAGGTCACCCTGTGCTCTGCGGGAGGAATCCTGCTCTTCTCATGTTTGAAAAACTCTGCTGTACGTGCCAACTTTTCCTGTAATACAGCAAGGAGCAAAAATACTAAGTTTGGTCCTAAAAATCCATCTTTTTTGGCTGTTCACTGAAAACTATCATGGCACCTCCTGCTCATCTGCTACCACCTCCCCCATGGCCAGTGCCTGACCCACCTTGCTGAGCCTAAGTGACACCATCCCCCGGGGCAGCAGGCCAAATGCCTTTAATATCTGCACAGACTAGATGTACTGTACTTCCTTTACCTAGGAAGTCAGCCAACTTTGCAAAGATTGGTATTAGCCCACGCATGGTTTGCTTCCTGAAAATTCACTGTGTACGTTATCTCTTTACGCTTTATATCTTTAGTTTTCTTCAAATATCTCCTCAAGGTTTGCCCACTATTCAGGTAATGAAACTTAGATTGGCCTTGAATGCTTTTTTGTCCTTTATGTAAGCAGATTTTTGGCAATTCTTTGGATTAATATCAATTGTAGACCTCTCAGTTGGGAATCCTAAATTCTCCCAATCTCTCACTAGCTTATCATTTTTCAAATTCTGTATTTGGTAATCAAAATCCTTGCTTGCAGATCTATTTTTTGACACAATTTAAACAGAGCGAGCTTGTGTTGAATCATCACAGTTTTATTTTCTAAGAGAAGGAAATTTCCAACATCTTTCTCACTTGAAAAGCAAATCCACAACAACACAATTTTAGGGATTACCTAGTGGAAAAATATTTGCTTTCATATCCAGGAGCTCTGCTAATATTAGTACTTTGCAGTGTGCATCTGCAAAACTAAAACCTCTCCAAATGCCAACGTTTCCTGCTCTGTTAGGAACACGAGGGATGGTGTCCCTGTTCATATTCCTCATTTTCATTCCTTCCCCCTGGTGTTCTGCCCTGTGTTTCCTGACCTTTCCCTTATCTCAGTTCCACCAAGTGTCCAGGACTCCAGACCTTTGGATCGATGCAGACCTTGGCTACAAGGACCCCTTCTCATCCCGATTACAATATCCATCTCCCAGGGCTTATTCCAGCCAAGGCCAGGATCCATTAATGCTTCCTGGCAGTGGAAAATGATTCCTGACAACTTAATTGCCAGGCTCTGTAAAAGCTGTCATGGTCAAGCAAACTCCTGCCAATGTCCACAGCGATGACACCTGAACCCTATCGGAAAGGAGATATTATTTGCAAACCAAATCTGCAGTTAAAGTGGATTGACTCAGCATGTTCTGTCAAGAGCAAAGTAATTCTCTTCCAACCAAGCTATTAAATTTGGGAAGTAGTTTGCAATAGGAGACAGAGTAAAGGGAGAGAAGAGCAAACACCTGTCGAGGATCTAGAGAAGGAATTTGGATTTAGAAAACACTGCAGCTACAGCACGTGTCTGCTGTCCCCTGTGTCAGCTGAGGGACACAGAGCTCAGCTCTGGGCTCCTGCCTTGTGCATAAGGAAGATCCATGCTGTGACCCTACCAGTGAGCTGCCTGCTTCACAGAGAGTGATCAAGCAAAGCTTTTTCCACCCGGAACCAGGAACTTTTCCTTTAGGACAGAGCCTTTCAGGAGCAGAGAGGCAGGTGCAGAACATTCCACCCACACTGGACAGGGAGAACTTTGGTTGTGTTTACACCCTTCTGCTTATGCAACTCCCACTTGCAGCGATATTGTGTTGACATCTACCTGTTTATTTTCCTTTGCTGCAAATCCCACCTGGCTGAGCAGCCCAGGACAGGAGCACTCCACCCCTTTCTTCTGCTGCCTCTCCAGGTTACCTCTGGTCCCAGCTGTGACTCATCTGTTTCCATCTCTGCAGAATCTCACTGACACAGGCCAAGAAAGGAAGCAACCCCTTTGAGGCAAGAAGGCAACAAAGCCAACTCACCTGTTTTTCAGAAATATATGCAGAAATTCTCCATGCTTCCCACCCTCAAACCACAGGAGTGGTTGTTACTACACCCAGCACTAAGTGTTTCTTTTGAGACCTTCTACATCAAGGGTCTGTATTCCTAATTTTCAAGCAGTTGCATCTTGTTTTTAGCGAACAACTTACATGGAGTTACTCACCCTTCATGCAGAGGAAAGCACTGGAAGTTTTTGTGTTGCAGTTCCAGAGGAAGAGTTGGGCAGAAGGAGAGATCTTGCAGCAGAATAGAGCAGGGAGATCCCAAGGAAATTGCATGAAGAGCTCCCTGTAGCAGGGAGAGCCTTGAAGGGAAAGACAGATGTTCTAACAGCTGCCAAACAGAAGCCCTAGAGAGAGGAGAGAGAGAGGCCCATTCATGAGTCCCCAAGGTGAAAGCAGATGGGCCATGGAGCAGAAATTATGATAATCAAGACAAATAACATTGAAATCCCCAGGTCCCCATAGCAGAAGTTGTGTGGTGGGACTGAGCATCACAGGGATGTAGGGAGAGCCAGAAAAGAGAGCTCTGCAGCAGAGCCAGAGGGGCTTCCCTGCACAAACAGCATCAAGTTCTCCATGTCACAATTCACCAAGTTCTTAAAGGAACAAATGCCCCTAAACTGCAAGACTTCCAGCACTGTCTGCTGTGGCAGCCTGAAAAAGGTGCCCTGGGCAGAGCACACCATGGAGCCATGCCAGGGCTCTCCCTCAGTGTGGCTGGGGAGCTGCTGGGCAGAGCTCCCAGGCTCCAAATGGACAGAGGACTGAAAAATACCACAGGGAGTTCAAGGTCTGCTGAGGCATCTGCCAGAGTCAACAGTCCTCACTCTCTACCAAGAGCAGCACTTGTGCGCCCTGAAAAGTTGCATAAGATCCTGACACCTTCTATGAAAAAAGAAGGAAAAAAATACTAAGACACTTAAGGTTCCTGCAGGGGGCATTTTAGCTCAAAACCCAATGGCATTGAGAGGCTGGAGACCAAAGTCAGTTCATAATGCCAGTTCTGCAAAACCTCAGGAACTGCTGTGAACCACATGGGGTCTGTGGTTATTGGCAAGCAACACCCTTAATAAAGTGTAATTTACAGCAAACCGAAGAGTCCCCAGAGCTCTGGTACCTTTCCAGCTTCACAGAGGACTGGCTTGGCCTTGTTACCATTTTAAAGGGGAACACAAAGGGCAACCACAAGCAAACAGAAAAGAAAAAGTGGTAAATCTCCAGCACCTCTTGAGCCTTTTCCTCCTCCTGCCCAGGAGTAACAACGTGTGGCATCCTTCTGGAGCTCTGCTGTGCCCCCAGGGACACTCCTCACCAGGCAGCCCTTGGAACAACCTGCAGAAGGGGGTTGAAAGCAAGAGCAGAGCAAGCAGGCAGGCTGCTGGGAGCAGCACAGAGCCAGCCCTGCTGCTCGCAGCAGCCCAGGCAGCTTGAGCAAGTCCCTGTCCTGTGCCTCCTCAGCAGATGGGCTCAGAATCTGATTAACGATCCCTTATCACCAGCTGTGATTTTTGTGGATGGTAATTTTGGCTGGCAGCAGGAGAAATTTAGAAGGTGCTCAAATACTGACAGAAGAGGCTACTGGGGCAGTCTTCATCAGTTTATTGCTTTTCAAGCACAGTTAATGAAGGTTTTAGGGGTCATTATTTGAAAACTTAAATACCTGAAATCACTACAAATCATAGTAGCTTTCAAGTGCACTGATTTTCATTTGCAAGAATTTATTTTAAGCCACAAATTGTGCACTGCTTTTATGAAATCATGTAGATGTCCCTGCACATGGTGTTAGCTGGAATCAGTGAGCAGACATCATCAGAGAACATTTTTACCGTCTGACATTCATCACTCTCAGGCTGCATAAATAACATTCAAGAATGTACTTGTTTCATCTCTGCTCAAAGACAAAATCTGCATCTCCCAAAACAGCTAACCAGCCCCAAACTGGTGACTCTCACCCTACATGACTCTACTTGATGTGGGGATTTTCCATGTAGAAAGAGGCAGTTATAATTTGTTTCTAAATCATAGTGTTTGCTCACATTAAAAATAAGCATATAACCTATTAACAACCACTCATGGCAAAGTCTGCTGATAATTAAATCAATTTTTATTATTATCAGCTGCAATAAAACATGATGCATGCGTAAGCATTTTGAGAGTTCATAATCAATTCTCATTAAGTGCAGTAGAAACAACCCTCTGTGATAACTTAATTGAAAGAATTTTACATCTTTGGTGGGAGTGAAATTAATTGGTATTAGGTAAAATCCTGTCAAAATCTGAAAGTCATTTCAACCTTATCTGCAAGAGAAAAGTGTTTACAGATCAGGTCACAGCTAAAGTGGACTCAAACACTGCAAATGTTCATTCAAGGTCTTCTGGAAATGTCCTGCAATAAAGCTTATACAAATAAAGAACCTATTTGCTTTAAGAAACAACTATAGAAGAGAGTACAGAAAGTACGTGCAAACCACCAGCAGATTTCTATTAACTCACCATCAGTGTCTCCTGTTCTGCAAACTCCACCCCAGCCCCAGATCAACTGACTCCAAAAAAACCAGGGAAACCCTTGGCTCAAAGGCCTGGCTTCACCTGGACACAGTTCCAGAATATAAATGAACTGGGATCATCTGTAGGTCAGTTACATCTCAGAACAACACCACTTCTCCTTAAAAAGCTTAAGCCGTTCCATACCATGGAATTTCTCACTTCTCCATGTGCCCCAGCACCAGAGCCCCAAAGGAAGGATCCTCCTCTCCTTGCAGGAGATGGTTCCTGAGACAGGCACTGACTTGAGCCTACAGGGAACTCCAGGCCAAGGCAGAGGGCGACCCAGCAGCAGATGGTCCATGGGCCACCACAATGGCTGAGCTTCCTGCACTGCCTTGAGGGGGCCATCAGTGCTTCTGCCCTCTCACAGCAAAAAATACTGGCCAAATTCACACCTCCAGATCCTAGAGACCTTTCTGGGCTCAGCACATCTCCTAACACGACCACTCAACACGCATCTAATTCCCAGCATTGCTCCAAAGTGAGGTCTGGATTTCCCAGCACCTCACATGAGAGGCCTGGAAGAGGACACTTAGTGCATCATCTAATCTACCAGCCCAAGACACGGGGGGGCCTTCAAACCAATTTTCCTCTGTAGGCTTCCAAATGTAAACCAAACAAATCTCAAACAACCCTCTGAGGTAGGTAAGTATTGTTTAATGTTTGTTTTACAGGCAGGAGAAAAGGGCTGACAGGGCAGTGAAGTGATTGACCCAAGACCCCATAAAGAGCCAGAGAGACCCCTGACCCCTCCTCACAAAACCCCAGACCACACTCTTCCTCCTTGGGTCCAACATCTTTGCCAGGTATTTACAGCAGCTGCTGTACCTCAGGGTGCTCATTGCCTAAGGAGCACGTGGTGCAAAGCCAGAGCAGGGACTGGTGTGTCCCCCCCTGAGGCTGAGTGAAGAACAGTGACATGAAGCTGAGGAGTTACGTTTATTGGGGAAGCAGGTTTAGACACAGCGAGGCAGCAGGGACAGCAGCACACGCACGGGGCACACCTGGGAGGCACCACTGGGTCCCCACAGCCTCCTGCCCTCCACATGAGCAAGGACAGGCCCCGTGTGCTGCAGAAGGGATGGAGGCAGCTCAGGCCCCCCGTGCTGCAGAAGGGGATGGAGGCAGCTCTGGCAGTCCTGGGGGCTCAGCAGCTCCCCTGATGCTCGACATCGACACTTCCTTTACTTGCTCTGCAGAGACAGAGAGCAGACAGTTTATTGCTGTAATCCCAGAAAGCACCATGAGGAAACCTTAAAGCTGTGATGTTCTCATGCTCTGCAGGGGCTCTGGGCCATTCCTGCCTCTCTGTGATGTGGGACCACTCTGTCAGCATCCTCCCTGCTCTGCAGGAACAGCTTGGCTGAAAAAACAGCCAGGGGAAAGGATTGGGCAGAGCCCAAGTCCCCACAGGCTCAGCCCCACCATCATAAGGCTGCAGTGAGAGAAAAAAATCTGCAGAACCCTCTGTCCTGGCCCTGCAGCTTGTGTGGACAAGGTGGGACACAACCTCCAAAGGACAGGCTGGCCAAGCAGGGCTAAGTCACTGCCCCTCTCTGTCCATACCTTTGGTCACAGCTGATCCCTGGTGTTTGTTGGCAGTCCATACTCCATTACTCCTAGAAAGGAAAAGCAAAAAAAAATGAGCCCATCCCCAATCTTGACCACATCTGTGTGACACTGGTATCGGTGTGACAGCCCCTCAGCCCAGCTCAGTGCCACATAAGACAACTGCAGCAGAGCCTGGCACAAGGACAGGCAGGTTGGGCCATTGCCAGCTGAGGAAAACAAGAGTAAATTCAGTCTCAAGCTAGGTGCTTTCCACACCTATTTTCTAATCTGGGAAAGGTCCTGCTTTTTTTCTTTCCCTCGTTTCACTACCTTTAAAAGTAGCATGGCCAAACAGAGAGCATTGTAAGGAAACTGGGACTTGCCCATTGCAAACGTGGGAGTTATCTGTTTGTTGAGAAACAGGTATAAAAAAGAAAAGGAGAAACCCTGGATAACCCCTTTTTCCCCGGATCTATTGAGCAGTGTGGGCAGGCTGGTGACTACTGCCCAGGTGATTAGTGTGAAAAACCTTTGAACAAGTAAAGGGACTGCAGATATGCAGGATTAAAAGTCAAATGTGCAGGAAAGACCCACAATCAATTCATCCACGTGACACAGCCCTGCAGGACCTACCAGCCAGTTAAGTTACCAAAAAAAGATATCCCACAATGCCAACCTATATTTGTCATCAGTAAAGCAGAACAGGATCAAAGGAATTCAGTTATGGCAGAGACCTCCCAGGGAAGGTGGCCAGACCCAGTGCTGGCCAGTGGGGACAGGCTCTCTCTGCAGCAAGGTTTTCCACCCCAGCCATGCCCAGATACACTCTTTAGTGTCAGATCTCTCCCAAACCACACTGCTCCCAACCCTTCCCACAAACATCCTTCCTTGATGGCCATCAGGTCACCAGAGCCACCAGAAACACCTGGAAATCCAGCTGGAGCTTTGCAGGCAGGAGTGGTTGCAGGCCCTGGGCTGCAAAGGGATGAAGCAGCTTTAACACACATTTTCTCAGGCAACCCAGCACTCTCCATGGGTAATTTAAAAATACAACTCAAGGAAATACTACAATTTTTGGGTAACAATTTCTTATCTTCTTCCAAAGTATTTCACATTCTGCACATTGCAACTCTCTAAACCCATTTCTGATGCCAAAAGCACTGCTGGAGCTGCTTTCCTCTGGGTTTTAGTAGCATATATTGAGTGCCTGAATCTTCAGCAGAAAGAAAAATTCATTATACTGCAAGTGAGCATGAATTTTAGTGCTGAAAATAACATTGCTCTGTACATTGTTTATAAGCCCCCATAAATTTCCAGCCCGATTCTTCAGGTGACTTTAATAAACATAAAGAATAAATCATTGTGAAGGGGGGCTTGAGCTTTTCTTGCCTCAAGAAAAAAGCTTAGCACTTTGACTTCTAATTGCATCCATCTCTCCTTGGAATACTTAACACAGCTGCAAGCTCTCTGACTTCCAGTAAATGGCATCTCCCTCTTATTGCAAGGGCTTGAGAGCTGTAACAGCTCAGTGAGACAGTAAGGAATTCCAGACCAAGCACAGTTTTTTGGGAATCCTGTCTATTTTTCAGTTGCCACAGTGTATCCAGTCTCATTCTCTGTCATGGACACAGCCACTGACAGACTCTTGTAGTGCCTCATCTCCCTGTACCCACAGGCCAGCAGCAGCTCCATCTCCCTAAGGACTGACACACAGAGGCCTCCAGGACTGTCACAGGCAAAATTATTTCTCTCTGCACTGCAATTTCTTTGACTTTAAGCAAAGTTTAGAACACTCTGCTGCTTTAGAGAAGAGGGGGAAAGGAGCCAGATTTGCTGTGTTTGGGGGATCTGCTGGTGTCCTGGCACTGAGCAGAGGAAGGCATGGAATGACACTATGGCAGGATGGCTCTCTCATAGCCCACATCCCACTGTGCCTGAAGACACATGGATACCACATCCATACTCAGAAGCCAATGTTCCCACCCAAAACTCCACAGAAATCTCTTTGGTAGGTTCAATATTTGGATTGTCTACAGGTTTAGAGTGGGAACCAATCTATTTCCCTGAAAATAGATTCCAGGGAATCTATTGGAGATGAAGATTCCAGGGAATCTACAGGAGATGAAGATTCAGTTTTTCAAGAGTTCATGCCAATGAGGACAGTCCTCCCCAGGTGCTATAGGACATCCCATGCACACAGTCACAAACTGGGAGACACTGGCTGCAAATCCCAGAGCTGGAGGCTGTCCAGCTTCCACTGGTAGAAAGACAAAGCACAGCTAAGAAATGTTTAACTCATCTGCCCTGTGGGATTGCACAAGATGTCAAGGCTCAAGACCTTTCCCGAAAGTGTGCCACCTAGTGAATAATCTTAATTTCCCAACCATCTCCCTAGATACTATTCAGGGAACAAGCCCTTTATACCATTCTGATCTTTCTAGCTCCATCAAAGTGTCAGGAAGAAACTCAGCTGTTTTCCCAGACACATCACACTCCTACCACACAGCCTAGGCACAACATGGAGACTACACCCAGGTTATGCATTAAATCTGAGCATCAACCTGTATTTAAACATCTGAACCATGAGAATCCATTCCTGGGGCTCTAAGGATCCTGTCACAGGTGCAGAAGCCAGGCTGGCTCCCCAGCAGGCACTTGGAGTAAAGTGGGATGCTTACACTGCCAAGAGGCACTTTCTTTTCTTCACCTCTTGACATCATTCCACTCCAGGAACAAAATAAAATAGAAATAGGAGCCTCAATACCTCTCTTCCCTCCCAGCCAACGTGGCTGAAGAGCAGCTGGAGGGCATGCCTTTAATTGGCCCACTGTGACCTGAAGGAACATCTGACTCTGTTAACCTGCCAGCGAGGTCCCACTGTGGACACCCAGCTCCTGCTGAAGGGCACAGTGGGCAGCTGGCGAGTGCCAGCCACTCCTCATTCCTCACTGCCTATTGTGGCTGCCTGGATCCGGTCACCACAGGCTGAGATGGTGCCAGTGGGGAATTTCCACCAGGGGAAAGGCAGAGATTGATGTTTGGCAGCCCAGCTGTGGTTTGCTGCTTACCACTGCAGGGCCAGGCTCTCGGCACTCGCCTCGATAGTTTACCGTGATGAAGTTTGAAGCTCTCCTGCAAAGGGAGGACAAGACATTGCTTATTATTCACTTGCAATGCCACAGCTCTCAGCTGCTGGCATGACAGTCCTCTGTGGGCTCCTTAATGCTTTGATGCTACTTCCAATGTGATGGCATTTATTACTCCCCAAACAATTTCATGATTGGGCAGAGAGGGAATAGGGGACCCTGGCAACTTGTGTATCTTAATTAGCTGTCATCAGATTAATCTCAGGCATTTTGATCTATGTTTGCTTAACAGCAAAGCACCAAGGACACACTTGATAGTGAGTCATGATGTATCAAAACAAACACTGTTCTGCAAAAGACACTCGGGAATGGTGGATGGCCCTGTATTACTGAAATCTCTCCACCTACTCACATGGCAGCTGAACACAAGTCACATTCATTTTTGTATGTTTTCCCATCAGTGCCACAGACTGGTTGTGAGGATTCGCTGCAGAAAATCCTTCCACCCTTTACCCCATGCAGAATTCGATCACAGTCCAGCTGAAGAGAGAAAGAAATCACACTTGGTGACAGAGTTCACTTGCTAGACCCTCCTTTACATGACCTGAAGGTGCTCACAAACCAAGCCTTGCTTGAGGCCCCTCTGTCCTGTATCACATCCAGCCAGGCCACACTTGGAAAGACATCACATCTCTTGTTGGACCAGCCAGCCAAGCTTCGGGGTACAGAGCCCTCACTCCGCGCTCACCAACCCACCCCAACACTATGGGCCGGGACAAGACTTATTTCTCTCAAAGTGCATCCATCTTCTACCTGCACCGAGCCTTCCTTATCAGTATGCTCACACCATTTATCTCCAGGGGCTGAGCCGCAGGCATTGGCCGCAGCCGAGGCGGAGCGCCGGGAGCGGCTGGCGCTGCCCGCGGGCGGTGCGGCACGCAGCGCTCCTGCCGCCCACCGCGCCGGGGACACCAGCGGCCGTGACTGACGGGGGTGCCCTCCCGCTGCCTCCTCCCAGCACGGCAACGCTCAGACACAGCTTTCCCTACAAACCGCACCGTGCCACAGCCAGCACACAGCGGCAGAACAAGGAGTGACCCGCAGGGATCCCCCAAAAAGCCTCCCGCACCCTCGGAGAGGAGAGGGTGTTTGTACAGTCATAGCAGATTTCCGACAGCAGAGGTCAGGGATAGCACAGTCTGGCCCCTGGCACGCACAGCCCCTTCCTCAGCCCCAGGAACAGAAAAAAAACCGAGACGAAGAAGCGACTAACGGGATCCCAAGCCCACTTTTTCCAGTGCTACAAAATGTGGTGCAACAGCTGCAAATGGTGCGATGGGTCTGAGAGAACATTCCAGTTCCCCCTCCACCTGGAGATGGAGCATTTAGCACAAAAATGATGGTTTATCAGCAGCAGGAAGCACCCCAGGGAAGGAGGATTTCATGCCAGGCAGCACAGGCGAGGTTTTGGTGATGTTGGGGTGCTGTGATAGCACCTGCTGGTTAAACGTCACTTGCTAATTTCCATAATGTGCTGTTTCCTCCCTCATCTGGGTAATTATCAGTGACGTGAGAGCACACAGTGCTGACCTTTGCAAGCCTCTGCTGGATGCCTTCCTACGCACCAGACATTGCCACCTGCACCACAGCCCAGGGCAGGAGGCCACCTCTCCAGCAGCCCCACACATCACAGGTGCCAGCAGCCAGTGCCACCACTTCTTTGGGTCTGGGAATTGTCTGTGACAAAACCCACAAGTGGCCCTGCAAAGAGGAGAGGAGCAGATCTGCTCCCTGAATCACCTCTGGTCTGTCAGGCTCATCGGCATCCACTCCCCCTCCGGTGCTACCAGGAAATACCACTAAGCCCTGAAGTAGACTGGCCTTATTACACCTAATGCTTCCTCTGGAATGTATCAAAATTGCAGCACCTGAACTACCTTTTGGGTTTTTAACTCAAATTTTCTCAGAGTGGTTAGTGGCAAAGGCTTCAGAGAGAGTTACAGCAGTTGGTAGTAAGATCCCTCCAAATCCATAGAAACATTTCCCATCTTTTCCAGAATGCTTTTTAAATTACTGTATGAAAAGTCTGGAGGGATTAAAACATCAGGTATTTTTTTAACCATCCTACCTCTAGACAACACCCTGTGATAGCGAGATCCACAGTTTAGTCACCCTTTTTACAGTAACTTATTTTCTCTTATTAGTTCACATTTTCCACTTTTAGCTTTGTTGGAACTATTCCATTTTCTTCTCATGAGAAGGGAGAGCAGACACCCCCACCTTCCTCCTACAGTATTCCGTACCCAGTTGTCATCTACCACTCAGTGTTTCCCCCTTTAGCACTCCTTCCTTCTGCCAAACTTGTCCTCATCCCCTGGTCACCTCCACCACCCTGCTCTGACCATGGCCTTCATCTCACACCTTCTCAGCACGGGGAGGTAGCACTCTTTACCTTATTTTGGCCATATGTGGGGCAGGATTCCAGCCTGAGCTCAAGACCCACATCCCCAGAGCTAGGGGGCTTCCACAAGGAGCCAAGCCCTTCCCTCTGTTTCCATGCCAGGTGATACAGGGGCTTTCAGCAGGCTACAGGTACCTTCACCCATTCAAACCCCTCCAAGGACATGAGGCCAAGTGAAAAGCTTCAGGGTTAAAGCAAGAACAGGAAAAGCTGCTGCGAAAGGAGGCTCAGCACCAGCAGAGGAGCACCCCATGGGAGAGGTCCCCTTTTGTGCCCACACAGCTGCCCCCCGAGGGGCAGGAGGGGGATTTGTGCCCACACAGCTGCCCCCCGAGGGGCAGGAAGGGGATTTACCATGGGGTCTTCGTGGCTGTCTCTGCTCTGGGACTTGCGGCCTGGTGGCCGGTTGCAGTTCCTGCCACGCTGCGCTTGTGGGCTGGCAGAGAGAGCAGAGATACAATTCAGCACCACCTCCTTCCAAACAGGGGGAGCAGAGTGCAAACCCACCCTCCCTGCAGACCCCCATGGTTCCTGGAGGGCTGTTTGCACCATGGCATCCACCCACCCCCAGGAGAGGAGAGGAGGGAAGCCCCCCAGGAACGTGCTGAAAGGGAAGAAGCCAAGAGCAGGACATGGCCTTGCCCTGTGCTCAGCCTGAGAGCACCACCACCCCTGGGCTCTGCAGGCCTGTGTCTGCTGCCAGCACTTGGTGGAAGGGGGACATGAAGGAATTGCACCAGGCAATAGCAAGAAATCTCAGCGTGCCCCAGAAAAAGCAGCAGCTGAGTCCTGCTCAGGGCCAACAGGTACAAAACAAACAGCTCCTGCCTAGAAAGCACGTGGTGCACCAGGCACTGCCTTTGAGCCAGGGCCAGGCACACACGTGTGCACTGCCAGGAGACAGATTTTAGTGAACAGAATGTCCTGAGAGGGATTCTGAGCACAGCAATCACTGGTGCTTCGCACACAGAGCATCAAGGCCAAAATGGTTACATGAAAGACATGCCCCAGTGTGTGTCTCTTCCTCAGCACCAGCTCAGCCCATGGGAAGTGCTGTAGTGAGCACCAAACAGCACAATGTGCACTGCTCCATCCCAGGCCATGCTGCTACTGTGCTGTCAAACTATTCTTGCTTCAAATTATCTCCTAAAACCACCCCTTAAAAATACAAGTACATGGAAGGGGGCAGAGCCTGGTGGTGTGTGTGGGGACAGGCTGCCAGCCCAGGTGCTGCTGAACTCACCCTCTGCCCGAGGAGAAGGGACGCCTCTCGTTTACACCCTGCCTTGAGCCACCACAGTTCTTCTGCAAAAGGGGCAGAACACACTCAACAACCATAGAAACAACTTCTATGCAACTAGGGAAATGAAGCTAAAGCAGCTCCTGCCCTGCCCCCTGATCCTCCCAGACCCAAAGAATTCTGTTCTTAAAGTAGCAGGTTTGATGCACTCCATACCCACCAAATGTTATCATCCAAGGCTTTTATAGGATTGTGGGGAGCCTAAACCTGCCCTTTATCTCTTATATGGCATCACATCACTGGGAAAGTGAGGGGGTAGTTCTGTCAGCTGCAAACATGTCCAGTTTGTATGCTCATCCCACAAATGAGGGAGACTTTGCAATACAAAAGCTTCTCCCCCCCATGATTAGCTGGCTGCAGAATCCTAAACACCTTGATCACCCCAGGCTGACCACAGGCAGTCCCCTGGCTGTCCTGATCCCACAGACTCTCACCAGGCCCTTTCTGAGTTCTGCATAGGCTCTGAGCTCCATCTCACCTGCTTTATCCTCTCTGAAGGAGGCAGTTTGTTGCGCTGGAGAGTTCCACCCCCTCTTTGAGCTTCCTTTTTGCTGGAAGAAGGGAAGAGGAGAAAAAATGGAGTGCTATGGGTAGTGTGAGTGCCACCAGCACCCAGGGGCAGTGTCAGTGTAAGACAGTGTAAGCCAGTGTCACGGCACTATGTTCCACCTTCCCCATCCACAGTCCCTGTTCCTGGTGGTCCTGTTCCTAATTCCCACCCCTAAGACTTCTCCCTTTCTCCTCCAAATTCCCACTGTATACTACATCCAGGGTCCCAGTGGCTGCTTTCATATCAGATCTGCTTCTGCATATGCTCTATGGGACTAGAGAGAGAGCATCTGGAAGGCAGAGTACACACATGAGAAACTCCTCAGGAGCTGCCCATGCCCAAGAGTCCCCTGGGACAGAGGCTGCTCTCTGTCACTCTTGCTTCTCCTCCTCTACTCCACACTGCTTCTCACCTGCCCTTGGGCCCTTAGTGCTGAAAGGGAATGGGGAAGAGGAGCCCTACTGCCAGAGCACCTCTTAGAGGGCCAGGGAGTCAGGACTCCCCCAGGCATTGCCCAGAGGCAGCTTCACAGGCAGAAGCTGCACTTCTGCAGTCAGAAGTTTCCCTCTTTGATGCTGCTGCTCAGGGGAAGGGGTACTCACAACTTCTCAGCACACATGAGGCATTTGTTGGTGTGCTGCCTGCCAGAGGCATCCCGGACAGGGGCGTTCTCCCTGGTGCAGGACAGGCGGCCGCCGGCTTCAAACTGGGAGCGGAACTCGCTGCAGTCATCCTGCGGAAGGAGGGCAGGGTTAGGGCACTCTGTCCTCCTTGCCTTATTGATCAGATCCTTAGAAACCTGGGGTTTTCCTGCCAGGAAAGCATGGAACCATCACAAATGCTTCACAGGAGAGTCTGGGTGGGGGTGAGAGAAGAGGGTGTGCAGTACCAGCCACTTAGCATATAAACAGAGGGGTGAGTCAGAAAAATTCCGGGTCCTTCTGCCTGCACAGCACGTGTTGGGAGTTTTCTATGCTATGGTCCCACTAATTATTATTCTCCTGGCTGGGCTATCCAAAGCATGCCAGTGATGTGACCGATACAGCAATGAAGTCACTCCCTTTTCTCCCAACATCCTTAATACACAGCTACAGCCTTTTCCCAGATTGTAGCTCAAGATAATTTTCTTTACAAAGCGCGTAGGATCCTCCAAACCAGCCACACTTTGGGACATGTCAATCAAGTAGCAGCAGTTAAAACATAAAAGCACAATGCAAACACACTTAATAGCCCACGAGCACAGGAAGGTTGTTTGGAGAGTGGATGATTAATTTGTTCCTTGTTCAAAACTGCTGTACAGAAACTGTGTTAACCTGCCCCTGTTATGTAACATGGATGGAAACATTCAGTCCCCCTAATTTCAACTATTTCACATACTGCAATAGGCAGTTCCAAACAGCAAGTACAAAGGGTAAGGAAGTGACTTCCGCTCACCCTTTTCTTTTTTAAAAAGCAGCTTTTAACACTCGCAATTTTCTGCCCATTTTGTGCACAGTTTTGCTGGCTCTCATGAAGGTCCTTGGCAGGTCACTGGCCTCACCCTTTGCTTTGCTCAGAAGTTTACAACACCTCATCCTCTCTGCCAGGGGAAGGTTTCCCCAGTGTTGTTCTGCATCCCATCCAGGGCACCCCAGCCTCTAGCTCCTCAGCTTTCCCACGAGGGTAATGCTGGCAAACCACTCAGTACAAAGCCCCACATTTCTCTAGAGTCACCCCAGCCACAGGTAGCAGAGATGGTCTGGCCCTGGATGAGCCTCTCCCGCTGTGCCAACAGCCATAAAGCATTGTTCCATCAGAAGTCAGTGTTGCACTGAGCCTCACTGCTTCTCCCCACCACCAGCTCACACCCCTGCACAGTTCAGGCAATGCTTTCCCTCCCCAACAAGCCCAGGGAAGCTCTCCTTGTTCCCTGGGACCAGCCCAGCTCAGCAGCCCAATCCTCTGCTGATAGATCTGACTTCCCCTAAGAGCCTCTCAAACGTTTTCTCTTTGAGCCAGCATTTCTGGAGCCCTATTCAGGCCTGACCTATGCTGCAAAAATCTCACTGAGTACATCTGAGTCTTGCATTTGCCTTTTTCGTGGCCTATAACATCCCTGACCCACTAATAAATGCAGGGCTTTCTTATCCTTTGTCACTTCTAGCCAATGAGTAGAAATTCTTGTTAAGCACTGACTGTGTGATCTTGCACTGCCATTACATTTTATCTTGTTTCTATTACTCCAGGCCTCAGCACTATCCAATTAGTCTTGAGTGATCTGCTGATCCTCCTCTGCTGATACTGCCTCCCAGCTTTGCCATCAGCAAATTTCACTTACACTTCTATATTTTGGTGCCAAAGTCATTAGAAAAAGCACTAAAACAGGATTATCCCCAAGACTGAAGCTTAAGGAGGCTGCAAACGTCCCTGCCATAGCAGGAATCAAGAGGAAAGTGGTAGAAAGCAACTATTTTCCCTTTACTGGGCTGCTTTTGCCAGCAAAGCATCAGTGCACAGCAACATGGAGGCTGCAGCATGCCAGGGAGAAGGTGGCAAATCACAACTCCATGAGAAGAAAGTTTCCAACAAAAAAAAAGCTAAAACTGAGCCACAGGTCTGGAGATAGTGCAGGGCTGACATCTCCCAGAACACAATGATCTCTTAAGTAGTGCAGAGGTCAGATTTAGGGCTTTTCACACATTTTCCTTTTCCACCTAATTAGCAGCCTCAGCAGAACTGACCTCTCCACCTGAGAGCTGAAATTTGGGACAGCACAGCACACCTGGCTTCCTGCTCTGTCAGGATTTGCCTGTCCCTAGATCCACGGGTCACTGGGACAGACCATAATATTCAGGCACAAGTTGTTCGCTTGAGGGATTCAAGAGCATGAATAAGAAATAAAGAACGTAAGGAAAGTGGATCTCAAAATTAAGTCAGAGGAGAAAGAGCAAAGGAGTAGAATAACATTCCCTTTTCCTCTGTCTTGGGTGAAAATCCAATAAAGTTCCATATTGACCTGCCTAATACTTTAATCTCACCTTATCCTTTCCTTGTCTGTTTTTTGACAACTTCTGCTCATTCTCCCTTTTGCTGGAAGAGAAGAGAGATGAGAAAGTGAATACCAGCGTGCTCCAGGGAGGGAGGAGAGGTTTCCCACGCTCCTCTCCTTTACTCACAACTTCTCTGCACACATGATGCACTTATTACTGTGCTGCTTCCCAGACGCATCTCGGACGGGGTCGTTCTCCCTGGTGCAGGAGAGTTTCCCTCTCTTGAACAGATCCCGAAACTCCCGACACTCATCCTGTGCAAACACCAAAAGCATGGCTTGACACAGATATGCTGACAGAGAGGAACATCTCCCACAAATCCACAAAGGATAATCCACCCAATGAATTACATTTCAAATGTTATTTTGCTTCCTTGAGGCGTAACTTGGTGGAAAACCGTAACATGCAGCATAAAACAAATAAATCCGTATGTTTAGATCAGCAGATCTGTCTTTCACATCCAGGGTAGCCTTGTTGCTATTTCTAACAGATAACACATGCAAGAGCCTGCCCGAAGGACCTAAGCTCTGCTCTAAGTATAAAATCCACAACTTCAGTGAATTTTAAATGAGAAAGTCAGTTTTCCCATCTCTCATGAGAGAACGTGCTACTAAAATTAAAGAATTTTAAAATACATGCACAGTAAAAAAATGAAGCTGCAGGCATAAGAAAATATAATCCTTGAACACCTCCTATTGCCAGGTATATGAGAGTAAGAGGTGGGTGTTTTTACCTTCCACTTAATATGATGGTATGTGTTAATTGAACCAAAGCACTCTATTTCACAAAAGGCTTTTGTAGCAAAGCCTGTTTAAGCATTTCAGCCCAGCCTTTACTTTTCTCTGAACAGCTTTCCTATAAGTTTCAGGGCAAGTCTGGAGCATAAGAAACACATGGAACATGTAAGGTCTTCAGGTTCATTTATGCAGCACTTACAACCTTATCTGTTATGTGATCTGCAATACATTTTTCCTCTCACACCATGTAGAGGAGATGGCTTGATAGCTTATCCCAGTTCTGCAGATGGGGAAGTCAAGCCTAGAAAATTACTTGCCAAAAGCCAGACAGAAAATCTATGGCTTAACAAAGAAATTCAGTGTAGGTCTGTTCCTGACACTGTAAAACTGTCCTGATGCCTTCAGGACCACACTTTGGCAAGTCAGATGTCTATAAAAAAGATCTCCCTTAGGACAGCTATGCCTTACAAAGCCTTTAATTTGTCCAGACACACAAGAGCTAGAAAGCTTCCCTGCTTAACCAGATGTAAAAAAATAAATAAATCAATCACCACAACCAACACTATCTGATGGAAACCAATTTGCTCCCATCTAGAATAAAAACCCAAGGCTAAAAGGCCAGTTTCCTGCACATAAAGACCTGCTACCTAGAAAAACAGCTATGGCTAAAAGAAACCACAGGTGCATCAACAAGATAAACAAGGGACAATTAGAGCCAGCCTATTCCCACACCCTGCCCTAGTCAGAGCTCACATGTGCCAACCTTGCTATTAAATATTTGCCAGATTCCAGTGGTGCCTTATAAACAGGCAGGCATCCTCCTCAGCCAGGCTCTGGGTCAGGCACACACCGGGGCTGCCGTGATTGCCTGGTAGGAGCCGCCAGGAATTTTGGTTTCTTTTATGCTGGAGGATGACACAAAGCCTCAGACTCTTCCCAAGGCTGGGCACGTTTGCCCTGCTCCCCTTTTGCAGGGCCCTTTCCCACGCTGCAGACGAGGAAGCACCCTGGGCAGCGGGTCAGAGGCAGCAGACGAGATGCCAACGCCAATAAAACTGGCTTCAGCAGCCGTGCTTCACCTCACCTTTCCCAAGGAGTTCACATTCCTGTTCGCCTCTCCACCACTCCCTTGGGTTTTTGAGTCTCTTTCCCTGCAAGAAAAGGAGGAGTGAGTGACAGGGCAGTGTGCAGTGCTTGGACACAAAGCCAAAACAAGGGGTGATTACAGGCCAGTCCAGCCCACCCCACCTCCCCATTGCACAAGGCAGCAGCACAGACCAGCAGCAGGGCTCAGCTCCTTGACACATGTCCAGAGTGTTCAACATCTCTGCTCTGGGGTCACTGTGCCACCCTTTCTCCCTGCCTAATACCCAGCTCTCCCCATCCTAAGAAACACCATCTAGAGAAACAAGAGATTAATCTGTCTAAGTTTTCACTCTGCATTTGTTCCTCACGTCCTGTGGTGAGTCCTCACCATGTGATGAGCTGGGGAGAGCTACTGGGTTCACAGGTTTGCTGAAGAGCTACAAACTGGTCTGGCTGGCCAGGGACAACAACTTTATAGCACAGAGCCTCCAGAGAGTTGGCTCCCTGCTACGGGAGGAGAGGACATGCTGTGGGTGGGCAGGGCTGCCACTGGAGCCAGCAGGCAGCTGATACTCACAGCAGCCTTTGGCACATCATGCACTTGTTGAGGTCTCCTTTTTTATTTGGGCTGCTGAAGGTCTCCCTGGTGATGGGACAGGAATACTTCCCGCTGCGCAGGAGTGGCCAAATATTCCTGCATTCGTTCTGAAAAGCACAGAGGAGGGCAATCAGTGGAGGCTCCCAGCAAGATCCTGAGAACTGTTTGTTCACGCTGAATCTTTTTTGGGTGTGCTGCAGGCTCTCAGCAGCACCAGTTTGCTCACACAAACCACGCTCCTCCTGCCCATCCCTGGCCACACACCACACGTGGCACAGGCTGCACCCAATGCCCTGCTCGTGGCTCCTGAGGCAGAAAAGACAACGAGAAAGTTCAAAACCCATCGCAAGAACCATTAATCATGGGGAAAGGAATATATATTTAAGGAACACGTTTAATTTACATGCAGCTGCAAATTGCTGCCCGCTACAGCAGAGGACTGCACGTTATAAAGTTAGCCAAGAGTAGAAAATACAACCCTGCAAGTGCCAGAGGGATGCAAGAGGAATGAACGGGCCAGAGTGACTGAAGAGTGATTCACATGCAAGACAAGCACAGAAAAGCACAACCCTCTCAGGAAGCAGAGCAGTAATATTGTGCAATGTTGCAGCAGCCCATTGCATCTTCTGCTGGGTAACTGAGATGCAGACCAGGGAGAAGCAATGAACCGTTTAGTTATTTTTGGCTACTGTGTTTCCCGAAAGGATCTTTACCAAGGAGACAAGCTTGCTTGATTAAAACATGAATGGAACTGACTTCTAAGTCATTGAATCAAATTATTTTCTGAGACTCAAAGGACTTGCCTTAATTCTTTTAATTATGAAACTCAGGAATTATCAGAAGCAGGGGTTTCTGCTGGATCAGAAGCTACATTCTAAAATATCATTAAAAATATAATTCATGCCATTTCTAACATCATTTCATGAGATTTCCAGCCCAGAGCTGTTTGGATATGTTATCATCATGCACCAAACACACACTGTCAGCTGGAGCCATTGCCATATTACCTAAGTGTTGTCTCTAAATATGGAGAGATTCACTGCTTTTTCCATCACTGAAAAAGCTTTATAATATCTAAGTATAGTGCATCTAAATGGACTTTGCTCAAAGCATGCATTAAAGCAGTGTAAGTTGGCAAAACAAAGGGAGAAGCAGAATAGAAAAGGTTGGACTCGCCTTAATCGAAGCTTGACTGGCAACATCTGTGACAGAAAAACCAACAATGAAACCATACAAAAATCTTTGAAGGGAAATTTTAAAGCAAAAGCATTTAATTAAAATACTTGATGCAGTTTCCTAATCCATCCAAATACCTCTTGATAAAAGCTAATCCAATGCATTATTTCACACTGATAGAAATTCTCTAATGCCCAGTCCTTTCTGGAACATTGCACTTTTTGCATTCAAATGCAAAATCATATCCATTTTTTTTGAGTGTCTTTGTGCCCTTCTTTACTGCGTTACTTTTCTCAGGCTTAAAATCCAAGTTCCAAGGATGGCCCAGTAACTGTTTATCCATTATTCTATACCCCTGCCTAGGTAGCTGCATCAAACCCACACAAACATTTTTGGCATTCTTCGGCATTCTTCACCATTCCTTAAAATTGGGATACCAGAACTAGGCCATTGTTGTTTGTCCAAAATGACAAATTCCTTTTCAAGGCCCATTCCATTTGCAGTACTTCACACAAATTATCAAATTAATAATGAGTCAGCAGGTGAGTAGCTGATACCTATTTCTTTCTACTAAGCCACTTAAAGCTGGTATATTATGTTTCATCCTCCTTTGCATCATCAGTGGCATTGCAAAGAACTGTCAAGAAATCTTCCATTAGCACTTTTTCAATAGAAACTGGCAGGAAATTGAAAGACCATTGCTTCAAACCTAACTCCTGCTGAAGTCTATCTATTGTAGCCAAATTACTGCAGTCATGTGAAAATGCCTTCCTTAGCATGTGTTGACAAGACATTACCATTTTTCTGAATTTACAAAAAATTGTATTACATTTTTGTTCAAAGTTGGGCTTTTTACAGAAGAATTCAGTCTGGTTGGAAATTGGTATTCTTCCACTTAGGATGGAAGTTAAATGGGGGTTTGGCTTTTTTGTTTTCTTCTTAAATTGTTAATTCCATTAAAAATAGATGCTTTCATCTACCAATACAACTTCACTATTTCTACATGAAAAAGAAAGAGCAGTTAACAAGACATGTTATATCAAACCAATACATGCAGAACAACAAAAAAAAATGTGCTCTTCTGCTATACCACCAGGCTTTTTACAAAGCAAGGGCTCTCTATTTATGGGCACTCCCAGGCTGCGTCCTCTGCCAGTCCCAGATTCCAGCACAGAGAACATCACAAGTTACTGACCTGAGAAGAAGCAGAAAAATGCCAGAGCAAGGACCACCGAGGCACCTCCTATTTTCATGGTGAGGGTGCTGGCAGCTGTTTGCCTACGTTGACTCTACTAGAGCATTGCTCAATGAAACCCAAAGAAAGGGCTCAGGGCTGATCACGTATATATAGGTGACCAGTTCTCCGCCTTCCTTATGACATAACCTTCCCAAGAACCATCATTAGCTGAAAAAACCAGTTTGACACTACTCTAAATTCTAATGATCCCATTAACACAATTAATTTCCATAAGGATGGGACACGTTTGAGTCACTCCCTGCGTTTTGTCAAGGTAAGAAAATTATAAATAGATCACTTCAGATCCCCACGCAACCAGAGGGATTCTTGCCACCCTCAGGGTGGTTCATAAGAGAGTGGGACTCCAGCCACCACACCACAAACACCCTTTCATATCTCAACCAAATAACTGAAAGGGTTTTATTTTAATAACTTGGCTGCAGAAGAGACAACAGGAAGGCCAGGTCACTCAAACCTCTGGAAGTCAGTCTGCTTTTATTAAAGCACCTCAGTATGAACCTGAAAAGTAAACATTCAGGAAACATTGAAAAGCATCAA
The DNA here is from genome assembly GCF_023055355.1 of Agelaius tricolor. Classification (NCBI taxonomy): domain Eukaryota; kingdom Metazoa; phylum Chordata; class Aves; order Passeriformes; family Icteridae; genus Agelaius; species Agelaius tricolor. Next base: position 15,241,950 of record NW_027269278.1, read on the forward strand.
GTTTGAGGCTTGGTTGAAATTCTTTGGGTTTGATGCTACAGTTCTCATAGCACTGTGTTAATGATAAAACCATACTCCCAAATCCTCATCTTTTCCCAGTTTCTCTCTGTTGTCTTCAGAAAAAAAAAAAAAATAAAAAGGCAGTGTTATTAGTGAAAACCATTCTTCAGCCCAGTGGGATCTGGCAGACCATTATAGATGCTGCTCTTTGAGGTGTGTTGTTATTGATGCTAAAGGGTCCAGCAAAGCAGCCCTGCTCTGGGCTTTCCCAAAGAAGAGATAAGATGAAAGTTATCATCCTGTGCAGGGTTTCTCAGGAGTCCCAAGAGAGGAAAATAAAGATGACATCAAAGTTTTGGAATGTGATTTACGTGGGAAGAAGACAAGAGCACTGTGTGCCTTGTCTCCAGTGAAGAGAGAAGAATTTGGAGAGAAAAGTCATTTGCAAGGTTCTAAAGGGGTGGATAAATGAGTCAGTCAAGCAAACCAGAGCAATGAGGGGCTCGAGCACAGGCTGTGGCTCTGCAGAGAGGCAGATCTGCACCATCTGAGGAAGAAAACATACTTCTGCATGACATATGTGCCTGGCCAGAGAGGCCAGCAGAGCTCAGTATAAATCCTTGTAATAAACTGCTGCCACACATTTCTCAGATCAGAACAGTTGCTCGTGTTCACAACTGGAGACAAAGCCAAGTCAGCACAGCCCTCATTTGAAGTGTGGTCACCCCAACATTTCTCTTCAACTCCAACTGAAATCATGTGCAGGTTCACAGTGGAGAGTTTGCAATACAGTAGCAAAGTGCCCAAGGCCATGCAGATGGTTCATGGCAGATCTGAAGGGCTGTGTATTGTCCTGAATCATGAGATAATTCCTGTATGCGTATTTGGGCGTGGAATTGGAGGGAAGGCCAACAGGAAGAGAGGAAAACTAAGCTGACCGACTGAGCATGTGTCAGTAAATCCTTGGGAGAATTGGAAGAGAAAAGGCAAAAAGAAAAATAAAGTGTATGGTAGTTTAAATGGTTAGAGCTTGGAAATCTATCTGAAGGACAAAAAACAAAAGATGCTATTTGTTCCTGAGGCGTCTGCCCATGAGTCAGCCATGAGGTGGGAGGGTTTGGGAACAGGAAGCGCATTTTTGAAAAGGGTTTTGTTCTTAAAATTTTCTTTTCCTCCAAAAATTCTATTCTGACAGAGAAATGAAACAATTCCCTAACTTAAGACAGCTGGCTGACTGCCCTGTTCCTGAAGGAAGCAGAGTGGGTGCCAGATCAGGTCAGACTGGCCAGGTGAGAGCAGCTCCCAGCCTGGCAGTGCAGAGTGACAAGGAAAAGGAGAGACAGGTCCTCACCCCACACTGGCCTTGTCACCACCCCACTCTCCCATATTCCCACCATGCAGCCCCCTCTCAACCAATCACACCCACACCAACATGTGGGAGAAGCCCAGAACGGCCCAAACACACCTTGATACCAAAACCAGATGCACACTCAGTAACAAAACTCAAGAGTGGAAAAAATAAAAAGGATTCTCAGCCTAATTACTACTGCACAACAACAACCTCCTAAAAAAAGCCAGTAATGGAATGAAATGTGAAGGGAAGGAGAGGCCCAGCAATGCCTCATGGTTTGCAGGATTATTTGTGTTACACAAACCTGGGCACAATGAGGGATGACAGCAGGAGTGTATTAAGCATAAACCTTGCCTGACTCCCTTGATTGCCTGTATTGATCAATTTACACCGTATTGATCCATCTACACCGTGAAGTCTCAATCCTGCACTGGAACCCAGACAGCCCATTAATTTCCATAGGAATTTATATCCCATAGGATTGGATCTGGAAGAGAGATGATCCTGGTGCTTTATTAATATATTTTTAGCATAGCACCTAGCTAATCTTAATTTACAAATATATGCCAAACAGCCAAAGTGCAAAATGCCACTGAGAAAAGCAGGTGAGGGCAAAAAGAGATACTGCAAAGGTATCTTTTGTACTTGTCTCAGTTAAAAAATTTGGAAAAGTAAACAGCATATAATGATGCTGTGCCTGGTAGGACAGCTCTCACTGGGTCTATTTTTCACCACATTCTGCTATGAAAACAGGAATCGGGATAAAAATAATCATGAAGGAGTAACTAGAAAAATGCAGGAAAAAAATAGAAGCATAACATGAAATGTAGGGAACCCCTAGGCAGCTGAAAACCCAAAAACCCTGAAAAACCCTGCAGCCAGCAAGCTGGGCCAGCACTGTGGCAGGCAGGACACAGCCACAGTGGGCATTCACCTCTTCCCTCTCCAGGGCCCCAAGGAGAATGGGGAAGGGAGTCCAATAAGCAGCCAAATGATTTATACCCTAATTAGTGATGAACATCACACTTTTCCTACAGCCATTCTCCCCTTTTTTGATGTTCCCATATTTCTTTCCCTCACAACCTGTGCCTGCACAAAAATATATCCACAGACAGAGAAAAATAATTGAGATGCCTTGTCCACTCAGGAAGTTGTTTTTCTTCCCATTAGTGACATGGCACTGTTTTGCAGGCACTATCACCTCCTTCCTAATGGGTTTAGCATCACTTAGGGATATTTTTACCAGGGAAAAGCTTCCTGGCAGCATAATTGGCTGGGATGGTGATGCTGGAGGTGATGTTTGGTTTGGGGTTTTTTAGGGTGTTTTGGTTTGGGATTTCTTTTTAAGGCAGTAGAGGGAGGGTTTGCTTGGGGATTTTTTTGGTTAGGTTTGTGGGTTTTGTTAATCCATCTGTGCTTTGGTAGCTCTTCACTGTTTGAATGCCAGCCCCCAGCCCAAGCAGCTCTGAAGTTGCCCTAAATGCTTGAGGACATGAGCTGTCCCATTCTCACCCCAGAGCAAGGCAGTGTTTTGGGTCAGGCCTCCAAAGCCACCACACAGTGGGACAAAAAGCCATGATGAGGATCTCCAGCCCACATTTCACCCTTTTTCCCTGGCAGCAGTGCCAGTCTCTTCCACAGCACCATTTGTCCTCATAAACTACAGACATGACTACATTCCCACCATAGATGTACTTTTCTGTCCTGATTGATGCAATTTTTACCTCCCACCATTCTCTCTTCTTCTGAGGAACCCCATCAGCACCACTGCTCAACACCTAATTTCTATAAAATATTGAAACTGCTTTATTTTCCAGCTGACCACTGTGGCCCTCTCCAATCCAGAGATCCTCAGGGAGAAGAGGGAAGAGACAGAGTTGTTTGGCATATTTAACAAAGGAAGCACAGACAAAATGCTGTTTTGCTTCACAGCCAAAGCTGAATCCAGAGCTCTCAACTTCAGCAGTTTCATGAGTTCATAGAGCCCCAGAATGGTTTGGGTTGGAAGGGACCTTAAAGATCATCTCATTCCAATCCCCTGCCATGGGCTGGGACAGCTTCCACTGTCCCAGGGTGCTCCAAGCCCCTTCCAGCCTGGCCTTGGACACTTCCAGGAATCCAGGGGCAGCCACAGCTCCTCTGGGCAACCTCTGCCAGGGCCTCATCACCCTCACAGGGAAGATTTTCTTCCTAATACCCAACTCAAACCTACCCTCTTATACCTCCAGAGTGATGCATTCCAAAAAGAGGGACTTGAGAGACACAGGGTGGTTCCCTGTCCAAGGCACTCATTGATGCACCCACCCTGGGCCAGACTCTGCTGCAAGAGGAGCTACAAGTCTCACCCATCCCAGCAGAGCTTAGGAGGTTCCTCGCCACACATCCCATGCAACAACAAGATTTATGATGCTGGACAAAGCTTTTCTGGCCCTTCCAAGACCAAATTCCAGGTGCTGATCAGCCAAGAAGGCAGTGAACCCCAAGCTGATGGAAGGGAGTTTGAATTTCTGGCAATCCCACTGTCACTGCAGGTACCCAAGGCCACCATAGTCCCTTCCCTTCAGCCTGGAAAGTTTCCAGAGCCCAAAGCAGAGCTACAGCAGTCTGACACAGTAAAAAGTCTTTCCCCAGAGGCTGCTGAGCTCCCAGCATGGTGTTGGGTGTGCAGCCCAGCTGCTGGCTGGTCACAATTGCTGGCTGCATCCCTGAAAATGCTGCAGGTTAACTCCCTTCATCCTGGAGCACTCCTACTCTGGCTGCTCACCAAGGAGGGGGAATTGCTGGAGGCCAGGACAGGAATGTTGGGAATTTCCTGATTTCATCCACTTCTGAGAGTCAAGTGCACAGTGAATGTTATGCATCCACCAAGCCTCAGTGAAATGCATTCCAGAAACACACCCAGAGCACAGCAAGTCCTTACTTAAGAATAAAAAACACTAAAAAAAAAAAATAATAAATCTGTGTCAATTGAACTTACTCTACCAAAAGGAGACAAAGTGGATAAGCTTAATTTGGAATAATTGCTTTGCAAATCTCTGTGCACTGAGAGCATTTAAGAATTTTCCCTAAATCCAGCATCTGCTGCAACCTCCTCTGGACGCAGCGTCTCATGAGTCACACCCCTCCCTGTCACCAGGCTTCCTTTCCCACCCAAATCCACCTTTTTAACTCTCATCTGCAAGTCATAGAAGTCATCTGGGGTTATGGACTGACCACACACCCCTTGAACATCCTCCAGCACAGAAATCTCCCAGGTGTCCTTGTCACACCTGCATAGCCATGGCAGCAATTTCCAGCCCCCTGTACTGGAACCAGAGCTTGAGACTCCTCTTTGCAACCTTCCCCAGGCCATGAGCCACCATGACATGTGGCTGACTGGCCTGGACAGCCCTTTGCCACTGCTGATTTGGCTTGACAGTGCCAGGGAGGAGGGGGAAATGAATCAGGAAGTGAGCAACAGTGAGAGGTGTAGGTCCAAAAGGCAGGGATGAGGCCAACTTCGGAAGATCACAATAATAGCATGTAACACATGCCATCTTCAAAGGACTAATGAATCCCTGCAGGGTTCCCCTATTATTATTTGCATTTCATAGATGGATACATTAAGATGCAGAATGCTGCATTATCCTCTGGGTCACACCTAATTCAGTCTATTCATCCCTGGTCTTATACTGGAGCTCATCCCTGCAGTGCAAGAGATCCTCCCACAAGGAAAAACAACTTTGCTATCTCCCAGGCAGGCCTGCTCCAGGAACCACTGCTGTGTCTGGGGTCTGATTTGCACAGCACACCAGACTGACTGGTCCTATTGATCTCTCCTGACCTTGAAAACTGATTAACTTATCAGTTCTCCTTCCCTCCAATCAGGCCGGGGAGTACAAGCAGCTCTGGCTTAAAGCTGGATTGAATTTTTTTTAAAGTACTTTTCTTCTAGATGAGAAATATAAGACAGAGGAACCCAGAGGAGAGATGCATCTGAGTGTTCAGCACACAATCCAGTCTCATTCCACCCCTCAGTCTCAGCCTGGCTGTGGAAAGGACCCACCTTCCAGCCAGGAGCTTCCCTGCAGCTCAACAGCTTTTGTTCACAGAAGAATAAAGCTGCCCTGGGAAACTGCTCTTGCTGGGAGAGCAGGGCTGCTCCCCAAGCTGCAGCTGCTGCCATGTGGGGCTGGGGATGCTGGAACTGGTCTCTGCATTCAGAGGGAGATCCAGCATTGAGGCAACAGGCTCTCCCTGCCGACTCTGAGGAAGCAGCTGCCATTCCTGCTGTCAACACTCTCCTGGGCGGGTTTTGCTCATTGAAAATTGGAGGCTGGGGATGGCAGGAGCTGGGGTTTGATCTACAAGGCCTCAGCAAGTAACATCTGCACACTGAAAGGACTGCCCATGGCAAAGCACCACGACATCCCCTGGAGCTGCCCAGCACTTGGAGCCTCCAAGGCCACCAAGGTCTGTGCTGGGACAATCCTTCCCAGAGCCAGCTGATTTCACCTCCCTTGCAGTATTTGTAGCTCAGATAAGGGTAATCAAAATCTCATCATTCAGGGTGTAAACTGATCGCCTGCAGGGGTTAGAAAGGAGTTTTACTCCGTGTGGAACGTTGCACAACTGCCAGGATTCACTGTGGGTATTCTCCAGCCTCTGCTGAGCACCAGGCGGGACCACAGCAAAAAGCAGAGCACAGCACACCGGCTGAAAAGCCAGAGCCATCATGCAAAACAGCACAGCCCTATTGTTTGGGAACAAAGCAGAAATTTTTCTGACTCTGGATTCAACTCACACATGGAAATGAAAGACAATGACTGTCACTAGGCTACTGAAACAGCAGAATTTCAACAGAGGAAGAAAAATCTGTCCTGAGATCATTTTCCTGTGGACAAGTGAGGGGAGAGCACTGAGGATTGCACTTGTGTAGCTCTGCCCCATCCTGTGCAGCCCCTGCACCCTCTAAGTGCTGCCCCATGAGTGGTACCAACCACCTGCCCCCCTCAGTGAGAGCTGAGCCTTTCCATGCCCCCCAGCAACCCTCACTCCCACCCACCCCACCTGGACAGCAAGCCACAAGAACACAGTGTTTTTCCCCTCTGCAGAATTATTATTTATGTTTTATCAGCAGCAAAGGCCCCATAGTGCCAGAATTGGCCGAGGGGGTGTGGTGGCCTAAGTGCCAGCACCCATGGCTGCAGTGACAGCAGGAGGCCAAAAACATGCCCCGTGTGGGTGGTGGCTGCTCTCAGATTGAAGTATCACCACGCCCCACTCTCCTAATTGCGCTGTGAAACTCTGGTCGCTGCCCCATGCCACAGCCAGCCCCGTGGCTGGGGCCCTGAGCCACCCATGGGATCCCCCAAAGCTCCAGGTACTCCTCCACAAGAGCCCACAGCAAGGTGAGACCCCAAATTCCCCTGCCCTGTAGAAGGTAGCTGAGAATAAGGCATTTCAGGACATGATAGAAAACCACAGTGTCATTACTTGAGGCATCTGCTGCCATGGATTGTGACTGGAGCTGCCAGCCAAAAGGGAGAGTTTCCAATGAAAACTATCAACTTTCCTCACAGAAAAAAAAAAAAAAAAAGGCAACAGCAACTGAAAGTTGAATGAGATTGTGTGACAAGTATGGATTTTCCATAGATTAGATTTTCCAGTACCTAAAGTAGAACTATAAGAAAACTGGAGAGAGACTTTTTCCAAGGGCAGTGCAGTGATAGGACAAAGGAGGAAGGGCTTTGCACTGAAAGAGAATAGGTTTGGGTCAGATATTAGGAAGAAGCTTCACTATAAGAGTGGCAAGGCCTTGGCACAGGTTGCCCAGAGCAGCTGTGGCTGCCCCATCCCTGGAAGTGTCCAAGGCCAGGTTTGAGGGGGCTTGGAGCAGCCTGTGATAGTGGCAAGAGTCCCTGCCCATGGCAGGGGGTGGAACTGGATTCTATTCAAGGTCCTTTCCATTCCAAACCATTCTGTCACGACCTGTGTCTCCCATCCATATCCCCCAAATTTAGGGGAGAGCATAGAACTAATAAATATTTTAATTTGACACAAACACCCTATTTTTAATTTGAAAGCTGCAGAATCTGTTAAAGGCATCCAAAATTATCACTTTTCAGTCACTCTACAACCTTTCTCCAGTGTGCTGGTGATGCAGCAGTACCTGGGGAAAAGGACAGTTGTTCCTTTTATACACAAGATGTAAAAAGCTTTAAACACACTTTTTTGTGGATGGGAGGCATTTTTCCAAAGAGCATCAGTACCTTCAATAGCATCACTCTGGCTGCTGAAGGAGCAGTTCAGCCTTATCAAAGATAATGGCACAGCCCTTGATGCTGCAGAGAGAAATCACCAGAAATGCATCAGTATTTTGGGGAGTCACTTGAGGTCTAATGCACTTAAAGCACCTCCTTTCAGTCCTCACTCACACACCAAAACCCAAATTTCATGCAAACACGAAGCTGGAATCTGCCCCCTGTGCTGCAGTCAAACACCCCTGCAGGTTTGTACTGTGTCTGCCAGAGTCACCCAGCCCCTGCAGGTTTGTACTGATTTCCAGCTGGTGCACTCACTGCTGAGCTGATAATCCCCGTGCCCACGAGGGAGTGTTTGCCAGGCCCTTTCTGGCAGCAGCACAAGGACACCGTGACAGATTCCAGCCAGGACACAAACGTGACACCCGTGACACAGAGCTCATCCCTGCAGCAGGAATGTGCTCACCCTGGGAAGTCCCAGGGGTTACCTTGGTACATTTAGCTACCTGGGGCTTTTTGCTTCCATTTTAAAACTATTTCCCACAGCACAGTAGCCTGAGCACCCATATCCAGCCCAATACACCATCCCATTTCCCATTGCAGCTGAGTCACCAGGATAATGGTGGAGATCAGCTAACAAATAATTGATGAACAGTGGGAACCAACATGTCCACCAGCACTGACTGATTTGGAAATTGGCTACCAGGAGTGGCACATGGCAGGCAACAGCATCCTAGAGCTGAAACAAGGAAAGACCTGAATTGGTGCTATTTCAATTTTTTTAAGGAACATCCAGATCATGGTCCAGCTCTTTTCATCACCAGGTAGTGCCTGACAGACTGGTCAAACCAATAAAATTTCAAATAGGCAGCAGGGGTGCTCAGCTCCTTTTGATGTTCAATTTGTCCCAAAGCATCTAATGTTTTGGCTGAACATATTCCAGCTGTTTGTCCATAATGCTACAAGAACCACAAAATAGTCTTTCCTGGCAGACCATTGCGATCTGCCAGTCTGTGGGATTGCATTTAGCCTTTGTTTCCCAACTGAAAATAAAGCCATAATGCAACATTTCAGCTGCAGGAACAGAGCCTTCTGAATAGGATTGAGGAAATTTGCATAAAGCTTGTATTTGTAGCTTTTTAGGGAGCTGAGGATGCCATACACCAGCTGTTGCACAGGAGCACGTCTGTACAAATGGGAGCACACTCCACATACAACGTGCACAAAATAAAAATTAAAAAAAAAAAAATAAAAAGAGAGACCTCCCCTTTGCAGCACTGATCTAGCAACAAACAGCCCTGGGGATGGGGAGCAGAGACCAAGCTGCTGCCTCAGGAATTCCCCCTTCATTTCCTCCAGTCCTTGCTTGCAGCAAGGTCTCCTGTACTTGCAGAGCCTTTTTCTTTTCTAAACCTGTTGCACATTCACTGAATCCCTGCTGCTGCCTGTCCTACCTTCAGTGCAGAGGTTCATCCTTGGCTGAGTTATTGCCTGTCCAGGTCTGTCCTCCTGTCACTGGCTCAGGATTAGACACAGCAAACAACACTCAGGGCCCAAATGCTATTTTTGTCTTGTATCCATCATGGACGTGTTTGGTCCATGTGCTGTTGGCTGGAGTGCTGATTTTAGGGGACACACTTAGCCTTGCCAAGCACAGCTGGAGATGCCATGGAGCCTGGTTCCAAAGATGCAGGACAGAAATGTCTGTGAATCACTCTGGCATTAGCCTCCACAGAGCACAAAAGTGGAAAGGACCTCCTGGGTCATCAAGTTCATCTCCTTGTCATCACCAGTAACCACATCACTAGATCAATTAGGGCTGTTTGATTGGCCTATCACAGCTAATGGGCTCCTCCATCTGGCAGAGGAATAACAGGATCCAGAGGTGATGCCAGGCTGGAAACAAGGGGCGACCATTTAACGGTGCCTGGGTCTGCCCAGGGCACCCCAGGTCACCCACAGATTTTCAGTCTAGCCTGAATGTTGTGCCAAGACCATTTTATCCATGGCTTTCTACTCCAAAACCAAGTCTGGGAACGTCTGGACAGCAGTTCCATGGTTTGTGAGCAGGAACAAAGAAAAGCAGTTTGCATCAGCTGTGTAATAATACAGTTACTGAAGTTTGGTTGGGTTTAGGTTTGGTTATCTTTTAAGGAATTGCAGCTTCCCTTCCAAAAATCAACAAGCTGAAAGAGGAGGTCCAAAAAGGAAAGAAAAAGAAAAAAAAACAAAAACAAAACACTGCTCTGAGCAAAACAAGAACTAATTCTAAAGAATCCTCTGCAGCTTTAAAACCCACCCTAAGTGCTATGCCCATCACCAGGTTTACAAAAGCAAGGAGTTAAATGGAATTTATTATTTGTTTTCAAGGTATTGCATCAAATAATGAACCAAAAATTACCATATGCATGTGCCCTTTTCTCACATGCTTTTGAAGATGCCCTCTCGCAGATTAGACTGACATCTAAGATAATTAGCATATCTTCAGGCTGGAGATTTAATGAATAACAAACAAACAATAAGTCTCTCATACTCACTAAAAAGCCTGGGCAACCTCTGTTCTAATAATTTCTTGTAAACAAACATGTATACACTGCACCATGGTTATAGTGGTGCTAAGATTCACTTTCTGATCATTATCAGTTCCAGACAAAAAAAAATACACTGGAGAAACCCAAAGACTTGAGGGGAGTTAAATTATTTTTCAGGCAAAATAAGATGCTTTCCTTCATTCTTGAGCTTTTCTATATTCCACATTTCACATAAACCCAAAATACCTCACTTAAATGATTCAAATCACTGCAACAGCAACTGCAAATCACTGCAATATCCCAGACACACACAAAAATAAACATTTTCATTCCATGGGGCTATGTTTCAGCTATGTGTGGGATGCTTAGACTCCGTGATTTAGTGGAATTACCCAGAAATGACAGCACATTCTACACAAGGGATCATGAATTTGTGTTAAGAATGTAATCAAGAGGATTTTGAATCCCTAAGTAACAGGACAGGAATTCACCTTGCACTGAGCAATAGGACAAACAGCTCAGTTCTGCTGAGGGATGAAGACATCCCTGCAGCTTCTTGTTGGAAATTTGTGGGACCCCTCAAAATGCAACAGACCAGTCAAAATGCAAAAATTGTATAAGAAGAAACGAGTCTAAGTATTTATACATGATTATGGCACTGTCCAAGGGAATAATTTATAATTTACTCAAAGTTTCCACATTTAGTGGACATCCAAAGGCCTTCTCCAAACATCCTACTCAGTGCAATGGGGACAGACAACTGAGGACCAAAACAGCAGTTGTGTGCTGAATGCTGATGTGGTGATCTCTCATCTCTCACTTCTCTGAGCTGGAGAACAACTCCTGGAGGGGTCTATATAGGTCACCACCAAAGCAGGATGGAGAGAACAATCTTGAAGGCAAGATTCAGCTTCAGGCCAAGACCAACTCAATAAAATGCTCAGAAATGCTTCCCCAAGTGCCATTTAATGAAATCCAGGGTCACCCCAAGGTGTGGAGTGTAGCACCCTGAGGACAGGCTTGAATAGGTAGGACCTGCACAGTAAAGATACAAATATTAAATCCCAATGAAAACAGACCAAGGCTACTGGAACATAAAGTCTTTTAAACTAAATATTGTGGGACTGCCAACTATTTGACAAGTCATGTGGCTTGGGAAAATGCAGTCTCCAGTGGAGCAGTCATGAAAATTTAGTATCCTTGAAGAAAAGGATAGGAGAGAAGCCAAAAACAGTCAGGGGAAAACAGCAGGGCCAGCTGACAGCCCTGTCAGGGCTGCAGAGAGGGAACAGCACAGGACACCAGGTGTGCATTTCTACCCAGGCAAGTCTAAAAGGGCAGGGGAGTGAACAGCAGTGCCCTGGTTTCAGATGGGGCTATTAACATAACCAGCACCTTGAAAACCTGGTGGGGGGAAGATAAGCAGCAGAACATGGTAATGAGTGGGTACAAACCAAACAGGAATGAGAGTGGGCTGTGCAGGTGGAGGAGCTGAGCATCAAAGAGAGCTCATCAAAGAGCTCAACCAACATAACTGTAGCAACAAATAGTTGATGCTGTTAGGATTGCAGTCCCATGCCCAGACATTATAGTGCTGGAGTTATTCCATCCTCCACCCACCCAGAACAGGCCAACAACAGCAAAACCTTAAGGGAGATGAGCGAGGCTGTGATGGATATGAGCAGAGACAAACACAAACAGGAGATATCCCTGTACAGATGGGATTACTGACAGGAGGGAACATGTTTACATTGAAAATGGAAAGTTACTGCTCCCTCCAGCAGTAATTTATGACCTCTGACACAAGAGCCTCTTCAGCACATCCTGAGCAGCACCCAGGAACCAGCAGATTTGATTTCAAGTGTATGGCCAAGGGCTCTTTGCACCTTAAAACTGACAAATCTTGAGGGCAGCCTTGAAAACCTGCTACTGTGACTTAGCTTGAAGAGGCTTCTGCCTAAACACACAGGCACTTGTTCAAAGAAAATTAAAAAGGAAAAGCCCTTAAGGAAAAACACACCCAGGAGGTGGGAAGACCATTTGAAGAAGTCATTAGAGTAAACGTGTATTGCTTAAGGGGAAAAAAAAAATCAGAATAAATGCTAGTGTGCTTTAAGTGAGACAATTAACAGTAAAATGAGACTAAGGAGAGGCACTGTCCAAATAGCAAAAATGTAAAAACCAAGACTAAAATCTAAAGTTGCAACTGTGCCAAAATACTCCAAAGACTGAGAAGAATTTTCCAAGCCACAGCAGTAATAACAAAACACATTGAAGAGTCCTTGATCACAGGGCTAAGGGAGCCTCCAAGGAAGATAACAGCAGAGTAGAAAAGCTAAATTAACTTATTCACAATAAGCTGATAAATCCTGATAACACAGAGCCACAGTGAGGGATTAAATCCCCCTCTCAGCAGCACTGAAGGTGCTCAAATGTGCAATCACCCAGCTCAGGCTCCGTAGTGCACTTTGGGGGAAAGGAAGGAAAGCTCATAAAAACAAAGTAACAAAGCACACAGAGAGAAGTGACAGACTGGGGAAGACTCATCACAGGTTTCTGGGAGACAAGTCCTGCCTCATCTTCCATCTGAGTCCTCTGAAGTGTGCGTACGTGGGCACTGCTTGACACCATGAACTTCTCTTCCTAATGAACCAGTTACAAGAAAGTAAGGTGCCATCAAGTAAAGGAAGAGTTTCTTTGAGTTAAAAATGGTTAAAAATGGAAGCAGTAATAAGAGGTCAGCTCTCCCAGTGGAGGTGAGACCTGGCAGGCATCTCTGCAGCTCAGCTTTTTGTAAATGACTATGAAAAGGCAATTAGCAAAGGGACAAATTGAATGATTCAAGAGAGTTCAAAGCTTCAAGTCAACTGAGAGAAAACCAAAAGTCACTCAGGACTCAGCGGCTGGACAAGAAAGCAGCAGAAAAATTTCAGCGTTGAAAAATGAAGAGAGGGGAGAAAAGCTTGCTGTGCTCTACCTGCACATTACAGCTCCACAGTAACCATCACTGTCAGGGGTGTATTAAGGAGTTCTGTGGCTAAGGTCACAAATAAATGTCACATCATTGCCAGAGGAGCAATCAGGAAGGTTTAGCACCTGATAGGAACTGTTAGGAAACGTGGAAAGGATAAAACAAATTTCTTCTGTCATGCTGCCTTATGATTGCTAGGTCTGCCCAGCTGCACAGTGGCCTTCCTCATCATCATAACAGGGATTTAGAGAGGTAAAAGGGCACAGGGAACACCTCCCCTGGCCACAGAAAGGAGCAGAAATGGGAAGGGCTTTTGTCCAAACTCACAGCAACTCCCACAGTGGAAAACAGGCTATAGAGGGAATATGCTCATGACAGTCCACAAAATCAGGAGGAACTCACAGAAAATAAAGAGGCTGTTGTTCAGAATTACTTACAGCTCTAGAATTAATGGATACTAAATAAATTATCATATAGTAGGTTTAAACAAACAAAGGGAAGGGCTTTCTTTTTCCCCTCCCCACAAGATGTAATTGCATTGTGGAACTCATCACCCCAGGATGTTGTGGGTGCCAAACACCTCAAGAGAGTCAAAAGTCAATTAAACAAATTCATGGACAGGTCCATCAGTGGCTGTTAAACATGATGATGAGATGCAGCCTCTGGCTGACAAGTCTCTGAACCACACAAAACTTTATCACAGGAGGATTTACTTTGTGCTTGCCCTGTTTGTTCCCCTCAACGTCCACAGCCAACCATGGACCCAGGTACTGGGTTATTCCAAGTTTTTCCAAGCTGGGGCTGGCTCCCAGAGTTGAAGTGAGCATTTTCAGGTCTCAGCACATGCCAGCTCTGGTCTGGAGTTCTAGACTTCCTCTTTGTCCCTGTCCTGAAGTGACATTAATCTTTTGAACACAGGGTGGATTACCAACATCTTAGGCTAAAATTTTGGGCTTTAAACCTCAGGAGATTCCAAGGACATGAAATCCGAAATCACACCCAGATGTCAGCCCTTTGTTTGGATGTCGTGATTTATACTATGAGTGACACTTCCTCTTCTGTCTCCCTAACAATGACAAAACAAAGAGCTATAAACAAAACCTGACTCCAGATGTTCTTTTGCCCTCATTAGCGACCAGCTTGGCTCACACTATTTCATCAGCCCTTTGTTTCAGGGTGGCAAGCCAACATCAGCAACCCGAGGACACTTTGATGGGCTCCCCCCACTCGGGATGCGACAAATTCCCAGGACACTCCTGTCCAACGCTCACTACAATAACAAGCACGGGGCTGAGTTATTGCCCTCGACAATGTTTGGTACGTGGAAAAACTCGTGCTTGCTAATGACCACGATTGCTCCATAAAAATCCCCCTCAGGCAGTGCGTGCAATCCCGGCCAGCCCCAGCCCCCGGCAGCAGCCCAGGTGGAGACAGCCTTTCTTCCCTCTTTGAAAAGCCTCCCCAGCACCCGAGGTGTCCCACCCACTCACCAAGTCCATTCCTAGACATATCAGCTCTGTTTGTTTTCCACACTGACTCTTACACCGGTGCAAGGGGTGAGGATCAGGCCGGACACATAAGTAGGCTACAAAACAAAGACTCTTCCTCTTCCTTTGAAGCCTACTATCCATTATTTTTGATAAGAGGTGCGGCAGATTTATTTCTCTGGTTTGAGCACTCCTAAGCCTCTTTACTAAGCCTGGCAGCGGGAACCTCAAAGCAGATGCCAAACTCTGCAATCTTTTTATGTGTGGTGGAAATAATCCCTTTTTCTGGTGCCTGGGAGAGCTGAACCCTGACATCCACAGGAGCTGCTGCTGGAGCAGCACCTGGGAGCCAAAGCAGAGCCAGCAATGGTCTCTCCTCCCCACAAAGCCCCTTCTCTCTGTAGCCAGCCAACAACCACGCACTTGGCTTTTTTCTGAGCTCCAGCTTCACCCTTGCACCAAGATTGGGAAGAAAACACTCAGATCTGACCCCAAAGCCCAGTTCTTCTAACAAAGGATCCTTTACTACTCCTCCTCCTGCAGTTTCACTGCTACCTTTAGATGCTTTGTGAGTTGAAGAAGCTCAAAGAATCTCATGTAACAGAGCAACCCAGCTCTCAAAGCCACCCCAGCTCCCAGATTAACACAGGCCAGGCTAACAAGGTCCTTTGGCTTGCAGGCTGCCTTGGGCTCAGGAACTACATGAGTCACCAAATCCCAATGCCAAAGCCCCAGCACCAGGGTAATTGCAGACATTTTGAACCAGATTATGCTGCAAGGACAGAGGGAAGCTAATGATAAAAGGAATAAATAACATTCAGCACATCACTTTTGGCAGGGAGGGGTTGATCAACTTTTACTCTGGAGGAATAGGGAGTGAGAGAGGGAAGATTCAGTTCCACTTGGCTCCCAGGATGTCCAAGGACTTTCACATCCCTGCCCAGAGAACAGCTGCTGTATGTCTTTTACATCTCATAATGATAGATTCCTCATTTAAAAATAAATCAGAGCAGCCTGGGATAGATGCCAGCACATTTCCCCCAGTTTTCCCACATCCTACATTTTAAAGGCAGCTGATGAGCTCCATCCTTGCTGATCCCTCATCCTTCCTTTAATAACTCCCCATGTCCCCATTAAAACCAGTGCACTGCCCTCCTCACCTTTAAATTTACCCCGAGCTGTAGTTCCCTACTTTGGCTGCTCTTACTCAGTTTTGTATCATGTGCTGTTACTGCTTCAACAGCACCAGCACTCTCTGAAGTTCTTTTCTTTTTGTAACTTTTCTCCTCAGGCAGCACCACTGAACCCCTTGTTTAAAAAAAAAAAACAAAACAACAAAACAAAACCAAACCAAAAAAAAAAAACCCCACAACATTCTTCTGGGCTAATCCATCTCCAAAATTACTACCTCATCAATCACTTTAGAAGTTAAAAATCAATAGTTCAGACACAGCTGGAACCAACACTTATTCTCCACATATTGATCCTGATCTTCGGGTTGACATTTTTCCCCAAAACTTATAAAAGGGGCCCAAGTTTGCAAACAAGGTGCCCAAGCACATCATGTTGAGCAACACAGAGGTTATCAAACCTGGGATCTCATTACACCCTGTGCCTCCCACTCTGGGTTGTGCTCCCTTGTTACATCTTGTTTCAAATTAGACTGAGAGCTCCTCACGCCAGCGGCTGTGGCTCCCGTGGCACCACTGCACCAAACAGGATTAATAAGCTCAGACTAAAGACAGCTCTCAAAAGCACAAAAAACTTGCAAGAAACAAAGGGGTGTGGGAACATCTTGCCCCTGCCCTGGATAAAGAACTCTCAAGGTGCTCGAATAACTTCAGGACATCCATGAACTTGGCTTCTCTATCATGAGCTTCATTTTTCACTTTTAACCCCAGCCCTCCACAAATTAAGTGAAACTAAATGAAAAGATGTTTTGCATGGTCTAAGATTTTATATCTTTTCAGTGTTTCATCAGCATAGCTCAAAGGTTTAAGTAGTCCCTTCAAATTGGGTCATTTGTGTTGTAGACAACAGGGCACCCTCAGCAAGCAAGGGACAAGGAATTTAGTGGCAAGAAAACAAGCAGTTTGTCCTTCATCAGTAGGCCACTCTGTCCTAGCCCAGGATCTCACTCGCCCCAAAGCATGGTTTTATCACTGTCTTCCTTCTGGTTTAGGACTTACCTTGGGAATTAAGCCACCCTTACATCTGGCTGGGGAGGTGCTGCCTGCTCAGCTTGCACCAAACTGCACCCGGAGCCCCTGGTGCTGCCCTTCCATCAGGGCACACAAAGATGTGGCATTTGGGTATCTGGCCATCGATTCCCAGAGGTTTTACACCATCTGAACCAATTTTCTCATAGCCTGAAGGGGCTGATCTGGAGCAGAATCTGGTTTTTTTATCAGTTGGGATACAGAAAAAGGAGAAATTTGCCAGTGGCCACCAAACAAGCCAGTTTTTAAGGTAAGGTGCTCTTTTCTCTGCCTGGAGCTGAAGTTGGGATTCAGTTCACTGTCCCCATCATCTTTTCAGACTCATCTGCTGAGGTCCATGATAACAGCTCAAGGTTTGGGAGAGCTCACAATGTGCTGCCATTTCTCCCAGCTGCAGCTGAGAGTTCCATCCCTCTTCATTCACTATGGTTTCTGTAACAAGAAGCTTTCAGTATGGTAGGAATTCCCCGGCCAAAAAGTGTAATTCCAATAGTTCAGCTCCACAAGAGTAGATCAGGAATCACTGCTTCCCTGGAGGCCTTAAATCCTTTCTCCCTGCCCACCCTCCCTAGGAGCATCCTCTCTGAGGGTTCACTTCTCCCAGGACTAGCACATCATCACTGGATTTTGCTTCCACAGGAACTTCCAACATCACAAATAATGCCCAGGTAGTGGTTCTGGTGATTTCCTCTAATAGGCATAGTGGGCCTGCCTTAAAGGCAGCATCTCCCTGCACCATGGACCTCCAGGGCAGGTGGGTCTGGGGGCTTCAGAGGGAACCCAGTGCCCACACAAATGAGCACAATTACAGTGGAAAACAGCACTAGAAAGCAGAGTTGTCATTCCATGGGAAATCCTCATTTTCAAACAAGATTAGTTTTGCCTTTAATCATCCTTCCTCCAACCAGTGCTCAGGACAAGAGGCCTTGCAGGCAAAACTCAACCTCCCAGTCTTACCCTTTGCTTGCAGCTGTTGTTACAAAAACACACAAATGAGACCATCACATTTGCATGCCATTTAACTCAGCATGACCATTCTCCTGCTGGAAGGAAAGTTTCTTCAGGCTGGGTGGTGTAGGGCTGCCCAGAAACAAAACCCTTTTCTACAGAAAAGGAGGAAGAAGTTCGGTGTCTCCTGCCTTGTCCCAGAGCTTTGGAGTGAAGGCACTTATGGCAACAGCAAACAAGGGCTCAGCAGCACTTCAGTGATGTGGTTTAAGCAGAAAAAAAATCCCTTTCTTGAGCATGGAGCTAAGCAGGCCTCAGGCAGTAATGGGTACATGATGAATAATAAACCCAGCTGAAGCAAGATGCATGAGTCAACCCAGATGAAGAGTTCCTCTTGGTTCCTCCCTCCCCCCTGCCTTTGGCTGTTCCTTGGAAAACCCATATGCATTATAAGGGTGTCCACAAAACAAACATTTGGCTGCTTTCTTCAAGAAACCTTGGAGAGCCCAAAGCTGGCTGTGTGGGCTGAGTACTCAGCGGGGTACAGTAACCAAAGCAAAGAGAAACCTCCTCAGGGGCTGTTAGAGCATTTGGGATGGGGGAAATGGAGCAGAAATCTTTGTAGAAAAGCTATTTACATCTGTTTGACCCTTGTAAAACAGGTCCCCAGGCTCTTCCCCACTCAAAGGCATTTGGATGCCAAGGCTGCAGCAGCAGTTTTGATCCTTCTCATGGGAAAGGAATGGGGCAGAGCCACCAGGGTAACCACCAGGCACACACATGCCACAGGCAGAGCAGTGCCACCTGCTCTGCAGGCAGGGAAGGACAGCAGGAGGTTCCCTGGAAGGACCAGGTGCTGCCTCTTGGCTCACAGGAGGAGCCCATGAAAGTGAAAGAGACCTGCAGCACCCTCCTCCAGACTCCACCTTGCCCCCCAGCCTGCCCCAGCAGGCAGCTCCTCCCTGCTCATCCCCTCCCACTCAAACCCCTTGATCTGCTTGCCAAAGCCCGGGTGCTCCAGGAGGGTCTGGCTGCCCACAGGGCACGCAGGGCTGCACACAGGGCACGCAGGGCTGCACGCAGGGCACGCAGGGCTGCACGCAGGGCACGCAGGGCTGCACGCAGGGCACGCAGGGCTGCAGCTCAGCTCTGGGTGTCACAGGGCCAGGTGGTTCTGGGTCTGCTCTCCTCTTGCTTTGTTCCAAATGACCACTGGAGAGTCACAAGTTCACCCATCCCAGCAGCACGTGCTGGCCCCAAACCTTGGGAAAACCAATGCCTTGGGAAAACCAATGCTTGGGAATCCCTTCCACCAAGAGTCTCTGCTGAAACTCATGTGGATGCCCACAAGTGACCAACCCATGGCAGGCACGGCTCCTGCTGCTGGTCTGCAGCCAGGCTCACCCACAGCTCACTCTGCCCCCACAGCCTTCCTCACCCCAAGGCCAGCAGCACCTCCACTTCTCCCTGAATCATGAGTGGCACCAAGCCAGGAGCAGTGTGGAGGTGGTCTGCTTGCTAGAGACCATGGAGAGCAGAGAAATGGGATGACAGAGGGATGACTTGCACAGTTCTACACCCAGCAGCCTCCCAGAAACTTTGTGCCATAGGAGGTAGAGCACAGGGTCCATAAGAGGTGGCAGGTGAATGCTGACCCACCTGCACAGTATCTGTCCTCACAGAAAGAAAGTTTCAAGTCTGGTGGCATTCAGGACAGTGCTGGGTGTGACAGCCAGCTCTGCTGCTGGGTTCTGTTTCTGTTCTTATACCGCAGGACAAAGCCTTGCTCTGCAAAAGGGAAAGTGGGTTTTAACTCCTCCTTCCAACAGTGGATGCCCTGCAGCACCTGGACAACGTAGAGATCTGACACACAAACCCCAGGAATGCTCTGTCCAAAACCCAGAGCATTGGCCACCCCATGCAAGCTCCCTCTTCCCTGGGCCATCCCACTGCACCTGGGAATCCTCAGCAGGTACCACGAGCAGCCAAGTGAGCATGGCCTCCTCCTGCAGGCTGTTGAGCAACCTCAGTGGGTGGACACACACCCAGGCTAAGCACAGCTCCAGCAGGGCAGTCCCACTCGGGTCACCAAACACATTCTTGCTGTGGGAGGCAGGTTCCCATGCTCCTCCCCAGGAGAGGCCTGGCTTGCTCAACCCCTCTCAGCTCTGGTTTCCCCAGTGCTGAACCCGGAACCAGATTTCACTCCTCAGCAAACGTGCCAGCCCTTCTTGCCACACAGATCTGTCCCAGGGCTGGGCAGAGCAGGTCCATGCCCCACCACTCCATGTCCTGTGAGTGGGGCTGGCCAAGGGCTAATGGGGAGGAAAAGGCCTTTGCTGCAACTGCCATTGTCCCTAATCCCTGGTTTTGACCAGATCAGCCTGTGAGGTGCTTGACACCTGAAGGACAGGGATTTTAAGGCTTCCAGTGCCTTCTCAGCACAGCCTTTCCCTCCTTATGACACATCAGAGCTTTTGCAATCCAGGTTAGCACCAATCTGCCCTATTTCAACTTCAAAGCACTTCAGAAACATTAACCAATTAATCCTCTCACTGCCCTCCAAAGGAGGTGAGCATCTTTATTTTTATCTGTTTGCCCATCAATGAGAAGGAGAGAGTTAAGAGCCTCTCCCAAGGCTGTCTGCACTTGACTCCCAGCCCCAGGCTGGGGCCATCAGAGGGATGGACAGGTGGCACCTCAGACACTGGAAACGCTGCAGGAATCACAGCACCTAAATCAAGAAGCTTTGGTTTTCTCCATGCCCCACATGGTTCAGCTTTTGGAGCATTTTCTGTTCATCGTGAGTCAATGACCTGGAAGAAAAATTATCTGAGACAAGCAAGACAGAGGAGGCCACTGACACAGCAACCAGGACCAGCTGGAGAGCCAGGGACACACACACTGTAAGTGTTTTTAATAAGCCAGGACAAGTCCTACATCTTGCAATAAGAGACAGAGCTCAGCATGGATGGTTCCAGAGTAAGGGGACAAGCTTTGATGTGACCACAGGTAGACAGACAGCCAAAACACAGCCTGAGCTACTGGCAGTGCTTCCCCTTTGCTAAAAACTGGGGCAGAGCATCCCAGCTCATTCTGCACTTTAAATGGCCCTTATTTCCTCCAGCTCAGGCAAAGCTTGGTTTAGGGAGCCCTACAAACCCCTGAGTACAGACAGAGCTGGAAGGGGAGCTGGCCTTCAGCTGGGACACTGCAGAATCCAGCAGGTGTCACACAGGCGTGGTGGCAGCGCGCTCAGGGTGGGACACGTGTCACTGGGAGTGATGCTCCCCCTCAGCACCCTCTACATCAGCCAGGACTCACCCAAACACTGCCAACAAAGAGCACAGCACCCACATTCACCAGGTCCATCCTGTACCTCTGAGGTGCAACCAGCAAAAAAAAAAAAAAAAAATAGTATTTTCTCACTTGGAATAACTATTTATTTGTTGAAGGCATGAACCCATGAGCACTCCTCCCTTCCCCTGCATCCAGGAGTGCTCAGGAGAGGGGAAGGAAACACCCTGCTCCCAACAGCCCTGAGGCAGGAGCTGTGCAGAGGGAGAACAGGGTGCACACAGGCACAGTGCTGAACACCAGAGCCCACCATCAGTGGTGGCTGTGTTTACTAAACCCTTTCAGGGATGTCACTGCTGTCTGGGGAGAAGGGACCTGAGCTGCAGGAGAGCTCCTGCTCCTCCTGTGACACTGTGGGACGGGCCAGGCAGGGCTGGGGTGCTGCTCCCAGCTCCCTTTCACTTCAGCAGCAATTTCTGTCCCCAGGGTTCCTTGGAGCATGCGAGTGAAAGTCTCTCTGCTTTTGCAACACCACTGACCCAGGCTGGGACTCCTGCCCCAGTGGCAGGGAAAACCCACAATTGCAGGGCTCACAGGGAAGCACTGGCTCATTTTTCTCATCATTTCCAATGGCTGGGGCTCACACTAAAGGCTGACAATTACTCATTACCACTCACCCCGAGGTTCCACAATGCTCACTAAACCCTGTGAAGATGTAGGAATCCCAAAGCCTTTTGGATGGAGAGGGGCAACCTTTAAACAAAGCTCTGCAATGCCAGATCAATACTGGAAAGAGCTGGAATCAGTCCAGCATCTCGCTGAAGTGGCAGGAGAATTTCAGGCAGATGAAATGCAATTCTCTAACTGCAGTTATTAGAGGCAGCGGGGGTAGAAGCCTTGCTGGATCTGGAATAGAAGTACCATCCCAAGGGAAGGCTTTTCTTAGCATCAAGAACCACTACATGTACTGTTTTAAACAGGTATTCAGAACATGCCTTGCATTAATTGCTAAGCACAGACCTCAAGTCACAGCAGCACCTTTAAAAGGGAGATCTGCCCACCTCCGCAGAGGGCGCCACACCTGCGCCTCCAACACGGGCCCCAGGGAGGGGAGGCAGAGCCGCGGCCGCTCCCACAGGAGCGCCCCAAGGAGCGGGGACAGCATCGCAGCAGACAGTGCCACCTGCTGTCACCCGGCCCCGGCCCATCCCTCCCTCCGGGGCCCCCAGGCAGCCTCCCAGCTCGGCAGTTACAGCCCCCGTGCAAGCCAGACCTCAAAAAGCATTATATTCTATTATATTCTACATTATTGTTACCTATCTGCTGTATTCCTGTCTGCTCATCAGGCTCTGCCCCCTTCCCCAGTGGTGGTGTGGGACAGACACTGAGCTGCTGGATGAGCCACTGCTTGTCCACAGCCTGCAGCACACCCTGGGATCTGACACCTCACGCTGATATTGTTCACCAAGGAAAGAAGGAAAGGGCAGACACCAGCAATGAAACATGATAAACAATTTCTGAGTGTGCCTTGTCTTCCTCCTCAAGTGAAAACCCTGGTTTTGTGTATCTTTCTTGAGCATTGACAGCACCTCTTCCACTCCTGAGCCTCTCACCACCTTTTTTGTGGCCTGGAGAGGAGCCCAAGCTGCTCAGGAACACCCTGGGACTGAGCAGGGAGACCACCCCACCCTATTCAAACACCATGAGCAGATGAGCATTTGGAGACTGCAATTGCATGACGTGCCCACAAACCCAAAATACCTTAAATAACAGTCATGGGGGTTACCTTGACCCCACAAGGATGCAACACCCTCACAAAACTCCTGTGAACTCCTCCAGGAAACTTTTGCAGCTTGGCTCAGACCAGAATCAAAATATGAAGCAAAGCCAAGCTCAGCAGACCCTTAACATTCATCACAAGAAGTTTCTTAACAGAAGGGTGGATTCTCTAACATATTCTCAAACTTTAAAGCATTTACCTTGCTCTTCTTTTTGATAAAGGTCATTGGAAGATGGAATTCCCCTTCACAAGAAATTTACTTGCCAAGCCCTTCTCAAGCCCAAATTTGCTTTTCCATTAACTGGCCACCAAGATCTTGACCAACAGTACATTAACCTTCTTCATATTTGAGAAGTGAAAGGCCCAAGGGTTCACTAGGACAGCTACTTAAACCCGTTTATAAAACAAAGTTCAAGTTAGAGAGAAAAAAACTCCTCACAAGTAAGAGGGAATGGAACTCATTGCCTAAAACATCCCTTCTCAAAAACCTTTCCTTAACCAGAACACAACAAATCCAAATGAGAATGAAGTGTTTGTCAAGAGCCCACTCTGGCTCTCCAGCTGGGGGAGTCGTTGGTGAGCCCAGAAACCCCTGCAAGAGCCAGCAGGGCTGCCCAAAAAGCTGGCACCCAACAAACTCCTCTCTGCCCAGGAGCAGATGCAGAGGCAGCCCTGACATGAAAGTCTGTGCCTCTGAGCCATCTGACAAAGGTCCAGCCTGGGCAGGAACCATCTAGAAAAAAAAAACCAGCTTTGTTGACACCCCTCCCAAATATTTGGTTTTGAAACCAAATAAACTATCATAATTCACACACCAGATTTCAAATAAAGCTCTATAAAAGCAGGACAATCCCTGAGAGTGTGCTGAGTCCCCTACTACCCCAAGCCTCATTATTACCTGAAAAATCAACCTAATTTAAGAACTCACATTCAGCCTGCAAATCCCTCAAAGCCAATTATATGCCAGGATCCACATCTTCCTGGTGCACTTCCCAAAGCAATCCCACTGCTGGCTCTCCAAACCATCCAGCCTCCCCCTAAATGGGGAGGGGGCACATATTTATGATACCAGGAGGAGTCACATGCCTTAGGTCAGCTGAGCTTGTTTCCCTGTCTCCTTGTTTTCAATTTCCATCCTTCAGTCAGAGTGCTGAAGTGGCACAGGAGAACCAAATTCAATTAACAGGATTAATAGCAATTAAGCTCCTATTGGAGTCAGGGTTGTGCTCTTTAGTCCTGGGTAGAAACTAGATGTCACTGCAACAAGATAAGCAGCAGGTGATGCCAGAAGCTTTTTATTTCCAAGGAGAAAAATTGGTTGTCTTCCTGAAAGTCCTCTCCTCCTCCTCCTCCAATGAGAATTTGGCCCAGATGGAGCCAATTCCTTTCCAGCCTGCTCCTGCTCAGCCCCATTCTCTGCACCTGGAAGAGCTCAGCTTCCCCTGAGCACCAGTTGTAGGATCTGAGCAAACCGCCCTGAAGTCACTCTCTTTTCCCATGCCTGTATAAAAAAAAACCAACCCAGTTTCCCAGCATGTGTGGGAAAGAGCAGAGCACTTGCATGTGATGCTGAAGTTCCCTTTAGTTTGCCTCCTCTGTAGGATTTGCTCCTGACAGCCTGACCCTGCTGTGCCAGGAGGTTCTGCCAGGAGGATCAGTCCCAGTTATGGGACACTGGGATATTCCCACTCCCTGGCAGGGTCCTGACCCTTCCCCAGCAGGGACCATCCTCGAGGGCAGGAAGGCACTGTCACTCTGGCAATTTCTCCTCCGGTCTCACTCTGTTATCACAGCACCTCACAGAAGTTATTTTAGCTACAGAGCAGCTTTCTGGCTTCCTGTGTAGTTCCTTAGTGTTCTTCCTAATTGAGGGTTTTAACATTAGCAGCCTTTAGCAGCTGTTCTTCTTCCGGAGGGTGGGGGGGGCACCAAATCTTTTATTCAAATTTCTTCTCTAAGAAGTGGAAACATGACCCACATCCTAAGAAGATGTCCCTCAAGTGACAAGGCTTCCCCACTCTGTCACAGGCTCCTTTCAGCCACTGGTCCCACAGTTTGCTGAATTCACCAGTCCATACGTAAACCCCAAGCAGGAACCAGGGATCTTGGGCTGAATATTTCCTACAGAACCAGGAAAGGGGCTCTGCATGGCTTGGTGGGAGCTGGAGCTTCCCAATTCCATTGCTGGCCCATCAGTGCCCTCTCCCTGCTGTGAGTGAAGCACTGACAGAATGGGGTGGCTTCAGCAGGGCTCCATGGAGGGGCAGAGCAGCAGCAGCTGGGGGCTCTTCCCAATAGGATGCTACATGCAGCAGCCACCAAGCAAAATGGAAAAGGGGATAGGAGGGGATTGTGGGACACACTGAGGCTGGTGCCTGCAGTTCCTCTCCAGCCAGGGTGGGATCTGCATGGCAAAAAGCTGCCTGAGCCCTCGGAAGAGAGCTAGGATTTACTTTTGTCAGAGCCTTGTGTGTTTTGAAGTTCGGTGAGTGGCAAGAAGCAACAAGCTCCACCAGTGCCCCCAGGAAATTGCAACAGAGTCACCAGTCAAAAGCATTCAAAGATCACAAACCAGACCCAGATGATCATGAATCACAGCTTAGAAACCGCAAATGGCTCTTAAGCCTCTTCCAAATAATGTCATTTACAACAGGCTCCTTTGGAGTGGTTCTCATTTCCCAGCCGCCTCTGAACCCGGCAGAGAGAGCAGCTAAAGCAGGAGCAGAGCTCCTCGTGCCCTCCTGGCAGCTGGGGGATGCCAGGGAGGCGCTGGTGACACCTGGCACGAGGTCAGCCCTGCTGGAAGGGCTCTGTGGGACACCCTGGTGCCAGCGAGGGTGGGCAAGGGGTGTGAAGGACAGCAGGGAGCCTCTCACCTGGTTCCAGCTCCCTCCCAGGCTCCTCTGGCCTCACCTGCCCCACACTCACCTTTGGAGGTTTGTGTCAGACAGCGTTTTTGTTTGAAAATGCTTCCTGTGCTTTTCATCAGGGAATGCACAGAGGTGGTGTTAAGTGCACTAATGTGGTAAAACACCACAGGCTCCTCGGTCCACGTGTGTGGACAATCCTGAAACTCCAGACAGAGCAAGACCTACATCCCAATAATGCACAGGCAGTAAAGCTCTTAGGTGTCATCAATGTTTTAACGCCCCATTTAAATATTAATCTAATGGAACAGCATAAAAGCAATATCCCTGAAAGCACAGGGTCATTTAGTCCATTGCCCTGTTCCCAGGAAGAATCCAGAGACCTCCTCCAAGTGTTTTACTTCCCCAGTCCAGTGCTGACTTTCTCAGTCTCATAACATTAGTTCTAGTAATAATAATACATCATCATAATGCAAAGCTGGCCATCATGATAATTATTTATGACTTATGCTTCTGGCCCTAACAATGTTTCTGTAGAGGTTTTAATTATCATTTATGCATCTTTGTTCCACGTCCATAAAAATCCCAGGGCTCTGTATGGCTGAAAGCTGAATTTATAGGATCCTGGGAATGGCAGAGCCTGGATCCAGTGAGAAAGGCTGCTCCTAACCACCAAAATGCCAGATCCAGTGAAAGGACATGAATGTCAGCAGGGCACAAAATGCAAAAATGAGTCCCAGCAGGTGGAACTGCAGCTCCTGGAGTAAAAGGGATGCGTGTCAGCTGCATTTGTGCCTGATCCATGATGGAGATGACCGGGGAGAGGTCTCTGGGTCTGAACCCCAGCTGGTCAAGGGGCTGACACGGTGAGGGGACAGCACACAGAGAGGACTTTGGGCTCCTGTGCCCCTCCCTTCCTTGCTGCACACTCGGGGCTGTCCAGCCCAGGAGTGCCTGATCACCCTCACTGCAACCCTGGAGGATCCCCAGGGAGAGCAGGACCTGCCACCAGCAGCCCTGTGGCTCATCCTGAGCAGAGCAGCAGCAGAGCACAAAGCTCAGGGATGGCTCAGCTAAACAGGCAGATGCAGCATCATCAGCTGCCTCCAGCACACCCCTCACCATCTGCTCCTGGCAAACACCTCAGCACTGGAAGAGAGATGCCCCAAGTGCAGGCACTGTGAGGCTGCCTTGAGCTTGGAAGCAGGCTAGATTCCTTCCTCCAAAATACACAGAGGGAAAAATACAAGATGCAACATCCCCAAGTATTTCCTACAGAAACTACAGCATAGCATGAGGACCTTGGCTGATTTTTTAACTGGAAAACCAAGTTTCTTGGTTAAGTGGGGCTTGAAACTGTGAGCCAGGGGCTTCCAGAAGCTCAGAAAATGAGGAGGAATGAAGAAAAGAGGATCTTGGCAGGGATGAATAAGGATAAGAAGGAAAAGCATACTGCAGGCAGCAGCCATGGGCTTTGGCAGCCACTTCCTCTTGTAGAAGGAAAAAACCCAATTTAAAAGCTGCTTGGGGAAAAGGAGGTTCTGCAGTGGATTTTTTCATCTCTGTTACCAGAGCAAAAGGACTGCTCCTCATATCCCTGATGGGCTGAAGACAGTGCCTTCACTGCAAGCACCTCGCTCTCACAACCGGGCTGGAAACACACAAGGCATCAAAAATAATGTCACATTTATTAGGGAAGCAATTCAAGTGCAAAACTCACCGAGGGATACAGGGAGCTGACTACATGCAGAAATCAAAGGGAACCCTTGATGGAAAAGAAATGTTTAGCCACTATGTTCAAAGGCTCCCTAAATCAAAGACAAACTCCTTCTTTAATCAAGGCCATTGACCGAGGCTGAAAGCACAGAGAGCTGCCAACAATTCCCGCAGCGTCGCTTTTCACAGCAGGGCTGCAGGTGCTGATGCTCTTATACCCTGAATCCTTCCCCCAACATCCTGTATCTGTGTCCAGGGAGCAGCTCTTGGCACTCAAAACACAGCAGTTTTGTGGGAACAATAAACCTCAGCCATCCAAACGCCCCATGCCCCTGTTTCAGCTGCAGGAAACTCTCAGCCTCTGAGCTTGAGGAGTCATTAGGAGAAGGAGCGTTAATTGGGCTGTATCTAATCTGAGCCCGACCCAGGGGTCAATGGCTGTTAGTTAAGTTTATCAGCAGTGTTTGGCCATCATTTATCAGCTCTGGGGAGGCTGGGCTGGGGCAGGTGTGCAGCATGCTGACGCACAGAGGGCGCAGGGAATATTGATTTTCCCACCCGCGATTAACGAGCGCGCGTTTATTGTGGTTAAACCACACCAGCAGCAGCACGAGATGCTGCTGGGGAAAGAGCTGCCCAAGAATGAAGTGCACAGTTATGAATGGACTCGTGAAATATCATGGATCTCACGGTGCCTTGTGGCGGCACAGCTCTGAGGTAGAACCATCTCTGCAAACAGGCTCAGTGTTTCCCATCTCTGCTGAGCTTTATGTTCAGAATCAGAGTCCAGCAATGTTATCCCCAGCTCTGTCTCATGTCTGCTACTTGTCTTCCCTTTCCTCACAAAATCTCTTTTCTATCAGTCTGTGAAAAAGCCCGCTGCTTGTTTTAAAATCTCTCTCTAGATCATGGGAAGAAGAAATGTCAGAAATTAAAGCCTTATTTC
Source organism: Agelaius tricolor (assembly GCF_023055355.1). NCBI lineage: Eukaryota > Metazoa > Chordata > Aves > Passeriformes > Icteridae > Agelaius > Agelaius tricolor. The sequence continues at coordinate 15,270,305 of NW_027269278.1, forward strand.
ATAATCTGCATTAGTTTTCTCTTCCTATCCTCACCTTTCTGATTTTTTTATAGGCAATTTTTCCTGTGGAGCTAAGCAGGCTGAGAGCTCTCCACTGGAAAAACTTCATCTCCTCTATTTGGGTAAAATAGCCCAGTGAGCTGGACCAAAGAGCTTCAGCTTCCTCTAGCCATATATTTCATTGACATCAGAAGTATAATACTGGTTTTCCTATTACTAGGCCAGTTCTGGGAGCAAATCATTCATCAATAGCCATTAGTGCTGCCAATGGAGCTCACAGGAGTAGCTAGAAATGCCAAATATTTCTGGGGTTGTGATGAAAGTCATTTGCAGTATATTTGGTTTTGTTGATCAACTGGCTTACAAAGTGATGGAAAATATTACAAAAGGTTGGAAAAAACTGTTGACAAAATGTTTTCAAGAAATTAGGGGAAAATGTGAAGATATCCTGTATTTCAGACCTCCACTAAAAAAGTCTCCTAGTCCTGGAGACTGCATTAGCCAAGGTCCACAGAGGGGCTGTTGCTTCTCTGCTGGTTTCTGACAGCTTTTGTGGAAAATATCAGTTCATTCAGTCATGTTATGAACCTGTGCAAGTATAAAGACTCCACTTTTTTTGGTCCAGCAGCAGTGTTTGTCCACCCTCATGGTGAAGGTTTTTTCCTGCTATTCCATTGGCAAAACCCTTCCTGCAGCTTCTCTGCTATCTCCCACCCTGGCTGTTCAGGTCTGGGAGGGCTTTGGCTCTGTCTTCTCCTCATGTCCTGCTAATCCTTCACCTCCTCACACCAGCTCTGCAGCCAGGAGAGTGCACCCAGAGCTCACCTGGGCTGCAGCCAACTTTCTAAAGAGCCAGTTTCAGATATCATCACTTGAAACTCACCTGAGGGAAAGGGTCAGACAATCACAGGATGGTTTGAGTTGGAAGGGGCCCTAAAGATCATCCAGCCCAACCCCCTGCCATGGCAGGGACACTTTATCCTGTCCAAACAATTTATCCTGTCCAAACAGTTTATCCTGCTCCAAACCCTGTCCAGCCTGGCCATGAACACGTCCAGGGACGGGGCAGCCACAGCTTCCCTGGGCAATGGACAACAGCTGCAGACAGGATCCCTTATGCAAACAGCACCAGGCACTGGAGATCCAGGATCCTTATCCAGAGTGGCTCATACCAGAGCTCTTAAGTTACCTCACACACACACTTCAGAGTGAGATCCAGCCCTGGACAGGGGACATGTGGTCCTTGGGTGCAGAGACAGAGCTGCCTGAGCTGAGCAGAAGGACAGATTAGACTGGATCATCCCCCTGAGTCTGTGACCCCGAAAGGACAGGGACCATATGCTTCCCATCTGGTGAAGCTCTGTGGAAGAGGGAGTGGGCACAGGGTGCTGCTTCGAGTTGGAGAAAGGGGGAGTGATTTGCTGGAGGAGATTGAAATCTGTGTTTGCCCAATTATCAGCTGCAGTGCTTAATCACTCTGCCCTGGATCTCCCCGGCAGCCGCAGGGGCAGTCGGGCGTGGGGGTGGGAGGCAGATAGGATTTAATAAAGAAGCAATTTTATGAGGAATACTTTGCTTTTGGCACTTTCTGTAGGAGTGGGAAAAATGATCCTTTTTTCTTCAGTAATGCCAGGGAAAGCAAGAAAAGCAGAGCTCCATGTTTCAGCTCCTGAGGGATCGACCCTCGCTCCGTGTGCTCTCACTGCCTCTCCATCCCATGGGGATCCTGCAAGAGGCCCAAGGAGAGGGGCATGAGAGATCAGGGGAGAAAGGGGGGAAAGCCTGTCCTGGAGCTGGCACCCCTGCACTGACCCAGGGTCCCACCTGCAAGGGACAGAGCCCCAGGGTCAGCAGAGCTGGCCACAGCCCAGAGTCATTCCCAGCAGACTCGTGCCACCACCAGTAAATCACAGCAGAGGAGGGAAAGGGTTCCATGGACTGAACCCGTGGGGTTTGGTGCCACTGAGAGGTGGGAGAGCAGAGGAGCTGGGCTGGCAACTTCCACACCAGGCTGGGAGCTCCACCCCAGTCAATGTCAGCCAGGAATCCTTACAAGCACGGAGCTGTCCCCAGCACATTCATCCTCCTTGGGAAGCATTTGATTGGCATCCAGTCACAGCCTCTTCTGAACAACCCAACAAGCTATGATTTATGTGATGTGTTTGTCCTTAGACACTGCTGTCAGCAATACCCAGGCTCAGGCAAAGCTGCTGATGCCTGCAGATTTCCAAAGGTCTCTCTCATGGACACGCTGCCCTTGCTGAAGGATAACAAACAGAAGCTTTCGTAAAAGTAGAAATGATGTTTTGGTAATGTTATCCTGTAGCTATGCCCAGCCCCCTCCCCAGAAACCAGAGGTCCCAAGATATCCAGAACAGAAGAGAAAACAAATTGATATACTGTCCTGGGCTCCAGAGATTCTCCTGCAGCAGGAAAAAATATGTGATGCTTTCTCAGCAGCCACTCACAGGATCCCTTTTCCTAAACTGTCAGAATGTTCAATATCTCCCATGCACCCAAAGAACAGAATAGCTTTCTCAGCATTAAATGGGAAAGAATCCAAGACAAAAATCACTACCGACCAAATTATGGTTTGGGTTTGGTTTTTTCCTGCAGGAAAAATCAGTGTTTGAGCAGTATTCCCTGGACAGAGGAGCAGCTGATCCCTGCACACTGCTCTCACCTTGCTGATGCAAAAGGGCTTGGTCTGTCTCACACACCTTTCCAAACCACCTTGGATACCATGGGCAAGGTCTTGGCTACACCTGCAAGATCCAGGCCTGGCAGGTAGCACAAATTTAGGCATTTTAACTTTTAAATCCAGCACAAGCAGCATTTTGGACCCAAAAGAGCTTTGATCATCTTGGGAATTTTCACATTTGCATCAGCCTTTCTCCCAGTTTCACTCATGCCACCCACTGCAGGGCAGCAGCAAAGTGCCCAGCTGCCCTGCTGAGACCCTGAGCACGGAGGAGCCTCGGGTACCTCTGGAGCCTGTGCTTCATGAATCCCAAGGAAGGTCCCCACAGCCTCCACCAAGGCACCAAGCTCAGGGATGCCACCAGCACAGGGCCATGCTGCAGGTCTTGGTCATGGTCATTCCTTGGTGAAAGGGTTGGGACAGCACAAGGAGCTCTGCTCCTGCTTTAGCCCATTCTCTCTCTGCTCCAGGAGAAGGGTGGAAAATGTGAACCACTCCTAATGAACTTGTTGGAAAACACCATTATTTGGAAGGGGTTTAAGAATAATTTGTGACTTCTAAGCTGTGATTCATGATAATCCGGGTCTGGTTTGTGATCTTCTTTGAATGCTTTGGACTGGTGACTCCGTTGGTTTCCTGGGGGCACTGGTGGCTTTCTCTTTGTACATCAAGTCTCCACAAAAAAAAAACAAATTCCAGCCCTGGTTACAACAAGTGATCCTCCAGATTGTCATGGAGGGACCAGCACAGGGAAATAGGTAGTTTCCCAGATTTTTAATTGCCCTGCAATGTAATTTTTTATCCCTTTGCAACACTTTACTACTGAAATGAATGTAACTTGAAAACACTTGAGTTTGGCCAAAAGACAATACAGAAATTCATCCTCAGAAGGAGAATCACCTCTTCCTGCTGGTCCACCTGGGGGCAGACCTGGCAGCTCAATTTGCCTCCTTACCCACTGCCCCTTCCCCTCGTGCCTTGTGTAGCATCAGTTCTCTCTCCAAGTGCTCCCAGCACCCAGGAGGAGACACCAGCAGCAACTGCAGAGATCTTGTGTCCTTGCCCATGTGTGGTGGCCACCACCCAACAAGGTGGCCGAGGGGACACCATCCCATGCCAGCCCCTGCCTTGGAACCCTCCTGGCCCCTCCATTTCTCCACGACAGGCTCAGCAACGCACACAGCACGGCTGGCAGAGCCACCTGACTCATTTCTCTCTACTCCTCCAGCTGATGTGTTTGGAGGAACACGCTGCTCTGACAAGGTGACACATCCTGAGAAAGCCCACACTGCCGAGCACGGCGCAGGAGCACCCCGTGCAGCAGCAGCAGCTCGCAGCTCTTTTCCATTCCTCCCCAGTCAAATGAGCCCCAAGCATTTCTGTTTGATTTTCCTGAAGGATATCGAATTGTTGTCAATCAGGAGAGAGGAGCCCTGAAATCCCCTGTTTTTGAAGGCATCTCATAAAGACACAGCTGTCAGTGGAGATGCTTGGAAAGGAAGAGCATTTGCTAAGGGAGAAACTGCATTAAAACCCAAGTGTGCCTGCTGTTCAGCTGCAGCCTATGCTGGAATCTTCTTTTGGCAGAGGCAACTGCCCTTGAGTCTGTTGGTTTGGCTCAATTCGTTGTGGAATAATTAAGTTCAGTCCACTGCACTGCATAATCTGGAGCTTCTTCAACCTTCCTCAGTAGCAAAGTACTTAATCTCATCCAGCTCTGGGAGCAGTTGGGAACATGAAAATCAGCCAGTGCAAAGCTATCAGGAGCCTCAGCAGTAAGAGGATGAAGAGAGGAGTGTCCAGGAGGCAGGGGAAGGTCAGCAGCCTGCCTGTGCTTTGATGCCTCTGGCTTCTGGATTGGAAGGAGAAAACCACGGCATCACACACCCTGAAATGTCCCAGGAGCCAGCACAGTTGCCACCTGCAGAGCATAAACAGTGAGGATGTACCCGTCAAACTCAAGTCTGGAAATGAGCCTGGATGTTTCCAAGGAATCTGAGGAAAAACATTTCTGTTCCTGGACAATCCAAACTATCACATTTCCTGGCTACAACAAGGATCTTGAAACTGAAAAATGTGTTTTACCGGGAGTGGGCACGCCCCAAACATGGGAAATCAGAGAAACTCTTTTCAGCACTGCTCTATTTACATGTCTTAGATTGAAGAGGAAAAAAGCCAGGGGACGGTGTTGGACTGAGGGGAACCTCTTTTAGCTATAAAAAATTATCCCTCCCTCCCTTGCTCCTCAGAGGGTGATAACAGCACCTGAACCACTGTCCCAGGCACACTAAAGGATTGTTTTCTGTGCTCAAAGGTCCACTAACACCCAGCCCAGCTCCTGAGAGCTGCTGAGCAGGTCATACCCAAAGCCAGCTTTACTCTCTGAATTAATGAAATAACAGATGCCACCAGGAGCTGTTCTTTCTGCCTCATGTTGCAGGTCAGCCCAGAGAGAGCAGAGGGAAAACCAGTCCAAGAGGGAGGAATCTGCCCATGTCCACTGAAGCAAAATCAAAAGAGATGTTCATGGCAGGGGAAAGCACCCTCCAGAGCCACACTGGGGATGGGGTATCCCTTGGACAATGGCGCAGCTGCCAATGGAGCTGAGATTTCTCCCTCTCAAACAGCTCCTTGAATCGCTCTTGGCATTGACTTTTTCCTGTTCAGCTAATTAAAAATCTGTCTTTGAGTCATAAGCCCCCATTAGTAATAATTTGCTTTGCACTTCTCCAGTGATTTATGGCTGAGATATCAAAGCACTTTAGAAACATTAATTAATCCTTCTAATCCCCAGGGGACTGATCCACTCTCTGCAATGCACCACTGGTGGTGTAACTGTGGGAAATCCCCAGGGTTTACTCCCAATGCAGGCAGGGAGAGGGGAAGGGAGCAGCATCTGACCCAGCAGCTCATTTCAGCTGCTGTCTGCAGTCAGAGATGTGCAGCCAAAACAGCAGCACTGGATCTGCAGCCACGGGCAAGCCCAAGGCACAGCAAGCTCTGTGTGCTCTCCAGAGCCATCCTTGCTCCCATTCCCGCCTGCCCAGGGAGGGAAGGGGAGCTGCAGCCCCCAGCTCTGCTCTGTGGTCACAGCAGGGAAGGTTTGTGTGGATCAAAGCCATCTTCACCCAGAGGTGGCTCCAGCAGGGAGCTTCACCCTGCAAGTGGCAGCAGCAGGGTCATTAATCAAAGCCACAGTGCTGCTGACTGCCTTTCCCTGGTTGTCCTGCCCTTTTCTCCAATCTTGGCTCTTTGTTGCTTTATCACAGGAGGGCAGACCCAGGGCTGACCCCCACACCTGGGACAGGGCCCCAGTCCTTGCTGCAGATAAGGATGATTTCCTCCATTGGCCTGGCAGAGCTTTCATCCTTGCGCCCTCCAATGAGCCAGGTGCCACCTGGTGCTGTCCCCATGCTCTGAATGTTGTCACCACAGCACTGCAGGGTGGAGCTGGCTCTGTGGTGTGGTGCCAGGAGTGGGGAAAGGTATAAATGTCCCAGCAGAGTGCCAGAGACAGGATCTCTGACACACCCAGGAGTGTCCCAGTTTCTCTCTGCTGTGCTCAGTAGAACATCACCTCCACCATGAAGGTAGCTGGTGTTTTCCTGCTCCTCTCCCTGGCTCTTTTCTTCTACCAAGGTGAGTCCAACATTTTGCTTAGGAGCTATTTCCTCTCCTTGCTAAAACTGCCAGGTCTGCCACATGGGAAGGTGAGTGTGGGAAGATTCCAGCTGGTGCTGGGACCTTGCTGTGGCCCTTGGCAGGGAATGCTGCAGTGGCCAATGTGCATTAAACCTGTACCTGTCTGTGAACAAACCCAAAACAAAGGCTTTGAAAGGGTGCACTTGCTCCCAAAAGTGAACAGACCTGCTGCTCTTTCTTCAGGGGTAGGATTTGTCCTGTAACTGGTGATTTCTAGGACAGTGTGATCCTTTCAGAGTGAATAGGTGCTATTCTGGTTTCAAAAAAGCAAATCCAAGAAGACAGGAAATGAATCTATGCAAGGGAAAATGCAGCTCTCACTACCAAAGCCAATGTTTAAGCCAACTGTGTTTTCAAAATCCCATATGGTGCAGAGGGATGAGAACACGAGCTGTTGCTGCTCCTCAGGTCCTGCTTTAGTGGGCTCGTTCCAAACAGGAGGGTGCTTCTGAAGCAGGTCCTCTGTCATGCTGTTTACTGCACAGAGGCTGCCATTGCAGGCCTGTCTGAGCACAAAATATGGGCTCATTTCAGATGAACTGAGCACGGAGTGAGCTGCAGCTCCTGGATCTGGACCAGTCCTAGCCCAAAGTAAAACCATTGAAATATTAAACAGTGTGGCTACCAGCTCCTCAGCACCAGAATGCTTCACTGCCACTGGGCAGGGCTGGTTGTTAATACAGATGTAGTATAAATCCTCCATGTAGATGACTTCTGGGTTTACAAAAAAAACCCAGGATCACCTTCTCGGTTGTGTCTTTTGCCAAAAAAAACTTCAGGTTGTTTTTCAAAACACACCCACCACGTGTTCCACCCTTGTGATCCCAGCTGCCAGCTCAGCTTCTCCATGGGGAAGCCCAAAGTCATGGCTTGATCCCACCAGCTTTGATGGGAGACCTCAGGGCCTCCTTCTAGCAGAGACTTCCAACAACTTGTCTTTTGCTCTGCTTGCTTGTGGTAAAAATGGAATAACAGCAGAAAAATCACCCTGGATTTACTGCAGCACCTGTCCAGTGTCAGCAGGAGTTTCTCAGGTACTCATGAACATGTGGCAAGACAGGACAAAAGCCACCTTAGCTCCCTGACAGCTGGCAGGTGACATCTCAGAAGGGCACTTTGCCTTGGCAGGGCCTTGCCCCATTACATGTTTCTGCCAGGGAAGGAGGGTGACACAGCAGGGAAGGATTCAGCTGAGAAACGTGGGCGATCCAAGGGAAGAAATTATTTTCTAGGACAAAGGTGTTTGAGTGAAGACATGCAGTCCTCAGCCTAAACTGTCTTTATTCTGTCCCCCTTGAAACCAGCCTGAGTGATGGGTGCTAAGGTGGCTTCTCTCCCTCTCTCTCTGTCTCTGTCTCCTCTTTCTCTAGGAAATGCTGAGATGGATGCAGCTGCTTTCAGAGGAACAGAGGTAAATTTTTCCTCTTTTACATGGCACAAGTGAGACAGCACTAACCCAAACACTGGGGAGCCACCACTGCTAAATACAGTGAAGCAATGGGTTGACAGCCCAAAAATACCAGTGCCCTTCCACCTGCAGTGCCACAGCAAAATCCCAGTGATGATACTGGTTTTCCACTGCATTTCTCCCAAACACTGAAAGAAAAGTTCCTAAAAAGCTAATACTGCTGTTACCTGCCAAGAAAGTCAGGAGTCCCCTTAGTCTCTGGCTTGCAAGTGTGAGGACAGGTATTGCTGTGGCATGAACATAAAAACTGGGAGGAAGATGCTCAGGCAGTGGAGCAGTATTTACTCGAGGCTGTTACTCCTGAGGGTGTGCAGCAGAGCCAGGTGGAGTTCAGCTGGCCAAGGGAGGCAGTGGCAGATGGCCCCAGTGTTTCTGAGAGCTCACAGCAGAGCTCTGAGGATGGGTTGTGAAGGTAGACAAAATGTGAACCTCTGTGGGAAAGCAAAGCTCCTTTGGTAAATTGAGAGCAGGCTTAACATTTTCAAAATTAACCTTCTGTGCCTCCAGCCTTCTTGTGAGAATTTCAACCTGGGAAGAGGGTGTACAAGGGAGTTTGACCCCATCTGTGGCACGGATAACCTCCTGTACAGCAACGAGTGCCTGCTGTGCCTTCACAACCTGTGAGTATCTGGAACTGCTGCGAGTCTAAATGCCACACAGATGAGGGCTACCACACATATCTGGGATTTCCTGGAAAGAAAGCTGTCTGCATGCAGCTGGGTGGAGCTTGGGCAGTGAGCCCAGCACATCTGGCACGGGTCTGGCCTCCTGCACAGCTGCTGCTCCCGCTGCCCTGAGCATGTGGGCTCCAGCTGAGGATTTGTGTGTGCTGCCCACAAGCAAAAATCTCCCCACACCTGCAGCTGCCAAGCAGCAGCAAGAGCTGGCAGGCATCCAGGACCTCAGACAAATGGCAAAGTCCTCCAAGTCTGCCCAGATCTAGCACACGGGCTGAAGAATATTTTTCCAGATGACCTCAGATGTGTGGTGACTGAGGGAAAAAACTGGGTTTTTTCACCCCAGAAATTTATGGCTGAGCTCTGCTTTCTGTCTTCTCTGCATATGAAAGGACACAATTTGCTCTGGGTATTTTTAAGAATGAGTTTTATATTTAATCTGTGCTGGTGCCAGATTGCAGTGTTCTAGCAGAAGGCCAGGTCCAAATGCTAAGGGTGTCTCTGGCAAGACTTGATACATTTCATCTGGCTTGGGCCCTAGGTAATTTAAAATATATTTATACATTGGAAACACTCTGTGTCAGACAAGTGAAGGAATTACTTCCAACTCAATGCTATTAAGTGGTTCAAACATCTCTTTTGGGATGATTGAGTCTTATCTGGAGCCAGATGCCCCAGTCTGCAGGGCTAAGGGAGCTTCACCCTTGACTTCACCTGGTGTAGGCAGGGATTTTTGGTGATCAGGCTCACAGGCCCATCTGCCATCATGTAGCAGAAGCTCAAAGTCCAGCTTTTCTGTCTCTGGATGCGTGGGTTTGTGGAGCCAAATTCTGCTTTCAGGAGCATTGCCTCCCTGCTAACTCTGCAGGAACAAGGAACAGAATCCAGATCACCAGGAAAAAAAAAAAAAGAGCCTGGATAAATATTGTCAATTGGGTTGTCCCCTCTTTGCTTCATTAACCCAGGCTGCTGCCACATATTCTGCAGCATTTGCTGGTTCACCTTTCAAGGCTGAGCATGATGCAGTCAGGCAGAGAGAGGCTGAGTGGGATCTCCTCAGCAAAGGCACCACAGTTAATGACCCAGCACGGCCTGGCAGGGTGGTAATGACCCTGCTGGAAGCCAGCAGCCCAGCACCAGCTGTCCCTGCATTGTGCAACAGATGGGGGTGGGAGGTTCATCAGACACAACATCATTAGGGCTTTGGCCATGGACCAAGAGCAGGGTAAAGTGAGAGAGGAAGGCTCCACAGTCAGCTGTGCAAAGGGGCATCCAGGATGCTCCATCTCACAGAGCAGAGAGCAGCTTCACAGGGGATGGGAGCTCACAAGATGGGAAATTGGGGTACAAGAAAGGGAAAGACTGAGCTGGTGGCGGATTCAGAGCCAGGCAGGAGTCAGAGGAGGGATGGGATGGATGAGAAGCTGGTGCTGCATCTGCCTTGTGTTGACAGGCACTGGGTTCCCAGAGCTCCCAAAACTCCTTCTTGTGCAAGCTCTGAGCAGCTGCAGCTGGAAATGTGCTGCTCCTGTGGGTCACAGCCCCGAGCCTTGCAGCCCCCCTGTTCTGTTCCCAAGTGATGGAATTCTGAGGTTAGGAACAGCCCTTTGGCCAGGGCCATCTGGGCTCTGGAGCTTTATTCAGGACTCTGGAGCTGCCTGGTGCCAAATCTCCTGGGGCAGAGATAAACGGAGTGTCCTCCTCTCTAAAGCCTTGGTCCACGGGGACAATTCGGCCAGGATGGAGTGTCACTTGCAGTTCTGTGTGTGCAACTGGCCTGACAAGAGCTGGAAGCCTGCAAGGAGTCTGGGAATATCTGAGCATCTGGCGGGTGCCTGTGGCAGCCGCGTCTCACTTGTCGCCATTGGTCACTTCACTGTGACCAGCATGCAAAATGCTTTTTGCAGAAGGAAAATCATTTTACCAGCATTTCTCTAACACACCTGAGAAATGGATCTGTCTTTCCAAAGAGGAGAACATCACGATTCCATGTGAGAGTGGAACAATTCATAGGAATTATGTTCACTATAGGGCAAAAAGAAGAAAATAGCTTTTTAAAGGTACCTTTTTAATATTTTCCTCACTTTTGCTGCAGAAGCAATCAGGAGGGGAGGCTGGGAGCAGGAAAGACCCAAGTGAGACACAGTGGCAGTCTTTTGTTTCTAAAACCCTACAAAACAAAATCATAACCTTTATTGTCTGCAGTCAGACAGGCATTGGAGGTGTCTCAGTGCTGTCCTGCAGCACTGAGGTGAATTATCCTGCCAGGAGGTGTCAGAAAGCACTCTTGAGCTTATTGGAATTAATTAACACATGTCCATGGTAACCCTGAACTCCCTGTCAAGAATATGTGGCCTTGCTTGCTGTGAATAACACTTAGATGATGATTTAAGCAGTATTTTCCTTTCTTTCTGCCTTTTGTCCTCTGAGCCAGGCTCTGCTGTGTCTCAGGGACCCGAGGGCAGCCCCCCAACATTTTTGACCTCTCTTGCAGGCAAAGGAACGACCACGTGCGCATCAGGAACAGAGGAATGTGCCAAATTCCCCGCAACAACGTGGCTTAAACTGAGATGAGAGATCAGAGCACAAAGCTGTCCCCTTACCCATCAAACCCCAATAAAATGGAAGCATCGCCACGTCTTGTGCTGGGATTTCTTACACACACAGCAGACCCCTTACCCCAACACTTAGAGCACCTTCCTGGAAAATGTGGTTTGTTCTGGTGATGCCTGTAAGGAGCTGTGAGCAAATTACTGACAGAGCCCCGGGGAGGAGGCTGGGATGTGCCCAAAGAGAGAGCCAGGATCTGGCAGAACAGGGAGGCTCTTTTTTTGCATCAAGAATTTTGTTTTCCTTTCCTAGATTTCCAGTGTTCGAGCCATAGATTTTTAGCATTCCCATGACCTGCAATTGCATTTGCTAAATACAGGGCACTAAAGCCCTTGCTCCAGAGCCTTTAGCACAAGAAAGAACCCAACAAGTCATCTCCATGCTGACCCATCTCCAGCCTTGTCCATATGCCAGTGGCCCATGACATGGTCCCTGTGCACCAAGAGTCACCAGCCTCATGCTTGTCCTGCAGGTCACAGCTACTCAGTGCCTCAGAAAACCAAAAAGATTCCATTTTCCCAGGCAAAATTCGGAATTTTTTTTCCCCTCTACTGGCCTTGGTGAGCTTTGCTGCTGGGGGCTGTGGGCTGGCAGGATGGGAGATGCCTTTCCAAGAAGGACTTGAATGAAAGTGCTGGTGGATGAGAAGCTGGACACGAGCCAGCAGTGTGCACTCACAACCTGGACACCAGCATTGTCCTGGGCTGCATCCAGAGCAGTGTGGGCAGCAGAGCAAGGGAGGGGACTCAGCCCCTGTGCTCTGATGAGACCCTCCTGCAGTGCTGCACAGCTCTGGGGTCCCCAACATGAGAAAAACTTGGGCCTGTTGGAGCAAGTCCAGAGGAGGCCACAAAGACACTCCAAGGGTCGGATCACCTCTGCTACAGAGACAGGCTGAGAGAGCTGGGAATGTTCAGCCTGGAGAAGAGAAAGCTCCTGGGAGACTTTAGAGCCCATTCCAGTGCCTAAAGAGAGACTTTTTACAGGGGCTTGGAGTGATGGGACAAGGGTGTATGGCTTCAAACTGACAGAGGGCAGGGTTAGGTTAAATATCAGGAAGAAGATTTTTACCATGAAGGTGGTGAGAAAGTGGAATAGGCTGCCCAGAGAAGTTGTGGATACCCCATCCCCGGAAACCCTCAGGATCAGGCTGGAGGGAGTTCTGAGCAGCCTGGTCTCGTTGAAGATGTCCCTCCCCACGGCAGGGGCTTGGACCAGATGCTCTCCAATGCTCCCAGCCCGGCCATTCCGTGGCTCCGCGGCGCGAGTGGGACACGGAGCGCGGGGCCGGGATGGGGAGCGGGGCCGGGATAGGGCACGGATCCGGGATCAGCGCGGGGCCGGGACGCGGAGTGCGGGTCCGGGATGGAGCGCGGGAGGCGCTTTCGGCACTGGAGGCCGCTGTTGCTCCGCCGCAGCCGGGGCCGCAGCCGGAGCCGAGCCCGCAGCTGGATCCCGCAGCTGGATCCCGCAGCTGGATCCCGCAGCTGGATTCCGCAGCTGGATCCCGCAGCTGGCGGAGGCGCGGGGGATGCGCGGCCGGCCGGGCGGGAGCGGCGCCGGCCCCGCGGGCGCGCAGGGGGCGGGCGGGCGGTGCTGGCCCTGCCAGCCCTGCCCGGAGCCTGGGAGCCGCTGAGCTGCGGTGGCCGAGGCCTCGCCACGTCCCTGTCACCCTCCCGGGACCCGCTGCAGTTTTGGGGGATGCTCGGACAAGAGCGGCCCCGGCGGGTGTGCCCTGTGTGCCCCTGGTCAGTGTCACAGCACTGCCAGCTGCTCCCCGGAGAGCTGGGCACTCCCTGCTTGTGCCAAAGGGCTCTCGTGAGTCAGCCCAAAACAGCCTGGGATGGAACATTTGGAGTTGGGGATCAAACTCTCATGGGGTTCCTGATGATTCACAGCCCTGCTGTAAATGTTGGTATTTGGGGCAAACCCAGCGCTTCGTTCTTAGGAAATCTTGGACTTCATCGTGGGTAGAAAGATGAGTTTTCTTTATGAAGTGGCTGAAACAAACACCAAAAAGTATTTTTAAAAAGCATGATCCATCTGAGAGAGCTCCAGTGCTCATTTCAGATTTCAAATGCAGCCAGATGCAGCTGGTGGGGGGGAAGCACAGGCTCCTCTTCTCAGATCTGCCAAAGAGTGTCTGCAGTCAAGGGAGAGATGAAAAACGACTCACTTTGCCCACATGTAAAATTAATGCACTAAAGGTGGTAGTCCCAAATAGGCTCGGGACTGTGAATTGCCTTGACATCTTTGCACACAGGGGATCCTGGAAGGATGCTTCCCACAGCTGGGATATTGCTGATTCTGCTGCATCATAAGAAATGGAGAATAGCTTTTATCCAGGGAGATCTCTGCCAGCGAGGCTGGCAGGAGGGGAGACTGATCCTCCCTACACTTCTTTCACTGCTCTGGGATTCTTTGGCATGGCTCAACCCACCTTAGCCCCAAACTCATCCCAGTTGATTCTTTCTACCCAGCAGAACACTGAAATGTGCACTGAGGCCAGTTTATGCCAAGCAAAACATCTTTCCTGCCCATGCCATTTCTGGGAAACATCACCCAGTGTTAGCCAGGAGCGTTTTTTTGATGAAGTGAGGTGCTGACCGAGCCTGCAGAGCAGCAGGTCTCGTCAGCTTGCACGGCTGAGCACAGCCTGCATCTCCCCAGGCACTGTTCTGATGAGAACTGGCATTCCTGCTAAATGTCAGCCACATCCGTTTCACAGCAAGGTCCATATCAGCCTGCAGATTATGGGAGGCAGCAGGCCAGGGGCCACTCTGTTGTTCTGCACAGCAGGGGCACATCAGGCAGAACCAGTGGCAACTTTCCAGGAGGGAATGGTTCCTGTTCATATTTCAATTTTGGCTTGAACAAGGGCAAATCTGAGTGCGGGTGCAAAGTTTAGACTCATCCTCAAAAGCCAGTCTTCTGCCCCCATAAGAGTTTTTCCCTGAAGCAGAGGAAGGGAATGCTTCATCCAAGCTGCTCCTCTGCCATCTGATCCCCAGCAGAGCCTGGAGCTGTCCTGCCAGCAGCAAGTCTGACTTTTCTGAGACACCAGCTTGCTTCCCTGTGTCTCCATGATGCTGCTTCCAGTGCTGGTGAGCTGGCAGGGACAAACAAAATGGACAGTGACAGGAGCAATGGCTTCAGTTCTTGGTTTCTTTGTCTAAATCGCTGCAGCTCTTCGGGCTCCTTCCCAGGGCAGTGCTTCTGGCCATGTGCTTGGAGCCCTGAACACGTTTTGAATGGTGCAGCGAGGGAAAAACAGGATTTGCCAAATCAGGGGAAGGGCTCAGCCATCCACCTCCCTCCTCCTTCCTTTCCGGCTGCTCCCAGAGGGCGCAGCCAGGGCAAAAAATGGAAAGGGCAAGAGCACAGGGTGGGTGAGGAGAATCCCTAAGGATGGTACAAAGGGCTCAGCATTTACTGCCCTGAGGAAGCTCAGGCAGAGAGCAACACAATTCCTGTCCCAGTGCCACAATTCCTGCCCCAGTGCTGCAATTCCTGCCCCAGCCCCCCAATTCCTGCCCCAGCCCCCCAATTCCTGCCCCAGTGCCACAATTCCTGCCCCAGTGCTGCAATTCCTGCTTCATTGCCTCAATTCCTGCCCCAGTGCCACACTGCTTGCAATAACAAGTAATTTAGTGACAAAGGGGTAAATTCCCAAAATAACCTCAGTGCTTGAGGCAGCCAGGGCTCTGCAGGAGGCAGGACACCCCCAGGGCCCAGCCCCAGCCTGCCTGCCCTGGGAGCACCAGCACATCCTCGGGAGGAGCAGGTGGTTTGGAAGCTGGCAATGCTTCCCTTCATCTCCCTCCTCCTGCCATCCAGGGGCATCTCTGCTGCCATCCTTCACCAGGATTTGCTGTTTGGGTGGAAGCTTCTCAAAGCAGGGTCGTATCTCTGTGCCTCCAAAGCAGCCCTGGGTACTGCCAAGCCTCAGGAGCGTCACAAGAGTGACAGAAACCAGACAGCTAAGGACAGAAGGCCCAGGGGAGCATTTTCAAATCAGGAAAACATGTTTCTTTAAATTGAGACTTTTCTGCCAGTAAAAATTCTTGTAAAATTCAGCCTGGGAAGCCCTTCCCCCTCCACCTTCTGGAACACTTTCCTGAAGCTCCCACCTGGGAGGCAGTATCTATTTCCACTGCCAGTGGCATTTGACTTCATGATGTCATGGCAGCATACTGTGAATTCAGGCTTAGAACTGGACTGAGGGACTCCAGTGAAGTGCAAGACCCAAGCTGAGAAGCAGCCCTGAATTTCTGGGAGTTGCAAAACATTCTTGTGTCCAGGCCTGCTTGGAAGAGTCAGCTTTGGTACCACCTTTGCCCACTGCAGCCTTCCCCAACATTCCCCTGATAAAAAGGTTTCTATTTTAGCCACATTTTCCACATCAGATTTGTTTTTCCAGTCTGGAAATAAGCAGAGCCTTCCTCAGACTTGCTGCAGCTGCTGGAGGGCACTTTCCACGAGGCATGATCAGTTCTAGGAGACTTGTTTTGGGGGAGCTGAATTAAACTCATTTTGTTGGGGCTGGCAAGGAGAGCTCCCCTTTGCAGACAGCCCGTGGGAACCCATCTGCTGCTGGAAAGGCTCCTGTGTGCTGTGTGCCACCTCCCAGATCTGGCCTTTGGCAAAGGATGCAGACAGAGGTGTCCCAGTGCCCAGAGCAGGGCACAGATCCAGAGCCTGCTCTCCTTGATGGGTACAGAGCCACTTCAGCTGCTGCTGTTGTGACAGCCTCGACGAGAGATGTCAGGAGTGGCAGCAAATGCAAACAGTTTTGTCATGGTGGAGAGGCAGCTGCCAGCCCAGCACAGCAGCACTGCTGTGGCAGAGGGTCACGCTGCCAAGCTGGAGGCCAGGGAGGGAAATACCAATTGGTTCCACCCGAGTGGGAAATGACACTGTTAATACTCTGCAAAGGGAAAGTCTGACTGAAATGGAAGGAGGCTTTTAAACTGCACATTTCCTTTCATCTGAACCACAGCTCGGGCTACGTAGGGAAAAGCTGTCCTTGGCAAATGTATGGGAATGAGCTGGAAATGGCTCTGCACTGACACAGAGGGGCTGTCCCCAGGGCTTGGTGGGGCTGGAGTGGGATCATGACTAAATAAGGGAGTGGACACTTCTCAGAGGGGGGCTGAAACCACCCTGATAACCACAGACATGGCACAAATAGCCACAACTGCTGCTGCCCATTTGAAGTGAGATCTCAGCTTTTGCTTTCTAATGTCTCTGAGCTGTTACAGAGAAGTCAGATGACAGCAATAGTTTGCATTTCTCCCTACCAAAAGACAGGAGCTTCCAGGAGTCAGGAGCATCCAAAGTGTTCCGCAGACAGCAAAGCAGCCCTGCCAATGTTCCAACACTACTTTTTCTGGCCTTTTTCTTTCATCAGGCACACTCCACTTAGAGCAAGGACAGGAGGGGCTGGAAGTGGCAGCTCTGCATGGTGCTGGCACGTGGAGCTGGATTCCTTGGGCTCTGCAGGCTGTTGGAGACCTCCTGGTGCTGCGGTTGGCATTAGCACGGCAGGTGCACTCAGAGCTGAGCAGCTCTGCTTCCTTCCAGCCAAGCAGCACAGCTCCTGGAAAACTCCCAGGAAAAGGTCCTGCCCTTCACCTGTGCCAGAACAATAACCTGTTGTTGTGGCACGGCTCAGCAGGGCTGGATTGCAGACTTTTTCCAATAACTTCAGCGCTTTTCTTGCTGCAAAAGGGTGCCACAAATAGAAAATCACATGTGAGGTTTAACCCAAACGGGCCACTGGCCTCTGAGAGAAGGCTGGATCCTTCCTGGCACACCTTGGCATGGGTTTAGGTGGTGATCCACCCCCACACCTGCGTGGTGGGGTGCTGGGAAGCTCTCCTTTGCTGGCAGATGGTACAATGTGGCTTGAAGCCACAAAGGCATTAGGTCAGTGTAAGTGTCCAGCTTGCAGGTGGCATCACTCTCATGGACTGAGATCTGATGCATTAATCAGTGACCCCCCATCAGCCCTCTTTTCTGAAGCCATTATCCATACAGAGAGGGAAAGCAGCAGCCTCTCTACATGCCCTCTCCCATGCCCTGGGGCTCTGTCCCCCCACTAATGCCCTCAGATGGTGTTTAACTACAGAGGCAGGATTCCAGGACCTGAAAACAGAGGCCAGGATGCCTCAAGCTGGGCACAGCAGAGGCTGAAACACGGTGGTGAAAGAGCCAAGGCAGGACTGAAGCAAGGCATGGCTGGGACAGAGAAAGGTGTCCCACAGCCCTTGCACTGATGGCCATGTGCTGGGAGTGTCCAAAGGCAGGGAATGAGTTATTGCACATGGCAGGGAGATGGCCCAGGTGCCTGACTCAGTGTGCCAGGACCTGTGGATTTGGCAGAGCTCTGGATCCAGCCCCAGCAGGGCACCACAGGGAGCTGCACCAGCCCTGCTGCAGCTGCTGCTGGGCTGGAAATGTTTCTGGCTGCCCCAGGGCTTGGGCAGGAGTTCTCTCTTTGCTCACCTCACTCCTGGTCACAAGCACACAGGAACTGGGTAACCAAAGGGATTGTTCAGTGCACATTTCCAAGGGGACAGACTGTAGGTGGGGACTCTCTGGTGGTGGCCTCTGCTGGTGTTCCTGGCTGGTTCAGGACACTGCACCCACAGCAACACCAGCCAGGGCAACACAGGAAAACATCTGCACCAGGAGCTGCTCTGCTCCACCTGACAGCAGAGCCCATGCACTGCAAGAGGGGAGGAGAGGTCTTGCCCTGCCAGCATGGAGGGGCTGTTCTAGGGAACAGCACACACATCCTTCCTGCTGGGAAGTTCCAGGAACCATGCAGACTCAGCTTCAGCCTCTTAAATCAAACCAAATCGAACCAGCACGGGACAGAACCCCAGAGTTCTGCCCTCCAGCCACTGACATCTCCAGTGCCCTGAGCTCAGCTTCTCCCATTCAACAGGATCTCCTAATTCTGGTGCTCAGAAACAATCACTGACATGCCTGAGCTCTCCAGTTTGCCTGGCAGTATGAGACAAGTAGAGCATATAAACCAAGATAGAGTTCAAGGCCAAGGTATTTCTGAGAAAAAAACTGAAATAATAAGCATACATTGATTTGGTCATAACAAGTGCATCATTGTTTCTGCTTTTGAGTTCAGAGCCACAAATAACCCCAATCTCTTGGCAAAGGAAAGAGACTATCCGGTTACAAATGACTTCCCAAAAAGCTATTAAGAAAAGTTCTATTCACCTCTTTAGGCACTGGGGCAGGCAAACTTCTTCTGGTTGTAGCACTGACATGTGCCTATCCTGATCCAACTCCTTTTAAAGACAAATCCTGCCCTAGAGGCAGCTAATCGACTTCAAAGGCAGGTCCAGGCTTTTCCAGCTTTCTTACAGGCAAAGTGAAGGGTTTGGCCTAAATAGGACATCTGGACAAGGAAACAGATATTTAAAGTTGTGTAGTTAAACTGCCACTCTCGGAAATAAGGCCCATGAGAGCAAAGTCACCCTCAGTAACCATTCCCCACATGGGAAAGGAGCACTTTCCCATAAAAACACGTTCCTGTTCATTGGGGCGTGGTGTGCAGAGACTTCACAAGCCACAGTTCATCACTTTCGGGATTTTGTGCCTATTTCAAGCCCATGATTCTTGCTTGATTGTGCAAAACACTGGTGGGATGACCCCCACTGAAATCGAAGCAAAGGAAACGAGCTCTAGATCTGGGTCCCCAAGGGTTGCAGCTGGAAACAGTGTGGGTGCAATTCTGAAAGCCATGAAGGCTTCCTCATCCAACCCCTAACTGTGTATATAATGACCAGAAAAGTCCTCACCAAAGTGGAAACTGGAAAACAGCACCTCTGTCACATTTTCCCCAGGTAACCCAGCAAACCTGCAGGGTCACTGCACCACCTTCCACACTCCCTCTCTGCTGCTGCTTTGGAAGGGTTTGAGTTTGGAGAAGCCTTCAAGCAAGCCCTGGACTCCAGGTCACCAGCCTGCCAGGTGTGCTCTGCACAGAAGGGTCAGTGCCTCTCTGTGTCCCCGCTGGCCTCGCACACATTTGGCTGCACCATGAGAAATAAGTCACAAATCAGACAGGGCCACAAGGAGTAGCCACACAAGCTGTTTTTCTCCAGCAAAGATAAGGCCAGAGACCAAAAAGGAACCTCAGAGGAATATTAAAAATATCACTGCAAACTTGTAGCCTGGCAATGTGCCTAATTGGGCATTGCCCACATTGAGAGGAGATATTCCTGTGAAAACCTGGTGCTGAGTAACTCACTCCTGTAGATGGGATCCTGCACAAACACCTGCCACTGGAAATCCAGGAGGGGAGGGAGATGTAACAGGAAGCGGCAGGAGGCACATAAAATGTAATTTTCTCTTCCTCTGATCGAGCATGTTGAAGAATAGCTTGCCTCTGTTGAGACAGTGTGAAAACCACCTTGTCAATAGATAGAAATCATGGGGTTGTTGAGCCAGTCAGGGCAAGAGGTTTTATTTCTAAACCATCGAGGGAGAAATAATTCTTTAGAAAAATCAATGAAATTTAAATGAGTACATAGGAATGGCTGGTTTAGCCCCAAAGGTCCATCCAGCCACACACTGTGATTCCAGCACAATATGTCCTTCATCAAGAGAAGAGCTGTGCAGCTCCCCAGGGCACCATGACCATGAGAGGCATGTGGAGATGTGAAGTGCCACAAAACAGATGCCATCCCCTCAGATCCTCCCAGCTCCCCCATGTCCAGCACAAAATGAGGCAGTTTGGGGAGTTCTGCTGGGGGATCTGAGGGCCTGGCCACCCCCTCCACAGTTTAAGGTCGTGGCCAAGGATTTGGGGGCATCACATCCCCATTGGCAGAGCCAGGCAGGAATTACCTGCCCTGGCAGGGTCACAGCCCCTCTGTGTGCCCACACCTGGACTATGTCAGCTGGGCTGGAGAGCTCATCACATTCTGCCACCCCTCCTGCACCTCAGAAAAATCTGTCTGTGCCATGGGAAAACTGGCGAAGTGTCTGGTGTGTTTCCACAAGGTACAAGCATCCTAATTAAATACCCAGAGGTGCTTTTCTCTGTTCACAGCCTCCATTCTCTCCCCAGCACTCAGCCACCAAGGGCTGTGGTCTCAGCTCAGAGCTGGTTCTGGCAGTCCCTGACTCTGCAGCTCTGGAGCTGAACCCTTCCAAAAAGCCATCAACAGCTGTGCCATCTCTCTAGCTTCAGGGTAATATCACCAATTAGAAAAATAAAGCTTGAAGGGGCCTAAGGAGCTCAAAGCTGTGTCAGGTGCTTTTCCACTTTCTTTTGAAGGTTTCCAGTAATGGAATTTCTACAACTTCCCCAAGAAACCATTTCCCAGCATCTGTGTCTTTCTGGTTTGGCTCCTGACCATCTTCTCCTAACCAAGAAAGACACAGAGGGAAAAAAAAACAAAAACATTTTCTTCCTTTTTTCAGTAGCTTTTTACATATTGCAAGAGCTCCACACTTACCCTGTTTTGCCTCAATCTTCAGTAAACAATTTTCTCCCTCCCTTCCATCTCCTTCTATGTCAGATGTTCTCTCCTTCTCCTTGTTCCTACTGCTGCTGCCTTCTGTTCTTACCCTAATCCAAACCCAAAATCTGATGCTTGGGGTAAATTCCATCAAGCCTTTTCCACCAGCCTTCTTATAGGAGACTTTGACCCACAAAGACCATGCATTATTCAGAGCAGCTCTTTGGCATTTCTGCTTCACTGCCACACGACACAACACTGATCATTCCACCTTTATAGCTCCTGGCAAAGCCTGTCAAACCTCAGCCTCGCTCATAACCACTCCTTTAACATCCTGAAAGCCACTGGAGCCCCTCTGAGCCTCACGCTGAGACTTGGTGACTTCTTGCTCTTGCAGCCCTAACACGCACGCTGCAGCTTCCCAGAGTGACAATGCCTCTGCAAAGGGAAATGTGAGACTTGTTTGCCCTCCTGCTCTTTAATTGCTGTCCTTGCCCCAGGCAGATCCGTGAAGTCGCCAGCCGTGATGAAATCCTGCGTTTCTCATGTCTGTAAATATTTTCCAAAATTTTATTTCCTCCTTAAGACATCAAAAACTAGGTCAAAAAAGAACAACTGGGATATTTAAGAATCAGGTTTGCCTTTGGCTTTTATGATCAAGGATGCTTTTAATATTGAATGTTCAGCTGTCAACATCAGGACTGACTTAATAATAAATGTCTGACATTTCAGTCATTATTCGGAGTTTTTAATCCTTCCCTCCCCTCCAGTGCCTGCCTGTTTACTGAAAGATTCACGTTGGTGTTTGCACTGGGAGCCTGGGAGCTGAAATAGGAATGGAGCTCCTGGTAAATCCCCAGCAGCCTCTCGCAGGCAGGTCAGGGAGGAGAGGATGCCTGGGGAGGGAAGTGCTATGGGAACCTGCTAATAACCCCAGCACAGCAGTCCTGGCTTGCCAAAGCCTGGGCTGGCTGCCACACGTGGATCAGAGCTCCTGTGGAGCTCCACGGGAGGGAGAGGGGCCAGCTGGGCTCTGCTGCTGCAGGAGCCTCTGGTTTCCTTCTCTTTGTGGCTCCCACACCACCCCACAGGCACTGTCCCGATCCTTGGTGGCTCCTCTTTTCTTCTTTCTCTTAAAAAAAAAAAAATCTCAGCAAGAGTTGTCTGACTTTTTTAGCAGGGCCAGCTTCCCACAGGGATGTGTGGCTGCTGCAGCATCACTACAAAGGGAGGGAACAACAGGAGGGGACATCTGGAGCCCCAGCACCCCTGCAAGTCATCTGTGGGGCTTGGGGAGTCACACCACACTTGGGAAGGGACACTGCTACCAGGCCTCTGGTTTTCATAAAACACATCAAAAAAATGTTTAAATTCTTTAAACTTTCCTTAGTTCTAAGGTTCTGGCTTAATGTGTTCCATGTTTGGGGAACTTATTTTATCTTTATGTCATATATGGCAGCCTAATTATAGTCATTTCATTGCCTCAAACTATGTGAAAGAAGTTGCTACACATAATTACGTGCACATAAGTGACACTAATGCCATGTCTAGTACCACACAGGTGCCTGAAAGGGTTAACAACCACAGCTTGCACCCAGGCCAAAATTCACATTTCCAGCAGCTTATCAGATAAGTTGTCCACCCTCTCCATCCCAAGAAACATGTTGTGCTCTGGGTATTTTTTGTTATATTTATCAAAGCTAGAACGAGTGTTCCTGCAGGTAGTTCCCACCCCTCCAAAGGCACTGCAGGCTGGGTTCAGGTTTTTTACTGATTTGGCTGATCAAGGTTTGAAAACCTCACATAATTCTGAGTGTCCTTCAGGAGCAGGTGTGCCTGTCCAGGGGGAGGGTGCCCAACCTGTTTTAGGGAAGGATGGGTGCATGCCCAGCTCCACCCATTCACCTCTGTGACCAGGACCCTTTTGTTTACCCTAGAAACACAAGCACCAAGCTGAGATCTTTTCATGGCCATGAGCAGTGTCCTGTCATCTTCTCACTCTGCTTCTCCATCCATCCTGCAAACCAGGGCAAGGACACATCACCTCCTCAGCCAGTGGGCTCCTGCGTGCCCTGCTGAATGCACACACAGCTCTGTTATGCAAAAGGCAGTACAAAGAGTCCCCTCTGTGCAGCAGCAAACAACACAAACATTCCTAAATGAGACCAGCCAAACCCAGAGGCAGATCCCAGTAAAATCTATAGGGAGATACAAATTATTCCACTGCGTGCCTGACTGCCAGGAGGAGTTTTGCAAATGCTCTAATGAAGTCTGGACTGCACCAAGCTAAGACTGTCAGACATTAATTCCTAATGGTCTCCTGTATAGAAGCAGCTCTTCATCTGTCTTTTCAGCCAAGTTGCTTGAGTTTGCTTCTTTTCTCTTTAGGAATTAAGCAAACAAGTAATTACATGGGCAGAAATAAAATTAGAAATAAAAAAGGGTATGAGAGGAAACCCCTCCAGTGGACTGGTGGAAGTTGAGGCAAGCAATGGCTGTAAAGAGGCACCTGCCTCACACAGCCAGGGCTCCCAAGTCAGAGGTTGGTCAATTAGAGCTTTACCAGCAGCAGATTGACTTAAAAATATGCAAACCAGCTGGCCCTGATACTTCTGTTTTCTTTGTGTAGCCAGTGCTGACAAACACCAGCCATTTTTACATAGCCTTGGGAAAGCTCTTGTTCTGGAAATCATTAGTTGATGCAATTATGGTTTTCTCTGTTGAATGTCACATGTGCAGAGGTCATTGCTGGAGATAGGAAAGAGGCTTCTGTTTCCAGAAGAGGCACAAAGATGAGCCACTTTTGGCTGGAATACAAAATATTGCTCTCCACTGGCAGAACACGTGTCCTCCCACGCATCACCTGCTCTGACTGCCTGCTTTGCTGTGGCCCCTCTCCCATGGCCTCATGTCCTCTCAGCAGGGTTCACACTGGGACTCCAAGTGAGAAATGTGATGCTGTTGGTAAAAGCTGCCTGCATGGTTTATCTGCAGGCCTGGGAGGTGTGAAAGGCACCTCAGCCCCAGGGACCCAAGCACCAAACACCAGCCTGGGAATGAGCAGGTCCCCATGAGACTGGGACTGTGGCAGCCCAGGCTGGGGCTGGAGGGTGAGTGGGTAACTACACCAGCTGTGGGTTAAAATGACCAAAAAATCAGGACAAAGGTCCTGCTCTAGAAAAACATCAAGATCAACCAAGCGAAGATAAAAGTGTCATGAGCAACCCTCGGGATTCTGTTGCTCCAGGGATGGGCAGATGAGCACCTGGCTGGACTCCAGGCTCAGAGCAGAGTGCCAAACCCTCTCCCCATGGAGAACAGGTGAAGCCCAAGCCCAACAGCCAAGGAAGCACAGAGCAGATACAGCTGCTCCAAAAGTTTTGTCTGGTGCAACGCTTGAAATCTGGTGCTGGCTCATTCCTTGGTGGCATAACCCACCAGGGCAAAACTCCTTTTTTCCTCTCATTTAGTACTGCCAGTGCATCACAAACCAGGTAAATTCTTCCTGAACACAGCAATTCAAACAAGCTGTGCCTAATAGTCCATCTATCTCGTTGCTATTTATTTTGGCATCTTTGCCTGTTTCAAATCCCACTTAAAGCTGTCTAACAACCAAGATTACGCCACTCACAACTGCCATACAAACATCTCTATTACTGTATGTACACTGGAAAAATGACTTTTTTTCCCTCCTCCCTTTTGCTAATACAACACTGGCAGCAAATCACACTGAGGGAAGAGGGAAGGGTGAGATGATAATTATGCTGTGCGAGTCCAAAGTGTGACACCAACATCTCCTGCTGGCATTAGACACTGTGGAGACCTGTGTGGGCTTGTAGCACACAGGCACACTGAGAAGGATCCACAGGTGTCCAGTTTAATAGCAGTCTCTCTGCACTGCCATCCAATTCTCCTCCAAATAATCAGTCAGGCTTGGCTGGTGTCAGGCAAAACACACATCACCTGTAACACCAGGCCCTGCTGAGAGCAGCTCTGGAGGCTCCCAGCCTTCCTGTGCAAGGGCAGGATCTGATCTACAAACAAAATGTCCAAAAGGATTTTGACAAAGTGACATTTAAACAATGGTTGAAAATTCATCCAGCCCAGGGCACTTGGCTGCTGCAGCTCTCTGCCTCTTTCCAGCCTCCTGGATGCACACACAAAGGTACCCCAAATCTCCAAAAAGAACAAAATCTAGGGCTGGGATCTGTGTCAGTTCAGTTGACATATGTCAGTGAAAGCATCTCCTTTCAAGCATCCCTCTCCTGCTTCACACACCCCTTCCCAGGAGCTCCCCCAGCTCTGCAGATTTCCACAGGAAAAGCTGCTTTGTGAGACAGATTTTTCTACAGAAATGCTTCAATTTTTATGACTTTTCCTGAAATTTCTGATTTCCTTCTTCAGAAATTTGTTGCCAAAATTTTTTCCCCCATTGGTTATCTATTTCAAGGTTATTTTGCCATACATTTCACCAATTCTATAAAATAAAATATTTAGTTTAGATCTAGATTAAAATACATAACGTTAGAAAACAAGACAACCATCCCAGTTTTATTACAGTGGTTCTTTTGAGTCAACCAAAAGTGTTCAGGATTTATCTTTTCAGGGATGTCCCAAGAATTTAGAAAATGGAACATTTCCTGCCATTTTCACACCAAACACACCTGGACATCCCAGAGCTAGTGCTAGAAGGTGCTCCAGCTCCACCACAGCACATTCTCATGCCTGCTCTGTTTCTAAAGGTTTCAGGGGGCTCCTCAACGTGCTCTGCACAGGAGGCAGCACTTGGAGCACTCTCAGTCTGTGCCCAGCATTTCATGAGCTTCCACCCAAGAAGGTGGCACAATGGGATAATCCTGAACTGTGTGCATGGCTCCAGATTTGTGCTTTGTTTGCATTTCAAGACCCTTCAAGCAAACATTAGCTGAGAGGAAAAACAGATGGTGCAATTAAAACCCCAAATTCTCCACAACAGGATGCCCTGACAAAGCTCTCAAACCTTCCCTGAAAGGCTGAGTGGGGAGGCTGGAGCAAGCAGGCTTTGCTGTCTGTGCTGTGCAAGAAATCAGGTAAAGAACCATTTCTAAGGCTCTGACAGTTTCCTCAAGGCAGACAATCTGAGTCCCAGAAAATCAAGGCAGAAAGGCCCAAAATGCCCATCCAGAGCCTCACAGAGCATCAGTCAGGGACCAGCACTTTTCTCTGTGCAGGGGAGGCAAAAAGCTGAGAGAAACAGCTCTGGAGGCAAGAGAATGGAGATCTCTGAGAGGGAAACATGGGCTCAGTTGCTCAGGGATGAAGTGGGAGAGGATTCCACCTCTGCACACCAGTGAGCACTCAGGGGAAGAGCCTCCCCTCCACACCAGCAGCTCTTCCCTGGGGGAGCCCAGGGGCCCCTGAAGAGCTGCAGGAATTCTTGGGGAAGCGCCCAGAGCTGCACCTGGAGCGCACACAGCAGCTGGAGAGGAGCAGAGGGTGCTGTCAAGGGGCAGGGAATTGTCCTCCCCAAGAACTCACCCTCACCACAGGGCTGGCCAGGGCCTTGTCAGTGGCATTCTCACTTGGGGGCCAAGTTAAATTGCTCTGATTTTTTCTGAAGAGCTCCACAGAGGCTTTCAAATGTGATTTTAGTTACCAATCATATTCAAGAGCCATTCACCTCCCAGCTTGTGCCACCAGCATCTGGCCCATAGCATACAACACTCTGCTTTCTCAGGATATGTGAACCTGGCTCAAAAAACCCCAAAACAGCCAAGCAAGGTCTTGGCAGCTTTGTCTTTCCTGACAGGAC
Organism: Agelaius tricolor; assembly: GCF_023055355.1. Classification (NCBI taxonomy): domain Eukaryota; kingdom Metazoa; phylum Chordata; class Aves; order Passeriformes; family Icteridae; genus Agelaius; species Agelaius tricolor. The sequence goes on from NW_027269278.1 coordinate 15,296,748, forward strand.
AAGCCCAGGCCCTCAGGAGCCAGCATGTGGCTCACAGCACACCCAGGGCTCCTTTTTCCCTTTAAAAAGCTTCAGCCTTTTTGTGTCTCGACTTGCTCAATTTGCTTTGTGGGTTTGTTCCACCTGAAGGCACCAGAGCAATTCTCTTGTCGTGCTCCCATCAGTTTGGTGTGAAATGCAGGAGGAAGTGTTCTTTGCTCCAGACTAGCAGAGCACAAGCCACCTTCTCAGTGTCACAGCAGGCATGGCAGAAGGTCAGGACATTTGAGACTCCTCCACACTCCCAGAGACAAGAAATATATGTCACAAAGTCCCCCTGCCTGCCAAATCCAGGCAGAGGCTGCCAGGAAGAGGCGGCCTGAACTTCATAGTCAGAACCTGCACACTCATTTCCCTGGCACAGGCAGGGCTTGGGGTGCAGAGGGTTAAGGAGGGAGCTCTGCACCTCCTGGAGAAGCCAGGAACCACATCCTCCCAGTGCAGCTTCCAGAAGCATGGAAAACCCTTGCTGCATTTCCCAATAGAGCCCATCTCTTCCAGGCACTGACACCAGCGTTTGATGAGCTGCATGTGACTCTGACATCCTCAAAAACCACCAGGAGTCCTTGGGAATCCCTGGTTGGGAAGGGAAATTGGGAATAAGGAGCACTCATTTCCACTGCATTCTGCAGTGCTGTCACCAGCAGAGAACGTGCCAAGAGTTTGGTCATATTTCAAGGAATGTTTCTGCCCTGATTCCCAAAGGAACAATTAGCTTTCCTCTAGAAAGTGAAGTAGCCCCAGTGGTCACAGCTCTGCTGCTGCAGAAATAATTTTATCCTATGTTAGCTCTAGATGTGTCTGAATCCCTGCCCAAAAGCACTGTTATCCCAGCTGGACAAACATCCTTCTCTCTGCAAGCCCCCCTGGATCTTCAAACACACTGAGACCATTTAAAATCACCCCAGGGAGATGTTGAGACTTTTCCTCAATTTATTACTGAGCCCCAGATGCTCATTTTACCCTCCTCTACTTCCCCCACTCTTAGCACCCACCAGAAACACTGCAGCAAATGCTGTGGCCCACCCTCAGGAGCTCTTTTTCTTCTGTGCAATTCCCTATTTCCCTCCCCCAGGCAGGATCCATAGGGACACTGCACCCCTCATGTCCCGACACACAGAACAAATCCCAACTTTGCAGTGACTGTCCCAGGCTGTGGGAGGGACAGCTTTTTTAGTTTTCCCAGCTGTAGATGTTTGTTTTATTTCCATAAGAGGTTTCAAGAAGGGCATTTCTCAAAAAGCTCTCTCTCCCACAAAAATCCAGCCTGCTCCTTGCTTTTATCTCTGTAAGAAGGAAAGAAGACCTGCTCCCACAATCACTGTGCTTACTTGCTTTCAAGTCCACAGAATCAGGGGACATAGGCCTGCATCCAACACCAGTGCTTTGCAAGAGCCATTTCCAAGTCATCTGCTCCAGTACCTTATTCCAAAGTATGTTTGGTTCCTTTTTCTTTTTTTTTTTTTTTTTGTGGGGGCTTGGAGTAAAGAGGTTTTCAAAATATGCCCATGAATCCCTGTGGAGGAAGGCTGCACAGCAGGTTGTTCAGCTGCCTTACAGGAGCTGTAATCGAAGGTGTAGGAGAACAGAGCCAGAATTAGGATCCTGAAGCCAAGGAACAGCAGATCCCCGTGGCTTTGCTGCCTCAGTCTCTGCAAAACTTCCCAGCCCACCTCGTTCTGTGCTGTGGCAAGTGGTGTTTTCCATGACGCTGCTGCAGGAATTCTCCAGCTCAGGCCAGCTCTGCACACAGGAGACCTCGTGCCTGTAAGCAGAGAACTGGGGTGAGAAAAACAGGGTAAAGTGCTCCAAGGCAAGGGCTGGAGCATCACAGACCCCCAAACCTGGCCCAGGGGGACCCCAGGGTTCCTGTGCTCAGCCCCCACGGTGGGAAATAGGCAGGGAATTGATGCTGAACACTGATGGGCCCCTGAGCACCTGCTCTGCACAGCATCTGTGCATGGACTTCATGCTCAGGATCCTTGGCTTATTTTAAAAAAAAGCAGTTTAAAAAATTCACTTTTCACAAGACAACTAAAGACTTGACATGCAAGTCTCTATTACTGCAGGAAGTACTCAAGGTAAAAAACAAAAACACAACTAAAGAGAGAAACAAACAAAATGTACAAAGAAAACTACAGTAAAGTTTTCATTTTTCTTCCTTTTTTTTTTTTTTTTTAAACAAAACCTCCTTCTCTTCCTCATGTGTTTTGGACAGCAACTTGCTGATCCTCTAGAAGCCAGGAAAGGTCCCATCAGCAAGGGTAAGGAGCTCATCAAATCTGCATTTTCATTCTACCTCTGGACTACCAAACTCCCAAATTAGGCATATTCCCAGCAACACACTGTGACAAATGTGTCACCCACACCTCAGCTCAGCCCAGGAGCAGACGGCTGCCCTGAGAAAACTGTGCCAGACCCCCTAAAAAAAACAAAACAAGGGAAAAAAACGCCAAGAGGAAAATGTAATTTTGCAGCTGGGAATCTTAACTATCTCCCAAAGTAGCATTAATCCACCTCACCTTCCTAAGCTTCACCAGGAAATAGCTGCAAGGAAGGGGTGGAGGAGGAAAGAACCACTTATGAAGCATCAGCTGCAGTCTAATTAGAGCTATTAGCAAGCTCTTAGTGGTGTTTATTAGCCCTCACCCAGCGTTGCTGAATGAAGCAATCCTGACATCAGCCTTCTGGCTTGGAGAGCCACGCTCCAACCCCAGCTCCAGGAAGAGAAGGGTCCAGAAAGGCCAGGATGGTTTCAATCACAGCTGCAGCTCAGGGCTTGTTTTGATCCCATAGAAACCAAGGTCCCAGATAGGGGAACCCACCCTGCTTAGGGCAGGAATGAGATGGCCCAGTCAGATGGGTTCTATCATGATATCTCTCTGAGCTAGAGGTTTCCTGCTCTGATTTATAGCTTCTGAGTCATTTTGAGTTGACAGCATCATTCTGCCTTTGCTCTTCGGAGAGCCGGGGACTGCCAGCCACCGCCCCGGGGATGGGGACAAGATGCTGTCAGAAGACAAAGCACAAGCCCTGAGCCCAGCTCAGGACAAGCTGGCCATGAGTTGGACAGGATTAAAATAAGATTTACATCTTCAGTTGTGCAAAACATTCATCACTGGCTGCTGTTGGACGTCCTCAGCCTGCAAACAGTTTGTCTGACATGAGGTGTTTCTTAAACATGTCATGCCTTTCAAAGGACATGCAGCCAAAAGCTGCATGCCTCAAGCAGGGCTAATCTCCCTGGAGTCTCTTATAGTAGCATATTTCAAGGCTGTTTATCATACAGAAGGGACATTTAAAAATATACAAATGTATGTTGTAAATCACAGCCTTTTCCTGGGAAGGAGCAGGAGGAAGAAACCAGCAATCACTCAATGTTGAAGAAATTTATATGGAGGTATCTTAGCTCTGGGCTTACCACAGCTAGCAATCATTGCTTCAGCAGGGCCAAAAACACATAATCAGAGCACCACAATAAATGAAAGCACTTGGGAAACTCAAAACATACTTAAGGGAACACTGAACTCCCATATATCTTTCTCAAGCACGTGTATAGTCAGGTAAAATCTTCCATATTCCTGTGATGGAAAAGCTGCCTTGTTTTTGTGGTGTAGCTAGCACAGTTCACAGTCTTTACAACTATTTCCTTTGCAGATAAGCAGGTTTCTACCATCTCAGCAGATGGGTCTGTCAGAGGTGCTGCTGAAGGAGGAAACCAAACAGAAATCTGAACTCCTGGGGCTGAGTGCCAGATCAGTACCTGAAAAACTGAGCTGTCTTCCCTGACTCATCCCCAGGGTGTGTGACAACCAACTGCTGTGGTCACAAGGTTTTGAAAGACAAACATGCATCTTTCCAGGGTTGTGGCCACACAGAATTGCTCCTACAATGCTTTTCAGGACAGTGTTGATGGAAGCAGCCTCTGGGACCCAGCTGATGTGACCCCCAGCTTTGCAGGGTGTTGCCAAACCATGCCTTGGCCAGCCAGCCCCACAAAACCTGCAACGTCACCAGCACAAGCTCCCCTCTTGATGAGCAAACACTGCACACAACAAAGGTGCTGCTGCTGTCACAGCCACCTACAAGCAGCTGCTGCAGGGGTTCTTTTGGAAGAGAAAATGTGATGAAAAGAAACTCTGATTTCATCTCTGCCACATCTCGAACTCGTGGCTTCCAAAAACCAGTCGTGTTCAGCAGAGGAATTCTGCAACCGTGCTTTGCTCTCAGCGTCAGCATTTCCCTGCACACCCTCCAGCCTCATAGGTGTCACACATCAGGCCACGGTGCTGGAAGGTGGATTTTGGCAGCCCTACCAAGTCAGCCTCAAACTCACAGGAGGGAGAAGCTGCTACCCTGCTCCTGATCCATGACCCTTCTGCTGATCCCCCCTGAGCATCTTGGAGGGGAGATGCCACATTCCCCTTTCCAGGACCAAATATCACTGAGATGCTGGGGAGGATGAGCCTCCAGGATGGAATGTGAGGTACCCAGGAGGAAAATTTGATCCTCCAGCACCTTGGGTATCAGACCACATCATCCCATCCAGCTCTGGCACAGCAGCTCTCTGCTGCTGCCTCTGCAGCCCTGTGTCGACACCCTGCCCTGCAAGGAATCACTGCTCAGGCTCAGGGATGCCTGCAGGTAAAGATGTGAAATGTGAGTAAAGAAAGCAGTTTGTGCAGAAAAGTAATGACCCCTTTGGGATCTTCCCAGTTTATACACAATTACATCAAGCAGCTAAAATGAACGCGTGCTTGGCAGAGAGGGGAGGCGGAGAATCCACGGGTGTAAAGCCCTGCAGCTCCCAGGAGCAGTAAAGGATGTGAAGCAGAGCTGACATTTGAGGATGCAGATGATCCTCCAGTTTATGTACGTCAGGACATTTGCTGCTGTGACCTCACACAGCTAAAACTTCCCCTGTCTTCACCTACAGCTGAGCGTAGCACAGAGTAACTCCCTGAGCTGCGCCACACGCAGGGGATTCCACTCCTCCATGCCAATTTATAGCCAATTCAGGATTTCAGCAACTATTATTTATCACCAGGGCTCCCTGCTAACCGTCACCACATTGGTGAGAAGTTATTGCAAATGAGTTTCCAAATTAGCAGCTCTGAATTCGTTTCTTTTATGTTGGCTTCAGTTTATGAGGGATGTCAGACAATCACAGGATCCCACTCAGGGTAAATTACCTGGGGATTTTATGCATGATCATTCTGCTAAGCTGCAAAGGCAGCGAGCTCTGCATGCTGCTCACAGTGCCTAAAGCACCAGGGAGGATGAGCCCAACTGCTTCCAAGGGATGATCAGGTTGGAAAGGTGCTTAAAACACCTTGAAAGGATGGATGAGGCTTCCCCATGCAGATTAGAGCATGCCCAGGCCACATACCCCTCTCCCACATCCTGAAATATGATTCCCCTCTCCCACATCCTGAAATATGATTCCCCTCTCCCTGAATGTATCATTACTGAATGAGAGAGGAAACAAGGATGTGCTCTCCTTCTGCCTGATTTTATTCTCTGAGACAAGAGCTTTTCCACTGAGCAGAAAGCAAACTGGGGCTTGTTTTGTTTAGAAGTGAAGCAATAGCAGGTCTTGACTCCGCAGATTTCTGGCAACAGTCACACCTTGGAAAAACAGTTGTGTTGGCAGGAGAGTGAAAGACTCCTGTGTGCTGGAGCAGCCTTTGGCCTCTGTGGATGTGTCTCCTGATCCCAGACAGATGGAGCACGCCTCTTACCCTGCTGCATTCCGGTGATTCCTGCTCCAGCATCCTTGTGCCAAGTCAGAGCGGCCCCGGCGATGGGGCAGGAGTCAAAGGCACCGGTTCCCACGAAGGGGCCTGGGAACAGGAGCTCGTGCCCAGGCAGCAGGGCCAGAGATGTCAAGGAGTGTCACTGCTCCTTGCAGAGGTGGAGGAACAGAAGGTCCAGGAGGACCAGCTGAGGAGCAGCTTCTCCATCACACCCGTGGCCCCAGTAAAAGTTTTCTCAGGGTGCAGGTGGTCCCTCGCACCAGCCTGAGGCTGTTTTTAAGCTGGAGTCTGAAGGACAAGGGCTGCATGGTGAGCTGAGAGACAAGGCAGAGACACAGGGCAGAAAGACAGGCGATACAGGCCAAAATAAAATTGTCTCTGGCCATGCCCAAAGCTGTAGAAGGACCTCAGCACATGGGAGGAAAGAAGGAACTGTTTGCTCTTCTTGCAAAGTTTTCTGGCTGGAATTCCATTTATCCCATGCAGAACTCTCCTTTGAACTGAGGATGGATTTAGCCTCCAAAACAGGAATGACAGAACTGGAGGAGCTCTGCAATCCTGCTTCTCCCCAGGGCACCAGGGACAGGAGGGAATGTAACAAACTGTGTAGACTGGCCTTCCCAAAACCATGGTGGTGTTGGGACAAGAGCTTTGGCCTTTCTATTTCCCTCTCTTTTGTTCTTTTTTTTTTTTCCCGCTTTCCTTTATTTCTTTTCTTTTTTTTTTTTTTAAGGCATGGGGCCAAATTAAAAAAACAGTTCTGACCAGCTGCCTTTGGCCTTGCTTTACCAATCCTTCCCTAATTATTCTTCTGGGAACCACAAGCCCCAAATCTACACAACTCTCATGCTCTCTTTCTGCCCTGCAAGATGGACACAGTTGATTTTCACATTAAATTTCCCAGCTTGGAAATGAAGCAGCACAAAAAAGGGCAAGTGAGGTTTCTTTCCAATTCCCCCCAGGTTCAATGTCAGGTCAGGGCAAGGCTTGTGAGGGACCAGAGTAGAACAGCTGCCAAACTGCAGCCCTGAACATCACTCAGGACATGGTGGTGCCCCCAGAAATAGAAGACCTCTGGATAAAAACAAACCACTGGGACCATTTCCCATCTTAATCCTCAGGAGCAAGGACTTTCCAATCTTGGGGACCCTCTTCCACCTCTGTGCTGCTGCTAAGCCCTTTGGTCCCAGCCCAGGGCTGTGCTGCTGGCTGCCCTCCTGATGCACTTTGCCATGCACCCCTGTCTAAGTATACAAAACCAGCTGGGTGGTGAGTCTGGGGACTGGTACACAGAGATGGCTTGAAGTCTCCTTCAGTGGTTTTGCACCTTTGATCTCTAGAATGTGTATTTCAAGCCCAGAAAGGGCTTTTGTGCTGGCCAAGGAAATAACTACTTAAAAGGAAAGAGAGAGAGCTGGCAAGGGATGGGGCAAAAGGATTGTGCTGCAAAGGAAAAAGGCAGCCTACCCCTGTGTCTTGAAATGCCCAAGACATAGTGAGAATTGGCAAAGGTCAGGCTGAATTGGCTCTTGCAGAGGATGACAAGAAAAATAATAAGAGAAGGTTTAGCTGTATAGATCAGAGTAAAAAAAGGAGAGGGGAAATGGAGCTGATGTACAAAGGATGGAGTATAGATTAAAGTTAGACCAAGTGTGGTCCAAAACTAATGCATCCTCTATGTAACACCATGTCATTGTGCAGATGACACAAAAATAGCAGAAGTGAGGAGATGGACATGGAAATGTCACATCCCTCCAGATGGACTCACAGGGCAGCGAGTTCACATCATGGGTACAGCTGGTTCCTGTCCCCCAGCACTGAACACCTGGCACTGATACCTGCCATGGAAACATTCACCAAGCTTGGAGAAAGGAGAACAGAAAACACAGCACCTCAGCTACGGAGAGGGAAAAATGCCACTCTCCCAACTACAGCCTGTGAAGGTGCCCCATGCCACATGCCAGGCACAGAGCAAAGTCCAAGGGAAGAAGGATTTGGAGCTACCAGACTGTTTTCCACTGCTTCAAGGGTGCCAGCCAGCCTGATAAGATACAAGTGATAAGATATAGATATATTCCTCCATAAATGAGAGGAGTGGAGATCTAATCTACCTCACCTGCAGCAGAGTGTTTGCTGGAGCACCTTGGGACTTGGTCCCGACAGCGCAGGGGAACGGGGACGTGTCCATGGGCTTGGTGGCAGCTCAGCTCAGCTCCTGGGCTGCCAGGGCCATGGCAGCCTCTGGGCCAAGCTTGGGACAGATTCTTATGGATGATCTTGCCCCAGACCAGGAGTGGGATCCCAGCACTCACGGGTCTAAAATGTCCCAGGTAAATGGAGATCCAGAAGCAGAAGTCTTGGAGCATCACTGTGGCTTCACGACTTGTGACCAGTTTCAATGCCAGCCAAAAAACTTCAGGAGCATCTCATTCCCTTCATCTCTTGCCTGCCTGTGGCACACATGTAAGGACTAATTTTCCTGCCCATGACTGAAGTTGCCATCTGATTTCCAGACATTTCTAGGAAAACATGCAGCTCTGTGAGCAGAGAGCGGAGCCTGCGCCGTGCCTAATCAGCTATGCTAATCTACTGCTGCCACGCAGAGCCTGCACAAGGCAGCTCCCAGCCTCCTGCTGCAGAGCCCAGCAGCCCTGCTTTGTTTATTTGCAGCGATTTACCTTTGGATTTATCACCCTCTTTCCAAGAAGTTGGCATCCTCCAGCAGGAATTGCCCCCCTGCACCTCCCGGTGCCTCTGCAGGCTTTGGAGATGGATGGAAGCGGGCTGGATCCAGGAGGGCCGCAGGGGAGTGCTGCAACCACCACGGCTCTAACTCAATTTCTACCCATTTTCTGCTTTGCCTTCACTTCATTATAGATTATTATTTTCTAAACTGAGGCAGAGTAAATTCTGCTTCCAACTGAATTGCCCACAGGCTGGCTCCTCTCCTCCATCCTGCTCATAGCAAGTTCCTTCTCAACGGACCGGCAGCCTTCAGGGAGCAATGCCTCATTTGGGGAGAGTCCTTCATCTTTTAAGGAAAACAGCATTTAATTTCCAGTTGTTACTGGCTGTTTCATGCAGCTTTTCCACTGGATAAGAAACGACATCCATGTACAAACTTAAAAGATAGTAATTTCCAGCTTGAATTGGGGTAAGAAGTTGGAAATCTCAATGTATTTTGCAGACAAGGTGTTCAGAGCAGTGGTAGAAAGGGTCATTTCCCATTTCCTGCTTTTTTTACAGCCCTACCTACTTGTTATGCTGCAGATGAGCACTTATGTCTAAATAAGTTGTTTCAAAGCAAAAACTGAACCATTCTCCTTTGAGAAGTGTCAATGCAAGACTTCACAAAGATTTCTAAACATAGATACTTCAAAAGAACAAGTGCAATAAGGAGACTGGTCAAAACGTATCCTCCTTGGCACAGACTGGCAGCTTTGAAGAATTCATGTTTTCTGATGGAAAGATGCTAAATGGAAAATATTCTCTGTTCCCTGGGCAGGCTGCTGTGCTGCAGCAGCCCCAGCTCACCCACCCAGGGTGATCCCATCCCAGCACAGAGCTGGGAGGTCTCTGGCTGTGGGAGGACAGCCTGACAGCCTTTCTCAGGCCCATCGTGGCTCTCTTCCATTTTCTTCACTACCTGCCTTGCAGTTTGGGTACACACAGCTTGGGACAAGGGCAGTGCAGGATTCTCCAGGATGTAGGACTTGGCTTGACCACCTGGCCAGGAGCCCTTGAAATTACCCTGTCCCTTGTCCCATCCCCTCTATAACCTAAACTAAGTGGGTCTTCCCACCCTCCTGCAAGGCTGCAAAGGTCCCTTTGGGTTCCCTCAAACCCCATTCTCTGCCTGCCCTCGGAAATCCCACACTGCACTCGTGGGAGTCCTGGGCAGGGAATTGGCCCCTGGGCAGAAATCAGTGGTGGAGACATTCCTGCCTTTCCTCAGCAAGTCCAGCTAAATCCCACTAAAACATTTCTGAGCATATTTGTAATGGTTTGAGCAGTTCTAGAGCACACCCTGCACACTCCAGCCAGGTTTTAGGGGGAGTGTGCTCTTCTGAGAGAGCTGTTTCCTATTTTTGTCAGCACATTGAACACAGCCTCTAAATTAAAATCTTCTATTTCCAGACTATTTTGATCAATGCTACTTCTTGCAGTTTAAAAGATACAATAAGAATAGATGAGCTCTTACAAATTAAAAGCCTCTCTTGCTTAACAAATTGTCTCTTTGTAATAATTAATTATCTGGAGAGAGATTCCTGCCCTACGCTTTTGGCCTCATTCCAGGCTGTGTAAGGGGTGAAAAAAAAAAAAAAAGAGTTTGGTGTTTTTTGCCTCACAATGCTGGCTCTCACACTTCCTGCACAAGGCAGGACCAGTCCAGAGGTGAGTCCATCCTGGGCACAGCATGGCTGTCACCAAGTGCCTGTCACAAGCCTCATTATGTGGTTTGCAGGGGAAAGCTCCAGGCACATTTCACTGCCTGCTTTAATTTTTTTTTTTTTTTTTTTTTTTTTTTTTTTTTTTTTTTGATAGGTGATCATTATTAGACAGCAGATCTTTTACTCTGGGCAGCTACAACCACTCCCACATTGATGGTTCCTTGAAGCTCATGGTACAGGGGGTTGTGGAGATGGGAGATGTGAAAGCAGTGCAAGGACATGGGGCTGGCTGCTGCTAGCCATGCCTCTTGCCAGGCTCCAACCCCTGATGACTTCAGGACTTTGTCCAACCTACACTTCCTTAGGAAATTCCTTATGATGAGTAAGTCTAAATTAATCTTAGATTTTGCACTCTAAGCCCCTGGCTGCTGCTTCTCCCAGGGGTACAGAGCTCCTACTCACTTTCCCTGTGGTGAAACTGGAAATATCAGCAGGTTATGCCATCTGCTCTGTCAAAATTCCATCGGTCTTTTCTCAGAGGACCTGTTCTGCAGGCCTCCACACGTGTGCTGCTCACCCTCAGAGTTTTCAGCCTCCATCAAGAGGATGGGCATTGTTGGCTTTGCTCACCCTGGTGGATGCTCCAGGGAGACAGGAGGGAAGGCTGGTGCCAGGTAGAATCCAGCCTGGGGCTGTGAGAGCTCCCACCTGCAGCAGAGGATATTCCCACAGTGGTTCAGGGCAGAGAGATCTTCTCCTGCTTTAACCCTGTCCTACCTGACTTGCAGCTGCAGCATCCCACAGCACAGCCCCAGTTTTGACAAAGTTACCAGCAGTGGGACAGGAGATGGAGGTGGCACAGACAAACACCTTGCTGGTGCCGTGCAGCCACACAAGTCCATCTCCCCATCTCACCTGCAGCACCTCAGCCCTGCTCAGCCACACCAGAGTCCAGCTCCCCATCGCACCTGGGGCACCTCAGCCACACCAGTGTCCATCTCCTCATCTCACCTGGGGCACCTCAGCCCTGCTCAGCCACACCAGTGTCCAGCTCCCCATCTCACCTGGGGCACCTCAGCCCTGCTGTGGCTTCCCAGTCCCTCAGCAGCCGCGGTCCCTGCAGGGCTCCCCTGTGCCCTGTCTGCTGGTGCTGGCAGCTCAGCAGGGGCATGGCAGGGTCCCTGCCAGGGTGGCAGCTGGTGGCCAGCAGCCTGCCTGGGCACTGCCTGCAGCCAGCTCCCTGCCCATGCCCTGTGCTCCTTGCCAGCCCCACGGCGCTCCCGCTGCAGGAGAGCGTTTTGCTAATCCTTCCATCCCTGCCCCGTGCCCAGCAGCACAGCCTCCTGCCAGCTCTGCAGGGAAAGGCTTTGGAAGCACCTGGGGCTCCAGCAAGGAATCCTTCCCTGTGAAGTGGTCAGGGCAGGAGCCACCTTCCAGCCCTGATGGCTCCTAAACCACCTAAACAGCCTCAGAACAGGCCCTTATGTACACAGAGCAGATTTAATTCTCCCCACGCTGGAACCAAACAGTTCAGTCCCTCAGAAACTGGCTGATCTTCCTGACAGAGGGCCAGGAATGCTGGGAGGGGTCTGAGAAGGGTAAAGTGTAAAGTATTCCATTGTCCCACCCTGCTCCTGGACCACAGCTCAGCCTCCTCCACACACACAGAGCAACAGATCTGCACTACCCCAGAAAATTAACCACAAGTTACCCCAGGCCACAGCCTCAGTGGTGTTTGGAGGAGGATGAAACATTTATCTGGAAGACAAGGATGTACACAATTGAATTCTGCACAATTAGTGATAAAGCCCACAAAGATCCACTCATGGGAGCCAGAGCCAGCTGCTCCCTTCCAAGGAAAGCCCCGTGCACCCAGGGTGAGTCACCTCCTGCCAAGGCTCCTGCTCCCCTCCTGCCTTGTGGCTTGGAGGGAACGGCTGTCACCTCCTCCCACGGACCTCAGCTGATCTTTTTCTCTTTATAGTGCACCAGAGAGATGAAAACCCCTGTGCTGGTGTCCACAAGTTGCTCCTCCCTGGCATGGTTCAATCTAGGAACAGTTCTGTTTCTCCTCTGTGAGAAGAGGACCCTCTTTGACCCTGGACACACCAGAAAGCGTGAGCCTTTAGCTCTCTGAAGGAACTCTATAGTAGTGTGGAGCCAGCAGCACACACTCTAGTACTCATTAGAGCTTGGAGAGCTTTGTATAACACAAACAGACTGACAACCTGGAAATAAACCTCTAACATCCTCATCCTGCACACAGAGAAGCTTAATATATATGTCACAGCCTGTGCCTATAGTCTGACACTATATCACAGCAGATGGGATCCTGCTAAGCATCCTTGGGATCAGCACTGCAGAAAACAAAAGGGTGGGAAAGGCCCCAGCACCCTCTTTCTTTTCCATTACACACATCTCATACAGGAAAGGTGCCTTTGGACAGAGATGTTCCTGGAATAGCCAGGATATAAACACAAAATGCCAGAAATATAAACACAAGCAGGATGTTGCACTGGAGCTCAGCCACCTCAGCAAGGGTCTCCCACCACCCTGGGGAGCTGCCCAGTCTGCAGGCAGAAGAAATTCCTTGCACACCCCCAGATGTTTGACATGTCCTTTCCCTGTAATATTCATTTCCCACAGTGGCTTACACAGTCCCTGCCAGGGAATATCAGAGATTTCTGTCATTAATTGTCCTTTTGTCCAGGATAGGATTTAACTGGAAATTATTTGTTTAAAAAGGAGGAAAATTTATTGGCACATCGAGGAGGTCTCTGTGCTTTATTTGTCTTGTGTATATAATTTACTGTAAATCAAAATATTCAGATGATTGGAGTAAGTTACTGGCCTCTGCCTGCCAGCCAGGAAGTTCAGCAGCCTGTGGTGGGGTCAGTACCTTTCCATGGCTTCTTACTTTTGATTTTTTCCAGAGGAAACAACTCAGCACAAGTCTATTTCCTAATCCACAATCTTCTACCAGAGTCCACACAAATGTTTCTAAAACCCAAGGGGACACATCACCAGCTCCTCTCAGCCTGCACTGCCTAAAGAGCTGCTCTGCATCCAGATGCTTTGTTTTCTACAAATTTTCTACCCCCTTACCCCTCCTCCTTTGGCTTTTCCCAACTCAGCTCCTGCTGGGGAGAGCAGCACAGAGCTGCACCTCTGAGCCCTTCTCGGAGCTGAGCTGCCTCCTGTGATTTCCCAAGCTGGCTGCTACCTTCCAGGAAAAGCTTCACCATCTGAGGCTTTCCAGGAGCTCTTGTCTTTGCCAAATCTCACGTTCCTGGAGTTCCAAACTTTCCCTGACTTCTCTTGCACTTTCCCATCTCCCAGCACTGCAGCCTTTAATAACTGCTGCTTACCCCCATGTACACACAGAATGTCAGAGACCTCTTGCCATTTCCTGACTCATTACTCACTCCTTGGCTCTGCACAGCCCACTTAGGGAATTTTGGAGTTTCTGAGTGTCCCTGGTTGCTGCCTGACCCGTGCAGCCCTGTGAGCCTGGTCGAGGTGGCCCTGTGGCAGGTCAGCCATCAGGTCTGAAGAGTTTCCAGTGCCTCCTTCCTCTTCAGAGCGTGCCAACAATGATGTTTGCCAGCCACAGGCTCTGCAGGTATCACATCAGCCACTTCCCAGGGCACAGAGGCACAGAGCACAGCAGTCCATGCCACCAGGAATGCCCCTGCACTCTTTCAGCTCAAGTCCAGCTGCTTTCCCACACTCCTTGCGCAATCCACACAGGCTGCACCCTTTCCAGACAACTCACATGGAGGGTGTTACCCCATACAGCCCCACAGAGGCTCCACAGCCATTGCACAGGGTCAGGGTTTGAGGCTCTCCTGTGCTCAAGGCTTTGCAGAAGTGGTGAGTTTCCCTATGACCCAGAGGCCCCTGCAAATCTGACGATGCTCCACCACTGCATCCCAAAATGCACCCTCAAATTTCTGCAGAGGCTTTGGAAAAATGGAACATGCTGAACTCAGAGCCTGCCCCATGGACAGCAGGGGCCTTTTGTTGAGAGGGATTAGTGCAAGGGGGCTGGAGAGGGAATCCTGCCCCAAAAACCAGAGAACTTTGTCCATCCATGGCCCTTCCCACCCTGAGACTTCCTGATGAAAGATCCCTCACAGAGCAGAGCCAAGCGAGGGGCCCTGTAATAAATCAACCCCTCAGAGACTTCGGCTGACGCAGACATTCCTGAGCAGATTTAAATCTTGTTTGTGAGGAGGGATCCCTCCACATCCATGCTCTGCACACTCCAGACACTAGAGAAGCATCTGGCAGCCAGTCCACGGCTCAGCTACCCCAGACACATCACAGGGCTGCTGATCAGCAGGAAAACTCTCTGGTTCCAGCAGATCATAAGCTTATTAAAGATAGATTTGTGCTTTGGTCTGCAGAGATAAACAGATCAAAGGCATTTTGGTCTGTGTGCCAGTGCCACTGCGTCCCCGTTTGGCAGAGAGGGAGGCTGGGATGTGCTCTCCATTCCCAGTACAGGGCATTGGGGGAGCTCAGCCCGGCTGGGGGAGCAGCAGGGAGTGTGCCCAGGGCCACATCCAGGCTGTAATAAGCCCATTCTTGGCTGTTTGCATGGGGAACTTGGAAGCACCTCCCTCACAGGACTCCCCAGGCTGCTCTCCCCAGCCCCGCAGAGCCAGGGGGTGGCCAAGCTTTGCTGGAGTTCTGCTGCCAGCCCGGGATCTGCCCTGCTCAGGAGGAACAGCTAAAAGGGAAAACAGCTCCTTGCACAGCTGGCCCAGCAGCTGATATTTGCATAGTGCTTTGAGACCCGCAGATGAAAGATTTGAGAGACACGAAAGGCTGTCACTGCCTGTTTGTCATTTCGTGGTTCCTCCCTGCTATCGCACGCAAAGGAGACACCCTTCAGGAGAGGAGAGAGCAGCTTGAGGGAAAGATGAAACAGTGAAGGCTTTTCCTGCCATGTCCCCTTGCACAAGGAGCACATCTGCACCCCAGAGCTGGCTGGGCTCCAGCTCCCTCCACCCATTTAACAGTCACCCAACCTTTGTCCTTATCTGTCCCCAGTTCAACACAAAAGTCACCATCCTCCCTGAGCCTCCCTGATATCCTCCAGGCTCAGCTGTGCTTGCTCTCAGGGGGCTCACATGAATTGCAAAGCCAAAAATTGGGAATGAGTGACAGCATCAGAGCTCCCTAAAACAGGCAAGTGTGTGCCTGCAGAAGAGAGCCGGGAGGGAGGGAAGGAACCTTGGCACATGGCAAAGCAGCAGCAAGGGCCCTGAAACTTCAGGTGCGTGAGGAAGGTGAGGGTAACACTCAAGAAAGCAGCAGCGGGAGGCAGCAGGCATCCCACCCCCCCTGCGTGCCAGGCACGGCTCGGCGGAGCCCGGCACGGCTCGGCGGAGCCCGGCACGCCGTGCGCTCGGAGCCGGGCTCGCTTTGAGCATTTCAAATTTGCCGGATGATAACCTCGGTGTCTGAGCTCGCCCTCTGATCCCACCCACTTCAGGTCTGACTCATGTTGCAGTCACCGCTGCCCGGGTATTGATACGAGAGAACGGAGAGAGGCTGGTTCGAGAGGAGGGAGCGAGCGAGGAGGAGGAGGAGGAGAGCAGAGCAGAGGAGCGGAGCGAGGCAGCGCCGCTCGCAGCGCTCGCTGCCCCAGCCACAGCACCGGGGCAAAGTTGGAGTCGCTGCAGCCACTGAAGCCTCCCACACGCCCAGGGGCTCTGAGAAAGCAGCACCTTTCCCAGGTAATGCTTTTGCCTTACTTCTTGCTGAGTTGTTACGCTGCTAAAATACTTTTTAGGTGAGATTCAGGAGGGTTGGTGGGTCCCTGCTGAGTGGGATCCTGCATTGGGACAGCTGGGTCGGGCGAGAGGGTGTCACTTGTCTGGTGCTGGTGCCATCAGCATCCTGTGGTGGCTGAGTGCAGGCCGGTTTGGGGACTTTTTTGGCTGTTGCTGGTGGGGACAGCTGGATCCGAGAACATCAGAGGAAGGACACGGGTGCAGCGTGCCCAGGCAGAGCCCTGCACGTCTGTGGTGTGCAGCCTCTCTGCCCAAGCAGCCTCCCCACAGGGGCTGCTGCTGACTTCTCACACCGACCTGCCCGAGCCTTTTCCCTGGGCACTCCAGCCCTTCCATCCAGCCCTGCACGCCCTGGCAGTGGGGGAATCTGCTGGGAATCTGCCCATCCCAGGGCATGGCCAGATCTGTGGGCAGGACACCCCCGGGCTGGGCTGCAGCACAGGAGGGCTGGGCAGTGCCAGGGGTGCCCCGTGCTCCCTGTCCCTGTCCAGAATCAGCTTCAGCAGGAGCCTGAATCCCAGAAACTCAGGCAGCTCCAAGCACACCCATGAGCCCAACTCCTCTGTTTTCAGTTTCACCTTTTCTGGACACTGTCTGCCGAGCAAACTTTCGAAATGCTGACTGATCTGTGCATTTCCACATTGGTCTTCACATTTCCTGATTTCAGGAGTCCTGAACAGCTTCTCACCCACAGAGCTTCTTCCCTTTCCTCCTGGGGAAGCATGACAGAGAGCTGGTGGCAGTGATGGGAATTTTGTCCTGGCTCCCCCAGCCCTTCTGCTCATGCCAGAGGCAATAATTGCTGCTTTGGTACCAGACACCACACTGGGATAGGGCAGAGAGAGCACCAAGTTCTGGAGAAGCCCAAAGAACAGGGACAGAAGTGTCTGGGGATGCAGCCAGGCAAGACAGCAGTGTCCCCTTGAGTTTGTCCTCTCCCACATTGCCTTCAAGTCCTACCTGTGACAAATTTGCTGTTGTCCCATTGTGAATCAGGCTTATGAGCCTGGCAGGAGATCAAGAAACCCATTCCCAGCTTGGGAGTTTTGCAATTCCCACCATCAGACCTCAGGCATCCTGTCTCAGACCAGAAGAATCCCCCACACTCCTTCCCATCTCTTGGCTGAAATACCTCTCCCAGCATGCCCAGATGTGTCATCTCAGGAAGGAGTTGAATATAATTCTAGAAAAAGCCATGATGCTCTGCTGCGAGCTCTGCATGACCAAGGGAATGCACTTTGCTCCCAAGTGCAAAGAGCTTTTTCTGCCTGCTCTTTTCTCGGAAAGAAGCTATCATGAGAGGCAGGGGAACATTTCAGGTCTGCAAGGGCACAGCCCTCCTGTCCCTAGGACAGAGCTAAAAGGCTTCATGTGGTGCTTCTCCTGAGCCCCCAGCCACCTCTGTCCTTTCCAGAAGTGGGAAATACTTCCCAAAGAGAGGCTGCCACATTCAGGCACCTCCTGAGTGCTCCTCTCGAGTCGTGTCTGCTCATGGTGCCAATGTACCCGGGCTTTTAACAGGTTCAAAACAAACCTGTTATGCCAGGAGTAGAAGCACAGGAAGGGAGAGCAGCCAATGCATTCCCTACCAGAGCCAGCACTGCATCCCATTAATCTTACTGCAAAAGTGCACCAAGTGCTGGAATTAATGATGTTGGAGGAAAGGATGCTGAGAGATGGGGAGGGGGAATAAAAGGGTAAAACGCAACAGAAATTTCCCATTAATAAATCACAACCCACTCCCCAGAGGAGATAAATGCCATTTTAAAGAGGAAAACGGTGGATCAAATGCAACATGGACTGCAACAGCGAAGAAAATATCTGTTCAGGCAAGAGAAAGCAGAAATTATTATGAGAATTGTAAAGAGGATAATGGGGAGACGATAGGATATTACAGCGGAAAGATCATTAATGCACCAGAGAAGGCTATTAACAGAGTTTCTTAAAGATCAGCCTAGAGGTAAATTTTATTTAATGGTTTTCATTAGTGATCTTGACTCAGAAAACTAGGGCTTCTTTAAGAGAAATGTACTGGTGAGAAACTTGGGAAAAGTTCTGCACTGGACAAGGGACTAAGTACTAGAGGAGAAGAATCAGAGGATCTGTAGATAAATAGAAACACATCGGGCTGGCACAAGCTCACAGGCTTAGCAAAAAGCAAAAATTGCTGCTCTAAGCAGCTGAAAACACCATAGGAAAAATATCTGGCTTTTGGAAAACCCCAGGATGAGTGCAACAACAAATACAACCTGAAAAGTCTTCACAGCAGAGATAGTGTCAATCAGAACACCAGTGCCATGGAAAAGGCATGAGAAAGATGACCCAGAAGCTGTGCCCTGCTCTGGTTCCTTCAATGTCAGGAGGGTGATTTTGAACCACAAACAGGTCCAGGCTGTGATAATGAGGATAAGCAGGTAAATGTAAAAGCTGCCTGGTGAGACAGGGCAGGAAAGGTGTCATTTATTCCGGCTGTTGCTGGAAAGACTGCCATGGGAAACAGCTGCTCCACTCGTACATCGAGGAGGAAATCAACTCACTCTGCCAAAACACAACAGGAGCAGAGGACACAGGTAGTGAAGGTGGCTGTGAGTGACCTGGGCACAAAGCCAGGAGCACATGTGGAGTCACAGAGAGCCGATGCTCCAGGAGAGAGCTCTGAGCTGGATGCATGGTCTGTGTCCTGCTGGCAGTGAGCTGACAGCCCCCCAGCTGTACCAGCCCTCCAGCCTGCTCTTCCTGCAAAGCCATGTCCAGAGGCTGTGCTCTCCTGGGGGAGCGTTTCCATGAGATGATTTGGCTGGGGGATATGGGAAGGTGTCCCACACCTCCACCACAGTCAGGGTTGCAGCATCACACATCCCAGCTGACAGGAGGCAGATCCTGCCCCATTGCATGGAGGAACATCCCAAGGGTTTGCAGGCAGCTGAGCCCTGCAGAGTCCCCAGCACTACCTGAGCTCCTCTGCAGGGACGGGGACACCTCTGTCCCCTTGCAAGTGGCCATTCCTTGCCCTGAGCTAATCTGAAAAAGAAATAAGGAGCAAAACTCCTTCTGGGCACATCTTCATGGCAGGGCTGCACCAGGAGCTGCCCTGGCAGCCTGGCAGGAGCTGAAGTGCCCAGAGCTGGGTCCCACCAGCAGAGCCCATGTGAGCTGGGAGAGCCAGAGGCGGGAGCAGGTTGTTGGTGTGTGGTGAAGCAGCCACGTAGGAGGCTGCCATCCACCCACAGCATTTTCTAAGTGTGCTACTCCCCCTATAATTTAATCTGCCATTTCCATATGTTGGGAGCAATGAAAGCACATCCCTTTCACTTGGAAATACCCTTCTGTGGGAACAACCTGTTCTCCTCGCTGCCGTCAGTGGGCAGGCAGCGCTCAGCTTGTTCCACACTCCTTTTGTGAGTGAACAAAGAGCTTTCCATGGCAAGAGCCTGTGCTGCAGCTGGAGGTGAGGAACTGCTCCACACGCTGCTGCTGCCGTGTCTGAAAGCTTCACATCCCTCTCCCAGCAGCCTCAATCCCAGCACCCAAACTCAGAGGGCTTCCTGTCTGCCAAGGAGTTTGCTCTGCTCAGCAAAAGGCTTCCCATGGGCTGGGTTGTGGCTTGTTGTTTGCTTTCCATGCCTTTAGAAGCAGCAGGGCTGTGAGAGTCGCCTCTAATCTCAGTGGTCCAGTCCCAATCTCTCCCCTGCATGGCTCCTGGCAATCAGGGATTGTTTACTCATGCAGTCTCCCTGGAATACTCCCTCATGTGGCCCCCATGCCTTTAGACTTCAATCAAAGACATAAATCATCTGAAGAATATTTCAACCTGCACCACATTGTTATCTTGTTGATGCAGGGGAAGTTTAAAAATCTCACCTTTGTCCTCTGACAATGCTGGATCTTTTCCTTTCCTGGAGTTTCTTCTGATCGCTCCATCTCTGCAGCCTGTTGCAGCTCTGCCTTCCTGCACAATCCTGGGCACCACCAGGGAGGCTTCCCTGCTGCTCCACGGGGTGCAGGGAGCCTGCAGAGCTGGGTCCTGCACCACCCACAGGGACCAGCACATTGAGGAGGATGGGGAGACCCTTCAGATCATCTGGGAGACCACAGCTTGGACACAGGCAGATCCATGAGGGTCAGCAAGTCAGTCCAGCTCCTCAGCCGTTCCCAGCCCTCTTTCTTGTCCCTGCACTGCCTCAATTCCCCTTTAGGTATCTTCCCAACAGGGATATTGCTTCCAATCAAGGACCCAAGGAACCTTTGAGTCTAGTAGTGGCAGGGTCTTGAGATCACCAAAACCAGCAGCTCATTTTAAGTTAGAGTGGTTTGCTCTGTTGTTTCTTCCCTGGCAACATGTGGCGTTTTGTTATTTGTATCCAGACAGAAAACAGCCAGGAAAAATCAGCCTGCAAGGGAAATTCTTCTTCCCTTCCCAGGACCCAGAGCAGAGTGTGGATTTCCCATACAGGTTACAGGAGCTGCTGTGATTTGTGATATGGCAGGATGGCTGCTGCAAAGCACAGACACAAGGACAAAGTTTAATGAGATCGGCAGCCGCAGCCAAGATTCAGAAATTACGTAGTTGTGACTAATTTTGCTGAACTGCATAAGAACTGCTATCTCAGGAAAATTGTTTCCTCATATCCTCCTCGTTCTCATGTTTATTGTAAGCCTATAGGAAGATGACAATTTTAAAATCCCTGCTCTTCTCTCAACATCCCTCCATGACATGGGCACCCCTAGGGCTGGGAGAGCCCAGCTGGCAGGTACAGGGGTGCCTGGCTGCCAAAGGACTTTCAGTTTGGGTTTAAATGGGCTGGAGCAGCCAGAGAGGATCAGACACCCTGCTTCTGGAAGGGTTTGAGGGGAAGCTCAGAGGGTCTTTGCCCACTGCAGCTCTGACTTGATGCTTTTATAGAATCACAAAATGGTTTGGAAGGCATCTTACAGATTTCATTCCACCTCTCTGCCAAGGACAGGGACATCTTCTGCAACACCAGGCTGCTCAGAGCCTTATCCAGCCTGGAGTTGAACATTTCCAGGGATGGGGCAGCCACAGCTTCTCTGGGCAATCTGTGCCAGGACCTCACCAGACACTTTCTTTTGCAGGTTGTCCTTGGGAGGTGGCAAAGCTCTGTCCCTGCTGGAGCACTGCTGACCACTGTCACCAACCAAACATGCAGAGGGCATGAGAGCCCACAGGACCTGACCCAATGGTCACTCAGAGGAAAAGAGAAGGCAAGAAAGGAAAAGAAGCAGTTGAGATCCACCAGCAGCTGCCACAGGGCATCGGCTCCAGCACTGAGCTCCCAGAGAGGGCCAACAGGCACAAATGAGTTGCAGTGCCACATCTTTCCCAGACCATGTCATTCCCAGCACACAAGGCTGAACGTGTAAAGTGACTCTGCAATGTTCTCCAAGGTCCCTGTAGAACAAGGATCACTTTGGGAAGAGCTCTAGGCCTGCCTGGTCCAGGCTCACTCCAAGCAGCTTTGGAGCTGATGAGAGCAGGACTGCTCCATCCTTGCAGTGACACCATGGATCCATGTTACAACCACACAAGCTCTCAAAAAAGCATGGACCCCCCCCTGCAGCTGCTGGTCGGGTTCTTTCTGGGCATCCTCATCGTGATCACTCTCTGTGGTAACATCATTGTCTGCCTGGCCGTCACCCTGGACCGGCGGCTGCGGAGCGTGACAAACCGCATCATCGTCTCCCTGGCCATCACAGACCTGCTGCTGGGGCTGCTGGTGCTGCCCTTCTCTGCTTTCTATGAGCTCACCAAGGAGTGGCCCTTTGGCAGCGTTTTGTGCAACATCTACACCAGCCTGGACGTCATGCTGTGCACGGCCTCCATCCTCAACCTCCTCATGATCAGCCTGGACCGCTACTTTGCCATCACCACCCCGCTCCGCTACGGCCAGGTGGTCACTCCCTCCCGGGTGGCCGTGGGCTTAGCTGTCATCTGGACCGTTTCACTGATGGTCTCCTTCCTACCCATCCACCTGGGCTGGAACACCAAGGGGACAGCAGTGGAAAACACAGGCCCCACCTGCAGCAAGGAGTGCACGCTGGCAGTGAACCTTGTGTACGGGTTGGTGGACAGCTTGCTCACCTTCTACATCCCTCTGGTCATCATGTGCATCACCTACTACCGGATACTCAGGATAGCCAGGGAGCAAGCCAAGAGGATAAACCACACGTGGGGCAACGCGCCCGTGCCCCCCATGGTGAAGGAGCACAAAGCCACCGTGACACTGGCAGTGGTGCTGGGAGCCTTCATCATCTGCTGGTTCCCCTACTTCACCCTCTTCACCTACCGGGGCGTGTGGGGGGACAGCCAGGTCAAAGGCACACCCATGTCCATTGTGCTCTGGCTGGGCTATGCCAACTCAGCCCTGAACCCCATCCTCTATGGGACACTCAACAAGGATTTCCGAGTGGCCTACCAGAACTTGCTGCACTGCTGCAGGACGGGACACCCCAGGAACTCCCACCTGCCTCCCCTGCAGAAGGCCCAGCCCAGGGGCAGGCAGGGCCAGGGCAGGCAGGAGGGCAAACCCTTGAAGCTGGAGGTGAGGAACGAGAAGGGGACTCTGCTCACTGATGGAGCCCTCAAGAGGTAAGAGCCTTCTTACACTCGGGACTTTGATGGTAGGTCTGGCCCCAGAGAGGAAGGCAGAGGTGGGGAGCCCACATTGTCCATGGACTTTAAGCAAAAAACTGATGCCCCAGCTGGAGATCCTTGCCCAGGCAACTCCTAAGTTCAGCCACTCAGAAATTCCTCACCACCCATAAGAACCCAGCTTGCATCCCCTCCATGCTGGCAGCACAGCTCCAGGGACTCCAGCTTCCCACATGGCTGGGCCTCCCCTGGAATTGCCACCGCTCACAGGGAGCACAAAATGTCCCCTGGCTTTTCTGGGTAATGGGGACAGTTGCCACCAGAATTTGCCTTACAGAATGGGGTGAAGCTTTTAGCTGGGGCTGCCCCCCAAAATCAGCTGTGTCCCTGTGAGGAACGGACACCAAATTCTGGGCACAGAGCAGAGCTTCAGGGGCCAGGAAAGGCGGCAGAAGGGAAGATGGGAATTAGTCCTGGGGCACAGTCAGAGCACCTGCAGCCAGGCTGGGAGTCCCTGCAGGAGCCAAGGTCTGGGTTCCCAGCTCCCTGCAGAGCAGCTCAGCCACTTCCCTCCCCGTCTGAGCCACACACCCTCAGCATTTCAGCCACCAGTTTCCATCAGCAGTGAATTCAGCCAACAGCAAGTTCCATTCCCATCTCTGGAAAGGGGCAGGAGTAGCCCAAATTAGGCTGGCAGATATTTTTAGAAATACAAATGCCCATGTAAAGTTAGAGCAAAAAAATCCCTCAGTGCCACCCCAAGCGTGTTACG
Organism: Agelaius tricolor; assembly: GCF_023055355.1. NCBI lineage: Eukaryota > Metazoa > Chordata > Aves > Passeriformes > Icteridae > Agelaius > Agelaius tricolor. The sequence goes on from NW_027269278.1 coordinate 15,320,120, forward strand.
AGGGACAGCCCCAGCAAAGGGTGTGGTGAGGGAGCAGGATGGGAGCAAAGTGGGCAAGTTCTATGCCAGGCTGCCTCCCCAGCCCCTTCCCTGGGCACCCACATCCTCACAGGGCTGTGCCACCCTCTCACTGCCTCACTCCAAGGTGTTCGCCCAGCCAAGCACAAGGAGAGCGGAGAGGCAGGCTGTCAATCTGCTGCTCCTGAGATAATCTAACCTCTAAGCAGTGCCTGATAAGCAGCCCAGAAACTTTCCATCCATAGATAAGGAGTCCTTTGATTCCCTGTTCCCAGCGTGCCGGCAGAGGAGCCGCGCTCGGCTCGCGCGCTCTCCCGGCACGTGCCCTTGATCCTGCCCCAGAAAGAGTCTTAAGCCACCGAAAGGAGAACTCAGGGAGGTGAACCAAAGTTCAGAGCCATCCAAAAGGCTGATCCAGCATCGTGCCTCCCCCAGGGCACCAATGTGACTGTACCCAAGGGAGGGGTGCAGAAAAGGAGATACAGAGGGATGGATTAACAGGAACAAATACAAGAATGCAGCTCCTGGGGCTGCCTTTTTCCATTTCCAAGGAATTAATGAGGAGCCCAAAGTTACAGCGTTTGGCAAATTGTGTTGTGTATAAAAACATATGGAAAATGTGTCTAAGGTGGTGGGGGTGTTTCTGCAAACATACAGAGACAAAGGGAGCTCTCCTGTTTACTCACACAGAAGTGCAGCCCCTGGGCAAAGCAGGAGCTCTGTGCTGAGGCTCTGCAGCTGAACCAGGAGAGCTCAGGGGGAACAGGCTGTTGGGACTTCCCTGCACAGCCAAGAGAGAACAGAATATAATGTCAGTGTCCTCTCAAAATGCTGACTTACCACAAAGGGACAATAATGACTTGGAGGGAGATTAAAGGGGAAGAAAAATGGGTTTCTGTTCCTCAGGCAGAGGGCAGGGTCACTGATTTCCTGGCTTTTACCCTCACAGCTTTTCCGGGTAGAAAAGATTCTTTCCCTGGTTCCCCACAGGAAACACTCAAGTAAGGGGATGTTTCCTGACCTTTCTAAATCCAGCGAGCTCCACCCCATCCTCCACAGTATCACCACTGTGGTTTCCACTCACAATCAGATAAGAGTTGCTCGAGCACCTGCTTTTACTTTCTCTCCTTCTCTTCGTAGCCCTCTCACCTCACAGCAATCATGCACCAATGATCATATGTGGCCCCTTCCAGTCCTTTTTTCCACAGTCAGATGCACCAAGATCTGCTGTTGGCAGATGATCAACTAATGCCACACAAGACAGGTGAGCACAGGATTTACCTGTTCACCAAAAACGTGGCAGCCAATTTCACCCACAGCACAAACCAAGCTGGTTCCTCTCTGCAGAGTCTTCAGAGTCATCTGCCCTGAACATGTTAACAGGAAAAGACCAACATAAATCATTCCAAAAACTCATAACCCCCCAGACAGGAACACCCAGAGCTCAGAAGAGCTCTGCTCAGAAAAGCTCCGTGGGATCATTCAAGGGAAAACAGAATTTTGAACTGTTGCCCTTAATAACAATGTTCTTTTCAGTTATGAGGCATAGGGAAAAGACTAACAAACAAGAGTGGAAATACTGGAGCACTGCAGCCAGTCTCAAGGGTCACTCAGAGCCTCAGTCATGAGCAGGGCAGGGAATCAAAAGCCACAGGACCTCCACAGCAGCTGGGGGCTGGAGGGCACTTCCATCAGTGAGGACCAGGTAGGGCTGAGAGTACAGGACCAAGCAGAGATGCAAGGGGAAGACAGCTGCTCCCATTTCCACATCAGACATCAGAGAGGAAGGCAACTCGCACAAAACCAGTAAAGAAAACCAGAGGACCTCAGGAACCTGTTTCAGTGCAGTGGGACAGGGCTCTGAAGAGAATTGGTGCTTGGCTTGCTCTGTAGGCTCTGAGACCAGACCCTGATGTTCAGAGAGATTAAAATTCCATTAGAGGGAGCATTCAGCACTAACTGGATGTGCTGGGGAAGAAAACTCTGGAGCTGAATGAGTGGCTGTGGATCCATTCTTGCATGCCATCTGTGCTTAGAGCAGCATGGGACAGGACATGGCCACAATATATGGGCAGAGAAGAAGCCAGTTCCCACTGGAAAGGGTCCCTGTCCTGGTCACAACACGCCTGCCCCAGCTGCCAGCCTCAGGCAGACACTTCCAGGTGCTCCACAGAGCAAAGCCAGGCTCAAGCAGGCTGGCCCTGACAGACTGGACTGTTCTTTCTCTCTCTTCATGTGCAATTTTACCTTTCCAGCACTGGAGCCTTCCTGTGAGTCTCAGCCAGCCCACTGCCCTAGGACCCACATCTCCCAGCCTTCAACTCCTGGCTGCCCTCTTCCAAAATCTTGTCTGTGAGGTTGAAAAGACAACGCTCAGCTTTCCTCAGCGCAAAACTCGACAGCAGAGGCAAGAGCTGCAGGGTGAGTACAAGGCCAGGGTCCCTGGTGAAAATGAGGGAGCTCTCCCTGCTGTGGCATCCACTGCAGTTTTCCTGGTGCAGGTATCCCTTCCTGGTGGTGCCTGGTGCAAAGGGTGATACCATCAGAGAGGAATCCTCACCCTTTTATCCATCACTGGTTGCTTTCCAAGCAAGTCCCAAGCCCAGGGGAGGTGCACAGAGCTGGGCCCCCCTCTGCGGCTGCCCTGGAGTTTTGGGATTATAGAATCAGCCTGAAAGATGCTGCATCCTGCCTGCTCCTCATGCACTGCAGAGGCAGCTGCATTCAGACCATGAATTTCCAGCACACTTCATTTTCATGCAAGCCTACATCCCCAGAAATTGCCAGCAGCTTTGGCGGAGATGCTGGCAGGGCTCCCGAGGTGAAGAGCTGATGCTGCACCAGGCATTGCTGCTCTCTCCAAGTGGTGCTGGGCTGGAGGCCACGACTGCCATGCATGGGGATGCCTCTCAGCTCCAGAGAGCCACTTTGTGCAGCCCTTCTCAGGAGAAGTCAGGCAAGGTCACCCTGACCTCCACATGCTCTCCCCTCCAATGCTGCCTGCTGATAACCTGGGCTCTCCATATTGACTGAGCCCTGGGGGGAAATAGAGTCACCCACGTGCTGGAAGCTGGGCACACTTTGTCCCTGCTGCACCCTGAGCACTTCCAGCCTCAGCCAAGGTCACAGCAATTACAGGAGCTGGTGCTGTGTGCCCACACACAGAGCTGGGGTGCGGGGGCCTGTACCCAGGGGTGCACCATAAACCTGCCCTGCTCAGAGGTACCCCCTGTGAATCACCCTGGAAATGCCATTGCCCATCAGCAGAAGGAGAAGCAGAGGACTGGAGGCTGCAGGTGCTGTTCTTTGGGGAGAAGGCATCACTGCTGCCCTGCAGCAGGAACAGAGTGAACCTTCCAGTCTGGAAACCACAAAGCACAAAGTGAAGGTCCCCAGGGCAGGCACAGTGCAGACACAAGGCAGAGTCATCTCTGCTGCTGTCACTGCCCAGCAGCAGGGGCAGAGGGGACACCAATTCCAGCTCTTCTGCTTCATGCTTTCTGTCCCTGTGCATATGTTCTAAGACACATGTAGTTTCTGTGAGGTAAAAGCAAAATGCCAGCCATCCCCTGAGAGGATGCTGATCTAATCAGCAGAATGAAGCAGAGGTCTGGGGGAGAGGTTTGCAGGAGATCTGAGGTCTTGGTGTGACCACAGATTTCCTCTCTGCACCATGGGGGTGGGGACAGGAAATACCACCTCATACAGGACACCCAACCAAAGAGCTCCTGACCAAAAAATTCCCTGACCCACAGCAGGGAGAGGGGCCATGGGAGAGGCAGCACCCAGGAGCAGAGCACTGCCAGCTCCAGGACATCAACTTTTGCCAGGCTACAACTCTGACAGCTCAGCCCTGCTGCTGCTAGCTGGCCTGAGGGACAGGAAGAGCAGGCAGAGAAAGCCACAAAGCAGAGTGATATTGCTCAGAGGGGCGTTGGGTGACAGGTCTTGGGGTGATGCAAGCCTGCTCAGCTCTGCCCAATTGCCAGCACTCAGCATTTAGTCGAGGATGCCAAGAGCATCCTCACAGCATCACATCACAGTCCTGCCCTGGGTGCTGAGGGCAGCACCCCTTACGCTGGAGAGCAGGAGAGGGGGGAAATGGACCCATCTGCATCTTGCAAAGTCACTGATCACCCTCTCTGTTCCCCTGCAGGATCCCTGCTCTGGCAGATGGCATCACTCCATCCCCAAACTCTGCTGGAGAGGCCTCTGCTGCCCAGGCTTCTTCCCAGGGAGGTGCTGGGTTAGAAGAGCCCTCAGAGGAGCTGCAGAAGAACATCTCCCCATCCTGTGGGGAGTGGCACTTTCAGCATCAAGCCCCACAGCAGCACAAGAGAGGCCTGGGGAGCTGGGTCAGGAAGCAGTGCAAGCCTTGGCAGGGCAGGGCAGGGCTGGGAGTGCCCTCTCCAGAGCCCTGGCAGTGGCTCAGGCTGCAGGGGGAAGGAGCTGCTGTTGAGGTCGTGGTGCCAGGCAGACCAGCCTAGGGTGGAGAAAGACAACACAGGCACCACCTTCCCTGGTGTCCTAGGGAAGTACCCACCCCTCAGAGGGGCCCTGGAAGATGGGGTGACATGGCAAGAGGGCTCAGCGTGGTGGATGTTGGCAGCCACGAGTGCTGAATATCTGTGCACAGGACATCCCAGGCCCTCAGCATCCACACTGGGGCAAGGCTGCTTCCCATCCCTGGGGCTGTCCCTACACCACATCCCCTGTCCCAGCCCTAGTGCCAGGCAAAGAGAAGCCCCTGGAGCCTGCTGGGGAGGCACTGAGCAGCCAGGGCTTGCCCAAGGCTCTGCCCTCCTGAGAAGCTCAACATGAAGGCTCCCAAAAGAGAAGATTTCTGCACGGGTTTGGGGCAGAAACAATCAGTGGTATATAAAAAAAAATCTATTTAAGACAGAAGGAAAATGAGATATTTGATTTCTGTGGGTGTGCTTTGTCCTGGGAAGAGCCTCCCTGCCCTGCTCCATCCTGCTGTCCCATCCCCATCCCTCTGCTGGGACAGAACCTGGACACACAGCACAAACACCCAAAACAGAGGCACAGCTACCCTGGGCAAGGCTGGCACCCCCCGGAGCACATCTTGGTGATCCCTCCTGGTCCCTGAGCTGATGGAGCAGGGGACACTTTGCCGTCCCCCAGGGGCGGGCTCGGAGCGGCCCCGAGCTCCGGCCACACCCAGGGCATCACCCACTGCCACCACCCACGGCGGGGCCGGGCTCCCCGACCCGGCACAGCGCACCCCAATCGTCACTGCAGGACATGGGACAACACAAGCTCACACCGCTGCTCTCAAGGGGAAGAAAAGGGAAAGTTTATTTTCTGAGTCCTACATTTATAGTTTTCCAAAAGTGACAGTGGATTAGAGGGTGAAAGTGCCACCTCTCCAATGACACCGGGCAAACCAACAGCCCGTCAAATTCCTCCTCCTCCATAAAAGGATGCAAACCAATAAGTTATTTACAGAAGGTGTGTGAGAAAGTTTGCTACAAGAATGTAAACATCAGAAGGCTTAGAAAATCTTAAAAAATCAGGGTGACACGCAATCACTCCCCCCAACTCCCCAACACCTCCTGAGCCACCCCAGCGCTGGGTGTCACCACCTGCCACCAGCACCTCCGTGGGTTTCCCCTTTCCACCACTGATTAGGGGTTACAGAGAGCAGTTGGCTCCCAAAGAGCAAGGAAAGCTGAGAGGGGGGAGCATTGCAGCCCCAGTGCCCCCAGCACAGCCAGATCCCACCAAACATCAGCAGGCAAGGAAACCTCCCCAGCACGGTGATGCCCTGGCTGGCAAGGTCCCCTCCTGCGGCCTTGGGGTGAGGAGCGATGAAACTCCTGGGCTGAGCCCCCAGAGCAGATGGAGAAATTGCCTCATCAGCAGCTTTGGAGAGCAGCAGGAGCTGGGTCCCTGCACAGGGGGAGCTTTTCCCTTTTCCTCCCCAAACAAACCCGGCAGGAGCAGGCCAGGAGCATCCACGCTTCTGCTCCAGCTCCGGGAGGAACTGGCAAACACACACCCAAACCCCTGCCACCTATGATAACAATTAGAGGCTTATCTAATTGCAAAAATAATTGCAATTGAAGTGTTTAATTACCATACTAAGCAGGAAGAGCCGTTTCCTACTGTTCCAGTAGCACTCCCGATCTATCAAACAAGGTTTGGGGCTTGTTTGGGTGCTGGGCTTTTTGGGTTTTTTTTCGGTTTTCTTTTTTTGATTATTAGATTGCAGCCCCAGGGGATGAAGAGATTTGCTAATTAGGGTCTTGGAGAACAGCTACCAATTCACAAACACTTGCTTTTAATTTCAATACTAACGAGGCTGGAAGGGGGAGAAAGCCAAAATGCAGAACATCTGTGGCAGGGCTGGCTGCAGCAGGGCTGACACTGCTCAGGGACCATCCCAGAGACCCCGGGAATGGGCTGGGGTGGGGTTGGCTCGGTGCAAGCCCAGGCAGGGTGGAGCTGCTGCTCTGGGTCGCTGCTGTCACCGCAGCCACCACACGAACTAATCCCAGCATCGATCATCTGTCTAATCCCCTCAGGGACCATCGGCTTTCCCAGTGATGGGCTAATCCTGGTCCTGAGGCAACCGTTCCATCCCCTGGGGGTGCAGCGGCAAGAATTTCTCCAGGTGACATTTGGTTTTGTTCTCCTCTAAACTGACAACAAAAGGGAATTTAATTCTCTCGCCAAGCAGCAATTCTGAGAGGGAAGAGAAACTGCTTAGGAAGCTCCAAACCAACATCTGCTCTCACAGATAGGAAATATCCCCTGCTAGTGGAGGGAGCAGAGGCAGGGCTGGCTGCCAAGTGCACGGGGACATCCCCATCCCCCTGTCCCTGCAGGGGACACAGGAGCTCCACTGCCCCAAATGTGCCACCAAATCCTCACCCGGCTCCAGCAGCCACCCCAGGGACCCACAGAGCCTGGCTGGGCTCCTTCCACCAAACCACCCTTCCTGTCCTTGGCACAGCTCTGGGGAGGGTCCAAAAACCTGCAAAGAGGAGACACAGGGAAGGAGAGAAGCACAGGGGAGGCAGGAGCAGCTGCAGGGCATCCAGGCATCCTGTCCCCCAGGAGCACAGCTGAGATGTGGTGGTTGCCACAGGCCAGAGGCAAAGGAGCATTTTATTTCTTTTAGATAAAAGAGAAACATCAGTAGAATGAGAAAAAAACTGTGTTGGGGCTGTTTTTTTCAGGCTGTCATGTGATTAAACACAGAGGGAACAGAAAGGTAGAGAACAGCCCCGAGCAGTGGAAAATGAGAAACTTTGTGTTAGAAATCTCAAGATTGGATTTTCTGGAATAAAATACATTTTGGGGTCACTCACCCAACAGTTTTGGCTGGAGAATCATGCCTCTGGAAAGGTTATGGAACCCATTTCTTCCCCACTAATCTAAAAATCACATTTCCATGATGAAGCATCCAGAAAGCAAGGACAAGCACTCCCTTCCAGCACGAAGGAGATGTCCATGGGGAAGGCAGCATCAGGTGCCTCCCTGGCCTCAGCTAAACCCTTCCTGCCCAGCATTTCCCCACCAGCAAGAACGCCAAGGCTGGCAGTGCCAGAGGCACAGGCAGACCCCGACACCCCCAGGGTGGTGGCCCCGAGACCAGGAGCATGGTGGTGTCACTGGGATGGTGGCCAAGGGACCAGAGAGAGAGGACAGAGCCACTAGAGGGCACAAGTATGACAGAAACACATCGGGGGACCTCCAGCTTCTGCGGCTCAACAGTCCCAGAGGTCCCCAAAACCCCTCATCACCCCCAGCTCTCCCCCAGCAGGAACAAACCTTCTCCTGGAGGCCCAGGACCCCACCAGGCACAGCTGGCCCTGGAGATCTGGGTGCCCCTGGCCAGGCAGCGAGCTGTGGGTCCTGCAAGGAGCCGTCTGGTCATCGCCAAGGGATGTGTCCAACGTCCTTCTGTCCTTCTGTCCTTTCCTTCTCCTTCCTCCCCAGAGCCTCCTTCAGGCAAGCGCTCCCCTCCCTACTCCTGCAGCCACCACCACTGTCACTGAGACTCTCCCACCAAACCAAACACTTTTGTCAGGGAAACAGCTGCAGAGGCTGCTCTGCTGGATCAGGTGCCCCCGTGTCTCCCAGCAGACAGACATTGTCACATCCTCCTTCCCGTGTGCCACACAGCTTCACCCACGTGTGTGTGCACTGCCTGTGTGGGTTAGCTGTCCTCAGTACAGGATGGGGGTCACAGAGCCCTGTTTCCAAGGTTAGCTGTCCTTAGTGCAGGGTGGGGGTCACAGAGCCCTGTTTCCAGAGCTCACAGAGCCCTGTTCCCAAGGTTAGCTGTCCTCAGTGCAGGATGGGGGTCACAGAGCCCTGTTTCCAGGGTTAGCTGTCCTTAGAGCAGGATGGGATCACAGAGCCCTGTTCCCAAGGTAAGCTGTCCTTAGTGCAGGATGGGGGTCACAGAGCCCTGTTCCCAGAGCTCACAGAGCCCTGTTTCCAGGGTTAGCTGTCTTTGGTGCAGGATGAGAGTCACAGAGCCCTGTTCCCAAGGTAAGCTGTCCTTAGAGCAGGATGGGATCACAGAGCCCTGTTCCCAAGGTCAGCTGTCCTTAGAGCAGGATGGGGGTCACAGAGCCCTGTTTCCAGGGTTAGCTGTCCTCAGTGCAGGATGGGGGTCACAGAGCCCTGTTCCCAGAGCTGTATTCCTGCTCCCCACCCCATGAGCACCCTGGGACTTCTGTGTGGGTGTCGGAGCCGCTCTCAGCACCTGGGCTGCCCCGTCCCTCCACCCAGCCTGGGCGTAGCTGGCAGGTGCTGCCACCCCGGGGGTGTTTGCACAGCTGTCAGGGATGGGTCTGCTCTCCTTGCTCACCGTTCCCATCCCACGGGCAGCACTGATCCCCTCCCTGCCGGCAGGAGCCTGGAGCTGCTGCAGGCAGAGGCAGCAGCGCCCTCCGACCCCGGGCACACAGGGACTGATGGTGATTAAACACAGCCCCAGTGCTGATAATTAATTTCTTAGAGGATGAATTACTTGGGAAAGCTCCAGAATGAATGTTGTTCTTCCTGCTACAAAACTGCTAGGTCTGTTCAGCTTTTTTAAAAAATCTAAAAGCAATGGGGAAGAACATCCCCTGATGAAGAACTGCAGGTGTGCCCTGGGCAAGGGGGACTGCTGGGTTTGGAATCTCTGCTGGGGCTGTTCTCTGGATCCACGAGGCTGCAGGCAGGGCAGGAGGATGTGCTGGCACTGCCCATGTCCCAGCAGTCAGGAGACCTTCAGGACAGGCTGCAGGCATCAGCCAGACACCCTCCAGCAGCTCCTTAGACCCATCTCAGCCCACACCTTGGGCTGGGGCATCCCCATCTCCCACGGGACCTGCCCAGGGAACCACAGGGATCTGTGTGGGGAGCACCCAGCTGCCCTCTCCCAGGCACTGCCTGCCACCCTCGGGGGTGGACGTGGCTGTCCCCGTGTCCCTCTGCCCAGCCCAGCCCCCTGTGGGAGCGAGCAGCCCCTGCAGACAGCTCTGCTATGCACGGCTCTCCATCCCTTTTGCTTAATAGGAAGCATTTTTCTGTTTCATTTCCCTTACCCTTGGAGCTGAAACCGCCTTTCTGCAGCAAAACACACCAAGCCAAGGAAATTCTTCTCCCTTTGCAGCTCACAAGCTCCCCTCCCTCCTCCTCCTCCTCCTCCAGCAGGAATGGCCACCCCGCAGTGCCCCCCTTGCCTGGGGTACTTTGTACTGCTGGAGGGACAAGTGACCCCCACCCCTGTCCTCCCATGGCACCTTGGAGATGGCAGGGACAGAGATACTGAGGGGGCTGCAGGATTCTGTTCTCTCCATGCACAGATCTTGCAAATATTCCCAAATTTTGCAGAAGGCAAAGCCTGCCCTCGCCTCACCTCCTCTGACCCTCCCTGAGGGCACTTCACTCGCTTGGCCTGCTTCGAGGCTGAGCTAAGGCCACCACCGTTCGTTATTGGGTAATTAAGCTCTTAATTAACAGGCTGATTTCCCCTCAGAGCCCTGCCAGCAACTCTTGGTGCCTCTGTCAGCTGCCTCCAGCAGGGCAAAACCTGCAGGGCCTGGGGACCGTCCCAGGAATGGCTCCGGGCAGAACCTGCAGGGCCTGGGGAGTGCTCCCATCCCAGGGATGGCTCCAGGCAAAACCTGCAGGGCCTGGGGAGTGCTCCCATCCCAGGAATGGCTCCAGACAGAACCTGCAGGGCCTGGGGAGTGCTCCCATCCCAGGGATGGCTCCAGGCAGAACCTGCAGGGCCTGGGGAGTGCTCCCATCCCAGGAATGGCTCCGGGCAGAACCTGCAGGGCCTGGGGAGTGCTCCCATCCCAGGGATGGCTCCAGGCTGTTTTTCCTTCCTCCCCCATGATCTGTTCCTGCCAGCCTGGCACTGGGGCGCTGTGACCCAGCCTGAAGGCGTGAGCCTGCTCCAAAAATGTGCCTGCAGCACAAGTGAGCCTGACACATGTCTGAGCTCAGAGTGACACCGAGGAGTCAGGAGCAAACAGGGGTGAGACACTGCCACCATGAGTGATGCTTAAACCTAAAGCTCCAAGACTAGAGAACCTCCCAGCTTATAGACCTTAAGGAAAAAAATAAATACACTATTCGAGACATTCCTGCCTAAAGAAAAAAAATCCCTCAGCAACCTTTGCCACCAGCATGTCCCCTCTGTGTGCTCCTCCCTCCTTCGGGACCGAGCTGGGTAAGGAGGCAGCTGTGCCATGCCCCAGCCCCAAGCTGGCCGGACCACAGGGGATAAAATGGAGACCCTGCCCCGGGCTCCGCAGCAAACCTCAGAGAACCGCAGCAAACCAGCCGTGATGAGCCGCTGTCCTCGGTGAGACACAGGAGCTGCCCCGCAGCGCTCGGCTCTCGTGTATTCATGACTTGTCAGCTCCCCTTAGCCCTGAAAAGAGAGTTATCCTCCCCCGGGGGCAGAGCCGTCCCGCTCCCGGCAGGGCTGGGGACACAGGGGCTGCCACCGAGCCCATCCCGCTGCCGGGGTGTCTGGGTGGGAGGAGAGACCAGGGTTCGGCTAATCCAAGTGGAAACTAATTGTGTTTCATTGAGGTTTTATCTCTGCAACTGGCAACATGCTCCTGCAGGAGATTTAGTGTGAAGTTGTCTGGTCCCTGCCAAGAAGGCTGGTTTTTGTTTGGTTTTTTTTTAGAGAAAGCACATTATGCATCAAAGTTGAAATTCAAATCCTTTTTCCTTCATTCCCAGGGTATATTTATGACATTCCAGATATTCCTCGGTGCATCACGGTTTGTAGGGAGCCCCCAGTCACTGCAGGAGCCCAGGACCAGCCCAAAGAGCTGCCTGAACTTCTCCTGCTTTATGGTTTTTCCCTTTGCTTTAAGTTGTTGCTGCGTGAGTGGGGGACTGTGGGCAGGCAGGGATGAAGCTGATGCACATGAATGGCTCCAGGTGAGCTCCCCCCAGCCCTCCCAGGGCTTCCCAACCCGGGGTTGCTCCTCTCCTGCTGTAATTTCCACAGCCCCGTGCCCCCCGTGTGCAGTCTGGTGCCTGCAGTCTCATCCTGGATGGGGTTGGCAGCAAATGGAGTGTTGTTCCCTAGAGATGCTGCGCTTCTCCCTCCGTGGGGGTTGAGCAGGTTCTGAGTGCAGCCATGCCAGGAGGTGAATCAGCCCAGCCTGGAGCTGCACCGGGAAGGGGGAGGAAAGAGGGGGGCACAGGGAGTTCTGTGGGTGCACAGGGGGAAACACAGGACTGCAGCCCTCTCATCCAGACCCTCTGGGGTGTAAACCCACCTGGTTTGCTGCAGCAGGCAGGCAGGGAGGGTGGATGGCTGGGGGCTCCTTCTCCCCACCCAGCAGCTCCTCTCAAGGCGTCAGGACAGGCCCAGCATCTGCAGTCACTGGAAAATCACGCTCCATTTCCAGAAAGGAAAGCAAAGTGTAAATCTCCCTCTCAGACGCACATTTGTTCCTCTGCAGCAAGAAAAGTGGTGAAAGCTTTAATTTCCGAGCTGGGAGGGAGAGACAAATACATCAGCAGCACCCCGGGTGCAGAGGGAAAAAACATCAATTCTGGGATTACACCAGCGGCCACCGAGATCTCCCCCTCCCTGGCTGTAATCCAGAAACACCACAGGTTTCTCTGCTGGCCCTGCAGCTCCTACCTCTCACTGTGTTTGGGGGAAATCTCTCTCTCTCTCTATGTGGCCATGAGGGTGGGTATTGCACCAGTGCTTGCACACAAGTGCCAGGCTGGGGGGAGGCAGGGATTCCCCTGGCTGCATTTCTCATTCAGAGCAGGCTGGCCAGAGTGCTCGGCTCTCCCCAGACATTCCCTTCATAAGAGGGAGCAAATTCCACTCATCTGTGCAGGGGAAATTTGCATTTTAAATATCCCAACTCCAAATGTCACCCAGTTTGATCCCCTAAGCTGAGCAAATGCAGTGGAGCAGGGAGGGGGCCAGGGTGGCTCACCAGTGTGAACAGGGAGGAAGAAAGGAAATAAAAAACAAGGTTAAAAGCATGTACAGATGTTTAATCTGTGCTGAGGGTGAGGATGGGAGCAAACATGGCAGAGACCTTCCCCCTCTTCCATTCTCCATCGGGCAGGACACGGGGGAACAGGTATCCGAGGCTCCAACCATTAAGGATTAGGGATTTCGTGTTTGAGATTTTGTTTACACAATAAGACTTAAGACTGCATGGAGTGTAGGTGGATTCTCCCCAGTGCCTGCAGAGGGATTAGTGCCTATAAAGCAGCCAGAACGAGCTAAAAATTGGAGAGATCAAAGTGCAGGAAGAGGAATCACGTTCTCGGGGATGGGAGGAGAGGGGAGGAAGAGGGCAATGGTCAAGCCTGAGACAATTGCAGCTGCTGGCCCTGCAGAGTGTGGGGAAAGGCCTGGAGCATCCTCCCACGGCAGCTGCAGGGATGCCAGAAGGGATCTCAGGGAGCAGCTGGACCCCAGGTGTTTTCCATCCTCTACTGAGGCTGCCAAATCTCCCTGACCAGCTCCAGTCTGCAGGAAAGGGACAACCCCAACCCTTCCTGAGCTCTCTGCTGCCACAGGAGCATCTCTGGGGAGCACAGCAGAGGAGGGGTGTCCAGCCTGAACCCCTCTGCAGTGCTGGGGCACAGGGGAAGCTCAGCTGCAGGGAGGGGAGCCCAATGCTGCTGTTCCTACCAGTCCCCCATGGCCAAGGTGACGCTGCCACGAGTCAGCCCATGCCACATGAGGAGGGAACACACCCACCAGAGCCTGGGGGCGCTCTGCAAAGCCCTGGACCTGCAGTGCCCAGCCTGCTCTCCCTGCCTGGCTGAGCAAATGAGCCTTCTCCTCCTCACCTCATTAAAGCCATGAGCTGATTCGATTAAATCGGGGCACCAGCCCTCGTCCCCAGAAGGCAAATGGGGTGAATGTTTAAGGCATGAAGTTTTCTGGCCCCCAGCACTCGTTCCCAGTCCAACTCCCAGTGCACAGGGCACTGCCTTCTGCCAGCTCCCTGCCTGCCATGCACCTGGGGGCAGATAAACTCACCTGGGGCAGGAGTAGTGCCAGCCCTGCACTACTCTTGGCCCAGGGACCCAAGCCCAGTGGGGCCACACTCATGGAAAAGCAGCCCAGGCACAGCAGGCTTAGAGTCACCTCCAGCACTGGCACCTGGAGGTGCCTCTGGCTGCAGCAGCCCATGGCTATGGGGCTGTGGGGCTCACAGGGGTACATTTTCCTCCTTGGCATCTGCAGTGACTGAGTTTGCCCCATCACTCTGGTGTTTGGGAGGCACAGGCTCCCCTGCACCCCGAGCCTCTCCCACACTCAGGCACAGGACTCAAGTTTTATCCTCACCCCTGTCTCCCAACCTGCAGGCAGGCAGGCAGGCACTCCTTTGCCAGAAACGAGTCTGAAACGGTTCAGAGAACTAATTCCCTCCCTCCTTAATGCATGGAAGCTTCTTACACTAAATCTATACAGACACAATTAGCATTATTCATATTCCATATGCTCCACTCCCTTGTGATGAATATTAATCTCCTTCCCGCTCCCAGGCATTAGAGATAACAGCATTGCTGCAGTAGCACAGAGGGTCTGAGGCAGTGATGCTGCAGGTGCAGACAGTCTCATCCCCATGTTGGGAAGGGCAGTTTTTGTGTCCTCTTGGAGCTGGTTTTACAGCTGCAGGGCTGGGCTGAACAGGGCTGTCCTTTCTGCTCCCACTCCCGGCTGAACTGGTCTCCACTGGAGCTGCTTCAGTCCCCCCAGGGCACGTGGTTGTGTTGGGCATCACGAAGCCCCAAACCTTCCTGCGCTTTCCAGCTCTGCACAGGTTTTGAAGGTGAAGTAGGACGGAGCCAGACTGTCCTGCTTCTGCCAGCTCACATTTCACAGCATTTTTTAGGCTGAGAAGTGGTCACGGGCATTGCAGGAGCTAAACTGATGCCTCTTGGTGCTGCCCGGGGCAAGAGCAGCTTTGCCGGCATCCCAGAGCATCCCAGAGCATCCCTGTGGCTGGGACTTCATCCCCGAAGTCAGCACAGCTGGGGCACTGTCCCAGCGCTGCTCCCAGCTCCCTGCCCAGCATCTCGCCCCAAACGGGGCACGGCAGCGCCGCTGGGGCTGCGAGAGGAGCGCAAGGAGGCGCGGAGGCAGCGATGCAGCTGATGCAGCTCTTGCACCGCCGCTATCACACGGGGACAGGCGGCATTCACAGGTCAAGCAGGGGCCACCCCGCAGGGCTGCACGGACCCTACACAACCCCGTGTCCGTCTGTCCGGCCATGTTTGCCCTCCGCACGTGGCTCCAGGCCAGGCCGGGGGTGCTGTGAGTGGGGGCCTGGGGGCTGCGGATGGAAACGCCATTCGTGCGGTGGGGGTGGAGAGGATGCAGGCCAGGAGGCTCCGTCTCCGTACATCCATTTGCATGCCTAATCCGCTGCCTGCCGGGGAGGGGAGCGTCAGGTCCCCCATCTGCTCCGCAGCTCACATCATTAGCTGGCTGGTTTCCGAGCAGAGGTGGGAGTGGAGCAGAGAGGGGAGAAGGGAGGCTGCTCCCATCCCCACGCACCTGTCGGCAGGCTGGGGAGCTTGGGAGGATCCTGCCCTTGCTGGAGCTGGTGGGCAGCACACAGGGGACAGAGAGGGGCGTGGGTGGAGAGGGGGTCGATTCCTGTGGTTCCTGGGATGCTGCTGTGCTCCAGGCTTCCCCCTGGGCAGTGGGAGAGGCAGTGGGCATCTCCTCACCCATCACGGGTGCTGCCCACGCTTCAACTTTGCCCCGGGGCAGCAAAAGTCCCCATAGGTTGTTCCTTGCTGCAGGCAAGCCAGGAAGCACCCACAGCCACCAGCCCACTCACGGAGCTCAGCTCCACCTCGGATCCAGCCACACCAACCATCCCCACTGCCCCCAACACGGTGTGATGGCCCTGGGACACAGCCCCTTTAAATCCCCACACTCACAGGCTGGGCTGGGACACTGTAAAGGGAAAAATAAGGCAAAGAAATGATTTTCTTCTCGCCAGCAAGGCTGGATTGCTGCCCGTTCCTCGGCTGCGCTGCCAGCCCGCCCACGCACGGCACAGCGAGCACTGCAAAGGCCAGCGGGGGCTGGGGGGTGCCAGGGGGGTCGGGGGACAGCCAGGGACCCCCCCCCATGCTGGACGCCTCTGCTCAGTGGGATGGCACCGGGGGAAATGTCCCACCCGGCCCCAGGCTCCCTGGGATGCACAGAACATCTTTCTGCTCCATTCTCTGCCCCATTCTCGGGGGCTGTTCCCGTCTCCAAGCTCTAAAAGGGCTCAAAATCCCTGCTGAACTCCCGAGGTTGGGGCCACAAGGACCTGCTCCAGCCAGCAGAGTTGGGTAAATGGGGGTTTCTCAGCAAGCAGCAATGAAAAGGGGGTCAGAGGGATGAAGGGGATGGGGCACAAGGGGAGCAGGGAGAAAAGAACCCCATATTCCCCCAGGGTTACTCTCCCACTCTGCTTTCACGCCTGGCTGGGTTCCTTCATTACTTACCCAAGCTGTAAATTGTCTCATTTGGAGCACACCATTTATCCCTGATGTGCACTTGAGCAGCCAGATTTTGTTTTCAGGTGTGTAATTAATTTTTTTTAACGTGATTTCTCTCCTAGGAAACTGCAAACAAACAGTTCTGGCTTTCATGGCTGGGCAGCTCGGGTGAGCGTCAGGGCAGGGATTAGGCAGACAAGGACCCGAGGCCGGATCTCAGAGGATGTGAGGAGTTGGGGTTTTGCAGAAACCTACTTTCCAAATCCTTCATCCTTAGTACAGCCCTCTGCCTCCTCCAGCACCACCACTCTCCCCATGGGCACTGGAGAAGGCTTGAAAGGGGAAGCAACAGCCACCTTCCCTGTTTCCAACTCAATCTGCTGGGAATTACCATTTTTATTAAGACCTAACATGTCCTTGGCTGCTGGGAATGTGATTTGCTCCTGGAATGAGATTACAGCAGCTCCTGAGGATCCCATATCAGCATCCACCTCACTGTGATGATGCTCCCACCCCCAGACAGAGGTGTCTCCATCAGTGGATGCTCACAGGCATCTCCACCACCAGGAGAGGTCGTGCTCAGGCACGGTACAGGGGCATCCATGGGGATCCCCTATCCTGAACTCTTTGCCCTTCTTCACATCATCCCTGGGATGTTTGCTGTCTGGCAATGATGCCGGCTATGTTTGCATCACCCCTCACCTCTCACAGGGCAGGCACAGGGGAGGATGGAGGAGAAGCAGTGCCCAGGGTGGGTGATGTCTGCCCCTCTGCACATCCCAGAGCCCCGCTGAGTGTGGGCCGGGGTCACAGGGGTTCCCTGAGCTGCTCTGCATCCCGAGCCAGAGCGATCTCCGAGCAGCACGGAGGAGAATCACCTGCTGTGAATGCGAGAGAGAAACCTCTCCACGCTCCTGCTGCCAGGGAAGTTGTTAGATGAGTTTTACCGGCGGTTTTCCAGATGAAAGGAGGTGAAAATCACCTCCATTAGTTGGCAGAGGCAGGTGGGAGGATCTGTGGAGAGAGCACTTCGGGGCTGAGTGTGCAGATCCCAACCCTCTGCCCTGACAGCCCCCCGGGCATGGGGTGGCAGTTCGGGGGCACAGGATTTGCTCTTGTGCCACCCCAATAAGGGCACTTGGGATGGCCCTGACGCTGTGGGAGTTTTGGGGTGGCTGGGGGGAGCAGCCATGAGGGACAACTCCAACTGGTGACACCCCTGGGACAGGTCCTGCCCCACCAGCACTGTGCCACCAGTGGCAGCAAAATAAATCCACAGCCCCCTCAAAATGACCCTCCAGGAGTGGATCTTGGCCACCACAAAACAGGCTGTGACCTCTTGAGGGGGGATTCCACCAGCCAGACCCCCAGAACCACGGGCCAGACTTCTTGGGGGGGGTTTTCTTATGAGTTTGATTATCTGTTGTGACTTTTGGGAAGAGACAGTGCAGTCTCCAGGGGCCACAGGAGGGGGCTGACTGCTCTGCTCCCCCATCCTGCTCCCCTTTGTTCTTTGAAACTGCTTTCCAAGGAGCTGCTTAGCATTCGGAGCAGGCGTCCACACCGATTCAGGGCAAAAACTCCGGTTTGCCTTCAAAAACACATCAATCTTCTGCAGCCTGCCATGAAGGGCAGCTCCTGCCCTCCAAAACAGGACACAGGGCACATGCAGGCTGGCTTGGCTTTCCCAAATGTGCGTGGTGTAAAATGTGCATGCTCCACCCTACAGCCCCTCACCCATCACCACCCAGCTCTGCAAGCCCCTGTGTTCAAAGCAAAAGGCATCAAAACCCCAATCTCTTCAATTTCCTTTTGTTTTTTTTTTTTTCCCCCTTCTCCACTGAGGAAGTTCAGCTCCCAGATACTGCATGCACAGACACAGAGAAGAACATTTCCAGGAATTGCTGCTCTCTCTGGGAAATTCATCACAGGGATCCAGGCAGCTCAGTTGATGCCAGGCACTCCCTGCCCAGCGTCTGGGGCTGTGTGCAGGCTGTATCTGTGTCTGTGATGAGCTGTACCCCAGCATTCACCAGGAAAACCAGCACCTTTTCCCACCAAGGTCTGGTGCCACATGAGGGGTATAAGCTCATCTTCCTAAGGAGAATGGCTGATTTATCTGCATTCCCTTTGCTGACAGAGGCCTGGCTGTGGGCTCACCAGGCGGAGGAGGCAATACTGAAATAGCTTCTTTTCTTATACTTCACGTGGGGATTATTATTATTATGCCTCTCATGAGTCCCCCCTCTGCTGCCAGCACAGGAAAAACCCCCATGGTGCCACCATCAGCAGCCCTGCCACCAGGCAGAATGGGCCCGTGTCCCCTGGCACTGCAGCCTGGCCCCTGGCACCATGGGCTTCCCTGTTCCACCCACACACGGTGGGAACATCCTCCCAGGCACCTGCAGTGGCACAGGCAGAGCTGTGGAGCTGAGCATCTCCTCCTGCACTGCACCTGTGCAGCACTGCTGGCTGCCATGAGGGGTGAAATGTGTCCCTGCAGGGAGCGAATTCCCAGCACAAAACAAGCCCTCGGACCTTTGCTCCAAAACGTTTGTTTATGACTAATCACAGCTATCCCAGTGCCAGCTGGGGACCAATGTCCACTGTCCCCGTGGCCTTGGCAGCCAGCAGCTCACCAGTGCCTGGTGACAAAGCCCCAGGCTGTGACAGCACCGCAGCTCTTGGGGACTCTCACCCTAAGGATGCAAAGGAGGAGTGGGTCCAACTGCAGCCCACCCATGGCCATCTCCTCTTGGGAGCTCTGGGCTGGTGGCAGGGCTGGTGGCTCCCATTACTGAGGTGAAAAACGAGTATTGATCATTGCTGTGAGTCCAGCACGAGGCACGCACAGCCCACGGCCGGGTCGATAGAGCCAGGGAGGCTTCTGCTCTCACTGAGGTTTCTGTGTCCGTCTGGGGCTCCAGGAGGAAGCCTGTGCTGTGCCAGCATCCAGCACAGCCCCTGCACAGCTCCATCCTCCACAGTGCAGCCTCTGTCCAGCTCTCCAAGCCGATATTTCCACCCAGAGGAAGCTCCAGGGTAGGGATGCTCACACGTGCAGGGCAGGGGTGAGAAGGCAAAGCAGCCATCCCACAGCTGCAGCCTCTCCATCCCTCAGTTTCCACACCGGCGGCATGGAGACAGCCCCAAGGATTCTCTGCCTGGCAGGGCTTCCTCCCGTGGGCTCCCATCTCGGCAGGGATGCTCTGTGCACCCAGGCTCCCCTCAGAGCTGCGTTCCTGTGCTGTTCCACATCCCCAGGGCTAACTGTCCTGGTGTTCCATGGGGGTGCCCAGCCTTGGTGCAACCGGAGGAACGCTGAAAATTCGGGATTTCCGTCCCTCCAGAGGAGGATGTCGGCAGAGGATGAAGGCAGAACTACACTTCCCAGAGTGCTCCTGGCACTGCCGGGGGAAAGGCTGAGGGACCCAGACACCAGCTCCTCCCTGCTCCTATATTATTCTCCTTCTTGTTTATTTGTGGGTTTTCTGCACTTAACTGTCTGCCTCATCCACTTAATTGGGGGATTATTGCCACTACCTGCCCGCCCGCCAGAGCCCAACTCATTACTGGGGTTTATTTATTAGCAGCGAGGCAGCAGAAACGCACCCTGCAGCTCCCTCCTCTGCTCCTCGGGCACAGGCAGCTGGAGGCCATGCAGGAAAGCGAGCAGGAGCCAGTTTGGCCAGGACCAGGTCAAAGCCAGCCCCTGCCATGCACGGAGGCAGGGCAGCATCCTCCTGCAGCGCCTGGCATCTTGGCAAAGCACAGGAGGAGGACCAAAAGCCTGGCTGCTCTTTAAAAGTGTTCCCTGGGCTCGGGAAAGGCCAGCACAGCACTGTCCTTCTGCTCACAGCAAGGCACCTCTGTCCTCGGCACGGTGGCAGGTGGTGACAGCCGTGTGGCGGGGAGGTGACGAGGCCACTGCCCCCCGAGCCCAGGAGGAGCCAGCAGAGCCCCACGGCTCCTCTCCAAACCCTGCTCCCGTTTCCAGGCGGGAGAATCCGGGGGAAATGTGGGACAGCAGGAGAGAGCTGCATATCGAGCGCTTTGATAAATAAAACATGTGCAGAAGGCAATCAGAGCTGCCCACTTGGCTGCAGCAGCAGCTCCGTCTGCGGCGGCTGCACGGGGGGAATTCACAAGCGGTGCCACCCCGGCCGCCAGCCCCGGCGCTGCTCCTCCGCTCGCATCCAAGTTTTGCAGCCTCAGCACCGAGGGGGATTGATTTATTCATCAGCCTCTCCATCCCGCAGCAGCCCTGCAGGAAGGAGTGGTGCAGTGGCTGCTGCGTGATGTGACGAGCAGCACGGCGGGAGCAGGGAGGGACAACCGGAGGTGGCTCCCGGGTGACCCGAGTGTGACCCTGCCGGGATGCCTGGTGGAGGAGGGATTCCCCAGGGTGGGAAATGGGAGCAGCAAACTCCCCCGGGGCCGTGGTGCTGAGCTCTCCTCGGGCATTAAGGCACAGCTGTCTTGCACCCCCTTTTCAGGAGGGAGAGACAGGACACCCCTGTTCAGAGGGTGTTCAGAGATCCCAATGGCCAAACAGATGGCAAAGACAAGTTACAATGCAAGGAGCCCACCCCAGAGAGCACCAACCCCAGAGCATCTCCAGGGCTTGGTGGGAGCTGTTCTGAGCATCCACAAACCCAAAACAAAATCTAGGGAGAAAAGGGCCTCAGCTGCCTTCCAAGAGCACAAGGGAGCAGCCTTTGGACAGGGACTGAGCAAGGGGAGGATGAGCTCCAGCCCCTCAGGCCAGTGGGGATCTTGCAGTCCTCTTGACCATGCTCTGCACCAATCCCTGAACCAGAGTTTTGGCTTCTTAAAGCCTCTGTGGACAAGTTCTTGCTCTTCTCACACCTCCTCCTTCTGCTGTTCCCCACCCCATGCAGCAGCACGTGGCCAGCCTGGCCATGTCCCCATCCCGGAGCTCTGCAGCCCCTGCTCCAGCCTCTCCACCTGTCTGCTCCCCCCTGGCTTTTCTGTGAGCCCTGCAGGCTCCAGCAGCTTCATGGCTCTTCATCATCCCCATCCTTAGGACACCCTGTGAGAGAACCTGGGCAAGGGCTTTGTGCAGCAGGGATCCCTGATCTGGGGAGCACTGCTGGCACCTGAGACACCCAGGGGTGCCCTGTCTAGAGCCCCCTGCTTTGGAGGGCATGGCAGTGCCACGGGAGAGGAATCACCAACCCAGGGGGGCAGAGAAGCACGGGGCCTGTGGGGAGACAGCAAATTATAGAAGGAATTGCTGGGTGGGGAGGAACTGGCAGGTACAGGGGGTCCAGAGGGATGGCCGGGGAGTGGGGGGAACTGCTGGGTATTGGAGAAACGGGTGGCCAAGCAGTGGGGAACTGGGAGACACGGCCACGCACTGGGGGTGGCTGTCATGGCACCGGAGGCACAAGCGATACTGGGAGGGACGCTTCGTACCGGGGGTGATGCGGGGTGAGGGGGGCACAGCCGGGTTTCAGGGCCGGATGGTCGAATAGCGGGGTGAAGCCATCTCGGTACCGGAGGAGCAATTACCGGGTACCGGAGGGAACCCGCCCGGTAGCGGGGCGGAAGGCCGGGCCGGGGGCTGCCGCCCGGGGCGCGGGGCGGTCCGGAGGCGGGCACGGAGGCGGCCCCGCCCGGGAGGCCGTGCGGCGGAGGGGGAGCCAGCACCGGGCCCCCCCTGTACCGCTACGGCTCCCGCCTCCCTTCCGGCGGCGGCTCCTTCTCCGCGCCGGGGGCGGACGGGGCGCACCGGAGCCGCGCCGAGCCAGCCAGGTGGGTGCGGGACCGGGCCGGGCCGGGCCGGGCCGTGCCGTGCCGCAGAGCCCGGGGGGGCCGGGCACGGGCGCGGGGATCGGCCCGCCGAGCCTCCCGGGGCCGCCGGCTTATATAACGGGGCGGCGGCCGCGGAGCGGCGGGATGCGGCATGCGGGGCGGGATGCGGGGAGGATGCAGGTGGTGCGGGATGCGGGGAGGATGCAGGTGGCGCGGGATGCGGGGTGCGGGAGCCATGCAGAGCTGAGCGGCGCCCCCCGGCTGCCCACCCGCAGCTCTGGGGAGGGGGGACACGCCGGTGTGCAGGGGATGGCAGGAGAAGGGCTGTCACCCCCGCACCGGGCTTTGGATACCCCTCCGTGCCCGGCCATCCCCTGCGGGGGGCTCCGCAGAGCGGGGCTGAGGACAGGGAGAGGATGAGACCTGATCCCGCCGTCACCCCCCGTCCGCTGCTCCGTGCACCTTTCTGCCGTGGAGATCTCGGTACCTGCCGGGCTCTTCCTGTGCCTCCCCATCAGGGGCTCCCTCCTCCACCCTGCTCTCCATCCACGGCTCAGTCCAGCCACTCGTGGAGCATTCCAGCCTCACCGTTCCCAGTCCCCTGAGATTCAACCCCTGTCCCCTCTGCACTGTCCCCATAAGGGACCTCCTGAGCCCCACAGCCCAGCCCCTGTGCCCACCGTGTCCCCAGCAGCCCGGTGCAGCACAGGGGCAGGTGGCTGCTGTCATCCAGGCCTTGGCACACGCGGTGGCAGTGCCACCCGCATGGCACCAGCGTGACCGGGCAGCCGCTGCCCGGGGCTGGCAGTGCAGTGACTCAGAGCACAGAGGCAGGGCTGGCACCGTCGCTCAGAACAGGGCTCAGGGCTTCTCCCTGCAACCTGCCAGGCTCCGTGCTCAGGCTCCAGCAGCTGCTGGCCAGGGCTGCTGAAGGAACCGGGGTGATTCGAGTCAAGCTGAGGGGCTGGGTTTGGAAATCGAGGATGAGGAAGGATGGGCTGGACATTCAGAGAAATGTCCTCCCTGCCAAACCTGCCCTTGTGCCTCTGGGGCTGCAGCACCCAGAGGGTTGCCAGGACAGGCTCCAGCATGGAAACAAAGGAGCTCAGTCCCATCCACTAGCACTGCTCATAGTGTCTGACCCTCAGCCTCCTGGGGAAACTGGAGATGGCTCAGCTGAGACAAACTGGCACAGAAAAATGTCTCAAAGTCTCACTTGGCTGTGGGCCGAGTGTCTGTTTCTTCGATTGCCTTGCTTGATGACATTAGTATTGAAATGACCCCGAGCAGACAGAGCTCAGGACACCTCACTGCCATGGAGGGTGATTGTGGTTCACACCTGGGCTCTTCCCTGGGTTTCTGCAGAGGCTGCTGCCAGGCAAAGCCCACCAGGCCCATACCAGGAGCCAAGGGGAGCTGTGTTGAGTTGCCCAGCCTGGTTTCTGCTCTGGAGATGAGAAGTCCCTGTGGAAAACCCCTCTGGGGAAGAGGTGGTGATCACTGGCAGTGTGGCACATCTCCATTCCTACCCCTGAGCACCAGCTTGCCCCTGTGGCCTGGAGCTCTGGAGCTCTGGCGTGGCAGGAGAGCATGGTCACTGCAGCCCAGGCTGCATGGCACCGTGCCCAGGCCCTTGGGCATCACACACTTCCCCAGAAGCCAGGGCTGGACCCAGAGGATCTTCCCTGTGGCCAGAGGATCTCTGCTCTCACCCACAGCCTCTGTGCTCCTGGCCAGGCCTTCCCATTTGTTCTTATGCCAGCATCATCCTGGAGTTTAAATGCTCCCTCTCCCTCCCTGGTGTTTATTCTCTGGGTGTATTTATAGAGAGCAATCAGGCCTGCTCAGCCAGGGTAAACAAGCCGTGCTCCTGCTCCTGCTCCTGCTCTCGCCTGAGCGCCCTCAGCTCGTCCCAGGAGCTTTCCCCTCTGCCTCTCCTGCTCCCCCCGAGCCTTCCTGCCTGCAGAGACCCCGACCAGGGCCTTGTCCAGCTGTGGGCTCTGCAGGCTGTGCCTGGCCAGCAGCCACTGCCCCCTTTGCTGTGTTGTTCTGCACCACCCTGCTCCTCCTGCACACAGCCAGAGCAGCGCGTCCATCCGTCCCTGGCTGGTGTCACCAGCCCCTGGTGACAAACATTGCTCATCTCAGTCAAATCCCAGAGCCCCACAGCGGTGTGACCCAGACCTGCCCCAGTCTGAGGGCAGAGGAATTGTGCCAGAGGAATTGAGATGTTTGTGGCTGAGGATCTTTGCCTTTTGAAGGCCAGGCAGGTCAGCTCAGGTCCAGACCTCACCTGGGGAATGCCTCTGGGGGCTGCCCACTGTGGCATGGCACCCTGAGTCCTCTGGACCCTCCTTCTCACCTGCTGCCCAGACTGGAAACTGGTGCCAGACCCAAGGCAGGCCCCAGGAGCATCTCCCTTAGGCAGGGGAAGTGCTTTGAGATGTGCCTGAGTTTCTCAGTGAGCTCCTCAGTGCTCACCCTCATCCTTCCCCAGCCTCCCCTCCTCTCAGAGACTTGGACAAGCTCAAGCAGGGTGCTGAGAGCTGGATGTGCCAAAGCAGAAGAGCTGTGGACTCACTAATGTCTCATCTCGAGCATTAAGTTTTCCCTGGATACTGTGTCTTGTGTCCAGACTGGATCAAAACGTCCCTGCCAGCACCTGGGGGCACTGCTGTCCCCAGAGCTGGGGATGTTCTGGCACCATCACCCTGCTCTGCTGTTCCCTGTCCTCTGCTTTGGCTGTGCTCGGTGTCTGGCTGCCTGGACAGACAGACAGACAGGCTGAGCTAGTGCAGCTGTCCAGGTGAGATGCATCTTCACGGTACTGCCAGGCTCTGCCTATTGAAAAGGAGATAAAAAAACTCTTTGGTCTGGCTGACATAAAAAATGCCCTGCAGGGATTAGAGCAGCTCCTGCAGGGATTAGAGCAGCACCCCTCAGGACTCTCTGCATTCTCTCAGGTGCCTGGGCAGGGTGTTCCTGCTCTTCCCACCCTCTGGGGTTTCAGCAGACAAATATCTGCTGATATGCACCCCAGGCCATGGCAGCAGAGCCAAACTGCCTCTCCCAGCCCCGCTGTGTCCTTGGCACGGCGCTGTCTGGAAACCAGACGCCCCCAGGAGCACATCCCTGCAGCTCTCTGCAGCCGTCTCACCCTGCTCCAGAGCCTTCCCTCATCCCAAAGGAGGCAGTGGTTGTCCCCAGCAAAGGTCACCTTCACGCTGCTGCTGCTGAGCCCTTTGCAGGCTGAGCTCTCTGCACTGCATTTCCCAGGGCACCAGGGACCCTTCTGGGGTCTCCCACTGGGGACCCGTTGCCTCTTTCCACAGCCAACCTCCCCAAACCTGTTCCCAGGGGCTGTCAGTGCCTCCTGCTCCCAGGGCTGGGATGAGGCATCCCTGCTCTGTAAAGCTTTTCAAAATGCAGGCTCCATCCATCCATGGCAGCCCCTGCTCCTCCACAGCAGTCAGTGTTTGGTGTTTGCCTGGGTTTCCCCTGGCTCCCCTGGGTCATAGATTTATCTCCAATTTGCCAAAGCCTCCCTCCTTCCCCAGGGTGGAGGAAAAGCCTTTGCTTGAAGTCAGGATGAATTTGTAACTTCCCCAGGAACCTGCTCCTCCAGTGCAGAGGAGAAATCATGCTCGTGGCACATGCCACAGTGACATGAGCCACACCACAGGGACAGCCCACCCAGGAACTGCCAGCGTGGCACCCAGAACTGGCACCCAGGCCCCCTGCCCATGGCAGCATCCCCCTCCATCTCCCCAAGCCTCACAGGGGGATTTCAAGGGCATTTGAGGAAGGGATGAGATCCCCAGACAGACGTTTCCTGAGGTCCAAAGCAGCATCAGGCTTCCTCCAGTTGCTGAGTCTGAGCAAAGACTTCTGTCTGGTGGCTTGTTTTAACTTGCCATTATGTTCTCCAAAGAAGAAATTCATCATGTGCAAGCTAAGGAAGGCAGAGTCAATGTGAAATTTTAAAACCTTTAAAGAGTTGAGAGCCCTCTAAATTTTTAATGAAGGCATCTGAACTGCCAGGTACCTGCAGAGATGGCCAGGAGCCCTCTGCCAGCAGCAGAGTGGGTGCCCCTGATCCAGGAGAGGATGAGCTGCCACCTCCTGCAGCCTGTCACCCTCTGCACGCCCTGCTGGGCTCCCACCTGCAGGGAGATGGTGGCTCTGGGCAGGTTGCTCCCATCCTTGGAGATGGGGATGCAGGGAGCACACAGACCCACCCAGGTGCAGGAGAGGGCAGCAAGCAGGGCTCTGTCTGTCCCCCATCAAGTGGTTCCCCTTTGTGTGTCCCCCCTGGTGCTGTGGCCCCTCCAAGGCCCTCATGCTGTTGCTGTTGGTGTCTCTGCAGGCCCTGCTCTCCCTGCGATGCCCAGCCACCCCCACGAGGTCCTTGTCCCCTGCATTAGGTGCTGAAGCAGCAGGCTCCTGGTGCTGCACACACCAAGGTAGGCAGCACTGTGGCTCTTGGGGGGCTGGGGGGGCCATTTCAGTCCCTGTGGTATGGGGGGCACAGCAGAGTCATGGGATGGATGGGGAGGCTCAGAGGTACCACCTGGGGCTGCCTCAGTGGAGCCAGTCAGGTCACCCAGGATGGGGGGGACTCATCTTGGTGACACTTTGATGCAGGCAAGAGGCACCTGAAGCAGCTCAGGGCCAGGCAGAGGCCAGGGGAGTGAGGACCAGCTCAGGCTCTCAGCAGGTGCAGGTGCTGGGCATGGTCCCACCTGGAGACCATGGCAAGTGCTGGTGACTGTGGAGGTGGCACAGAGCCAGGGTTTTCTTTTTCTTTCTTCCTCTTTTTTTTTTTTTTTTTTTTTTTTCCATTTGAAAGCCCCCAGATGGGAAAGGTACGAGCCAAACCCCTCTGAAAGCAGCCAAGAATGAATTTTCTGGCCCAAGCCCCAGCAGCTCTTGGAGCAGCACGGTGCCTGTCCGGCGTCACGCCGCAGCAGAACCCCCCAGCACAGGCAGCTGGGGTGGGCAGCAAGCCCCACACCCAGCCCAGCCACTCCTCCCCACCTCCCCAGCCAGGGCAGTCAGGCTCATCCTGTTCCCACTGAGCTGCAGCTTGGCCCAAGCCCAGGCACCCAGATGTCCCCCCCAGGCTGCCATGGAGCCCCCACCATGCAGCCATCTGCTGCCAGCACGGTGCCCCTGGTGTTGCCCCCCCTTATCCAGCTCTGTTGCCCAGGCCATGGGGTATTCTGGGCTCCCAAATTCCCCCTCTCATGGGATACAATGAGCCCTTCACCCACAGAAGGCAGGTGCTCTGCCAGAGCCAGGCTGGGAGTTTGGGTCAAGCATCTCTGCTCCTCACTTCCACTCCCCAGCACTGCTGGTACAGAGAGGGGTTAAAGCACCCCTGTCCTCAGCTCAGGTGCCCCAAAGAGCTCACAGGATCTTTACAAAAGCAGTGCTCTATCAGCTTTGAGGCTGAACCTCAGGGGAGCAGTGCCAAGGGTCTCATTTTTTAGGATGTTTTGGCTGGAGAGGGGACAGGTGGGAGCTGCCATTGCTCTGCTGTGACCTGGCTGCCCAGCCTCGAGCCAGTCATGCCCTTGTCCTTCATGTCTTTTTCCTGCCAGTGAGATGAGGGTGTGTATAACACTTTGACGCTTTCTGTGGGGAGTGGGTGCCCAAATCCCATGCTGACACAGAGCCAGGAGATGGTCCCTGTGCATCCACTACCCACACAGTCCTGACCACCTCAGTCACTGCTGCCTGCACGGGCCCTGTCAGTGTGGCAAGGATGAAAATCCGTGTGTGCACAGGGTGAGGGGCTGGGAAGGCAGCACAGGGGCTCAGGGGGGGTTTTGTCTGCTTCCCAAGCAGTGCCTGGCGTGCTGTGCCCAGCCCGGCTCTGTGCTGGCCCTGCAGAGCTGCGGGTGTGCGTGCCTGCCATAAATATTGATGGGGTGCACTCGGCGCCAGCGTGCCCTTGGAGAGGCCATGGGGGTGGAAATGCTGTCCCTGCTACGTGGGCAGGGCAGCACAGCCTGGGTGAGAGCACCCAGGTGAACACAGTGGCTGTTCCAGGGAGGTGGGAGCCATCCTATATGGATGGGGGGTTGGAAGTGGCCAGGTGAGTAAGGCCAGGGGCCATAAGCCTGTTTGGGGAACTGGCCAGACCTGCAGTGAGCCTTAATGTGGCAGCTGAGTCTGCAGAGAGCCACCAGGGCCTGTCCCCAGCAGCCACACCAGGATAAACAGCGAGGGGCTGCAGTGCCTCTGTTTAACAATGCACAGCACAGAGGCACCGGACACACGCAGGGAGTGCAGGGATGAGGAGTCACCACTGCAGCACTCCAGTGGCAAAGTCCATCCCAGCAGGGTCCCCTGGCACTCCCAGGTCCATCCCAGCAGGGTCCCCTGGCACTCCCAGGTCCATCCCAGCAGGGTCTCCCTGTCACCCACAGGTCCATCCTGGTGTGCCTCAGTGCTCACGTGGACTCCTTGGGGTTCTGGGTGGCTCTGAGACCGGGGCTGGGTGAGCAGAGGGCACAGAGCAGTGGTGGCAAAGCCAAGGTGCTCGGTCACACCATGGCTGACATCCCAGCCACTCTGGAGTCTTCTTAGCTGGAGCCTGGAGCTGAGTCCCTGTCCCCTTGGGAGGTCCCGCTGGGAGATTCAGCCCCTGCAGCACTGTGTGACACAGATGTGGGTGTAGATGGCAATTTTGGGGAGCTCTGGAGGGCTGAGCAGCACTGGGAGCACCCCTCTCTCTCTGGTACCCTCCGGGGACACTGCCATGCTGGGAACAGCTGGAATTACGGGCTCGGTCCTCTCCTCTCCCATCCCTGGGTCAGCCGCAGCCTCCCCTGCCCGCAGGCACAGCTGGGATGAGCAGGTTCGTGATGGGGCCCCGCAGGGGTGAGCTCACAGCCGGCGCCTCTGGATGGCCCCGGGCACAGCCCTGTGAGGAGCAGCCCCGTGATCCAGCCCCATCTCCCTGCACCCGCTGCTCCCCAAAGCACACTGCACCCCCCGAGAGGGGCAGGGAGGGGCTGGGGGTGCCCCTTGCGCCCCTCGTCCAGCCAGGAGAGTGACAGTGACAGGGCTGTGGCAGCAATGCAGATGGGCAGTAATGCAGAGGGTTGTGATGCAGGGGAAGCAGCAACAGCTGCAGTGTCGGCCCAGAGCCCCTCTGGCTGCAGGGGGGCACAGAGGGGGCAGCAGGATCCCCCCCAAGCCAGCCAGCAAGGCCCAGAGCCAGGGAGAGCCCCAGGGCTTGGGGCTAGCAGAAGTTACCCCATAAGGGTGGGTTTTGCCCGTTTGCTCTGTCCCTCTCTGGTGAGCTCAGGGGGCCCTGCCACGGTGCTGCTGCCACAGCTGGAGCTCCATGGTGGAGTGGGGGTCAGGCTGTGGCGTGAGCCCACCTCCCTCCCCCAGCCCCAGGGCTCCTGGTGAGTGCTGAGCAAACAGAGACCACACTCACACCCTGTGCCCGACCTGGGTGTGATAAGGGCTGAGTGGGTGCTGGGGTCTGTGACTCGCTGCAGGGGCAGAGTGGCGGCCGCAGCATCCCCGGGGACTGGACGTGGGTGGCTCTGGGCACCGCAGAGTCTCTCGCCCTGAGCACAGCATGAGGGAGTGACGCCAGGTCCCCGCTGTCCCCAGCAGTCCGTGCTCAGCCGCTGAGCTGGAGGGGCTGTGTCCAGACTGACCCCACAGCACGGCTGGTGCCTGTCCTGTCCCTGTCCCTGTCCCTGTCCCTGTCCCCGCCGGGTGCCAGCCCCAAGGGACCAGAGCTGCTCTTCAGAGGCTGCAGCTGCTGCATGTTTAGCGCTGCCTCTTCCTCTTCTCCCCGCTGCTGTTTTTGTTTTGTTTAAGAGGCTGGGTTACGAATTTTAAACAGGCTCCTGAAAAACCCAATTACCTCCAGAAGACAACCTGATAAAAGCTGCCTAAGTGGCACTGTGGAAATCGCCTTGTGCAGCAGCTGAGGGAAAACCAACATAACAAAGCCTTTGGAAATGGAGTTAACCACTTTTAATCCCTCGGTGCAATGAGAAGGACCAATAATTATTTTCTGCAAAGATGTTGGGGGGCGGATAAGTGAAATAACTGCCCTGGGCTAATGGGTGACAGCAGGCTGGGCTGGCAGTGCTGCAGGGATGGCTGCTGTTATTCCCTCTGCCTGGGGGCTTTGAAAGGGCCCACAGCGGCTGTGACCTTGCAGGGTCCCCATCTGGCTGTCAGGAGACAATGGGGACAATGCCAGCAGGCAGGTGCCACTCAGGCGTTGCTGACAGCGAATGCTGTGGCCAATGTGGTGGCACCAGCCAGCCCCATTCCCTCCCTGGGTGCCAGCTTGGAGAGGAGCACGGAACTGCTGGGGCCCTGGCACCTGTGCTGACTCCACAGAGGCGTTTGCAGGGTTTGGTGGTGCTCAGAGCTTCCTCCCCATTTGGCTACAGTGCTGCTCCCCAGCCCCTGACACCTCTCTACATCCCTTCCCTTCCTGCCTCCCCCAGACCTCCAGGCAGGCACCCAGCAGGTGACACTGCCCAGGATGATGCCAAGGAACAGCTGGGCCTAAAGGAGTGCCCACACTGGGCACGAGCCTCAGGAGCATCCCCCAAACACCAGCCAGAGCTGGCTCAGCTCTGGGACTGCGGGGGTCCCCTGGATCCATCTCTGTCCCACAGCAGGGGTGTGCAGGGCAGGAGGCAATGCCCAGGGCTGCTCTTCCCATGGGATCCTGGCCAGCAGGGCAGAGCAGGGTGCCCCCCAGCCCAGCAGCTGCGGTGGCACTGCCGGCACTGGCAGCTGGAGTGCTGGGGCGGGTGGCCTCAGCTCACACCAGCCTCGTGCTTCCCGCAGCAGCAGGGACGGGGGCTGCCTCACCCACCTCCCCCCGGGCACCCAAACCCACGTGGAGACAGCACTTGGGGACAGTGCTCGGGGACAGTGCTTGGGGACAGTGCTTGGGGACAGTGCTCAGGGACAGTGCTCGGGGACAGAGCTCCAGGCCACTGACTCCCAAGAAAGGCATTCTCGATTTAGCACTGGGCACTGGCACAAGGGATGTCCCTGCCAGTTTGGCCTCAGCTGATACTGGGAGCAGTCCTCTCTGGCACACTGGGATCTACTGGAGGAGGATGTGCTTAATGAGCCGAGGCATCTCCAAAGATTGAAAGACTCAAGGACCCATCCCAGGAACAAAAGGAGGCGTTTGTCAGGCGCTGAGAGACGGGCTCGTTAATTCCTCCTGGCTGTCACACTTATCTGTAATGAATTTGTGCTCCGCTGTATTATTTTTAATACAATAGGAGCGGTGCCGCCCGCCCACCGCCCGGCTGCCGGGAGCGCTGACGTCAACGCCCGGAGTAGGGCTGCCGCAGGACGGACGGACGGACGGACGGACAGACGGACGGGCCAAGCACAGGCCTGTCTTGCCGCCCACGTGCCCGTCCCACCAGCTGCCAGCAGGCAGAGCGGGGCTGGGCACCCGGGCAGGAGGGTTTTTTACCTTGAGGTGGAAAAAGGAGTTGTTGGTCAGTGCCAGGCTGAGGGCTCGGGGCTGGTGGAGATGGGTTGTGCCAGGGGGTGTTTTTGGGAGCAGTGGGAGCAGGTGAACAAGAGGGACAAGTCCCTGATGTGCTGTCCCTGTGCTGAGAGTTGTCCGTGGCAGTGGCCGTGCATTGAGGCAGGAGCTGGCAGCGAGTGTGCACGCACAGATCTGCTGGTGCATCTCTCTGGAGGGGGCACTTGCAAGCCAGTTTTGTCCTCCCTGGCTGTGAGATGTGCCCCCACTCCTGCCCCACATCCTGCATCTCCCCCAGCCTTCCCCCAGCAGCATCTCCACAGCCCACCCCAAGGGGCCTGCGGGGGCAGCTGCAGCCTGTCCCAGCTCCCTGCAGCCTCCCACGTTTAGGGGGGGACATCCCTGAAAGGACCCCCCGACCCTCTGCAGTGCCCTTCTGCAGGCTGCTAGTCCAGAGCCTCGCTGTCAAACACGGGCTATCCCAAAGCCCGGCTCCAAGTACCCGTAATGCGATTCGCACAGGGCTCGTCTCTAAGAACCCAGGGCTGGATTAATGAGGAGGCACCGGCTGCCACTCTGAGGAGCACACACCGTCCCTGTGCATTGGGACAAGGGTGGGGAGCCCTGTCCCGCACTGCAGAGGATGAACACAGGAGGGGCTGCAGGAGCCCATCTGCCTTCGGGCAGCTGCAGGGGGGCCCGGCAGGGTGGTGCACCCCATTTCCTACCCAGGAACCCTTCACTGAAGGGGGTTCTGAGCTCCGTGGGCATCATATCCTCGATGCCGCCATAGACCCCCTCTGGCATCCCCTCCCTGAGCACCCCAAACCTGCCCTGGGAGCCCCGCGGGGGGAGCAGCACCAAAAATCCAAAGCTAGGGCCCCCGAGCGGCAGCTCTTGGCGGAAGGGAGAGTGATATGATTTATCAGGGACTTTAATTAAACTCCCGCAGCCGCCCCGCATCGCTGCAGAGGAGGCCGGGGAGCTGCATGCGGGTCTGGGGGTCGAGTGAGGGAGCCGGGGGTGCGGGACCGGGGGCACCTCGGGCTGATGAAAGCCTCGTTTCCCCGGTAATTGCCGCGGCGGTGAATCATTAACCCCGCGCCGGAGGCGCTGCCCTGCGGGCTGGTGCCCGAGGGGCCCGGTCCCCGTCCCGGTGAGCGGTGCGGGGCTCCCCGGGACGTTTCCCGGGAGGGGTCCCGCATCCCGCCACCCCCGCGGGGGCCGGTCCGCGCGGTGGCGGGGGGTGTCGCTCCGGGCGGGCCCACGCGTGCCGCCGGGGGCGGGAGGGGGCCGGGCCGCGGCGGGGCGGGGCGGGGCGGAGCGGCGGCAGCGGCGAGCGGCGGCGGAGCCGGTGAGTGCCGGTGCTGAAGGGACAGCGCCGCCGCTGCGGCACCGGGCGGCCCCGGGCGGCGGGCGGGGCCCCGCGCCGCAGACCCCGGGATGGGCTGGGGGGAGAAGGGTCCCCGCGGCACCGCGTCCCCTGCGCGACCCTCGCCCCCCGCGCGGTTCCCGCCTTCCCCGTGTCCCCGCGTTCCCCCTCCTCCCCGGTGTCCCCTGCGCCCCCGGTGCGTGTTCCCCGACCCGGGTTCCCCCCTCGTCGTCCTTGTGCCTGCGCCCCACCTTGCCCCCGCTCCCCACGGCGCCGCGCCCCCCCGTCCCGCACCCCGCTGCGGTCCCGGTGTCCCCCGCATGCCGGGTGTCCGCTACGTCCCGTGTCCCCGCTGTCCCCCGCCTTCCCGGCGCCCCCCCGTGTCTCCTGCGTCTCTGCAGCCCCTGTGGCCCCGGTATCCCGGTGCCTGCCGGTGTTCCCCCCGTTTGCTGTGTTCCCCCTGCGTCGCCCGTGCACCTCCCGATGTCCCCCACGTACCCCGCTATCCCTACGAGCCCCCCCCCGCGACGCGACCCCAGTGCTCCGGTGCTCCCCGTGATCCTTGCACCTTGCCCACGGTCCCGGTGTCCCTGTGCTCTCCGGTGTTCCCCCATCCTCAGTGCCCCCCAAGCCCCCGCTGCAGTCCCAGGGTTCAGCACTGTACTGCCCGGAGGAGCCCCCCCAAATTGTCGCGGGGTGCCCCGGGGCTGGCAGCAGCAAACTTCCCGGGGTCACAGCTCGTGCAGCCCCTCCAGTCCCAGTGGGGTTCCGGGGAGCCGGGGTGGGGGTACCCGCTGGGCTGCAGCACCCACCGGGCACGTACACACACACACACACACTCACACACACACACGCTGCAAACTGCACCCCCAGGCTCCGAGCACAGCCTGCAGCACCCCACTCACACGGGGCACGTGGGGGGCACGGGCACCCCCACACACACCCTCTGCCATAATCCCCCGCATGCACACACACACATACGGAGCACACAGGCAGCCTGCAACACCCCCACACGTACACACACGCGACACAGTCTGCAAATTTGCGTGCTCAGCCCCCCGTGCAGCCTGCAAACCCACGGACCTGCACACACAACCCCCCCAGACTCGCACTCACACAGCCTGCAGCACCCCCCGAGTGTGCAAACTCACGCACACCCGCAGCACAAACACCCAGCAGGCAGACACAGCCCGCAACCCTGCGTGCACACACATCCGCAGAGCCCGCAGACCCCAAAACTCGCGCACGCACGCGCTCCAAGCTTGCAAACAGGCTGCAAACCCGCTCATCACGGGGGCACACGCAACCTGCAGCCCCACAAACTTACCCACACACGTGTGTGCATGCACCCCCCATGCAAACACAGCCTGCAGGCACCCGCAAACACACCTCTTGAGCAAACACAGCCCGCACGCAGAGCTCACACGCAGCGCGCGCAGGCACAGCGCGCACCCGCTCCGTCCTGCACGGGCAGTGCCCCTGCACGGTGTCACCCACCTGCTCCATCCTGCACAGGCAGTGCCCCTGCACGGTGTCACCCACCTGCACAGGCTGTGCCCCTGCACAGTGTCACCCACCTGCTCCATCCTGCACAGGCAGTGCCCCTGCACGGTGTCACCCACCTGCACAGGCAATGCCCCTGCACAGTGTCACCCACCTGCTCCATCCTGCACAGGCTGTGCCCCTGCACGGTGTCACCCACCCACACAGGCAATGCCCCTGCACGGTGTCACCCACCTGCAGCACCCTCACAGATCACACACACAGTCACAGGCTGCTGCTGCCTGCAACCCCTGCAGCCCCCAGGCGCTGCCGCAAGGCGCCAACAGCCTCTTCCCCATCCCTCTGCAGAGCACTCGTGCTGCTGTAGACACACACAGGCACACACAGCACCCCGGGTCTGGCTGTGCCACACTGGCACCCCCACACAAGGTCTGTCACCCCCTCCTGCACAGCAGGGACACGCGGTGCATGGTGGCATGGTGGGTCCCCATCCCACCAGCCCCCAAGCAGCACCCCAGGGTTCCTGGTGCCACACCAAGGGCACTGCTGAGGTGGAACATCTCTCTGGAGTCCCTGCCTTGGTGCCTCCACAGGTCCTCAAGGCCAGAAGGGTGTAGGGAGGGGGCTGAGGGGAGCAGGCACAGGTCACTCTCTGCCTGCAGACCCCAGAACCTCCCTCTGCCCATCCTGGAAGGCATTTGGGCTGAGGATGCAGAGGGTGCAAAGCACCACCCCAGAGATCATTCCATCCCTCAGCCTGGGCAGCAGGGAACCTCAGCATGGTGTCCCCAACCTTGTCCTTCTCTCCCTGCACAGGTGGCCCAGGTCAGCAAGCCCGGAGAGCGGTGGATGAGCGCTGGGCACTGGCCTAGCCACACGCACACACCGGCACCATGGACTTCGTCATGAAGCAAGCGCTGGGTGGTGAGTGGGAGCTGTTTCCCCTCAAGGGTCCCCACTTCGGGAGCAATGCTGACCCAGCACCCCAGTAGTGCAGTGGGAGGGACACGGCAAGGGGACAGAGTCACACAGAGAATCACCAGCAGTGGGGAGCTGCTGCTGAAGCCCTCCAGGTTTCCCATCCCCAGTGCCGTCAGCGGCTGGCTGGGGAATCCTGGCTCTTTTGCTGTAAAGTGGGATTCCCCAGCAGGTCCCTTGGGTGCTGAAGAAGGAGCTGCTGGCATCTCCCCCAGCTGACACTGAACTAGGGCAGAACAGCCAGCTCGTGATACTCCCCATCCCCACAGCCTCCCAAGCCTGTGTACAGCCCACTTCAGCACAGGTGGCCCTGGGGATGTCCTGGGTCCTCCTTGCCAGGGACCTCCTTGCCCTCCCTGCTGCTGCAGGGGCTTTGGGAGCAGCACCCTTGGGGACCAACCAAGGGTCTTGTTATGCACAGGGGCCACCAAGGACATGGGGAAGATGCTGGGGGGTGAGGAGGAGAAGGATCCCGACGCGCAGAAGAAGGAGGAGGAGAGGCAGGAAGCCCTGCGCCAGCAGGAGGAGGAGCGGAAAGCCAAGCACGCCCGCATGGAAGCGGAGCGGGAGAAAGTCCGGCAGCAGATCCGTGACAAGGTGGGCACACACCTCCCCTGGGCCCGCCCCTGCCTGTGGCAGCCGGGCTGGGGCTGGGACAGGGAGCCGGCATGGCCGGGAGGAGGGTGGCCCAAGCCGGTGGCGATGGGCACGGGGCACAGCGCAGGCAGTGCCCACTGCCTGCCCTGCTGAGAGCCTGTGTCCTCTCAGTACGGGCTGAAGAAGAAGGAGGAGAAGGAAGCAGAGGAGAAAGCTGCTCTGGAGCAGCCGTGTGAGGGCAGCCTGACACGCCCCAAGAAGGCGATCCCGGCAGGCTGTGGGGACGAGGAAGAGGAGGAGGAGGAGAGCATCCTGGACACCGTCCTCAAGTACCTGCCCGGCCCACTGCAGGATATGTTCAAGAAGTAACAGCACCGTCAACCCTGCCATAGGGTGCTGGGGCACGGGCGCCCTCTCTCCTACAACTCCTCCATCAGTTCCCTTGGCCCCGGAGAGGGGGTCCCCACACCCCCTCCCATCCCCTCCTGCCCTGTCCCCCAACCAGACCAAAAGCCCGCCCCGTCCCGTCCAGGCAGGGCCCCCCCACCACGCCAAAGGGGAGCAGCCCTGGCCGGACAGGGCGAACCGGGACCAAATGCACTGATGTAACCTCGCGGCAGGCTAGGGGCACCCAGGCCCTACCGGCCCCCCGGGGTGGCTCCTCGTGCCCCCTGCCCTGCCCCTTCTCTTCTCCCAGGGGACCCCAGTAGGCCTCTGCTCGCCTGCCCCCGTCCCCAACACTGCCATCCCCCTGCCCCCTCCCGCCCTGGGCCAAGCCCAAAGCACAAAGCCAGGCGCCCTGCCCGCAGCTCCCCCATCCCCGGTCGTCGGGCACGGGGGTCCCCCGGGGCTGCCCGGTGTGCTCCTACATCGGGGGGTTGGAGGGGACCCCCCTCCCCGCATCTCTGGCCCCATAGTTAAAGCCATATCAGTTAGACTGCAATACTTCAGCACCGGGAGCAGCGGGCGCCGCGCTCCGCCAACCGTGTACAAAGGCACGCGCGGGGCAGGGGCCCCCCTGCCCCGTCCCCCGTCCCCGCCGCTCGCTCGTCCGTGTCTTGGCCCCGCTGGCCCCCGTCCTCGCATTAGTGTCTCTGTGCCAGGGTGCGCCCCGTCGCTCCATGCGTCCTCGTGTCCGCTGCTCTGACTCCCGCCCCCGCGTCCCCACTGTCCCCGGGGGCCGCCCGCGGCGCCCCTCGCCGTGCTGCGGGACCCCCGCTCTGTCCCCTGCAATAAAGCCAGCGCGGGGCCGAGGGCTGCCGGGCCAGTCCCGGGCTGGGGGTACCCGGCTGCCCTCACCTGACGCTGGACACATGGGTCCCCGGGCCTGGGAAGGGATCCCTGGGCAAGCGCCCCGGGATGTCCCAGGAGCCGCTGCTTGCACCCCAGCGCGGGGAGGCAGGGGCACACCCTCATCCCGGCCCGACTCTTTTGCCACACCGTGCTCCCCGTCCCTGTGCTTCCTCAGCCACAGCCCCCAGCCGCTCACCAGGGCCCTCCCGGGAGGTGGCGGGCAGCTCGGGGCCCCACAGACATGCTGTGACCATCCTGCTCGAACTAGTCTTTGACGATCTAATAAAATAAAGGGATTTGTACATTGCTCCGGCCTCTTCTCATCCGTTGCTTTCCTGGGTCCCCATGTCAGCTTCGTCACCCCACCAACCTCAGGGCTGAAATCTGGCAGCTCATCACACGTGGGCTGGCCCCCAGCCAGGCCTCTACAGGTGCAGGAAGCAGCCACATGTGGCTCCCAGAGTCCTGCTCATTCCTGCTGCCTTCCTACTCCACAGGCATCTGTCCTCTCTGGGGTTGGGGACAAGACAAAAGGGATGTGCCACAGACACGGCATGAGGGTTTCTCCCCCTTCCCCTTGACTCCAGGACTTCCCTCACTGAATGACTGTGGATACCCAGGGGTCCAGGGGCTGTTTCTGATGGGTTACAGAATTCCACCACTCCAAGAGAGGAGCCTGAGGCTGTGGGCATGGTGCACCTCATGTCCCCACACCGAGGCAGCGGCCCTGGCAGTGCCCACGCTTGGCACAGCTCAGGTTTCAGCCTGGTGCCAGCCTCAGCTCTGACTGATGTGCCATCATTTACCAGCAAAGAGCTCAGCTGTTACCCAGGCGGCATCAGCAGAGCAGTCACCCAGAAAAGCTTCTGTCAGAAGGAAATATGAGGGTAGAGAAAGGCAGAGATCTCGCAGGCAAGGTCTCCACTGCAGGCAGGCTGTGCCCTGTGACCCGGCACGACGCTGCAGGCAGGCAGAAATCCCCAGAGCCCTCCCTGGGCAGTGGGCACAGGGCAGGGGAAGGAAGGGCTGTGCCCGGGGCTGGCGGCCGTGGCACGGAACCTGCAGCGTCCTCCATGTCCCGATCTGAGCAGTGTCCCCGCTATCACCTGTCCCCACCGCGGGGACGCAGCGCCCCCTGGTGCGGTGACAGCGCAGGACAGGGGACACCGAGAGCGGGGACAGGCAGCGGGGACAAAAGCGACAATCCCCGACAGACCCCTCTTCTCAGGGCCTTGCTATGGCCCAGGGAAGGAGGCAGGGGAAGGGAGAGCAGCTCAGCACCCCCCTTGTTCCCCTCAAATAGCCACAGCCACCTTCGTTAAGGAAGAGGATTTATCAAAATTAGAAAAAGACACCACAAATATTTTAAAAAAACCCCAGCTGGAAAACATCTACCAGTTCAAATCCCCCCACCCACCCTCCCCCCGTTGCCCCAGCACAGGGAAGAGACATGGGATGTCTGGGAGGGGGAGAGGCAGGTTGTGCTCCCAGAGCTGCCCTTGCCACCAGGCTTTTAGGGACAAGGGGACAGTCAGGTATCTCATCACTGCTGGGGAGCCTGGTCAAAGCAGAGCACCTCCCATGGGAGGCTCCTCAGCAGCCACCTTCAGTGACTGCTTTTCTTTGGCCGCTTGCCTTTGGAACAAGCCCCCCCATGCCCCAGAGATGAGGGAGCAGAGGGGGGCCCTGCCAGAATCCCCCCATTCTCCCCAGCACACAGCTGCCTGTTTATAAAGCTCCCAAGAACAGGACACACCGAGCTGAGCCCGAGGTCACAGCCCTGCCAGGCTGGCAAGAAGATGAGCCAGCTCCTTGCCCCACCTGTGCTAAGCTCCCACCCTCGAGGGCAGGCAGGTGCTGCCTCCCTGGGTGCAGCAGCTTCATCAGGAGTCATTGGGGAGCCCGAAAAGCTTGACAGTGCCAGCCTCCCTGCTGCTGTCATATTTGCCATCTTTGTCATCACAGGCGAAGGCCAGCAGAGGCCTCTTCGGGTGCCAGGCCACTGTGAAGGTGGGGGACTCACACTGCACCTCCCAGAGCTTCTCTCCTGCATGGAAAAGGAGCCAGGTCAGCCTGGAGAGCCTCCAGCCCCCTCTGCTGCTCACCTCCCCGAGCCAAGCACCTGCTGCTTCCCTCAGCAAAGGGGAGAGGCAGCACAAACGCTGCTCCAGCGCCTTTTAGTCACCCAGTGACAAGGTACAGACATGACAGGCATGTCTGCCACAGACTTCTGAGGCACAGGCTCCCCCTCATGGCATTCTCTGCACAGGAAAGCTCTTCCTTAGCAGACGGATTCCCCCTGTGTCCTCCCAGCTCTACCAGCACTTCTCCATCCAATTCCCTCCTTGCTGTTCCCCAAAATAAAACCATTACCTGTCTCCACCTCAGCAATGTCAATGAAGTGATCTTCTGATGCTGAGGCCAGCATCTTCCCATCATGGCTGAAGCTCAATGTCCGCACGGGCCAGTCCAGCCTGCAGCAACCCAGGGGAGCAGACAGTGAGGCACTGCCACCACAGTCCCCAGAGAGGGGGAAAACGATTTTGGAACAGCTCTACCTACCTGGAGAAGCACCTCACACACACCAGCTCATCCACGTCCCAGAGGCTGACCAGTGCATCAGCACTGCCTGTGGCAAAGTACTTCCCCATGGGATCAAACTTGATGCAGATGCAGTTGGAAGGATGGGCATTGATGGACTGGATGGGTTTCAGCTCTGGGTAGCTGTGGAGGTGAAGGGAGAGGGCAGGGAGCAGTGAGAGAAGCACAGGGATTTCCTAGAGCAGGGCAGGCATGAGGCACACCAGGACTGGAAGCAAACCCTGCCAAGGCAGGACTCACTGAGTGTCCAGTGAAGGAGGCAAAGCATCAGGGACCATTTTGGGGAGCTGAGCCCAGCCCACAGCTGTGGCAACCTGAGCTCCAGGCAAGCTCATTCCCACCAGAGGGCAGGGGATTGCTGGGATGTGGGGCTCAGCTTCCCCAAAAGCAGCAAAGGCACTTGCAAATGACTGCAGCCAGCCCAGCCCACCAGCAGCCACGGGCACCTGCCTCAGGATGTTGATGCAGCCATTCCCGTTGGTAAGGAAGAACATGTTGTTATCGTTGTTCCAGGAGATCTCGTTCACCTCAAACTTGAACTGTTCCTCAGCTTTGGAGCGATGTGTCTTGGCATCAATGAAGGTGACCACATCATCCTTGTTCCCCACGGCAATGGTCTGTCCATCAGGGCTCCAGCAGATGTTGATGTTCTCACCTGAAAGGACAGAAAAGTAGCAGGTCCCACTTCCACTCCAAACCATTCCCAAATGGGAAAGGCTGCCAGTTCTTCAGCCTAACACACAAACCCTGCACAGCAGCTATCCAGCAAAACCAAACTTGTGACAAGTACAGCGTGAAGACAATATGTCACAGCCCATTTCAGCCAAGATGGGACCACAGCAATCACCAAACAAGGTCATGCCAAAGATCCTCTGAATCCTGTCATCTCTGAGATCCAGAAAAAGCAGAAGCCAAAAATACCTTTGAATAAAGGTAAGAACATGGCAGGTTGCTGTTACACAACTTTACAATGCCATTCCCAGCCCCAACAACTCAAAACTGGACATTTCCAAGACCATAGATGGTATTTGGGTTAAGCAGCACATGAATTCAAATAGTTTTTCTGAATCCACACAACCTTTCATTTCCACCATACCTCTCTGTAAACATGCTTTTTCTCAGCCTCCAGCCCCACGGCCCACTGACTCCAGAGACAAGTACAAATGACATTTTAACAGCCAGCACCTTATTTCAGCAGTTCTACCAGTCCTGAATCCACGGTAAATCAGCTCTCACATGATGAGTGCAACACAAATATAAAGCAAAGATGTCCAAAGCAGAAACAACCACAGGAAAGGTGCAAAGCTCTGTGCCACTGCAGATGGGTCCCACACAGCTGAGCTCCTGCCAGGACCCAGCTGGGAAGGTGCCCTGGGAAGGCAGGACTCACCTTTGGTGTTGACAGTGGCGATGCACTTGGTGGTGCGGACATCCCAGATGCGGATGGTTTTGTCCCCTGACGCTGTGACAAACAGGTCCGGGTTGCTGGGGTGCCAGCAGAGCTGGTCCACGCTGTCCCCGTGGCCGCGGTAGTTGTTCTCCTTCACCTGGAGGGTGCGAGCAGACGACGTGAGGCTGTGTCCAGCTCTGCTCCAGCTCCTGCTCCACATCCCAGTACGCTGCATCCCAGCTGGGACAGATCAGGAGGCGCCCCCCGCCACCCCAGTCCCACCATGGTCACAGCTCCCGCCCACGGCCGGCCAGGGTGGAGAACCCCGCCGGGCACCACCAGCTCCATTCCCGGCCGGCAGACCCGGCCTGCGCTGCCCCTCGCGAAGCTCCTGTTCCGGTGCACACCGGGTACCCACCCCCAGGCCCGCACCGACCACCGGGACACTCTCCCGCTTCCGGACCCCAGCCCAAGCAGCCGCGCCCGGGCTGCCCAAGGGCTCCCGGTACCAACCCGCGCCGCCCCCGCCCGCCCGATGCCGGCGGATCTCTCTCACCAGCCGGTCCTTCTCGAGCAGGAAGACGCTGGCGGTCTTGTCGAAGGAGCCGGAGGC
Organism: Agelaius tricolor; assembly: GCF_023055355.1. Taxonomy (NCBI): domain Eukaryota; kingdom Metazoa; phylum Chordata; class Aves; order Passeriformes; family Icteridae; genus Agelaius; species Agelaius tricolor. The sequence goes on from NW_027269278.1 coordinate 15,361,761, forward strand.
GAGGCGGCGGCCGCAGCAGCTCCAGGCCACCGAGTGCACCTTGGCGCCGTGCGCCGGGAACTCGCGGCTCCGCGTGTTGGCGCGGAACAGCTCCTGCATGGCCTGCACGTAGGGCGACACCGCCATGGCGGGGCCGCCGCCACCGGCACCGCCACCGCCGCGCGCGCCCCGCCCCGGCACCGCGCCTGACGCCACTTCCGCCGCCCCCCCGCGCCCGGCGCGGCCCCACCGGCGGAGCGGAGCCGGCGCCCGACGCCGAGATGGACAACAGTGTGGTCCTCGTCAGCGATTCGGACTCGGAGGGCGCCCGCTCGCCGCCGCTCCAGCCCTGCCGCTCCCGCCACTTGCTGCCCGGCCCCGCCGTGAGTCCGCGGCTCCCGCCGGGCACGGCGCCGCTGCTGCCCCACACAAGATGGCGGCGCTGCCATGGCGGGCAGGGACGGGAGGCGCGCACGGACGAGCAGCCTCGGGGGCAGTGGAGGGGGTGGGCGTGTGTTCCCCGGTCCCGTCCCGTCCCAGCCGCGTCCTCAGGGACTTCCCACCCTCTTCCCAGCCGGGCTCGGGTCGCCGCGGGCACCTCCCGCCAGCAGAGCCCCGTTCCACAAGCGCGCTCCCCGCAGCGGTCCCGGCCTCCTTGGCCATATACCCTCAGCAAGAGCCCGGTGCCTGCCACAGCGTGTCGCGGTGCCCTCGCTGCAATCCCGAGAAGGGTCCGGCCCTGCAGAGCTCAGCACCCCGCGGGGTCGGGATGCGGTGGGGCGGCTGCCGCCCCTGCTCCCCGTGCCGCTCCTGCGCCCTGTCCCGCTCCGCCGGCGGCTCTGGGGCAGGTGAGGCCGTGCGGCGGCGGTTGCGGGCACGAGGCTCGGGCCCGGACGGGGAAACACGGTCCGTCCGCGGCCCTGCACCGCTGTCCCGGGTCCTGAGGCGGTTGGAGCCCTGCACCTCCCTCCCTCCGCAGCTCCTCTTGCGTCCCGCAGCCCGCTGGGCTTTGCCCTCTCCTTGGGGAAGGCAGCAGGTTTGAGCCGGGGGAGGAAAGTGGATTTAAATTCTCTGCTAAACGTTTTCGCTGCTTTGAGGTGCTGAGGGAGATTTTTTTCCCAAGAGCAAACAGGCTCTGACCCTGCCTGGGCCTTCCAAAAGCTTGGGAAGTGCAGTGTGTGGTCTGCTGCTGGTGCAGGCACAGCTGCCTCCCCTGCTGCCCCTCGGAGCCTGCTTTGCCCAGCGAGGCCCAGATGGGAGTCCCCAAAGTGTCAGGGTTGCTGTAGCTCCGACTGGTGCCACAGATCAAAAGGCAGCTTCGTTTCCTGCCACTCCTGTCCTCCAGAGCAGGTGATGTGACACGGAAGAGGCGGCAGGGTTTGGATCCTGTGCTGTTCCTGCCAGCGCCTGGGTACAGGAGAGCTCCCTGTGCTTCTGTTGCCCTCCCTGGACATGGCAGCAGGACTGGCATTTCCCTGTCATGGGAAGGAGCTGAGCAGGCAGCCAGGTCTGCTCTGAGCCAAGGCACGAGGACGTGGGCCCTGAGGGGAGTGGGGAAGAGCCTGGGTTGGGCTCAGGCTCAGCTGTGGTGCCAGGGAAGGCTGATCCCAGAGCTCAGGGCCACAGTCCCCCTTGGACAAGCAGAAGGGTCTTTGCCCCTTTTCTAGGCTGGTGCCCTTTTCTCTCTTAGACTGGGATTACAGTGCCATAGCAAGGGCTCCTGGTAGGACAGGACATTGACACTGCTGCTCTGTCCCCACAGGAGATCATTGACCTGACCTGTGAGGATGCAAACTCAGACCCAACAGCGTCGAGCAGCCTCGCCATCATTGACCTGACTGAGGACATGTGCAGCCTTCTCCAGTCCACCCTTGGTGCTGCTCAGAACTCCAGAAATGCTGCCCCAGCAGCACACAAGTCCCATCCCCAACTCTGCCCCTCTGCAGAAAAAGAAACACAGGCAGTGCCAGAGCCAAGCCCTGCACCAGCATCGCACAACACTTCTGAGAAGCTCAGTTCCACCATGGTCAAAGCAGAAACCATGGAGAACTGCAACTGCCTTTCTCCTGTCTCTAGGCACCACAGCTGGAGCCCAGAGCAAGATTACAGCACTACTGCCTTTAACAGCAGCTTGGACTCAGAGTCAGACTCAGACTGCCAGTCCCCATCTCCCCCCAGCCTGGACAGCAACAGCAGCATGGGAGCTGATGGCCCAGAGGAGGATCCTCCCCAGCCCTGCCTGGAAAGGAACCTTCCCCCAAGGCTGAGTCCTGCCCCAACCATTCCTATAACATCAGGAAAGCCCCAAAGGTCTTTGCCAGAAGCAAGTGACTTCCCAGCACACCAACCAATCCAGCAAGCCACCCCAGCCAGGACTGATGCTGACAGCAAGGCCTTGCTGGATAAACTGCACAACTTCAGCAGGAGTGGAGTCCAGCACCTCTTCCTCCAAGGCACAGCACCCAACAGGGACACACAGAAGGTAAACAGGGTTTGGAGCAGCCCTTGCTCCCCTTTGCCAGACAGTTGGGGGCTCTGGTTATTGCAGTTCCCTTCACAGTGGGCCCCACATCACAAATGGGTTTCTCTGTGTCTGGGGAGCTTTCACCCATTGTCTTGCCTTGCACACAGCAGAAACCTGAGCTCATCCCCAGGGGGAAGCTGAGCATGGTGCACACCACCATGGAGGAGAACATCCTGGAGGGCACCTTGTGTTTCCTGAACGAGTTTGTCTCCTGCCAGCACCGTCCCCCCAAAGACATCATCTGCCACCTGATCAAACAGATGCTGTTGGACACCCACGAAGGGGAGATCCTCAATGACATCTACACACTGCTGATGAAGATCCAAATGTATGTGTTCCCCTGGTCCCAGGGCTGGCTAGGTGTTTCCAGGGGTCTGCCCAGCCTAAGGGTTATTTTCTGTGGGGCTCACCCACAGAACAGGGAGCGATTTCCCCTATAACCCAGGATAATCCTCCTGCCGACACAGGCACACCCTGGGCTCTCTGAGGGTGGGTCAGGGACAGCTTGTGACACAAGGGAGCCCCTGGGGACAGAAGAGTGTGCTTGCCTTGCCCTGAAGCACAGGTCTCATTTTTCACTGCTGTGACATGGAAGAAGTGCCTTCCCTGGGCTGCAGCAGTGCCAGTGGCTGGAGCAGCTCCCTCAGTTTCCTCAGGCTTCCCACAGAGAGGTACAATGTTTTATGAGGCCACAGACATAGGAGTCCTGGGCATCTCCCTGGAGTATAAACCCTGTCAGGTACTTCCAAAAAATTAATGTGTTATGGGCAGGAGAAGGGATGAGGGCAAAGATGGAGAGAGGAAGGCACCTGAGCCAGGTGGGGCTGGGAGTGGCTGGGGAAGGGCTAAGAGGCTGCCATGCCTCCAAGCACATGGTCAGGCAGGTCAGCACAAACAGACATGGCTGTCCTTGCAGGCTCCATCCAGCCAACATCACCACGCTGGGATGGGACTGGACACTGGTGAAATTCATCATGGAGCAGCAGGTACTTGGCACCTTGTGTGTCACATGGGGCAGGGATCATCCAGCACACGCTGCCTAAGGGAGGGTGAGTGTTCCTAAATGCTTCCTGTGGCTGTGCTCTGCTGCAGAGCTGGCCAGTCCAACAGTGAGTGCCAGCTGGGAATCCCACATTTATCCACAGTGCTCACTTACTCTGCACAGTTTTAGGCAGGTTGTCCCACTGAAGAAGGTGCAGATAAACTCTGGGTCATAGCACTAGTGCAATGCCCAGCAATGCCCCTCAAGGTCTTGCCTGAGCCAGGCAGCTCCTCCTACAACTACTCCTCAGTAGGTACATCAGTACACTCCCAAGACAGCCAGCTTCCCTGGTGTTCCTAGGCCTGTGGTCCCACCAGACTCACGTGCTCTCCCTCTGCCCCCAGGAGAAGCCCCCTGGCTGGCTCCTCTTCCTGCAGTACGTGGTACAGACCCTGGAGGATGACTTCCAGAACAATCTGAAGTCATACCAGCTGCAGAAGTCAATTGCCAAGAAAGTGCTTTCATGTGACTTGTGCTTCAACAATGTCAAGTAAGGGACACCTCCTCCTTGTTCTCTAACCAGAAGCTCAGAGGCAGGGGCTTAGGGAACATTTGTCAAGACTCCAGCCAGACTTTCAGACTTTCCAAGAAGCAGACTTGGGAGACAAAGGGAAGCATAGGGCCAGCTATAGGGACTAGAAAATATTTACAAAAGCAAACCACCACAGATGATGCAAGGCCTTTCCAGTCACAACAGAATGGGCTTTTTCCAGGGATGAGGTCAGATTTGCATTGCTCAGGACAGGACTGAGAAGGAGGCAGTCTGCAGGCAAGTGTACAAATCAAGAGAGCTCCTTTGTTGGGCTGTTCAACAGAGCTAGTTCCTAACTTGTCCAAGTGCGTGGAACATACTCTTCATAGTCAGGGCCTTTCCTCCAGCTCTAAGTGGATCTAGAGGTCAGAACACAGCAAAACATGGCACATCCCCAATAAAATTCTTGTTTCTGTTCCAGGGAAGTGGTCAATTGGTTGGTGGCAGCAGTTACAGGAATTGGGTTCTCCCAGCCCCGGGAACAGCTGCAAGAAGCCAGGGCTGAACACGGATCATCTTCACCAAGGCTGGCCAGCCCTCAGACAGAGCAGGCCCAGACAGCTTTCTCTGCCCAAAAGTAAGCTCCAGAATTCCAAACTCCCTGCTGGCATTATCATGGACCCAAGTCAGGCAGAAGCCAGAGTCATTCTCTCACTGTCAGTTCAGGGAAGCCAGGCTGTACCTGTGACCAGCTTTGCTGGTTCTCCTTTGTGTTAAAGACTTGGTCAGCAAAAGACTCTCACCTGGTAGAAAACTGGCTCAGTGCCTTCCTCTTGCATGCAGTGTAAGGCTGGAGCTTGTGGCCCACAGCCCAGGCAGCCCCATGCTGCTCCAGCACTCGGGAGAGCCACCAAGACTGCCCAAGGGTCAATCCGGGGATGAGCTTTGCTTGCAAAAGCATCAGATTCAGAAGCCACCAGCAGACACCAAACCTGGCCCACTGCATTCCCATACCCCTCACCACACAAGGCTGAAGCAGGGACCATCCCCAAGGCTTTGCCTGGCAAGCTGAGGGGCAGAGTGCCCCTGTGCTGACTGTCCCCTCTCGGCCAGGACGATGCTCCTGCTGCAGCGGATGCTGGCCATGGCAGTGGAAGTGGACAGATCTCCCACCTGCAGCTCCCGTAAGATTGCAGACGACATCTTCCCGTTCATACTGAATATCCCCCTGAGGAGCCAAAGGTGAGACAAGCATGTGCAAGGCAGCATTTGCCTGTGTGATCAATTATCTGTTTCCCAATTTACATCCAAGTCTGGATACATAAAGTTCTACAGCATATAGAAAGGCCAGCCAGCAAGAGCGTGGCTGTCTCCCCCATGGAGATGCAGCATCACCAGCTGAGCAGATGATGTGTTGATGGAAACACACCCAAGGTGGTGTGCTGCTGAGAACAGTCAATTCTCCCACTTGGTAAAGTTGTGACCTTAAAACTGTAAGGAGGGTCTGAAAAGCAGTACTGTGCAGCACAGCCAAGCACTGGCAAAAAGACATCACTGATTCCCATAGGCAACCAGGTAGTCAGAAATATGATGCAGTTCCTGCAGCTTTGCCTTGACATCCTTTGTTTGCTTCTTTAAGAAATTCAAATGTGAAGCCAAAGCACAAGGGAGTGAAGAGACCACTAAGCCCCCAAGCATTTCAAACCCATCTTTCAATGCCCAGCAAGCAGCCCTTCACATCCTTTCAGCAGAACTCTGTGCACACACCAGGTAGAAACCAAGCCAAGCTGACTCTAACCAAGGTGTCACTTTGCCCAGGACAGATGTAGATCCTTCTACTCCTGACCCCACATCACCCTTGCTTGGCTGGGCTCCCTGCAAGGCAGCAGCAATGAGCCACTGCCACACAGGCTGCTGGGCAGGGTGAAGAAGCAGCTCAGTTTGCTTTAGAGACTGTACTCACTTCCAGCTGCTGCAGGTCACACCTGAGGATGAAATCATGGATAACAAAGGTCTCTCACCACATCTGGTGGTCTTCCTTCCAAGCCATGGCTGGGTAGCCCCTGCAGTCACCCCACATCTGCACTAGGTCAGCAGGAGCATGCTGGACCAGTTGTCTCTGGTCAGGCTGTGGTGTCCACCAAAGTAAATTCCTTTTGTGTTTCAGGGAAGCTTTGTTAAACACCATGGAGAGCCAGCTCCTGCGCTGCAGACTGCTGGAACTGCTATTCCAGCATAGTTGTGACGTGCCCACGACCTCATCCATGTCTCTGGACAAGATCCTGTATTTCCTGAGCCACTCCTCTGTGCTGCCACAATTCCAGGTATCCAGTCCAACCTCTCCTTTGACTTTTTTTTCCTCTGAGAAAACTTCTAAGAACCAAATACTGTCTTCTGTCCTAGGATGAAACAGCAACGTGGCAAAGGTGGGATGAGATGCTGCAGTACTTGAGTTTGCTGCTGCTGAGTTACCACAGTGTAAAACTGGGTAAGCAGTGCTTGTTCTGGCCCTGTCTCATCAAGAGGCTGCAGCACAACAGCCAAATTCCTCTTCCTCCTCTCATCACTACTGGACTCATGGCCAGTGAATCTTAGAAAGACAGTGTGCCTCCATCCATGACAGGAACTATTCCCAGCAGTCAAAAAGTGATGTTGCATTAATCAGAGCACCCACCTTGCTTTGCCAAGTTGAGCCCCTACAAACTAACCTTGGAAGCACTTCCCAGCACTGGACAGTGCACAAGAGGGTACTTTGTACCCACTGTGGTCGAAGTTGCTGCACAGTGGGTGGAAGAATAGGGTGGTTTAGGAGGAAAAGCAGAAGGCAAAGGGATCATAGAATATCCCAGGTTTAAAGAGACACACTAGTGCCCCTCCATAGACACCCCATAATCCACCCTGTGCCTGAGAGAGTTGTCCACATGCTCCTGGAGCTCTGGCAGCTTTGGAGCCATGACTCTTCCCTGGGGAGCTTGTTCAGTGCCAAACCACTCTGTGGGGGAAGACTTTTTCCTAAAAGCCAACCTAAATCTCCCTTGGCACATCTCCAGCCATTCCCTCAGGTCCTGTCACTGTCCTACAGAGCAGAGATGGAGCTGCCCCTCCCTCCTGAGGAAGATGTAGACCCCAGTGAGGTCTGATCTGTCTCCTGGAGGCTGAACACAGCAAGTGACCTAAGCCACTCCTCATGTGGCTTCCCCTCTAGACCCCTCACCGTCTCTGAAGCCCTCCTTTGGGCAAGCCAGGACACTTTCAGCACTTGGTAAACTGTGCAGGGAACACCACCCACAGGAGCCATGGAAACAGCAGCAATTCTGACCCCAGGAGAGTGGCACAGTCACAAAACACTATTTTGCCAGAAGTCTCTTCCAACTTCAGGTGCTTTAGCCCAGGGTTAAGGCTGTCATGAATGAATGCAGAGGAATCCACCATCATATATGCAAAGTCTCACTGCCCCTGAACTCCTAGATAATAATCACTGTTGTTGGGCTCTTTGGAGACTCCTTTGTAGCTGCCCATTTTGCCATTCCCACAGAAGGCAAGGATTATACAAGCCTTGCCCCTTCCCCATTCCTGGGCTCTCTCTGCATGCCAAATGAGCTCCAGGAGGGGCCAGTTCCTTCTTCCCAAAGTCTTGTGCAGAACCATGGAGGATAACAAGAGGATCAGTCCCATTTCCAGCACTGCCTGTGGCACCCTGGGGTCCATCCCAGCAGCTCAGGCTGCCCTTTGGGTGCTGCCTCTCCCCACCAACATTTCCTTTTGCAGAGCACCTGTGGACCTCTGTCAGTGACCGGATGAAACTGATTGCTCAGAAAGCCAAGGCCAGGCTCCAGGACAGCGATGACATCAGCCAGCTGGACATTCAGCTGAAGATGAATGACTTCATCAGCAGAATGCAGAAGACCCTGGGGGAGCCTTTCCCCCCACAAATTCAGGAGAAATTGTTCATGCTGCAGGAGTTGTTCTTCATTGTCACTGCTGCTTGATGGAGACAACCACTGCAGCAAGGGGGACAAAACTTCATGTTCTCAGTATAAACCCCCCCATCTCATACTGCAATCTCAGCATCATGAGGTTGGTTTATACAGTTCTTTTGAAAGAGTTTTGGTTTACATTGTCTCTGAATTTCCATTCAAATTTGCCTTGTGCAGTTTTGCAAAGCACTTCGTACACTTTAAAAAATGAGGTTTTTTCATGTTTGCTAAGACACTTTTGTCTTGATGACAGCACTGCCCAAAGGCACTTATTTGCCCCAACAAGTCCAGGAGAAATTGTTCAAGAGTTGTTCTTGACTGTCACTGCTGCCTGATGGAGACAACCACTGCAGCAAGGGGGACAAAACTTCATGTTCTCAATATAAATTCCCCCATCTCATACTGCAATCTCAGCATCATGGGGGTTGGTTTATACAGTTCTTTGAAAAGATGTTTGGTTTACATTATTTCAAAATTTCTGTTCAAGTTTACCTCATGCAATTTTACAAAGCACTTTGTAAATTTAAAAAAATAAATTCTTTTCATGTTTGCTAAGAGTCTTTAGTCTTGGTGCCAGCTCTGCCCAAAGTCCAGAGCTCTGTCAGATCACACCATAAGGCCATGCTTTAAATCTCAGCGTTCCAAATCCATGAGATTCACCTGTGTAATCAGAACCACAGCAGCAGCTGTACCTCAGTACCTGAATCTGTTCCATGACTTTCAGCTCAGCTTACACTCCAGGAGCACAGGGAACACCAGCATTCAGAGCTCAGGCTTCCCCAGCCCATCAGCAGCACTTTAAAGGACAAGTAAAAACACTGCAACAGCACCAGAGGGGAACTGGGCATCTCTAGGGAAACACCAGCCTAATTCCCACACCTGTGCCCACCTCCACAGTACACGTGGAAACAGCACACAAGCAACAAGAGACAAAAATCTCAGGAACATGAATTTGGATTGCTCAAGAAAACACAAAGATGTCATGTTTAGTTTCATCTACACAAACCCTAAGACAGAACTGAGCCTGGCTGTAAACCCAATCTCCCTGTGAAAGGGGAGTTTGTGGGCAAGTATTTCACCTTAGTGAGGTGCTGCCAGAGCCTGATCCACCAGAACCTTGACCCCACACTCACTGGACAGCCCCAAATTTCTCCCACAGATGCTCTGCCAGCACCAACACACACTGTGGACCTCCATTCCACAAGGATTTTATTGTCCTGTAACAAACAAAACAAACATACACATTAGGAGACATGAATACAGTCAACAAATAAATTAATGTCAAATGAGAGCCTGATTGCCAAGGTGCAAATGAGTGGTGACAGAACTGCTGGTTTGGGTGAGGGACTTTCACACAACACATCACTGGCAGTGCTGCTGAAGCTTGAGAGGAAGCAGTGCTACAAAATGTGCTGCTTCAGGGGGGCCAGCAGCCAGCCAAGGAAACCTCCAGGGAGAGTGGTTTAAGTGAGAAACCCCAGAGCTCAACAGTTACCACCTGTTAAGTAACTTCTGTAGAATGTCCTGGCAACAGAGAAGCTTCCACTTCCAGATGCAAGGCTGCTGCTGGCTGAGGGACTCTGCAACACCATGGTGAGATCAAGAGCAGACCTGAGGAGACCCATTTGCCACAGCACAGGTGAGGATTCCAGAGCCATGCTGCCTATCATGCTTAAGGGATTAGATGGTAGGCAGGAGTTCCTTCCACTTTCCCTGAAAGCTGGTGTTAGCTGTTCCCAGGAACTGGTTCAGACTAGGTCAAGGATCACATCCAGCTGTACCTTGGCAGGGAGGAATGTTCAGCCTTGGTCTGCCCTCAGTCCTTCCCCAGCCCTGCAGAACACACTTAATGCTGATAAAACAAAATACCCTGTCTGAGAAAGTTCCCAGAATCTAATACATTCTATACAATTCTAGGGGAAAAAAAACAACAAAAACAAATCAAGCAGCATCCAGAGTGCCAGAACACGTGCAAATCTGCTGTCTAGGACACAGGACAGGGCTGTTTTGCAGAACAAAGAGAGGAGGATTACTTGCTTGAAAATACACCAGCTTTGATTACTTCCACCTTCTTAGAGGAACACGAAGAGTTGGAAGAAAAGGAATTCTTCCTCATTACTTCAAAGCTCCATTAGATTCTGCTCTGTGCCTTTCCAATGAGAGCATCTTAGAATAGTCACTAGTCTCTTTTCCCTTTAAAAAATATTCCAAGAACAAAAAACATGGTCACACTGGCTAGTGAGAGAGTGCCACATTTATACTGACCTACCCCATACCCCATCTTCCTTCTGGCAGTTGATGGTCCAGTTTTCAGTCCTTGCTGGTTCACATTGTTTTCTGCTTTATCTCTTGACAGAACCAGTCCTCCTGTGGGTCCTTCAGCACTGAGCAGGACAAGACAATCAGGTTCCAGGCATACAAGCCAGGTGCTCACACACCACATGGAACCCTGTCCCAAAAACCATGGCTCAGGGTTTCACTGTGGTGGGGTGTACTAGGAAGCACACCCAGAGCAGCCTGGCAGCCCAAACCAGTGCAGTGCAGCAGACAGGATGGTTTACATTGGTTTAGGACAGTGTAGGAGTTTTTCCAAGACTGGCTTTAGCAGGACAATCAGGACTGTTTCTTTTTCTGAGATGAAGAGCTGGAAAAGGAGACTTTCCTACTTTACTGCAGCACACAGGACATGGAAGCAGAGCCTAAGACACCCTGTAGCCTGCTAAAGACACTGGAAGCTTTCCTCTAGAACCCAGTGGGAGTGAGCACGTTCAGATCCCGAGGTTTGATATTGTGGGAACGTGGAGATTGTTTCCTCCCATCTGTGCCTGGAATGTCCATTTTGGGTGGCTTGAAGGTGACTGGATCCTCTGTCATCCTTGTAGCCTGAGCACGCATCAGCTCCATTGGGGATGGCTTCTGGGCACCCTTATAGGACTGAATGGTAAATCCTCCTGATGAAAAAAAATCACAGTAAAAACCAGGAAAACCAGTCAAATCCCCTTCCTACTGCTGCCAGGAGTGAGCAGTGTCACTGACACTCAGCACCACAGACAGCCTATGCAAATTCCAGCAGCTTTATATCATCTGAAGCCTATTCCACATCAGGGGTGGCACTTCCAGTCTTGGTTGCATCACATATCAGAGAAAGAGTAAAAAGCTGTCACCCTCACACCCTGCCCCTCCCACTGAAGCTCACTGCAAGTTATTTCTACTTCCAGATCCTTGGAACAGGTTTTACCCAAGTGTTCTATTTTCAGGCACAGAAATTCTATGACTAACACACATTCCCAAGGTGGTCCTAGAGAGTAACAAGGCAAGCAGGAAAAGATTCCAGAAAGAGCCAGCAAGTGTGTTGTGTGACAGTTCCCCCCTTGGCAAGGCAGATTTTCAAGGACATACCTGCATCACTGGCTGATTTCTGGACAGCTCTGGGTCCAAAAAAGCTCCATCTTTCAGATGACAATCTGTCCCCACCACCTTCCATAGCAAAGTCTGAGCCAGTGATAGAAGTAGAGGATCCCTGACTAAACCAACCCCTAAGGAAAAAAAATTAATTGAGATGTTTAAAATGTGAGAATAAATACTTCAAGTGACCCCACTATGCCAGGAAATTTTCATGTAGTCAAAAGGGGTAATTTAAGAAATCCATCCAGGATAAACTATGCATGCTCAAGCTCCAGAGACTTCCAACATTTGGATCTACCAAACACAAATCCTCACCAGGCTCTGAATTTCACCCTGTGCAGTCCCTCACAGGATAAGAAGGTTGTTTGTAGCAGCTCCCACCCCAGCAGCCTGTAGGAAACCAAAGGAGGCAGAGTACCTGCTTCTATGCCTGGGGGAGGAGTGGGGGGTGCTGCTTGGAGTGGACTGAGCAGAAGAATTCTGTTTGTCATCTTTTGTTGTGTCTCCATTCTGCATTTTTAGGTTCTGTCAGGAGAGGCAAGAGAAACAGAAGCAACACAGCTTAAATACTGACATGAGGAACAACACCCATTTTTAACCAAAACCAGACAATTGTTGCTATCACAGGTGAGAAAGAATAAGTGTCACCACACCTAAAGTTGTATCCAGTATTACAATACCTGCATACATCCCCAGAAGTTTCTCTTCACATCAAATATTAGCATTTTTAAAGTTCACTTTAGGCTACAGAAAGAACACCAGCCCTCATAGGGAGGTTGTGGATGCAGCAGAGCTCACTTCAGCTACCTGGTAACTGCTCTAAATGCCACAGCATCCATTTGTTTCCAGTACTAATCAGAGCAACAAAGCTTTCAGTTCTCTAATGAGGCTGAGACCAGCTCTCAGAGAAGGTACAAGATCAGGAATACCAGACCCTGTGAAGCAATTAGTGTACACCAGGATGGAAACACTGCCCTGGAACAGAGATGAACCCCTTCAGGGCACAAAATAAACAGGAACTGGCTGTATGCAAACCATGTTATTTACAAGCTGGACAGTACAAACTGAACTTTGAAGAAGTCATTTGAAGGGCAGTTACAGTTCAAACACAAAATACACAGGGTACCTTGTAATGTTTCCTGTGGCCATTCAAGCCACACCAATGCAATTCATCAACGCAGTTACTGAGACTTTGGCCTCGTGGGAGGACACTGCAAGAGTTGACTATTAAACTCCAAGTGCAATTTTTTTTTAAGAGCTCAGCAGCCCACAGTAACATGTTCATTCAAGACTTTTGTTTTCAGTAAGACACATCTGGTAACTTCCACAATGTAAATGTACACTTTACAAGTTCTCTTTGGACACATTGTTACAGAATTCAACTGCAGGGCACCATTCAAAAGTACAGCAAGAAATTCGATTGTGTAGGGTTGTCCCCACTTGGAAAGACAACTGTCATAGACTGGTATGACAGTGAAATGTGACAGATTTGAGAATAAAAAAGCTGTTTCAAAACTACAAAGGCTAATTTTAATTTTAAAATACAATTGGGTAAACTTTACTACACAATGAGCTAAAAGCCTTCAGAGGAAGAAGCTTAAGGAAAGTTTTGGCAACACACTCCAGAAGTTATGTCACCAGGTAAATGTTAAACCAGACCCTTCCTACACAGAGAAATGCAATGGAAAACAAGCCTTACATGGACTGCCTCAGCCACTCGGTGGTACTTGGTCTCCTCAGTGGTGAGGCCTTTGTGGGGTGTGTAGCCAGCTTCCCTCAGCCCTGCCTGCTGCTCAAAGCGCTGGATGCTCTCCTGAGTCTGCTCTGGAACACACAAGAGGACAAAGTCACACAGAAATGCCACCACAAGCAGTTCTAGCAACTGAATGCAAACCCCTTTTTTCATCCTTCTCACACTGTAACAAGCTGAGGCAGAAAGATGTAGCTGGTGAGATATTCTGACAAGCCAACCACCCTGAGACAGTGAGATGAGCAGTGATTTGTCCCAAATCACCAGACATACCACAAATGCAACACCTGTAATTAATCCCATCTCACCCCAATACTGCATCACTCCCATTCACAACTTCATATATCCAGGAGAACCCAATAAGTTGGACACTTTAAGTGGCCCACTGCATTCAAGGAAGCCTTGCAGGTCATGTTTTAAAGACTCTCAGTGATTTTAGATCAGGTAAAATAAGCCATTTCAGCCAGACACAGAGCCAGCATCTAATACACTGATATCAGCTTCAGTTCTGAAAAATGTAAGCACTCCCTCCAAACCCCAGCATAAGATGTTCATTCCCTGGTGGAACAAGGAGAAAAGTCAAAAGGAATCAGAGCACAAAAAGGTTAGTGGAAAAGCCCACTGTCTTCTTTAAACCAGGTAACAATCCCTGCTTTTTGTAGCTGCTGAAAGAAGAGGCAGCATGGACAGATTAACACAGAAATAATTCCTCTTATTGCAAAAGGGCACATCTTCTCTGCAAACATAACTGACCCCATTTTATTTTAAAGCACCATGGTTCATGTTTAGAAGTGTTGCAGTTATCAAGGCAGCTGTTGCTATTAACAACATCAATGCCTGAAGTGCTCCATTAGCAGAGTGTGTCAGCTCCCCTCACTGCCTGGGTTAATGGTAGAGCTCTGCCTGTCATTCAGAAATAGTTAATGATAGTTAATAATCAAACAGAGCAGCAGCAGCCTCTGCACTCCAGCAGCATGGACTGCAGTGTCCTGTCTGCAAACAACAAACTCTGCACTCCTACCCCACCCCTGGAAACATAGAAGCACCACATGTGGCCTCTTCCCCAGTTCCTTGCTTCCTTCTAGAAACATCCTCTGAAAAAAACAAACTCACACAGCACCAGAGCAGAGCCAGTCTGAACCCAAGAGTTCTCCAGGAATTACCCTGAGGCATCAGCAAGCTGGAGCCCCCTCAGTGCCCAAGCCACACGAGAGAGTGGGAGGTGAGCTCTTACTTGTGATGAGGGAGTTCATGATGACGTGAGTGGCCTTGGCCTTCACCACAGGCACCTTGTTCACACTTTCAGTGGATGATGAAGGAGTTATGACAGGCTTCACGTTGGCATCCCCTTCCTCATCCTGTGGGGAAGCAGCAGGGGATGTTTTGAGATGGGGAAGTATCTCAGCACCTGGCAAGGAGACATCTCTAACTACACAAGTGAGACAAGGTGCTGCTCCGGCAGCCAGCCTTCATCCCATGGGAGAAATCCCTCCCCACAGTGTGCTGTGCACACTGCAGCAGGAGTGGTCAGAACCTTAGAATTCATGGCAATGAACAAGTGACTTGTATCCAACATCTGAGCACCTACCAGGCTCAGAGCAAACAAGCTGTAAGTCCAAGTACAACAAGGTCAACAGGCAAGAAACCAGAACATCTGTTCTTCTCCTAAATGCAAACTGGACTTCAAGGTCAACTGGGCAAAAGCACCAAGAGCACCTTCCCAGGCAGCTCAAGCACCAGCTGTTCACAGAATGGCAGTCACAGAGCAGAGCCTGGAGTGAACAACTTGTTTTCCCACCTCATTCCTTACATGTTTCTTGCTCAGTGTGTCCAGTGGTCATCGATCAACCACTGGACCCCAACAAAGAAAGAGAAAATAAATGCTAGAAAACAAAGTATCCTGTGAAACACTGACTTCCTCCATCCAACACAGGAGTTCCCTACTGGAGAGTTTTTTTTTGTACCAAACCACAACTTTTTGGTTGTGGTCTCCCACAAGAGATTTAAAAACCAAGGAGGTTTAAAGTAGAGATTAAGCTCAAAGGGATACAGAATTAAGTTCTTCGATCCAACAACATTTAGCTTAATTTCAAACTTAGAAAACAGCCTCTAAATTTAAAAGGGCTGGTCCTGCACTCAAAGCACAGAATCCCAGCATGGTTTGGGTTGGAAGAGATCTTAAATAACATCCAGTTCCAGCCCCCTGCCATGGCGGGGGACTCTCCAGTGCAGCAGCTTGTTCAGAGCTCCCATCAACCCGGGCCTTGAACACTTCAAGGGATGGAGCAGCCACAGTTTCCCTGTACAAACTGTGCCAGTGCCTCACCACCCTTACGGTAAAGGATTTACATCCAGCCTAAACCAGCCTTATGCTCTACTTTAATTACACCTGGTTGCTGGGGTTTTTTTAACCACAAACACGGAGGAGACACTCAGCACACATTTGTCCCATCCACACCTCCATGTGCCCATTGCAAGGCCAGGCAGCAGTGCCGGGCTGTGTCCCCAGCCCCTCCCGAGGTTCCTGCTGCGAGGGCAGGAGGGGTTTAAGGTCGAGGGGGATGCCAGGAGACGGTGCCAGAGCTGCGGGGCACCCAAGGACATGCCGGGGCCAGCCGGGCCCGTACCTTCGAGAGCTCCTGGTACTTGCGCTCGGGGATGACCGGCTGCTTCCAGAGCACGCTGGCGCACAGATCGGCGGGCGGCGGAGTCATGGGCGCCGTGTCCTCCAGGGCATCATCGTAGCTGAAGGCGCGGCGTGGAACGCCGAGGGGCAACGACATCCTGCCCGAGCGGGGCCCGCCGCCCGGCTCCAGCGCTGCGGAGAGAGCACAGCGCTCAGCGCCCGCCGCCGCGCCCGACCGAGCCCGGCGGGGAGCGGGTGCGGAACCTTACCGGGAGCGTCGGGCTTCCCAGAGCTCATGGCGGGGGCTCAGCGGGGCTCGGCGAGCGGCAGCAGGAACAGGCCCGGAGCAGCCATAGCGGAATCGCCGCGAGTCGCCTCAGCCGGAGGCTGCTTACTCCTGCGGGGGCGCTTTTATAGGGGCGAGGTCTCGCGAGATGCGGTCGTTTGGCGCGGGGCACGCTGGGAGCTGTAGTTCGGGTGGGGAAGGCGGGGTTTGCCGGTTTACCGCGGCCCCAGCGTACCCACGGCCCGGTGGCGGGGCTGGGGTCGTGTCCCTCCCACGTGTCCCGTCCTCCTGCAGACAGGAGGTTGCTGGGTCAGCCCACAGGGCGCAAAGTCCTGGAAAAACAATCCTGGAAGCTGGCAAGCCCATCAGGAACAAGAGTAGGTGGCAGAGAGTCTCACTGTGACACCCTTTCTACAGCTGCTCCTTCCTCTATCAATGAAAGGGTGGCCTCTCTGCTGCCCTCCAGTTCTTCGGCAGGAAAGGGACCCCAGTTTACTCTCCCAAGCTGCAGGCACAGGGGAAGGCCACAGCACATGGCCCTGCTCCAACTTACACTGCCTACAGGACAATCACGCAAAGTGTGAGTGCTGCCCACACCCAGCCCTGTCACCGCAGGGGGGGACACGTGTCCAAGGCTAACATCACCAGGAGCTCTCCAAAGCAGGACTGCACCAGGCAGGAGCCCACAAACAAGACACTCACAAGCAGCTAGAAAGAGTACTTTATTTTAGCAAAGCTGAAGAAATGCTGGCTGCTACACAGAAAGTGAGCAGAACAGCACAGTCAGTGCCAGTGCCAAGAGTCTTTCATGGAGAGTAAAACCCTCTCTGCCTAGTGAAGGTTCTTCCTCCATCCCCAGAGGCTTTTTCAGTTTGGAAAATATTCATGTCAAGCCTTCACTTGCAGGTAAACCTGAGGAAAAAGAACAGTCACTGCACTTCCATTTTTTCTGGCTTGAGTGATGCAATGAAATTCTTGTACTCCTCAGGATAGAAATTCTTGTACACATTGATTTTCCTCTTTATCTGTTTGGGAGTATCCTGGTAGTAGTTCTTCTCATCCCGAGCCATTTCCTGTGACAAAGGAGAAGGTAAGTCAGGGGAGCAGCCCCAAGAGCAAACACCAACCCAGCCCACCCACAGCAGTGTGATCACTGCCTGACTCAGACAGGGAGCTGGCCAAAGTTCAAACTGGATTTTTCCCTTAAGAATCAGCTAACTGCAAAACAGGATCCAGGACAGAGAGGATTAGCAGTTCTCATGCTGTTGTTGGGAAGATCCAGGAGTGAATCCCTTGCTCTGGAATGTACCTTGTAGTTCTCCCCGTGGTTCTGGATCATGTATCTCACATAGTCAATAAGGTCCCGTGAGAGTGTGTTCGACTTCTTCTCAGGGAGGCTGGCCTCCAGCTCCATCTCTGGGCAGAGGGCAGAGGTAGCATGAGGGAGGGGAAGGAAGCAACAACACCTCAGAGATCCCCAGCCTCTCCCCAAGGTTGACTCCAGCCACACAGCTAGGCTGCTGGTGCATGCAGGGACATTTCCCAGCAGGATGGTGCAAGAAAATGGCCCAGACAACATCCAGGCCTGCACTGCAGCTCTTCTCCAGCTCACACAGGAGCAGCAGACCCTTTCAGCCCAGGCTGCAGTGTGACTGCTCAGAGCTGCCCAGCCCACCACTGAAACACCAGGTACTGCCTCCATGGCTTCTTGTCACCCTGGAGCCAAGCACCAGCGCATCTCGCAGTGACAAGAGCCCTCTTGAGGCTGCAGGGACAAATACTGTGGAAAAGATATGCTCCTCCACAAGGCTGGATAAGAAACAACACCCTTCCCTACCCCTGGCACAGCACAGGGTGACAAAATAATCCACAGGGGCTCAGAAGAAGCCCAAATGCAGCACTGACCATTCACCACGTACGGCTTCCGCACTATTTTCTTTCCTGGCTGTTGTCCATCACTTTCCACTTCCATCCCCTGAATTACAGCAGAGAAAACACAAATGAAGAAAAGCACAATTGGAAGACTGCAGACTGCTGTGTCCCCACACACATTGTTCTCAAAATTCCAAACTGTTTCTACATGGCTGCAAGGGGCAGGAATCCCAGATGGCTTAAGCAGAGCTTCACTTGTGCCAATAAACTGGCTTGTGGGCAAGGCTGTCAGCTGAGAAACGCTGTGTGAATGGAGACAAATGGCAAACAAGGTCATTCCTACTTCTTCCTTGAGCTTCTTGGGGCCACCTTTCACCTGAAAGTGTTGCCCTCTTACGCAGATGGGCCTGGCTGGCTCTGCTGTACACAAACAGCCCTTCTTTGTTATCAGGAACAACTTGGCTGCAGCGTTCCCAACCCCCCTGACTCTGGCAAGTCCCAGGACTGACGTTTTTTATATTTGTTCTAAAGTCCATTATGTCTCGGGAGCGCTGTAGCTCGTTCCCACGCCAGGATCTTGGTGAGATATGCGCGTAGATCAAGATAAGAAACGTGTCCACTGCCAGAGACTTATCCAGAGCCACCTGCCCAGGATACCTCCCCCCACAAAGGAGCGGCCCGGACCAAACCCTCCCTTACCAGCAGCTTCTTCGGGATGGGGACAGCCTTGTTGGGATCCTCGGCCAGGCCCATGTCGGCCAGGTTCTGCGCCACCGACTTGTGCGGGTCCCAGGCATGGCGGATGTGCGAGCTGCGCGGGGACAAGCGACATCACGGCCGTGTCCCTAACCCCGCGGCCGTGCGCGTCCCCCTCCCCACCGACACGTGCAGCGCCCTGTCCCAGCCCACGCCGCCCCCCCGCGTCCGCGGCGCTCACCAGGCGATGCGGGGCGCGGCGCGGCGGCGGGCGCTGCGGTAGAGCCGCTTGCGGTTGAGGTTGTAGGAATATTTGTGCCGCCGGCTCTTCCCCTTGGCCTTCGGCATGGCGGACACGCGCGGGCTGGCCACGGGGCTGCCACGCCGGCCCGGGGCACCACGGGAAGTGTAGTTCCGAGACAGCAGCGCCGCACGGTAAGTGCGCGCGTCGGACTGCAACCCCCGGCATGCACTGCTCCGGAGGAGGGGCTACGGCAGCCGGAAAGGGCCTTGCTGTCACCTTGGCCATGGCGGCCGGGCCGCCCCCGCCGCTGGAGCCCAGCCCGCTGCCCACGTTCCCTGAGGAGGGATTCGCGGACAAGTTCCTGCGCAAGACCCGCGAGAACCCCCTGGTGCCCCTCGGTGAGGGTGGGGCGGGGGGTGGCGGGACGGAGGCGGAGTGAGGGGCGCGGGCCGGCGCGATGGCCGCTGGTGAGGGCCGGTCCCTCAGCCCCGGGCCGGCTGCCCCCGGGAAGCGCGGCCCGGGTTTGGGAGTGTGGGGGAAGCCGCTCCTCACGGCCCTCGTCCTTCCTCGCAGGCTGTCTGTGCACCGTCAGTGTCTTGGTCTACGGAATCATCTGCTTCAAGAAAGGCAACACTCGGCGCTCCCAGCTGATGATGCGGGCGCGTGTCATAGCCCAGGGCTGCACCTTCGCCGCCCTGCTGGGGGGCATGGCGGCCACGGCCTTCAAATCCCGACAGTGACATCGGACAAGAGCGAAGCTGAGGCCAAGGGCAAGTGTCTACCAGCAGCCCTGGCTGGCAGGGTGGATTCTGGCTGGGGATGGAGTTTTCTGAGAGACTGTTGTGATGTCTCGGTACAGCCAGTTCTGGAGCACTGGGAATGGGGTGAATACACTCTGTGATTAACATGTAATTTAGGCTGTGGCGCTTTTTTTTGTTTCCCCAAGAGCTCTCCTGCAGCACTGAGGCTGCATGGCACTAAGGCTCACAACCCCTGTCAGACTTGTCCCTGCTTGATGCTGTCACAGGCTGATAAAATTGTGTCTTCTCGGTCATGGTCTGAGGTGTGGTTGTAGTCAGGCAGTGACCAGCATTTGAGAAATGAGCTGCCCATGAGGAGGAACTACTGCTTATGGCTTGGTCCTGGCAGGACAAAGTCCCTAGGCAGCGGGGGAGGCAGTTTGGAAGGTTGTGTGAGCTGTGTAATTAAAATCGGTGAGTAATAAAGTGAATTGCAGCAAGATTCTGACTGATACTGGATTGCAGAGCACTGAGAAGTCATAACTAAACAGTGCAGGGAGAAAAAGGAGTGGGCATGGCTGTCTTGAAGCTGTGGTGATGCAAGAAACAAGACATGAAACTCCCTGTGAAAACAAGCAGGGAACTCACATTTCTGAAATGAGGTCTGGCTGTGTTCTCTGGGATGTGCTGCTCCTTTGGCTGTTCTTGCTGGGGAGTCAGCAACACCTTCTCCAGGGGACCTGCCCTGCCTGTGTCCTGACCAACACAGTCTCACTGTTGGCTTCGGATCATACCAGGGGTTTGGTGATCCACAAGGCTTTGTTCTCCCATGCTAGGGCCACAGAACTGGGAGGATATGGGGCCAGGGTCTCTGTTCATTGCACTGTGGCTGCAGCAGCTCACACCTGCAGGGGAAGGGGCACAGACACCTCTGCCTGTGCTGAAACACCTCACCCAGCAGCCTGGGCTGCTTCCAGGTGCTCTTCTGTGAGTTGCTGTCTGTGGCCTGAGTCTTTGTAAGGATGGGCTGAGGGGTGAACCCTCTATCTGGATTGTCCTGTCCAGGGAATTGTGCTGGTGGGCCTTGGCAAGGAGAGAGGGAAGGCTCTTGCTCACCAGAGCTGATCTGAGTTGTGAGGGTGGGAAACAAGCCATCACCAGTGCTGAGCAGGGTGAGCTTCTCCTTGGCACAGAGAGCCCAGGGCCTGTCTGCTCTCAACAGCTGCCTGCACAGGACATCCTTCCCAGAGGAAACTGCTTCTGCCTGCCTCACTGGCACCTCCAGCCCAGCCAGTTTGGGGCAGGGGTGTGAGGAGCAGCAGGTGGGCAGATCCATGAGCACAAGCCCTTGGCAGCTGGAGAAAGGTGCAGTGGACAGGGAGCAGCTCAGCCTGCTTGGACAAGCCAGAGCCTGCAGTTCCTAGGGGACAGAGCCAAGCCCCGGTCCTGCTGCCACTGCTTTGGCCCCATCCGAGAACAAACCCTCCAGCCTTCCTTTCACTCCTTTTTTTCCTGTAGGATGTTCTTCCTCCAGCCCCATCCTTTCCACACAAGGCTTGATGGCTGTAGGTTCTCCTAAACACAGCGTGCATCCCTAATGCAGAAATACAACAGTGCCCTGTAGGATTGGAGATGTTGGTTTATTGTAACAGGTAATTTGGACAGTCACAGATACCAAAGCCGAGGGGATGTAGAACAGCTGTGGGCACGGCTCCCCGAGAGCTGCCCCGGCCTGACACGGAGCACATGGCAGCTGGGGCACCCAGGGGCCCAGCTGCCTGCAGGGGCTGGAGGGACAGAGCACAGGGGGCACACTGTCCCCCACAGGTAGCCAGAGGTGCTTCCTGCTGCTCTGCAATGCAAGGCTGAGGCAGGAGCCGAGTCCCCAGGTGTCCTGCAGCACAGCAGAGCTGCCTACGCATGCTGGAGCTCAGGGGGCCGGGCAGGAATGATCAGCCCTATGGGCAGGGGGCACAGTCCCAACACACAACAGCAAGTGATTCCTACACACCCATTTACCTTCCCAGCCCACTGGTGAGATCATGCCCCAGAGCTGTGGGTGCCCAGGCACTCCCCACAGCTGCAGCAGCAGGACTGGTGACATTCTGGCCCTGGAGCCACAGCTGCAGGGCAGGAGAGCTCTGCACACTTGATTTCCAGCTGAGCAGGGCTCTGCAGAAGGGTTCAAGTGAATATTTTGTGGGCTCTGCTCTATGTCCTCCCAAGATGCTGCAAGCCCTTCCCAAGTCCTCAACAGGCCAGACCCAGAGCACCAGCTCAAGGCTGTCCCTCTCCTGCTACCCAGGAGTTGTGCAGGTTCCCAGGACTGGTGCCATCCCTGCCAAGCAGAGGAGGAAAAGTTTGAGCAGGGAGCAGGACTGAGGCATCTCCCCACACTGCCTTAGGTGGGCAAATCCAGGGGGCACAGCAATTGCAGACAGATGTGCAGGTGGTTCTCAGGGCCAGTACAAGCCCCAGCACCAGAACTCTGCCCAACCCTGCTCTGGGCCCCTGGGTTAGGAAGACGGGGGTTTGACCTGCCCCACAGCAGCTGGACCTTCCTACCTCCTTCCCTGCAACTACACAGCCTCCATCTCCCATTCTGGTAGCAAGGGAAGGAGCAGAGCAAAGCCAAAGGTCCCCAAAGCCTGGAATCCCACATTCCCAACTGCTGGTGTTCATGGGGGAAGGAGAGGAAACATCCTGAACACTCCCCCCACAGTCCCTTCCCAGTGGCCCACACCACTGTGCTGCCAGCACTGCAGGATGGATGGGACATGGACGCTGGAGCTGCACCAACTTTTTGGGGTATAGCCAGGCTGGGCAGAGTTCTGATGGGCTTGGGGCAGCCACTGGCAGTCCAGGCCCAACCTGGGCACCTGTACTCACATTCCTCAGTCCCTGCCAGTCTGGCAATGCCATGCTCTAGCCATGCTCCCTGCAGGAGCCAGCAGTGTGGAGACAAGCCAGGGCTGTTTCTCCACCCTCCCAACCCTGCTCCAGCTCTCCTCTAAATCTCATGGGAAAGGCAGACAGCAGCCCAGGATCCCATTGGGATCCCTGCCTCAGGGCTAGGACTGAAGCCTGGACATGGGGCTGCCAGGACAGCTGCAGGCAGGTTTATTCCCAGCACAGGGCTGAAGTGGGGAACACAAGATGGGATATTTTCTGCTCATTTAGCCAGGCCCTCAGACATAAACTCCTGAAGAGCCTGGGCTGGGGCTTCCCCACTAACTCAGCTCTGCCACCCAGTGCCGCTTCCCGGGGAAATGCCACAGTGATTTATAAATAAGTGTAAAAAGAGACCAATGCACCTTTTAAGCAAAGGAAAACCATGGGGAGAGTTATACAACCAGTGACTCGAGCACAGCCAAGGCGCAGATCACGGAGCAGGGGGTGGGAGGCCCTTCCTGGGCCGGCCCCTGAAGCCACCTGGCTCAGTGAGCCCAGCCATGCCCGCTGTGCTCCCGGCTGTGCCAGGCACAGCTAACGGGACAGGGGCGTCTGTTTGAGGGAGATGAGCACCGAGCGCATCCGCGAGACATCCTTGCTCTGCTTGCTGCTCTTGGGGTTGAAGTCACACAGCTGGGCCACCTTCTCCCACTCAGAGCCTGGGGTCTCCTCCTTGGACTCCTTCAGGAATGCTTCCTCCGAGGCCCTGCAAAGATATTGAGGGTTGTCACTGGCAGAGCCCTTTCCAAGGAGATTCTTCCTTCTGTCTTAAAAACCCTCATGTTCCTGCTTCCTGTCCCTTTACTCCAGCTGATAAGCTCAGTGTCCTCTGGGACTGAGAGACACACGATGCTCAAGTCTGCCTTTGGCTGCACTCATCCAAAACATCATTCATCCAGGGGTGCAGGAGTATCTGCCTGCTCCCAAGACTTCACCCCCACACAGCCATCCCCAAGAAGAGGCATAAGAGCCCATGGCTTTGCATCTTCAACCAGCTCCCACAGAGACATTTCTAGGACCTCCACTCATCTCCTAAAACTCCACAATTTGGAGACACTCAGCTGCATCATCCTCCCTTTGGTACCTCACCAGGCCAGTACCTCCCAGCTTCCCCCCTTCCCTTGGCTGGGCAGGCAGTGCTGGGGCCGGAAGTCCCAGAGCCTTTGGGGCAGGATATGGTCTGTAAGAGGCACATACACGTAGCCAATGACATCGGCGTCCGGCTGCTGGTAAAAGGCTTTGTCAGCGATCCTAGCCCCGGGCACAGAGAGAGAGAGAGTGGAGCGGAACGGAGCGACAGGCAGCCAGAGGGTTAGAAAGAGAGAACAGAGGGGGTTAGTCCTCCCAAAGAGTCACCCACACACTTCAGCACACCAGGAGAACCTGGAGCCCAACCCTGTCCCCTCTGCGAGCCCCATGCAGGGGCAGGAGGCACTGAGATCCCAGGGTGATCCCAGTGTGGTTCCAGCCAGAGTGGCTCTGCACAGCCACCAGAGCCACTCCAATACCTGGGGACTCTCCCCTTGCTTGGCAAAGCTCTGTCCCTGCAGGGCTGGACCCCACTATGGGGAAAGAGGCCCTCAAACATCCCAGGAAGGCAGACAGTCCTTTTGGCCATGCTGACCCTGACATACCTGTTGTTTGCTCGGTTCTTCTCCATCTGCTCATTCTGACGCAGGTTCCACTCCTCCAGGTCCTTCTTGGCCTTCTCACGCCATTC
Source organism: Agelaius tricolor (assembly GCF_023055355.1). Taxonomy (NCBI): domain Eukaryota; kingdom Metazoa; phylum Chordata; class Aves; order Passeriformes; family Icteridae; genus Agelaius; species Agelaius tricolor. The sequence continues at coordinate 15,386,046 of NW_027269278.1, forward strand.
CTGCTCAGTCACCTTCGATGCCGCATCTAAGGCCCAAGTGAGACAGAGCCCATCAACCACTCTGGCACCTGCTGGGTGTGCTGAGCAGCCCCTCAGCAGGCAGGACAGCTGCAGCCCCTCACACCCATCCCCAGTCCCCACCAATACTGGCCAAGAAGCACCACTGCCCCAAGGACAGCAGATCTTTGGCAGGGGCACGAGACATCTCTCTGGGATGCAGCAGGGTCACCAAGAGGTGAGGGACCCCAAGGGCCCTGACTGCCATGTCACAAGGTGCCACAAGCACAGGGGGCTACACATGGCCTTGGGTCTCACCCAGCTCCTCCAGGCGCTTCTTCTGCTCCTCCCTCCACTTGCGGATGCTCTCGGGTTCCTGGGTCAGCCGGTCGGCCTTGGCTATGGCTGCGTAGGCATCCGTGGGGCCGTTGGACTCCTGCAGCACATGAGCACCTCACCATCAGCACCAGTGCTTCCAAGAGCCCAGCCCAGCCACCTCCAAGGGCTGGCAGCAGTCAGGACTCCACACTCCCAGCACTGACAAGCCAAGAGAGGAGGTAGGAAGGGTGACAGCTTGGGACATGTGGGACAGTGTTCCCAAAGTGCTGCTCAAGCTGCTCTCCCAGCCTCAGGCCCTGTCACCTGGAGCCTTCCCAGCGATTCCCTCCTTGACTTGCTGCTCACTGCCACCGCAGCTGTTGTATCCTCTGGGCAGCCCCACTGCAGAGGGCAGACACGGCCCTTGGAACTGCTCCCCAGGGATTCCTGGTCCTCACTGGGGCCCAGGCAGCTCCGGGACTGAGCTGCTTCCCTCACGTCTGAGCTAAGGGCTCTGCCAGGCCCAGCACCTCCCCTAACACCTTCCACTGGCCACATGCCCAGTCTGACACCAAGCTCAGCAATGGGATTACAGCTTTCTTCCAAGATCCACAATCTAATTAAGTCTGTCCCATTCCTGATGCGATCATCATCCTGTAAACCAAGCCTGGGCAGTGCATAGGCCCCACTGCTGGGCACCAAGTGGGGTGAAGGGCTTGTGAGAGGCTGGCACTGCTGACAGCAGAGCTGGGCTTCAGGCTCCCAAAGGGATCCGAGACCCAGGTGGGTCCCCCAAAAACCCCCAGCCACGGGGCAAGTGGTTTTCATGGGAGATCCAAGTCCCATGGCAGCCCTATTCTGTCTCTGGCCTCTGTCAAGAGATGCTCCTGCCTGCCCCAGAGGCCTCCAGAAGCTACCCAGGCTGGAGAGAGGGGACTTCTTGGGGAATGGGCGATTTGTCACCTGCTCTTAGGGCCCAGGCACTCCTTCATGGCACAAGCCACCTGCAAACAGATGTGGGGCAGATCATGGCAGGTGGGACACATCTTCTCTTCAAAGAGAATGGAGCAGCCAGGACTCCCACGGGAGACCCAGACCTTTCCAGGAGCACGGTAGCTGTTCTGCAGCTGGATAGCAAACTCCAGTCAATGCTGGGGGCAGAACAACAGATTGCTGGCCCCACACCCACCCAATCTTCCTTAGCAGCCCTGGGCCAGCAAAAGGCTGAGCTCTCACCTGAAAGACATCTCCATTGACAGTGGCTCCTCCATTCTGGAAACCTGATCAAGAAAAAGGAAGAGAAAAGGAAAAACACAACTATGGCAGCTGCAGGTGATCCCAGAGGGGCTGGTGTTCATGAAACTACATCAGACCAGCTCCTGGGAGTTTGTCTGTGCCTTTTTCAGCCCAGCACACCCATAGCATGACATCCTCCCAGTGTACTGTCCTTGGTGGGATTCAGCAAGCACCTCTCACTCTCCCACACAAACTTCTCCAAGCATTTATGTCTTCATGGTGTTTTCACTGGTATTTAATCTTATCTGAAGATTAGGGAAACTGCTCCAGCACAAAACTGACACAGGCTATTGCTCTGACTGTAGAAACACAGCCTGACCAACCCCAACCTGCAGATGGACACAGCTGATCCCAGAGCTGCCGGCCAAGCGCCAAGGCACCTCTCCAGGGACACGGCCCATGCTTGTGCTCCACCAGGACAGGAGGGCATGCCTGCAGGCCCAGGTCCTTGGAGCCCACCTGGGATGAGCTGCAGGGTCAGGGATGAGCTGCAGGGTTGGTAATGAGGCACCCATCTACCCACACAGCCCCAGAGAGCTGCACACCTGGGGCACAAAGCCAGCCCAGGCAGGGGGCTCTCTGCTGCCAGGAGAGAAGAGGCTTTGAAGGAGTCACGCTCCAAGCCCTGAGCTTTCCCCAGTGACCACAGGGCTCCTCCTGGCCAGCCAGCTGCAGGCACAGACACAGTGCAGCTCAGGCCAGCACTGTCCCCAAAGTGCTCAGCCCCATGACTACACCCAGCTCCAGCCTGTCTAACTGCATTTATCACTGTGGCTGTCAACACCTTTCCAGGCCCAGATCTGCCTCCATGGCCCTGTGTGCAGAGCTCTGCAACTACTGCTCCACAGACAGCGTGAGGAGACCCTGTGGGGCTGGGTTAGGGGAAGGAGTCAGAGCCCTGTGGCAACAGTGCCCCCATGTCCATACAGAGAGCAGATGCCAAAGCCCCTGCAGACTGGAGACAAGAGAGCAGAAGAAGCACATTCCACCTGCAGGGCCTGGGACCACAACGTTCCCAATGGCAATGTCTTCCATTTTGCATCCCAAAGGGCTCTCCTCTCTGTGGGGACAGTGACAAGGCTGTCATTGCTCCTCAGTGCCGCCTGGATGCCTTTTACACTGCCATAGCTGGGAGCACTGAAATATGGAGTCGGGAGTCCATCCAACCCGGAAAACCCAGCACAAGGGGGAGAAACCGCCCCACGGCTGGCACATCCCAACTCAGGATTCACCCCACATCCCCGAGGTTCGAGTAGCCCTTTGGGCACAAGTACAGGCCCAGACGACCCTTGCTAGGATGCCAGCCTGGCCCGCAGGGTCACCCCGCCACCGGCCCATGAGGTGCAGCACAGACTCCATCACCCACCGGGGATGCCGTGCATCCCCCGGGGACCCCAGCCCCGCGTGGATGCGGCCCAAAGGACCCTTCCCTGCCTTCAGGGCAGAAGGGGGCACAGCCCTCCGTTACCCCACAAGGTCGGGAGCCCGCCCGCAGCCAGCGGGAGAGCGGCCGAGCGGCCCCTGCGGGCGTGCTCACCCTGTTCCGGCGGGGCCGCCTGCCCGCCCGGGGCGGCGGCCGCCTCGCCGTCGGTCGGCCCGAAGCCCTCATCGTTCTCGATGCCCGCGATCTCGCTCTCCTGCTGGGCCAGAAAGGCGGCGGCCGGGTCCTCCTCGGCGCCAGCGCCCTCAGATGAGGAAAAGAAGCCGAAGTCGTCGGCCATGACCGGCCCACCCGCGCCGCTCCCGGTCCGGCTGCGCGGCTCGGCTGGGCTGGGCCCGACTATGCCCGGGCGGAGCTGTCGCTGTCACTGCGGCGGCGGGCGGGGCAGCCGCGCTGACATCAGCACCGGGGCGGGCCCGCGGGCGCGTCCCGCCTCTCCGCCAGCCGCCGCGGGCACGGGGAGCCGGGGCTCCCCGCCTGCCTTCCCCGGGGCTCGACTGGCCGCGGTCCCGCCGCGCCGACCCCTCACGCGGGCGCTCGTAGCTGCGGGTGGGAGCGGGGGCCCCTCACAGCCTCCTCCATCTTAGTGGCCGCCGCCATCTTGGGCCCGGCAAACGGGCGGCTCAGCGGGACGAGGGGTGCCGGGCAGGACCCACCCGGCGGGACTAGAGGTAGCGGGCAGGACCCACCCCACGGGACCGGAGGTGCCCGGGCAGGACCCACTTGGTGTCCGGCAGCCCCCACGGTGACGGCAACACAGCCAGCTCCCGGGGGTCTTCGGCTCATATCCCCCCCACTCAGGGCCCGCTCCCACAGCAACAGGCTGCGCCCTCATCCCCGGCCTGTTCCGGGAACACCCGAGCAGCCCTTGGCACGCTTCGGAACTCCTCGTTTGTCCGCCGGGAACACCCGAGCGGTGCTCGGCACACTTCGGAACTTTACGTGCGCCCGCCGGGGACACCCGAGAGCGGCCAGCGCCGCCGATGGGATTCGGGCATCTCCGGACAGGCCCTAGAGCACTTCGGTTGTGTCCGGAATGCGGCGCGGCAGTTCCGGCCGTGGCCGATAAACAGCCATTGGCCGCGCCGCGTGGGGCTGGGGTGGAAGTGGGCGACGTCACTTCCGGAGAGTGACGGAGCGGCGGGTCAGAGGCGGCAGCAAAATGGCGGCGCCTGAGGAACGGGAGCTGACGGCGGAACAGACCGAGAAGCTGCTGCAGTTCCAGGTGCCGCGTCCCAGGGGCCCGCGCCGGCCGGCGGGAGCGGGGGAGGCGGTGCATGGACACGGAACGGGCTGAGCTGGGCCCGCCCCGCCGGCGCTGGGGGGTACGGGGCTCACGGAGCCGGATAGGCCCGTCCTGGAGTGGGGTGTCGAGCTGGGCATGAGGGGACGGTGAGAGGAGAGACACCTGTGGTCCCAGTCCTGGCCGGGGTGAATGAGATTTCCGTGCCCCTAACACTTCTTTGGGGCGATGTTCTGTCATCGCTAATTGAGAGGTGGCTGCTCAGTACACTCCTAGCAGGAAAAACTCTTTGGTAAGTCCCGGCCATTTTAATTAGTCTGAAAATTTTCCTTGTCGTAGCTGGACAGCCTTTCCTGGCACCGAGGCAGAGTTATCCAGTGGGTTTCTGTGGAACATGGTTCCTGCCCCTCACGACTGGGTAACGCCGCTGGAGACTGTAATGATCTAATCTGTATCTGCTACACAACTCTGGCAAGGTCGCTTAACCTTTGCTTTGCGAGGCCTGGGGCTGTGTGGCAGATGAATGATCATAAACACAGTCTGAAGATGTGGTTAACTGGGGAGAAAACAGTGCTGGGCAGCTGAAATTCCTAGGGTTGCTCAGTGATGAGTAACTAAATGTGCTGAGCAATGAAAATTACCTTCAGGTGTCTTGGGTTTGTTTCTGAGCTGTAGGACATCCCTTGGATTGCAGTTCTTTTACAAATCCCGTGATTACTTTTAAGAGTGCTTTGTCTGCTTTTGTTGCTTTACATTATTTTTTTAAGGCTGTACATTGAAAGTTTGGTGTGATGTAACTGTAGATTTAAAAGGACTCAGAGGCATCTGGCCCTGCCTTCCCCAGGTGATCCAGTGCAGGTATTCATCATTCCACTCATTGCCTTCCCAAGCCTTCACCTGATTCACAGCCCCCTGACTTAATTACTGTGCTGAGCTGTTTTCCCATGACTGGACCTGGGAGGAAACTTGTTTTCCAGATGTCCCCTCTAAGTCTCCTGCAGACTGAGCTCTTTGGGCAGTCAGATTGAATACAGACAAAAGGCACAGAGCAGTGACAGCCATTGCTGTCCCTGTGCTGCCTCTGAGTAGGTGAGGGTTTTGTACATGTAAATGTCCCATTCTCTTGCTGTGAGAGATCCTGGTTCTTGCTCATCTGCTTGATCTGGACAGGTAGCACTAGCTGCTCTCACCACTGCCTCTGCTGCTGTTTTCAAAGCCCTGTGGGCAGCTGTGAAGTGAAATAATCCTGTTTCCCAATGCTCCCTGGTGTTGTCATGGACAGAGGGCTGCCAGGGAACCAGAAGGAGGGATTCATACTTTAGTCCAGCTTCCTGTCAAGCTCTGGTTTGAGGCACAGAGAAACACTCCTCAGGCTGTCAAGGGGAGACATTTTTTCACTTAGACCACTGCTGTGCAGAGCCAGATGTGAAAGCTGTGGTCCAGAAGGCTTGGATACCAGCCAGGATCCTCCCTCTTCTGGGGTGTGTTGGATCAGCTTTCTCCAGGGCTAATGACGGCCCCCACTGTGATTCCTTCTCCTCTGATGTGTCCCACCTAGCTGAGAAGGGCTCAGGTGTGAGTCCTGCTGCTTCCTCAAAAGTAAATCAGTCCACTTGGAAGAGATTTTTTTTCCTCAGACTCCAATAGGAAGAATGAGGTGTTTGGAGAGATTAAGTAAGTGTCATTAAAATAATTTGTACATTGCTACAAGTCAGCTTGGAAAGCCTTCAGGGATCCCTGCTGACTTTGCTGGGAACAAACATTTCAGTGTTTTCAAGGATGATTTCACACTTTGTGATGTGCCATCATAAGTAGGCTGTGCAGCATTCCATGGTGACAGAGCACTGCCCTTCCACAGAAGGTTCTGTCCCCCTGCACTGTGCTGAGAGCAGCAGAGCACACCAGGAAAGAAGGCAGGATGACAAGGATGAGGTAAGGAATAGTAGAAGGCCCTCAGTGAAATAGAGAGCCAAAGGGAGGGAAGCATTGAGCAAGGACTGCTGTTCACCTAGCAAACAGCTCTTTGGGGTGAAATGCTGTTGCCCTGAACTGTTTATCCTGCTCCTGCTGGAGAGTGCACCTTTCCAGGCAGAGGTGAATGTGCTCTTCTGTCCTGCCTGGGCTGTTGGGCACAGCTCTGTGTTAGTGCCTGCTCTGCATTAATCCCACTGCTGTTTGTGTGCTGGGTTCTGGAGTGCTCATACAAACAGCTTTGCTGGCAGAAAGCTGAAACCAGCAGCTTCCTTCTCGTGGGCAGGGCTGGGACAGGGCAGCTCTCTGCACCATGCTGGGGCAGGTTAGTAAAGGAAAAAAAACAGTAGAGAGAACTGGGATAAACTTGAAATGAAAGCAACAAAGCCTCTTGCATGCTTTCAGCCTCCCATTTACTGCCAGAGAGCTGGCTAATAATGTAAGGGAATAAAAGCATCTAAATTTTTCATCTGTCAAGACCTTGCTGTCCTGACATTTGGAGAGAGAAGTTTGCTGTGAACAGTTTGGGAAAGCTGTGGAGATGTGATTCATTTGGGAGATGGAAGAATCAGAAGAGCAGCTTTTCTAGGATCTGGTTATTGATCTGTGCCCATTACACTTGGGCTGATGTCTGATATTGTAATATGCTAATGTAAAGTAATGGAGTGTTATTTGCAAGAGAGTTGGCACTCATAATCTCTGACTTCAGCTGGGGAAAACAGAATGCTCAAGGCTGGATATGGCTCTGATTTAGGGGAAGGAGGAAACATGAAACTCCAGGCAGCTTTCCCACTCAGTGAATCAATCAAAACCCTCAGAAAGGCATTTGCTGTAATATGCAATGAGAAACTCTTGGTTCAGGTGTTTTTCCAGTTAGAACTCATATGTTCTTTACCCTTGGAAAGTAATTCTCTGGATTTGGCAGTGGGCTGGGAAGTAAGAGCAGTGCCAGGCAGTGCTGTGGAATTGCATCTCCTGTGCTGTGTTTCAACATCAGAGCGGATCTGTAGCGGCGACGCTTTCGTAAGTCCAGTTTACAACCTTTGTCCACTCAGGGTATTCCTTCTACTTTTGAAGCATGAAATTGCACTTTCCACTGCTTCAGTATTGAGAAGATTCTGAGCAGTCTCAAAGGTGAGAGATACAAATCATTACCTCCAGCAAAAGCTTCCTTATGCTTTACAATAACACTCTTGCTTTGTGTGGTGGTCGAGAAGGCACTATTGAACTTTTCTGGCATTTGTGGAATTTAATATTTTGTTTTAGAAATATTAGCCACTGTGTTGAGCTTGGATTTATTTGAAGGTTTGAGAGTGCTGGTTTAATGGGACTAATTTTAACTACTTGTTATGTCTGTAAGATCCATGCTCTTGGATGGCAGCTAATAAGAGATGAGAGCAGCAGGGTTTGAAGATGCTGGTTATTCTCTTAGCCCTGATGATACTAAGAATGTGCTGGTTTGCCATGTGTGTAAGTTTGCAGCTGATCAAAGTTCACCAGAGATGCTGAAGCAGTGGAAATAATGTGGAGTTTCAAGTTTCTGATCTGTTTCCATGACTTGGTGAAGCAGGGGCCCTAGGAATGCCCTGGGGGTGATAATGACCAGTATCAGTGTTTGCCAGCGAGTTGTCTGAAGTGGCAGTTGAACTGTGGTCCTGCCATTCCTTCCATCGGGTGTGGGTCATTCTGAGCCCTGCTGTGTCTCCCAGAGCATGGTGGAGCTGTGGTGTATCCAGTGGAGCACATCACAGTAGCAGCCAGCAAGGTGCTGAGTGTTAAAAGCTGCCTCTGCCGGCAGCTGTTCCTGCAGCGTTTAATTGTTCAGCCTCATTGATCAGACAAGTGGCAGGAGCTGTTGGAGTGGCTTTGTCACTTCTGCTTTGAGTTGAGAGCAGCTGAATTAAGATGCTAAGAAAAAAAAAAGTAAAAGGAAATTCACCTCCCTGGAGAGCTCGTGTAGAAGACTGAGAAGTGGCTAGAGCTGCCTGTCACTGTGGTGGCGGTCAAGAAGGGTGGAGTTGGCTGGCTCTGGTGTCTCTGTGGAGCTCAGATGGTCTTGCAAATGCTGCAGTGTTTCAGTGCTCATTAAATGCTTGTTGATAGCTCTGCTGCTTTCTGACCTAAAACTGCAGAAGAATTTTGCATAATTTAAAAAGGAGAGAATGCTTGGTGATGTTCTTAGTGCTCACAGATAATCCAGGCATTTAGAGACAAAGGTGTAAATGAGTTTTTGAATCTTGTAAACTTTGTGAACACCACCAGAATTTCCAGAATATTGGGGAGTGGTGATCAGAAGACTTTCAAGGCTCTGGAATAAACACATTGTGACTCCATTGTAAAATCAATTAATTGAGTAGATTGCAGGTGCCTTTAATGGTGTCCTTATAAAAAGACACTGAAGTGCCTGCTGTAGAAATTCAGGTTGAAAAAATAAAGTTAGAATGCAAAATAAATTTAATAAAAAATAAAGTCAGGAAACAAACCCTAAATTTTACTCTGCAAAGCACATCTTCAAAGAAAGATAGCTAAATGTAAACATTAAATGGTGAAACTGATAATCAAAGGTATTCTAGCAGCAACAGCTGAGGAGTCCACTGAGCTTTATTTCTTCTATGAAATCCTGTTCTGCAGTGTTCCTTTGCAAGGCTTGCTGCAGACTTACTTTTTAATAAATATTTATACACCACTGAACAGTGACTTGAAGTGCTTTTTTTTTCTGAACTTCTGCAGTCACAATGCTTTCAGCAGTCTCATTGGGTCTGTACAGCAGAATGAAACAATGATTTTTGCCCAGAAGATAGGAGAGAAGGTGGTGATCTGGAGACTTGGTGAGAAAGAAGCCAAGAAATGCTCAAAAGTTTGAACTGAGCCCAGAGATTGAATAGGGCATTTGTCCACAGTGTTTGTTACTTGGGTGGAAATGGCATGTGGAATGTATGAATGAGGGCAGGGGGAGGAATACATGCACCATCCTTCTTCAGTAAAAAAAACAATTCCCTGCATTCTTGACTGGTCAGCCTGTCAGGAGCCCGTCAGGGGCTTTTCAAGAAAGCAAGGAAAACATCTGCTGAGCCTTAAAGCAAGTGCAGTGGGGAGAGATGTTTCTGTGGCACAGTGACAGGGGTGTTCTCTTCAGCAAACGTTTGTCTCTGTTCAGGAGATATTGATGTGGCTCCCTGTAATAACAGACACGATTGTTTGATCTCCTGTGCAGAAATTCTGATTGGCACAGGGCTAAAATATACCCAGTGGCTTTGAGGTTTGTCAGTGTGTTTGGGCTTTTTCTGTTTCAGGCCCTGTGTTGGACTGTTCCTGCTTTTTTTACTACACTGTTTACTATGCTTTTTTGCTTCCCCTTTAGTGCTGGGAACATCACCTTCAGTAATGCCTGGCTCGTTTTGGTTTTAGTTTCTGTTTATGCTGGCAGTGAGTGGAGTAACAGTCATCTTGACTTTTCAGAAATGCTTTGTCAGTATTTTGAGTTCAAGATGATGTTTGAGGACATTGGCCCAGCACATCTTTTCAGAGTGGAGCCTGTGGGCAGAATTGTGTTAAACCCTTGACTGTGCTGAGTGCTGTTGTAGTGACAGACCTTGGGCACACTGGGAGTTGGCTGGTGCTGGAAGAGTGCAAAGGCCTGTTTGAGGCCTCCTGTGTGTTTGCAGGTCACTCTGCTCCTCAACTCAGAGCAGGGCACTTCAAAACATGGTGATAATGTGTTGTGGTAACTGCCACCATGTGCTCGTGCCTTGTTAAGAGCAGTCAGGATGCAGCACTTCTGGCACTCATCTGCTTTTATTCTCCTTCTTTAGGACTTGACTGGCATAGAGTCCATGGACCAATGTCGCCACACACTGGAGCAGCACAACTGGAACATAGAGGTACCACTGAAAATGAGACTTGCAGCACTTTCCAAGTCCCTGGATTAAATGCAGCCCTCTGTGGGAGGAGGGGCCCTACCAGTAAGATTAATCTGTCCCCCCTGGATTTACCCAAGTAGCTCTTTAGAGCTGTATCTCCACACACCTGCAGAGCTGGTTTCAGCCAAACACAGCAGACTTGTTATGGCTGTGAACAATCCTTTGACTGGCACAGGATGTGGCCTCCTGTGGAGCCTGTGTGCTGGCTGCCATGGAGAAGGCTTTCCACATGGAAAAGAGCACTGGGGGTTCCTGTTTGTCAGGAGTTGTGCTTATCCAGTGCCCTGGGGCTGTGGACAAGTAATACCCACTGTCACTGTCCAAAGTATGAAAACCATAAAATGCCTGAAACCTCCCTTTGCTGTTTCTTATGTCAAAGGCAGCTGTGCAGGACCGACTGAACGAGCAAGAAGGTGTCCCAAGTGTCTTTAATCCTCCTCCACTGCGGCCGTTGCAGGTCAATACAGCTGACCACAGGATCTACAGCTACGTTGTCTCAAGGCCACAGCCAAGGGCAAGTTATCTTACTTGGATTTGTCCTGCTTCTTGGCTGACTCTCTGTGAATACAGAACTTGGAAGCAGCTAAAGAAATAGTTTTCTTTGCATGCTGTTATCTCCTTTCTAAATATTTTATCTTACAAAAACAAAATGTAGCACTATTCCTTCAGTTTCTGTTACTGCTGTGGAGATTTTCTCCATGCTGTGATTCACAGTATGAGGACATTTTTTTTTCTTTTGTCATAGACTGTCTTGTTGTGGTGTAGTAAAGCCTTTTGATCAGTGAAATTGGAACAAAGGACTGTCCCCTCCATGTGACAGTGATAATGTTTTTCTTTTTAGAGCCCCCCTTAAATGTGTATTAACTAGAATACAGAATTACTTTCATTAATGCTTTACAAACAAATTTGAACGAGCACCTGTAAGACTTGGGGCTGTTAGTCTTTTTGTATAGTTAAGAAAATTAATTTCTTATTTGTAATTGCAGGGCCTGTTAGGATGGGGTTACTACTTCATAATGCTTCCATTCCGATTCACCTATTACACATTACTTGATATATTTAGGTAAGTCCTTGTTTGTGCTGACTCACTTATTGACTGCATCAGGGAACACACTAGCTCGGATTTGGCTGGATCTCTGTCACTTAGATCTTTAAGCCTCATGGCAGATTTTCCATTTGTTTCCTTAACTGGCATTATCTGTGGCCTTGTAAAGTTCCTGTGCTGTTCAGGAAGAAATAAATCTTGTTGCAGAGCAGAGCACCTTGCAGCTCTGTAAATGAAGTGTTTAATTGGATCTCTAACTCCACTCAGCCTTACAGTCTGAGTGCCACACAAAGGGGTAGCAAAACAGTGTCCAGCTGTTTGGTATTCTTGGACAAACATCAGAGTCATGTCCCATTGGGCTGGGCTGCAGATTAACCTGCCCTAATTCCTGGATGTTATATGGCAAAACTCAAACTGGAAACACCTCTGCTTTATTCCCTTTGGTGTCAATTGCCTCTTCTCCCTTTACTGCCCCAAAGCACTGATTCTTGTCTCCTTTACAGCATTGATAGAGGGAAAAGGGAATGGTAGTGGTGGTAAATAGCCAGCAGTCCTGCCATCTGCCTGGTTTGGCAGTTTCCCTGTTGTATTACTTTTTTTCCCCATTAAAGACATTTCCAAAGTTCAGTGCATCTTCTGTGCATCAGTAGAACTAAACAGCACTGATATTTGCCTTGCAGTGAAGCTGTTTCAGCTTCAGAGGAATGACAGTTTCACAGGACTCATAGTGTAATGTTCTCTTTCTTTGTACATTGGAATTGTTAGTCCTGGATTAGCAGAAATGCAGTTTTCAAAGTTATCTGGACAAAACCGTGTGGCTTTTAACAGCCCATCTTTGACTGAATTCTTCAAACCTCCTACTGTTGGTGTGGCTTATGCCTGATGCTTCAGAGGAAGCTGAAGCTGTTTAATCACACAGAACTCGGATCCTTACTGATCCCTGCCATGAGATGAATCTTCACTGGGGGCTGGTTCTGCAGCAGTGGTATCAGTTTGGAGCGGGTGCCAGTTTAGGTTCAGATTATAAATGTTCAAGGGTCTCAGCTATGACTTTTTTCCCCTTTATGAATCCCAGTGACTTATCTGTAGAAAAGAAAACCTGTGCCTCAAGAAGTCAGTGAGCTGAATTTGCAGTGTCCTTTGCTTCCTTCCTAGGTTTGCTCTGCGTTTTATACGCCCCGATCCTCGTAGTCGGGTCACCGACCCAGTGGGTGACATTATTTCGTTTATTCATATGTTTGAGGAAAAATATGGGAGGATACACCCTGTCTTCTACCAGGGAACTTACAGCCAGGTCAGTGTCATGTCTTGGTGCCTAGGTCCTGGGGACTGGTGGTTTTGCCACATGGTATCAGGGCCTACATGGCAAAATTGCTTTTCATCTACAAGCCCAGCATTTATCCCCAAACTCTCTTAACAGGGTAATGGAGAGCTAGTGAACAAGTGTATTGGGAAACCAGTGTCTGCCAGGCTTGATGGTTTGCCAAGCCTGCAAAGTTGGAAAGCAAAGCTACTCTGGCTGTTCCTCGACCGTCTGTGTGTCTCTGTAGCCGACAGCTTTTCTTTGTAATCCTGCCTTTGTTTTTATAAACTGGTGTGCTGTGCCAGAGTCTGTCCTTCTGTTCACCAAATTGGGATTAACTGCCTGGGCTTGTATCACAATGCAACTTCACAACAGTTCAGGGCCTCAAAATTGAGAGGGAGCCCCTAAGAAATTATGGGAGGCGAGTGTGCCATATATCAGATCTGAGGGGGCTCTCTGTAGAAGAGGGATATCCCCCTGGACACTGCCTCTTGCACAGCTGCTCTCAGCCTGGCCAAGGGAAGGGTCTCCTGCAGAGCATCCCATCAGACATTGGATCAGCACTGCTTCCCAAGTGCCTGGGGAAAAACTGTCCGTGCCTGTCTGCTCCACACTGCACAGTGATGGAGCTCACCGCCTCTGCAGCTCTTTTAGGCTCCTCTGTCATTCCTGGAATCCAAACTCAAGTAATTGTGGAATGATTAGGCTACCAAAACTCAGTGCCAGTAAAACAGGGAGCATATTGTGCACTTATCCTGTGGTCTTGTTAAAAATGCTCCTGGGTGGGTGGAATCCAGACACTAAAGATGTGGAAAGGGAGGGATTCTTTTCTCTGTTGTCTGGTTTTTGGGAGGCCTGCAGCATTATTTATTACCTGTTTTAATAGAATTTTCATTTGGTGTGATCTGAGGATTGTGTCCTGTGCAGGCTCAAGGGAAAGCTCAGCCTTGGCCACTGTGAGTCCAAGGAGTGAAGGAGGTTCTTCACTGCTAGCTGAGTCTGGTGAGGCAGCTGAGGTGTCAGTCCCTGTCATTGCCTACCCAGTTTCACTCTGAGTTCAGTGTTCCCCAAAGCCACATCCTGAGAGGATATGAGAGAACACCACTGTAGCCCTCTTAAAGAAAGGCTCATTTAGAAGGTCTGGCAGGTTCATCCTCCACTGCTGCTTCACTAAATCCACTCCAGTGGCAGAGTAAAGGCCTGGGTCACACAGGCCTTGTGGGTGCTGCATTCCCCTTGCCCAGATCCTGTGTAACTCGACCTGCTCTGCTCTTTTGCCAAGGCACTGAACGATGCCAAGCGGGAGCTGCGCTTCCTGTTGGTTTATCTGCACGGGGACGACCACCAGGACACAGACGAGTTCTGCCGGTAGGTAGCAGAGTTTCCCAAATAGCTGTCCCTGTATTTGAAATGCTGCTTCCCTCACGTGGTCTCTTCTCATCCCCCAGCAATACACTGTGTGCACCTGAGGTCATCACCCTCATCAACACTAGAATGCTCTTCTGGGCTTGCTCAACCAATAAACCAGAGGGATACAGAGGTGAGTGTGTCCCTCCTGGGTTTTACCTGTCCCCTCCTGTCTCTGGAACAAGCCAGATGCTCTTTGGCAGATTTACACATGTAAAACACTCTGTCTATTTGCACACAATACAACAGATTTCAGGATTGCTTGGGAAAATACATGTGTTGGTTTCCTGGGGTATCTCAAAGGTTTGGATGCCAAGGAAATACATTCTGATCTTCACCTCCACCGTTCTTTGTTTATGGGTAGTTGTAGTTCTGTGTTCATTGCTGTGGGCATTTAGGCTGCTTTCAGTGCCTTGTCTCAGTGGGAGTTGGTGGGTGTGTGCTGGGAATAAACTGAGTGAAGAAACAAGTATCCAACTAGATCTGTCCTTAACCCTGCCTCCTGTGATGCCTGAGGCCAGGAAGGACTTGTTAGGTGCATTTTTTCCCTTTCTGAGACAGTCACCTTAATCCACAGCCAATCTCTGTGTCTCCTCAAAAGCCCACAGTGTTTGAGAGCTGTTGATAATCTGGCCAGACAGCAGTTTGGTAAGGATTTGCTGCAAGTGGAGCCTTTTCCTAAAGTTCTGTTCATGGCTCCTGTGTTGTTTCCACCATTTCTGCTTCATGGTCAGGAAAATGCTACATCTGGGTCAGTCTGGGCTCCATAGTTCTGCTCCCAGTTATCAACAACTTGAGAGAACAGCTCTCTGAGGAGACAGTCTTTGACTAATTCCTGTTTCATTGCTGCAATGCTTTGGAGTCACAGCCTGTGAGGGAGAGCTGGAAGGGATCATGACCTTCCATGAAATCCCTGAGCTGCTCTGATTCTGTTTGGGGGGCTCCATTGGTAACAGAGGCTCCAAGTTGCATGATGTTCCATGTGTGTTTCAAGGAGGGGATCAACAGCCATATATGAACAGTAGCTTAAGCACATCATCTGTTCCATTCCCTGCTTCAGACAGAGCCTGCCTCCAGCAAAGCCAGCCTAACTTTGTTCAGAAATGTTCAATGTGGACATACTGCCATCTCCCCCATGACAGTTTCTTCCAGAGTCCAACCATCCCTAATCACCTGAGCAAATGCTTGTCCCGTGTTTCTTTTCCTGCAGTTTAAACCCATGGCTTTGTCCCATTTTCAATGGGCATTCAGATCCATTTACTTCCTTCCTGCTTGAGTTAGAAGAGCCTTTTTTGGTTATTTGAAAGCTTGGGTTTTTTCCCATCAGTCTTTGTGCTCCCAAAGCCATTTCCTCCCTTTGCTAACTTACAGGGTTTAATTTTCAAAACGGAGCCTGAGGCCTTTTTTGCCTTGGAAAAGAGAACATCTGGGGAAGGTGCTTTCCTTGGCCCTCAGTGATGGGGAGCCCTTGTGCTGTACCCTTGGTGGCCCTCGTGTCAGGGGTGGTGACGTTTGTGCCCGTTCAGTGTCGCAGGCCCTGCGGGAGAACACGTACCCGTTCCTGGCCGTGATCATGCTCAAGGACCGCAGGATGACGGTGGTTGGGCGGCTGGAGGGCCTCATCCAGGCTGATGACCTCATCAACCAGCTGATGTTCATCATGGATGCCAACCAGACGTACCTGGTGTCCGAGCGCCTGGAAAGGTACGGTGGGACCAGAGCTCCAGCAGCACAAACCGTGCTGAGGCAGGCTCTGCTCTGTCCCCTGCCTCCCTCAGACACCGTGTGTAGGCACATAGCTCAGCACCTCCCGTTCTGTAACACAGCCCATGGGCTCTCCTCTTACCAGGGGCACCATCAGTCCATACATTCAGGCCATCTTATAGCCAGGGAGCCAGATGTGTTGCACACACAATCCCACCACTGAAAGGTGGATGTGAGTACTCTGTTCTCTGCAATTGGAGCACACCTTTGGCATGCTGGAGCTTTGCAGGGAAAGCTTGGAAAATAACCAGTAGGATCCAAGTGGGAGCTGGTGTCCACAGCTGTGTGCTGCTGCCTGGGCTGGCTGTGCTGAGCTCTGGCTGCTTTTCTGGTGGGGCCTCACAAGTCCCTGGTTACTCTTAGGGATGTACAGCTTGCATCCAAAACAGGATCCTACCATTTGACTTCTGTCTGTCCCTTCTCTGCCCCATGCCCTGTGTGGGGACCCAGTAACACGTTCCAGTTTATGAAATGGGCAAGGAATTACTTGAAGGAGATGAAACCAGGAAGAGTCTCAGATATGAGGCAGGAATCTTGGGCATTGTTCTTGTGCTGTCTATCAGCTCTGCCAAGCTGCAGAGGTTCAGAAGCCTTTTAAAGGGCTACCCACCCTTGGGAAGCAGTTTGATTGTGAGAGACTGTGGGGACCTGGCTTGGCCTTTTGGGAGCTTGTGCTACCCCAAGGCGTTACCTGCTGTGTGCTTCTATGAGTTGGAGGCTGTCCCTGCACCCTTGGGCCTGCCCTCAGCCTGCCATCCCCTCCCTTCAGGGCCTGTTAGCCCTGACCACTTCCCACTCGTGTTTGCAGGGAAGAGAGGAACCAAACCCAAGTGCTGAGGCAGCAGCAGGACGAGGCGTACCTGGCGTCCCTGCGTGCGGACCAGGAGAAGGAGCGCAAGAAGAAGGAGGAAAGGGAGAGGAAGAAGAAGAAAGAGGAGGAAGTGCAGCAGCAAAAACTGGCAGAGGAGAGGCGGCGGCAGGTGAGAGCAGAGGGATTGCAGGAGGGGCTGCAGTGTCCTGTGGGATGCCTGGCCTGCAGTGGGAATTGCTTACCTTGCTTGGGGCTTGAGCATTCCCAAGGCTCCTGGAGCAGCTGTGCTGCAGGGGACAGGCACAAAGGTCAGCTGGGTGCACAGCCATTGCTCCTGCTCCCTCCTTGCCTTGCAGACACTGCAGGAGGAGAAGGAGAGGAGGTCAGAATGCCTTCCTCCAGAGCCACATCCCGATGACCCAGAGAGTGTCAAGATCATTTTCAAGCTGCCCAACGATTCCAGAGTGGAGCGGCGATTCCACTTCACACAGTCACTGACGGTGAGCTTGGGGCAGAGCTGAGGGGCCTTCCAGAACACGGGGGTAAAGAGACTTGCAGGTGGCTTTTTTCCCTTGGACTTGCCAAATGGTGACCTTTGCTGAGAGCCTTGACAGTCAGAGCTGCTCCTTGGTAAGGAGAGTGCTGTAGGGCCTGGTTCCACCAGCTTGGAAGAGCAGAAAAAGTGGCAGAAGCTTTTTTGCCTCCTGAAAGAGAGGTGGAAGGTGTCTCTGCCCATGACAGAGCAGAGTGGGATTAGATGATCTTTTGAGTCCTTTCCAACCCTTAACCATTCTATAATTATATAGAATATATACATTCTATTATAATGCCACTGCTCCCTATGAAATAAAGGTGTAGGAAGAGTCAAAAGTGTCTGGTATTCCCAGTGCTCTGTGCCAAGCCCAGTTTCATGTGTGCCAAGGAAATGGCTGTCTCAGGTCTACAGTGCAGTGATGGTGCAAATTTGGGAGCCTTCCCCCACGAGATGCCAGGGATTCACTCTGGCTGTGTCACTGCTCCCCCAGCTGGCAATTATTTCTGTGCTTCTTTCCCAGGTGATCCACGATTTCCTGTTCTCCTTGAAAGAAAGCCCTGAGAAGTTCCAGATTGAGGCCAACTTCCCTCGCCGTGTCCTGCCCTGCCTCCCTACAGAGGAGTGGCCCAACCCCCCGACGCTGCAGGAGGCGGGACTCAGCCACACGGAAGTCCTCTTTGTGCAGGACCTCACGGACGATTGACACTTCCTTTTGGTTTTGTTTTTGTTTGGTTTGTTTTTTCGTTTGTTTTTTTTTTGTTTTGGTTTGGTTTTTTTTTTTTTTTCCAGAAGACACAAAACGGAAAGAGAAATTCATATTATTATTATAATACAATATTTTTTTTAAAAGACTGTGTACAAACGAGGGATCAGAGACCACATGGCCCGTGCCAGCCGTGCTCCGTGTGTGCGCTGGCGAGAGGACACACGGCCATCCCCTGCACCCGGGGGGGCACACAGGGGGGAGCTGCTATTGCCCCTCTGCCCTCCCTGGGGAGGAACAGGAATGGCAGCTCTTGGTAATTATTGCTTTTATTGATGACAATAATAATAAAACCCCAGCAACCCAACATCTTGTGAAGATTTGATACTCTGCTGCTCCTGAGAGACACAAGACTGAGCACCGGAACGTGCTGGGATTGGGGTGGGGGGAAAGGGCTGGACAGACTCTCTTCAGCTTCCCTCTGTGTATAAATACTGTTCTTTTAATATTTCTCTTGCTTTGTAATGACCAAAGGAGATTGGGGTTGACTATAGTATTAACTTTTTGATAAAGAGCTGGTTCGATTCTTACCCATGTGGGGCCTTGCCCAGGGTTCTTAGCCTGCGTAGTGTAATAAACTCTGCCTCTAGCATGTCTGTGCTGCTGCTTTCTGCCCCTGCCCAGGGAGGGGGGCAGCTGCTGTGGGGGCACTCAGCTTCTGGTCTTACACATGGAGCTGCTGTATGAGATGAGAGCGTGCCCAGCACGGGGGATGGCAGGGCTGGGGCTGCTGCTGTGGCATCAGCTCTGGGCTCAGGGAGGGAGGGAGCTGATGAGGCTGGGTCAGCCCTCGTGGAGCAGGTGGGAGGTGGAAAAGGTGTGGGAGGTGAGTGTAAGGCTGGTCCCTGTCAGAGGGTCAGCCTGGGCTGCCCTAAGGCAGAGGGGCAGGAGCCTGTTGCTGCAGTGACCTGTTCTGGAGCCAAGAATGGTTGGGGCTGGAAGGAATCTCAAAGCAAATCTCACTCCACCCCCTGCCATGGGCAGGAACACAGGGTTAGCCTCGTCCCTGGCCCAGCATGGGAATGCTGGAGAGTTGGGATGGAGCAGAGGTGGAAGGTGTCCCACTGCTGTGGCTGGAGCCACCCAGGGAGCTCTGCTGTCCTGGGATAGCAGCCAGGAGGAATTTCCCATCTCTGTGCAAGCTGTGAGGGGTCGCTAGGTGAGAAGGAGGGGGTGTGTGGTGCTGCTCAAAACCAGATCCTGCTGGGGCAACGCAGCCAACCAGTCCCTGCTCCCACCACCCTCAGGCTCTCCTGGGCTCTCCTCCAAGCCTCTCTCCAGGGCCCTTCCAGCTGCAGCAGCTCCTTCCCATCCCTGGCCCCCACTCTTCCCCTCAAGCCCCCATGGAGACAAGAGCTGGGCCCAGCGTGTTGGTATACATCATACATTTATTAGTGAATATCCCTCTCAAAATCAGCCACAACATTAAAAAAAATAATGATTGCACTACTTGGTCAAGCAGAACTAGCAACTTTCATTTTAAAAAAAGTACAAATCTGTTAAAAATTTCAATCAGTATAATACACATATATATAATACAACATACTAGTTATGTTAAATGCTACAAAACCAATATGATTCCAATGGAATGGAAAAAAACAAACACTTTTAGAGCTTTAAGAACCTTTTTTTCTATATATTAGCCTTTTTTCAAATACATACATGGGAAAAATGAGGTAACTGTAAAATGTGCAAGTAACAGAGCAAAAAAAATTATATATATATATTTATATATATATATATATATATAAAAACTTTCTAACACAGAACACACGTCCTAGCACCTTCCGGGGAGCCGCGGGGAACGCGGGGGTCCCACCGGAGGGCCCGGGGACTGGTATAATAGAACAGTAAACAGTCCACTATCCCACCACAGGAATTCATTGGTAAACAGTGGTATCTACAGCGCAGTCAGCAATCACAAACACCCTAAATAATTGTTTTTTAGTATTTTTTTTGTCATTTTTTCTTTTTGTTATTTTTTTTTAAATGATACTTTTAGCTGCTCATTGGAATAAATTCTGCAGCACACGAGCTGTGAGCTTTCGAGTCGCCGTCAAAGGACCGTAAGGCTTTCCTGGCTCCCTGGGCACCGCGAGGGCGGGAGGGGAGGAGGGGGCGTCTCCGGGGGCGCGAAGCCGGGGACTCCTTTGGTTATCTGTCACTGAGTGAGGGACGGGGAAGGGGCCGGGGTCCTGCCCAAGGGACACCGAGCCCAGCGGTGCCGGCACCCGAGCCACGGCGGAGCGGGTGGCGCCGGGCCGGGGCCCTCGGCCTCGATGCTCCGGCCGCCGGAGAGGTGGGAAAGGGCGGCGAGGGGGAGCCGGCCCGTAGCCCCCCACCGCTCGCCACCCCCCCCGCGCCCGACCGGGCAGCGCGTCCGGGGCCGGCCCACCGGTGGCTGGCACTGCCCTCTGGCCCTCAGCGTGGGGAACACCACCGTGCCCGCCCATGTGCCGGGCGCGGCCCCCTCACCTCGCACCCGGCCGAGCCACCGCCGGGGGCCAGCCCCGCGCCTGCCCCCCGCCCCGCGGGGAGCCGCCCCCTCCCGCCCCGGTCCCTTGCACACGCCGCCGCCGCGGGCGCGGACCCCGCGGGGACGGCCCTGAAAGTCTCACGGTCCTGCTGTGGCGTTGCGGACATGTGCAGTACAGTGCATGGCAGTATCAGCTGAGCACAAAAACCCCTCTCCCCACCCCCCTCACCCCACAGCCGGCTAGACGTAGCCAAGACCACGTTCCAAGCTGGTCAGACATGCATGCATATTTGTGAACATTTACATAGGGCTGGCGTCCGCTCGGAAGCTCCCAGGCGTCAGCGACGCGCCGGGAGGGGAGGGCGGTGCTCTCACCACCACCCCTGCCACCGCCTCCCGTCACCCTCCTCGCTAATTAATCATGCAAAACAACGGCCACGCGGGATTGATGGAGCCGGGCGGCGGCGTGGCGGCTTCTCCCCCAGCGCCTGCAAGGGCAGGGGGGATACGGTGGCAAGGGGACCGCTCACAGCTTTCCCCCGCACCAGCCGGGCCGAGGCCAGGGTAGCACTGAAAATACTCCACGAAGTTATGAATAAACCCCCCCCCGCTCTGGGGGCCGCAGCCCAGCCGGCCCCTCGCTGCCCACGGCCGGGGAATCCGCGCCGTCCAGCCAGCAGGACGGGGCACGGGGCTACCTTGATTTACGTCGTCGGGACAGAGATACGAGCAGGAGCCGGGGGCCGGGCAGCACACCGGGGACACCACATGCCCAAAGCCCTAGGGACGGGGTTGGCGTCCCCTCCTCAAGCTTGGCTGCCTTGCGGGATGCCACACGGCCTGGCCCCGGGAGCTGCGCTGGCCAGGCACAGGGGAATGAACAGGGAGAGGGGCCAGGGCTGCGCCAGCACCATCCTCCCACTGGCGAAACACCCCAAGCAGCCATAGCCCTCTGGGGCTCCCCAGGGCAGCCGAGGCAGGAGAGAGGCTGTACCAGGCTGTGCACAGGAGCGGGGACAGAAGCATTCCTGTGTTCCTGCCTTTCTGCCCCAGCCATGCCGCAGGGTTGCTGGTGTCCCACCTTGGCCACACTCCGCCAGCCTCCTTCTCCGGCTGTCCCCGGGGCCGGGGTGCTGCCGGCATCAAACCCGCAGCGCTCCCTCCTCTCTCCTCCCTGCGTCCTCCGAGAGCAACGCTGAGGGGAGGAGCCGCCTGCGTGCCCCTAGGGCAAACGGCCAAGGAACCAAAAACATGACGGAAATGAAAAGGAAACAAGGGGGAAAAAAAACTATCGTAAAAAAAAAAAAAAAATAGTGACAAAGGGAAAAACCACTAATTCCCTAGGAGAGTACAAAGACCTGGAAAGTGATGGAGCAACAACAGCGTCTTTGGAGCGCAGAGGGCACGGCCACGCACCTCCCGCCTCCAGCACAACACGATTCGGGGCCCTGGGAGCGCAGCGGGCAGGCGTCCGGCTGAGTCCGTGCCCCGGCGGGGAGGAGGAGGGCTGGCCGGGAGCCCAGACTGCTCAATGCTCACCACATCCGAGGAGAGGCTTTGGGGAGGGGGGGTAAGCGCAGGGTCAGGCCCTAGCAGCGGGCAGCAGCCCCCGCCCCAGCCCGGCGTCCTTGTCCTCTAGCGAATTGTGCGGCACAGCGCCCGCCAGCCTCAGTCCGCCTCCCGCTGCACCTCCGACGCGTCCGCCCGGCAGATCGGGCACGTGCGGTTCGCCTGCGGGCAGCCAGAGATGGGGCAAGTGAGCAAGGCTGGAGCCACATCCCGGGAGTGGCTTATCCTGCACAGTGCTCAGCCCCAGCTCCCAGTGCATGCAGGACACTCAAAAGGCAGCACCCCATACCCACAGCACCCCAAGAAGCCACCCCACTCCCCAGAGCGGGCACAGGCAGTACCTTTAACCATTTGTCGACACACTTGGCGTGGAACTCGTGGTTGCAGGGCAGGACGCGGAGAAGCTGCCGGGCCTCGAAGTCGCTGAAGCACACGACGCACCTGGGGGAAGCAGCCATCAGTACAGCCCCACTGCCAGCCACGGCCCCCAGTCCCTGCCAGGCCCCCCATGGGCACCCCGAGCTCACTCACAGGGTCTGCTCAGACTGGTGGCTCTCGGGGTTGAAGCGGTAGGACGGGAGGTGCTCGATGTCTGCTTTGGTGAGTCCCCGTGGCTTGGCCTCCCCCAGCCGCTCGGCCAAGTTCAGCAGTGCCTGGAGGGAGGTGCAGAGGCCGGCTCAGCTCATCTCCTGATCTGGCACAGCACCCCTCCAGACTTCCCCCTCCCAGCAGAGAATCAGCAAACCCCCCTCGTTCTCCCATCTCATCACTGTGAGGAAGCCAAGCAGACTCACCTCATAATTCTCCATCTCCACATCATCCACGTCCAGGTCTAAGCTGATCGTGGGCCCCACAGCCGTTGGCGACACAGGAAGCATAGAACTGGGGGGAAGGACAGGGCAGTCAGCATGGGGCTGCAAACCCCAACATCCACCCTGGCACCCCCCGGCAGGCACAGCCTCCTGTGCCATCACAGTGCCACTGTGGCCCCCATCCACAGTGCCTCCCCTGCCCTACACATCCTAGAATATCCCCGGCAGTACTCACAGGAAATAGGGCAGGAAGCTCGGATAGTACGGAGGCGGCGGCGGAGGGGGTGGCGGTGGGGGCAGCGCCTGTTGCAGCCGGTACCGCTGGGTGTTCAGCCGCCGGGGCATCATGTGGGGGTATGGCTGCAGGGAGAGATGGGGCACTCAGAGTCATGCCAGCCCCACAGTGTTCCCATCCCCTCCCCAGGATGGGGACTCACCACGCCAAATGGCAGTTCTTGGTGCAGCGGGTCGTGGGGGAGGTAATGCAGCGGCATGGAGGGCGACAGTGTGGGAGCGTGGTGAGACGGAGGGTACGTGAAGCCTGCGATGGGGTGCTGCTCCCCTCGCAGGTCCACGTCATTGTCTATCCTCTGCAGAGGCTGTGGGGAAAGAGTTAGGCTGGGAGGAGCATCCCAAATTACACCTCCCTGATGCTATGAAGACAGAGGCACCCCTGCCCACCACCCCCAGCTTAGAACCACAGGGGTTGCAGAAGGACAAGACCCCAGGGTGGTGGGTGCATCATGTCCCCAGCCTGCCCCTCCACCCCAACTCACCATACGTGGATGCTGGGCTTGGAGAGGTACGAATTGCCCCAGGGGGGCCATGTGGGGCGGCTGGTGGGGGGGCACTGGCGGTGGGGGTGGGTGCAGGATGTAATGGTCGCTGGAGATGATGGGGGGGAATGTCTGGTAGGAGACGGGAAGTTGTTGCATGGCACATGCCTGAATCAGCTGTGGTGAGAGACAGAGAGAAAAACAAGGGTCAGACACCCCTGCCCCCTCCCCAGGGCCTCCAGAGGACCCTGTGCTCCCAGAAACTTGCACTACAGTGGGCTTGGGTACCCCCAGGACTCTGGGCACTCACGGCCCAGGCTATCCCCAGGCGTCCCCTGCTGTGACTCACCGGGGGTGGGAGGCAGCAGAGCGGGTAGTGCTGTCCGCTGAACATCACTGAGCATGCTGGGAGCTGCTGGGTGCTGCACCCAGGGATGTGCTGGCCAGCGTGGATGGGGAAGCCTTGCGTCGTTACGGTGGTAACCGTGTAGGAGAGAGGGACAGGTCCCTGGTGCACCTAAGGACAAGGTGCCGAGGGCACAGTCAGGGTACAGCCCTGTCTGAGCTGTCCCTGTCCTGACAGGGTCATAGCAGGACGCTGGGCACTCAGCTCTGGGACAAAGCACCTGGCATGCCCATCCTGCTGGTGTGGCCAGAGGAACGGGCTGAGTGAGGGCTCAACTTGAGGGAGTTTTGAGCCCTTCTTTCCTCCACACAGACAGGCTGACACAGCCTCCAACACATCACCATTACCATGGATTATGATGACAGCTGTCACATGAACAACCGTACAAGGGGACCGTGCCCAGCCCCTGGGAGCAGGGACCACCCTGGACATACTCAGAAGGCAGAGGGACCCCAAGATTTAAATCTCGGAGAATCAGAGCACCAGCAGGCTCAGGGCTGGGTGATCCCAGCAGCAAGTGGGCAGAAGGGACCCAAGGACATGTCAGCACTCCAAACAACAGCCCAAGGAATACCACAGGATCACGCTCAGGAGTGGGGCTGGGGGCTGCAGCACCTACCTGGTCATGCAGATCCACCATGAATGGGTTCTGGTGGGGTGGGTGAGCGGCTGGGTGAAGCATTCGTGGCGGCGTGCTGGGAAGAGCGTAGGCGCGGGGCTCATCTACAGGGATGTGCGGCTGCTGGGGGAAGGCAGGGTGCACCTGGGGCTCATCCTGGCCCAGCAGGGTTGCCAGAGGTCGATCGCGTCGTCCCCACTGACGCCTGGCAGAGGGGCTGTGGGGCCACCGCAGGAGAGAAACAGAGCAGGAGTGACCCCCCAGGCCAGAGGGGCACCACAGCCCCAGGCAGGATGGCTACAGGACGATCAGCCCAGTGCCCAGGGTGAGATACTCAGGGCATTGTGCCAGGCCACGTCAGGCTGGACAGCTCCAGAACCAGCTTCTCTGCTCACCCTGCAAGTGCCCTCTCCGTGTCCGCAGCATAAAAAGGACCCCTGCTCCCCAGGGACCCCTCATTTGGGCCAGGTGGATCTGCTTCCCTGTCGATGTCCCCCCAAGCCCCACTGGGAGCCGGTGCCTTGCCCCAGCAGGACCAGAGAACCGGCCCCACAGCCCCACGTGCACTGGGGCTGGGCTCCACACCGCCCTGCAGCCCGTACCTTCGCCGGAGGTGGTCGGGGCTGCTGCAGGGTCCCCCCGAGAAACGGCGCTGGGCAAAAGGGGCAGAGGGCGGCCGCCTATTCACTGCCAGTTCCCATGGTCGCATTGGTGACGTCGGGAGGCGGGTGGGCACACGGGACCTCAGGCTCCAGGCAGGGCAAGACACCAGCACCTTGAACTCTGCAAGAGGGACAGCGGGTCATGGCACTGTCCCGCCACCGCTCAGGCTGCTGCTCCATCCTCACAAGGATGGTGGTGCTGACAGCTGCAGCTCTTGCTGCTCCTCCACCCACCCCATCTCCCGGGGCTGCATATGGCCCTGAGAGGGGCTAGGAAGAGCCTGTTCCCAACTCCCTTGTTACTGTTCCTCCCCTTCATGGCCAGAGTCACCTCCCATGCACAACACAAAAAGAGAGAGAGAGAGAGAGCCTTATTTTTGCACTTATTTTTGGCACAGAGGAAAGAAAATGATGAAGAGCCCTGTGGCTGTGGCAGCATCCCAGCCTGCTCACCGGCCAACAGGGAACCTAAGCATGGCATGGGGAGTTTCCAGCAGGTCCCTGATGCTGCTCTGGGGGCTGCTCTTTGTGGCTGAGCTCCTGCACATCCTGCTCTGGAGTGACACTGCTACCCCAGTGACAGGCTCAGGGGCTGGTGGTGGCAGCAGGGCTCATGGCCCTTCTCTGTCAACTCCCTGCTGCAAACAGGGTGCAGCCACACATCCCCACAGAGCAGGGGAACAAGCATGGGCTGTGCTGAAGCCATGGAGGCAGCTCTGCTCCCCCAGATGCTCCCCAAGGCAGTGGGACAGTGGGAACACTGCCCTGGCCCTGCCCCATCTCCCCTCCTGCACCCAGCCTGACTGGTGTTCCTGCACCAGAGCCCCTCCCCAGGGCACAGCTCGACCCCTCAGCCCCAATCAACCCTGGCACAGCACAGAGGAGACATCTGCATTTGGGGCTGGGCTTCAGCAGGCTCTGCTTTCCCAGGTCCCAAAACGGCCTTCCTTGCCTTCATGGCTATCCAAGATCCTCCCTGAGTACCCTTCCATTGCCCAGCGTCCTTCAGCTTCCACAGCCTCAGGCCAGCACACGGCAGCAGCCGTGGCCTTGGCACCGCAGCCCACACGCCCCTAAATCCAGCTCGCTGCAGGCTGGTGAGGTCCCCCCCAAAGCTTCTTCAGCTCCACCTCCTCCTCAGTGCCCATGGCAAAGACACACCCGGGACAGGAAACACACTCCGGGGACCTGGAGCCTGGGGAATGCTGCCCAGCGGGGGAATCTCAGCCCAGCAGAGAGAAACTGCAATGCCACTTTTGGGTGATGGGTATCAACAACCACGGGGACAAGTCCTGTGCCACACACAAGTCTCTTCTTAACCTCACCTTCATCTCCACACTACTGTGGAAGCTGAAAGCAAATTTCTCTCTTTGTTTTGGTAGAAAAAATGAGGAAAAGCAAAAGCCACAGGCTGAGCCCTCCAGAACCTGCCTGTGACTGTCACCAGGGAAGGAGGTGTGCCTGACCAGGAGGTTCCTTCCACAGGGAGTTTATTCTGCCCACCTGGAAGCTCTGCCCGGCTGCAATATGCCCTTGAGTGGGCTGGGAGCCAGAATGCAGCAACAATCCAGGTTCAGCCCCACTCTGAAGAAGCCTCCCTGAGGTGTTGCTGCTTCCAGTTCCACATCCTCACTACTCTCGGAGCACACGTGGTGCCAGGGCCCTGTGTGATCCCGCGGGCACCTTCCAGACCAGGCACCACAGCCACGGGCTTGGAGATGGGCAGCACATCCACAGAGGAACATTGAAGCCATACAGGGGGTCGCCTGTTCCTGGGACCTCCAGAGCGGAGGGCTGCCTGCGCTCCTGGAACCCCAGGACGGCATCCCGAGGCAGGACGGCACCCCCGACTTGCGGGACAGCGCTGGCCCGGCCCTCGTCCTGCCACAAGCAGCACCCGTAAGGTGCCCACCCTCCTGTCCCGGGCGGGCACACCCGGCTCCCTCCGCACCCGCGGCTGGAAGCCAGCGGCCACGCCGAGCAGGGTGACCGTGACCCCGCGGAGGCCACCGCGGCTCCGAACGAAGGGGATCGCGGTCTCGCAGCCCCTCGGAGGGGCGGGGGGAGGCGGCTCCCGAGCCCCGCCGAGAACAAAGTTAGCAGCGCGCCAGCGCTCACGCCCGGTGCCATCTGCTCGGGCAGAGCCGGGCTCCGGGGCTGCCGGGGAGCCGCCCGCCCTGGGGGTCCTGCCACCCCGCTGCCACCCACCGCCGGCTCCGTCCCGGCACCGGCACCCCCGGAGCCCCTTCCCCGCCGTTCCCAGGCGGGCGCCGCCAGCTCCCCCGGGAGCGGGGTCACCGCTGGCCCCGCCGCACCGGCAGCCGCTTCGGAAGGCTGACCCCGACTCCCAACCCGACCCCCAGACCCGACCCGAACCCGACCCTCGGTGTCCCGGACGGCGGCGCACGGCGGGGCGAGCAGCACATCCCGGAGCGCACCGACGGAGCGCCCCACCGTGCAGCACCCCGGGGAGGCACCGCGGCCACCGGCAGCCGGGAGCGCACCCCAGCCCGCGCCCCCCGCCGCGGAGCCCCGCCGGTGCCGGTGCGGATCTGTGGCTTTAAGAGCGGCCGCTCCGGGGCCATGTGCTCGGCGCCAAACAAAAGCAATAACAAAGGCGGCCGCCGGACCCCGCCGCCGCCGCCCGGGGCAGGTGCCGTCGGGGGTCCGGGGGGCGGCCCCCGCCCCCGCCCCGCTCCCGCCCCCCCCGGCCCGCACGTACCTGCACCGATGGCCTGGGCCGCCGCTCCGGTGCCGCTGCGGCGCCCCCGCCCCCTCCCTCCCGCCGCTCTTTGTTCGCCGACGCCGGGCCCGGGCCTGCCCCCCCCGCCGGCCCGCCGCCGGCCCTCCCCTCCCTCCCTCCCGCCCGCCTCCCGCCGGGCCGGCCCCCTCCCCGCCGCCGCTGTTTCCGGTGCCTCTTTGTTTTCCGCGGCGCGGGGCGGCCGCGGCGGGCCGGGGTGCGCGGGGGGTGCCTGTCCCTTTAAGAAGCAGCGGGACGCACCGGACCGAGTCACAGCGCTCGGGGGCACCGGGGGCGCGCGCGGCTGGCGCGGGGGGGGAGGAGGGGGGCGGCCGGGGGCACCGGGGGGGGGGGGGGGGGGGGGGCGGCGCGGCGCGCGCGCGTCCCACGTGACCAGGCGTGTCACGGTCCGCAGCCATCTTGGAGCGCGGGGCCGCCACGCGGGGCAGCGACCCCCGGCCGAAACCACCGGGCTGGGCCCAGAACCGAGGGCACCGGGCACACACCGCCCTTCCCAAGTGGCCTGGTGGCGCTACCGGCCACCTCGCCCCGCTGCGACAGCCCCTAAGGCTGGTGGCACCGTACCTGCGGCTGTGCCCCCGCATCACTCCCGGGCCCCTGCTCACCGGGCTCGCAGCTCCGTGGGCCCGGTGAGCCGCGGGGACGGCAGTCCCGTGTGCCCGGAAGTCGCCCGTGCTTCTGTGATGGTGGGCAGAAAGCACCGGGGTGGGGAAGCACGGCCTCCGCTCCCCAGCACCTTCCGCGCTCGGACGGGACCAAGGAGGAGCTACTCCGCTCCCGCTTAGGACATCGAACCCTTTGCCCGCACCGACCGCTGTCCCAGGGCATCTGTGGCCAGTTCAAACTTTTACGCACCAGGAAAGCCCCTTTTGCTTCAGAAAAGCTTCCTATTCTCTCACATTAATTAAGCAAGAAGCAGGAACTACTCGGACCATCTGCACACCTCCAGCTCACCTGAGCGAGTCACCCGGCTGGTGGCTAACGCTGAGAGCTGCACACCGAAAGGCCGAGCCCGCGGCTCCCCGGGAGCTGCACACCGAGAGGCCGAGCCGGCGGCTTCCCCGTGTGCCCCAGCAGCACCGCTCAGGCACCAGTCAAATCCCCGTGCTCAGGACAGCACATCGCAGCAGCTTCACTGAGCGCCAGATGCTGCATCTGAGCCAGATTTCCCCCGGTTACAACGCACACTTAGAAATTCCCAGGTAGGCGAGCGAGCCAGCCGGCAGCCCTGATGTAATGCCTATAAACCAGCCCTCCCCTGACAGCTGGGCTTTAAAGTGCTAACAACCAAAAGGGAGCTAATTAATTTGTAGCATCACCCCTTTCAAAGAAAACCTCAGATTGACGATTTAACAATTCAGTAGCTCGTTGTTGCAACGAGCAGTCGGATTCAGCTTTGCTCGATTCCAGCCCTGTGCCCAGGTCCCTTCAGGCCCCTCTCAAGGCTCTCACCTCTTCACCCCAAATCCAGGTGTGCAGGAGGAACTACACCAGGCTCAAGGATCCTCCAGGACACAGAGCACTCTGGGGAAAGATCCCTCTACCATGACTGTCAGTAGCACCACGGCCAACTGCTAGGGGACACACAGGACAGGAAGGCAGCACAGCAGGGCAGACCTATGATGGTGTCAGAGCCACGCACTCAGGCAAGAACTCCAGCAGGAAGAGCCAAAGGATTGAATCAGCCCAAACCTGAACAACCACCCTCCAGGTCTGTTCCACTACAGCCTCTTTGCTTCAGGAGCTGGGGAACTACAGGGAAGAGAAGGAAAACAGCACTCTGTCCTTTGACCTTGCCATTGTTTGTGGGCAGAGGCAGCACTGCACCTTCACAAGACTGCCAGGACCTGGTCTGATCCTGGGCAGAGCAGTGGCAGCAGGCAGAGGCCTCAGATGATGGATATCTGTGCAGACACTCCCTCCAGACCTGCTCCAGCATCACCAGCTTCCCTGTGGGCAGCAGCTATCGATGTCCTCAGGAGGCATCAGGAGAAGCCATCGATGGGACACAGCTCACACGCTGCTCACGCTCCCTGCCCAGCCAGGCTGGATCATTCCCCCAGCACAGCCACACTGCACACGGCTGTGCCCAGTGAGGATGGGGCACCACACATCCAGCCACAGGATCAGAGCGTGTGGAAACAGCTCAGCCCACACTGTCTCAGACACACAGCCATACACACAACATCACACTGTCCCAAGTACAGAGCTCTGCCTGAAAAGCCATGTGAGGGGCCCAAAGGATGCTACAGCAAGGCTGGTAAGGTTGGTCAATGCTTCTGGGCCTGGGCAAGGGATCCCAGTCCAGCCACAGAGACCTGTGACACCTCTGGTGAGTGGGACAGCCCGTAAGCTTTAGATAGCTCTCTATGTGCCGGGGCTGCTCAGGCTGAACCTGGATGCTCTACAGCTGACAGGTGGCCCATCCTTTCCTTCAGGGTAGCCAGGGGCCAGCAGGACAAAGTCTCCCTGAGCCCAGGCTCTTTAAGAGACCATCTGCTGCCACAGACATGCCACCTCCCTCGCCCCATATATAGGTCAGGTCTGACACAGGATTAGCCAGGGTGATCCAGTGGTGAGAGCACATCTCCCACTGGAGGCTTGGTCTGCCCTGTGCTCTCCCCAACACTCAGCATGCCAATGCTTCATCTCCACACTCTCCTGGGCCTCTCACACAAGTCCAGTGAGAGAAAGAGGCCCCAGATCCTACTCTTTTCTCCCCAGGGCCTAGAAAAAAAGCGTGAAGAAATTGGCACCAAGAACACGGAAGCTCTCAGACTGTAGGGAGGGAGGAGCAGTGGGAGTGTCCCTACCCTACCCAAGGCCCAACACAAGCACCAGGGGACATGGGACACCCCAACATGAGCAGGTGAAGCGCTTCTCCACTGTGGAGATGGGGGAGCAAGGAGCTCCCTCCCTGCTCCACACACCAGGTGGAGCTGAGTTCACTGGCAGTGGAGGCAGGACGCCTCTGCCATGATCACACGCCACCCACTCCCACCCCCGGGCTGACAGCACTCCCATCAAACGCCTCCAGCCACACACACGTGGAGGATGCTGACATGAGGAGAGAGTAGCTGCACAGGCAGCGGAACTGATAACGCCCAGTTTCCTGTCGATCTCTCCCACGTGGATTCTCTGATGTCTAATAGCATGGCTGAGCTGCACTGCAGAGGGAGAACTAGCAGCACCTTCCTCCCCTGAGCCAGAGCCTGTAGCAAGCCAAGACCTCAGAGGCAGCATCCACACCTGACACCTACCCCAACTGACACCATCCAGCAAGTTCAAAGCAGAGCGAACACAGATAAACAGTAAGCTTGCAACAAGCCTTCATTTCCTTAGAACAGGGTAAATAATCTGCAGACATCTCCACCTTCCTTCGTTTGCCCTAGAAACACCAGCACAACCTGAATGGCATGACCAGAAGGCTGCAGGTGCAGCAACTGAGTCCAGCTTGGCCACCTCTGTAGCTCAGCAGCATCAAGGAATGGGTTGTGTCCTCCTCTCCTGGGTGGCCTCTTCTCCCCTGAGCAGAAGCATGCTGAACTACACACACCTCTGTCTGTCCAGGCATCTTGCAGCAGCCACTTCCACAGTTCAGTTGCACATGGGTGGGAGGAAAAGAGCAAATGCCACCATGTCCATCTCCAACCTGCTGCCTGGGTAGACTCTCTGGTCCTTCCTTTCCTTCCTACCACAAGACACTCCTCTTCAGGACTCCATACTCCTCTGCCCTTCACTTTTAGTTCTCATTTCAGACAGCCCTTTCCTAAACCAGACCCAATCTCTCCTGGGACAGACACAGCACAGGGAGGAGGGATCACCCCTCTTTTCCTTCCCCACACAGCATCACTGGAGTCCCCAGCTCATCTGTCACCTCTCCACAAGTATCTGAGTCCAGCCTGCTGTCTACATGCTGTGGACAGTGTTAATGGCATCTGCCAAGTGAGTGGCTGAGGGTAGGAGGGGCCAGGCTCCCACTGCTCTCGGTCAGAGCAGCTCCTGCAAAGGGATACAGGCAGAGCCAGGAGCTGGTGGATGGCGAAGAGCAGTTACCACTCAGCAAAACGAAGAGTCTCTTGAAAGCTCTAGTGACAGTCAGGAAGTTGGGCTGGGTGGTTTGTTCTGCATTTTAAGAAGCCTGCAGGGACACGGACAACCTGCAACAATCATTTTCAGAAAGGAGCTCAGAGAAACTCAGGATTTTCAGCAACCATTTACCCTCCTTTGTCCTTGATTAAAAATTTGCCAAGAGGCTGCTTATAAGATGCACCAAAACAGGGAGTGACCACTACCCTAAGTGCAGAGGAGGTTTGCTGCAATATGTCCCCGTACATCACTCAGAGAACCCCACACCAGTGCCTGAGGTTGGTTTTAAGAGCAAAAACATTACTTTCAAGCTGACAGCCCCCGCGCACAAAGCGCAACGGCGGTGACAAGAGAGCAGCCTGGGGCACAGGAGCTGCCTGACCTCTGCTACAGCTCTCAACGGCAGATTTTTATTGTTCACCACTTTCCCAAAGCACAGGCATGGAGAGAAAACCAACTAAGACACTTGTCTCAAAATGCAAATACAGCTAGGGAGCCCCACCAGCCCAGCAGAGGAAAGACAACCTGCCGGAGGGGACCGCGCCTCAGCATTCCCCCTCAGGCTTGGGGGAAGGAGGACAAGAACGTGGTGGGCCTTCCCTTCCCAGGGGCAACAGCGAGAGATGCCAGAAGCCTGGATCACCAAGACACAGGCTCACCCGAGAGAAAGCAGCTCCTAACACAGTACTGCAGGCCAGTCCTCTGCTCTGCATGGCTGAGCTAAAATCCTACTTTCCAGGGTAACCAAGGAAAACCCAGAACTACAGCTCTGCAGCCAGTGAGAGCAGGTCTCCAGGGACCAGCCTGCAGCTAGAAAATAATATTCCCAAGGCCTGCAACGAGTGCTGTTTGTTGGGGACACTGCTCAACATCACTCTCTGCCATGCACAGAGCAAAGTGTGGAGTCCTCCCAAACCACCCCACTCCAGAAAACCCAAACATGCCACACTGGACATGGGACCCATGGTCTGCTTGTGCCCTCCAGGAAACAGCTCCTGCCCAAAATGCTGAGGACTTGCAGGTGCAAGGGTGGAGGGAAGGATAAGCACCATGGTGCAGCTCTGCTGCCCAGCAAGTCAGCAGGCTGGCTTCTCCCAACACCCTTGTGAGCTGACAGCACAGATCCACACTGCTCCCCTCTGGAACTGACCTGTCTCAGGGAGCCACGCAACATCCTCATGTAGCTCCATGACCACAGGGCTCAGGGCCTGGCTCTCCCAAGTTCCTGCATCAATGTCGGAGGGCTCTGGGAGAGCTCCCCAGCACCAGCAGCTTCCTTGGATGTTTTAGCAGCCTCTGGACAATCAGACTGGCACCCTACAGGCTGTGCCTGCAAGGTGGGTACACAAACCCCTTGGCCAACCAATTACCCACACACAGCAGGTGACAAACCACGCTTCTCCAGACTGGTCCAAGCAGGGAGCCACGGGATCGTGGGAAAATGTTGTGCCCCAGCTTCTCAATAAAGAGGTGAAAACCCCAAAAGCATCCAGAAGCCAGGCTTTTCTGCCGAAAACCAGCGCCGTGCGCCTGCCACCAGCACCGAGCGTGCCCCGAGGCCAGCCTCACGTGACAGTGGAGTGGATGCACACAGGAGGAGTGGCTGTAGTGACAGCGTTACAGCTTGTGTCCAACACACAGCTGAGCCCAGCAAATCCCAGCGCTCTGCAGCTCTCCTTTACAAACTCCACACACTGCGCAGGTACCCGAGCGTCAGTGAGAGCTCAGTGCCCACAGCCCCAGGAAAATGACACCTAGAGGGAGAGAGCCCAGTGCTGTCCATTAGCACAAGGACCGGCCCACACCAAGCCGCAGGAACCAAGGACAGCTGTTCTTACACCAGCCCCAATTGCCCAGCCCCTCTGCTATTTCAGCACACGGACTCCCAGCAGGAAGCAGGGACACCCAGCAGGGTAAGCAGAACTTCACCCTGTCTAACTCTGCTCCAAGTGACTTTACATCTTTCCTTACTCTACCCTGGGTGGCAGGACTTGGGCAGTTCTGCAGACAACCTGGGAGAAAAATGATGCAAGATGAAGCCCAGCCCTCACCTGCCAGCTGTTCTTTCATTCCTCTAACAGGTCCATAAACCAAGGATAATTAAATCTCTCCTAAACTCTCTTCCATTTAAAATAAAAATCTATAGTCCCTATTTCATTAGCTGGCTCTAGGTTTTACAGCTTGATCAATTCCCCTCACAGGGCCCTGGTCCTGGGCAGGCAAATGCAAACATGCAGCTTCCATGGTGTGGGTCAATGGGATTCACAAAGTCTCCCACCCCATTCCTTGTTCCTCACTCACCAAAGGGAGCCACATAGCCCAGCAGGCAGGGACAGTGTGTTTCACTGCTCAGGGGAACACCACTGCCATGTGTGGCTTCAGAGGTCGGAGTGAGCACCTGGCAAGAACAGAGGCAGCAGCGACTCTCCCTCTCCACTGAAGGGCCCCAAGAACGCAGCAGCCCAGCATGCCAGCGGGGTGACATCTCCCTGTTTGCTGCACAGTGAAGAGGGACGAGGCTCAGCTCTCACAGCTGACAGCTGGAGCCAGAGCCCACCACAAGCACCAGCTGGGAACCAAGAGCAGCCGCCACCTCTGTGACCTCCCTGCACACAAAGCGGAAGAGACTCGTCACTGAGACCCAGGCTCACGGGCTCAGTGCTTCCTGCCCTTCCCAGTCCTCTGCTGCTGCCCTGCCACAACACCTTCCCCTTGCCAGCCTGCCAGGCCAGTAGGCTCCAGATGGCTCTTGCCACCCCTGCAAGCCTCTCTCTCCACTGCAGGAACTTCCAAAGCCTGGCAGCAGATGGAGGGACCACAGCAGCATCCAGCGCTGCACCGAGAGCACCCAGGCAGAGCCCACAGAGTGGACATCAAAGTGCTGGGCAGCCCTTGGCCAGCACCCAGGTGCCCCTCAGCACCTATCACATCATTTCCCTCTGTTCCAGGTGCATATCCCTCCCTCCCACCTCTGCACAGCCAGAAAGCAGCAAGTTGCCACAGTCTGAGTCCTGTCAGTGCCAGGACACACCATGGTGGCAGCCACAGAAGGAAGGTCCAGCAGCCCCAGCTCCAGTGAGCTCTGCCCTGGCCACACAATGCCAGTGATGGACAGACCACACCACCAGGGCCCGAATCCTGATCTGTAAACAAACCAGCTGGTACTCGCCAGGGGATATCAGAACAGATTTCTGTCCACCACTTGGAGAATGCCTAGTTCCAAGCAAGGCTAGGGGAACAAAGCTTTGCCATCCCACCAGGACTCCTTGCATGGCTGCATGCAGGAAGGTGGCACTGGAGCCTCCCAAACACACACAGGTGCCTCCTGCCTCACCTCCCATGCCAACACCTGCCCTGTCTCCACTGGCACAATGTCCCAGTGTGGGGGGGAATGGAGGGGCCACATTTCACCTGCTAAACCTAACCCACTGCTCGAGGGGTGTGACACCACCCGGCCAGCCCCAGAGCAGACACCCAAAGGTGACAAACAAAGGCGCCCAGCAGGCACTCCGCATTAGCAGTATTTTTAGACACCACTATGGAGCCGGCCTTATTATTTTCATTGCAACGTGCATAATTACCCACCATGCACCGCAGTGACATCAGACGCAGCCGGCTCTCCTCCGACAGCTGCTCCTCCTCCTCCCGGGGCTCCTGCTGGCCCCGGGGACACACCTGCCCCGCCGGGCCCTGCCCTGCGCATCTCCCCGGGGCACAGGACCCCACCTCGAGGGGGGCCTCGAGGTCCTGGGCCATCACAGCCGACCTGGGCGCAGGTGATAGAGGGACAGAGCAGGGCACTGGCACAGGACAGCCAGAGGCAAGCACAGGGACGATGTCTGGAGCTGCAGGCACACACAGCCAGTTGTGCTGGAGCACGGGGCCGGTGCAGAGCTGGTGGACAAGGTACCAGCACAAAACAGAGCCACGCTCCTGGAAAGAGGGGTTGTCCTCAGACAGAGAAATAGAACCTGCCTAGCCACAGAGCTCAACTCCTGCCCGGGAGAGCAAACCCTGGAGCGCATCCCAGCTGCCCACAACGCAGTCCCACACATCCTCCGTGGGACAGGGCTGCCACGGGTCCACACACAGCCCACGGTGCCAGCACAGATCCTGCCGGGCCGGCAGCACGGCTTGCGCCACTGCCACCACCCCGGGTGCCACTGCCCCCACCCCGTCACCTCGGAGTCATTTGTTTCCTACCTCCTCCCCAGGGACAACTTTCCGAAGAGTTTCACCACTTCCCCTCCCGTCCCCTGTCCCACACCAGAGCTTGCCCCGAGCTGGCACAGTTTACCGGGTCCGGGGGAACGGCGGACGGGACACCGCGAGGTGCCAAGCGGGACGAGGACACAGCCAGTCAGAAGCCCCTAACTGAAGCCAGACAACCACCTCAGCAGAAGCCCCTGACTCCCGCCCGCCCGGGGTCGCGGGAGACCCCGGGAAGGGGCTCCGGCC
This sequence comes from Agelaius tricolor, assembly GCF_023055355.1. Taxonomy (NCBI): domain Eukaryota; kingdom Metazoa; phylum Chordata; class Aves; order Passeriformes; family Icteridae; genus Agelaius; species Agelaius tricolor. Next base: position 15,422,488 of record NW_027269278.1, read on the forward strand.
GGGGCAGGCTCGCACAGCCCCCACGGGCAGCCGCGCTCCGGTTCCCTCCCCGCTGCCCCCCCTGTCCCCGCGGGGCTCCCCCAGCAGCGGGGGCTCCTCCCACCGCCCTGCGGCTGCACCGGGCCTGGGCTGCGCTTCACGGCCGCTTCCCCGAACCCCAATGCCCCGGCAGCCGCCACCCCCGCCCGCGCCGGCCATCCGCCCCCTCCGCGCACCGGGCCCGGCCCGGCCGCCCCCGCCGCACCGGGCCGCGCTCGTTCCTCCGCCCGCCGCACCGGGGCCCGCAGCCCCGCATCCGCCCCATCGCTCCGGGCCCTGCCCGCCGCCCTTCCCGTCCCGCTGCCCCGGGGCCGCCCTCCCCCTTCCCCCAGCCCCGGGCCCTGCCCGCCGCCTCCCCCTGGTGCCCCGGCCCTGCCCCGCACAGCCCGGGCCTGCGGCCGCCGCCGCGCCCCGTACCTTCGGGAGGCGCGCCCCCGGCGCTCGGTGCCGTGCCCCGGCGCTGCCCGCCCCTCAGCCCGCTCGCATGGCGCGGCGGCCGGGCCCGCCGGGCTCCGTGTCCGTCCCGGTGCCGGTGCCAGTCCCGGTGCCGCTCCCGCTCCGGCCTCAGCCCCGCCTCATGGCGCCCCCGCGCCCGCCGCGCCGATGGAACCGGCCGCGCCGCGCTGCTCCCCCCTCTTCGCTCAGCACCGCCTCCCCCCCCGCGCCGCGCCGATGGGCGCGCCCGCCGCCTCCTGCCGTAATAAACCCAAGAGCAGCGCACAGAAACTGCACAGGGGGATCGCGGCCGTAATGCTCCGAGCGGCAGCGCATCCACGGCACCGCCACCGAGCCGGGACCGTCACAGGAATTAGACAATCACAGAATCAGTTAGGTTGGAAAAGAGCTCTGAGATCATGCAGCCCAACCTATGACCCAGCTATGACCACTATGCCAACTAGACCGTGGCACTAAGTGCCACATCCAGTCTTGCCTTAAACATCTCCAGAGACGGTGACTCCACCACCTCCCTGGGCAGCCCATTCCCGTGCCTCGCAAACCTTTCCATGAAGAAATTCTTCCTGATGTCCAACCTAAACCTTCACTGGTTGCCAGGGGAAAGAGGTCGACTCCCACCTGGCTACAACCGCTTTTCAGGTAATTGTGGATGTCTCAGGGCAGCCCTGGGAGGTGTGGAAGTGCCCCAGGACAGCAAGGGACAGTTTGCAGAACAGTGTCCAGCACCAGCCCCAGGAGTCTCGGGGCTGGCACCCCGGGACAGCCCTGGGAGACTCTGGGGGTAACTGCAGGCAGCTCACAGGGTGTCTGTGAGGATGTCCTGGAGCAGCCTTTGCAGAAGCTCAGGAGAGCTTTGCTAAGGGGTGCTCACAGTCTGTCCCCTTCAGCCCCTTCTCTGGGGGTTCTCTGACCCAGGTGTAGGGTGAGATGGGAACCACAGAGCAGGCTGAGTGTCTGGAGACACTCCAGAGTTTCTCCAGTATCCAGGCCCTGAGGGTTCCCCAGGGAATAGGGCCAGGGATGCGGGGGTCCAACAGGCTGGCCATGCCCCCCCACCGCCACCTCCCAGCCCTTTTCTGCCTGAGGAGAGCTGGACAATCCATCCTTGTCCCTAGCGGGTCTGAAGTAGGTCAGGGAGGCTGGGCCAAGCTCCTGGGGAGGGGAGTGGGTGGCAGGGGGTGCAGAGGGCCCCAGGCACCCGCCCCAGTGGCCACACCACAAGGCTGGTGCCCACCCCCTGTCCTGGTAGGACCCCAGTGTCCCCAGCCCAGGGGATGCAGGACATTTCCCTAACCCCCCTTTGGTCTTCTGGGGTGGTTTGGGATCCCTCTGCATCCCTGCAGGCTCCACACCCCTTCGGGGAGCTGGGGTCCCATGGATGCAGGTTGGGGGGTGCCTGAATCCTGAGGGACAGCACCCAGCATGGAGAGCTGGGGACTTGGTTTTTGGGGACTGAGCCTGGAGCTGAACTGGGTGGGAGCTGTGGGATGAGAACAAGGAATACAGAAGAGGGGGGAGGGATTTCTCACCCCTTAATTGCAGTTAATGATTGATGAACATGCTTACTGCAGGAGGCAAAGGTCTGGCGGTGTCAAGATGAGAGAGCAGAGGCAGCATCCCCAGGGACACAGCCACAGGTAAGGGATGTCAGCCCCTAACCCGGCCCCCACGGGCACCCTGCTGCTTGGGGGGAGTGGGGGTGTCTGTGGAGCTGCCCACAGGCCCTGGCACAAGCAGGGGACACCTTGGTCATGCCATGGGTTACTCTCGGACTCCAAGCACTGCTTGGAGAGGCCCTGTTGGGCACAGGCAGTGGAGCCTCCAGCCATGCCCAGGGCAGGCTCCTGGGGTTCCCCAGGCACACCCACAGTCCCCTCTGCCTGGAGGTCACCCCTGTTCTCCCATGCCCAGCAGTGCAGGGTGCAGCCTGGTGTTTGCTCACCAGCCCAGCTCAGCAGAGGGGTCTGTCCCCACCAGCACCTCTCACCTCTCCTGCCCTGGGGGCTGCTCCCCAGGAGGGGTTTGGGGGGCAGGCCCCAGTCCCTCAGGTGCTTGTTCCCTGGTGTGTGCCCACAGGCATCCTGGCAGGATGGCATGGTGCTCTTGGGTGCTGCTCCCCTTCCTCCTGGCAACAGGTAAGGACTCTCTTGGCATCTGCCATGGGTGGGTGGGAGGTGTTGGAGCTGCTTTCAACCCCCAATGCTTTCTCCATTCCCTGGGGGAAGATGCAACCCCAAACCAGCTGCCTGCCCCACTGGAGACCCAGGGCAGGGCAGGGCTGGACAGCAGGGAAAGCGTGGGGGCTGCAGGTGTGGGATGGGCACAAGGGCACGAGGGCTGGGGGTTCCCCTGCCTGCCATGGAGACCCAAACCACGGCTGGGAGCTTGGGCTGGAGCTGAGGAGGTGCTGCCAGACGTGGGTGTGCCCAGCACAGCCATGGTGCTCAGCTGCTCTTGCCTGCAGTTTCAGGAAACACCGTCCCCATCATCAATTCCACCCTCTTCTACGTGCCTGAGGACCTGGAGCTGGGTGAGTAGGGGGGGGTCTTGAGAAGGGCCTGGGGTGTCAGGGGAGTGACTGGGGGGTTCTGACACTGCCTGTGCCCCCAGGCCAGTTTGCTTTCCAGCTGGAGGCCTATGACCTGGACAACGACCCTCTCAACTACCAAATTGAAGGGACAGACGCCTTGTACTTCTTTGTGGACTCCAAATCAGGCAGAGTGACACTGAGGAACTCCCTGGACCGTGAGGTGAGGGCAGAGGATGGGGTCAGATGTCCCTGCCTGAGTGGGAATCTGGGGGTATGGATGGAGGGCAGGGCCTGTGGGTCACTCCCTGGCCCCAGAACCCAGCTCCTGGAGGGAAAGTTGTCCTCACAGAAGCTGGGGCTCAGCCTTACACAGAGATTGGGGCTCAGCCATCCGAGGATTGAGCTTCACCCTGGCCCTGACCAAGTCCTGCCTTGTGTCCCCTCAGGTCCAGGCCAAGCTCACCATCACTGTCAGAGTGTCAGATGGTGTAAACTCTGAGGTGAGTGCTGGGGCAAGGGCTGGGGGACTGCAGGGGGAAGGGAGCCCCCTGGACAAGACTCAGTGGGAAGGCAATTGGAAGCGGGTGGGTGATGCTGGCTGGCTAGCCAGGGTGAGCACAGCATGGCAGAATTGCACCCAGCTCTGCTGGCCACCATCTCCCACACCCTTGTGCCCTCTCTGACACCTGGTAGGTTTCCAAAAAAGTCACCATCATCGTGGAGGACCGCAATGACAACGTCCCCGTGTTCCAGCACCTGCCATATGAGGCCAGCATCCCCGAGGTACCTTTCTGGGCCCTCCCAGCCCCCTCGGGCAGCAGGGCAGGGGTGCTGGGTGGCTCCTGTGGCATGGGTGTGCCAGCAGTGGCACAACAACGGGCTGGGAACAGCGTGAGCCCACACCTGGGTGTGTGGTGACAGTGTGTCTGGGCGTGGGGTTGCCCGTGGTGCAGCCAGCACCTGGGAGCACTCTGTCACCAGGGCAATTCCCAGTGCCAGCCTCTGTGTCACCCTGAGACGACTGGGACTCTGCCCTTGCAATGAATTCAGGGTGTGCCCAAGCTAGCTGTCAGCCCAGGACACCGTGACACCGGATCAAGGGGTAGATGGGGTGTGGGGCTGGGTCCAACCCCACCCAGCAGCTCCAGGGCTGGGGCGGCTGTGCCCTCCCAGGGAGGGCAGTGAGGGGGTCCAGCCCCTGCCCAGCCTGAGCGAGGGCAGCAGCTCATCCCTGTGTGTCCCATGGCACTGGGCAGTACCTGCAGCCCTGAACATGCCAGGGCAGGGCTGGCAGGGCCCAGGCACAGCATCACCCCCTGTCTGTCACCACCACCCCCTGTGTGCCCAGAACACGACTGTGCACAGCATCATCTACACCGTGTTTGCCAACGACAGCGACACTGGCAACGCCTCCAAAGTCAGCTACAGAATCCAGGAGGTGAGCACAGAGCGCTGTGGAGGGGGTCACACCACAGCCAAACCCACCCCTGGGCCACCCCTGTGCTGCTGAGCTGCTGGGGACATGGCCAGGGCAGACTCATAACCCTGGGGGTGCAGGGAGGTTTTGGGCAGTGGGTAGAAGGTGATTTCAGTTTCAGGCCGGGGATGAGCCAGGAGGTTGGGTGTAAATGTTGGGGGTCCCCATGGGCCAAGCCTGGCAGAAGGATGAGGATAGAGCCCCCATCTCTGCTGCACCACCTCTGCTCCCTGCCTTGGTGACACAGGCTGATGTCCCCTGCTCAGGTGATCCCAGACAACATGAACAATCTCCAGCTCTTCTACATCCTGAACAATGGGAGTCTGGTGCTCAATGGTTCCCTGGACTATGCCAAGAACACTTTCTACCAGATCAAGATCCTCGCCCAGGTGGGGACCATCCAGGCTGGGGGTGCAGGACTGCCAGGTAAGGGGGCTGTGTGACTGACAGGTGCTCTGCTCTGCTCCTCAGGATGGTGGAGGATGGCTGCACAACGCTTGGATCATCCAGAATAGCTCTACTTACCTGTCCCTGACCATTACAGACGTGCCCAACCTGGACCCACGGTTCCTCAATGAGCCCTACTCAGGCTCTGTGCCTGAGAACTGTGACCTGGTCAGGAGCCTGCCTGCCCCAGTGTCATGTCCCTGCCCCTGGCCCTCCTTGGGGTCTCTTATGCCCTGAAGTGTCTGGGCCACCAGGCCTATGAGCAGCTGAAGATGTCATAAGTCATTCCCTGATGGCCATGTCCCAACAGGGCACCATTGTGCTGACTGTCACTGCCATGGACCAAGACACAGGGGTGAATGATAACATCTTCTACATCATCACCAGTGAGTGATGGGGCAGAATGGGTCAGGCAGGGGATGACACAGTGGGATGAGCAGGAGGGGTGGTCAGACAGCAAGGGGTACCCTGGAAATTGGTTCTGGGCATCCAGGCTCTGCCAGCCTGACCTGCTGGCAGAGGGAGGGCCAGGCCTGCCTTTCCCAGTGGCTACCACTGGTTCCTGCTGTCCCCTTGTCCCAGATGCCAGCGCTCCTTTTGCTATCAACAATACAACGGGCGCCATCACTGTGAGCGAGCCCCTGGACCGTGAGCAGCTGCCAAGTGATGAAGTGCTGCTGGAAGTCACGGTGAGTAGGACACAGCAAGGGGAGCCCCATCCTCTTCCTCTCCCTGGGCCCCTCCAACCTGCTCTCTCCTCCTCCCCAGGCACGTGAGGAGCACCCAGATATCTATGGCAAGGAGGCCCAGGCCAGCACCTGGGTGACAATCTTGGTGACTGATGTCAATGACAACAAGCCCCAGTTCTACAGCTGCTCCCTGTCCAGCTGCAACTTCTCTGCCAGTGCTCAGAACAACTTCACAGGCAGCATCATAGAGCATTCCTCCACCAGACTGCCTGTGTCCAACCTCAACATTGTTGCCTACGACCCAGATAAGGTAGGAAGGAGCCTGTCCATGGTGCTGGGCTGTGGTGCTGGTGTCTGTCCTTGCTACACCACTCACCCTGGCTCTTGTCCCTCCCTGACAGGGCATCAACAGCAGTTTTGAGCTGAGCCTGCAGGGTCCAAATGCCAACGCCTTCACTGTGTTCCCCACAACAATTGTGGGCGCAGGGGAAGTCCAGATCCTGGTGCAAAACTCCTCCTTAGTGGACTACGAGATAAGCCATGTCATGGTGGTGCAGGTGGGACTTGTAGGGCTGGCCTGCTCTGTGGAGGCAGTTCCTGCTCCCTGCCTGCATTGGGGCACAGTGGGGACATGGCCTTTCTCTTGCAGAGCTCAGGAGTAAAGCAGAGCAGGGCTCTGCCCTGGCAGTTTGTTTGGTGCAGGGGAGCTGGGCTGGAGTGTGACAGGTCTCTCTAATGTTTGGGGACTGGTGTGAGACACAATCCCTTTTCAATCCTGCAGATCATTGCTGATGACACAGGGAACCCTACAGACTGCTGCTCCACAGCCACCGTGACCATTGACCTCATCGACAGCAATGACCACATCCCTGAGTTCCCCCAGAGCACCTACAGCCTGTCTGTGATGGAGAACAGCCCCGATGGCACCGTCATCTCCCCAAACATCACGGTCAGGCACTGAGCAGGGAGTGGGCACACCTAATATCCCCAAGCAGGGCACTGGGCACACCTAGCACATCTAGTACAGCTTGTGCTGAGGGCACTGATCTCTCCATACACACAGGAAGGACTCAAGACCAGTGGGTACTCAAGGGTGGGACCCCTTGCCCATGAGGGCCACATTTTTGGGGCGCTCACTGCCAACAGCCACTGCCTCAGACTCATGACTGCTCTGAGGGCAGAAACAGACCGACCAGATGGTTCCTTCTGTCTTTCAGGCCTATGATCCAGACAGCGGTGTCCTGGGCCAGATCACCTACCAGCTGCTCCCAGAGAACATGTACGTAAGGGCAGAGCCAGCCACACCCAGGGCATCACCCTGGAGGGTGGGCTCCACTGAAGGCTCTGTGTGTGTCACAGCCGTAACGTCTTCACGGTGAACGCCACAACCGGCGCCCTGCTGGTGCACAACGGGAGCTTGCTGGACAGGGAGACTCGCTCCATCTACTACGCCAACCTCCAGGCCAGGGACGGGGGCGGCCTGGTGGGCACCACGGTGCTGGAGATCACCGTGCTGGATGCCAATGACATGGCACCCATCGTCATCGGCTCCTACTTCATCTCCGTGGAAGAGGGGCAGAATGTTAGCACACAGATCCAGGTATGTGTCGGCAGAGGTGAGGGGATTGACAGGGCTCTCAGAGGGGAGGGACTGTCCCCGAGGTGCCCCACAGCCCTGTTCCAAACGCTGACCTTTTCAGGCCATCGACAATGACATGCCTGACACCCCCAACAGTAAACTGGGCTTCATGATCTTGCCAGGACCGTTCAGCAACAACTTTACCATCAATAGAGACACAGGTGAGATGCACAGCACAGAGCCACTGGACTGTGAAGCCTTGGAAGATGAGCATGGACAGATGGTGGTGACAGTGATGGTGTATGACCACGGCGAGCCACCACTGAACACCACAGTGAACGTCACCATCACCGTGGGGGTGAGCCCTGGGCACAAGCAGGGACATGCTGGGGCAGGCTGGGGCTTGGAACTGGGAGGGATGGGCAGGGCGGGGCTGTGGAATCCGTGGCTGTGGCAGAGGTGCCGTGTCTCCAGGCTTTCTGTGGGGACAGAGTGAATAGTTGATGCAGGGAGGCGGGAGAGGGCTTGTGTAGCTCCTGCCTGTGGGCAGGCAGGTGCCCACACTCCTGTCCCCAGCTGGCTGTGGGGAATCCTGTTTTCTGGAAGGGCTACAGCCATGGGCTTTGTCTTCTGCAGGACCTGAATGACAACATTCCCGTGTTCCTCAACCAGTCCTATGAGTTCTCAGTCTTTGAAGACTCTCCAGGTAGAAGTTGCATGGCCAGGTTTGCGGGACCAGCAGTGGCCCCGAGTCAGTGCCCACTGCCCACTCAGTGTCTGTCTCCACCTGCAGGGTCCTTTGTGGGTGAGGTGAAGGCCACAGATGCTGACCGCACAGAGATCAATTCCCGCATTTCATTCCGGCTTGAAAGAGACATTGGCTCCAGCAACTTCTTGATCCGCTCAACCCGCCTGGGGCCAGGGAACTACAGTGGGCAGCTGTCTGTAGACCCTGAGATACACCTGGACTATGACACACTGCAGCAGAAGTTCTTCATCCTGACCGTGCTGGCAGAGAACACGGCTGCAGACAACACCGGGGACAAGGCCAACGTCTCAGTGACAGTCCACATCCTCGATGTCAATGACGTGTCCCCCACCATCCTGCCAAGCTCGCTGCAGGACGTGTCAGTGGCTGAGAACGGGACACAGCAGGGCCTGATCCACACGCTGAAAGCCTTTGACCCTGACACCAACCACTCGCTGCTCTTCGAGGAGCTGGCGGTCGCCTGCTTCAAGGGGGACAGCAGTGCTGGGGACGTGTGCTGGGACTGGTTCCTGCTGGCACCCAATGGCTCAGTGCTGGTGAACAGCTCGGACATCGACTACGAAGTGTGTGACAGGGTCCTGCTCACACTGAGGGTGGAGGATCTGTACACTGAGAAAGGAAACCGCTACAGCCAGAACGGTACGGCCCCAGTGCCCCCTCCTTCCCCAGCAGGGGCATGGCAGGTGCTGGGACTGCCTCTCCCACCTCCCACAAGCACCTGTGAGCTGGGTGGTTTGGCTACAGAGGGAGGGTGTCCCCAGTTCTCTTGACCTGAGCTTTTTGGGAGGACAGAGCTCCCACGGGAAGCAGAGGATGGTGCTGCAGGGCTGCTCTGTTGGTGATGAGAGCTCTGCTTTTGGGATATTTGCAGAAACCCTGAGGATCATCATTATTGATGTGAATGACAACGTGCCAGTCTTCGAGGCCATCTCAGAGACTTTTGGTGAGCAGCTGGGGTTGGCACATCACGTGGGCTCCTCGCTGCACCCACACATGCCCTGCCACATTCACCAGCAGCGAGGATCTTCCCCAGGCCTGGGGCAGGGCTGAGAAGTGCAGGGGCCAGGCTGGGGTTACTCAGTGCTTTCCATGGAGGCTGTGGGGGCAAGGGCAGCAGGGGGTGCTGGAACCCTGGGGCTGTGTGGGCGTGGGGTCTGCAGCAAGTCTGGCTGCTCACCAGCATGACTGCACCATCCATCTGTCTGTTCCTGGCAGTGGTTGTCCCCGAAATCTCTCCTGTGGAACTGCAAGTGGCTACTGTGAAGGTGAGGAGCTGCCTACCTGGATCTGTCGGTCCATGGAGCTTTGCTCACTTGTCCCATGGGCAGGCAGGGGCCATTCCCACCCATGCTCCTGCCGTGCTCTATCCCTGCAGGCCACAGATGCTGACACAGGGCTGGGGGGAACCATCACCTTCTCCATCATCAGTGTGGTGTTTGTGGAGGACAACGGGGGCAGTCGGCCCTTCGAGAACCTCTTTGGAGTGTCCACAATACCTGACAAGGGCGCCTACGTCGGGAGTATCCGGTGAGGCCGTGGGGCTGGGCTGGGCTGGGAGGGGGGGATGCAGCTCAACTCCTGCCTGCTGCAGGGCCAGTGTGGGCTGCAAAGGGGACAAAGCCTTCCTAGAGTCCTGCCTAGGCATGGAGGTAGGATGGAGCTTGAGGTATGGCAGGGCACAGTGCAGTGGGATCACTGGTGTCCCTGTCCTCACAGAGTGGCCAGCAACCTTGATGAATCTCTGAAGGGGCAGTACAAGGTGACGGTGGAGGCTAAGGATGGTGAGGAACCGGTGCACAGAGCCCAGACCGTGCTGAGTGTGAGTGTCACCCCCAAGCCCTGTCCCAGGACACCACCCATGCAGGCCAGCTCTGCTCACCCCTGCTCCCCACACACAGATCTTCACGGTGGATCAGAGCTACCGCGTTCGGCTCCAGTTCTTGACAACGGTGGAAGAAGTCCAGAGTAACTCCGAAAATATTAAATTGTAAGGGGTGCTGGGCTGGGCTGGGGGTGCATGGATGGACCCACCAATGTGTCTCTCAGCCTCATGGACTGTGAGCAGGGTGGGCCAGGCAGGTCACCACCAGAGGAGGGGGATTCAGGGGGTCAGTCTGCTTCCTGTGCCCATGAGCAGAACAGCAGGATGTCCAGCCCAGCTTCCCCCCCCTCTCTTGTTCCTAGGGCCCTGACCACAGTGACCAAGGCAGCAGTCTATGTGGTGGCCATCCGAGGCATGGAGGACACCCGTGACACCCAGTGAGTGGTGATGGGGAAGGGGACATTGGTGGTGGCATCAGGGGTGTGGGCAGGGCACCATGCCCTGCACCCCAGCACCTCACTGACCCCATCTCTGTGATTCTGCAGCGTGGATGCCAAGTCAGTGATGGAGGCCTACTTCGTGTACAGCAATGGCACTGCCCTGGATGTCAATGACCTGATCACGTGAGTGCTGGGGTTGTGCACGGGCACGGCCTCGTGCTGGCACCAGCCCAGCTGTTTACACCTCTGCTTTCCTTGGCAGACTCATCCAATCCGACCCGGTGGGCTTGGCTGAGCTGGTGAAACTGGGCCTGGCTGTCATTGTGAGTGGGGCCAGGCAAAGGGCAGGGGGAGAGGGCAGCAACCCCTCTGGGGCTGGCTGGGGGGTTCCCCTGGCTGGAACTGTGCCCTCACCCCTGCTCTGTGCCAGGGCCCCGGGGAGGTGGCAAAGCCCACCAGGGAGGTGGAGCTGATTGGCATTATCGCAGGATTGGCAGCATTCCTGTTCATCTTCATACTCATCATGACCCTGGTTTTGGTGCTCACCACCAGGAGGTACTTCACTGCCTGCACCCCCTCCTACCACCCCCCACCACCCTCATCCTCACCAGCACCCCCAGACCCATCCCCATCCTCCAACCTGCCCACCCCATCCCACAGCCCAGCTCCTCCCCATCCCCTCTCACCCACCCCATTCCTGGGCTCTGCAGCTACAAGAGGAAGCTGAATGCCATGAAAGCTCTGAAGGTGGCCACAACATTCAACCCTGCAACAGCACAGCAAGGAGCTGGCATCCCTGGGACCAACCAGTACAACGCTGAGGGGTGAGTGGGGGGTTCCCTGCAGCAGGTGGGGAGAGACCAGGCTTGTCCCCACATCCAGGGGCTGCAGTGCCCCAAGGGGCAGCACTTACCTGCCACCCATCCCTGACCAGGGCCAACCCCATGCTGAACCGCCCGCTGGATCCCTCCCACGACCTGGGCTTCCATGAGGACTCCATCTCTGTGACCAGGTGAGCTCTGTGGGCAGGTCCCAAAGGCCACAGGCTGTCACCTCATACCTCACTTCTCCAGTGCCTGGGTCCTTTTTTACCTCCCACCCTGCATTCTCCACAGCATGAATTCCCTGGATGAAAATACAGTAAATGCACCAGCAGATGACAACTTTGAGGTCGAGGTAAGTGTGCAAAGAGCTGCCAGTGCTTGGCAGCTGGGAGTCCTGGCAAAGCACCCTGCACCACCTTCTCTCTGCTGTGGTCCCCAGGGCCTCATGGACCCTTTGTGTCCTTTACTCTGCACCCCTCAACAGAGGGGAAAGGAAGGACGGGTGTCCCTGCCCTACATCTCTGTCCCCATCCCTTCTGACCACACTCTCCTCCTGCAGCAGGTCAAAATGCAGCCAACAGACCCCACTGACAAGGAGGTGCTGGTGGCTGCCCTGAACATGAAGGAGCCCACCAGAACAGCATACCTCAACACCACCTTCACCACCACGGACTTGTGAGCGGGCTCACAGGGCACAGCAGGGCCAGAGCAGGACTCAGGCAGCTGCTTCAGTGTTGATATGTTCAGTGTCTGGCAATAAAACTGTTCCACGGGAGGTCACAGTGTCCTGTGGTCATCAGCCCATCTGCCTGGGGGGCTCAGTCAGCTTGGAGTCGTCTCTCCCAGCATGAAGTGCTGGTTTTGGGCCAGCTGGTGCCAGAGGGGAGGTGCCACTGTGGGGCTCAGCCAGGCTCCTTGTCCCCAGGACCCTCTCTGCCCCGGGGGAGGGAGGTGCAGGCAGCCCCCAAGAGGTTTGTGCAAGGTTTTATTACCCAACATCCACACTGACAGACTGATCCTCCCGCCCCTTCCTCCCCCCGCCCCACCCCCAAAAGAAATGAAGAGGAAAAAGAGAAGAAAATCGGTGATGAAGCTGCAGCGCTGGTGTGCCACAGCTTGGCAGTGCAGGGCTGGAGGTGAGCACAGCTGGGGCAGGGTGGCAAGGGGATGCCCCAGGGCTCCTGGTCTCCCTGGCACGGCCGTGGCACTGGTCCCACAGCCCAAGGCACTGAGCAGAGCCAGGTCCCAGCGAGTGCCACGGCACTGAGTGGGCACTTGCCATGGCCCTGGCTGCCAGCTGGCACTTCAGCAAGCCCTTTGCAGCCCCACAGGGACAAAACAAGCCCAGGATGTACAGTGTGGGTTTAGGTGGGCAAGAATTTACCTTAACAAGGGAAAACGGCTGCAGCGGTGACTCTGGCACCTTGAGCCCTCCTGCACTTCCGCCCAGAGGGGTGGTGCAGCTCTCCAAGCACCCCTTGTCTGCAGCCTCCTGCCCATCAGATGCTGGACATGGCCCTGGGCCCCCCTTGCTGTGGCACTGTGGGGCTGGTCCTTTCCATGGGGCCAGGCTGGGGGAGCCAAGATCCACATCTTGGCAGGACACTGAGGTGCTGCCAGCCACAGGGATGTTGGCCCAACCACGGGGATATTCACCCCCCTGCAGACTGACCCTTCACTCCCAATGCTCTTCAGCCTATCAGAGCACAGGCAACATAGGAAGAGTGTTTGAAAAGATGGTCTCAGCCCCACAGGCCACCACGGGGGAGGTGGCACCAGGCAGGACGTTCATGGCTGAAAGTGTCTCTTAAAAAGCTCCAAAAATGCAAACACAGTTCAATAAAAGCTCCCCTCCCCCCCGCCCTGTAAAACCCCAGCTGTAAAAAGTGGCAGCGTTCTGCAGTCATCGTGTCCCCAGCTGCCGTCGGAGAGGAGAAGCCAGCGGGCCCAGTGGGACATGTCCCTGTGTCCCCAGCACATGGGGCCTTTCCAGCACCACTGGGGCAGCTGGACAGGCCTGGAAGCAGGGCAGGCTTCATGTCCACCACCAGCCGTGGTCAGGATGTGCTGCTCCCAGGCAGGTGGAGCTGGGGGCCATGGGGACAGACTCCCCAAGCACCTCCAGCCACGGTGACAGGCACGAGCAGCTCTCCATCACACACGTGCTTGGCCTCTGTCTCTCTCAGATTTGAGATCTGTCCTGGTGCCCTGTGTGGCCACATCCTCCCAGCTCCAGGGCACCCACAACATGGCAGTGGGGCAGAGAGAACAGGGAAGTTGGGGGATTGGTGCTTGCCATGGGTGGCTGTGGGGACCCACACATGCACAGTCACGGGCTGGTTGGAGTGTGGCCAAGCCCTGGACAGGCAAAGCAATGGCAGGGCGATGCACCAGTGTCTCTCCAGCATGGGAAGAGATGCTCCTGCTTGGGGTGCCAGAGTTCAGGGCAGCCAGCAGCAAGCACCCTGAGCCATCTTCAGACCTGTGCCATGGGCAGGAGATGCACAGGAGCAGCTGCCTCCATCTGGAAGGAGCCACGTGCTTCCTCGTGCTGAAAAAAGCCACCAAGCACAAAGACAGGGCACCAGTCTCATGTCCCAGGGCACCTCCATGGGGCTACACTCACGGGGGAACCCGAGGCTGACAGGGAGGACCCCAGCAAAGGAGATACCTTGTCCCAGTGTGCAGTGCTCCATCACCACCACAGCCCTGCACACTGGCACCGGGTGTCTCGGGACGCCAGGGCAGGGACCCATCCCCACTTTGGAGAAGCCCCGAGGCACCCCCACCCTGCCAGCACAGGCAGCAGCTCACTCCATGGCAGGGCCGGCACGGGAGCAGCACCGGGGCCGCCGGACGTTCTGCAGCAGAGCCCGAAAGACGCTGGGCTGCCTCTTGGGCTCGCCCTTGCGGGGCCCGCCCTTGACGGAGCCGGTGCGGGTGGCTTGCGGGGTCACCACCCCCTGCCGCCCGTGCTCCTCAATCTGCTTCTCCAGGTGCTTCTGGATGGCCATGCCCAGGACCTCCACCTCCATGGAGGCCCCATACACCTCCCACGTCATCCCCTTCTCATCCCAGCTCACCTCCCGGATGGGCTCCGGAGGCTCCTCCTCCACCACCTCCGGCACCGTCCCCTTCACCTGCACCTCAGGGTACGAGGTCTGCGGGGACTTGGCCACCGGTGTCATCGGCCCCGTGGCCACTGAGCGGGTCTCCACAGGCATGGACACCTGCATCTCCGCGTCCTTCATGGAGGGCTCGAGGCGTGGAGCTGCAGAGGCTGCCTCTCTCTTGGGGAAGGTGAAGGCAGCAGCCCCACACGGGGGGCTCATGGGGCTTAAGGCCACCGACACCAAGGACACACGGTTGTCCACTTGCGTCCCCATGTCTTGTGTCCCAGTGTCCTGGGGCGGGGTCACTTCAAAGGAGTAGGATTCACAGAGCTGCTTGGCTGTTTGGGGCTGCTGGCTGCTCCCAGCACCCACATCCTGGACTGAGCTCCCCTCAGCTTTGCCCTGGCCCAGAGCAGTGGAGCTTGGTCCTGCCTCACTTCGACCCCCAGTCCCCGCAGTGCTGGTGCTGGGGGGGTCTGCTGTGCATCCCTGGGGGTGCTTGGGAGCCTCACTGCCCTTTGTCTGGGGAGCAGCACCCAGGGATGTCCCTTTGCTGTCCTGGGGCTGCTCCTGGCTTGGAAGCTCAGCTGTCCCGGTGCTTGCAGTGGGCTCCACGAATGCCACACGTTTGGAAAGAGCTGCCGTGCTCCCCATGTCCTTGCTGGTTGCCTGGAGGCAGGGATCAGAAACAGGGGAAGTGGGGGCTGCTGCATCCTCCTTCTGGGTGTTGGGGACCCCCATCCCTGTGGCACCACAGGCAGAGGCAGCACCACTTGATCTTCCGCAGCTCCCTGTTGCTACTGCCACACTCTGCTCTGTGCTGCTGTCCTGGAGAAGTGTGCCAGGAGCTGGTCCTGCTGATGATGGCACCTTCTTCTCTGCCACTGAGTTGGCCTGGGTGCCCTGAGACTCTGCCTCAGGCACACAGCAGGTCCTCATGGCACGGGCTCCCGCAGCACAGCCGGAGCCGGGCAGGCACTCGCCCGCCACGGGGCAGCCAGGGGAGCTGGCACTGGGCTCGCAGGCGTCCTCAGCCCCAGCCTGGCAGCTCAGCACCTGCAGCCCCTCAGGCTCCTTAGCGCTGCCCATGCCCAGGGAAGGCTTCTCCCATGCTAGTCCCGCCACGGGTCTGCAAGAGAGAGGATGGGGCAGTGAGGAGCGAGCAGCACACAGGCCCCCATCACACCTCAGCTGCCCACTGCTTTTCTCCATGCCACCCCCGACAACAGGTTGGGTGGCCACCTGGAGCACTCGCTGTCCCTGGCACAGCCTGTGTGGTGGCACACGGTGCCCAGGCACACGGGAAGGGAGGAGCAGTATCGGCTGCCTATCGTAAAAGTCAGCCTCCTCCCGGCGCAGCAGGACCGGGAGCGGGATCCAGGCACTGCTGGGGCTGCTGGAGCGGGAGACGCGGTGCAGGCACCCCTGCAGAGAGAGTGTGAGCTGGAGAATGTTCCTGGGCACCAGGCTGAGGACCGGGGGGCTCGGCAGCCCCCTCCTGTCAGTGGGAAGCTGGGGGCAGTGAGGGGTGAGAGCAAGCTGGGCCTGGGGTCCAAGGGAGGCTGCAGAGAAGGGCAGGAGCCCAAGCCCTTCCCTCTCCACGTGAGGGGAACACGGTCCAGTGTCACCTGGCTGTCCCCAAACCCTTCCCAGCCCCATGGGGCAGAAGCAGGGCAGGAAGCCCCAAACATTCCGGGAGCTCTGGCAATGCCAGGGAGCCCCTGCAGAGCTGGGAGCACACGCGTCCCGCAGGCGGGGGGCACTCCATGCCTCCGGACACGGCCACCCGTGGGTCCCGAAAAAGGCAGAACCGAGCGGACACAGCTGGAGCCGAGCGTGTTCCCCCAAAGGGAGGCGACAGGAGCGGGGACCAGGCGGTCACCGACGTCCCCCAGCAGGGCTGAGCCCGGAGGCGATGATCCCCGCCCCGTCTGTAGGTTCCCACGGAGCACCCCGATCCCCGGAGGGCCGCGCTGCCCGGCCCCCCGACCTGCCCCGACAGCATCCCGACCCCGCGGGATCAGTACCGTGCCCGGTACCGATGCTCCGCGAAGCAGCTGCGAGCCCCGGCACACGCGTGTGCACACGCACGGGCACGCACACGCCAGCACATGGCCACGGGCACACCCGCACGCACGGACACGCGTGTGCACGCCCCGGCCCCTCTTCCCCGGCCGAGCCCCGGACAAAGCCGGCACCGCGGCAGCCCCGGCCGGGAGAGGCCGACCCACCCCCGCCGCCCGTCCCGGGGCTGCATAACACCCCCAAACCACCCCCCCCACCCCCCCCCACCCCGGGGTGCCCGTACGGGGCGGGCGACGGCAGCGCCCGGCCCGGTCCCGCCACGTGCGCCCCGGGGCCGCCGGTACCTGCGGCGGATCCTCCCGCCCGGTCCCGTCCTGTCCCGTCCCGTCCGGCCCCGTCCCGCTCGGCTCGGCGCGGCGGCGGCAGCGGCGGCGAGCATGCGTAGGGCGGTGGCGGCGGGGGCGGTACCGTGCCCCGGGCCGCTCCCCACGGCTGCCGCCCGCCCCGGCACCCCCAGCAGCAGTGGGGAGGCGAGGGAGAGCCGGCTGCCGCCTGGGGAGGGGGGGTCCCGGCACACCGCAAGTCCCCCGGTGTCACCGCTGTCACCACAGCGGCCCGCCCCGGGAGCCCCCCGTGATCCCAGAGCCCCCCCGGTACCCAAAGCATCTCCGCGCCGTGTGCCCCAGGAACGAGCATCCCGGCACTCCCCGTGCACTCGGGCACAGCAGGACACACAACCGGCACCGGCAGAGTTAGGGGATCCCAAACCTTAGCGTAGGGTCCCGTGGGTGGGGGTGACAGCACCACAGAGCCCAGTCCCCCTCCTACCTGGTGATGGAGGCGGCCGCTTCCCTCCCGGGCATTCCCGGGGCCGGGGCTGTGCCCCGGTCAGCCCGAGGGACCGGGACAGCGTGCCAGCGTGGCAGGATGGAGATGGGCTCCCGAGTACCCCTCGCCCGAGGGTGGGGGAGGACGGGGAGGGAAGAACGGCCCCGTCTAGCTCCCGGCAGCGCTTGCCTCTGCTCCCGGGCTCAGGCTTTGTCTAACTCCTTCCCACGCACTCCCGCTCGCGCTGCGGGGGGGAAGGCGGCCTGCTCGCCTCACCTGCATCCCTGCATCCCCCCCTAAAACCTCCAGCTGACCCCCAAACTGCCCCTCAGCATCCTATGGGACTAGGCTCCCCTCCCCGACCCAGAGATGTCAGCTCAGAGACAGGAGCTATAGATCTATAGGGTCCGGAGGGGTGGGTGCTAGGGTTAGGCAGGTTTCCCCATCTTAGAGATAACGTTGGCACCGGTCCCCCAGCCCTATAGATCTATAGGGTAAGGCTGGTTCCATGGGAGCTGGCACACCTGGTTGCTTGGAGACAAGGGAGGTTGGAAATGCTTCTTTCAGTAAACAGCCAGCCTGGAACAAAACCCCGAAGGCTAAAAATAGGGAGGCAGGATATGGAAATTAAATAAAAATCCTTGCCCCCCTCCCTCTCTGGGGCAAAGTGAGGCACTGCAATGTCACCAACGGGCACTCCAGGAGGTGGCTGGAGAGGCTGGAGGGGGGTTGTACCCCTGCACCCATTCATGTGTCCCCTCCTCGAGGTGTTGGTCCCCACACTTGGTCCTGCCTGCTGGTCCCAGTCCTGCAGCATTGACTGGACCCAGCTGCATGCCTGCAGCGGTGGGGGAACTAACTCACTGTGGGGCACCGGTGTGGGGTTACATCCCATGGTGCCCTGTGTGGAATCAGACCCAGACCCCGGCACATTCGTTTTTGGATCCAAGGGACACCATGGACTGGGGCAAGTCCTGGCAGAGGAGGGGACAAACCCCCCCTGGCCTCTGGCTGGGACTTTGCAGCCGGCAGGAGGCTGCGGGGTCACATCCTGCTGCCATTTGCTTCCACTGCCCCTCTAAGCTCCGCCAGCCGCGTCTCTCCCCATCGGCATCTTGCCACCAGCGTGTCCCCGTCCCACCAGAGCTGGCTGGGGCTTGGGGGGCCGGAGGGGTGGGGAGAGGGGCCATGAGGAGCATCTTTCCCTCCCCGCAGGCAGCCTTCATCCCAGGCTGGCTGCCTTCTCCTCCTCCTCCTCTCCCCGCCCGGGCACCTCAGGGCTGGCAGGAGAACAATAGCGAGGAGGATGAGTAAGATGGTCCCCATTGCCTTGGCAACGCACTCCCGCGCTGCCGGCTCGGGAGGAGCCAGGCAGCTGCCTGAAAAGCGCCTTCTCCCTCGGCGGAGGGGGAGCTGGCGCAGGTAGCACCGCACCCCCTCCCCGGGCCCTGGCCCACCTCCCACGCCGCACGGGCAGCGCCACGTGAACGCGCACCGGGCTCCCCCGCAGCCGCCGGGCCCGCACACGCCGGAGCGGCAGCGCACGGCCCCGCGCTCGGCTCAGCCCGGCCCGGCTCCCCGGGCCCCGGCTCTCGGTGCCCGGTTGTGCCCGGGAGCCGTGGGACACAGCCGGCAGGCTCCGGGTGGGAATGTGACCCCTGCCAGGAGAGGGGGTCCCGCGGCCTCTCGGCACCTCCACGCACGGCTGCCCATGGAATCGGCGGGCAGAGGTGACGGGTGAGGAGGTGGTGGGGCGTTCGCAGATGGCAGTGACAGGGGATGCCCAGGGGCACCGGGATCCCATCTCCAGCCGCAGCCATGTGTCCCGTGTTGTCCCCAAGTCGTGTCACCAGCAGGAGGACCCTCAGTGTGCCCAGAGCTGTGAGTGCCTTGGGGTGACAAGGATGTTACACAGGGACCCTGTTACCCAAAAGCACTGAGCACCCTAAAAACAGCGCTGTTTTCCCAGCTGCCTTGGTGTGGATATGATGTGGGGGCATATCTGATCCCTGCCACCACCTCATGTCCCAGCAGTCCCAAAACAGCCCCTGCCACAGCCCCTGCCACAGCCCCATGGGATGGGAGAGTGCTGCATCCAGGACACTGCAGCCTGGAGCCTGAGAACATCATCCAGGATGTTCCTGGGTACAGACAGGGATACAGCCCCAGGGCCAGCTGGGGGCAGAGGCAGGAACAGAGGGGGAACAGAGAGGCCCAGCTCTGCCAGCTGCTCTGTGCCACTGAGAGGGACCCAAGCACAGCATCAATCAGCCAGAGCTGGGTGGTGACACTGGGGAACAACCCAGCCACACATTTCACCTCTCAGCACAGGACGAGGGAGAGCTCTGGAAAAGAACCAACACAAAGAATCATATAAGCAATGAATGGTTTAGGTGGGAAGGGATCTTAAAAATTATTGAGTTTCAACATCCCTGCCATGAACAGGGACACCTTCCACTAGATCAGGTTGCTCAGAGTCCCATCCAACCTGACCTTGAATGCTTTGAGGGATGGGGCAGCCACAGCTTCTCTGGGCAACCTGTGCCAGGGCCTCACCACCCTCACAGGGAAGGATTTCTTTTTAATATTTAACCTAAATCTATCCTCCTTCAGCTTAAAGACATTCCCCCTTGTCCTATCACTCCACACCCTTGTAAAAAGTTCCTCTCCAGCTCTCCTTAGGTACTGGAAGGAGCTCTGAGGTCTCCTCAGAGCCTTCTCCAGGCTGAACAGCCCCAGCTCTCCCATCTTGTCTCCACAGCTGAATGCTCCAGCCCTCTGATCATCAATACACTCATCTATCACAACCAGATGCTGCTGTTCCAGAAGAGCAAAAAACCTTTCCTACAGTGCCTCTGTGCCTTTGTGGCAGACAGGCAGGGACTCTTCACTTCTCCTCTCTCCTCTCCCAGGGGTTCATTTCAGCAGCTCAATCCGTGCCCATGAAGTGAAAGCCCCGGCTACATTAACAGCACACAAACGCACGGTAGTGGGTCAGTACAAAGGGAACACAAAACACACGGTGACTTGGGCATGGGATGGGGCCACAAGTCAGAAAAGCTCATTAGGTGCTGTGAAAAACAGCAGGGCTTTGGAAGAGCAGGATGCCCCCCTGGGCACAGATGAGTGAGGGCATGTCTTGCTGCAGAATACACCCCTGGCAGCCCGGGATGTTGGTGTTGATCAGAAGTGTCCAGCATCGAGCTCCTCAGATGCAGTCTCTGTGCCTGGGTTGTCATGGATTCAGCTCTGGCTGGTGGCATTTGTGGCAGGCTCAAGGTCCATATCCCATCCTGCCTCCAGCTCTGCTCTGCAGAGGCTTCATGGCATTACCAGGGAGCCATGGGAGGCATGGGGGAGCCGTGGCCCCTTGCCTGGATTCACCAACACGGTCACGATTGCCAGAGTCACTTCCTCCCCCTGGGGAGCAGGTGAGCTGGCAGAGAACATCTGTCTGCCTTACCCAGCCTTTCCCAGATGTTCCTTTTTGTGTTGCCATGGTGGGTGTGAGGATGAATCCAAGGAAATGCTGGGTGAGTTCACTCCTCGTTTCCCTGCCGACAGCCCATAACTCACGCTCCATTTGCACAGCCCTCCCTCTCCCGGTGCCAGTGTGCTCTGACGAGTGGGGGGAGATGTTTGTAGTGAGTAACACTCACCCAGCACTGTGAAAAGCAGCTTGGGGAGGCACAGGGGGGTGAACTCTGGTTTATGGGTCGGTGCATCTGGCTGGAGACACGCTGAGGGAGCCCGGAGTGGGGATGCTCCCACCACTGCCTGCTGTGCTGGGGGAAGGGGCAAATCAGCAAGGGCTTAGAAAGGCAGTGAGCAAAGGGAGCAGGAGTTCACACATCTCTTTTTTCCATTCCTGGGTCCCCAGCTGCTGTGACTAAACTCCCTGGAGCCAGCAGGCAGGGCAGGACAGCTGCTGGATGCTGTACTGAGCTCTGTGATTTTTCCTGGGGCCTCTAGTAACAACTGTGTTTTGTTGTTCTTGCACAGGAACACGAGCCTGAGAAAATAACAAGGCTTTTTACTATAGAAAAGCCCAAGAAGGAGTTTGTAGGTGGTGGGTTTGTCCCTGCTCTGTAAGCAGCACGTGCTGGCAGCCAGGAGAGCAGGCAGCAGCTGCCTGGCCAGGCAGATACAGGAGCTGCCACCATCACTGCCTGTCACTATCCTGGTGCTCCACCATCCCTTCACACCTTCCTTTGCCTGCACTGAGAATTTGGAGTAGAGGGACCCTCAGGATTGTCCTCCTACTGGGCAGGGCCTCACTTGGACATTATCCTGTACCCCCTGGCCTGCTCAGACTCAGGGAAGAGTGAAGGTTTCTCCTGCCTCAGCATGTGAGAGAGAGTTCAGTGAGTGCTGACCACAAGGCAAAGACCTCTACACTCCCTCTTGGCAAGGGCCAAGGCAAAGACCCTGTGAAAGCCAAAGCCATTCATGCCTGAGGAAATCTGGGGTGGCCCTGGGACATAGGCAGCACCACACTTTGGCCAGGGGACTGCTTGGTGTGCCAGAGACCATGACCAGCCCATGGAAACCACCCAGTTCTAGATACGCTTTGGTTGGAGCTCAGCAAATGAGTTGCAGGACAAGATGTGGCTGATTTTTCCACCTCCACAGGGCCTGGGATTGGTGTGCTGGCCCCTGATATCAGTACCTGGGGAGTGGGAGATGGATAGCAAACACCTACACCCACTCAGTGGGGCACTGGGTAAACTCTGATTGCACCAGTTTGGAGCCTGAGAGCTCGGTGGGACCCTGAGAGCACCAGCGCTGCGTTTTCTCCTCTCCTCCCAGGAAGGACCTTCCCTCTCTTCCCTGCAGACCAGGTCGAGCTCACAACTGCGGTGAGGTGCTTCCCCCTGCTGTAACGCCAGGAGCTGCTGCCCCGATCCAGCGCCCACAGCTGCCCATTCCCGAGGCCATTGACAGGGAGGAATAAACTGGAAAACACACATCTCAGGTGCTGCTGGCACTCTGTGTGTCCCTCCAAGCCCTCTCTCCTCACAGCAGCTCCCTCCTCGTGGAAAAGGCTTTGAACCAAGGCTGCACCCTGAGCTGCTACCCTCAGGAATAGCCCTGTCTATGCTGATCCTTTTTCTCTCCACACATCCTTCTGCTTCGCTGATACAGCTGATACAGCAGAGAATGAGACAGCTGGAAACCCTGACTACTCTGTGGATAGTTCTGCTGAGTTTTGGGACTCGTTTTGCAGTGTCAGTTTTGCTTTTAGGAGCTGTACCAAGCTGGTAAGGGCTTCGGGGCAAACAGTGGAAAATCCTCTGTCCCAGTAAGGAAAGTTGATCTCCCTCATGGCCCTGCTCTGTGTTGGTGCTGTGGCAGCCAATTGCACAGGAGTGTGAGGTGCAGGATTGCTCAGATTGTGCCTGGATGCTGTGCAGTGCCCACCAAGGGATTGTTTCTCACTGGAGCTGTTTTCTATCAGGATTGGCTCCTAGGAACTGAACAGCATGCTGTGCTTGGAACACCACGTCCAGGAGCTCTGGAGGTGATAAAGACAGGATGAGCTGGAAGGTGAGCAGACTCTGCTTTTCACTACCCTCCCACCAGCCAAGGGTGGTGTCCTGCCAGGTCCTAGCCTCTATCCAGCCAAAACATTCACCAAGAACAGCTATGCTGAGGTTTCCATTTGTGCTTTTCAGCAAAAGCTCCTGAGAGGGAGCTGTCACCAGCACAAAGGGTCAGGTTAAATGTTTGTCCCCACAGCTTCCCTCTGCCCACACCCCCCATCTCTGCTCCATGTCACTGGAGGGCTTTGGCAAAGTGGGCCGAACACCTGCACAAATCTGGTGCCTGCTGCATTTGTGTGGGAGACACAGACAGAGCCATTTACAATTCCAGAAGGATCAGCACCAAGGCCCTATAAGACCATGATCAGCTGAGTTGAGCCCAGTCACCCCAGTTCTTTAAGGGGTGGTGGTCAGTGCCTGTCCCTGAAGTGCCCACAGAGCAGGTGGCTGTCCCTGGTGTCCTACAGACACAGCTCTGGGGGCTGTGCTTAACTCTGCCAGGCTGGGGACAACAGGACTGTCCTGCACGTTCCAGGGCCACAGCACCATAGTTGGCTTCCCAAAAACAGATCCACATGCCAACAGCATCCTGGAGATGTCTCACAACACCCTCATCCCTGCCACTGTAGAGAACCAGCTCAGGAGGGAGAACACACCCCAGAGCAAGCAAATGTACAGACCACTCGTGCCACATGCTCCTGACAGACCCTGCATTGGTGTGTGAGTGGCAGCAGCACAGCTGAACTTTGGCTTTAGGAATTCAGCAGCCCAGGAAGGTGCCACAACACCACACTGACATCTTGCCTGCTGGGCCAGAGGGATGGAGGTGGAGGTAGCAGGTTACATAATTTGGGGGAAGGAAAGCCTGAGCCCCTCTGTTTGCTGGCAGGGAGCAAGGATCATTGGAATGACCTTGGCTGGCTCTTCTCCATTCTCAGTCTTCATTGTTTTATCAGATCTTCCCCCAGGGCAGAGGAGAGGATGCTCTTGAAGGGCGTCAATGTGTTGGCACTGAAAATCATGGGCAGCAGAAAAAAGTGAGCAAATTATATTTGGACAAATACCAGCTTCCTCCCACCATGTGTGTAGGATTGTCCTACACCATGGAACAGTCAGCTGAGGTACCTGAGGGCTCTTTGCCTCACCCATCCTTGTTCTTGGCTCTTTGCCTTGCTACAGAGACCCTTGGCTATATTTGAGGGGTTCCCACCTATGGCACCTCCTCACAGCTCCTGGCAGGTCAGCACAAGGCTCATCTTCCCACAGTGACTCCATCCATCTCAGATAAGGCCTCATGCTCAGCAGTGCTCCTTGTTGCTGCTGGGTCCCTGTCCCTCTCTCTGTTCCCACAAAGCTCTGTCCCCATTTCCAGGGTTGTGCCAGGCTTGTGCTTGGTGCTCACACCTGGCACTGCCTGCATGGGGCCCTCTGCCCCCCTCTTGCTGCCAAACCCTCCTGGCACACAGCAGCCTCACAGCTCTGCCCTCTCTAGAAAATTACAGCCATGACTGCAAGTCCAGCCCAGGTGTGGGCAGGGAACCTGGAGCAGGTGTTCACTGTGTGCAGAGAGGGCAGCTGCAGCTACAGACACAGCACCAGGGGAGCTGCCCCATGAGGGTCACAGCCCTGCTGTGCACAGACAGGACACCCTGCTTCCTATAAAGCATGGTTTGAGCAAGTTCCCTCCCTGCTCTCTGGCTTCCAGCTCTCACAGCTTTCCTGTCTCCCCCCACTCTGCCTCTGCCCCAGCC
This sequence comes from Agelaius tricolor, assembly GCF_023055355.1. Taxonomy (NCBI): domain Eukaryota; kingdom Metazoa; phylum Chordata; class Aves; order Passeriformes; family Icteridae; genus Agelaius; species Agelaius tricolor. The sequence continues at coordinate 15,446,820 of NW_027269278.1, forward strand.
CCTTTACAGCTTCCCTGGCATTGGGGCAAGCCATGCTGCTCCTGGTTTGGGTCTGCTTGTTGGTGGATAGCAGAATCGGCAAGGGAAGGAAAAAATGCCCTAGGGGAACAGCCAGCCAGCCCCCAAAGAGCTGTTTCAGTCCTTCCAATAACACACAGTGAGTGCTATGAGCACTGCTGCAACCAGAGCCAGGCTGGGATTTGCTGGCATCAGCAAACCTGTTGTGAGTCCATGCTGACTGCTGCAGCTTCACTCCTCGCTGGCAAAGCTGGAGCCAGCACAGGTGGGGGATCTAATCTGATATTCATGGCAGGGACACTCAGCCCAGCCTGTCACCCCAGCTTGTGATGCAGTCAAGGGGCTAAAGGCCAGCTGGGGGTCCAGGCTGGGTTGGTGGTCCTGCCCTAGGAGAGCTGAAGACCCAAGGATGGCACTGTGGGGTGGGCACAGGACCTCCTGCCATGGCAGACATCCCACAGAATGTGTGACACCCACCTGCCCTTTAGGTGGTCACTGCATCTGAACAAGCTGTGAGTGACAGCCATGTCCCCTGCCCCATGCCCAGGGGGCATGTAAAAAGAGGGGAACCAGTGCTTGAGCTCAGGGTTGTGTCTACCCTCATCCTGGCTTGTTGTTCTTAGCCCCACAGGGCCCCCTGCAGATGCAAAGCCCTGCAGACATCTGCAGGGTGGTATGGGGACACTGCCTGCACCCCAAGTCTCAGCCAGAGTCTGGCTGGAGTCAGGGCACAGTGACCTGCTGTGATGCAGCAGCCAGCAGACAGAAAGGCATCTTGTCCTCATGAGCAACCAGTCCTGCCCACTCACCCAGCATCAGCCCCGTTCCTCTTTCCAAAACTACCCTTGCCACCAAAGCACGGGGCCAACCCCTCCCCAGGGACCCCACAAGCAGGACTAGGGGGCTACAGACAAGAGTTGGCTTTATTCACGGACACGGGGGCAGCTGTGTCACTGGCAGCTGCCCTCGTATTGCACATCCAGCGACGGGGGAATATCCATGCCACGTCACAACACAGCGTCGGCACTATGGGACCTCGGGGGAGGCGCGGGCACCGTCACCACCCAGCAGGCTGGGGAGCGGGCTGGGGCGCCAAGGGTTCACAAAGGCAAAAGACCCATCCACCCATAGATAGAGAGAGAGATATATATAAAAAAAAAATAGTTCCACGATGACCAGAGCAGAACCACAGGGACACGCGTGCAAGCGAAATGTACAGCAGCCCGCGAGCAGGTAAACATGCTTTGTACACACACAGACACGCCGGGACATGGCCGGGGTTTATGGTGCTGGGAGGGAGACAGAGCCATAAACCCGGGCCTCACACTCACTCACACACTCACTCACACTCACACACACTCACACCGGCCCCTGCGGGCAGCACCCGCGGCTCGGCCTCGTGCCGGGGCTTGGGGGCTTGGACACAGCGGGTGTTTCTCACTGCTAGACATGGTACGGAGACACGGACACGGTCCCTTGGAACGGAACTGGAGGAAGAACTCGTGAGCGAACGGGGCAGGGGCACCCCTGCTCCTCCCCGGCACACGGGCACCGGCCGGGGCCGGCTGGAGAGGAGCAGGGGGCTACCGGCGGTTCGTTGTGCTGCTGGTGGAAGAGGCAAGGATGGGGGTCCATTATGCCTCTGGCTCGTATTCCTGGTATTCCTCCTGTGGGATGGGGAAAGAAAGAGCCAGTGTGAGAGTTCAGGTGGGGCACAGAGCCCCTGTCTTCTCCAGCCCATCCTCAGCTTTGCTCTGGACAATGTACTAACCACTGTGACACTGTGTCCCTTGTCACCCTGTCCCCTCACCTGTGGGGGTTCCTCGTAGTTCTCCCCCTCTGGCTCCAGCAGCGGCTCAACCAGTGGCTCCTCCACAGCCTCCTGGGCCACCTCCTCTGCCTGAGAGTGAACCAGGAGGTCAGTGCCACACACACACACAGAGCACACACCCTCCCTGCCCCAGCCAGACCAGCAATGCACCCAGGATACAAGGTGCTCCATGGGGAGCCAGTGGGATCCTGGCACCCAGCTGGGAGGTGACATCCATGAGTCCGTGGGAGCAGGGGCTGTGTGTGTATGTTCCTATATACGCTATTCCCAGCCCCAGCCTCGGGCAGGCAATGAGTGCTGGCACCACGTGGGCCTCGGCAGGCTGCAGGAGCTGGCAGGGCTGCGGGAGCATCCTGCATCCCTGGCAGGGGAGGGCGGCGCTGGGTAACCCCTCCCCGGGGCTGGCAGGCGGGAAAGGGGGGCAGCCAATCCCCCCGTGCAGCGGCGGTGGCGGCGGCGGTGGCCTCATTTCTTCAGCTGATGCTATTTTGGGCTAAGCTGGAAGCCAAGGGCTCATGGGGCGGCGAGCTGGAACCCGCTGCCCCTCCCGCAGCTGTCAGGTCACCTCGCAGCCGCTGGAGCGCCGCAGGCCCGGGCCCGGGCCCGGCCGCCATGGCAGGCCCCGAGCGCGCACACGTCCGCAGAGGCCGCGCACGCGGCCATGCCCGCCCGGGGCACGAGGAGACCACCTGGGCACCCTCGTGCTCTCTGCTTTGGGGCTGGGGAACAGCCAAAGGGCTCCTCGCCAAAGCCGGGCATGTGCCAGCCTCCCCACGGGCATGGCAGTGCCTGGGGACTCTCACCTTCAGGTCTGCAGGGAACTCCTCCTTCTTCACCAGCCCGGTGGCCGCCGCGATGTTGCCGGCTCCGGTGAAGGCAGCCTCGCCCAGCTGGGACGCCTGCTCCTTCGCTTTCTCAGCCACTGCAAGAGCCCGGGGTGCCCGTCAGTGCCCCCCCGTGCCACGAAGGGTGCCCAGCTGTGGCTTCATGCCCTGCGCCACCCACAGGGGGAACTGACGGGGAGATGCTGGGCAGGATCAGGCTCTCCTCACTTCCTTGCCCTGGTGGGGAGGGGAGGGGGCCATGACACTGCTCTGCAGCTGGGCAAGGAATGTGAGCAGCCTCTGCAAATCCTTGGTTGCCGGCCCTGTTATATAAGAGGCTTTAGCAGAGTGACATCAGCCCCTCAATTAGCCTCTGATCTCGTTAGTGTGGCCATGCTCTCAGGGCTGGAGGGCTACCGCCACAGGAAGACAGAGGGGTCCGTACCTGAGGTTACGCCTTGCACCACACCTTGGGTTTTACTCCCTGAGGGTAGAAAGAGACAGAGATGGGGTTAGAGGGACTGACAGCTTGGCTCCAACTTGTGCCATGCCTGAGCCCCTGGCAGGGCTCTGAGCCAGGACAGCAGCCGGTCCACACCCCATGCCAGGGCACCTGGGGGGCTGAGCACTTGCCTGGCTCCCCTCAAGGCTCCTGTTGTCCCTGCGGGAGCCTGAACTGGGGCAGCACAGAGCTGCCACCAAGTGCCAGGCAGGGCAGAGACCCCAGGGCCCAGCACTGTGTCAGGGCACAGCCAGGCAGGGTGAATGCCAGCCGTGATGCTGAGAAAAACCTTCCACAGGATCCCAACCTACAGCTGGTGCCAACAGAGCATGGCAAGCCCCACAGCTGGAGTGCCCAGAATTGGGTGCTGCTGCTGGCTGTGCCAACCCTGCCAGGCTCCCTCAAGCAGAGCAACACCACCCAGGATACCCCACGGAATGGGAGCGGGGTGTTTAGGATGGAAGGAAAGGTAGGGGCTGGGCAGCTCCTGTAGGATGGGGCCTCAGGCTGTTCCTGGAGCTGCTGTACCAGCAAATACACCCTAGCGAGGATGGGGGTCCAGGGCAGACACCCACTGCTGCCCAGGGGAACAGTTTTGGGGCCTCAGCTCTCCCACAGAGCTTGTACCCTCTGGAGCAGAACAGAGCCTCAGCCCTGCACCCTCCTCCCTCCCACTGCAAGCAGAGGTAGCCTCAGCTCCCTCCTGGGCTTTCCAGCACCACAGACTGCCCAGGAACTGCTCCTCCTGCCAGCCATGCCTTCTAGGACTTGGCCCCGAACAGATCCCGCCCCCAAGGGGCAGCACGAAGGGACCCCTCAGTCACCAGCCGGGTGCAGAGGAGATGCCGGTGTGGGATCAGCTCCAGGGCACTGCCTCTCCAAAGGGGACAATCGCGGTCCCCACGCCCCTGCCCCCAGACAGGCACATCCCAACACAGGGGTCACCACCTCCATCATGCTCCCTCTGCTTTCCTGCCCCAAAGCATCCCGGGCACAGAGCTGAGAGACCCTCAGGCTGGGAGCTGCAAGGGGTCCGGTGCCCGAGGGTTCCACCCCCTCAGTCTGGGGACCAGTCCCCGACTCTGCTCCTGCCTGCGGAGCCCACTCTCCTGCCCTGCGGATTCCCGGTGGGCAGCGAGGCACTGCGGGCACCGACCCTCTGCCCCGGGGCACTCCACCGCAGGGTGGTCGTGGCGGGGAAGGAGCAGGGGACAGGGGGAGCGGGGCCAGGGACAGGTGGGAACGCCAGGGGGACGGCAGGGTGATGGGCTAGAGGACGCAAGGGCAAACGCAGGAGCAGGCAAGGGCAAGCAGAGAGGGCCGGCCGGGCAGGCAGGGACGGGCAGAGATTAGCCGGGGATGGAGAGGCAGGGGGCACGCAGGGGGCAGGCAGGGGGCTGGCAGGGGGCTGGCAGGGCAAGCCGGTCCTTACCGACATAGAGGACCCCTTCCTTGGTCTTCTCCGCGGCCTCGGCCACCCCCTGCTTGGTCTTCTCAGCTGCGGCGACCACCCCCTCCTTGGCCTTGGACAAGCCCTTCATAAACACCTCCATGGCGGCTCTGCGGGGAGAGGCCGCAAGGCTTCACCCGGCCCCGCGCCCGCCCGCCCCGCGCATCCTTTCCCCGCGCATCCCTTCCCCGTGCATCCCTTCCCCGCGCATCCCGCTCCCGCGCCCCCGGCCCCGCCGCCCGCCCGACCTGGCTCGCTGTCGGCGGGGACGGGCGGGCCGGGCCGGGCCGGGCCGGGCTGCGGCGGGGCGGGCTCAGTGCGGCTGTGCCGGGGCCGCGCTGCGCCGCGCTGCGCCGTGATGCGCGGGGGGGACCGCGCCGCGCCGGGCTGCGCCGGGCTGAGCCGGGCTGAGCCGTGCTCGGCCGCGCCGAGCCGTGCCCCGCCGCCCCGCGCCGCCCCGCGCCGCCCCGCACCGCCCCGCGCCGCCCCGCACGGCAGCGGCGCCCCCGGCCCTTCGCCGCCCCAGCCCCGCAGGCTCCTTCCCCGGCTGCACGGCCCCCCGGGGCTGTCGTTTTCCCCATCCCCATCGCTCATCGTGATCCCACCCCACGCTGTCCCCCAGGCTATTCTGTCCTGACCCCCATCGCGTCCTCTCCCGGTCACATCTCCTCCCGTTCCTTGTCCCATCTCGTCCCGATCCCACTGCTTTCCACCTACAGGCTGCCCTTACCCCATTCCATCCTTACTGCCATCCAGCTCCCTCCACATTCCACCCTGTCTCTATGCCATTCCCATCCCCTCCTCGTCATGTCCTCTCCCCACCTCATCCCACCCCATTCCCATCCCACCACATCCAGTTCTGAACCCATCCCCTCCCCATCACATCCTGTCCTGACTCCATCCTCCCCATCCCATCCTATCCCTCCCCTCCAACCCGATGCTATCCCACCCTCTCTGGGTGCCATCCTGCCCTGCCCGTACCACACCATGGTCCCCACACAAGGTGCCCAACTTACACAACTCTACTCCCTCATCCTGATCTCATCCCACTCTGAGCCCCTGTCCTCATCCCCCAGCTCCCTGCCCTAGAGAGGGATCCCCCATCTCTCTGCTCCCCAGGAGGGGCAGGACTGGCTCCGTCTCCCCAGGATACCACCCATCCACCCTCCCCACCAGGTGCAGCTGGGATAGCTCCTCACCCCACCTGCCTGTGGGTACTTAAGAGCCAGAGGCTGCCCAGGAGAGCCTCTGCTGGTCAGGATGGCTACGGGGGAGCAGGTGGGTGCTCGCCCTGTGGGCTGGGGAGGCTGTAGAACACAGAGAGCCCTGCCAGCCCTCGGGATGCCCAGTGTGGGAGGTATTGGGGTGCTCATGGGGCTCCTCGGGGCCGTCCCACCTTCCTCTGCAGAGGCAACAGGAGCGATGCCGCCAGAGGGCTCGGCAGCAAGAGCTGCTCCCGGCAGAGATCCAGGGCAAGCACCCCCTGCAGAACAGGTATGGGAGGCCTGGCCATGGACAGCCTCTCGCAGCACCGGGAGGGGTGTGTGGGGGCTGGAGGGGGACTCTGGCACGGTTTTGAACGCCCCATTTCCCCTCCGTCCCCAGATGGGCGCTCTGGTTTTTCAAGAATGACAAGAGCAAGATGTGGCAGGCAAACCTGCGCCTCGTCACCAAATTCAGCACTGTGGAGGATTTCTGGGCGTGAGTGTGCATTGGGTGGGCACACCCACCGTGTCCCTTCTGGAGCTGTTCTGGTGGGGGGGGTCTGAGCCTGAGGCACCTATTCACCTATTCTCACCTGCTTCTATGTCTCCATCTAACACAGGCTGTACACTCACATCCAGCTCGCCAGCAAGCTCGCAGCTGGCTGTGACTACTCCCTCTTCAAGGTATGACACCCCATCCTCAGAATCCCCCCAGCACCCAGCATTATGGAGGTGCACTGGCTGCTGGTAAGGCTGTCAGCATGCCCCAGCCATAAGGTGGGAGGGGAAGCCTGGCTGGATGCAGCTCCCCAGGCCAGCTCTGGCCAGTATTTGGTGCTTCTGACTGTCCCCTTGCCCGCCCCCAGGATGGCATTGAGCCCATGTGGGAGGACAGCCAGAACAAGCGCGGTGGGCGCTGGCTCATCACCCTGGCCAAGCAGCAGCGGCACACGGAGCTGGACCGCTTCTGGCTGGACACAGTGAGTGCTGCCCCACCCGAGGGTCCTGCCTGGGCTGCTCCCCCTGCCCCAGGGCTGAGCCCCAGTGGGGACTGTCCCAGGCTCCCCTTCTCCTCCCAACAGCTGCTGTGCCTCATTGGGGAGATGTTTGATGAGTACAGTGATGAAGTGTGCGGGGCCGTCATCAACATCCGCACCAAGGGGGACAAGATTGCCATCTGGACCCGGGAAGCAGAGAACCAGGAAGGGGTCACCCACATTGGGTAATGCAGCTTTGGGGGAGGCTGCACAGGGCAATAAGGGCTCCCCCTGTTTAGGGGAATAGGGGCAATGGGAGAAGTGGTGCTGCCCTGTTCACGCATCCCCTTCTCTCCTCCAGGCGCGTCTACAAGGAGCACCTGGGCCTGTCACAGAAGGTGGCCATTGGGTACCAGGCTCATGCAGATACAGCCACCAAGAGCGGCTCCCTTGCCAAGACCAAGTTTGTGGTGTGACTGTGGGTGGAGTGGGGAGCTGCCTATGAAGTCCCCATGTTCTGTCTCAGAATAAATTTCTGCATCTGAGCATGATCTGTATCTCCAGAGCTCTTGGCAGCCTGGGGTGGCTCCTGTTTGTTGGGGACATTTCCAGGGAGGGAGATGATGGTATGCCAAATCCTGGCACCTCCATTCTGGGTGAGCGGGGCCAGGAGCACAGAACTGGCATTGTGGTGGGCTTGGGGCACTGCACATGTCCCCTCACCTCCCCTAGAGCCTGGGACCAGTGCCCCTCTCCCTGAGGCTATGGGGGTGTTTCTAGTGTTTTAGGGGGCCCTGGATAGCTGCCAGAAGGGTGCTGTTCTGCCCTCCTCTGGCCAAGGCATGGGCACAGCTCACTGCCCTGAAAACCTGGGCATGGGAGGGACTACTGAGGCCCGGCTCATCTGGGTCAGCTCAGCCTGGGGAGCTGGTCCACTTTTCTCCTAAGTCCCTGCACATGTGTGGGACATGGGTCTGCCTTCTCAGGAAGATCAGTTTCCCAGCTGAGGGCTGGCAGTGTCCCTGCAGGGTGGGTGCTGGGCTGCAGCACAGCATGGCCCCCGTGCTGCATCCTCCCACAGACACTTGCAGCACAGGTGCTATGAAGTTCATTTTCTTCCCAAGATTTTGTTGGTGCCAGACCTGCAGGCTCACCACCTCAGTCTTTTGAGCCCTGAGACTTTGCTGGCTCCTCCTTTCCATGGCTCATGTCTTCTGCTGTCCCTTCTGGTGGTCCTGGCCTCCCATTGTCTCTTCCAGCCCCACCCCACACTCTGTCCTTTAGTCTTTTATTTGTGTGTTTGATTGTTGTATCTGTGCTGCCCTGCCTAGTCAGATTCCAGAGGTGGAGCTGTCTGCTCACCTTCTGACAGTGGCAGCTGCAGTTCTGCTCTCACCCAGGATATCTCCATTCTCTCCAGCAGCACCCAGGCTCCATCTCAGCCCAGGGCTGCACCTTGTCCAGGGCCACATGTCCAGCCTAACTGTGCCACCTCATCAGCCCAGAGCCAGGGCTGCTTGTCTCCTGCTGTGATGGCTCAGTGCCTGCAGACAAGCTCTGCAGAGAGCTGTCCTGCAGAAGGATGAAGTGTTGACCACTCTCTGCTCTTTGAGCTGGTTGTGACCTGTCTGCTCACAGCTTGACAGGCAGCTGCTGTGGCTGTGGCTGTGTCACCCAGGGTCTCACCTGCCTGCAGTGCAGCCTGTGGGGTTGAGCTTGCTGAGCCCTGCAGCTGCCATGGCTGCAGAGGGCTGTGTCCCCGGGACTCAGCTGCCTTCCTCCAGGAACATCAGCCTTGCAGCTCCCCCGGGGCAGTGCAGGGCCCTCCACCACCCAATATTGCTCCTGTTCCAGGCAGAGGATGATGCTAGAGACTGAAGACAGGGGCTCATCCCTGGCAGGCAACATGTCAGGCCATGTCCCCGTGTCCTTGCATCGTGTGATGGCTTTGGGTCATTTCTCTGTGCAAGGGCAACAACAGAGCACTGCCCTCCCCGGCAGGGACACGGGGCTGGGGAGGTCTGCAGGCAGCAGGACTGGGATGAGGGGATGGAGTATAGGGGGGTAGCACCTCACACTGGGGGTGCTGCCAGCGGGGCTCAGGGGGTGCTGTGCCTGCCTTGCCCCCTGGTCCCGCACGGGCTGTGCGCTGGCAGCCCGGGTGCTGCCTGTACCGCCGGTGCCTCGCCACGCGATGGTGCCGCTCACCCGGCCTTGGCGGCTCCGGCGCGGCAAGGATGGCAGCCTGCCCTGCCTGCGGTGCGCTCCGTGTCTGCCCTGCCCTGCCTGCGGTGCGCTCCGTGTCTGCCCTGCCCTGCCCTGCCTGCGGTGCGCTCCGTGTCTGCCCTGCCCTGCCTGCGGTGCGCTCCGTGTCTGCCCTCCCTGTTTGTGTCCCTGCCTGGAGCGGGGTCACAGCGCTACCCCAGCCGCCCCCCACTCCGATCCCCCTCCCCAGAATGAGAGACAGGCAGGGCCACACGTGGGGCTGGCAAAGCTGAAACTGGAGGAGGGATTGCAGACCCCCTAAACGCACCATTAATGCCCCTCCCCAGCAGTGACAGTGTCAAGTGTGTGAGGCAGGGGTTGTCTGTCCCTTTGTCCCTTCAACCTCCTGCTCTGTGTCACACGGCCCTGTCATTGCCCCCGACCTGGCTCTAGGGCACCCTACAGCCAGGCTGTCCTTGTCCCCATACCCCAGCCAGGGCGTTGTGCCTGTGGGGTGCCCTTGCCCCACCACGTCACAAGGCCAAGGTTAGCTGGGGCAGGAGGGGGTGCAGAGGCTGCTGCAGTGCCGTGGTTCATCACCATTCTCATGTAGCCACAGCGGGATTTCTTTTGATTGGAAAAATAATAGGAGCCATTTATCTCCATGGCTTTATGGGTTCCCATCAGCCCTGCAGCCCAGCCAGGCTGAGGGACTGGCTGTGCCCACCCAGAGCTTGCCCTCTGGGGACACAGTGACCTTCATCCTCAACTTTTGCACCCCACAGTCCCTGTCTGAGGGCCAGAGGGTGCTGGGGGGGACAAAGTCACCCCCTGGGTGGGCACAGCAGTTGCCAGGAGCCACACAGGGAGTACAGCAGTGCCAGGGCTGCCCCCGGCCTATCTCATGCTGGGCAGCTGTCCCAGCTGGCAGCCGAGCTGGCAGCCCTGTCAATAATAATAATTAAAAATTAATACTAATCAAAAGGGAGAGGCAGATGGCAGCAGACATGCGGCAGGGCTGGAGGTGGGGGTGGGAGGCAGGGCAGACAGAGGGGCCTGCAAGGACAGGGGTGGGGGGGCCAGGAGTGCTGTGGGGTTTAGTGGGGATGGGAGGTGCAGGTCAAGGGACCCACATGGCAAAGGGGGATGGGGGCTATGGGGCTGGGGTTGCTGTAGGGCACAGCAAGAATGGGATGGACTGTGCTGCTGCAGGGATGGGGTCCTGTGTTCCTCTTTCCATGCAGGGGTTGTAGGTCAGTGGTGCTGGGTGCCCATGCTGGGTCACCTTGCCAGCAGCTGGCATGCAACCATGGCCAGGCACTGCTAGTCCAGCTTCTCCCTGAGCCACCAGCTCTGGCAGCAAGGACAGATCCTGCCCCTAGCACGCTTCTGGTGCAGGCACCCATTCTTGCAACCAGTGAGCGCTGCAGGGTTAAAATCCCCCAGAAAACTGGGGAAGGAGCTGCTGGCTCCGTGCAGGGCGCGTGGGCCGGGGAGGAACAGGCAGCGCTGGCTCACCGTGGGAGTGGGCAGGCAGCGTGGCTGCCAGCACTGAGGCTGTGCCACGCTATTCCTGCAGTGCCTGAGCCCACCTGCCTGCCCTGTCACCTGGCCAGGGGCACTCTGGACCTTGCAGAAGAGCTGTGGGTACACAGGGGACCTCCATCCCTGCTGCCACCAACATCCCCCTGCATCCCTGGACTGGAGCTCCCCGTGCTGTCCCTGCCAGGCCCTGGAAGGGCACAGACTGTGCCCACCCTCCGTTCAGAATCACCGTGGCATGCAAGGAGGGGTACCCAGGGTAAGGGGTACCTACGGCGCACCGTTCCCATGACAACCTCCCGGCAGAGACAGCAGTGGTGCGGGAGATGCAGGAGGCGAGGGGTCCATGGACCCACCGGGCATGGGCAGGGCTGGCAGGACACAGCGGGGCACAGCACAGGGGCTGCACCTCTGCCTCTTGCTCCCCCACTCGGGCTCTGCCTGCTCCATCCGGTTTCTTGCAGCCTGGGACAGGCAAGCATGGCACTGCTGCTGCTGCCCTCCAGCTGCAGCTGCACGGTGGGGAAGGGGTTAAATGCCTGCAGGGCCGTCCCCAGTGCCAGCAGCAAAGAGGCAAAGACGGGGACAGAATCTCCTGCCCTGCGCCTCAGGGAGCCTGTACCTGAGAAGGGTCCTTTGCTGTCACTTCTCATCTGGGTGGATAGCGGGCTCTGAACACGGCTGAGCACTCTCCTTCCCCGCAGGGACGGGCTGGCACTTCTCGCTCGGCAGAGGCAGGCGGGGGGAGTGGGCGGGTGGGATGGGGACAGGGATGGGGACAGGGACGGGAGCTGTGTGGCCGCAAACCTGCAGGCATGACTGCAGCACGGGGCTGTGCAGACAGTGCCACCACCCCTTTGGGGTGTGTTATCATGGCCTGGGTGCCCCTCAGATGGCTGGCACGTGCCCACAGAGCCTTCATCTCCACGAGTCACCGTGTCCATGCTGTCCCTGAGAGTCTGGCACTGCCCCTGCCCTCACCCCCCTCCCTCAGCTCCCACAGTGGGTGCCACCAGGTCCGAGGGACCACCCTGCACCTCCCTCAACACAGACACATCCAAACATTAGCACCCCCAGGTCCTCCCAGCGTGGCACGGGGAGCAGCCACTCTCCAGGTTCACAGGGGAGCAGGTGGCAGCCCTGAGGCTGCGGGGACACAGGGCACGTGGCAGTGCCTGTCCTTTCCCTCCTGGCCCTGTGCATCCCGCTGTGCCCTCCCAGGGGGCTGCTGATGCTGCACCCACAGCCATCCCTTTCCCGGGGCCGGGGCTGCCAGGCTCCTTGCATGCCCCAGCTCCACAGCTCTGGCGGGGAGGGCTGGAGTTTCCCGGCGGTCGATGTGCCCATCGATCCCCACAGCTCTGCCGGCTGCTCTCCCACTGCCCTGCTAATTAATGGGCTGCTGCTGCTGCTGCTGCTGCTGCTGCTGCTGCTGCTGCTGCTGCTGCTGCTGCTGCTGTGGGAGCGCTGGGCACAGGGTGCTTGGGCTGCCTGCACCGTGCCCTGCCTGACCCTGCCCTGCCTGCACAGGAGCTTTGCCCCACACATGTCAAGGAGCCAGCACCCACTTCAGACCCACCACGAAATGGGGGCTCTGTGTTAGACTGGGCATGGGACTGACGGGTCCAGGGCAGGGTGAGTGCTACAAAGGATGGCTGGGGACAGCAAGTGGCCACTTGCAGCCCGCTAGCTGCCCATGCCCTCGCACTGCTCACAGCTGTGCCCACCCTGCCTGCCCCCAGCCTGCTGTGGGGACAGGGATGGGGACTGCCTTTGTGCCAGTCTGTAATGAGATTTCTGCTTGGCTGCCTGGATAGAAAATCCCAGCCAGAGGATGTGAAAAGCCTCTCCAAACCCCAGCAGCCTCCTGCCCCAGCTCAGAGCATACAGAGGTGCCCCTGCCCCAGCACCCACAGTGCTCTCAGAGGGGCATCAGCACCAGCTCCATCCAGAGCACCCACTGCAATGCTTGGAGTGGGTTGTTCTGGGTGCCAGCATCTGCATCCCAGTGCTGCCAGATATTATTCTCTGTGGTAAAGTCCTGGCACCCTGGTACTGTGTCTGCAGCGCTTGTGTTTGCAGAGTGGCACCATGCTGTGCTTCTGGCCACTTCATTTTCCCCTGCAGCAGCAGCAAATCCATCTCCTCAAAAAGTGGGGAGTGACTCTTTGGGTGCTCAGGGCTACAAGGAACAGGCTGTGCCCAATGGGCTTTGTTGCACATCCTAAAGGAGCCCTTCCCACCCCCAGCACTGTGTGTCGTTAATCTACTCTTGCAAATGGCTAATTTTGAAAATCCTCTTATCAGAATTAGGTCCTCAACATCCATATTTATTTACTTTTCATTTTCATAATCTTTCTGCTCCTTGTGTGGCTGGGGTTGTTCTCACTGGCTCCATTTCTGAGCATCCCTGTGCAGGATGACACCTGGGATGTCCCACACTGTGTCACGTTATCCCAAGCCAAGCTGTCCCATGCCATGCTGTGCTGTGCCATGCTGTCCCATGCCAGGCTGTGCTGTGCCATGCTGTCACCTGTCTGTTACACAGCACACATGCTCCTCACACCTTTGGCTCTGCCAGTGACACCATCAGCGCCAGTGCCCACCCCGCTGGAGCACCCTCTTGTCCCATGCCCTGCAGAGCCCTGCCTGGTGCCAGGGCAGCCACATCCTGCCCTGGGGCCCTGCATTATGCATTGTTTACCCGTCAGCACCTTCCCTGTTTGTAACTCAATTAAGCAGGTGCGGTTTTGCTAATACAATGGTGTTTAATATTCGCCTTCCTTAAATACCACAAATGGAGAGGGAGGCAGCGCACGGCGATCCATTATACATGAGCTCAAATATCTACTTAAATATTTGATGGGAGTTTAGAAAATCTCAGGGCTGGCCTTGCCCGTGGCTGCCAGGGCTAGGCAGGAGGTCGGGCACGGCACAGGGCCCTTGCCAGGCTCCGTGGTGGTGGGAGCTGCCTCACCCCAGCTGGCCCAGACAAAAGCGGCACCTGGGGCGTGTGGTGAGAGGTGAGCAGTGCCAGGGAGGTGGCATCCCCAGGGAGCTGGCAGCTGCAGCCCACAGAGCCTGGGTGTACCACTGCTCACCAGGTGATGCCCTCCCCCCACCTCTGCCTTAATCCAGGCTTTTTCAGAAGAAAGCCCTGACACAATGGCTGCAGCACGTGGCTGAGCCGTGACCGCGGAACACTGGAGAGGAGAATTAATTTTTAATTCCACCTTAATTACTCTGAGTAATAATCCATTTACAGCACCCAGTGGGACCGGTGTTTCTGGCATCCCCCTGGGGCTTGCAGGACACCCAGATGCTGAGCATGTGGGGTTGGAGGCACTGGGCCAGCCAGGCACTGCAATCTCCTCCTCAAAGACTCTGATTCCCGTGGCTCCCCATGTTCTGCAGCTCCTCACACCACCCTGGCAGGTGGGCAAGGGTCCCAGATGCCCCCACAGGCATGAGCCAGGCAGACATTGACCCTTGGCAGCAGGACTCAGGGCTCTGGCAGCTGTAGAGCAGGATCTGGCTCATCCATCCCTTCAGTTTCTCCTCAGCAAGAGGGAAAGCAAGCAGAATTAAAAGTGATCTCCTCAATCTGTATTAATTAGAGTTTATTCATTCGTCAGTGCACTCTGCCACTTCTCCACTGATGACCCAGCCACGCTGGCCCACAGCACAGGAGGGACAATGCAGGGTGACACCACACAGCCTTGGCATGGCACCGAGGGAACTGAGAGAAGCTGAGGCTGGACTGGGCACCACCAGCACCCCCGGCTGGGCACCAGGACAGGGAGGATGCAGTGGGTGCCCAGGGGCTGGGAGCGTTGTTGCTGGCACTGCCAGTGCCGTGCCAGGAGCAGGAGCTGGAAGCCATCCCGGGAGAGAGGTGCAAGGAGCAGATGGGGCTGGCATCACACGTGGGACCCCCAGACCCCTCCCCACCACGCTGCCCAGGGCAGCACCGTGCTGGGTGCCCACCTCAGGTGCCATCTGCACTGGGTACCCCACCTCTCCCTGTCCTGCTGCTTGCCTGGGGGTTTGGCCACCGGGGGAGCCCGAGCTGGGGGTCCCGGTGCTGTGGGGGAGCTCGCCCCCGTTCCCATGGCAGCCCCCCGGAGCTCATGTGCAGAGTGGTGACTTCAGCAGGAGCAGATGGAGCTGCAAGGAGTAAAAACATCCTGTTTCCATGCAAATGCCATCAGTAATAACGAGCCAGCCTGAAGGAGGGCTGTTATTGCTGCACCAGAGCTCTGCTTACAGGGGTTGGGGGTCTCCTCTGCCACTGGCCCCCACCACTGTCCAGGCAGATGTCCTGGGGCTCATGGATCTGCCTGGGGCAGCATGGTGGGATGAAAATGGGCACCCACAGGTGTCACACACAATCTCTGCCCTACCTGTGTGCATGGCTGGTCCAGGACTGCACAGGAGGTCCTGGCAGGTGTGTGATGGTGGGAGATGGCTCTGGCCTCGTCCCAGAGCGGTGCTGGCAGTGGCCTCGACTCTGCCTGGCACTGTCAGCATTGTGCTGGGGTGGAGGGAGGCCACGGCACAGCCGGTGCCACCCGGGAGAGCTGCGCTGGCTTCACACACGCTTCAGCTCTTGAAGGCATCAGAGCAGTTGTTAATTGTTCCTGATGCCGCTAATGAAATTATTGCTGCACGAGGCTGGGAGCCACTGCCTGGCTGCTGCTGCTGGGGACAGGGCTGCTGGGCACAGCTGCCACAGGCTTTGGCTGCCACGGGGTTTGGGGAGCACCCCGGGCACCCCGGTACAGCCTCAGCCCCCTTTGACCTTTGCCCCTTGCCCACATTGCGGCTGCCCGCTGGTGATGGCAACGCTGCTTGTGGGCACCTTGGCAGGGTGCAGGGAGGGGACAGAGAGGGAAGGGGCCACATCCTGTGTCTGCATCCCCTGGGAGAGGCCAGTGTGGCTGAGCATGGGGTACCTTGAAGTCAGACCGCCATGTGTGGCAGAAAGGTGGGGTCCCACAGGTGACCCACGCTGCCGCAAAGATTGCGGTCCCTCTTCTGTGACATTTCCCGTGGGATGCCAGGCTGGGCTGGGGAGCATCCCCGGGCATCACCCGGTGGTGCAGCAGGGCTTGGGGTAGAGTGGGGCGTGGAGGGGAGATGAAGCTGTAGCAGGTGTGAACTGTGCCGGGGGGGGCAGAGCCCGCGGGCGTCCCGGAGAGGGGAGTGACGCCGTGCCGGGAGGGATGCTCCGTGCCCGGGGGGGATGCAAGCCGGGGGCGCCGCGCTGCCCTGCGCTCGGGGACGGTGCGGACCCCCCGTGCGGGCTCGGGTGTGTGCAGAGGCGGGGGGTGCAGAGCCAGCGGGGGGAGCGGTGCCGGCGTTGCGGGCGGGGGGCGGCGGCGGGGGCGCGCCCAGCTGTTGCGCCGTCCCTTCCGCGGGCGGGTCCGCGCTCCCGCCCCGCATTGGCGGCGCCCGGGCGGAGCGGAGCGGCGCGGCGGCGGGCGGCAGCCGCGGCGGGGCCGGTGGCGGTGGCGGGGGCGCCATGGCCCGCTGAGGGCGGCGCGGAGCGCGGCCCGCCCTGCTCCCTCGCCCCGCAGCGCTCCGCGGGGCGCGCCATGGGTGCGCGGCCGCCCCGCCGCCGGGCCCCCCCCCGCCGCCGCCGCCGCCGCTGCCGCCGCCGCGCCGGGGCCGCTCGGTGCCCTGCTCGCCGCTGCCCTGCTCGCCGCCGCCGGTGAGTCACCGCCGCCTCCCGCGGGCACCGCGCTCTGGGCGGGAGGGGGAGGACCGGCGGCGCGGCGGGGACCCGGCACCGGGACTGGGCGCCGGGCAAGGTCACCCGGGGAGCGGCGGCGGGTGCGCGTCCTGCGGGACGCCGGTGCCCTCCCGGGGACGGAGACCGCTCGTTCTCCGTGCGGGATGTCCGCTGGCTCTGGGAGGTTCGGGTGCTGGTGGGGCGCCCTCCCGGAACGGGGATGTGTCCCCCGCCCCACGGCGGGCACCGCCGCCCCCCGCCCCTCGCCCAAGCGCGGCCGCACACGCGTGTCCCGCCGGCACTGCCCCGGACGCTGCCCGCACTCGGTGGGGCTGGCGCTCCCCGCTCCCCCGGGGCCCTGCCAGCGCCGGGCAGCGGTGCCCGCAGCGCACCTGCCCCACGCGCGGTGTCCCTGCCCAACGCGCAGCATCCCTGCCGCTGGCACGGCGTTCCTGCCACTGCCATCACTTGGCCGGGACACGGGGGACCGCGGTGACGGGATAGCCCGGAGGGTGCTGTCACGCCGCGGGGGTGCGCGTGGGTGGTCATGACGCGGGGAGCATGCGGGACTGTATCGGTGGTGCTGCAGACGCGGACGGTCCGGAGCACGGCTGCCCCCGGCGATGCCCCCCAGGGCAGGACCCGGCAGGAGCGGGAGCGGCCGCGTGGACCCCCGGGGCTTGTTGGCTCCGGCGGCCGGTGCGTGGGGTCGGCGGGCGGGAGCACGGTGGGTGCCCGGGGCTGGCAGGTGTCACGGCAGACGGGAAGTGGCGGCTGCAGACAAAGGACCAGGCTGGGGGCGGGGAGCTGCGCGGGGCTGGACGTGAGCTCTGCGGGGGGCCCGTGGGGGGGACGGGACCCCCCCTCTGCGCCCGAGGGTGCCGGACCCCTGACCCTCCACCCGCCAGCAGAGATGTCCCCCAGTGTGGTTTCCGTGCGTTGGCGGGCACGGCAGACGCCCAGAGGGGCTGCAGCCCCAGTGCTCCCACAACCGTCTGGGCATCCCCAGGGAGCCTGCATGGCCCCGTCTGCAGGGGGCCGCTGCGGAGACGGCGCGGTGGGTGGGCACCTCCTGGGGGTAGGGGACTCTCTATGGAGGGTGCTGTGGGTACCCAAGCCCAGCTGGGCATGGACCACGGCTGTACCCACAGCACGCGTGGGAACTGTGAGGATGGCTGGAGATGGGGGGCAGAAGGGCAGGGGGTGCACCAGAGCACCTCATGCCAGCCCTGTCACAGGAGGTGTGAGCAGCCTGGAGGTGCCTGCCCTGGCTCGGGCAGTGTGGTGTGGTGCTGGTCCCCATCTCTCGCCTGGCAGGCAGCTCACAGCCAGCCACAGCACGACTGAGCCCAGTCACCTGCACAGCCACTGCTTGGCACAAACAGGGCAGGCTGGGCCTCTGCTCCAGCCTGGCAAGGCATGGCACAGCATGGCACGGCACGGCTCCTTTCACCAGGCTCGTCAAGCCACAGGCTGGGGACAGCGAACCCGGGTGTCCAGGCAGAGGGCCCCTGCCTGCTGGTGGAGCAGTGTCCCTGGCTGTGGGCTGCCCAGCCCCTGGAGCCCAAAGGGGAAGGGTGAGAACAGCAGCGAGGACTGAGGGTCACCCATGGGCAGCAGGGAGGGGCGAGCTCCCAAGGTGGGGCTGCCCTGCTTGGCTGCTGCACCATCGGGTGGGCAAGGGCAGGGGGCAGGGTCCTTCCCAGGGTGCCATGAGCCCTTCTCCTTGGCATCATTGCAGCCAGTGCCAGGCCCTAGCACATCTCCTGCCCCAGCCCCACAGCGGCTCCTGCTCCAGCTCCTCTGGTCAGGGCCACGGACTCTGCTCAAACCGTGCACGAGTCACATTGTGCTGCTGACTTCTCCGGGCTGC
Organism: Agelaius tricolor; assembly: GCF_023055355.1. Classification (NCBI taxonomy): domain Eukaryota; kingdom Metazoa; phylum Chordata; class Aves; order Passeriformes; family Icteridae; genus Agelaius; species Agelaius tricolor. Next base: position 15,464,981 of record NW_027269278.1, read on the forward strand.
CAGGGACCCCTGGGCTCCAGCAGACAGCCCCCAACCACTGCACTCCACAGCCTGACGCCCCACAGCCTGGCACCCCAGGTCATTGCATCATACAGCACCCCACAGCCTGTGCCTGGCTGAGCACAGGTGGCTCCGTGGGGCGGGCAGGGCTGGAGTGGGGCAGGGCTGGAGTGTGCCGGGCACCGGGAAGCTGCGGGCACCGGGGAGCTGCGGGCACCGGGGAGCTGCGGGCACCGGGAAGCTGCCGTGCCGTGCCGGCTGTCAGCACGAGCACGCGGCAGACGCAGCCTGCCCAGGGCTGTTTGTTCTGGCTCGGTGCCACGCGGGGCTGGCACTACATCAAAGCGTGCTGAGCCTGGCAGGTGCTTGCGGGAGGGAACCGGGATGCTGACGGTGCCACCAGGGGCTGGGCACCCCCGGAGTCACTGCAGGCTCCTCACAGCCCGGCCCACCGGGTGGCCAGCAGCACACGGGACCACCCTGTTACTGATGTCGGTGCCCAAGGTATGTTGGCATGGGGATTGAGTGCTGTGCATGTCCCACTGTCCCCCCTTCCCTGTGCCCAGGGGTGCACCCTCCGTGCCAGCACTGCTCTGTCTGTCAGCACAATCGCTGGTCCATGGATTGCATGTCTGCCTGTGGAAAGGCTGAGGTGGGCTGGCTCCAGACTGGGCACACTATGGACCCTGTCCTCATCCAGTCAGTCCCAGCTGCCCAGTGCCCCTTGGCTCTGCCATCTGCCTGCTCGTTGGGTGCTGCTCCCAGGGGGTGTCAGGCAGGTTGCTCCCCATGGGCCCCCAGACTTTGCTCTGCCGGGGCTCCTGCAGGATGGGGTTCTCAGGTCCCAGGTCCCTCAGACAGCCCTTGCTGCCATAGGGTTGTGAGGTGCCAGGGCTGCCGTCAGCACTGAGTGACACCCATGGGTGAGAGGGGAGAGACTGTGGGGCTGGACACTGGCACCTGGGATTGTTGTCCCCTGCCTGTTCCGGTGGGATGCGGGACTGAGGGTGACCTTGACACTCCTCCCAGTGGGGCCAGGGCTTGGCAGAGCTTTTGCTTCCCACCATCAGTTAAAGCAGAGCCAGGAAACCCACTCGGCTTCCTGGGATTGAGACCCCAGAGCCAGTTCCTGCACATTGCACTGGGCCAGCCTTGTGTCCTCCACCGTCCCAGTGCTCGACTGGGCTGGGGGAACCCCTCATCCTCCACTGAGCACGGGACCCCTTCCCCATGCCGTGCTGCTGAGAGGGACTGGCAGGTCTTGGCACGAGTCCTGCTGGCACAGAGGCTCTGGAGTCTGTGGGGCTCTTCAGCTACCCAGAGCTGGTGGGAACATGTCCCCTCTCAGGCTCTGTGTGTGCCTGGGGAAGAATACCCAGCCCTGGATGCCGGGGCTGGTAGCCCTCAAGCAGGCAGAGGTGGTCCTGGGGAGGGGCTGCCACCTCCGGCTGTCTTTGGTGGCCCTGGTACCATTGTCCTCAGCCGCTGGTCATGGTGCAGCGGGGGTCATGTGCGGGCACAGCCAGGGCGTGCAGCCCTGGGCGGGCGCTGGGAGCCCTGCCCGCCCTGGCACATGCTAATTGCATGTAATGGGGAGAGCAGTATCAGCTCAAATCCCTAATTAGGCAGCTCCATTGTCATGCAAACCCGCCTAATTCATTCACAACCAGCACTCGCTTCATCAGCGCCCAGACGCTGCCAGGCACTCACCGGGAGACAGGCACCTCCAGCAGCCTCCCCCGTGGCCCCAGGGCTGGCACACGTGGGCCACACGCCTGAGGGGCCCGGACAATGGCCAGCTCGTGGGGACACGCCAGAAAATTGGGGACACGGTCCAGGGTAGGGGGGGCACGCCCGGGGACACGGTGCCCATTGGAGCATGGAGGCAGCGTTGGCATCGTGTGCCCATCGTGCCCGGTGCTCAGCACACGCCAGGCTGGCCAGGAGCCAGGTCCTGCTGCCCAGCACTGGCATCCGACCCTGCTGGCGCTCTGCCCAGCCCGGGCTGGCACTGGCACCCGCCTGGCATTGCTGTGGGGCTGTGTGGGGTGGAGGGGTGGGTGTGAGGGAAGTGTTTGATGATGTCCTGATGCCCCAGGTGAGGCTCAGAGCAGCTGTGGCCCACGCCTGGGGGGTCTCCCAGAGACACCAGCAGCTGATCCTGCTCAGAGCCAGCCTCTCCCAGCAGAATGGTACCCAGCTCAAAGCCTCAGACGAGCTTTTTGATTGTGGCGAGTTGTGCCAGTTTCCTTTTCTGCACCCTGCAGAGAGCAAAGTGCCAGCAACGGGGACCCCCGCGTGCAGGGTTGGCACCCCCAGGCTCCCCTGGAAACAGCTGGGCACCCTCTGCCCTCCCCCTGATGCCCACCCTTCCCTCGTTAAGGCCAGAGCAATCAACAGCAATTATGGCTTTAATTACCTGATGCTGGGATGAAGGCTGAGCGCCAGCAAAGTGTGAGGAAATCTTTCATGTTAATGGTGTGCCAGGCCTGGCACGACTGGATGGATGGGGCACCAGCTGGGAGCGAATCTGCGGCTGCAAAGCCCACGGGGATTCGGAGAGGTCCACGGAGGGGCGCAGTGCTGCAGGCAGGTGCTGGCATTGAGGTCCCCAGCAGCAGCAGCAGACAGGGGAGCACAGGAGGATGGGGTGGGATGCTCCATCAGGGGTGGCTGATGTGGTGGGCAGCAGTATTCAGACAGACTTGTGCCACTGTCCCACTGCAGGCAGCCCCCTGCTCCCTCGCAGGGGCAGCTGTGCCCCGTGGGCACCCAGCGGCCGAGCCGGTGCCGGTGCCGGTGCCGGTGCCGGTGCCGGCGCTGCCGCAGCCTCTCCTCGCCAAGAGCACGCTGACCTTCTCAGTGTCTCCCCGCGGCAGGCACGGAGGCACCCACCAGGCTGCTCCCGGCACCGCTGGGGGCTTTGGCACCGTCATCCAGGCAGGGTCAGCCCCTTGAGGACCAGAGGGACCATACTGGGGCACCCATGCGAGCCTGGTGTGTCCGATCAGTGTGCCCCCCCCCCGCCCCCCCAAAATGGGGAGTGCAGTGTCCTGCGGTCTCCCCTTGACCAGTAACACCAGTACACCTGGTGTTTCTGCTGCTGGGGAGCCCAGGTGCTACGGTGAGAGGCTGTATGACCACCTGGGGTGGCAGAAAACGGGGAGCTTTGTACAGGGGGGGCAGGAGCAGCTGGGGGTCCCACAGTGCTGTGACGAAGGCAGGGGTGGGTGCCAGAGCTCACAGCGGGGTGGCCCCATCCCCTCTGCACTCTGAGCTGGATGTCGCAGACTTGTTCCTCAGCCCACCACCCTTCCCCTCCATCAGGCACCACTCGTTAGCCCACGTGTTGGGGGGGATAATTGATATTAAAGCCCTGCTTAATGCACCGACTTTGCAGGCTGAGATTTATCGGCGCTGGAGCAAACTGTGCTCCTGGTCTCTCCTTTGGCTGCAGGGAGAACGGCCGAGGCTGTGCCCGGCCACGGGGAGGGAGGGGCGAGGGGCGGGTGGAACCCAGGGCCCCCCCACCCCGTGCGCTTGTTCCCCGCCGTCCCCGCCGAAGTTCCCCGGTTCCCTTTGCCAAGGTGACATAAGCATCTCGCCTGTTTCCATGGCAACGCAGCGGCAGGTGAGCGCGAGGCGGATGCGGGAGCCGGCACGCGCCACGTGGGGGCCGCTGCCCACGGAGCGCCCACGCTGAGCCCGCACCCACCACGGGCTGGGGGTGCCACGCTCTGGGGGGGACCCACAGGGCCCGCAGTGCATGGAGGGGCTGCAGGGAGCGGCGCAGCCGTGGGGTGCAGGGAGCCTGTGCTGGGGGAGTGTCTGTGCTGTGGGAGATGCCCACGCTGGGAAGAATGGCTGTGGCGTGGAGGGGTCCACAGGACGGGGGGGCGCACAGGGCATGGAGGGGGCTGAAGAGTGTGGGGATGTGAGGTACCCACGGAGTGTGTGACATGCATCCACAGTGCATGAGATCCCCGAGGTGTTTGGCGTAACTGGGATGCGTGGGGTGGCCATGGTCCATTGGATGGTCACAGAGTGCGTGGGGGGCTCGTAGTACGTGCAGAGCCCACGGTGTGCAGGGTACCCGTCACGAGGGGGGTGTCTGTGGTGCATGGGGCACCCAGACCATTGCTCCCCTGCTCCCTCACAGGGCTCCAGGCCAGCTCCAGCCTCCTGGCTGTGCCACATGGCTCCATGCACAGAGCCTCACCAGAGCCTGGCACGGTGCTCAGCACCCAGACACCCAGGGCTGGGCAGCACCTCACTGCAAATCCCCAGCTCTGTTTGCTGCCCATGCTCCCCCTGCCCTGCCCACAATGCACGCAGCACCCCGCTTGGGTGGGCAGCTGCAGGGGCTCCATACCCATCCTGCCTCCTCCACGCCTTGCTGCTGGTCCCAGGCTCCCTGCGCCCCTGCACTCGGCCGTGATGGATAGACACGCAGCTCGGCAATCGCTGTACTCATTTCACGTGTGATTAAAAAGCTGGTCCCGCAGCACAGTTCACCCGGCGCGTCTGCCACAGCCGCCCGGGCGGGAGGCAGCCGCGACGCTGTGCAGCAGCAAACATGGCATTTCATAAATAAATTGGGTTTATTTACCCGGAGCCCACATGCCAGCACGGGTAGCGCAGTGTGGGCACCCGGGGTGCCCGAGCAGCAGGCACAGCGGTGGGTGATGCGGCGAGCTGTGCCGCAGCCGGCACGGGGACAGCCCCGCAGGGCACCGCAGCGCCTGTCCGTGCCGTGACCCCCGGGCCGGCCCCAGGCTGCGGCTGGGGGGGTCGTTAAACCGGTGAAATATGAAATGCCTGTATATCCCCGACAGGAGTTTTAATTAAATTAATTGCCAGTGACATTGTAAAAGTGCTGATGGGGTAATAACCGGCGCGTTATGGTCGCCGTTTATCTTCTCCGCGTAAATTAGCTGCCGCACCTTGCCCGTCCCGGCGGGCATCGCGGCGGGCTCGTCGGCACCCACTCCCCGGCTCCGAGCGGCCTGAGCCGGCTGGGGGGAGCGGCAGGGCCTGGAGCCTCCTGGGGGACTCAGGCAGGGCCCAAGGGACCCCCGTGTCGCTCGCGTTCCCGTCACGCAGGCGGCCGTGCCGGGCGGGAGCCAGCCGGGGTGGGCACAGGCAATGGGGTCCCACGGGCACATGGGGAGTGGCTGGTGGTTGCCAAACGAAGGTACTTAATTACTGCGCATTCCATCCCATTTAATTGCTTATTAAATCCTAACCAGCCAATTAGCAGCAGCAATTACAGCTTCATTCAGTGACACAATCGCTATTTTATCGTTTGTTAATCAAATGCTTATTTAGGGCCCTGGTTTATTAACTCTTTCCACAGCAGGCACCGGCGGGGTGGGGGGAGAAGAGACACCTGGCCTTATCTGGGTTGGAGGATGTGGATATCGTGGGAGTGTGCCACGTGTCCCCAGCACTGCTGTCCCCATGGGGGCATGTGTGTCCAGCACTGAGCCATCCTCACCACCCTGGGGACAGCCAGCCCCCATGTGCCGTGTGTCAATGGCACAGGATAGGACGCACTGCTGTGCTACCCTGCCCTGTCACCACTACTTGCCCAGCATCCCTGTGCCACTCTGGGGTGCAGCAGGGCAGGATGTGGCCCCTGGTCAGTGTCTCACAGAGTGCTGGAGAAGGGGGTGGCAGGCGCCCCAGAGGCATGAGCGATGGCCCTTGTTGGTCACACTACATTTCCTTTTCATTAGTGCTAAGTGTGGACATGAGGGATCGGCAAGGGTTCAGCGGGCACAGTCACTGCGTGGCTGCTTTCCCTGATGGATGGCAGGGCGGGACAGGGCTGCCGCACTGCTGGTGGAAGGGACAGTGGGGAGGCACAGGGCCACTGGCATGTGGCTGTGCCAGTGCGGGTGATGTCCTAGCCAGGGCACGTGGAGGTGGCTGAGCCCCATCTCCCCACAGGTGCTCAGCAAAGCGCGACCGTGGCCAACCCGGCATCTGGCGCATCCTCGGACCTGCTGCCACACTTCCAGCTGGAGCCAGAGGATGTCTACATTGTGAAGAACAAGGCAGTGAGCCTGGCCTGCCGTGCCACCCCTGCCACACAGATCTACTTCAAGTGCAATGGCGAGTGGGTGCACCAAGGTGACCACGTTACGCAGCACAGCACCGACCGCAGCACCGGTGAGCGCCAGCAGGAGCGGCAGCGTCAGCCCCACTCCTGGGGAGACACGTGTGCCACTCTTGGTGGGGCTGGGGCATCGGGGACAGCTCCCAGCATGCCAGTGTGACGTGCCACTGTCCGGTCCCAGGGCTGCCAGTGATGGAAGTGAGCATCGAGGTCACCCGTCAGCAAGTGGAGAAGATCTTTGGGCTGGAGGAGTACTGGTGCCAGTGCGTGGCCTGGAGCTCCTCCGGCACCACCAAGAGCCAGAAGGCCTTCGTGCGCATCGCCTGTGAGTGCCTGCAGGTGTGTGGACAGAGTGTGGGGCACCGGCCCCAGCCCCCCATCTGACCCCTGTGCCTCCCCAGATCTGCGCAAGAACTTCGAGCAGGAGCCGACAGCCAGGGAGGTCTCCATTGAGCAGGGCATCGTGCTGCCATGCCGCCCTCCCGAGGGCATCCCCCCCGCCGAGGTGGGTCCCTGCAGCTGGGCAGGACAGGATGTGGCTGGGGATACCCCTCACTCAGGGCAATAATGTGTGCGATCCCAGGCAGGCACCCAGTGACATCCCTGTGTCCTACAGGTGGAGTGGCTGCGCAACGAGGAGCTGGTGGACCCAGAACTGGATGCCAACGTCTATGTGACACCAGAGCACAGCCTGGTGCTGCGTCAGGCCCGCCTGGCCGACACTGCCAACTACACCTGTGTGGCCAAAAACATCGTGGCCCGCCGCCGCAGCGCCTCTGCTGCCATCACTGTCTACGGTATGGCCCCTCCACACCAGTCCCTGCCACGCTGCCCTGGTGTGACTCTCCCTGTCCTGTCCCTCCCTGCGTCCCCTTAGCGGCAGGGCGCTGACGGGTCCCTCTCCACCCAGTGAACGGCGGCTGGTCGACGTGGACGCAGTGGTCAGGCTGCAGCACCAGCTGTGGACGGGGCTGGCAGAAGCGGAGCCGGACGTGCACCAACCCCACACCCCTCAATGGGGGTGCTTTCTGTGAGGGCCAAAATGTGCAGAAAACCGCCTGCACCACCCTCTGCCCAGGTACCTGCCCTGCTCGGGGCACCGCCACCGCCCCGTCGTGCCGATGCTGCACTCCCCACTGCGCCCATTGCAGTCCCTGTCCCCACCAGGTGTCTTGTCCTCCAATTCCCCTATGTGTCCGTCTCTGCCAGCCCCGGGGCAGGGAAGGGGGGTGGCAGCAGGGCGCTGACCCCAGGCTGTGCCTGCAGTGGACGGTGCCTGGTCGGAGTGGAGCAAATGGTCGGAGTGTGGGGCCGAATGCACCCACTGGCGCAGCCGCGAGTGCTCGGAGCCAGCGCCACGCAACGGAGGCCGGGATTGTCATGGCCCCGAGCTGGACACCCGTAACTGCACCTCTGAGCTCTGCACCCACGGTGAGCACGGTGGGGATGGCAGGGTTGTCCCCTGGGAGAGGGGACCGGGGTGTGACCATGTGTGCTGATGTCCTGCCCCACACAGCTGCCCCCGGCGCAGAGGACGTAGCGCTGTATGTGGGGCTGGTGGCCGTGGCCGTGTGCCTGGTGCTGCTGCTGCTGGTGGGGGTGCTGGTCTACTGCCGCAAGAAGGGGGGCCTGGATGCTGATGTGGCTGATTCCTCCATCCTCACCGCCGGCTTCCAGCCCGTCAGCATCAAACCCAGCAAGGCTGGTGAGTGAGTGCTGCAGGGACAGTGCAGGGGCTGTCTGCTACAGGGCATCCCCTACAGGTGGGGGTCTGTGCCCTGTGGGGTCCCTGGTCTTGAGTTGATTCTTTACCTTATGGGATATCCTGACCTAGGGACAGGAACTCTGCATCTTAGAGTCCCTGACTGTGGGGTCAGCGCTACATGCCACAGAGGGTCAGATCCCCAGGGGTGGTGGCTGTGCCCTACGGGGTCCTCACTATTGGGCAGAGATTGTGTGCCCCATGCCCTCTCAAGCTGATTGTGCCCATGTACCATTGCTGGGAACCCCCTGTTTCCTCCTTGCCCCGGCACCACAGTCGCTTGCTCTGTGCTGCAGACAACCCCAGCCTGCTCACCATCCAGCCAGACCTCAGCACCACCACCATGACCTACCAGGGCTCGCTCTGCCCACGCCAGGACGGCCCTGCCAAGCTCCAGCTGCCCAACGGGCACCTGCTGAGCCCGCTGGGTGCTGGACGGCACACGCTGCACCACAGCTCGCCCGCTGCCGAGGGTGCTGACTTCGTGGCCCGGCTCTCCACACAGAGCTACTTCCGCTCCCTGCCCCGCGGCACCAACAACATGGCCTATGGCACCTTCAACTTCCTGGGGGGGCGGCTCATGATCCCCAACACAGGTACGGAAGGGTGGGGGTTCCAGACCACTGCCCAGGCCAGGCAGGGTCCTCATGGGGCTCACCCCCTGCCTGCACCCCAATTCCCACCCAGGGATCAGCCTGCTCATCCCACCCGATGCCATCCCACGGGGGAAGATCTATGAGGTCTACCTGACCCTGCACAAGCAGGAGGAGGTGAGGTAGGTGCTGGGGCTGCTGGGGCACGGGGCTGTTGGAGGGGGTTCTGTCCTGACTCAGCTGCCCCCATCGCTGCCCCAGGCTGCCCCTGGCTGGCTGCCAGACGCTGCTGAGCCCCATTGTCAGCTGTGGCCCCCCCGGGGTCCTCCTCACCCGCCCCGCCATCCTGGCCATGGGGCACTGCGTGGAAGCCAGTGCTGAGAACTGGAGCATCCGCCTGAAGAAGCAGTCGTGTGAGGGCACGTGGGAGGTGAGCAGGGGCGAGGAGTTTCAGGGATGGAGGAGGGACAGCCAGGGCTGAGGTGCATCTCTGCCTGGTAGGACGTGCTGCAGCTGGGCGCTGAGCCGTGCACAGAGCTGTACTACTGTCAGCTGGAAGCGCAGGCTTGCTACGTGTTCACGGAGCAGCTGGGGCGCTTTGCCCTGGTTGGGGAGTCCCTCAGCATGGCGGCCTCCAAGCGCCTCAAGCTGGTCCTGTTCGCGCCGGCCGCCTGCCCCTCGCTCGAGTACAACATCCGTGTCTACTGCCTCAGTGACACCCAGGACGTCCTCAAGGTACCGGGGTCCCCAACCTGCCCATCCCGGTTTGGAGCGAGAGCTGAGCTCCTGGTGTGCGGCATCTCCTGCCTGACTGCTGCTTGTGCTGGCAGGAGGTGATCCAGCTGGAGAAGCAGCTGGGAGGGCAGCTGATCGGAGCCCCCCGGGTGCTGCACTTCAAGGACAGCTACCACAACCTGCGCCTCTCCATCCACGATATGCCCAGCTCCCTCTGGAAGAGCAAGCTCCTCGCCAGCTACCAGGTGAGGAGTCTGGCCGGTGTGTGGGGATGGGGATAGAGGTGTAGGGAGGTGTCCCTGCCACTCTGACACCCCCCAGCTCTGTCACCCCACTGCAGGAGATCCCCTTCTACCACATCTGGAGCGGGCTGCAGCCCTTCCTGCACTGCACCTTCACGCTGGAGCGCCTGAGCACCAGCACCTGTGAGCTGGCCTGCAAGATCTGGGTCTGGCAGGTGGAGGGAGACGGGCAGAGCTTCACCGTCAACTTCAACATCGCCAAGGTGAGGGCAGGACTGGGCCACTCCTTGGGGTGGCCATAGCATTGCCTCACATCCCCTTCCCTCCCTGCTCGTGCTCTCCCCTAGGACACAAGGTTTTCAGACTGGCTGGTCCCCGAAGAGGTGGGCACCCCGGCTTTGGTGGGCCCCAGTGCCTTCAAGATCCCCTTCCTCATCCGCCAAAAGATCATCAGCAGCCTGGACCCGCCGGGCACACGGGGAGCCGACTGGAGGACACTGGCACAAAAGCTCAACCTTGACAGGTAATGCAGACTGAGGACAGTGCTGGGGATGGGTGGTATGCTGGATGGGGGCAGGGGTTCTGGCCTCATCCTGCGTCTATGGATGGATGCTGGAATGCTGTGGGATCCCGGGAGACGGCTGCTGAGCAAGGTGAGGCTAGCACGGGGCTGATAAGGGGATGTGCAGCCATCCCTGTGCCCTGACATGTCCCTCTGTCCCCTTGCAGCCATCTCAGCTTCTTTGCCTCGAAGGCCAGCCCCACAGCCATGATCCTCAACTTGTGGGAAGCACGGCACTTCCCCAATGGCAACCTCTCCCAGCTGGCTGCTGCCGTGGCCGAGGTCGGCAAGCAGGACGGTGCCCTCTTCTCGGAGGCTGAGTGCTGAGCATGGCGAGTCCCAGGGGACCACCACCATGGGGCTAAGGGGGGCGGGGGCCCTGGCTGGCCCACCAGGCTCCTACTGCCCCACAGCGCACGAGGAGGGCTACCTAGCCCCCTTGGGAGGGCAGGATGCCCCTGCCCCATGGCAGTCAGGCCCCTCCAGCACTGTGGCGTCGGGACTCAGCCCAGCCCTGGGGGTCCCAGAGCCCCATGGTGGGGGACTGGGGGGGCACAGGGTGTGCGTCGTGCGTGCGGTGCCGTCGTGGTGTCTGCGTGTGGGGCCAGGCGGCCCCGGGCCCCGTGCCGTGTTGTGTAAAGCCCGTTTTTTTAATTCTGTATTAAGTGCATTCAAGTATTTACACTTGGCCTTATGTACATAGCGGTGCCGCGGGCGGGGGGTCTGCCGGACGTGAATGTAAATAAATTCGATATATATTGCTACATGGGGCTGTCCCCGGCCATGCGCTGCCCCACGCCCCTCATGATCCCCCCAGAAGCTGGAGATGCAGACCAAAGAGCTTTATTGGAATGGTGACTATTCCATGGCGTTGGCAGCGCGATCGGCCACAGCTGCTACGAGCGCGGCCCCTTTCCCTGAGCCATCCTCTGATAGCATGAAGGTCACATTACAATTGGGTGCCAGGTCCTTCAGTGTCGTCTGGAGATTGTTGGAAAAGCTAGGCAGGATGGAAGGGGAGCGTGAGGACTGATGCTCCCACCCTATACACACCATGCCTCCCACCACAGACCCCTTCATAGGGCAAGGATGGCCCATGGGTGCCTGCCACCCCTGGCCTCACTCACCATGGGTGCAGCTTGTACAAGGTGCCATCCACCCCAACAGTGACAGACAGTTGGTCCACGCCTCGGTTCTCCCGCATCTTCTCCACCACAGCAGCCAAGCCAGCAGCACAGAGCTGGGCCGCGCGCAGGGACACGGTCTGGCACACCTCCCGCATCAGCACGCAGTCCTCAAAGCTGGCATCGAGCTCCAGTTCGTTCAGGATGGCCCGGATCTGCCGCAGGGCCAGCCCATTGCTGTCCGGACCAATGCGCTGTTAGCAGCATCCCCATCCCCATCACTGTACCCATCACCCTGTCTGTGCCACATCGTGTAGCCTGGCTCCTTACCTGGTGTTCTGATACCCCCACCCTGGGTTCAGGGAACCCATAGGAACCCAACACTCACAGCTCGATGGTAGAGAGGAACTTGGTCTTGAAGATGTCCTTGGTCTGGAGTTTGGGGCAGGGTTTGCCTTGGAACAAGAGTTCTTTCTCTGTCATTACCAGCAGGATCTGACGCACGATCTCGCCCAGATACATGCCACTGATGAGCTTCTCAAACCTATCCAAGGCACAGCCTCAGCTAGGCACAGCCACCCACTCCCACCCCCTCTGCCCCAGGGCCCTCACCCACCTCTGCTTGCCCGGGTTGATGGTGGTTTCATCCACCACCTGGTCGAAGTGGGTGAAGAGATGATCTAGGCAGCCGTTGTCCCCAAAGGCCCCCCACTCCATGTTGATGCACATGCGGCCCTGGTCCCCCTCCACAGTGCCCACGTTCTTCATCTCCTCCATGTAACAGGCATTGGTCCCCGTCCCTGCAGGCCCCATGCTGGTGTCACCCCCATAGCAGGTCTAGTAGAGGCATGTGGCCATGCCACGGGGGGTAGAGGGGTGGTGAGGAGATGGGGAACCTCCTGGATGCAGAGGTGCTCCTCACCCACAATGAGGCCGATTTCACATTTGGGGTCATCATAACCACAGGCCATCATGGTTCCCACTGTGTCGTTGACCAGAGCCACCACCTGCATCCCTAAGTGCTGCCAAATAGGAGATGGAGACACATGGTCTAGTGGCATCCAGACACCTCCTGGGGCGGACAGTGCCTGAATGCAGGTCCCTCTACCCTGGGGACAGGGACAGGCCACCAGACATTCCCTACCCGTTTGCGCTTGGCAGCGTCCCGCAGCAGCTGGACAACGTCCTGTCCCACGCAGCCTGAGGCGCTGAAGCCTTTGGTCCAGGTCAGCAGCAATGCCTGCAACAGTGGCCAGATCAGGGGCCAGGGCAGCAGGACACATCCTGGGGTCCTTCCCACCATCCTGGTGCTGGAGCCACCCCCTCACCTTATCCAGGCCCACTTGCTGGCAGGGGAAAGAGAAGGTGAAGCCGAGAGGCAGCATTTGTGCCACCAGGTTCTGCTTTGTCTGGAAGTCTATGATGCAGTCGATGATGTGGTCGAAGAGCTGTGGATAGTGAGCATGGTCTAGGCTGGGGCAGTGCTGGGGGGCCTCTCCCAGCCCCATCATGGCCCCATGGAGAGCAAGTAGAGAGGCAATGCCCACGCCCTTGCCCCAGCCACTGGTCACAGGTCCTCAGCCTCACCTCCTCGCCACTGCCCTGCATGATGCCAACTGGGATGACGTAGATCTCGCTGGCCATGGTGATGCCATCCTCTGTTATGCGCACCACCAGCACACGGAAATTGGTTCCCCCCAGGTCCAAAGCCAGGAAGTCGCCTTTCTCTGCAGGGAGCCAGCACAGTGCATTAGCAGGGCCACAGCCTCCTCAGCACCCCATTGCCAGTGTCCCCGTCCCTTACCAGTGCCATCAGGTGTGTGAGTAACGTAGGTGGGCAGCATGCGGACAGAGGCACTGGGATTGGTCTCCTTACCCAGGCCCCGATCCATCTCCTCCCTCATCAATGCCTGGACTTTCACCAGGTCATCGCGGCTGAGCCGTAGCGGGGCCAGCACCTCATCCACCGCATGGCGCTGGGCTGCCAGGCGCAAAGCCACGGCTGTCACCATGGCCGCCCCCCGCCCAGAGCCATCTCTTGAGGCCAGGATGGTGGCCATGCACTCAGGGGCCAGTAGCCTTGACACACTCAGCAAGATCTCCTCAAACCTGCCCAGGATGAAGAGGATAGCATGGGCTGGGTGTGAGGCATCCCACTGGGGTAGCACCCCACTGGGAGCCCTGTGTTCCTCCTCACCTGGAGTAGCCTGCGAACAATTCTCCTTCCACCCCCACATTGACCATCAGCGACTCTAAATCCCGGGTCTGGCACATGTAGCTGAGGATGGCAGCCAGCCCAGTGGCGTGGAGTGTGGCAGCACGCCCCACCACTGCCCGGCAGATCTGCTGCATCCGGCCGCAATCCCGCTCGCTGGGCTGTAGCCCCAGCGCCTCCAGAATCCTCCTAACTTCAGTTATGCTGTCCTCGTTGCTGGAAGGCAGATCACAGCAGCAACCTGCAGGTTCACCAGCCCGCAGCCAGGAACACCCATCCATCACCCCCCATGCTCCCACCCAGCTCCCAGTCCTCAGACACTCACTTGACAATCTCCAGAAGATGCTGCGTTGTGAACACTCCCTTCTCCTTCAGGACAGCAGCATCGGTCCCAGTGAACATAGCTTTCTCAGCAGTCAGGGCAATCAGCACGTGCCTGACAATCTCCCCCAGGTACAGGGTGCCCACCATCTTCTCAAACCTGTGTGAGTTTGAGCCCACATGGGAGTCAGTCGTGCCTCCCTAGCAGCACCCCTTGGCCCTTTAAGAGCACCCAGGAGCATTGCAGGGGAATGAGTGCTCCTCTTGGTGGGGCCTGACATGCTCAGGGATAGATGGGGAGCCTGTCCTTTCTGGGGGAGAAATAGCACCTCTTTTCCCCAGGGTTGGAAGATTCCTCATCCACAGCTTGATCGTAGGGTGTGAAGAGGTCATTCAGGGTGCCATCATCCCCAAAGCAGCCCCACTCAGTGTTGACACACATCCGCCCGCTGGTCTCATCTGTTGTTTCCACCAGGTACGCCTCGGCCATGAAGCAACAGTTGGAGCCCTTGTCTGCAGGAGTGATGGGGCTGAGCACCAGCATGGCCCCCCAGCACCCACCACCCACTGTCATGGCATGTGCCATGCCCAGGTCTCACCTGCAACCATGGCGACCTCACAGGCTCTCCCCTCCATGCTGCAGGTCATCATGGTGCCCACGGTGTCATTCATCAGGGCAACAACTTCCACATGGCGGGACTGGCTAGGAGCAGCAGATTGAGAGGATTTCCTGCTCTTAAACCAACCGCCTCCCCCACTGGCCTCCCCCTCCTTATCCGGCCCAGCCTGCTTATCGATGGCTGCCTGCAGCAGCTCCACCACGTCCTTCCCCACCACGCCACTGCAGTTGAAGCCCTTGGACCAGGAGAGGAGTTCTGCCTGTGGAGAAAATGTGGCAGAGCCATTGACCTCTGGCACCAGGACAGTTCCTCTCCCCACTGTTGCTGTGCTGTGGTCACAGCCTGGGACAGGGCTCTCCCCCTCACCTTGTTCAGCTGCGTCTGCCGGCAGGTGAAGGGGAACACAAAGCCCAAGGGGAGGCATTGCTCAGAGTCGGTGTCAGAGCTGGTGGTCTCAGACAGGAACTGGGTCACACATTGTGCAATGAAGTCAAAGAGCTGTAAAGTCATGACTGGGGGTAAGGACTGCTGGCCTTGCTCAGTACCCAGGCTGTGAAAGGCAGCCTTGAGCTCCAACACCAGTGCCCTCCGTGATGCTGGGCAGCCCAGCACCAGCCACCCTTTGCCATGGCCTCCTCATACCGCTTCCCCCTCGCCCTGCGTGATGCCCTCTGGCAGGTCATAGATCTTGTACATCATTTGAGGGCTCAAGTTTCCATCTCCGTAGAGGGTCACCAACAGGGTCCGAACCTGGCTCTGGCACAGCTCCACCACCAGAAAGTTGCCTTTCTCTATGGGGAAACAGAGACAGTGTCAGGCAGAGGCCTTCCCTGTGGCAGATCTCTCAAAATCTGCTCCTAGCCCTGTCCCAGGGACTGTCATTGACCCATGCAGGAAGCTCCTGAGAGCCTGAGATTCTCAGAGGGGCCAAGGGAACAAGCTTCTGGTTACTGCCCCTGCACTGGGGAGTGGTAGAGAAGCTTATAGATCCCATAACTGATCCAAGAGTGGTTTATCCCTCCCCAGCATCCCCAGGGTCAACTCCAGTGAGGTGTGCAGGGCTGCCGGTAGCAGAACAGTTCATCCTCAGGCTGAGCTGCCTTACCAGTGCCATTGGGAGTGGAGCAGATGTAGGTGGGCAGCATCCGCACTTTGGCCTGTGCATGTGTCTGGCGGCTCAGCCCCTTGCACATGTCCTCTATCATGTGGCCCTTCATAACGTGCAGCCTCTCCAGCGGGATGCTGAGTGTTCGCAGGGCTCGTTGTATCTGGGGATGGTGCATTAGGGCAGAGGTGCAGAGACTAAGGGCAGGGAACTTACGACTGGAGCAGGGATGGGCCTTACCGGTGTGCTGTGGGAACTATCACGGCGTTGGTTCAGATTGCCCACTAACCTGCATGGAGGGAGGTGGCATGTCACCCACTGAGCTCTGGCCTGCAGGACAGGACAAATGCCTGTCCTTGCCCAGGCACACAGTGGGGCTGGGGGGCCTGTACCCAGCTCTACTCCCACCTGCTGTCTATGTCCATGGTCATTGAGGGGTCCATACTGTCGTCCTTGTGCAGTACCTTCACACTGCCTCTGCGGTCGTGGAGGAGGAGGCTCTGCCCCATCACGGTCATAGGGCCGAGCGTGGGGGCGGAGGAAGCAGAGGGTCCCCACGACCTGCAAGAGGCCAGAGGCTGATGTTTCTCCCCTGCAACAGCCTGAGGGATCCGGGGAACCTGTCGGCCCCTCCCCGGCCCCACAGCAGTCTCCGCAGGGCAGGAGCCGCTCACCGGCCCACGTACCGGCTGTCCTGCTCCTGCGCGCCCGGGCCTTGGTCTGCTCTGTCCGCCCCGCCGGGCCGGCCATTTTGGGATGTGGGCCGGGTGCTGCGACTGCCCATGGTGGCGAGGCAGGGGCCGGTGTTTGGGGCCGGTGTTTGGAGCCGGTGTGGGGCCGGGGCCGGTGGTGGCCGGGGCCGGTGTAGGGGCCGATGGTGGCCGGGGCCGGTGTAGGGGCCGGTGGTGGCCGGGGCGGTGTGCGAGGCCGGCGGTGGCTGCGGCCGGTGTGAGGGGCCGTTATGGGGCCGGCGCCCGTGCCGGCGCGAGCGGGGCCGTTGCCGGTGCCGTCCCCGTGGCAACAGCCGCGCCCCGGCCCGCCATTGGTCGGCCCGCTGCGAGCCGGCCCCGCCGCGGCCAATGGGCGGCGCCGCTCCGGGCCCCACCCGCGTGAGGGGCCACTCCCCGCTCCGCGCTCCCGGCCGGGCGGCAGCGCCGTTTAAAGCCCGGGTTTAATGAGCTCCGCACCAGCTCGTGCCATTAATTAGCCATGGGGTCGCCCTCCCCGGTTCCCTGTGAAGATGCTCTCGGGGAGCAGATCCCTCTAAGGCCCCTTGCGAGGCAGGCAAAGCCCCGCTGCCCCGGGGAGCGGGTGTACGGCCGAGCCAGCCGGGGACAGGGAAAGCACCAAGGACACGGGGACACCGCGGCCGTGGCTCCTCCGGTCCTTGCATCCGCTGACTGCGGCTGTCAGCTGGCACCAAGGTGCCCTCTGCCCCTCCCGGCTGGGAATGTCAGTGCTGTGCTGCTGCACAGAGCACAGGACACTGCAGCCCTCTGCCCCGAGCCCTCCCACCAACCCCAGCTCCAGGAGAGGCCCCTGGCACTGTGATTTGGGACCCACCGTCTGCTGCTTCTTCTCTCCTCCCTCCAGTGCCCTCCCATTCCCCAGAGAAAGCCAGCACAGCTCTGCCGTGGTGCTGCAGTTTCATAAAAACATACATAAATATATTTCCATTTCTGTAAGAGAGAGCAAAGCTGCACAGGCACCTATAAAACACACAGTCACTTCTCCACCCAGCGCTCCCAGCACAGGTTGTATAAAACATATAAAAGGGGCACAGGAGACAAAGGCTGCAGGTGAAGCAGGGGTACAGTGCCAAGAAGACCCTCGCTGGGGCACAGGGAGCGGCCGGGGGTCCCTGCAGCATTGAAGCCTCAGAACTTGTGCCTTCTCCGGCGGCGGCCTCTGGGCCGTTGCTGGCTGCCTGCATGGAGAGCCGTGCACGGCTCCGAGTCCACCACGCCATCCATGGCTTCCAAGGAGATGCCAGGTTTCACAGGGGAGCCATGGAAAGGAAGGTGCTGAAAGGAGATGGGGCTGTCTGCTGACGGCTCCCCAACAGCGGCTGAGAGTGTGGGAGAGGACTGCTGGTCTCCTAATCCAGTGAGGGGAGTCCCCGTGTCAGCACCTGCAACAAAAGCACACATCAGCCCTCCTGTGAGCCACGGGTGCTGCCAAGAGCACCTCTCCCTCCTCTTCTCCTCCTATCCTTGGATCCATGGAGGGAAGCACTGGTGGGCAGACAGGCACAGCAGAAGCCTCCCACATCCCCCAGGAAGCTGGACATGTCTTGGGGCAATGGTTCAGAGTACACCCCCATTCCTGCAAGGGCTCTGGTGTGGGTCCAGTGGGCACTGGCAGGAATGTGTGCAGCCAGCTGGGGAATGCTGACAGCCAGCTGAGCCCACAGCTCCCTGCTCTGCTCAGAAAGAACAGACCCTTCCAAGGGGAATTTACTCTCCCAGAACAGCCCAGGCCAAGCCAGGACCAAAAGGTGAGAGCTGGGAAAAGCAGCCCCAACCCAGCCAGGCTGGAATAGAAAGTTATCCACCTTTGGATTTGCTCTCCGAGAGCTCCAGCATCCTGAGGAGTCCTCTCTCCTGCCTTCCAGTGTCCTGCCAAGGAGAGGAGAACAACCATCACAGCACTGACACGAGGGACCCTCTTAGCCAGGATGGTTCCCCCAGCCCTCAGGGTCAGGCTGGGCACAAGAGGGACTGCTGCCACCCGTGGGAAGGGCACTGCTCTGTGCCCAGCCCAACTGGTGCTCAAGCAGAGGCAGCAGAGAGCAGCTAATCAAGCAGAACCTGGTAAAGAGGGAGGCCAGGGTACAGGATGCCGCTCCCAAGCCCAGCCAGCAAGCACAGGGCTGTGATAAAAGGGGGCATCAGGGGCTCTGACACCACTGGAACACATCCCCCAGCACAGCATGTCCAAGGGCAGACTTGTCCCACTCTGTCCAAGGGTATTTGGTGCTTGGTGCTGGAGGGAAGGGCCTTCCTTCAGGGCACAGCCAGACAGGGAACACACTTGTGCCCTGTCTCTGCCCCTGGGAAGATGCAGCCATGCTGGTCGCACATGCTAGGGGAAGACCACTTGGCCTGGCTGCTTTGAGCCTCACTGGCCCAGCAAAGTCCCCTCTCCTGGCTGCTCTCTGCCCCCAGAACTGCTCTGGAAGGCACTGGCATCCTGGCTGTGGCATTGGTGCTGCAAATCACCCCAAAATGGGCCATTGCAGGAAACTGCAAGCCCAACTGTGCCATTAGGAAGCTTTGCAATGGCCCAGCCAATGCCCAGACTTCCCCAGTGAGCTGCCACTCCAGTAAAAGACAGGACCAGAGGTAACAGAGCCTTGCTGAGCCTTCCCAAAGAGCCCCCTGGCTTCAGCATCTTTCCCCTATGAAACACCTGTGCCTGCTTGCAGGATCCACACACCAGCCAGCTGTGGGGCACAGGGACCCAAAGAGCCCCCACAGAGCTGGTCACATGCAGGAGCAGCCATGCCCTGCAGTACTCTGAACCACACAGTGCTTGGCTGTATCCCAGCCAAAATCATCAACCAGAAATCTCATCATTTGCATCTGAATCCCCAAAGGGCTGAGGTCTGTGATGGATTTAAGGGATTATACAAAACTAAGACATCATGTTGCATCTTCATGCCGTGAATCACATTTCTGAGCACAGGCAAAGCTGCAGCACGAGGCTCTTGCCTGCAGGAGCCAGCAGGAAGGCCTGGAAGGACCCTCTGTGCTCCCCTGGGACTGCCACGAGCAGGAAAAAGCACAGTGGGGGCTAACACCTGGTGAGTGACTGTGAGCCAGCTGCCACCCACACTCCTGCCTCCCACCTCCTCTAGCAAGGCACATTCCCCACACCCAGCACACCTCCAGCACACTCACTCCCCCACAACTCTCCTGGGACACCGCTGCTCGCTCCCAGCACTGAGCAACTTCCCCTGCTCTGCCTCTAAAGCCTTCCCCGTGGGAATGGGCCTGTGGATATCCAGAGAGGTTTGTCATGCTGATGCTGGCCTCCCCTCCATCGACATTCAGCAGAGGAAGGCTGCAGGACTGAGGCTGTGCTG
The DNA here is from genome assembly GCF_023055355.1 of Agelaius tricolor. NCBI lineage: Eukaryota > Metazoa > Chordata > Aves > Passeriformes > Icteridae > Agelaius > Agelaius tricolor. Next base: position 15,484,468 of record NW_027269278.1, read on the forward strand.
GCTGGCAGCAGGACAACCCTGGCTGCCTGCCCACTGGAGAGGCTGCTGGCAGCTCTGCTGGATTAGCTCACCCCTGGGACAGCTCCATGCTCCCACAGACCGTCGTGGGAAGGAGGGCAATGAGTTCTCTGTCCACAGCAGCCCACAGGGACAGGCAATCCTACACCAGGTCAGCTCATCCCTGCCAGCCAGGGAACCAGCTCCTGCTGCCAGCCCAGCCCCAGACCCAGCACAAAGCAAAGGGGATGGTGTGCAGGGTGGCCCCTCACCTTGGCTCTTCGCAGCCTCCTGGTTCCCTGAGCTTGCCTAGCAGCCTGAAGGCAGCTGTCCACGTGCCTCTGATACTGCAGCAGTGGCACCAGTGACTTACAGAGGTAGCACTTCTCACACCTGCCAGGCAGCAAAGGACAGAGCACTGCATTAGGATTCACCCTGCACTGGGCTCCCAGACACCAGCAGTGACTCCTCTCCTCCAGGCCATGCTGTGGAGAAGATGTGTCACCAAATCCAGTCTCACCCAGTGGGGTCAGGCCAGCACCAATCTCAAAGACTGAGTGATTATCAGTTCTCCCTGCCTGCTCCTCTGTATCCTGCTGCTGCAGCAGCGGGACAGTAATCAAATCTGCTCATCTAACTATCTCAAACACCACTGATTTTTCCCCAGACATAAAGCACCCTGTCAAAATCTACAGAAATGAAGTGTAAGGGCTTTGCAAAGGGGAGTTAAATTCTGCCTGGAAAGCAAACCAAGTGTGTTAAATCAGAGAGACATTTTACCAGGGCTGGATGAACTTGTCTGACTAGTAAATCAAGCCTTTCTCTGCACTGTCTCCATTTTACATCATGCCATGCAGGGAGGGGAATTGCAGAGCACATGCTCCTGCTGGGGGGTTGGCTCAGCTTGTTTCTCAAACCCCCTCGTTTGGGTGGAAGATGCTCAGGCTCACGCAGGACAACTGAGTGTTCTTGGGAAGAAGATTATTCTGGGTGAAAGGAGATGAAGGTCAGGCATAGATTTACACAGCTAGACTCGCTTCCACACCAGCTCTCAGCAGGGACTGAACCCTGCAGAAGAGGACACTGGCTGCTCAGGAGGGAAGCTGCATTCAGGAATGGACTATCTCCAAGGAGAGACAAAGCCCCCAGGGACCAGCCCCAGCAACATTGTGTTCAGTTTGATAGTGGTACTTTCTGAGTGAAACACCCCAGGCTCTAAAATGCATATGGAGAGCCCCCATCGAGCAAAACTCTGCAGCACTTTTTCCCGTATTTTCTTTCCAGTCAGTGCTGATTACCCAGATAATGTGTCTAAACAGAAGCTGTCCTCTCTATAATTAGCCTAATTCCATTAGTGATGTTGCCATCCACTGTTTGTAACAGCAAAATTGCTTCCATAGCAGGGATTTTACTGTCAGATCCTCTCTTATGATGCTTTGTGTGGGTGGCAGGAGGAGGGGCTGCATGGAGAGAGATTAAACAAAGCCACTGCTATTCTGAAAGTCTAATTTAATTAAGAATATCACTACAGGTGCCATGTTGACAGCCTCCATGTCCTGGCCTCTTCTTTTCGTGGGGTTACCAAGCCAAAACCTCCCATCAGAAACTGGCTGAGTTAGCACCATTTTAGCTACAGCTCCCCCCCAGCAGCCATGTGCCCCTGACCCGTCATGGATTGGGCTGAAAGGAAATCAGTGCAAAAATAAACAATCTGAGAACAGCAAATTCCTCTTCCTTCAGTTTAAATATAGCCAGTACTGCAACAAGAGGCACTGAGGAAAAGCAATTTCTTAGGGAAACACTGTTATAAGGCCAACGACCAGCATATGTACAGGAATAAAGACATCCATAGTCAAGCTAGTACTGAAGCACTGAAATAATCTTGGAGGAGCAGGCATACCTACTTACTTGTCAATGTCTGAGGATGGTGGGCTGCTTTTACCACTGGCAGCTTTATTTCTTGCCTCTCTCTGACGCCGGGTGAGCACTGGAGGAAAAACAGAAAGGGTTAACAAAAAGGGTTACTACCAAACCATCCCGACATCATGCTCAAATGCACCAAGTTTCCATCACTTCCACTCAAAGCTGCAGCAGAAGTGATGGTAGAGGTGAAGAAGCAGTGGACTGGGACAAGCAGGGTTTTCTTTCCTGCAGAAGAGGTTGCTGGACAAGTGTCCTTTTTTCCTGGGGGGATACTGAAAAATTTACCTTTCCCAGACTGGGGAGCCAGCTGACCACTTCATACCTAATTTGCCAGAAACAGCTGGATTGACAGTCTGTAGTTTACAGGAATTTCAGAGCTGATGACAGCAGTGTGATAGCCTGAGAGCAGCGTTACCCAGCTGCTCTGGCAGCACAGCCCAGCTCCCTGCCAAGCCAGGCTCCCGTGCCTGCTGCAGGATGGGACAGTGCCAGCTGTGGGCCCAGGGGAATGCAGAGCTGAGGCAAGGGCTCTGCAGAGGCACCAGACCTTTGATAGAGAGCCTGGCTGGGAAGGGACACAGCTCACACTGGAAAGGGAAGTGACAACAATTAGCCCACACTCATCACTTTCCCACTGCCCATGTGAACCATGGTGGTGCTGTGCACAGACAGCCCTGGCAGTCCCCTGGATGAAGATCTCCAGCAGGAGCAGTGCTGCTCTCCAGAAGCTCCAACACATGGGTAACCAGTGAGATCCCAGCTGAGCAGCTGGTGATGGGCCCAACCATTTCTGTTCCCCCAACAAGCCCCAGCAGCCTTTCCCAACTGGCTCTGCAGGCATCTGCAGGGAGCACGTTGGAGTGTTGTCCCTTTCAGTTGAATTCCTCTCAGCGTATTCCTGTTGACATACCACCAGCAAAGATCCTCAGGGAACATTTCAGATAGCTTAGCTTGCTTCACCAGGGACGTTCAAGACTCCAGCTCCAAAACAGATGTCACAGTGAGCGCTCTCAGGCATGCTGGCTAAGGGGACAATGCTGGGAGCTGTTTTATGGCTTGGTGATGCTGCTTCCCATACTCAAGAGGACCAAAATCTGACTCCAAGGTATAGACACAACAAACCTGTTATTGTTAGCACGTCATCTGTGATAAAGAAAGCGAAGCACAAAATTCTGTGCGGAACAAAGAGAATTCTCCCGAGTTTTAGCAAAACCCCATTTCTAGAATGTTGGGCAACCCCAATATCTATCCACAATGCAACAAAGCCTTTCCTTCAGCAGCAATCACCGATCTGCAGCTACAACCAGCAATGCACTGTGAAGTGCTCAGAGCTGTTGGGGCTGATGGGAGACAACCACGCTGAAGAAACAAGCTCAAGGCTTCCTGAGATGTGGGTATTGTCTCCTAGGCGATGACTGATACCAACAGCTCATCACTCACAGGAACTAAAGCAAACGCCTCTCTTCAATATAGCCTGGCCCAGATTTGAAGTGGCAGCCTGACTAGGATGACTGGTAACAATGGCCACCCCCCAGGCCATCCAGCCTCCCAAGAAGCCAACCAACACGTGTGTTTGACAGCGTGGTGAGAACTGCTCTCCAAGTCAGCGTGTGCTCGTTAATATTCTTTAACAAGCCTTGTGCACCAGCTCAGGTGTTAATCACTTCTATTTTCTTCCAAAAGCAGTGAACACATCTGGCATAATGGGCCCATTAGAGATGTCTGGGACTAGCTCTGCAGCTGCCCAGGAGGAGACCCTCAGCTGCAATGCTGGAAGAAGCAGCAGAGGAGAGAGAACAGGGCCAGCTGGTGGAACAACCCCTGCCCCCAAGAAGAGGGTTCAGAACACAGGAAAATACTTGCCACAGGCAAAATCCCCACCACAGAGCAGTATTGACTGCTTGTGTGACAAGAGCCTTGTAACTCTCCCAGATGCAATGCTCTTTGCTGGGTCAGGCATATTCTGTGGCCCAAGAACAACCTTTTCCCTCGCTTGGCAATAATTCTGGTTGACAAGTCATTCTTGGCCTGTTTGGCTCCAGCATTCACCTTGGGGAAGAGCAGCAAACCCTGCCCAGTATGGCCTTGCTATCAGCACACTCAGCCTGGGCACCTCCTGGGGCTGCCAGGTCTGGCTGGCATGTGGAGCAGCAAGGTCAGAGCCCCTGAGCTCCTCACCTTCCTGCTCAGCCCACCTGCAGTCTGATCCACCAGCTCCCTGTGCTCACTGCCAGCTGTGCCACTTCCCTGCAGGATCCATCAGTGTCTGGCTCATGGCATCTTGTCCCTTCTCAGAAGCCACACAGTTTTCCTCTGCACCCATTTCATTACTCTTTCTGCTGTATCAGTGCCATTTCTACTGATGTGAAGAGCTTTTTAACAGCACCAGTGCTGCTGCTGAAGACTGACAGCCGTGTCAAGACTGCATTTGAGCCTTTGGGAGGAAGGGATATACCAAATCCTCATTTTCCTGGGCTCGCTTGGGAACTGAGAATGCTGGATGGGTGTAGATGGAGGGTGAGAGACATTGAGTATGTCACAAAGCCCAGGAGTATTTGCTGTACTCAGCTGCAGCCAAGACTCCCTTCCAGACTGAGACCAGTGGATCCCTGCACTGGCAGCAGCAGTGGGAGACAGATGTGGTGACTCCAGCAGAGCCCTCTCACACAAGTGAGCCCCTTCAGTTGAGTGCATGAAGAAAGAGGGAGCTGGCACAGAAATTCCACAGCTCCATTCATTCACTTGGAATTAACAGCAGTCACTGAGCTGGAAACCCAGGGCCTCAGCCCTCCCCAGCCTGGTACAGCATCAGGCTCTTCTTTTTATTTACTCAGATCACAGGAAAGTGGAAATTCATGATAAGATTTTCATGCTGCCCAGGTACGTGGTGGTCTGGGCATCCAGCCAGGTTGACCATGTACGTAGGGGAAGCAACTGTAGCTCATCTTGCCCAGCTGCTCATTTGAAAACCTGCCCTTAGATATCAGCCAGACTGAGCTGGCCTCCTGAGACCTAAGACTGAGACACTTTGGTGCATGATTATAAGAAGGAAGAAGAGAAGTAAAATGAGCAAGACCCCATCCTTTTGTAGTATTAAAATGAAAACCACTGACAGCTATAGTTTGCAGGACCGCAATTCCAGAGACATCAGGAGTAAGTCTAATTAATAAATCTGAAGACAGACTAAGAACCCCTGATCCAGAGCACCAAAGGAAAACTGAAGCCATTTTTTCTTAACAGATCAGGGCACGGCTTAGAGGGCAGAGCTTTGACTTCCTCTCACACAAGGCTGTTGCTGTGCTCCTGAGGAAGTCAGCAGCCAGCCAAGAGCACACAGTGCAGCAGCAGTAGAGAACAGCCTCTGGACCCACACAGGAGCTGGCATTTGCTTCAGAAGACAATTCTCTCACATCTTTTTTCTCCCCATGCATTAGCTTTACCTGTGGATGTTGTGCTAGTGGTGGATGCCAAGGTAACAGCCCTGGAAACAGAGTCCTTTTGTACCTGCACAGCTGTGCCAGGCTACTGTCTGGCCTCTGCTCAGAGCTGAACATCATCTCTGCCTATTCAACCCAAATCCCACAGACTGGCCCAGCACCTGAGAGCCCTCTGGGTGCATTTGCCTTCCAACAGCTGTTGGAAACTGGCCTGAGGTGCCCCACGAGCCAGAGCCCCACAGGCAGGCAGGATTCTGCCCAAGCCTGGGAAGCCCATGGTACTGCAAAGAGTCTGGGTGCAAAGAACACAGGTGTCTTAGACTGTTATGGCTAATAGAGCCTGGTCTCTACAGGGAAAATACTAGAATAACTGGCAATAGAAAACTCAAATTACTGTGATTTTGTCCCAGACCCATTGCTCTGCTTACAGCCATTATTACAGAGCAAAATTCCTTTTATTCCAGGCTGGTTTCCTTACAGGAGGATTGTTCTGAACAAGCCAGAACAGCAGAGTAGCAATTCCAAAATAACTACCCTTACAAACATCCCCAAGGAGACCAGCCTGGAAGCAGAATGGAGAGGCCAGCCTTGAGCTCTGTCCTGCTGAAAGCCAACGCCAAAGAAAAGAACAAATTCCCTTGCACTGCCAAAGACTTCAAAGCCTTTTCCTGATCACAGTCGGGATTCCCCAGGATCAATGGATACACTCACAGTCCAGCCACACCAGGGACCAGAATACCACAAGGCCAAAGACATTCCTGCTAAAAGGCACACTAGAAATTCTGCTCCATTTTGTAACACAAATAGGACCTTTATCAGTCTCGAGGATGGGAGAGGAACTATGATAATTTGTGATTTGCCTGAGCCAAATGCTTTGCATCAGTAGCTGGGCTGTGCCTGCAGAGAGAGAACCTTCCACCAAAATTAAGCACCAGCCTGTATCAGCCTTTACTCTGGCTCCTGTTATCTTGACAGGACCCATGTCACATCCCAAAAGATTTAGCATAGCAGGAACCTTTTATTTTAAAACTACATCAACTCTGCATTAAGATTACATGGTGAAACTTCCTCCTGCTAGAGGAATGCAGAAGTTACAGTTCTTGTTCTAGCTATGATTTGCTCAAACATCATAGATTTAGGCTGCATTTAGCAAGCCAGTATGTAACTGAAAATTATATATTCACAGCCTGAAAAGTTAATCTTATTACAAGCTACTACTTTGATATTACCTGACATTGTGCTAACACAGATTTTACATTTCAAGCAGCAGCTAAAACATAACTTACTGAATATGTTGATAACCAACTAGTGTATTTGTTCACTTAAGCTCTACAAAGGTTGGCTATGGAAAACTGATATGAAAAAGAATAAAAAGAGGATTAATATGGGCGTTCTGACTGTGCTTCTATGCCTCTCTCTTCACATGAAGGAGAAAAATCCACACCCCTAGACTGATAGTTATCATTTTGCAATTTTAGTGAAACAAGAGGGAAACTTTTCTGCAGTCTCTGCCACCCAAACAGGCCATTTTTGCACATACAAATGTCAGACTTCATGCAGAGCACAGGCCGTTCCTGTAGTAGTACAGAACATTCTCCCCTCTCAACAGCCCTGAAGGACAACTGCCCACATGGCTCAAGCCTTCCATTTTCTTTCACTGCCACATTCTCTGCAGGTCCTCAACAAAGCACACAATAGACAAATCTTACAAGTACTGCTTGAAGCATCCAGGACTAGATCCTGGGGTAACATTCAGGAGCTGATAATGTGGTGAATTATTGTGTGAAGTCAATCAGAAATGATATCTCTGTGCAGGAGGTGCTGGAAATACCAGAGCTTCCAATAACGCTCTCTGGGGCAGCGTGGAGATGGAACAAGGCAGAATGAACAAACCTCCCAATACTCCAAATATCCTGAGAGAGACAAGACTGCAGCACCTGCCTGCCAAGTAACAACAGGGAAGGGGGGCGAGCACGAGGAGCAAACACATGGAAGCAGCACTTGGCAGACCTGGAGTGTCCTGGGCAGGCTGCGGTCCCGCCGCGCCGTCGCAGTACATGGCGTGCACCTCGATCTCCTCAGCTGGGAAGCTGTGGTCACACAGAGGGCACGACACACAGGCAGCAGCTGCAGGACTGCACTCAGACACAGTCCTGCCAGCATCTTCAACCCCACCAACCTAAGGAAGAAGAAGAAAAATTAGCCAGACAGCACTGTTTCTTTTACTTTGCTTAGGTGCAGAGCTCCATGCTGTCTGGTAGCTACTCACCTTCACACAGACTCAGATTTTCTTTATAAGTTTTACTCTTCCTTCATCACATAGTGCTCAGAAATAACACCACTGGCTAAATGAACTACACTGCACTAATAACTAATTTTTCTTGCAAAGGCAACATGTCCTTCTGAATCATGGTGAAACTCCCTGCACAGTCATGCACACCGTTTAAGGCAAACATCACCTGCACTAAAGTGGAAAAACGGCAAAGCTTCCATTAATCAGGAAATCTCAGAAGCGAAACTGATGGAAAATTCATGGGGCAAAGCAAGAGTTCAACACCTGACTTGTGCTCATCAGTTTCTGGACATGATCCATGCTACACAGGCAGCATTGTCTGGGAACACAGCTCCCCCAGGATGAAAGGAGGCTGCTGTGGTGTTAGGAGCCCTGGAGAGATCACTTGAAGCTCCTCCTTTATAGAGGAGGTGACTGGAGCAGTCATGAGAGGGGACACCGATCAAGGAGAGAGGGAATACCATTAAAAACCTGTGTCACACAAAATTACTAGCAGAGGCTTTTCGCCAGGCAGAATGTCACAGCTCGTGTACGTTCTCGGGGTGCCACTACCACTTATGGACACTCTCTTTCTGCATTGGTCACACAGCTGCAAAGGTGCTCCACTACCAACCCCCAGAGAGCCAGCCTGCTCCCTACACCTCTGACATTCCCAAATGCAGCAGACTGCAGCCATCTCACTCAGAACTGCATCTCTGCCTAGTCAGGCTTGCTGTAAGATTTTACCACATTTAAGAAAAAAACCTTCCCCTCCCCGCAATGATTAAGAAAAGCTATTTAAATATTAATCATGTAGAGAAACCTATAGAAAAATAATATGGGAGAGGTTTCTGTCCTTATAGCTAAGCAGTGACATGTGGACAGTGTGCAGCAAAACTGCTGTCTGCTTCCCTCCAACAGTATCATTTCAGGGAAGCAGTAATTGGGGTCAGCCAAGATGCTCCGTGCCACTGGAGCGCTTTGCTGTATTACTCGGTTTATTACTTCCTTTCCCAAATGAAGATCTGATCCTGATTTTTATGTCCTAAAGGGAAGGAGGTGCTTTGTTGACTCAGAGGACCTATGACAAAAATTGCAGGACTGGGACTCAAACTGAGATTCTGACTCTCAAAACGCATTTCTCCCCAACACCAGCTGAAAGGCTACAACGGCAAGCCCCAGGAACATCCCTCATTCCCAGGGAGGCTCTCTGCCCTAAATTTCTGCAGAGGAGTTGCCACAAGAGTTCCTCCAGCCAAACACAGGCTGCTGAAGTACATCACTTAACAGCATTAACACTCGTACCCCTCTCTCACATCTCAGTGTCATTACATCTTGTGAAGTCCTCACTGTGGGGCATCACACTCAAGAGCCATAAAACACAAGATGTGTCAAATATGAATGATCAGATCAAACCTGTGCTACACAGACAACACACATAAAAAATATGATGGGAAAAGCAGCAGGCACTGCTCCTTCTAGCTGCCTTTTTTAAAGCAATCTTAGGAGATCACCAATTCTGCACACCCTGCCCGCCTACATTCAGCGGTAAATTACTAATTTTAAATGGAAATGCAACATTCTGTAACAAAAGACTGCTTGTACAAAACCTTGCTGTAACAGTCTGGAAAACCTCAACTGCAGAACCAATCACCCCTGTCAGAGCCAGAGACAGTTGCCTCTGCTTTTTAGCAGAGGAAATTGCCTACAAGACATAGTACTTGCAGCCAAGAGCCAGCCAAGAGCAATGCTAGAGGCTGAGCTCAACAAGACTCCTGTGTCCTGGCTCAGCATCTGCTAGGAAGAAGTCAGTCCCAGTGCTCTCTGCTTGGCTCCTGCAAACCACTGATGCCATGGTAGCTGTTTCTGCTGTTTTCCTGGAGGGCTGCAGGCTCTGGTCTGGGACCTGCTGCCAACCATAATGATGTCAAACAATCCCTAGGAACCTGCTCCCCACCACCTGGTGTTACCCAGGCAGATGTGTGAGACACAGGGCACCCTCTGCAATGCACATGGGGACAGGGCAGTGCCCTGGCCACAGCCAAATGGGTCACAAATGTGCTTTGGTGGCCAGCTCAGGACTGCCTCTCTCCTTGCTGCAGTCCCTAATTGGCTGAGCAGTGCTTGGAGATACCTGCAGAATGAAAGGCACACGAGAGCAGAAGATGGTTTATTAAGAGGCCTGTGAGAATGAGACATTGGAACTGCAGACGTGCTGTACAAGCTGCAAACTCCCAGAATGAGCTTTCCACAAATGAATCCTCTTGTCAAGAGCTGTATGATTCTGTATTCATGTACCCTGCACCAGAGGAGTACTTGGCAACCCCTTTGATATCGCTCTCTAAATTAATAGACAAAGGGAGTTTTATCAGAAGCAGGAACTGAAGTCAGATGTTGGTACAGTGACAGCTGCAAAGCAATTGCTGTGCAGGTGTGACAACACAGGGAAAGGGGCTGCACACAGCAACATCTGCAGCAAGAGGTAAGAGGATAGCCCTGCCACTGACTTGCTATTAACTATTACTGCACAAAACTCAAGATTGCCAGACTCAGGACACTCTGCTTGGCCTGAAAACCCCCACCAGCCCTCAACACTTCAAGCACATCTTTATACCAGTCTGATCTCTGGGTTAAGCTCTCCTCTTAGCCTCTTGGATATAGTCTGTGGAGAGCAAACTGGAGTTCAGAGCACTGTAACAGGGAAAAGCAGATGACAGCACAAGTGACTGAGGTTTACTTGGACTCCCCTCAGAGCTCCTGGGGTCCCTCTGCATTGCTGAGCATCACAGCTTGTGCCCCTGAGCATGGGCAAGCAAGAGCACTGCCACCCACACTGATGGCATCCTCCAGCTCAGCAGCACTGGGATATAAAAGAACGGGCTGGAATTGATAACAGCTCTCCAGCTATAGGACTGAAAGGCTTCAGAAGCAGCTGCAGGCAGTCCCCAGCCAAAAGGGACTGGAGATATGAAGCAGTAGAGAAAAGCAAAGAGGGAACTGTGTGTGAGGATCCAAACAGAAGTCCAAGCTTCCAGCTACCCAAAGGGAAATGCCAGCACAGCTCAGCTGAAATAAGGTCTAAAAGGTAGGATTGGAAACAGGACCCTTCAATTTCAAGCTCTTTTACCTGCATAGGTGCACCTCTGCTGTCTGAACAGAGCTCTTCTCTCTCCTCAACAGCTTCCAGTGGGCTTGGCTGTGTCTCTGCAGAAAAACACCTCCATGAGCAAAGGTTTGCAGCCCCCAACTATCTCTTCACTTGTTGATGTAGCTTAGTCCTTAACGCTTTTTAAGAGTTTTCACAGTTTCAAGACATTCTTAAGACTTGCCACAAATGTTATCAGACAAAGTGCAACAACACAGCCAGATGAGGGGTTAAAGTCACAGCATGGTAGTGTGAGGATAAAGGCACTGCAGCTGTGCAGCTTCATGGGGAGTGAGATTAGACACAGGGAAAGTGTGTGGGACACTTGCTGGGACGGAGACAAAGCAAGAATAGAGCTGCTTTCACATCAAGACAAGCAGAGCTCCCATTCCATGCTCTGTCTCACAGTCACACCTTCTTTAGACCTCCACATCTTTGTTAGCAACAAAATATGCCTCCAAGCACCACCATGACCTATCCTGCTACAGCTGCTCATGAACAGGAGCAGCCTCTTCATTATTTTTCTCCCTTAAAACCCTGGACCAGAAAATCTCAAACATGGTAGGAGAGACCAAGGAAGAAAAACTCCTTAGTCCCAAACATGTTTAATTAATGTAAGACAAAAATTATTTCAGCTCTCACGCTTTGCACATTATCTTCACACTGAGAAATCTGAAAATTTGATTGCATTGCAGAGACACTTTATTTTGAGAGATCCCTCCATATCCAATGCACATCCAGGTGTCTGTTCAGCAAGTCTCCAGCAATCCCTGTCACAGAACTGCCTTAGAGGAAATGGGTCCAAAACTAGGAGCTCAAACTAAATTACCTGAATAATTTTAGCCTTGAAAAATGGAGAGGGGAAAGAAATCTCATTTTGTTGAAATAACTTGAAAATTCTCTTTTCTCTGAATTTCCTAAGTGTGTAACTTTTGGTACAAAATTCATAACAGTCTCAAGTGCCTCTTACCTGGGCAAACAGAGATCTCTTCTTCTGCAGAGTTTTCTGTGGCAGTATCTGGGTTCCTTTTACTGCCAAGTGGGGTCATTGTGGAGATGCTGTTCAAAACATAAATATAACATGAATCTCCAACCCAGTAGGAGTGAGGGCCACACCTGCCATTCTCACACAGTTCAGAACAGCAGATGATGCCATAATTTCCAAGTGGTCAATATTTGACAGCCAGAAATGACCAGGATAGCAGCAAAATATGGGTCTAAAATGCCATCCTAAGCAAAAGCCCCAGAGGGAACATTTTTTTCTACTAGAAAGGCAGAAAGGGTCATTATCTCTTGTCAAGGGAGTGAAAATACCTGCTCACAATTGTGGGACTCTCTGTGGGAGTTGTGCAGGTACCAGCACTGTGCCTCTTTCTGGCTGGGGAAGGAAATCCTCACAGAGGAAAGACAGACCTGCTTTATCCCACATTATCCTCTCCCTCCTCACACTGCTCATTTTCTCCCTGATCCCTGTGCTGCCAGAAGCAGCATGGATGTGACACAAGGCATTTTCCTGCTGCAAAGTCCTTACAGCATTAGTGTGGTGGTTCCTTGGAGCAGCACCCAGCACTGCTCCTCTCATTTTGACCTTCGGATTCCTCCTTTTTTATTTTTTTCCTCCCACCTCACTGCACAATCCTTTTTTTTTTTTGTTCTCCCACCTCACTGCACAGTGTCTTTCTGACACAGACAGGCATTGCTGAGTAAGTCTGGCACCCATGCTGACACACTCTGCGCCTTGCGTGGCTCTCTGATTAGTCTGATCAAGTATGCAAGAACACACTTTAAAAACATGAATCCCCGCACTGACAAACACAAGATTTATTAAGCTCAACCACAGGCCTTAGAGAAGAGAGAACAGCCACTGCTGATTTATGATAAATAACAAAATTCTGATAGGAAATCACAAGTGGCTTTTCTCTCTAAATAAAGCATCTCAAAGCATTTGTTATGAATCCAGGCTGAGCGTGTTTTACTCTGTGTCTAACATCAGGGCTCTCTTCAAAAGAACTCACACAAAACAACTTGCTATGACATTTATAAAATGGGCTAATCAATTTGAAGTCAAACCACATTTCTTGCTACACCAACTATCTCCTGGTAACAAAGCCTATAATCATTTATTAAAACCCCAATCTTCCATGCTCTGTACAAAGCGTGGAACAAGCGGGGAGAGCAGCCCACAGAAAGCAAAGCAATTTCTTCACAGGACTGGCACTTCCTGAACTGCTCCACTCCCTCCAGACAGCTCAGAACCATGTTTTCCTATTAAGTGCTGCTGAGGCCAGCCAGTTGGGGTGCCTGAGCCATACCCAAGAGAGGCCTGCGCTGGCAAATTACCAGGAGCCAGATGGCAACACTTAATGTGCACAAAACTGCAAAGAACTGCAGCCATTTCTTGCCTTGCTGATGTTCCAGCTGCTCGAGGAGGGGCCAACACATCCAGGTGCATCCCACCCCAAAGCAGGCAGCCAGGAGCTCCTGGGCAGCTTGGGGAGTGTCCCAGACTAACCCCACCAGCTCCACCAAAGAAAAAGAGGTCCCTGTCCTTCTATATGCTCCACAGCCGGGGCTCTCAGGCCCTAAGCAGGCGGGAGGCCAGCGCTGCAGAGCACACACCTCGCTGCCTTCCACGCAAGCTCAGAGCTCAGCTGTCACAGGCTCATCAGCCTCAGCCTCAGCAGCAGCTGCAGGTTCCTCCTGCTCCCCAAGGCAGGTTTTAAGCTTGTTAGAAAGGTGCAAGCAGGAAGGATTTTCATAGTCTGCATATTGATATTAACTGCTCAGGCCAAATGCTGTTAGATCAGAGGAAAGTTGGCAGTTTTGTTCCAAAGCAGGTTTAAATTATAAAACCCAACAAATTAAAAACATGACATTATCTGGCCTTTCTTGTAACTTGCTCCCTGAATCCTCTCCCATTTGTCCTTCTTCTCCATAGCCTTTGATGCGGAATTGCATCCCACAGGAAGGAGAGGGGAAAAAAAAGGAAAAGAGGAGTAGGCTTAAATCTGAAGAAAATCATGTTGACTTGCCCCACACCTGTCATCTGCTGAAGTGGCTTTTCTGGAGCACTGCACTCTATCTTTGGCTGATAGGCAGTGCCGTCTGGCTTCCTCCTCCCTGCTTTCCTCTTCAGCAGCAAGGCAAGAACATAAAAATACACACAGAAATCCAGTAAACCCTTCCCCGTGCTGCCTGCGCGTCTTCCCCGACAGACAAGTGATGGCATGGCTGTAACTCACCTCCAGCTCCCCATGGCTCTACTGCACCATGTCACAGGAGATCAGAGGGCAAGGAGCAACTCCTTCAACTTGTACAATAATGCACCTTGCACATCTTATAAAGTAACAACAGCAACTGATCCCTTCTCCTCAGCTATGCCCCTCCTCTCCCGTGCTGCTCCAAAGTCATCTATTTCCAGGGATACTTAACAGCAGGGACTGCAGCCAGCCTTTCCATCAAGCTGTGGGGGGACTGCACCCCAAAATACTCCAGGGAGAGTGAAAGAGCCCATATCACTAGAGAGAACCTGTGAGCCCCACACTCTGATCACCCTACTCACCTTTGCACAATTTGCATGGGTTCCCCATCTTCAGGCACATCCTCTGCAGGCAGTACCTGGGAGGGCTGGAAAGGGAAATTCTGGTGTTATATAAAACAATGTGCACAGCTGACTGGGGTCTGCTGGGTCATTGGGTTCTGTCCATGACATTGCAGCCAGTCTGCTGTATATTTTTATCTGAAAACTGCTCAGTATCCATCCGGAACGAGTCAGCTTTTTCTCTCCATCCCTGCTTTTGGCAATGCAATAAAGCCTGGCAGTACTTTTTGTTACCTTGCTGCCTAGACATGTTCCTGGACAGTCCGTGCCCATCCACTCCTCCCAACATTGCCATCATCTTCCATGCTCTCTGCCTGCTCTCAGCATCCACCTTAATGTATTTGTAAGCAGCAACCATAGCTTTTCTCCACCTCTACCTGTGCTGAGCTTGAAACAACCCAAAGTTTTTAGTGTCCCCTACACTCCCCCAAGTACCCTAGCAGCCCTCACCTACTCCACTTTAAAATTGATTTTCCTGAGCCAGAATGACCTGATCAACTGGTACAGCTGATGCCTGACCATGAGAAGCACTTCTCTGAAATTTCCTAGAGATAAAATCTGTTGCATTTTTCTTGCCTGGGAAATCAGCTGTCCCATCTAAGGAGGGGAACAGATTAACCTGCACAATCTACAGCTGGAAAATCTGTGTGCATTTTATCCCGTTTTTCATTTAACTCTACGACTCCACTTATTCTTTCCTTTAAAATTTGTTCAAAAGCCTCATGCACTGCTGAGGTCAGGCTAACATGCCAGTCATTACCCAGATCCCTTTCTTCTTCTGCAGTGTACACGCTACACTTGCCATCCTCTAATCAGGTGGAATTACAACGGTTTATTAGCAGTCCTTGCAGTCAGGCCTACAATTTCTCATGCTAGGTCTCAAAGAAACCCAAGGAGTTTTCCTCCCCCTTCCTTGAGTCTATCAAATGCTGTGAGCTTGATTTCTACCAAAAGGTTTCAACTTCTATCAGCTCCACTCCTGGATATACTTCCCCAGCAAGTTCCAAATCAAGGCCTCTCCTGTCAAATTTCCCTAACATGACTCCAACCCCCAAGTATCCCATTTTATCTACACTTTCTTTACTTCTTTACAGCCTAGCTCATCATTAACATAAAATACTACACCTCCTCTTTTATTTATCTTTGTCCCGAATTGTGCATTTCTTAACAACGCCTCTGCCCTGGTCACGAACACTCATCCATGTTTCTGTTTTCCCATGTACATCTGTTATAAAATATGGCACTAATTCAGGTCACCAGACTCTAAATCTCCAGAATTGGATCTTTTCCCTCTGAATCTTTTAAACACCAAGAGTTCCCTAACCTTATCTGAAAGGCTCTGAAAAAATTGATTCTATTAGCACTGAAGTTTGTTAGTGCAGGTTCAGAGGCTGTGAGATCTCCTGACAACCAGGATTTGCTCTGTGCAAACAACCCCTGGCTGTAGGAGGCAGTGGAAGGAGTTGACTGCTGCCAGGGTGGAAAGTCTGTGCCCATTGCAGGTGAGGGTTTCAGGGCAGGAGTACAGGCAGCCTTCCTCAAGCACATCGTTTGCACCTTCATTTCACACGTGGCATGAGGCCATGTCCTTTTTCAAGGACAGTTTTAAGTCCTCAAGGATGGTTTCTACACTCAGCACAGCCCAAGATCTCCCACCAGCCCCACCAGCAGAGCAGCCCTGATGGCACTGGGGGAGCCCCAGGGCAGCACAGGCAGCAAAGGGTCTCCAAGAGATGCAGCAAGGTGGAGACATGACAGCTCTGGGCCCCTCCTTTGTCACTGCCAGTGGAATTGTATTTGATAGAGGGAAAAAAAAATGGAGACAAGGCACAAGCAAACATCAAACATATTGATTTTGCAAGTAAATCACCTGCTCTGGCCTCAGTGTGCGACTGCACAGAGAGGCGAGAGAAAGGAGCTGCCTCTCATGCTGGGTGTGATAAAGCAGATGAAAAGGCATTTAGAAAATATTTTCTCTCGTGTAAATAAAAGACTGGCAAATTTTGGGCTAGGGTTGAAATTGTAAAATCTGCTCCCCCTCCTTTATTTTTTCACCTTGAAAATATCAGAAGCTCCCATGGTCAAGAGGAGTAGGTTACAAGTTACCACTCAGCACCACTAAAACCTCTTTTCTCCCCAAGAATTAATTAGGTATTAGCATTAAACAGATAATATTTTAAAAAATACCACACAATTTTCAGTACTGATTAAAAGTTCATGCCCTTCCCAGCTGCTGTAGCTTCCCAAGGGCTTTAGAGTACACATCCAAAGACCTCTAGTCACCCCAATCTTCCAGCATAATGACACCTTCATTTCCAGAGGAAAAGCTACAGAAAAAAAAGTGCAGTTTGCTTTAAGAACCTCTCAGGTCTTTTGTATCTATCCTAAGGAAATGAAAAAGGGCACAAGTCAGTTCCTTTCCTCTGCAGATCACCTCTAAGGCTTGCTTAAATCTCCATCTGCTAAACCCGAGCCAAAGCACTGTCATAAAAAGTCACATTTCAGCACAGGCTGCTCTGCTCTTTTTCTGCAACCAGAAAATGCAGACATGACGTTTTTCCTAAGTGTTCAATATTACAAGACAGAATATAAATATCACAAAACAAGTTAAGTATCTTTCTAACACCAGGGTAAATGATCAAATACACTTGAAAACAGGAACAACAGAGCCAAGGCTTCAGTCATAGAGAAGATAAAGTTATACAATGATCCGGGAGTGAAGTCATTATGAAAAATGAGGGTTGGAAAAGGCTGACACAAACCTAAAATACAGCAGTAATAAATACTTCATCTGACTAGCAATCTGTTTAAACTTAGCAGTGACAGAAAGCTGCCTTCCGCTCCAGCAGGAGAGCCCTGACAGAGACAGAGGCTGACACCTAGTGTCTAACACACCCGAGCCTGAGAGAAGGTGCCCAACACCAGGACAAGGACAGGAAGCACCACTGTGGTGAAAGATCACCAGGGCAGGCAGAAGATGCCTGTGACCACACAGAGACTCTCCCAGCCACGAGGGAGAAGAGCGCTTCCAAAAGTGAAGCACTTATGGATGCAGATAAGCATGGAGGAACAAACAAGAAAGGCTGTGCTGCAAGGACAAACCCACATCCCTGTCTGCAAAGAGAAACCAAGAGCTCCCCACACAGCCACAGGTTTACAAACCAGAGCTGGTAGTGGTCAGCATCACCTCTGTGTCCTCTGCCTTGGCACACTGCCAGGCTGCACCCTTCTGAGAAGGATCAGTTGGATGTGTCGCTCTCTGGAGCATTAATGATGACTGCCAGGCTGCTCAACGGCCCCTGTCTTGTGAGAGCTGGGTGTCAGCCTGTACATTCTCTCCTTCCCACAGTAACCTGTGTGGCTGGGGGAGGAAGTCCCTAAATTTAAGAGGGGCATTAAATAGCAGTGCCTGCTTTGCAGAAGGGACTGAACCATAAAAAGGACAGAAGGGCATGGCTGCTCAACCTCTGCTCAGTGACAAAGCTCTTACCTGGCAGTAGCTGGTGGTCGGTTCATCATCAGATGTGGAGTTCTTCTCTTCTTCCAGGCTGTGCCCTGGACTCTCTGCCTCCCTCCTCTTTGAAGGGTGGAGCCAGGTGATGTTTTCAGACTCTTGTCCCTCTGTGTCTCCATCTTCTGTACCATCAGCAACCCCATTCTCCCTGCCTATCTCTTCTCCTTTCCCAAGCTCATTGTGGCTCAAGGAAGGACTGGGCACAACCGGGTTACCAAACTCCTTCTTATGCAACAGCTGCCTCTGAGCCTGCTTCAGGCTCTTCTGGTAAACCTCCAGCTGACACAAGATGACTTTGGTGTACTGGTTGGGGTCCACCCCTTTGGGGCAGAAGGGGATGCCCCAGTAATAGTGCACTGTGTTTCTTGCCTCCTCCTGTTTGTGCTTCTCCTCCACAGTCAGCATGCAAAGATCTGGGATACTGCCAGACCCCTCATTCTGCTCTGCTTGCTCTGTGGAAACACAGCCCTTGGCAGTGTGCCCAGGCTGTGAGCTGTGTTTGGTACCTGCTCCTCCACCACTCCCCCTGGGGCTGGCACACTGTTCTGTGGTCCTGCTCTTCCAGAGTGGAGTGGCTGAGCTCCCAGCACCATCTTCTCCTGCAGAATGGCCAGTGCAGGGCAGGAGCTGCTCTTTTGGTTCATGGCCAGCTGCTTCAGAAGAGCTGGAGGGGCTGTTGAACAGTCTCCGAGGTGTGAGTCGCCAGGAGCCTCCTGAAGCCACCTTGCCAAAGGTGGGACTCAAAGACATGAAGTCCCCTCCCAGAGTGCTGGGTAACATGTTACTCGAATCACTTTTTGCTGGTGAGGAAGACTTTTCACTTGACCTTGTCACAGGCTGGCCCTTCCCCGGAGACACGATTATGCTGGATACTAGTGAGCTTTCAACGATTTCCTGGCTCAACCTCCTCAACACTACCAAGGGGCTCCGGGCGACATCCATCTGTCCATTCCCATCAGCTCTGGAGCTCTGTGAGTGGGAGCTGCAGTCAGAGGGAGGGGTGTCAGGGCAGAATGCCAGGCCTCCCAGGAGCTCAGAGCCTTCTTTCTCAGCAGGCTGGCTTTGGCCCTGTGAATCTAGTGCTTCCACTGACAGATGAGGAGATGCAGTCGACGAGTCTGAGGGCTGACAGCTCTGAAAAACAAAAGGTTCACTCTCCTACAGATGTATTCTCTATCAGCACAGCACAACCAAGGGCTCCCCCAGCACACTGGCAGCCATGCCATGGACTGCAGATCCCCCTATCCCAAATCAGAACTCGGTACCCCAAAATAGGGACAGCTGGGGTTAGACTTCATGTTCCTCTCACTAGGAACAGTACAAAGCAACTACTCTGCAGCTGCTGTCATTCCAGTTTGTGCTGGGAATATCTATGTCCCCCAGTAAAACTTTCTTTTGCAGCATGGTAAAGCAAGCACAGACAGCAACGTTGCTAAAGAACGCTGGTGAGCCTCTTCACAGAAGTGCACTTACACTAAGGCTCTCAGCAATGGCCTTCCTCAAGAGCTCCTCCTCTTCCTCTTCCTGACAGTTCACTTGTCTAGCCTCTTGCTCACTCATTTTCAGGGCCAGTGCAAATTGTTCCTCTTCAGTCATCTCTACAGCAGAAGAAACAGGATAATGTCAAGTCACAGCTGCAGGTGTATGTAAACACTCAGTGAATATCCAGCATGTAGGAAGAAATGGGTGAGAGCCCCACCTTCCCAGGAGGAATGCAGAGAAAATCATCTAAACCTCAGCTGTCCTGAAAAGGTGTCAACAAAACTGGAGCAGGCAACACTAAATGAGAAAGGTAACTCAGGTCAGGAACTTCACCTCAGGTTTCTACAGCAATCTAAGCTCCCATTCCCCGAGTATATTAACTGCAACATGACATTCTATTTGCCATCAAACAACACATACTGCAGCTGCAGAATGCATGTTCAAGGAGAGAGGAAAAGGACAGATTTTTGAAGTGTGCTCATTTTTGTATTGGCTAGGCTCAGCAGCAAAGCAGGGTAAACAACACATCTTTAAGAGACTTTTTTACTAACTGAGCAGTACAACTCACTGTCTTCTGACACAGATACCTGCAACACCACAGGAGACCTATCAAGAGAAAAAGAGCTACATGTTTTTCACCCCGAGCCTCAGGTGGAAAGCTCTGTGGAGGATAATGTTACTTGCTTGGTGGTATTATAGAGGATATTTCACATGCATACAACCCCCTTCTGCTCACATCACCACTCTACTGCATCACTAAGTCAGTCATGCATGGGAAACAGGTTTCCTACAGTTTTAACTGCTATTTCAGCAGAAAATTTATTCCTGAAATATTCCTCGCTCCAATCAAACCAAAAGTCTAGACTGGCTATGTAGAAACAAAGCAGTTAGTTACTTTGGAAAACACTTATTTACTGAGATTCAATCCAACACTTTCACTCTGCTTAAAATATACAATGCCTGCAGAATGGAGTGCAGCTTGAAAAACAACTCAACAGCACTCTCAGGAGCTGAAAAAATACATCTTCTCACTCGAAACAAATTGACAGATTTCCTTCAGAACCCGCTCCCTCCTCCAGGCAGAATCCTGCATGCGCCATCTCATGCATGAACCAAAGGCTCGCGCTCTCCGACGGCTACAACATCTTTAAGACATGCCACTTGAGCAGGGAGGCTGCCCAGGCACTAAACATGCCTTCACTGCAGCCAGCTCCAGAGACAGGCGTTGCCCTGGATAAAGCTGCATTCACAACTTGCAGGCTCCCATTTTCTATCCCATCCTCTCCCAGACACAGCAGTGCAGCTGTGCTCTGGCCATACTGCAGCCTGTCCACGACAGCACTGCTGCAAGCAGGAGCATCCACAGAGCACAGCTCTGCCCTTCCCCCAGCTCCTGGATGATGGCAGCCTCCTGCTCCCCCACCCAACCAGGATTCTGAAGCATTTTTGGACTGATTACCTTCAGATTCCTTTATGTGTCCTACTACAACAGCACTTAGCTTCAGATTGTTGGTTTGGGGTGGGGTGGGGGGTAATTCCTTTGAAAATTAAGAAAGGGGTTGAAGGGAAAGCAGACTGCAGCGCTTTCAGGGCTCGTGGGGATCTTTTGTCCTTGGACAAAGTCACTCAATGATGTTACAGCCAGGAGGGACCAGGGCAAAAAAAAAAAAAAAAACAACATTCTTTAATGGAAAGCACAGTCCAGTGTATGGAGAAAGCTCCCAGCCCCAAGAACAGCAGCATTAAGCAGCATATCACAGAGTCAATTAGGTTGGAAAACACCACTGAGATTGAGTCCAACCTTTGACCAACCACCACCGTCTCATCCAGACCATACCACTTAGTGCTACATACAGTCTTTTCTTTTCCCATAACACTAAACACCTTCCAAGCATTCAGAAAGTGTATGCTGATTTGTTTTCCTGCCTAAACCATCGCAGCAATCAGGCTAGATCCTGTAAACTCAGACATGTGCAGGAAAACTGGTGCACATGATCGGCACCCTGCAACACACGACTTTCCACGTGCTTCAACAGGGGCCTGAACATTTGCCAGTTCAGGCTATCAACATCCATGAAGCTTAATAAAAAGAAACATTTTTTGGCGAGTTACTGCTGTACATTTTGTTTTCTTCTCCCTCCCTGGCACAGCAATTTCCCCTCTGGGGACAGGGAATGTGCCAGACAAATGCTGCCTCTGGCAAAGAAACCAGTGACAAACAAGATGCACTTAGTGCACCGTTCCAGTTGAGTAGGTGCTCTGGAGATGGGGAAAACTCGAGTTTAAAATCCACCTGGCATTACTGTGGGGAGAGCAAAGAGCAGCTCTGCTCATGTCTTCCAGCAGACCTGATCTGCTTTAAGTGAAGCTGACAGTATTTCATGCTCCAGGACTGATCACTTCTCAGCACCATGTGTTTTATTAAACTTGATGCTGATTGCAGCCGTCATAATTTATGATGATTAGAAACCCAGAGTGCTGTGTTAGCCCCCCGACCACTGTGTGCAAACAGAGCTGGGGAGAGAGCTCAGAGCTTGTGGTGGGGGCTCCACAGATCCCAGGAGAAACGACCCCTCTCCATCTGGAGCGATGCTCAGCTCACACTCATCACTCGCCTGCCTTGCAGGAGCCCATTCCCGAGGGAAGCACCGGCATTGGGAATCTCACACTCCAAAATCCTCTCATCACAGGTCCATCCCAACGCGGCGGGAAATCCCAGCGCCTCTCTGGGGACCAGGGCATCCAAGAGATCCGCAGATGGGAAGGAGGGGTCAGAGAGAAACTGTTTTTAAGATACGGCAGCCCTAAACAAATTAAACCATTTCAGAGCCTTTTTAAATGCTAATACGGCAATTTGCAAAGCGATTTATGTTCCATTTTGACATTTGCAAAGTGAATTAGATGCAAAACCCCACTAGTTGTAGTTATAACACTTACTAATAAGAGATTTACTCAAAAATAACAGAAATGCGGGATCTCAGTATTTTTACATATCCGAAGTGCAATTACAGTAAAAACATTCAAATGTGCTTTAAAGCACTGACTTCCTCTGGAAAAAGAGAGAGACTTCTTTAGGTTTTGTATTTCCATTTATCCTGTCAGGATGAAACGTCACAGATATATTTTAGTTATGGCTCTAGGTTAAAATGAATAAAACCACAACAAAGCAAAAAAGGGAGGATACGCTTTATAACGAGTGCCTGCCAATATCCGAAATTTTCCAGTTTTGAGGAGAAAGAACTTGCTCTACCCAGAAGCACCCAATCTTTACAAAAGACCAATTTGCCTCGCAATTCAAAGAATTTATTTAAAGACACTGGGAAAAATAATTACTACTTCAAATCTTAATTTGCCTAAAAGCAAACACCAAAAGTCTAATTATAGCTTCCCACAAATGAGAACAGCCCCACCATCACACGTGCTTAAATAAGCCCCTGCTCTCCGACCGCGCGGCGCCAGGCACCCCCAAACTCAGATGAGCACACTAAGCAACAAAAAAGGCAGCTTGTGCCCCAGGAAAAGAAAAACTATTATTAATAATTTCAACATCTAGAAACACATCAGAGCTCCTCTGTTACACAATGTCTGGAGAGCTGGCCCTGTCTCCTGTGGATTTTCTGGAGCACGCTGAACACCTTTTGCACAGCACCAGCTCCTGAAACCCTACATGTTCAATGATGCAACGAGGACATCCAACTTCAGCAGATCCCTGCTCTTAGCACCATATGCTTGGTCACATTTTAGTGGCATCTCCAAGGGGGGGTTTCAGCTTTAATTTGGTGCTCTGTTTCCTTTGGGAGAAAAAGAAGAATGAGAAAAAGAACTCTTTTCCCATCTCTGACTTTGCTATCTTACTTGCTCAACACTGACACGCACAGTGGGTTGCAGCTCCCACAAAGAGCTGGGCTGTTCTGTGCTATGGCCTTAGGCCTCTATTAAAAACAATTTAATTCACACAAGCCCTGTGAGGACTGACAAGCCCAACTGCTGTTGCTTGCGGAGCACTGGTGTGCTCCATTTTGTTCAGTGATTGCTTTGGGTTTTGCAGGAGGCAGCATCTCTCCCATTCTAAAAAGTTCTGAATTTTATGTGCTGGACGGACCACTGCCTGCAGAGCACAGGAACACGAGTGGGGACCCTCTGGGGCCTGGCAGCTGTAACATGTGGGGCTGTACAGGGAGCAGAGGTATGGTGGCCATGCTCAGTGGGCCCTTCTGCCTGTACATCAGAATATGAGCAGGAACATCCCAGCCTTTAGCATCTGTTCACAGACTTATTGTTCATGAATGCATTTAATCCCTTATTAAAGCTGTTGATATTGATCCCTCCATAACCTCCTGTGACACAAACATCCAGGAGTTCACCCCATGCTGTGTGAAGAATTAGTGTCCTTCACCCATTTTAAACCCATCTATTTTTTGCTATTTCCACTGATACACCCCAGGAGCTGGTAAACAACAGCTCTGTGCTCACCTGAGGCATTACCTTCCCGATGGGAACTTTGATCCCACTGTTCTCTCCTAACAAAGCAGCCCTAAGCTTTCCAGACTCTCCTCACCAGGCAGCTGTTCTACCCCTCCATGACTTGTGCTGCCCTTCTCTGGATGCACCACTGTGTCCTTGCTATGCAGAGGCCAGAACTGCATACAGTGCTGTGACAAGGGTGCGCCAACACTTTATGTAACAGCAAAATTACATCAAGTAAATCCCTTAACACCCTTCCTTATGATGCCCAACGCTGCTGGTGCTCTGGCTGCCCCCACACTGTGAGCTGATGATTTCAGAGAACTGTCAGCTGCGACTCAGATCCTTCCTGAGCGGCAGCTGTCGGGTCAGAGCACTGTGATGTTTCAGGGACAGACAGGAGCAGAGGGGCCTGGACAGGGACACAGTTTGTGACTGACGGCGCTTTCACATCAGCCTCAGACAGCTTTGAACGCGGTGAGGTACCAACACCCTCGCACGCGTATTTTGGAAGTGCAAAATTTAGCCCTGTGAAGGGTCTTTTCTGCATCCCCAGCCATGTCACAGCCTTTCTGCAAGGGAAATAATCTCTAACACAAAGAGCAGAAGCTGCTCAGCACCAGACAACTTCCCCAGCCCCACAGTTGAGACGTACGTGCAATTTTTCTTTTAGCAGCAAACTTTGTTCCATCCAGCTGCTTTGTTCTCTTCTTTTGCAAGCCACTCTCTTCCTTTGACTCCTGCTGCAATGGAACAGAACATGGTGAGTGTATGCAATATGTAAGAAATACTACCAGCCCCCTCCCCCCAACTACTCAGACACAAACACTGGTTCAAGAACAAGCGTCTATTTGAGTGAAATTTGAATTTCAAACGTAATTCAAACACATTCTGTAACTATTAAAAGCTGTGTGATAAGCATAACGAGCAAAAAGAGTTACAGACTGACATAAACAGAGAAGTAGGAGAGACAATAGACTTCATGCCAGTCACCACCATGCACTGCACCTGCTACCCATGATTTTAGAGAGAATTTGTTTGGCCTTGCTAAAACATTGATATTTGTAAGCACTCAAAAGAGAAAAACAGAACCTTTTTATAACTGAGCATCACACACCTGCAAGCCAGGACTGTTTCCTGCCATGCAGCCTCTAGTACTATGCCCAGGCAATTTCAGGTGATCCAAACCAGAATCCCTGGCCATTTTCAGAGACCCACACTAATGCACCCCAAGGGCAGCAGGGCCAGCTGTATTTCTTCCTCATGCTATTCTCTCATTGTATTCATAGAATCAAAGAATGGTTTGAGTTGGAAGAGACTTAGAAGATCATCTCATTGCAACTCTGCCTTGGGCAAGGGCACCTTCCACGAGATCAGGGTGCTCAGAGTCCCATCCAACCTGGCCTTGAACACTCTGAGGGGCATCCACAGCTTCTTTGGCCAGTATTGCCCACAAGTATTCCATTTTTTGAGACTTGAATACTTGAGAAACTTGTTGTCTCAAGGCTCCCTGGAACAATACTCCCACGAACAACTTAAATGTGTGCTGCTTTAAGCACAAGGATTGCAGCACAAATGGGCACAGGCTTAAATAACACAAATTTCTGCAAGTTGCTGTCCTAACGGCTTAGGCAAGGGCACACACATTACCCAAGGCTGGCACTGGACCCCTTCCAATTTGTCTCTCTAAATCAGGTAGGATTAGAATCAAATCCAGTGTTTCAGGCAGAGACCCACACTTGGCCAGGATGGGCTTTGCACTGCTCCCTCTGCAGCTACATTGAGTTTTGCTGCCCAGGAGACACATGGGCCACATGCTTGTGCCTCATTCCACCTCCTGTGCCAAGAGAAGGGTTCGGGGGGGGCACATGGCTTGGGCTACTTTAACACAAACAGATATAGTGATTATTTTTGAGTGTCATCCATTTCTTTTGTCCTTTGCCCATGTTTCTGAACCTGTGAAGTCTTTCAGACTGCATCTGTGTGCTGAGTTTTGTTGAAGACATCTCTGGCTTTAGTGTTATCTGTAGATTTTATTAATCTATATACACCACTTGCTCCCTCTTACAGATCATTAATGAGGATGTTAAAAGACACACAGACCTAATATTGATCCTCTTGGCCTCAGCTTTACATCTCCCCCAGATGAGCCTCTCCTTTGTTCATCAGCAGCTCTTACTGACAGTCTTTTAGCAGCATTTCAATCCAGGAATGTTGCTATCTAGACCAAATTAAATTATTTATCTAACTAAGATTTTGCAAGACATACTATTAGGTGGTTTCCTGAAACCTTAATACATTACAGCTCTTACATGCCCTAATACCTACACCATTCCTCACTTCCACTGACTTAAGAATCACCTCACAACACAGCAGCAATCATGCTTGGCAAGCCCACACACACTCATGCTTGTGCCTAAGGGTTTTTTTCTGTGAGTGATTCCTTCTCTTCCCCACACAGACTGGCTTAGGTACCCCCTTTCCAAGAGCTGCCACTGTGTCTCCAAAAGGCTGCTTCACACCCAGAGTCTCTCTTCCTAAGAGATGGATCCCAAGCTCCTGCTCAGGAGGTGAAATCCTCTCTTTTCCAGGGTGCTGGTATGGTGCCCCTCCCCACAGTTTTCCATAAACCATGGGATCTCCCACCCCAAACTGCCCTGCCTTGGTCTGCAGCAGCAGCCCCATGCTGACCTCATGGGCTGCTCCCACCTGAGGGGATGGGGAACAGCCCATGGGATCACACCAGGATTGCACTAGGATTACATGCTGGAGGAGGTTCAGCAATAGCTCTCCTGCCCTCCCCCAAAACCCTGCCTAACAATGCTAAACCCAGCCCAGCGTAAAGCAGGGGCAATTTAATCCTAACAGGCTCTGTAAATCCCCAGCTCTTCTCTCTAG
The DNA here is from genome assembly GCF_023055355.1 of Agelaius tricolor. Classification (NCBI taxonomy): domain Eukaryota; kingdom Metazoa; phylum Chordata; class Aves; order Passeriformes; family Icteridae; genus Agelaius; species Agelaius tricolor. The sequence goes on from NW_027269278.1 coordinate 15,511,201, forward strand.
GCATCAATCTTCCCCTCATCACTCCCGCACTTGCTGGAAGGTCAACCCTGACACTCTCATCTGCAGCTCTCTTCCAGGGCACGGATGTGATTTATGAGCACACCAAACTTTCCATGGCAGGCTGGGAGTGCCTGCTCTGTGCACAGAGACACACTCACAACACACACCAGGGCACAACGTGGGGCTCCAACACCTCCAGGGCTTCTGAGGGGAGCAGAGCGCCGGATGTGCTGCCCGGATCCACTGCACAGCCAACTACGTGCCTCGGTTCCCCATGCTGGCCCTGAACAATCTCAACATTTACATCAGTGGCAGGAGCAAAATTATCGCAGGACACGTTGTAGGAACCTCATGCATTCGAGAAAGATGTTTAAATTGCTCAGCAGCGTTCTACTGAACAGCCACGGTACAGTGAACAGCTGAAGCAAATCCAATTAATCCTGATGGGCCAAAATATATACACACATCTCAATTCCAAGAATTCTTAAATCTTTTTTAGTTTTAAACTCAGAAAATAAAACATACCTTTTAATTAGGATTTATGGCTGTTTGTACCTCTGCTGGGAGAGAGCCCCACAGGCCCCAGAGTGCTCTGCATAAATGCAGGCAGGGATGGTAGAAACAGAAGGGGCCAAGAAAATTCAGAGAAGACAACAGGGCTTGCTCCTCCTGACCCAACCTTTTAATGCTCATCTATCTACAAGGATAATAGGAACTCAAGGGGCCTCTCTACCAACTGCCTTTCTAATAAGATCACTAGTCCAAAAATAATCTTAATCAATTAAAATATTCCCAAACTGCGGCCAATACTCTTAGTTACAAGGTCATCTCCAATACACATATCTTCCAAAGGAAACTAATTATTATAGTGGAGGTGAGGTAGGCACTGCACACCTCTGCTCAGTGCCAGCCAGGAGAGCACCCCTCCTCCTCTGTTGTCAATTCAAGGCATAACGGCCAGAAGGAACCCGAATTCTCTTCCTGTGTGTCAGGCTCTGCACTTTAATTTATGATGCTCTCTTATGAGCAATTTCACTGTCAGCATTGTACACAGATGAAGAAATAGACAGGTTTCCAAAGTCTTCCACACATTTAGTGGAAGGCAGCCACTATTATTCTTCCTTGTTTTCGTAACCTGCTTGGTTTCACCAGACAGCAGGAAATCAAATTCCCATTTTAAAAATGCTTTTGCACATACTTAAGAGAACCTGACTCTGCCAGCAGAAACAGATACAGCTCCACTCATTTCTAAAAGCCCATAAATGGAAGCCAGTAGCCAGCATCCCACATCCTGCTCCCTCAAATCCACATGATAAACCACAGAAATCAGCTTCTACTGACTCAGGGAAGAAAAGGCTACAGCAGAATGTCTCCACCCCTAACAGTGCAGACTGCAAAGTCAAAAGGTCTGGGTAATTTTACTGCTCAACAGCAGTTGGGACCATCTAACAATAGGGCACAGCCAAACAGCACACATCCTGCATGGGAAATATGCAGATGAAAACCAGACTAATTTATTTTTAAAAGCCAATTAGATGTTGGAATTACCATGTTTGGCTCTTGCCAAGGCTGCTGCTGAAATTAATATCACACCCTACTTTATTAGTCTCTGACTTCAGTTCAGAATCTGTTTCAGCTTTGCTCTTTCAGCTCATTAGAACAAACCTGCTGGAAGTGAAGATGAACAACAAGACACAACGGGGCTCATGCCAGGATATGCAGTTCCTGACAAAGGGAGAGAGGTCTCTGTAGGAAAAAGGACTTTTACTGGGCTGTGAGGAGCCTGGATTCAGATCAATCTGATTTTCAGCAAGTGAGCTCAGCAGAGTCATGAAGCCTCCTCCAGAACCAACTCACTCTTGCATTCTCCTCAGGGAGATGGAGGCACTGGGTCCCTTGGCAGCAGCAGAGCTCATGGAGACAGCAGGGCACTGCAGCAAACTCCCACGTGGCTCTGCTTCACTCCAATGGTCACTGGTGTGAGCTGGTGTCCTGGGATTAAGTTATTTTTATTCCTAGTAGCTGGTGCAGCACTGTTTTGGATTTAGTACAAGAATAATGTTGATGGCACACCAATGGTTTAGTTGGTGCCAAGCAGTGCTTGCTCTAAATCAAGGACTTTTCAGTTTCCTGTGCTCTGACAGTGAGCAGGTGCATAAGGAGGTGGGGGAAGTGGGCAAAGGGATATTCCACAGCACAGAACCTCATGCCCAGAGTATGAACAGGGGGGAATTGGCTGGGAGACACCGACTGCTGCTCAGGGACTGGATGGGCATTGGTCAGTGGGTGGTGAGCAACTGCATTGTGGCACTGGTTTCTCTTGGGTTTTACTCAGAGAATCGTGGAAAGGTTTGGGTTGGAAGGAATGTTAAAGATTATCTCATTCCAACCCTCCTGTCCTGCACACTTCCCACAAGACTGGGTTGCTCACTGCCTGGCCTTGAACACTGCCAGGGATGAGGCATCCACAGCCTCTCTGGGCATCCTGTTCTAGTGCTGCACAACCCTCACAGTAAAGAATTTCTTCCATGTATCTAACCTAAATTTCTCCCCTTTCAGTTTGAACCCATTCCTCCTTGTCCTATCACTACAGTTCCTGATGAAAAGCAGTTCCTCTCTCCCTTCTTTTCATTACAATTATTCTTGATATTATCATTAGGATTATTAATAGTATTATTATATTTTATCTTGTTTCAATTATTAAGCTGTTCTTATCTCAACCCACGAGATTTACTTTTTTCCCCAAGATTCTCTTCCTTGCCATGGGGTGGGAGTGAGCAAGCAACTGCCTGGTACTTAGCTGCTGGATGGGATTCAACTATGACAGGTGGGCACTGCCATCCTGGCTGTGACATTTCCAGTGCCATCCTCTCCACAGCAACATGTCCCTCAGCCATGCCTGGTCCTGAGGTGAGTGTCCACTGTCACAGATGATGGAAACAGGGCAGTGGCTGGGTATAAGCCAATGCCTAAACACACCTCCCTCTGCACCACAGCCAAAATCTGATCTGGAACACCAACACATGCTGCTGATTATCCCGACTGTGAGCATCTCCAAACACAGGAACACTCAGGCAAAGGGATGTTCCACACTGAAGGGAAGACAGGCCATGCAGAAATAGATGGCACCATCACCCTGGAGTCTTGTCATATGTTCCCTGAGGGCTGGCAGAGATGATGGATCTGGCAGAAAGAGCTTGTGAGACTTGATGCCAACTTTGTAAATGCAGGCAGGTACTCTCAAAGCTCCCAAAGGATCTATCCAGGCAAAAGACCCTTCCAAAAGGTCCCAGATCAGATCAGCAGCATGTGAGCATCAACTGCACTAAAGGCTGCAGATCAGTCTAACAGGTCAGCACAACTTTTGGGCTGTGCTCAGAGTTCATGCTTGGCCAGGCTCTGTGCTGAGGAACAATCATCTTGAAGACATGGCTTCAGGGATCAAACCAACAGCGCAATGCAAGCATGAGGTTCAGAAGACCAGGAATTGTCATGCTCAGAGAGAGCATTGTTGGGCACTACTTGAAATATTGTGTATTTGTGAATGAACATCCATCTTCTGGCACAGGCAACCAATTCCCAGTGGGATTAAACAGCCAAGGGAGAGGGAACCACTCTACTCATTTGGCATGTCTGCATTTTCAGAGACACAGTCTGCACAAAGAAGGTCATCTCCTCTGCCTTCAGAGAGACTGTTCTTATTTTGTCTGACCATTTCCAAAAAAAGAGAAGTGCTCCCCGAATCCAGGATTATATATAGCAGAGATCAGAAAGCCTCACGTCCAGAAAACTTTTTTCTGATGCAGCTCTGCAGATGCCACAGCATAGACATGAGCAAAGAAAGGGAACTTGGCAAAATAACATGGATGAGCTTGATAATCCAGCATGACTGAAAAATTCCTGGGAGAGGCAGTCTGCCAAAGATCATCAAAAGTGAGAAGCTGGAGGCTTTCCAGGTGCAGCTGCTACAAGATCTGCTGGTCTGGAAGCAGAACTAGGGACTTGTTCTATAGATACCTGCCAAGAGACTGCCAAGGAAGAAAGCCATCGAATCAATGATGCCCAAATTGTCCTTGTAGCTTTTGATTCATAAGGAACCATGTCCTAACAGATGCAAGATTAATTGAGAATATATTGTTCTCTAAAATTGCTATTGATCTGAGCTTCCCACACCTCTTTTTGAACACACAACAAGGTCTTACCAGTGCAAGAACAACAGTTACAACGTCCAAAATTGAAATTCAACTTGATGTACACAGAAGAGCCGAGACAGTTACAGAACGCAGTTATTTTTTTGAGATCCCAAGTAAATCAGTTTTGCGTTTGATTTTGCAGAAAACAACACGACAAGAGACTGTGGCACTGGATCAGGAAGCTGATGACTCACAGAAAGAGACTGAACTGAATAAATCCACTCATTCAACTGACTGAACTGTTGTCACTTAAACAGAACCTAATTGGCTCTTTAACGGCCTCTCTGAGCATATCCTTTTCTGTAATATGACCGATTATGCCATCAGAATTTATTGTTTATAGACAAACTTAGAGAACAGTGAAGGAGCCTAACCTTTTTATAGATGTGTTTTAAGAGACGTTTGTTTCCTCTTTTTCAGATACGCGCACATTGAGATGAATAATTGCAGACAATAACAGGTCCTGATCTTTTATGTACTGCAGCAGCTCTTATAGCTGCTGATTTCTTTTTTCCTTATAGGTTTCACAATAAAGGCCAGTGATGCAGCAGACATCTGAAGTTAACTTAGCATATTGCAGAGCTAAGGGTTTAACCCCACTGAACTATTACTGCCATATGTTCCATTTCTTTCAGGGAATTTCCCAATGGGAAAGAACTCAGACAATGTGAAGAAAAAACATCCAATATCGTTTGCCCTACAGCTTCTTACTGTTTATTTCTAGTGATTTTCCCCTCCTCACATGATAATCGCCTTATTGGAGAGCAGCACACTGCAGATGTGGGAGCAAAAGGGACCTGATTTAAGATCTACAGCTTGAGAGTGAACTGAAATGCTTTTGAAAATGGTGGAATTACAAAAAGCAGCTTAGGATCCCCAATCACCAGCAAGACAGAGCAAAGCCGTACGAGTCACACAGCAAAAAAACTGATTGTAATAATTTCCTCTGGTGTGCCTCAGTCAGGCACAGGTTCTGAGGGCTCTGGGTTTCCCCCAGGCAGGAGTTCCCGTGCTCATGCTGTGTAACCAACACAGACATTTCAATCTTGAGGGTAATGCTGATGTGCATAGGCTGACGCTGGGGATCAGGGAGCTGAGCCTTGATGCCTTAGCCAGGCACTCCCACATCACATTCACCTTTACACCCTTTGAAGCTGGGTTACAAACTCAGGCTCCTGTAATTCAGAATAGTTTACCAGGCACCGCCTGTCTCTGAGCTACTCACAAGCCTGAGTTCTGAATCATTTTCTTATCTATTTGCACATAATACAGAATCATGTTGCTAAGGTTTAGCTGGAAATCAATCAAACAAAAATTATGAAAAAAAAAAGATTTGTAAAGGGATTGAGGAAAGGTTACTTTTAAATTACATTTCAGATTCAGTTCTGAGAGGATTTGGTTATCAAATCCCAGACTCATAACTCACCCTCATGAAGCACACCATTCATTTCCTAGTCAAATAGGATTTGATTCATCTCATATGTAAGAAAAGGAACAGCACAAGACCCTCTGTGCAAAGCCTGACCCCAGCACGACAGCAATGGCTGCTCTGGCACTGTCCTGCAGCAGCAGGGCCCAGCCAGGCTCTGGGTACCCCAACCCATCACTGACCTCTCCATCACTGTCGGATATAACAATAAATGCATCCACAAAACTGCGTTTCTTTCTGGCATTGGCTGGGTTCCACTTCTCTTCCTCCTCTTCTTCCCCATCCTGACCTCGAGACTCCAGGCCCTCTGCAGGCTTCTTCCTCCTCGGCATCCTTCACTCTGAAACAGAGGGAAAGATTAAAAGCCATTTGTTTCCTTCTGATTTAGATTTCCCCTAACACTTTTTTTTTTTTGCTATTTTTAGGCAAAAGACCCCAGGCATTGAAACCTTATTACAAAGCCTGGTGGATTTAGTGTTACTGGGAGCCACATGCACCAGTCACCACTCATCTAGTTAAGAACACTTTATTACAGCTGATTGCTAAAAAGGGGTTTCAGGGGAACAGCAACACAGACCAAAGCCACTCTGAATGCCTTGTTCCAAAGCAATGAAGCTTTCCTCTAAAAGCCCATCAGCAAACTCCTCCACAGCATCACTTCACAGGCGGGTCTGCCATCCTCTAACACAACCTCCTCTCCTCAGCCCCACACCTTGACCAAAACAAACCAGGCTGTGGCAGTGGATCAAGCTGACATTTGCACACCAGACCAAGCAACCACCACAGCACAGCCCTTTGTCAGCTTTTGTATTCGACAAATGCAGGGGGAAAGGCATTGTTCATTCAAGGATGCTGTCCTGCCTTCTGCACAGCTCAGTGCATGGCTGCTCCAGCACTACAGACACAGGGAAAACACAGGCAATGGCAGCAGGCAGGCTGGAAACAAGACAACAGGTTTATCTGGCAGTGTGGATTTCTCAATGAGCAGCAGCAGCCTCCGGAAGAGCTCCATCCAGACATGCCCAGACCATCCGCATTAACGAAGGCACTTAAAGAGCAGCGAGCAACCTGCTGAGTGTTATTAGAGCAAACCTGAGTGCATGGAACAATTGAGAGCAGGTGCCCACACAATGCAAACTGGTACTTCAGCATCCCTTCCCTTGGCAGCCCATAGACTGATGGAGAGGGATGCACAGCAAGCATTAGCTGTCTGGATCCAAAAGAGCTCAGAGACGAGGATTGGGAAGAGATCTCAGTAAAGGAGAGTGGCAGGATGGCACAGAGTTAAATCACCCTTTCCTGCCTATGCTTGATGTTTGCCTGATAGCTCAACAATAACATTCAGTGCTTCTTGAACTGTGATGTAAAAGAGCCTTACAAAGCAGGCTGAGCATGACCAGCTCTGCTGAAGTTCAATTAAACATGTGCAGACAGAGGTTGAACAACAAGCCCCTGGTTCCACATCAGGGAACAGCAGAGCTGGAAATGCAAGTTAAGCTGGCCGGTTCCCAGACCAGTGTCCTTCCCCAGAACCACTCTGCCTTCCTTCAAGATCATTGAAATAGCTCAGATGTGTGCAGGATCTAAAATAAGAGTCAGAGAAGATGCAACAGAAACCCTGCATCACCCAGGATAGAGCCAAACTCTTCTCTGTAACACCACAAAATTGTAAACAGCCACTGCATAGAGAAACACTAAGGGAGGCCAAATCCCCATCAGTGCTGAGAACAGCAGTGCATTGCTCCATCTACAGTCTGAGCAGCAAGGTGAGGAATAACCACGCTCCCTCCCCACGATCTGCAGCCTTCCTTCTGCAAATACATGCACACACACGCCCAGAGACAAAAGGTGATTATCCTGGTGAGTCATGATTTGCACCAAAGGTTTGCTGAGCCCTCTGAAAGCAGAAGGTTGCACAAATGGGCAGTCACGGCGCCAAAGTGACTGCAAGGACCTCTGCAGTCCTCCAGTGTTTGTCTGTTGAGGAATGATAGAATGGTTCGGGTTGAAAGGGACCTTAAAAATAATCTCCTTCCAAACTCACTCCAAACTGCCATGGGTAGGGGCAGCTTCCACTATCCCACGTTGCTCCAAGCCCTGTCCAGCCTGGTCTTGGTTGCTCCCAGGGATGGGGAAGCCACAGCTACTCTGGGCAACCTGTGCAGTGTCTCACCACTCCCACAGGGAAGAATTTCTTCCTAATATCTAATTTAATCCTGCTCTCTGTCAGTTTGGAGCCATTAAAGGAAGGGGAAATAAAAACAAGCACTGCTTTTGGTGAAGCACTGGCTCCTGAAAAACAAAGCTGTTCAGTTCCAGCTAAGCTGAACTCCAGTGCTGTCAGAATATCCTCACTATATGTTCTCCATTTTTTTATCTTTTGCTCCAAATGGTCTCTTTGCCCTCCCTGCTCAGGGAGATGAGCCAAGCCTCACACCCAGCTGCTGTGAGCTGCCCCCACAAAATGCATCCATGGTGGTGGAGAATGTTTCCCTTATCTTTGGAAAACCACTCACTCATAAGCCTTGAGGAAGCACAGAAGGGCCCACACAGGATCACTGAGGATTTGGAGAGGCAGCCTATAAACCTTCTTACCCCCACAACAAAAGCAACAGCAAAAAACAGCGGCTGTGCTGCCTCTTTTTTTTGTTTTCAATCCATATTGATATCACCATCACTCCTCTGACTCTGCGATACATCTTCTCCTCGGTGCTCTGTGCTAAATAAGAGATCACTGAGAAATATCAGCTGAAGTTATGATGAGTCACCTACCTTCAACATTTAAAGGAGAGAAAAGAGGAGATGTAAGAGATGTAACCACACAACTCCCACAACGCTTCTGAAAATGAAGGGACTTGTGGCAAAGAGAGTCTCTGAAAATGTAACTAAGGGAACAAGACAAGTAAGAGATCACTCGTAGCTGTGCTAGTCTGAAGCTGTGAGTAGGAGAGCAGTAATAGCTTTTATTAGACAAGATGGTGTAGCTGAGGGAAGACAACACGCATCAGAGCACAGACCTCCTCTTCAGGAAGCGAAGTTGAGCATATTTTGCTTTTAGCACTCTTGGAAAGGATAGTTGTGAGTGCCTGAGGGGAAGATACCTGCTTTCAGACCCAGCAAAAAAAAAAAAAGGCCAGAGACTGAATTATCTAAAATTACCTTTGCAGTCCAGTTTGCAGACTCATTTTGCAGTTATCCAGATTTTTTTCCAACTCTGAATTTAAGAGAATTTCTTTGTAAATGCTCTGACAGCAAAGGTGACCTCCTGACAAGGAACTCGCACATGCCACGCTTCTCCAGTCACATTTTTAGGGATATCCTTAAAGATCCCCAACTTGTGATTATTTGTCATTTTCCCTCTCATCTATCATTTTGATGAATCAGAAAGCAATTACCAACAGAATAATTCTAAATCTTGACACTGCAGCTACAGACCTGCCAAGCTGTGACAGCTTGAAAAATGCTCGAAAAACCCAAGCCAAAAAAAATGAATGACTCTCATCCCCGGATGAGTTCCTGAGTGGTTGGAGACACAGGCTGTCGCTTTGTAAACAACTCCCCCCACCTCGGGAAGCAGAGGCACGACGTCCCCGCGCTCAGGAGGGTCAGCACCACACACTTCCATGGAAATATCATCCCCAGACCCTCGGCTCGACCCCGCACGCAGGGCCCAGCTGATGCTCTGTGAGCAGGACACGAGGGCTGGCAGCGCCCCGGGGAGAGAGAAATTGTTGAGAGGATTGATCCGTTTATAGAGCTGGCTCTGCACAGAGGGGACAGGGCACTGCAGAGGCCACGCACGGCCGGGCTCATCCGCACAGGCTGCTGAGCTCTCGGGAGATGCTCCCTGCTCCAGCGCCCTCGAGTCAGCCCGCAGCATCTCCCTCCTCCAAGCGCAGGGGAGGAAAATCTTTTCACCCCTGTACGTGGAGGGAAAGCGACCCTCGGCCCAGAACCCATGCACGGTCCTTCCTCTTTCCCAAGCCGCTGCCTTCGGGCACTGCATGGAAATTTACAAGGATGGGGTCAGGGATACTCGACAGGCTGGGGAGAAGCATGGGGGCTCCCAGGCGGGAGAGGGGTGAGCTCTGGGGAAGGGGATCGGCCACAGGTGGGCAAACCTAAGGGAAGGGAGCGTGCAGGGGCGGCCCAGGAAAAAGGGAGGGAGCCGGGCCTGGCAAGAAGAACAGGAGAGGCAGGAGCACCTCGATCTCAAGGGATGCGGCCAAGGCAGAGCCCCGGTTTTCGGGTCCTCGCCCCAGGGGACGGTCCAGGAGGACGCTTCCCCAGGGCATCCCCAGGGACAGCACCGGGGTCCCCTCCAGGCAAAAAACAGAGGAAGTGCCCCTAGAGGGAGACGGGAGGTGTCCCTTCCCTAGAGGACAGCGCTGGGGGCCAGTCCCGGGCCGCCGCGGGCGGGGACCGGAGGTCATACCTGGGGGAGGTCAGCCCGGGGGCAGGGACCGGAAAATGGCCCCGGGCGAGGGAGGGGGTTTCCCTCGCAGCCCCGGGAGCCCCGCGGCCTGCCTGGGGCCCAGCAGCGGCATGCCCCGCAGGGCACAAGGTACTCACCGGGCCCGGGCCGCCCCGTTGCCCGCGGCCTCCCCGCCTGGTCTCCCGCACCGGCCACAGTCGGCGGGTCCCGCACCCGCGCTCAAGTTGGCGGCGGAGGAGGCCTCATTGCCCTCAACCAAGATGGCGGCGGCGGCTTCGCAGCGTTTCACGTGGTCATCGCGGAGCTGAAGCGGGCAGCGCCATGTCCGTGGCTGGCGGACAGCAGGCCCGGATACATCGTTCTAAGGTGCTCGTGGTATCGCTTTTATATCAACCCGGACGCCGCTTCCTCAAGAGAAGGATGCGCTGCGTCGCTTAAACACCCACAAAAACGAGCCGCCACGGGGCTGCCGCACTACACCGTTGCCCACAACCAACATGTCCGCCGCCGCCTCCCTTGGAGGGTGCGGTGCTCTCGCGGGATCCGCCCCGCCGTTGCTAGGCGCGGAGGGGGCGCGCGGGCGGCTTCTCGCGAGAACAGCGTGAGGCGGCGACGGCGGCCATGGCGGACGGGGCCGGTAGCAACGGGGACGCTGCGGGGCCGCTGGTGGGCAAAGAGGCGGGTGAGGCGGCGGCACCGGGAGCGGGCTGGTGGTCGGGCCCCACGTGGTGCCCTCTAGCCCGGTTGGATCCTGCGAGGTGCGGGCATCCCGAACAGGGACGGCCCGCACCTCGCGGGGTCCCACCGGGCCGCTGACGCCCCCGTTTTGTGTCCCACCCCTCTCTCCCCACAGTGGAGCGGCTGATCCGGGAGAACGGACACATTTTCACCGAGGCGCAGTGCAAGGTGTGCAGCGCCCTGCTCATCTCCGAGTCACAGCGGCTGGCTCACTATCAGGTAGGGAAGGGGGAGCCCCCCGCCTCTGCCCCAGCCAGCCCCGGGCTCGGCCAGGCACCGAACGGGGCTTTCTCTGCTCTCCCCAGAGCAAGAAACACGCCAACAAAGTGAGACGCTACCTGTCCATCCACGGCGGGGAGGAGGGTGCCCACGGGAAGAAGATGAAGCTGGAGGTGAAGCAGGTGAGAGGAGAGCTGATCACTGTCTATAAGTAATGTCTACGGTGTCTTGAGATCTAGAGGGTAAGTCCTGTGAAGAGCGGCTGATGGGGATATTCCAGAAATGTGAAGTCCCTCTTACTGGGGATATTCCAGAGCCGTTTGGATACAATCCTGTGCAAAGTGCTCTGAGATGACCCTGCTTGAGCAAGGAGGTTGGACCAGTGAACCACTGTGGTCCCTTCCAGCCTGATCCATCCTTGTGTTCTGTGAGTGCAGGATCCACCAGGGCTAAATACAGCTCTGTGGGACCTGCAGGGCTAAAGGCACTCGCACAGCCATGTGAGTGAATGAGGAGAATACTCTCAGAAGGGGCTTTGTGAGAACTGAGAAACTCAGTGGCAGGTGTTTCACCAGGCCATGTTCCAGTTCCTGCTGCCTTCCCTGCTCACACAGCCTCTTTGAGCCTGTTCTCCCCATTTAAACAAATATGTGTTCCTGTTTTTGATAGTCTTGTTTGAAATGACAGAGAAGGAACAGGAGCAACAGCTTGTCAGGAGAATTGTTGCATATCATGCAGAGCACGTTGGGCTCATCATCCACAGGAATTCTCTTCCCAGAGCATTCTTTATTTTACTTATTTAGGTTCCCTCAGCTGGTAGCTGGAGCCTGTTGGTCAGTAAAGGCCCCATGTTCCATTCAGCCATCTGTCTGCCCCGTGACTCCCTTGGGGAACAGATTCTACTTTTATGATTGCTTCAGCTGTAATCCCCAACTCTGGCATTTGCAGAGAGCTGGGGGATAACAGCAGATGCCTTTGCACATAGTGTCAGGCTGAGAACTGCCTGCTGCTCCCTCCTCAGCTGGTGTTGTGTTGCAGATGACCCAGCTGATAGCGATGTTTGGGCTGCTCAGTTCACACCTTGCAGGGGACAAGGCTGCGGGGGACAATTTTGGCAGCCACAGGCTTAACCTTGTCCTTAACCCAAACAGGCCAGGGCTGCCTCTCTGCCTGGAGTGTTTGCCAACAGGTTAAAAACAGTAATCGGGTGCAAGAACGCTCTCCAGGGAGGGGGAGAGTGATGCTGCATCATGGAAGTTCCACCTGGTCACACTTCATTGACTTCACACCCAGATGTCTTTGGTGATGTTTTTTAGACCCCCAAACTGTAGTGTTTCTCCTCAAAACCAGGAGGCTGGACAGGATGGCCTGCAGAGGTCCTTCCCAGCCTCTGCAACTCAGTGGTTCTCTGTGCACAGGACAGCAAGCAGGAAGGCAGCAATGGGGAGGACAGGAACAAGTGTTGTCCCATCTGCAACATGACCTTCTCCTCTCCGGCCGTGGCAACATCTCACTACTTGGGCAAGACTCATGCCAAGAACATGAAGCAGCAGGCCCCCAAAGCAGAAGGTATGAGTGTCTGCAGCACCTTCACGATGTCCCAAAGGGCTGTTGAGATGCTTGTTGAGCCCCAAGTGTGAGCTCTTTGTAAGAGTGTGTGCTCTTTGCCATGAAATAGTTAGCCAGCAGTGCACCTCCAGAGACCTGGTTGTTCCAGCCTGCTCAGTGGGCTGGCATTGGCAAGAGGTTGTGTGGGGTTTTTTTTTGCTTTGTTTAGGGGAAATGCAGCTGGCAGCAGCCATTGTACCCATCCCTGTATGCAGGGACCAGGTGTGTGATATTAAGATGTAGAACTGCCTGCCACAGGGTATGATGCTCATTAAATGTTAGAGACTGAAGTGACTGGTGAAACTCTGATATGGTAAATTCCCCAGGGCTGCTCAGCTACAGCAATGTGGCCTCTGAGGTTCACAGACTCAGGAGCTGCAGATTGCTGAGGAGTGGGAGAATACAGCTGGGGACACATCAATATGTGCTTTTTCTGACCTTGTCTGCCCCCGTGCAGCTGCCTGTGTGTCCCATCCCTTTGCCAGCAGCCAGAAAGGCCTGGTGGGTGGGGAGTGACACCCTCTGTCCAGGGCAGGTAGGGGTAGCCATGGGCCAGGGGGGCTGCAGCTGGTCAGGACAGAAGGCAAACACAGCCCTGGAGTGTACCTGAGAATGGCAGCTTGTGCTAATTCCAAGCTGGGGACTTGTGAGTCACCCAGACTCCTGGGATCTTCCAGGCAGATGTCTGTCCCAGCACGTCTTCATGACTTTGCTAAAATGTGTGCACAGCAAAGCCACCTCCAGGATCTTCTTGTTCTTTGGAGCTCTTGCTTTTAGGTAGGATAGGAGTCTGCAGGAAGATGTTCACTGAGCAGTCTGGTGTATTCCTTTGGTGAGAGGAACTCTCTGATCCCTAGCAGGTTACTCACTCTGCTGTTTGGCACCCTGGAGTGAGAGGGTGCAGGTTCCTCCACCACACAGAAGAGCTGCTTCCCTCTGTGGATTCACTGTGTCAGACCTAGTCCCATTTATGCTGTATCTCATAAGACAAAATTCCTTATGAATTCACGATTGAGTCCTGTGGCTGCACGGTGCTTCCAGAATCCTTTCCAAAATGCCTTTGCTGTGCAAGGGCTTGTGCCCATGTTCTGTCTGGGAGATGATAACAGCAGGTGGAAGCTCATTCATACCCAGTGTTTCTTGAATACAGTCATGCTTATGTTAAGGAGAAATATGCAAATCTGTTGGATTTTTTAAACCCTGAAAGTTTTCCTGGCATACTCTGAGTTATGTTACCACATGTCTTTAAATTCTGCAGCATTAAGGGAAGAGGTAGCAAAATTATTAATTTATTGAGATATTTTACATTGGCTAGGTTTGGGTTTTAGATGCAGTGTGTTACTGCTTTTAATGTGGATTTGGGGGAAATAAAGTAGTTTTTACCTGTGAGTTCTGTGACTGACCAGGAGTTTGGATTCATCCTACAGAAACGGTGCCCCCACAGAAACACCCTGCTGCTCTCCCCACCTCCACTGCATCTTCTAATGAAGAGAACAAGGACATTACTGACCCGGACAAGTTCTGTAGCCTCTGCCATGCCACTTTCAACAACCCCCTTATGGCAAAACAGCACTATGTAGGCAAGAAGCACAGAAAGCAGGAGACCAAACACAAGCTGATGGCACACTATGGGCGAACCCCTGATGCACCAGCATCATCCTTCATGGGTGAGTTCTCAACAGGGAGGCTGATAACCAGCCAAAGAGCAGGGTGGGAGAGAAGCAGAATGTGTCTGACAGGCCTTTGGACATGAGAGTCTGTGGGGAGGGAGCAGGGGAGTATTGCTTGTGATGAGGAACTTGATTATACAGCCTAAGATTGATTTGGTTGCTGTTGTAACCCCCGGCAGCAGATGTTTTAGACTGTAGCTACTCGTGACAAGCTTTGGGTTGTGTTGTGCGGTGGTGTTTAATCGGGGACGTGTCCTTTTTATTCTCTGTGCGGATAATCCAGGGATTTTGGCCAGTACTGTTCCTAGTTAGGTGATTGCATCCAAAATGAAAAGATAAAAGTGGCATTTGATGCTTAAAAGTCGTCTTTGAGGGGACTAGCCAGAGATGGAAGGAATAGGTTTAACTGCACCTGCTGCTTCAAAGCACATGAAAGCCAGAAAGATTTCTCCCTGAATGCCTTTCTGCCTCTGTGTGGGCACTTCCATCTGATGAACTAATGCAGCTCTCTCTGGAGCAAGCAGGAATGTGGGGAAAAAAAACCCAGAGCTATTAAGGAGGAACTTTAGGCAGACAGTTAAAACTCTTTTGGTTTATGATCTGCTGCTTATGAGCACTTGTACGTGATGAAAGCCCTCTGAGTCCAGTGAAAGCATTAAGCGCTCACAGAAAACTCCTTTGTTCCTCCCAGCAGCCTTCTGTTGGGCCAGGAAGTCTTAGTACCTGCTGGATACTTGAGGTAAATAATAAGCAGACAGATCATCTTAAAATTTTCATCAAGGGCTTCTTTCTCTGTCGTAAAAACCCACACAAGCAGAAGATTAATTATTCTAATTCTTTGCAGGCCACCTTTAGATACCGGTAGCACTTATGACAAATGAGGCTCAATTAGCCAAGTAATGTTCTCTCCCACATTGCGTGGCCGTGTGGGAGATGGAAAAGGTGCTCAGTATCTCACGTTACCCATCTGCTCTGCACCTAATTAGTGGGGTCTGATGAATGGTTCCACTTGAGTGTGACTCAGGTGCTGACAGGGGCAGGAGCCCCAGCCCAGGCAGGCTGGGTAGGTGGGCAGTGCTGTTGCCTGGGTAGGTGGGCAGTGCCCTTGCCTGTGTGATTGATGTGTCCCAAGAAGTGCCAGCAGAAGGGGAATGTGTACAGTCACATCTCCAGGGCACTTCAGCTCCTCAGGAAAGGTTTCAGAGCCTGGGCTATCATCAGGGGCTTCTCAGATGAGATGGGCTGCAGTCAGGGATGTTTTGTCCCACTCTCTTTGCCTGTGTCTGTATGCCAACAGCCACAGTTGTCCCTAAACTCTCTGCTGGGACCTGACTTGCAGCAGATAAAGATGTGTTCTTTGCAAATGCAACACTGAGGTGGTTGCCTGCTTAAAGTTCTTTGGGAAAAAGTGGTTTGGAGTTGAGAAGTGTAGTTTAGACAACTTTGTTCATGCGCCTGTTGGATGGGCTTGCAACAGAGAAACCTTGACAATGATGGCGCAGGGAAGCAGACCTGAAGGCTGTATCAGCTCCTCTGGCCTTTACTGCTCAGGTCCAGCTCCATTTTGAGAGCTGAGTGTCCCACTGGAGTCTGACATATCTGAGGTGCAGCAGCCACATGGCAAAGTGTCTGCTACATCCAGAGTTCAGCTTCCCAATGATTTACTGCTCTGCACACCTGGGGTCCATCTCTCTTTCACCTTAAGGAAATGTTTTCCGTGTGAGAGTCCCAACCAGAGCCCTTCCCCCAGTGACCCAAAATTCAGGAACCCTTACTGTCTTGAGGACAACTGCCAGAATTTTTCCCTGTTAGAGACTCCTGTGCTGCAGTACTTGCCTGTTTGATATCTGTGACCTCCTGAACTTTCAGTCCAGCTGGAGTTGTCATGTTACACAAAACCAATGATCCTGTCAAGTACCACTATTGTTGGAAACTTTTTTTTCCCTGGCAGTTAACTGATCCACTCACTGTAACCAAACTGCTTGAGGACAGAGCTTAATATCCTCAGCTGGCACCTCAGCAAGGCTTAGCAAAATGCTGCATTGTGGAGCTGGACAGTGGGTGTAATCTCCTCTGGCTGCCTTTTTTATTGAAATGTTATAAGCTTACAAATTCAGTATCTCTTTATTTTCTGTTTTGAGTTGTCCAGATAAGCAGAAGTGGGAATATGGGAGAGAAACAGAGTTGCAAAGGCAGAATAGCCTTTGGGGTTTGGGGTCCAAATCTGAAACTTTTACTATGCCTGATGCTATGAACTGTTTGTAGGGAAGATGTGTGTATTTTTTAGCGATGAACAAACCATGTTCCGATCAGGAAAGCTTTTTTGGCTTAGTGATTCCTTTGCAATAATTGGCTGATACATGGTGGGGTAGTGGGATTCTGTGGTCTCCCTTCCTGGTCAGATTGTTGACTGTTACTTGTCTTTGTTTAGGGTTTAATAAATCAGGTGATTGAGTATCTTGCTTGTTTCTAGCTCAGGCACGGGGATTGGCTAGCTGTGTGTGCTAACATTGCTGTCTGTTTCAGCTGGGAAGGGCTACCCCTGCAGCACATGTAACATAGTGCTGAACTCCATAGAGCAGTACCAAGCTCACATCAGTGGCTTCAAACACAAGAATCAGTAAGTAATGTTCTTGTCTAAGTGTGTTTCCAGCCTTGCTGTTCAAATCGATGGCCTAAATATAACCTAAAATGCAGTTTTGAGCACGTGTTTCCAGCTGACTTCCAAACAGAACAGCAGGGTCTGTGCAGGCTCTCTCTGTGCGTCCTGAAGCTGCTCCAGGAGCTCCCTCTGCAGACAGCCCAGTCGTGCTGCCGAGGTAGAAGTGCCTCCAGTTGCTTTTGGTTCCTAATAGTTCAGCTCAGCACGGACCTTTGCAGTGAACCTGACACCTATTAAACACAGTTTCTCTTAACAACTGAGATTTTAATTTAATTAAGGACTGGCTCAGTAGAGATCTGCTTGCAATTCTAATCTCCTTTGGGATTGCTTGTTTTAAAATTTGGCATATAGTCAGCACGCTCCAGAAACCTGGACTGTATTGCTGAACTCACTCTTACAGCTGGCAAGTTAAATAATGGCATCCCCTGCATATATTATTAATTGAAAAAAATTATGCTGCCAGATGATTAATACCAAAAATACTTGTTCTGGAGACTGCCAATCTTTAATTTAAGAGCCTTCACTTAAAGAGGCACAGTAATGAGCCTGGGTTGGTTAGAAAGCTTCTTAAAAGGAAGAGGTATTAGGAAATCCTACCTGAAGGGAGGGCAGGCTCCTAGCCAAATTCCCCAGAAGGGATAGGAAGAAAACTGGATTCTCTTGTTGCCTGTCTATGGAATAACAGCCTCCTGGTCCCTGAGCTCTGGGGAGTACTTGATTGGAAGACATTTTTCATCCCAGGAAGTTTCAGCTCTTGAACAGCACGACTAGATCAGTGTATAGGAAGTATCCCATTCTAGAGAGCTAACGTGTTCCCAACACACACACATTAATGTTCTCTTTAAGGACACTGCTGTTGTCAGAGCTGTTGCAGCCACACAACTCCCTTTCAGAATGCTGCTCTGGATTCAGCTGTGCAGTCCTGTTCCAGCTTCTGCAGCCTGCAGAGAGGCAGGATGCTTGCTTTGTAATGGGAGCTCTTTAGCAGTCCTTGAGCTCTGCCGCAGCTAATTCTGCCATGCTAAAGGTGTCTGTTTACACACAGGCACAGAGAGCAAGGATTCACTTGGAAGATTTTCTGGCAAGTTGTTGCCTTGGCTGCAGTAGGCTGTTGCTCTGCTGACAGCCTTGCCTGCTGAGCAGTGATTGCAGCTGGCACATTTCAGAGCATTTGTGACATTGTCTCCTTTTTTTCCTTTTTCTTGCTCCCTTCAACGTGCAGGATGCCAGGAGCCGTGCCGGTTGTCGGACCGTTCCCGCCACAACAGTATGTCCGGGAAGAGTCAACTGGCCCAGGAGGCTACAGTTACTTCAGCCAAGACCTCTAGAGCAAGTTGCAGCACTATTCTTGGAGTTGTTGGTGGCCCCAGAACGCACATCCTTTGCCAGCCCACAATGGTTTCATTATCCCTCTGGATAAGCAAAGCCCTACCCTCCTGTATACACCCGTTGAGCAGAACGGGGACTGAGTCTGTCAGGAAAAGGATCCAGCTGGAAGAGACTTGCTAGACAGCAAATACTTCACTCCCTTAGAGTAGTTTTCATTGTGTAATTGCTTCCTGTGAAGGTGGGTGTGGTGTGAGAGGAGGTGTCTATCTGGTGTAAGGAGGGTTTGGCAGCAAGCTGGTAGTGGCACCTTCTCCCTGTCCCCTCTGGGGGCTGCCCATTCTACTGCTGGACTGCTCTCAGAGGGACACCAGCACCCATGGGCACCCCCAGGCATGACAGGAGGGGACCTGGAGTCTGGCTGTGGGACCAGAGCCACCCACATGGCTGGGACGCTGAGGATGGAGCATGGCCCTTGTCCCTAGGTGTACCCTGGTGTTGGTGCTGTTGGCCCAGCTCTGCTCCTCCCTGCCCTGGGCCAGGGCTCTGGCTGCCTCACCAGTCTGAGCTCCATTGCCTTCTGGGCTGGCAGAGCATAGAGCCACCCACCAGCCACATCCTCCACAGAAACACCACAGTCCCCTGCCCAGGCCGCAGCCAGCTCTGTGGAGCCAGTTGCTCCTCCAGGAGCACACCCAGGGTCCCTGCCTCAGCCGGGAGAAGCTCAGTCCTGGCCACAGCCCCAGCCACTGCCATCCCTCGTGGCCCCTCAGGCTCCAATGAGTAAATCAAGTGCAGATGTGGAGTCGGGACCAGGTGCCTGCTTGCAATTAGGGGCTGGGAAGATTGGGGTGGCCCCGTTCTCGCTTTGCAGTTCCTTGCCGTGGCTGCTGCTTCACTGGGCTGAACCCCCAGTGATGTGCAGGGGACAGGGCTGGAGAAAAGCTCCTGCTTTCTTGGCCCATAGATCAGCACTGTGGTGCCCAACCCAGCACACAGTGTGTGCCATGTCCCCACAGGGAGCAGGACACATTCTGGCCCCATGCACCTCGTTCCTTGTGCCAGCTGCGACTGCAGCACTCCCCCACACAGCCAGGGCAGGAAAAGGTGGCAGGGCTGCAGTGGGGACAAGGCATGACACTGCCCACCCTCCTGCTGTATCACCCTCAACTTGTATGTTCCCTGCTCAGCCTTCACTGCCCAGATCTGTGGATGCTTCTGTGCCATGCTGGAAGGCTAGATGAAGCCTGGGCCCCTGGTGTCCCTGTCCTGCAGCCCCTGCACTGGGCCCCACATTCTTGGCTCCCCAGAGGGAGCAGCAGGTTTATGTTTGCCAAGTTCTGCCTGGTTAAACCTTAACCGAGCTGGGTTGCTCCATGAGTCCCTCCCAGCCGGAGATAAGGATGGGCAGGCAAGACCAGGGCCTGGTGGGACACGCTGCCCCAAACCTGGCTGCTTGCCTCCAGGGCGGGACCCAGCCCCTGCAGAGCACCGTGCCCAGTCTGGGGCAGCTGCCTGTCTGTCCAGCTTGCCCCCTGCCTTCCTCAGCGCGTGTCCACTGCTACGAGGGCAGTAGGTTGCGGTTGGGCCTGGAAGCTACCACGTTGAAGCCCGTGGGACTGCATGGAGCTGGAAGCCCTTGTGCTGGGGCTCACCCCTTGCTCCAGGGCTGACCCACTCCCTCAGTGCCAGAAGGTTCACATCACCCCAGCCCATGGAATGAGCCTGCTCAGCCTCAGATCCTATGCACGTACAGAGTACAGTGAGCTGGGGCTTCTGTGCCCCAAACAAGAGCCGTTCAGGGGAGGCCAAGAGAAACTTCCAGGAGGAAAGAGCCCCCCAGGCTCCAGCCCCCACAGGAGCCACCGTGCTCCGCGGGCTCTGGCTGGCCGCAGGTGCCACCACAGCGGGAGTGGCGGCAAGTGCTGGGGCCAGGCACAAGGGGCGGCTGTGTTCCCGCAGCTCCGGCTGCCTTCCAAGAGCAATATTGTTGGCACCAGGCAGGCTCCCTGCACCGGCAGCACATACATGGGCCTTTCATGAGGAGAGTGGGGATGATTTACTGCCTGGGGGAAGGGGCAGGGGCTGGAGGATGGAGCCCCAGCATGCCGGCGCCCGGCCCCTTGTGTGTGCTCGCTGCCGCGGGGCCCCACACACGTAAGCAAGGCCAAGGGTCTGGCCAGGGGGTCGTCTCTCCCAATGGGACATGGGGCAAGAGGGATCCCTCTGCACCATCTGTGGAGTTCTGAGAACACAATCTCTGGGCACCCTGCTGTTTCTGAGCCAAGTAACCACGGGTCACACATCGCTTGTGCCACAGTGTTGGGGGCAGCCCGTGAGCTGGGGGAGACAGGGGCACCAGAGGAGAGTGCTGGGGCAGGAGTGCACCCACAGTGCAGAGTGCTGTGCTGGCACAATCCCCCCTTGTTGAGCTGCTGGCGTGGCAGAGGCCGTTGTGGTGCTGCCGGCAGCGGGTGGCAGGCGGTGGGGCTGGGCTGCTGTGAAGGGCTTTTTGTTTGCCGTCAGTTGCTGCTATAAATCAAGCCAGGCAGCCCAGCCCAGCACTGCCCCACGGCAGGGAGGTGACCAGTTCCCAGCCGCCTACAGCAGAGCCCCACCAAGCCCTGGCCTGTTCCTGGCATTGTCCTGGCCCACTGGGGATGTTCAGTGTGACACTGGGCAATGTGCCCACACTGGTCTGCTTGCCCTTCTTCCACTCAGCGTTGGGGAACCCTGGGATACAGGGAATCTTTCCATGTTCATCCCAGACTGTGGCTCCCACAGGCTCCCCAGAGTCCCAGCTCTCCCTGTTGTTCCCAGTACTGGGAACATCCCCTTCTCTCTGGTTTTAATTTGGTTTTGGTTCGAATTGAGCTGAACCCAACATTTTTCTGTGCTTCCGGCACGCTGTGAACTCTGCAGGGGCGGCCGCTGCTCCGTGAAATTGATGTTCTCGTCCGCTTCACGCGTCAGCAGGAATGAACAGCTGCTGGGGGCTGCTGGCCCCCGGGACTGCTCTGTGCACCTCTGCACCCCAAGGGGACACCAGTACTCCAGATGGGGAGCAGCACAGGGTGCATGGTGCTATGGGAGATTGTAGCACCAACCAGACCTCATGGTGGAACCGTGTCATGCTGGATGGTTTGGCTTGGCACAGCGGAGCATGGACTTGGCTGTGCCCAGGATTCGTGGTGTGGCCCTACGAAATGAGGGGTGACAGTGACAGTGTACCCCACTCACAGGGCCTCAAGATCCACACCAGGCATGGGCAATGCTGTGTATGGGGCTCAGCACAGCCCTGGAAGATCTTGCTGGAAAGCAGGTGGCGAAGCAGACGGCAATACAGGAAAGGAGAGCAGCTCCTAGGGCCAGACCCTGGCCATGTACTGGGGGACACTGACCCCTCTTGATGGCAGCAGGATGCTCAGGGGACATTGTTCCTTAGGATCACACCAGCTCAGAGTGTCTGAGGCCAGGCTTGCCCTGGTGCCCAGGGGTCTTGCATGGCCCAACAAGCAGCAAGGCCCGGGCATGGTGGGGTCTGCCTGCCCCAGCACAGGCACCAGCATAGGGAAGGTGAGGGCGAAGTGTTTATGTGTTGGATTAGGCCACTCCAACGCTGGCTCGCACCTTAGCCACGTTTTATGGCGCTCTGTTATGGGCTCCTAATGAGGGTCACAGCCACTTTATGGCACTGACAGCGATAACGCTACAACTAATTATGGCACAATTAGCGTGTGGGCTGCTGCGCACCCAGCAACGCTCAGCGCCCAGCCTGGGCCACCATACCTGCTTGGGGCTGGAGTGCTCCTACTCCCAGCAATGGGGGGAAACGAGGTGGCCTTGCCCCGTGTCCCATCTGCTGCTCCCCACGCCTGGAGGACAGCACAGGAGAGCAGCCCCGGGTGTTTTGCAGCCCCCTGCGTTCCCCACCCGCCAGGGCAGGCTGCACCGGCGGAGCCGGGATGGGGGGGCCGAGGGCCGCCTCTCGCTGCTGGGGGGGAAAGGCCGGTGCTCCCCCGCCACTTCCCCCGTCCCGCTCGGCAGCAGGTCGGTTTGCAGAGATGCTGGAGAAGCGGGGCCGGTCCCCGTCCCCCCCTCCCGCCTCCCCAGCGCTCCGGGCGGGGCCGCTGTAACCCGAGCGCGTCCCTACAAAGTGCCCGCGCCCCCGAGGCGGCGGCAGAGCGGGGCCGGAGCCAGCCCGGAGTGAGCCCCAGCCCTGCCCGCAGCCGGAGCCGTCCCGAGCCCGGAGCCGGAGCCGTCCCCGGCCCTGCCGCCATGGGGCCACGGTGTGGGGCTCGGCGGCGCTGAGCCCGCTGTCCCCGGACTTTGCCCCGGCCCGCGCAGCGCAGGCGGCTCCGCCGCGGGACCCCGTCACCGCCGGTAACCTCGCCGACCGCGACCCTCGCCCCCGGCACCATTCGGGCTCCCCCCCCGTCCCGGGACACTCTCCCCCTCTCTGGGATCCCCCGCCGTCCCCCGCCCCCTGTTAACCTCCCCGAGCGCCCTGACCAGGCTGCCGCTGGCTGGAGAGGTCGGATTCCCGGCACCCAAACGCGGTGTTTCCCATCCCGTGCCCCCTCCCATTCCTGCCCAGGCACCCCCGTGCTCTGCCTCCCGTCCATGCCCACCCACCCTCGCGGTGACCGGGGGATCTCGCACTGCTTCTCCCCGGTGCCTCGGGAGAGGAGGGGGCTGCCCGCCCGGATCCGCTCACCCGACCCTGCCTGTCCCGCAGGGTGGGACCCCCGCGCTGGGGCGGCCTGGAAGATGCGGCCCCTCTTGCAGGTCGTGGCGGGGCTGCTGCTGGCGGCGGCTGCACGGGGCAGGGCGATGGAGCCAGGTACGGCTGCGGGGGGCGAAGCGGAGCCGGGGGGCGGCGGGAGTGGGTTCGTGCTTTCTGGGGCGGCGACCCCCGGGCTGGGATGCGGGTGCTTGCCCTGGGCACGCAGCCCCACCGCTCTGCCTGCAGGGCAGGGCTGGCGGGAGCTGGGGACACGGCACAGGGACCAGCGTTTCCATCACTGACAGGGGCAGAGTGGCCCCAGCCAGGCTGTCCCTGTGCTGCGGGGGTTTGGCTCGCAGGGACACGCGTGGCAGAGAGGGGTTGCGAGACCGCTGTGGGCTGTGGCTGCTGTGTGTGACTCCGGGTGAAATGCGGGCACTCCGTGCCTTGAGGTGGCAGGTGCGGGAGAAGTGTCCCCGGGGACCAGAGACCAGCTGCCCTACATCCCTCCTGTGCTGGCCATGACCTGGGCTGGAGACACGCTCGTGTGCTCCAGGCTCCTTCACATGGGCAGTCGGGCTGCCGTGGTATTGCTGTGCTGGCAGCCAAGTTGTTTCTGCCCTCCACATGCTGCTGCTGGCCATCGGCAAGCTGGGCTCCACTGCCAGCCCTGGCACTGCCAGGGACAACCCGGCTCTAGGGGTCCCAACCGAGCTTGGGGCATGTAGAGGTCACATTTGGTGTCTGGAGAGCTTTGTTACCCTTCTTCAGTGAGGCAGAGCAAGCTGGAGCACCCTGGGAGTGGTGGAAGGATAGTGGCATATGTGGCCTTGGATGGGGACATGCCATTGGGGAAACCATGTCCCTGTGTTCAGGGCAGAGTCCAACCCTTACCTGCTTCTGGAGTGGCAGAGCCAGCTCTGGGCTGTGTCACACCACATGCTCTCCACACTAAGATGGACATATGGAGGGGTCCTGCTGTCAGGGAGGGGTGAGCGCTGGGGTGGGTGCTCACCACATCTCTCCAGAGCTATTTGAGAGACCCTTGCTGGAGTCAGAAGACGAACATCTCCTACTGGACCCAGGGAACACATTGAAGCTGTACTGTGATGCCAACCAGAGTGGTGCCAGTGTGGTCTGGTACAAGGAGTCCCGGCCACTTGTCTCGGGGGGTCGCATCCATCTCCATCAGGGCCTGCTGGAGATCTCAGAAGTTGCCTACGAGGACTCGGGGCTCTACTTGTGCCGGGCACGGGGAACTGGAGAGGTCCTGCGCAACTTCACCATCTCTGTCGTGGGTAGGAGCCCTGGCAGCACCCAGCTACCCCCAGGGCAGCAAGGCAGCCACTGCCCGCCCAGCCCTGCAGGAAGGGATGTCCCTCTCAACCCGGTTCCCTTTGCAGACTCCCTGGCGTCAGGTGATGATGATGAAGATAGTGATGGAGACAGTCCCCACGGAGACCGAAATGAGGAGTCAGTCTACGTGCACAGAGGTCAGTGCCACACTGGGGCACTACAGGAGAGGGCAGGTGGGGCAGAACCAGGGGCAAGGCTGCCTCCTGCTCCCTGCACAGCCCCTCTCATTGTACATCCTGCATGTCCCCAGCTCCTTACTGGACTCACCCACACCGGATGGACAAGAAGCTGTACGCAGTCCCTGCGGGGAACACAGTGAAGTTCCGCTGCCCGGCCTCAGGCAGCCCCAGCCCCAGCATCCGCTGGTTCAAGAATGGGCGTGAGTTCCGAGGGGAGCACCGCATCGGGGGCATCCGGGTATGGGCCAGCTCCTCCCACCACAGCTTCCCTCCCAGGATCCATCCTCCCCAACTCACCTCACTGCCTTACCTGCCCCTCTGCAGCTCCGGCACCAGCACTGGAGCCTGGTGATGGAGAGCGTGGTGCCCTCTGACCGCGGCAACTACACTTGCCTGGTGGAAAACAGGTTTGGCAGCATCCGCTACAGCTACCTCCTGGACGTGCTGGGTGAGGGCTCCTCAGCTTGGTGCTGATCTGGGCTTCCCCATGCCTGGTGGGGTCAGGGAAAGGGGTGCAGGAGCCTCTGTTCGTGGCCTATCGACTGGTGCAGCTCACATGTCCCTCACAACCCAGGGACATGGGATGGAGACCAGGCTTGGGTTGCACTGGTCTCTTCTAGGGCTCGGGAAGGGCTCCTTGGTGGGTGGAGGAGGAGGGAGAAAGGAGCCTGTGCTCTGGGCCACCATGTCAGTGAAACTGCTCTGCTCCCTGTGCACAGAGAGGTCCCCACACAGGCCCATCTTGCAGGCTGGGCTGCCTGCCAACACCACAGCCCTGGTGGGCAGCGATGTGGAGTTCTTCTGCAAGGTCTACAGTGATGCCCAGCCCCACATCCAGTGGCTGAAACACATTGAAGTGAATGGCAGCAACTACGGCCCCGACGGGGTCCCCTATGTGCAAGTGCTCAAGGTAACAAGGGCTGGAAGCACTCAGGTCCCAGATGCCCACACTAAAGTGGTGACAGGGGTGCACAGAGCTCCCCGAGGAAGAGGGATACTGACCATCCATCCCTCTCTGACAGACTGCAGATATCAACAGCTCTGAGGTGGAGGTGCTGTACCTGCGCAATGTGTCCATGGAGGATGCTGGCGAGTACACCTGCCTGGCAGGGAACTCTATCGGCCTCTCCTACCAGTCTGCCTGGCTCACCGTCCTGCCAGGTAGGCGTGGGGTCCTGGTGTGGGGTCTGGGATCCCCAGCACACAGAGGCCATGCCTCAGGCCAACTCATTCACTCCCTGCAGAAGAGGAGCTGGTGCGGGAAGCTGAGGCCCCTGAGACCAAGTACACAGACATCATCATCTACACCTCGGGCTCACTGGCCGTGGCCATGGCCATTATTATTGTGGTGCTGTGCCGGATGCAGACTCAGTCCAGCAAGCAGCACCTGGAGCCTATGGCAGTCCACAAGCTCTCCAAATTCCCACTCATCCGGCAGGTGGGTACCAAACTTGGGCCCTAGTAATGCAGGGGGACCTTGGTGACAAATAGGCTCCAGGACTGTCCCTTGTGCCCATCACACCTTATTCTGCTGCCAGCCTTGGGACTGCCCTTCCCACTTCCCCCTGCAGCTCCCTCACCCCTTTGCTCCAATTGAGATCTCTGCTTTTCTGTTGCATCTTTGTTGAGCCCTGGAGCATGGGATGGGATGGGATGGATGGCTGAGGACCTATGTCTCTCTCCACAGTTCTCCCTGGATTCCAGCTCTTCTGGGAAGTCCAGCACATCCCTGATGCGGGTCACCCGTCTCTCCTCCAGCTGTGCCCCAATGCTGGCTGGTGTCATGGAGCTGGACCTGCCCCTTGATGCCAAGTGGGAGTTCCCCCGGGACAAGTACGGTTCTGCACAGGGCAGGGACAGGGGCTGCTCTCCCCTGGGAGAGCAGCATGCAGGCCATGGATGGGGAGGCCTCTGGCCACCATCAGACCATCCCTGTGATCCCTCCTGCTTGTCCCTGCCAGGCTGGTGCTGGGGAAGCCCCTGGGGGAAGGCTGCTTTGGCCAGGTGGTGCGGGCAGAGGCTTACGGCATAGACAGAGACCGGCCAGACCGAGCCGTCACCGTGGCTGTCAAAATGCTGAAAGGTAATGGCTCCTGTGCCAGTGTCCTGGGAGCAGAGGTGGCATCAGCACTGGGCAGGGGTGCCACCCAGCTGGCATCGTGACACAGCCTTTATTCCCTAGACAATGCCACCGACAAGGATCTGGCTGATCTCATATCCGAGATGGAGATGATGAAGCTCATGGACAAACACAAGAACATAATCAACCTCCTGGGAGTCTGCACACAGGATGGTGAGGGGGCTGTGCAGGCAGGGTTCAGGCAGAGCATGGGCATGGAGCATGACATGGGCATGGGCATGGATGCAGGCACTGGAGTCAGTGGCCTACTGGGAAGGGACAAGGCAGGGCAGGGGCTAAGCAAGCGGCCGCCCTTCCCAGGGCCACTGTACGTGATTGTGGAGTTTGCTGCGAAGGGCAACCTGCGTGAGTACCTCCGTGCCCGCCGCCCCCCAACACCTGACTACGCTTTTGATGTCATTGCAATGCCTGAGGAGCAGCTCTCTTTCAAGGATCTGGTCTCCTGCGTCTACCAGGTGGCCCGTGGCATGGAGTACCTGGAGTCCAAACGGGTATGGCTGGCATGGCCTGCATGGCTGCCTGTGCTGGGCACAGCTGGGGAGGGCATGGCGGTGACAGAGGAGCTGTGTATCCCTGGTGAACCCACTGTCCCTGTGGAAAGGGAACCCAGCCAATTCCCATAGGCTCTCCAGAACCTCCCAGCCCCACCCAGCAAAGCTCAAGGCAGTACCTCCCCAAAACTATGGGACTCAAAGCCTGACCCACCTCCTGGGGAAGTGTATGTGGTCCCCCCACTGTGCCTGTCACTGCAGCCAGCCCGATGATGGGATGGCCCCATCACTGCAGAGGTGCTGGGGGGTGTGTGGGAGGGAAACAGTGATTTCAGTGTTTGAAGGGGACATGTGGAGCTGGAGTCACCATCTCACACCCCTGTGGGTGATGCTCCCCCTGGCAGTGCATCCACCGTGACCTGGCTGCCCGCAACGTGCTGGTGACAGCGGAGAGCGTGATGAAAATCGCTGACTTCGGCTTGGCCAGGGATGTTCACGACATCGACTACTACAAGAAAACCAGCAACGTGAGTGGGGCTCCTGGGACAGGGGCACAGGGACCCCCAGCAGGGCTGAGCTGAGCAGGGGGTTGCTCTCCTAGGGTCGCCTGCCAGTGAAGTGGATGGCCCCCGAAGCCCTGTTTGACCGTGTCTACACCCACCAGAGCGATGTGTGAGTCCTCAGGGGAATGAGGGTCTGTTGGCTGTGGGCTGAGGGTGCTGTTGGTGTGGGACAAGGCAGCTCTGTGGGGTTATGCATGTACTGGAGGGTCCCCATAGCAGAATGGGGATACTCTGTGGGGACAGAGGGGCACATATTCCCCAGGGGTGATCTTCCCTCTCCCATCCCTGCTCCAACAGCACTGCAGAGTGCAGTGGGCCAAGCTGGGGGAGAGCCCTAGGATGTATTTGACCCTCCTTTGCTATGTGTCATCCTAGATGGTCCTTTGGGATCCTGATGTGGGAGATCTTCACGCTGGGGGGCTCCCCATACCCTGGCATCCCTGTGGAGGAGCTGTTCAAGCTGCTGAAGGAGGGACACCGCATGGACCGGCCATCCAACTGCACCCATGAGCTGTGAGTACCAGCCAGGGGGGTGGGCAGGGGGCACGGTGAGACCCTGCTAACAGCCCCTTGTCCTCAGGTACATGCTGATGAGGGAGTGCTGGCATGCCGTGCCCTCCCAGCGCCCCACCTTCAAGCAGCTCGTGGAGGGGCTGGACAAGATCCTGGCAGCTGTTTCAGAGGAGGTGAGAGGAGGGGAGTCTGGTGGGTGAGGGGTGGGCAGTGTGGGCATTGACAGCACTGGTGGTCATGGCACCATCCCTCCTTGCAGTACCTGGACCTCTCCATGCCCTTTGAGCAGTACTCGCCCTCCTGTGAGGACACTGCCAGCTCCTGCTCCTCTGATGACTCCGTCTTCACCCACGACCCTCTGCCGCTGGCTCCTCACCTCTTCTCCTACCCCAGCGTGAGGACTTAAGGGAGGGCAGGGAAGGGTGATGCTGAAACCACCTCTGCCCTTGCAGGGAGGGGGTCCAGGTTCCCAAAGGTGCCTGATTTGTCCGGGCTGAGCAGTGGGTGGGCAGGGCCCTGAGCCACAGCACCAGGGCAGGGTGTCCCTCTCCCCAGGCTCTTTTTGGGCACTGAGCCATCAGCCCTGGCTGAGATGTGCCTGGTATTGTGGGGCAGCAGGAGCCAGAGCCTCTCCATGTGGGCACTGCCTGGGATGCCCATAGCATTGCCCAGGGAGATGGGCTTTGGCCAGTGCTTCAGTGGAAGTGTCTCTGGGCAGGAGTCCCACTGCTGCCAGGCTCCTGCTGCATCTGTACATAGCCACAGAGATGAATATTTATGTACATGAAATTTCAACCTGATAAATTATTTTTTTGGAATACACCCCGGTGCAGTTTCTGGGCTGCTCTGGAGCACAAAGGGCTCACCTAAGCTTGGAGGGCAGGTCAGGTTTTGCCTCCTCGCTGCCTCCTTGTCCCAGCCAGTTCAGGGCCTGCAATCACTCCTGGGGGACACAGAGACAGTGCCACAGGTGCAGGAAGTGATGTCCCCACTCCTGTGCCTCCAGGCCTGCTCCAGCACAAAGCACCCTTGCATCTGTTCCCCATTAGCCACTGCTGCACTAAGCCACCGTGAACTGCGCTACCAGCACTGCCCTGAAACTGATCCCCCAACTGCCATGGGCTCCCAGGCTGGGAAAGTGCTCTGGGGCCCAGCCCCACGCACCGGGGACCCCCCGCACCCTCCTGCCCAGGCCGGCCCAGCACTCCAGATTAAAGTGAGTTATGGGCTCTCTCTCCCCAAAGCCCGTGGGAGCACAAGTTGGGGGTCTCCAGCCCCTGCTCTCTGATGCTTGTTTTGCCCCCCCTTGCCCTGTGGTGCCCAGCAATGACGGCAGTGTGGGCAAGGAGGGCTGCAGCTGTCTCACCCCCTCCTGCCAGCCTGCTCCCTGGGTCTAGGGTTTCATCCAGGGCCAGGCTTTGCCGGCCGTTAGTCCCAGGATCTGGTTTCCTCCTTCAGCTCCCAGCTGCACTCACAGCCCCCCGCCTGGAAGATGCCTCTTCCAGCATGGAAGCTCTCTGGCACAGTTTGCCCCAAAACAGCCCAAGGTGATGGGGGCTGGCAGGTGCTGTGGGGCAGGACCTGGACCCAGGGCAGCTGGGAGTGCCTCAATCCTGGCTGCTGCTGTGGTGGTGCCCAGGTCTGGGGTCACAGGAGACAAAGAACTTGGGACTTGACATAGCCATAGGTGCTGTGCCTGTTGGGAATTGTATGTGCTGGGAGCCCAACAGCTTTCAGAGCCATCCTGGTGTCCATTCCTTTCCACAGCCCTCACAGGGCTGCTGTGGGGATCCCACTCCACTGTCATGCTTGTAGCCTTCATGTCCAGCCCAGCTCCCCTCTCTGCTCCCCTCCCTGCTGCTCCGTTGCAGCAGGGGCAGACAGCCCCCTGGCAGGTGTGAAACCTGCCTGTGCCGGCAGCCTGCCTGCCCAGGAAGGATCCCAGCTGTCCTGTAATGTGCCAGAACCAATGCATTTCACACAGCCCTGAATGGGGCATTCACACACTGAAGGGCAAATTGCCCAAGCTGCCCACAGGGGCTGCCCAGATCCCGGCCGGGACTGAGACTGAACACGGAGAGGGGCTGCGCCCAGCTCGCCCCCACCTCACTCCAGACCGGGGTCTCCATGCTGGGGGCAGCACACAGGGCAGGCAGTTCTTGCTCACCCTGCACTGCCCTTTTCCTGGGGCCACAGCCAATTTTTCACAGGGTGAGGCATAGGTGGGTTTGCTAATGCTTAATACCAAAGGGAAGGAGGGAGGCAGAAGGGGACATTGTGAGCAGGGACCTGCCATCCCCTGCCAAAGCCTCACTCACTCTCTGCACATTTAAAAGTCTTGCCACAGGTGCAGGCAGTGCCTGCTACCCACAGCCCAACAACCCACACCAGTGCAGCCCAGGGATGCTTCCAGGGTCCTGGCTGTGCCCAGCACTGTGCCCACCTGCCTGCCCCAGCTTGGGGGGATGGCCGTCAGCCCATCCCCAGGCACTACCACATCCCCCAGTGAACCCCCAAAGGCTGCAGCAGTGGGTACATGGGCTGTGCCCGAGCCAGCTCTGCCAGGCACAGGGCAGCCGAGGCCATGGCTGGGCAGGGAAGCAGCCCCACAGCAACTGGAGGCAGTTTTTATTGTTTAACATTCCTGGTATTTTCTGTCAGGGCTGAACCAATTGTCCTTAATCCGCCAGGCTCTGCTGGCCAAACAAGTGTGGCTGAGCCACCAGCATCCTGTCCGCACGAACAGGCCCCTTTTGTGAGGGGGATTTAGTGTGTAGCCCAGTAAATCCTGCTGGTTTCCTGAGGCAGCGTTCCCACACCCCCCACCATTACACCCCCCCTTGTGCCTGCTCCCAGCCCCTGGGCCCTGGCACCGATCCCTGCCCGGCCATGCCCCCGGGCATCCCATCTGCACAAGTTCTGGGGCCATGTACCTGCTGCCCTCCCAGAATCTGCCACTCCAGGGCTGCAGATTCCCCTTGCTTGTTTGTTTCTGGGATTTGTCTGTGAGTCCTTATGGGATGTGGGGGTGTTGGTGGGGCTGAGAATCTTCACAGCCACCCCACTATGGTTCAGGTCCTTCATGGGATGCCAGGGTGCCCTGCAGGGAGTACCGTGGTTCTGGAGGGATGCTGTACTCCTGGAGCAAATGCTGTGATCCCCGGGGAAGTGCTGAGCCCTAGGGAAGGTGGTTCTGGTCTGGGGTGGGGGAAGGGGGTGTGTGGGGAAGATGCTGAGTTCTGGGGGAGCTGCTGTAGTCCTTGGGGAAATGCTGAGTGCTGATGGATCTGGTTCTGGTCCTGGAAGGAATGCTGAGCCCTGGGGGAGACAGCACCCCAGGGGCCAGGACACCAGCTGGTTCCTCATTCCAGCTCCGGGATGTGGCTCCGAGCCCCTGCCTGGAGATGCCTTTGCTTAACGACTCTGTTGTTTGGCCGGGAGCTGATGTTGTCTTTTCTCCGCAAAACAAAGGCGACAGGATTTTATCTCTGGGGAGAATCTGGTTTCTGTGAGATGCAGAAAGCCTCTGCCCCCAGGCAGGAGAGGGTGAGGCTGGCGGGGCGGAAAGGCACCAGGCTGCTGTCTGTCCCACAGCAGGAGGAGCTGGCACTGCCTCTCTGGCTGCTCCTGCCTGCCACAGCCCTGTTCCCCGACCTGCTGTCATTGTTCCATGCCTGTGCCCCATGTGCCCAGGCAGCGAAGGGAGGGAAGAGCCCCCATGGGCCAGCGGGCAGAGAAAAGGGGCCCATGAGCACCCACACATCACAGTAGAGGCTGAGGCACGGGCCCATCTCTCCTGTGGAGGAATCCAAATATTGAATCCCACCACAGCTCCTGCATCCAGGGACACCTCACACACTGATGGAGGCACACACAGAGACGTAGGCATGCGCCCAACCCCCATATCCATAGAGAAGCACTTGCACGCTCACCTCCATGTGAGCACACTCACCTCCATGTGAGCACACTCACCTCAGGCACACCCTCCAGGAACATCCCCCCATGCATGCATTCACTTCCAGCCAAGCACACACACTACATCCTCTACAAAAACCCCGTGCACCCTCACGCACCTGCTTCCATGCACACAGATGTACAGCACCATCCCTATACACACACACACACACACACACACATATATGCACACATACACACACATCTCTGCACCTCCCTTCACGCACCCCCTCTCCCCCCAGCGGCAGAGCCGAGGCTCCAGCGCCACTGCGGACCCCCAGCCCCATCCGGGCAGGCCAGGCTGGGGGTGCCAGCGAGGGCGGTGGTCCCATGCTGCGGACCCCCCGCCTGCCGGCCAGACCCGCCGGTGCTGCGGGAAGCCGCGGACTCTCAGCCCCATCTCCCGGCCGGCGGGAGCAGCTGCGCGGGGCGGGCAGAACGGAGCGGGTGAGCAGCTCTCCTGCCGCACATCCCCCGTATTTGGCTGGTGACAGTGGCCTTCGCGGCAGGACAGGCACGGGACTGTGTTGGAAGGATGCCAACCGCGACTGGGAAAAACGGTCTGCGGCACGGGGATGTATCCTGGTTTTGCTCTCCATCACCCGCACCGATGGATGGGGCTGGGAGTGGGGCAGGGCAGGGGATTGGGCTGCAGAGCTACACTGTGTCCCAATGTGCATCCAGTTGTATCCTTCCAGGTGACAGGAGCAGTGTGGGGAGGGCACCCCATGGGCACTTGAGCCCTGGTGAACCTGGCTCTACCTTGGATGGATGGATCAAAGCCCAGCGTGAGCTCAGCCTCCTTGCTCAGGGCTGAGAACCCTGAGCACCTCCTAAGCTGAGGATGGGGGGCAACCTGAAGGCTGGGGAAGCAGGGCGGTCCCCGAGAGCAGCTGCAGCACCCAGAAGGGCGCCCTGGGCCTCGGCCCCTGGGGATTATCCCCATGCTGCATACGGCTGCTGCAGAGACCGGCCTCCAGGTGACAGTGCAGCGACAGCTCTTCCGCGCCGGGCGGATTTGCTCAGCAGTGATGGCTCCTGTCCCCTGCAGCTCGTAGCAGCGGTCCTGTCCCCACCCACCGCTCTTGCGTGTCCGTGGGCTGCCCCCCGAAAGGTTTCGGGGAGCCATGGAAGCACCTGGGCAGGGGGACTGAGAGGTGAGGGACCTGGGAAGCAGAGGTCACCCCGGCAGGAGGAGCAGCCCCGGAGCCGGGGACACCGGGCCGGTGGAGCCGCGCCTGCGGGCACGGAGCCGGGCTGAGCCCCACCCATGGCCCCGGCTCCCGCCGCTCCATCCCTGCGGTTTCAAGCCACGCAAGCCGCTTCCTGGGGGAAAGGGGGCCCCCGGCAAACCCTCCGGGCAGGATGCTCTCCGCTCCTCTCCTCCTCTGCTTCCTTCCTCTCCCTTGGCCGGGCCAGCCCTCCCCCTGCCCGCCGCGACTCCTTAACCCTTTCGCCCACGCTCCCGGCCGTGATCCAGCCCCATGGCCACGGCTTCCAGCCACCGCCCCCGGCCCTTTGTGCAGGATCCCGGTGCTGCCCCCGGGGTCCGCGCTCCCCCCAGGCCCCGCCCCGGCCAACATCCGCGGCCGGAGGCGACTCGCAACCAGCCCATCCTGCCCACGGCTCCCGCGGGACCGCATGGGCCACAGCTCCCTCCGCGCTGGGGTGTGGGGCTCCCCGCTCCTCATCTCCCTCGGGGGGAGCGCGGGGGAGCCCCCGGTGCGGAGCCGCGGTCCCTTCGGCATCCCCGCGGCGGCGGGAGCGGCCATGGCGGGAGCCGGGGATGCGCATTCCCGCCGGGCGCGGGGACACCGGGCCGTTCCCGTGGGAGCACCGTGCTATCTGTGCGCGGGCACCGGGGCCTGCAGAGGGAGCCCGCAGTGCCGGGCGGTTCCGTGGCTGCCGGCCTGACCGGCCATAGCGCTGGGAGCCGGGCTGGGCTGGGGGTGAGCACGGTGGCGGGGTGGGGGCTAAGGCGAACCCCGCGGTGGGGCGGCCGCAGCCGCCCGCGCCCCCCGCTGCAGCCCGCAGTCAAAGCCCTGAGGCGGCGGGGCCGGCCACGCTGCCCGCCGTGCCGCACATCCGGGCGGGAGCGGGCGGCAGCGGCCGGGATGCCATTTCCCTGTTCCTCTGCCGGAAGAGAAGGGCCGGAGCAGGGCCCTTCCTGCGGGCCTGGCCGTGGCACGGGCAGAGGTGACACAGCAGATGGGAAATGCGTCTGAGGGCACCCCGCCACCGCTGCCCTGCTCCTCCCTGCGCCAGTACCCACAGGGCTGCAGGTGGATCGCGGTGGGGCCTCGCTGGGACGGCGGGATGTGCCTCGGGTGTGCGGAGCTGCCCGGGCATCGCTGCCCAAGCAGTACAGACCCTGCACAGCAGTGTCCCATCGGGATGTGCTGTGCCCTGTGCCCACGGACCAAGGGCTCACAGGGGGAAACCAGGCTGGGACATGTCCTGATGGTGGCCCTGGCTCTCCCCGCTCAGCCTAAGAGGGGGCACTCCTACAGAAGGAGGGCAGCTGGTGACAGTCAGTGCCCAGGATACAGTTCCCCTGCTTGGAACAGCCCTAAACATCTCCCCAGGTCACTCACTGGGCCTCAGACACCAGGCTCTGGGAAGACACCAGGCATTCCTGCTCTTCACACGCCCTGCCTGCCCCTGGGGGGGTATAAATAAACCACTAGCTTTATTTTGGGAACGTGGCAGAAACGTGCGTGGCAGGTTGCTCCAATGAGAAAGGAGGAAACTTGGCTGTTGGGCCCTCTCCCAGGTTTGCCAGGCTGCAGCTCCCAGTCGATCCCTAAGAGGTGGACAATGTATTTCCCCCATTCAGGTGTAAACCAAGGGATCCAGGCACACTGGGTGATGCCCCAGCTCTCTGAAGGTGGGGAGAACTGTGTGCATACTGGAACTCAGTGCCAAGTTCATTCAACACTGGGGCACAGTGTGGCCCCAGCTCCCACATGTCACCATGGCATGTGAGCATGGAGGGAAAGGGCCTAAAATAGGTCAGGTGCCACCAGCTGAGCCCTGGGCTGGGACCTCGAAGGTACAAACATGTCACAAGCTTCCTGCCGAGCCACCCCACCTTCCGTGGGTGTGCTGGAGTGGCATGAGCTGAACATGGCAGTCTCTCCGTGGCTGCAGCACACCAGTGGGGTGACAATGGGTTGGGGACCTTGGTGTGGCTCCTCAGAAGCAGATGCTGGGATAAATGGTTGCTCCATCACCAGCCACAGACAGGGCAGAGGGAGTGAGTGCATGGGCAAGACGGCAGGGGCACCAGGAAGGCAGGTGCCCTCAGTGGGGCTGCCAAGGTGTGCAGGCAGGGAGGAGGCAAGTCCTCAGTGCCCCGCTGAGGTGCCAGCCCGCAGCCGCTCCACGACAGCGTTTCAGCGGGGAGAAGCTGCGCCTGCAGGGCAGCGAGGCCCGGGCAACGGGCGCTCCCTGCCTGGGTGCGCAGAGCGGCTGCTCCGGGGCCCAGCCCGGCGGGGGGGAGCGCGGCGCCAGCACGGCCGGGGGCTCCCGCACGGCCGGGACGTCGGAGGGGGGGGCGAAACAAAGGGCAGCGGTGGCGGCGGGGGGGAGCGGGTCCGCCCGGGCAGCGCCGCGTCGAGCCCCGCGGCGGCACCCCGGGGGGCGGCAGCGCGGCCCTGCCCCCCGCGCGGCCCGGGCAGCACCGCCCCGGTGCCACATCCCCGCGCTGCCCCGGCTGCCCCCCGCCCCGTGCCTGCCCAGCCGTGCCGGTGCGGCGGCGGCGCGGCGCGGCGCCCGGACCCGTGCGGCTGGCGGTGGAGACCCCGGCCCGCATCGGAGGTAGCGACGGAGCCGCCGCCCGCCGCGGGCCGGTTGCGGGGGGCGGCGGTGGCAGCCCGTCCCGGCGGAACGGGCGGGCGCGGGGCCGGTGCGCGCCGCTCGGCGGCGGGAGGGCGGGTGGGAGCGCGGCTGTCCGGGAGCGGCGGAGCCCGGCGAGGACAGCCAGGCCGCGGGCACCCGGCGCCGCTCCCCGGCGGGCGAGGCTCGGCGAGGCTCGGCAAGGCTCGCACGGCTCTGCACGGCAGCCCCGCGGAGGGCGACGGCCCGGCCCGCCGGTGCGCGGGAGGGCGGCGGGGGGAGCGCGGCGGGGGGCGCCGGCCCGGCCCGCGGGGCGCGGCGGACAATGGCAGGGGGTAACCCGAGCCCAGCGGGGGCGGGCGGCGACCCGCGCCACCCGCCCCGCTGACCGCCCGCGGGCACCGGGGCCGGGAGCGGTGCCGAGCGGTGCACGGGGACCGGCGCCGCCCGGGTGCCCCGCCGGGGCGCAGGGCCTGGCCGACTCCATTTTGTTGGCGCCCGCTCCGCCGCCGTTCGCAGGCCCGCGGCCTGCCCGGCGTGGGGGAAGGGGGGGGGGGGGGGGGGTGAGCGGCGGGAGAGACCCTGCGGGGCCGCCCCGTCCCATCCCGGCCGGTGCCCCCTGCCGCCGCCTGCGATGGAGGTGCGGGCGGCGGCCCCGAGGCCGCGGTGCCGGGCGGGGGGATGCGGGGAGCGGGGCAGGCCGGGCCGGGCCGGGGCGCGCCGGGGGGGGGGCAGCACTGAGCGCCCCCTCCCCACCTCCCCCTCCCGAGATGGGGGGGGGGGGGCATCGAGGGGGGGGTGCTCGTGCGGGGGGGTGGAAGGGGGGGGCAAGCCCGCGCGGGCGCGCGCGCGCTGATTGGCCACGGCCGCCGAACCCCAAGAGCGGGGGCGCGCGGGGCGGGCGCGCGCCCTCGCGGGATGGCGGCGGCGGCGTCGGGCGCGCGCATGCGGGGGAGGGAGGAGGAGGGAGGCGGCGGAGCGGCGGCGGGGCCTGGCCGGGCCGGGTCGGCGCGTCTCCCCATCCGCCCGCTCCGGGGGCAGGCGCCGAGCCGCCCGCGGCACCCGCAGGTGAGCGGCGGCCCTGCGGCAGCGCTAAGCAGGCCGAGCGACCCCGGCGCCGGCTGTAACGAGCCGAGCCGGGGTGGCCGGGCCGCGGCCTGGGGCCTGTAATCCGGCGGTGGCGGAGCGGGGCCGGCGGAGCCCAACGCGGCCCCCGGGTGCGGCTGCCATTTTGCGGTGCAGGCTGGGCTGACCCCATTGTGCTGTGCCCGCAGGTGGATGCCCGCCGCCCGGAATGGAGCAGGCCTGCGAAGTGAGCCGCCGCAGCTGCCTCGTCCCCTTCGGCACCTCGCTGTCGGCCGCCGAGCCCAAGGGCGGCCCCTTCGGCGAGGCCCGCGGCCCCGAGCCGCCCGCCATGCAGCTGGCGGCCGCCAAGCCCGGCTACGGCCAGGACCCGTCGTCCTGCTACATCCCGCTGCGCCGGCTGCAGGACTTGGCTTCCATGATCAACGCCGAGTACCTCGGCGGTGCCGCCGACGGCGCTGAGGCCCTGCCCGACCCTGGCTCGCCGGGCCCCCGCCTGCCCGCGGCGCAGGACCCTGCGGCCGAGGTGGCCCGCGGGGCCCGGGCCTTCCCCCTGCTCCTGCGGGACGGTGGAGAGGAGGCGCTGGAGGAGGAGGAGGAGGGCGCCGAGACTCCGGAGGAGGAGGAGGAGGACGACGACGACTACGACGACGACGACTACGAGGAAGAGGAGGAGGACGACGACGACGAGGAGGAGGAGGCGGCGACAGAGCCCGGCCCGCGGAGCCGCGGCCGCTCAGCTCCGCAGCGGGGCCCCGACAGCCGCCTGCAGCCGGCCGAGTCCGTGCTGGACGGCGGCCTCGGGGAGCAGCCGGAGTCCTCGGCCGCCCTGCAACTCGTAAGCACCGTCGGGGCGCGGGCGGGGGGGCCGTGGCCGCTGCCATTTTGCGGTGCGGAAGGGCCGGGCCGGGCCGGCCGCGCTGCCTCCTTCGCCCCGGCACCCCGGAGGATGGGAGCCATCTTACCGAGCGAGGGGAGCCCGCCGGGGCCGGCGCGGGCTGTCACCGCGCTCACCGCGCACCTGTGTCCCGGCGCGGCCGCCCGCGCTCCCCCCACCGCTTTTTCTCCCGTCAGGAATAAGAGGCATCATCCTTCTGCCCAGCCCGACTCGCTGCGGAGTTCGGTGGAGTTTTTTCCCCGTTGGAAGGGTTTTTTTGAGCGTAGTGCAGATGAGGAGGGCAGGAGGGAGCGTTCCCATCTCCTGCCGCTCCGGCTGAACGCTGTCAGAGGCTCTCTTTGTCTGGCCAGGCCTGAGGTTCCCGAGCTGAGAGACCTTGGCGGTGGCCGGGGAGAGGCCGTGTCATGGCCTGACAGACCTCACGGGCAGCAAACCTTGCCTCGTATTCAGGCGGACTTTTTTGTTTGTTTGTTTTAATTTCTCTCTACACTCACAAATTCCTTTAATTATAATATAATTAATAAGAAGCAGAACTGATGGAACTGTAGTAGTAGTTCTTAAAGGAGATAGATGCATTTAGTAATTTTTTTGTGTAATTTGCTTTTGAATCCAAGTATAAGAGATGTTTCTCAGTGTAACCTTTTACTTGCAGCCATATATGTATATTTCCTTCAGTTTTCGGTTGTTTGAGGTTTTCCTTGTTTATTTCTTCAATATGTTTTTCAACCTCAAGGTTCCCTGCTGGAGGATACTCTGGACTTGGTATTGATGCAGGGTTTGAAGATTAGCTCCTTTGATAGGACTAATACCAAAACCATCTTGCTCTCTAATTTCAGTAGAGCCGCCGATGCCGGACAGATCGTGCTGGTGCGTGCAGTGCTTGGGAGGCAGGATTGTGTTCCTTTGGGAACACTCAGTGTTCCTGCTGCGTGCTCTGGGAGGTGGGCAGCCCTTGTCACAGAGTGCCCGTGCAAGGGGCGATTTCAGGAAGATGCTGACAGCAGCTTAATTTGTTTGTGGAACAGTTTATACTCTTCAGCGTTCCTTGGGAAGAATCCCTCGATCTCTGCTAGTGAGAGGCTGCTGTGGGTCTGAGGTTTGAGCATCTCTTCAGCTTTGTTTTGCAGAGGAAAGCGGGGATCTCTCGCAGACATGTGCTCGGTGATGCAGTTGTGGGAGGGTCTCACTTTGTAAACAGAAGCTCGCAGAGGTACTTTCACAACACTTGCCTTTACAATGTGCTCCACAGAACTGCAGTTGGTAGAGTGACAAAACCGTCCTAGTGATGGGAGCCTGTTATTTGAATATGCAACGAGGGTTGACTTTTCAGTGAAACTGCCTTACCTGTGTGCTGTAGTTAGCCTTGCTGGGTTGTTCTGGTGATTTGAAAGCACAGCTGCATTCCTAAAAACGCAAAGAAAAGCATTTTTTAGGCAGCCTGGGGTCCTGCTTTCCCTAAGTCTTGCATTCTTTCTTCAGTAAGTAAATCCATGTTGTCTGAGTGATCCTTCATTTGGCCCACTGCTTGTGGAATGGGAAAAGACAGGGCCAAGTGCCAAGTTACCTTTGCGGCAATTCAAATCTTTTAATGGTTGAAGATGACATAGTAGCTAGAAATATCCAGGTTTGTTCTTCAGGTCATGTATTCATTTAGGTATTTAATGCCACTCTCATCTGTGTTTGGTAACTGGAATAATTTTTTTTTTGTGGAGAACTTGCTAAAACTTAAAACTAAAACCCACCCCAAAAAAAGCATCACGAATCCCTGGGAGTTCTGCACAGCTGTCTGTCATAGCTGGGCTACTCTTAACAGGTATCAGCTTTATGCTGCTTGTTGATGGGGCTCCTCCACCTTACAGCATGACTGTCTCAGAGCTTTCATTTTTGAAGCTCATGGCTCTGAGTGTGCCACTGCTGCTCAAACTTCCTGTTTTGCCAAGAGGGAAGTGTGCTTGTGTATCTCCCATGTCTGTGTCCGCCCCTTGTAAGAATTGATGCTTACCTTGAAAAGGCACAAATGTCAAGAGTGCTTGGAGGAGAAGGGCCAGAATTTGGTTTAGTCTTAAGTGAGATGCAAAATCCAGCATTTAAGTAATGCCTCTGGGCAGGACAGGTGGTGGCAGGTATTGTTTTGCACGGGGATTTGTTAATAGCCCTGGCACCTGCTGCTCTCAGACATTTCACATTTCCCCAGACAGGGGAGGTTGCTCAGGTACCATTCAGTTGTAAAGAGAGATGTGCATATTCCGAACTAAAACTATTTTAAGTACCACCTTAATCTTCCCTTAAGGGTGTCTGAAGTTTCCATCAGCTCCTGACAGATTTTGTGTTGTGGAGAAGGAAATTATAGCATCAATTCTTGGGTCTTGTTCTCCAGAGGTGGTGATACAGTAACTGCTGGCAGCTGCTGGCTTGCTGCCTTGTGCACATGTTGGGCTATGGTCATTTAAATTTAAATGGGTGGTTGTTCTTGGATATCTCTGTTTTTTACCATCCTGATGTGAGTTTGTCTGTGGTGCTCTCCTGGCATTTCCAAGTTGCAGAGGCCCTGGGCAGCGTTATGAGTCCAGACTCCAGTGCTGGGGAGGGTGGGCACAGCCACTGAAGGTCTGAGTGCCATAGATATTGCTTGAATTTAGGTATTGCTTGAATTTGGATGCTGAGGAATAGGAGCAAGGTGGAGTTGTTTCTTGCAGAACTCCCATGTGGAAATTTTGCTCTTCTAATGTAACTTTTGATGCCTTAATACTTCAGTTTGTTGGCTTGTTGGTTTTTAGTTAGTACACACAAAGTATGTTTGAACAATTCGATTTGCAGAGTTGAGCGTTCAAGGAAGCAGAGAGTTCTTGGATTCAGGTACATCTGGGCCACTCCTGCTGTGTATACATTTCGCATTCTCAAGTTGTTTTCTCCATGAGACCCTGATGGTTTCAGACTTTAGGATGTGCAGAGGCTTGCATGAGGCTCAGTGTTGCTTTCATTATCGTTTCCTTGTTGTCCATTCCCACGATGCAGGACAGTGAGGAAGTGAGGTACAGGGAAATTTAGAGCCAGATATTCTATCCCAGATGTAAGAATTGCTGCTTCCAGAGGCTGGGTGTGAGGAATGAGTGAGGCATGTGTGTAAGGCTCCTGGAAGGTTTTTGCTTTACTAGAATCACACTGTTTGCACTGTGTTAGAAGTACTGAAGGCCAGCAGAGTCCTCTCTAGAATTAATCCATTATGACCTTGAGTTGTTTTCTAATCTGCAGCTGTGAGAGGGTACTTTCATTATAAAGTGTTGGTGTTGCCTGTGTGAGAGTTACTCTGGTGCTTGTTCTATTAACTGATGTCTGGTGCCATTTCTCTCTCTGCTAAAAATAAAATGAAGGAACTAAAGCCACGTGATCCTCACTACTCCTGTAAACATTTCTGAAAGAATCTCCTACTACAGACTGTTGATCCGAGGTGTAACTAACTACTGATAACATTATATCCCTGAGATACAGCAGATATGGCAGTGGTTTGTTTTAGCAGGGAACATAAATTTCCCTGGTCAATTGACATCTTCCTGGTAGGAGATGAATTCTGTTTGGCTGTCAGTGATTCCTGCAAGCATCATCTCCTGCTCTGTGCATCTGGAGAGAACGGGGTCTTTGTGTGCTACTGTCCCCATGCCTGTGATCTGGCACACATCCCCTTTTGCCACTAGGATTTACACTGTTTGGAAGATGGTATTATTTCACAGAAAAGAGCTTGTAGCTGGATCTTGCCTTGCTGTGCAGCCCAATGGCACCCACCAGGTCTTGTCCTGAAGGGCATTCCTGTTTCAGATAGCTCTAAACTCACCTATAAAGGACTTTAGCCATGGTGAGTGTCCAAAGGAATGGGAATTGCCACCGTGAGGGTCCTGTCCTTGCCTGTGTTATTGCTTGACCATAAATTTTTAAGGTCCTTAATGACTTCATGCTTTCACAGTGTGGTGATGCTGCATTGCCACTTGGTCATGGGGAGGTGTGAGTGGGGGGTGTTAGGAGCTGTCATAGCAGGACCTGCAGTGTGTGAGGGTGTGAGAGCAGCTCCTTCGGAGGGTTTTGAACAGTCTGTAGGATCCTGAGCTCTCCTGCACAGCTGGTTGGATCCTGAAAGTGTTTAATCATAGCATTTGGCTGAGATTGCCCTTCCTCTCCTCGTTTTTTTGTATTTGTTTTCTGATTGCTGATTAGGTGTGAAATATCTGTTTGTGTGCGTTGTGTTACAGGAAATGACTTGGTTTCTCTAGAAAATACCTGGTTTGTCGTGTGAAATTTGAATGACTGATGCCTCTGCGGTTCATGTTCTGAAGCTGAACCTGTCTGTTTGCAAATAGCAAAACCAGAGGTATTTTCTTGCAGATGGGACAGTTTTGAAAGTGATGTTTTAGTGCATGTAATGACAGAAACCTCTGTGTAATTTCTGCTTACCAAATTTAAAACTTACTTTTAAAACTTGAGCAGGAGAGAAGTTGTTCAAGCAATGTCCTGGTTAATATACTGTTTGCAGTTGTAAGTCTGGCAATAGTAGCAATTAAATTGGCTTTTGCAGGTGTTTTTTTGGGTTGGATGCTGCCTCTCAGACCCTGCTAAATGACTATATGTGCTGGTGATTTCCTTTGGAGGAGTGTGTCTCCCACAACTTGAACCTTTTCTTCCTAATGAATTTTGGGTTGTTGAGAGTAGTGATTCAAGTTTTACTGTTAAAACTCCTTCTCAAGCCTTGGTAAAATTAAAATCAATGATAGTGGCTCAGTTTGATGCTATAGCAGGAACCTTTGACTTCAGAGCAGCATATTCTGCATGAAGTCATGGATTTGTTTATTGCCTCTTGCAATGTAGCAACTTCTTGTTGTACCTTACTACACCCTTGTTCCCAGAAGTGGGGTTAAACTGTGTGATGTACAACAATTATTAAGTGGGTTTTTTTTTTAGTTTCCCTGAGTTAACTGAACAAATCTGTAGCTCACTCAAGAGGTGAACTCTAAATATGGTCAAGTTACTTTAGCCCTAAGAAAAAAGCAGTGTTCTCTAAGGTATAATTGAGATGGTATTAAAAATATATTTGTAACTCAGAAATTTGTGTTATAGATGATGGTCAATTTTCAGTGCAGTTGCTTGGAATATACTTTGGCTTTTCTTGCCTGTGACTGCCAGCTTATGTATAGTAATTTTGATTGCTTTTCAATTATTTGCTCTGGCATTTAGAAAGGCAAAGGGAATAGAAACATCAGAAGGAAAAAATCAGGCAGGGGGTTGTCTTGGGAGTTTAAAAACTCAACAGTTTAGGTGAATGCCACTTTTAGTACCAAAAAACGATGACCTATGTTTTGTTCTGTCTGCACAGAGCCATCTGGTGAAGAATGGTAACACAGGGGAGTTTGTCATGGCTGCAGAGCTGTGGTGCCATGCTGAGGAAAACTGAGGTGCAAGGTTTGGAGCCCCACTGCAGTTCTGGCCAGGAGCACAGGCATTGCTTTGGCTGATCTGAGTGGGTGCTCCTGACCCCAGTGCCAAGGACAGGGGAAGATGCTGCCATGTGCTGGAGCAGGTGCCAGCTGAAGAGCTCTGTTCTTGGTACATTAGAAATCTGGTTCCAGTGTGGCTGCTCACAGCAGTGATTAAATGTGTGACAGAGATAAAGATGACCTGGGTGTGCATCCATCTCTTTTGTGTCCAAAAGCATTGATGAAGCCCAGAGGAATTTCAGCAGTTTGTCTTGCCTCTACTGAAGGATGGTAAAGCACTTGTTAAAATTGACATGCTGCCTCTTCTTGGTTATCATTAAGATTTATCTCACACGGTTCTTTGGAAAAATGGCAGAGAAGTTAGGAGAAAAGTCACCTTGTGTATCACTTCTTTCCCTCTCAAGGACAGGCTGGTCCTGGCTGGGTGCCTTCACTGCTGTCTCTAGCACAGTCAGAGCAGAAGGGCTGTGCTGAGTTGTCCCAACTCATTGCCTGCACTGGTTGTAGGCTTGGCAGTGATGGAGCTGCACAATCCACAGGTGAATGAATGGCTTTTCCAGCAGCATTCCCTGCTCTCTCTGTGGGGCTGAGGTGCTGCTGGGGTTCTGGGTGAAGAGC
This sequence comes from Agelaius tricolor, assembly GCF_023055355.1. Lineage (NCBI taxonomy): Eukaryota > Metazoa > Chordata > Aves > Passeriformes > Icteridae > Agelaius > Agelaius tricolor. Next base: position 15,555,319 of record NW_027269278.1, read on the forward strand.
AAGGCTGCAGGTGGCAGGGACACCACATGAGTGGCCTCATGGAGGGGAGAGTTTTGGGAGCACTGTTGGTGGCTGAATCACAGGGAAAGGGCAGCACATCTCTAGTCCTGGAGGCTTCCCCTGTGTTAAAATAATTATACAATAAAATAGCAGAGTAATTTGTTTTAACCTTCAGACACTCATCAGAAATAATGCACTGGGGACTCCTTTTATATATTCAGGCATTGACTTTTGCATGTGAGACACCAGAAGCGTTGAGTTGGGTGGAGCAATTCAAGTGTTGCATCCAAGCCAGAGGATGGAATGCCTTTTGGTGTGGTATTCTTTAGGAAAAAGTGAACAGCTAATTTCCTGCACAGTAGTATCTCAGCACACTGGAAACTGCCAGTTTCTTTTTCAGCTCCTGTAGTGCCTGCAGTGCTGAGTGTGCAGGGAGGTTCTCACCCTCGGCCCTGCTTGAAGCTTCCAGGTTCCATTTGTTTTCGAGTGTGTTCATGACTTTCCCCTCCCATTGTTGATGGGAAGATAGAAACCTGCTGTTGCCTCACAAGAAGGGTGAGGAGCAGAGTGGTTATCACCCTTTTAATAGTTCCTCCCCTTGCCCTGATGTTGCCTTGTTGTTTGGTTTTCCCCAAGCACCTGTTCAGCCTTGCTACTGTTCTGGCTAATGTGATGACTGCCCGCAGATTCCTAAATAACAGCAGTAAAACAAGTCAGGTTCCTCTTGATTCTAGTTGGCAGTCTTCTTAGAGGATGTTCACAATGTTTAGGAAGCTGGATTCATCACAGAAAGGTTTGGAAGCCTCTTGGAAGCATTTGGAAGTTTGTAGTACCTGGTGCCTGAAGCATGAACCTTCCTCAGGTCATGGCTTTGACTGTGGATGTAAAGAAATAAATAAGCACCAGATAAATTTATTGCCCTGCTAGTGTTCAAAAGTTCTGATTTTATTTTAGTAGGAATTCAGAAAAAGCAGTCAAAGTTTTAAGTGCAGATTCAAACTTAATTTTGTATGGAGAGAAGTTTTGTTTCTTTTGGAAAAATGGTGTTGTTGGGTGGGGGACTTTAATGCTGAATGCCACCTCATTTTCAGGAGGTTATGGTTTTGTGTAAGAGGCATCTTTTTGTTTGGACTAGCAAAGTGGGATTATCCCTTCTTTCCTGTGGGTAAATAAAAACTTCTGCAGCAACTGAGATTTGTAAGGCCCCCCTTAAATGTTTGTTGCTTTTAAAGAATCCCGTGGACTTAAACACAAACAACATCAACAACCAGACCAAAACGAGCAACAAGCCAGTTAATTTTATTTAAACCAACCCAAACTCACACTTTCTAGCTGCTGAGGTTTTGGTACAGTATTCACTCTTTGCACTGTACATGTTGTTCTCTAGTTCTGCTTCATTCTGGTTACAGCTTAAGCTGTAATGAGTAGAACATACATATATAAATTAGAATAGCCAAGTTTCATTTTGCACAGTTTGAATCTGTTTTTCATTTCATGGATTTAGAAACTTCATGTCTGAAAAATGGCTGCTGTTTTTATCCGATGTCTTGCTTGTGAGCAATTTGATAATACATAGAGGAGCACAGAAGTAAGGCTGAAAAGGGGGAAAATCTGATGGCCTGGTTTCAGTTTGTGGGTTTTTTTGTTTGTTCTCTGACATAAGAAGATATTTGTGGGTAATTGTTCTTTGTGAGAATTTGCAAAGTTTTGGTAATGCCAGCAGTTCCTCGCTTGCTGAAACAATTAGTGCTGATTTAAAGAGCCAGATTCAAAGAGAATGTGGTTTATCATTTAAAATGTGTGCAGATAAGCAAGTATGAGAGTCTGTCCTCTGCTTGAGGCTCCTGGAAGTGGTCTGAAGTCTTCTGTGTGTTAGTGGATTTCTCTCCACTGGGGATCTGGATGAGATCACACCCCTTCTCTCCACTTCCTCCTCCTGCCTCCCTCAAACCTTGCTGTTGGGTGCATTTCTGGTAGCTGGCGTGCTGAAGTGCCAAAGCTTTCTCTTGCACTGCTCTTCCACTCAATCCATAAGGAGAAGTATCTCCACTGAGTGAAACAGGGATGCTGTTACCCTGTTATCTTGGAGACTGAAACTTTGTGTTCTCTCCTCAGTACATTCTTTATTTAATATCTGTATGTGAGTAACTCCTGAGCTTGATAGAAATGCTTCAGGATGTAGGAATTACTCAAAGTAGTCCAATCTGCTCTCTTGATTTTAACCTTTCAGCATAGTTCACATGTACGTATGGACCCTGAAAAACTTCAGTACCCTGGAAGATGGTAGTAAAAACTGGCCAAAGATAGCAAATACCTGCAAGCATGTTGATAACAGAAGCTTGGTCTGTATCATAATTTCTGCTGTATTTTGCTAGTGAATATTTGATTAGTGAGTATTTAAGACTTGTGGATGATAATGATCCCAGATAAGAGGTAGTGTACTTTCTCAGACATGAATGTAGGTCAGACGCCTGTTTGCTTTTTGCTGCAGTGCTGAAGCTGAAGAAGACTGGAGCAGTTCGGATGAAGAGCATGTCCCCAGCATGCCCTGTGCATGTCCTCAGCAGCACAGGCTGCCCATGGGCTTCCAGCAGGCTTCTCCAGCTGCTCTGTTTGATTTGAAGCTTGCCATTAAGTGCCAGTGTGATTATTACTCTGGTTTCTTCAGATATGCCATTGCGTGCCGTGGTTTGGGTGAGGGTTTTGTCCATGTGGCTCCAGTTGGGCCTGCCCCTTTCCCTGTGCAGGGATTGATTCATCTAAGTTTTGTCACAGGGAGTGCAGGGTCAGCATTGCAGCCTCTCTCTGTAAAGGCTTAAAGCTCTTGTGCTTGGTAATAGTACTTTGTATGGAGGAAACGTAGCAATCTCTGCTTGCTTTGTTTCAAATATTTCTTAAGCTATCAAGCACATACAATTTAATTCTCTCTCAATTTTCTTGGATTTTTTGGGTTTTTTTAATCAATTTGGTTTTGATTTTAGAAAATGTTCTTTAAAACACAAATCTTTGCTAATGAGAATTATTATTTCTAGTTTCCATCACAATCAGTTACTAATTTTGCTTTGTTGTTGTTCGTAGTCTTCCTCCTTTTTACCTTTCCATGCAGCATTCTCAAGCAAAGGTTATTTCCCAATTCCTCTCTTTCCTTCTCTCTGTGTCTGTTCATTTCTCAGTGCAGGAGTGTTGGGGCTGAGTGAAGTAATGAACCATGGATCACTCAGACTTCTTTCCATTCTCCCTTCATTAAGAGCAGTGCAGAGGTGGGAGTTGACCTTTTAACTATCTGTCAGCAGCAGTCACTGTATGGGAATTGCATCCACTGCTGCTTCATTTCTATGACCAGAGTTAAAGGATCTGCATCCCCTGGGACAGGAGCTGTATGGACAGCTCAGTGCTGAGGTTAAAACTGCTCTGCTTTGTATTAAACTCTGCTAACTCAGTGAGGATGTGCTGTAGCTGAAGGGAGGTTCCATCTCCTGAAGACTCTTGGGGTAGCTTTAGCAATGCCCTTCCAGGCTTGTTCTGGAATTATTTTAATAGGAAAAACTTGCCCCAGTTGCCACCTGTCCTTTGTGAGGGCAGAGGGTGAATAACCTGTTCTACTGAAATGGCAGGAGCTGGGAGTGGCCTGTCCTAGGCACAGGGCACCTGTGACACCATCTGTGGGGTTGGTTGTGTCAATGGATAACTTCTTTATGGAATCACAGAATGGTTTGGGTTTGAAGGAGCCTTAAGGACAATGTAGTTACAATGCCCTGCCATGGGCAGGGACACCTTCTGGTAGATGAGATTGCTCAGAGTTCCATCCAGCCTGATCTTGAACACTTCCAGGGATCCAGGGGCAGCCGCAGCATCTCTGGGCTACCTGTACCAGGGCCTCATAACCTTCACAGGGAAGAATTTCCTCCTCACATTTAATCTAAACCTACTCACAGATTATGGCCATTCCCCCTTGTCCTGTCACTCTGTGTCATTGTAAGTCCCTCTCCAGCAGATTGTCAAGCCCAAGCTATCCAGGCACCTTCTAATGTCATCTTTCATTTTGGTAGGGTTTATTTCTGGTAAAAAAAAGCTGATCTTGAGCCATTTCAGCCATATCTGGCATTAGTGGCTCACAGGAGTTAGATGGTCTTCTTATCATCTTGTTCTGTTAAGAAAGAATAGTGATCACCAAACTTCAAGGCACAAAAGGTGGTGGTGGGGGCAGGCTGTGGACTGATCCTCAGCAAGCTTCCAGTTCTAACTGATAAGAAGTAGATATTGGGAACAGCTTTATCCTGGGCATAGATGGAATGCAGGGAGAAGCACGAGAGTTGCTGGCCTGGGAATGAGAAGGTTTGAAGAGAGCACTGGAAGTTTATGGGGCAGAGTTGTTGCTGTTTCTGCCCCTGGCAGTGATGTTTGGGCCAGCTCATGTGTGGGGTGTGACTTACCTGCAGCTACCAGTGTGTTGAGATCTGCTCAGGAGATATCCCTATCCCGTGCTGCTGCTGCAGGGCCCTGGGCAGGTATCTGCTGGACACTCAGAGGAAAAGGTTATTAGTGTCATTGTTGACATTCTATTGGTTAATTACCCTTTGGATGTGGCCACCTCCTTTTATTTTCATCCTTGGCTTTGATTCTGTTCAGTTTGTGCCTGAAACAGGCTTGGCAGAATCTTCCTCCATTATTTTTGGGAGATCAGTGGCTTCTTTCTTGCTTTTCTTCATCATCCTTACACACAGTGTCTTTTGCTGCCCCAGCCTTTCTGCAAAACATGTTCTGTCCCTGGCTTCATTGAGTAACATTGTTTATAATAAAGTCAGGAATAAACTGCAATAGGGGTTTCTTGGCCAAGTATTTCCACGATGGCTTTCCAAAGCAGGTCTGAATTGGAAGTGTGCAGGGCTACAATGGCTGCAGATCAGTGCTTGATCTCTGGACAGATGTCTCTTTGGGTATATGAAATTGCAAGTTTGCAATTGCCTGGAACAGCAGACTTATCTCTGCCCCTCTGTGTGCAGTTCAGTCTTGCTGTGGCTCTGCCGAGGTGGTCACATCCCTGGTCACGCTGTTGGGGCACGTGGGCTGTCTGCAGCTGCATCCCCAGCTGCACTGGAGAGGCTGGTGCTGCTCTGATTTTTATTCAGAGATGTCCAGTGCTGCAGGAAAGGTGCACCCTGTGGCTGTCAGCATTGTCTGTGTTTGTGGGCTTCTGCTTTGTGCCACTTGGTCCAGCAACATGAGTGGATTGAACAACAGCTTCCAGTGACAGAGCCAAGAGTGGTTACTGGATAAGTTATTTTTTCCACTTTTTAATGATGTGGTTATTTTCAAAGGAGGAAGATTAGTGACAGATAGTTGAGGACTGACAGTATATTTACCAAAATAAAAACACTTGGAAATTTAAGCTTTCTTTGCTTGATATGTTTCATTATTTGCTGTATGGTGAGAGTTTCAGGAGGGTAAAAAATACTTGGCTTTCAAATAGAAAGCCTCCTTCTCATGAAGCTGAGCACCAGCGTTTGGTGTTTCACTTAGTGAGTTGCAGACTGGTGTGTTTGGTTGATGTAGTACAAATTCAAGAGGTGACTTAGCAGGTGGTTTTTGTGTCATCCTGCTGCTGAATCTTGGCTTGTGACCCCTTTCACAGTGATCAGTTGGGGTCTTTGGTAGAGAGGATTTGATGAAAAATATCTGCAAGGTACAGTCTTGTTTGGTCCGAAAATAGCACAGAATGATCTGAAATGCTGCATATCATCGAGTTTGGGCTGTAGCTTGTCCCATCTGAACAGCAAATGATTGCCAAACATTTGATAACAGAGTAGACAGTGCTGACTCCCTTGAGGAGAACGTCAGACAATACAAAACTTTGTTGTTCCTCATTAATGGAGAAGGCCCTGTCCTTTCCTTCCTCACTAACCAAGGCTCTTACCTGGTTTAATTTCTTCAGTGTATGGGTTACAACATGGGTTTTTCCCAATCTAGCTCACAAATTTTCTTGTTATTTAAATACTTGAATATTTCCATGCTCTGAAGGCCAACAGTGCTGTGATCAGATGTATGGGACTACATCTGAAGTTTACTTTTTTAAAAAACTTTGGTTTTCCTTAGCTCACAGAAAAGTCACTGTTGCTGCAGGGCTAAATTTTTGGCCATCAGGATTTATCAGCAGTTTAATCTTGGCATAGTAAATACTAATTTTTATAGGAGTGAAATTTGTTGTATTCTGACATAAGAAATATATGCTTTGGGGCTGTAATTTTTCTATCATGCTGCAGAGTTTAAAGGAAGAGACTTAACTGTACCTGGAAAGGACAATAATTGCTTTTGCTCCTGTGCTGTTGGCTATTCAGTGTTACACGTTTTGAAAATCTAGCAGATTTTTTTTCTCGTGTAAAGAAAAAAAAATGTTAAGGCATCTCTGGCAGGTTGGTGGGATTTAGGGAGACTTGAGAGGAAAATTATGTAAGACAGTGACCTGCTGCAGTGCATCCTGTCACGAGGCTTCCCTCAGGACATGATGCTTCCTGATCTGCCTCTGTGACCCACTGGTGGGGACTTTGTGGTGGGTGATGGTGAGTCCAACACCTGACTGCTAATGCCGGGGAAATGAGAGAGGAAACTGGGCAGGAATGAGAATAGCAGCTGACTTCTTAGAAAGAGGTTTAGGCATTGTCTGAATAGTTTCTTGAAAGCCACCTTTTCACTCGGCTGGGGTGTTGGAGGTTGACAAAGAGTTGATTTAAATGCAGACTTGCCTAAGGGCAGGGGCTGTGGGTGTCGTTCAGGTGGATCAATGTGAATGGCTCTGGCAAACCTCCAGTGAGGTTTTACTGCTCTGTCCAGTGCCTGTGCTCAGGTTACAGTTGTCAGTAAGATGCACATCTATTGTATGTGTATGCACAGCATCGGAGATAATCAGCTGGGATATACATGTACCCCTCAAAGCCCAGGCTGGAAATCTGTAAAAAAAAATTGAGGCCAAAGTCACATTTACAAGAGCTCAAGCCGGGAAACAGACTGAAAAAAGAAGAGGTTTGCATCTGAAAGTGCATCTGCATTTTAAAAGCAACAGCTGAGGCAGCACCTCTGGTCCTGTGCTCACAGATCCAACTGGAGACACAGAGGGTGCAGCAAGGCAGTGGCAGAGAGAGGGGCTGCAGCCCCTTGCCCCGTGCTGTTCACATTCCCTGTTCCTCAACTCCTGCTCAGCAATAAGTTATTGTGTGGCTTTTGATGAGTGAGTGAGAAGAATTTCAATAATGTAGTCCGTAACATCAATACGTGCCTTTTCTCATGTGACAGGGTTTATTCTTTTGTGTTTTCTTTAACCACATGAAGAAGAGCCATAAAACTCAATGAGAAACGGAATATACCTTTTATTAGAGAGGTCTGTTGTGTTTTAGTTGCTGGGATGTTGAACTGGGTATGGCAAGAGACATGCCTGGAGCAGGGTGGTTAGCAGGATGGAGAAGTGAAGCAGAAAGGTGTGTGTGCTGTAACAACTTTAGTGATGAGCATTACTGGGGTGCTTCTTGGAGCTCTTAAAATGCTGAACCCACCTGGGACGTGTTGGTGGGTGCTGCTAAACAGGCAGGATACCCCACAACTGGGTACAGGTACTCTTGTATCCTGTGAAAACCTATTGTATCTCATCTTGGCTCAATTATTCACAGCACCCAAGCTCCTGGATCCTCTCCTTGGCACAGGTCCTGCACATGTAGCCAGAGAGGCTTCGTGCTTCACAAACAGCATGGGATCTGCTCTCAGCTCCTGGGCAGTGACACAGAAATGGCATTAAACACTATAGGGTTTGTGTATTGAAAGATTTCAGTGTTCTTGTGGCTGCTGCACAGCCCTGAGAAGCTGAGTGGATTTGGGTGGCTGTGTCTGCAGAGTTGATACTTGTGAGCAGCTTTTGGAGACAGGCAAGGTCAGTGTTGTGTCTGTGTCCTAGAGGGGGGTGCCTGCTGTTATACTCCTTTCTGCTCTGCAGTTGTGGAGCAAAGCAACACCAGATCTGCTCATATAAGCTAAACACCAGAATATAAATTTTTTTGTGATTGTGCCTGTCTTTAGTTTCAAATATTTCCTGGTGAAGCTCTTTCCTGAGCACATATGAGAAGCAGGAAAGTTACTAACTTGTACATACCAACTTTTTTTTTTTTTCCAGTTGATAAACACTTGCTGTTTTTATCACGTTTTAGTCAGGAAAATGTCACTGTCTCCTACTGCTACTTTTTCGGTATGTTGCAACCTTTGAAATTAACAAACTGGTGCTGGTGAAATAATGGGGTCTAGTAGTGACTCCAAATATTTACCTGTTCAAATGTGTGAAGTTTGAGTGCAGTCATTTACCAGAGGTCACCATACTTACTAAAAAATAACAAAAACCTTCTCAAATCCTCTCATTGTTTTGTTCTTGCAGAAGAATGGGGAGAACCATTGTGTTCTTTGAAGGTGTAGGAGCCACTAAGTAAAATCAGGACTTGCTTTTTAATGTAAATGTCTCTGCTGTCCCGTGTAATCTGCACACAGGGGGGGAGGCAAATCTCTTCAAAAGCATCTGGAGCTTTAGTGATTTCTTGTGTTCTGGTTTTTCCCCAAAGATCCGAGCCAAGAAGAAGCCTCCAGTGAAGTATGAAGTTGGGGATCTTGTTTGGGCCAAGTTCAACAGACGCCCATGGTGGCCATGCACAATTTGTCATGACCCAGTGCTGGACTGTCACTCAAAAATGAAAGGTACTGTATCTACTCAGACCACAAAGTGGAGGTGTTGTGTATGGCAGGATGCTGCAGTTTTTAATTAATTTTAAAAGCATTTCTGGCCTTTGAAAGGTGTGAAGAAATAGACTCTGCTGTGGAAAACAAGACCTGGATCCATAAAGTAGAGCTAAATGAGGGAGGTGGCAGGAAGAAGAAGGGGCTGGGGGTGATGAAGTGGCACAGATAGCTGTTGGACATTTAGGCTTTTCTTCCCAGACTGGAGGAAGGACAGATAGCTGGGCTGAGCTCAGGGCAGTGCAGAAGAAAGAGCAGCCTCTCAAAAAAGTTATGCAGAGAAAAGGGAGATGGATTAGAGAGGTGGAACAGGTGAGTAAGCAGAGCTGGGAAGATTGGAGTGTGTGAGGACAGAGAGTTGTTCTTGGAGAATGGGAGGCTGGAGAGGCTGAGGAGTGGAGTGTGGGGTAGTGCAGTGTAGCTGCTGAGTACCTGAGGGTGTAATGGGACCATGTGCATGGAAGTGAAATTTTTGGGTCTTGTTTGGCACAAAAGAGTAGGGGGCTGTTGATATGGAAATTCTGGAAAAACCAAGAGATGGAGCCACGTATGTGACTGTTTAGGGTATAGTGTGAGTGAGCTGAGTGTGAGGAGGAGAGACGGGCAAATATAACAGAGCTGTGTGTGCTTGACCACAGGAGAGAGCCAGGAAGGGAGAAAGAGAGTCTTAAAAGATCAAGACAGAGATAGGTGAGTGATGGAGAGAACAGAAGGAAAATGAGGAATTGTTTGCTTTTACTATCACACCAGATGCCATGGGGAGACTGCCACAAACAGAAAGGTTTATTTGTTCCTGGTTTCCCCTTCTGATTCTTTCTGTTCTCTGGGCAACTAGAATCCCCTTGAACTGGTGTCCTCTGCCACTGACAGCTCCAGACTGGTGAGATTGCCACTCACTACTGGTTTTGTCTCCAGGTTTTGTAGCCTTTGCCAGCCTAAGCACAAGTGCTGTGCATGAGTGGAGTTCTTTTTGAGTGGCCATCAGCTCAGAGCCACTGCTGTTTCTCTAGACATGAAGTAGCTTTTCCTGTGTGCTGCTCACACAATCCCCAAGCCTGGTTGCTGAGGTCTTCTTTCTTCACCTCCCCCTTCATCCTTTGGGGAGGCATTTATCCTGATTCTAGGGAATAGTGAATGTGCTATTTTAAATAGTCTGTTTCCAGCTCTCAAAATCCTGTCAGAGATGTTTCCAGAAGATATGCTGATATATATTGTCTCCCAACATCTTCCTCATGAAGTTTTGGGCAGGATTTAATGTGTATAGCTGTCCAGTATTCTCCTCTCAGCCTGTGCATGAGGATTGATAATGAAGGAATTCTGCTGGGAGGAAAAGCTCTGTCAGCAAGTTCCAGGAAGGCCTGATCTCCAGCCACATGATGGACTCACTCTCCCACCATTCTTTTATCTGCGTTCAAACCAGTGGAGCTCATGGGAAAATTATATTTTCCAGCTGTGGCTGTATGTAATCTGCTTGTCCTCCCTTCCCAATGCCAAGGTGGCAAAGCAGGTGGATCTGAACTCAGGCACCTTGGGGCAGGAGGAGCTGGGCTCTGTGTGCACTGTAGGAAGCTCAGTCCTACTGCCTTGGCTCTCCTGTTGCCAAGGGAACAAGCCCTTCAAAACAAGGCAGGTCGCTTCAACCTTGTCTCTTGTGCTGAAAGCTCTTCTCTTGGGATTTGAGGAATGGTGTTTAGTTAAAGGCAGTTTACCTTTTCTCAGCAAGCTCTTGGCTTGGAAGATTTTTGAAGTTGGAAGGTGTAGGCTCAGTGGCTTCAGTCCCAGAACTGTGAATGGGGTGGATGCAGCCTGTGATCTTTGCACTTGGTTTGATGTTGTTCTGGTTGTTGTTTGTCATCCTCTCAGTGGTCTTGGTTAGAATCTCAATTTTAACATCACTTAAGGCCAGGCTGCCACATTGTGCTGGCACTCTGGAAGAGGCAGCACAAACCAAATGGGCTGGAAGTGTAATCTGCCTGTTCAGAGGGTGAAGGTGTATTCACAGAAGAAGGTTAATGCGTTGCAGCAAACTGCAGGGAGAAGTTTGTATCCCAAAAGTGTTGTTTGCTCTGTTCCAATGCTTGTGATTCAGTTCCTACTTTTACCATGTGTGTTCAACTTTCTTGCATAGAAAGTACCTTTAAAGCATCTTTGAATGTGCTCCTATGATTGAATTTCTTCTCTTTCTCTGCACCTCTTGTGCCTGAAGTATGGAGAAACTTATTGCAACTAATTTTGTGTCATGTTGCACCTAATCTTTTCAGTGTGTGTGCATGTGTTTGCTTAAATGCTGCTGTTCGTGTTTTATGTCCTAAATAAGACTTTGTTTGGTATTAAAACATCGAAGAGGATGGGATGTATTGTGATGGGGAGGCTCAACCTGTGTGAGTAAATCCTATCCAGAAGGATGTCAGTTCTGGGTGTTCCCAGCACTGTTGTGTTTTTCCAACGGTCAAGTGCTCTGGACTGTTTAATCATTAATCAGGGAGTAGCAGAAAAAAATGTTCTGCCTGGTGTGTTGTGTCTCTCAAGGAAAAAATATTTAGATATTTTTACCTTCTTTTTTTTGCAAGCAGTCTTTGCTGCAGGAAGATGACCAATCATAGGCGTGTTAATCAATTGTTTGTAAAAACAAAAAAAAAGCCCAAACAATTTAAAAATAGAACAGTAATGTAGAATATAAATACAGACAGTAGCAAACAAAGGGGTCTGCCTTAGTTGTGAATAGAAATCCCCAGAACTGGCATTTATTTGGGAATGTTGTTAAGCTAAATGTAATTGAAAATAACCTCTCAAATAGTTACTGTTTTCTGTGTCTCTTTTTGTGTCTTTATTCTGTTACATACAAGGGGTAATTCTGTTAAATTTCTTGAAATAGTTTCCGGTGGGAGACCATACCGAGAGTATTATGTGGATACCTTAGGAGAACCTTCAGAGAAAACCTGGGTTCCTGGGAAAGCTGTTGTCCTCTTTGAAGGGAGACATCAGTTTGAAGAGCTGCCTGTTCTCCGGAAAAGAGGAAAGCAAAAGGAAAAAGGATACAAACACAAGGTGAAAGAGCTGTTTTGTGTAATATGTTTTTATTTCTTTGAATCTGCACAGTACAAAATATTCCTTTATGCCTGAATTTGTACTTTGACAGCTTCTGTGAGACTGACTGCAGCAAGTCAGCCAGGGAAGGGATTCTTTGTATAGTTTATAAACTGCCAGGAGTTTCCAGGCTCTCTTCTATGCTGGGGTGTGGCCTGCTGCTTCTATTGCCCTGGACAGCTCTGGAAGGCAGAGGAATCTGGGCTCTGTTGGTGTGGGATCTGTTTAACAGCACAGCCCTCTCCTGCTGTGGATTGCAGCACTGCTAAAAAACTTCTGTGCTCTCTGGCAGCCTCCTTTGGCTGATCTGAAACAGAGGTGGAGTTGCATGCTTCACTAGATCACTGGCTGAGATAAAGCAGTGGGGTTTTTAGCACTGCTTCAGTAATTCTCTTTATAGAAACCTGTTAGGACTTATAATTTGACTTGGAAAATGCTTTGTCAGTGAGCCTGTGGGAATGAGTTTTGTGGCTCATCGCACCATCTCCGTTTCCAAACATAACAGCCCTGAGCAGTTGTAGCCAGTTAATGTAATGTGACACAGGGGTCTGGTCTATGTCTTTAGGAAGGTGACTGAAGAAATTAACTCGTTAGAATAGCTGAAGTGAAGAACTACAGAGGCTACTGTGTTACTGTGAGAGAGCAAATAGTTATACTAGGCAATGGTATCTGGTTTTTCTTTTTCTCCTACTCTAAAGCTTTATAACCTATGTTAGTGCAGAATCGTCAGATTGAATGTGCTCTTGCAGATATGAGTCCCTGGGGGCAGTGGCCTTATTTGGTTTTTCTTTTCCAAGGACATGTTCAGTATCTTTAAGGACTTCTCTCCTTGTGCTCTCAACAACTAGTGACATGCTCCCAAGTAACTTCTCTGGTCCTAGAAGTGCTGCGTGGCTGAAATCTCATTCTATATGTAAATGGAGTGCCAGCATGCCTGCAGTAGAGGGAATCAAATGTTTGTTACTCACATAAATCTCCAGGTTTGCACCCCTGGAAGCCAAAATTGATGCAAAGCTGAGAGTGTTTGGCTGGATTGCTATCAGGCTTTGTGAAATTTCTTGAATCTGCTGAGATGAGACTTTGTTGGTTTGGGTCTTTCTTTAGGAAAAAAGTGTCAGCAATGTGAGTTGTTCCTCCCGCCTTGGAATTGGTTTTGATTTTAGGAGCAGTTGTGAAGCTCTTGGTTTGCTGATGTGCAGCCAAAAACTACTCATGCAGATAAGAAACAAGCTTCTTGTTGATTTTGAGTATTAGCAGAGGTTCCTGTTAAGTATGCAGAGAGCTTTCTGGTTTTTCTACAGATACAGAGTTAAACTGGGATACTTCTCAGGAATGAGCATTGTGAACTTGATAGAGCACATCTTAGATGTGTGTGGAGCTCATGTTAGTCCCGAGGTGAGTTGATGGAGAGGGCAGATCGTGCTCTGAATTCAGGGGATGCAGGAAGAATCAACAATGAGGACAGCAAACAGGTCTGCTCAGATATTTTGAAGAAAACAGTGCTGCATTTGCCTTGTGAGGCTTGCTGGCTGTAGCTTTGCATTTCTGTGCCAGGGATCCATACCATATGCATTGCCCTTTACAGGCTGTTGTGTTCAGGGTGTGTTGGCATGCCAAGACATCTGATGCTTAGGAGACCTTTACTTTCCAGGGACCTTTTTACTGTTCTGGGAATGCAGAGGGCTCAGCTGGAATGCAGGGTGCTTACCCAGGAGCAGTACTTCCTGTGTCTGCCAGACACAGTCTCAGGGAATTGTCTTAAAGATGCAAAATGCAGGAATGTCTCTGTGTTCTGTGCCTTGTGCTCCTCGATTTTATTTCTTTGGGTACCTACTCAAATTTTGTCTTTTTTTTTTTTCTCCAACTTTTAAGGTTCCTCAGAGATTTAGGGCTAAATGGGAAGTCAGTGTTGGACAGGCAGAAGACATTCTTCTCGGGGGTCCAGAGGATCAGAAGTGCAGCCAGAACTCCAGCGAGCCAGACAGTGAGAAGGACGTGCAGCTGGAATACTACAGCAATGGCCCTGGAGCAGAAAGGGACACGCAACTGAATGGCTGCTTAAAATCCTTGGCTTTTGACTCCAGACACGTGGCCAGTGAAAAAGGAAAATTGCACATCAAGCCACAGGTGAAAACAACCTCTGAAAGCAGAAAAAGGACTAGAGTAAAAAAGAGTGGCACCAGAGGGGAAGCACCGAGGGAAGAAATCAAAGACAAAACACCAGAGAGCGTAGTTAGAAACGTGATTGTTGGGGACCTACCAGAGAAACACGCGTCTCACGAGCTTCGCCGGATTGCCAACAGCCTGACAGCAGCCAGTAGCACCAGGGAAAACCATTTGCTGTCCTCCTTTGGAGAAAGACGTTTTGAAAAGACACCTCTAAAAGCAGACTATGAGAATCGTAAAAGTGACGCTCTGAAAAGCACCCTCCAAGGAGATTTGTTTTCCAGCTCATCTTTTGAGAGAGAGAAGAGCTCCCTGGGCATTTTGTGCAGTTCCAAGTTACAAATACACTATTCTGCATCTGATGGTGGTGTTGAGAAAAAACAAACTGAATCAGATTCATCCTCTTCCCTCTCTGATGGTGGGAACAGTGATGTAGATACCATGGACCAAAGTTCAGAGAGAGCCTCTAGTGCTCTTGAAGTTAGTGATTCTTCAGATAAAGTGGAGAAGGACTTTGCTATGACATCAAGTGGAAACATTAAACTTTCTATGTATCTTTCTCAGAAGAGCAGCAGAAGGGCCCGGAAGAAGTCGCACAGAGATCGCAAAGCTCTGGGAGGTTCAGTAACCAACAGACTTGATGCTGAATTTGTGGATGGGGAGCTTGAAGTAGGTTTGTCTGATGCTGAGATGCCATTGACACCTCTCGAGTGCTCTTCAGATGTGAGAAATTACAATCTTTCCCTAGCAAACAAGCACACTACCCCCCAAAGTGTTTCCAAGGATGGCTCCTGGCCTGCTGTTACAAATCAAGCAATCTTGAAACCGAAAAGCGTGAAATTACCCGGAAGCAGAAGTATAAAATGTAAACATAAAGAAAAGGTTGCTGGGTTGGAGCCTTCTCTTGCAGAAGAGGAGGGTGGTGTGAATCACCGTTCTTCAGATACCAAAGGTTTCTCTGGCCTTTCAAGAGATTCTCTTCAGAGAAGTGGAAAAGTTGATGGTCAGAAACTGTTAAACAACATGCATGAGAAACCCAGGGATTCTGCTGAAATCGAAACAGCCGTGGTGAAGCACGTCCTGTCGGAGCTGAAGGAACTGTCCTATCGGTCCATGAATGATGATGCCAGTGACTCTGGCACTCCAAAGGCCACAGTACCTTTGCTTTTCTCTTCTGCTTCTGGTCGTTTGCCCATTGAACCAGATTACAAATTCAGCACCTTGTTAATGATGTTGAAGGATATGCATGACAGTAAGACAAAGGAGCAGCAACTGATGACTGGTCAAAATATAGTCCCATTTCGAAATACCAGTACAGGTGATGGTTCTGGAAGCAATTCTGCAAGTGGTCTCAAGTCTTTGTCTATTGTAGGTCCCCCATATAAAATAGAAAAAAATGGAGATTGTGTCCAGGAAACAGTAACTCCAAACTCTGCTATAAGCAACTCCTCATTTTCACGTGGTCCTCCAACCAAGTTGACAGGGATTGGTACTGGTAAAAGGGAGCCTGCGAGTGCTGCTGTTTCTGGGACAAACGGCACAAATTGCATGTCCAAACGCAACTGTTCAAAATCTAAGCAGTCATCAAAGCTTGGAGATAAAACAGTTTCAAACAGAAAGGACTTAAAACCAGGAGGGCCAAGTAAGTTGCTAAGTCGGTTACCCAGAGATTCAGGAGAACATTCGTTCCGTGGGCACAGTTCGGTTACCAGTCCTCTAGGGAATGAGGCAGAAGATACTGAGAGGAAGGAGTGTATTGATTTAACAGAGCATTCAACTGATGAAGACTCTGCCTGTTTATCTGATGACAATTTAGGTCGTATTGGAAGGAGACCTGAAGCTGGTAGAAATAATGAGAGCTGCAATTCTGCTGAAAATGGGGAGAGTCCAGACTTGGATTCAGAGGCAAATAGTGAGAGCTCTCTTGGTGATGAGTCTAATGATACCAATCACGTAGCACCCAAAAAGCGATGGCAGCGTTTTAACCAAAGCAGTGCTAGATCTAATAAGCACACCAGTAGATCTAGGGAACAAGGAAACTTGGAGAGTGCCTTTGGCCTGAATTCTCGTGGCTTTTCACTGAAGGGAAATGAGTGCTTGGGACGTAGGCATTCCCCTCATTCAAAGGTGCTTGAGGGAGACTTGGCAGTTCAGGACTTTGAGAATCGTTTAGACTTAGTTGATAAACGTTTGAATGTATGTGGTAAGCCAAACACCAGTGTGATGGACTCAGAAACAGAGCTTGGCAACTTTGCTCCCCAGTCTGAATTCTCTGCACAAGGTAAGGGAGCTGGACTTGCGCCAGAGTATTTGTATACATTTTACACTTTTTCATTTAAAGGATAAGTTACAGAACTTGTGGCTGTCTGACAATGTGAAGATATCTACGTCTGAGCAGAAGAAAGTGTGGGACTTCGGTTTGAGTTCTGTGTAAGCATGGAGGACAAAGGAGGCAGAGTAACTATGAGTTTGTATTCAGGTTATTGGTCAGAAAGTTTTGCACACATTAAAAATCTTTAGTTCTTCCGCAGTGAAAGGTAAAATAAGAATCCTTCTGACCCTGGGATTTTTTTTTTAACTTATGCCTTCATGATGTGGTCCTTAGAGCCACAAGTTTGATGTTAGTGGGGTAGGTCAGTGCTAGAAAGTTCCAGAAAACTGAGTCTCAATGGCTGCTCTGTTTTTTATCTTTCATAGTGCTGTTTGACATAGTTTGTCTTTGGTTTGTTCTGTAGGAATTCCATAAGACGATGTGTTGGGAGGTTTTTGGTTTTTAGTGTGGAATTTTATTAGCTGCTTATAATGACTTGTGGAGCCCCACAGATTTCCTAATTTACAGTTCTGGTGTGGCTGCCTGATGGGTGAAAGAGAGAACAGAAGAGAGGGAGGCTGAGCTGGAGGTGGGTCTGGAATATGGCAGACAGAAATAAGGAAACAGCATTGGAAAGGAAATGATCTAAGAAGGAGGAGGCTTCGGAGGAGCAGAAGGCAAAAGAGCCCTGCCTCTCCCACAGAGGTGGGGACATTTGGTTAAAGCCAGTGGAAGAAATAAAAGGGTGTGTGGAAGAATAGGGCCAACAGAACCATATTCAACATGTATCATTCTCTGCCTTCTGCAGGGAATCTGGGCAAACACACCTTAATAAAACCAATAAAATTAGGTTTTTGCATAGGTTTCACCACACTAAATTGCTCTAATCTAATTGTGATACCATAAAATAATACAACTCATCATAATGTTGAGCTTGTGTGCATTCTGTCACTTATGTGTTCTCTCAGTGCAGATTTTGATGTGTGTATTTTGCTTTTTGTGGTTGCTGGAGGCAGCCTGCACTTCTGTTTCAATTGTGGCAGAGGCAGCTCCTAGCTTGGTGGTTGTGGGACCTGCCCAAAGCAAGTTGCAGCAGGCACAGAAAACAAGCCTATAGGGTGTAACACCTGGGGTAAAAGTTCTGGTTTTAAGTCATTCCCAGCTTAATCATTCACTGACTCTGGCTGGATCTGTGTGTTTTTGAGGACTGAAGTCTCTGTAGAGCAGGTGAGAGGATGCACATTCTGGGGGTTCTTCCTTCACACCAAGATCCTGGCAGGTTCTTACAGCTTCGTGGTGGTTTGGCAGTTGAAGCATCCCTGCAGTGATGCCGTGTGAGGTGAAGATGAAGGTGTGCAGAGAGAGCTGGGGAACAGGAGGTGCTGAGAGGCAGTAAAGTTGGGAGGGCAGTGGCAAAGGAAGGCAGTGGACTCTGGGTGAGGTGGCAGTGTGAGGAATGTACAGGGTGTTGATGCTGCACAAGGGATGCAGCTGCAGCAGTCAGGGCCTGGCTTTGCTGACAAAAGTGCCAGATCAACAACTGCAGCATAAACTAATTCCCCTGCCCTAAACAGCATGTGAGCTCTGTGCACACCCACCCCCTTTGTACAGATGTGCTGTGGGGAGGCACCAGTGCCACTGGCAGGGCTGCTGTAGCATCCCCAGTGCTGGTGGGACTGAGCAAACCTTTAATGCTGTGTTGAGACTATTCCTTTATGCTGGACAAAGCCTAGAAAGCAGAGAAACTGATGCTGGAAACTGGACTGACTGCAGTCCTTTGAGATGTGAGCAATCCTTGCCCACAACAGGCAGCTTCAGTGTAAGAGATCAGAACAGATTGTAGTCACAACTGTGCCATTTTTACTAAGCTCAAACTGCATAAAGTCTTCATCATAGTTAAATGGCAGCATTGGGCATAATTTTGCCACAAACCTTGTACAGTGGTTTAGAGCAAAAAGGCAGACGTGAAGATTGCTGGATTTGGCTGATGTAAACCGATTTTATAAATAATAGTTTCATCAGGTCTGTGATTTGCCACTGTCAATCTACATTTGGGATTCTTGTATGGGATTCCTTTTGGGAACAAAAGCAGTTAAATCAGCCCTTCTGGCACAGTGCTGTGTACTCTGCTGCACGGCTTTGGGGCTCTAAATAGTTGCCTGGTGAGGATACTCATCCCATAACTGCTTATGTGCTGAAATGTGTGTTTCACTCAGACACCTGTGCAGAGTGTTAATAGAGGCTGAAAATAGCTGTGTTTGAGAAAGTTGTTTCTTTCTTCTCTTTTGGCCAAGTTTGACATTTTCATGCTTGTTTAACCACAAAGCCACAATAAAATGTAGCAATCTTGTCCAACATCCCTGTTCTGAAGCGTTGCATTGAAATGCTTTGTTATAAAATGCTTCCGTTTTAAAGAAGAAAAAGCCACCTCCTACAAATGAAATGAAGCAAAGAGAATATTTATTGTTTGTTCCAAAACTTCCAGGAGACTGCAGGTAGTTTCCTGACTAGGGGAAATCTTTAGGCAGTATTATTTAATGATTTTGAATGCTAAAAAGGAGGAAAGTCAGATATATTCAGAAGTATTCTGAGAAGTGAGAAAAAGACATAAATGTGCATCACCTTGCTTTTGCAGCTTGCTGAGAAGAACTGTTCTAGTGTCAAGGTTGAGTGTTTTGGAGCTTGCCTTGCATTGGTGTGTCGAGGTGGTGTGGTTAGGGTTGTGGTGAGGAAACACTTTTTACCTTGCAATGCCACCACACTGTGCAGAGACAAGAAGTGCTGCAGTCACTGGCTCCCTGATCTCATTGTGGAACAAACAAAGCAATAAATGGGCTCACAGTAGCAGATGGGGAATTTGTAGTATATAAAATAAATGCCAAGGAGGAGGGGAAGGGAAGGAATTAAGCTTATGTGTTCCTAGTGAAACTAGTGACTGAACTCTGTTATGGGAAAACAGTGTTTTCCTGTGCCCCTGCACTAAAACCAAAAGAGTTTGAGTAAACAGCAAAAGAGTAACAAGTTGCTAGTGACCTTTGGTTCTGGTAGAAGTACTGCAGGCAAGTTAGATGTAGCTTGTAGGGACATGTTGGGTGAAATTTCAGGAGCCTCTCAGTCTGATGTGTTTTGATTTCTCACCTGAACTGCTTGAAGTCCTTAAAAATCCCCCCCGCTAAGTTGGGATTTTGAAAAATAGGAGATTCAAAAATTTTTTGGGCTGTCTCAAAGAGAGAATTATCAGCTCTTCCCACATGGAACCTCTGGAAGAGAAGGCAGGAACAGCTATTATCCACAGATGTCTTGTGATCATCTCAGAAACACAGTCTTGAAGCTGCTTTCCTTTTTCTTAGCACATTCAGAGAGGAAGCGCCTTAGAAAGCCGAGTAAACGGCTTCTGGAATATGCAGAAGAATATGATCACTTGTTTGCACCCAAGAAAAAATCAAAGAAGGGCCAGGAACAATCACAAAAGGTGGGTGAAGGCCAATGTGCTCTTTGTGGTTATTCTCCAGGGCTCTGGTCTGTGTGTGGTTATGTTCTTTGTGGTTGAGTGTTCTTGCTGTGTGCAGTGCCATGCAGAGTGAATGTTTTCACCAACATATTTCACCGTGGCAGGTGAATTCTGTGGCGAGGTCTGAATGTGAAGGAGGCGTTCCTGCACAATGCAGTCCTGACAGAGAGACCCAGCGGGGGCCAAGTTCTTTGGTTTCAACTCCATCTTCAACCAAAGAGTCCCCTCCTGTCCTTGAAGCAGAGTGTTCCTTCTCAGAACTAGGATCCCACTCCACTGATCCTCCTAGTCAAGCTCAAGGAGGATCTTCAGATTTTCCAGAGGTGGTGGTTCTGTCTTCCTCAGATGTTTCTGAAGTTTCTGCTTCTCCAGATGCAGAAGAGGGATTCCTGAAATCAGGTAAGTGGCAGGTGGTGTGATGCTGCTTTTGTAAGTGAAAGTAACTCAAGTTCAGTGAAAAATCATTCTTGGGGCAGCATGAAAAAAGATCAGTGGCTGTTGCCACTGTTTGTTCTTGCCTTCTTCACTCACTGACCGTTACTGTGTTGAGAAGGGAGAGAGGGCAGGTGCAAGGGTGTCCAGTGACCTGGTACTGTTGGCTTTCTATATAGACTGTGGTGGTCCTCCTTAAATCTTTGCACAGAATGCTCCTTTTGTCCATATAAAAGAGGCCACAACTCCTTCTCTGAGTCCTTGCTGTCTGTGCTTCCAAACAGTGACATTCCTTCAGCTTGACAG
Organism: Agelaius tricolor; assembly: GCF_023055355.1. Lineage (NCBI taxonomy): Eukaryota > Metazoa > Chordata > Aves > Passeriformes > Icteridae > Agelaius > Agelaius tricolor. The sequence goes on from NW_027269278.1 coordinate 15,575,895, forward strand.
TTTCTTGTTGCTGTAAACCCCTTTGAATGGACATTGCTGTGCTGAGGGTGGTGCACAAAGTCTGAGCTTCATTGCTCATGGAGTGATCATCTGCTCTCCTAGGGAGCTCAGGGAGCTGTAGCACAAAATTCCATCTGGAAGAACTTCCTACTTAATTGGTTCTAAGCATCTGTAGAAATTTTTGGGGACTTGTGTGAGCAGCAAGCCAGGTTCTTGGTCTTCAGTAAGGCACGGTGTGGAAGGAGTGTGGTCTGAGGGGCCTTTTCCCTTTCCAGCAGTGTCAGTCTCAGAGTCTCCTTTCAGTGTGTTTATTCTCTGATAGCATCTAAAGACGTGTCCAGAGTTAAAGCCCTCGTGTTCTGGCTGTGCTAGCTTGGAGGGAACACTGTTCCTAAAGGGCTTCTAGGCAAAAAAAAAATAAACCAAGCAGGCAGATTTTTAGTCAGTGGGAGGTCAGTTATCCTGTCATGTGTAAGGGAAGAGGGATTGCCTCTGGAGACTTGTGGGTGTCACAAGGAAGGGAAGTTGGGGAGGATTAAAGGAAGGAAAAAACTGAGGATGTAAACCCAAGATTGGAGATGCAGGAGAACACAACAGGCTGCAGCAGTGGGAGCATACATCCAGTCTGCAGAGGTTGTGTAGCTCTTTTCAGTCATTTCCCTCACCTTTTGCTGAAGCACACAGAGTGGGCAGAAGCTTGTCTTGAGGGTTAGGAGTGTGATGGATGAGCTGTGCCTGCAGAGGTGTCAAAGGGCACAGCTGAGACTGTGGAAGCCAGCAGATGAATGGGGTGGGATGGGTAACAGGCTGTGTCTGCAGAGTGTCTGCACTCAGCATCAGCATTTCCTGATTCTAAGTTTATACTGTTGCCAAAATTAATGAAGGAACCCAGGTCTAGCAACTTGCTACCTCCTGAGGGCCAGGATAAAGCTTGAGTAGGAAATAATTTTGTTGGGATATCTTTTGTCAAGTAGTTTTAACCAGGATTGTGATCTTCAGCCTGTTTACTGCAGCAGCGCATGAATGCTGGTGTGAGGGGTGTGGGAGTGTAGGCAGGGCTGTGTCAGTGGCAGGACTGGCTTATGCAGATCAAAGTGTTTGGGAAATTATGATGTGAATTGTGCTGCCAGCATGTGTTACCTGCTGGCATTGAGTTCACAGCCTCTCTTCTGTGGGTGGATTTTTATATTACATATTGAGGTGAGCCTGAAGGTCATGACAGACTGAAGTCTGTTTTTATTGAAGTTGTACAGAAGCAGGTAATTGGCATCTCTGCCCTAGGAGCTTATGATCTCAAAGACAGGGTGAAGCAGATTATTTTGAACTGTTGGCTAATATTTACTTAATGGTATTAATCTGATGGAAGACAAGAAAACCCCTGTTTATCTGATGTGAAGGGTTTCATTGCAGGAAACTTCGAAAGCAAGCGTCAAAGGAAGCCCACTAAAAAGCTCTTGGAATCCAATGACTTGGACACTGCCTTTATGCCAAAGAAGGAGGAATGGACTCCCCAAAAGAAGGTACTTCCCTTCCAGCTCTTTTGAAAACTGGATAGAAAGCAGGCCCCGACAGCAGATCCTGCTAAACAGGACACAATGCAATGGGATGTGGTTTTTTGTTGGCTGCAGCCCAGGAGCAAAGGTCCACCCTTCCCAAAGGTGCTGGTTGCTGTGTTATGATGAAATAACCCACTGTTCCCCACCCCTCTCCACTTGTAATGGGGATTGGGTAGTTTTGGTTTAAAATCTTCTTTTCAAAATTGATTTATATGAAAAAGGAGCCATCTGGATGCTGGCTGGAAAGGTATGAGCAGAAATATTCTGCACAGAGGCTTTCTGTCATGTTACAGTGCAGCTTGAACTTGAACCTAAGGCTTTGTCCTTTTCCATCAGATTTCCTCTGAGCAGTGTTTTCTTTGTTACCTTCCCAAATGAGCTGGTGAATGCATCTAAGTGCAGAGCTTGAAGCAGGATGGAGGCTTGAGGTGAATGACATGGAGGATACCTTGTTTGGTTCAGATTTTAAAAGAAAATGCTGCTCTTCTCCACTGAATACTCAATATTCAGTGACATGGTTTGGAAAAATGCAAATTGTATTTATGTCAGATCATGTGCCTGCACAGAACTTGTTGCCACTGTTCCTAAAGTTGACTAATGACACTTCTTTCCTTTTTATTTCTCTGTGAGGCACAATCTTAGTGCAGTTATCTCCATTGCAGTAATGTAGAGGCCAGTGTATTTCAGTCTTAACATCTGTAAAAGTGTAAACTCAGAAGAAAATGTCTTTTCCCAGCACCTTACAGAGTATTAGCATCCTTTTTAGGAGAGGACAGGAAGAAGTGAATGGTGCTGATGAGCACAAGACAGATCAGACTCCACATTCCTCCCTTCCCAAAGACAGACTTTTACATGCGTGATTTATCACACACACAAACCAAATATTTTCTTGTAAAATTTCTGATGAATTCATGATCTGGATGGTAAATTAGGTGTTGCAGTCATTCCAAAAGGTTTCACAGCTGAGGAGTGTGTGCTTCTGTTTTCATCTGGTGACTTGACTCTCTCTCCTGTTTGTAGGGTACTGGCCCTTCAGAGAGTGACAGCTCTGAGCTCTACTCACCAGCCCACTTCCAGGACGTGGGAGAAGGTAAGTGAAGGCAGGGACAGCAGGGCAGACTGTTGTGATATTTGGATCAGTGCCTGTGGCACTGTGTGTGTGTGTAAGTGCTCGGTGCTCTGGGTTCAGCAGCCCAGCAAAAGTTGCTTAAACCAGTATGAGTTGGTGTTTCTGTGGTGGCTGCAGGGCAGAGGGCTGAGTGCCTGGAGGCTGGTATTGCCCCAGCCCTTAGGGCCTCAAAGAATATATAGGACCCAGCCTGAAGCTCTCAGGCTGCAGAACTTGCTGGTGTCACCTGCAGCAAAAGAATTCTTTCTGCATTTTCCTTGAATGGTTTTTCTGTTGCATCCCAGCTTCTGAAAAGCTCTTGGAGAAGCAGCGAAAGCGGAAGAGGCAGCGCCACACCTCCGCTGCAGTCCATTCCAAGAAGGAGAAAAATGAGGAGGGGCTGGGGGAGACCCCGCACTCTGAGGTACTGTTGGATCTTCATGCTCTCATCCCTGTAACCTGTTTGCTGCTTCCCAGGGTACTTGGCAGAGCCTGAGCCAGAGGAATCTTTTGGCCTGTCATTTGAGAATTTGTCCCATTGATGCAGCTGCACAAGCTGGGGTTAGGCTGAAGATACTGCCTTGATCTCGTAGCTATTTTATAATGATGCTTAACTCAGGCTCTGTTTTCAAGCTGCTACTCAGCTAATTCTCTGTGAGAGAGGCTGTTCTGAATTCATGGAACCAGGTTTTACCTGGCATCTTGCTTTGCACCTCAGAAAATCAAACTGCTGTGAAAGCTCTTTTCTGGGGGTGGGACTCCTGTCCTTTTACAAACCAGTTTGAAGCACAGGCACTAGCCTGGACTTCAGCCCCTTCTGCTTGCACTTGAACACCACGATGAGCCAAGAACCCCATTGGAGGGGCTGGGAGGGACTGTCTGTGACTGCTCACAAGAGCCTGTGATTGCATTCTGCCATTCAGCAGAAAGGGATAACTGGGGCAATTCCCTCTGCTACATATTAGCAGGTCAGTGTACAAATATCTGACAAGCACATTTTGCCTTTTAGGAATGAGCCAGTTATCAGCAAGTGTAGGGGAAGCAAGACTTCCTGGGAGAGGCAGGACACCTCTGGCCTTCTCGCCATCGCCTCTCACTTCCAGTGGCCCAGGTTCAGCAGCAGGCAGGATAGTCAGTATGTATTTCAGGAGCCAATTGTAGATCAATATTGTTATATTTGTTGTTGTAACCACAGTTTACAGGAGAACACAAACCTCACACCACTTTAAGCGGTTCCAGCCATCCTATTGTGTTTTGGAAAGGGCATTTGTGATAAAGTTAATAAATTGGGGTAATACCCTTGGTCCGTGTAAGCTTTCCTGTGCTGGTGTTGGTGTTCTTTTTGAAGTGTGCTCAGCTGGACTAGTGTTTTAAAACAGCCTGTACAAATACCTTTGCCAATGCTGGGAAGGGGCAGTTAACATTGTCTGCTCTACCCACTAAGAGACAGCAAATTCTCCGTGAAAAAAGGGGCAGCTCAGAGCAGCAAAGATCTAGGCCATGGCTCTGAACCCTGTACTCACTACTCACTGCAGAGGAAACCCAGTCTTAACTGCCTCTAACTGTAGACATTTGTATTGAGTATCAGAAGTCAGGTATGGTGTAAACTATGCCAAAAAAAGGTCAATGCTTGGCACCTTTGCCAGCCTTCCTTATTATGTAATTGTGTCTCTTTAGCTGCTGTGGTGGGTGTTCATCCCCTGGCTTAGGTGAGTATTGGGGTGCTGTGGGGATGCAGTTGTGCTTTCATGTGGAATTCAAACCATGCTGCTCCCTCAGTGACTGCACTCACTGGGCAAGGAGCTCCACTTTGCTGGAAAAAAATACATGGTTTGATGATACAGCCCAGTGAAGCCTTCCAAGGAAAGAGGGCAGAGGAAAGCTTGTCAGCCTGGGCTGAGCTAAGCAGCTTTCTCTGACCTTGCCCATCTGTGGAGCCAGGAATGCAAATTTACAACATCAGGGCAGTAAGAGACTGACAGAATGGGATGGAAAATGCTGTTGGAATGGTTGTCAGGGTTGTGAGCCAAGGTCAGGCTGTGCCAAAGAACAGGTCAGGCTTTGGGGTAGTACCAGACACAGCAGCAGAGATGGTTCTGGAAGAAGACCTGGGATGAGCCTTTCTTTCTGCAGGAGGTATGGAGTGTTGCAGTGCTTTTGCTGGGCAGAGGAAGGAGGGGACACAGTGGCAGATCCTTGAGTGGCAATGCCTTTTTCCATGTTCACAAAGGATGGGCCTTGCTCATCCTGTCTAGCTCTGACATCCCTTCCCTGGGCAGTTCTGGGAGCAGTGTTAGAACAAGTACTCTGTAAGGTATGTTGGATTGGCAGTAGCCTGTAGTTGGGACTTTGCTTTTGATCTTTTTTTTTCCTCTCAATAAAGTCAGTTTATACCATTCATCTTTGTAATGTGTACTTCAATATAACCATCATTGCTCCACAGAAGGCACATGGCTTTAAAGTGTCCCCAAATAAACTCATACTGCTCCATTCAGGGAATAGGGGAAAAACCAACAGTTCAGGCAAAGAAAGCATCATTATCTGAGCAGAATACTAGCTCCAGGTTCTTCTAGCTTTAAACTTTAGAAGATCTATATGTCTTTTTTTGCCCAAATTCAGAATGTGTTCAAAAGGCATTCGGTTCAGCTTACAAGCTTTAGTAGCACCACAGCTCAGATTTTCCCATACAGAAAGTGGTGCAAAGCTCCCTCTCATGATTGTTAGCTGGACAGGCTTGCACCAAGCAGGCCTGGAGGTGTGGGAGTGATGGCTGCTGCTTCTGCCAGCACTTTGAATTCTCACAAGGTCTCTCAGGTGTACTATTTGTGCCTGGGTGTACAGTGGCTACAGCTTGGTGACCCAGGGAGGAGCTGGCAGCTGTGCACTGAGATCACTCAGCTACCTGCAGTGAGCTGCCTTACTTAAAAGTGGCAGAGTCCTTAAAATGTTCTGGCTCAAAGCACGTAGCTAAAGGCATCATTTTAGTGCAGTATCAATGTCCTTAAATTGTACCTACTCTGGAGTGGCAGCTGGGGCTGCTGAGGCCACTGAAGTGTTCCCTAGACATCCCAAGTGGGCTGGATGCTGGCAGGATGGTGTTTTCTAGCCCTCAGTTGCCTATCCTGACAAAATCTGTGGCACTGCTGCAGGGTGTAGCTGCAGGACAGCTGTATTTTGTGCTAGAAACAGGTGTCTCTAGGATACCTGCTATTCTTCCCTCCTGACTGGACACTGGGAAGCCTTGTGGCAGGATCCTTGACTTGGCCTGTGAGTGTGTGGTTGGGCCTTTAGCATTGGAAACCCGTCCTCTCCCCAGGATGGTTTTTCACCAGTGGGTGTTCTGGGCAGTGCTGTACATTCATATAGAGCAGAGGGAGACTCCACACCTCAGTCAGGATGGGGTGGGAATGCCCTGCTCTGCTGCTCCTCTTGGGGTTGGCTGACTTCATACCAACACAGGCCTTGAGTACCTTTGTGTCTCTATTTTACATGGGTTAGAGCAAGCTAAGATGAGTGTAGAGGAAAAATGTAGTTTGTTTAGTGTGTGACAGGTGCTATGAAGATTGAGGTTTTTCATTTGTGTTTCTTGTGCAAATAGATACTGGGGTGCTTCTGACTTTTTCTACCTGATTTGTTTCCATTCAGGGCTCACTCCTTGCTCAGAGAGGGGTTATGCACAGAAAGATAATTGTGTTATTTTTAATCATCTAATAAACTAAGAGTTCTTTCCTTTCCCTTCCTGTAAATCTTTTGGAGGAACTGTAATGGGGGATGTTCTCTCCAGGGTGGGTAGCACCTGCCAAACCCATTATGTGCTCAGACTGAATTTGTAGTTTCCAAGTCAGAATAGGTGCTATTGACAATCCTAATTCTAGTTTTCTCTTTAAAGGGGGAGACTTCGGTTCATGGGACTGCTGCCAGCCCCAAAGAGGGTCATGAGGAGGGGTCAGAGAATGACCATGGAGTGCCTTCATCCAAAAAGATACAGGGGGAGCGTGGAGGAGGAGCAGCTCTCAAGGAGAATGTGTGTCAGGTAGTGTTCTCAAAGAAATCTCTTTGGAGCTATCCCACTGTAAAGTATTTTTGTGTAAGTTCTGGGACACATTGGTGCCCCAGGTAAGCCCAGGTAGCCTCCAAGTGCTTATTGTTGAATTAATCAGCTTCTTGTGCTCTGTATCAAGCATGTCTCCTGCAGTAGCCTTTCTTCCTCTTAAACTTCACAGAGGTTAGGGAGAAGTGACCAGCATAAGATACATTTTACCCACTGTAGGATATCAGGGAGTTGGATGGTAAATAACAGTGGTTATACACAAACTATCTGAATTAACTGACACAAGGAAAATGTAGCATTTTTCCCCAGGGGGTCTCTGCTGGCAGTTCTGGCCAGCACCGGGGTTGCTGCTGTCTGGGATGCTGCTGGGAGGAAAATTGCTCCAGCTGATACTGTGTTTCTTTCCCACAGATCTGTGAGAAGCCAGGGGAGCTGTTGCTGTGTGAGGCGCAGTGCTGTGGTGCTTTCCACCTGCAGTGCCTTGGGCTCTCCGAGATGCCAAAGGGCAAATTCATCTGCAATGAGTGTTCCACAGGTAGGGCAGGACTGTGGGCTTACCTGGTGCTGCCTTGACTGGAGTGATGTGCCTGCTGTAGGGCTGCTGAGTAGCTCTCAGTCCTCAGATTATTGGTTTGATGTCTGATAATGACTTTCTAATTAGAATTACAGGGTGATTTGGGTTGGAAGGGACCTTAGAGATCATTAAATTCCATCCCTCTGCCACAGGCAGGAGCACCTTCCACTAGAACAGGTTACTCCAAGCCCTGTCCAACCTGGGCTTGAACACTTCCAGATAAGAGGCATCCACAGCTTCTCTGGGAAAACTGTGCTAGGGCCTCACCGCCTCATTTTTTCTTAATGTTTACTCTAAACCTACTCTTTGTTGATATGAAGCCATTAATAATGGCTTCAAATATGTACCAGCCTTACTCTTGATTCAGACTTGGTGTATAAAGTGAATGTCCATGATCTGCTGGGAAAGAGACAAATTCTTACCTGGGACTATGGAAAGGGGTCTGGTGGGGAGGAGAAGTCTTTTTCAGGCTGGAAAGGAGAAAATCTCAAAGTAGGGTTAGTGATTTTTTTTTTCATTTTCTTTTTTCCGTGGCCTGAAGTCCCAGCTATAATAATATTTATTTTGATGTGGAGTTCTACTGCAGCTTCAGGCCAAACCAGCCTAGTGCAGAGAGCTGTTCTCTGGGATGGGTGCAGCAGGCTGGGAGGTTGTTCCGTGCTATTAGGCAGCCTGGTGACAGCATCAGGCCCTCATTTAGCCCTCGTGTGTGACCAGTGCCTTGCTCTTTCTGCAGGGGTCCACACCTGCTTTGTGTGCAAGAGCTGCGGGGAGGACGTGAAGCGGTGCTTGCTGCCCCTCTGTGGGAAGTATTACCACGAAGCCTGCATCCAGAAATACCCGCCCACAGTCATGCAGAACAAGGGCTTCCGCTGCTCCCTGCACATCTGCATGACCTGCCATGCTGCTAACCCAGCAAACATCTCTGCCTCTAAAGGTACCCAGTCCTCCAGGGTGGTCTGGGAGGTGCAGTCACCTGGTTTTTAATTGTTTCATGTCCACCTGGTTCACCGGTTCTTTGCACTCTCTTGCCTTTGTGTCCTTGCCACAGCACTGGCTGTGTTTGCTGAGGAGTAGCTGCTCCCAGGGGAGTGGAAGGGGTGGTGTCAGAGTGTGAGGCTCAGCAGCACTCCCCATGGTCGGCCATGGCAGCTGGAATGTTCTCAGGCTGTCCCGAGGCTCGGATTCCTGCACGCCCAGCCTTGCCTCAGGCCTCAGTGGGTTTTTGAGTAAATCTCTGGAGCCGTACAGACACGCTTGTGTTTCTCCCACCTGCTCCTCACTGTGCCAGTGCTGCAGATGCTGCCTTGCTTAGCAGCATGGGCTGTCAACACAGCAGCATCAAGAGCAGCACAGGGCAAACTATGATATTGTTCTTCTAATCCATTTTTTTCTATGTAAACTCTCATCTTGTAGTGGAGACACCCTTGGGCTAAGCTTCCTAAGCAAATATTTGTTTGAGCTGTTTGCAGCAATACCTTGACCTTTATCTGACATGATCAAACTTAAAAACTTTTGTGATTGCTGTGTATGTTTGCTTCTAAGGCTGCCTTTCTTTAATCCTTGGTGTCTTAAGATGGGTGACAATAAGACTAGCTCTATTTTTATCCTCAGAGTCTGTGTCAAAGTTGACTTTTTTGCCCCCGTTTATCAGTATTTGGTGTAGAAAACAACACCCAGGCCAAAAGCCCACAGCCAGCCACTTCCCCACTGAACATTTGTTGACTGGCTGCTGCTTCTCAATGGTCACATTTACCCCTTTTCTCCCACCTCTTCTTCCTGTTCATAGTCTGCTGTGAGGAACTGAAAACTGAACCCAAAAACTTCACATAAACTAGGCCTGTAGGGAAGTCTGAATTGCCTGGAAGTTCTGGAATTTCAGGGTAAAATATGATAAACAAGAGGCAAGTGCTTGTGTTTTCAGAAGCTACATGGATTGATTTCATTATGTGCAGCTAAGCACTTGGAACACCCCGTCTGTAATTACTGTCGGAGCTGATTTAGGAATTATTTGTGTATGATAGGAAGCAGTCCCAGTCTGTGAACTCTTGAACTGTTTCTGCACAGCATGCAGGATATTTTTCACTTCTAAATAATGCAATTTTATCTATGGTATAGGTATTACAGATTTTATAATTTTATATATATTTAGTTATATTAAATAACTTAATAGAAATCCAGTGAGTATATCATGGATGATCTATAAAAATTAAAGGCCAGCTTCCTTCTCCAGAGCTCATTTTGAGCTTAGGTATGAGTAGAGTGTAGTTTGAGCAGGAAGGAGTGGTGGTCCTGCGGGGGCTGACTGTGTGGCTGTTGGTGCCAGGTCGCCTGATGCGCTGCGTGCGGTGTCCGGTCGCGTATCACTCCAACGACTTCTGCCTGGCCGCCGGCTCCGTGGTCCTGGCCTCCAACAGCATCATCTGCCCCAACCACTTCACTGCCCGCCGGGGCTGCCGCAACCACGAGCACGTCAACGTCAGCTGGTGCTTTGTCTGCTCGGAAGGTGAGGTCCCCTGGCCCCAGGGAATGCCCAGCCCAGAGTTCATTACAGAGGACAGAAGCTTTTCCCATTCCCAATGTTCCAATGGGAATTGCAGAGAGCAGACTGCCTCCCTAGCTTTCCACATTTAAGTCCAGCTTCAGACGACACATTTTTTTTGATTTCTGGATTCTTAGAAAGGTTCTTTTTTTACGGGGAGTAGGGCTCAACTTTTGAAAAGGGCTTGCAGGAGACTATCATTCCTTTTTTCCAGGTCTGTCTGGAAATGGGGAGTGCAGGGCTTCTGCACAGGGACTGATAAACTTCTCCTATTTCTCTTTGCAGGGGGCAGCCTTTTATGCTGCGAGTCGTGTCCGGCTGCATTTCACCGTGAGTGTCTAAACATTGAGATGCCAGAGGGAAGCTGGTATTGTAATGATTGCAAGGCAGGCAAAAAGCCACACTACAAAGAAGTAGTCTGGGTGAAAGTTGGGCGCTACAGGTAGGTGAAGTTAGAACAGACTTGTCCCCGTTCCTTCTTCATGCAGTGCTCATGGTGGTGGAGGTGAGGAGCTGCTCCTCTCTGCAGGGCTCATTGCAGCAGGCCTCTGCATTTTTTTGCATGCACATTGCTCATAAAACATGAGCTTTCTTCCTCCAATAGCCTCTTTTCTCCCCACCAGCCTTGCTGGTAAGCCCTCACACACTTTTTCCCATGTCTCCATGCAGTAGCATACTTTTGAGGTGGCTGGAAGTGGGGAAGCCAGAGGTTTCATCTGCCCTTTCCTTTGCTGCAGGTGGTGGCCAGCTGAGATTTGCCATCCTAGGACAATTCCTGTCAACATCCAGAAAATGAAACATGACATCGGTGAGTTCCCTGTGCTGTTCTTTGGCTCCAAGGACTACCTGTGGACCCACCAGGCTCGTGTGTTCCCTTACATGGAAGGTGATGTCAGCAGCAAAGACAAGATGGGGAAGGGCGTGGATGGCATATACAAAAAAGGTAACTTGTCTTCATCCAGGGAAGTACATGGTCTTACCTTCTTCATTCCTCTTTGGAAAAGTGCCATTCATGTAGCAGAGAAAAATGTCTTCTTATAACTGAGGTGAAATTGAATGTGTAGAATGAGCTGCTGCTTATGTAACATCCAGCGTGCTCAGAGTGTTTGTTTGACTCCCAGAGAGGGAGAAGGGTGTGCAGATCTCAAATCTTTGTCCAGATCTGACATAGCATCTCAAAATTCAAGTGAGCTGCTGCTGTGTCAGATTCCCTCTGTGCAATACAGTCATTGTCTTGATATAAAAGTGTACTTGAGAGCTGTGGATGTAGCTGCCTGGCATCCCTGCCCAAGAGGGCAGGCAAAGATAGCCAACAGATGGGATGCTTCATCACCCATGAGAAGGCCCTTGACTGTAATTTCTGCACTTCCCTGCTGCATTGGCCTTTTCTTCACCCTCCTCTTGAACCTTGTGAACACTGGGTAGACAGTGGCTGCCCAGCTCTGTGTGAGCAGAGGGAATTCCTCATAACAGAGCCTGTGGTCTCTCTTAGCTCTTCAGGAAGCTGCTGTGAGATTTGAAGAATTGAAAGCACAGAAAGAACTGAGACAACTTCAGGAAGACAAAAAGAATGACAAGAAACCTCCTCCCTACAAACACATCAAGGTGAGGGGAGGTGGTGGGGGGCAGGTGCGGAAGAGAAGTCTTGAGCTCTGGTGCAGGTGATTTACAGGTATACAGAAACATTTCTGATGTTTGGGTGTCTGGCTGTTCTTGAAGATTCCTTTGATCCTCTCTTCATCCTCAGCAAGCTGGGCTGCAGTAACAGAGGTGCTCTGGTTTGCTGGAACAGATCTGGTCATGTCTGTGCTGTCTGTGTCAGTTGTGTGGTCCAAAGGAAGTGTCTCTGTACCTTGAGAACTCTGAGCAAAGCTGTGTGGAGGGTGTGGTAACCCACAGTATCTTTTATTGTCTGCTATTGTTTTCTATCTCTTTCTGTATCAGTTGGTGACTGAACAGAAATACTGAAGGAGGTGTACAGGCTGCAATATCAGCCCTTTTCCTCTGTTTTGGGGAGCTATTCATGTTAAGGGCTGTTAAATATTATTGTTATTGTTGAGTTAGAATTGCAGCAGCAATAGCTACAGGATGGAGGTGACTTGAGAAGAGAGCTGAGGCCAAGCATGTGCCTGTGTCTGAGAAGTGGATCCCAGCTGACCAGAAACCCATTGACTCAGGGACTGTGTTCTTTTTTTACTGCTTCTGTCTGCTCCTTCCCTTTCTATGTGGCAAAATATGAAAGCTTAACTGATTTCTGGCACTTTTTGTATCTAGCTAGGATTTTTAAGCAGGTAGGTATATCCTGCATGAGTTACTGTGTGGTGTAAAGAGCACAACTGAATGCTGTGGCAGCAGTATGGGCCTGGCAGCTTCAGTGGAGGAAGTAGTTTCTCATTATAGCTATTTTTAGGCCTCTCTGGCTACAACATGAAGGAACTTTGAAGCAGTTTAGAGCCTTTGAAAAACCCTTTTATATAAATAATGACGGTTGTGGTCATTAGTCATGGCAGCTCTTCTGAGGTCTGGGTGCAAGCTGTTTGTCTCTCTGAAAGCAAAGCAGTTTGCAGGAGCAGATGGTGAACTGGAGAGGGCTTCAGGATGGAATGGCTGAAGCTGTTTGTGTCCACTCCTTCTAAGGAGATCAGCCCCTCGAGTCCATCCCAAGGAACACCCACATGAGAGGCTGCTGCAAAATGTACTTGGGATCCTTCATCACATCAAACTTGTAATGAGTCCAGGCATTGCCCTGTTTTGGTTTTTTCCCAGCAGTGTCTCACAGAATAGGGCAGGTGTGTGCTGGGCATATATGGTGTGCAGTGGCAGTGCTAGAAGAGTACCAGTAGTGGATTGACCCAATCCTGTGAGCCTTGCCACTCTTGATGAGTCTGGGTAAGAGATGGGAAGCAGCAGAGGAGAACCTGAGTGACAAGGAAGGCTGGAGGTGGGGTGCAGTTCTAGGAGGAAGGTGGAGGAGACTGTGTTGAAGTGATTAATGAGGGGTTTCTGCAGGGTTTGTGTTTAAACAAAGGGGGATTAGGACTGGGCCAGCCTCAGACAGGCTGTCAGTGTGGAAACTCTGTGGGTGGGACTAGGTAACTTAGACGGAGGCCGGAATCGTTTTGCTAAAATCCCTTCTTTTCATGTTCTGGGAGAGGAAAGTGAGACAATGGTTCATCAAGGGAAAGAGCAGCAAGGAGCTTTTCTTCAGTGTCTCTCTCCAAAGTCCTGACTCTCTGTTGCCTGCTTTTCAGCGTTTGCTGCCTTTAACCAAACCCCAAGGACGCAGCTCATGCCACAGACACGCCAGTCGCTTCTCCACCTGGTGCTGCACTCTGCTTCCTCCTGGAGCGGTTTTTTGAGAGCTCCTTGGCTTAACTCTGAGCTCCTCTTTGGGCCTTCCAACCCCAGCCTTGTCTGGTTTGGCTTCCATTTACATCTGCAGGACAGTTGGGTAGGGAGGTAACTGCATGGTAGGCCTTCTGTCACACCTGTGACAGCTGAGAGCACAAACCAGCTTGAAGGTAACATTCAAAAAGCAGGGCAGTAAGGGAAAGCTGAGGAAAAGCATCTGACACTCAGACTGGAAAAGGTGCAGTTTGATGCACAAAGTGGTTTGGTGCTGATCACAGGGATGCTGTGTGCCCAGCAAAGCACTGAGCTGGATGTGGGCTCAGTGATGATGGGAGGGGGACACTTGGCAGCCTGTCACCTCTCCAGGGTCACAGAATACACACTGCACACTGCACCGGGTGATGCTAACGGGGAATCTGCATCCTCCTGAGCTCTTTACTCTAACCTTCTGCCTCTCAAAATAGCATTCCCAGGAGTACAGCTGTGCCTGTACTTGTGTCCTTCTGCCCCTCGCTGTCACTAAGTCACTGCAGCTCATAGGCAAGGGTGGAGTTCAGAAATGCCTGTCGGGGTAACCTGTAGCTCCCAAGAGCTCATGTCCCTCGTGTGCATTGAAGGTGAACCGGCCCGTGGGGAAGGTGCAGATCTTCACTGCAGACCTGTCCGAGATCCCGCGCTGCAACTGCAAACCCACGGACGAGAACCCCTGCGGCCTGGACTCGGAGTGCATCAACCGCATGCTGCTCTACGAGTGCCACCCCCTGGTGTGCCCTGCTGGGGAGCGCTGCCAGAACCAGTGCTTCTCCAAGCGCCAGTACCCCGAGGTGCAGATCTTCCGCACGCTGGCACGAGGCTGGGGCCTGCAGGCCAAAACGGACATCAGGAAGGTACCTGCGCTCCTTGTGTGTCGTTTTCTCTTGTTGTTTCTCTCTTGATCGCTCTGGGTTTGAAAACTGGGTTTCTTGCTGTAGAATGCCATTTAGAAAAAAATTTGAATTTAATCTTTGCGGTCTTGACAAGAGTGTTTTGGGTCAGCTGACCGGGAAAATGATTTGCATGTCCCACAGGGTAAGAAAGGTGATTGCTTGGTCAGTCTGCTTGTAAGAACAATGGGACAGCGCTCAGGATTTCCAGATGGGGAACAGTGATTATTCCTCCCCCCTATTCTTGACTAACCAGGCTTATCCAGCATGAGAATCTTGTGTCAGAAATAGAAACCAGGGCTTGGATCTTAAAAAAGGGCAGTGTCTTGGACATGGCTGTTATTGCTGCTGAAACTGATTATCTCCACCTAAAACACTTGTGTTTTTTAAATGCAAAGAGCAGCAATTCTTTGGACACACATCTGTGCTGAACGAAGAAGGAAGAATGTTAAATCCAAAAGAACCCCAAACATGATAAAGTGAAACAGAGGACTGTTAGCTTAGTAAGAGAAGAATGTCTGAAAAGGGAGTAGTGGTGACATTAGAGGGAGGCCTTGATAGAAGAGGCAAAATGTGAGTCTGTCCTGTTGAAAACTTTGCTGCCTGCTGTGCCATAAGTGAAAGGATATTTCTGCCATTCCATGTGCTTGTTTCACTTTCAGCAGACAGTCTGGAAACAGAAACACTCAGTTATTTAGTGGGGGGACCTATTAGCCCCACTGGAGCAGAGCTGGGGTTCTCTTTAATGGCTGGAGTACAGTCTCTGCAGTACTTCACTACAGGAGAACTCCTGCACTCACTGCAGGAGCAGGTGCTCCAGGTGCATCCTGCTGCTCCATGTGGTTGGTCCCCAAAGGGATATTGTTTTCATCTGGAATGCAATTAGGGCAGTGCTTTGAGCTTTGCAGCAAAGTGCTGTTCTTGTGGTTAACTTCTGTGCTGTCCCTGGATGCTAATTCTTTCTTTGGCACAAAGAATAACCTGATGGTCACAGTTCTTTATTTAATTTATTTTGAGTTATTTGAGCATGTGAAACAGATGTATGGTTCAGGGCTCTTGGTGAAGGTTACAGGCCAAACTGGCTTCAGAGCACAGGGAGAAATTTTTAGGAAGGAAACAGGAGCTAAGTTCTAGCAGAAAGGTGGACATCCCTCCATCCTGCAGATAATTTGTCTTGTCTTATCATCTTGTTGTTTTGTGTCTGGCAGGGTGAATTTGTTAATGAGTATGTTGGGGAGCTAATTGATGAGGAGGAGTGCCGAGCCCGAATCCGCTATGCTCAGGAGCACGACATTACCAATTTCTACATGTTGACACTGGATAAGGTATGTGCAAGGAATCTCCTGCCAGCATCCTGAACAGAAGTAAAAAGATGGAAAAGAAGGCATGATACTCCCATCTAGCAAAAAGGTGCTAAGCATTGCTGATGAGCTGGTCTGCATTTCCTCTGAAATGACTAAATGAATTAATGTGTAATAGAGAAGCTTCAGGCTGGATTTCAGGGTTAGGAGGAAAGTCTGAACAGGCATTGCCTGAGTTTGTTCAGAAGAGGTGAGGACAGTTGTCTGAGGACTGCAGATCCTACTTCAGCATAAGAGGCTGAATTTGGGAACGTGGGGATCCTTCCCAGCAGCTGAACTTTGGAGAGCCCAGAACAAGGTTGGTGTGTGCCAGAAGAGGCATGTAAGTTATAGGCACAGCAAGACCTTCATCAGAGTTCAGATCTCAGGTCTTGCTGTTCTCAGTAGACTGATGGATTTAGTTACAGCCACAGGATCCCCAGTGGGTCCTGCAGGCCAGGTTGTTACTATGAACTCCTAATTTTCAGAGGTTTAAGTGATTGTGTCAGCTGCTTTCCCCACTTTGTCACTCAGCGATGGAAAAATGAGAAAGAAACCATGACAGACATGGGGAGGAAACTGTAGAGTGTGGGACAGGATAACAGTGACTGCTTTGTCTTTCCCCTCGTCCTGCTGCAAGTTCACACTGACCATATCTTGTTCTCCTTGTATGGCTGATGGGGCAGACCCAAGTGTTAATATCTCCTGATTGCTACAAAAGCAAATCTCAGTTGCAGCTTCCCTCTCTTCTCCAGCCCCGTAACAAGCTGTGCACCAGTGTACCTCAGCTTACACACTCTTCCTGTTTTCCTTTCTATACACAGACATGTAAAAAATAGGAACTGCTATTTTGCTTTTAAGCAGAAGTTGGGGCCTGGAACCACAAGCGCTTCCTTGGAAGTGTGCTGGGGTGTTTATCCAGTACTGATGCCACAGGGAGGCTTTGTTTTCCAGAAAGCAACAGTGGCAGTGTCCTGGCTGTTTGGGAGAGTGTCTTTGTCCCTTGAAAGTCCTGTGTCTTTGAGGAGAAGGATGATGGCAGGAGGCTGTACTGCCGTGTGATCTGCCAGCACTGGCCAGAGGCCTCAGAGCTATTTGATTGCTGCAGATGATAGATGACTGAAATGTGGTTTTCTGGGTTTTTTTTTTTGCAATTCCAGGATCGAATCATTGATGCTGGGCCAAAGGGTAACTATGCTCGGTTCATGAACCACTGCTGCCAGCCCAACTGTGAGACTCAGAAATGGTGTGTGAATGGTGACACTCGGGTCGGGCTCTTCGCACTTGTAAATATCAAAGCTGGTAAGGAACACCCTGTCAATGCCTGCAGTAGCCTCGGGGGTTCTGTAAGGAAAAGGGAGGGTTTGTAGCTCTCTGGAAGGGGATTTAATTTTTATTTTCATTGGGATATTCATGAGGCTTAACAGCAGCACTAACATAATGAAACACACATGGTATCAGTGGAGGTTGATACAGGGCCCTGCTACAGGATCAATGCCCTTTTTAGCTGTAAAATGTGGTAGGGGAGAGGGGTTGCACTGAATTTTCAATCTACCCAGATCTTTGGGGAGATTAATAGTTTCGTGTCCTTGGGTAGTGGTGGCAGTCGCTTGTGACATTGTATTTAAAAAGTGCTTTTATTTTATTAGTAGAACATTCTACCCTGTAATTCATTAACAACTTGCTTGGTTTTGATCTGCTTTTGTGCCAGGGACTGAGCTGACTTTCAACTACAATCTGGAGTGTTTGGGAAATGGAAAGACCGTTTGTAAATGTGGTGCCCCAAACTGCAGTGGCTTCCTAGGAGTAAGGCCGAAGGTATGATGCATCCTTTAAGCTTTTGTTCTTCCAAATTGCCTCTTTGCATAGATGTGTATCAATCATTGGTTGCAAAGGTTTCTGGTTGGAGATCATTTAAGTCTGGCCATGGGAACAGTGCTTGAAATGAGTTAAATATTTGAGTTTTTATTCTGAGAGCAAGTCTTAGTCTTCAGTTATCAGAGTTGCTATAAATAATGACAGGAAGCTTTATTTTACACTGAAAGAATAAAAGAAAGAGGGTGAGTTTTTTACATTTTTTAAAATTTTCTACTTCTTATCATGACATTTTCCATAGCACTAGAGGAGCAAAGGACAGGCATGGGAAAGATTCATTAGATAACCAAGAAAACACAACTCAGCCCATTTCCCAAAGTAAAGGCTCCCAAAGTAAATTATGAGCATGCATGGAAGGCCAGCAAACTCACATTCCTTCACACTGAAGTTGCTTTAGAGCCAGAAGGCTGCTACCTTACCATCTATTCTGCAGTAAAGTTCTTGGTTTTATTCAGATTTTTATGTCATCAAACAGACATAAGAAATCTGCCATATCTATAGTTGAAAAACCACCAGCTTTTAGAACTCACTGACTTTTTGAGGGCTTCGTTTTGTAACTGTAATATTGCAGTAATAGGAATTGATTTCAATTACCTCCTTGTGTGAGCTGGTTCTCACTGGGAAAAGGAAATAACAGGAGCAGTTGGCCGAGTTCCCAGCTGTCACCCGCTAAATCTATGTCTCAGCTGTTGGTTTGTTACAAGTGCCTCCCCAAATCAGCCTGTAATCCCTCTGCTCTGGCATGTGGATCCTGTCGTGCCCCCAGTTAAGGGTTAAAAACCTCCAGCAGCACAGTTGTTGAGCCCCATCAATATATAGGGAAGGTTTTATGAATTCTCCAGAGATTTGTTCTTCAGAAAAAATTAACTTACAAAAATAAAAAATGGATGTCTTCAGAAGCTGACAGATAGGGGGAGTGGCACATCTGATGTATTTAGCTCCTTTTCGGGTTGCAATTTAAAGTTCAATTGATTTTGTGCTGCCCCTGTGTTATACATGGTTTGACTGTCATTTTTACCTTGAAATTGCATGTTGCATGATGGAAATGAGAGAAAGGTGCCCTTTAGTTGGCATTCATGTTCCATTGTGATATCTGAGGCAACTCATTCCATCTTGATGAGATGGGCTAAGAAATAGTACCGAAAAAACAATACCTTGGGGTGGCTTTTTTTAAAAAATTCTTCTCACAATAGATGCATTTTTAAGCTTGCTGAAGATACAGCAAGACAAAACTGATTATACTCAAGTTCACTCTTAAAAGTGCCTTCTAACTGGGAGTGTGGAGGAATGTTTGGGAGTCTATGGTACTGCAGGGAGCAAGTGGGAATCGCTTAGTCCAGCTGTTAGACCTCTCTTAGACATTCAAATTAGCTCTGAAGGGATTTTCTTGTTCTCTTTGTAATTAGATGGCTGAAAATCGGTGGCATAGTTTAGATGGAAGCGTTTCAGTGCCTGCATTTTTAGTGATAAGAAAGGCCTGGCTTGTCCCCATTGTCAGGGGGAAGGATGGTATGAAAGCAGAAGTATCCACGTGTGAAGGGGAAGGAAACAATCAAGAGATGTAACTCCTTGGTGACAGGAAAGCTGGATAGCCAACTGCAGAGTTCTGAAATTGTAGGTCTGGAGACCAAGGTTTTTAAATGTTTTGGTGATGAAAATATTATGCATGGTACTTTTGCAGAATAAAAGATGTAAAAATTGCTTCACAGGCATTGTCTCAGCACACAGAGATATCCTGCATGGAGAACACATATTTGAACACAGAGATGTAGAAAATGGCGCAGAATTTAGCTCATGTCTCCTTAGATAAACTAAAGTGATGGTGCTTTGATAAGGTCAGGACTGGGTCAAGAAGCATCATCTTTGTAGAGCTGAGTGTTCCACACAATGGGAGGCTCATCCTGGCTGGAGGGGGAGTTGGAAAAGCAGGGTTGGAGGAAGCCTTAGGCCAGAGAAGAGAGCACTTGAACCATTTAGTTGCCTGTCCTGGGTCCAGTTGTAGTTACTTCACTACACAGATAATTTAACTCTGCTGATGATGCAGAGTTTGGTTGTCATTGCCGTGGGAGAGTGAGAGGATGGGGCAGTTGCAAAGGAATAACTGAGTGTAGGGGGAATGGAGGTTGGATATTCCACAGTTCACACCTGGAGAGGTTAACAGCAGAAACAAATCCACCATGAGAAGGTCGTGGCTGGGCAGTCGTGGTGGAGAAGGAGCCACTGTGCAGCTCAGCTGCCCCAGGACTGAGCTGTGGTGTGACACAGCTGAGGAAAAGGCAAATGGGGGCAGTGCTTTGGGGGAATTCCCTGTTCTTTTGGCTAAGTGTTGATGTCTTTGTACAAGGTGCTATCTGACATAGCATGTGTAATTCTGTAACTTTATTTGGGATAAATATACTCAATAAGGGCAGAGAAAAGCCGCTGGGAAGACTGAGTGTGCAGACTGTGAAAGTTTCAGTTTGCAAGCAGGGGAGTGTGTCCCAGAGGTTTCTTCAGGGAGATGGAAAAGCTTCAGATGTTGAACTTGATGATCTTGGAGGTCTTTTCCAACCGTAAAGATTTTGTGATTCTGGTGCAAAAGAGCAGCATTGACACAAGAACAAATAGGTCTAAACTGACGACAGATAAATTCATACTGAAAATGTAGAGGGAAGTGGTGAATGTGAAAAAGTGCAGGGAGGCCCTGAATAGACTCTTTATGAGTCATGTGTGCCAGGAGACCTGACTGCTTTGACCTGAAGAGTCTGGGAGAGGTGGCATGAGCTCAGTGACACCAGGCAGCCCCAGCTCCTCATTCTGCTGTGACTAGTCATATAAATCCCATGTCCAGTCAAGCTCTGCTGCATGACTTCCAGGCTCTTTCAAAATAACTGGGAGCTATTTGCCGTAGTAACTTGGCTGCCAAATACCAAGCAGCACTAGACATGCAGCACAGGTCTCAGGTATAACTGTGGGATTTGTGTCAGCAGGGTTTGCAGCAGCAAGGGAGCAGATGGATGGGGCAGAGCCCTGTGTTAACCAACATCTTTTCACCCCCAGAGCCAGCCCAGCCTGAGCGAGGAGAAGTCCAAGAAGCTCAAGAGGCGGCCGCAGATGAAGCGCAGGTCGCAGGCGGAGGTGATGAAGGAGCGGGAGGATGAGTGCTTCAGCTGTGGGGATGGAGGACAGCTGGTCTCCTGTAAGAAGTCAGGCTGCCCCAAGGTGTACCATGCTGACTGCCTCAACCTGACCAAGAGACCTGCAGGTCAGTGCTCTGCACAGCTGGGCTCTGCTTGGCTCACATTGTTGGCTCTGGGTGCCCTGGGTGCTGCTCGTGACCTTGCACTCTATTCACAGCTTCTTAACTTTTAGAGAAATCTTTCTCACTTGAGCAGATCTTGGTGCCCAACCAACCCAGCCCTGGTTTGCACCCTACTGTGACGGCAAAAAGTTTGCTGAAGGGGGAGTTGGTCCTTGCCTAAGAGATGGTGCTTGTGAACTGACCCCATTCTTGGGGCCTAGCAGAGCATAATCCCAACAATACCTGAAGTATTGGTCATCACACTGGCTGTTTTCCCAAAGTTGAAGACAGTTGTGAGATCACTGGTGAGGAGAAGCACTACTGGAAAATAGGAGTTAGAAAAGAATCTCTTAAATGCCTGAATAGCCATTAGTTCATGCATAAGAGAACAGTACCAAAGCATATTCTAGTTTGTGGTGAAATTAGGGCAAAAATTTGAAATAAAAAAATACTCAAAAAGTACAGTCCAGCCTCCAGCTTGTTCCCCTGCTTTCCATTTGCAAAGTATCTCCTAACAGCCTGACTTAAAAACACTAAGGATTGCCAGCTCTCTGATACGTTTTTTTACATAGTGGAAGATTGTTGTCTCAGTCCTTTTCCGGCTTGTACAAACATAGCCTCAAGTTTTTATTCTTGATCTACTCTGGACTGCGTCCCACTTGCCTACACATTTTTTTTTAAAACTGGAATCAAGTATTTTAACAGCACTGCAGCCGAGGCCTTACTTACTCTGACAGAAGAGAATAATTACATTTTGTTTTTTACATAAAATTTCTTCAGAAATAATGTTTTACTTGTTTTGTAAAAATAACTTATATTGATGTGATGTTGATGGTTTGCTTTATCCTTCTTGAGTTTTCATCTTGATCCTTTTCTCATATTTATTTCTTCCTTTTGCAATCCTGTTTTGCACCTGTCTAATTACACCTTGTTGGTGCAAGAGCATTTGTCCACTTTAAATTCTGAGCCTGTCCAACTGGATTTTTGCAGTCCCTTACAGGCTCGATGTTATCTACCTGTATCTGTAAGAGTATTTGCTGTTCTGCTTTCAGAAATTTAAATTATTGTACAGATTAAAATACATTCCTGAAGGGTGTAATTTGAAATGCCTTCTCAGTTTGCCACAAGACCATTAATAACTGTTTTTAGAGAATGATTTTCAGTCAATTGTAGCAATTTTACACTTTTTACACATAGCCAGTGATTTTCATAGCCTGCTCCTTGGAGTATCATTCAGGACATGAAAGGTTCAGCACTTTCTACTTCAAATGTTTCCTCTGCCATGGGCATTGCTGTCAAGTAATTGGAATTTCCTGCTTGTTTGCATGTTTGCTAATTGTGTGATCTTACTTCCAAGAGCTCTGGGCTGTCCCTGGAGAGGGTGCTTATTCATTAGACCTTTTTTTCCTGTCAAAGACCATTAGAGTGGTTTGAAAGGATTTATCCTTTCTGCAACAAAGGAGCAGGTTTTGACTTTTTTATTTTCCATCTGTACAAATGACCTCTATAAGAATGGTCCCAGGGTCTTTGCATGTTGTGTGGCTCTCTGGGATGCTGCTGGTGCAGGGGGAGCAGTGACAGCCTGTGCTGCAGCACCATGAGCCAGGAACAGGGGAGACCATGGGAAGTGTTAAACATCCTCACTTGGAAAAAAATGCTGAAAAATTGGAAAAGACACATAAGAGCAGTGTGCATATTTTGAGACTGGAACAGAAGCCTTGGACTGGCTTCAAAGGAGGGGAAAAACTGACTACATGTTGCCTTCAACCCCAGGGGAAAAGCAGCGTGAGAGAGGGGAGTGGAGAGCTGCTGTTGCACAGGTCCAGGGAGCAATGCCCACAGCTGCTCAGTGCTGTGCTGCAGGAACCAGCCTCCCTGGGAAGGAGCTGTAGCCACAGGTCTGTGGGCTTGGTTCAGGCAGGCTGGGAAGTGCTCTGGCCTGACTGGTGCCTATGGTTGCCCTTTGGCTCAGAGCTCTGTACCAGGGCTGCTCTGCAAGGAGCTGCTCCCCACAGCAAGGCAGGGAGCAGGAGAGATGGGGGATATAAGGTGCTGGGAGAGCACAGAGGCAGGAGGGGTATTTGGAAAAAGATCTTTGCTCATCCTGTGGTCAGGAGCTCAGCGTGTACCTGGTTGTGTCCATGAACTGGAAGCATTTGGTAGAGCCAGACACAACCTTGGCTGAGGGAGTAGGAAGCTGAGCCAGTGAGGTCATCTACAAGCGAGAAAAGCAGCAGTCTCTGAAGTGTAATGTTGTGTTTTGCCTGCTGGTGGTATTGGTACTGAGGGGCAGTAGGTTGTGTGAAGATGGAGCTGCTGAGGGAGCAGATTTGTTTTATCGTGGCCATACATGGCCAGAGGTTAAGGATGTGCCTTTGGGTTCAGAGACAATAGAAACTTAGCCCTTGTGATCACTGCTCTCTCACTTCTTCTTTCTAAAAAACAGGAAGGGAGGTTTTTGACCCAAAATTAAAAGATGAATCTGACATGTTAGCTTAAAAAGTCCTTTGGGTGTTGTGCACAGATAACTGCTGCTGTTTTCTATGAAAGTCAGAGCTACAGAGATGTGCAAACTGGGGATGTCTGCTCCTCTCTAGACACCTCTGTTGGTTAGTGCTGTGCAGGAGCCAGATGGGGTTTTGGTCTGAGCTGATGTGGCTTGTGTTTGTCATGATTATCATTGCCCTTGCTGCTTCTGAGGATGCAGATTTGTGTTAATTGCCTGTCAAGCTAAGGCAGAAACTGAAGAGGATGTGTAGAATTGTATGTGGGTATTACAGGAGTGTTCTCACTTTCCCCTGAACTCCCTTTGCAGCAGGCCTTTGTCTCTTGCCCTTGTCCCACTCCTAAGGTGTGTCTTTTCTCCCGTGTCCGTGCTGCAGGAAAGTGGGAGTGCCCCTGGCATCAGTGTGACGTGTGTGGTAAGGAAGCAGCTTCGTTCTGTGAGATGTGCCCCAGGTCCTTCTGCAAGCAGCACCGGGAAGGAATGCTCTTCATCTCCAAGCTGGATGGACGATTATGCTGCACAGAGCATGATCCCTGTGGGCCTCACCCTCTAGAGCCAGGAGAAATTCGTGAGTATGCACCTCCCATAGAAGGCCTGACTAACGGCGAGGACACCCAGCCACCAGAGCAGGTGCCTGCAGAAACAGAGGCAGACACAGACCTGAGTGTTCAGCCCCTGGACAGCCTACCTCAGTCTGTGGCCCTCAGACTGCAGTCACCAGAAAAGCCCCCTGCTACCCTAGCGCTGAGGCTGCCTTCTTCAGACAAGCCCCCCACCACCCTTGCCCTGAGGTTGCAGCCATCAAACAAGCCCCCCACCACCCTGGCCCTCAGGCTACCTTCACCAGACAAACCACCTGCCACCCTGGCTCTGAGACTGCCACCGTCAAATAAACCCCCCGCCACCTTGTCACTGAGGCTGAAGCCATCCAACAAACCCTCCACCACCCTCTCACTACGGCTTCAGCCTTCGGACAAACCTCCCACCACCCTGTCGCTCCGCCTGCAGCCATCAGACAAGCCCCAGGCTGCCCTGTCCCTGCGGCTGCAGTCAGAGAAGCAGCCCATCATTGTAGCACTGCGGCCTCAGCAGCCCGACAAACCTCCCAGCAACGCGGTGCTCTGGCCGCTGGACGAGTCCTCCAGTGATGCCTCGCAGCCTCAGCTGCCGAGCAAATCTCCTCCAGGATCACCTCAGTCCCCGCTGGATGAGTCACTTGTTACTGCTGCTGACCTGCAGCTCCAGCTGGCAGATGAGACTCCTGATGCCCCCGAGGTTTTAGAGTTATCGGACAAGTCCCTCATTGACAGCAGGGCGCAGCAGCCCGAGCTGCTGGATGAGTTCCCCGTGAAATGCCTGCCTCCTCCACTGTCTGACAGACTCCTGGCCACGGTGGGGATGCTGCAGTCCCAGGCAGAGGATGAGCCTCCCGAGGCCGATCAGCTCCAGCCACTGGATGATGACTCTGCCCAGAGTCCACAGCCACAGGCTGTGCAAGAGGCTTCCAGCTCTGTGGTGACGCAGGTCCCAGAACTGGAGATGGCTTCCAGTCCTGAGGTGCTGTGGTCTATTTCCGTTGAAAAAGTCCCAGACTCCCCAGTCTCACGGATCCTGCCCTCAGAGAAGGCTCCTGGATCAGCAGTACCACAATCCACACCTCTAGAAAAGGCTTCCTTCTCTGGGGCAGTGCGGGTCCCAGACACAGAGAAGTCTCCCAGCTCTGGGTCACCCCATCCCCTGCCTCCAGAGAAGGCTGCTGATTCGGGTATGCCTCAGATCCTGCCCACAGAGAAGGCTCCCAGCTCAGGGTTGCCATGGCCCCTGTCTCCAGAGAAGGCCCCTGGCTCCCGGTCACCACACGTCCTGCCCACGGAGAAGGGTCTCAGCTCAGGGGCCCTTCGGATCCCGCTCACACAGAAGTCTCTCTCCCCCGGGGTGCTGCGACCCCTTCCTCCAGAGAAGGCTGCTGACTCCGGGGCCCTGCGGGTTCTTCCTTTGGAAAAGGCTCTCAGCTCTGGGGTGTCTCGGCCTCAGCTCTTGGAGAGGCCTCTCACTCTTACAGCCCCGTGGCCTCAGGCATCGGATAAGCTGGCTCCTGCTGTGGCTCCTCGGCCTCAGGCCTCGGACAAGCCTCTGGCTGCATCAGCTCCGAGGCTGTTGCTGTCGGAGAAGGCGCTGCGTCCCGTCGACCAGAACGCTCAGCTGAAGGAGAGAGGAGCCCCAGCCATGGAGCTGAGTCCCCAGCAGAAAGAGAGGACCATGTTAGCTGGGGAGCAAATCTCTTGGTCTGCTGGGAAGGTGGTGACACAGGTCGGACAAGTACCTTGGCCTACAGAGAAACTACAGACGCACGAGCAAAGCCACTGGTCCACCACGAAAACGCTGACGCCTGCGGAGCAGCCTTCCCGGACAGCAGAGAAACTACCAGAGCCCACCCTTCAGCCCAGCTGGGAAGTGGCCTCAGCCCCCTCGGAGCAGAGCCCGTGGACATCAGAGAGATTGTGTGCATTCGAGCAGACCCCTCGGCCAGCCAGGGAAGCGCCGGTGCCCCCGGAGCAGATGCAGTGGCTTGTCACGAACGTTCAGACAATTGATCAGATTGCTTGGCTGAGTGGAAAAGCACAGACTCCCCGGGGGCAGGACCCTTTGCCTGAACAAAACACAGCGCTAGCCCATAACCAGGATTCTGTCTGTCGTGAGTTGGCTGACTCAGAGCCAAAGTGAGGTTGGTGAATATGGGAGGCAGGTTTCAGTCGATTAATGTTTAGGGAGGGGGAATCTTTGTTTTGTTTTTTTTATTCACTTCCCTGAGCCCGGCCCCTAACCCATGCACATCCCATCCATATTCTCTTGTGACGTGAGCAAGGACATTCTCTTAAATCTGAGTCTGGCCCAGCCAAAGGGAGAGAGCATCTGTGACCTTTTCCTCTTCCTTTTACAAATGGTAAAGCTGAAATAAAGAGTCCACTCTGGGTAAAAATCTCCAATTCCATTGAAATGGTCACATTACTGATCCAGCGTGTTCAAGCTCCAGGTTTGATTTGTAGGTGGGTTCCTAGGCACAGCCAAGGCCTTGCTCTTGTTACTGCATTTAAAGAAAGTGGATCAGTCAGTCTGCCCTGGCACTGGAGATGTTTCAGGGATCATGTGGTGAGCAGTCAGGTGTGTGTCCTTGCTAGACTCCAGAAGCAGGGAAGGGATTTCATGTCACCTGCCCAGGTCTCTGTCCCTGCAGGGCGTTGCTTTACGAGGTTTGTCCGTCTGTTTACTGGGACATGCTGGGTTTGCTCTAGGACAGGGATCATCTCCAGTGAGATGGGAGAGGAGCTCCTGCACTCGTTCAGTGCAGTTTTCTCCAGCAATAGGCAGTATCCATTCAGGCTCCTTTTTTACAGAGCTGCAACTGGCCAGGCCCAAGAAGCGAGCAATCTGGAGGAAGTCAGGGAAAAGAGAGATCTTGGAAGAAGTCATCTGGGAGTTTTTCATTCTTGTGTCTTAATCCTTTAGCACAGGACACGCGGAGTGTTTTCCTGCACTTGACAACGTAGTGACCCATAAAGCAGCAATAGCACAGCAGAGTGGGTTCCTGGAGGTGCTGAGCACTGCCCTGCCAGGGGGACAGTGCTCCCTTTCAAATTTCCATCCAGTCTCTTCTAGACCTGTGTTGTCAGCGTGAGCCAGCGGACTGAGCAGTCCTTTCTCCCTTTGCCTCAGATGTGTTCAGAACGTGTTCCCATCACACCTGGTGTTGCCAGCAGCAAGCCAAGCCTGTCCTGCTCACTGCGCAGAGGCAAGGGTGCCGTAGCTGGATCGGGACCCATCTCAACACCTTCCCCTTGTGTAGCTTCTGGCTTAACTCTTCTACAACCAAAGGAGACTTGAATTAACTGGACTGTGTTGGTGTGCATGTGTGTGTGTGCGCGTGTGCGTCCATCCAACTGAATTGTAGTTCTCACACTGGAACACGGTGGGCTCCAGCAGCTGCCTGGCTTTCTTTTTTTCTCTTCTCCCTTTTACAGTGAAGGTGATGTTTAGTACCTGGTGGTCATCGGGCTGGTGTCCAGACTAGGCCTGCTGAAAGCCGTTCACTCAAGCGTTGAGGCAGAAGTTGGTGTGGCTGTGGTGCTCGTGGGGCAGGCAGTAGAGTCCCAGGGACCTGCAGCATCTCGTGACCACCGGCACCCTCGCAGGCAGGAGGAGGACAGACCTCCTCTGGTGGCACTGCCTGGCCTGGATAGGGTTGGTGTCCTGCCGAGGAAACGCGGCTGACCAGCTTTTTCCCACAACACATTACCTCTGTAATTACCTGAGCTCCACCGATCTGGGGCCGCAGCCTCGGATCTCCGTGCCGCCGCCAGACCCTTGCGCAGCTCCAGTGTGTGTATCCTTCTCCTTCCAGGCAGATCCACAGCCCCTCCCCAGGAAGGGAGAATTCAGCCTCATGCTGACCTCCTTCCTCTGACACGGGAGCAGGTCCTTGTTCCCACCTGGCTTGCAAGTGCCTGCTGCTCCCAGAGCAGACAGTCATGAGCTTTGCAGTTTTCTATGAAGGGAGGCAGACACCTGTGCCGAGACAAATCCTGATCCATTCTCCTTTCCTGATGTGTGCACCCTGAGACAACGTCCTGCTGTAAAGGCCGGGTGTGCTGGGCACAAGGGGACATTACCAGTGCTATCTCTTCTCTAGTCCGAATCATTTCAGATCCTTTGTAGAATAGCTCACAACTTGGAAAAGCTTTATGGCTTATGGAAACTTACTTGTTTAATGTTTTTTTTTTCCGGGAAGACTGGCAGGTCAGTTCCTGCTTGCTGCTGAAACTAGGGAAATGCAAGCAGCTTGCATTTCTGCGTGACTCCTCCACAAAGGGAATCAGGACAACTCAGATCCATTGAGAGAGAAGATTACCTTAAGGGCATTCATTAAGGTTTTTAAACAAAAATTAAAAAAAAAAAAAATATGGCGTTCAGTATATTAAGTATTTATCATGTGTGAGAAGGAAAATAAATCTTGAATTTACATTTATAAACCTTCCCATGAGCTGGACTTAGTCATGTAGATTGTGTAAGTAGGGTTTCCTCAGTGCCAGCGCCCAGCTAGCTCCCACTGTAACCAGAGAGGTCTCTGCACTGCTCTGTCCACCTCCGCTTCGCATTGTCACGTGTTAACTAGTTACTTGTTTCATGAAAAAATAAACTGTGAATATTTTTGGTGCAGGCTTTTTTAAATCTGTAAAATGGAGAAGTTCTCAGTGAATTCTCACAAGAGCAGGTTTGAAAAAAATCACTTCTATAAATTGCGGGCTCACGTGGCAGGGTGAGGCTCACGGCAGCAGCCGCCCTTCATGCCAGCAGGTGCTTACCCAAAAGCTTGTTTGGAGCAGTGAACGTGGATTAAACCTTTGCATGGCATTTTCCACAGCCTACTTTGTTGCAGCTGCTGTACCCTGTCTCTCTTCTTGTCTCCCTTTTCCACAAGGATCCAGGTTTCTGGCTTCTTATCTTGCAGCTGCTGTTGGGAAGTTGAGTTCAGCTTAGCTCGGAAGCTGCTTGGCAAAACTGGTGTTGAGGAACTTCATTGAAGGAGGAAGCCAGGGAGCTGCTCTTCCCTCTTTGCTCTTGCTGGAGCCTTGGGTGATGCTCTGTCAGATCAGGAGGGCTTTTCAGAGGGAGTTGTGGTGCTTTTGGGAGTTACTGGGCTTTTCTGGGTCACATAGACAAGGCTTGATCAGCTGTAGAGAGAGGTCCCAGCAGCCCTGCCCTTGTCCAGCCTGCCCTCAGCAAGGGAGCATGAGCTGGGGAACAGCTTCAGGCAGCAAAACCCTTGTGAAGGAAATGTGGGCATCTTCTGTACTCAAGGTGACTCACTGTGGTGGCAGCTGGCAGCACTGCCTTGGAGGAGGAGAGGGACATGTCTGTGTTGAAGCAGTTGGGTTTGTTTGCTGCCATTTGTTGCTGCCTTCAGAATTCAGCCAGTTTGAATCACGAGGGATTTTAAAAGTAGAGGGTAGAGGCAAAGTAACCCATACCCCTGGCAGACTGTGGGAGACACTGCTTCAGCCTCCTGCTGGGCTCAGACCTGTGCAACAGCTCCATGCCAAGGCTGTGATGCTCTCTTGCTGTGTTGGAGGGATCCAATCACCTGGTCACTTAGTCCTGGGTCAGCCCTAATTGCACCCCAGGTGGGTGAGGTGACTCCTGTGTTGATTCACTGCTGTGGAGCACTGTAGAGGGAGAATCAAGGGTGTAATTATCTCTGTCCCTTCCCTGGTGTCCCACGATGGCTCACAGGAATTTTCCAGACTCATTCCTGGTAGGAGTAGCTCACTCTTCCCATTTCTGAAGGGGATGCAGGCTCTGCCCCTGTGTGAACACTTTGTTGGTCAACATCCCTGCTGCCAGTTTACCTGCTGCCCCTGCTCAGAGCAGTGGGCTGGGGTCAGCAAT
The DNA here is from genome assembly GCF_023055355.1 of Agelaius tricolor. Classification (NCBI taxonomy): domain Eukaryota; kingdom Metazoa; phylum Chordata; class Aves; order Passeriformes; family Icteridae; genus Agelaius; species Agelaius tricolor. The sequence continues at coordinate 15,605,445 of NW_027269278.1, forward strand.
GGGCTGTGGCCTCCACCCCACTGGGGGACCCACTTCAGTGGGCAGGAGAGTCCCAGGTGCCCTTTGGTGACAGGAGCTCTGATGAGGGGTAACAGCAAGGTCTGGGCCTTGTGCCCTGTCGGGATGAGGGTTACAGAGGAGGAGCCAGCACAGGACGTGTGGGATGTGTGGGCAGGATGAGGGGGAGCAGGCACAGGCCACTGTTCCGTGTGGCTTGTCCCATCTTCCCCAGTGCCCACTGTCAGCCAGGGCTCTGGTGAATCTAGCAGGAGAGTTATGACTGTAAGGAATAATCAACTCACCTACTGCACGTCTCCAGATGCAAATTAGCTCATGGTAGCTTGCTTTATTGCTGTTTTCCAGTTAAACTTTTCCTATTTAACAAAAAAAAGCTCCACAGGAACCAGAGTCACTCCAATACACAAAGCATCTGGGTGGTACTGTGGGAGCACGTGTTAATTCAGGGTTAAACCCCTGCAGGCAGAGGCTCTGAAGGTGTGGCTGGTGTTAAAGTTCGAGAGATAAGAGAGATGATTGAATGTAAAGGACATTAAAGAACTAAGGTGAGACAGTGCATCTGCTAGAAAAGCTTCAGCTTAGTTTCACAGAAAACAAAAACGGAAGAGAAAGAAAAAGCAGCCCTAATGTTGATGCTCTTGGCCTATGTTCACTCTGAGCATGCTCTGGGTGTGCCCAGCTCGTATCTGGACACCACGGCCAGTGTTGTGACAGGGCAGGGGGAGTTTGAGAAACTTCAGACCTTCAACACCTTCTGTTTATTTTTAATTTCAGCCTTAACTTCTGATTTTGCTTGATGTTTGGAATAACCATAATTGTAACCTGCTTGTAATGTGCTTTGCCCTAAATTACTGATGAGGCTTTTGGCCTTTGCTAGCCAGTGAGTGTTAAAGCAAAGTGGTAAATCGTGCAGCTACTCTGAAAGTGTGGGGGGGGATGCTGTGTTTGATCTCCCAGGCTTTGCCCGTGCTAATTACCCACCCTCCTGTGATAGTGATAACGCTGATGGCAGCATTTGCAGCCAGGGCTGCTCCTCCTGCAGCAGCACAGCTGGGCTGATGGGTGCTTGGGGCTCCCAGGGCCTGGGACATGGGACACTGGAGCTTGGGGACTGCTCTGCCACGTGCCTGGCTTCAGCAGGAGTCTCACCTGTGGGTTGGCAGTGCCCTTGCTTATCAGGAGATGGGAGGATGCAAGATTCCTGCTCCGGGTCCTTACAAAAGTGATGTAAGCAAAGTTTGGTGCTGGGGGAACAGGACAGGTTGTGTGAGCTCGGGCTGGAGGAGCAGCAGTGATGGACAGTCCCTACAGCACTGAATCTACCTCCTAGGGAAATCTGAGAAATGGGTGTTGCTATGGCCTATTTCAAGGTAAAGTTTTAATCATGTTTGCCCTTGGCAAAGCCCTTGGGCTATTGTGGTGCTATTGTAAACCGTTGGCAGCTTAGCACAGTAGGGCTGGACTCACGGCTCCTGGCCCACGGGCTGGGGCTTCTTGGCCAGCTGATCCCATCCCCCTGGAGCTGGGGCCGGGCTTCAGCACTCCTTGTGACTAAAACAGGACAAGGAGTGACTCGGTTCCTTCAGTTTATGGTGGTTTTGAGACTAAACCAGTGTGCCACTGAGCCCCTGGGGAGCCCGTGGAGCCATGTGAAGCAAGCAGGCATCCGCTACTGCATGTTCTTCGTGTCCGTTTGGTACTGAGCTGGTTTCAGTTTTTGTTTCTTTTTCTGATGTTTCCGAGTTGTTGACTTCAAGGAACTGGGTTTTGTGTATTTTTTGTAGACACTGGGAACTTGTTAAAAGGAAAAGCAGCAAGCACCGGGAGGCTCAAGGTGGAGCGTGGCTGGAGCTGAGGGTGGCCCCGGCTGGTGTGGGTGGAGGTGAGATGTGAGATGTGTTGGCAGCAGGGGGGCAGGCAGGGAGTGGCTCTCCCTGCGAGGGGCCCTGGAAGCCTTTCAGCCGTGGTGCTCCCAGCCCTGCATATCCATGGTGCTGAGCTCACTGCCCCACCAGCCTGCTCACCCCCAAGACACTGACCATGCTGGGCACCGTGCCTTGCTGGTCATGTCCCCTGCCACCCTCCAGCACTGTGTGCTCCTAGCTGGGGTCCTGGCTGCCAGCTGGCTGAGGGCCCTGGGGAGGGGGGCTGCTCACTGCCCCTTCCTCACTTCCCAGGGACATGGGGGGCCCCTCATGGCAGCAGCATAACTCGTGCTGGAGCCATGAGTGAGAGGTTTCCTTGTGGGAAGAACCTTGGTGTGAGCAGCCCCACGCTGCCTTCCTTCCCCGCTGAGGTCTGCTGCCCATGGGGTGGCAGCAAATGGGGGTGCCCCAGAGGGTCCTGTTCTGCAGGCTCAGGCAGAGGGAAACACATCAGGAGTCAAGGATCCCAGCCAAGGCAGAGGCCAGCACCAGAGCACTGCAGGGGGGACAAAGGGATGCTCAGCCCTGGCCAGGAGTCGTCTGTCAGTTGTAAGAAGGAATGCCAGAGCAGGTGAGAGTAAACTACATATTTCCAGCATGTATATTATTTTTAGAAGAGGGAGAGGGGAGAATCTTGGACCATTGATTACTTTCATTTTGCTCCCCTTAGACTGTTGGCTGTGTATGTGAAACTTATCATGAAAAGAGGGTTGCCCTGCCCAGGTGCTCCCAGAACATGTACTGTAATTCTTTGTATATAGAAGAAAAATTACTGTAAAGTAAAGTTTAACTTTACTCTCGATGTCCTCTTGTGGTTTGTCTTGCTGAGTGGGGGGAGGCAGGGAAGGGAGAGCCCCGAGGGCCTCGCGCGCAGGGGTACGGCTCAGACCACAACGCGTTTTATTTACATTGTACACCTCAAGAGAAGACGCTTAAATAAATCTGCAAAGAATCGAGCATCTCTGAGAGAATAAGTTACTGGCCACCGCTGGGCCACCACAGCTCCCACAAACACCACAAGTGGCAGAGAGGGGGTGCCCAGAGTGACAGTCCATGGTTCCTGGCACTGCATGGCAGCGCTGGGCTGCTCTGTGTGCCAGGAGAGCAGTCCGGAGGCTGGGCTGCGGCCAGGCCCAACAGCTAAAACACAGCAGGTAAAAACCCAGAGGAGTCCAGTGAGTGCCAGCTGCCCGTCCGGCAGCAGCAATTCCCTTTTGGCACAGGGGCTCAGTGGTGGCAGCAGCTGTAGAAGTAGGGACTGTTCCTCTGGCTCAGGTTGACACCCTTGTCCTCTGGAAGAGAGCAGGAGCAGCAGGCTGCTGGCACATCCACACCACCAAAGCTGCTGGGCCCAGGTGTGGGCCCCGCTGGGTGCCCTGGGGAGGGTTTGGTGCCCCGTGGAGAAGTGCTGAGGTTCAGGGTCATGGCACGGCTCACACAGCATGGCCCAGCCCAGGGCAGGAGGCACAGCCAGGCTGAGCACGCCTGGGCAGGCCTGGTCCTGCAGCCCAGCAAGGCTCCTGGCTGCCAAAGGCCACCATGAGCCAGCTGCGTAGATGTGCTGAGCCTGGCCTGAGCAGGCAGGAGGATGCTGCGATGGAACTCAAACTCCGTGAGACAATCCCTGGCATGGAGCCACAGCAGCCCCAAGGGAAGCACTGCCAGACCCCCAGAGCTCATGCTCTGCACCCAGAGGCACAGGGAAGGGTGCCTGGGGAGGGACAGGTCCTGCCTACTCACCTGTCATCACCTGGAAGGCGGAGAAGTTGACATAGTCCTCAGCCACCTTTTGGAACAGCTCATCTGGGGGCAGAGGAGGCATGGCAGGTGTGGGTGCCCCCCTGCCAGGCAGAGCCCCCAGCCCTGCTCAGCCAGGACACGGCCCCAGCCAGGAGCTACTCACCCACGCTCTGGCCCGTTTTACTGGAGGTCTCAAAGAGGTCTGCTTTGATCTCTGAAATGAGGGCCCAGGTTGGCATTTGCTGCAGGTTCAGCAGATACAGCTCCATGGGCATGTCTGCCCCCAGAGTCACCCCTTGGGCACAGCTGCTGACAGCAGGCTGGCAGGGACACAGGGCAGGGCTGCCGGCCCCTTGGCCCAGCTGGCCCCATGCCTGCCCCTGTCAGGACACGCCGTGCCCAGGGAGGTCCCTGGCAGAGCCTGTGCCTCACCATACAGGGAGCCCTGGTGCCATTGGATCTGCTGTGGGCCCATGGCAAGGGCAGAGCTCCTCGTGTGGGAACAGCAGCTCAATCCTCCCTCACTCCCCACCCGCTCAAAGCTCCTGAGCCCAGGAAGGGCCAGCACCGGCCGTACCATCAGCGTAGTCCTGCACGTCATGGAAGTCAACCCCCCTCTTCCTCCTGTCCTCCTCCAGCAGGTCGCTCTTGGTGCCACACAGGTAGATCCGGCAGCCCTGCGGCAGGAACAGGGTTGGGAGGGTTGGTCCCCACCACCACCCCCCTGGTGCTCTGGGGAGGCTTCACAGCCCCCAGACCCCCGTACCTCCTCACAGTTCTGCAGCTCGTTCACCCAGAACTTGGCTCGCTCGAAGCTGCCACTGTCGGTGAGATCTGGGGAGAGCAATCCGGGTCTGCTGACACTGCCCCTCAGTGCCCGACCCACCGGTGTCACCACCCCGGCCCGGGCCCTTTGCAGCCAGCAGCTCCTTCCCATTCCATTCTCCGTGCCCTTACCGTAGCAGACCACGGCAGCCCGGGCTCCCCGGTAGTAGATGCGGCTCATGGCCTCATAGCGCTCCGAGCCCGCCGTGTCCTGGGGGCGACAGGCAGGTGACGGGGGTCGGAGGGTCCCAGGGTCCCTCACCAGGGGTGGCCAGGGATGTCGGCAGGCACAGCCCTTGCCCCGCACTTACCCAGATACCCAGGGTCACGGTCTGGTCCCCCACGGTCATCACCTTGGCCACAAAAGCGGCTCCGATCGTCTGCAAGCGAAGCAAGAGGAGCGGTGGGAAACCGGCCCGGGCATGCGGGGGCATCTGTCCGGGGAACACGGTGGAAACCGGCGCAGGGATACGGGGGAATTCACCCCGGGGCGTGCGGAAAGAGGCTGAGGACACGCGGGGACCGACCCGCGGGGGCGGGAGGGATGTGGCGGGTCCCAGCCCGAACACGGCGGGGACAACGCGAGGGGACGCCGTCCCAGAGACGTGGGCGGCAGCATCCCGGGGACACGGCGCGGAAACGGGGAGACCACGGGCAGGATGCGGGGGTGCCACGCGAGGGGCTCATCCCGGGGAGGCGAGGGAGAGGCGGGGGCGCCATGCCAGGGCCGCGCGGTGCCGGTGTGTCACTCACGTTCTGGTAGGGCCCGGCGCGGAAGCGGCCGTGGGCGCAGCGCTCCACGAGGCTGCTCTTGCCCACCCCCTCCTGCCCCAGCAGCACCACCTTGGCGTCCACCCGCCTCCCGCTCATCCTCGCGCCGCCGCCGCCGCGGGGCGGGGCCGCACCGGCCGGGGCGGGGCCGGAACCGGGCGAGGCGGGACCGGAACCGGGCGGGGCGTGCCGGAAGTGCGCCGTGCGGGGCGGAAGCGCGCGGCGGGGCGGGGCGGGGCGCGCGGGCCGCATGGCGGCCGCCCAGCAGGCGCGGGCCTGAGCGGCGGCCCCATGGGGAAATACTGCGCCAGCCTGGGCGTCCTCAAGGGGCCCTGGGACCAGGTGTTCGCCGCCTTCTGGCAGCGCTACCCCAACCCCTACAGGTGCGCCGGGGCTCTCCCCGCCCCCTTCCGCCGCTCGGTCCCACCTGGGATCGGTGCCACGCCCGGTCCCCAGCCCAGCCCGTTCCCCGGGGGTCCCGCGGGCTCCGGCCGGCGGGGATGGGTGTCCCGCACCACCGGTGCCCTCCCTGCCTTAGTCGTTCAGTTCCTGACGATTGCCAGCCCCGGGGGAGAACTGGCGAGGAGCAGGGCGTGATGTTTCCTTCCCTATTTTAGCAAACATGTCCTGACCGAAGACATCGTGCACCGGGAGGTAACGCCGGACCACAAGCTGCTCTCTCGGCGGCTCCTGACCAAGACCAACCGGATGCCGCGTTGGGCAGAGCGCTTCTTCCCAGCCAATGTCGCCCACTCCGTCTACATCCTGGAGGACTCTATCGTGGACCCCAAGAACCGAACCATGACCACATTCACCTGGAACATCAACCACGCTCGTCTCATGGTAGGTGCTGGGCTGGGCGGGTGCGTGGGGGCTGGAGGGGACCCAGCAGTGCCCACGGCCGGGCTGTGCCTCGTGCAGGTGGTGGAGGAGCGCTGCGAGTACCGGGTGAACCCCGAGAACAGCAACTGGACCGAGGTCAAGCGGGAAGCCTGGGTATCCTCCAGCCTTTTCGGCGTCTCGCGGGCCATCCAGGTGAGCTCAAGCAGTAAAGCTGCTGCTCTCCCCTTTCCTCGTGCTGGTTTTACACCCTTTGCCTTTGTTTCCCCCCATCCTCATGAGCTCTTGAGGCACCCAGAACCATCACTGTGAAAGTCACTCTGATTTTTCAAGCTGGGACAAAGCCCCAGGGGCTGTGTGTGACAGGGCTCACACCTTCACTGACTTTTCTCTTGCAGGAGTTTGGTCTGGCCAGGTTCAAAAGCAACGTGACCAAGAGCACTAAGGGATTTGAATATGTGCTAGCAAAAATGCAAGGTGGGCACCAAGGGCAGGCTGGGGCTGACCGGGATGGGTCTCTTGGAGTTAGAGGTCACACTGGGAACACTCCAGTCCATGGGCAGGTTGTTGCTTGAACTAATCTGACTGTGAAATCCTCACCCCTTGCCTTTGCCCTGTGTCTTGGCACAGCCTGCTCTTCCCTGAGTGGATCAGGCCAGCAGTGATTGCAGAGCTGGGCAAGGGTGTTGTGCAGGCAGGAGGGGGTGGAACGTGGTGACAGTCACGCCCCTGTGGTTCCCCTTTGGACGTGCCCTGACCTGCTGGGGGCAGGAACGCCAGGCTCATCTTCCTCCCTGTGTGGGGAAGTGCTTGGGTGGCAGGGCCGGTCTGGCGGGCACTCCTGTGGGGGTTAATGGCTTCCACGTTGTAGGAGAAGCTCCATCCAAAACACTGGTGGAGACAGCCAAGGAAGCAACCGAGAAAGCCAAGGAAACAGCTCTGGCTGCTACAGAGAAAGCCAAGGACCTGGCAAGCAAGGCAGCCACCAAGAAGAAGCAGTACGTGTGAGGGGCCAGCTGCACCAGGACAGATAGGAGACTCCTTAGATTTTATATTTTTAAAGAAACTGTATAAGTCTGACAATCAGCTGCTGCTTGACCCTTTCTGAGATGTAATTATCATTAAAGAATCTCCTCCCACCTCTGATTTGGCTGAGGCTGGCCTGGCTAGAGCAGAGCCCAGGGCTGCTCTGCACTCTGGGGGTGCAGCCCTCTGCAGGGAAGACACAGGCCAGGGTTTTACCAAGTGCCTTTACTATAAAAGTGTTGGGTCTGTACAAGAGAGCGGGGTGGCTGCAGGAGCATGAAGGGAGGTTCCTTAATGCACTCGTTTCCCCTTCCTGGCGCTCCAGGGGCAGGAGAACCTTCCTGTAGTCATGTCTGCAGTGGGCAGCACTGTCCCATACCCACATCAGGCAGCCCCCAGACTGCCCGTGGGTGCACAGGGGGAGGCAGGAGAGTGTCCTCAGTGACAGCCGGGCCTTCTTCCAGCACCTCTTCCAGTGCCTTGTGGTGCACAGCGGGTGCCACAGCGCAGTGCCAGCCCCATGCACCCAGTGCCACAGCCAGTGCCACCCAGCTGTGGGGGGGGTAAGGCCGAACTCTTGCCCCCATCTGTGGCCCCTTAGCCTGGCAGCTGTACTGGGGCTGGCCGGGGCTGGGTTTCCAGCAGGAAGGAGGCGGGCAGGCAGTGGAGGGAAGGCAGCGGGCGCCGTCAGGAGGCGGGGCTGTGGGGGCTGGAGTAGCTGTGGTCCCTCCCGGTGCCAAAGCCGGGCAGCAGGTCCCCGCTGAACACCACACCATCCACCTCTACCTCGGCATCCTCTGGGCACGGGGGAAGGCCGGGTCAGGCCCTTGGCTGCTTTCCCTCCCTGCCCACCCCCATTCTTTCTTTTCCCTTCCTTACCTTCCTCGGAAGGCTCTGAGAGCTGGGAGGAGTCCAGGCTGTCAGCCCGTGCCCGTTCCCCATCGGCGGGCAAGAGCAGCGATTCCAGCCGCCGCTGCAGGCTCCGCTGCCGGTCCCGCAGCCGGTCCTTGGCCCTTCGTGCCCTCAGTTCCTGCTCCTCCAGCCTCTGTGGGGGCCCGGTGAGCCATGAGCGGGGGCCGAGCTGGGCGGCCCTGTTGCCACACAGGAACCTCCCGACCCTGCCGGTGCCACCACCCCTCACCTGGATGTGGAGCCGGGCACGGTGCAGGAGGCTCAGCGTGGTGGAACGGGCCGGCCCCACGCCCAGCGGTACCTGCTGCTTCAGCCGCTCCAGGCAGCACCGGAGCTGGGCTCTCCTGCGGCCGGGCACGGCGGGAACGACACGGGGGTCAGCCACGGAGAGGCACGGAGGCCCTACCACCCCCTGCCCCGCCGCTCTCCCCCCACGCCCCCGTACCTGTGCTTCTCCAGCGCGTTGTGCACCGACCTGCGGGAGAGACCCGGGTGATCAGCACCGCCGCCACCGCCCGCCGCCGTCCATCCACCCATCCACCGCTCACCTGACGCTGCCCACGGCCCGGCGCGACGGCGCGGGGCAGAGAGCGGCGTAGCCGTGCTCGGCCCCGGCCAGGCCGAGCGGGTGCCGGTGCTCGCGGTGCTCCAGGAACTCGGCCGCCTGCAGCAGCACCTGGATGCGGCTGCCCGCGGGCTCCATGGCGGGAGGCTGGGGGGGCCGCGGGCCGCGCGCTCATTGGCTGCGGGGCGCCCCGCGCCGCTGACGTCACCTCGGCGGGCAAACAAATTCAGGCGGGAAAGCGCGTGCTTCAAATTTGAATCGGCGGGAGGGGACGGCGCGGGCCACGCCCCCCAGGCCCAGGCCACGCCCGTGTCGGTGTTTGGGCAATTCTCACCCCTGAGCCACGCCCCCTAAGGCCACGCCTCCAGAGAGTTGCGCCCGCCCACGCGCGTGCCCGGGCACGCGCGGGGCGCGGCGCGCCCGTGTCTGCCCGTGCGGGAGCGCGCCCGCCCGTGTCCGCCCGTGCGGGAGCGCGCCCGCCCCGCTGCCCCCAGGACCTCGTCCCCCGCCCCACCGAGCCCACGGGTGTCCCCACACCAGCCGCGCCCACCAGCGCGCCCGGGATCGCCGCGGCGCAGCGCCACACGGCCCAGACAGACGGGTTTATTATCTGTTTATTAAAATCCATAGGGTGGAGGCGATAAGGAGGGAAGGGGAGGGCCGGGCCCCAGCTCCCGGGCACGGCACGGCACGGCACGGGCGGCCCCGGGGCACCCGCTGTCATGTGAGGGCTCTTTGCACCTTCTCAGGCCAGGCCCCGAGGGGAGACTCTGCCCCGGGCCCAACAGCAGCCAAAGTTCACCTGAAAAAAAACCACCACGAAGCACATTTCCAGCCGGGGGGCAGGTGCACGGCAGCGGCAGGCAGCTCACCCAAAGCAGGGCAGGCCACGGTGCACCAGGAGAGAAGGTCCTGCACCCACCATCACTCCGCACGGGCTGCCGCCGTGTGTGGGGTCCTGCCCCTGTGCACCGGGGGAAGCCTAACGCCAGGTGGGGGGGTCCTGCCACCATGCCCACCGAGCTCTGAGGACAGCCACGGGGCCGAGGTGCTGCCCTGCAGCCCCGGAGCGGCCCTGGGCACCCAGCTGTGCGGCTCCTGCAGTGCAGATCGGGCAGAGGGGCTCTCACTGGCTCCGGGCACAGCGGGATGCGGGCGGGACGTGTGTGCTGTAGCAGTGGGTGCAGACACGTACGGGTTTGCTCTGGCTGTAGAAGGGCAGCACTGCGGTATTCGGTGAGCAGCGGGCACAGAAGATCTGCCAAGAGACCAGAGAGGGGCTGAGCTGGGTCCCCCAGTGACCCCACATGTCCCATCCCAGCCTTGTCCTACCTTCCCACAGCTGCGGCAGTGGTGCCGGCGGCGCAGCAGGGTGAAGGGCGAGCGGCAGGCAGAGCACTGGCTGCATGTGCTGTCCGGCACCCACTCGGGCAGGGGCCGGGCACCTGCTGGGCAAAACATCGGTAAAAACCCCTCAGCCTGGCTCCCCTCACAGCCAGACCCCCTAAGGCAGGATTGGGCAGGATCAGCCCCAGCCTCACACCCTGCCCCAGAGGCACAGCACCTGGGCAGCCCCTCACCTGCCCTCTGGAGCCTGGCAGCCTCTGCAGGGCGGGAGCACAGCGGGCAGTCAGCCACACGAGGAGCATCTGTCACACAGGAGTCACCATCTTTCTCTTCTGTGGGGACAAAGGTTGTAGCCCAGCCAAGCTGGAGCTGGGCGGGCACGATGGCCACGTTTTTCCCAAGCCTAGGGCTGTGGCCTTGTCTCACCAGGGATGAGCGATGGGCAGGGCAGAGAGCAGTCCCACATGTCCCTGGGGATTACTCACTGCTGTCACTTTGCTCCTGAGAGGGCTCCGCCTGCGAGCACACAATCTTGAAGACCGTTTTCAAGATGCTTCGCATGTCACTGGCAAAGTTGGTCTGGAGCTGATCGGCCACCCCTGCAGCAGGAGGGTGGGGGATCAGGGTGCTGGGGGTGTCAGGGTGCTGGGGGGTATCAGGGTGCTCAGGGGGATCAGGGTGCTGGGGGGATCAGGGTGCTGGGGGTTGACTTGGGGGTCACTCACCCGAGATGCAGACAAAGAGGGTGTGCAGCATGTCCTTGGTGCTGCTGTAGCGGGAGCGCAGCTCCGAGCAGCGGGCACCAGGGGTGGCACTGACCCCCACCCCTGGGCTGCTCCCAAGGGGCTGGGGGCTGCGCAGGGAGGAGGTGACCATTATACCAGGGATGGTGTGAGATATCCCTGTCCCAGTGGACAGGGATTTGCTATCTTGGCCCACTGCACACCCCTGCTGCCAGTCAGTGCCCAGGTCATCCACTGCACTGGGGGGTCCCAGTTGTGTCGTGCAGGTGGGGAGTGCTTGGGTGGCATTAGGGACCTCCAGAAGACTGAAGGGAGCAGGAGGGTCCACACTGGGCACAGCTGCCCCCCAGGCTGGGGGCGCCTCTGGACTGCAGGGATCCTCCTGTTCAGCTGTGCACAGGCTCCTCTCCAGCAGGCAGAGCTCCTCTGCTGACAGCACCCGCAACAGGTCCCTGCAGCGAGGGGTTGGCATCAGCTCCATGTCAGTGTCAGGGCCCCACTGCTGCCCCACAGCCCTGCCCAGTGCTCCCCCATTGCACACCTGATCTTCTTCAGGAGGTTGTAGAAGGGGCTGAAGACCCGGGACATCTCCTCAGGGCTCCGCTCCAGGCTGAGGGGTCCCTCGGGGTAGATGAGGAGACCACTGTGAGGGGACAGAGCCCAGCTCATGTCAGGGGTTGCCTGGGACCCCAAGTCCCCATGAAGAGAAGGGGCTAGTACAGGACAGGGAACATACCAGGGGCTGCTGCACCCACCTGATAATGGCCAGGCGAGGGATGGTGAACATCAGCAGTGGCTCATAGCCATCGATCATCTCCTGGGTCAGGTAGCCCAGGTGCAGTGCTCTGGGGACACACAGACACCCTTACAGGGATCTGAGCCTAGGGAGGCTGCCCATCCTTGGGGCTGGAGTCCCTGCAGCCCCCACCTGATGCAGAGCGCCCTCACTCACCGCTCCACTGTCTCACAGAAGAGCACGATGATCTCCTGCTGCCTGTAGATCTCATCAGGAGACTTCACTGCCACCAGCGAGGACACATAGCTGGAGAGACGGGGAGACTGTGAGGCCCCTACAGCCCTGGAACAGCCCACCACGACCCCAGCAGCCTCACCCTGCCCCTTACCTCAGCTCAAACTCTGCAAAGAGCCGGTCGAATTGGATGAGCACAGCCCGGACAGGCTCTGGGTAGGAGTTGGGCTGGCTCAGGCTTTGCTCCCGCAGCACTGTCCGGACCAGCTCCAGGCTGCACAGCAGATTCCTGGCCTTGGGCCGCAGCTGTGCCCCATCTGACTCCTCCATCTCCAGGAAGGTCCCAGCCAGGAGACACTGCCGGGACAGGGACTGTCAGCAGCCAGCACCCAAGGCAATGCCTGTCCCCAGGGTCAGCTCGGTGGGGTGTCCATGGCCCCGGGCTCACCTCGGCAGCAAACAGCATGTGGTTCCCCAAGTTGTCCACCAAGAGCTCCTCCGGGAACTTGACCAGGTAGTCACGGCTGTGCCGCTGTGTGGGGATGCACTCCTCCATGATGCGCTCCAGGACGGCCAGCAGGTGAGCCTGGGGACGGCAGGGGTGTCACCTACGGCCTCCCGGGGGACCGAGTGACAGCGAGGTCCGGGCTGGCCCCGTACCTGGCTGAGGTGGAGCTGGTTGAGGAGCACCAGGTACTGCTGCGGATCCAGCTCGGCGTCCAGCCCATTGATCTCGGCCACCACCCGTGTCACCCTCTCGTCGGCAAAGAAGAACTGGGAGAGCAGGCGTGGGTCGGAGCGCTGCGGGGAGGGCAGAGGGGTGATTGATGGTGGGGGCACCCCGCATCTCCACGTGCTGCTCCAGTGGGATCCCAAACCTCCCGCTCCCACAGCCGCGAGGGGATCGGACCCCACGGATCCACGAACACAATTGGAACAGGTACGTGGGACCTCCCACGGCAGCTTTGGCTCCTCCCGGGGAGCGCCGCCCTCCCCACCCACCCGTGCCTCAGTTTCCCCGGGGGCAGAGCAGGATGAACAAGCTCAGCCGCATCTCGGCAGCTTTGGAACCGATCCGTGCGTGGCTGTAAACACCGGGAAAGGTCCCCGGGAGTCCCCCCGCTTCTTCCTCCCGCTCCACCAGAGGATCCCCGGCCGCCCCCACTGCTCCCGGGATGGCCGCAGCTCCTGGATCGCCCCGACGGGCTCGTCCGGGGGCTCCGCCGGTCCCGGGCGCAGGGAGGGCGGCCCGGTTCGACCCTCCCCGGTCTCACCTTGGGTCGGCGGAGCCATCGGCGGAGGGCAGCGGGCAGCATGGCGCGTCCCGCAGCTCTGCCGCCGCCCGGCTCCCCGCGCCCGCCGCTCGCCGACGGGGCGGGTCGGCACCGGGCACCGCCCGGGGGGCGGATCGGAGCGGGTCCGCCCAGTCCCGGCACCGGGACGACCCGTCCCGCTCCTCGACGGACCGGTTCTCTGTGATGGGAAGGGTGAGGGTGCGTCTGCCGTGGGGCGGGATGGGTTTCACCGCCGGCTTTCCTTCCCGCTCTTGGTTCCCGTCTCAAATTCCCGACTGCATCCCCGGCTATCCTCCCCCGGTTCCTCTCTCCACGCAGCCCAACAATCCGTGGACAGGGACACCCCAGCGCTTCCCACAGCATTCCCGGAGTGATGGGGAACACCGGGAGAAGCACCCGCAGGCATCGTTACTGTGCAGGGCACGGGGAGTGGAGCGGGTAATGCAGTGGGAAGGGGATAAAGTGGCCCCTCGGTGGGACAAAGAGGAACCAAGTGGCCAAGAAGAGGTGCCGGGGGGTATTCGGGGTGTTGGCCACAGCAAACCACCCCGGCTGTGCCAAAGGACGTGTTTGCTCCAGACCTGGCACTGCTGGCCACAGGATGTGGGTGCCGATAATTCAGGTGGCTGGAAGCCTAATGGGGTGGAATCATGGGTAAAGAATCCGTGGAGGATGGTTGAACAAACACGGCAGTGGCACCTCCTCGGCTTCAGAAAGTCCCTGCGTCATGGCAGTGCCCCGGCTGTGCTGGATAGGTGCAGGCGTGGGACTGGCCCCGCTGTTGGGGCTCACTGTGTACCCCACAGGCTCCAGCTCTGTTTTCAGCCATGTCCTGGTTCCCCTGGATGGGGATCCCTGAGCACACAGTGAGATTGGAGCCCTGCTTGTCCTACAGGTCCCCACAGATCTGGGCACAACAATAAAAGAAGAATAAAACTATTAGAGAGTGTCCAAAGGAGGCTGCAAAGAGTCTAGAGGGGAAGTCACATGAAAAGCTGCTGAAGTCCCTTGGTCTGTTCAGTCTGGAGAAGAGGAGACTGAGGAGAGACCTCATTATGGGCTGCAGTGTCTTCAGGAGAGGCAGCCGAAGGCAGCTCCAATCTCTGCTCTCTGTGATAGTAACAGGACCCGAGGGAATGGCTAGAGCTGTGTCAGGGGAAGTTTAGATTGGATATTAGGAAACGGTTCTTTACCCAGAGGGTGGTCAGCCACTGAACAAGCTCCCCAGGGAAGTGATCATGGCCCTAAGGCTGACAGAGCTCCCGGAGCATTTGGACAATGCTCTCAGGCACAGGGTGAAATTCTTATGTCCTGTGCAGAATCATAGAGAAGTTTGGAAATGACCTTAAAAGATCATCTCATTCCATACCACTGCCATGCACAGGGACACCTCCCACTATCCCAGGTCGCTCCAAACCCCGTCCAGCCCGGCCTTGAACACCTTCAGGGATGGGGCAGCCACAGCTTCTCTGGGCAGCCTGGGTGCCTCCCCACCCTCGCAGGGAAGACTTTTTTCCTAATATCTAACCTAATCCCGCTCTCTTTCAGTTCGAACCGGAGGAGCTGCACTCTGATGATCCAGGTGGGGATACGATCGCGATGCACCCCCGATCTCGACTGGGGCGCGGGCGCCTGTAGGACCCGCGGGAGCCTCGGGGCGCGGGGCGGATTCGAACACGCGGCGCTGCCGCCGCTCCCCCTGCCCGCCAGGGGGCGCAGCGCTGCCCTCACCCAAGATGGCGGCGGCGGCTTCACCTCCCCGAGCGTTTCCCCCCTCCCTCCCTCCCTCCTTCCCGCGGGCAGGGGCCGGACGGGCCGCGCCGCCATATTGGCTGTTGTCCTGGCTGCGGCGGGCTCGCCATGACTCGCCGGCGGAACAAGGCGGCAACGGCGGCAACGGCGACGGCAGCGGCGGCAGGTGGCTCCGGGCCTCGCCGTGACAGGATGGCGGGTCCCGACGTCGGGCCTCCCCCGCCGCCACCACCACCGGAACCGCCCGCCCCGCCTGAGGTGGCGGCGGCGGCGGGCAGCGGCGGGGAGTCGGGCAGAGGCAGCGCGCAGGTACCGGGGTAGCGCTGCGGCGGGCACGGGGCTGGCTTCGAGGGGGGTTCAGCCTGCGCGGGGATGGGGCCCTGCCCCTTGCACCCCATCCCCCCCGGGCCCTGCCCATCCCCGCCCCGACCCCCGACTCGGAGCATCCCTGCGGATGGGGCTGGGAGCGCTCCCAGAGCGCCCCGCGGGCGGGCCCAGCCCCGCACAGCCTCGCACAGCCCCGCACAGCCCTGCCGCTGGGCGATGGCAGGTGGCTCCAGCATCCTCATTCAGCGCGCTTCTCCCTGCTGGACACACCTGGCTGGCGCCACCTGCTCCGGGTTGTGGGCAGCGAGGCGCGGGTGGGCGCCGGGCGTGGATGTGCTGGGTGGATTGGGGACAGCCGTG
Source organism: Agelaius tricolor (assembly GCF_023055355.1). Classification (NCBI taxonomy): domain Eukaryota; kingdom Metazoa; phylum Chordata; class Aves; order Passeriformes; family Icteridae; genus Agelaius; species Agelaius tricolor. The sequence continues at coordinate 15,620,861 of NW_027269278.1, forward strand.
GTGTCACCAGCCGTGGTGTCGCCCGCCATGGTGGCGGTGTCAGCTGGGACACGGGGTGGCCCGGTTGCTCCCCCCTCGCCGTGGGTGGGCAGGGGGGCTGTGCCCCCACTCTGCTCTCCTTGGCCTCTGACCTTTGCTTCACCTTGAGCCTGCAGACGCCATCTGTTTGGCAGCAGCAGTTCAATGCACGGCTCATTGTGGCAGGGCCCCGCTGTGCCGGCAGACAATGGGGGCCCCCTCGCCCGCGCCACGCCGGGCTCGTCACGGCTGTCAGGGCTCCGGCGAGCCCGAGGGATGCAGCCCGGCTCCTGCAGGGAAGCCCCAACCTGGCTGTGCCTGTGCAGGGAGAGCGTGAAGCAGCACGGGGGGCTGCACCCCACCCTGGCGCATCAGCACCGCTGGCTGTGCAGAACAAAGAGGCGGGAGAGAGGGCTTGGGGCTCTTGGGTGACACAGTGGGGGCATCTTTGATGGGCAAGGAGGGAGAGCTGAGGCTGTCAGACCCACCCTTCATATCCCTTTCTGGGATTTCTGTGGGTGCTGCTTTGCCATGCAAGTACCCTCAGTCTCACTGTACCAGAGGTGATGATGGGAGTTGCTGATGGCTTCCCAGCCTTGCTTGGTGGCAAGGCTGGCTCTTTGGCATGCTGTGATCTTCCCAGAAGCCCAGACACTCCTAATCTGGCACATGGCAGGTTGGCAGCAGCTGGTCAGCCTGAGGCTGCTCTGCTCCAGTGGGAGAAGGTGCAATACCACATGTAGCCTGTAAGAATTTCCTTGGTTTAGTGTCAGCGTCCTGAAGTCTCCTTCACTGTCTCATCTGCCCCACATCTGCACCAGATCACACCTGGGTGACTCACAGTCTGTGTGTCCTTCCTCAGGTGCTGCCCACCGCCAACCAGTCCGTGCAGACCTGCTGCCTGCTCTGTCACCGGGAGCGCAAGGACTGGGGAGGGCCGTCCCACAATGGGCTGGTTTCCCCGGGCGAGAGGCTGCCACCCGACTTCGTGCCAACGCTCGTGCAGAACCTCCTGGGAGAAATGCCCCTGTGGATCTGCCAGAGCTGCCGGAAGAGCGTGGAGGAGGAAGAGCGACGGGCGGTGCAGGAGCAGGCCCTGGCGGTACGCGGTTATGGGGCTGGGGTTTGGAAGGCAGGGCTGTGGCTGTAGGGACAGGGCACTGACCGCCCTGTGGCACTGACTGCATGTGTGGGTCCCATCCTCACTCTGAGCTGTGTCCCAGACATCCCAGCCTTCACTTCCTTGCCCAGGGCTGCCTGTGGCTCAGCAGGGACAGGCCCTGTTGGGGCGGTGTGTGGTGCTGTGGAGGCTCATCCAGCAGCTTGCCATGGCTTGGAGCTGCCGGGCTGGCAAGGCTGACAGTGCCACTGCTTTCCTCTGCTGCACGTTGTGCCGCGTCCCCCAGCCCCGGGGCTGCTCCCTTCATGACGCAGAGAGAGGCAGTGGCTGCCAGGGCAAGTGCCTGCCTGTGCGTGGGGTTTGGGTAGAGGAGTTGGCTTCTGCTTGGCTTTATTTAACCCTGCCCTAGTGTGAGTGGGACCAGCACAGGGACACAGCACAGGTGTGTGGCCCTTGGCATGGCCCAGCCTCTGTAAGCCAGGCTGTGTTGGTGTGGATGTAGGGGGTGTTTGTCACTCCCAAGACAGTGATAAAAGTGGTTCACATGAGCTGAGCTCCTGCTGCAATGGAGGGAGTGTTGGTACTGACACCTGGGGGCCAAGGTGTCCCCTCAGCCACTTCATTCTGCGTTTCCTTTGATAGGTCTCCTTATCCCACACATCCTGCAAATCACAGTCTTGTGGGGGTGGCTCACACTCCTCTTCCTCCTCCTCCTCGTCTTCTTCCTCCTCGTGCCACGGGAACTCAGGGGACTGGGACCCCAGCTCGTTTTTGTCTGCTCACAAGCTCTCGGGCCTCTGGAACTCGCAGCACACCAACGGGACCGTGCAGGGCAGCCCCCTTGGGACTCCCCCAGCTGCACTAGGTGAGCTAAAGCTGGCTGTGGGGTTGAGCGGAGCTTTCTGCTCAGTTCTTGGCTTAGGTGGTTTCCTTGTGGGCAAGGGTGGGCAGGCTGGGCCTCTGAATCTCAGTACCAGTAGCACATGGGGCCCCTTTGAAAAGGGCAGATGGTGCTGGGATTCAGCCCCAGCTCTGCTCTCCTTCCAGGTGACAAGCATCCCAACCTTGCTCTGTCTCCGGAGTGCACCAGCCAGGTGTCGGCCATGGCGCCGGGGCTGAAGGCCTGTCCCTACAGCCACACGGCCTCTGCCACCTCCAGCACCGCCACACCGGGCTCGCCTCTGCCTACCTCACTCGACTTCTGCAAGACGCTGCCGAAGCAGTTCAAAAGCTTGTGCCGGAGGGCCACCCCGCCAGGTACATGCCCTGGGACAGCGCCGGCCGCCCCCTCCCGGCCTGCTGCTCCAGAGCCTTTCCTCTTGCCCTGTTCTCCATGGTGGGGCAGGGCCGGATCCTGTGGGGGGGGCACACTGACCCCAAGGCCCTGTGTGAGCAGGGATGGCTTCTATCCCAAGCATTCTGATGTCTGGGAGGAGAAACGGCTTGTGCAAATGTGGTGGGTGGCTCTGAGCATGGCCTTGGTCTGTGCAGCACAGCCAGTGTCTGACTGTCTCTGCTCCTGCCTCTCTGCAGGTGAGGCCTTCCACTCCTCAGAGCATCATCAGCACTCCGACCTCACTGCTCCTCCCAACAGTCCCACGGGCCTCCCCTCGCAGCCCCCGGCGCTGATCCCCTCCAAACAGACACCTCCCCACGCGGGGCCCTTCAGCTCCCCGCCGCACATCCCGCTGGGCACCTCCTCGCAGGCCGCGCTCTTCCCCGCTCCCAGCGCGCAGGCGGCGGCCCCCAAGCCGGTGTCTGAGTCCCCTCCAGCCAGCGCGGCCTCCCACAGCCCAGGGCCGTGCAAGAGCCCTCACCTGCCCCCCGCCAACGTGCCCCTGCTGAAGATGCCACCGCCGCTGTCGGGCTGTGCTCATCCCTGCAACGGGCACTGCAGCACTTCACTCATCCCTCCTCCTGCCTCCCACCAGCTGCCCAGCACGAACAGGTGAGTAAGGGAGCCCTGCCTGCTTCCAGCCTCTCCTTGCGGGGCCACGTACTTTTTCTCCCATCCCTGACCATGGATGCACTTCTCCCTGTGGAGGGACTGACTGCCCTGGCATGGTGGTGCAGGAAGCTGCTGTCTTTGTGGGCCAGTTCCACTGCTGCAGACCGAGGGTGAAGCTCTTTCTCTCCCAGCATGTGTTGCTCCTGTGGCAGTCCTTGGTTCTGTGGTGCAGAAGAGGCTGTGCTTGTCCTCCAGCTAAAAGACCCAAAGGAACACCCTGATCAACCTGCAGTTGGCCAACAGGATCTATGTCAGTGAGACCTGTCAGGCAGCTGTGGCACTGAGCAAAGGTCCTCAAGAAGATGAAGCCTGTGGACTAGTTCTGCTCACCTGTTCCTGCAGCCCTCTCTGGGCTGCCTGTGCCCTGGAAGAGAGCACATTGCTTCCTCTCTGCTAATTAGCTCTCTCTGTGGAGAGCTTGGGTCCTGAGCTGGATCTTGAGGAATGACACTGTGGGCTGTGCCCTGGTCTCCCTGTCTCTGATTTGGGTAGCCTGTGCCCTTGTGAGCTGGGCCTGCCTCACACGAGGATGTCTGGCAGCTGCACAGTCCCAGTGTTCCTCACCTGTGCTACCCAATACCCCCAGTGAGTACCATGCCCTGCCCTGCTCCCAGCCCAGGGCCTGGCTCACTGGGGCTCTGCTGCACCAGCCTCCTGCTGGCCAGAGGCCCTGAGGGCTGGGAGAGACAGATTGCTGCTCCTGTGGGCTCCTCGGGCATCTTCCCCAGAAGAGGAGAATGCAGGGGAGGGGGTTCGTCCTGCAAATCCTTCTGCTTGGGCACAAGCTTCCCCAGGAGGGCTGTCCGTACATGCATAGCATGGGACAATTTTTGAGATACCCTGGTGCCTGCTCAGCTCTCACCCTTCTCCCCTTCTCCTCAGGGACCCCTCTTGCAAAGGGCACAAATTCCCGAACGGTACCAGCTGCCACCCACCACAGCCCTGCGAGGCAGACGAGGGGCTCGGGGAGGATGAGGACAGCAGCTCAGAGCGCAGTTCCTGCACCTCCTCCTCCACCAACCAGAAAGATGGGAAGTTCTGTGACTGCTGCTACTGTGAGTTCTTCGGCCACAACGCGGTGAGTGAGGGGCTGGTCTGCAGCCACCCCCGGTCCTTGCTTTGGTGAGGAGACATCACTCGGCCCCTGTGCCCAGAGTGGGAGGTGGGCAGGTCTGGCCACAGCTGTTCCCTGCAGGCACGTACATCCCCCACTTCCTTTCTACCCTGCTTCATCAGCCTGCTGGTCCCTTGCTCCCGACTCGCAGCCGCCTGCCCGGCCCCAGGGCTCGGAGCAGCCAGCCAAGCCCTGTGGCTTCACGGTGGAAGAGCTCACTAGGGCTGTGCTGACTTGTCTTGCTGGGACTGCGGGGAAGGGAGTGGCTGGAAGGTCACAGGGGGAGCGGGGGCTGCCTGCCCCTCATGCTGGCTGGTGTCTGGCTGACAGCAATTGCCTTCCACAGCCCCCGGCCGCTCCCACGAGCCGCAACTACGCTGAGATTCGAGAGAAGTTGCGTTCTCGCCTCACCAAGAGAAAAGAGGAGCTGCCACAGAAACTGGGGCACAACAGCAGCTCAGGGGAGCCCGCTGTGGACCACCGCAATGTGGACGAACTGCTGGACTACATCAACAGCACAGAGCCCAAGCCCTTGAACAGTGCCAAGGCAGCCAAGCGGGCACGGCACAAGCAGAAGAAGAAGGTGAGGCTGGGCAGGGGCTGGGGCTGCAGGAGGACCGGGCAGGGCTATGCTGCTGGCAGGGCTTTTCTTTCTCTCCCTTTCATCCATTTGGGTTCTTGAATTCTGTGTCACTCTTACCCAAGGTGGCAGTAGTTCCTGTTCCCATGTAGGGCTCTTCCTCCCTCTGTTCCTGTAGAAGGTTGCTCAGCCCTCCTGGGTGCTTTGGGCTGCCCTATATGGTCTGCCCCATGTCACATTCTGACACCATGCATCTCTGGTAGGGAGAGGCGGTGCCATCATGGCTCTCTCTGGTGCCTGGTGCCCAGAGCAGTGTCAAGTGTGCAGTGTCCAGCTGTTGCAGTGTCCATGGGGGAAATGTGACAGTTTAGGGGCTGTGGAAGGTGTGGTGTAGCTGTGCTGAGCACCTGCCCTTGTTGTTTGCACCTTGAGTTTGCTGTCAGGCAAAGCTGGAGCAAAGCTCTGTGTCCTGCACCCATGGTTCTGTGGCCCAGCCCAAATGATCCTCATGGCACCTGTGTTGCAGGAGAAGGAGAAAGCCCAGCTGGAGGCAGAAGCCCAGAAGCGGGCAGAGCGTGCCCCTGCAGCCAGCCAGGCCAGGGAGCCAGCCGAGGAGAAGCTGCTGGAGTGGCCAGAGCTGGAGCTGGAGCGGGTGAACAGCTTCCTCAGCAGCCGGCTGCAGGAGATCAAGAACACCATCAAGGACTCCATCCGGGCCAGTTTCAGCGTCTACGACCTCAACCTGGATGTCAACGACTTCCCCAAGAAGGCAGCTGTCCTGGAGCAGAAGAACCTGCTCTCCAACCTCAACGGGTCTTCTGACCTGCAGGACATAGACCTGGCTCTGGCCCCGCTCAGCCTGGGCCCTGCCAAGAGCCACACACTGCTGCGGGGCGAGCCAGGCCCCCGATGGGGCGAGGGGCCCGGGGAGCCCCCGCCAGCCCCGGCGGCCGAGAACGGCGTGGTGAAACGCCTGAGCGCCGTGCCCAGCCTGTCCCGCATGATCTGGGTGCAGTCCAAGGCTGCAGACTCGGCTGTGGATGGCCCCGGGCCGGGCCTGGAGCCCCAGGAGGGGCCGCAGCCCAAGGGGCCAGAGCCGCCGGAGCCGCTGCCCGCGGGGAGCCGGCAGAGGAAGAACAAGCGGCAGAACGGGCAGGCAAAGAAAGGAGAGGGCAGCACAGCTGTGCCCAGCGGCCAGGCCCGGCTGGAGAGCCCTGGTGGGAAGGGGCAGGTGCTGGGAACCAAGCACCCTTCCAAGGCCAGTGCCCCGGAGCCAGCGCGGGCGAGCGGCTGCGCCGAGCCCGGGGAGAGTGGCAAGGGGCAGCCTTGGGCCTGCGGCAGCGCTGCCAGGGGGGACAAGGAGAGAACCAGCGAGTGGAAAGGCCGGAGGGGAGAGGGCAAAGCGGAGCTGCCAGAGCTGGCACCGCAGCAGCCACCTGCCCTGGCCACCCACCTCACCCTGGGGGGCTCCCCCCAGCCCAAGGGCAAGAGCAGGAAGAGCCGGAACAAAGTGGAGAAATCCAATACCTCGATCGGTGAGTGCTGGGAGCATCGTTGTGCACCACCATCCTCTCAGTGGCCCCTTGCCCAGCTGGCAGCCCCTCCCTGCCCTGCAGCGCTGACCCTCTGCTCTGCTTTCCCAGATGATGTATTCCTGCCCAAGGACCTGGATGGGGCAGAGATGGACGAGACTGACAGAGAAGTGGAGTATTTCAAAAGGTGAGGGGAGAACCATGTGGGGCTGAGCTCTGCCAGCAGTGCTGGAGGCATGAAGGGGCTGGGAGCTGGGTGGGGCTGGGGTCACAGAGGGGCTGGGGGTCCCGCTGGGCTGGGGGCTGACCGGGGCTGTCCTCTCCCTGCCAGGTTCTGCCTAGACTCGGCCAAGCAGACGCGGCAGAAGGTGGCCGTGAACTGGACCAACTTCACCCTGAAGAAAACCACTTCCAGCGCAGCCCAGTGAGGTGCGGAGGGGCCACCCCCACCCACCCACGGCCGCTCGCCTCTCCTCACTGTGCCCCCCGCCTCACCTTGGTGGGGTCCCCTCCTTCGCGGGGGGCCCCGGTGCTCTCCTGCCCCGCGGGGACCCCCGGGGCTCCCTCCATCCTCCTGCCCCTCCCCGCGGGGTGATCCCGGCCGTCCCGTCCCCCTCTCCGCGGGCACGCGGCTCCCTGTGCCGCGGGGAAGGACCGTGCTGGACCCAATAAAGAACTTTTTAATTTTTTATTTTATTTAAACCCCGGTGTCTGCTGCTTTCTGCCGCGCCGGGGAAATCGGGGGGCGGGAGCGAGGAGATGTAAAACTCATTCTGCCCAAGTTTGGCCGCCGCGGGGACCCGTCGTGCCGAGTCGCAGCTCCCGCCCAGTGGCGCCCCCTGCGCGTTGCTAGGCGATGGCGGTGTGCGCGATGACATCACGTCCTGTGTGTCTTCCGGGAAGGAGCTATGGAGGCCGTGGCGGAGCGGAAGGTGGGAACGGGCCTGGCCCTCGGTACCGCCCGCTTCGCGCTCCCGGTGCCGCCCCAGGCTCCCCTCAACTTGTGTCTCCCCACAGAGGCAGCGCGAGGAGCCGGCGGACACGTCCGATCTGTCCGGAGAGGATGATGACGACTACGTGCCCTACGTGCCCGTCAAGCAGCGCAAGCAGCAGATGGTAATGGGGTAACGGGGCTGCCCGGGGAGGGCTCCGAGCAGCCCTCCCGCCGCCGGGCTGCTCACTCCGTCCGCGTCCTTCCAGCTGCAGAAGCTGCTGCAGATGCGGCGGAAGGTGGTGTCCGAGGAGGAGCAGCGGGACAGCGGGAGCGAGCAGCGCGGTGACGAGGATGACATCCCGCTGGGACCCCAGTCCAACATCAGTCTGCTGGACCAGCACCAGCACCTCAAGGAGAAGGCGGAAGGTAAGGGAGGGGTAGGCGGCGGCACTGGGTGGCTTTCAGAGGACAGCAAACGCCCTCATTGTTTCTTGCTTTCCCCCAGCTCGGAAGGAGTCAGCCAAGGAGAAGCAGCTGAAGGAGGAAGAGAAGATCCTGGAGAGCGTGGCAGAGGGCCGAGGTGAGTGGGAGCTCTGTGTCTCAGATGTGTCTCCAGAGCTCCCAGGGCAGCAGGAGAGCTGGAGGTGACAATGGGCGCCCTCAGCTGGCACTGCCTGCCTTAGCTCAGACATGGCTGTGACAGGGCTCTGGGCACAGCAGCACTGGGTGTTCCTGTGCCAGAAGGGCTGTCTGTGCTGCTCCTCCTCTTCTGTCTCCAGACATGATCTCCCAAACTGTTTGCCCAGTGAGGTTGATGAGGATGAGGAGAGTTTGCTCTGACTGATGATGTTTGCTCCTGCAGCTCTGATGTCGGTGAAGGAGATGGCCAAGGGCATCACCTATGATGACCCAATCAAAACCAGGTGGGTTTCACAGCACAGCTCAGAAGTTGTCCTTCTGAAAACATCAGTTCATGGTGGCTGAAGAGAACTAAAACCCGCAGAGTCTTGCAGGAGCAGTGCAGCTCTGCAGCCTCTTGCCTGAGTGACTGGGTTTGTGTCATTATCTGTAAAATCAAATGCTTTTGAGTCACATTGGATGTTGTTTTGTATAGAATAAAGTTTGATAAAGGACATTTATGTTAAACTAGAAGGTCTGAGGGTTGGTCTTCAGGTCTGGGAGGTCACGAAGCCAGAGAAAGAGTCTGGAGGAACCTTTGGAGCCAGTGCTGCTTGAGGCAGCAGTGTGAAGGTGGTGATTAATCAAAGATTGGACTCATTGATCTCAGAGGCCTTTTCCAACTTCAGTGATTCTGAGGCAGTGTCAGAGAGATGATTGAGGTGTGTCCAGATGTTTTTGGCGTGTTCCATCCACCATCCATAGGCTGTTCTCAGCTGTTATTCATGGAACTGGCTCAGATCTGCTCCTGCACTCACTCCATGGAGCCCCTTGGGGTTACCTCTTTTATCTGGGAGGATATTGGAGCCCAACAGGGAGTTCCCCTGAATTCCTCAATGGGAGCTGCTGGTTCTGGAGCCCTGGCCTCATTGTGCACCTGTTTCTGTTGCTACCACAGCTGGAGAGCCCCTCGCTACATCCTGGGCATGTCGGAGGCACGGCACGAGCGCGTGCGCAAGAAGTACCACATCCTGGTGGAGGGGGAGGGCATCCCACCCCCCATCAAGAGCTTCAAAGAGATGAAGTTCCCAGCAGGTAGGCCAGGAGTGGAGCCTGGAAGCGATCCCACCTTTTTCCTGGCTGTTGGCCTGAGGGGTGTTTGTCACTGGTGGAAGAGCTGCTGCTGGGACCTGAGTGGGAAAAGAGAGGAAATGGTTCAGGTCATGAACGTGCGTTGTCCCTTGTTCTCTGACAGCTATCCTGAGAGGCTTGAAGAAAAAAGGAATCCAGCAGCCAACACCCATACAGATCCAAGGCATCCCCACAATGTGAGTGCTCTGTCCCCATCCCAGAGTAGTGAGCAGTTGTTCCCACAGCCCACTCAGGGGTGCGGACCAGGGGCTCTTCCCTGGTGATAGATGCACCCTGTCACCTTGTTCAGCCCTGGAGGTTTGAGCTGTTCCATCATGTTCCTCCTCTCCACTGGCCCCATTTCTTTGGCAGACTCTCAGGAAGGGATATGATTGGCATTGCATTCACTGGCTCTGGGAAGACCTTAGTGTTCACCCTCCCTGTGATCATGTTCTGCCTGGAGCAGGAGAAGAGGCTGCCATTCTCTAAGCGAGAGGGACCCTATGGACTCATCATCTGTCCCTCGGTGAGTGCCAGGAGGAGGCTGGGATTGACTTGCAGTTGCAATCCTGAATTCTGCCTGCACAGAGCTGTAGGAACGAGCTGGTTTTGTCTCTGCAGCGGGAGCTGGCCCGGCAGACCCACGGCATCCTGGAGTACTACTGCCGCCTGCTGCAGGAGGATGGGCTGCCCCCGCTGCGCTGCGCCCTCTGCATCGGGGGCATGTCTGTCAAGGAGCAGATGGAGACCATCAAACAGTAAGACCTTCTGGGGGAGTCCATGGGGCTGGAGCTGCTCTTTGCTGGCAGGGAGCTAAGGAGTGGCACCCTGGCTTGAGGAGAGCATAGGGGTGAAAGCTGTGTGCCAGGGAGGTGTCCTGCATGGGGCAGGAATGCCAAGGGCCTGACTGCAGCCTCCTCTCACCCCACAGTGGGGTGCACATGATGGTGGCAACCCCCGGGCGCCTGATGGACCTGCTGCAGAAGAAGATGGTGAGCCTGGACATCTGCCGGTACCTGGCCCTGGATGAGGCTGACAGGATGATCGATATGGGCTTTGAGGGGGACATCCGCACCATCTTCTCCTACTTCAAGGTACTGAGCTGCCACGATAGGGGCACCCTGAAGCTCAGTCCTCTATATACCAGGTTGGGTGAGTGCTGAAGGCTTCTTCCCTGTGCAGGGCCAGCGGCAAACCCTCCTCTTCAGTGCCACAATGCCCAAGAAGATCCAGAACTTTGCCAAGAGTGCCCTGGTGAAGCCCATCACCATTAACGTTGGGCGAGCAGGCGCTGCCAGCCTGGATGTTGTGCAGGTGAGGTCTTTGGGTGCTCCCTTGTGCCTGTGTGGGAGGCCAGAAACATTCATGAGGGCACTTAATTCCTTTCTCTGCCAGGGAGCTGGGGTTCATGGCCCTCCTTCTCGGCTAAGGGGTACCAAGCAGTGGCAGTTCCTCTGCTGCCTGACCCATGTCTCTGCTTGTTCCTAGGAGGTGGAGTATGTGAAAGAGGAGGCCAAGATGGTGTACCTGCTGGAGTGCCTGCAGAAGACCCCCCCACCTGTGAGTATGCTGAGGACAATGTGGTCACGCTGGGGCATGGGGGAGTTGGGAGGAGGGACCCCCTGTGTGGAGTGGGCACATGACTGAGCCATGCTGGGGATCAGCAGTGCTGTGTGCTCTGCTCAGTAAGAGGGAATGGGCTTCCCCAGGGGGCTGTGCTGGTGCCAGCAGTGCCAGCTTGCAGAAAGGGCTCTGATATGATGCCTGTGCTGCCCCAGGTGCTGATCTTCGCAGAGAAGAAGGCAGATGTCGATGCAATCCACGAGTACCTGCTGCTCAAGGGTGTGGAAGCTGTGGCCATCCATGGAGGGAAAGGTCAGTGAGGATCCCAGAGAGGCCTGGGCTCCTGTGTGACCCCACTCCTGCCAGGAATGTGTGTGGCCATGGGAGGTGCCAGCTTGGAGCAGTTGTCGATGGTGTGAGGAAGGGCTGTGACAGTGTCAGGCGTGAGCTCCACGTTGTACAGAGCAGGCATAAACACAGTGCAGGTCCCTATGGGATGTAGAGGCCCCTCTGCTCCCTCACTGGGAGAAAGGCTGCCCAAGGAGGCGATGCTTGACTCTGAGGCCACAGTGTTTGCTGCAGTAGGTAGGGCTGGGAGCTCTGCCCTCACTGATCTTCTCTGCTGGGCCTTTGCAGATCAGGAAGAGCGGACAAAGGCCATTGAGGCCTTCCGGGATGGGAAGAAGGATGTCCTGGTTGCCACTGATGTCGCTTCCAAGGGCCTGGACTTCCCAGCCATCCAGCACGTCATCAACTATGACATGCCAGAGGAGATTGAGAACTATGGTGGGCACTGGGCCTCGTGGGAGGGGTCTAGAGGCCAGAAAGGCTCTGTGCCTGTCCCTGCAGTGTCCTGGGGCAGGGATGGTCTGTCACACTGTGCTCACCCAGGGCTGATCCTGTCCCTGTCTCCACAGTTCACCGCATCGGGCGTACGGGCCGTTCAGGCAACACTGGCATTGCCACCACCTTCATCAACAAGGCGTGTGGTGAGGAACAGCACAGGGCTGGGGGCAGCTGGGCAGTGCCAAGGGGGTGTTCTGAGCAAGCAGGATGGCTTTGCCTGACCTGTGTCTCTGCCCCCAGATGAGTCAGTGCTGATGGACCTGAAGGCTCTGCTCCTGGAGGCGAAGCAGAAGGTGCCACCTGTGCTCCAGGTGCTGCACTGTGGGGATGAGACCATGCTGGACATCAATGGTGAGAGACCCCAGGCTCACACAGGGACCCCCATGGGGCTGCTGCAAAACCTGGGCTCTGGAAGGGACCCTCCAGCTCCCAGTGCCACAACACTGAGGAGACACTGGTGTAGCTCCTTGGTTCTGGGGTGGGGGCTGCTGTCCCCACTGTGTGGCAGTGTATTGTTCTGGCATGTCACTGTGCTGTTCTGGCCTTGACCCCATCTCTCCCATTGCAGGTGAGCGGGGCTGTGCCTTCTGTGGTGGCCTGGGCCATCGCATCACCGACTGCCCCAAGCTGGAGGCCATGCAGACCAAGCAAGTCAGCAACATTGGCCGCAAGGACTACCTGGCCCACAGCTCTATGGACTTCTAGCCTGGAGGGTGTGCTGCTCCTGGGTGGGCCTGGGTTTCCTGTCAGCCCAGGGGCCTGCCTTGCACTGCTGTGGGCCCTTTTCCAGAATTTTGGTCACTGGGACTGTTGCCAGCTCAGCCTGACGAAGCTCCTGTCTCGGAAGGAAATGTATGGAGCCGTGCTGCAACAGCCCATTACATCAATGCTGTGTTGGGCAAGCAGGTAGCAGTGCCTCAGGGCAAGAGAAAGCCCCAGGTGGGGCGACTGCTCTGCTGCCTCTGCCAACCCCATGCAGTGGTGAGGTCAGGGTCTTGTGTTGCTCCTCACAAATCCACCCAGTTTCTCTGGGCCCATCTCCCTCACCTGGATTTGTGCATTCTCGGGTGGCTGTTCCTGTCTCCCCGGACGTGCTGGGAGGACACAGCCAGGGTGAGGTGGAGCATGCCATGCTCATGTCAGGCGCTCCCCGAGGTGCTTCCTGTGCTCTGCCCCCGCGTTCTGCCCCACTGCCCTGCTCTGAGGGGGAGGGCGGGCACATGGACACCTCCTGTGGCCCAGCCTCTGCCCCCCATCCCACACCCCAAAAAGGGGAAGTCTCTCTGAGACGGAAGTCTGCCCCATGCCTTTCCTTCGACTGCAGCAGTCACATTTTCTGCGCTGTGGGTAGCCAGAGTCCCTTATCCTTGCGCTGGCTGCCAGGGTGAACTGGGCCCATGGAGAGACCAGTGAAGGATGGGATCCTTTATGTGCAGCACACCAAATTTGGAAAGGTAAAGTGTGGATTTGGGGTTGGTAGAGGGTTTGCCCTGGGGCTGGGGCCCTCAGCTGGGCCTGGGGCTAGGCCCTCAGCAGCCTGGGAAGGGGCGACTGGAGCCAGACCCATTGGAGCTGCCCTTGGGGGAGCCATGGGCTCAGCAGCTCCATAAGTGGGGCTTTCCTGTGGGGCTGAGGGGACCCATCTGTGTGGGCACCCACTCTGGCTCGCCCGTGTGTTGGGTTCTTCTTGCTTGGTCACCACGTGAGTCTCAGTGGAAGAATAAATATGTGTTAATATGGCGCAGCTCCAGCGTTTGTGTGAGTGTGTGTGTGAGTGGGGCCCTGGGCCAGCACGTGGGACGTGTCTCTGTGCCCTCCATCGGCCTGCCCCTGCGGGGCCAGCACCATCCAGCAACACCCTGGTGGCTTGGGCTGCTCCTCTGTGCCCTTGGAGGGGGCACTGAGTGCCACAGCCCTCGGGGCAGGGTATGGGCGACACAGTGAGAGTACCTGGGGTCGGGCCAGCTCCAGGGAGCTGTCGGGTGTGGGCGAAGTAGGTCGGGCTGGTCACACCATGGTAGGGTGGCCGTGTCCTGTGGGGGTCTCAGTGGATGTGTGGGGCTGCAATTGCACTCTGACCTCCCTGCTGAACAAGAACCAAGACCCGGAAGCTCAGCAGGCAGCCCCTGTGTGTGACGAGCTGGTGCCCTGCCATGGAGGAGGCAGGTGGGCTGGGGGTGGTGGGTATTTTGGGTGCTTGGCTGCATCTGGTTCCTGCAGGGCGGAGGCTCTGTGCACTTTTGAGGTATATGGTGGCATGCGCCCCCGCTATCCCATGACAGACTGGCATGGTGCTGGTGCTGCAGAGGCTCCCCTGGGAGGAAGCAGGCTGCTCAGCAGATGTGAGGCTGCCAGCAGGAGCCTCAGCAGCTCAAAATGGCTTTAATTTGCATCAGGGTCTGTCCTGAGAACAGCTCGAGAGCTCAGCGAGAGCTCAGCTGCAGGTCGGCAGGCCAGCACTTGCAGCAGGGAACAAAGAGCAGGACCTGGTGCTCAGAGAGCCAGGAGTGAGTGTGACTCACCCAGTGAGCCGTGCCAAGCCCGCTCAGGGCAAGGCCCCCCTCAGCCCAGCTTCAGGCCTGCCCTGCCCCACAGTTCAGGGGTCTGTGCTGGGCCCTGTTCTCTGTGCCCTCCAACAACACCTGGCAGGTGTGCGCCGGGACTCCCCCATGCCCTTCTGTGCCCTGTATGGAGGGCAGTGCTGCCAAATAGATACAGCAGCCAGCTCTTTGCTGACCCATTTTTTCCCTGCCTTTGCCCTTTCTATGCATTAGAGGTCCTGGAGGAAGATGCGAGCCCAGCTGTTTGCTGCCAGCCCATCCGGCGTGGCCCGCATGGAGAAGTTTGACGTGCGGGATGATGGCACGGTCCCAGAGAAGATGTCCCTGCAGCGCTGTGCCCGCCGCGTGATCCGCCTCTCTGACTGCGTCTCCGTGGGCCCGGCGGGCACCCAGAGCTGCCCCAAAGCCACTGCTGCCTTCTACCTCACCACCACGGAGAAGAGCTATGTGCTGGCAGCCGAGCAGCGCGATGAATGGATCACCCAGCTCTGCCAGCTGGCCTTCCAGGTACCAAGGGGTCTGGCAGAGCCAAGAGCCCGACTTGGGTGAGCTGGGAAGCTCCAGGGCAGGCAGGGGAATTGTGCTCTCCCCCTCCTGTCCCAGGTCATATTCACATCCTTTTGTTTCAGGGTGGAAAAGAGACAGTGCCGAATAATGCCAGGACCCAGCCCAGCCCCGCTGTCCCCATGGAGGAGAATTCTCTCTATTCGTCATGGCAGGACTGTACGTGCAGGGGTGGTGAAGAGGGCTGGGGTGGGCTGCAGCTCAGTGCTGACCCCTGGTTTTTTTGGCTCCCACAGTGACTGAATTCTTGGTGCTGGTCGTCCAGACAGACGCAGCCACCCGCTGCGGGCTGCACGGGCACTACCTGCTCTCAGCCCTTCCCCAGAGCCTGACACTGAAGGACCCCCAATCCCGACAGCCCCTGCTCACCTGGCCCTACCCCTTCCTTCGCAAGTTTGGCCAGGATCAGGTGAGTCCCCCACTCCCTTTTGGGGGCTGTTGCCTGCCCAGGGTGGGTGGCAGCCCCTCACCCTCCCCTCTGACCCTGCAGGCTGTCTTCTCCTTCGAGGCTGGCCGCCGCAGTGACTCCGGCGAGGGCACCTTCACCTTCAGCACCCCACGGGCCCCTGAGCTCTGCCGGGCTGTGGCTGCTGCCATTGCCTGCCAGCAGCAGGGCAAGGACACCCTGGAGCCCAGACTCTTCTGTGTCTCAGAGCCCCAGCTCTTTGCACAGGGCCTTGATCCCCAGCCCTGGGGGCCTGGGAATGATGATCCCCAGCCCAGCTCAGCCCTGGGGGGCACACAGCCTGCCTCCCACCCCCCTGCCAACCTCCTCCGCTTCACCCCACCAGAGCCAGAGGCCTCATGCCCCATCGTCTATGCCTCCATCGCCCGGGGCCAGCAGCCCCTCTTTGTGTCAGGGCAGCCAGGCTCTGGGGAGCCCTGGGCCGTGGGGAAGCCGCTCCCTGAGCATCTCTACGAGAACATCTTCACTGCAGAACCACATCCAGCCAGGGCCCAGGAAGAGGAGGAGGAAGGGCAGTGGGAGCTGGGGTGCCGACAGGCCCCCGAGGGCCACAGCAGTGAGGGGGGACCCGTCTATGACAACCGGGCCGCCATGGCACCGACCTCCCGGGCCGCGGGCTGGGGGCGTGGAGGGCAGGATGCGCTGTCAGGGCGCTCCGGGCACAAACCTCACAGCACCCTTCGGGCCAAGCTGGTGCGGCTGCTGAGCCGGGAGAGCCCTGGAGCGCGGGACTGGGCTTGATGTGGCCGGTGCCGTTCGGTCAATAAAGGCCCTTCCCGGACCCGGCTCCGCCGCCGCTGTGAGGAGTGGGGGGGGCGGGCGGGGCAGCTCGAGCCTCCCCGCTAGAGGGCGCCGCCGTGTCCGCCCCGGCAGGCAGAGGAGCGCACGGTGATTGGCCGAAACTCCCGCTGGCTCCGCCCCCTCCTGATCCTATATATGGTCGGGCCGGGCCGGGCGGGGGCGGTGCCCGGGTTCGAGTCCCGCGTCGGCCCGCACCGCTCCGCTCCCGCCCGCTCCGCCGGGCCCCGCTGGCCGCGGGTGAGTCCGGGCCGAGGCGGGGGGCTCCGTCCTCTGCCGGGGGGCACGGGGGCGTGAGGGGTGGAGGGCTGAGGCCTGGCGTAAGGGGAAGGTGGGTGGTCAGGGTCGGGCCCGTGCGGGGCAGAGCCAGCGTCCCCGACCCCTGGAGGGGGGCGGTGGTGTGGGATGGGGAGGGGTCCCGAGGCCCCCGCGGGTCAGGGTGGGGCTTCCCAGCAATAAGCTGAGCTGCTGCCCACTCTGTGCACGCCGGGGACCCCCGGTGCACTCGGGCCCCGTCCCGCCGGGGAGGGGTGGGGGGTATCCGCCCGCTCCGGGCCGTCCCGTCCCGGCGCCTCGCTGGGGCTTGCGCGGCTCCCGGGCGCCGGGAATGCCTGACACGCAGCTCTTCCCCCGGCCCTCCCGAGCGGGGAGCGGGCTGGTGTCGTCTTACACGCCTTATATAGACCGCACCGGCCCAGGGAGAGCGGGGGCACGCTGGCCCCCGGCCCTGCGGCCGGCCCGTGCGAGGCGTGGGGAGCCCCGCAGCCGGCCCTGTCCGCCCTCGGGGGGAAGGTCCTGGGGCCGTTCGCAGGGGTCTGGCTGCTCCTTCCAGGTAAAAGGTGACAAGAGGCTGGCGCTGGCCCGTCTGTCCGGAGCCTTGGCCGGCTGACAGCTGTCAGGCAGGGGAGCGCCGGGATTCCCTCCTGCCGAAGCCCCGGAGATGGGCTCGCTCCCAGGGAGCATCTGCTCGGCCGGCTGCCGGAGCGCCAGCCTGGCTGCTGTGCCAGCGCCTCGGGTGGCATCACGCAGCTCCTGTGCTACTGCTGCTAATTCATCCGGCAAAAATGCTTCTGGTTCCTATCCTTCTCTACCTGCTGTTGCTTCTCTGTGTTCTGAACAGCCTTGGCTCTCAGCAGCAGAAGTTCCTGGGGTGCTGCAAAGGAGAGCACATCCCAGGTTGGGGAAGAGAGCAGAGCCCACAGATACTCCACTGTGGGTGGCAGCAGGGCTGTGCCTGGCTCCCTGGCGCTAGTCAGTGTTAGCCTGGGCCCCTCAGCTCTGACGTTGCTGGAGGAGATGCTGATGGATTTGGGGTGCGTCTCTGACCACAGTGTAGGATGGTCAGGGTGGAGTTACAGCTGGAAACGTGACCTGCCTCCTGTCCTACCCTGCCAGGCACCTCTCCTCGCCTCCTCTCCCTGCATTGTTTCCACATTCCCTAACACTGGGATCACACCCTCTTCCCTTGCAGAGATGGGCGACATGGAGTCCTACAAGGTGATGCTGAATGGGCCAGCACCCTGGGGCTTCAGGCTGCAGGGAGGGAAGGATTTCAGCATGCCGCTCTCCATCTCCAGGGTAAGAGAAACCAAGGCTGGTGACACCCATCCTTCCTCCTGCCTCTGTGGGAGGGAGGCCGCAGTGGCTGAGGCAGAGCCGTACGGGGGATGTAGATGAGCTGGGGCCCCGGGAATGCTGCATCCTGCCCTGCCTGGCTCCACGTAGCCTCCTTGGTCCCTTATCAGCTGCAGCCCAGCACGGGGGTGTTCCGGGCAGAGAGCTGCAGGCAGAAACGTGAAATTCTGCACAGCCTCTGCAGAGGGGGCAGGGGAGGCCCCTTCCGGAGTGTTCCCACCACAGCGGGAGGGGATCTGCTCTCTGAGATGTGTGCCTGGCTTCCTGGTCTGCACCCCAGCACTGGGCTTGGCATCCCAGGACCGAGCCAGTGCCCTTCTGCCCTCCTTTCCACAGCACAGCTCCCAGCTCTGTGCCTGAGGTCACTCCTGAAATGGGCATGGAGAGGAGGAAGCTGCACCGCTGCCTGCGCAGGGATGTGACTCCCTCCCCTAAACTCTCCCATTTCTTCAGTGAGAACCGTTGTGCCACAGCTGGTTGTGCCCGTGGCCGCTGGTTTGAGCCTCTCCCGTTGCAATGTTCCCGGGTTTGACCCTGGCTGTGTGCAGGTCCCCGTCCCTGGGCGGGTGCTGGCCACAGCTTTGGCCACGCAATTGCCTTATAAGCCTTGGAATGTGCCTGCATCGCCTGCGCCGCTGGCGCTGGGGCAGCTGGCACGGACGCTGCTTCTCAAAGGACAGCTTTGCTTTGTGGCATTGAGTGCTGCATGGGGACCTGCCCCTGGCACGAGCCGGGCACTGCGCACCTGCCCCAGAGGGCACAGATCTCCACAGCATCCCAGCACGGAGCACGGGCCCTGAGGGCGCTGAGTGAGGCTGGAGTCGCCTGTGCTGCTGCCCCGGGGCCTGCTGATCTCTGCTGAGCACGCAGAGACAGATTCAGCCAGTTTATTCTCTAAAAAATGTTTCTCTTGGCTGCGAGCCAGTTCTTAACAAAGGGTCTGGTTGGATGGAGGAGCCTCCCAGAGCCTGGGGCAGGGGCCTCGTGAAGCAGTTCTTGGTGAGGCTTGGGCAGTGCTGCCGTCCTGGGCAGGGCAGGAGCAGCAGGGACATTCCCAGGGTATGCAGCCAGCTTTGGGGGCTCTCTAGTGAGGCTGGGCTGCATGGCAGGGCGGTGTACTCTGATGGGAAAGTGTGAGCCTGTGCTGCTCTGCACTCCAGAGGCATCCCCAGACTCAGAGCTCCTGCCCAGAGCATGCTGCTGTCCTTGGCCACTGCCTCCCATGAGCTGGCCCTGCTGCAGCAGGCTGGAAGGAAGCATCCTGCCCCAGCTTTGTGGCTGTAGTGGGGCCCTGCTCTGCAGGGGTGCACAGCACAGGACAACACTGGTATGTCCATTGGCTTGGCTTTCAGCTGTGTCCATCGCTGCGGCACTCCTGGGTGAGCAGTGAGGCTGTTTCAGCTCAGTGATCACACAAAAGAGGTGCCACCATGGCCCTGTGACATGTACCTCCTGTGGCACAGGGCTCTGCTAGGTGCTGACACCCTGGCTAGGCAGGCTGTAAACCATGGTTCCTGTGCTGGAGCTGGGATAAGGACTGCATTCTGGATAGCTGGATGCTGTGTGGCACATCCTGGCATCTGCCAGCTGGGAAAGAGGAGAGATACTTGGGTGCTACTGGCGGGAAGGCACCAAGGGGGCTCTGTTCTGGAGGCCTCTGGACAGGGCAGTAGGTGAGCACCTCTCTGAATGTGGTGATGGAGGTGCAGAGAACAAAAGACTGGGTGGAGTGGGGAGGAAGGAAGCCCTGGTTAGCGGGTCTGGGTGGGAAGTAGGAGGGCTGGCACTGCCATGGCTCCTGGCTGTGCTGGCACCTGTCAAAAGGGGTTTCCTGCACATTGGCATGGAGGGGGACGGGAAGTGCTGACCAGGCTGGGTGAGGCTTCATGACGCAGCCTGACGTGCTCTCCCCTTCCTGGGCAGTCGTGTGAAAACCTCTCCCAACTCCTGCTCCTGCCTCCAAACCCACGCAGCTGCCCTGTGCCTTCCCCAGCCCTCCAGGGCAGCAAGCTGGGGCTTGCAGCAGCATGGCCAGGAGCTGGGGGCATCACTGCTGTGAGGGCACCCTCCTGTGCCAGGCTGGAGGAACGGGAGGGTGGTGTGGGGTTACGGGGTGGGAGTACCCATGTCCTGCTGGGAATAGCAGTGGGATGCAGGTGGAACTGGGCCACATCCAGTCCATATGTGGTGTTTGGCCTTGCATGGAGGGCTGGTGTTGGCCTAGAGGAGGGATGTGTGACTCCAGGGTGAGCTGGGTTCTGTAAGGAGGGGCCAGGACTCTGTGGTAAGGATTTTTCAGCCCTCTGACAGTGCTGGGAATCTGGCTCGCTCCTTTTATGTTCATGTCGAACAGGACTTGAGGAAATACTTGGTCTGGGTCCAAGCGCCTCGAGTTCTTCCATGCTGGAGGAGCAGGAATGGCTGCAGCCTGCCCACGTCTGTCTGTCTGTCTGTCTGTCAGTGCCTGGGAGCTGTGTGCAGTGCTCTGGGCCCTGCTCTGTCTGTGCATCCCTGGTGGGAGGGGAGGGCAGGGCGCAGGGCAGCCTCCACTTCCCAGCACGGGGCTGACGTTCAGCCCTGCCATGGAGCCAAGCAGGGCCAAGGCGCATCCCTGGCACCGTGGCCAGGGGAAGGGAAGTTTGTGGCTGTGCTCCCGGCTGTCCCAGCGGGATGACATGGTGGGGGCGGGTGTCTCCCTGCCCCGGCAGGGCTCCTGCTCCTCTGGGAATGAGGTAATGTCTGTGCCTGGTGGGAACGGGACAGGAGCGCCGGCGGCTGGGGGAGTGCCCCAGGGGTGCCTCCCCTGTCCTTCCCCGCCCCAGCCAAGGGCTGGACATGCCTGTGGTTTGCAGTGAGATGAGGGCTGCCCAGCAGGCCCTGACTCACTGTGCTCTCTTCCTGCCCTGGGACCACAGGGATGACTCCAGGGGGTGGCTGGACTTCGAGGCTGAGGCAGCGCTGCCTCTGTGTTTGGTGTCACGGCAGTGAGGCCTTGGGCTGCTGGCAGGGTCCCCAGGCGTGCCAGAGGGCAAGGGCTGGGCAGTGCCTGGAGAAGTGCTTTGCCTTCTGCTGCTGCCAAGGGGAAGAGGCTGCTCTGGGCCCATGCACTGGGAAATGAGGAGTAATCTGGGGTTGCCACTTTTCCCTGGGTCAGGTCAGTGCAGTGTCCTGTGCTAGGCTAATGATCCTGGGCCTTGGAAGGCCCCTGCCCTCATGAGGATGTCCCTCTGCTCCCATGTCACTGCTTGGCTGTTCCAGCTGTCCCTAACTCTGTCTGTCCTGCAGCTGACTCTGGGTGGGAAGGCAGCCCAGGCCGGCGTGGGAGTGGGCGACTGGGTGCTGTACATCGACGGGGAGAGCACCAGTGCCATGACACACATCGAGGCCCAGAACAGGATCCGTGCCTGTGGGGACAGGCTCTGCCTCACCTTGAGCAGGTAGGAATCATGAGTCCCGCAAACATGGGGTTCTGCTATGACTGGAGTGTAATCAGGGCCCTCTGCCCTGTGCCACCTCCTGGTATCACCATCTCCCAGCATCACTGCTCCTTACTTAGAGGCTGGAAGTCCCAGGCTGTGTCCAAGGGCTCTGCTTGCCTGGATAAGGCTTAACCTGACTGCAAGCCACAGGGCAGTGCCAGCTGGCCATGTTTCCCCTCAGCTGGGTGCTGCATCCCTGGGGTACCAGCATGCTGGTGGTGTCTGGACCAACTCCAGTACCTGCCCATCTGTCTCCTCTCTTGCAGAGCCCAGAACCAGCTGGGGAAGCCGCAGAAGGTACGTGTTGCTCCTGGTGCCGCAGTGGCAGCTCAGCCTCATCTCAGGGCAAGGGAATCTCAGTGTAGTGAAACAAATGGACTTTGCTCTTGGGGCTTTTAGGGGGCTGGGGTGTGTTTGAAGGTCTAGAAAGCCCAGCTGGAGGAGCAGCTCTGACCTCTGGCACCGTGGAGGATCAGAGGGAGCGGGATCTGCACAGTAGGTGCCTGGGCCCAGATTGTCTGTCCCCCTGCTGGGTGTGGGCAGGGATGCAGAGGGGTCAGCACAGGGGAGGAGGCTGGGCAGGTGCAGCACCATGTTTGCTAGTGCTGGGGAGTGCCCTGGCACAGGGAGGCAGGGCTGGGGCTGGTGACTGGTGGCTCCTGGGCAGAAGCCACCTGCATGTGTTCAGCTTTTGCCGTGGGACAGTTGCAGTTGGCGTGTGTGCATGCACCGCCCTGCCATGGGCAGCAGCGAGTGTCCGGGCCACCTACTAATCTCCAAATGACCCTCAGGCTGGGTTTGTGACCTGCTGTCTCTGGGCCAAGTGCCCAGTGGAGCGAGTGCCAGCCTGGCAGAGCCTGGTCTTCAAGGTGCACGTGCTGTCCGGCTTCCCTCCCTGGCTGCCCGCTGCGCTGCCTGGCCCAGGGCTGCTCCTTGCATGCTGCTTGACGTGTGAGCCCGTGTCTGTGTGTTTTGTCTCGCTCAGGACTCACTCCCCTGCTCTGAACCCCTGAAATATAACTTCGCTCCCAGCACCGCCCTCAACAAAACAGCCCGGCCCTTCGGGGCCGGCTCACCTCCGAACCCACGGCCCGGGCTGGTGACGAAACCCGTGACGTACGCGCCCCTGGCGCCCGCCTGCACCCCCCAGCACAACGGGTACGTTGCTGTCCGTCCTGCTCCCTGAGGATCGGGGGGAGCCTGCTGCCCCGCCCTGCTGCGCCTTGCATGCCAGGCACCCTGGGGGGGAGCGGGTGACAGCGCCCGTGCCGGAGCAAACGGGGGCTGGTGCTGAGGTGGCACAGCAGAGCTGTCTCACACAGGGACATGCGGCCACACTCGTGCCGGGCCCTTGCTCAGGGACATGTCAGCCTGTGGGGGCTCCTGCCAGGCTTTACACGGTGGCTGTAGCAGGACACTGGCTGGCATCTGCAGTGGCAGGGAAACGGTGGCTGGCTGTGACCACCGGCCGGTGCCTGCCTGGAAGTCCTGCCGTTCCCCTGGCTGCAGGAAGGGGCTGGGCAGAGTGATGGCCTCCAGCTCTGCCACTCTGTTCCCTGGCTCTGCTGCATGTGTGCAGCAGCTGCTGGTCCCTGCTCCTCCTGCCAGAGCTGCCGTAGTGCCCAGGAGCTGGGCAATGGGGCAGGATGTGGCATTGACTGCCCCAGGCATCCAGGCCTGTTCTAGGGGCTGAGGGAGCACAGTCTGGTCTGCTGGCATCTGCCCCTGTGCCCCAGTGTGTTCTCAGCCCTGGGTGAGCTGGGTGTTAGACTCAGGGATAGGGGACTAATGTGGGCCATAGGTGAGCTCTGGAAACTTCTTGGGTGCTGTAGGTCTAATTTCACCTTCCTTTTTCTTTCTTTCTCTCCTCCCTTTCTCTTTCCCTCTCCCTACAGGTGCTGAGCCTTGACAAGTCAGTAAGCCTTTTACCTGCTCTCTCTATCCTCCCTGCATGCCTCTTCCCTGCCAGTGCCCTGTCCTTCAGGGCAGGGCCAGCCTGGGGATGGGCAGCAGGCACTGCTCTGCCCATGTGGGTGGGTCACTGCTGGCACCAAGCTGTCCCCAGTGTAGAGGGGACAGCTGCCTGTCTCTGCCAGCTGCTGGGGCCCTGGAGTGTCCTTGTGTGTGATCCATTCCCTGTTCCTCAAGACGTGACTGTGCTGGGCAAGGGCTGATGGGCTGTGCTGGGCACCATGCCCACGGCCAGGTGGCTCTGCCATAGACGGCTGTGGTGCAGCTCCCTGATGGTGTTTTTTTGACCTTGGCTTATTCTTGCTCTGTCCTTTCTCTTCTGGCCCTTGGGGCCAGTTTCAAATTGCCAGGAATGGTGGTGGTCATTCCAGAGTCAGTCCTTCACAGGCCCAGCCTTTGTGAGGGAGGAGTTGGGAGGTGGGGAGGAAGACAAAGTGTGATGTCTCTGGTACCGGTGTGCTGTGATTCTGTGCTGGGTAAGGTGGGGAGCAGCCCCAGGAGATCTGTCAGATTTGACAGATGACTCTGTCACTCACAGGCAGCCCCCACAGCTGCTGGAGCCCCCCAGCACCCCCGTGTGTGACCCTGTGAAGCTGCGGATGTTAGAGGACATTGATGACTCAAAGCCCCCCAGCTGGACCTCCCAGTCCCGCTCCTTCCGCAAACTGTCCCGCCTGGTGGGCGCCGATGGCAGTGAGTTCCCATGGGGCCTGGCACTGCCCAGCTTTGCTGGGGAAGCTGGAGCTGGAGAAAGGCTTTGGTGCCTCATGGAGTGTTGGTTTTGGCCCTCCGTGGCAGTTAAGCCAGGCAGAGCTGCCTGGGGCTGTGTGAGCTCGTGGTGGTGCCGCTGGGCTGGGGCCGTGCTCTGCCCCGTGGCCAGGCAGGGCTGTGTTGGGATAGGTGGGCAGTGGGAGGAGAGGGCCTCTTCCCTTTCCTGTTCCTTTCCCTTCCTGCTCTCTCTGGGCCTCAGTTGCTGCAGACTGACTCCATCTCCCCCTTTCTCTCCTGCTATGCTCAGTGGAGGATGGTGAGGACGAGCTTGTTAAAAAGCCCAGGTAAGGGGAGCGTGTGCTGGAGCAGCAGCAGGATCCACAAGGTGCTCACCCCAGGCTCAGCCCACACACCTGGTTCTCTCTTGCTGCTTGCAGTCACTCAGGGGAAGCTGTTTGCTCTGTTGCTGTTTTTTCTCTCTGTCTCCAAGAGTTGAGCTGTTGGTGGAGCTGCAGAGCTCACCCCGCAGTGGGCACTGCCAGAGCTCAGCCACTGCTCTGGCTTCCACCTCGGGAGGGTCCTGCCAGGACACACCAGCCAGAACAAGGTGTCCTGTGCTGGGTAGAACCTGCTGGGCACTGCTGGCACCAAGCTGGGGAGGCCAAGCTCTGCCATTGCTTCTTGAGGAAGAGGGACCTGGAGAAGGCTGGTGCACAGAGAACACCTTGCTGGGGTATTGGGAGGTGCTAGGCAGCAGCTGGACAGTGTGCTGTGAGCCTGGCATGGGGCTGCAGGACAGTGTGTTGTGAGCCTGGCATGGGGCTGCAGGATGGCAGGTCAGAGCTGGCTGAGTGTCTCTGACTTCTGCTTCTGGAGTGCATTTGTGAGGGATGGGCTATCCGTGGTCAAAGACTGAGTGTTGTGCTACCCTTCTTTTCAATATCACAGGGATGCCCATGGGTCCAGCTGGGGCACAGTGGAGCAGTGGTGAGTGCCAGGGTCTGGTGAGGGCACCTTTGGCGGCACTGCCCTGTGCTGAAGCAGAGTCTGTACTTGGTGCTGGCTGAAGTTCCTGCCCTCTGTCACTCACAGGCAGCCTCTGGAGCCCCCCAGCACCCCCGGGTGTGATCCTGGGAAGTTGAGGATGTTGGAGGATGCTGAGGACTGGCAGCCCCGCACTGGCACCTCCCAGTCCCGCTCCTTCCGCAAACTGGCCCAGCTGACAGGCACAGATGGCAGTGAGTTCCCACAGGGCCTGGCACTGCCTGGGGATGTGGGACTGTTTTGGGGTAACCAGAAGCTGGGAGGAGCAGTGGGGTGATGTAGCACCCGGGAGTGTTGGTTTTGGCCCCAGTTAACTCCCTGAGGGCCGCTGAGCCAGTGGGATCTGCCCAGGGCTGTGTGTGGGCTCATGGTGGTGCTGCTGGTCTGGGGTTGTGCTCTGCCCTGTGGCCAGACAGGGCTGTGCAGTGGGGCCAGGCGAGTGGAGAGGTTGGTTTTCCTCCTTTCCCTTCCTGCTTTTCCTGGACCTTAGTTGCTGCAGACTGACTCCATCTTCCCCTTTCTCTCCTGCTGCACTCAGTGGAGGATGGTGAGGATGAATTTATTAAAAAGCCCAGGTAAGGGGATCGTGTGCCAGGGCAACAGCAGGAGCCACAGGATGCCCACCCTGGGCTCAGCCACAAGGCTTGTTCTCTCTCACTGCTTGCAGTCACTCAGGGGAAGCTCTTTGCCCTGTTGCTGTTTCTTCTTTCCTCTCCTTATCCTCCCCCCTCTATCCTGTCCTTTCCCTCTTCCTAGAGCCAAGCTGTTGGCAGAGCCACAGGCTCACCCCACAACAGGCACTGCCAGTGCTCAGCCACTGCTCTGTCACCTCAGGAGGGTCCTGCCCAGACACCCATCAGCCAGGCAAGCTGTGCCCAGATGAGGTGTCCTCACGCTGGGTGTGCAGGCAGGACCTGCTTGGCACTGCTGGCACCGAGCTGGGGAGGCCAAGATGCAGCACAGTGTGCTGGACACAGTGGGCAGGGGTGGCTGTTGGCACTGACAGCACCTTGCTGGGAGTGTTGGGAGTTGCAGGGTAGGGAACTGGATCAGACTGGGGCACAGTGTCATATGGGGCCAGGGAATGGCTGCAAGGCTGATCAGGAGTGAACACTCAGCATTTCCACAAGGCTTGTGCGTCTCTGGGGCTGTGGATGTGTATGGGGAGGGATGGGCTGGTCAAACACTGACTTCTGTGCCACCATTCTTTCTGATACCACAGGGATGCCCATGGGTCCAACTGGGGCACAGGGCAACATCGGTGAGTGCCAGGTTCTGGCAGAGGTGTTGGCATGTGCCAGGGCATCTTTGGGGATGCTTCCCTATTCCAGAGCAGGGCCCAGTCCTGGTGCTGAGCTCCTGCCCTCTGTCACTCTCAGGCAGCCCCCTCAGGCTCTGGAGCCCCCCAGTGACACTGTGTGTGACCCTGTGAAGCTGCGGATGTTAGAGGACATTGTGGACTCAAAGCCCCACACCTGGACCTCCCAGTCCCGTTCCTTCCGCAAACTGGCCCGGCTGGTGGGAGCAAACAGCAGTGAGTTCTGCAGGGCCTGGCACTGGCTGCCTGCCCAGCTGTGCCCAGCTTTGCTGGGGCAGCTGCTAAAGGCTCTGGTGTGTTGTTACAGCAGGGCATTGGTTTTGCCCCATTTGGGCCCTCTGTGGCAGCTGAACCAGCAGGAGCTGCCCAGAGCTGTGTGGGCTCGTGGTGGTGTCACTGGGCTGGAGCTGTGCTCTGCCCTGTGGCCAGGCAGGGCTGTGTGGTGGGGCAGGGGGGCTGTGGGAGGAAAGGGCATTTTTCCTTCCTTTCCTTTCCCTTTCCTTCCTCCTGTGCCTGGGCCTCAGTTGCTGCAGACTGACTCCATCTCCCCCTTTCTCTCCTGGTGTCCTCAGTGGATGATGGTGAGGATGAGCCCGTTAAAAAGCCCAGGTAAGGGGCTGCAGCAGGAGCCACAAGGTGCCCATGCCAGGCTCAGCCTCCACAGCCACTTCACCCTTGCTGCTTGCAGTCACTCTGGGGGTGCTCTTTGCACTGCTGGGGGTTCTCCCCTCCCTCTCTGTCCCCTCTCCCAGACTTGAGGTGTTTTCAGAACTGCACAATGGGCACTGCCAGCATTCAGTCACTGCTCTGACCGTCACCTCAGGAGGGTCCTGCCCCAAGCACCCACCTGGGTAGGGGTGGCTGGTGACAATCACAACACCTTGCTGGAGATGTTGGGAGGTGCTGGGCAGCAACTGTGGAGCAGCTGCAGGGCTGCTGGTCAGTATTTCTATGTGGCTCATGCCTCCACGGGGCTGTGGGTGCATATGGTAGGCATGGTCAAACAGTGACTGTTGTGCTGCTGTTTTTTCCAATGTCACAGGGATTCCCATGGGTCCATCTGGGGCATAGTGGAGCAGCGGTGAGTGCCACAGTCTGTCAGAGGTGTTGCCATGTGCCAGGTCACCTTTGGCAGCACTGCCCTGTGCTGCAGTGTTGGGCAGGGTCTGTGCTTTGTGCTCGCTGAGCTCCTGCCCTCTGTCACTCCCAGGGAGCCTCTGGAGCCCCCCAGCACCCCCGGGTGTGATCCTGGGAAGCTGCGGCTGATGGAGGACGCGGAGGGCTGGCAGCCCCGCACCGGCACCTCCCAGTCCCGCTCCTTCCGCAGGCTGGCCCAGCTGACGGGCACAGATGAGAGTGAGTCCCCACAGGGCCTGGCACTGCCTGGGAATGTGGGACTGTTTTGGCAGTGGGAGAGGCAGTGGGGTGATGTGGCATCAGGAGTGTTGATTTTGGCCCCAAGTCACCCCTTGAGGGCCGCTGAGCCAGCGGGAGCTGCCTGGGGCTGTGTATGGGCTCGTGGTGGTGCTCTGGGGCCGTGCTCTGCCCCATGGCCAAGCAGGGCTGTGTGATGGGGTATGGGGATGATGGGTGGGAAGGTTGGTTTTCCTCCTTTCCTTTCCTTTCCTTTCCTTTCCTGCTTTTCCTGGGCATCAGTCACTGCAGACTGACTCCGTCTCCCCCTTCCTCTCCTGCTGCAGTGGAGGATGGTGAGGATCAGATTGTTAAAAAGCCCAGGTAAGGGAGCATGTGCTGAGGCTGCATGTCCCAGGTGTCTGGGCACTGCTGGCTCTGAGCTGGAGATGCTGAGCTGCACCTTAGCCTTTTGGGCATACAAGGAAGGGAGGAGGCTATGGCACTGGGAAAACCTGGCTATGGGATGTTGGGAGGTGCTGGGAGTGCCTGCACCTGGGGCACATTGTGAGCCTGGTGTGGCAGAGCTGGGCGAGTGCTGCTGGCTCATTTCCCCTCAGTGTCACTACTTCTCATGACTCTGGGTAAACTCTTTGCCCTGTTGTGGATTCTTCTCTCCCTCCTTGTCCTCTCCCAGAGCTGAGGTGGTGGTGGAGCTGCAGAGCCCACCTTGTGCTCAGCCCACAACAGGCACTGCCAGTGCTCAGCCACTGCTTTGACCTTCACCTTGGGAGGTTCCTGCCTGGACACCCCCTGGCTAGACAGTTTGTCCCCAAATGGGTGTGCAGGCAAAACTCACTGGGCACTGCTGCTGGCACCAAGCTGGGGAGGTTAATATGCAGCACAGTGTGTAGGGATGGCTGGTGACACAACACTTTGCTGGGCATTTTTGGAGTCACAGGGCAGGCACTGTACCTGGGGCACGATATCATGTGGGGTCATGTAATGGCTGGTCAGGCTGGTCAGGAGTGAATGCTGTCAGCATTCCCATGAGGTTCTTATATCTCTGAGATTGTGGGTGTATATGGAAAGCACTGGCTGAGCCATGGATCAGCCACTGACTGCTGTGCCACCGTTTTTCTGATGCCACAGGGATACCCATGGGTCCAGCTGGGGCACAGTGGAGCAGCGGTGAGTGCCAGGGTCTGGCAGAGATGTTGCCACGTGCCAGAGCACCTTTTGGAGTGCTTCCCTGTTCCAGAGCAGGGTCTGTGCTTTGTGCTGGCTGAGCTCCTGCCCTCTGTCACTCACAGACAGCCCCCACAGCCTCTGGAGCCCCCCAGCACCCCCGGGTGCAGCCCTGGGAAGCTGCGGCTGATGGAGGACGCTGAGGACTGGCAGCCCCGCACCGGCACCTCGCAGTCCCGCACCTTCCACAGGCTGGCCCAGCTGACGGGCACAGACAGCAGCAGTGAGTTCCCACAGGGCCCGGCACTGCCCGGGGGTGCTGGGCTCTCCCTGGGCTGCCAGAGTCCGGCAGAATCTGGAGTGGCACTGGAGTGTTGGTTTTGGCCTCGTGTGGTCCCTGTGGGGTGGCTGAGTCAGGGGAGTTGGTGGGGCTGTGCGTGGTCTCGTGCTGGTGACACTGGTCTGGGGTCTTGGTCTGCCCTGTGGCTGGGCAGGGCTTTGTTTTGGGGCAGGGGTTGGTGGGAGGAGAGGTTGGTTTTCCTCTTTTTCCCCCTTTCCCCTCTTGTTGTGCCCGGACCTCTGTCTGTGAGGACTGACTGTTTCCTCCTTTCTCTCTTGCTGCGCTCAGTGGAGGATCATGATGATGTGTTTGTTAGGAAGCCCAGGTAAGGGGAGTGTGTGGCAGCAGGAGCTGGGGGGGCTGCACATCCTGGGCAGAACCCCTTGGGCATTGCTGCCCCTCAGCTGGGAATGCTGAGCTGCGCCGTGGTGCCCCAGAAACGGTGGGTTGGGAGTGGCTGATGGCACTGGCCAAATCTCACTGGGTTGTGATGTTTGGGCAGCATCTGGACCTGGGGCACAGTGTCCTGCAAGCCTGGCGTGGGGCTGTGGGGCAGCCGAGCTCGTGGATGTCACCAGTTTGTCAGAGTTGTTCCTTGTTCTGTGCAGCCAGGCAGGGGGATGGACAGCACCCCATTTTTTGCCTTTACCTGTCTGTAAAACCTCCTGCCATGGCTCTTGGGTACCAGCTCTGCCCAGTTTGCTCTGACACAAATAAAAGTTGGGTTTGTTGCCATCTCCTTTTTGAATTTGTGTTGGAGAAGCACAGAGCCACTGGCTCTCCCTCTGTCCCTGTCCCCCTTCTTTCACTGGGCTGTGCCTCTGTAGCCCTGGCTTGCCCTGCCTGTTCCCAGCACTGCTGAGGTGGACCCTGGGCTTCCCTGCATCAGGTCATGTCCAGGTCCCCCTGCACCCCAGTGAGACTGGGGGTGATCATATCAGTAGACAACCAAAGTCTGTGTGGTCCCTGGGGTCCCTGGTCAGTGTGGAGAAGCCCAGAACTTCCCTCCTGCCTCTCCCCAGACCAACACAGTGGGTGCCAGAGACCCTGGGGCTGCTGTGTCTTGGCAGGACTGAAGGCCCTTGGCTCAGTACCTCATCACTAAACCAGTTACTGCTGGGCATGGGGGCTTGGCCAGCTCCCTCCTGCTTGTTGGGGTGGGGAGCCCTGCCTGCACTCCCTGGGCAGTCACCAGTGAGCAGGGCAGGCTGAATTAACTGCTTGTTCTGTAGCCAGGTCTCCGTGCCGGACCCGTCCCCAGGAGCAGCGATGAAAACTGAGCCAGGACTGGGTGAGCAAAACATCTCTTGGCTTTTTGGGGAGAGGCTGCCAAGGGATCAGGAGCACTCTCCTTAAGACCTGTGTGTGTGTGTGTGTGTGTGTGTGTGCAGCCCCCAGGACCCCCAGTGCCACCCCCAGCCCCACCAGCCGCCCACCCTGGGCTGTGGACCCCTCGTTTGCCGAGCGCTACGCCCCGGACAAGACGAGCACGGTGGTGAGCAAGCACAGCCAGCCTGCCACGCCCACCCCCATGCAGAACCGCAGCTCCATCGTGCAGGCAGCCCAGCAAGCCCCCGAGGGGCCCGGCCGCACCCCCCTCTGCTACAAGTGCAACAAGGTCATCAGGTGAGCCCCGGCCGCCACCGCTGCCACGCCACCGTCCTGGGCCCCGGTGTGGCTGATGTGGCTCTGTCCTGCCACAGGGGACGGTACCTCGTGGCGCTGGGACATTATTACCACCCCGAGGAGTTCATCTGCTGCCAGTGCAGGAAGGTGCTGGATGAGGGCGGCTTCTTTGAGGAGAAAGGCTCCATCTTCTGCCCCAAGTGCTACGACACGCGCTACGCACCCACCTGCGCCAAGTGCAAGAAGAAGATCACTGGGGTGAGTGTCCCTCAGCCTGCCCTCCATCTCCTGTCCTTGCCCTCTGCTGTGGGTGCCTGGCTCTGTCCCTTCCCACCTGGTCCATCTCAGGGGATTCCTTGTCCCTTCCTGCCCTTGGTGGTCCTGCCCCTGGCTGACAGTGGCTCCCCTCCAGGAGGTGATGCACGCACTGAAGATGACCTGGCACGTGCAGTGCTTCACCTGCAATGCCTGCAAAACTCCCATCCGCAACCGAGCCTTCTACATGGAGGAGGGACAGCCCTACTGTGAGAGAGGTAGGACCCAGGGACCCCATGTGTCACCTCGTGTGGCCCTGGGGCACCAGTGGGACTCAGCAGCTGCGCACAGGGCTGAGGGCATGAGCTGCCCTGCTCTGTGGGGCTCCTCCTGGGCTGTGGGGAGGACAGAGACCCCAGTCCCACAGCCCTGAGCACTCCATCCTGGTTCTCCCTAGCTGCAGGGTAGTGCCATGCTCCTATGTTGCCATGGCAATGAGGGAGGATGTACATCAAAGCTACTGCTGCATCCTGGGAGTTGAGGTTCTCCTCCTCCCCCTGGAGCCCTGTGGTGGCTGAGCCACCCTGCACCTTTCTGGGGTGTCCGGGGCATTCTCTCACCTGGATGGGGGCTGGCAGAGCTGTCCCCAGGCCTGTGGGATCCTGGCTGAGCTGCAGCCCTGCTCCTCTGGGATGAGCAGCTGTAGTGCATGGAAGTGCTGACCTGGGCTCTGCCTTTCTCACAGACTATGAGAAGATGTTTGGCACCAAGTGCCGTGGCTGTGACTTCAAGATCGATGCTGGGGACCGGTTCCTGGAGGCGCTGGGCTTCAGCTGGCACGACACTTGCTTTGTCTGTGCGGTGAGCAGTGTGCCTCCCTCCCTGACTGCTGCAGGGCCTGTGCCTCTCCCTGACAGTCCTGCTCTGGGTGGGCTACACCAGCAGTACAGGGGACCTGCTGCCACAAGATTTTTCCCACTTGCCTCCATTCTGGGAGCTTGGGACTCTGCCCTGAGCCTTCTGGACCCTGGCAGTGACCCAGACCCACATGGAGGTCCCTGTGTGACACCAGTGCTGGGCTGTGGGGGATCCAGAGGCTGGCTCAGCCCCACAACCTGACCACCTGCACTCTCCTCCCCAGATCTGCCAGACCAACCTGGAAGGGAAGACGTTCTACTCCAAGAAGGACAAGCCTCTGTGCAAGAGCCACGCTTTCTCCCATGTGTGAGGGGTGGGAATCCAGCTGTGCCCACACATGCCCCTGGCCCTGCATGCTCCTCTCCCCCTGCCCTGCTGGCCCCAGGGAGCCAGGCTGGGCCCTTGGCCCTTTCCCTTGCTCCTGCCCCTTTCCTGGTAGCTCCTGGCTCAACTCCAGCCAGATACAGTGCTGGGTCCAGTGCCTTTGATAGCTGGGTGGCTTCTTATATGCTTCTCAACTGGCCCTAGGAGCCCTGGGAACGGGATGCTGCATGGATCTCCTGCCCCTGAGCCACACAGCATGGTGGGCACAACTATGCTGAGGCTGGAATTGGAGAGGGTCTGCCACAGCTGGGCTGCTCCCTTGCTGCCTGGCAGATCAGTACTGGGGCAGGGATACTCCTTACACATCCCTCCCTGAGTGGGTGAGGACCAGCTCTGTCTCACTCTCCCCAGCCTTCCCTGCTGTGTGCTTGGGACTGGAGACCCGGCCCTGCTCGCCCGCTGGGGCCCTGCCCATGACAACCCTCCAGCCACCCCTCAAACTGCTGTGGTGGTTTCCTGCCCCAGTTGCATTCCGGGGGTGTCTGTCCCTCATGTCCCCCACCCTGGTGGCATCCCCTGGGGCTGGCATCACCCCCAGCTGTGGGCTGGCAGCGTGTGCTGATGGCCAGCCCAGCCAGGTGGCTGCTCCTGCAAGGCTTGGGCACAGCTTCCTACCAAAGAGCTCTCTGCCACTGCCATCCTGGGGCCACCGATGCCTCCCCCCAAACCACACCCTCCGGTCGGGCTGCCCTGATGTAGCCACGGTGCTTTTAGTGCCTTTAATAAACACGTCTCTGCAAGTGCCGCCTGTCTCCGGGCCCGTGGTTTTGCCGAGTGAGGTGCGGCCGGCTGGGAAGGTCATGCTCTGCCCTCATCCCGCTCCCTCTGGGGCCTGACTCAGCTCCTTCCAGCTTTCCAGGGAAGCTCTTTGCCTCACATTTCTCCTCCTCTGCCCGTGTCAGCCCAGGCTTGACCCCTTGTTTTGACTGGGTCATCCCTCTGGTAGCAGGCAGGACCGCTAATGGAGGCAGTAATAAATGCAGCAAGGAGACATTGGGGGTCAGACCTTAGTGGGAGTCCCTGTATACCTGGCAGTGTCCTCATGCCTGAGTTTTTAGAAGTGTTGAGGGGCCATGGGGCATGCATGGGCCACGTGCACCAGCTCTGGGCGTTCTCCAGCGTGGAGCAGCCAAGCGTTCGCTCACGCGCTGCAGCTGCCGTCCCGCAGGACGGGGGCGAGGCCACAGCAGCACCTCCAGCTGGAACGGGCTGGAGGGCAGCGGCTGTGGGGAAGTGGCTGTTCTCCTCCCTCTCCACTCTGACAGCTGGAACGGTCATTAATAATTGCAGCTCTTGCCATGATGAGCAATTGTAAGGAAAATTGTCTTGCTCATCTACTGGAAGGTTCTGCCGGGGGCAGGAGCTGGCTGTGGGGAGCCAAATGCCTCCTGGCATCAGCCAGATCTGGGCTGTGGTGCCATGTCTTCTCACTGCCAGTTCCAGGAGTGCAAAAGCACATCAAAGATGGGGTGAGGAAAGTCGAGGGATAAAGACAGGCTGGGGCTGGGCCAGGCACTCAGGCTGGGGCACAGGAGAGCAATGGGATGGTCACACTGAGAAGCAGCAGGACACGGGTGCAACAAGGGACAGAAACAGCTGGTGCCTGCCTGGCAGGGCTGGCAGGAGCAGGGCTGAGTGTGCCGTGTGAGTCCCAGCTGTGCAGCCAAGGTCAGAGGAAGCACAGGGGAAGGTGAGGTGGCTGTGGCCCCACGTGGGCAGCCCCTGATCCAACCCTAGCTTGGCTGGACAGCAATCTGTGAGTGGAGGGTGGGAAAGGGGCAGGGGCAGGCAGTGGTGCGGGACGGAGCCTGGGGCGGTAGCATGGTCTGGGAACAGGTTCTGCCAGATCAGCCCCGGGGTGCCCAGCAGGGCCAGGGTGCTGCAGCCAACCTGCCTCTGCCCCTGGGGAGAGCCAAGCATCCCCCTGTGCCACTGCAAGGTCTGTGCTCATGGGGGGCTTGGCTCTGGCTGGTTCCTTGCTGCCTCTGTGCCATGCTGACGATGCCTCTACCACCCAAGGTGCCTCTTTGCCTTGCCAAGGGCATCTCTTGCCCACCAGCTCTGCGCACCATGTGAGGAGCTCGTGCACAGGCAGCGGCAGGAGGGTCTCGGGTGGGCTGCGGAGGTGGAGCCTGGGGAGGGGCTGCAGCCTCGCTGCTCCGAGAACAAAGCCTGGCGGCGGTAGGCTCAGAGCTCCCACCACATCCCTGAGCAGAGTCCCACCACATCCACCCCCAAAGCCATCTGAGCCGCTTGTGGGGCGCCTGCCGCGGCCCCAGCCCCCGCGCTGGCCCCGGCAGCTGCTCCACAGCTGCTCCCAAAGTCTCACAGCCTCTTAGGGCGGCTCCGGCTCTGGCCTCGCTCGGAAATGCTGGTGTAAGGAGGGCGTGGGGGGAGCGGGCGGCACCGCCAGGGCCCGCGGCACCCTGTCCCGTGTCCCTCTGGGGTCATCCAGGGGCTGCCTGAAGGGCTTGTCTTGGGGCCGGCCACTCCACCAACATCCCCAGCCCCCAGGAATCAGGCCCTGCGCGCTCTCCATTGCTGCTCTGGCACAGAGATCCGTCCAGAGCGGTGCTGGTCCAGGCTGGGGACAGTGCTGGGGACAGGGAATCACTGCCTGTCCTGGCAGGAGCGTTAGGATCTGGCTGGGAGCCCCTGCAGAGCCTTGCGCGGGTCAGTGCAAAACCAGCTGTGGGTTCACACCGAGGCAAAACCTCCTGGAAAAGGTGCTTACGGTGTTCTGAAAGGATGGGGGCTTGGGAATGGTGAGGATAGAAGAGCAGATGGGCAGTAAAGAGGCCCCCCAAAAGGCTCTGTCCACTGACCCCTTGTGCAAGCAGCGAGGGCATTGCTGGGTGTGTAGGGCAAAGCCTACGGTGCGGTGTCCTTGGAGAGGAAACCTTGGACACAGGGGCTCTGTAGGGCAGCGGAGGGCGCAGGAAGCCAGGTGTGCCACGACCTCTGGGTGTAGAGGACGTGGGGCAGGGGACAATATGGGAATGGAGAGGACCACCCAGCAGGAGAGGTCTCCAGAGTGCAAGATCCCAGGAGGGGCAGCGCAGGATGCGGGGTCCCCAGGGCGGAGGAGAGCCTGGGATGTGAAATCACCCGGCGTGCAGGTTCCCGGAGGAGCTGAGCCGGGGTTCGGTGTCCCTGGGGCGGGGGATGGCCCGGGGCGCGGTGTTGCGGGGGCAGAGCGGAGCCCAAGCTGCGGGATCCCGGGGGCGAGCTGTGCGCGGGGGCGGCGGGGCGGGGGTGATGCTGCCCGCACCCCCGGGGTCCCGGCCCGGGGCCGGGCGGCGCGGCCGGCGGGATGCCCTGGGGGCGCCCCGGGGGCGCGGCGGGGGCGGGGGCCGGGCGGGGGGGCGGAGGGGAGGGGAGGGGGGCCGCCGTTCGCGGCGCTAGGACCGGGCGCGGCGGCGGGCGGAGCCTCCCCGCCGCTCGCCCCTCCGCCCGGCCGCTGCGGCAGTGTCTCGGAGGCGGGCAGGCGGCCGGTCCCTCCGGTCCCCCGGCAGCATCCCGGCCCCGCCATGGCTGGCGTCGGCTTCGCGGCGCACCGCCTGGAGCTGCTCGCCTCCTACCAGGACGTGATCGGCGAGGACAGCCCCACCGACTGGTGAGCGCGCCCGCCGCCGCCGCCGCCCCTTTGTCCCCGCCGCCGCCGCCGCCCTTTGTGCACGGAGCCGCCCGGTAACACCGGCCGCGCCCCGAGCTGCGCCCCCCGCCGTCCCCGGGAGCCCCGGCACACAAAGGCGGGCGGGGCGGCGGGGGGTGTGCCCGGCTCGCCGCCCCCGGTGCCCGCACCTGCCCGCCGCACCGGGCCGGGGCGCGGTCCCCGCTTTGTCTGCGCCGGGCCGGCACGTGCGAGCGCCGGGACTCCCCGGCACGGCCCGGTCCGACCCCGGCCGGGCAGCGAGAGCGGGGAGCGGGGGAATTCGCGCACGGTGGGGAGGGCCCCGTGGGGCTCCCCGGTGCTGGACCCGGCACCGGTTCCTCGCCATTGTCTGGAGCAGGAGCCGCGGGCAGGGGCGCCCGGGGAACGGGGGATGGGGAGGGATCGGGGCCCCGCAGCCCGGCCCCGCTCCCGACCGGTCCTGCTCCCGACCGGCTCCGCCGGTACCCCAGCAGCGGGCGGTCCCGCTGCCCGGCGGAGCGAGGCCTGAAGCCGGGGGGGCACCGAGCATCTCCCGCCGCTCCCGCTACCCTGAGATTCCCTCAAGCTCCTGGGCTGCCACATCCCTGGGGGGTCGTGGTGTCGGGCCGGGATTGCCCCGCCGGGCCGGGATTGCTGTTGAGCCGGGGAGGGGAGTGGCTCTCCCCGCTGGGACCCCCGGCTTCTCGCGCTGCCCGCGCCCCGGTGCGGGGCACCCGGTGTCGAGGCCGGCCGGATCCGGGCCCGCTGCAGGGAGCATCACCCGCTGCCAGCCCACCCGCATCTCCCAGCCCAGCCGGGTGCCGGGAGGCTGGCGGGGGCCATCTGCCCCGCGATCCCCTCCCTGCCCTCCAGGGTGCCTCTGGCGTGCTGGGTGGGAACGCTGCCGGCGCGCCGGGGCGCATCTCGCCGGGCAGAGCCGCGGCGCTGGACAGTGCTGGGTGCATGCTGTGCATGATGCTTTTGGTGGGGGGCGGACGGAGGGGAGCTACTGTGCGCCCACCATCCAGCCAGGGGCATCCGCCGCCCCTCCGGGATACACCCACCACCCATCCGGGGACTCCCACCTCCCAGCTGGGCTGCACCCACAGCCCAGCCGCTCAGACGTCTATCTCTAACCAGGTCGCTGCTCTCAGCACAGGGCCTGGGCAGGTCCAGGTCCCTGCCAGTCGCCGGGGGTCTCCGCAGGGCCCCACAGTCCCGCTGTCAGCCCAGGGGCGCTGTGGGCAAGCGCCGTGTGTGCTGCCGGCCAGGCGGCAGCTGTCAGCCCTGGGTACATCTCGCTTCCCGGCATCCGCTGCAAAGGAGCCGTCCCTGCCAAAGCTGCTGAGAGCAGCAGAATCGGTTCCCGGGAAGGCGAGTGCCGGTGGCGGCTCCCCCACACACACCTCCAACGCTGATCCCGGCCCGGCAGTGATCCCCTGCCAATCCCATCCGTGGGGGTGACTTTGCTCCATCGTCCCCAGCCGCTCCATCGTGCCCAGCCGGTGCTCCATTGTCACCGGAGTCCTGGCACTCAGCGCCTGCGGGAGCAGCATCCCCTCTGCAGGGCCCGCTGCAGGGTGCGGGATGAGGGGTGATGCTGCTGGGGCTGCATCGGGCAAGGTGATGGGGACAGTGGGAGGAGGGCCCAGCCTGGCCGACACAGGGAGGACACTGTGCCAGAGCCTGGCCCTGGGCCGGTACCGGGGAATGCCACGCTCAGGTCCGGACGGGATCCCTCTGTTTAGTCTGGGATTTCCCCTGCTCCAGCCCTGTCCTGGAGGGTCCGAGCATCCCCTCCCCCTGCCCGGCCCCGCGAAGGCTGCTGGGGCCCATTACTCGATCGGAAAGGAATTTGGTGCTGCTTTCTGAGCACGCCGACTCCCTGGAGCTCCCAGCCACATTGGAAACACATGTGCCGGGGCTGGGGCGGGAGGCTGGGGCGATGTGACCCCTCCCTGGCCGCGGCATGGGGGGTAGACTGCCGCGGGAGCCCCGTTCTGGCACCCGGGGGTGCTGCTCTGCCTGCTCCGGTGAGCAGCGGGGCCATGCGAGGGCAGCGGGGCTGAGGTCTCTATGGTTGGGGTGATCAGGGATCCTCAGTGGAGCCCCCCGGCTGCAGGGAGCCCCCCCCGGGCTGCACGGGGCATCTCCACCCCCGGGTGACCCACATACCTGGAGCCTGGGGGTGGGAAAGGGCTGTATGGGATGGGTGGAGGGATTAAAGCCCATGGAAGCGGGGTAAGCAATGCATGATGCTGACAGCACCCGCTGTGACACAGCTGGTCCCCACTGCCAGGGGTTGTAGTGGTGCTGTTGGGCTGTGGGTCCCTGGGGACACCCCTGGGGACGCTACTGGCCCCAGCACGGCTTCCCTGTCTCCTGGAATGGAAACCTCCATCCTGGCATGGAGTCAGGCTGTGCTGCTGAGCTGGGTCCACAGCAAGCCCCATCTGCCCTGGGAGCACCCCCAGGTGCAGGCAGCAGCCTTGTGCCCAGATACCACCTGGCATGGCAGGGTTTTGGGGAGGAAAAGCAGGCAGTGGGTGCCCCCAGCACCCACAGGGCTCCCCAGGCACTGATGCTGTGGCTCTGCCCTACTTCTTTTCTCCTGTCTGCTGCCAGCTGCATCCCACCCTGCCAGCTTCCAGCTCGCTGCCCTGGGCTCCCCCAAACTGCTGCCGTCCTCCCCTATTCCTGGGGGCTCAGGGGCTGCATTTGCCACCCTTCCCTGTCACAGCCATCTCAGACAGCACTTTGCAGCTGTTCCAGGCCTGGAAGCTGGCGCCGGCTGGGGCGGCCGATTAGCGGGATCGGGATGTGCGGATTAAAGTCAATCTTGTTGGTGCAATTATCTGCGGCTCCCTGCCAGGGGCTCGGGGAGGCAGAGGGAGGCCCTCTCCCTCTTAGGCACCTGCCTACCTTCCCCTTGCTTTTTAGCTCCAACCACGGCCCTGTTTAGGGGGTGGCTCTGCCCGCAGGGACCCTCAATCCCCGTTCCCCAGGCTGTGGATTGAAGCTGCAGGCTGGAGTGAGGAAGGCTTTGCTCAGCTCAGCGGGGATTTTGGGGCTCTGGGAAGCGCCGTGCGGGCAGCAGCAGCCGAGTGCTGCTGGGCAGAGCCGCCCACCCGCGGCGGAGCGGGGCTGTGGGGATCCAGCACGGGCGGCCCCGGCGCTCCGGGTGCAGCGCGTGACGGTGGCGGGCAGGTTTGGGTGCCTGCCAGGCCCCGCAGGTCCCCACTGCCTGCCTGCCTCCCCCGCTCCCCTCCACTAATCACCTCGTCATCGGGGCGAGCTGCATCCCAGCTGGGATGGGGGGGTTGCCATGGTGATGGAGGATGCTGGTTGCCTAGCAACATCCATCCCCTCGCCCACCCGCCCTGGACCAATTTGGCATGCGTGGTCCCCCCTCCATCGCTGGCTGTGTGCCTCTGGGGAGGTGCTGGCTGCTGGGGGTCCCCGTGGAGCCCCCAGAGGGGCTGGCCAGGGCACGGTGGGAGCGACAGGGGGTTTCCCATCAGCTGGGAATGGTTTCCAAGGAACAGTCTCCATGACGGCCCCATCACGCTGGCGGCTCATTGATTTGCTGCTGCTGGTGCTCCGGCGTCCTCCCCCAGCCTGGTGCCTGCTGGGCTGGTGGCTCACGCAGCCGGGCACGTGAGTGGGCCCGGGTCCTTACTGGGGCACAGGGTTGTCCCCAAACCTGGTCAGTAGCTGGAAGGGTCGTGAGGGGACAGGGATGGGCGAGCAAGTTGCTGCGGGACTGTGTTGGCTTGCAGCACAGCAGTCAGTGGGTCCCTGTGCCCAAGTGACTATTCTGTCCCCAAATCTGAGACCCTTCCCCACAGCTGCCACCAAGGGTTGGAGAATAGGCCCTGCCTCACATCCTGTCTGCTTTGCCTGGCAGTCTGGCTCTTGGTGCTGTTGATGGACAAGGGTTGCTGTGGCTGTGTGCTAGTTTTGGGACAAGCAGCCAGACCCCAGGACATGCCCTGACCTCAGTTTAAGCAGGATGGGGAGGTTGGGGGCTGCCCCACACTCCTCCTGGCTTTGGCTCACCCATGGTGTCTCCCCAGGGCCCTCTACACATACGAGGATGGCTCTGATGACCTGAAGCTGGCAGCATCAGGAGGTAAGGCCCTCTGTCCCCTCAGCCGGCTCGCCTGTGCCGGTGTTTTCCCTGTCACCTGTTCCTGGTGCTGGGTGCACGTGGGCTGATGGTGCTGTGCCAGGTGGAGGTTTGCTGGAGCTTTCTGGCCACTTTGAGATTCAGAAGGTGATGTATGGCTTCTGCAGCGTCAAGGACCCCCAGGCCGTGCTCCCCAAATATGTTCTCGTCAACTGGGTGAGTCTGGGGGCCCTGCTGAGGGGGGCTGTGCTGTGCCCACAGGGATATGGCTGGGTGTGAGGGAGCTGGCAGTGGCCGGGGCTGTCACAGTCTTGCTGCCCTGCTGAGGTCAGTGGGGTGGGGGTCACCCCACTGCCCCTCTCAGCTCAGTCCCTCCCTGGCTGCCACAGGTGGGTGAGGACGTGCCAGATGCCCGCAAATGCGCCTGTGCCAGCCACGTAGCCAAGATCGCCGAGTTCTTCCAGGTGGGTGGTGCTGGGGACAGGGAAGAAGTTGCCAGGGCACTGATGCTGAACCCTGATGGCTGCTTGCACCCCTCAGGGTGTCGATGTCATTGTCAATGCCAGCAGCGTGGAGGACATTGACCCCGGGGCCATCGGGCAGCGGCTCTCCAACGGGCTGGCCCGTGTCTCCAGCCCGGTGCTGCACCGCCTGCGGCTGCGCGAGGACGAGAACGCCGAGCCTGTGGTAACGTCCCCACGGCAGCGCTGGGGATGCTGCTGGGACTGGGGCGTCCCTCCTGCCCGGGGCTCCTGTGTGCCACAGCCCCTCACCCCGTGTGCCCCTTACTGTTACCCCCATCACTGATCCCAGCCCCTCCATCCCCTCACCTCTCCTCCGTCCCAGGGCACCACTTACCAGAAAACCGACGCCACCGTGGAGATGAAGCGGCTCAACCGGGAGCAGTTCTGGGAGCAGGCAAAGGTGGGTACGGAGGGACACCCCAGGGAGAGGGGTGAGCTGCTGATGGGCAGCCCCCTCATTGATCCCCCCACACCAGAAAGAGGAGGAATTGCGTAAGGAGGAAGAGAGGAAAAAGGCCCTGGATGCCCGGCTGCGGTTCGAGCAGGAGCGGATGGAGCAGGAGCGGCTGGAGCAGGAGGAGCGGGAACGGCGCTACCGGGAGCGTGAGGAGCAGATCGAGGAGCACAGGCACGGCTGGGGTCGGGTGGGATGTGGTACAGGATGGATGCACACCTGCAGTCTGATGGGATGTGGGTATGGGATGGCTGCATGGCTGGGGTCAGGCGGAATTTGGGTATGGGATGGATGCACGGCTGGGATCAGGTGGGATGTGGGTACGGGGTGGCTGCACACGTGCTGTGAGTGGTTGGGTGGGCACATGGGTGTCCCTCGCAGGCTGGGGTTGGGGCAGGGGCTGGCAGGAGCTGATGTCCAGTGCCTCTCCCCGTTGCAGGAGGAAGCAGCAGAGCTTGGAGGCGGAGGAGGCCCGGCAGCGCCTGAAGGAGCAGTCCATCTTTGTGAGTGCCACTGGTGCCAGGATCGGGGCCAGGGCTGCCACTGGCATTACCCCCAGGGAAGGGCTTTCCCCAGCTGGGTGCCCAGACTGGGAGGTGATGCTGTGTCTCTTCCCAGGGGGACCAGCAAGACGAGGACGACAGGCAGCAGTTCAGGAAATCGGAGTCAGAGGTGGAGGTGAGTGTGGCGATGGCCGTGCCCTGTGCTGGTCCTCACTCCCCATCCAGCAGTGCCCACAGCTAGATGGGAATGAAGCTGTGGGATGCATGGAGGGTGGGCCCACAGCCCCACGCCCCTGGGGCAGTGGGGCTCAGCCTCCCCTGTCCCCACAGGAGGCTGCTGCCATCATCGCTCAGCGGCCTGACAACCCCCGGGACTTCTTCAAGCAGCAGGAGCGGGTGGCATCAGGCAGCAGTGATGCTGTGTCACCAGGCAGCCACAGGACAGGTGAGGGGCTGTGGGGGCTGTGGGCACAGGGGTGGGCACCTGGACACCAGGGCACAGGTGAGTGCACTGTCACAGCTCAAAGGATTGCAGTGGGATATGGAAAGACCAGGGATGCAATGTGGGGAGGGGGTGTACCCTCTGCCATCACTGGCACTGTGGTTCTGGGTGCCAAGGGTATGAGGATGGCAGGGGATGTCCTGCTCTG
Organism: Agelaius tricolor; assembly: GCF_023055355.1. NCBI lineage: Eukaryota > Metazoa > Chordata > Aves > Passeriformes > Icteridae > Agelaius > Agelaius tricolor. The sequence goes on from NW_027269278.1 coordinate 15,662,830, forward strand.
CTGTGCCACCATCACTGCCACCATCACCGCCACTGCCACTGCACCTCACGTGGCCCCTGAAGCTGGGGCAGCTTGTCAGGGGCTGGATGTCAGGCTCTCTTCAGCAAAATGGGGCTCACCCTGCTCCCTGCTGGGTGTTGTCCACTCACCTGTCACAGCACTGTGCCCACAGCCAAGCTGGAAGCGTGGTTGGTACGGGTTGCGTACGGGTGGGCAGCTGGAGGTCTGGGGATGGCTTGGGAATACATCCCATGGTGACAGCTAAAAGGGGCAGGAGCGAGGGAGGCACATGGGGGGTGCTCAGCATGCTGCCAGCTGGCAAGGAATGCCCCATGGAGAAGCTGGGCTGCCCCGCAGTCTGGGATCCAGTGCTGGGACTCTTTATGTGAATCTAGGGAAGGACTGTCTGTCCTGGGGGCTGCCTCCAGCCATGGGGCCGTGTCATGGTGCTGTGCTGGGAGCCTGTGACGTGTGTTCTTGTGTGCTGTGCCATGGGCTGTGCCATGGGCTGTGCCGTGGGGATGTGCTGTGGGGCAGTGCCTCTGGGCACTGCTGTGGGGCTGTGCCGTGGGTTGTGCTGTGCTCTGTGTGTTCTGGCCGTGCCGTGGTTGTGCCACAGATTCACGCTGTGGGGCTGTGCTGTGGCTGAGCAGATAGTTGGTCCCACAGCCGTGTCCTGGCCTCTCTCCCCACCTGGCCAGGCAGTGCTGCCTCACGTCCTTCTGTCCTGCTGCCTTTCCATCCTCTTGTCCTGCCATTTTCCCACCATGCTGCCTTCCACCACCCTGCTGTGCTCCCATCCCGGTGCCCTGGTGCTCCAGCCCCGCCACGACTGTGCTGAGCAGGGACTGACCCCTCTCTTTGCTCTCTCTCTCTCTCTCCGTCCGTCCGTCTGTCTGTCTGTCTTTCTCTCACAGGTCGTCTGCACTGTCCTTTCATAAAGACAGCTGACAGTGGGCCACCATCTTCCTCCTCCTCCTCCTCCTCCCCCCCACGGACCCCCTTCCCCTATATCTCCTGCCACCGCACTCCAAATCTCTCCTCTTTCTTCCCATGTAGGTAGCTGGGAGCTCCCGGGCGCAGCTCCGGGGGTCGAGCCGGGGCCCCGCAGCCCACCCACCCCACGGCACACCGGAGCGGCAGCGGAGGCAGCACGGGCACCCCAGGGGAACGGGCACCCCCGGGGGAACGGGCACCTCAGGGGAACGGGCACCCAGGCAGGGACCCTGCCCCTGCTGGGGCTGACCCCATGCTGGTCCCTGTGCCCCTGGGAGGCGGGGACATAGGGCAGGTTGTGCCCATGGGGCAGATGGAGACAGGGTAGAGCTGTGCCTGGGGAGGTGATGTCCACAGTGGGATAGGACAGACTGTGCCCATGGGGTAGAGAGGGCACAGGGCAGGCTCTGCCCATGGGGCAGCAGTGGATAGGACAGCGGTGCCCTGGATCATGCAGTGCCCATGGGGCAGGGTCAGGCAGTGTGGAGAATGATGTGCCAGAATCACGTGTTGATGGGGCAGAAGGAAGAGGGACATCTCTGCTGCCCTGCACTGTGCAGGTCTGTGCCTGTGGGACAGCATTAGGCAGTGTGGAAAAGGCTGCGCCCAGGATCATGTGAGGCTGTGCCAGTGGGGCAGAAGGGGATGGAACAGCTGTGCCATGGACAAGACTGCAAGACTGTCCACAAAACAGAGTGGAATGGAAAAGGCTGTGCCCTGAAATGTGTGGGGCTGTGCCAATGGGGCAGAAGGGGCCAGGTGGTTCCAGGGCTGTGCCCCCACAGGCACAGCTGACAGGGCACAGAGCTGTGCCCACAAAGGCTGTGCCAGGGCACAGCTGAGTGATGCATGGGCACAGCCAGTGTGCACCACAGCAGGTGTGGGGCTGCCTGTCCCCTTGCCCAGCAGATGTGGGGGCTGAAACTCGTGGGGGTGGTGGGGACACCTGGAAGGGACATGGTGCTTGCTGCACCCATGGAAGCCTCCACCCCAAGAGGGGATGGCACGGTGGCAGGTACACAGTGACGTGCACTTGGCAGCACACAGCCGGGTCGGTGTGGGGCAGGAGCAGCGCTGGGCTCTGGTTCCCCCTTCAGCGTGGGCAGCCCCCCCATGCCAGCCCATCTCCTTGTCTGCAGGCAGCCAGTCGGACGCCTTCCGCAAGGCCTCGGCCGCGGGCTGCAGCCCCTGCGAGCCCAGCCCGGCTGCCTCGCCCCCGGGCCCCCGCGCGCCCGCGGCGGAACAGACGCCGGCAACGCCCAAAGGTGGGCGCAGGGCTGGCACTGCCCCCCTGCCCGGGCTGCCGGGTGCATCCCCACTGCAGCCCCACTGCAGCCCCCTGGGCTCTGCTGCAGCCCCGCCAGCCGTGCTTGCATGGCTCGGTGCATCCATGGCTCCGTGCATCCCTGGCTTGGTGCATCCATGGCTCTGTGCATCCATGGCTTGGTGCATCCACGGTTCCGTGCATCCATGGCTTGGTGCATCCATGGCCCAGTGCATCCCTGGCTCAGTGCATCCATGTCTCCGTGCATCCATGGCTCTGTGCATCCCTGGCTTGGTGCATCCATGGCTTGGTGCATCCACGGTTCCGTGCATCCATGGCTCGGTGCATCCATGGCTCAGTGCATCCATGGCTCGGTGCATCCACGCTGTCCCACCCGCATTCCTGGGCATATCCCACCTGCCCCTGCTGTGTCCCACAGCACATCCCTGCTGCAGCCCCCTCGGCTGAGCTGCAGCCCCCCAGCTGCCCTTGCATGGCTCAAGGATGCATTCATGCTGCAGCCCCCTCGGCTGAGCTGCAGCCCCCCAGCTGCCTTTGCATGGCTCAGTGCATCCGTGCTGCCCCATCTGCATCCCTCGGCACATCCCGCCTGCCTCTGCTGCATCCCCACCGTCTCTGCTGCATCCCCCAGTGCAGCCCCCAGTGTCATTGCTGCATCCCACACCATGCATCCCCCCGCCCCCAGTGCATTCCCCTGCTCTGTACGTGCCGGGCCTCCCTGCTGCACCCCCCAGTGTAGCCCCGCTGTCTCTGCTGGGTCCCCCAGTGCGATGCTCCCCAATCTGCGTCATCCTCCCCTACGTCCTTTCCAGGGCTGCTGAATCCCTCTGGATGTCCCCTCTGCCCCACTGCGTCCCCAAGGCACCCCAGCCAGCTCTGCTGCTGTCACTGGCATCCTCTGGTGGCCCCTTGACATCCTCTGGTGCATCCCAACTTTCCCTTCTGCATCTTCCTAGGGCACCTCTCCGCTCCCTCCACAGCCCTTTCTGCCTCCCTGCCACTCCCCAGGGGATAACCTTGTCCCTCCCTATGTCCCCTCACTCCCCAGTGCATGCCACAATCCCCTCCCTGCCCAGCCACCCCCACCCATCCCTGCAGCATTCCCCATACTGTACCCAGTCCAAAGGACTCCAAATCCCCCTGAGCTGCATCCCTGTCCCCGGGTGACCCCCAGCGCTGGATGAGGTTTTCTGTCCCCACTGACTCCTGTCCCCACTGACTCCTGTCCCCTCCTTTCAGAGTCCCCCAGCCCCAGCGCACAGGAGCCCGGGCCAGCCACGCCCGAGCAGCACTGGCCCTTCCCGGGGCCCGAGGACAAGGCCATCGAGCCCCCCGGGGACGAGCCCAGCCCCAGGCCAGTGTGGACAGAGGGGGGTGATGCCCTGGGGGACCTGGTGACCCTGGAGCCCACCGAGCCCTCCCTGCCACCCGTGGCTGACGAGCCCCAAACTGGGGAAGCCCCCAACCCCGAGAGCCTCATCGACCTGTGGCAGAGCGAGAGCGACGGGGTGACTCCCCCAGCTGCCTGGCCCCTGCCTGCTGCCCCTGTCCCTGAGACACCCCCGGCCATGCTGCCCGAGGAGGGGGCCCTGCTGAGCCTGGACGAGCTGCCTGAGCCCCCTGCCACCTTCTGCGATGCGGAGCAGGAGGAGGAGGATGAGGAAGAGGCAGCTGGCGAGGGGGACCCCCAGTCCCAGGATCTGGGCTGCCAGCACACGCCCCAGGAAGACACCCAGGAAGACACCCAGGAAGACACCCAGGAAGACACCCCGGGCCGAGAGACGCCCCCCATCACCAATGGGGAGATGGCCCCCAAGGATGGGACACCGGGTCGTGGGGAGCAGGTGAGCATCACTTGTGGGGAGAGGTCAGGGCATGATGGGGGGGCTGGGGGGGTCCTGACAACCTGCCCCCCCCCACCCCCAGGCCAGCGAGGGCTACTTCAGCCAGTCCCAGGAGGAGGAGGTGCCCCCCACCGAGGAGCTGTCGGCCAAAGCCCCCCAGCCCGTCTTCTACAACAAGCCCCCAGGTGAGTGAGGACAGTGAGGAGGGGGCGTCTGTCCCTCTCTGGGGCACCCCAAGCCATCCTGACCCCTCTCCCTGTCCTCCAGAGATCGACATCACGTGCTGGGACGCAGACCCTCTGCCCGAGGAAGAGGAGAGCTTTGGGGGGGCCCTGTAAGGCCGGGCCCCGCTGCCGGCACAGGCAGCCCACCCCCGGCGGGGCACGGGGGGGCTGCAGCCGGGGGCCGGGCCCCCCTCACCCCTCGGGGGCCCCGCAGGATGAGGCCTCCAGGTGGCGGCCGCCCCGCTGCAGCCCCGCCCCGGGGCACCTTTTACAGCCCCCCCTTGTCCTCCTCTCTTTTTTAAGTTGTCGGTAGGAGCCGTGTCAGCCCCCCAGCCCTCCCTTAGCAGCCCCCCCCCGATATCCCAGCGCCCCTTTTGGGGGGGACGACACACGCTCGCATCCCCTGCCCGGCTGTGGGACAGGGTCCTCGTTCTCTTCGTGCCCCCCCGGGAGCCCCCCAGTACTTTGCACGAGTTCAAAGAAAAAAAAAAAAAAGAAATAATAATAATAATAATAAATGAATATGGCAATAAAGTGACCCGAGCGAGGCAAGGCTGCGGCCAGCGGCGTCCCCCCCACCCCCCAAACCCCGGCAGGGAGCTGATGTGGGGGCTTTTACCCCTTCCCCACTCCTTCTTTGCTGGGAGCCCCGTCCTCCCCTGCTTGGCCCCTGCTTGGCCCCTCTCCCCCATTCCCCCCGGAAACTTTTTGGAAAGCACAAGTTCTGTACCGGCGGTGTGCTCATGTCTGTTAATAAATAAAGCGTCTCCCACGGGGGCTGCAGCCTGCTGGGGCGGCACGGAGGGCTGGGACTGGGGCTGGGGGGGCCTACGGCTGCCTTGGGGAGGGGGCGGTCCCACCATGCCAGCCCGCCAGGAGGCAAACCCGAGCCACAAACTTTTATTCTCAAACTGTAACAAACAAAAAATTTAAGAAACAGAGCAGAGTCCGGGTCCCCAGCGCCCCCGGCCATGGGGGGGCCGGCGGGGGCCAGACGGGGAACCAGCCCCTTCCGCGCCGGCGGCGATGGCCCGCGCCGGGGCGGGTGTCCCTGGGGTGACACGAGCAACCGAAACCCCCCACCCCCCAGGTGCATGGCAAGGTCCGGGCGTCCCCCGTGGCCGCCGTTAGACAGCGGTAGTCCTGCCGAAGAGGGGCATGGAGACCGGGAGGTGCCAGGGTCCCGTCTCGTAGGTGTCCCTGCTGCTGAGCTCCGAGTCCGTCCAGCTGGGAAACATGCGTGGGGAGCACTCCTGCTGCAGGTAGAGGTCCGGGCAGGCAGGGCCGGGGCTGGCTGAGCGGGGCAGGTGCAGCGCTGAACCGTAGCCGGCGTCCAGGAAAAGGGGTTTGTAGCTGGGAGGCTGCTCCTGCTTCTCCAGCCGCTCATGGCTCATAAAAGGGGCGTTGATTTTGCGGTAGAGCCCCCGCGTGTCCATCAGCACCTCGCTGTATGGCGGGGGGGGCTCCGCCATCAGCAGCGCCTCCTCATAGCACGGCGGCTTTGACAGGTCTGACTCTGCAAGGCAAAGCCCCCCCCGGACCCCTGCTGCCGTCAGCGCTGCGCCCCGGCTCTCACGTCGTATCCCCCCCAAACCGGGGGGAGGCACGTGCTCCGGGGATGCGAGAGCCCCTCCCTGCTCCTTACCGTGCCGGCAGCTCCAGGGCCGGGGGGGCGGGATGTGGTGGGGGTGGTGATGGTGATGGTGGGGCTCGAGGCGGAGGCGGTGGGGAATGGCCATGCCGGGGGGGCTGCCCCCGTAACCCTCGTAGTGCAGCGGCTCCATCTCCAGCGCGCGCAGGCTCTGCTCCCGCAGCCGCTCCTCCTGCTGCCGCTTCACCCGCCGCCGCAGGTAGCTGCAGAAGCAGCACAGCAGCACGATGAGGCCCCAGATGAGCCAGAAGCCCGCGAAGCAGGTGAGGAAGGTGTAGGTGCCCTGGGACATCACCATCTTGGCAGCCGGCCCCGGGGGGAGGCCCCCGCCTCTCTCCCTGCCCTCGGGATGGGGGACGGGATGCTCAGGGCGGCGGCAGGGTCAGGGAGGACCCGATGCTGTCAGGGCCGCCGAGGGCATCTCCCCGGGCCGTGCCCGGCGCCGTCTCCTGTGGCCCGCGGGCGAGCCTGGCGTCAGGGGTCCGTCCTCGCCATGGAGCTGGGGGGGGCTGGAGCGGGTGGGTCAGGCCTGGGTGCGCCGGGCGGGCGGCGGGGCGGGGGGCCGGCGGGGCGGGCGGCGGGGGGACGGGGCTGCCGGGGTCCCGCTGCCCATCGCTGGGGGGGGACCGCCGGGGTGGGGGCCCTGCAACGAGACAGACGCGAGCGTGAGCGACACGGAAACGTGGACGCCCTGTTCCCATGGTGACTCGCTCCACATGCGCCGCAGCGCCCGCAGCCAGGGGGAACCGTGCCTGGCACCCCGTGCACCCCCCGCCATCACCCCCATGGATGCAAATCTGTGCAGCCGCCCTAGAATCACCCACGGCACTGCTGGGCACCCTGGGGTGGGGGACGGATGCTGTGGTACCACAGCATCATCTGAAGATCATGATCTGAAGATCTTGGGTGAATTACTGCTTCAGGGGGGCCACCATGGATCCCCTTCTCCTGCCCAGCCGGTGCACCCTAAATTGCTGCTGAGCACAGGAGGGTCATCCCCGTGCTGCCACACAGGGGGGTGCCCTGGCGAGCAGGAGGGACAAGCAGAGGGGCCGGGTGCCTGCGGCACGTGGCGCAGGCAGGAGCACATGCACCGAAGCCATCGCTGGCCTCGCAGCCACTGGGGATGGTGGCACCCCAACACAGGAATGCAGGGCCAGGGGTGGTGGCGATGGGAACCATCACCTTTGCCCTTTAGGCAGGGTGACAGCTCGGTCACATCCAGCCAAGCATCAAATGTCAAGGGCGTGTGCCAGGGGCAGGTCTGCTCCTCAGTGAGCGGCGAGCAGCACCCATGGGTGCTCGCAGGCAGGCACGTAAGCACCCGTCAGGATTCTCATTATCGTGGTGTGGGAGAAAACGGGCTCGGCAGCAGGGAGGAGGGTGAGCCTGGAGCAGCGGCAGCCGAGGGCTGTGTGCTCACGGTGACACCACCGCTCCCTCGGAGCAGGGCGAAGGGGCACGGGGTGCTCCATCACCCTGCGGCGCAGGGCCGCGCTGCCGGCGAGGGATCACGGCAGGGCCACCGGGGCTGAGGGTGCCGGCGGGGCCGGAGGGCCGAGCCCGGCGGAAGGAAGAAACGATGGGGAAGGAAGGAGCCGGGGGCCCTGACCGCGCTCCGGCGGGCAGCGGGGGCTGCTCCATCACGCAGACAAACGCGTGGGCTGAGGCAGCGCCGGGATGCGGGTCTGTGGGGAGGGGGTGCCCTGGCTGAGACCAGCTCGGTTCGGGCAGCGCTCGCCACATCGGCTGCAACAGGCTCCGCGCCGGCAGCCTGGGCATCCCCGGGGAGGAGAGGTACCGTGCGGGAAGGGCCGTGGGTCGAGCCCCGGGATGACGGCCGGGGGAACACCGGGAAGCGGCGCAGGGCGGGCTGGCGGCGCCGCGGACCGGGGGCGTTCGCAGCTGGGGCGTGCGGGGGGAGCGGGGCTGCCGAGGACGTGCGGGCTGGGGGAGGAGCGGGGCCGGGCTGGAGACACTCACGCCGGGCGGAGAGCGGAGAGCGGCCGCCGAGCCGGGCCCCGCCGGTAGCCCCGGGCCGCCCCGCTGTCCCCGGCCGCGGCCTGGGCCCCGCCGTCCGCGTCGCATCCCTGCCCGCTGCCTCCGCGGAGACGGTGACACCCCGGCGGGGAACCTCCCCGCTCCCCGCGCCGGGCGCGGCACCCCTTCCTCATCCTCATCCTCCTCCTCCCCCGGGCCGCGCGCCCGCCGGGGCCGGACCGGAGATGCGCGCCCCGGTACGCGCCGCGCGCCCCCGCCGCGGCCCCCGGTGGCGACGGCCCCGCGCGCCCCCGCCCCGGCCCCGCTGCCCCCGCACCGCGCAACAGGCGGAGGCGCCGCGCCCGCTCCCTCCGCGGCTCCCGTTACCGGCGGCGGCGGCGCACGTGGCTCAGGCGGCGGGCGGCGGCTCCATAGGGCGGCGGGGGAGGGGGCCCGGTGCGCGCCCGGTGCGCGGCGCCGCCGCCGCCTCCCGGCGCTGCCTTTGTCTCCGGTGAGCGCTCCCGCGCCGCCGCCGCGCGCCGCCCCGCCCGCCCGGGCTCCCGCCCCGCCGCTCCGCCCCGCCCTCGGCTCGGGGAGGGATCCGCGGGCTCCCCGCACCCCCCGCCCCGGGACCCGCCGCCGCTCGGGGGCCACCGGCTGGGCTCCGGTACTGCCAAGGGAATCCCCCCGCTCCGGCCCCTGGGGAACGGCGGCGGGATGCCGGTGGCGAGAGGGCCGGGGCATCCCCGGGGGTGGCCGCGGGAGCGCCGCGGGAGCCCCACGGGGTGGGGGCCGGGGATTCCCGGGTAGCGGCTCCCGGTCCGGGTGGGGTGAGGGCCCTGCGATGCCCGCTGGGGCGGTGCCACAGGCTCCCACGGTCCGCAGCCCTGCATTCGCCCTGGAGGTGCCCTGGGGGTGCTGCCACCCGTTTCCGCAATGCCATCCCCAGCCTCCTCAAGGGGTGACAACGGCGTGCTCCCGGGGTGACGGCCAGCACGGGGCCACAGGCACGAGAGGGCAGCACGGCCGCTGGCAAGAGCTGAACAGCCCCTGCCACAGCCCACCCGGCCACTGCAGTGACACTCGTGGCTCTGCGGGGCAGGGGTGCCAGCCTGGCCCCCAGAACAGTGAGGGACTGAAATGGCATTGGGTGTCCTGGGGTCACCCCGCTGCCTCGGGTGCCATACCCCCAGGCAGACCCCTCGCCAGCCTGGCCTGGGCAATTGTCCCTGAGCTAGGGCTCCCCCAGGCACTGCCATCGGGTGGTTGTCACAGCTCTTCTCTGCTGTAACTGAGGCTGGTGGTCGTGGCTCCCCATGGGCCGCCCCTCTGGCTCCTTCGGACCGCACCGAGCTTGGGGTCGAGTCCCCGCCGTCCCTTCGCTGCGCCCTGGGGCCGTGCCAGGAGCGAGGCAGAGCGGGTTTGGGGCGGAGATGTGCCAGATGCGGGTGGGCGATGGGTGTGGGTGCCCCAGCAGGCCGTGACCCCGTCGCCGTTTCCTCCCCGTGGGCAGGGTGGCAGGCGCCCGCTGCGGCGGCACACACGGCGCATTGTTCTGCCGGGGGCCGCCCGGAAGGATTTCCTCCATCCCGGCCAGGGGTGACCCGGGCACTCCGGGCGCTGGCAGCCCACTCCCACCGCAGCTGGGCACGGCGGCTCCGGTGTCCGGCCCAGCCCGAGCACCCCGCCGGCAGCAGGGCCGCAGTGTCGCCCGGCCCCCTCGGCTCTGGCCCCGACTCACCTTGCTGGAACTCAGCTCCTGCGATCCGACCTCACAGCGCGGCCACGGCAGCCGGGCTCTGCCGGCTCGGTGCTTGTGCGGGTGCCCCAGCAGCACCCAGGGCGGGCAGGGGGCTGCGGCCATGCGGGGGGGCCGGGGTGGTCCCTTCAGGCATGGGGACCGCAGGGACGGGGGGCACGGCGGGGCCCACGGGCATCATCAGGTCAGGGCAAGGGCGGGCGAAGGGAGCCGGGCCTCCGGCCCCGCCAGCGCCGGGGGCCGGGAGCTGCCTTCCCCTTCCCCTTCTCCCCACGGCAGCGGGGGGAGGCAGGCGGGGGAGCGCTCCCCGAGCCACATGGTGGGCTGGAGGAGGAGCCGTTGCCCAGGCAACAGCTGAGAGCATCCTTCACCCCTGAAAATGGTGTGCAGAGCTGCTGCCACAGCCCCACAGCACGGGGCACTGCTCAGGACCCTCAGAGCTCTCCTGTGTCCGTAGGGTCCAGATCCACCCACTCCAGCTCTGGACACACACCGGCATCCCCTCACCTGTGTACTGCTACCTCCATCAAGGGCAGGGATGGAGATGAGACACCCCCCAAGTGCTGGAGCACCACTGGGCAGGTGGAAACAGGCAGAGCCACTGCCCTGCCCTGCTCAGGGCTAGCCACGGCTCTGTTCACTCTCCAGCTCTGCCCCAGAGCCACCCTGAACATGTGACAGACACACGAACACGCTGGTGGCCCCAGGACCTTGGTGCCAGGGTGCCATGACCCAGGCAGTGCCAGGAGGGCAGCACCAGCATCCTGCCTGGTGCGTTGGGAACAGCAATGCCCAAGCATTCCCATCCCCCTGCCTCCCTTCCTTCCTTCCTTCCACGGCTGCAGCAAATGCCTGGATTTTACCCCAAGATGCCCCCTCTGAGTGTGAGAACTCCTCCTCGGCCCGCTCCCATGGCAACTGTTCCCTGGTTACCCAGCCTCACTTGCTATTCTCATCCCAGTGCAGCTGCGTGCGGCCCCCCCGCGCTGCGCACGAGGCTGTCACCGCTGCCACCAGCCCCGGACCCCAAACCCACCCTGTGTCCCCCACCAGGCTGCCCCCCTTTGACTGCTTCACCCTTGATGATCGTCGTGACCCTCACCCCGTGTCACTGCATAGGGTTTCCCCTGGAGGGGCTGTTCCTTGGGCTAAGGAGCAGCACTGTGTTCCCATTCATGGTGGCCTCCCTGAAGCAGTAATTCATCATGACCAGAGGGCAGCAGGACTCTGTGCTGGCCCCACAGCACACCTGGGACAGCCTGGGAGGGGCTGTGCTGGGGCTGGACATGTCCCAGAGGGGACCACAGCATGCCAACAGCACAAGGCCTCATACCTGTCATGCTCTGACACTGACTCAAAATACGCAGCAAAGACACTGAGGGTCATCTGTGATACTCAGGGCTCAGTCAGCATCAGCCTTTTTGCCCTGGAGAGCAACCCCAGCCCTTCCCTGCAGGACAGGAACCAGCAGAGCCCATGGCAGCCCAGAAACAAGGGCCCCACTCCCCTTACAGCCACCAACCCTGTATGGCCCGGAGCAGGTCCCCCATGACATGAGAGCAATACAAGGCACAGCAAATCTTTACACTTAACAAAAGGTTAAAAATTTAAATACTCTCCAACTTTAGTGCAAGGCAAGCAAATGATACCACAGGTCCAAGTAGGTGCTCAGCCCCCCTGGGGGGCCTGGCTCAGAATGAGCAGAGGCAGCAGCACACGCACACACGTGTGCACACACACACACAGAGAAGGGACAAGTTATTGCTCAGGACACAGCTGGGACAAGTGTACACAAGAGGGGACAGGACAAGCTGAATGGAGAGGTGGGCTGATCCCCACGCTGCTCCCCACAGAGGGCTCCTGCCCATGGGTGCAGGAGCTGTGCTGGCTGCCCAGAACCCCTGGGGACACACATTAAGCTGGTCCCAGCCCTCTCACTTTTGGGTCACAGTTTCACATGACCCCAGGAGGGACATTCCCTTTATCACAGCTTTGCTCCCTGAGAGCAGGGTCCTTTATGTGTCTGCTCCTCCACCACTGAGCTGGGCCTGGGCACGGCCACACCTCTGGAATGCACAGGTCCAGAGCTGGTGGAACTGCGCTGCCACCACCCTGCAGTGTGCCGGGATCAGACCAACCCTGTGGCCACAGCAGCAGCAGGTGCCTGGGAGTGGCTGTGTCCAGCTATGCCAGTGGTCTGGAGAGGGGCTCGGGATCAGCTCACTGGAGCTGGCAGCACGTGTGAGACGAGGCAGGAGGCAGCAGGCTCCAGCAGACAGGGACACGAGGACAAGGCAGTGACGCTCTGCTGCCAGGACACAATGGGGGACGCTTTGGCACAGCACTTCCCTGTGCCTCGAGGCTGAGCAATGGACTCCGCTGGAGCCAGGACACCTCAGCACGGCCAGAAAGGTCCAGGAAAGATGATTTAGACACCTCAAGGCACAGAAGGCCTCTGTCCAGGACTCCCTGGAACAAAGCTGGGACAGTCACTCCTCCCATAGGAGGACATTTGTGCCTGTGACAGGGTGGGGGCAGTGCAGGCCCCCACCCATAGACTAAAAACCAACATGTGATATGTACAGACCAACATATATAAATATACATCCAACCTGTGGCGCCGCTCGGGCACCGTGGAATGTGTCAGCAGAGCTGCTCCAGCCTGGCCTCGGCCCACGCTGGAACCATCCCTCCCTCCCTGGGCCCGGCACAGGAGCGGCAGCAGCACCAGCACCATCCCAAGGGGCAGATTTGGAAGCGTCCGGGTTGGTCTCAGGGCTTGCCCGTGGTCAGAGGCGCCTCAACCCGAGTCGTGTGCGGCTGCCAGCCTTGGAATCATCCTCACAGTCTTCACATGCAGACGTATAAAACTGTAAACAAATCCACCTTGTGGGGCCACTGCGACCGTGTCCTTCAGGCTGGGCACTCGGGAGAGGCAAGGGGGTCTCGGGCTGGAGAACAAGCTGTGCTCTACAGCCGGGTGGGCTCTTCCTCGCTGTCGCTGCAGTTTCCACAACAGTCCTGAAGTCAGAAGGGCAAGGGGAGGGAGGAGGGAGGGAGAGAGGAGCACAGCAAGCAGAGGGTGAGCATGGTCACACAACCCAGCCTACAGCTGCCCTCTGGCAGGGATGGGCCAGGTTCCCCCCCACCCCAGCCTGTGTGCAGGAGGGTTACATGGAGGCAAGGGGCAGGAGGGGATCCCCAGACTGCAGAGAACAGTCCAGCTGCATCTGGAGGTTCAGCCCCTGGCAGGCAGACTGGTGAGCACACAGCTGGCTGGCTCAGAAGCTCTGGTAAGCTGGGCTCCAGGGACTGCAGCCACCCAGGGACACAAGCTCAGTGCCAGCACAGATGCTCAGCCCTGCTCAGGGCTCAGCTGGCCACGAGAGCAGCTGAAGCCCTTTTTGATGAAAAGGGAGTCTGAGCATGGGGCAATGCCAAACCCTTCACAGTTTCTCAACCCTTCTGTGTGTCCTGGTCATCCAGAGAGGAGTGAAGGAAACTCCCCACAGCCCCCTGGGAGCAGAACTCCCAGCAGCAGCAGTGCAGGGGCAACTTTGGCTCAAGCTGAGGGCAAGGCCTCCCCCACAAAGGCAGCAAGAGCAGGGATGCTGGATTAGTGGCTCAGGGGGCAGTTAGAACAACAAGCAGGTTGTGCTCTGCCAGGGGAAGGGAATAGGCACTGAAGGGTAACACTCCTCTTTCCCAGATCTTGCCATGTCCGTGGGCCACCGGGTATTTCCCTGAGCAGAGCAGCCAGGAGTGACTGCTCACCTCTGGAAAGAAAAAACACGTGGGAAATCACAGCTCAACCCCTTCTACAAACAGCTGCCCATCCTCTGGCAGGTCCTGGCTGCCTGGGGAAGGGCTGGGTATCTCCAGAGCTGGCTCGGGCTAGGGCAGCCCACTGAACTGCAAAGCACAACTCGGAGCTTGCCAAGGAGCAGGAGTCAGCACCAGGTGGCTGAGTGGGTCCAGAGCCAACCATGCTGGAGTCCTACAGCTGCACACAGCTGCTGAGAGGCAGCAGCCCAGGCTTTGCCAGGCCTGGAAAGAAGGCAAAGACTGTCCCAGGCAGAGGAAATAGGCAGACAAACAAGCCCACAACAGCTGCAAGCTGTTTCTGTTCTCCTCATCCCTCAAAAGAGCTGCTCTCTGCCTGGCTCAAGATCTGGCAAAGTGCTCTGGGGAGCCCAGACAGCCCATTCCAAGAGCAAGGACTTGCTAAGGGATGGTATTATTCATGTCAGAAGGGACATGATTGAATATTTTATAGTCTTCAGCATCCCTCTGCCTGGGTGATTCCAGCATGTTTAGCCAGGACCCTCCTTTCCAGCCCCCTTGACTCCCCCAGCACGGGGAGTGCCAGCTAGACAGGGGCTGGCTCCTTGCACAGGTGCCCCTGAAAGCTCTGGGGTCTGGCCACCCAGCACCAGGGGAGACTGCTCACTGCCCTCTCGTGCCCACCTCCCTGCCAGCCCTGCCTGGCACAGGCAGGAGCAGGATCACTGCTGCTGGGAGACTGGCTGGGGAGGAAACACTGGGCAAACCCTTACCTGTCTGCTGAACAAGCGCTGGAGTAACCCTTTTTTGGGCTGTGGAGAAGGCTGCCCTTTCCAGTCCAGGTCTGGGGGCACTGTGCCATCTGTGCTAAAGACATTCAGCTCCTTAAAACACTCTGTCTCGATCATCTGGGAAAGATGGAAAAGAAGGCTGCAGCAACTGCCACATGGAGCCCATCACCATCATGCCCAGCAGAGCATGAGAGCAGTGGGGACAGCACAGGGACACTGCCCTCGGCCATGGTGGGCACAAGCAGGAGCAAAGACCCACCTCATTCTGCCAAGGAATGGGCACACTTCCTGTAGCAAACTTCTGGTAAAAGTCGTTGTCTGTGGGCTCCAGCTCCACCCCTTTCACCGTGGAGAACTGCTCGATGTCCAGCACATCCTTGCAGTAGATGGCCTGGGGCTATGCAGCACAAAGATTGCTCTAATGCCAGGCTCCACCTTGATGCCACCACCTCCAACTGTTGCTCATGGCTAAGCCAAGGCCACCTCTCCCTGCAGCCCAGAGCTTGCTGGACCCCTGTTCTGCCAGGTCCAGGGAAGGGGATGGGCCCCATCTCCCCATGCCAGGGCTCCCTCTTCCCTTGACAAGGTCAGGAACAGATGGGCACTTACATCTGGCTTGAAGGGAGGGTCCAGCATGCCTGCTTCCAGCCTCCTGAAGTTGAGGTGCTTGAAGAGAGGGTGTTCCTTCACCTCCTTGGCCCCAGCTCCTCGGCACCCCAGGCGCTCCAAGGGGTCTTTGCACAGGAGCTGTGACACAAAGGAAACCAATGTCCAGGGTGCTCTGTGCAGGAGCAGCCCTGGGTTCCTGCAGTGTGTTCTAGGGAGAGCACAGGCCTGCCAGGCAGCTGGGTAAGGAATGAAGGCACTCTGAATCCTCCTGTGCTGCCTTATCAGGAACAAGGGAAACTGCTGCAGGGAGCAGCTCCAGTATCCTGCTGCTGCATGCACAGGAGTGGTGGGAGTGAAGGGACAGGGCTGCAGAGCCACACCACGGTGCAGAGAGTGAAGGGACAGGGCTGCACAGCCACACCATGGTGCAGAGAGGGAAGGGAAAGGGCTGCACAGCCATACCATGGTGCAGAGAATGAAGGGACAGGGCTGCACAGCCACACCATGGTGCAGAGAGGGAAGGGACAGGGCTGTGCAGCCATACCATGGTGCAGAGGGAAGGGACAGGGCTGCACAGCCACACCATGGTGCAGAGGGAAGGGACAGGGCTGCACAGCCATACCATGGTGCAGAGGGAGCGGGCGCAGGGCGAGAACTTCTCCGAGTACTCCTCCTGCACTTCCTTCACCAGGCGCTCCACCTCCTCCCTCTTGATCTTCTTCTTGCGCTGCTGGAAGGGCGACTGGCCCTCGATCATCTCGTACACCAGGCAGCCCAGGGCCCACCAGTCCGGGCTGAATGTGTAGCGCTCGTTCTTCACCACCTCCGGAGCTGCGGAGGAGCGGGGTGAGGGATGGGTGAGGGCAGGCAGAGCACATCTTTGGAACCACTTTTTGCTTAAAGCAGGGCCACTTACCCATGTAGCCAACTGTCCCCACCCGGCCCTTGATTGTTTGGCCCTCTGGCACATGCACAGCCAGTCCCAGGTCTGAGATACGGATGTGTCCTGCGCAGAGGAGGGGACAAGTTAACAGGAGAAAGTCGGGGGGCAGCGTTTGAAGCTGCCAAAAACACAGGGTAACCCTGGTTCAAGCAGAGTAAGAAAAAACTCAGGCTCACAGCTCCTCTTGCCCCTGCACTCACCATGGTCATCCAGTAATATGTTCTCTGGCTTCAGGTCCCTAGGACAGAAGGGACTTGATTAGCAAGAAGCCTTCAAAGCAAAGGACACGAGCAACAACCACATCTCAACAAGTCACAGATAAGCAACTTTAGGATGCAATGCCCCTGCCTCAGGCACACAGATAACCTTCCCCTCACCCTCTGTCCCAGAGGTGACCCTGCAAGCTCTCCCCTCCTGGGCAGAAAGGTGGAACACAACAACCTTCAACCCTCTGCACTGAGCCTGATGATGGTTCCCTCTTTGCAGGTGCAGAACTCAGTATGGAGCAGAGGCTTCTCTGCTCATCCTGCCCCAGGGCAAGGAAGGACCAGAAGGGACTTCCTGGCCAGTGTTTAGCCATGCTATCCTAACACTGCATCACACCCCTGAGAGTACAGTCAATCCACTTGTTTTCCCTCCTCCCCAGCTCTTGAGCACGTTGGGGCAGCCTACCCTCCTTTGTTCTAGTGTCAATACTGCCCAGGGAGCTCAGTGCCTGCCCTGAGCCATTCACAGCATGATCACATCCTGTTCTTGGCGATCATTTACCAGCACAAGGAAGCCAAGCTAAGGTCTCCCTTTCTCCCACAAGATCAGCTTTCTGTTCCCGATTCCTCTCACTCAGCTCTGTGCTGCTTTCAAGCCTGAGGTTATTTTGTTGAGCAGACAGACCCAGCTGGGCTGGCAAGAGCAGCAGGAACCCTCTTGCTGCTGCAGGCCCTACAAGCTCTCCCAGCAGGGCCCAGGCAGCACGCACCTGTACACAATCCTCTCCTGGTGCAAGTCCTCCAGGCCACAGCAGATCTCAGCAGCATAGAAAGCTGCCCTGGGCTCCTCAAAACCAGCCTCTCCCATGTGGTAGATATGGAACTTGAGGTCCCCTCCATTCATGAGGGTCAGCACTAGGCAGAGAGCATCTTTAGTTTCATATGCATAGGCTAAGCTCACCTGCAATTCAGGGCAGAAAGGCTGTTAGAAGACACAGCTGGAACAGGGAGGTGCCCACACTCCCATGGACACTTTGCCACCCAAGCAGCCACTCACAGGCTCAGGGCTGGGCCTTTGCCAGCAGAGGAGGAACTGTGCAAACCCAGGGAGGACATGGCAGCACCCAGCAGTCCCAGCACACCCCCAGCTCTCCTCAGACAGGGAGGACACTTTCCCCAAGCCAAAGCTGCTTCCCCCCACGGGCAGGCAGCATCTGATGAACCCTCTGCAAAGGGAGGCTCAGGCTTTCCACACCTCAGTGCACCAAGGCAGAGCTCCCAGTCACACAGCTCAGGGCTGGGCTTCTCCCCAGACCACTGTCTGGAGAGACAGTTCTCACTGTTTACTCGTGCCCCAAAAGTCACAAAGGCGCCTGTAACACCAGATGGGTGTTTGGGGCTGACTCTGGGGGCATTTATAGCATGTTGTGGAGGCAGTAAAGGTCCTGCCACACTCCAGCCTTGTGAGAGATGTGCAGCCACCAGGACCCTGCACCATGGGCAGAGCCTACTCCTGCCCCTCCACAGCAGGTGAGGAGCACAGAGGTGCCAGGCTGGCTGGTTGGAGGAAGAATCCAGCATTGCAGCAAAGTGAGAGCAATTCCTATGTACTTACTACAAACCTACTGTTCACTTTTTCCAGGATCTGTTTTTCATTCAGGGCCATGGCTTCTCCCTTCCTCTTTTTGATCCTTTTCTTCTCCAGTTTCTTGCAGGCATACATCTTCCCTGTGGCACGCACTTGGCAGGCACACACCTGGAGGGAGGACAAGGCTCAGCACCCTCCCTTTTCCAGAGTGAGGGTCTAGGTTCTGCTCTAGGTTCTGCTCTCAGGAAGGGGCACAGGAAGGCAAAGAAGCCCATTGTCAAAGCAAAGACACAGTGACAGCTCCAGATGTTACAGAGAAGCAGGAGCCAGCTCTAATGCCTCAAACACCTTTAGCAGCACCATGGCTGGTGCATAGGAAGACAGAAGGCCACTTCATAAACAGAAGGAAGCCTGGCAGGAAGTTTTCAGGAGTGCAGTTTGCCCTGTTGAGACACAGGGAACAGACCTGATTGCCCAGTTAGCAGTAGGCACCACAGGGCTCGTGCTACCAACCCACACAGCACCTCCCACACCTCCAGCAGCTGGACAGAGGTGAGCTCCTGCCTCTCAGGGGGAGCTGACAGGTTACACAAGGCCCAAAACACAGCCCAGCACAGAGCCCCACAGCCAGCAGCACCTGCTTCCAGGCACTGGAGCAGCTGGTGGCACCCTGATGGCCAAGCCAGGCCTGCCTCTGGCAGCAGGCAATGGGGCTGCCTGGTACCCTGAGTGCAGAGGAAGCAGTGGTTACTCACCTCCCCAAAACCGCCCTTACCCAGCACACGGTACTGGCGGAAAGTATTTTTGGTCACTGGCTGCCTGTGAGGGAAAAGTAAACCAGAGTGAGATGTGAGCAGTGAGAGGGCTCCATGCCCTGGCCTGACAGACTGTGGCTCACCCCAAACCCCTGCCCAACCCAGCCTTGCCTCCCCACGAGGCTGGGGCTGCTGCTGGTGCCAGTAAAGGGCTCTGAGGGACAGCAAAGGCCAGGGCCCAGCATGGGAAGGAGCCCCAGGGAGCCCTCAGACAGGCTGTGTGAGGAGGGTGCAGGTTCCCCAGAGGTGAGGGGAGTGTTACCGTTCCAGCCATTTCCACTGCAGGAAGCGGTTGAAGTACAAACTGTCGAGGTAGTCGGCAAAGGGAGCCACGCTCAGGTAGTCGTGGATAAGCCTAGGAGAGAGCAGAGCCAGCACAGTTCCTGAGAGCTGGTCACAGCCCTGGAAGAAGCCAGCAGCCCCAGGAAAGAGGAGGGGAACAGCTCCAAAGGACTCTGCCATCTCTCACCCAGCCTGGTGCAGAATCACCCACACAGCCCCGCTCCATGCTAAGCCTGGTGCAAAGGAAGGTGCGTTGGAGGTACCACTGTGACAAATGCAGCACCCTGGGACCCAGCTGGCACTGCTAATTGTGGCCTCTTGGCATCAGCCAGGGCTGCAGGACAAAGGGGGACAATAGGACTCAGCAATTGCCCCTCTGCTCACAGGGCAAACGTGCACACAGGCTGTAATCAGCTGCTAGCAACATTCAGCACCAGGCACTGAGCTGTTCACTATCAGTGAATATCCAGCACAAAAGGCCACAGGGGATCCTGCTCCAATGAGCTAACTGCCTTGGAGAGCTGTGCCAGGGCTGCCCAGCGGAGTGAGGAGCCTTAGACACAGTGTCTAGACTGGGAACACGCATCAAGGAGAAGCGGATGGGCTCTCCCCTTTCAGAGCCTGCCAAGAGCAGGCAGGGCCCAGCCCGGAGGCTCTGCATTCAGACACAGCACTGGTTACCACACACGGAGCTAACGCTCCCCAGAAGACTGCAGCAAACGTGTTGCCACAGCCCTGCTCTCAGTGAGGCAACACACTCCAGCTACTGTGCAGGGAGGGGTGAGGCTGCAAGCCTGGCTTGCCCAAGAGCTTCCGCTTCACACCCAGAGCCGGGACCTTGGCCACCACCTCTGTGATGGGAACAGAGGTGACCTTAGAGCCCTGCAGAACAGCCAGAGTGACCCAACCACAACAGCCACTGCTGCAGCAGGCAGGACAGGACAGCTGGCACACACTGCAGCTATGGGCTCAGCTCGGCAGGAGCCTACAAGATCCTGGCACAACACTGGGAATAGCATTGGAACAGGGTCTTCCCAAATGGCAGCTCCAGCTGGGAGGACTGACAGAGGTTTCTGCAGCAGCTCGTGGCTCCCAGAGCCCAAGATACCCTTGTGCTCACTTTCCTGGAGCTGGGCTGCAAACTGCTGGTCCAAAACTCCCCAGGCCCCAGCCTCAGTATCAGCTCTCACTCTCCCAGAGGAAGGGACCACAGGGGACAAGGTGAGTCAGCTGCAGATCATCCCTGTGCCATGTGTGACCCACAGGCACAGCCCAGCCCTCCAACTAACTTACTTAGTGCATTCCTTGAAGAGTTCCTTGGAAGGTTCCTGCTCCAGCCTCTCACAACAGGCATCCACCAGTTGTGAGGGAACTTCAGGCACGTGGTCCTCACTCTGGGGACAAAGGGATGGAGTCAGGCATAGGGAGGAGAGCACAAGGACCTGCTTTAGGGTCAGTGGGCAAAGCAGTGTGGCAGCTTGTGAGGTGGTGTGGTGGCTCAGCATGTTGGCTGTGGCAGGACATAGGCAATGTCAGCTGTTGGCTTTCCAACTGTTCTACCCTTGCAGACAGCAAACACAACCCTCTTACTCACGTTTGGCTTCAAGTACTTTTCAATCAGGTGCTGCCCACATTCCTTCCTCTTCTCATCTGGAGCCACTTCGTACCCTGCCTGGAGAGAGCAGTGTGAGGGGCAGGTCCAGCCAGAAACCCAGCCTTGCTACTGGGCAACAGCTGTGGGGCAGCAACACTCTCTGCCCAAAGTTTCCCATGGTTTCCTTGAAAACCAGATCTCCAGCAAACATCTCCCAAAGCAAAGGACCAGCCCTATCCAGGCTCCGACTCACAGGTTTTTCCTACAGGAAAACCCTATTGCCCAGAAGTACCTGCTGGAGGACCCAGCCAACCAGTTCATGCCCAGGGTGTCAGGAACATCCCTGCCTCCCCCAGTGAAGCCTGATGGGCTCTGCTCTTACCACAGCATCCAGGAACTTGACGCAGCGTGAGAGCTCGGGGCGCGTCTCGCAGAACTGCCGGAACAGCATGTGCCCGATGGGCTGCTTCTCGCACAGGCTGTGGTAGTCCCGCTCTGCAAACGAGGAGAAGGTCACCCCAACAAATCCCAAAGGAGCAGTCCCAGCCCAGGCAGCCCTGGGGTTACTGTGACTCCTCAGCTGGGCTGCTGACAGGTGCCACCAGCCTGAGACTCCCAGGAGAGTGAAGCGCACCCAGTGGGACAAGGGCCATTGCTGAGGTTTTATGTTCCCCTATGGAAGATGCTCTTCCCAGAAAGAGGATTGACCTGCTGCTCTGTTCAGCCTGAACCTCTTGTTCCCAGCAAAGGACCTCCATATCAGCTGCTTGCCTAAAGGCTCTCTTCTCTCTCCACAGAGATCAACCAACTACTCCAGCCACACAACTTTCCTTGGAACATGAGGAACACACCAAGCTTATCTCAAGGCAGATCTTCCAGGCCAAGAGTTGTTCTGATGACTCCTTCAAACCATTTGTGTTCCCAAAGGCCTTGCTGGAAGCAGCAGCATCAAAATGGGAGGCACCATTCCCACAGATGCCTTGCTGATGTGCACACAGCAGTCAGAACTCCCTTCTCCATGGGACAGCCACTTGCTCGTACATCAACTCTTGCAGATTCCTCCTACCCCTCTCTGAACTCTGGCAGCCCACGCACAAACGCCTTTGACTATCCAGAGCACTTCCAGTTCTCTGCTTTCTTCCTCCCCTTCCACTCAGAAGACGTCTGATCCCAGGCCAGAACACATTTCTGTGACAGCCACTGCCACCGAGGGCTGCCTGCAGAGCAGATGTGCAGCCACCCAGGGGATCCCAGCGCTGGGTACTCCCAGCCTTCCTCTCCCTGTGCAGCAGTTTCTCCCGAGGAAGCTGCAGCTTCCTGAGGGTGCAGGAGAGTGCAGAGCCAGGCGGGCTGTGGTGGGGGAGGAGGTGGCCTCACCAGCTCCGCCGCCCCAGCTGGTTTCCTTGTGTCTGCAGGGGAAGGAGTTCCCTTCAGCTGGGGAGGACCAGAATTTGCTGTCGGCGAGATCAGAAGCTTTCAGCTGCCCTGGTTGCTGCCCAGGCTCACAAGAGGTTACTCCCTGTGGTCAGGGCACAAAAAGTTTAATTCTGCAATGGGCAACCAGCCCACCGTGCCCACAGTCCTGCCAAGAATCTGGAATAGGAAAGAAATGCCTTTCCAGAAACTATGAGGTGAAAAGAAAGACACCCCAGCCAAAGAGTGCCCAAGCACAAGGAACAGGGTCATCTCTCCCATGGGAAAACCAAGAGAAACTGCTGCCACCTGGGTCAGAGCACTTCTCACGTGCCTCTCCGAGGGGAAGTGAGACACTGGTGGTGACAGCCAGTGGCTGAGAGGGACTTGCTTCCCAAATCTTCACAAGGTCACTGTCCTGGATAGCAGGACAGCAGACATGGAGACCACCAGCACTCAGCACTGGCAAATGGGTGAAGTTCAGTGCTGGAAAACATCATGACAGCCACAGGAAGGGTGGCTGCAGGCACAGGGTGGACAAAAGCTGAGGGAAAGCTCTGCTGAGGGCATTGCAAGTCAAAGAAGGGATTTGGATGGACAAGATGGGAGCTGCAAGGAGAGCCCAAGCCCAAGCCCTGTTCAGCCCTCAGACCTTGCTCCAGAGAGGCAGCCAGCAGCAAATCCAAGGCTGGAGTCACCACACAGTCACTCTGGCTGTGAAGCCAGCCCTGAGAGATGGTGCACAGGTTGTGTGGCAGAGGGAGGTGGGGACAGCCTGCACTGGGCTGCTGTGAACATGAGGGTTACAGTGTGGATGAGTGAGGTTGAGGTTCTCCAAGCACTACAGTTCTGTGGGGCCCAAAGGACTCCCAGGACTAGAAAACCTGGGCAGGGCAGAACTGGGGATTTGAGCTGCAGAAACCTCCCAAACCCATTGGTTTCAGTGGCACTGGCTCTGAAACAAGGCCAGTGCTGTGCCACTCTCCAGCTGGCAGCTGAATCCAGACTGAAAACTTAAACAAGCTCTCCTCTTCCCAGGAAGCAAAGCACTTGCACCCTCTGTGCCCCAAAACAATTTCACATGATCTCAGGACCAAGCCTGCTGCACAAACAACATTAAAACCATGAAGAGTACAAAGTACAGAATGAAAATGACAGGCCAAGCCCTGCTCAACGCCAGTTCTCATCCACTCCACACAGCAAGAACCCAAGTTTACTGCTTGAATGTTAGAAGCTGAGGCCTGTGAAGCTGAGCTGAATCCAGCCAAGAAGAACAGAAAATATTAGCAGGACCTTTGTTATTTTTGCAAAGTCACCCCAGAGTGACACTCCAAAACTCTGCAGCATGGAGCATGTCTGTTTGACACAGAAGGTGATGTTCCCCTAGTGAAGCTCATCACAGCCTTGCAGGTGTGTGGCTACATCATCAGCCACTTACCCACCCATTATTTCTTCCCTACACTCTGAACTCCAAGTAATCCTGGCTGGGATTTGCCCTGTTATATGTCCCTGACACTCAGCTTGGGGTGCACACCTCCCACCCAGCCCTGCATCTCACCCAGGGTTTGCCGAAGGTCCTCGCAGAGGCTGATGTGGGGGAACTGCAGCATCTGGCGCCATTTCTTGCTCTTGCCTTTCCGGTTTCCTCCACCACCTGCAGGGCACACAAAATCAATACCATGAGTCAGGAAGCAAAGGTGTCTGACTGCACCCTAGCCTTGCCTCTAAGTCCAGGCAAGGAAAACAAGACTGACACGGTATCAGCATCTCCTGGTGGGACCAAAGTGTTGGAGCCTCGATTGGAAATGGACAGACCAACCTCTGGCTGCTGAACAAATCCCAAACAAGAACTTGAAGACCTTTCATGATGGAAGAATCCCACCAGTGTCCACAGCCACAGCAGTTCTTGGCTCCCAGGCCTGTCCCCAGCACCTCTGCATAACTAATCACCCCTCCAGGCCATGCCTTGCTTTGGTGTGAAACTCTTCCTGCCATAGTAATGCCATCTACTCATTCCAGACTGATTGCTTACTCCAGGGAGGGGCTCTCACATGGAGGACATGAAGCTGGGAGACAGGAATTCCTGCTCTAATCCTGGCTCCACAGACAACTCGCTACATTGCTTGGGGCTCATTGCTTCAGTTTCCCACCTCTGAAGTGGGGACACTCCCACCTTTCTCCAGAGATAAGCCAGCCTCAGAAAATCCAGATCCAAGAACCAGGTATTACTTCAGCTTCAGCTGCTGGAGTAAATGCCCAGTGCTGTAGGACAGGGTGGGAAAGCTTCTAGATAGACCAAAAAATTTACATCATAGCAAACACTCAGTACCGACTGCTGGGATCAGCCAGCCTCCAGGGATTGCTTTCCCAGTGCCAACACACACAATTTCCCACCTCTCTTTGGAAATTCATTAAATCACCCTGCCAAAGTGGTCGGGCCAAGAGTTGGGCTCAAGGCCCGGCCTTCTGAAATCACATAGGGGTTGAACATAATTTATCAGCTCTTGAGAAACACTCTCAGAACACTTTCCTCCACTGCAGATGCAGTTCAGCCCCAAACCCTAGACACAGCATGGGTGGGATGGGACCATCCTGGTCAGCCCCAGGTGGTTCCAGCCCCAGGTCCCAGCCCCTGGCATTCCGTGGGTCCCTGCAGTGCATCTGCCCCGCAGCAGCAGCAGCAGCTGGGCCGCACGATTGTACAAACTCAGGAAGGAAGTGACTCAAGGGTGAGCAGGGCTGGAAGAAACCAGCGGCGCAGACACCTTCATGTCAGCCACAATGCAGCGGATGGGGGCAGCGAAAGGAGGGCAGGGGAGGACAGGCCATCCTCACCCCAAGAGAGCTCAAGGAAAGGCAGAGCAAAGCCCCACAGCACCCGGAGGTTGCATTTCCTTGAGTTGTTTGCTTTGAAAGGAGGCTCCAGCGCCCTTCACGCGCGGTTCTCCCCCGCCCTCCCAGCACTGCAGAGGGAAGCTGGGCTCCTGCACAGCAACCTCCCAGCACCCCTGGGTTGGGGATGGGGAAAGGGGTGGGCTGCCTCCACCCAGAGCTCAGCAGGAGCAAGCTTCAGGGCTGGGTGATGGATGAGAGCTGCTCTGTTGTCCCTCTGTCAGGGCAAGGGGGACAAGGATCCTTCACCTTCCCTGGGCCACACCAAACACAGGGCATGGTCATGCTGTGGTTGGCTGTCAGCAGCCCCATAGCACATTCCAGCTCAGCTCTGCACTCCCACACCAACCTAGGAAGCTCCAAAACGGCTGGGCTGGAGTTAAGAACCCAGCCCTGTTGGTTCTGGCCTGCAAAGCAGCTCTGTCCTGTCACAGAAGCTGTCCAAGCTTACCCCAGTGGCCACCACAGCCACTCAGCCACAGGTGGGAGAGCCACGGACAGGCAGCATGGCCACCTGTGGCCCTCACAGCCCCAGAACCACCTGGCACAAGTGGAACACTGGGATGTTCCTGCCTGCAAACTGCAAACAGGAGCAGCAGCCGTCCAGCACCTCATGCTGCATCAGTGCCAAAACTCCACTCCCCAAGGGCACCACAGGAGCCGGTCTCGGGGTCACTCCGTGTGAGGCTGGGCCCCGTGCCTGGAGGTCACAAACCCTGCTGCTTGGTTTTGAACCAAACCTCGCCATTATGAACCCAAACGTCACGGTCCATCACGGTCACTGTGCCAGGAGTACTTACACTTAGCCTGCTTTTCGAGCAGATTGGAAATGCTTCTGCCCGTGCAAATTTAATTTCGCTGCCTTTTATTCCCACAAATCTAATCTCCAAAGCCCTCTAACTGGATTTCAGCGGGTCTCTCAGGCTCCAGGATGGCTCGGTCTGGCCAACTGCACACCACGGGGCAGGGGGGAGCGTGCAGCACATATGGGATTTAATGAACTCATCGATGCCCGGCTGGAGCAGCTCCTCTGTGCAAAAGACCGGGTTCCTGTGTGAAACTTCCCATCCTCTCCTGAGGCTGCTCCCCTGCGTCTTCAGGACATTCCACACGGGGGGCTGGAATTCAGCATGGCCCGGAGCAGCGGGAGCGCTGGGGGCCGAGCAGAGCTCCGGGAGCCCCGCAGATGGGGCCGGGGCTGCTGTGAAGGCGGCGGACGGGGCGGGCGGGGCTCCCCGCCGCAGTTTCGGGATCGGCCCGTGTGTGGGAAGCAGCATTTACCGGACTGAAATCAACTTTTTTTTCCTCCTACGGCACCCAAAGCTGCCTGTACGCTGTGCCGGGGGAGCTGGAGCAGCCCCGGAGCGGGCAAGGCGGGACGCAGACGGGGCGATCTGCGAGGCCGCCCGGGACGGAGCTCGGCACCCCCGGAGCGAGCACAGCGCCGGGCAGCCCCCGCGCCGGACGGGCGAGCCGAATGCCTGTGCCCAGCCCGCGCCGCCACCTCCCCGCTCCCCGCCAAGGCCGCGATGCCCCGGGAGGGACCGCCCCGGCCGAGCCCCGGGGCGGCACCACCGGGGCCCGCAGCCCGGGCCTGCCGCCCCGCCAGCTCCGGTGCCCGGCGCCGCTCACCTTCGCGGGCCTTGAGCAGGACGGTGTTGGCGACGATGTTCTCCAGCTCCATGGGCCCGCGGGCGCCGCCACCTCCCGCCGGCTCCGCTCCCCGCGCTCGGCCCGCGCCCGCCGCCCCCCGCCGCCGCCGCCGCGCCCCGCCCCCCGCGCCCCGCCCGGCCAATGCCTGCCCTCGCTCCTCCCGCGCCGCGCGCCCATTGGCCCGCCCCTTCAGGAAGCCCCGCCCCCTCCGCAGCACCACCGCCCTCCAGTTGGCTCCGCGAGGTGAGGCGGGAGGGGCGGGCCCATAGTAGTGACGTCATCCGGCGGCCGCCGGCGAAGCGCTCCCGGGACGAAGGGGCAGGCGCTGATTGGAGGGCGAGATGTCACTCAGGACGCACCGCGAACGGATTGGGAGAGAGTCAAGTACGCCCACACGGGAAGCCCCTCCTCCCACGTCATCTGATTGGGTGTGGAGCTGCCACTCAGACGTAGAGCGACTGATAGGCTGGTCTATGGTGGATGGGGCCGAGTGGTTGAATATAAATAAACTCCGGTGCTCAGCACCAGCCGAGAGACTCTCCTGGACTTTGTGGGGTGTCGGTTTCGGCCCCAGGGCGGGGCTGTTTCCGCGGTGTCCTGTGCTCTCTCCTGTTCGAACCAGCACACCTGGTTTCCCTCTAGTGCTGGCCTGTACTCGAACACCCCTTAATGACCTCTCAGCCCCTCACTGACCTGCCCATCTCCCTGCCTCTCCTGAGCACAAAACCACTCCTTAATCTTCTTACACCAAGTGATGTTTGCCCTGCTTTGTGCTGCTCCTGGCTTTGGGGTGAGGACATCACCTCTGCCTTCCCACGGCTTCTGTACCTTGCTCCAGCCCACGGGAGATGCCTCCTTCCCAGCAGGTGTGAGGCTGGTGCTGGCCAGGGCAGGGAGGAGATGATGGGCAGATCCCTCCCCTGGTGTCTGTCAGTGGCAGCCTGGGCCCACGGCAGGAGAGATTTTGGGTTCATGTCCTCAGGCTGCAGTGAGGATGATAATAACACAAATTACTCCAAGCACTCACTGTCCGTGCAGTCAGTACTGCTGTGCCCTTCAGCATCCACTGGAAATCAGATGTCACATCTTCAGGGTATGAATCTGCAGCGATTAGGAGGAGGAGGAGGATGCTTTGCCCTGCCACACCTTGGGGGTAATCTCTCTGTCACTGCCTGGAGCGATGAGTTCATGGTGTGAGAGCTCCTCTTTTAGAGCTGCTTTCCTTCCAAAGCATGTTTATTTTCAACTTAAAATGAGATTACTCTATTTCCATCCATTTCCAGCATTAACCCTTGGGTTGCTATTTTCTGTTTCCTCCCACCTGGCATTCTGCAGCACCGTTCCCATCACTGACAAAGCTCACGGACAACGGGAGGCTGCTGGAGCAGCACCAGTGTCCAGAGGATCCCGGTGTCCCCAACAGACCCAGCAGCAGCTCAGGTGTGGAGCTGCCACTCTGCTTTTCAGATCTGTGGAGGGGAGCTGTGTGCTCATGCCCAGGAGGATGGACAGTGCCTGGGACCCTGTTGGCACCAGGGTATGTGGCCAGGGCACTGTGGGGCCCTGGGCTGCTGCCAGAGGGCTGGTGCCCCTGGGAGAACTGACCCGGCCGTGTCCCCACTAGTTGCCCTCATCTGGGTATTTTTAGAAGCAAAATGTTGTTTAGTTGTGAGAAGGAGGAGGGCGGCTGTGGGAGGGGAAGCTGGGTGGCAGTGATAGGGCAGCTCCTTCCGTGGGCAGTGCCCGAGCAGCTCCAGCCACCGGGGCCAGACCCCTCCGAGGGACCCATCCCAACCCGATCCCACTGGGAACTCTGCTGACTCCAAAGCTCACACCATGAGCCTCCCCACATGGGGCCAGCAGGCACAGTGATGGCCCAGGGATCCTCACTGCTGCAAGTGTCCCCATCCCATCCAGCCCCCCCATCCCATCCAGCCCCCCCAGAGCCCAGCTGAGCTGCACCCACCCTGACAGGGGCTGGGGGAGCTGGCAGGGGCCAGTGTTCCTTGAGCTCCAGCTCCCAGGCGCCAGCAGCTGTTTTTAGCCCAGAGAAAGTCCAATGTTTTGAGATTTTCTATTTTGAGCAGCAAAGCTGAAGAAGTGGAGCAGCCCCTGACCTCCGGGTGTCTGTGCAGAGCGAGGCAGGCAGCCAGGAAGGGTGGGTGTGGGGCGGTCTCTGCCCCCCAAGGGGGATGTGGTTGTCCCTGGGTCTTCCCCCCACAGCTGCCTCTGTGGCCTCTTGCACGTCAGGCTGTGCTGGAGCCTGTTCCCATGCGATCCCATCTCTGACACTCTCCCAAGGGAGAAGGGCCTTTCTGGCTCTGGGATGTCATTCCTGCTTTCCCTCCTGCAGCAAGATCCCAGAACAGTCCCCAAGCAGGATGTGGGGTGTTCCACGCCAGACCTGCAACCCTTGTACCCCACTGTAGGTACATGTGTGGCCTCACAGAGCCCCCATGACATAGCACAGCTGACATGTTCCCAGAGGGGACAGAGAGGCACAGGGCTTGGGCTGGGCTGCTGTGGTGGCACAGTGAGATCAACCCAGCGCTGGTGATGCTGCCATGGGGGGGGTTTTGTCTCCTCACAGCAGCCATGGGATCCATCCCCTACACAAGAGAGTGCTGGGGGACACAGACATTCATCTGAGAGTGGGGAGGGCTCACTCAGCAAGTTGTCACCACCACTGCTGCAAGGCACAGCTGTGGGGTGATGCGGGTGACAAAAGGAGCTGGCGGTTGGTGCCGCTTTCTGAGCAACCTGGAGGCAGATGCCAGCCCCAGGCATAGGATTTGGTCCCATTTTATTCAATCCTGCAGTTCCAGAAGCACCTCGAGCTGCACACTGGCACTGCCATCCAGGGTCTGTGGCGTGGCCGGGTGCTGTGATCGCTGAGCAGGGCTGGTGGCCACGTCCCCAGTGTCCCAAGGGGTCCCTAAGAGCGGTGCCGGTGCGGGACGGCGAGGAGCCGGCGGAAGGCAGCACGGAAATCCCGGTTGAAGAGGGTGTAGATGAGGGGGTTGATGCTGCTGTTGCAGTAGCCGATCCAGAAGAAAAAGTTGAAGAGGGGCTTGGAGACACGGCAGCCCTGCCCACAGAGAGCCCCCAGGCTGTAGGTGAAGAAGAAGGGGAACCAGCACAGCACGAAGGCGCCCATCACCACAGCCAGCACGACAGTGAAGCGCCGCTCCCGTGCCCGCACCAGCCGCCGGCGGCACAGCAGCATGCTCTGGTGCTGGCTCCGGTGGCGCCATCTCAGCATCCCCACGCCCAACACCTTTCCATCGCCGCTGGCAGCGCATGGAGAGCGGGCAGCGAGCAGGGCGGCCGTGCGCCGGGCAGTCAGGCGGTAGATGCGGCAGTACACGGCCACCATGACGAGGCAGGGCACGAAGAAGGAGGCGGCGCAGGAGGCCAGCACGTACCAGGTCTCCTGGCTCAGCTGGCACTCCCGCCCGCCCGGCCGCGGCCGCAGGAGCGGTGGCAGTGCCACCAGGGCCGCCGCCGCCCACACCGCCCCGATCATGGCCCTCACCCGCCGCGGGCTGCGGCGCAGGTTGAGCCGCGCCGCCCGTGTCACGGCCCAGTAGCGGTCAAGGCTGATGGCGCAGAGGTGCCCGATGGACGCCGTGCACAGCAGCACGTCCAGCGCCAGGTACAGGCTGCACCACAGCCCGCCAAAGTACCAGTAGCCCATCACCTCGTTGGCCAGCGAGAAGGGCAGCACGAGGATGGCCACCAGGATGTCTGCCGAGGCCAGGGACACGAGGAAGAGGTTCTGTGGGGCTTGCAGGGCCCGGCTGGTGGAGATGGCCACCACCACCAGAGCGTTTCCCAGCAGCGTGGCCAGCAGGACGGACAGGGCTGCCAGCAAGATGAGCCCCGTGGCTGCGGGTGAGTGTGGGGCACTGCTGGCGCTGCTGCCGTTACCGGAGGTGTTGGGAAGGGCGCTGGCTGGCTCCATGCTGGCCCGGCCCCTCACGCAGATGAAGCCCCATGGGGCTTTCCCCCACCCTGCTCACCGGTCCCGAAGCGGCTGCAGGCTCAGTCCCAGCATCGCTGAGTCCCCGGGGGCTGTCCTGGCTGCCGCCACTCCTGCACTGACCCGGTCTGGTGGCGAGGTCGTCCTGGCCCGGTGGTTGCCCGGCTGGGCATGCAGGACAGCGGCGGGGCCGGGAGCACCGAGAGGCTCCCACGGCAGCGCTGCTGGCTCTGCTGGTCCCAGTCCGGAGGAGGGCGGGCGGGAAGGAGGGAGGGAGGGAAGGGTGGGCCGATATCACTGGCAGGAACCCAAACATCTGTGGGCAGTGGGAGAAGCTGTTATTGCCACTTAAAGGGCTCCCTTCAGGGTCACCACGGCAGGAGGGCTCCAGCCACGGGTGCCAGGGTGCCTGGTGGTGCAGGGGCACTGCCCAACCATGCCGAGTCATCATCCTGCTGATCCCAGCTCCTACTGCTGGTCACTGCAGCAGCCCAGGACCTTGCTTGGCTGTGCTGTGCCTCGATCACAGATATGCTGCTGTGGCACACAGTGGGGCACCATGGACCCTGCCAGCTCAGCCCTTTGGGGACAAAGCAGGGGAAGAAGATGCTGCCTGTGACAGCTCAGTACAGGTGGCTACAGAGCTCAGGGTTTAGCTGTGGCATCATCACCATGATGATGTGCTTGGTGTGTCCCCAGCACCAGCTGGGCTGAGCAGTGATGGTGTGAGGGGTAGCTGTGACAGTAGGGTTTGCAGAGGGAGGACCCAAAGAGAACACGCAGGGGTGTCAGCACTCCCCCTTTATTAGACACAGCTGAGCAGGGGCGGTGGGCACCAGTGGCCACAGGAGCAGCAGCCCGGGTGAGCAATGCCAGCTAGAGCCGTGTGGCACCGTGCGGGAGCGGGCGAGGGGAGCCCACCCGCGTGCTGGGGCTGGGCATCTCCTCGGGGTAGGAGAGGGCAGGGTTGTCCAGCCCCAGCCTGGCCTTGTCGCGGGGAGCGCCCTCGGGCTCCTCCCAGCCCTCAGGGCTGCGGCAGCGGTCGGTGCAGCACAGCGTGGCCTGGGTGATGACACGGTCCAGCGGCTGCAGCGAGTGCATCCAGGCTGGGAGGAAGTCCCAGGTCTGCAGCCACTTGGGCAGGCGCCCGGGGCTGTGTGCCTGCAGAGCGTTCACCAGCCCCACGAAGAAGAGGAGGCCGAGGAAGGGCGCGCCCACCCCCACCAGTGCCTGCCAGCCCGCCATGGAGATGCCGAAGATGAGGGAGGGCAGCAGGAGGAAGCAGATGATGAGGTAGAGCACGGCAAACCAGCGGTACTTGGCCGTGCGCTCGCCCAGCGCCTTGGCCATGCGGATGGGCAGGCGGGTGAAGGGCAGCGGGTACCACAGCAGGATGCCCGAGATGTTGAAGAAGAAGTGGCACAGAGCAATCTGCAAGGATGGCATCCCCATCAGGCCGGGCTTCCCCCAGCCCCTTCCCTGCCCCTACCCCATCCAGCCCAGCCATGGCCCCGGGCTGACTGTACCTGGAAGGAGCTGGCCAGCTTGTCCCCTGGGCTGGCCAGGGCAGCCAGGATGGCAGTGGTGGTGGTGCCAATGTTTGAGCCCAGGGTCAGTGGGTAGGCACGCTCAATGCTGATCACCCCCAGGCCTGTGGGAGAGGCACCCTGTCACTCCTGGCAGTGCCATCCCCATGCTCTCCCAAGGAGGCACAGCTCCTTTTGTCCCTCTGAGTGCTTTAGCACCCACAGGCCACGGGATGGCACATGGCAGGGGATGAGGAATGGCTGGGACTCACCAATCAGGGGTGTGATGGCCGAGGTGAAGACAGAGCTGCTCTGCACCACAAAGGTCATCCCAGCACCCACCACCATGGCGAAGTAGCCGGTGAGCCAGCTGAGCGGGTGTGGGAGGTCTGCCAGGGCATGGCCAGGGCATGGGCACAAACAGGGACATGGCCATGGCCACATCAGGGCTGGGGGCCAGGGGCAGCCAGGGACAGGTCTGAGGATGGCAGGTGGAGATGGGCATGGGTGGCCATGTGGCATGTGGTCCCCATCCTACTCACCAGTGTTGATGACCTTCTGGATGGCTTTGGCCACCTGCCCCTTGAGCAGGGAGTTGAGGAGTTTGACCAGGAGGATGAGGCAGGTGCAGAGCACGACAAGGGACCCGGCCAGCAGCACCAGCCCCACAGCCAGGTCAGGCAGTGGTGTGTCGGTGAAGAGGTGCTCACCTGCCCCACAGCACGGCTGGACAAGGGGCTGGGGCTGGCCCGGCCCCGCTCACAACCTGCCCCCACAGACAGCCCCACACCTGGACCCCAGCACATCTCCCAGCCCTGCCCCACATCATGGCTCCAGCACTTCTCCATCACATGTGCAACCCCCAGCCCCCCTTGCACCTCCCCAGCTGCATGCCCTGTGCCCCAGCCCTGCCCAAGCCCTCCACACCCACTCACACTTCTTCATGGTGACGTTGTGAAGGACCTCAATGCCCTTAGTGCTGCAGTGGCCAGGGGATGTGCAGTTTGGGGGGGGCCCAAGCCCCACAGAGGCCATCTGCAGGGAGAAGGTGGGCTACAGCTGGCTCCACAGTGTGCTTTGCCAGCCCTTGCCCACCACCCAACCTCTGTGGAAGTGTTTGGTGGCCCCAGCAGGGCCACGGGCCCCTCACCTGTGGGGTTGCAGGGCCACACCAGACGCGGATGAGGCTCCGGTTGCGCAGGCTCTCGTCTCCTGTCGCGATGCCTGTGATCACAGACTTGTCCAGCTGCAACAACACGCATGTTGGAGAGGCCACCTGGGGGCTAACAGCACCCACAGGCTGGGGACATCTTCACTGGCATGGGGACACCACTGCCAGCCTGGGGACACCGGGATACAACCGCCATCAAAGGGACACCAGTGCTGGGGGCATCACCACCAGCCTGGGGCATACGTAACAGCTGAGGAGACCTGGATGATGAGTTTGGTGAAGGGCTCTGTGATGATCTTCAGCAGGTCGGGGGCATCTTTCCCGCTGCGGATGTTGAAGGTGGCCACAACCAGGCGGGTGACGTGGTGCAGGTACCCACTCACCACCTCCAGCGGCAGCAGCACCAGCACTGACAGCCAGTTGAAGCAGTCGTGCACCGTGGCACCAGCGAAGGCCCTGTGCAGCATGAAGGGGCCCATTGGTGTGAGGTGGTCCTGAGGAGCTGCCCCCAGCCCCAGCAGTGTCCCCTGAGCCATGCAGCTCTCACCGTTTGAACTCGCTGCGGTCGCCAGCCTGCATGAGGGCCACGATGGTGTTGGTGACCGAGGTGCCGATGTTGGAGCCCATGATGATGGGGATGGCAGAGCGCACCTCCAGCACTGGGGACAGACAGATAGACCTGCTAGCCTTGCATGGTCCAGCTCATGATGACCCCATCCAGCCATCCTCTCCCTCAGCCTCAGGTCCCCAGCAGCCTCGTGGGCACACTCACACCCTGAGGAGACCATGCTGACGATGATGGAGGTGGAGGTGGAGGAGCTCTGCACCAGCACGGTCACCAGGATGCCCACCACCAGCCCAGCCACTGGATTGGAGAGGATGGCGTTGTCCTTGAAGATGTCCCCCGCCACCTTACCTGTAAGGGAATGTGAGTGCAGGCTGCTGGCACTGCCAGTGCCACCAGGTTCCCGGGCATCCCTGCCACCCTACTACCTCCAGCCAGCTGGAAGGCAGAGCTGAGCACGTCCAGAGAGCACACGAAGAGGTACAGGAACCCAAACATCAGGGGCACCTTTAGAAGGGAGACACAGAAGGACTGGACCCTGGCCCAGCACCCGAGCTCTGTGCAAGACAAGAGAGAGTGTTAAACTCCTGCTGTGGCATGGCCCTGGCTCCCCAGGCTCTGACAGCCTTTTTCCACTTTCATGGCTCCTGACAGCCCAGGGCCCATGTCCCGAGCTATGCCACCTATCCCAGGGTCCCATCCATCTCCTCCCACCCTGCAGTGCCTTGTGCCAGCTGCCCATTGTCCCTCAGCTCTTCCCACATCACCCCAGGACACTGAGGGTCTCTTCACCAGCACTTCCCTCCCAACCTGGCACCCCACAGTCCTGGCACCACAAGTGCCCCAGGTGCCTTTGTCAGATCTCTGGGGTGTTCCCCAGCCCAGGTGCTGTGAGACCCCACACCCCTGGGGTCTCACCTGGCCTCTGCAGCTCATCCAAGCCCAGCCGGTGCCCCTGCCAGGGGAGCGCATCCAGCTCGAAGCGCTCGCGGCCCTCACGCAGGCGCCCGGGGGAGCCGGGGCAGGGGAAGCCGTGCTCAGGGCAGGGCACGGCGCTGACCGTGAAGGGGCAGCCATGGGCACCTGGCAGCCGGTGCAGAGCTGGGGAGAGACAGCAGCTGTGTTACAGCCCTGTCCTGGCAGGGACCTCCCTGCAGAGCACAGCCCAGCACTGCCTGGGACAGCATCTGGCCAGAAGCAGAGCTGAGGAGGAAGAGGAGGACGAGGAGGAGGAGGAGGAGGGCTGGGGGCACCTACCTTGGGGGCTGGGGCAGTAGGCAAACTGTGGCCCATGCACAACCCTTCCTCCCCGCACCGGGCAGCGCCCGGGCAGGACTGGGCTCTCGGTCCGGTAGGGCAGCATGGCTCCTGCTGAGGCTGAGCAGAGGTGGCCGCGTGTCACCACAGCTGTGCTGCACCAGCTGCCACGTCCCCCCAGATCCCTGCAGTGCTGGCACCACTGAGGAGCACCATCCCATCATCTGTTGGTCCCCTGGGCCACCAGCTGCTGCTGTGCCACCCCAAGGGCAGGCAGGGCAGGCAGGAAGGGGACTCCTCCTGCCCAGGGCCCAGCTCACCTGGGGCTGGCCGGGCACTCAGGGCAGTGCCACTTCCACATGCCACATCCACGCCTCCCTCCAGCAAAGTGGCCCGTGGGGCACCACGGCCCTTTATACACCGGCCAAGAGCAAAGTCTAAGGAGCCCCGTGTCGCCCCTCGGCTCCGCTGGCTGCTCACCTCCTCCCCAGAAATTCCTGCAGTTAATGGGTAACCCCCACCCATCCCGGTCAGCCGCAGCCCTGGGGCGGGATGGGGCACGTGCCCCCCAGGGTACCGGGGCACTCCCGGGTTGGGGTGAGCTCAGCTGCTGCCGTGATGAGCAGAGCCGGGCACTGCTGGGACCCAGAGCCTGGGAGGTGATGCTGGAGGAGCCTCGGCTCTCCACCATTTGGTGCCAGGTGGTTCATCCACTGCACGAGAGGAAGAGGAGGAGGAGGAGGAGGGCTTGGTGCTGGTGCTGCTGGGGTATCACAAACCAGAGGTGAGGCCATGCTCACCTCAGTGCCATCACAGCATCAGCCATGAGGGATCAGCTCTGCCCAGGGCACAATGGCCTCACTCCCAGGGTGTTGGAGATGGCTGGTGCCAACACCAGTGTGTGTCCTGCCACTGGTGGTGATGGTGGCACACAGCCCGCGCCAGGGCTCAGTGTGGGGCAGCCAGCAGTACTGAGGGCTGTGTGGGGCAAAGCCTGCATCTCCCTGGCACCACATCTTCCCTGGCACCACATCTTCCCTGGCACCACATCTCCCAGCATGTGCAGTGGGTGAGCAGGAGAGGAGCGAGGCCAGCGCTGCCGTCACCACCTCCTCCTCAGCCCTGTTTATCATTACCTGCTGCTTACACACCTCCAGCCAAGTTTCCATCCACCCACAGGACACACAGCAAGCTTATGTCCACAGGGCACAGACAGTGGCCAAAGGCTCCTCCAGCCCTGTGCCTGTGGGAGTGGGCACAAAGGGGTGCTCAGTTGCCCCATTTCCCCAGGATGAAGCACTGCCAGAACTCATTACCATGATGAGCCAGGTGCAAATGAAAGGAAAGATCCCTTGGGTACTCCAGGGCACTCAGGGACAGCCTGGGGACACCTGTGCCACTGCTGGAGCATCACTGAGCCACCTGCACTGGGTCACAGGCTGATGGAGCCGAATGCCCGGGAGGTGGCACAGCAGGGGACGTGTCCTGCCTCCGCAGGGCCTGGGGACCCTTCTGCCCAGGGGGTGCAGCCAGCGTGCAGGGTGCTGGTGTCCCTGGTGTCCGCACTTGCCCCGTGCCCAGGGGCTCTTGGCCAGCCGCCCCCACAATCATTAACCCAGTGAGGCCCTGGCAGCTCTGGCTGTCACTCATTGACAGGGTTGAGGCTGAAGTCCTTGGCCATGCCGGCCCTGCAGCTTCCCCTGCTCCACCAGCAGTGCTGGGTAAACAACTCCTGGCACTGCCCCTCGCTGCCAGTCAGGGTGGCACTGGAGCCCAGGGCTGGCCCCAGCTCTGCCATGGCCCTGGGAAGGCTCTGTGGGGAGAGGGTTGAGGGGACATTGCTGCAGGGAAAAGCACAATCCAGCCTTGATGGCAGAGGAAGGACAGAAAGGTACATCCAGACAATGCTCTTTATTTCCCCTGGTTCCACAGCACAGACAGAACTGAGCAGCATCACAGAGACACAGGGGGGCTCTGACTAAGGCCACAGGGCTACAGCTGGCTGTGGCAGCATAGGGCTGGGTGGCCATGCCCCCATCTCTGGGCAAGCCTGGGGGCCCTGGGTCACCCCTCTGCCTCTGGCCAGGCAGTGGTGGTGCAGTGGTTACCCAAGGCACAGCCAGGAGGGGCTCTGGCAAGGATGGACTGTGGAGGGATCTCCTGGCTGCTGTTGGGGGAACGTCTCCATTGCAGATTCTGTCTGGGACCTCTGGGGACACTGGGCTGCTGGGCAGGGGGACCAGCAGTGCACAGCCAGGACTGGCAGATGGAGGCTCAAGGCTCCTGGCAGGAATGACAGGCTGGGCACACGCTGGCTGAGGTGCTCGCACCCAGGGGTGCTGCATTCTCCTGGCACCAAGCAGAGCTGTCCTGCAGGCTGAGCACCCACACCCCAGTGGGGATGGGGCAGGGGGAGATGGGGATTTGCTCCTGCCTGTTCTTCAGCAGCCACCCACGCAGGATCTCCAGCAGGGAGGAGGAGGAGGAGGAGGAGGAAGGCTTTCTTGGCACCATCTGCTGGCTCTGCCTCTGGCTGCCCGGGGCAGGAACCATGTGCCCTGCTCCAAGCAGTGCTACCGTGGCAGGATCAGGCCACGCTCACGCAATGCAGACGTAACAGCCTGCCCGGGGCACAGCCTGGCAGGGCCACGCTCACCCTCCCCAGGAAGGGTGGACTTGCAAATCAACAACGGGGCAGCCCTGTTCCCACGGGGCCAGGACTGGATCTGGCTCTGAGCTCGGGGCACATGTTCTGCTGACCCTGCCTGCTCACACAGCACTGCAGTTCAGGACTGGAGCCTGCCTTTCCTCCCCACCCAGCCTGTCTATCCTGCACACCCTGCAGTTGGAAAGGAGCTTTCAGTGGGGTTGTGTCAGCCCGACACAGGCAGGATGTGCTGGGCAGGGCAGAGGCACTGGGCAGGGCAGTGCCAGGGGTGTTGCAAAGTGCTTTGCAACGAGGGTTCAGACTATGTACAAGAGTCCCTTGATGTGCACCGGGATGTGGCCCCACAGACGGGCATGGCAGCTGCTCAGCCACGCACAGGACATGACGTGACAGCGTGGGGCAGGACGTGGATGGATCTGCAGTCTGGGCAGTGTCAGTGGTGCAGGGCAGGGGCTGTCGGGCCCCTCTTGAACCCTGGCAGGGCCTGGGGGTGCCACACGCTGGGTGTGGACGTGCAGCAGCACTCATCAGAGCTTGTGGTCCAACGAAGGCTGAGCCAGAGCAGGCTCTTCCTGAGGGCAGCTGCTTCCCTCAGAGCCAGCCTGAGGGGCACTGGGCTGCTGTGACCCCTCACAGGCACTGCTGTCCTGCACGGGGAGCTGGAGGAAGTCGGGCAGGACCAGGTCCTCCTTAGAGAGCAGCCCACGCTGGTCGTTGGCCCGGCAGCTCTGGGCACGGTTCAGCAGCTCCACCAGCCCTGGGGAAATGCAGATCATGCACCTGAGCCAGGCACTGGGGCTTTGTCCCAGCACCTCAGCTGCCCTCTCCACCTGATATGACCCTGAACGCCTCTCAGGCACAGCACTGGCACCTTCTCCCT
Organism: Agelaius tricolor; assembly: GCF_023055355.1. Lineage (NCBI taxonomy): Eukaryota > Metazoa > Chordata > Aves > Passeriformes > Icteridae > Agelaius > Agelaius tricolor. The sequence continues at coordinate 15,701,187 of NW_027269278.1, forward strand.
GCTCCACACCAGACCCCAAGTCCCCACAGTCCATTCCCAGCTTCATGGGACCCTGCAGCCATCCTCAGCACACCAGGGGCTCTGCATCCCTCAGCCTGTGCTTTGCCCCAGCCCCTCAGCATTCAGACATGCCAGGTCTCACCTTCCAGGTCGTACGTGCGGCGGTTGAGGTTCATGGCAGCTGAAGACTGTGGCCTGGAGAAGGAGGAGGGCATCTCCCATCGTGTGTCAGGCTCTGCTCCTGTTGGGCTCCCCTCCTGCAATGAGCAGCCCAGGCCTCAGCCACAGGGCAGGAGGCAGCACTGCCCTGTGTCCCCATCACCCTTCCACAGCCTGGCTTCTGCCTTGGCACCAGTGCCCAGCCCCGTGGCAAATGCTGAGGCCACAGCAGGGCCCGGCTTGCCTGTGGACCATGACAGCAGCTGTGAGGGCATCTCTGACCAGGGCTGGTGGGATTTGATGCTCACCTCACTCCGGAGCAGAGAGGGGGCAGCTGCAGCCTCAGCACTCCCCATCACTCGCACATCTGCAAGGGAAGTGATGCTCAGTGCCCCATTCCATCATCCTGGTGCTGGGCAGGCAGGGACAGGATGGACCTTGTCCCAGGGAGTGGGAGCCATGGCCAGCAGAAAACAGCCTGACCCTCTGAGAGCCCTTCAGGGTGATGTGGCTTAAGGGGACATGGTTTGGAGGACACTTTACCTGCTGGTGTTTCCAAGACAAGTTTCTGAGCAGACACTGTGCTGACCAGCTTCTCCAAGTCCAGCGTGGCTGGCTCACCTTGCTGCAACAGGAACAGCAGCCGGTGTCACACTCACTGTGGCACGGGGAAGGCAGCCAGGCTGAGGACCCGTCTGGCCAAACCCCAGGAAACACCCCCTGGTCCCTCCCAGCACGCAGCAGGAGTCACAGCCCATCCCAAAGCAGTGATTGTCGGAGCTCACAGGCACACAGCGCTGCTCCCCACTACCTGCTGAGAGCCAGCAGCCCCTGGCCTGAGCCCCAAACGCAGGGTTCCCCCAAAGCAGGGGCTGGCCGTGCCCCCAGGCTCCCTCACCCTGCGCAGCAGCGCCTGCTCCACGCTCACGCCGTACTTGCCCAGCACGGGCTGCAGCGCCTCCCGGATGCGCTTGGTTGACTTGGCTGTGATGCGGATGGTCTTGTTGAGGGAGGAGATTTCCAGGCTGCAGAGGGGAACAAGAGGTGGCTGCAGGCAGGAGCAGAGCCAGGGCACTCGGGACCGGGTTTGAGGCACTATGCATGGCCAACAGCATCAGCCCCAAAGCTCCCTGTCACAGACATCTTTTATGAAAAATCCTTTCTTTAGGATTTTTCCTCCTGAGAAGCCTCAGGAACAAAATGTAAACAATGGTTATCTGCTGCTGTGGAATGCAACAAATAGATCTTTGATTAGCCCATGTTAGTTGTTTTTAATTAATAGCTAATCACAGTCAGCTGGCTTGGACAAAGAGTCCAAGCCACAAGCCTTGGTAATCATTCTTTCTTTTTCTATTCTTAGCCAGCCTTCTGATGAAATCTTTTCTTCTATTCTTTTAGTATAGTTTTAATATAATATATATCATAAAATAATAAATCAAGCCTTCTGAAACATGGAGTCAGATTCTCGTCTCTTCCCTCATCCTAAGACCCCTGTGAACACAGTCACATCTTCCACTCACTCAAAGCTTATCCTGTTCTCCAGCTTCACCTCCTGGTCTGCCAGCACAGAGCATTCCTGGTCCAGCACCAATGCTTTCTGCAAGAGACAAACCATCAGGAGAGAGCCAGCACAGTGGTGCCGGCACAGGGATGGTTTGGCTGGCACAAACCCTGCTCCCCCCTGCCGGCCCTACCTGCTCATTGCCCACCAGGAAGACCTTGATGTCGGGGAGGCTGAAGCCGCGTTTCTCACACAGCCCGGCCAGCATGTCCCGGATGGAGTGGCCGGGCCGGACAGAGGCCAGCGAGGCTGTGCCATCAGGCAGGTACACGCAGCAGTACTTCATGGGCTTGCCTGGCAGCTCTGCCTCGCTGCCCCCCAGGCTCTTCTGCTGGCCCTGAGGGAGGGATGAGGTGGGATGAGCCCAGCCGTGGCAGCATGGTGCCGTGGCAGTGGCGTGGTGCCGTGGCAGTGGTGTGGTGCCCACTCACCTCTGTGCAGGGGCTGGTGGCTGTGCTGGCCGAGGACAAGAAGCCCAGGTCCAGGCTGGCTGAGGAGTTGAGTGAGCCCTGGGATTCCCTCCACAGCATGGCGCTCCTGCTGCCTTCTCCCCCCTCTAGGACAGACAGAGGGACAGTGGTGGGGACGTGAACACCCCTGAGGCCCCTCTGTCCTGCTGAGCAGAGCACTCACCTGCCCAGGAGGGCTCCCGCCGCTCTCCCTTCCTGAAGGAGCGCTGCAGGCTGCGGCTGGCACTGCTGCCCGCCGTCTCCACGCCCAGGGGCAGCGACTTGCCCAGCTTCAGCTTCGTCTTCTGGGGTGAATTGAGCAGCATCTCAGCATGGCAACACCTGAGGGTCCCCCTTCCCTTTCCCTGATGCCCTGACTGCTTGTCTGGGCTCAGCCTGGGGTTGAGCAGCAGGGAGGGGACCCAGCACCACGAGGACGTGTCCCCATTGCCCTTTCCCCCTGACTCACCTTGCTGAGGTCAGGAGGGGGGCTGCTGCTGCGGGAGTGGGGCCGCAGGTCAGGCAGGGGCTGGCCCTGGCTCTCTGCCCGCAGGCAGGCCTGGTACAGGGGGGATTTCACAAAACGTGTGTAGCTGTCAAACTTCATCAGGTTGAAGATCTGGAAAGGGAGGATGTGTGTGCTTCAGACCCCTGCACACCTCCAGGCTCCAGGCACTGCCCCATGGCACAGCCCCACGGTGACAGCAGTGATGCTGGGTGACACACGGGGTGGTCCCACAGCCCCATCCTGTGGGTGCTGCCATACCTGGAGCTGCTGGATGCGAAACATGTCTGGGGAGGGGGTGGCCAGCATGTCCTCCCCAATCCAGGCCTGCTTGTCAATGTTCACAGGGCTGACCGAGTGGCTGGAGAGGAACTCATCGTAGATCCGCCGTGCCTCCTGGGCCAGCTGAGGGGACAGGAGGCCAGGCTGGGACCAGCAACCCCCTCCTCTACACCACACCAGGGGAGCCCCCTACTCACCCCACAGAGACACCTGAGCCCTGAAGAACCAACCTGCCCCGGGGTCAGCTCAGTATCTGGACTTCAGGACCAAGCTCTGGGCACAACACAGCAGTGTCTCCACAGAGGTACAACCCGAGGGAGGAACCATCCCCTGCAGCCACCTGGCTCTGTCCCCATGATCCCCTGTCTAGCTCTGCCCTTGGTCTTGTTTGTCTCCCCAGAAACACTCTCCACCCTCTGGCAGGGGAAGCACATCCTGCTCTGTGGGGCAGGCAGTCCCAGCTGTGGTTTTTCAGATGCACATCACATCCATCTCCTTATTCCTTCTGCAAGAGCCCCCAGCCTGCTCAGCCCCCCAGAAAAGGGGTCTGCCAGGACCCCTGGACGTGCAGCTGGACAGCTCTGCCCACATCCCTCCCAGCAGCTGTGAGCAAAGCTGCCCAGAGCTGGTACCTGCTGTGTGTCACTGGCTGGGATCTGCTGGAAGCGCTCACATGCCTGCCAAAAGTAGACATTTTCAGCACTGAACTCCTTCTTGAGGAACTCCTGCAGGGCAGAGAGATCTGCTGGTCTGGTGGCACTGTGCCTGTGGGACAGTTGGTGTCCCAGAGTGGACGGGGGCAGGGGCTGAGCTCTGGGCTGTGACACTCACAGTGAAGTAGGTGACAGCCACACGGTCCTGCAGCAGCGTCTCGAAGGATTCAGCCCAGCTGACCACAGAGCCCTGGCTGGATCCACACGTGGCTGGTGGGCCTGGCAGGCTGTTCACACTGTGGTTGCTGCCACGGGCCCGGGAGGCATTTAACTCTGAGAGAGAAAAAGTGTCACTTCTGGCTGTCTCCCTGTCCCCCAGTGTCACCCCCCAGCAGCAGCAGCCCTCCACGTGCTCCATCGGGATCAGACCTGATGAGTGCTGGGTAGGGAACATGAGGAGCATCACGGTGGCATCCTTGGAGGATTGAGCACCAGGATGACACAGCTGGCACTTCCTGGCATGACAGCTGTCCCTGCCAGTGCTGGCAGTTGTGCCCACCCTGGGTGTCACTGTGACTCCACCCGTGACTCATCTCCTGGGGTAAGACACCCATGGCAAGGCACCCAGCCAGCAGGGAAAGCGGAGTGGAAGGGGACACAGAGGGCACACAGAGTGGAGGGAAGCTTGGAAGATGCCAGAGGTGCCTGAACCCACTTTCTCTATTCCTCTGGCCAAGATGAGGGACAAACCCAGCATGTGGAGGGCACAGAAAATGTCATTTCCAGCTCCCAACTCTGAGGAAACCCCACTTTGGGGAAACCCAGGGTGACCATGTGTTCACAAAGATGGAAGTTCCCAGGGGCAGGCCCAGCTTTGGAACTGGTTTGACTGGTGTGCAGGTGAAGCAGGGGGTCATTTGCAAGAGAAGGTAAGGGTATGGAAACAGTGCTGTCCTGGCAAAGCTGGCAGGAACAGAGGAGGTGTGTCAGGCTGCTCCTTTGCCAGGCCCCCTGTACTTATCCTCCTGCTGGGCTAAACCACAAGTATCTGGAGCACACACAGCTAAATAAACCATCTGAAACATCCAGTGCACAGTCAGACTGACAGACAGACTCCTTCAGACAACCTGGGGCTGGCACCCAGGTTCTCCTTTTCCCAGGAAGCCACTCAGCCCCCAGCACCCCAAAGTGCCAGCTGAGCAGCCAAAAGGGGGGACAGGCACCAGGGGCCATGTGGGAGGGATAGGGGGACATGGCCAGTGCTGGGCAGAGGGCTCAGCCCTGCACCCACCCGTGGCACAGCCTGTGCTGACACAGGACCTTGCTGCCTGCCCGCTCCCTGCCCCTGGCACAGGCTGCCTGTGGGCTTCCCCCTCCCCTGAAGATGATGCTGGGCTCCTGTCCCAGGGCAAAGAGCAGCCTTACCTCCATCTGACACGGCCGGGCCCTGTGGGAGTGGAAACAAGAGAGGTCAGAGGGGCTACGTGGCATCTGCTGGCCTGGTGGAGTGGCAGCAGCACCAGGGCAAGCCCAGCTGAGCCCAGAGCAAGAGGCACTGCCAGCAAACACTGCTCTGGAGTTACCTGCCCTGTGGCAGAGGCAGACACAGGACTTCCAACCCAGGGCAGCAAGGAGAGAGTTACAAAGGGAGTACAGCCTTTCTCCTACCCCTCCATGGCCCGGGGCCAGGCCAGCAACTGGGGAAGGGCAGCTGCTATCAGATGTAACCCTGCCACCCCAAACAAGAAGGGAGGAGAGAAACAGCCTCCACGGCACAGGAAGGGGAGGGGAGGAGGGGAGGGAAGGAAGGAAGGACAACCACAGCCCCAAGCAGGCAAATTGCCTGTTCCCTCCTTCCCTGGAGCCTGGAGCTACCAGAGGGCAGATGCCCAAAAGCAGGGACCAGGTGCTGCCAGCTCAGGGCACTGCAGACTGGGACACCCCAGACAGCAGCCCTGGGGATGGAGTAGCCAAGCAGGGAGATGGGCAGAGCCCCCACAGCCAAAGCCCAGCCACGCACTCGCTGCAGGGTGCTGTGTCTCATCCCCTGCTTGGGGCCACTGAAGGGGTGCCCACATTCCAGTGATGCCCCTGGCCCAGCTGGCCCGTGCCCCCCACACAGCTCCCCACTGTCTCCATCCCAGGCCCACCATGCCAGCCCTGCTCCCCACCCCACATTCCTCTGCCATGTCTCTTACCCCGGTCCCACGTCCCTCTCTCCTGCCAGCTCCTTGCTCCTCCCCATCCATCCCTGCTGCCCGCACCCACACAGCCCTGCCCAGCCCCCCGGACACCAGCGCTGCTGACTGCCATGACCCCATCCGTCACCCCTTGTCCATCACCCAGTGCCACACATCCCCTTACACCGCTGCCAAGCCTCACAAACCCCTGCTGCTCACCGCCCCGGCCCCACACGCGTTACCCACCCCAGACACCGCTGCCTGCCCTAAACCCCTCCACAGCTCCGCCTGCTTGGGATGCCCATCCTGCCCTTCCTGCCCAGAACCCCCCCACCTCCCACCTGCCTCCACACATCGCTCTGTGTGCCCGTTATCCGCTCCTCACCGCCTGCCTGCCCGCCCATCTCCCCGGTACCGAGCTCCCGCCGCGCCGCCGGCCGGGGCAGCCCCGGGGTGGGGACGGGCGCTCCGGGGGATGGGCACCGGCGCCCCGGGCACTCACCATGCGCCCGTTGTGGACCACCAGCAGTTTGCCCTTGCCCTGCATGCCTGGGTCGGCCCGGCCCGGCGCGCTACGGGCGCGGCCCGCGGCCCCGCAGCATCCCCGGCCGGCGGCGCGGCTCTCCGGGCCCGGCCCGGCCCGGCGCTCCCGGCACCGCCACACTACCGCTTTCGGCTCCCACAGGAAGTGTCACCATGGGAACCGAGACCGCAGCGGGGGGAGCGGGGCCGCCCGCCCCGCGCCACCGGCACCGCCCCGGCGGACACCGGCTGCAGCCCCGGGCCAGGAGCCGCCGCGGCGCCGCTGCACCTCCGTCCCTGTCCCGGTCTCCATCTGCGTCCACATCCGTTATCCCATTCCCATCTGCATCCCTGTTTCCCATGCCCATCCCATTAATTCCCCATCTGCATCCACATCCGTGATCCCGTCTCCATCTGCATCCTTGTTTCCATCCCCATCCCCGTCCCTGTCTCCATCCACATCTACATCCGTGACCGCATCCCCATCTGCATCCCTGTTCCCAAACCCGTCCCAGTCTCCATTCCCAGCACGGCTGGGGTCACCAGCCCTTTGTCCCCGCCCTGCAGCCTGGGCAGCCTGAGGGGGCTCCTCCCGGCCATCACATCATCCCAGGGAAGGGGCTGCAGGGGCAGGAGGACATCAGCAGGCCCAGCCTGGTGCCACCAGCCTGGTGCCACTTGCCCTGGTCACAGAGGGTGTGGGGCTGGCCCCAGGGACAGCGTTTGGGGAGGGCTGCCTGTGCTGCGTGTGCCAGCAGAACCTGGCAGGGAGGAGCAGTGGACGTGCAGCTTGGAGTCACCAAACTGATGCCTAAGCAGTTTTGCCCATCTCCTAAGGTCGGGGTTCCATGTTGATCAGCAACCACAAACCAGTGGAGGATATTTTGGGTTATTTGTTAGGAAATCTCAGTAACTAACAGCGCAGGATAAACCGCAGAGCACCATGGCAACCCGCTCAGGGAAATGCTAATAATGGGGATGTAAGGTGGGTGATTAACCCAGCAAAAGCAGAACCCTAACATTAAGTTGGGTGCAGATCTATGCAGAAAAAAATGAAGCCTTCCCACCATGAGCAGGCAGAAAAGCAGAGCACCACAAGCAGCCACAGGGCTGGCAGGGTCTCTGGGTGGGGGGAACAGAGGGTGGCACCTCTGGCTGCCTCTCTGCCCCCTGCCACTGCAGGGAGCAGCAGTGGGATGAGGGGTGATCATGCTGCTCCCCTCTGCTTTGTTGGAGTGTGGCTGTGTTGTTTGGCTTGGCTTTGCCACCAGAGTTATAAATAAAAATGTCTCTCCAAGAGTGCGTGACTCACGGTCCTCACCACAAGGATAACCTCTCTGCTGGGAAACCTGATCTGAGGACGGAACTGCAGCATGCAGGAATCATCAAAGACATTGCTTAATTAATGCACTTAATCCAAACGGAGAACAGATGAGCCCCTCACCCCACCTGGGTTGGGGGTGGGCTGCTGGAGAATGTGTCTGAGCCCCTCTGGGCCCTGTCCTGTGTCATCCCCAAGCTCCAGCTGCTGCCAAGCCAGCCTCAACCTGCTCCAGGGCCTGGTGGTTTCCCTTGGGCAGCACTGGGGAGCTGTGGCACTCGCTGACGTGGCCTCGAGCAAGCTCAGCAATTTCCTCTGCCACCCTGCAAGGGGACAGCTTGGTGTTGCCTCAACGTGAGGTATCCCAGAGTGTGAGGCAGTGCCAGCCCTGTCCTGGGCACAGCATCCTCCCAGGCTGGGACCCCTGCCCCGTGGGGAGGGGGATGCCCTGTGCCCCAGTGCCCCAGCCCGGGGGGACCTGGTTTATCCCGGGGGTAGGCGACGGCGGGGCGACAGCTGGCTGGAGGATTTGCCGAGGGCATTATTTAACGCTGTGGGTAAATGGAGGAACAGCAGCTAATTCCGGAGCCCGTAATCCTCTTCCTCCCCCGGGAACAAGGGGGAGCGTGCCAGTCACGAACCCACCGGCGGGCCCCGGGGACGAGCCCCCGGCAGCTCCCCAGGCAGTGCCGCGGGCCGGAGCCACTCCCGGACCATGGGGGATGTGCAGAAGGTAAGCGGGGTCCGGTGACATCCCACCGGCTCCAGGGGGGAGTGCAGCACCAGCCCTCAGTGGTGGTGCCAGGAGGGCTGGCAGAGCAGGGCTCTGCCTCGGGCACGTCCCCACATCGTGCCCAGGAGCTGGGAGCGGTCCCACACCCGGGGAGGGGGGAATTGGGGCTGGGCAGATCTGCTGTGGGGCCACCACGAGCCTGAACGCCTTGGGAGCTTGATGCTCGCTCAGGCCATAGACACAAGGTACCCAAAGCCAGCAGCTCCCCCCTCCCAAAGAAGGGACCCTGCACCCCACAGGGCTCCCCCAGCACCCCCTGCCCCCAGGGGCTGCTCTCCGTCATCCAGAAGCTGAAGGGATCCCCGGAGCAGGAGCTCCGCATCGTCCTGCTGGGGCTGGACAACGCGGGCAAGACCACGCTGCTGAAGCGCCTGGCGTCCGAGGAGGTCAGCACCATCACCCCCACACAGGTAGGGGCTGCTGGGGGCCACGGGCAGGGCAGAGGGCGCAGGGCACAGCCATCCCCTGGGCGACACTGGGGTTTGTGTCCCCATGCAGGGATTCAACATCAAGAGCGTGCAGTCCCACGGTTTGAAGCTGAATGTTTGGGATATCGGGGGGCAGCGCTCCATCCGCCCCTACTGGAAGAAGTACCTGGGCAGCACAGACCTGCTGGTGAGTGGGGCAGCTCCCCAGGCCTGTGCAGGGTGTGTGGGCCCCACAGAAGGGCTGTGCAGCCGGGCAAGGAGGAGCCCCTGACTGTCCCTTTCGTCCCCATGGCAGATTTACGTCATTGACAGCGCTGACCAGAAGCGTTTTGAGGAGACAGGGCAGGTATGAGTGGGTGAGGGGTGACTGTGGGGTCCTGGGGCTCAGATCTGTGTGGCATCAGCTCTTTGGGGATGAGGGGGAGGCAAAGCTGTTCTGAATTATGGGGCCATGCTGTCCCCAGAACTCTGAGGGAAGGCTCAAGATCTCAGCAGGCAGAGATACCCCACTCCATGGCCAGCAGCTCCCCCTGAGCTGGGATGCTCCAAGGGTGCCCAGCACAGGGGTGACAGTCCCTGGAGAAAGTGACCCCTCATTCCCCAGCCCTCATCCCACCCCCCAGCACCCCGTAAGTGATACGGCCAAACAAAGGTTTATGAACAGCAAATTCAGCTACAAACCCTGGGATTGGAGCTCTGAGAGGGGAAGGTGAGACTCCAAGTGCCAGCCCCGGCTGTTCCGCCACCAGACGGCCATGTGGGTGTGCCAGACAGCTCGGGACTGCCAGGAGCCTCCTGCAGCTGCCCTTTGCCCAGGCCTCTCAGGGCTGGGAGGATTCCAGTCCTCAAGTAGCCCTGCATGTGGCTCCTGGGCTGATGGAGCTCCAGGAGATGAAGCTCCTTCGGGAGCTTCTCTCCCTAGGGATATCAAGATCTCACAGCTTCCTTATCTGCCATGAGCACCAGAGAGGAGGGATGGGACATTTTGAGGGCTGAGGTGTCCAGCCCATGCTGGGCAGCTCCATGGAGGAGGGCAGCAGCCCTGGGAGAAGCTTCTCTCTTGGCAGGAGCTGGCAGAGCTCACGGAGGATGAGTCCCTGACGGGGGTGCCGCTGCTGGTGTTTGCCAACAAGCAGGACCTGGTGACTGCAGCACCCGCAGCTGAAATCGCAGAGGGGCTGAGCCTGCACACCTACCGGGACCGGGAGTGGCAGATCCAGGCCTGCTCAGCCCTGTCTGGGGAAGGGGTGCAGGTAGAGATGGGGGCCTGTGGGCTCTGCAGAGCTGGGCCCAAGGGCCTGTGCTCACAGCCTTCTTCCCTCCAGGATGGGATGAACTGGATTTCCAGTCAGATCATGAACAGGAAGAAGTGAGAGCTGCCAAGTGCCAGACGGGACTGAGCTGCAGGTCCCTACGCCACGGCCAACCCCCCTGGTCCCTCGGCTGCCCCGAGCCTCGGCTGGGCCCTGAGCCTCAGACTGCCATGCTCGGATGATTTTCCCACCCAGTCTTCCACAAATCAATCGGTTTCCCCTCTCCCTCCCTCCTGGGCTTCCACGGGCTCCTCACACCCCATATCCCCTGCAGCCCCCGTGCTGTTGGAGGGAAGCACATGTCCCACCATGCTGAGGGCTTGCACACCTCCAGCATGAGAACCTGCCCAGGACTTGTGCATCCACGCTGCTGTCACACCCCACAGGGGCTGCTGTGACCCCCACACTGCCCCGGGCACCCCGACATGGCACTGGCTGCACCGCCAGGCACCCGAGTGCCGTGTCCCCTGTGCTCCCGCAGGATGGGACCGGTGCTGCCCTGGCAGCTGCTCGGGAAAGCTCCCTTCAGCACCTCTCACTGGCCAGGGGAGTCCCCATGTGCGCACAGGGCTCGGAACAAGCACGAAGACAGGACCAGTCACCACCGGAGGGATCTGCCCGGTGCTGCCCAGGGGTCCCCGTACCCTGTCCCTGTTGGTACCACACGCGTTGTGTCCCAGCCGCGGCTGCTGTCGCCGGGCCGGAGGTGCCCATGCGGAGGACCGGGAGGTTCAGCTCCCCGGCCCCCGCGGCTGCCGTGGCGGAGGGACGGGGGCTGCCCTGCGACCCTCAATAAAGCGGCTGTGACCTCCTCCATGCTGCCTCGGCCTGTCCTTCCTGCTGACCCGCGGGGCCGTTCCCGAGCCCATTGTTCCCGTTCCCGTTCCCGTTCCCCGTGGCCATCCCGGGGCCGTTCCCGAGCCCATCCCAGGGCTGTTCCCGAGCCCATTGTTCCCGTTCCCCCTGCCCATCCCGGAGCTGTTCCTGAGCCCATTGTTCCTGAGGCTGTTCCCAAGCCCATTGTTCCCGTTCCCATTCCCCGTGCCCATCCCGGGGCCGTTCCCGATCCCATTGTCCCCGTTCCCGGGGCCGTTCCCGATCCCATTGTTCCTGATCCCATTGTCCCCGTTCCCGGGACCCGTCGGGGAGGGTCACGTGTTCCGCGGCACGAGTCGCGCACGTGAGGCAGCCCGGGGAAGGCGGGCGGACTACACCTCCCGGCACGCCCCGCGCCGGAGCGCACGCGTAACGCGCGCCGTGAGGCCGTTCTGCCTCCTGTTCCCGCCTCCCGCCGCACTACGGGAGATGCGCGCCCCGCTGGCCCCGCCCTTCTCCCCTGCTATAGGCGGACAGTGATGCCGCTCACGCCTGGGGGCGGGACCACAGTGACTGCGGGTTTCTAATTGGCTACTGCGGTTACGAGGCGGGGCTGAGGGCAGGGCGCCGGAAGGCGGAAGCGGAGCATGGCGGCGGGTGCGGGCGGGCTGGTGGCGGCGGCCGCGCTGCTGTTGGCCCTGGCCGGGCCGCGCCCGGTGCCCGCCGAACTCACGGATGGCAACAGCGAGCACCTGAAGCGGGAGCACTCGCTGATGAAGCCGTACCAGGGTGAGCGCGGGCCCGGGGGGACGCTCGGGGCGCCCCCCGAGCAGCCCGGGCTGATCCGCGCTCTGTCGGCTCCTTTGCAGGCGCGGGCTCCGCCGCGATGCCGCTGTGGGACTTCACGGGCAGCACCATGGTCACCAGCCAGTACGTGCGCCTGACGCCCGACGAGCGCAGTCGGGAGGGCTCCATCTGGAACCGCGTGGTGAGAGCCGGGGGCAGGACGGGCGGGGGTCGGCACGGGCCTGGCGCCTCACGCTCTGACGGGGCACGGTGTCTCCCACAGCCCTGCTTCCTCAAGGACTGGGAGCTCCACGTCCACTTCAAGATCCACGGAGCCGGCAAGAAGAACCTGCACGGGGACGGGCTGGCGCTGTGGTACACGCAGGAACGGCTGACACCAGGTCGGTGCCGCGGGCGGCTGGCCCGCAGCACACGGGGCCCGTCCCGGGAGGCAGCTGGCCAGGGACGGCTCGGAGCTCCCCGCTCTGGTTTCGCTAGGCTGGGCTGACGTGTCCCGTGTGTTCTGCCTGGCCAGCAGTGCCATCAGCCACCTGCTTGGCAGCGAACAGCTGGTACAGCTCAGAACTCTGAGCACAGATTCTCACTTCCTTCTGTCTCTTCCTCTCTCCACTCCTCTGCCCTGTTCCAGGTCCTGTCTTTGGCAGCAAGGACAACTTCCATGGGCTGGCTATTTTCCTTGATACCTATCCCAATGATGAGGCCACAGAGGTGAGTGCTCCAGGCAGCTTGTGCAGTGCCCAGCAGGCTGTTCCCTTCCTGCTCTGAGTGCTTCTCACCTGATCCCAGGAAAAGTCTCTCCCTAGTTGGGCATGGTCTGCTATTCCTGTCCTGGGAGTTGGAAAAGAGAAGAGTTTGTGTGCATTAATGGAGATAAGAAGCTCCTTGCTCTTTCTTGTGCTGCTCTTGGCTACACAGATGTTTCCAAGGCATCTTCTCTGCACAGGAGAGCAGGCACAGAGCTGGTGTAAACCCAGCACCACCTGCCAATATTCATCCTGAGTATTATTCCCTGACCTCTGTGCTTTGGATACTCATCCCATGATGTTTCTTCCCTTATTTTCTCTTTGCAACCTCTCTGTATCTGAAAGAAACTCCTGGGCTGCCTTTTTATTCCAGAATTCCCCATGGCCATGGGACAGATCAGTCCTGTGAGGGCTGGGGATCCTTTTCTTGTGTCCTGCTCTGTGTTTGTGGATGTCATTATGGCACAGTCAGAAAACAAAACTGTGCTTTGGGGTCTGTACCATCAAAACCATGATACTTCAAAAAGCACCTGGAAATGACCCATCTCCCTGTTGTCTTGATGCTCATGGGAGCTGAATTCCTGCCTCCAGTTGTCCTCTCCTGGTGTAGATAATCCACTGATCACAAAGCCTTGTGTGTGGTTTTGCTGCTTCTGTAGATTTCTGTCCATTCTGGGTCTTGTACTCTGTTCTTATGCTTTTTGTGTTAAAGGAATGACTGGGTGTGGCACTCAGGGCTAGCTGACAAGGTGGGGATTGGACTGAATGCTCTCAGAGGTCTTTTCCAACCTAAATGATTCTGGGATTTTTACCCAGCCACTCTGCAAGTGTGGGACACTCTGGTTGCCCTGGCCACGGAGTGCAGGGTGGGTTCATTCACACAATCACAGGATGGGGGTCTTGAAATGGGAGCTCAGGGAGGGAGGCTCTGCTTTAGGCAGCTCAGGCTTGGTTCAGAAGCAGCTTTAGGTGGAGCAGCAGCCGTGCACATCCCGTGCCTGACCAGGGCCATGCTCCCACCCTGTGGGCTCTGGCTGTGCCCCAGAGCTCCCTCAGCGTGTCCCCTGTCTGTCCCCACAGCGTGTGTTCCCCTACATCTCAGCCATGGTCAACAACGGCTCCCTGAGCTACGACCACAGCAAGGACGGGCGCTGGACGGAGCTGGCCGGCTGCTCGGCCGACCTGCGCAACCAGAACCACGACACCTTCCTGGCCGTGCGCTACTCCCGCGGCCGCCTCACGGTGAGACCACGGGCGGCTGCTGCTCAGGGGCAGGGCTGGCTCCCCCAGGGGCTGGAGGTGCTGTTCCAGGCTCAGCCACCTCCAGCTCCAGAGAGGTGCAGCCAGGCAGGAGAGTGGCGAGCCAGAAGTGGTTGCCTGGAGAGGGTGTGGAGTGTCCCTCGCTGGAGATGTTGATGAATCATCTGGACACAGTCTCTGTGATTTGGGATGGCCCTGCTTGAGCAGGGAGGTTGGAGCCTGTCCCATGGTTCTGAACGTTCCTGGTGTGACCCTCTCCTGGTTTTGCAGGTGATGACTGACGTGGAAGACAAGAATGAATGGAAGAACTGCATCGACATCGCAGGGGTGCAGCTGCCAACCGGGTACTTCTTTGGTGCTTCTGCTGGCACTGGAGATCTCTCTGGTGAGAGGGGCTTTGCTCAGGGGAACACGTGGTGGTTGGAGCCTGGATTAGGTGACCCTGTCTTGGCAGGGGAGTTGGATCTCAACCCTAAAAACTCTGATTGTAACACTGGATGCGCTGGATAGTTTCCATTGCTTCCTTTCTCTGGATTGTTTACTGGGCACTTGAAACCCTTTTGGGACCCATGACTGGGGAAAGGAGGCACCTGAGAGCTAAGGAACCTCTTTGGATTGCAGTTTGATACCTGGGGATGAGGGTGGCTTGAGAGGGAAGGAGACTGGACCTGGCAGAGGACGGTCTGAGGGGTGCTCTGAGTGTGTGGACATTTCAGAGCTTCTGATGGTGTTTGCTGCTCACGGTTGTTCCCCAGACAATCACGACATCATCTCAATGAAGCTGTTCCAGCTCATGGTGGAGCACCCTGTAGAAGATGAGACTGTTGACTGGACCAAGATCGAGCCGAGGGTCAGCCTCCTTAAATCCCCCAAAGGTGAGCCTGTGGGCTTTGGAAACCTTCCGTGGGGGATTGGGAGGTCTGGGAGGCATTGGAGGCGTGACACCTGGCAGAACTCCCCAGGAGCCGAGGTTCTGTTGGTGTCTGTAGCTGTTCTTTCCCTTGCAGACAACGTGGATGACCCGACGGGGAATTTCCGGAGCGGGCCGCTGACGGGCTGGAAGGTGTTCCTGCTCCTGCTCTGTGCCCTGCTGGGCATCATTGTCTGCGCCGTGGTGGGAGCCGTGGTCTTCCAGAAACGCCAGGAGCGGAACAAGCGTTTCTACTAGTGGAGCACCTGTGCCCAAACCCATCTTTTTTTATGGGGAGCTGTAAAAAAACTGTGGTTTCTAAATGCTGTTTCTGAGAAATACCAGAAGTATTTTCTTACCTGTCTGTTTGGCTGTAACCCCTGCCCGGCCCTTGGCCTCCTGCGGGTTGGACTGAGGGGGATGATGCCCGCTGGCTCCCCAGAGCTCTGCTGTGGGAGCCTGGAGGTTGCTCCCTGGTTTTCCAGAGCTCCCCTCACCTTGCTGGGACTTGCTGTGCTGCCTGGGGCAGGTGTGAACATGAGGGGCTGAGGGGAGGGGGTGCGAGTGGGGCATTAAAGGACTGACACCACCCGTGGCTCTGGCTCTGTGTGATGGGGAGAGAAGGGAAGGAGGATGGGCAGTGCTGAAGGGACTGGGGGCGGTCTCAGCTTGGTGGGGGTGCAGGGAGGCAGTGCTGGGAGGATCCCAAAGGCTCCGCGGGTGGATCTGCGCTCTCGGCACCTGCCGGGGATGCGGTGCGGTGTCCCCGCGGTTTCCGGAGGAGCCCCGGGAGGGGGTGGCGGTGGGACGGGACGGAGGGGATGTCCCCGGCCGCCGGTCCCGCCCCGTCCCGCCCCTTCGGCGGAAGAGAGCGGGGCCGTGTTTCCGGGGGAGCGGGGGAGCGGCGGTGCCGCCAGCGTGTCCCGGGGCCGGGGGCCATGGGCCCGGCCCGCCGCAGGGACGCGCTCCGGCTGCGCGGCGGAGGGTGAGCCCGGCCGTACCGGAACTGAGTCTGGCGGTACCGGGCGGTGAGCCCGGCCGTACCGGGGGGTGAGACCGGGCGTACCGGAACTGAGCCTGGCGGTACCGGGGGGTGAGCCCGGCCGTACCGGGGGGTGAGCCCGGCGG
This sequence comes from Agelaius tricolor, assembly GCF_023055355.1. Lineage (NCBI taxonomy): Eukaryota > Metazoa > Chordata > Aves > Passeriformes > Icteridae > Agelaius > Agelaius tricolor. Next base: position 15,717,017 of record NW_027269278.1, read on the forward strand.
TACCGGGGGCTGAGCCCGGCCGTACCGGGGGGCCGCACCGGGGGCTGGGCGGGCTCGGGGGATGCTGTCGCGGTGCGGGGGTCCCACGGTGCTCTGACCCCGCTCCATCCCGCAGGTCTCCGCCGCTGCTGCGGCTCTTCCCCGGCCGCCTGTCTGCCTTCCCGCTGTTCCTGCTGGCGCTGCTGCTCGGCTTCGCTTCGCTGCTCTGGCTCCAGCTCAGCTGCTCGGGCGAGGGGCCGGAGCCGGCGGGGCAGCACCGGGGCGCTCCCCGGCAGCCCTGCCCGCCCCCGGCCCCGCCGCAGCCGCCCCAGGAGGAGCCGTCGTGGGCTCCGCACCGGCTGGCGCTGCTGGTGCCCTTCCGAGAGCGCTTCGAGGAGCTGCTGGCCTTCGTGCCCTACATGCACCGCTTCCTCAGCAAGAAGAGGATCCGCCACCGCATCTTCATCCTCAACCAAGTGGATCATTTCAGGTATAGCGTCTCCGTGTGCCGAGGGGGTCCTGCCCGAAGCTCTGGGAGTGCTGGGAGGGTGCTGCAGAGAAGCAAAGGACCAGGACAGTGGGATGTCAGGGGCAGTGTGTGATGCTCTCCCCAAAGCTGCTCATTCTAGAGCTCAGAGATGGACAAAGTGCTGGTTTGCTTTTTTCTTCCTTAGCAAGAATGGAATCTTAGCATAGAATCCTTTATCTTTGGGTATTTTTGCTTTCTTCCCAGTGTCACAGGTCTGCAGCAGCAAACATATGGGGACTGTGAAAGTGAAAGACAGGCCATGGGGTGTTTGGAAACGCTGTCACCCCCAGCTCACTGTACAGAGAGAAGCAGGGGTGCAGTTGCAGGATGCAGTGCTGTGTTTGCACGTGTCCCTGTTTGGGGACCAGTCAGACACTGAGCATTGCTGACTGTGGCAGGGGGATGTGGGGACAGTGGCTGCTGTGCGTGGCACTGAGAGCCCCCAGTCCCGTGGCAGGTTTAACAGGGCATCCCTGATCAATGTGGGCTTCCTGGAGAGCGGCAACGACACCGACTACATCGCCATGCATGACGTGGATCTCCTGCCCCTCAACGAGCACCTGGACTACAGCTTCCCAGAGGCAGGGCCCTTCCACGTGGCATCCCCCGAGCTGCACCCGCTCTACCACTACAAGACCTACGTGGGTGGCATCCTGCTGCTCACCAAGCAGCACTATGAGCTGGTGAGCTCCTGGGTGGGGTGTCCTGGACAGTTTGGAGCAGGAGCTATGACATTATCACGGTGAACTTGGGAGGTGGGGACAGGAGTCAAAATGGTTTGGGGACAGAGCCTGTGGTCTGAGCTGCTGGGGGCTGGACAGGGGAGGCTGGGCTGGTGTCTGCTCCTCTGAGGCCGTGGAGTTGTGCTGGACCTTGGCTGCTATGGTGCTGCTCTCGTTCCAGTGCAATGGCATGTCCAACCGCTTCTGGGGCTGGGGACGGGAGGACGATGAGTTCTATCGACGCATCAAAGGAGCTGGTCTCCAGGTAAGGGGTCTCTGCACCCTCCTGCCTTGAAATTGCCCTTTTTTACGTCTCTTCACCTGTCTCTCACTGTGACCACCCAGTCTGGGGTCTAGGGAAGGCAGCCCTGTGCTCCAGCAGCAGGTGCAGGAGTTTTCCAGTAGCTTTAGGGAAGCTCTGCTCTTCTCCCAGGTCCGTCGTCCCTCTGGAATCACAACTGGATACGAGACTTTCCAGCACCTGCATGACCCAGCCTGGAGGAAGAGAGACCAGAAGCGCATCGCTGCACAGAAGCAGGTGAGACCTGTGGTCCAGGGGAGCCACGGGAGGTGGGGGCTGTGGTCACCACGTGCTCTGAGCCCTCCTTGCTCCTGTCCTCCTCTGCCAGCTCTGGCTCCCTCCCCAGGCCCTGGGCGCTTCTCCCTGCCAGCCTGGGCTGAGCAGTCTCTCTCTCTTCCTCAGGAACAGTTCAAAGTGGATCGGGAGGGAGGCCTGAACAACGTCAGGTACCGAATCGAGTCACGGACAGATCTGAGTGTGGCAGGAGCCCCTTGCACCGTCCTCAATGTCCTGCTGGACTGTGACACAAACGAGACCCCCTGGTGCACGTTTGGCTGAGCCCATCCCCGCGTGCCAGTCGCGGGCTCTGTGCTGGTGCCAAGGCTCCCTGGCTGCCGTGCAGCTGCCTGGAGCAGGCAGGGGTTTGCAGCGGATGAGCGTGGCAGTGCTGGCGAGACACAGAGGAGCAGAAGAGGCTGGGAACTGGACTTTGCTGGGAGCTACAGAGGAGGCTGAGAGTGGGACTCGCTGGTGTCGCTGCAGGTGCTGCTGCTGCCTCCCAGGCAGGTGCAGGAGGTGGCTTTCCTGTGCTGGACATGGCTGAGCTGCCACGCAGCTCTGAGGACAATAAAGAACTGTCAGGGCACCTGTGAGTTGTGAATGCCCTGGGCTGTGCTGGCAATACTCCATTTTCCTGTTCCCTTCACCTTCCTTCAGCACACCTGTCCTGGCTTGGCCCCAGCTCCTCTCTGTGTGACAGGTGAGCTCTGAGCTGCTCTGGCAGTCTGAAACGGGCTCTGAGAGAGATGGTGCCTCTTCCAACCGCCAGGTGCCCCCAGGGCTGGGCTGTTGGCATTTCACTGCAGGAAGTGGTTGTGGTTGAGCCGTGCCCGAGCCCCAGCACCCACAGCACTGCTGGGTGTCAGCACTTGCAGGCCAGGACCTCTTTGGGGTGATGAGGAGAGTTCTGGCTGTGCTTTCCTTTCCTTGCCTGCTTTCCATGTGTGTGCTGCCTCAGCCTTTCTGGGGGGGTTGGAAAATCGGATGTCTACCCTGGGGTCTTGGCACAGGTTGTGGGTGCTGCTGCCTCCTTAGGCTGGGCAGACCCAGCTGAACAGCCAGTACCTCTCTGTTCAGCCCCACCACTAGCACTGGCACCAGGCCCTCTGCGTTTCCTGGCCCCTTCTGTCCTCGTCTCCTGCCTGCCACTTCCTGGAGTGGTTGCTTTGTATCCTCAGAGAGAAGCTGTTGCCATCCTGGGAAGACGAGTAGCTCCAGAGAGGAAGGAGGGAGGGGAAAAAGCATCAGAGCCAAGTGCAGGGCTCATGGACCCTGTAGGGGCTGTGGGATGGGGTGTCTGGAGGGATCTGGTGCCTCCTTTCTGTGCTGCTCTGGAGCTGGGAGAGGAGTCTGGAGCCCTTGGACAGGGTGTTGGGGGCTGCCTCTGAGGCAGGGGTTGAGGTGCTGGTGCAGTGTGGTGAGGATCTGCTCTGCAGCATGGATGCAGCAGGCTCAGCCTTGGGGCAATGTGGGGCTGTGCTGTCCAAGAGCTCCTGATGGCCTCTCCAGCCTGCTGGCTCCAAAGCAGCACTGATACCTGGCATGAATGTGCTGGTGACCTTGGACAGCTGGTGCACTTCTCCACAGGTGTTCCAGGACCAGTGACGCCCTTCCTGTGGGCAGCCAGGGGGAGAGACTGGCCCAGCAGCCCCACTCCTGCCTCTCCATGGCATGGGTTTGGGATCAGCCATCTGTGTGGCAGCCCCTTCCTGGTGCCTGAACCGCAGCCAGGGCTGGTGGAGGCAGATCAAAGTATTTCTCTGTGCCGTTCAAAATAGATGACACAATTTGGGGCAGGTTTCATAGAGACGTGGCTGTGCAGAAACAGAGAGCATATGTGCACCTCGCACTTGGCTCAGCGCTCCAGGCTCCTCTCCCGCTGCCTGGCAGCTATTTCTCAGCTCTGCTCGCAGCCCCCTCATCCCCCGGTTGCTTTTGTGGAAGAGGCACCCTGCTGGAGACCCGGCTTCTTTTTATAGCCCTGAATGTGACTCGGAGGTCGCTCGGCTCTGCTGCCCCCCCCCACGCTTCGGGATCGGCAATGGCCCAGCGGGAGGGGATGAAGTTTTCCCCCATTGCCTTTCCACAGATGCATCACACCCTGCCTGCCGTCCCAGGAGCCCTGCAGAACGCAGTCAAAAGCCTACCGGCGTTCTCCTGCTCTCAGCAAGCCTGAGGAGAACATCAGGATGCTCAGGGGCAGAGAGGGCCCCTGGAGGGCCAGCCCTGCCCCTCTGTGACCCCCCCTTCTCGGGTACCAATTACTGTTGAAGCAGGTGCAGCTGGTGATGGCTTTTATGATGGCTTTTATGGCTTTTAATTGATGGCTTTTATTGCCAGGTTGTTATAAAGTGGATTGTTCCAGAGCTGTTTGCTGGTGGACATTTGAAATTGCTGTAGTATCTTAGATGGGGGCCACTGGGGGGGTGAGGTGAGCAGAGAGAGGGGACTGGAGGAAAAAATCAGAGGAAGCTGAAGCATCTCTGCCTGGAGAAGGTGACATCCCTGCCTGCTGGAGCGACCCGGGCAGGGCCAGGCTCCCTGTGGGAGCTGCTATCCAGGCAGATGTGCTCGGGGTGTGCAGCCCCAGGAGGAGCAGGAAACGGGGCAGACGGGCAGAGGGGTGCGGCTGTGAGCAGCGCCCCGTGAGCCTCCCGGCATCGCTGAACCCGCCCGGGCCGAGCCCTGGGGTGATGCCAGTGCCCGCCGGGTGCCGGGGGCCCTTTCCCGACTGAGCTCCATGGCAGACACATTCCTGAGGCCAGCACGATGGGACATGGCACCGCTGGGAAGGGCGGCCGTGTTCAGAGGCCACGCCGGTGCCGCCGGGCACAGGAGCTGCGGGGAACGGGGGCTGAGGCCCGAGGGAGCGGAGCGTGCCTTGGCAGCGCACCGAGGACGCTGCCAGCATGTGAGCCCGGCGAGCAGGGACCGGGGACAGTGTGTGCGTGTGGGAGAGCACTGGCAGCACAGCTTGAGGACTCGGGTGTGCGGCGGAGGGAGCTGGCAGCGAGCGGGGTGCGGGCACGCCGGGCTGGGCACGGTGCGGTCCCTGCCGGGCACAGACGGCACCGCGCCCGGGACGGAGCAGGGCTGCTGCAGGTGTCCTGCTCCCAGGGACACCGCTGACCCGGTCCACCCCGTGCCGCGATCCTCGCTCCCTGCGGCTGCCAAAACCGGCTCCAGGATGTGATTCAGAGGGATGGAGCGTGTCCCGTCTCACTGGCGCCAGGCCAGGCGGGAGCCCCACGGGGGTACGCCGTGTCCCCGGGGCTTTGGGACGCTCCTACCCACCCGCGGGTGCTGCTGCGAGGGGGGACACGGGGTTGCCCTGCTAGAGGACGGCACAGAGTGTGTCCCGTGGAGTCGAGACCCCTTCTCCAGGCCGCAGGTACCAAGCAAAATATTTCTCTCCACCCTTGGCGGGCGATACCCGGGAATAGCAGCCCGCCTGTCAGGGGTTACCGGGAGCCCACCGGCGCCGGTGCTGCCGGTCCCGGAGCTGTAACTGGGGGGATTTTGCGGGGCTGTCCCCGTCATTGGGAGGGGGTTCCATGCAAGTGTCGGCGCCGCACGCAGCCAGCGCGCCCTGCCCTGCCCCGCCCCGCCCCGTTGGTGGGCACGGCCGGGCCGTCCCCCTCCTTCCTCCTCCTCCTCCTCCTCCTCCTCCTCCTTCCTCCTCCTCCTCCTCCTCCTTCTGCTGCTGCTGCTGCTGCTGCTTCCCGCCCCTCCCGTCCCGCCGCCCCCGCGCCGCGATTTGCCGGTGCCGGCTCCGCCCGCCGCCCCGCGCGGCCGCGGCCGAGGGGCGCGTTCAAACGCGGCGAGGGAAGGAGCGCGGAGCGGAGCCGTGCGGGACCGCAGCGCCGCCGGCATGGTGAGTGCGGCCCGGCCGGCCCCATCCCCCTCCCTGCGGCCAGCGGGGCTTTGTCCCGGGCTCGGGCCCGGGCACCGGCTGCCCCCTCCGCCCTCTCCGAGCCGGAAATTCCGGCGGGGCTGCGGGGAGGCGCGGAGGGGCTGCGCGGGACCCGCGCCCGCCTCCCTCCAACCCTGGGTGGAATGGGAATGGGAAAGGGAAAAGGTTTGTGGCGGTATCCTGCCTGGGCACGGCCGGGATTGGGAGCAGATCGCGAAGGAGCCAGGCTGGCCGGACCGGTGTTTTGCCGCCTGGAGGGTGATCCCCTCCCTGCCGCAGGCAGGACACCTCCGGGCTCCCCCGGCGCTTCCCAAACCTCCCACAACCTGACCTACTTCCTCGACCGCCTGTGCCGAGAGGAGCCGCTGCGGGGCTCGGCCGAGCTGCTCCCCAATGCCGGGGGCTGGACGTGCATCCATGCCCCCCCCCCCCCCAGCATGGGAACATCCACGTCCCCATCCCCGTGCGCGCCCGGTGGCACCGCAGGCAGCCCCGATCCTTCCAGAGGGTCCATCCCCGGTGCCCTTCGTGGGGTGCCGGTGCCCGGAGCAGGTGTTGGGCTCGCAGAGGGAGGTGACAGCGCAGGCCGGGAGCTGTCAGACAGGTTTGTGCGTGGCAGCAATTAAAAGCGGGGTGTTTGTTTACCCGGCGCGTGGTGCTGCTGAGAACCAGGGCAGCTTCCTGGGTGTAACCCGGCCCCGGAGCCCTCGGCGAGGCTGGGAGCGGTGCTGGGGGCTCTGCCTCGCCCCTGCCACACTCTCTGTGTCCCCTGCACTGGTGTGAGGCCATCGTCCCCTCCCTAGCGCTGGGCAGCCAGAGCCGAGGCCGAAGGCATCCTCTCATCCTTCCTCCCCCGGCCACCTGCGCAGGAAGCTGCATTGTCCCGTCAGCATCCTGCCCCTTCCCACCGCCCTCCCTCTCGCCATGTCCGGCCGCGGGGTCCCCGGCACGCAGCAGCAGCAGCTGGGCTGGGGCCGCCTGCTCCCTGCCCGGGCTGGGGAGGGAATGCCCGTGGTGGAGGGGGCCGTGTGGAGTTCCCCTGCGAGCTGCAGAGCCCGTGCCGCCCATGCCGTGCGGGAAGTGCTCCCGTGGTGCCGCAGAGTGCCCATCGCGGGGAGGCCAAGCTGGTGGGCATCCCCAGGGGCATTTTGGGGCGGTCTCCAGAGGGGTCCGCAGCCGGAGGTTCCGGCGGGGAGGTTGGGTGCCGCCGGGCCGGGGCTGGCGCCAGGCCTGGGCAGGTGCTGCCGGCTCCCGAACTCGCCCGCCTGGCTGGGCGGCAGGTGCCTGTTCTGGTGGCGGCCCCGGCCGCGGGCGGGAGGTGGGGCTGGGTGTGGGAGGAGGCGCTGCACCGTGGTGGGGGCAGCGGCGGGGAGCCCCCGCCCCGTGCCTGCTGTGCCCTGTCCCCCGGGAAGCCGCACGGGAGATGGCAGATCCATCCTAGTGTCAGGAGCCCGTGTGGGCCCTTGGGGCTGGCCGGGAAAGGGGGTGCCGGGGGTGTGTCCCAGCTGCCCGGCATCGCTGACTCTGTCTCTTCCCCGGCAGTGCTGGTTCTGGGCTTTTCTCTAATTCTCCATGGCAGCAGCACAGGGTCCTGTGACCTGTGAGCCCGACACGCGTGTCCTCGGCACCTACCTCTCCTCGGAGCCCGTCGGCGTGGTTGGCAGCATGGGCAGCGTGGGCAGCCTGGTGGAGAAGCAGGATCTGTCCCCCCTGGAGCTGCGGGCCCCGCTGGGCGGCTCGCGGGGGCTCCGGCAGCCCGACGGGTTGCTGCGCAAGGGGCCCAACCAGCGGGAGCTCTTTGGGTACCTGCACGGGGCCAAGAAGGAGACGCGGACGGAGCGGAAGCACCAGACATCGGCCGCCTGCTACAAGCGGGACTACGAGAGCGACCGCGAGAACCGATCCCCTGAGCGCTGCTCCCGCGAGCATCACCGTGGGGCCGACTTCTCCAAGAGCTCCCTGCCGGAGCGGGGCCGCTTCGACAAGGTGAGGCTGTGAGGGTCTGAAATACAGCCTGGTCTGCAAGAGGATGGGGATGGAACAGGATGATCTGCACCCTCCTGGATGGGGTGTGGGGATTTGAGGATGTTCAGGGATATGAAGTGGGGAGTGTGGCGGTTCTCTCTGGCTGTAGAGGCTCATGCTTGACCTTGCTCTTGTTTTTCAGTGTCGTATCAGGCCCTCGGCCTTCAAGGCAGTGGCTGGGAAGGGGCTGGTCTCCATGCAGGGCCTGTCCTCGTCCAAGGGGCAGAAGTTGTCCAAGAGCAATGGGAGCCTGCACACGCTGCTGTCGCAGAGCAGCACGGCGGCCCCGCAGCACGGCCCACTCCGCACCCACCTGCTCCACGCCATCAGCCTGGATGAGGCCTCTGACTCCAGCCACAACTCCATCCAGAGCTTCCCGTCCTACGGCTCCCGCCTCAAGCCTGCCCAGAGCCAGTTCAGCGCCTCCATGGGCCACATCAACCACATCGGGGGCTCCTTGGACAGGGTTTCCCGGAGCCCCAGGGATACCCTGGCCCCTGAGAAGATGCCCCTGTCCTGCAAAAGCATGGCCACCCTGAGCAGGCTGCAGAGCCCCGGTGAGCCCCCGCCACCGTATGAGTTCTCCTACTCGCTGGAGGACGCGGTGAAGCAGCTGGAGGACCGGCTGCAGGAGACGGGAGGGGAGCTGAGGCAGCTCAAGAGGAGCCTCAGTGAGACTGAAGACCCCTTCACACAGGTGAGCTGTGCTGGGTGCCCCAGGCAGGGATGTGGGGGTGGAAGGAGCAGTGAAGGAGCTGCCGTGGTGGGTGATGGGCTTGGAATGACCAAGCGTGGGAGGATCAAATATCACAGGACCTCTTGGGGTCCCTCCTGGGGCTACAGCCTCTCACCAGTGTCCATCTGTGCTGGCAGGCATTTGAGGACAAGCAGCGGCTGTGGCTGGATGAGCTGGAGGACCTGAAGCAGATGTACATGGCCCGGCTGCAGCAGGTGATGCAGCAGGCGCAGCGCGGGCAGCGGGCGCTGCAGCTGCAGCTCTACAAGGCACAGCAGGAGAAGAAGCGGCTGCAGGAGGAGCTGAGCCTGCAGCAGTGCCAGTGCGAGGAGAGCAAGCTCCGGCAGCCCCAGGGCGAGCATGGCAGCCCCAAACTGGAGGAGACCAAGTGGGAGGTGAGTCTCCTTCCTTTCCTTCCCTCCCTATTGCCACCCTCCTGGCTGTGGGGCCAGGATGGGGGCAGCAGTTCCCTGCTCTGGTGCCACTCGGGGTCACAGTACGGAAGGGATGAGCCACATGTGGTGCTTATGGTCTCCCAAGAGGACAACTTGGGGTGCTGCCACCTCTGGGGTCCTGCTCCCCCAGCCCTCACTGCTCACTGTGCCCTGCAGGTGTGCCAGAAAGCAGCAGAGATCTCCCTGCTGAAGCAGCAGCTCCGGGACACCCAGGAGGAGATGGCTCAGAAGCTGGGGGAGATCTTCAGCCTGAAGACGCAGCTGCGGGAGGCCAAGGCAGAGGTCCAGGCCAGGGACTCGCAGCTGGCACAGCTGGCAGACTCCTTCCAGAGCCCCCCGGAGCCCAGCACCTCGCTGCCCCTGGGCGATGACCCCATGCCATCGTGCCAGGACTTCCCTGGCTGCGAAACTGATGACTCCAAGTGCCGGGGCCTGCAGAGTGACTCGGCGGAGCCCCTGGAGCGGCAGGTGGAGTGGCTGTGGGCAGAGCTGCTGCGGGAGCGGCGTCAGGGCCAGCTGCAGGCTGTGAACTTTGAGCTGGAGAGGAAAACATGGCAGGAGGAGAAGGAGAAGGTGCTGCGGTACCAGCGGGAGCTCCAGGCCAGCTACATGGAGATGTACCACCGGAGCCAGGCGCTGGAGCGGGAGCTGCGGCAGCTGCGGGCGGAGCCCAGGGATGTCAGGATCGATTCGCCCTGGATCGAGCGGGTGGAGTCCTCCAAGATCTGAGGGGCGGGACGCCAGTGGGACTGAGAAGGGGGAAGGTCTCTTGCCGCTGCAAAGGGACGATCTCAGGGTGTGCACAAGGACACACAGCCCTGGCCTGAAGGACCGATTGCCACAGGGGAGCTTCTCCTTCTTGCAGCACCTCAGGCCCTTCTGGTGGGGTCTCTGGAGGGTGGGGGGTCATCTGTGCCAGGGTGGGGATCTTGCATGTGCCCCGTGCTCTGACTCCAGGAGTGTTTGCCCTGTGATTCCTTCTGCCATGAGGGCAGAAACCAAGCACCCTGTGAGACATTCCCTGTCCCTCCTGCTCTGCTGCTCCTGTTTCTACAACCCAGTAACTTAATGTCTTGTGAGGAGAAGCTGAAGCCCTGTCCCCCACCCCATTGCCTTGCTGCGGGGGTTGCAGCTACTGTTTGCAGTGGCTGCCTTGTCAGCAGGGCCCTGGGGCTGGTGGTGCCTCTGGGCAGGCAGAGGAGGAAACCCCGAGGAGTTCTGGTGCTGCTGGAAGGGGGCAGCTGCCCCAGCACCTGCTGGGGCTTCTCGTGTGCCCAGTGTGGAGCTGCTCTGCAGTGGAGGTGGTTGGTGCAGCTTTCTTTGGGCTGAGATGGGGGAATGCCTTGTGCAAGGAGGGATGGGAACTGGTCCTCTGGGAGGAACTGGGGTGGGAGAGAGGACTGGGGCGTGTGCCTGAGCTGGGGAAGAGCTGGGGTCGAGCTGGGGTCCCCCCTCCCGGGGGAGGTGAGGGGAAGCAGGTGAGCCTAGAGGCACTGAAGGAGAGCCCTGCTCTGTGCATGTCACAGCAGAACCACGTGAAGGCCGGGCCCAGCCCCACACCCCGTTCCTGCAATAAACCCGCATTTCTCTCTCCCAGCCTCTGCTCTGCTTCCCTCGGGGTCGGGGGGCTGTGAGGGTGGGGGTGAAGGGGACGGTGTGGGGCCGGGCCGGGCGGTACAACAGGCAGGGCATGGCTGTGAGTCACGGCGGGGCCGGGCGGGCTCCCGGGGCAGCCTCGCCCCTGTCTCTGCTGTGGTTTAACCCAGCCTGGACCCCCCCCAGCCCTTCCCCTGAGCACCAGGACCACTCTGTACAAACCCGCAGACACCTTTATTCACCCCACAGCGCTCAGCATCCCCCCATCAGTCCTCTGGGCAGAGTCCCCAGAAACAGCCGTGCGGCCCGGGCAGGGGGACAGGGACCCGCAGGGCCCCTGGGGGGCACAGCCCGGCCCTGGCTCTTCACAGCGGCAGGGGAAGGGCCGACACCTCCTCCAGGCACTCGTCGTAAGCCTCCTGGTACTCCTCGTGGGGCTTGATCAGGATGACACAGGTCGGGCGCTTGGAGCCAGCTGCAGCTCCCAGGTCCTGAGGGAACACAGGGAGGCCATGGGGGGGCCAGCTCCCTTCCCGAGGTGAGAACCTCAGGAACCTTTTCCCAGCTTGTCTCCTACAAGCTGCGAGCTAGGCTGGCAGAAGGGACTGGCACCTGTCTCACGTGCCATAATTCTTCCCCAGAGTGGGTCCACAGAGCTGCCTGCACCGGGGCTGAAGCTCCAAAGACACCGACTGCCCCCCCAGCTCCCTGTCTGCAAAAGAGCCGGCCCCAACCCACAGAAGCCACAGCAAAGATGTGCTGGCTCTGTCCCGGAGCTGCTGCAGGAACTCGATCATGACAAACAGCTGCGACTCCACAGTGAGACACATCCTACACCTCCCCCCGTCCCTTCTGGCCTCGGTCAGGGACAAGCACCCAGTTCTTCACTCGGGCACCGCATTTGCAGCTCCCGGGACGGCTCCGGTCACGGCCGGGGCTCCTCACCGTGGTCCCTGTCACCGGGGCTGGTTCCTCCCCCGCCCCACACTCACCGTTTTGGAAGGGACGTATGCGTACGGGAGGCTCCTGTCCTCGCACATAATGGGGATGTGGCAGTAGACATCGATGGGCAGCGTGTCCCCGGCCAGCACCGTGATCCTGCGGGCACAGCCGTGTCAGCGCCGGGGCCGGGGGCTGCGCGGGCCCGCGGGACCAGGGCAGCACTTACCCCTTCTCGCCCTTGTTGATGAACTTCTGCACCTCCTTCACGCCGCGGCGGAGCTGCTTGTGCTTGGTCGCTGCAAGAGAAGCACGGCGTGAGGGGCTGAGTGAGAACCGCGGCGTGCGGGACCGCACCGCGCCGCCGCCATCACCCGGGCCCTCCCCGCCGGCGCCGCCGGACCTTTCCTGATGCACTTGAGCAGCTTTCGGGTGAGTTTGCGGGACGCGAGCGGCTGCGCGATGGGGTTCAGGAAGTCGAGCTGCTCCCGGTACGAGAGCTCCGGTGTCGCCTCCGCCTCGGCCGCCGCCGCCTCCGGCTTCTCCCGCGCCATGGCCGCCACAGGCCGAATCCGCTTCCGGGGCGCGCGCCGCGCCACATATCCGCCAGCTCTCCGACAGCCAATCAGAACCGCTCTAACAGTGACAGACAGCCGGGACGGCCAATGGCGAACGGTGTTTGGAGCATCCCAGGGCCACGCGCTCCGTCCCGCGTTTCCCGCCCCCGGTCCCGGTCCCAGTTCTGGACTCGGTCCCGGTTCCATTCGCGGTCCCAGTCCTGGTTCTGGACCCAGTCCCGGTTCCAGTTCTGCACCCAGCCCTAGTTCCAGTTCCGGACCCCTCCCAGTCTCAGTCCCAGTCCCAGTTCTGGACCCAGCCCCAGTCCCCGTCCCAGGCTCAGTTCCAGTCGCGGTCCCAGTCCCAGTGTCAGGCAGGCCGGGGCAAGCTTCAACACGGGCCTTTATTGGGTGTGGTCAGTGCGGGTAACGCTGGACCCACCCGACCCAACACAACACGACAACAACCTGAACCCGGGAACGCTGCCGTGCCCGCTGTGCAGCCAGCCACCCCCACAGGCTGCACCCCCTTCATCACCTGGCCACACACAGGATTCTCTCCTTTGCTTTTCATCCCAGGGAACTCTTCTCCCTGCAGGGCTACATCGCTGCTTTTCCCAGAAAGAATGGAGGCTTCCAACAGGGTACCCTCCCAAAAACTGCTCTTAAACAACCCATCAACCCAGCAGCCAGCACTGGGGATAATGAGGTCTACCCGATGCCATGGCAGCACATCCTCTGAGCCCAGGAGATGTCCTGAGCCATGGAGACATCACTGCTCCAACTAGAGAGGCCTCAGGCAGGGCTGGTTACCTTCTGCCTCACTCCAGCCTGTCCCTGGACAACAGGAGGGCTTCAGCCAAGACCTGCAGCTGCTCCAAGACCTCTCTCTGCATCTCCACAGCCACGTGGAACACGTGGTGGTCGGAGCTGTTGTACATCACGGCGTTCTGGAACATGAGCATCAGGTCACACTGGAACTGCATCACGGACCGAATGTGTCCCTTTGACAGCCTCCTCTTTATGCTGCTTAAATCCATGGGTCTACAAAAGACAGAGAGGAGAAGAATGAAATTGCAACCCAGGGCCTGGCATCCTTTGGGATCTGCATGAATGTGCTTGTTCTCATTTCAGGGTGGCCCTGAAAGCACAGCTATTTTCAATCAATTTTATTGCTCAAGACACACAGGGGGGAGTGAGAAAGGCTTTTCTTCTGAGCCAGACAAAAGTGAGTTCAGCCAATGCGACACTTGCTATCCAATCAACTTGGCAGGTCATTAGCAGTCACCTCTGGAAAAAATGGGATGCTGAGCTCCAGAGAAGGCAAGCAGTAATTAGTCTTCAGGAAGTCAGTCCAGGTCTTAGTGGAGAAAGAAAAGTTACTAAAATAGGTATCTATTAAACCCCCTAAAGATCGAATGGTGCCACCAGCAAAAATAGCAGTGCTGGTAAGGGGAACATGATAGGGAATAAATATTACTTCCCTTACTTTGACAGAATGGGAAAATGAATGGCTGCAGAGAGGACAACTGTGACCAGAATAGAACATGATTCAGCTCTGAAAAAATGCCATTAATCTCTCTGGGAAATATTCTTATGACCCACTTCTGTGCTGAGAGTGAAACATCTGGGGCGCTCGCAGCGGGTGAGGAGGGGGCATCTCCTGAGGCACATTCCAGGCATGGGGAGAAGGGACTGCTGAGCTGCAGGGCCTGGATCCCCTGCCCAGGGACTGTCCCTGGAATGAGCCAGCCATGCAATGCCTGCACAGGGCAGGCACAATTCCCACCAGCTCCAGAGTCAGTGCAAGCTTCCAGGTTCTAATTACCCAGAAGGGAGTTTTACTGAAAGAAATCAGTGGGAGATGCTGGTGACAGCCAAACTCTGGAAAAGGAGGAAGGAAACCATCCCACTGGCCCTTTGGAAACCAGAGAAGACAGAAAACAGCCTGAGTGAAATCAACCAGTGAGCACTTCCTCCACAAACTCACCTCTTTACCACATCCCTGTATCCAGGGGCTTGTTTCTCTGACACTGGCTTCAGGAACGGGCTGCTGAACCTACAGGGACAAGGACAAGGACAAGGACAAGGACAAGGACAAGGAATGTTCTCTGCCTGTCCCTGTACCACCACAAACATGGAGCAGGGCTTGCCTCTCCCTGCTGGCCCTGATGCACAGCCAGTGTTGTGCCAGCTGTGTAGGAAGCAGCATTTGGGCTCTGCCACATCAAGCAGAGGAAATCAATATGCAGTGTTCTCTCCAGCTCTGCAGCAGGCAGCTGTTCCCAAAGCAAAGTCCTGGAGAGACAGGCCAGCCCCTGGGAGGGGAGGGCTGGGACAGGTGACACAGGAGCTGGGACTCAGGACATGCTGATGCAGCCCTCTGCTCCCACATACCTGTGGCTGGCTATCATCCTCCAGATGGACAGGAGCTTTTTTTTGAGGATCAGGTGCTGGAGGGGGTTATTCCACTCCACTGGCTGCAGCCTGTGGAGTGAAGATACTGCCAGATCATCACACTTGAGACAAAGTAGGAGGTGACAATTCTGCTGGCTCCCACCACACCCAGGTGGATGAAGCTACAAAAAGCCTCTGAGTGTGATGGTGGGAGTGCTCTGCATCAGAATGCACAACTGAACATCCAGAGTGCAGGAAGATGCAGGACAACAGGTAAAAGCAAAGCTGAGATAAGGAACAGATTTTCTGTCTTTTGGATAGAAAAACCTCAAGCTGCTCTGCAGTTCAGAACTTTACTGAGGTGAAGTTTCTCTTCCCAAAATCCCATGTTTTTCCTCTGAGAGGCAGTGCAAGTTATCACACAGGTGGCAGAGCCTGCATGTGACTGACACACCTGCACCTGCTCCGAGGGGTTGGAAATGCTGGGCTGTGCATTGCCTGACAGAGCCTGATGTGCAGCTCACACCAGGCCTGTTTCACTTGAGAAATCATAAAAGATGTATTTTTCATTTAATCTCTTATTTAATCTCTACTCTTCTCACTTCACCTTAGGATCAATGCCCTACAATACCAGCAAATCCAGAGACAGCACAAGTTACCTCCCTCCCTCCTGCTCTGCTTGGCTACCTCACCTTCCTGGATGTGACCTGGCCATGCACTTGTTCTCACGTGTGACAAGGGAAATGACTCTGTTCTGCTGCACTTGCAAGACTGCAGAACCAGCTACTTACAGGTGCATGTTGGGAGAGCCTGTGGAGTCCAGCATTGAGGCTGCAGAGCTGCTGTCACTGTCATCTTGATCCAGGGCCTGAGCACTCATCTCAGGTGAGTGCACATCTGAAGGGGGTTCTCCAGGTGAGTCTTCAGTCTCTCCCTGAAGAACACAGAGGACACATCTAAAATGGCAGCACAGTACCTGAATCCTTCATCTAGAAGCCAGCCTGCTGTAAATCCCTCTCCTGCATCCAGGCTCAGCTGGGAGCTTGCCTGCTCTGTTACTCAGAGGATGCTGTTTGACCTCACTCAGACCTTCCAGCAGGAGCTGTGTCTGATCTCTTGGATGACATCCACCCCTGGCTGACACAAACCCTGTGGAGCTGAGTGGTGCCCAGTGTTGTGTCTGCTCTCTGGGAAGAGTCATGGATGTAGGGAGGGCAATCAGGAGCTGAGGTAAGACTGCCTCAGGCTCGTTAAAGCTGCAGATACAGATAACAGGAACCCCCAGAGTTAACAAGGTTGTTTCCTCACAAACTCCCACGTTAAAATGACAGGGAATAGACTCAGCCAGGAAGGAGAGTGGTGCTGTTGTTGTAGTGGTTTGCCAGTAAAAAGCTCAGTGGGATTTCATGCAGGAGCACCTCAGAATCCTCAGCAGATCTGAAGCATGAGCAGACTTCTCAGAAAGAAACTAAACACTGTGTGTTTGGCTGTGAGCACTGGGAGAACTGAGAGGGAGCTGCTGGGAGTAACAGCAGTTGAGAGCAGAGTAACTGCTGGGAATACACTGTCCTGGCTGGACAGGTGAAATCCTGGGCGTTATTTGTCTCCAGTGTCCTGAGTTTGCAAGAGAACAAGTGTGGAAAAATAGCCCTGTTCCTCCAGCGCTGTGCTGCTTTCCCAGGAATACCCAGCAGGCTGGTGGGAGCCCACAGCCCCCAAACACAGGACTGATGCAAACCCAGGCTAGACAGTGCCTGCTTCTAAGACATGACAGTCCCCAGGGGCAGATGGTTATTGCTGGCACAGCCACGTGGGCCTGAAACCAGCCAAGCTGTGCTGCAAAACACAGCAATTAGAACCAGGCAAGTACTCCAACCTTGCCTTAAACCTGAGAGCAGCCTGCCAGCTCTCATGAGTCACCTTTACACTGCCAAGGAGCAATTCCTCCAACTCACATCTGAGGGTTTCATCTGTAACAAGCTTCCTGTTTATAAAGATACACAGCCATACATAAAAAATACCCTTCCCTCATACATTTTTTCTGTGTTCCCCTCCTGTGTGTTTTGTCAGAGCTCTCAGAACCTGGAGCTCTCAGAACCTGGAGCTCCCCATCTCTTCTAGAGCTGATTTCCTTCACTGTCTCATCTCTCACCCAGGGCCAGAGGCTCTTTCAGGACCACCACTCTCCTACCTCTCTTTCCAGGCAGAGTTCTTCCTCATCTTTTGCCAGGATGTGCAGCTGACTTTCCTCTGCTCCTGAGCCTACTGTTCCTGTGGTCTTTTCCTGGCACCTCATTTCCTCCCCATCACTCTGCTTCCCCACAGAGCCACGATAATCCCACGGAGTCTGTGGTGACTCTGTGCTGCCAATGCAGCAAGATTCCAACATCTGGGTTACCTGCAAGACAGGGATTTATTACTTCAAATTGTGAAGGCAAAAGGGAGAAGAAATAAACAGCAGAGATGCTATTTTTGCAATCGCTCACGAACGCCTTTCCATTTTTAGGAATCCTTGCAAAATCTGATGAAGCCCTGTGTTATTATTACAGTGTCAGTTCACTGACATTTCTGTGCTTAAGGGTGAGCTGGGTTTTGGCAAAGCAGCAGCCTGTGTGCAGCGGGAGCTCCAAATGGGAGGAAAGGCTGGGCTTGGGCTGGGGAGAAAGTGAACCCAGAGCTTCTGCTGTGCCCCCAGACTGTTTGTGTTGGTATGGATGGTGCAGGCCCTGCAAAGCCCAATGTTTCAGGAGAGGCTGAACTATGCTGCCCACCTTCCTGTAATCCAAACTGCCCTACCTCCAAGAGGAACTGCAGAAGACTGTCATTTTCACGAGGCTCCTCTGCCTCGTGGTTGTCTTCACTGTCATCCTTCCAGAGAGGCTCACTCAGCTCCATCTCAGGGTCTGCCTCTTGGCTGCTCCCCTCCAGCCTCCCCATGGCCTCCTCTTCAGTATTTCTCCAGCTCATCACATCCAGATCCAAGCTTGAATCCCAGTCAGGAAGGGACTGGAAATCACTGCTGTCTGACTTAATGGGAGATTCCAACTCAGACTTCCAGGCATGGCCCATCTGCAAACAATGAAAATACAGCAATTTCTTTGCACCCTGATCCAGAACTGCCAAGCCCAGCTCATTTCTTGACACCCTTGGAGGGCCACAGCATGGGAAGGACTCTGAGGTGAGCACCCTACCCCTGAGCTCACACACAGCACATGGCAGGGCTGCAGCTCTGCTACACAAACTGAATTTGAGGTTTTCTGCTGCTTTTGCTGTGCTCTCTCCCTGCCCTGGTCAGTGGGTCACTCTGCTCAGGGCATGCTGAGCAGTCTGGAGCCTGTGGCTTTGCTGATGCTCCATATTTCAGGTGCTGAAGGCACCCAGCAAGCTCAGACCGAGCCCTGCTGGGGCTCCTCAGCTGCTGAGTGTTGGGAACAACTGGTGACTCCAAGGACAGCTCACTGAAATTCCACTTGCTGCCCCCTGGGGACTTCCTATACTGGAGATAACTTACTCCAAACCTTACAGACACAGTTTTGAAAGTGACAGGTGGGATTTATCTGGATGTGTTATCTCATGTACCTGAGCAAGAAGAATTATAACCACACAGTCACACCGACAGGCACAGTTCCATCCACTGCAGAAAATAAAAGTTTGCATTCTCTTAAGAAGGAAGAAACCACTCATTTCATCTCTGTTCATTAGTCCATGCCTAAATGCATGAGTGTACTCTGAGTCCTCTAAGCCTGGGGAACTGATTGCAGAGCCACAGTACAACAGCAAAGTGTGTCACAAAATCCTCATCTTGCCACTGAATGGAGCTGCCTGGATGCTGCACCTATGGAGAACTCCATGCATTAATTAACACTGGCTTTAGAGTCTTCTTTTAATTATGTACAACCTAATTTTTTCAGAGTTTTAAACAAGCACATTTTTCACTGATTGTGTTTTCCATTCTCAGGACTGCTAGCACAGCTCCAAACCCAGCTTATGGTGCATAACTGGGAGAAATACAGAATCCACTGGGTCTGGGATGAGAAAACTGCTTTGCTTATTTTGTGAACTTGCAAGCAGAGCTGGGATCTGCAAGCCTGTCCTTCTGAAACCTCTTCCAAAGTTCACTTCAGTGGCAGCAGATGAAATTTGATGAGGGAGGCGATAACATTACCTGCTCTCAGCTTCCAGGTGAGGGAGTTGGGCAAACTGAGATTCCATCTGAGGAGAAACCCTGTGCCTGGAGCTCTCTCCTGCAGCCTCAGCAGAGCTGCCACACACAGAGGCACAGAAAAGCCTCAGCCTGGGGTAATCTGATCACTTGTCATCATCCTTCTGTGCTCCAGAGGGATAAATGTTGAAAATCAGGAAGTCCTGGGAACTTGGGCATGAGATTAAAGAGATCTTCAGCCTTATGTTCAGTTTTACCAAATCTTGGAAGGCTCAAGATGCCAGAGAGCAGAACAGCAGCGTTAGTGCAAGACATGATGAGTGAAATAATCACAGACAGCTCAGCTCTGCACCAATTCCGGACAAAATGACACAGGCTTGAACTTTTAATTAAGAATTGCCTGACAGTTCTTAATTTCGTTGGCTAGATAAGTCATTAGCAAAGAACCTCTCTCAAACTGGAAAGTTTTAGTTCACTTTGCAGAGATCAGACACTGCACAACCCTTGCTGTTCTGGGAAAAAGCTGTTGGAAATGAAAAAGACAGCCTTTAAAAAGAACTTACATGTCAAAACAAGAAAAATGATAAAAGCCTGAACTCTAACAAATGAAATGTAGAATCCACATAAAGTAGGCAAAAAAAAAAAAGGAAAAAGAGAACAATTTGCTAAAGACATAAAAGCAAATAAAAACAAAAAACCTCATCAAAAACATCAGAAGCAGAGAGCTGCCAGATGATCAGTGGGGATGACACATGATCAGTGCCAAACATCTCAGTGGAAAATAGGGCCAGTTGGAAAAACCAAATTAATCATCATTATCAGCAGTTGCCACAGAGGAGCTCACATGAGACCTTCTCTTGGGATGGGTCTGAGAGATGATATCTAATTAAAATGTCAACAGGGGAGATTTTAGAACAATTCGAGACAGTGAATAAACCTTAGAACCCACTGGGATTCGTTTGTGAGCCCTAAAGAAGCTTAAATATAACGTGACCAAGTCTATGCTGTGTAACTTGTCATTTAAGAAGAAAACCAGAAAGGGGTGACAGTTTCATCTGACTCTAAAAGGGTGGGTGCTGGGAGATGCAGCACAGTAAAACATCAGCTCTGTACCAGACAGATTAGAACAAAGTATTAGGAAGAAGAGAATTAGTAAGTAGTCAGAGCACGAGATGATGAATTGAGAAAGAGGGAATGAGGCTCCTGAGAGAAAACCCTATCTTGGAATTTTAAAGCTCTTAAACATCATTAAAGACTATTAAAATGTCATGGGACAAGAGAAAAGGCTGAGAGAAAAATACCTGGTTAGGAAAAGAAACCAAGGGTAGGAAGGAACAGCAATTCTTGCTATGATGAAAGCAAATTACCAGAGGGTCTGAGAAGGGCCTTCTCCTGTGCTGCACCTTCAGCTTTCCAGCAGAGACAGGGGCAGGGCAGAGGTGTCACAGAGATGGAGCCAGACCCTTCTCAGAGCCCACCAGTGAAAGGAGACAGGGATGACAAGCTGCACCACAGGAGATTCTGACTAAGGTTAAATATTTGAAGCTGGCCCTGCTCTGAGCAGCTGAATGAAGTAAAGGAATGCAGAGAGGTTCTTTCCAACTTAGAATCATGGAACAGGTTGGGTTGGGAGGGACCTTTAAAGGCTGTCTGGGTGCAGCTCCCCTGCCATGGGCAGGGACACCTTCCACTATTCCAAGTTGTTCAGAGCCTCGTCCAACTTGGCCTTCAGCACTTCAGGGATGGGGCATCCACAGCTTCTCTGGGTAACTGTGCCAGGGCCTCCCCACCCTCATTGTAAAAATAATCTTCATCCAGTCTAAATAGGCCCTCTTTTAGTTTAGAGCCACTACCTTGTCCTGTCACAACAGGCAATGCTAAAATGTTTGTCCCTAACTGAAATCACTCCATGAAATGCATGAAAGACAAAGACCCCTGTAACTTTTTGTGCTACGAACTGAGAACAATAAAAATTCAAACCAGAAGTTTGCTCCCGTGTTTAGCAGCAAAAGACAATGAACCAATCACCAAGCCAAGGGAGTTTCAGCATTTCCACATCAGTAAGGTGAGTCTTGGTGAAAATTCACCTCAGCAATACACAGGACTTGACACAGCAGGCATGGCCAACTTCAACACTGAACTTGTGAAAATTGAGAGCTCTTACTGGATAAGGGAACAATGCCTCTGGTCTTAATCCCAGTGACTCAGTTTCCTGAAACCTGTCTACCAGAAAGCTGCACCCTGGATATGCTGCACGGAGGGCAGAGCACTCCCAGCTGCTGCAGCAATCAAGGATGGTGTCATTCTGTTGTTTTCTTTTCCCCCATGAATGGTTGTGTGGGCAGAAAACAGGCAAGTTTCATCTCAGGTCATATGAGCAGAAAAAGTGACTTGGAAATTCTTGCAGAGAATTTAAACCTTCATGTTGCTGAGGAAAAGGACTGTAATTCCCAGTAGGAACAGGGCACAAGCTCAGATGTGAAACCAGGTACTGGCAATCCTGCCTACAGCTGCTGGGATCACAGATTTTCACTCTGACTAGTGCAGCCTCCACAGATCTCTGGGGAAAGAATGTCAAGTCCTTTGCAATGCATTTTCTCCTAAGGAAAGCTCCAACAAGACTGCAGCATTTAACTTCTCAAGGT
The DNA here is from genome assembly GCF_023055355.1 of Agelaius tricolor. Taxonomy (NCBI): domain Eukaryota; kingdom Metazoa; phylum Chordata; class Aves; order Passeriformes; family Icteridae; genus Agelaius; species Agelaius tricolor. The sequence goes on from NW_027269278.1 coordinate 15,738,252, forward strand.
TTGATCTCCAGTGTCACCAGAGTGGTGCTGTATCCTCACACACTCAAGCAGGGAATCCTCCTCTCCTTCCAAGCACTGTGCAGCATGCCTGTGATTTATGGATTGTCTCTAACAGCAGAGCTCTGCCATGCATGTGTGCTATAGGGGTAACTGGAAAAGAATTATATTTGCAGATAGTCCAGGTGGGGATCCAGGCTTGTGGCACAGGGCTCCTCCCTGCAGAGCTGTGGCGCTCCGTACACTGCACACGGGTTTGTTCCCAGATTTTAATATACATCACATTTACACAGCACTAGTAAAAATCTGTACACTTCACATTACAGTACATACGAGCCACCAGCTGCTAGCTAACACCAGAACACTGATGAAGCCCAAGACAACTGCCCTAAAACAGGCAGGGGGGGCTGGTCTTCCCCTCCAGGGAAGTTTCTTTGGGTTACACATTCTGACAAGACACTGCTTTCCAGAAGAGCAAGCGAAGGTGGTGAACCAGGTCCCAGAAATGGACCTGCAGCTTTTCTTCCTCCTCCAACAGCTGTTGAGAGCTGCCTGCTCACACTCCAGCTCCGGATGCCTGGGATTCTGCTGGGATTTTGTGTCTGCAGCATCATTTCTTCATCTTCATGTCTGCCTCGATGGCGCAGCGCCGCCCTCTGGTGCCTCCGTCCTGCTCACAAGGCAAACAAACAGAGTTACACAACCCACAGGAACGGCCCTCCGGCACAGGGGAGGGAGGGACAGAGGGAGGGAATTCTGCATCTGGCAACAATTTTTCATGCCTTCCCATCAGGAGAAAGGGAAACTGTCCCTGCCAAGGCCTGCCTGCAGACCTACCTAAAGTTGGATGTGGACACAGCAGGGTGCTGGGCTTGGCAGCATCTCAGCATCTACTGCTGGAGCCAGGGCAGAGAGAGGCAACACCTCTGGCCCAGACAGATGCTTTTGGAGCCTGGACAGTGCAGGCTTCCTCCTAAGCAGCAGATTCTAGCTTAAGGTGGGAAAAGGAAAACTGCTGACTAACCTACCTTATCAGCAGCTGATCCCTATGGAAGTGCTCCTCCAGCTGAGTGACCCTGGCACTAGCTCCCTAGTTCCTCCACACAGCTCCTTTCCACGAGCAGAAGGTGAGCTGAGAGCTTCCTCTGATCCTCTCTCTGGCTGATCTGCTGCCTCTCCTGGAGTACTCCTCTGTCTTTAGATAATGTGAGAGATAAGGACAGCTCTCCATCTTCCTCCTCTCTCTCTCTCCTCACAGTAACTCAGAGACTTGGGGTTTCCCAGAGGGAATATTTTTCCAAACACTTCCAGATCACCACGGGCACAGAGCAAGATATTTCTGCAGAGTCTTTTTTGCTTTCTGAACCAGGAACAGATAAAGGACACACAGCTGACTCCTCACTCTCCCAAGACCTTTTGCACTGCCTCGGACGTGTGGAAGGGGCAGCTGTATAAACATGAGAGATGTAGGAACTACAGGACTGCACCACTTGGTTTGTCTTCCCACTTACATGGAAAGAAAGCAGGAGAGAAGTCATGGAAAAAAGCAAAAGCAGATGACAAAACAAAAAACACTTGGAACCAGAAGAAAAGAGTGAAGCCCCACCCGCTCACCCATTTTGAGAGTAAGGGACTGAGATGTCTCTTCTGAGCTCACAGTGGTGCAGCCCCCAAGTCAAACACACCCTGCTGCAGCGCTAAGGATGCTGTGACAGTGCAGGGATCACCCAGACAAGGAGCAGAGCACCTGGCAGCAGTACTGCAGAACCTGCTGGAGCCTTTCAATACTTACAAAGAGAGAGAGAAGGAAGGCAGGAGAGCCCATTGGGACACTGTCCTGTTAAAAGGCCAAACAGAAGGACTTATCAGGCATCAGCTACGGAAATGCACACACCACACAGAAGCACTGAGCCCACACATGAGCATAGAGGAACATGTGCCCCACTCCCCTTCCTGCAGGGCGTCAGTCTTATGCAGCAGGAACATAAAAACAGACAAAAGAGGGATACTGCGAGAGCCAGAATGCCAGGAAAGGGATATTCCCTCCACAGCCACAGCAAGTTTTCCTGGTCTACCAAACAATTCCTGCTCAGTGCAGCTGTCACTAGAACTCAGCAGGCAGCCCCTGCTGTCACAGTGTTGTGCGCACCAGAGAGTACCTGAGATCACTTCATCAAGTTTGCATGTGTCTTTATAAAAGAAAAAACCACAAATCTTCATTGCGTAGATCAGTGTGGAATTCAAAGGTTCTCTGGTGTATTTTACACAGCAAACCAGAGGTGACTGATTCTCTAGCTCTAAAAACCTGACTAGGAAGTGAAGGATATGGCAATTCCCTTCACCTTTCTGCCATACCATAGAATCAGAGTCTGTGGAGTTGGAGGGGAACCACAAGGATCATGGAGTCCAACTCTGCAGGCTCATCCCCAAGAGTCACACTGTGTGCCTGAGAGTATTCACATCTCTTCCAATACTCTGTTCATTTCCCTACAGTTTTTATCACCTGTTTTTAAAAACAGGTAATAGAAGTATTTGTATTACAGAAAAAAACTCATGAGACCTGCCTCTGGCATGCTGTATAGTTCCAGAACTGAAATCTAATCAATAGAGACATTTAAAGAAAATTTGTTCACGTGAAGATGCTGGTGTGGGAACTTTTGCCTCCGTGGTGTGGGAACTTCATGCAGTATCTTGGGATTCTTCAGAAGATCCCAAGTGCCCTGGCACAGGGTGCAGCATTCTCACCTTCTCTGAAGCATCCTGCTTGCGAGTGGAGTCTCGCCCCCGCAGGCTCTTTGCACTGATCCCTGACTCTGATGTTTGCATCATCAGTTGTGTGGCCAGAAATTGCTGCAAGGAAACCACACTCTGTTAAGATTGTCAAGCAAAACAAGCTCAGTAAGTGCATGTCAGTTAACTATCACAGACCACAGGCTGGGAATGATTGGGTCAGAGGCAGTTTCAGTTCCTTGTGTGCTGCTCAGAATAAGTTCCCCAATTTACCTCAGAAGCCACAAGTCCTGAGGAACTACAAAACCCCAATTCAAACTCAGCCCTGCCAGCTGGGACATTCTGCTTCAAAGGATATTTTAAATAGCATAAATTCACAGGGCAGTTTCATGTGCCCTTTATATCAACATAAACCAGCACAGCCACCCAAAGAAGCCGTGGCGTCCCCTGTCATTCACTGCTCTTGTTGCTCGTTTCTGTTCCTGAACCACACCCTGGTTCTTGCTGGCCTAAGCATTTCCCTGAAGGAAATTACATTTGAAATTGGTCTGGGATGAACATATAAAATATTCTGCTGTGTTACTTTTAACTCACCCACAATCTAGCTCAACACAAACACCTGAACTATCATGAGAGAGAAGCAGGGAAGGGCAGGACCCACTGCATTCAAACACACTGGGAGTGAAACTGTGGGACAGCCAGACCTATGGACCAAGGCAGATGCTCTGTCCTGCACTGGCCTCAGCTCAGTACTTTACCTGGATCTGCTCCAGGACATCTCTCTGCATCTCCACAGCCATGTGGTACACATCATGGTCAGAGCTGTTGTACATCACTGCATTCTGAAACATCAGCATAATGTCCCGCTGGAACTCGGCTGTGGTTCGGATCAGCCCATTCTCAATGTTCTTTTTGATGGTAGATAAATCCATTGGCCTGTGAAAGAAATTCAGGCAAAATTGCAACAGAAATGTTTAACTCTTTCCCATCTCCTTTAGAAACAGCTCTGGGTCTGAAATGTGTTTAGTTACAGGGTCTATTTTATTTAGCTGAACAGGTTCTCCCCCATGGGCTGTGCTCCCCAGTACCAAGGCCTGGGTCAGAAGACCCAAGGTGTCCAGCAGTTACCTGGAACAGTAACAACAGCCTCAGAGATCTGAGGCATCTGCCTTCTCCAGGCACCACTGACAGAGAAACTAAGGAGCTAGAGCTGCAGCCACTGAGCTTGAACTGTTCACAAGAGATTTCAGGATTCTGGTAATTCTTCCAGAAAAGTCCACCATCTGGGACAGCAAAAAATACTGATTAGAGAACAGCTTTTAGGAATTTCAAAGGTTAAATCCTACTCTTGGACAGAAACTGGGGGAAACAGATCAGTTTCACCTTACTGGTAAAATGTTCTCTGTAAGTCAGTGTACTTCACTCAAAGTCAGGACTGTGTATAGACATGTGCCTGAGGATGACTGTTCTTGGGGAAACCTACTTCTGACTGAATCATGTCAGAAAAAGAACACTTTTCCAAGTCTGCAGAGCAGGCAAAAACTACATTGTTGCCAGAAATCCCTACAAATATGCAAACAGAGTTCTGATGACAGAATACTGCTGAGACTCACCTCTGCACGATGCTGTGGTAGCCTGGTGCTATGTCATCAGTTACAGGCTGTAAGAAGACATTGGCATACCTGCAGAGAAAAACAGTCCACTCAGTGCCTGTCCTTGCTGGTAAATATTTGTTTCATGCTCTCCTTTTAATTTGTCTGCAACAATATGATTCATCATCTCCCAAAAGAGATAAGCCTCTGAGATGGGAGAGTGGAGACTTGTCTAGGATTAGTCACTTCTTTCTGCCAAGACATCAAACTCACCTGTGATTAGCTGCTGCTCTCCAAACCAGCATGATGGCTTTCTTCCAGATCTTCTGAGCCTGTATTGCCTCCTGATCCTCACTGCACACTGAGCTGGGAAAAGAAGAACATTAATTCCTTCAGGAGTCTGATCACTGCCTCAGAGCAGAAAACTCATGGTTTGTTTTGTCCTTGACATGCCCGTGCTAACCCACACCAAAGACAGACGGAAAAAGTGGGAGCTGGTACTGGAGTGCTGTCTGCACACTTGTAAGCAAGAACCAAACCCATAATCAACAAATTCTCCCTTGGGACCCACTCAGCAAGCCAGAAATGGGGATCGTGCAGTCCCAGTGTGCCCTGACACTCACAACTGCGAGGAGGCCGGGCTGCTGGGGATGGAGTCGGCGAGCGCGTGCGACTGCAGGGGCGCGTTGTGGACGCTGAAGCCGTCGTCGCTCTCGCTCACGGGGGGCTCGTTATCCATCTCTGAGAGATACCCCTCACCCTGGTCTTCTTCTTTGGGCTCCTCCAAACTGGCAGCCTCACTGGCACCGTCCTCATCATCCTCCTCACCCTGTCCATCCTGAAACACAGAGTCCATCAGCTGGCACAGCCAGCTACAGCAGCCATTCAGCACCTCCAAAGCAACTATGGTTCTGCGAGCACAGTGATCTTCTTGTGAGGCTGCTGACAGCTGTACAGGCACTTCCACAAAATCCCAGCCTCTCCAGCCTGCCCTGCTTGTCCCCACAGACCCAGAAGCACAGACATAAACACCTTGACATTCTGAAGCCATCTCCCCTTCAGCTGCAGACTGCTCAAAGTGCAGAAAGCTGAACACAAGCTTTGCCTTTCAGCAGACAGCAGCAGCAGCATGCTGCTAATTAACTCAAGATGACTAAAACCAGCAGGGAATTACCTTCATCTGACTCCTAAACAGGGCTTGGGCCTCCTCCTTCATTGATTCTGTGAAAGAAAGAAATGCAGAAAGATTGATTCTCCCAAGCAGCCTTTCTTACAAAAGCTCCTGCACCAACGCCTACTGTCCTGCAGTAATTACCACTGTTCCTACAGGTATCTTTTCTCCCTCCTCCCCAAAAACCTGAACCAGATAACTAACAACTATCCAGCTAATAATGTTGCATGTAAAAGATTTCCTAGCTGAATTAAGTTACCTGACAGCTCAAATTTGTGCTGAACATCAGCCTGTGAGGAGTCTTCACTCACATTTGGGACTTGTGGAGGGGATGAATCATCATCAGGTGGGGTCTGGAGGGAAGAGAAATGCACAAATCTAGATGTTTGTGTCAGCTTACTTCAGTGAAGGTGTGGGCACATCTCACTCACCCTAACCTAACTCCAGCCAATGAGGTTCACTGAGCACTTTCCCAGCAGCAGTTCTGCACATGGGTGGGGGGAGATACACAAAGGTACTGCCTAAAGCAGAGCTGCTCTGCACATCAGCAGCCTGACTCCCAGGAAAACAGTCAGTCACATACATTGAAGGGTCATTTCAACCCAGCACTCATCCTTCCTCTAAACTTTGCTCCTACCTGCCACAACTGCTCCTCTCTTTCCCCACACCAGTTCCAGGCAGTCTCTGTGACCACATACCTCTGTCTTCACTGGATTGAGCACTGCATCATCTCCCTGGGATGACTCTATTTTGATTTCAGAAGTCTCTCCCGATGTTACAGCTGCTCTTTGATCTTCTTCTATCTCTTGGTTTCTAAGCTCTGGAGTTTCTGTCACTCTTGCAGTTGCTGGTATGGTTTCTTCAGGGCCCAGCTGACTCTGGTCCTGCTCTGCAATTTCAGTCTTTATTTCTGACCCCAGCTCACTGATACCCATTAGGTCTCGAATTCCCTTTGCCTCTGGCTCTTCACACTCCAGTCTCTCCTGCTTCACAGTCACAGACACTTGTGGCATCTGGGCCTGTTTCTCATGTTCCTGACGAATTGAATGCTCCCATGGGCCAGGAAGGGTCTGAGGGTCATCGGTATCTTCACAGAAAGAAGACAGAGCAGCTTCAACAACTGCTGCATCCAGGACTTCAGGGTGGTCGTCTACCTTTATTGTCAAAACAAACACACAGCAGTGCAGGCCGAGGTCAGAAAAAGGGATTAAAAGAAAAGTTCATGTTATTTGGTACTGAGACAATTGTGGAAATCCCAGTCTACTCCATTTACAAAGTTGCCTTTTTTGCAGCCAGATTTGTATCACTCCCTGTGAGAGTTTCTCCTGAAGCTTCAGTTTCAGAAATATGGCACTCCTGGAAAGGATTCTGTGAGCAGTGCTCAGCTGTCTGCCAGAGACATGACCCAAACCCTACCCTCCAAGGAATAAAGACATTTCTTTTTGTACTCTGAAAAGGAGCACCAGTGTCAGACAGGCAGCAGTGGTGTCCTTTCCTGTTGATCTGGAAAATGATGGTGAGAATGTGCATTCTGGAATAGTTATTTCTTGCTTGTTTAAACTAAATTGGTGAACAGCAATCATTTGAAATTAACCCAACTGAATGTGGAGCAAAAGGCACTGGCACTCTGCTTTCCCCATTTACCTTGTCCTCAATGATGGCTATAATATTTCCAACCGTATCAAAGTCCAGCTCTTCCCCCGTATAGGACACTGCAATATCCATTTTTTCAGCCAAATCCAGATCTTCTTTCCCATCCATGCAGTGATCTTTGGAAGATCCTGCAGTGCTGCCAGCCCCAGAACCCAGGCACTCTTTCTTGATGGAATCAATGATCATTGATATTTCACTGCTGTCCATGGACACTGTCACAGTGTGGGAATCAGCCACTGCCTCCATGGAAACGCAGGCTTCAGGCTGGCTCACTGCACAAGGACGAGAGGGACAGTCAGACACCAAGCTGGAGAAGTCCCCACATAAACAAACACTGCAGTGGGCAACACCAAGCACCAACCACAAGTATCCCAGGCCCATCAACCCCATCACAGCTTAGATTAATAAAAGACAAATACGGGTTTGCTTTCCCACAGGAGAGACAAAGTGAGATTCCAGCCCTTGAACCGCAGTCCAGCAAATCACCAGCACCCCCACCCACACCCAGCAAACCCTGTTTAAAACCATCTGTTTCCTCCAGAACCCAGCCATAGCCACCCTTTTTGGCCAGGATGGGGAGGTGACAAAGCCCAGCTGAGAGCTCGCAGGGCGCTGATCCCAGGGGAAGTTCTGCTTTCCAGCAGGACGTGAGCTCTGAGTGCGTGGTTAGGAACGCACCTGTGGCTACGCTCTCTGCAGCTGCAGCTGGTGGCACAACGGCTGGTGCTGACAGCGTGGGCATCATGACAATAGTGGCCTGGGACACAGGCTCTACGGGGGGTGGCAGGAGCTTAGCTGGAGGCTCGCTGGCAACAGCGGAGAAGGAAGCAAGAGGTGAGGTGAACTGTGCAGGACCAGCTTCTAAAAGCCGGGAAAGCGTAGGAGCACCTAACAGAGAGTAGAAGGGAAAAGCACATGAGCAAGAAGCAGCCACCACTGAAGTCCACAAAGCCACCACTGGGCTCTTCACTGTCTGGTGGCTTCTTCTGGGAAAAGACACAGATACACCTATAAAGAGTCCCAAAAGCTGTACAGAGAACCTGCACCAAAAAATGCACGACTCCTGTTGTGTGTGCAGTCTGAGGCAGAATCATGCAGCTACAGAACACTGCACTCACTGTAAGGGCTGGACAGACTAAGCCACACATGCACAGAGATGCCCTTCCAAAGGCTCATCCCAGAACAATTATGGGAAATCTGAAAAACAGTGCTGAGAGAGCCACACAAGGTAAGCCAAGACAAACAGTCATCACAGGAGCTGGGAGGGAGCAGAGGGGATTTCCTAGCAGGTTTTTCCTGGAGAATTCCTTTTATATCAAAGGCTGCCATTCATCTTAGTTGTAACTTCCAGTCTGAATTTACTGAACTGTCTGGACTAAATTAACAAGTCTTAAAAAAACAGATGTGGATAAGGAAAGCAGTATTACTTGTATGGAATTCTATATGAATGAATAACACATAATCTCAGTTGCAGACAATGTGATTAAATCACTGGTCAGCAGGAGCTGAGGAAAAGAAACTTCTTTAGGCAGGTTGTTCTGAAATAGCCCAGTGCAGAGTCTTGCACTGTCCCCCTTCCCCCCACTCTGTGGAACTTCCTCTGGAGCTCAGTGGACTAACTCTGAACAGATCTCTAAGACACAGCAGAGGGAAGGCACATGAGCTCTCCAGATCCACAGGGAGCTGTGTTTGCCACGTTTGGGATCAGATCTAGACAATTTTTTCCCCAGCTCTCTGCAAACAAACCCTCTCTTTCTACACTCAAGATGCCTGGTATTAGCCAGTGTCCAACCCAGAAAACCAGACTGCATGGATCAGGACTGGATCAAACCAAATTGTTTCAGTCACTCTTTTAAGGATTAGGGTCTTAAAAAGTAGGGGTGAGATGGACAGGGCTACATAAATAGGAATACAACTGAAAGAGAAGCCCCCAAACCAGCCAGGTAGGCATCATCCTTCCCCCAGGAAAATCCACAGAACAGTCTGAAGGTGCATCTTAAGGGAGAACTGTACAAGGAAAGGCCAGAGTTACCTGAAGCAGCTGGAGATGCAGGGACAGCACCAGGTGCTGACTGCATTTCCCCACTGTGCAGCACTGGCAGGACACTTCCTACCTCCAGCAGCACTCCAGAGCTGTTCATGTGACCAGAAGCCACTGCCATTTCGTTTTCACCAACCTGTCAAAGGAGGACGAAACTCAAGTTCCTGGAAATACCAGCACAGCACTGATTCTCTGCCAGATGTGCACCTCCATGAACAGCACCAGCATCTGGTGTCCCAGCATTTCCTCCGCAGTTTTTATTCAGGTTAGTCCCTGCCTGAGGCCCCTCACACAAGTGCAGAACATCACAGTCTGAAACTGTTGCTGTTCTTCAGCTGTAACACAGCTGCGGGCCAAGTGCATCATTTGCTCTATCACAGCTCTTCTCTTCAAGGACCTCACAGTCCTTTACACATATGAGTCTCTCTAGACCCTGAGATGGCACAGAAATATCCCTTGTTTTGAGTTGAGAGAAGCAGAAATACCAAGATGGAAAGTAACTTGATCAAGGTCACACAGTGAACCTATGATGGACCTTGAAACAGATGCAAACCAGTCCTGTTCCTACAAAGAAAACTCAGCCTTTCACAGCCATTACCTTTCCCTGCCCCACTTTATGTTACATCCTGCAAACACAAAATCTATGGAACATTTACCCAAGCTAGAAAATAGAAAAACCCCTAAATGTGACTACTATGAAGAAAAAAGTCAACAGCAACACACCTACTCCATCACACAAGCACTAACCCAGGGAATCTGTGTCACAAGCAGGCTGATGGCTGCTGTTTTCAGACTGGGCTCTGAACAGGGTCAGCATCTCCTAAGACTTCCCAAGTCACTAACACCACAAGTGGGTTCTCATCACAGTGATTTTAGGAACTGTCTACAATTAGGAGAAAACTGAAGCAGTTCTGTACAGGTCATAAATGCCATTCAAGGATTCCCTACTCTTGTACACATTAAAAATACTGAAACAGGGCTTCCTGACAAGGTGTAAAGAATTGTCAGCCCAGTGTAGGAAGCACCAGGAATGCCACTGAGGCTGATGGGGATGATGCTGACTAACAAGTTCCCTCCCCTGAGGAGAACAATTTCCTCTAGCAAACCCTGCAACTCCAACTCCTTGTGACTGAGGGGACAGCCAGTCCTACGTGCTGCACGAGCCCTGCAGTCCTGCTGGGAAAGGGGCTGACCTCTGCAGCTCACAGGGGTATTTATACCTCTCAGATTATCACTTCTGCTGGGACTCTCACAAAACTGCACATTTTTAAAAATTCTTTGCAGATCCCCCTTTTTCAGTGGGAAAATCTGGAGCAAATTGTTTGTGTGCTTGCATATATGAGCAGAGAGCTCCATACCAGCCTGGGGCTTGTGGGCAGGAGACTGCCCTTCTTCAGCAGCTCTGAGAGCAGAGGGGAAGGAGGCGGAGTTGCTTTTTGTCCTAGCATCTTTTTCTGGGGTGAATCATCAGTGACTGGGGTCATGGGGGCATCCAGGGGAGCAGAGCCTGGAGGGGTGTCAGGGATTCCAATGAAGGAGGCAACTGGGGTGCTGGGCAATGTCCCTGGCGTGACCTGAGAAAGAGAAAAACCACACTGTTCAAAGCCACACTCCACCACACGGACCAGCCCCACTTGCTGCTTCCCCCAAGAGCATTGATCCAGCACACCACAGACACCTACTCCATTCACTCACTGCCCCTACTCCAGGCATGTGCTTTCACCCTTTCCCTGCCCTGCAGAGCCAGCTCCCAGGCACTCACAGACTGCCTGGCCAACCCACTGATGCCCCTACACGGCCTTTGATCCAGGCACTGGATCACCACAGACAGGGAAGAGGAGGTGGATCTCGAGCAGCACTGTCACCAACCACACGACAGCACCTGAAATCTGCAAAGCAAGGCAAGGGCTTCTCCCCAGGCCCCTTCTCTGTGATGGATGCAGAGCCCCACATCCCAAGCTGGGCTTTCCCTCCTACCCAGAGAAGGATCCTCACCCCTGGGCTGGCCTCATCCCCAGCGGGCTGGGACAGATCTCCGAGGGAATAATCCCCGCCCGGGGAGGTGGAGCCTGCAGGAGAACGAACCATCACCCCCGTCAGCCTTCGAGGTGGGTTCTTAATGGCCTGGCGAGCTGGAAGAGAACAGAAACTACAGTGAGAGTCTGTGACTCCATCGTGGACAGTCCCCAAGAGTTATCTTTGACTATATCCTGAAGAATTTTAAGAGAACAATTTATGTTATAGGAATTTCTTGCACCCCACTAAGCTTAGTTCCCAAGTAATACTGACTTTGGGTGATGCACTCCAGCTGCAGGTTTCTCTAGCAGTTCAGTATTCACCACCTCCCATCACCAAATTAAATGCCCCAAGAGTTATGAAGAACTAAACACTCAGAATAAAAGTTTCTTCCTCTTATCTTCAGTGACCAGGGGAAACTAGAGGTGTGAAAAGCCTGACATTCTAACACAGAGCTCCTTACTAACCCTGCTTTCCCTGTGACAAACCTTTCCTGAAGACTTTATTCCTTTTTCAGAAGCCTCTGGCTTTTACCATGTTACAAATATAGTGCTGGAAAGAGAATACAGACTCTCTCTCCAACTCTAGGGTCAAGGAATTCCTCCTGCAGATCTTAACATGACTTCAGTATTTTTGAAATGTTCTTATGAATATATGCATTGAGGAAAATGAAGGCACCTCATTTCCAGCTTACCCTGATAAGCAGCATCTGTAGCCTTCCTCTTGACTTCTGCCTCCTCCTCTTCCAGTTTTTTCTTTCTGTCCAAAGAACAAAAACCTGCTGTCACAGGGTGTCTCAGTTCCCCTTAATTCCCCCTCCAAAATGCATTTTACTGATGCCCACCCTGTTATCTCCAGACAACATCAAACCACTCAGCCTCAAATCCCCCAAGGCGAGCAGCAGACACACACAGGGCAGGAAATTTCAGATGATTGCCAGAAGGGAGGCAGCAAACATGGTTCTGCAAGCCATGGCCAAGCTCTTTACTGAGCAACTCCAAAGGATGTTCCACACCAGCTGCTATCCCCCAGTCCAAGCTCTCAGAGGCCAAAGCATCTGCCCAGCCCCATTTCTCTTAACCCAAACTATGTGGAGCAAGAGATTCTGGCCAAACAGAGTGTCAGGAAACTGCAATCTCAGAAGAAATAATGAAATAACCCACATCATAATCTCATTGCACAGCTCCTCCAGTCTGCTGTCCATGTGTCCGGCCTGGATCAGCTCTGCATCCTTCTTGAGTTGCCTGCAATCATAAAATCTTTTTACATTTTGATCACTGAACTGGACACCTTAAACAGCATTTTCACCCCAATTTTCATCCCACTTGGACTATGTTTTCAGGACAGGACCCTCAGGTGTGCAACATTTTAACACCTCTGTCATGTACCTGTATTTTTCCTGTGTTTCTTTAATAATTTTCTTCAACTCCTCAACCCTCTCTGCAGTCAGTTTCCGCACAATAACATCTTCCACTGTCTCCACAACTTCTCCCTTCTCACCACGTTTTCTTCTACAGAGTAAGAGAAAAGAAAAACTCAGAGACAAACCACAAGAAAATTCAGTTCCTCTTTCATAAATTGCTGCTTTCTGTCGTTCATGACATGCTCATCCAAAAAAATCAACTTCCTCCAATTGCACTAAATTATATTGGACAGCACAATGTTCGAACAATCTCTTCAGCAAACTTTTGCTAATTTACTTCAGGAACGGATCAAAGATGCAACTCCACCAAAAATTCTCAACCTGAAAATAATCCTTCCACTTCAAGAGAGAATTCTTTTCTCCCCAAGAAGAAATATCTTTTTTTTTCTTTTCTAACTCTACTAAACCCTTTGATTTTGCAACTCTAGTACTGAATATAATTAACAAACAGATCAGTTCCACACAAATATTACTTTTAAACACCCCATCTTTCAGTTAATATTGTGTGAAGTCCCCGAACAAAATGCCTGGAATTAGGAGCAGTAAATAACTCATATCACAGAGCTGTAGTGACAACACTGATAAGAAACCTGTAAGAAATCACTGCAAAATAGTGGGAAATACAAAACATCTCCCTTCTCACTCCTTCTCTTTTCTAGCCCTACTCTGAATGATAAATTTATGTGTAAAGCTTCTGACCAGTAAGGCTAACATGCAGTGTTTTATTCCAGCCAAATAAACATTACCTTTCCCATCTGACAAACCCTGATCCCACTGTCCCACAACGGCTATTCCAGCTGAATTTTCTCATTCTGAAATGCTCCTTTTGGGAGGAGCTGGTTGTGGGACAAAAAATAATTTAACAGTGACAAGGACTTTGCTGTAAGAACCCACGAGTGCCCCCTGAGCTGCTGCAGGCTGTGCTGGGCTCAGACTTTGTACTCACTTTGGGGTCTCTGTGGTCTCCAAGAGCTCTGAGTACTGAGATGCACAGTGCTGAGAAGAAACAAAGGAAGTCAGAGGACAGTTTGCTTGCCCAAACAGCAGGACACACCAAAATACATGGACACCCACAAATTCCCAAGGCAAGTAATTTCACAGCTTAATCACATGCCTGGTGAAGGATCTCATTAGTTAGCCTTACTTAATAACTGTGTACTGGACAAAACACAGAACAATTAATCCTTAATTCATCCTCAATATGGCATATCTGATTGTGCAGAGATTTGGTGTCCAAGATTCAAATATCAGTGTCTTACCTTTTGGGAAAACCAGTCAGGTGGGCGTCCTGGCTCTGCAAAAGGTTTGATGGCTCTGCTGACTGAGACCCTGTGGGAGGAAATGACAAGTCACCATCAACTTACCTTCTCCCCCAGCCAACATGCAGAGAAAAAATTAAAACCTCTCTTTGCATCTTTGAATAACCCTGCTAAACATGATAAACTCACCAAGGAGTTAAAAGTCTCAAAAATATTTACCTGCTTCTAATAAACAGTAATTTCACTCCTTTGCTTTGAAAAGCAAATTTTTTGCATCTGGTTACATGATTACATTTCCACAAAACCCTTACTTTAGAGAGGAGAAAAACATAGTAAAACAGAGTGATGGGTTCAGTGCACAGGAGATCTGTTACCAAATATCTTTGTTGTCCACAAGCCACCTCATCTAATTTTGAACAGAGAATCATAGAATGGGTTGGGAAGGACCTTAAAGATCATCTTGTTCCAACCCCCTGCCATGGGCAGGGACATCTTCCACTATCCCAGGCTGCTCCATGAACACTTCCAAGGATGGGAAGTCACAACTTTTTTGGACAACCCTTTCCAGTGCCTCATCAGCCTCACAGTAAAGAACTTTTTCCTAATCTCCAACCCAATCCTCCCTCTCTGAGTCTGAAGCCATTCCCCCTTGTCCAAACTCCCTCCCCAGCTCTCAATGCTCTTTATTTTGATGAACACACCTCTACTTTGACACAGTAGTTATGAAGGCAACAAAATGCCTGTCCAGGTACACCCTGCACACCTCTTTTACCCCATTTTTGTTCTGAACAGCGGCAGCGCGGTGACAGCCCAGTGCTGTGCACATGCCGCCCGCCTTTCCCGCTCCCGTACCAGTTCTGGTCGCCGCTGCGCATGACAGAGGAGGCCAGGCAGAGCTTCTCGCGGATGGACCAGGGCTCGGTGGGGCCGGCGCTCAGCAGCTTGTGCTCTGCGGGACAGGGCAGGAGTGTGGGGGCAGTCCCGGACACACCGGGACTCGAACCCGTGGCTCCACTCCTGGCCCCGCCCCTCACAGACTCTTCGGCCCCGCCCCTCTCCGGACGCATTGGCCCCGCCCCGCCCCGCGCCCCCGTTGGATCTTCCCAGGACGGTCCTGCGGAACCGCTCCGTTCTCCTCGGGCCATTCCCCTGCCCCTTCTCCTCCCCAACCCCACCGCCGCGCATTCCCCGCCGCATCTCCCGCCCAGCCTCGCACTCACTCCCCGGCCCCGCCGCCATCTTCCCCGCCCGGCCCTGAGGGCGATAGGGGCGGTACCGCGCGCAAAGCCCGCCGGGAGGCGGCCGAGCGCCGCCACGCCCCCCTCACCGTGTGCGCGCGCGCGCGGGCGGCCGGTTGCCCGGGGCCCCGCCCCCTCCATCCAGAGAGCGGGCGCTGATTGGTCGAGGGGCACTCATGCCGTGCTCCTATTGGCGGAGCGGGCGGGCGGCGAGGTTTGAAACGCCGAGCGAGGGGCGGCGTGCGGGGTAGCGGGGCCGGAGCGGCAATAGGGGCGGCCGGCGGTGTCGGTGGGTCCCTGTGCGTGCGGCCGGACCCGCGTGGTGCTGAGCTGTGTGTGTGTTTGGGGGGCAGTGACGAGCTGCGTCTGGGCCTGGGGGTGTCCGTGCGGTGGTTGGTGCGTGCGTTAGGTCTGTTTGGTACCGTGTGTTTAAGGGGTGTCTCTGTGCATGTCACCTATATGGTGTCCGTATGTCCAGGAGGTGGGTTTGGAGTCCTGGGTGGTGTTTGTGTGTGCATGGGCTGTGTCTGGGGTCCTGTGAGGTATCCCCGTGTGCAGGGGGTGCGTATGTGGTGTGCACATTGCAGTGTGTGTAGGGAGGGATCCACGTGGGGATCCGTGTTTGTGGAGACCGATGGATGTGCAGGGGTTGCTGTAACATCACCTTGTCCCGTTCCCCTTTTTCCCCAGGAGCCGTGTGAGGCACCATGGCACAAGCACTCGCCTCCCCGGGGCTGTTTTCTGACGATGAGGCTGCAGCCTCCCCTGTGCTCGAGTCCACAGCAGCGGGCTTTGGGGCTGACCTGCGCAAGGACCTGCTGCCGGAGTTCTCTGCCATCTCCCCAAACCTCGAGGGCGCTCAGGTCAGCTTGGAGCCCTTCTGTCACAAACAGGGCAGCGTTTTCACTTGTGGCTGCTGTTCTCTGTACAAAGGTAGTGGGATGCAGAAATAACAGAGACAGAAGAGGCAGCAACTGGGGGGAGCAGTTCCTGGGAAAGCAGTGGGCAGCAAGTGCCTCTTGGGGTGATGCTTGGTTTGGGTGTTAGGCCTTTGGCTTCTTGGTCTGCTCCATTAGATAAACAAAAAAATAATGCTGGCGTGCTTGGGAATGCCTAAGAAAGCTTCTGGCATTGTTGGTGATTTTGGGACCAGAGAAATTCCTCAGCACTTGCAGCCAACATAGCCAACATGTGTGCTCCATATTGTGGTTCCTTTTAAGTGTTCCCATGGGGGGTGTGTGCTGCGTCTCTGGCTGCCATATTTAACTTGTGCTGATTCTTGCAGGCTGTAGCTGAAGACAATAATGGAAAATTAAAGGTTTACCTCAGAGTTCGACCTCTGAAATCTACAGAAGTAGAAAAGGGGGAAGACCAGGTGAGACACTGAATGAAGCAGAGTCTGAGCTGGCTGTGTGCCTGCTGGGAGATGCTGCTGTCCTTCACTGTCTATCCTTCTGTAAGCCACTGCAATGATGGATTTTATGTGTTCTTTAGGGCTGTGTCTGTATTGAGAACTCAGAAAGCCTTATTCTGAAAGCTCCAAAGAATTCCTTCACCATGCGGAGCACGGAGCGAGGAGTGGGACAAGCAGTGCACAGATTCTCCTTCACCAGGGTAGGTAGCTGGGACAAACAACCCATCTGGAAGTGATTTAAGCTTAAACCAGCCCTGCAGCTTGAAAAGCTGCCTTATTCACATCCACTGACCCCAGAGCACTGCCTGAACTCTTCAGTCTCATGCAATCAGGTTACTTCAGGTTTTAGTTGCTACTTTATTAGTTTTTTTTATTTTAAGCTGTTTCTGACAACTCTTTTTTGGCAGCAAATGGCAAACTCCTGTTCATGAGGCTCTAAGCAGACTAGGGGCTGCAGTGATATGAGATGTTGTTGGATTAAACAAATGAGCAGCTTGTTTTTGTAGGAAGCTCAGCTGGAATTGCTGGTGGGTCTCTTGCTCACGGCTAGTGCAGGGAACAAAGGACCATGTAACATCACTTGAGCAACCATCAGCAAGGCTAGAGAAGATCTACGTGAAGCCATTTTTTCTATGTCTTGTTTGCAGATTTTTGGACCAGAGGTGGGTCAGAAATTGTTCTTTGATGAGACAATGAAGCAGGTGGTAAAGGATGTGCTGAGTGGGCAGAACTGTCTGGTTTACACCTATGGCATCACCAATTCAGGGAAGACTCACACGATTCAGGGTAAGGAAAGCACCCGGTGTTGTGGGGCCTGTTGAAGGAATTGTTTTCTGTCTTCTGCCTCTGAATCCTCAGCTTTGCTGCTGTTCTTGCTGCAGGCACTGCCCAAGATGGGGGGATTCTGCCTCGCTCCTTGGCAACCATCTTCCACAGTGTGGGGGACCGGCTGTACCAGGCCATGGACCTGAAGCCTGCCCTCTCCAACGAGGTGACCTGGCTGGACAGCAGGCAGGTGCGCCAGGAGGAGACCAAGAAGCAGATGATGCTGCAGAGGGGACTCTGGGAGGTAAGCACGGGGCCTCTGGGAGTTCAACAGCAAGAGGAAAGGGGTGGTGTCACGCTACCTGCATGCTCCTGTTCCTTGTTTCCTTCAAGGAGGAGCTGCTGACGCCGCTGAAGAGGAGTCACAGTGCTGAATCTCAGCTCCAGGCCACCACCAGTGGCAGCTTTGACAGTGGAGTTGCTGGGCTGTCTTCATCCAGCCAGCTCACCAACCGTTCAGACCTCAGCCAGACAGAAGGTATTTCTGGAAGCCTGTTGTGTAATACCTGCTGCTTTTTGCTGGAGGATGGGGGAAGAAAAGGGTGATGGCTGTTTGGATGCTGTGTTCTGGGTAAAGGAGAAAAGGTGCTGTAGCCTCAGATTTTCCCTTTGAAAGATGCCACGTCAGAAAAACTCTTCATATGTTTTGCCAGTATCAGAAGAATTTGCCACTCCATAATAACGAAGCCTTGTGAAATGAAAAATTGCTTGATGTTCACTCACTTCATTCAAGGAATGTGGTTATTGAGCAGCTGATTGCTGTGAGATGGGGATTGCTGGGAAGCAGGATGCCAGAGTGGCAGGCTGCACTGAGCACTTGTGCTCTGACTATCAAACCCAGGAACTACCAGCTACTCAGGTATCCAGAAGCATGGAGTGATTGAGATAACAAGAACTAAAACTTCAGTTATGCTGGAAAGAATTAATGTTTGAAATATCCTGCAATTCTAGAATCAAAAAAATTGGGTATGTAAAAGTCCTTACACAGAGCAGATGATCCTGTCAAAGGAAACTTTAGGCTGTCTCACTGGGGACAGGCATTAGAATAGATGCAAATGGGAGGAAGTAAATAAAAGGATTTGTGTCTGGGATGGTTTTGCTTGCCGATGGAAGTATCTTGCTCTAGCCCTAAACCATTCTGTTGGATCCACGAAAAGCTGCAGTCATGATTTGTTTTCCTTCCTTTTTTTCTCTTTTTTTTTCCCCAGAACTGGGCCCTTGCTGGGCTGACTTGGATCGCATTTCACTCACCAGCCCAGAAGATGTGCAGTTCTCCATCTGGGTCTCTTTCTTTGAGATCTACAACGAGTTAATCTATGACCTGTTAGAACCAGCTCTACCTGGGCAGAACCGCAAGCGGCAAACGCTGCGGCTCTGCGAGGACCAGACTGGCAACCCCTATGTGAAAGGTGGGTTTGCCTGCTGGAGGGGTTTGGTGGCCTGATGTTTAGGACTGAGTGGGTGGGTGGCTTAGCAGTGATGTGCTGGAGAGCCCCACAGAGAGCTCTGATGTTGGGGTTACAGGATTGCCAAATTTGTTGATGTCAAGAACACGCAATGGTGAGGTTGGGGCTGAGATAAGTTTTCTGCCAGTCTCCCAACAGCTGTGCCCAATCAATGCCCAATGCTTGCTTTCCAGATCTGAACTGGATCAATGTCCGGGATGCAGATGAGGCCTGGAAGCTCCTGAAATTGGGTCGGAAAAACCAGAGTTTTGCGAGCACGCACATGAACCAGAACTCCAGTCGCAGGTCTGAAGGGAGAGGGATTGTTTAGGCAGAAATACAATTCTGAGGGGCTTTTAAAGTTTGCTTTTTTTTTTTTTTTTTAATACTTGAATGTTTCTTTACAGTCACAGTGTGTTCTCCATTCGCATTCTGCACTTGCAAAGAGGTGGCAGTGAAGTTGTTCCAAAAATCAGCGAGTAAGTTTCATGGTTTTTTAGGATTTGGGTGTAATCTCAACTGTTTTGTCTCTTTAGTTGAGGGCCTGGGGTATGGGAAGTATCTTGATGATGATGTTGTTGAAGGTATACTTGGAAGGAATAAATGTTAAGTCTTAGAACTGACAGGAGTTTGAGGAGTACTGCAAGGTACAACTTGAGGTAGTTCTCAGGCTTTTTGAGTGAAGGTAAATGTGAGCATCCTTACCCTTTGCAGCAGGGCTGATTTGAGTGCTGCTGGTGCCTGTCCCTGGGATGTATTTATCTGGAAAATGGCTGTTTTAGGACTGGCAAAGGATCTCTGAAGCTGACACTTCAAAGATTATTTTACACTTAAGGCAGGCCGTTCTGTCCATCAACAGCCCAGGCACCCAAAAGAATGGTCTCTGTGTCCTTATGGGGAAGCTGGGAAGGTGACTGCAGGGTGTCTGAAGTGTAAACCTGATCTGGCAGGACAAACAAAGCCTGTAAGAGATGTGAATATGACTGTGTTTCCCTCAGGCTGTCCCTGTGTGACCTGGCGGGCTCTGAGCGCTGCAAGGACCAGAGGAGCGGGGAGCGAATGAAGGAAGCCAACAACATCAACACCTCCCTGCACACCCTGGGCCGCTGCATCGCCGCCCTCCGCCAGAACCAGCAGGCCAGGTGAGCATCCATACCTCCAGAGGGGAGGGTGTGGGGTTTTTTTTTTTGCTTTCCCAGCTCACTGGTGTCTCTCCCACAGGACAAAGCAGGCGGTGGTTCCGTTCCGGGACAGCAAACTGACCCGCGTGTTCCAGGGCTTCTTCACCGGGCGCGGGCGCTCCTGCATGATTGTCAACATCAACCAGTGTGCTTCCACCTACGATGAGACTCTGCATGTAGCCAAGTTCTCAGCCATTGCCAGCCAGGTGAGTCACACACACCAGGATCGTGGCATGGTCAGGGTGGCTTTGGTTTCTCTTGCTTCTGTGGGACTTAGTCCCTTCCCACCACAAGGGGAGGGAGCATGCTTGTACCTCATCCCTACGCTTCTCCAGTGGTTATTGTATCCAGCTAAACTGAAATGGCTGACAGGTTGCAGAGAGGGGCTGGCTGTGTTTAAAGACTACACAACTTCCAGGCTTTGCAGATTGATAATGGTGGTCTATTCCCCTTCAGCTTGTTCAGGCACCTCCCATGAAGCTGGGACTTCCATCCTTAAAATCCATCATCAAAGAACACAGCAGGCGAATCAGCCAGGGTCCAGAGGCAGAGCCAGAGGAAGATGTGGAATCAGAAGAAGACACTGAGGATGAGGGAGATGTCTCTATGTATGAGAAGAAGGTGGGTTGTCATTTGTTTTACAGCCTTTATGTGGATGCAAGGTCAAGAACATGACTGTTAGCTTTGGCCTGGGGAGCTGGGATTGGAGCTCAGAGAGAGCCAAGAGAGATGACACAGAACCCCAGAAGGTTATAGGACCCAGGAAATTGGGAATCCTTGACAAAAACATTCTGCAGTTGGTCTAAATCTGACACACATGCTGAATTTGAAAGCACTTTGTCATCTGTGCAATAGTGGCAGTAATAGTGCAGGTGCAGACCTGTAATTCCTTCTCTGCAAGGGACATCTAGAAAACATGCAGAACAAGAATCTAAATGGGAAAAAAATAATCAAACTTTCTAGATGAAGCAAGCAGTGGGGATAGCTGAATGCTCAAGATGAAGTCAACCCTACAGACACTCAAGCTGTCATGTGCCAAGGTAGCAAACCCTGGCAACTTTTCTTTCCAAGTGACTAAACCCTTATATCTAGATCCCTGCATCCTGCAGCCATGGCATCACTTAGTTTACTGCAGGTCTGGACTCTGTAGTGCAGTGTGGGCAGCAGAGCTGTGTCTCTTGCAGGACCTGCTGCGCGCGGTCGAGGCTGTGCGGGAGCTGCTGGTGCAGGAGCGGCAGAAGAAGCTGCAGCTCGAGATGCGCCTGCGCGAGGAGATCTGCAACGAGATGCTGGAGCACATGCAACAGAAGGAGCAGTGGTGGAGGTACAGCCTGTGCTGCTCTCCCTCCCTCCCTCTGCTCAGGATGAGCTGCAGCACCCAGAACTGCCAGGTCCTGACATGGGGTTGGTTGTTCTCTTTGTAGCCAGCACGTGGATGCTCAGAGAGAGCAGCTGGAGGAACTGTATGAGGGCAAAATGAACATCCTGAAGGAGTTACTGACTGACCACTACCAGGAGGAGATGCAGGTTTGTTCAGGGCAATCAGGAAAGCAGCAGTGGGTTGGGAAGGGACTCTGGGTACTTGAGTCCAGGAAGATCTTTATGCAAAATGAAAAGAAAGATTTTGCTCTCTGAGGTATTTTTGGTGATATTATTTCATCCCTTGATCAACAATTTTTGCTTCTTGTCTCCTACTTTATGTAGCCCATTAGGCTTCCTAATTTTGAACAGTCAGTCTGGAAACTAATGTACAACCATCCTGATTTGTCCATTTGTTCAACATGAGTCTCTCTCCTCTTAACTCTTTCCACTAGTGGCTGGATTTAGGCTCTTCAGATTCACATAAGCTGTGTAAATTTCTCTTCTTTCTCTCAGTTATGATGATAGATGTGGACCTGTCCATATTTTGATGCCTACAGCATTTGAGTGACCTCTGGGACTTCTCGCAGACTACTCTGAAGATGCCAAATCTTAAAGCAATCCCTCTTTAGAGCCTGTAAAAAAGTGGTTTAGGCTCCCAGGAAGTGGGTTTGCTGTACTCACTTAAAAGTAACCTTAAAGGCTGGGTTCAATTTGTGAAGTGTGGGATTGAAAAATTCTCCAGGAATAAAGACACAGAATGTTTCAGACAAGTTGTGCTACAAAAATCTTGACTCTCTGAACAAACTTCCTTCCTCAGGAGCGTGATGAGGAGATTTCTGAGCTCAAAGCTGCTCTGAAGGACACCAAACAAAAACTGGAGAGCCTGGAAGCCAAGCAAAAGGACTCAGAGCAGAGTGTACGCCGATCCAAGCGAGCGACCACCTCGTCTGCTCTGCAGCAGGAGCTGGCAGACACCAAAGCCAGGCTGGAGCAGTGTCAAAAGGAGCTGAATTCCACAAGTGCAGGTACAGCAGCAATGCTGTACAGGTTCTGAACCCTGCTGAGAGCTCCCTGTGCAGGGTTAGAGAGACTTGCTTCAGGGTACATTGGATTTAGGCACCCTCAAAACATTATTTGACTTGTAGGTGACAGGAATAATGTGCTGGATGGGCAGTTTCACTTCATTTTCACAGGAAAATGGACTTTAGCACAAGATAATCTTTCCATTCAAATTCTTAAGCCCCTTTGTCTAAGTGAATGGGAGAAGCCTGGAATGTTTGTGCCTTTCTGCACAAACTCAAAAGCTCTTTCCAGCTTGCCTGTGGCAGCTTGTCTCAAGGGAAGTCCTGAATTTCAGGGTTCTGAAAGCTGATCAATGTCCTGTTGCTCACTACTTTTTGTCTGTTCCTAGAGTTGCACAAGTACCAGAAATTAGTGGAGCCACCTCCCTCTGCCAAACCCATGACTATGGATGTGGACAGGAAGCTGGAGGATGGACAAAAGGTAACTCCAGTTCTGTGTTACAGAAAAGAACATTTGCAGGGCAAAGTGGCTGCCAGCTTAAACAGAGTTCGGGGCTGCTGTTTCCAGGTTTTTAAACAAATGAAATGGGTTTGTTGAACTTACAGTAGTTGTTGAAGGTTGTAGTATCTGATCACTCAGATGGGGATCCTCCCTCAGTGCTGCATGCCTGAATTACCTTGGAGTGGCTTTGTTTGCAGAGCAGTGCCAAAACCAGCTGTTGCATTAAACCCCTCTCTTCTAGAACATCAGATTGCTGCGTTCAGAGCTACACAAAATTGGGGAGTCTCTGCAGTCTGCAGAGCGAGCGTGCTGCCACAGCACAGGGGCAGGGAAGCTGCGAGAAGCCCTGGGCACGTGCGATGACATCCTGGCAAGACAGGTGATGTGTCTGCTTTGGTGTGGGTTGCATGGGGGAGAGGGCTCCAATCTGTGTGCTTGGCCATAATCAGAGCAACAAAGTTCTTGCTGCTGCAAATAAAAATTATTTATTTGCTAATACATATTTTGTGAAGGGAGCTCTATGGCTGATTTTTTCAATGGTGGAGTTAGTTGTGTATTTACCTCTCCACAGGAGACCCAAATTGTTCCTGTTCAGTTCACTGGCAGCCTGCACTTAAAGTGGGAGAATTCAGAGTTCTCATTTCCTTATCCACTCCATCACAGTTGCTATGGCAGCATATTTGCAGCAGGATGGAGTCAGCTTTGTCCCACCCTTACTGTTCCTATGTGTTACTGAACTGCTACACTGTTCACAGTAGAAGCTTTTATGCATGGTCTTATTTAGCAGAACAGTTAGTGAATTTTGGCACAAGGTTGTTTATCCTCCTCAGTTCACAGTAACCGGGGAGTTAAGACAACTTCTCATTGTACCTGACGGGAGCCTACAAGAAAGCTGGAGAGGGACTTTTTGTACAAGACCAGGGGGAATAGCTTCACACTGAGGTTTAGATTAGATATTAGGAAAAAATACTGTAAGGATGCTGAAGCACTGAAAACACATTTCCTAGAGAAGTTGTGGCTGCTCCATCCCTGGAAGTGTTTTAAGGCCAGGTTGGACAGGGCTTGGAGCAAGCTGGCCTAGTAAAAGCTGTCCCTGTCCACAACAGAGAACAAGAGGATCTTTAAGGTCTGCTCCAACTCGCAATGAGCTTTTCTTTCTATGATTTGATATTTTTATATTTTTTTAATATAAATATATCTTGCCTTGCCTTCAGGACCAGACCCTGGCAGAGCTGCAGAACAACATGATGCTGGTGAAGCTGGACCTGCGCAAGAAGGCAGCCTGCATTGCTGAGCAGTACCACACGGTGCAGAGGCTGCAGGTGCCGCCAACCTCCGCCCTCAAGAAACGCTTCTGTGCCAACAGGGAGAACCTGCAGCCCAATCAGCCCCCTGGCAAAAAGCCCTTCCTGCACAACATCCTGACACGTTCAGCCACCCGTCCTGTGGCTACCAGAGGCTGGCAACTTCGTTCAGTTGCTCTATGACTTTTGAAAAGGAGGTCCCTGCCCCGCTATTACTGGAACAGGTGGCAAATCCAATATAATAGCATCTGGTTTTCATTGTGCGCTTCTTTATTGTTATTGTAGCTGCTTGAGACTTATGTAAACATCTCTGGATATGTATGTTTAAACTTTCAAACAATACCAAAGTGGACAAAGTGACCTTATGTGATTTAAACACTATGCTGAGGAAAGTCTTTAACTGTAAAATAATGCAGATGATCAAACTTGTTTAACAAAAGGACAAGATAAAGGTGTGTTCTTGTCTATGTTGGCACACAATTCAAAAAATAAGTTCATAAGTTTCTCCTTGAAAGATACTTTGCCTTCCTTGAATTATAATCCTTTATTGAAGTATACACGTTCTAGGCCAGGGCAGCTGGCTCGGATCTTGGCTTGCAACTCTGGCTCCAAGCGCGACACCGACATGGAACTGAGCAAAAGAAACAGTGAAGGGGTTACACCAAGCAAGCACCAGAAGGGAAAATGAGATGGACAATGCATCTGCTAAAATTCCTACATTGTCAAAAGAGTTTTCAGATATTTTTAAATATCTTATCCAGGAAGCAGGCTCACAGACCAGGGCACATGAATCCCTGCTCCAAGGGCACTGCGCTAGTCCATGGAGTCAGGAAATGTCTGTTGCTATTACCATGAGGGTAAGGATCCATTTCATTGCTCAGGTTGTTGCTGGCAATTGAAACTTACCTTCCTAAAATGATTTTTATTAAATAGAATCTATTTTCCTATTTAACTTACTATGTGATTTTATTCAGTTGAATAAAAGGTTTGTTTTTATGAGAGCTGGTTCACAGTAAAGTGAAATAAGCTGCCAGGTCATTTGAACAGCTGCAATTTCCTGAACACAGTTCAAGGTCTAATCTCCCTCTGAACTGGAGAGCCCTGGCTGAAATCAAGACCTGTAGCATGTGTGCTGGGTTGGTTTGTCAAGTCATCTCCAGGTAGCCTAGTGACACTTGTTTACCACAGTTCTCTGTCCTAGGCCAAGCAGGGAGACAGATGGTGTCAGCCCTGTTGTACTCAAACAACACTGAGAATTGGCTATTGTTTTCTGGAAGTCAAAAGGTGCCTGAGTTGTTCAGCATTTTAATGGACTCAGCTCCAGCTTGGGTTGTTTAAGGTACAGCTGGCAGCTTGTTGAGTTTAGACAACCACTATTAAAATGAGAATGAGACAGCTGAATTTAAGGCCCTGTCCATAATGTGTACCAAACTAAGCTAAGGTTTTTGTTAAGTAATTCATTCAGATTTCATAAGGATTTCAGCTATAAGGAATATTGTTTCTAAGACTGCTTCCAGTACTGAGCTACTTCTGTATTGATGAAAAAGTCTGGAAAAATATTACTCAAATAACAAATGAGCACAGATATTCCAGTGCTGTTCTGTATAAATAGAAGAGTTTCCAGCTGAAAATAAAATGGGCTCTGACTGTATTTAGTGCATCCATAACCTTACTGGACATGAATATATGGTATAGAACTCATCTTGAGCTGCTGGGGTTTGTAAACAACTATTATATATTACTGATGAATAACATAGTTATTACTTTTCTGTATATTCTCTTGTTTATCACCTTTGTTATATGGGAATTAAAACTGTGCTTGAGCAGGCAATGACCCTGTGTTTGTGTCTGTGTGCAGCACAATGACTGGATCTGGAATAACACTGAAGTGAGAAGAATTCACAGCAGTACCCACCTTTTCTGAGGAAACAGTGCACAACACAGGGGAGTTGCAAACACGAGACTAGAGGAGACAAAACCAGGTTTACAATATTTAGGGTGCTAAGAGAATTCAAAATTCTTATGCATGACTTAAGTAAAAAGCTTTCTTGTTTTCTGTACACAGTGAGGTAATGTTCCACAAAGTGCTTTTTAACTTTTATTTCTCATTGCATTGTACCTTATGAAATCATTACCTACAAATAGCACTAAATGTTTCAATTCAATGTTCCCAAATTTGTCTAAATTTACCATTTGATATCCTTACAGTGCTTTACCTTTGTGTGCATGACAACAGAAAATGCCAGAACACAGCAAATTAAACCCTATTAACCAAATGTTTCCAGAATTATCAACCTCCAGGATGAGATTCCACTGACTGTTCAGAGGTAGCAGCCAAAGCATCTTTTCTAATCAAGCTGCCACATTCCTTTTTTTGCCACTCCCTTTCTCCCCTCCCTCTGCTTTTCTTGGCAGCCTCTTCCCTGCTAACGGCTTTTTAGTTTTTAACATGATATTTTATCAGTTACAGAGATGGAAACAACTGCTGTGCCCTCAGTAACTCTCAACCTTGTTTTTTTTCCTTAAAAAAAAGCAAATATTGCTGCACTCCCAAAACCTCTACAAGTATCTCTTAGGATAGCAGACCCAACCCAAAGAAACCACTTACCAGAATCCAACTAATCCAACCTGAATGGGAGCGCTCATCCAAGGAAATTTCTGTTGAAATAAAACCACACACAGTGAGTATGGACTCTTTTCTTCCTGCTTCCCACCTTCCTGGAATTCATTTAAGAGACAGATTGCACCTAAAAGACTCTGAGATGTGAAGGCAAAGCCCTGACCAGCATGGTTTCATGCTGAGCTCCACTTTGAGAGCCACATTCCTTTGGAGAGCAGCAAGGAAATTCCCAGGGGAATCAATGTGCACAGGGATCCTGAGGAAGTGTCAGAATCTCCCCTGAGTCAGTGCCTGTTTGGCTCAGGACCTGCTCCTGGGCCTTTGCTTTGAGTCTCACAAGCCCACAGTAGCAACAGAGCTGAAATTTGGAAGTTTCTAAGTGGTGCTGCCCCAGCTCTGCAGGGCACAGGGAATTCTGCCCAGGCATTCCAAGGAAGAGCTCAGGCTGGTTACAGCTCCTTCCCTTTGGTGGCATCAAATGCTTTTAACCTGCAACTCGAGCCACCAGCCATAAATAAAGGAGATGTAAATCTGCCTCTCTTAGCCCTTTCTGCTGGCATATGATTTCCCCTGATGTGCAGGAACTTGTCCCTGTAGCAACACTCCAGTTCTGCAAGAGTTCACCTTTTATTGAAGAAAAGAAGGGGTTGAGGACTGGGAAAACCAAGCTGAAAAAGCAACACATAACCCACATGCCTCATTAATTCTGTAACTTTTGCAGAACTTGAATATATGCCAAGATTTCTTTTCGCAGGCTTTTAAAATTATTTAGGAATTCACTCTCATTGGTAGAATTTTAGTTGAAATTAATGACTAATGAAGTAAACCCAGAGCTGTTCAGTGGCCACTGCTGCCTCTTGCTCCATTAAGAGCAGAACAGACACAGCTGCCATGAGGACACAAAGGGAATTTTAAAATAAAATTAGGGCTGAGGGAGGTCACAGCAGTGTCTGAGGCAGGGAAAATGAGCCTGTGTGGAGCAAAACTTCTCCAGAGCCTGAGGGAGAAGAAACAATGTAGAAGACTGCTTCTCTTTTCTTTATTTTTTTTCCTGGAGTCAATCTGTAATGCAGAAATGAGTGCAGGAAGAACTGGGCAATTCAGCAATAACCTGCAATAGGAGATAACAAATGGGGACACACAACAATAGCAAGAAGAGTGAAGGCAGCAGAGCTTTGCTGTTCTGGCATTCCCTAAACACCTCCATCTGACCCTCAGCTGAGATAAACTCACCCCAAATTTTCATTTTATGCCCTGGGAGAATCCATGCCAAGAGGTGATGAACACAAGCCAAACCCTGCAGTGTCTCTGAGAAGGGAGGGAGGGGAATGCTGTGCATTCCAAGGGGAGTGTGGGACCCAAGGGATTTAACAGAAAAGCCCCAAATACAATTTTATAACTGAAAAGGCTGTTGGAAGGTGCCCTGAGAGGAATGAATGGTTTTATGCCTTTGTCAGAGTCAGTCACTGAGCTGAGAGAGAGAGGTGTCTAATACAGACTCCATAAAGAACATGGAGTTTATGTGCTGGAACATTTTGCCAACTTGATCTGAATTCCAGCCTTTATTTTTCAAGAATGTTACCAGGCTGCACTAATACAGAAAGATGGTGAGCAAAAAGTAACACTGGGAGGTCAGAATTAAGAACTGGAGTTGCCCAGGGAACAACGTAAAACAATAAAATTCAAATGCAGGCTGCACACCCCCACAAAGAGAGAAAATGGAGAAACTACAAGAGAAAGAGCAGAAGAATTCAGTGTGTTAGAGAACTATCATTTAACTCAGGAAGAAGGCAGTTCCCAATGAATTAGGATTTAATTTCCAGATGTCTTTATGACATTTTAGTGGTTAGTGCAAACAGAGAAAATGGAGAAATGATAATTAAGCAAACAAAAGCCATAAGGAGAATCAGCTTTTCTCTAACTGCCTCCTTTCTTTGTTGGATATAAAAATCTGTCAGCTTTCCTATGTCTGTTTTCAAAAAAATACATAAATGAAATGACAGTGAAATTAGGAATGTGTGGAGGACTTCAGGGCATAAGACATTCAAGAACAATGCTTGAAGGAAAAGGCTCTCTGTTCTGGTTTTGTAACCATTTTGAATACAGATTGTAGCTGCAGATTAAAAGATCCCATGAAACTTGTTTCAAGGATGTACGAGGAACTTCTAGAACCAACTTGGATGTTAATACAATTTGCAGAACAGAAGAGAAACTGTAGCTAAAGCTGTGTAAGAGTAGTAATAGAAACTAAAACTTTAGCGTTGATTGGAATTTTCGTAAGTTTATATGGAAAAAATCAATCTATTTCTTTAGGAGAAAAGTTCCCTGTAAATAAAATCTATAAACCCTGTGCCTCAGGGCAAGGGTCTTTATGGATCCTCCTGTGCAGCAGGTAAAATAACCTGGTTCTGCACAGAGCTGGTCAGGAGTATGGCCACAGGGATAAAATGAAAATAGATATTCTGCAGCCTAATCAATTACTGCTATGCTGCATAATTACATAAACAGGCCCCAAAGCTGCTGCTGAAACCAATGGCAAAAAAAACTTCTACAGATAAAAATACTTCTTCAAGGCAACTTCTTTTTGAAGCAGTAAATACATGCCTGTGTTCCAAGAACATTCTTGAGGCATCTTCTAGCAGTAACTTCTGGGAATGTTGTTAATTCACACCAATGCCTTGGTGCAAAACCCAGTGGGAACGTGGGGGATGAGCTGGGCTCCATGACCTACATCTTATCCCAAATATCAGAGCATGACAGGCTGCTCTGAGACCAACATCCCAGGAGCATTTCCTTCTCTCTGCCTTACTGCAGACCAGCTTTCTAATTTCTTTTATCATTCCACAACCATTTGCCTATTTTTTGGCCTTGTGTGTTGCTTAAGAGGCTTTGGCAAGCAGTCAGGAATTATTTCCAAGAGTGGTGGCGAAGGAGAGGCCAAGGGTGATGAGTTAATAAAGCAGTGTGGGGATGGTGGTGGAGTGCTGGCATGGGATGGTGCTTCTCAAACTCCATGAGGACATGCAGAAGCTGCTTGTTAAAAATGCAGCTCATTCCTTAATGGGTTTAATACTAATCTCTACCAGGTGTTACCACTGGCTACCTGCAGAGCAGTGTTTCACCTGCATTCAGTCTCTGAGGGACAGGACAGGATGGTACCAGAGACCACTGAGTAGTCACTGCAGAAATCGCTCATTTTGGCTGATCTGAAAAATTCACAACACCCTTATGTTGATTACACCACACAAAACCAACAGGTATTTGTCTCCAGACCCTGAGGATTGCTGCAATTTCTTCACAAATGTCATGTATTTGTCAGCTGAGGCAATGGCTTTGTGACATTTCTCACATGTCAACACATACAAAATAATTTTTTCCCTAAATTTTTTTAAACAAGGGTTAAATTTCCAGGCAATACATTCTCAAGAACATCACAGTATCACAAGTTGTGGTGTGTTTGGATGCCCTGCAGGCTCACTTCTTCCAGGAGATAAAAGCAGCACACACTGATTTTTACCCTGAAACTCAAATGCCACATTTCCTGTTTTTACACTGTGAGCAAAAATGTTTTCTGTTAAAAAGTGGGAGGGAAGCAAAGCACTTTAGGGAAAAAGAAGTTTTAAGATTGGAAGACAGTCCCAGAATGGTTTGGGTTGGAAGGAACTTTTAAGATCATCCAGTTCCACCCCCTTCACTATCCCAGGTTGTTCCAAACCCTTTCCAACCTGGCCTTGGACACTTCCAGGGATGGGGCAGCCCCAATTGCCCCAGGCAATCTGTTCCTGCCTTATAAATACAGAGACACTTTCAAATGGGGTGTGCAACTGGGTAATCTCACTCTGCACAAGAGACACAAAGGGCAGAAACAGAGATAAAATTTAAACACTTTAGAAAGCTTTATCTTAGACAAACAAAACCATTCCAAACAAAACATTCCCCTGCTTGTCCTCCTTGTCCCCACACAAACTTTTCCAAGGCAGGGTCTGTTTTTTTCCCCTAATTTTTCTAACAGGAAGGAGACAGATTTTCTTAAGATTCTTGGGTGGGTCTTACAAGCAGAGGCCTTGCCTGGAGCTACCAAATAATTAAATCAGTGATATCAGCAGTGAGGATGAAATTCCCTTTACTGGTAAAGAATTAAAGGGTTCCTCACCTGAATATTATTTCCCTTGTGTTAGCCAACCCTGTAACTAATTCCATTATTGTTCTTTTCCCTCTCATGCTCACACAGTGCAGAATGTTGATGTAGGTAATGGATTTGCCAACACCTGGCGTTTGACTTCACACTACATTAGCATAAAAAGAATATAGGAAATAAATAATCTTTGATAAAGAATGCCCATTCTACGCCTACCCTAGACTTTACATCCAGTAAATTTTAAAGGATCATATTCATGAGAGATTTTTACCATCATTTTTCTTTGCAAACTCAGATTGCTGCTACAGCAGATAAGCAAAGCCTCCTTATTGCTATCTTGAGAAAACCAGCATTATTAAATTTTTTTTTCCCCCAATAAATTGTATTCCAAGACTCAGTACAAGGAAGGTTTGTTTCACAGGAGGAAATGTGCATTCAAAGAACAATTATGAAAGTAACGAGGATGTTCCTATTTTCTCACTGTTACCTTGCACTGTGACAAAAGGAACCAAGTTATTTCTCTCTAAGAAAGGCAGAAGGAAAGAGACAGCTGTAAAGCAAGTTCTACAGGGATGTCCCCCCACAGTGTTTGGGAGGCAAATATGAAGATTCAACAAGTATTTAAAGTTCATTAAAATATTAACTTAGGGTATGAAATACATAGAGATAGACTATCTAAGACTAACCTTTAAAAAGGCTTTCTTTTCCAGGGCATTCATTATGAATGGAGGAATTGCTGCAAATAAGATAAAAAAAAGGCATTAACCTTGGAGAGAATGGCACTTTGTTTTCATCTTCTGTTTAGCTGAACTAATACCATAATAAAATTTTCACAGCTTTTTGTCATTCACTGTATTTTCATTTCACATTGCCAGCTAGATTGGTATTTACAAAAGTGAGTAATAAAATATTAACAGGCAAAACCTGCAATTTCACCAGTAACTAAACCTGAGCTCAGTCATTTGGCACTGGCAGAGCACCTAAACCAACTCCAAGCAAGTGGAATTTGCTCCCATTCCTTTGCTCTCTGGATCTTTTCTGCAGAAGCATCCCAGGAGCTTCCCTGCTGCAGCTCAGTGGAACACACTGAGGATGCTCCCACATTTCCCTGGGGAAGTTCTAAACAGAAAGGCCAACACTGCCTGGGGAGCTGTAAGGTAATTTGAACCCTGAGGAAAATCACTTGGATAGAACAGAATCTCCTCACTGCAGGGACTGATTATCAGGACTGCACAGGATTTATCCTTACCCATGCCAGGAGCAGCCATCAGAATCCTGGATATCACCACCTGGGCAATTGCCTGCTGAGCTGCTTTGGATGAATCACCCAGTCTTTTTCCATCCTCATCTGTGACAGGAATTCCAAACTGGATTTCCCTGTTGAATAAGGGGTAAAAGATAAAGCAGTGATGGATGTGAACTTATTTTTTCACCACTTTTTGTCACCTTATCTTTGTTCCTTAAAATTGTCAATTGTAAGAATTATGTGGTTTATTTTATTTTCTAAGTGAGTCTGTTTATAACATTCCTTGGCACAAAAAAAAATAAATTCAAAAGGCAGAGAAAGATCAAGGAAAAATATGTTGAGAAGTTATCAACTGAATATTTGTAACAGCAATCTGCTGCTTGAGTCTGGTCACAGCATTCCAAAGGGGAAAAAAAGAGATGATTTTTCTGGGTTCCACAGAAGGGAGAGGTCCCTTTACACATTAATTCAGAAAAGTGGAATTTTCTGGACTGCTCTGGAAGTGGAGCCTGTCCTATCTGACAGCTCATGGAACACAGGAAGATTATTTTCACTGAGTTGAAACAGAAGGCTCTGTGAAAATTCCCCCCTGGCATTCTAGTCTGAGCTGTCATTTCAACCATGAAGAAATATACTTGAAAGTATAAAAGGAGGCACAAACCAAAGTATGTTTCTGTAACTGCACTATTTTCTATTAGATCTTTTGCTCAAGTGCAGGGTTAGGTGTTAAACTCATACTGGGAGAAGTGCAGAGAACAGCAAATATCCTCAGGACTGCCTTTATTCTTCTCTTCAGATTTTTCAAAAGATAAAATGCTACCACAGATCAACTTCCATTATAAAGTCTAAATATTGTCTTTTCTGCCCATAACCTTGTGTCTATAATAGGATGCTTTAAATTTGCTTTTCCCTACTACTATTCTTATTCCTAGTCAAATCACAACACAGAAAAAAAGTTTGTTTCTGACAAACTGCACATTTTTGTCACCTCAACGATTAAACAGAACTGCAGAGCCTGACTTCTATGACTAAGCTCTGCAGGTGGGATTTCAAGCACCATTTTTGAAATGACTGTTTTTCCCAAGTGTAGCTGCTATTCAAAGGTCCATGTGATCAAAGTTTTGCAGGAACCAGTAAGTGGTTTCTGAGATCCAAGACTGAAGAACTCTTTGGTATTTATCTGAAGAGAATTATTATGTTCTATTTTATAGTTGTTACAAACAACCAGTCGAAACATCATGCATGAGGTTTCTGCAAGGTTCTGAAACAAGCTAAAGATACAAAATGTGCTTTATTTAGTAACTTGCTGATCTACCAACTGAACAACATCTTTTCTTCCAGCATGAGTGATCTTTGTTCTTTTTCCTACCTTTGTCTCATTAGTGGAATATTGATGCAGTTGGCAGAAGCAACAGCAGCAAAAGGAACAAACCTCCCTATAAGAGGCGAGACGCGCTGGAAAACACAGAGAGAGGGGAGAAAAAAGGAAAATAAAAATATACATAATTATTGAAATGCTTCAGCTGCTAGTGACAGACCGGATTTATTTCCTTTACATCAAAATTCAGTGAAAACTCACTGGTGGGGCAGAGATAGAACAAGCTTCAAACAAGAAATAAGTCATAAATGCTTCTCTCAGGAGTGAGCAGTGGCAGGAGAGTGGCCATTCTGAATTTCTTAGCATCACAGGGAAGTGTAATTAAAACTCCAATTAATTTCCCAAGTGCTAATAGATGCCTTGAAAGGTGAAAAAGAAACTGGAAAAAAGGCACCTTATTAGATAGAGTCTGCATGAACCAAACATGGGCTGTTTGACAGATATGCATAAACCCATCCCCACAGGGAAAAAAAGTTGGGATCTAAAGAAATGAGCAGCCATAACAATTCCACAGTGGGAGCTGTGCATGACACAGATGAGCAGAGGAGAAACGAGCTGTGAGCTTCTCACAGGACATCACAGTTTGGGAAGAATAGAAAAAAATACCAGCAATACCTTTGCTAGTGAATTAAGTCCTAAGGCTGTAGCGACAGCACCTGTGGTGGCAGAAACATAGGCTGTTCCCAGCTGGCTAAAACAGAAATGAAAATGTTTGTACATGCACAGCTACACTGAAAAACAATTACATTTTACACACACAGTTATGTCCCCCCAGAAATTAAATAGGCTTTCTTGTGCTACTGCAATAAGGTGGGGATGGAAGATCTAAATGGGACACTGAATTAAACACTTTGATTTCACTAGCAGTAAAATCTTATTCAAGCCACATTGTAATACTGAATCAGGTTCTGCTGGTTGTGTGTTGCTGCCTGTTCAGCATTTTCTCATGTACCTGAATAAACACCTTGAAGGGTTAGTTCTTTATTTAATTTCCTAATTGCTTAACCTAGTAAAATCAGTTTGGATTTCCAAGGCCATGTCTATAATAGTAATTAAAATCAACCATACCAAACCCCATACAGCCAGACCAGCTATGCTGCAAACACTCAAATCCAACCCAACCTGCCCCAAACCACACTTTACATACTTCCCAGCTAGGAGGTGTCTCTATATGCTGGAATCCACAGTTTGCTCCCAGACATCTTTAAGCAAGTCAGCCTCAAAACCAGAAAGTCAAGTACTGCAATTCCAGTTTTCTATTCATAGAATCATAGAATGGTTTGGGAGGAACCATGGAGTTCATTCCATTCCACCCCTGCCATGGGCAGGGACACCTTCCATTATCCCAGGTTGCTCCAAGCCCCATCCAGCCTGGCCTTGGACGCTTCCAGGGATGGGGCAGCCACAGCTTCCCTGGGTAACTGTGCCAGGGCCTCACCACCCTCACAAGGAAGATTTTTTCTGTTTATCCAACCTAAATTTCCCCTCTTTTAGTTTGAGATGTCTTGCTTTCCTCATCTATTTAATCTCTTTCCCAGACATCAAGTAGAAACAAGCACAGACCAGCTGAAGGAATCTCATTTTGTAAATGAACCCTCAGTGGTGTGTGCTGGCACTGAGAAGGTGGCACAGTGACACAGCTAAAGGCCCCCACAAAATATCAGCTTAGAAATACTCTGGTAGGACACCAAACTGATGAGGAAAACTTGCAAATGGTTGACTGAGCCCTGAAACACTGACTCCTGTTAAATCCTGCTAAGTGCTCTTGATCAAGGTGCTCAGGCTTGTCTTTAATGGCAGAAATGGAGTTCTCAGCTCTGCCCTTCTCATCTGTGCATATCAAATTAATAATTAGTACTGATGGAAAAACTTATCCCTGTGTCACCTCAAACTTTAATGCCCAAACATGTTCAATTACACCAGAGAGCCATTTCTATTCATCAGAATGATGAGGTTTAGTGCCTGACCTGACAGTGATGGGGGCATCCCCGCTCCTGTTGGTGTAGTTCACTATAGCATTGAAGGACTGGTTGACCCACTGCCAGAAAAGCACTGCTGGTGTCGTTCTTGAAAAGAGAAACAATTGTAATTATTGTTATTAAACTCACAGTTGAATTAACAGCACAAGAAAATTATGACAAATCAAGAAAAGCCACTGCAAGCAGTAACCATGCAGAAGTTCTTGCTTATTTGAATGAAACAATACAGTCAGTGAGATACTGATACTTGATAGTCATTTTAGAAGAATTTAAAAATCACCTAGTTTTGAACCTGAATAATAATGCAAAGAAAAGGGAGAGAGCTTCTCTAAGTGTTATAGACAATAACAGAACAAGCAGTTTGCAGGAGGCAGTGCTTGGGAATGGGCACCTGTCCTGTGGGTTTGATTCATACTCTTGACAGCAATTTAAAGCACACACATGTTTTATAAACACCTTCCAAAACTGGGGTGTGTGTCAGGAGTTTGTATAATCTCAGCACCCAAGAGGCTGCTGCTGTTTCCTCTGAGCTCTCACCAGTTCCTGCATCCTGTATCAAAAAGTGTCTCTAACACTGAGGCTGCTAAGAGAGCACTGGCTCTGCTTCAGTGGGTTTCACTGTCCTGGAGATTCCAGAACCACTGAGGAAATGCAGGGGAGCTGCAGAAACTCCAGAACCAATGGTCATGTCTATAACAGTAATTAAAACCAACATTCCGAGTACTCACGGGGCAGAGAGAACATCCTGCATGCCAGTAAGGCTGGAAATTCCCAGGGATCTCCTTCTCTTTGTCCTCCACACAGATGGAATTTTGGAACATTTCCCAGTTTGAGGGAAAGTGGGATGGTGAAGGAGAAGGGCTAAGGGCTTATCTCAAAACTACTTCTAGAAAGAACCGTTAATCAACGGGAGGGAATGAGGAGAGAGAAGAGGAAAAGGAAGGAAAATTTCACATTTAAAAATATTTACAATAAATCTTTTGACAATAACATTGATTTTCACTTCTCTAATTCACAGGCAAATGTTTTCTGTGTTTTGCTGCCATCTCTCACCTGTAGAAGGTCATCATGCAGCCTGTGATAGTCATGTTCATGGGCACCTGGGCAGACATTCTGCCGATCACAAACATCTTCTCCCCAGTGTCGGGGTGAAAGGCTGAATCATAAATGTATTTTGCTCTCCACAGCTCATCTTCTGTCAAGCCAGGTGCCACAATACCTTGTCTTGGGATAGGTTAAGAGACAAGACAACAGCAAAAAGCACAAGTGTTATAAAATGCTGCAAATGCCCGTGAGAAATGTGGCATCAGAGAATTTGGGGATGTTCGCCCTAAGTGAATGGAGACTCTCAGATAGCTTGAAGAGATTCTTCAGCTTTTAAATGGATTGGTGAAATAAAAAGAATTAAAACAACCAGCAGTGGTTATGCTGGCTGAGTCTATTTACTCAAAGCTGCATTAGGTTTTAGAGCTAAAATGTGGAGCCAAAATCTCTGAGGTCATTAGTGTGAAACGATGAAAATTCACTTTGAGAGTATTTAAGACACCAACTGCTCCAAATGCTATACATAAGTTTTAAGCTTTGTTTTCGTATTAACTCCCTTCAGAATTAGACTCTTCTGTATTTCAGAACCCTTAAGAGGGGCATAACTTCCCCATCCATTAGCAAATTTGATTAAAAATAAAATGGTTTCAAGCTCTGAAGTGGGAATAAGCAGTTACAATGAATACAGTGTTTTAAGTATTTCCTTTTAAATATATCACCATGTACTTAGCATTGACTTGGACTTTTTGGGGCCAGTAGTAGAAGTAGTCAATGTCATACCTGTAATCATGCACAATTTTTCTTGCATTTTCCAGTGTGGCATTAGATAACAAAATATTCCTGGGGTCTGTGACAGTGAAGAAGTGATTGGCTCGTCCAACAAAAGTGCTTTGATCCCATCGGGGCTCCTTGATGTTAATATTTAATGGAATATCTGGAGCCATCTTCAAAAGCTCTGCCAAGAAAACATCAACATTTGCAATTCAAAATACCACTCATTTCCTAATGTATCTAGAACCTGCAAGATGAAAAGTGGCCACGTTTAGAGTAAAAAACCCAGAGAACAAACACCAAGGAATTTGCAGAACAGGGGTTTAAAGAGGTAAGTCTGCAGAAATGCTTCTATGTCCAGTGCCCCAAAATGTTTATACATTATTTATTACATTTGTACAAATACCTGAGCATGAGGCAGATGCAAAGGAAGCACAGAAATTTATTAATAAACAGACATACCAAACAACAATATATTAATCAGAAAGTGCTTTACTTCAGTGATGAATTATTGTTTGTTGAAAATAATGTATTGAAGGGAATGAGAAATCAACTATTTCAAGAGATGCCTTAAGTCCTATAAAGTGCAGTGAGAGATGAAATATTTAATAAAATCCAGTTAACTTCTCAGACATAGCAAAACAAACCAAAAATTAGGAAACCAATTTATTTTAATAAATGTTGTTTCTCTAAATCCATGCTTTAACAAAACAGAGATTATATAATGCAACAATTGCTACATTATGAACACATGACCAGATCTCCTAATGATACTTCAAAGATGGTTAAAGAACTACAGTGAGGGACACTGAAGAGTTGTGCATTTATGGGGCATAAAGCTCAGAAAAGCAAAAATTACTTCAGGATGACTAAATTTACTTCAACATCTAATGAAAAAAGGACAGTCCCTCCACAGCACAAGTATATGGATTTTAACTTTCTTAAAAGAAATTTCTGCAACATATTCAACAACCAGTGGGGAAAAAAGTCCTCCTCCAAATAATGCTTGTTATCAAATGGCAGAAAGAAATTGGATCTATATAAACCAATTGCATATATTTATAAATAAAGATACAATTTTAGATGATCTTTAAGGTCCCTCCCAACCCAAATCATTCTGTTATTCTATGATATCAGAACACTAATAGATTTGGCAGGGGAAACTGATCTTTTCCCCTTTTCCCAGTGACATTTCCCTCACTGTTAAGTTCATTATTGTAAGCACTGTTTATTAGCAGGATTATTTTCATCTGTACCTCTCTCAACCAGGCACGCTGCAGGATGAACACAGATCATGGAAATGAAAAAAGACCCAGGACAGATTTGGAGAACAGATTTTTCATGCACAGCATCTCAACAGGAGATGCTCCTTAGTCTCTTTTCCTTTTCTTAGTACTTTGCCGTTAAAAAACACCCTCCTGCGAGCAGTGCTGTGTTGTGAATTAATGGTCCATCTTCTGGTCTAAAATGGGAACTGCTGGTTTTGCAAAGCCCTATGAAGGCAAGTGCACTCATTTATTCAAACCCTCTTTTCCACCAAAATAAAGATAAAAATCAGGACATTAGGGCTGGTAACCTGTTCTGTGACTGCTTCCCTTATTTGCAGGAAAATTCAAGTGTAAATGTTTTCTAATTAAATTATCCATTTCATTAAGAAAGATTAAAGCTGCTTTAGGATAGCTTATGATAATCTGGTTAAAGCTGTCTAATGAATGCTGAATAAAGCAGTGCATCCATAGAAGCTTTTTTCTTTCTTTTCATTCTGGATAATTCTTTTCATTCTGATTAGAATATACACTACTGGGTTCTCTGGGAATTCCCTTTATTTACTTCTGATACCTCTGTTCACAAAGCCAAGTCCCTCAGTAATAACAAATCTAAACATTAAGGATCTGCCTTCACTGCAGATGGTTCCATTCAGGATTGTTGCAGTCTGAAACAATCAGAAAAGGTGAATGCACAGAACACAGGAGATTAAACACCTTCACATCCTTTATCCCCTCCCCACTTTATCTACTCTATGTCTGCTCTGATGATCCTTGACCCAGGTGAGCTGATGGAATTCACTATCTTGGCAGGAAACTAATGCAGCAGAGAGATTGTACTGGAGGGAAATAAAGCCCTGCAGCTGCCCAGCTGGGGTGACCTGCTGGGGCAGCTCTGGAGTCCTGCTGGACAGTGAGCTCTGCATGACCAGCCAAGTGTCCTGGTAACCCAGAGTGCCAGCAGGACCCTGGGGTGCATTGGGCAGAGCATTTGCAGCAGGTCAGGGGTGATGCTGCCTCTCTGCTCAACCCTTTGAGGCACCTCTGGGTGTCCAGCTCTGGATCCTCAGGACAGGGAGCTCCTGGAGCACATCCAGCAGAGGCTGCAGAGCTGAGAAAGGGCCTGGAGCATTTCTGTGTCCAGGAAAGGCTGAGGGAGCTGGGGCTGCTCAGCCTGGAGAGTCCCTGGGTGTCCCTGTGTGCAGGGAGGTCAGAGCAGGGCCAGGCTCTGCCCTGGGGCCCAGCAGTGGCACCACAGGAACGGGCAGGGACTGAGCCAGGAGCTGCCCCTGCACAGGGGGCACAGCTCTGCCCTGGGCAGTGCCTGAGCCCTGGAACAGATTTCCCAGATGTTTCCATGCCTCTCCTCCTGCTGTTACCCATCCTAGCCAGACTCAGCTACCAGAGACAGGTCAGCACAGGTTTGGTCTCTCTTTCTCCTTGTAAATCTACAAAGCAGGCTTAGTGCTGCTGCAGCAGCAAAAAGCAACATAGCAGGAAAATGGAAAACATCCATTAATTCATGTGCTACAACAAAAAATCATGCTTGACATGTCTGTGACTGTTTAGAAAGATGGGAACAGAGAACACGGAGCTCACTATTACTAATCTTAATAAAGGACATTCAGTCCTGCATAGATGGGGGGTGGCACAGCTGCCCACCCTGCAAAGGGTTGAATCTCCTGTAAAAAGGGGTTTAAATTTTAGGTGACAGCTATTTAGGTACACAAACCCATTTTCTTCTCTCAGTGATGTGGCTGACTTGCCCTTTTAGCAGATAAGTAGGAACAATGCTGGTCTAAAGAACTTAAACCAGACAGACCCCCAGTGCCCACAGAGAAAGAGCAGATGTAACACACACAAGGGAGTGTAAAAAAGTTGAGAATAACGTGATTTGGAGACAGGTAACATTTGCAGTGAAGTAAAAAAGGTGGCTGAGTTTGCCAGTCACGGGACTCTGAATCACAGACCTGTTACAACAGTGCCTAAGAGAACCAGGGAATTTCTGTCTTGAAAACTTAGAGGTTTTCCAGCAAAATATTTTTACAACAAAAGCCCCATTTCTTATTTTAAAGAGATTGCATAATGTTACTCATGACTCATCAGACCCCATTAGTAAATGCTGAAAAGGGAAATAAATCCCATAAAGCAAAACCATAAGCTAATAAAGTGCTGTTAGACTTCAAAGGGATCCCTTATAAAACAAAATGTCCAACTATAAAGTAGTAGTGGTGACTGCACAAAAAAGGTTTCATCAATATATTGTCTAACAGCCATAGTCATCATCATAAATTAGATGGCTTTTTTTAAAGTTTCATTTTTCATTAAAACTGTAAAACTGTAAGAAAGAGGTGCAACACCCTCAATTTAAGTTGCTGCAACACTATTTTTACCTACCTGTCACCTTAATTTTCAGATACAATTTCAGAGGGGAGCTGCTGTTT
Organism: Agelaius tricolor; assembly: GCF_023055355.1. NCBI lineage: Eukaryota > Metazoa > Chordata > Aves > Passeriformes > Icteridae > Agelaius > Agelaius tricolor. Next base: position 15,779,312 of record NW_027269278.1, read on the forward strand.
GCATAATCCATTCAAATACTTAATAATAAAAGCACTGGAATAAAACTACTTAAGATTTAATTATTATTTTAACTACAATGCTTTGTCAAGGGTGGAACTCCACTATTTTCAGTGATCTAATTTTCCCTCTGTACTAAGTGTGCCCAAGATTTAAGTTCTCATTATCTGTAATCGAATTGGGAACAGAAAAAATAAAGGACATTAGGATTAAATAAAATTTAAATAAATCCATATGAACCTTGAGATAAGTTGAAAGTTTGCAAGGGAACTGGAAAGCAAAAGTACAATAAACATAAAGATAAAACTGTTTGCTTTGTTACAATCAACCTATGAAGGCAAACTACCCAACCATTAATTAATTAATTAAGGTGCCCATATATGTAAATACCTGAATTTATTGTTCCCACCTGCTGCTACCTAGAAAACACCTGAACTAATCCTGAAATAGAATAAAATTTCAATCAACAGCACCTTTACTTTTAATGTGGAATCAGCAAAATTGCCCAAGCAATGTGCTCTTCTCCACAAACAAAGCCACGGACAGAGGATTTGGGAAACAAATTGAATTTTACAAACACATCAGTTGTTGTAATAATCCATACTGAAATGTCACTTTGAGGTTGTGTTCACATAGGAGGATCAGCAGTACTGGAAAGGATAAAGAATGACATTGTAACACAGTCAAACAATTAACAACTCTCACGGAAAACGTGCAGTAAGGGAGAAAATGATCCATATTTTCACTATTTCACATAACAGATCGATTAGGAAGGTATTTAACAGAACCATTTGTACCTGGAAACCCTGCAGCTGTTTTCCCCAGCAAATTAAATCAGCACTGAAGGCTGGACTATGCTCTCTGGCACATTCATATCTCGAAACCCTTTCAGTTCCCAAACCAGAGCAGCGAATCCAAAGTGCCTGTGGAGCAGAGCAGCTAAACCCTGCCTCGTGCTGTGGGATTGTCTGCTGAGCATCAGCTGGGCTGGGCAAACCCTGGCCCTGAACAATGCCAGGGGTGGCATTCTCGTGACCAGGGACATTTTTTGGCACTCTTTGTCTCCCCAGCACTCACACAGAGGTTTGATTATTCATGTGTAGCTCCTCCTATGTAACACATTTTTAGGGTCATAACTGATGGTGATAAAGTTTTTCCTCCACACATGGCTGTGTTTTCCTCCAGCGAGGAAAAGTTGAGAGAATTAGGAATGCTCAGCCTCATTGAGGCCTTCCAGTGGCTGAGGGGAGCTCATGGGAAAGAAGAGGAGAGACTTTTCACAAGCCTCTGGGAAATGGCTTCAAACTGAAACAGAGCAGGGTTAGATTGGATATCAGGAGAAAACCCTTCCCTGTGAGGGTGGTGAGGCACCCAGGGTGCCCAGAGAAGCAGTGGCTGCCCCTGGATCCCTGGAGGTGACCAAGGCCAGGCTGGACAGGGCCTGGGGTACCCTGGTTTAGTGGAACGTGTCCCTCCCTGCCCATGGCAAATTTCTTGCCATCTCTGATCACATGGAACCATCTGCCAGGTCACACTATAAAGTTTAATACTAATATTAACTGGGGGGAATAAAGGGCTTCAGAATAAGTGAGAGGGCCTGCTTTAACAAAATAATTACAGTCAAAACCTGCACAAAGTCTGATCAACAATTTTGGTACAAAGGCTACATTTAGATTTTCCACAGAACCAGCAATAACAGAAGACTTTAAACCTTGTTTAAAGGTTAACAGCAGCAGTTGCAACAATTGTACAAAATGCAGATTCAGGAGTTGTCAGGAGTTCAACTCTCTGCTGGTCCTTTACAAAGTTCATCTTTTAACCATCTCATTTGAAGGTCATGCAACCACTTTTCAAAACAAAGCAACAGTGAGAAGAGTAGCAATGACTATTTAATTTATTTCACTCAATTTTGAACAACCCAGATATTTGATAACTTATTTTAAACTGTGTTGCACGACTGAATAATCCAGATGGGCAAATGATCTGGGAAATTCTGGGCAACTTAAACTCATGCAGCAGTGCACAAATGATGAAATGCAGCTTTGCCACCTTCCTTGGAACAATTTATATTTTCTTATGTTATTGACACCTTGTATTTTAACCTAAGCCTTGAAAAACTCCACTCCAAAATTAAGAATTTTCGTCAGTTTCTTTACAGTATCAGCTAGAACTGGGACTAGAGTGACAGGAAAGGAAATTTCATGATGATGTAAGTGTGAAGCCAGGGAGAAGTCTAAAGAGAATTTCACATCCAAAAGCAGGGCAGATATAATTGTGACAATGCTCACTGTGACATTTGACTTCTTGGTGCCCAGCTCCCAAACTGCAACCTCCTGCTACAAAGCACGGGATGAGCTGAGTAATCCAGCTTCAAACAGAACTCCAAGCAGCCTGCACAAACGCTGAAAGAAAGGTGTCACTTTTGTGGTGTCCCTTACCAGGACTAACACCTGTAAGTTCTGGTGAGGTAAAGGTGCTCAGATCAGATAATGATTCACAAAATCTTCTAGAGACAACTAGGAATTCTTTTTTTAAAGAACAAGAGTGAGGCTTTTCCCTGAAAACCCAGTAAGATTAGAAGATAACAGCAGAACCTCTGTCTTCACAGAGTCCTTTAGAATAAGAATAGTTCAAAAGTTAGAGCCAGGTGCTGCTGATATTTCATGTGCACTGGGAGAGACAAAAATAAGATTTGAGACACTTTAGCCCCTACATCTCCATTTTTTAAAGCAGTCCCTTAACAACATGATGTCCAGCTGTCAGTGCCTTGTTCTGGGAAATGAGATGCAGCCTGGAAAATCCTGAGGTTGAGAAAAGTACCTGCTGCTAGAAAATGGGGTGAACAGCTTCTCTTCTTCCTTCTCTTTGTAAATCAAAGTGCCCACAGCTGGCTGTTTTTGCAGAGCTGAGTTCTTCTTAAACATTTCCCAGGCCACTTTGATAGAGAAATACTCCAGAGTCCTGCTAGGCCTCTTTATTCCTCAAGTAACACATTGTTCCTTTTTCGGGGCTCCTTTGTCTGAACAAACTCAAGATTTTTCTTTTCCAATGCTTAATTTTCCACAATGCCCACCCAAAGGGATGTTATGTTGGCTTAGGAGAAAAGACAGGAAATAAACCTCCCTCTGATTAGGAAAAAGTGACCTGTTCTACTTTAAAACTACAAAACATTGGCAAAGCAACAGCAGAAAGGCAAATCCATGTTTTAATTGCTCTGGCGAAGAAAGGAACACAAGGCCTTCTCCAGGGATGTCAGTCATGGCAGTTAATTAGTTCCAATGGGAAGAACTAATAGACTTTCTGGGGAAAAAAGCACTTTTGTGTGGTGGCAAAAGAGCACATGTGAGACTTATCAGGGTCTGTAAGCAGTGGTATTCCTCTATTTGCAGTACATTTGCTGCCACAGTTTGAAACAAGCAGTACAGCTGATGACTGGGAGTCTGATGCAATGTACTCACACCAAATGTTAAAAACACTTGCCAAGTTTTTCTTACTCAAGGCACCTTCCACCAGTAAAATGCCTATTTAAATCACCAGGGGGAAAAAAAATTTGTCTGCACTCTGATTTTTCCTGCTGCAATCCTAAATGGAATGCTGGAGAAGGCAAAGCATGGCAACACTACAAGATGCTTGGTTTTTCTTTTTTTTTTTTGCTTATAAATGTACATCCCACTTGTAGCCTAGCAACAAAAGCAGCAGCCAGGGTGAGACGAGCCTGCTGCTGGGGCTCTCTCCTCAAAACAGGAGCCATGTTTGGTGTGTAACTTGACCAGAAATTTCATCATTCTGCACTAAAGCCAGCTCTAGATGTTAGAGGTCCCTGCAGCCAGCTCAGCTCTGTCAGCTTTGCTTTGCCACCTCCTCTCCTCTGCACGAGGCACGTCCAGAGACACTGCCTGTGTTCAGCTCATCTCCACATTCAGGAGAATAAACCTCCTTTGCTAACCAAGGTTAGTGCAACCTCTCATTTCAGTGCTGACTGCTGCAAGCTTGTTTCTGCTCCTTGTGTTTTAACCCCCACCAATAAACTGCAGTAGCTCTAGCACTACCCCAGGGGTGTTCATGGCTTCTGTACTTTTCCCTATTCCATTTATCTTTTTCTATCCAGGTGATATTTTAATTGCACATTGGTACAAAGCCAATCTTCACCCCGCCCAGCAGTATAATAACAATAGATTATTTATAATTCAATAAATTAAAAAAATTATTAATACTTATATTTAAAATTCTGTCTCTGACTACCAGGTGTCTGACCTTGAAGTTATCTGGTGATTTCCTTCCCTGGAAATGATGATCCTGCAGCAGGGAGCCTTGTCTCTTGCAGGCCTGGAACCTGTGCCGCTGTCACACAATCCCTGTGACACAGACAGCGCTGCTCAGGGGACAGCGAGCGGTCAGGGACAGGTTTTGGGAGCTGTTATGTGTGCAGGGAGGAGGGGGGTGTGACAGCCCCACACCGCCAGCATCCAGCTCACACAGGGACAGGGTGGCACATGGGGCTGGGACCCTGGGGGGGTGACAGGGTGACACACAGAGATAGGCCCCGATGGATGGAGGGGATGACACATGGGGCTGGACCTCAGTGGAGGGGACAGGGCGACAAAACAGATCAGGGGCTCTGCAGGGTAACGGAGGTGGGGCTGGTCCCCTGTGGAGGGGCCTGGGGTGACAAATGGGCTTGTCCCTGTGGAGGGGCTGGAGGAGGCAGACAGGGCTGGACCCCTGAGGAGGGAGGAGAGCTCACAAACAGATCAGGGCCTCTGTAGGGGTAACAGAGGTGACAGATGGGGCTGGGCTTCTGCGGAGGGGCCGAGGCGCCACGGGGGGGCTGCTCCCCTGTGAAGGGGACAGAGCAACACGGGGCGCTGGGTCCCTGCGGAGGGGGCTGAGGTGGCAGATGGAGCTGGGTCCCTGCCTGCTCAGCACAGTACACAGCACTTGGGAGCGCCACCGGCTCCTCCGCCCGTTCCCGGCCGCAGCCCATCCCCGCGGGCGCTGCCCGGCCCCGGTCCCGCTACTCACCCGGCCCCGGCCCCGCGCCGCGCTGGCCCCGCTGCCCGGAAGAGCCTCGCTCGCTCGGCGCGGCGGGCGAGGGGCCGGGAGCCGCCAGGGCCGCCCCGCTCCGCCTCGCTCCGCCCCGCCGGGGCCGGGCCGGGCAGGGCCGGGCAGGGCCGTGCGGGCAGCGCCCGGGGCCGCCCGCGCCTCCCTCAGCGCGCTGGCCTGAAGGCCCGGCTCGGCTCGGGGTGGATCGCGTTTCTCGCGCAGTTACTGTTGTTAATTATTTAATGGAATAAATGTGCTGGCGGGGACCCGCTGGGATCGGCAGGGTCCCACTGCTGGCCCCCCACAGCCCCACTTATCCCACCGTGTGCTGAGAGCGTTTGCCAGACAAACGCTCCTCGTGAGCTCTCTTGGGATTGATTCTCTGTGGAGCCCAACCACCCTCTGAGTGAAGAACCTTTTCCTAATTTTCTCCCCTGACACAGCTCCAGCGATTCTCTCGAGTCCTATCACTGGTCACAGGGGGCAGGGATGGGTGCTGCCCCTCCTGAGGAAGCTGCAGCCCATAAAATCACAGAATCACAGAATCACGGACTATTCTGAGTTTAAGGGACTCTCGAGAATCATTGACTCCAACCCCTCAGTACGGCCCCGAATGGCCCATACAGGGACTGCGGTGAGGTCTCCCATCAATCTCCTCCAGGCTGCACTGGACTGGGACTGTTGTTTCAGGGTTATTACCAGAAACCTAAGCCACACTAAGCCCCCAAACCTGGCGATGAGGGACAATAAATTGCCACTTGTGAGGACAGCACAGCTCAGGAGGCTGCTCTGAAGGTCGCTCAAGTACGAGGCTTGTCACAGCGCTCACACCTGAGGGAGGAGATAAAGAGTGCATTAGCAGCCAGATAAGGAATATCTGCATGTCACTGTAACCCCTGCTCACACACATCCCCTCCTCAGCCGGGTTCCCAACCCTGGTGTGTGCTGTGGGCACTGGGAAGGCAGCAGCTCTCAGGGCAGAACGTGTCTTCATCTCTATTTCAGCAATTCAGAGCTGCTGGCACCCAGAAATGATGCTCTGGATGCAGCTTTGGAGGAGGAAACCGGCACAGGGACAAATGGTGGCCTCCCCACTGTCATTTTCCTTGTTCCTGTTATTCCCAGAATGGCTGGGCTGCTGCGACAGTAGAAACACTTTGAATTTCAAACCTTTTGATTTGTATTTTTACTTCCCCTTCTTTTTCACATCAGTCCTGTGCAACGTGGAGGAGTGGCAGCTGTGCAAGCAGAGCAATCCTACTCTTCAGCTCTTTGGATGCAGGACTGACCTCCCTCTCCCTGCTGATTGATTATTCATACTGAATGGGATTTTGTATTAAAAAAACCATTTTATATTAAAAAGCCATGACTCTACCCCGGTATCAAGTGTTTGTGGAGTTGCACTTACTGATGAAAGCTTTGCTGTTAACACTCAACTTCTATGAAATTATATATATATATATTTCATAAAATAGAATTGTGTAGGCTGGAGTTTGTTTTCAGTTTTTAACTGAAAGCCAACTCAGTTCATGATTTTTAATAAAAAAATTAAGAGTCAACCTTCATTCTGACACAGCCACATCCAATCTCAGATGTCTCCTGTTCTATTTCCCCTGTGGCTCCACAACTTAAATCTTAGAGATATAAATATGACAATTGCAGCTGCAAATATACCAAGTGAGAGTCCATCATGAAAGAATAAAAATTGGCACTGATATCCTTGCACTGCACAATGAAAGTTGTGCACAATTTATATATTTCCCTGCTAATGTCTAATTCTTTTTAATCTTGTCAGTCAGCTCCCAGTCTCCATGACCAGTGACAGATCCAACACTGGTACATCTGTGGTGGTATCTGGCCATAACACTTGTTGCTAAAAAATGTGGCAATGACTGAGCAGAAAAAAAACCTTATTCAGGAAATGGAAACAGCTGGATGTTGTACAGAGAAATAAATTAGTTGTTGTTGGGTATAACTGGGGTTGTTTTGTATGGTTTGCATTCTGAGGACTGATGTGTTCTGCCTGTAATAATTCCTTGTGTCCCAAAGATACCAACTTGTTAATCTGATTTAAAACCACGTGTGGATTTTTCTTCACATCACAATTGAAATTCTGCTTGCAGAGTATTAAATGTGGATATATGAATGCCTAAATTCTTTCTGAGTCACTACATGCAAAGCTGCAAGAGTTAATAGTTTGCTCTGTGCTCAGTGCAGATGGTTTTGAGCAGCTACATAACTTCTCTTTCACTGGACGAGTCATTTCTCCCATTGCTGAGTAACAAATCTGATATTTTGCCATGAATCCTGAGAAGGCTTGAGATGGCTCTGAGCAATCAGCAGCAGCTACTCATGAGCTACAAACTGAAAGGCAAATGGGTGAGTATGTGTAGTCACAGAGAATATCTCACCTCTGACTCTTTGTCTTTCTTCATCTGCACTAATTTTCACACTAAAGTGTTTTTGTGTCTATTAAAAACGTATGTCTGGATTAATGAAATAAACCCCACCCCAACTCTTTCTGAAGCATTCCTTGCAGTTGCCTTATTTCCCAAGGGATATATTAATAAATCCTGCAAATTCCCATGTACATTTGTTGAACTAGGGATGAATTTGACCATCTGCATGTTTCCACCTGGAAGAATTCCCAGACTATTACAGGGCAAATTCTTCCCTACACTGACCAGAAAAAGAGGATTTCTGTTCCTCCACAATTACTGTCTCATCGAAGAAACAAACTTTATTGTATTTGCTTTCCTGTATTCCCAAATGAACATTGGTGTATTTTATATTTTTCTTCATTTCAAATTAGCCCTGAGAATCAACTGAGTAAATGAAGAGCTGCTGCACATGCTTTTCTGAACAGAAATGTCCAGTAAGTGGCACTGCAGGACCAGGAATTTCAAACCCCGGGTTGAAAACCGTGCAGTCAGAGTGAAGGCAAACGTGCTGGATGTCAAGACTTCTCTGTTCCATGAAAAAATGTAGTTGTAGAGCAGTGGGAAATGATGTGATGATGTTCCCAAAGGCACGTGCAGGGATCTGGGGTGTTTTCAGCAGCTGGATCAGGAATATGATGTCAGGAGCTGGCCTTGGCACCAAGCTGGCTGTTATCAGGGGTTTGCCAGAAGAAAGCAGCAGCATTTCTGGGAATGATTCATTAGCACTCGATGGGAGGTGCCTGTGAAGGCTCTGTGCTGGGTTTTGCTCTCAGGAGCAGAATGCTGGGCAAGGTGAACCACGCACATCCAGCATTTCCTGTGGTTTCCTGACGTAATATACATTAATTTTATGTAGAAGATCCAAACTTCAGACTGGGACATCAGTGCACTCTGAGGGAGTTCAAGGATTGTTTTTGTAAATGAGCCAGTGATTTCTGTGAGTCTGTGTCAGTACATCAAAAACCACCTCCCTGTCTTTCCAGTCTCAGCTGATAAGGAATAAACTATTATCTTGGGAAATTTGATCAAACAGGCAAGTAACACGACATTTTTTGGCAATATAAATTGTAATGAAACTCTTATATAAGCTGATAGAGTGTTACTTACAAAATCACTTAAATGCTTTGGCTCCATCTGCAATATTTGAACTCAGTTCCAGGTTACTCATGCTCTACTGTGCCAAGCTAAATTAAATGCATACTCAATTTTCCTCTTTCTCTAGATGCACAGTTATATTGGATAAGAATGGAAGGGAATGAAGATGAAAAGCCAATCTGCATTTAGAAGGGACATAAAGCTGTGTTTAAAGGGATAATCCAGCCTTTCAAAGGGATTAGGAAGCCATTTCCTCTATGATGTGGCTATTTTATAAATGTCTCATGTGGGATCATTGCTGCCATGAAGATCCATGCCAGCTCTCACTGCTCCTTCAAACAGACCTGACAATTTTTTTTTCATCAGCATCTAGGGACCAGATATTGATTAATCCTTTTACTTTCACCTCCTGAGCCTTTCCTGTGGCTTTATAAAATAGTTAAAAATATGAGAACGAGGTGTGCCAGCACACCAGTGACAAAATCTGTCATATATGACAAAACAGGACACCAGAGGACAACTGGGCACATCACAACATGCAGATACACAACCAATATGGAAAAACCCTTGACACTGGGCCACAACCTGGTGGATATACCTGAAAGCAGACAGAAGTGCCTAGAGAGAAGTGAGAGATTCATAGAGGCAGGAAATTCCTGGAAAGGTATGGAAAATGTGTAGAAAAACACAGGAAAGTCCTAGAAAATAATGGAAAAATTATGAGAAATCTCTAGAAAGGAAAATTGAATTCTTAGACAGCTGTGGGAGAACCCCAGGAAAGCAAAATATGAGTTCTGAAAAAGTTCCCTACAAATTCCCAGGAAGTTGGAGGGAATTCTGTATGAAGTGAGGAGGAATTGCTATAAGGCAGTGGAGAATTCCTAGAAGGAAATGCACAGCTCTTAGAAAGCTGTGGGAAAATTCTAAAGAGCAGAAGGGAAATTTTGGGAAGCAGAAGGGAATTCCCATAAATAGTACACAATTACTGGAAGGCACTGGGGAACTTTCTACTGACATGGAACTTGTAACTTTTAGCCTCTCCTCTCCTAAATGGAGAGGGCTGGTTTGATGGACTGAGAAGAGGCTCTGGATGCCTGTGTTGGTGGAGCTGAGCCCTGATGAGCGTTGTGGGAAGGGAGCAGGAAGAACTGGCTGCCTTGGAAGGCCCCTGACCTTGGGACAGATGTTGACAAGTGGATAATGAACCTCAGGGAACGTTTCCAGCCTGGGAAAGTACAGCCTGTTAGAGACCGTCTCAGCAACAGGCAGGGAAAAGCCAAGGACATCAGAGCAGGATGCAGAGAGGGAGAAGTTACTCATGTTAGGGGGAAGAAAGAGTTCTGCCTGATGTGGTGGGCCAGGCAGAGAGGCTGGGACAGGATAACAGATCCAGGTGAACAAGGGTGAGAGTGGATTTGGGATAACATCATAGTTTGGGGCGGTTGGATCACAGGGTTTTTCAAAGGTGTGAATGAAAGTTACATCAGGAGGAGTGAAGCAGCCCAAGGCTTAGACCTTGGTACAGATTTTTGTTTGGAATATTGTTCCAGTGTTTCATTGAGCTTGGTGGGATGTTTCTGACTGCTGTCAAGCCCAGATTATGTGGTTTGACTTTGACAAGGAGCCTTGGAGAAGAGTTTAATCCCAGAACCTGAAGGTGGAACTGCAACATTGCAACAACAGCAGGGTTGTGTGGGGAGCTGCAGATGGAAAAATGCTGCCTGAGACAGCAGAGCTGCAGGACTGGCACATTTGGAGTGGTCCTTGCTGGACTGAGCCTGTGTGCTGTGGCTGGCCCTGCTGTGCTCTGTGGGGCTGCTCCCCTTGCAGAGAGCCCTGGCTGGGCTCCTCTGGCTCCCTGTGGTGAGGCTTTGAAATGCTGCTGCCACTCTTCACTAGGAGTAAGAAGTGATGCTTCTAATTTTTTGGTAAGTATTAGTTTAGTTATCTTTAATTCAAGAGACTGTCAGACTACTACTGATTTGTAGCCTGCCAGTGGAGCCTGACCATGCTGGATGTGTAATAATGTGGATTTATTAACCAAATGTAGAGCAAACTATTGTCTACTTGCTGTGGGTACCAAGCACACACTTCTTCATCTTATGTCCTGCACCAGAAAACCAACAAATCTGCTGTTAAACAGTTCTGTTAAACATTTCTCCATCCATCAATCAGGGGCTGGGCTGGAATATGGGTAAGGATCTATTTGATGCTGGCACACAGCTCAGGAGTAAATCTGTAAGAGCAGCTTAGGAGGGAAAGTGCCACCTACCAAGCCATCTGCTGAGAAAATGGTATTATCTGCAGTCTCATCCACTGCTGCTAGCAATCACTGTCACACTCACTGGTGAAGAGTTTTGCTGCTAATATATCTATTTGTATTCTTTTTCTCCATCGCCTCAAAGTTAATTATTCCTCAGATTAATTTCATTCTAATGAATCATTCGGTATTGCTGGCTTTATTTCATCTCTGAGATGCTAATTAATATGTCAAAGCCATCTTTAACATGAAAAGTGCTGTCATTTTCTCTGTGACTTTTCTTTTGATTCACATATTCAGGTTTGTTTTTTTTCCTGAGGGCCTAAAATGTCCAGTGTGGAGTGAAAGAATTAAAGCTGTATAGTAGTAAAAATATGCATATGCAAATAAAGCCTAAATTGGGAGGCAATGGCCCACTCTGTATTTTGTGCTGACTTACTACTTTATGAGCCATTTCACATAGTAGGCCCTTAGCAATCAGCTAAGGCTTTTATTGTATACATGGACTAGAATATAAAATTCAGGAGTACATCCAGTCTCTACACTTGTCAGTGAAATGATCGGAAATTTTGAGGTATTTCACATTTGTTGGTGTAGATTAGGTTTTAAAGAAAGAATCTTGTTAGTTTGCTGTGGATTTCCTGGCACTGTTCTGTGCCGCAGGGATGAGGCAGTTGGAAGATGCATTTTCCTTTCCTTAGAGCTCTCCTCTCAGCTATAATTTATTCTCATCATCCTCTGCAGTTTGGCTCTCTACCCATTCTGGAGGGAAGTGTTGGCAGGGCAGTAATCCCTCTCCTGCCCCGTATCTCTGGCAGATGGAAATCCCAGAAAGAAAAGGGGGGAAATTTTAGGTTTCCCTGCTTGAGTGATTTCCAGGGTGATTTAGGATCCAGTAAATGGCCTCTGGATTGGCAGAGCAGGTTGAGCTGCAAGAGGAAGGTCACTCCAAGTATTCCTTGTGGGAAAATTTTCTTTCTCTGATCCTGTGGGAGTGAGTGGGTGGAACTGGAAAAACCCCATAAAAAGTCACTGCATGAGCTCTGCAGATTGAATAACAGTTATTGGCAGCATCACACTGAGTTTGAATTACCCACAGCTCCTGGGGCTGGGGACTGTGCAGGTGACAGCTTCTGCTTGGACCCCTGGCAGCAGGTTTGGTACTTCTCTTTCTTTCCTGTCTTCCTCACCTCTCCAAAAAGAGCCATTTTGTAGTAAAATCTGGTGGGGAGCTCCAGGGAGATGCAGAGAGGGATCACTGGGGAGAGAGGGAAAGGTGAGCAGAGCCTGCACAGGCTCTGAGCAGGAAGGGGCTGGGAGGGGAAGATGGAACAACCAGAGGATGGTTTTCAGCACTCCTAAAGCCTGTGGGTGACACGAGGCTGCCTTTTGAGAGGCTGCCTGGTCTCCTGCAGAGCAGAAATCCTTTCTGCAGGTTCCAGGAATCCTTTCTGCAGTTGGGCTCTCCTGGCTGGGAGGGAGGCTCTGCTGATGCATCAGTGCCTGAGAGGGGAGATGCCAGGGGAGCAGCAGTGCCTGGTCCTGCCCCCTGAGCACCCTGCACCAGTGCATGAGCTTCAGATCCTGGGGAGCAGCAAATAAAAGCAAATCCTTGCCTTTTATACCTTCCTGCACTACCCTCTGTGTCCAGCCTGAATGAGCCCCCTCAAATGAGTAATTTAAATTCAGACTTTCATACATGGTGCTCCTCTCTGGGCTTTTTGATTTTTCTTTTCCCTGCCAGTGTTCAAATTTCCTCACATACTTCACCAGTGACCTGATGCCAAGGGATGCTCTGTGGCTGCCACTGGAAAAATGGTTCACAAGTCCACATGTGCTGATGTGCTTTTTGAGATCAGCCCTGCTGAATCTGCCAGGCACTGAGGGCCAGCTGCAGTCACTATAATCTATAGTAAAAAAAAAACAGTGCCCACACTCAAATACTGAATATTTAGGCCTCTTGTTGTCTGCCTTTGGGGACTAGAAATCATTTCTCTCACTGATCCTTTCTCCCTGCTGATGGATCTTTATCATTCAAGAGTGAGCTTGAGATCCTTGGAGATGTTAGCAGTGGTTTTTGCTCTGTGATTTTTGTAGACACTACTGTGGTTTTCCTCATGGAATCCACAACGCTATATAAATTTAAACAATGTACTTCACTGATCTTTAAAAGACTTCGGAGCTGTTTGGTTTCCAGGAACCCTTGACTCTTCCCAGAAGGTTATATTGAGGTTAAATTTATCTCAGCTTATTAGCATAACCAGTTATTTACAAATCTGACAGCTCTTTTAGACATTATTTTTGAGAATATGCCTCAGCTGATTTCTTGTTTAGTAAATTCCATTCTTGCAGACATGAAAAGTCCTCCTGAGGGTGATGTGAGTACAATTTGTATCCACATACTACAATATATTTTGTAAATTCAGCTAAGCTTTCTCCAGGTCTAGTGTGTGCACTATTTAGCTTAAAGAATCTGAATTCAAGATCTGGGCTTTGTTCAGCTCAGACTTGGTCTTCCAGTAGCCAATTTTTGTTTGAATTGAGATCATTTGGATCGAAGTGCTACTCAGTATTTATATTTTTAAATCTTCATAAGGACCAAGTAGGGCCTTGTCCAACCAGCATCTCCTGGGAGGAGCAGGTGGGAATAGAGACACAAAATCTCTCCTTTGCTGGCCATTGCTTTGATTCCAGCAGCAGTCAGTAGTGATTGAAAAACATTAAATAAAGTTAAACAGCTGTTTTATGTGGGTACCTGGGGAGAGTTTAACAAGCTCTGTGCTTTTTTCCTGAATCTCCAGGAAACACCTTCACTATCCTCCTGTTGCTGACAGTTTCAGGCAAGCCCAGAGCTGGACCAGAGCTGATTCTGCTCACACTGGCTGGGGAGAGCTTGGTCAGAGAGCAGCAAAAGGAAAAATGACCCAACACTCGTGTAACTGGCTCCCAGAGTTGTGGCAAACTGCTGCCTAACCCCAGCATTAAATTTACCTAAATAATAATAGGGGTTAGTGGATTTTGCTTTTGTTCCTCACCTGGATATGACTGTTAAGTCATGAAAGTTTTAGAAGCTCATAAATTAGCAGAAGTGACAAATGAGTTCAGCAGGGTGCCCTGGATGAACTGCTGGTGTTTGAAACTGCTGAAGGGCTTTGCAGTCAGGGCTGAGCCAGACCTCACATTCACCCCTAGACTGGTCACACAAACTTAGGGGAGAGACAGAAAGGAGGCTCTGGCTTCTGAAACTGATGCTTGAATTGCCAAAAAGATAAGGGCTGTGAGAGCCTTACAAGCTGCTGTGAGTAGTGATCCAAAAGGAGTCTTTAAATGTCAGGTTCAAGTGAAATCCTCACTCATATCAGCAGCATTGGGCTCTTCCAGTGCTGAGCCCAGCCTCTCCCCCAGGAAAGGCCACTCCCTGGTGAAAACCAGCTGAAAAGAAGAGTTCACTGGATGAGCTGATAAGCAGATGCTTGAGAGCAGACTTCTCTCTCCTCTGCAATGTGTACCTCAGTATTTCTCTCCAATATGCCTCAAAAATTTTCCTTTTTGGGCGATTGCAACTTGTGATTTCTCCTGGAATAATCTAGGATGGCCGTGGTTGAAAGTCAATTTAGAAGAGCCTCTGGAAGTTATTGCAAATAAAATCAAGTGTGTTCAGTGGCTTCTTCTGCAGTCAATGTTTCCTTCAGTCCAGGGTTTCTATGGAAAAACAGGAACGTGCTGCCTTTGCAGCAAATACTTAACATGCACTAAACCTCACCTGTGTGGAGCTTTAAGAACAGGAGACAATAGAAAAAGGATCTTGAAAATAGAAAAAGAAAACTCACAGTGAGTTTCATTAGAGATCTCGATTACCAAACAGCACAGGATTCATTTTCTTGTCTATTTTCACCCTCCTCTGGGGATGAATGATGATTAAAGGACAGGATAATAAGCAGGGGGAGGGCGGGATGAGAACTTGGTGAGAAGCAGTTAAAATTTATAAAAAAAGAAAGAGAAGGGGAAAGGAAAACAAGTGTTTCAGTTAACTAGTCAAGATTAGCTTAGCACTGTGTCTGCTTTAAGTGACATTATGAGAAATAGATGGCTCAAAAGCAATTTCACAAGTGCTGGACTCCACAGAATTTATGTTGACAACTTACTAAGAGTATTTGTTCTTCTAGTACGTTTTTAAACCTCCCTGTGATGTCTTTTATATTTATCTCCTGATTTTTTTGGGGGGTAAGATTCCTGTGCAAAGGCTGCAAACCAGCATGCTCATCTTTCCCTGCCTGTTGCAGCTAAGGTAAGCAAGGAAAGACCCTTTCGTAAACAGAATTATTTGAGTAACAACCGCTCCGGTTTTGGTGCTCACTACCGAGCGGGGCGGGGGAGTTTGCCAAGAGGTTTTGGAGGTTTTGGCTCTGCTCGGACGGGCTTGCCCTGCCCTCGGGGCAGTGTTTGTGTCCCGCACGATCCACTCGGGACGCGGAGCTGTCCGCGGCTTTTCCCCGCTCCCTGCCCGCAGGATGCCGCTGCCGGCGGCGGTGTCAGCCTCGGGGCCGGGCTGGGAGCGGCGTGGGACGCTGTCCCCGGTCCGTGCCCACCCGCGGCCGCCCAGGAGAGGGAGCCCGGCGGCCGCGGCTGCGCCGGGAGCGGGGGGCTGCGCCAGGCGGGGGGCGGCGCACGGAGCGCTGCCCCGGCCGAGCCCCCAGCCCCGGCCGCTGCCCCGCCGTGCCGGCAGCGGCTCCCGAGCGTGCTCCGGGCTCTCTCCGCTGCCCCGGTGGCGGTGCCTCGCCCCGCGGCCCCTCCCGAGCATCGCCCGTCGCGGAGGAGCGGGGCCGGTACTCACGGTCCGCAGCAGCGCACCGAGCGCGGCTCGGGCAAAGTAATCCCGGCTGCGCTAAACTCCACGGGAGCCGCTCCCGGAGCCCCTGCTCTGCCTCTGGCCCGGCTGCCCGGGACGTTGTTCCCCGGAAGGCAGGAAAAGCTGCCCAGAAGAAGCGGCGCCCGACCGAAGATGTTAGAGGAGGCGAAGGGGGGTGGCTTTTTGCCCGCTGCGTGCCTCCATGCCTGTCATTCCCTTGTGTTAATCCTTTAGGAAGGAGTCGCCAGGCAGACAGAGCGTTCCTGGAGGGGCGATGCTGCCGAGCCCTGCCCCGGGCAGAAGGAAGCAGCCGGGAGATGCGCGGCCCGGGGCGGGCAGCGGGAGAGCGTGAGGAGCTGCCTCCGCCTGCGCCTTTCCGAGAGGGAAAAAGCATGGTGAGAGCTGGACCCGATCCCTGGAGCGCAGCCCCGCTGAGCAGGAGGTGGGATTATTCCGGAGTAGTTATGGAGAGCTATAACTTGGCAGCGGAGTGTTAAAGCGACTTGTTCCTGCTGGGAGAGGAACCCACTGCGGGCATCGCCGGCGTGGTGGCCGAGGGAAGGTCGCTCGGGTCCTTCTCCTCCTCGTCTCGCCTCTTTCTTCATCCGGCAAACGACCGAGGGAAAAACTAGAAATCGGCTCTTGGCAGCGTTGGGAATACCGTGCCTTTTGCCTGGGATGATTTGCCCTGATGTGCCGCCTCAACGGGATGTACAAAGTGCGACTGGGACTGATCCGGCCAACAAAGTTTGCAGAGTGATCAGCAGGGGCCGTGGGATGGAGGGAGCTGGGCACACACCAGCAGGGTCCGTCACGCACGGTCCGACGGCACAGACCTGCTGCTCCCCTGAAAACTAACTCCTGGTGGTCCAAATCTTACTTCTCCCCTGCCAATTTGCTCTTTCAGGGAAAAAAACCCCACATACACGATGCAATGCAGTGTTCCTGTGTTGGTTTTGTATATAAGATTTGCTATGCAATTCCAAAACTAAAAGAGGAGGAGAGACGGCCCTGCGTCCCAGAGCAAACAGGGAATCAGAGGTGAAAGGTAGGAGCCAGCATTTCTTGTTTAAGTCAAACTAAATAACCTGAGCTACTTCTTGCTGAAACCCTTTAAAACACACCGACTGTATGTTTATTTATTTTGTCTTGGAAATGTAAACCAGTTTGAAACAAAGTGAAGATTTGCTTTCTGATACTGCCAAGAATCAGTGAGAACTGGTGCATTTTGTAACAGGAATGTAGCGAGGAGGAAGGATGGAGTGTTTCATCAGTGAGACATTTAGGGAACTAGAGAAAAGGCATCTTGTCTGATACGCCTCAGTAAATATGAAGGGCTGGTGCAATGGACACTGGAAACACTCGATCAATAGTCTATTTAAGTGGGAATAGATGCAAGCATGGAAAAGTGATTGCTTTGCTGTGTGTGGGGTGTGTTTGCAGAGGACAGCAGCAGAACATTTACAGGTGAGCTGTCTGAGTTAGGCTACTCCATGCAGGGGTGGTGCAGTGTGTTTCTGAAGGGATTGCTGAAAACCCTCTGTTTGTGGGGTGGACTGTGTTTGTGCATTTTCAGTTCCTGCCCACAGAGCTTTCAGGATGTTGTTCAGGATGATTCAAAGGGGGTTAGGTCTGTCTGGGGGCAAAGGGACTGTAGGAAAAGACCTTTGCTTTGTTTGGTGATGAGTAATTAATGGCCGTCTGATCTCTGTGATCTCTGCGAGGAGAGGAGTTGATGTCGTCATGAAAATCATGCTATGATTTTCCCTCAGGAGAAGCTATGACTTGGAACGACACCACTATGGACGGGGAAGGGTTGCTGGTGGAAAGGGACTCCTCTTCCTTTCGGATCCTCACGGGCTGCTTCCTCTCGCTCCTGATCCTCTCCACGCTGCTGGGGAACACGCTGGTCTGCGCAGCTGTCATTCGCTTTCGCCACCTCAGGTCCAAGGTCACCAACTTCTTTGTCATCTCCTTGGCCGTGTCAGATCTCTTAGTGGCAGTTTTGGTCATGCCTTGGAAAGCTGTGGCTGAGATCGCCGGTTTCTGGCCTTTTGGTTCATTTTGCAACATCTGGGTGGCCTTTGATATTATGTGCTCAACAGCCTCCATCTTAAACCTCTGTGTCATTAGTGTGGACAGATACTGGGCCATCTCCAGCCCGTTTAGGTACGAGAGGAAGATGACCCCCAAGGCAGCCTTCATCATGATCAGCGTGGCGTGGACTCTGTCCGTGCTGATCTCCTTCATCCCAGTGCAACTGAACTGGCACAAGGCTACAACCACGAGCTTTTTGGACTTCAATGCCAGCTTAGAAGGCGTAAGCATGGACAACTGTGATTCTAGCCTAAACAGGATGTATGCCATCTCCTCTTCTCTAATTAGCTTCTACATCCCCGTGGCCATCATGATAGTCACCTACACCAGGATATACCGGATTGCTCAGAAGCAAATCCGGCGCATCTCGGCTCTGGAGAGAGCAGCAGTGCATGCCAAGAACTGCCAGAACCCAGGTGGCAACAGGAGCAGCATGGACTGCCAGCAGCCAGAGAGCAACTTCAAAATGTCCTTCAAGAGGGAAACAAAGGTGTTAAAGACCCTCTCTGTGATCATGGGGGTGTTTGTGTGCTGCTGGTTGCCATTTTTTGTGTTGAACTGCATGATTCCCTTCTGCGAGCCCACCCAGCCCTCCAAGGGAGCAGAGGCTTTCTGCATTAATTCCACCACCTTTGATGTTTTTATATGGTTTGGATGGGCCAATTCTTCCCTCAACCCCATCATTTATGCCTTCAACGCTGATTTCCGCAAGGCATTCTCCACCTTGCTGGGCTGCTACAGGCTCTGCCCCCTGGCTGGCAATGCCATCGAGACTGTCAGCATTAACAACAACGGAGCCGTGGTTTTTTCCAGCCAACACGAGCCCAAAGGGTCCAGCCCCAAAGAGTCTAACCTGGTTTATCTGATTCCACACTCCATCATCTGCCCGGAAGAAGAACCTCTTAAAAAGGAAGATGAGGAGGGTGAACTGTCAAAGACCTTGGAGAAAATGTCTCCAGCACTGTCGGGTATCTTGGATTATGAAGCTGATGTTTCTTTGGA
Source organism: Agelaius tricolor (assembly GCF_023055355.1). NCBI lineage: Eukaryota > Metazoa > Chordata > Aves > Passeriformes > Icteridae > Agelaius > Agelaius tricolor. Next base: position 15,798,097 of record NW_027269278.1, read on the forward strand.
AAAGATCAATCCCATTACACAGAATGGGCAGCATAAAACCTGAACAGTAAGGTTTACTCAGCAAGACCTAATGGTGTATATTGTAATAATCTTTTTTGGGGAAAAAAAAAGATATACGAGATTCTTTTGGTAAGAACCTAAGCTGTAAGGGGGAAAAATGCATATTTACACCAAGCCCAGAATCAATTTTCCTGGCATTCAGAGCAGATTTAACATTTCAAACAATAAACAGAAAAAGATACTGGAAATTGGTTAAAAAAAAGGATGTTAAACTGTACTGTTCACCCTGAGGAAAATCTACAAATTTAGATACAGTGCAGTTACAAAGAAAATGTTGCTTCTTCTCTGTACAGAGAAACCAATTTCTAGGTAAAAGTGAGGCAAAAGATAAATGTTGAGTATTTAAAGATTAATGTTTACTAGAAGTTAAAAGATTGCTTTGTCTTGTGATAGTGGGTGTTAACAGGTCCTAATTAATGACTGAGGGATTGTAAAGGTAGGTAGATGCCTTCTTAAAATTATTTCTGACAAATAATTGAGCCTTATAATGAGAATGGTTATTTTTAAAGCTTTGGGAGGTAATATGTTGATACTGGTTTTATTTATTTATTGTTTTAAATTGATATTTTTCATATGTTATAACAGATCTAGCTTTATTTATGTTATTTAAGATGTTTAAATAATGGGATATTTTTGGAGTGTCATAACTGCATTTTGACCAGTCAACCAGTCAGCACTTTATTACAAGCTCTGATAGTCTGGAGAGCTGTGAGGGGAATGGAGGAGAGTTAAGGAGCTCAGCAAGAAATGAAGGAATCAACAGAACTGATGCTGTGTGGAGTTGGTTTGCTTGTGGGCTTTTTTTATTTTTAAGTGGATTTCTTTCAAAAGATAGGACCAGAGTTGACTGAGTTGCGAATTTTCTTCCCTTACAGAAATAAAAGAAATTGCTGCTATTTATTTTTAAAAAGTTTCATGTTACAGAGACTTTGCTAGAATGTCAAGTTTGTGGATCTGTAAATACCTTAAATATGACTACAACCTTAAGAAGAATCCAATTTGGGAAGGAAAGCTTCTTAGATAACAATTCTTAGTATATAGTGTTTTGTATTTATGTAAGATAAACAGCTTTCTCAGACTTTTCTTATTTCGAGTCTTGGATATCTTTTCTGAACAAACACACTGGGTTATAATGGCAGGAAGGATAACAAAATCTGGTTATCCTGCAGGACCACCTGGACCCTGCTGCCTGTCTGCTCCTCTGTCACAGTCAGAGTTAAAACCTGAGGTCCCTGGTGCTTTACCCTGGGAGCTGGGAGGACATCACAGTTTAGTGATTGCCATGTCAATACTCCAGTCAATAAAGGAATTGTGGCCTCGATACCATTTTGGATTAAAACATTTCTAAATACGGCTGGAACTGCAGCCTCCATCTCGAAATCCTCCTGTGAACTCCAAAAAAGTTGCCAATGTTTAATTAAAAAATCCTGCTACTTTGCCACTGTCCTTCCCTGCTGCTTTCCCTCTGTAATGCCAAAAGCAATCAGTGAGCATTAGCAACAGGAACACTGGGTGTTAATATTCAGCAGCATTCAAAGGAATCCATTTCTTTTCTAAATGGGAGAAAATACCCTTTGGAGCAACTTTTTCATAACATATATCAAAACAAATGTGTTGTCAGGAAAAGAGAACTGAGAGGAAAAAAAAAACTTAAAGTCTAACAAATTATATACATCCTGCATCAGGTCTGTGTATTTATGTATTGTGAATGTTTTCATAATTTTATTGCCTGTATGCTGCTTTCATACATATAATAAAATTATTTTGTGAACAGAAGGTCAAATAAAGCAATCTACATTGCATTTATTAAATACATGCTGATTTTGGCAGTTGTATTGATTGTGTTAAAGGGACGGATGGTTCCTTTATTTTAACATTTGCCCTTATTGGGGATCACACCCATGAGGCAGATGGGAATTTCTGTTAAAAGCAGAGGAAAACCTCCTTACTAGAGACCACTGAGCCCTTGCTCCAAATTAGGATTTGAAAGCAGTAAAAGCAATTTGGAAACAGCCACTCTCTGCTTTAAATGTGTAAAGCTTGGTGGCTTTTATTTAAAAGATTAGCTTTGCCTTGGTGTAACAGCAGAGTGAATTTGGTTTCTAACATGCTTTATTGTTCTTCCTTTTTTCTTTTTTTCCCTCCCAAGCTGTGGAGTACTTCTCAAAGCCTCCTACAGCCCCACTGCTGTCTGTTTTTTGGAGCAAAAGGAGCCATTTCAGCAGGGAGGTGATGATGGGTGCAGCTGAGGATCCCTCTGCTCCTGGCAGCCCTTTGCTTTTGCCTCTGTCAGCAGATTCATTTTGAAATGAAGAAACAAATCTGCATGGTCCCTTCTGCCTTGAGCAGCACCAGCATGACCAGCCCAGCCCCTGGGACTGGAGCAGGAGCTGTGGCAATGCCCAGGTGCCCCTCCCTGGCTGCTCCTGGGGTCAGTGAAGCAGCAGGTCTGAGGCAAACAGGGCATCCTGGCTGCCTCCAGCCTGTCTGGGCTCCTTTGGGAAAATTTCCTAATGCCTGATGTTTTTGGGGGTACCTTTGAGGAATTACTTCATTTCTTAAAAAGGACACAGGCCAAAGAGGAGGGTCTGTGGTTTCTTACTTACTCTCAAAACTCCCAGCAGCCTGATATAAAAGCAAAATACAAAATATGGTTTAGGGAGATCGTGTAAAGCAAGGTGCTGTTTTTGCAGGAGTTCACAGGGGATGATTTGTATTCTGTAATAAAAGTTTGCTCTGCTTGATCAGGAGCTGTCACAGAACCTCCCTGCTTGCAGAAGGATCTGAGTTTCAGGGGTCTCTGTGAAGTTTGGTGAAGTGCTGCTGCTGCTGGGAGTGTCCCCTAGGTGTGAGAGACTGGGGAGACACTTGGATGACTATTTTATTGTTTTAGCTCTCATTTGATTTAACTATTTTTTGCTTCTGGCTCCTTTTCCTTCCATACATTTTAAATGTTTAAACATGAATTGGCCTTGATCCTCATTTACCAACACACCCCATTTCCCCTTTGTTTTCCAGCCTTGCCAGCGAGTGCCTCTCTACCTGTCCTCTCTTCCTTTCCTCCCTTTACCACCAGAGCCTTTCTGTTGCCTTTTTTGGCTTTATTTGCCCCAATTACCCTTAGTCCAAATTAAAATCCTTCCCCCCAGCACAGCCAAGAGTCCCCTTCCCACACCCTGCTGCCAGAAATGCCTCCCTTACCTGCTGCAGAGCCTGGACACCAGAGTCAGGGGTGGCTGGCAGGGACAGCAGCAGGCACCTGCTGACTGCTTCTCTATTTATGTGCTGAATTAATTGCCCAGAAGCTGCATTCATTACCTGCTCTGTGCCTGCTCCCCAGCTGCTCAAAACCAGTGCTCTGCTGGAACTACTGGTCACACCAATGTCAGGGGGCACCCCGGGGGCTGGAGGAGTGCCAGGAGTGCCTGGCTGGGCTCTGGAGCTGATAGCAGGGAGCTGACGGATGAGGTTTGGCTGGAGCAGCCTGTGAGGATTGCTGCCCGTTCCACCCTGGCAGGCAGCTGCTGCTCTGGAACTCATTTCTGAGAGTGTCTCCCCTGAGACAACTTTGGCTGCTTTGGTGGAACCCCTCCCCAGGAAAGTCTCTTCTCACCACGTGCTGCAGTGAGTGGCTGGGCAGAGGCAGAGCCACAGAGGAGCAGTGAAGTGCCAGGACACTGGGATGTCACTGCTGCCACCAGGATGGTCCCCACATCTGCTCCAGGGGAGTCAGGCACTGCTCGTGCTTTTCTCCCTGCTCTGTTCACCCTTTTCTCCCTGCTCTGCTCATGCTTTTTCCCTGCCTTGCTCACGCTTTTCTCCCTGCCCTGCTCACACTTTTCTCCCTGCCTTGCTCATGCTTTCCTCCCTGCCTTGCTCACACTTTTCTCCCTGCCCTGTTTGTGCTTTTCTCCCTGCCCTGCTCACGCTTTTCTCCCTGCCTTGCTCATGCTTTTCTCCCTGCCTTGCTCATGCTTTTCTCCCTGCCCTGCTCACGCTTTTCTCCCTGCCCTGTTTGTGCTTTTCTCCCTGCCCTGTTCATGCTTTTCTCCCTGCCCTGCTTGTGCTTTTCTCCCTGCCATGCTCACACTTTTCTCCCTGCCCTGCTCACATTTTTCTCCCAGCCTTTCTCCCCTCCAGCAGCATTTTCTCTGCAGAGTGCCCCTCGCTGTGTCCCTTTCCCATGACAGGACATGAATGCAAATTTACCCAGATAAACCAAGGAACCTTTTTTTCTGTTTTTGCTTCCTCGTGACTGAAGGTATTTTTCTCTTTGTGGATGGAAGAGGTTAATAATTCACCTGGTGGCCTTGATGAAGGAGCTGTTGGCAACAAATGAGCTGCAATCACCAGATTAAATCTGAATATATTTCTCCCCTTCCCTCGTCAAGAATTTTGTGCTGATTTGAGTTTCTAACTTAACAAAGCGTGCAAAAGATAGAGGATAAATGAGGAAATGCTTTTGCTGAGGTACAGGTATCATGACACAGTTATTGGGAGCAAATCCTGGATTTTTTTCAAATCAATAGCCTTCAGAAGCAACCACATCTGATTGAAATCTCAAAAACCTGCTATGATTAGTACCTTGAAAGGCAGATTATTCCAGCAATTGTTTTGGTTTCTAGTGTAATGGCAGCAGAGTGTGTTCCTGGAGATGAGCACGTGGCCTATGTGGCCACACAATGAATGTGACTTAGACAGGGAGCACTGTGGTGTTTCTTTCATAGCTTTCAAAAGGTGGAAACACAAATCCAAGGTGTTCTTGCACTGGTCTGTGAACCAAGTGCTGGGCTCCAGTCTTGGTTCAGGTGATGATCCCATCTTAGAGAGAGAGGATCTGGAGCTCCTGCCACACCCCAGATCTCAGGGTTGGGGCTGCATTGTGGCTCCAACCTTTCCTGAGGGATCTGCTGAGCCCTGGGCTGGCTGCTGTTCTTAATGATTTGGATGCCTCTCTGTGTCAGTGCCAATGATCTGTTTTCATGGGAATGTTCATCCATCATCCATCATCCTCAGTTAAAGGATTCATGGAGCGCGTGGAAGGGACAAATGGTGGAGTTAAATGAAATTTCTTTGTTACAGAAGCAGGAGATGAGCCAGGCCTGCATCACCTGCATTAAAAGGACAAAGCTGTCAGGACTGACAGATTTCCATGCCAGCACTTTGTGCCAGAGAGATAGAATGTTTAAAAAATTGTGAAAACGGACTTTGAAATTGCATCCTAAAAGTGCTTTAAATAATAATAAAAAAGAGATTTAACAATGCTGTTATTTACTTTCTCACTTTCTTGTTTACTAAGCTTTTGTGGCAATTCCTGTAATGATTTCAGAATTATAAGTGGGACCATCCAGTTTCCTTCCCTTTGCTTTTCTGTGCTGGTGTCAGAATTTGATGTGGATTTGTGTTCTCAGCTGAACAAACTCTGCTCCAGCAGCTCCTGCAGCCTCCTGACACCTCCTGGAACCCTGGATCCCACCAAGTCTGTTGGGAACAGTGAAAGGAACCCTCTAAAAACAGCTGGTTTTGAACAGCGGGAAATTATTTTTGAGAAAAAAAAAAGGCATTTTCTGTTGGCATCTTTTTTGTAAGTCCAAAACCTGATCCATTTTATTGCTTTTCTGAATTTGTTTGCAAACAGTTTGAGTTAATTTTCACAAAAACAAGATTATGGCTTAAAGAACAGCAGTATTTTTGAAGTGAGAAAGATTATAATAGTTAAAATTTCAGAAAAAAACCCCATTATGATTCTTATAAAGTAGAATATTTTCAATGGATTTTATTCATGTATGGACAATCTTAAAAAAAAGAACAACTTCTGATTAGAACAGTTTAATGCAGAAACTTCCAGTCACATTTATTATTTGCTTGAGAGGATAAAATACAGTGATAGGGAACTTTGGGATAAGGTATGGCATGAGCAAAAGCCTTTCCAGCAAAGAGTATAGGCAGTTACATTTAGACATTTAGTAATTTCAGTTGTGCTGTTTAGTTCCCCTCGTTGTAAAATATTGATTATATTTTAAAAAATTGATTAAATGAGTATGTGAAGGTAACTTTCATTATTATAAGTGTGATTAATTGGCCTTTTGCTGGGAGTCTCTGTGGACTTGTACCTCTGTAAGTGGCATTTTTGTACCCAGGCTACAGCGCAGGAATTCCTGCCCTTTGGGACTGTCTTGCTGCTTTTCAGCAGGAACAAATTCCTTCTTGTCCCTTCCCTGTCTCTAATGCATGTTCACTCCTTCAGCCTCTTTATCCTTTACTTACTGGCATAAAGTAAAGAGTAGGAATGTGATTGAAGGTGATTTTAGCAGGTGTTTGCAGCCCAGCCAGGGCTCTGACCCGTGGGACACTCTGTCACCCTTAGGTTGGATGTGACATACACACGTGAGCAGGGTCTAAGAAGAAAAAAGTTTTTTATTCATTTATTATTTATTCTCCAGCTTATATACTCCTAACAAAGCATGGTCTTAAGTCATTACCTACATCACAATAACTTATTATATTCATTGGTGCAAAGCAATTAGCTTCAATATAACTGGCAAAAGTTTTACAGAAATTTAATAAGGCACATATGCACATTTACTTATGCATGTAGTCTAGTTTATAAAAATTTTCATGTATCAAAATCATCAATTGTTATTTTTTCTATTATCTCAGCTTTGCTTGCAGGCCAGCTGTTGAGCCCCTCCATACTCTCAGACCTGTGCATCCCAGGATCCTGCTTGTTGGGATGCCCCCACCCACATCCCCAGGGGAATGCTGCCCATTCTGGGCTGGGACAGGGACAATCCCCTGAGTGAATTCACTGAGGCATTCTCAGAAAAAGGCCAAAAAGTCAATGAGCTCACACCCCTGGGATCATCCCTCCAGTGCTTCCTGCCCTTCCCAGCTCAAAAAACACTTGCAGAAACTGTTTTTGTTTTGCAGTATTTATCCAGCTCTGCTCTGCAAACACCCTCAATTCTGGCGTGTGGCTGAAGTAACGACCCAGCTGCACGATAAAAGCAAAGAGAATATAAAGTTATCAATCCTGACACCCAGGAAAGGAACCCATCAGCAAAGGGCTGGATTCTCACCCCACTGAGGGGATGTAAAGCAGGAAAACTCCACAAAACTGCTGGGTGTGAGTGAGGAGCCCCAGCAGGATCTCCCCCATGGCACTGCCCATCCATTCCCACTCCATGAAGGAAACACTTTGCACACCACAGGCTGCAATCAATGGCATGTTCAATATTTCCTTCACTTCCCTTTTCAAAGTGACTGGTGATTCCTCTCCACGTCCATTTGCTGCCTCTGCTCTAAGTTAAATGTAGGAAAGAGTCACCAGTAAAAGCCTCTGGGGTTTACAGTTCAGCTGGAAGGGAAGTGTGGGGTGTCTAAGGAGAAAATACACTTTTCCCTAAAATGAAAGATCTTCACTGCTATTTAGTTTATTATTTAATTTTTTTTTCTATTACATTTTATAATGTGATTTTATTTTACTGCCTTCCATTGCTCACGACTGACAAAAAATCAAAATGCTTTCCATTGCTCACAACTGACACAAAAATTCCTGAATGCTAATTTCCTCTGTGTCTTTATGTAATATTTTTAAACTACAAATACCTGTAGATAATAAAGGCCAGCTCACTTGTTAGGGTGAGCAAAAACAATGCTCCAAAAACACTGCTCAGGGAAACCTGCAGCCACTGAGCTGAAGAGAAAGGAGTATTAGGAAGAAGGACCTTCCTCTCTGAGGAGCTCTTTCTGGCCTGTGAAGTGAGGATTTCCCTTGCTTAGACTGAATATCTTGTTTTATTACAAAGGATTAATTCAATTTGCATTGTCTTGTAACACTGCTGCTTTTTTTAGCAGCGAGTCCGTGTTTAGTTGTACCCAAACTCAAGGGCACTAAACAGACTGTAATTGTTTCAACAGTTGAATTAATCAAAATGCTCCTTGTGTTTTAGTTCCTTCAGGAAAATAAAAGGATGGCATGTAATGCTGCAGAGTAGTTTCTGAGGGTTTTGTTTCCCTCTCATGCACTTGTGGGTCAAAGCCCTCACTGCTGTGTGGGCACAGCTCAGGGTGTTGCTGGTGTAGATAGGCCATGGAAAAGCCATATAGGAAAAAACACAAATTAATGGGCCTCATGGTCACCACAGCCAGGTCAGGGGATATCCAAGGGCCAAGGCTTCAGGGCTGTGATTTCTGTGGTTGTTATTCCAGCCTGTGAGGAGCTGGGCTGCCAGGGAGGAGCGGCACCTCCTGCAGGCTCGGCGGTGATGCCATCTCATGCTTTAATTCCTTTAATTCCAGCCCGTTCCCATCTACCACATCTGTCTCAGTGGGAAGCTGAGATGGGAGGGACATCCATGAGGAGGTTAAAATGCTGCTCTCAGAGAGTCATTATCATTTATCAGTGTTGGAGGAGCTGCTGTTGTCACACAGGGGCTGGGTTTGATGGGTTGGGAGTTCAGTTTGGTCTGAGGATCATTGAAATACTCCCCAGTTTATCCTCATTACTGCTGTCATGTTGTCCCCCTTGCTTCTTAGTGATGGGGGAATAGTTTTAAACTAAAGGAGAGGAGTTTTAGATTAAATGTTAGGAAAAAATTCTTTCCTGTGAGGATGGAGAGGTCCTGGCACAGGGTGCCCAGAGCAGCTGTGGATTCTCCATCCCTGGAGTGCCCAGAGCCAGGTTGGACAGGGCTTGGAGCAGACTGGGATAGTGGAAGGTGTCCCTGCCATGGCAGGGGGTGGAATGAGATGAACTTTGAGGTCCCTTAAAACCCAAACCAGTCTGTGATACGTTGGCACCCCAAACAGCTTCTGCCTCCTCTGTTCCTCTCTGAAATCAGCCTCTCTCATAAAAAAAAGAAAGACAGATCAACAGACAGATTCTTGGGGCAGGGTCAGCTAGTCCTGAATGCTCCCTTTTGAGGGGATGGAGCCATCCCCACCCACCCAGCTGCTGAGTCAGGACTGAAGTGTGGCTGCTGCCACATCAACCTCCCTGTGCTCCCTCCCCTCGGGAGCTCCAGGAGCAGCTCCCACACCTGGCGAGGAACCAGTGCTGGGAGCTGCTGAGGGATGAACCAGGCTGCCCTCGGGTGGGCACAGATGTTTAAAGGAGTGTGGTGATTCCAGGAGACAAATGTTGCTGATCCAATCCCACCCATCCCTTGGGATGCTCAGCAAGCGCTGCCTCCCTCAGCAGAGACCCCTGATGGAGAGGGCACCCACAGCCCCTGACCCAAAAACTGCCCAAACTCCTTCCCTGGTATCTCCCTGCCTGGGATTTCAGTGTAAGCCTGGATTTTATTCATTCTGCAGCCAAAATTAGGCCAGCAGTGCTGCCAAGAGGCACACTTCTTTGGTTTGATACGTGGAGAATGCATTTTTAATGCTCTAAGTGCTGTTCTCTGCCACTGGACTCCCATGTGATGCAGAGCTGCAGTCAGAGCCCTGCAGTAAAACAACGTTTTCTTCCAAGCAGGATGGAGAAAAATACAGCAAATAATATTTTTTCATTAAAAGTGAAAAATATTACTTTTAACTGGCCAGCTTCTGAGCTTTCTCAGATCTCAGCTGCCAAGTGATAATTCTGTCTTGTGAGGTTAAAACTGGAGTAAGAACAATTTTCTAATCAAAACCAATGTTTACCACTGCAGGAAAATTTGTGTGTCTAGACATGGGCACCAACCTTTCAGTTAATATTGAGAAACATGATTTTATCTTCTTTCATTGTGGTCATGCTGAGAATTTCTCCTTAATTGGAGAAAAGACTTGTGATTAAATATGCAGGCTTCAGAAATCTTCACTCTGAACTGGGCAGAGAAGTTTCAATACTGGAAACCACCCTCCAAAAAATCCCAAACTTCCTCCCCACGAGTGCAGAACTGGCTGTGAGATGGAAACAAATATATTTGATTTGGGACATCTGTGATTCCTTTCAGCAATAGCCATGAAGGTGAGAGATTTTCTGATTGATTTCCTGCTCACACCTAGAAAGGTCAATCATGAGCCGAGGAATTAATGAGTGACCTGAATCAGAGTCGCATCAAATGAGGATGTTTGCTGGGCAGCAAGGAGATAAACAAAGGAGATAAACAAAATGTAAGCAGCAAAAGCATTCACTTCATTGTGCTTTTTGCTCTCCTCAGCCAGGAGCAGGAGGAGGGAGCTGTGCACTGCCATGACACAGCACAGTGACATTCCAATGGCCAGTTCCAAACTCCTGTCCGTGCTGAGGGCTGGGAGCAGCCCTGCCCTGTGGGATGGGCGTGGGGAGCATCTGGTTAACCTGACTGTGTCATCTGGAGCTGCATTAGAAACCAGCTCAGGCAATCCCTGCTCTGCCCAGAGCACTTTCTAATCCCTAAATTTGGGGAAAGAGACAGTGCCAGATGAGCAGCTCCTTAATTCCTGGTGCACCCCAGAGCATGCAAGAAGCTGGGTGCATGGTTATGAGGGTCTGGACAACTGATCTCCCTCTGGATTAATCCAAAAGATGTTTCAGGAGAGAAATGCAGAGGAATGAAGCCTCTTGAGCTCTGAGGAATCTCACATTTTCACAGTCTGAGTCTATTGTGTTTTCCATGTGAGGGCATGGTTACATGTCTGTGTTTGAGACAGGAGTCTCTGTCTTAGGGAAATTGTACATTTGAAAGTCTCCCATCAAGCAAAATGCAATTGGCTTCTGCCCCTGTTTCCTGCTTAGGAGAAGAAACATTCCCTCCTGTGGGGATGCATTAGCAGGGAGGGGACTGCACACACAGGGAAGAAATGCTGGAGTCACTCAGGGACAAGTGTTGATCTATTTCTGCTGAGTAAACCCACAGTAATATAATTTACTCCCTGGGATTTGCATTAGATTTATGCTGGCACATAGGAGATCACAGAATCCCCCTGCTGATTAGCACAATGTGCTTGGGGTGAGACCCAGACCACCTTAAGACTGCCTAATCTCTCTCTTTTTTCAGAAGATCCTTTTTTCAGTCATTTCTCTCTTTTGCTGAGCCTCATCCTTTGCAGAGAGATTTTTCTGTGCTGGATCTGTGCCTCAGGCAGACCTACAAACTTTTAAAGTGTCAGTCACAGCAGTGAAATCAGTGCAGCATAAGAGAACAGGAGAAAAGCAAAGTTGTGTTTCCCACATGGAACAAAATTTGGGGCTGTTGAGAAGGGAAGCTCGAGGGTTGCTGGGTTTTGGAGTGAGGACAGACAGTTCTGCAGGTTGGGTCTAGAGGTGCCTTCTGTTGGATTTTGCTGTTCCATAAGGGAAAAATGCACTTGAACTTCAGGAATTTAGGGGTCCCTGAAATTACCTCACCTCCTGTGTGCTTGGGACTGTGTGGGCACCTCACAAAATCCTCAGCACTCCACCAAATGTTCTCCTTCTCCTCCCACCTGGACCCAGGCTTGCTCCACTGAAGTTTTGAGCTTCACCTAAGACAAGGTCTCCAATTTTAAGGCTTTATTATTAAACAAAAACAAAAAGGGAGAGGTTTCATTTGTGCTTTTTAGGTCCTTAATAAAAGGACACAGCAGAATGGGAGAAAGGGAAGACATTGCTGATCACTTGCTTCCATGTGTGTGTTTAATGAACATTTGTGTGCCCAAGGTGATTCCAGCTATGCCATCATGGAAAGATCATCAGCAGAGTCTTTCCTATTAAAGCTGGCACAGCTTGAGCGGACTTAAACAACAGAAATAAAAAGGAAAATGAGCAGCTGGAGGTTCAACTCACATTGAGGCAAAAAGATGGGGAAGAGACACGAGATATTTGGTGAATAATTTGCAAAAAGAAAGGAGTCGTGTCCTACTCACAGCGTGCTGCTGACAGCACAGGCTGATGCTGGGGAGCTGCTGCTCCCACTTGTGATGCCCAGACCTGACTCCTGAAGGTTTCCTTGGGCAGAATCACGGGGGAAACCAATCCCCAGAGGGCTGTCAGCCTGCACTGCTGGAATTCCCACCAGTTCTGCCTCACCAAGAACAGACCCAGCTCGTGCTCACCATCAGAGTTTCTGCTCTCTGGCTTTAGGCCTCACACAGGCAGGAACTGAAGCAGGAATCTGAGGCAGGAATTGCCGGCAGCAGCTTTGCAGGATTGCATGGTCGTGCGGAATGTTGTGTATTTAAAATAATCTGTGATATTAAGACTCAAAATCTGCCCTGAGTGTTATGAGTGTCCCTGAACAGGAGCTCTGATGATGAGCACTGTACAAAGTGTTCTGAAATAGAAGCAAGCTGCATTCTGGCTCTGTGCTCCAATTAGATGTGGCCTTTTTGAGGTACTAAAGTGAGTGTGGAGAGGGTAAAGAATTGTTTAAGTTATTTTTATGCCTGTAGACATCATAGTTACTTTTTTCCCCCCCCTTAACTGACTGAAAAAATCCACTTACATGTTTTCCTAATGGTCCCATCAACTTTCCAAACCCAAGCTTGAAGAAAGCGATTAAATTGCTGATATTTATCTGAGCTTAAAAAACCAGAATCCCTTACAATTCCTGTGTCACAGGAATTAAGAGGCAGCAAAAAACACAGCAGCTCCATAATTTGGTGTTGCTGACATGCTCAAGCAGCAAGCATGACATCTTGCAGGATCAGAGAAAGATTTTTATTTCCAAAACTGAATGACAAATCCAGAGCTCCTTTACAGGATTCATTTCCATTTCAAGTATCCAGGGCTTTTGATGGAGCTGATGGAAGGGAGAAAGACAGGACGTGCTCAGATTGAGGATCTGAGCCCGTCTGAAAGAGTCTAAAAATGGATTAATTTTCATTTCCTGGAGAATCTCAGGAAGAGCAGGCATCTCAGTGCACAGAATCACAAATCACAGAATAAGCTGAGTTGGAAGGGACCCACAAGGATTGAGCCCAAATCTTAGCCCTGCACAGGACGACCCAATAAATTCTACCATGTGCCTGAGAACACTGAGTTCTTTTGTCTCTAGATTCTGAAAAGATTTCTTCTGTTTTACTGATGTATTTTACTTTCTTCCTGACCAACTTCCCCAGTGTTTGAAGATTTCTACAGAGAAGAAACTCTGGAAGATCTGCTCCACTGCCACACGTGCAGAGAGACCTCACGCAACAGTTGGATCAACTCAGACATGATTTTCTTCTCTAGGCTAATGCTGCCTTGCTTATTTCACCCTAAAGCGCAGGGAAAGCTTGGGAAGGGAGGGAAAAAACCCATGCAGGCTGATGGAAAAGCTGCAGCTCAAAGGGAGAGGAGTGAGAGGGCTCTGTGGGAGCATTTCCCACCAGCTGGGTGAGTTTCTGAGTCCCACCCTGTGCTGTGGCAGCTGTGGAATGCCCCTTTTTGGGTGATTTGGGTGAGGCACAAAACCTTGGCCCCCTCCCTGGTCCCTGCAGCAGCAGGCACAGCCCTGGGGTTGTTTGTGCCTTGCTGTCCTGCCTGTGCTGGGAGCTTTGAATGCCTTGGGCAGAGCTGACAGGCTCCAGATGGTTGGGATGGTACCTTCCAGAAGAGTCAAATCACGATTTAAAAAAGCCCCATGAGTGATTTGGGAAGCAATAAGGTAATGCTGCCATAGCACCAGGGACCTGGGATCAGAAAAGCAATCACTTTTACATAAGTCATTCAACCATTTAACCCTCTTAGCATCTGAGAAATCCCCTGTAATGGACTCGTGGTTATTTAGTACCTCCCCCATCTGGGAGGCAGACACTAATATTGTAATTGTTTTATTCCTCTTCATTCTGCTGTCAGTTAACCACTGTTTTCTCTGCTAGGTAATAATAAAGCTGATGTGAGTTTTACTGTGCTCTGATACATTGCTCCCTAAATGAGAGCAGATAACTTCAGCTGAATGTCAGGCTCCAGTGAAGGAAGAAATGAACATGAAAAGCAAATAGCCCCTTGAAAGAATAGCTCCAAAATCAGAATTTATAACTGCACAGTGCCTGCCTGTTTTTCACCAGTGTTTTGTACCATCAGGGTGAGTTAGATTTAAATTGTCACTTAACAGCACTGCACTTCAAGCTGGCACCTTGTGTTGAAATGCTGTGGAATGAGTGATATTTAAATCTGGCTGTGAATATCAAGAAATTGCAGAAGAGAACCTTTTTGCTGAGGCTCTTGAGCTTGCTGCCACATCTCCTGTCACTCTTCACCTTTTCCTGACAGAGGGAAGCTCTGCTGAGAGTTTGCTCCATTGCCCAGCTGCCCCTGCAGACAGCGTTGCCTTCCTTTGCATAGTGTGTTTTTAAATTAATTTGCTGTTTTAACAGCATTGCTACAGCTTGTGGGTGGGGATGAGGAGAAGGTCCCAGCTTAGAGATTGGCTTTGCTCCTGCTCTGCAGCTGCTGTGGTTCCTTTTCTCTTCTGCTCCTCTCCTGCTCCTGCCCTGGCCCAGGGAAAGCTCAGCAAGGGCTGCTCTCAGTTAATGCAAAAAGGCTGCATGGGTGGTGCTGTATCCAGAATTTCAACCTGTATTTTTACTTTTTTCTTCCAATTTTGTGTGCCCTTGCACCCTGAAGTTGCCTAACAAGATGTGTCTGCACCTCTGAATTTAGCTCGAACTTTCACCTTACTCTATTCTATCCATTATTCAGATAGAAAAAGATAATTCTTCAGGGGCTTTAAGGCAAATGAAGGAAAACAAATTCTCTGATTGGAATCAATTGCTTGTTGTCTGTTTATCTCCAAGAAATGGCTATTTTCAGATTTGAAATATAAATCTTAACATACGTAGACTAAGGGAAACATCTAAAGAAAAATGAGAGCAGCTTGTGGCTGGCACAATAAAACAAATTTCAAATTTAGCACCCTATTTTCTGTAATGTGCTTCTGCCTTTCACTCGTGCTGTGATCTGTCCTGGGGGCTGAGTGCACTGGCTGAGAACTCAAATAACCACAGAAGGGAGAATTTCACCACAGGACAGTCCAGGATCTCTGTTCTGACATGGATTTAAGGAGCTCAGATGGGGCCACAAGCTTCATTTGTCTACAAAATACTTGTTGGAAGCCTTTTCTTCAGCTTGTGCACACCTGATGGATGGCTGCCTTCAGACAGGACCAAGAGCTTGGAAAGCTAACTAGGACGTCTGGAAAAAACACTCAACAAAACCCAGTAATTTGCCTCTGGAACAATTTGGTGTTTGCAGTGAAGTCCACTTTGTCCTGGAGATCAGAGTAAAAGACAGGAAAGGAAGCTGGAGAGGGACTCCTTATTAGGAACTGTAGTGATAACACAAGTAGTGATGGGTTCAGGCTGAAAAAGGGGAAATTTTCCCCTTGGATATTAAAATAAAAATTGTCCTGTGATGAGGGTGGTGATGCCCTGGCACAGGGTGCCCAGAGCAGCTGGGGCTGCCCCATCCTTGGAAGTGTCCAAGGCCAGGTTGGACAGGGCTTGGAGCCACCTGGGATGGTGGAAGGTGTCCCTGCCCATGGCAGGGGTGGAACGAGATGAGTTTTAAGGTCCTTAACAACCCAAACCATTGTGTGATTCTAATAACAGAGGAGAGGTTTAGTTTTGAGTGTGTAGACAAAATGATGTGTTTACAAAGGGCTCAGACAGCTGAAAATGCAGGAAATAGCAACATGCAGTGAAGGAATTCAGCAGGAAGAGAGAAGTGGATCAAGGCAAAAAAAGTTACTACATTTTCCAGAAAGGGGCATGGGCAGTGAATCTTGAGAGAAATTAGAAAATGGCCTGAACCCAAAGAAGTCCAAGGGGGGGATGAGTGAGTCACAGGCTCAGCCACAGCCCCAGAGGTAGAAAGGGAGCTCAGAGCTTCAGCCAAACTCTCCAGGCAGGAATGAGTCAGGCAAGGAGACATTTGAGGATGCTCATTCCAGAGAGGAGCTGGGAAATTTGCAGCTGGGAGAAGAGCAGCAGCCTGTGAGCTGTGCAGGGCATGGGGGGAGCTCAGCCTGGGGCTGCTCCCCCAGGGGAGCTGCAGACAGAGGGCTGAGGGCACAGCTCTGGCTTTTCCAGCCTCTGCCAGGCTCTCCTTAGGAGGGCTGGGATAAAATCCTCATCCAGAGGTAACTTGTGTGGCTCTGGCCCTATAGCAATAATTGTGTAAATAAAAAAGTATTCTTGTGTGCTATTACTTGGTCCATGCTGTGCTCTGGATCTTTTGGAGTTGGTTTGGAGCTGATTTACTTCGTGGCTCTCCCAGATTTGCCACTGGGGCTGTGTGGTGGTGTTCACAGGGGTCCCAGGATGAGAGAAGAGACGAGGATCTGACTCCATGTTTCAGAAGGCTGATTTATTATTTTATGATATATATTATATTAAAACTATACTAAAAGAATAGAAGAAAGGATTTCATCAGAAGGCTTGCAAGGAAAAGAAAAAATGGAATGAAAACAAAAGCTCCTGACTCTCAGTCCGAGCCAGCTGGACTGTGATTGGCCATTAATTAGAAACAACCACATGAGACCAATCACAGATCCACCTGTTGCATTCCACAGCAGCACATAATTACTGTTCACATTTTGTTCCTGATGCCTCTCAGCTTCTCAGGAGAAGAAATCCTAAGGAAAGGATATTTTATAAAAGATGTCTGTGACAGGGATGCTCAGTGGGGGCAGCTGCCTCTGGAGATGCACCTGGGGCAGCACCTCAGCAATGGGCAGGTGCTGCTGCAACCCTGCACCTGCACAGGGAGCCTGGGGGTGGATTGGTGTGCAGGAGCTGTTGTGCCCATCCTTCAGGAAAGGCTGGAATGGAGGAGGCTGCTTTGGGAAAATAAAGGTTTGTGGTGAGCTCTCGCTGCCCTCTGCTCCCTGTGTCCCTGAAAATGTTCAAAAAGGGTGAAAATGTGGCTCTTTGGGATATGGTTTAATGTCCATGGTGGAATTGGGTTGAGGGTTGGACTTGATCTTTTCCAGCCCTGAGGATTCCATGAGCATGAATAACCAAAACCAAAGGGAATGGCTCACAGGAGATGAATACAAACCACAGGTACAGACCTGGGCACACCCACACAAATCCTATTTGCCAGCAAAATAATGAATTTGCAATAATTCTAGCTACTGAAGTGATGAGATGCGTGCCTTGCATCAAACAGGAGTGGTTTATCCAGGAAGTACGTGCTGAGGTAGATGACACAGCTGATGATAAAGAATTAGCTGGCTGAAAAAGTGAGGTCAGCTAACAACAATGACAACAAAATATTAACCCTGATTCAGCCACACCTCTCTGGGATGGGGTGAAAAGGAGAGCTCCAGGCTAAAGCAGGCAGGTGTGGCTCCCCATGGAGGTTTGGAAGGGGACCAGGTCACAGCCATCGGGTGCTCAGGGACCGTGCCCCTGTCCCTGGCACTGCCAGGCCCCCAGGCTGTGAGGCTGGGTAGGGAGAGTTCTGCAAAGGTTTTAAAGGAAACAAAAACCTCTGTCTCAGCCCATATTTGGTCCCAGGGCTCTGTGCTTGCTGGTCACAGCATGGGGAGGTCCAGCCTCACCTCTGAAGGCAGCACCTCTGCCCTTGCCCTTCTCCAGAGGAATTAGGTCCAAGCAGAACCAGAGCTGTGTGACCCCTGACTCATTAACACTTGCAGCAAATCCTCCAACCCAAACCACTTGCAGAATTTTCCCTCATGTCAAAGTAAAATAAAGGTTTAAGGTTCCTTTTAAAGTAAAGCTTTTCTTTCCTTTTCCTTCTTTCCCTCCTCCCTTTTTATCTCTTTTTAAGTGCCTCAAATCTGCTACATTGCATAACTCCTGCTGGTTTTTTTTTTCCCAAATATTAAAAGCCACCAGGCAAAGTGATGCTGGTGAGTTGGGACTGGACAGATAATCAGGTTCTGAATTAGGTGATGCCAGGGCTGGGAGGTTGATGTCCCACCCCAGGCTGGCAGCAGCAGGAGATGCTCCCTTTTGGGCTCTGAGCCTGAGCCCCCTGGCTCTGCAGGAGCTGAGGCATTTTCTGCTCATTCCACATCTGCTCCTTCCTCCCCTTTGAGAAGGACACATCCATCACAGCTGGATGGGCTCAGGGTGGTCTCAGCAATCCCTGGTTTTCCTCTTACACAGGCAAAACAACCATTAAAAACCATCATTTCCTATGTAAGCTACCCTTACCTCTTTGGAATTTCTTATGAGATTCCAGGCTCTGAGTCTGGATGAGGATCTCCTCCCACAGAAAATTTAAAGATAAATGATTTGATTATAGAAGCACGAATTCTTATTTAGTGTGAATATTCTCCTGAAATAGAAGAGAGAATTACAAAACCTTTTGTCTTACAAAATGAAAGTCTTTTCTCAAAAGAAGAAAGGCTTGGGATTGTTTTATATTTTTAAGTATGTCATGGAAAGCATGTGGAATGCATACAGGAAAATGTAAAATACCTGAAACACGAGCCTTTTTGAATGTCCTGAAAATAGAAAGCAGGGCTGGTTTGGTGAGATTTTCAGTTGGAAGGTGATATTTTCCAAGTAATGCTTTCACAGGGCATTTTTTAACCTGTTTGTGTGTCAAAGTGGCTTTTTGCCCAGAGCACAGATCCAAAGCTATATCAAGCAAAAGTAAAACCTCCAGAAGTTGAATATGCATTTAAAAATAAAAGGAAAAGAGCCAAAACTGAACAGTGAAAGAAGCAAAATCTTGCAGTTTCAGGGTAGCATAAGATTAAGGTAGGTTTTATCACATTGGATAACACCTAGGTTATTCATACATCAAATATAAAAAGTGGGCTATTTTAGAGGCATCCTGAAGGCTTGCTAATGACAGCTTTTTTCACTCCCTTTCTGAACAACAGCATCTCCTCAGTCCAGCTCCTCTGCTTATGTTGCCCACATCTATTAAGCTTCATCAGCCAGACCTTTGCTTTGCCAGCCCAGAGCTCTGCTGTGCACACACGGCTCCCCCCATCCCTTCCCTTCCCTGCCAGGCAGATTTAAACCATCTGGATTTCCCTTTTCCACGAGGGAGCTCTCCTGCTGTGCTCAGCCTGCTAACAGGGCCGCTTTGGCAGGACATTTTCCCTGGAAATTCCCCTTGTCAGATGGAGGCATCGCAGGGAATCATCCCCTCTGCAGGGCTGCAGGAGCTCTGTGGCAGCCCTGCACCCCCGACCTCTGCTTCTCCCATTAAATTGATGCCCAGGATTTGCTGGAATTGTGTTAATAAACCCGGGGAGCTGCCCCTGACTGCTCTGCTCAGTACATCCAGCCACAGCCCCATCCCTCCTCGGGTTATTTTCCAAGGCTGATTGAAGTATTTGTTGAGGAGGACTCAGCTCAGACAGAGAACATGGCTTTTAGTGACACAGGTCATTAAAATCTGAACAAGGAACAGCCCTGTCAGGGTTGATTTATTTCTAAAAAACCCAGTGATTCCTGAATATATTGAGTGCAATTTTGTCCTCTTTAACTGAACAACCAGTATCACAATATGCTTTTTTTTTTTATCTCAGAACATCTTGAGGACAAATTGCATTGTAATATACTTTTTTATTGTACTTTTCAGTGCAGTTTTCTAAGAAACTGTCTAAAAAAATCATCCTTTTATCTACCAGCTCCCTGCAGCCCCTCCTGGGCTGAAATAACAGTCTTTTTACAGTGTGCATCATTCACTGCAAACCAGCTTGGGGCAAGAAGGGAGGAAATATGCTGTATCCATTACCTTTGAAGGGGAACTTTGGGCAGAAGGCAGTTAATTGCTCATGAAAATATTCAACAGAATGGGAGAAATTTTTCGTGGCAATTGTTGGATCTTTTTTATTTTCCTGAATTTAATTGCTGGATTTTTGCTCAGCAATGAGAGCCAGATCTTTGCTTCTCTGTTTTGCTCCCATAAAGCAGCCTAGCACTGCCTGCCACTAAGATAAGTACGTGACTGTCACTAATTTAAGCAGTGAGCAACAGCACAGAGTTTGCCCTCCCTAAACTGCAGCTCCAGGAGTTTTCTTCAGAGGTCTGGGATCTGTGACAGATCCAGCAGGATCCTGCTGGAGCTGAGGGATTCAAAGGAATCAGAGCCTGTTGTGAGGTTGTAATCAAATATTCAGAGCTGCCAATAATGAGTGATGCCAGTGATGGCAGTGATGGTACTGAAGTGACAGTGTAGAAATGCCACCATCTTACAAATTAGACCCAAGCTGCATCCTAACAACTTCCATGAAGATGCTTTGATGCATATTTTATTTTTTCCATTAAATAAATGCCATGCACTCTGCTGCCTGCAGTTCCCCAGTGCTCCCCAGGAAGTTTTGGAGGATGTAATTTCTCAGAGAGTTCTCCTGAGCAGGTCAGCACACAAATGAAGCCTGAATTCAATATGTCAACAGACTTGCTGGGAGGGTGGTTGGCAGTAAATGACAGTTCTGTAGGAGAGGAGTCACCCATCCTGTGAGCAGCTCATGGGGAGAGTCTGGGGGCATTCCCCAGCAGCACCCTGGGACTGAGCCATGAGATTCTCATTGCTGAAATTGCAAACAATTTTCATTGTTTTCATTTGGCTCTGATGTGCCCAAAGGCATCTTGACTGCAGAGACCTGCCCAGGTATTTGGGAATTGCCACTGTCCTGTTATTAACTGCCATGCCTGGCCATTCTCTGGATTTATCTTGCAAGGCTGATTCACCTCTGATTTACACCACTGTGTCTCTCAAGCCTGCTAATGATTTCTTTTGCCAGATAGAGCCTTGCTCCTCATCTGTCACCTGCCATGAGCTGACACAGGGGACCTCATAATCAGCACCTGCAGCTCCCCAGAAGATGCATTTGCACAGACACTGAGTGCACCCATTTTTTTCAGAAATAATGTGTGACCAGTATGAATTAGGGAGCAGACCCACTCTTTTATCTCACCTGTGATCAATGCTTCTAGGGAAAGGTGGGATCATTGCTGTGAGTGGTTGTGTTAATAACCAGCCTGCCCTGTGCAGAGTGATGCTGTCAGATTTCAATATTGCTACACAGATTGATTTTTGCACATTTTATTTTTAAGGCAAAGTGCAGCCAGAAATGTTTCAAGAATGAAATGTTTCTGCTGCAGAGGAACCAGCTGGCTGGGCCAAGGCAGCTCCTGGGAGGTGTGAGGGCTCCACAAGTGGGGTGCAGGATGGGAATCAGGAATCCCAGCCATGACTGTGAGGCTGCCAACAGACTCTGACCTCATGGCTTGATTTGCAGTTCCTCATCACTTCTCTGAGCTCTGGGCTCTGGCAGACCCTGCCTGTGGCCTCTGCACTCCCTCAGTTCTTGTCAAAGCACTGTGAGGCTTCATCTCCTCCAGCTGGGGATGCTGCCCTGCTGCCATCCTTGGCCCTGCTACCCTGTCCCCTGCAGAACCATCCCCTGTCCCCTCCTTGGCTCTGCCATCCCCCCTCTGTCTGCAGCCAGGGCAGCAAGGAGCCCTCAAATCCTGGGCCAACAACATCAACAACAACATCAACAACATCAACAACATCAACAACATCAACAACAATCCTTGTTTTCCAAATGCATGGCTCCTCCAAGTGCAGCTTCTTCCTCTGAACATATGGCTGGAAGAGATGGGCACAGAAATTTTAGAGAAAGCACAGGTTAGAAATGTGTTAGTCCTGAAAGATGTTAGTCACTTCATAGCCAGCAAAAAGGAAATCTATAGCCCTTGTCTTGTCTTGGTGACAGTGTTCTTGGCAAGGGAAAAAATGTGCATCAAGAATGCTGTTTTTAAAATCTGCCCCTGTGAAAAAAGAGATGCAGAGCAAGCACACAGCCACAGAACTGGGAAAATGTGGTTTGTTTTTTTCTTGGGGCTTTGGGAAACTTAACACCTTGTCCAAAGCATTTGGATGTCCCCATTTCATCCAGGGTGTGTTGCATGGCTGGGTGATCTGGCAGCACAGAAATGTGCTGTCAGGGATATGGAAGCAGCAGGTGGCAGAAGGTGCTTACAGAGGGTCTGTGAGCAATAATTTGGGATAAAACCAGGAAACAGCTCTGGCCAGGCTGCAGGGGCTGGAGGATTTTCCCCTGGAGCTGCTTATCTGTGGTTAGAGAAGCCAACAAGGCAGGAGAAATGAGGCCTTGGTCTGTGATTTTCAATACTTTGCACCTTTGGGAGGTATAAAAATAACCTGTGCTTTGCCAGTGGGCAGGAGAGAGGGAAGGAGCTTCAATATGAGATTAGAATATAAAGGGCAAGTGAGGAAACAGAGCTGGGAACAGTGTGGGGAGCAAAGAGGGCATTGGTGTGATGAGTTTTGGTTGGAGAAGGGGAAAAGAAGTCTCATGGAAAATTGTTCCAGGTAAAAATGTTTTCTTCTTCTGCACCAGCAGCTCTGAGCGAGTCTCTGGCTCTTTTGAGGAAACCAAAATAGGTTTCTTCTTCTTCTTCTTCTGTGTCTTTTCCTTTGACCTTCCAGCCTAAGGCTTAAATTTTCATGGAAGCCTTTGCTCTGGGGGAGGCTGGAAGGCTGATGGCAGACCCTCCTCCTCCTCCTCCTCCTCCTCACTCCCCAGCCTTCCTCCCCCTGGCCCATCCCTGCTGCCAGCTCTTCTCCCTCCCCACGGGCAGGGTGTGAGATTGAGCAGAGCCTTCCAGGCAAGCAGCCCAGGAAATGTCACAGAAGAACACCAACATTTTTCCCAGCAGAACTGAACGTTTCAGGCAATGTTGCAAGAAAGGAACCAAAACCACCTCGAACCCAACGAACCATGGGCATGGTTTGCTCAAAAGAGAGAATTTCTTGACCCAGGGAATTCTGTGGGATGAAATGGTGGGAGGGGGTGGGAGGTCCCTTTTAATGCCATGTGCCTGAACCTGCTCATCTTTCCCTTTTCTGTCTGTTCTCTCGAGCAATAGAAATTTTTATCTTGAGTGAAACTTGAAAATGGGAAAAAAAAAAGAAAAATAAAAAGAAAGCGAAAACAATGTTAGAAAAATGCTACACCATCACTGCCAGAAATATTTCACTTTTTTCCCCCAAGGCCACCACAAATCCACTTTTTACATTTGCTTTTGAAACATCTGCATTCAGAAACTGCTTCAGCTCAGCTCTGTCATTTCAGCTATTATGTGCAAATCATTGCTGAAAATGTTAACATAAACTAACTTCTTTTTTTTTCCTAATCATAGTTAGAACTTTTTCCTGGAATTTATACATGGATCCTTTATTTTGGGAAGAAGTGAGCATGATGGAAAGGCACAAAGCCTTTGAAATTTGAAAGTCTGTTTTTCAAGCAATAAATAAACACAATTAAGATATGATTTGGCCACCTAGAGGTGATGTCCTCACATCCTGTCAATGCTCCTCTTGGGTTCCATCTGACCCTGGTGAGTAACTGAGCTTTGAAAACTGCAAGCTGCTGGAAAAGCTTGAAATTTTCGATGGGGAAAGATCCTGAGCATCCCAGTCTGCTTTTGATTTCATCAGAGCTAAAGCAGAAGGTGCTGGAGGAGCAGAATTGACCACAGCATTTCAGGATTATTTCAGCTGCTCTGCTTGCCCTTTCCCTTCATTGACAACATGTGGTGGAGAGGATAGAGAACAAAGAGCCTCTGGTTTATCTCAGTGGAGTTTTAACTGTCTCACTATGTTGCACAATCAATCCTTGAAGAAATTCAGTTTGATGTCATTTTGTGTTGGGATAGACAAGTATTTCTCAAGAGCTCCGTAACAGGAATTCCTGGAATGTTTATCAGGGTTCCAGTCCTCTCATCCTTTCCTCTGCCCCTTTGTTCCTCAGTGAAAATACAATTTGCTGCAAATAATTTCTTCTCACTATCTGCAGACATGCAGAAGTACCAATAATATTTCTTTTAAAGAAAATCTTGGCTTGGAGAGTGGATCCTTCAGTAACCCTATCAACGTGGATCTTGAGTATCTGAAACCTCACTTCTCATTAAAGTAGTAGCAAACACACACTGAAAATTTGGGTGGCATCAATACACTTATTTTTATAGCTCAAACTCGATTATCACTTGTTACAAACAAGCTCCCAACTTTATATACCTAATGTAAGTGAAAATGAAACCATCTGTTGAATGGCTTCCCACTACAGAATAACAGATGCATAAAACATGTGCTGGTGGTGCATAAAATGGTGCTGGTGCCTTTGAACCTCCTGTGGGAGGCCAGATTGTTTTCAATCTCCTCCCACAGTGATTGATTACCCTGTGGGTATTGCTCAAGTGCCGTGTTCCTCTTCCACTCCTTGTCAGGCACGAGGCAAAATCGTAGAGCTGCTGGGAAAAACTTGAAATTTTCGACCGGGAAAAATTCCGAGCGTCCCAGTCTGCTTTTGCTGTCATCAGAAATAAAGGAGATTAAAGGAGAAGGAGAATAAAGGAGAATAATGAGAAGGGGCTGGAGGAACAGCAGTGCCCCAGCTTGGTTTGGAGGGGGATCCTTGGGAGGAGCAGATTCTCCCCCTTGGCTCTGCTCTCCTGAGACCCCAGCTGGAATCCTGAGCCCAGTCTGGTGCCCCAGCAGGAGAAGGGAGTGCAGCTGTTGGAGCCAGGGCAGAGGAGCCCATGGAGCTGATCAGAGTCCATGGGGCCCCTCCTCTGTGGGGACAGGATGAGGGAGCTGGGGCTGATTGGCCTGGAGAAGAGAAGGTTCTGTGGAGGCCCCACAGCACCTTCCAGTGTCTGAAGGGCCTGCAGGGAAGCAGGAGAGGGACAATTCCTCAGCAACTGGAGTGACAGGACAAAGGCTTTCCACTGCAGGAGGAGAAATTTAGGTTGAATGTACAGAAGAAATTGTTCCCTGTGAGGGTGGGGAGGCCCTGGCACAGGGTGCCCAGAGAAGCTGTGGCTGCCCCATCCCTGGAGGTGTCCAAGGCCAGGCTGGACATGGATAACCCAGGATTACATCAGGATAACCCAGGTTTTGTTTAGCCACAGTTCTGAGAAGCCCCCCACAAAGATACAGACAGGATAATCTTATAATATTTTTTAAAATTGTTATTTATTTACTCACAACTAGACCTGTCCTTTGATTTCATCTCCTTCTCCTCTGACTTTGTCCTGGAATGTCTCCAGCTGATGCCAACATATTTTGGAAGAGTTTTTGTTTCTACTGCTTTAACTGAAATGCCCATCAGATAAATCACCTTTGGAGGTGTGAGTACAAACCACAGCATTTCAGGATTATTTCAGCTGCTCTGCTTGCCCTTTCCCCCCATTGACAACATGTGGAGAGGAGAGAGAACAAAGAGCCTCTGGTTTATCTCAGTGGAGTTTTAACTGTCTCACCATCTTGCACCATCAACCCTTGGAGAAGTTCAGTTTGATGTCATTTTGTGTTGGGATAGACAAGTATTTCTCAAGAGCTCCATAACAGGAATTCCTGTTTATCAGGGTTCCAGTCCTCTCATCCTTTCCTCTGCCCCTTTGTTCCTCAGTGAAAATACAATTTGCTGCAAATAATTTCTTTTCACTATCTGCAAACATGCAGAAACACTAATAATATTTCTTTTAAAGAAAATCTTGGGGTTTTAAAATATGTGAGTACATGTAAGTGAGTTCTTTGAAGATCATTTTTGGTCTGTTGAGGCTCACAAAAACCACTGCATATTTATAACAGCCACCACAACAAAAGGAGAGGAGGAAGATATCAAGTGTAGACTAGAGAAACTGTTTTAAAAAGATCTCCATCTCTTTGGTAAATGACTTTAAATGCAATTGTCAGAGAAGCCTTTGGGAGTTAGGTGCTCAAATTCCATTAAACTTCATAAGAACATAATAATCTATCCCCTTGGTCTTCTAAATAGATCCAATACATATTCTGAATATTGGTACAGAAAGAAGTGTTTATAAATTAATGATTTGCACCTCTTTGAAGAATACAGGATAATTGGATTTCCTCCTCATGGGGAAGATCAGTTGTAGCTTGGTCAGGTTTGCAATGAAAATCTTTGTGCAATGCAACACCACCTCTGTTCCCACCTGCAAATTTGGGAAGAATTTAAGGATTTTTTAATGGAACCAAATGGAACTCAAGCCCAGCTGAAAGGCTGAGGAGAGCAGAGGGGCTGCAGTCCAGGGTCCATCAGAGGTCTCAGCTGCTGGGCTTGGGAAACAGGAGAGGGAAGGACATGTGGGCAACCAGGTGGAAAAAAAAAGCAAATTCAGGTGATGCCAGTCAATGGATGTAGTGACAGCCAACCATGGGTCTCACTGCCATGATTGTTTTGGGATAAATCAGAGCCTGAAAAGGCCAAGTCATCACACCACAGTTCCAGAATCTGTCCTTGTTCATTGGCAGGACCAGGGCTGCAGTTTGCTCCTGATGCTGAACTGACTCAAAGGAATGAAGTGACTTTCTGAATGGAGCTTGTCATGGTGCCAGCTCATCAGCTTGGCTAAGTTCATTCATTAATTGCGTTATAAATACGATTTGGATGGAATCAAACCCAGGGGAATTAGGTTGGGATTGAAAAACTGCCTCCCATTTGACCCTTTTACAGTGCATTCATTTTAAAATGTATTTTAGCTAAAATGTATTTAAGTTAATTTCTAAATGCAATGTTTTTCACATTAAAAAGCCCCTAGACTTTTCACTAGAGAAATGTCAGGACCAATATTTTTGTTTTGAAATTTCTGTCTCTGGCTTTTTTTAGCCAAACCAATGAATTTGCCTCTCAGACCTGTGAGTGCTTTCAGTTGATGTAAGTGAAAAGTTTTTTTCTTTGACTTGCTTTGGTGTTGAGTGGCAGATCTTGTACAACATGGTCTTGATCTGATGGGTTGGGCAATTATCATTCCATAGTTTCACCTTTCATGTTCCCACATGGGATTTGGCAAATTTAGGAAAAAAAAAAAAAGGAAAAAAAAAAAAAAAAGAAATGGTTGATAGCAAACAAAAGGCAATACCAAGCACCAGTTCCCTCATGGAACAGTGACCTCTCCAAGAGCCTGGGTGGATGATGCTCTGGAGATGCTCTTTGTCAGGGCTGACTGGCTGAGATGAAATGTTATGTGTCACAGTCATCTGAGATGAAACAAAATAAATCCTTCTCTGCTGTTTAGTTGACTTCTGTTTTGCTTGTTCTCATCATTTTGTGACAAATTGCATGATGCCAGACATTTCTGTCAGAGCTCAGTGCTTTCAGTCGTGCACATGCATCAGTTTTGGCTTCCTAATCATCCTCTGACCTTTGTGGCTCCACAGAATAAACAAACAAGACCTCTGCAAGTTCAGGATTACATAGGTTTATAATATATATATGTATAGATGATAACAAAACAATTGTATTCATCTGCTCTTTTGGACTTGCACAAGGTTGGTATTTGAGATTCTGAGAGCTGCATCCCCTGGGACTTTCAAACCAGGATTTCAATTCTCCCTGTGATCAGCTTTGTTAAAAGAATCTGAATCTTTTCCCATTAAACTTAAGGGAGACTTTGAAAGCCAGTTTAGTGGAAGTTTTAAACTTTAGATTAAAATATTTCATGCTCCAAAAGTGCATTCTCTGAAAAATTGTTCCTCAAATTGGAAAGGGAGTAGGAGCTGTCTCCTACTTAACTTTCTGTGGGTCTGTCCCCATGTAACAGACATTATCCTTCTCACAAGTATAAATTACTTCTTTTTCATCCTTTCCTCTTCACCCCTGTCACTGAATTCATTATTCATTTTACTGACATCCACTAAATGAGCTGAGCCCTATTATGATTAGCTTCAAAATATGCTAATCAAAAAGCCTACAGTATAAATATTTAAATTTCAGATTTTAGTAAACCTACCTTATCAAAAGTAGAAGAAAATGAAGCAACAGAGCGCATGTATTATGTATACTATTATTATAGGGATGTATGAGAAAGCCTCCACAGAAAAACCTCAATTTTTTAATTAATTATTTTTAAAAAAAAGGGTCCTGTTGAGAAATGTTCTTGCTGTGAGTAGGTAGGCAGGCTGTACCTACGCAGGGATGGGGATGAGATGGAGCCTCGTTGTTCTGACAGGCAGCCTGGCTGTCCATCCATCCATCCATCTGATCAGCTGGAACCAGCCCAGCAATACTTCCACACTGAACTGTCAATTTCTTTAAAAATACATTTCACTGAATCTGCTTTTGGGTGGCTCTCACCATAAGTTCTCAGAATTGCAGAATCATTTAGGATGGAAAATCCTTGAAGATCACTGAGTCCAAGAGCTTTGTCAGTGACACCAGAGCACCGAGTGCCACCTCCAGCCCTTCCTTGGATTCCAGGGATGGGCTCTCCAAACCTCCCTGGGCAGTGCCAGTGCCTGAGCCCCCTTTCCATGGGGAAATTCCTGCTGTGCCCACCCTGAGCCTGCCCTGAGCCCCCTTTCCATGGGGAAATTCCTGCTGTGCCCACCCTGAGCCTGCCCTGGCCCAGCCTGAGGCCGTTCCCTCTCATCCTGGATGCCCACCTGGCTGTCCCCTCCTGTCAGGAGCTGTGCAGAGCCACAAGGGCCCCCCAGGTTTCCTCTTTTCCACGTTAAACAACCCCAGATCCCTCATCCACTCCCCACAGAATTTACAGCTGAGCTGGGTCTGGTCCATTCAGGAAGGACCAGGAGAGTTTAACATCCATGAGCCACTCTGGAGTGTCTGTGGGTCAGGGTGGAAGGGCTCAAACCTGTCAGGGAGCCAGGGAGAAGCTTCCACAGGAGGGAAATGTCACCATGATGTTTTCTGAAAGATCCTCTTTGCCCAGGATTTTCTCCTGGGAAGCTGAGAAGCCTCAGAGAGGAATGAAAACAGTAATTATCTGGTTGCTGCTCCTGTGTTTGCTGCTTTGGAATGTGGTCTGGACATTGTTTACCAACAGGTGAATGCTTGATTGGTTCCATGTGAATTGTTTTAAATTAATGACCAATCACAGCCAGCTGTGTTGGACTCTCTGAGTCAGTCACAAGTTTTTATTATTAATTCTTGTTAAACTTTCTGATGTATCCTTTCTCTTTAGTATACTTTTAGTATAGCATTCTTTAATATAATATATCATAAAATAATAAATCAGCCTTCTGAGAACATGGAGTCAAATTCTCATCTCTCACCTCGTCCTCACAAACACCACAGGGAAAGAGGAACAACAGTGTCCTGAAAAACCCTCCTAAAGATGCTGATCTGGGCCTTCACCTGCTGATTGTGCTGGAAGGAAATGCTGCTGCCCCAGCACACTTTAACAAGTCCTGGATAGGGCAGAAATGTCTCTCGTTGAAAAGATGCAGCCTTCAGGGTGTTTGGTTGGTTGGTTTTGCCTCCAGAACTTCCCACAGTTCAATTTTCAAATGTCCATTGATTTAACAGTCCATGACCTACAGCTTTTGTTCACAGGGTGCTTTGTCAGCTCAGTTGTTGCTCAATTCTTTATGTTTTTCACATAATCAATAAACATAAAACCCCTTGGTCTGTGGGCGAGAAGAGACCAATTCTGAACCTCTGTTTAATCTCATCTTTTGCAGTTCCAGAAAGTTTGGGGTCTTCATGCATTGCTATTTTTGAATAGGCAGAGAGGAGGAGGAAGATGATGCCAAAACGATTGAATATTTCTCTTAACTCTAAAAGAGAAAATTCCTATAAGGAAGAGGAGTTCTGTGTCCCTGCCTGTTGGTGAACAGATGGAAAATGTATCTAGTAGAGGTTTCATTTCCATCAGATTATTTCCTTAGGAACTGCCATTACTGTGCAGATTAATATTCTTTGATGCTGTGCATTTTTAATATGTGACATCAAAGGTTCCTGCATATCTGCTGGAAATTGTTGGAAACACTAAAAGGAAACCAAAATCCACTCAGATTTTATTTTTCTACAACCAAGAGCTGTATTTTAAAAGCCACTAAGCAGCTGGTTCAACCCAGAAACACAATGTGCAGTGTGTTAAGATGCTTTGTTTCTTCCAATAAAATTCTTATGTGTATAAATCTTTCCAGAGCAGACGAGAGAGCACAGAACCCCACATCCCTACCAACCTGAAATAAAAATATGCACAGTATGAAAATACCAGCAATCAATAACTCCCAAACTGGCTTCCATCAGTGGCTGTCCAGGCTTATCAGACTGCCTGAGGACAATTTCCTGCAGAAAACCCAGTCTGAACCAAGCAATTACATGAACGAGTGATGATAATGTGCTTTGAAAGTTAAGCCAGGGGTGATTAAATGTCTGTGGGTAATAAACAGAATTAAAAGTATTTAGGAAACAAAGCATGGCTCTGAACACAACCAGAGCATAGTGTATCATTAGTGGATGCAAGCAAAAAAACCCCATTCATTTGTGGGACAAGATAATGGTTGGATGTGAGAATCTGTCCTGGTTTCTGCAGCCTGTAAGCTGAGTGCTGCTATCAGCATTTAACATGCTTGATGGTACATTTGTGTATTTCATAAATCCAAGTTGCTTCAATGCCCTCAAAAGACTCTTTGGAAAATGGTTTTTGGAAAAGGATAGCTCAACACAAAGGAAATTTGGCTCTTTGCAAAATGTGCAACATGGATGGTGGTGATGCTTGGGAGAAGCCCCTGGGAGCTGGAACTGGAACATATCAGCTCACATTTTGATCCATTCACTTGCATCCTATTTCCAGGATAATAATTTCTATCCTATTTCCAGGATAATAATCCTATTCCAATAAAGGATAATAATTCAAGATTTAAACTTTGATGGCTTCAATTGCTTAGCAACAGATTCACCAAACTCAAATTGTTTCAACTCTGAAATTCAAAGAACTTTTGGAATCTGGAAGACAAATGACACTTTCATCTGCCTAATTTCATTATTTCTTTTGCCTTAATTGCAGGATAGCAAAGAGGTAAATCCACTACAAGCAGTGATGATAGGATGTAAAAAGTGAAGGGATTTGACCTTTAGTAAGCCATCAGAAAAAAAACATTTCTATTTTGAAACAAAAAGGTTTCGGGAAATAATCTTCATAGCTTGAGTGTAGCCGTGCAGAGCACAAGGTTTCAATCAACAGGTCCTTATTGTTGTCAAACAGATTCCCTGATTAGTGCTGAAAAAAATAACGAAAAAATTCTGTTTTGTGCCACTAGATAGAGTCAGCTGGAGCCTGGGGATTTTTGCTATAAATATTGATTCGCCCCCGCAATCACTTTTCTGACTCATTCTCCTTCTCTTTCCTGCTCCCCTCCTTGGCTCCGCTTTTCACGCTAACGTTGCACTTCTTACTCACCGAGTGTTACAGGCACTGCTGCCTCCAGCACGGCGCTAAAAGCCTCCTTCCAAGCCTGGGGAGGAAAGGCTCAGTCTGACAGATCACCTTTTATTTATCCTGCCTGCTTGGGAAGCCACCTGAGCTGCAAGGCTGGGGAGAAGCTCCCCTCCCTCCTACTGGGGGGATGTGGCTGGCGTTGGGTTTGTTGGGAGATTTCCCCTTCCCTCTTCTCCTCCTGTCCCTCCCCAGCCTTGTGCAGGTGCTGTTGGAATGGCCAGATGGAAAGATTTCCACATGGCAGAGTTTGCCTTTTCTTCCTCTCTGAAACAGGATGCTCTAAAAAGGCCCAAAAGTAAATCCCAAAGAAGCCAGCAGAGCTTTCCCACAGGTGTTGTGTCACCGTGATATTTTCTGAAAAATCCCTTTGCCAAAATCTTTTCTCCCGAGAAGCTGAGAAGCTTCAGCTTCTCCACGTTTTGCTGCTTTGGAATGTGATCTGGAGAATTGTTTACCCAGCATGTGAAATTGTTTTTACTTGATGACCAATGACAGCCACCTGTGTCGAGGCTGTGAGCAGTCACAAGATTTTATTATCATTCCTTTCTATTCCTTGCTAGCCTTCTGATGAAATCCTTTCTTCTATTCTTTTATAAAGTTTTAATATATAATTTTCTTTTAATATGATATATATAATAAAATAATAAATCAGCCTTCTGAAACACGGAGTCAAGATTCTCATCTCTTCCCTCATCCTGGGACCCTTGGGAACACAACCACAGTGTTGGAACAGGACAAAGCCCCGTGGAAAATACATTTTTAAATGTGGGTTCAATGGCCCTGCTTGTGACTAAAGGCTGGGCCAGCTGGGGCTGGAAGGTGTGAGCAATTCTTTGGATAAAGGCATCTCACAGGGCTGTGGCTGATCCCTGCTGACATCTGGAGGTCTGCAAAACCACAAAACCTGTGGTCACTCACTTCTCCTTTCCAACTTCAAATCTACACTGCAGGTTTCCAAGGTGCTTCAGCTAACATCACCATTTTGTGGGAGATGTGAATTACCAGTCTTGGCTTTCTGCCTTCCTTCGAGTCTGATTCCAGGTCTGCTGAGATAAATTCTTTTCACTTCTGTGCTGAAGAACTGAGTTCTTCACCAGTTTTGTACCAGGATGGTGTTGTCACCTTCCATCACAAAATACTCTGTTTTATTAATAACATTTTTTGATGGATGTTCTTCAAGGAGACCCCAGATTCTCTTATCACCAATTTTTTCCTTTCATTCATTAGTCAGGTAACTTCCCTGGACTGAATAAGCAGCATTCTCCAACACATAGCTATTGTGTTTCACTTGTAACTCCTTTTGTTTTTCTGGTAGTTTTATTATTTTATCTCTATCTATATTTTCAATCATCATTTTTGTAAACTAGTTCAAACTCTATTCTAAAAATTCCTGTAATCAAAGTCCTTCCCTTCAAAGGAAAGTCCCAGCTCTTGTGTACAGTTTCCAGTTTCAGCATTTTTACTGACATTGTCATTAACTCTTTTTCAAGATCCTTCAGATCTCTTGCATGAATAATCTCTGATCTAATGACCCCTGTCTGGTCTTTAACTAATTTATGTCAGTCACTGCCCCAGGCCTTTTCAGCTTATTACCTTGCTTCAATTGCTTTAGTAAACCATTTATCTCTGCTAGTGAAGTGACTCTTTAATTCTATATTAGGAAGAAATTTGTCACTATAAGACACTGGCACAGATTTCCCAGAGAAGATGTGAATTCCCCATCTCTGGAAGTGTCCAAGACCAGGTTGGACAGGGCTTGGAGCAAACTGGGATAGTGGAAATTATCCCTGCCCATGACAGGGGGTGGAACAAGATGATCTTTAAGATCCCTTCCAACCCAAACCACTCTATGATTCAATTTGTAAATAAGAAAGAAGGATGGCTTTATTTTATAATTGAAGTGTTATTGTCTGTTCTTGGAATTTAAAAAGAGTTTAAAAATAAAGCAAGAGCCTCTCTGAAATGAGATGTTAAGATATTCAAACACAGCTGACAATCGAATCAACTGCTCACAGTCTTGAAAGCAGGCAAGGTTTCCTTCCCAAAAACTTTCCCAAGGCTTCCTTCCCAAAAATGTGACTGGGGAGATGGAAGCAGGCTGTGCTGGGTCAGGCTTGAGAGGATTTTTTCAAGCTTTACCATTTCCCCTTGATCCCTGCCTTCAGGTGAACTTATGACAAATGTGTTGCTCTGTGCTGAACACCATCCCTGCCCCACACTAATTGCTGTATATCATTAATTATCTTCCCTCCTAATATCCAATCTAAGCCTGCTCTGTGTCAGTGTGAAGCCGTTCCCCCTTCTCCTGTCCCTCCAGGCCCTTGTAAAGTCTCTCTCCATCTTTCTTGAGGCTCCTTCAGGCACTGCAAGGCCACATTTAGGCCACCCCAAAGCTGCTCCAAGGCTGAACAACCCCAATCCTCCCCAGTTTTCCTCATGGCAGAGCTGCTCCATGATCCCCCTTGGGCTGTGAGCTCCCAAACACACAAGGGACAGGGTGGGACCGTGGGCATCTCTGCAGGGAGAGCAGGAATCCCAAATCTGCTGCTCCCCAGGCAAGGCGGGGATGAGGCAGGGAAGGGGGGAAAGCAGAGGACATCTGGGCACGTGCCTGCCCTGCTCCTGCCTCTGTTTTCCTGTTCCTCAGCTATAAATAGAGATGCCAATCTCCAGAGCTGTCAATCCAACACCCTCCACCCTCATGAAGGTAATGTTTAACAAGTGACACATATTGAACATGTAAAATGCTCTTTAATTTTCATGTAAATTCCATCTCTGCTCTCCTGAGTCTGGAGGTGTCCAAAATTTGAGAAGCAGAAAATAGAAGACTTTGAAAGAAACATTCAGCTATTTGCCAGCTTCCCTGTATAAAAAGCATTTAAATGTGCAGTGTTCTGAGTCTTTAAATACCAAGAACTGGGCTTTATATTCTCTCTTTTTTTCATGTTCTGCTCATGATTTGGGGGTCAATAAGTTGAGCTGTTTGTCATCTGAGCACTTCTGCTTTCTGTTTTTCAGCTCTACCATTCCCTGGGTTTGCCAGCTCACCAGTTAATTACTGGTGACTGGGTTGTGCCAGGCTGGTTTCTGTGAAGGTGGTGAGGCCCTGGCACAGGTGCCCAGAGCAGCTGTGGATTCTCCATCCCTGGAAGTGTCCAAGGCCAGGCTGGACAGGGCTTGGAGCAATCTGGGATAGTGGAAAGTGTCCCTGCCCATGTTGAAGGGCTGGAACAAGATGATCTTTAAGATCCCATCCAACCCAAACCATTTTCTGCCACCCAGACGAGGTTTGAGCTGGAAAAGTTGCTGAAATATTATTTTAAAGTGCTCATTTCACTGTATTTTAAGAGAAGAGGCACTGGGTACTGTAGAACAGGAAGAAGAAAATCAACTGATGCCCCTTTTCAATCCATCCATGTCACAGCTCTGCTCCTGTGAAGTCCTGTGCCTGTCTCACCTCAGCTGACATCCCTGCAGCAAAGCTGCTGTTCCTGGGAAGAGTACTTAGAGGAGATACAAGAGATCTCAGCAGGCTTTAGCACTTGGTTCACATACTTCTGGTTGAAAAGAAAAAAAAAAATAGTTGCACCAGAGAGCAAAAAGATCAAGGCAGAGCCAGGCTGTGAGTGCCTGCAGGCAGAGCAGCAGAGACGTGCCAGACTTATTAGAGGTCCCTCTCAGGTTTCCAAAAATGAAGATGAAAACCCATCCTTTTATCATCCCTGAAATATTTTGTTTTATCCTTAAGGATCCCCTGGTGTGCACACACACACACTTTGCCTGGGTTATGAACAGTGTCCCAAATTATGCCTCATTTTTGCTCCTGGCTTAGAGAAATATTGAAATAGGATTAAGGCTGCTTCCAGTCAACTGAGGATCTGCTTCATTCTTGAATAATGAAAGGTGAAACTATTTGCATGGGCTCAGAAGAATGAAACAAAGGTGGGGAGTGGACTAAGCCTTGTGTTTGATTATGGGATGCACCAGGGACGCTGAGATCAAACAGAGCTGTGCAGGCTGATGTGTTTTCCCCCCTGTTCTTCAACATTTGAACACAGAAGGAATTTCCCCTTAGAAGTTTATTCCTGGTTTTCCAGTGAGACACAGAGGATGTGGGAATTTTGCTGTGGCAGGGCAGCCTTGGGGCTGTCACAGTGGCAAAGCAGGGCTGGGGAATCCACCCAGAGAATGGAACACATCATTATTTCTCCACTGGCAGCTGCTGTGCAGCTCCTTTTCCACATCATGCTCCCTGCTGGGGGTTCCTCTGGGGCTTTCAGGTTGCCTAAGGGGGCTTTGAAATGAAAAGGTCTCGCAGTGAATTTTGTCTTTTTTTCCTGGCTGCAAACTACGAGTGAGGAGTTTATCTCAGATCTCTGGGTTTTTTTGGTCTTTGCCTACATTAATGGAATGATTTCTGGAAGCAGGTTGGGTTTGTGACACCCTGTAATGATCCTTAACTGACGTATGATATCAGGTGGTAAAACACTGCTCTTCTTACTGCACATTATACTCACAGAGTGTATTTTTCTCATTTAAATGGATTTATAAATATGCAGAAAAGCTTTCCTGGGGAATATCATACCATCCTAATTTTACTTTTGTTGAATGATGTCCAATCTCTGCTTAAAATTCCCTGTACTGATGAGTATTCCAGCTGGCAAACTAGAGCAGTCAGAGTAAATTCATTTCAAAGTGCAAATTAATATTTGCCAAGATGCACTCACTCTCTTTGCAGCATTCAATCAGCTCTCCCTGAAGCATAATGGGTGGAGAGTGAAATGGATGAGATACCTATTGCAATTCACATTAATGTTACTAATGGGAGTCGTAAATGAGAGTTGGATCAGGCACTAGATAAATTCATATGTCTCTCTAGTACTTAATTAATCAGTCAGTTTATCAGTAATTATGAATAAAGCACTTGATCTTCAGGAAAAGCTCATCCCCCTCCCAGAAGCCATGCACAGATCTGATTTTCATGGCTGAGAAGTGAACATTTATGAGTTGCTCACTACAATTCTGTTTTGTTTGTGATTTTTTTTTGTGTTGTTTGGCATATTTTCTTTTGTTTTGTGATTTTGTTTTTGTTCTTCCCAACTGAAAAATGTCTTGTTTTTTTTCTGGTTTTACTAAATGAGCATTTCCATAGAAAGCACACTTTTTCACTAGAGAATTTATGTGAAAGCAGACTTTTAATCACCTTTTGTCAGAACTGTTTAAAATATAATCCAGCAATTTGCTGAATTGGTACATTGTGGGAGTCATAAATCACTAGAAATGTTTGTGTCCGGATGTTTTGAGATTGCATTAATTTATTGTATCTAAGACTGATTTTTATACTGGCATTTCATCAGGTAGTTTAGCAGATTTCAAAATTAGTGACAGATTAACTACACAGAGTTTGTTTTGTCATTTGGGGGTATCAATCATCTTCCCCTGTTTTACTGGATGAAGAAGAGAAACAATCCCTCAGTACAATGTGCTCGAATCTGCCACCTCTTCCATTTCAGGTGCTTGCTTCAGCTGGGGCTCCTCTGGAGAAAGAGCAGCCCAAAACGCTGATATTTTGAATTATCCTTGAAACACTGATATTTTGAATTATCCTTGAAATTCAGAGGCGAAGGCACTGCAGGAACCTGCCAGCACTGTGGGAGTGGGAGCTGTGGAAAGGCAATGTGGGCAGTGAGGGCATGAGGAGCACATCTGGGTTTCTGCCCCACTGGTGGCTCTGGGCACTGGGGGAATTTGGGGTTTGGAGGACTCAAAAGAAGATTTGTCTTGGGGAGATCTTGGGCCTGAAGCAAAGTTTGTGTCCTGGTGCTTTGGCTTCCTGGGCTGTGGTGATTGTATTGAGAGCCCTGAGGGAGAGGACTGGAATCGGGCAGCTTGGAATTGCTTCTTTTGCTGGGAAAGAGGTTGGGAATGGAGCAAATGAACTTGAATGCAAAATGGAAAACATAATCTGTGGAAATTATGGTCTTTTCAGCTTTTAAGTCTGTATCTTCACCAAGATATCAAACCACGAAAACCCTCAATGCAGCAAGGCCAAGATAATTCATTTTTAGGGTTTTGTTTCTGTGGTGTGAGATCGCAGGGAGATTTTTAACAGTGGCTTCATCCTGGTTGATTTATGCTGCAGATCTGTGCTGGTCTTTGTTGTGGTGGGGTATAAATCAAGAAACCCAGGGAGGAGTGGATTACAGTGTATTGGATTAAACTCAGAGCTTGTCATCAGTAACTCTCTCTTTTGTGGGTGATTAGTGGAGAATTAAATTACCCATGTGGATAATTTGAATAAACATTCTGGGAGCTGGCAAACTGACATTTTTGGTTTGGCATTATTTTTTCCTTTCATTTTGTTCTCTCTTTTCTAACTTTAGTATGCATTATTCATTTACAAAGATTGCTGTATTTTCAGTATCAAATATATATTTTCTAAAAATGGAGAACAAATTCAAATATTTGTTTCATTTGAAAAGAGGCATATTAGCTGGTTTTTTTCCTAAACCTTTTTGGAGTCAGCTCAGTTTCAAACTTTTCAAATATATGAAAAAGATTGAACTTAAGGAAGCTAGCAGGATATATATATATATATATACATGTGTGTGTGTCTATATATATTTATATAAAAATTCAATCTCTACCTCGATTTCTATCCGCACTGAGTTTAAAGTAGACTTGCATTAGGTAGCAGATTTTCACACACCAGTAACCTCATGGGCCATTCTCTTCCTATAAATATTGAAGATCATATTGAGTTTATACTGGAGAGCATGAAGATTTCCCAAGGTGATAACTCCAAGGTGATTGCTCCATGCACTGATTTTCTGGGAATGTGGGGGCAGTAAAATATTCTGCTGGAGCCATCCTAGTCAAGCTGGACAGTGAAACATGACAGTCAGAGGCTTTTTTTCCTCTTTCTTTACATCCTTGGCTGCCTTTCGTGGTTGTAGTGACACAAAATAAATAACAAAATAAACCCTCAGCCTGATGGGGAGCAGCTCATTCCTGGGGTGGTTACACCTCCGGATCAGGAGGGTGCGGGCTGGATTTTAGGGTTTTAACCATCTTCCTGTGTATTTCTGTTCTTCCTTGAGTTGCTGGGCAGGGAGGGTGCATCACTGCAGGGAAGGTCAGGAGCAGCTGGGGTTGAGGAAGGCACAGTCCTGGTCCTGCTCCCAGCTGGGCTGGACTCAAGGATTTTGTGGTGGGATTGTTCTCCAGGTGGTTCCCAGCGTGGAGGAAAGGGGATTTTATCCACTCTGGTTGGTCCAGGGAGTATTTTCCTGTGTATTTCTGTTCTTCCTTGAGTTGCTGGGCAGGGAGGGTCCATCACTGCAAGGAAGGTCAGGAGCAGCTGAGGATGAGGAGGGCACAGTCCTGGTCCTGCTCCCAGCTGGGCTGGACTCAAGGAGTTTGTGGCTCCAGAGCCCTGATGGTGGGATTGGTCTCCAGATGGTTCCCAGCATGGAGAAAAGGGGATTTCATCCACTCTGGTTGGTGCAGGGAGCCCGAGCAGAGCCTGGTGCACAAACATCCCTGCCGGGCTGTGTGTGCACGCTCTCAGCTGGTACTGGAAATGTTCAATCGATATTTTCCCAAGGACAGCTTGAATTTCAGTGGGTTGGTGATGGGGATGCAGCAGCGTTCCTGACCCCACAGGACCTTTCGCTTGTGAGCAGTTAACAACTATTTAATGACTGAGCAGTTCTGATGTTCTGCTAATGCTCCTTGCCTTGTAGAAGCTCTTTTCCAGCTCCTTAAGCTTCCCCTGCCTGCCCGAGCCAAGAGCTTTGCCATTTTAATGAGAAAGGAATGGCTCGCTAAACTCGGGAGTAAAGGTTTTTATTTGCATTGTACATTGTGCAGGCTGGAAGGAAATCCTTTAATTAAAGACCCGAGAGGTCGAGGAGATAAATGGGATGAGTCAACCCGACTCGTTTATCAGTGTGAGTATGAATATGTATGGGTTCAACGAACTGGTGAAAGCACAGGAAGTGTGATCCGTGCAGTGAAAATTTAAATAATGGAAAGGAAAATCCAGAGAGGCTTTTCTGCCTAAATAATCGAAGTGAGAACAGTGCAGGGATCAATTAAAAAAACCCCCACATATGGCCAGACTCCCCTGTGTTAAAAACACCTCCAGAATCACTGTTCACTCATCAGAGGGAGTTGGATCTCTGAGAATGTTTCAATAGTTTTAGAATATTTTAAATCTGTATGTTAAATACAATAAAGAAGAGGAAGAGGAGGAAGACATAGTTACAGAAATATGTGGTGGATAGTGCAAGGTCCTATTTACAAACTAATGATTTTGGCTGTTTTGGAACCACCTAACCTGAATGGGATTTCATTCATGAGGGATTCAACACGTCACAGGATCTGTGGGTCTCTCGGACACTGTGAAATGAAAAATTTGCAGTTGAAAAAAATCATTCCAATAAAACAAAGATAAGAAAGATCAACAACTTTAGTAAAGGTAAATAAAAGACTGTCTAATTTATAATTTGAAATTTTTTTGGTTGTTTTTAATGAATATTATTTTTGTAATGGAAAATTCAGGTCCCTTCAGCTCACCAGTTCCTGACATTAGGTGCTGCTCAGTGCATTAAGGTAAGACACGTCTGATCACAGTGGTGCAGTTGCAATGTGGATGGGGAAATTCCAGAAGAAGAGCAGAGCTGCCCTGAAGCCTCCCTGCAATGAGAATTTGAGCTCTGGGACAGTGAAGCAGCTGTTTGCAAACATCCCTGTGTTCAACTCAGAGATAAAGCAATGGGAAATCCTGGCTGCAGGGAAATTGAGCAAATACCACTGTGATAAGGAGTGTACTGAGAGAGGAAAACTCCCTTCTGGAGTCTAACCTGGGGATTACCATCTCTTTAACAGCCCTGGTTTTGGTCATCTCTGCTTAAGTAAGATTGTGCTTGGTGGTAACACCCCCAGAATTCCCCCATGATTCAGATAATCCATATTAATCCCTTGGTTCTGTGCCTTCTCATTCCCACACTTTTATTTCCCTGCCATTTTGGCCCCAGATCCATTCTAGTGTGGGTATTTCCTTTCAGTACAACCAGCATGGTGCTGATTCCTGGATCTACAGAAAGCCATCTTTTACCACTGCCTGAAAACTCTTCAGCTTCTTTTCTATCTCTCCAAAAATCCTAAGCAAGTCCTTTGTGTCCAGCCCCAGTTCTTGCCTCCAGTGAATGTGCTCTGCTGACTGGGGCAGCCTTTCCCTGGGGCAGCCTTTCCCTGGCTCTGGGAGGCTCCCTGTGCCTGGAGCATCCCCCTGTGCAGAGGCTGACCCTGCTGGTCTTGGTGCTGAACCGGGGCTTTGCTTCCTTCATTTATTTCCATGGAATTCAAAGTACTTTGCATCAAAAATAATGACTAACTAGGGCAGGGCAGCGAGTTAAAAATAAGCTGTGACATGCTTCAAGCATTCCTTCATGTCCACTTAGATCTGATTGCTGAGCTGCTGCAGTGACCACTGTCACAAACATTTCCCTGAATCTAGAAAAGAGTGAATGCAGCATCTTCCTGACTGCTGGGCTCCAGGACTGGGGCTGCAAAGGAAAATGCAAAGCTGCACTCTCCCAGCCATGGCACGTGATGAGAAATTATCTCTACTGGCAAATCCAGCTTTAAAACCCTGCACCAAAATCATTGCTCCATTATTTAAGGGTGTGGGTGGAGCAGGCTGATCACCAGCCACTGCTATTACTCTATTACTGATGCTCTAAAGGTTTTGGAAGGAGACAAGCTGGAGTTGTTCAGCTATTAATAGAGATGTTATATTTTATTCATTCTGAATGAAAAAAACATAGGGTGTGA
The DNA here is from genome assembly GCF_023055355.1 of Agelaius tricolor. Lineage (NCBI taxonomy): Eukaryota > Metazoa > Chordata > Aves > Passeriformes > Icteridae > Agelaius > Agelaius tricolor. The sequence goes on from NW_027269278.1 coordinate 15,839,101, forward strand.
TATAAGATTCCCTGAAGTTGAAGGGCCCCATGTTTTCAGGGCATGGAATCATTGGAGGGAAGTCGAGTGAGTGACATTAAAACCTCGATTCTGAGGGAATCTTTTTATACAAATCTTTCACTGGTCTCCTCACAGCATCCAGCCAACCACACCAGCTGCTCTCCAGGTGCTCTCTTCTTCATGGGGACTCTTGCAAATGTTCCTGCACCCTGTATTTATACACTGTATTTACTGTACAAATGACTTGAGCACAGCCCTGCCCCTCTGTGCCACAGAAACAGCGCTGTGGGATTGTGATTTCTGTCCTGCCTCCTGCCTGGATGCACCAAAGGAAGCCAAAAAATACAGGGCTGAGGTTTTGGGCACACATTTTGCCTTTGGTTTAGGTCAAGGCTCTGAACTCTGTGCCAGCATAGGGTGCAGGAGGAAAAGAGCAGCACAGACTGTTCTGTCTGCGCTGAGAGCAGGACAGGCTGGGTGCTGTGAGTGTGGGGACAGAGTCTGCTGTGTCCATGAATTCCCCCTTGTCCACAGGCATGGATGTCTTAGGTTGGAAAGAGAGGTGTGTATTCTATTCCCATCTGTTAAAGGTGGGGCAGTTATCTTCTGTTCATTGGGTGGTTTTCTTTATCTCTTCCACAACCTCCGCAGATATCTTCTGTTAACGGGCCATTGAGTGTCACTGAATAAAATACATCGTGATAAAATAAAAAACACCCAAAAACTACATCATCCTCTTGTGATAAGCTCCACCCAGGGGGAGGAGCTAAGCATTCCTACCTGGATATAATCTGAGGCTTGGAACACCAGAGCAGCCACTTCCCACTGGATTCCCAGAGCCCATCTCCATCAGCCCTGGAGATGCAGAGGAAAACTCCCCCCTTGTGCAGGATCCCTGCTCCAGCAGAACCACAGCTGGCACTGCAGGAGGGCTGAGCCCCCATGGGATGGGGCTGTGCCACCCCCTGACACACAGGGGACAGGGCCTGCTCTGACTCTGGCAGTGGTTGGTTTTAGTGTTTTTTTTTGGTTTTTTTTTTTTTTTTTAGTTTTCCTAGTAAAGACCTGTTATTCCTATTCCCATACCTTTGCCTGAGAGCCTTTTAATTCCAAAATCATAATAATTTGGAGGGAGGGGGTTTTTCATTTTCCATTCCAGGGCAGGTTCCTGCCTTCCTTAGAAGACACCTGTCTGTTCAAAAAAAGAGTGGATAACGCAGCTGCTGAGTAACTGCACTGGTTTAATTGGGTGAAGCCTCAGGACTGACAGCTTGGATGGAGCAGGTTCCCACAGCCCTGGAACAAACTCAATTCCTATTAATGCTCAGAGGCTGTGACAAGTGCAGAGCACTTGGGGGTTGACACCTGTCCAGTGCTGGTTAATCCTGAATATGTCCCATTAAAATACAATCATGCTGTCATTTCAAATGTGGCTGTTTTCTGTGCAGACATGCACAGAACTGAAAATCCTACCTTTTTTTTATTCTACTCCAGCTGCCTGGAGGAGATAAGTCCTATCAATATCTCAGTTCCATGCTTTCTATCTACCAGAGGCAGGAATCCAATGCACAGATATCACTGAGCCATCCCCTGTTAATGACTGGGTGGATATAAATATCACACTATGGACAGATGCATATTTTGTAATTCTCCTTGATAGATTTTATTAAGGTGAATTTGCAGGTTTCCTCCCCTGCCTTTTTTTGCAGCCATCAGTGGTTTTGCTGCTCATTTGCATTTTCAGCCTAGCCAAAATTATCCCAGTTTCTCATTTATTGGTTCCTGAGGGTTAATCCAGTACACATATTTTTCCTAAATGCTAAATGTAAACTCTGTCTCACAGGGAAAATAAATTGTGTCATCAGGTAAGATGCTGATACCAAAAGTAACTTCAAAAACAAATGGAAAGCAAAGAAATAATGTCTGTTGGACTTCCAAACTGTGTCTTAATACAGAAGTTTTGCTATGGGATTATTCAGAAAGAATTAACACGTAGAAAAGGAAATGCCAAACCCAAAAAGTTCCAGGACACACATGCTTTTAAATTCATGGGGACACCAGAAATTAATGATAAACCCCAACCTTTTCCAAAGACCTGCTTCAGGTCCCTGATGACTGTTAATGGAATTTTGCTGGTGGGGTTTGGCTCCTGTTCTCCCAGCCATCTGCAGACTCACGCAAGGAGACATTAAAACTGGAGCCATCTGTGGCTGATAGTTTACAAGCCTTAATTAGTCAAAGTTTATCCTTACGCTGAGCACAAGCAGCGTGTTCAGCTGACAGTGGGCCCACACGTGTCAGCAGGAAGATTCCCTCTGCCTCTGCCATCCTCCATGTCAGAGGAGGGGGGCTCCAAGGAGAAGGCCACAAAAGGCTGCAAAGAGAGACTTTTCCCCATGGCACTCCAAGGACGAGGTTAACACAGCCATTCTGGTGTATGCCATGGGAAAACCACTCTGTAACTGTTAGCAGAGAGTGGAACACTTGTGCTGGAATCTTGTAATGCTTCAGCTAAAATGGGTACTTGGGGTGATGCCTTGGTGACATCTGTCATCCCCAGCACTGTCACACAGAAAGGCTCTGATGTCTAGAAAATCAGTTTTAACAACTTCAGCCTTCCTTGAATTGTGAGCAAGACACATCTTGGGCTGAGATTCCTATAATCTGATTTTAGGCAGGTTTGACAGCTAGTTTAGCAGGATTGTTGGTGGTTGTCCCCACCCTAAGATAAGAGCCAGATGTCTGTCTCTCTCCTCTGACTGGAGGACTTGTTTTGATTCAACTTCTCCTTTCAATCTCAGATGAGAGCAATACTTTGATGTAGAGGTACTTTACAATATGTTTTATTGCTTCCACCCTCACTCTGTCAGGATTTAGCTTCAGGTGTCTGGAATTAAACACCAGCAGGGCAATCCTTAATGTCACTAACAGATCCAGTAAATGCATTTTTCTTGCACTGGTTCCACCCAGCTCTGCTCCAGCAGCATCACCAGAGTTAGGCCAGGGGTTTGCTCCAAGCAGCTCTGTTGGGGAAAGGAGATAGAGAATTTATCTCTGAGGTTAATCCTTCTGAAAGCTGGGGGATCACAGCACTGATCCTCAGCTGAGAGAGCATGAACTGCCTCCCTCTTTCATGTTACTGACTGATAACTGGAGCAGAGCTGGCTCCAGTTCTGGAGGCAGATGCAGAACAATTCTTCCAGATGGAAGCCAGAGTGAAGCAGGCAAGATGCCATCTGGAAAGAGAGGGCCCTTGCTGTGCAGATGCACATTGCAAAAATGATAGAAATGTAAAATTGGAAAAAAATCCCCCCCATGTCTGTGGTGAATGGGAGAGTTCACTGAGTATCTTGCTGCTGGCTCCTGCCTTTCCAAAGAGTGCACTGTGCACAGCAGCCTGGTAATAAAGCCTGGAGTAAGAATCTGTTTCCATATTTCTGGATTTACCTTCATCTGTTTGGGTTTGGTTTGGGGTTTTAATTTCTTTTTTTCCAGTCATTCTTTATTTTGTGGTGTGGCTTTAACCAGATTTTGCACCCATCTAATGGATGCAAAATGTTTCCAAGAGCTGTTGGTAACAGTGAGAGGTTTGGGCTCTGGCATTCTCCAGCTCCACACACTCCACAGTGTTTTGGGCCAGGAACTGAAAGGACAGACTGGAGGATCTGCATAGTGGATAGAAAAAAAATTGCACTTTGGAGCTAAAGAATGTTCTTAGTGCTTTTTAGTTTGATAATGGCCATGTTCCTTCAAAGAATCTGATGGTATCAGAAACAAGAATGGACAAGGAGGAGAAGTGGGAAAGCGAGAAAGCCAGGATGGGCTGGCTGGTGAATATGGGAATCCCAAAAAGCATCTCCCTCTTGGTGTGCCCAAGTTACCCACCAGGCTGTTTCTGTGCTGGGGTTCAGGGTTTTCCTGTGGGCCAGCAGAGCTCAGGCAGTGGCTCTGGAGTGACCTGTCCCACTCTGGAGGCTGCTCAGTGGCCACTGAGTGCTTGACCTTTCCTCTCCAGGGTGAGATGGTGAGATTTCCTCTCCAGGACCTCGTCTGCACCTCACAGCCCCTGCTTTGCCTTGCCAGGGCTGTGATTTATCTCAAACCAGCCTCATTTAGAGAGTATCAATTCACATCAGTCTGAGGACTCTGGCTGGGAATTCATCACAGACTGAGGACAGTTTTCAGAGGCAGCTCCTCAGTGCAATCCTGTCTGCAGATTCCTGACTACGTTTCTGTTCAAGAGCCATCAAATCTCAGACAGGCTACATCTGCCACATCATTTCTCAAAAAACTTTTTGTCATGGGAACAAATGTGACAGAAATGTGTGAAAAGCAGAAATAACAACGAACCATTCCAGATTCTTCAAATACCCTCACGAATTTGGGAGCACACATGGATGGAGCCAGATCTGCTCTGTTCTGTGGCACAGCCCATCCTGTCCTCACCTGGAATCAGGATTTGCTTTAGGACTTTTTTCTTTCAGAGAGAACTGTGACAATGCAGAGCTGGCAGCAGTTCTCATTCACTCTTTGGGCTATAAAACACAAATCCCCAGGAGCTTCAGGTTTTTATCTCCTCTAGGACAGAAAATCCAATGGTTCTCCCATTCTTATCTCTGAAAATTAGAGCTACAAACACTGGGCTTCAGGCAAATTTTCTGCAAAACTTACTGGACTTAAATGATATAAATCCATTGTACCAGCTCGTAACCAGTAGCAAATATTGAGCTGTAGGAATCTCAATATAAATTAATGGAGATACACACATCTGCAGGGAGGAATTTTGACTGTTTAGAAAATCCATTTGAACAAAATCCCTGGAAAAATTCACATTTTTTAATGGTTAGAGAAAACCAGGCTGAAGGGTTGATGGACTGGGAGCAGCTCTGAAGAAGTTGTGAGAGGGACTGTGATGATGCATCAAAAATCAGAATGAGAGTGCTGAAGAGATGGCTCTCCTTGTGAGGGAAATGCTGTTGTTTATTCTTGCCCACCAAAAGAATTGCCCATGGTTTTTAGGCACAGCTGCTGGACAAGGCAGAAAATTGGAAATGAGGAAATATCCGTGTCAGATGGTGGTTTCAATGAGCAGGTAATTGGTGGTGGGGCTCTGAGCTGGGAGCTGGGGGGTCCCACTGAGAGCTGGGGTCTCACAGCAGCCAGAGGTGGCCCAGGGCAGGGGGAAAGGGGCCTTGGCAGAGCTCAGAGCACTCTCTCCCCCCTGGAAGTCTCTCCTGATGGGGTTTGGTGGGTGAGGAGAAGGCAGCTGCTCACCCCAAAGCTGTCCAGAGAGCCTGACCTGGCACTCTGAGCACTGAGCCCAGGTAGAGGGCATCACTTTGCTGGTAAAACTGAGTTTTTGTTCACATTCACCACCACCACCACCAACAAAATCCTGGGAAAGTTTGGAGTGAGGAGTTTGGAAGCAAAGAATCTCTCTTAATGCTGTTTATGGGCTGGAACAGAGAAGCTGAGAGCAGCAATTCAAATTTTCAGCTTCTCTCCTAAGCAGTATTAATGAGGGTGAAATGTCAATTGACTGCACCATGCTTTGAATCAGATTGTTAGTGCTGGACTGACACCTGACAAACTGGAAAAAATGAGCAGCTTTGCAAATCCATTCTTTATATACTGGCAAAGATGAATAAATCAATCAGGAGTAAGATGGAAACAGCAATATAGAACTGAAAGCTGTCACAATACTGGCCAGATGTACATGAGTGATGAAAGAATAAACAAATCATTAAGTGAAACAGTTTCCTTCTGGTACCATTACTTATCTGAAGAATTGAAAAGTGTAGACAGTCATTTAATGATTTCAAATTTTTTGGTGTCTTTATTGCTCTGAATGTCCCATTTCAAAATATGAGCAATGGTGTAGGAAAGTGTAGAAATGTCCCACTGGATCCATAAACAGCCCAGTGCTCTCTATCCATCAGCAGGAGCTGCTGTTTAGGAAGAACACAGAAAATGATCCCATCCTCTGGCCCATTCCCCCTCCATCCCTGGCTCTCCCAGTTGCTGCATTTAGGATGTCCCTACCTGGTCCTGCAGCAACCCAAACAAACCCCAGCTCTGCAGGAATTTATCTTGTCCCTTTGTCCTCCTGTGAATGCCAGAAGTGCCTGGGGCAGCCAGTTCCATTTGTCCATTGCTGTGCAGTTACTTTGATTTAGCTCTGCAGCTCTGTATTTACTTTATTTACACTGAAGATATTTTTCTTCAGTTTCTTGGAAGCAACTTCTTCCCCTTGGTCATTTTAGCTGCCCTTTTTCACCTCTCTGCCTCCACTACTTTTTTCTTGAGGTGTGGAGCCTGTGAATCCACACTTCTCAAAGACATGAGCACGATCAGCTTTTATAGGGCTGCAGGATGCTGCTGCCTTGGCTTATAGTGCTATTTATTAGATAATAATAATAATAATAATAATAATAATAATAATAATAAACTGCTAAAATAGATTATTTAATCTATTAAAATTAGATTATTAGAGTATTAGATCAGAATATAGATTATATTATAATTATTAATTACCATATAATTATTATTATATTTAGTGCTAAAATCAGATTATTACTAAAATTGTTATTATTCCGTGGCTGTGAATTTAAAAGATGAATTTAAGACTTTAAAACTGTTAAAGTCTTTAAGTGTAAGAATTTAAAAGACATTTTTGTCTAATTTCAAAAGAATTTTAAAAGGATAAATGTATTATATAACATTTAATAGGTTATTTAATAGAATATAATTAATATGGCCTAATACACAAAAAAATAAATATAATTTACTAATTTAAAGGTGTTATTGCCTATTTTTTCAGTAACAGACTAACATTATAATTTATGGACTACTTTCTAACCACACATATTGTCACAACTTGCTTGTGCACAGGAAAACAAGCAATTCAGAATAGAAAAATCTATATTCTTCATCAGCCAGCTCCATCTCACAAATCCCTTCAGTGACCCTGCGCAAATTACTTTCTGAAAGTCATTTTTTGGGCTATATGGTTTGTTTCCTCTTTCTTAGCAAAGCAGCTGCATAACTTTCTATTGAGAGATCTTAAAAATGTTTGTCATATCATGTCAACTGCTTCAAGACATGAGCTGGTGCAGAGCCTAAAAATAGCTCCTTGGAGATGACTGGGCTGGCCTAGAGCCAGGCTGGTATCAAGGAGGAATAAATGTGACTTAAACTCACTTTTGCTCACTCGTGTCCTAAACTCAGGCTGAGGAGTGGATGAAACCAATTCAAACGATGAGACTGTGTGTAATAAAGAGTGAGAATGAGAAGAGAGGGGAATTTTTACCCCAGTTCTCCTGTTGTTCCCCTCCCTGCAGCACATTGGCCACACTGGAGGCACCACGGAGTCTGAGAAATAAAACATTTGGCAGCCACTGCAGAAATCAGTGGAGGGATGTTCCCCCAAATGGAGCACAAGGGAAGGAGCTGCTTCCCAAACTGCAGCTCCCCACGGGGTCTGTTCTGCAGCTGAACCCCTCTTTAAAGGGGTTTAAAACCCTCCTAGGCTTTAAACTCCTCTTTAAAACATGCTGTGTTCTGAGCTGATTGGACACGTGAGTCAGGGGGATCACTGGAACCACCACAGGGATAACAAACACCTCGGCTGGGAGGAACTCAGCTGCTCAGCACAGACCCCCAGTGCCCCTTAAATAGATCCTTACTTAACATTTGGGACTTGGAAATCTCCATGAGTAGGAATTCTAATGAAGGAAATGCCAAGTGAAACCATCTCCCTGTGTGGCTGGCTTTGACATTTCCAGCCACAGCCTCTCTCCTGGGCCATCATTTTGCACCCACACTTGTCTGACAACTTGCTGAAGAAGTGCATCCAAACACACAATGAAGTGCCTGCATGATTTGTGCAGGAGGGAAGTAAACAAAATATCACTGAGGATAAAATCTTTTCAAATGCAGCTAAAAAAAGCAGTATCAGACTCTTCCAAGTGCTGGAAAATTGCTTCTCTCACCACTGCTTGGCTCATTTCAGTTTGCTCTTTTGGGATGAGATTTTTCTTGATTAGGTTTGACCAGACTTTGATTTAAACATCTGAAAGTTCCACAATAATTGTTGTTAAGTGTTTGGTGCAGTTAATGTTTGGAGAGCCAGCTCATCTCCATGGCACAGGGAGAGTGGTTTTCTCAGAAATCTGCTGAGAGCAAAGATCAGCAGGAAATTGGGAAGCCAGGGAAAGTGTAAAGTTCTCTGTCCTGTTCCATTCCTCAGTTCTCATAATTGATGGTCACATTTGTGCCTACTACAACTGGAAATTGTCTTGCCTGGAAAATTCTTCACCCTTTTCCTCTTCAACTCAGACTCTGATCTCCCCTCAAATAAATAATCAGTGTTAAGCTTTACAATGTCTCTCCTTTTGCCTTTTCCCTTCATGCCCATGTTGCTTCTCTCTTAACAACAAAATGCAAAAATGAAATGCAAAGGGTTCTTTGCCCCATTTCACCCAGACAGGATGTCAAGAAGCTCTGCACAAAATCTGTGCTGTGCTCCTTAAACAAGTGACACATTTATTAAACTCAGCTGAGCATGGGAGGAATATTGAAGATGATGTGGAAGCTGTAAACAGGTCACCTTCTTCAAGATAAAGTGAATTACTTCAATGCAAGACCTAATTAAATCCAATTTCTTTTCACTCTCCCTTTTGTGGTTTAATTGATGTCTGTTTGGGAATGCCAGATTATTTTATAGCAGTTTGACTTTCCTACTTGTGGATACATTTGGTCTAAATTCCTTTTTTTTGGCTCCCAGGGAGCTTATGATTTACAGGTAGGGATTTTTCCATGTGACATGGGGTGACATCTGAGTTTGAACAGACCTCCTGTTTCAAAAGAAAAGATTAAAGAATGGAGAGCTCCCACTTGTGAAATGCAGCTCCTGATGAAGGTACTGATTTCTCCATTGTGTGACAAACTGATAATACACAATGGAAAATGGTTTGAAATACATTTCAAAATTGCTTTTTTGCAGAAAATTCCACCCCTGTAGAATAGTCCCATCAGCCTAGCACTGGGCCAAGGCAAGTGAAATAATTTAAGAGGTGGGAATCTCCAAAACACTCTTCTGGTGAAAATGTAATTGCTTTGTTTTGAAAGTGCCTAATGATCCAAAAAATGGGTTGATAGCTTTCAAAGCTTTCAGATCTGGAGATGCTGACAGAGCAAATTTAAGAACGGAAGAAACTTTGTTTTTAGTGTCTCCTTTTCCAGACTTTCTCCTGACAACCATTATTCATTAGCCAAGCCCAGGGAAAGGGGTAATGCTCTAGAAAGTTTTCAACACAGATAGCACAGGAAAGCAGAGGACAGAGCTGTGAAAGAGATGCATCTTGCAATTAATAAGCAGATAAAAGCAGATAAAAGCCTGCAGGAGCGCTGTGCTCTGAGGACAGCACCCGTTTGTCCTTCCTCCCCTCCATCCTCCTGCTTTGCCTGTGCAGAGGGAAGCAGGGTAGCAGCAGTGCTGGTCCTCCTGGTGTTTTCCATGGAGAAATCAGCAGATTTCCAGCCATGGGATCAATGCATGTCTCACCCTGTCTCCTGGCTGCAGGCTGGAAAGGATCCATCTGTTTGGGGTGCACACACTGAGCCAGCTCAGCCGTGCTCTGAACGGGGCACGAGGCTGATTCCCATCTTGGAAACTGCTGAAAACAGACCCAGAGATGATGTGCAAAACAGATTCCTATTAAAACAGGCCTGGTGCTGCAGAGAAATCCAAGAGAGAATGTTGAGGAGCAGCCCAGGTGAAAACCCCCAATATTCTGTGATTTTGCCAGTGGGTGGAGGCTCTGAGGAGAAGCTTGGTGAGAGGATGCTGAGACAGAGCACGTTCTGTGCTGAGGAGCTGGGGGGAGGCAGCTCCAGAACATGGTGGGTGGGAAAGCTGATCCCAGCAGGGCCAGGAGAGGCAAATTCATCTCAGGAGACGGCCACAGCAGCGCTGCCAGACCTTCCCTTCACACCAAGTGTCTTGTCTTCGCCTGCACATGGGAATAACAACAGCAATTTCAATCAAGAAAACAACATTCTCTCTTCAGAGGAAAGAAATTGCAGATCTGGGGGTGGAAGTGTCATCTGCACAGTGTTGAAGCTTCAGTGACAGGTGATTCCTGACTCCCCACAAGCCATACGAGCACTCAGCCTGTTTGCATTAGGCTCTGGGATTTGTTTTCCTGTAGGATCACTCCAGTGAATCCTGGCATAAACACCAAAAGCTGCACACTGAGGTGCTCTGCATGAGGGAAACATGGTGGAGAGTATTTCAGTTCACTAAAACTGGCATTAAGTTAGTGCCAAAGTGAGAAGATGCTGAAAACAAACCCCCTCCACTGATGAATTCTCGTGTAACAGAATCACTCTTCAAGAGGGCTCTAAAACCTCTGAGGGTAAAATGAAGGGGAGAAGAGGTCTCAGAACAAGATGTTGGCCAGGACACAGAGCACTCAGGTGGGCACAGGGAGGGCTGGGTTTTTTGTTCTGGCTCAGAATGGTTCTGTGTGAAAGACTTTTCCTGGAGATGTCACACACCCCCATTAACCCAGTGCTGTGCACAAGCAAGTGCATTCTGACTCAGAGAAGCTTCAAAAGCCTTCCCAGCAGGGCGTGTCAGGAGGCTGGAACTGCTTGTGCCCAAGCTCAGTTAGCAAAATAAACCTTTACACATTCCTTACACACACGTATGTGTGTAAAATGCACACATTTTACACAATCAATCAATTTTAAAATCAATCTGTGATGTAGAGACATCAAATGCAGTTTGTTACTTCCATGTGCATTTTAAAAAATAAAAAGGCAGATTTTGAACGTGGTTTCTGAAGTTTTTGAATCTGGTTTCTGAAGTTTTTTAATACGGTTTCTGAAATTTCATTGCCATTTAGAAGTAGACAAGATGAAATGAACATTAAGAAATAATCTGAAAATCAAGCAAATCCTCTGACACTGGGGTGTGCAATGCACTTCTCCATGCCAATAAAAACTTTATAGCTTGATATTTTTATGGTCCACTTTAGTTAAAGCTTTAGTTAAAAAGCTTTCATTTTTAATGCTGGCAGTCTTCAAGTAACAGCACTGAAATTGCTTTGCCTAATTAGGGTGATCACGCAGTTGTAATGATTTAATTTCAGATTTGAAGGGGTATTATAGCTGAGCAAGGCAGGTCTGGAGAGCAGCTTTCTCTGCAGCCTGCTATTAAATACCTGCAGGTGTGCTGGATTCAGGGAACATCCCTGGCATGAACACACACACACAAAAGGAAGATTGTGTTTCCAAAGATCTCAAGAAGCCTTGAAGGTCAGATGAAAAATTGAATAAACAGACCCGCTTTTAAAATTATCCTCTGATCTTCTTCAAATACTGTGCTTTTTTTCTTCAGAATCTTCACTTAATCTTTTAAATTAACCTCATTATGATAAGGATGATAGAGTAGATAAATGCTAAAATACAAGGTGAAAGACCCTGGCATTTTAATTAACCAAAATGGATGCTTACTTTGCTAAAGGTTACAGCCTGTCTGGTGAACACCAGCACGTGAAGGACTCAGGAGATTGAATTTTTGTGCTGTGAATTAACAGAAAATGTGAGCTCTGCATTGGGCCCATTCAGGGATTTGACAAGCCATGAAACCTGAGTGTGCCTGGATGCCAAATACTCCTTGCATGTGCAAATTTGGATCAAGGTCTATGAAAACAGGTGCCACAACTTGTATTTCCAACAGCTAAATAATCTACTCATTTTCTGAGGAATGTTTATGACTTTAGTAGTGACCCTCAGTTTTATCTCCAAGAGCAGAGGAAGCTGCAGTGGGAGCAGTTCAGTTGTTCAAACAGGGCCAATATTCTTTATAAATCCACTGGATTGAGCTGTGTCTGTAAAACCTCATATTTTACTAAAACTGAGGTGCACAGAGATAGCACTAATTGTAATGGAACTTCTCTTTGCAAATATATCCTTGGAAACAAACACTGGCTGGAGGAAATTGTGTCTTGGAGGTCATAAGGTTGTGAAAAAAAGCCAATAAAATCCACAGAAGATCCCACTTTAAAGAAAAATTGTTTTTCACTCTGCATTCCTGTCTTCCACTGCACTTAAGAAATTTTTAACATGGTTCATGCAGGTCAATCTCTACTGAGCATTAAAGTTACTTTTTAAGTGAAAATAAAAACCCCACTAAGAATGAGTCAGCAGGACTGCTGCACTCTCTGCACTTGCATTAGCAGGAATTTTTATTTTGGGGAAATGCTTGAAATTTTTCCTCCAATTATGGTGACCCAAACTTGCAGAGCTGGGCTGTACTTTTTTTACTGCCATGGGTAATAAATGTCAGATTATTCTCCTGGCTTCTGAGGGAAACCTCTTTATTACTGGGCAGCTGTCACTGAGGGATGGTTTATGTTCAGTTTGTTGGATTATGCAATTGTCCTGGTTCTGACACAACTGCAGCACCATCCCAGTGAGGGCAAACACAAAACTGCAGGAAACTCTGGGGAGGCAGAGGGACAGAAATCACTTCTGCTCTCTGTCCTTCCTGAAAACAGTTTGTCCTCTTGAAAACATATATCAGGAGTAAGATAAAATCCCTCAGTCAACACCACTAATGTCCATTTGAAAAGGGAATAATATTTGCTGTGTTTTATAATATCCCAGCTGAGATAAGAAAAAGATAGCAAGCTGCAGGAATATATCCTGTATTACATAAAAGAACCACAAGATTAAAGCTGACTGTGATCTTGTTTGCTCAAGATTTAAATTGATGTTTCTCGTAGATATCAGTGGCCTTAACCTGCATTTACAATGGCAGAGGGAGTATTTGGTCATAAAAGCTGAAGTCTGATGTCTTAAGGAGAAAAACCAAAAGCTCTTCAATATTTCTGCAATGTGATGGTGTTTTCATTTGATCTTGACAAGTTATTTATTCAGTTGGTGCCTCAATTTACCAGCAGTAAATTGGAAATAAAACTGTGAGTGCCACAGTGCTGCTAATTCTTGTGGAAGGATTTGATGGTCCAAATGATAGACACTAAAAAGAGGTATTTTATTGACATTCTCTGCATGCAACATCAAGATATCAGTGTTTCTCTTCCCCTGTGCTAGTTAGAGAGAAATATTTGGCCATCTTTTCTCACTTAAGCACATTTATAGCTCTCTGAAGGGCCCCACTGTCTCCAGTGACCAGCTGAAATTACATGGAGCTGCTCATTGGCATTTCCAGAACAACTAGTGAAAATCAATTGTTGAATTTGCTACAACATTGTCAGTAAATAGGCCTTCTGATCCAATTTCAAGGTCAGTGCACACCAAGCTTAATTAAAATGGTGTGGTGTGTTACCCATTGCTATTGAGTGATTTTGAACATTCAGGAGGGCTCCGGAATTCACTGAAGCAATAGAAAAAAAAACCATGAAGAAGACTAAGAGGACCTAGAGAGCTCTTGTTTTTGCTTCCATTTCTCTTATTCATAAGCTGCTAGGAATAATTAACCCAGAGACTTTCTTGTTTAGGTTAAAGTGGCTAAACCCAGCACTGTCACAGAAAGAAAGGTCCCCTTTTGCCTCTAAGACATTTCCTCCTGCAAGTGTGAGACTCTGCTGGACCTTGGGAAGCCTGGCCTATGTGAAAGCAAAATGAGAAATATAAATCCTGCACTTTAACTTCCTGTCAAGTATGTAATTGCTTGAATTTTAAACCATGCAACACATTAAATTTAGTTAAAGCTACTTATTTTCATGTGTGGAAGAGAGATCAGTATCTGCTGCCACTGCGTAATTTAATTACAGGAGAACATGGATTTTTTATTTTAGTTACTCTATAAAATGGCCTCCTGAAGCACATAAAAAAGAAAGTACCAGGAAGGTATAAATTAAGGTATAAATTAAGGTGAAAGACACAGTGGGAGTCATTCTCTACTCCCACCTCTTGTTACACCCACTGAATGCAGGACTAATCTGAGTTTCCCTCCTTTCCCTTTGCTCCCACTGCCTCCTGAGAGATCTGGGCTTGGCCTTTTATCTGACTCAGTTTTGTTGGATGGGATATGACATCATTTCAGTAATTTTTTGGCCCAGTGGGACTCACTTTTCCCATCCACTGGCTCCTTTTGCAAGGGCAGAATTCCACCCACTGCCTTGACTTTCTCATCTCAGCATGTCAAAAACATTCAGAGGGCAGCATTATTCCTCTTCCTAATTAATAAGAATATGAGCAACTCTTCTGCTGTGAAATATTCATTGAGAATTTGCTAATAAATATTCATCAGTGTTAACAAATAATTTTTTCCTTTGCATACACCAGTGACACTTATGAAAATGAGAATACACACACACAGAGCTGTGCTGTATTACAAACCACTGCTATTATGACATGCTGCAAATCTAATTTATTTCAGGAGCCTTGAACACAGATCATGGCAGTAAAATGTCTCCTTTATACACATCAGTGGTTGTTTGTGGCACAACAGCACTTCCATGTTTTAATAATGTAACTACTGCCTTGAACTGTGCTGATTTCCTCAGTGATGGATCACACATTTATAGCAGCAGATGAAATGCTTGCAGTGACATTTTAGTGCTGGAAATCAGAGCATTTATACCTGGTGTAAACTCAAAATTGTCTCTATTTTCCACAGCATCTTCGTACTAGAAAAGACTTTCACTGGGGAAAAAAATAAAATTTTTCACTGGGAGAAAAAAAAAATGTTTTATTTAAAATGGTAACTGCAAGAGATGCTCACTGAAACTATGAATAGTCCAGATTATTTCCCTTGCTCTCTTACCTAAAATAGAGCCAACTGGGTGATGGCAGCTTGTTGTGAGGCTCTCACACAGCTGATTTCTGGGCTCTTCACCAAGCCCAGCCCAGTTTGCTGCCCCCAATTCAGAGGATTCACTTGACTCCTCCGTTTGGCAGCAGCTCCCCAGCCTCCCCTGGGGTCACACTGGGACATTCTCCCCTTTCCATCCTTGCAGCTCTTCAAACTGTTCCTGACATTTCCTTTCCTGTGGGGAAGGCCAAAGGAACTGGGATTTTAGCCTGGAGAAGAGAAGGCCTTGGGTCACTTAATCCTGGCCTTCCAGTGCTTGAAGGAGCCACAAGAAAGATGGGAAAGACTTTTTCCAAGGGCTTGAAGTGACAGGACAAGGGGGAATGGCTTCAACTGACAGATATTAGGTTCAGATTGGATATTAGGGAGAAATTCTTCCCTGTGAGGGTGGTGAGGCCCTGGCACAGGGTTCCCAGAGAAGCTAAAGTGTTTATTTTGCTGCAGAAGTCAAGAAAATGGAGGGTTTAAAATGCCTGCATGTGAAAAAGAGCAGAGAGGTGTGGCCCCAGGCTTGGCCTGAGTGAGAGATTGTACATGCTGCTCTTCATCTCTTGGGGCCAAAGCTGGGATTTTTGGTGTCCCATAACAAAATGAGATGAGAGCTGCTTCACCTCATGAAGGTCCAGGACAAAGAATCTGCAGCCCTCATTTAATGAAAGGTTTTTCACCAGCTTGAAGGTACCCAGGAGGTTTGGTGGGGATGGAAGAGCTGCTGTGGGGGCGTGGGTCTAGGGCAGCTCAGGGAAGCATTGAGGCAAAGTGACAAATGAGGCAGAGAGGGGAAGGTGGGCTCAAGTGAAGGGAGAATCACTCAGAAGCAGGTTTGGAAGGGAAAATCTTCACGGGAGAGTAATTAATCTTATTTGGGATCTTCGTAGGAGGGCTGTGAGCAGAGCAAGAGGGAAGGAGCAGTTCAGGGTGACTTTGTGCAGTGCAAGGTTCTCTGCTGGCCATACAGCTGTCTCAGGGGAATGGATGTCTGGATTTTAACCCCATCCTCTCTGAACTCCTGTTAAGGGGCACACCCGTGGCATCTCCAGGAGCAGTCCTGATGACATCCATGTGTAAATGTGTAAATAAGCAACCCCAAAGGTGAAAGCCTTGCTCTGGGGTTTATTCTACCTCAGCAGATCAATTTGAAGTGTCTGACAAATGAAGCATCAGATCAAGCTGTGACAGTTGCCCACCTTAGCAGGCAATTATTTCTCACACCTTTGCCTTGCTGACATTCACTGCAGGGTCATTCCTGAGCTACAGAGAGATGTCACCTCTGCTGCCACCATGGCTCAGGGCACTACCCACCACAGCCATGGCTGAAAATCAGCACAGCAAAGGATTTGCCACTTGGAGAGTCTGAAATTGCCACCTGCAGGGTCTTTCTCAGAAAATCAGCCATGAAATGTTGGTGGAATCACCACCATGTGAATTGCTGCAGAGGGCAGCCACAGCCACATTTATAGCTGAGATCTTTGGACATTTATAGCTGAGAGTTGATCTGAAGGCTAAGCATGGCCAAAATCTATCAATAAATCAAATTCAGAGTGACATCATGAAGTCTGGAATTCATCACAGTGTTCTGTGGGATGGGCCATGCTCTGTGCAACACCTATGTGAGTTCTAGGGGAGGAAAGAGCCAAAGATAAACTTTGGCTTCCATTGATGGGAGGGAATAAACAGGTTACAAGAGAAAGAGGAAAGGAAGGGGAAGCAGATAAAAATTTCAGCCTGACTTGCATCCTGTTCAGTATTCTTGCCTTTGCTGGGGTTGAGCTTCAGTGTGGACAGTATTTCTTAGTTAACACCCCACACCAAACTGCACCTGGCAGAGAGCATTAAAAAAATCAATAAAACCCCAGAAAGATCTTTGAGGTCATCACCACAGCCCTTGAATAAACAGCTCAGAAAACTTCAGGCTCTGCCACTGTGTTTTGTCCAGATCCACAGCTGGAGGTTGCAGAAGATCTTGTGTGTCTGGGTGGAGCCTTCCCTGTCCAGATGTGGAGGCAGAAGGTGCTGAAGGCAGGAGGGTGGCTCTGGTGTTAATCACAGAGCTGTGGACGTGCCATCCCTTCTCCTGCAGCCCCCAGGACAGAGGGGTTAAACCATAAAACCACGTATCCCTACGTTATCCAAATCATTTGTCATCGACACACTTTCAATTAACCTTCCTCTATATTTCCTAGTATCAAAAACAATAACCAACTGTCATCATCACTCCATAACCACCCCCAAACAAACACAGAATTAACCCCCCTCAAAAAAACCAAACAAAAATACAAACCATGATCATAAATCATCAACCAATCACCCACCAAATTTTATGTTCTTGTAGCTTATAAAAAGGCACAGCCTGGCAGGGGCCAGGGAAGGAGCAGGAGGCAGCTGCAGATCTGCTGCTCAAAGCTGGGGAGGGCCCTGTAGAAGAATTTGGGCAAAAATGCCACATGGTTGATCTGGCAGGACCCATCCATGTGATGGGAGGAGGTGACTTCTCCCAGATTTCTGAGCAGATTGTGTGATGAGCCCCACGCTGTGATTACAGGGCTGGCTGCCCATGTAAGTGTTCAGAACTAAACAAAACAAGGCAGATACCATCAAAGAGAGAAACCTCAGTTTACAGAGAGCTGTGGAGTCAATAAAGCCCTTCCCCTCACCCCCCTGCTTCCCCTGTACTCAGCCAACACCAGCTGTGGCCCAATTAAACTCAACTGCTTGCAGAAATGGATCTGTGGCAGACAGGCACACAATGGATTATGATTGTAATCACTTAAGAGGTCACAGCAGCTCAGAGCTCGTGTTTCCTGATCTCTGGGTGAGACACAGCACTGAAGTTCTGACCCACTTTGGGTGGCTACAGCCCCTCCAGCCCCCTGTTGTTTGTTAGGATGGTGAAATGCCACTTGTGGTGTCAGCAGGCACAAGCTGCCTCTTCATCTGCTCCAAAGGGAGGTGCTGCCACCAGGCCAAGGAGGAGCAGCAGACACTGAGATCCCCACTTGCAGCATCAGTATGGTCCCAACTCCAGACTGTGAGCTCCAGTCAAGTGGAAATACCTCAGGGCAATGGGAAAAGAACCTCCAAGCCCAAAGATGCTGCAAGGTGGAACACTCTCAGTGGCTTTCCTTGAGCAGGTAAATCCATCCCTGCTGAGGTGGGATGTGACCCCTGCTGCTCGGTTTGACCAGCACCCTCCTCCATGGGGACACTGCTGCTCCCCAAAAAATGCTTCAAGGACTTCAGGCTCCACACCTGGAGGAATAAATTTACGTGCAAGGTGTTTTACAGTGGCATTTAATATGTTTCTCTTTGAGACAGGTAATTGTTTTCTGTCACAACTTTCCAGTCCTATTAGCTGAGGAAGTTCTTACAGACACTGAGTGCAGCAATTTTCCTTCTTTTGAGTTCTGTTCTGAGGATCTTTCTTCACTTGGCCTCCCTGGAGGCATTAGCCTGTAATCTATAATGCCATCTGCTTTGCTGGGCTGTAGCCAGGTCACTTTCTAGTGGATTTAAATCAGCAGGGAGTAATTAATGGCATTGTTTTCACCGAGGGACAGAAGAGTATCAGGGAGCAGAGGTGCAGAGCAGCACGAGCATTTCAGTTCTCAGGGACCTCAGCAACAAAAGGGGGGAAAAATGGGGTTCCTCTTCTCTTGGGGTACTTTTGGTTTCAGATATTATTGAGATCTACAAAACCCCTGCTGCCTTGTGGTGGTGTTCTCAGAGGTCCCAGGACAAGGGAAGAGATGAAAATCCTGACTCCTTGTTTCAGAAGGCTGATTTGTTATTTTATGATATATATTATATTAAAAGAAAATTAATATACTAAAACTACACTAAAAGAATAGAAGAAAGGAATTAATCAGAAGGCTTGAAAGGAAAGAAAGATAATAAAATCTTGTGACTGAGAGTCTGAGACAGCTGGACTGTGATTGGCCATTAATTAAAAACAACCACATGAGACCAATCAAAGATGCACCTGTTACATTCCACAGCAGCAGATAATTATTGTTTTTCTTCTCCTCTGAGGTTTCTCAGCTTCTCAGGAGAAAAAATCCTAACAAAGGATTTTCCAGAAATTATGTCCATGATACTGCATGAGCAGCCCCATGGCAGGGGCAGCTTTGGGAAGGAAAAACCCAGCAGCACTTTCAGGGGGTAGAGCTGAGGTGAGGAGCACCATGTGGAAATCAGGAGATATTTATTAATGTAAGAACCAGACAAAAACCTCTCTTTGATCTGAAACTTATTCCCATCTGGCCCTTTTAGCTAAACTTAACTTGTGGCTGCCGCTGCTTTGTCTGAAAAGAAAATCTGAAGTGACTGATAGAGAGGGACAGTTTTTATTAGACAGATTTGCTGGGAGCTGCTTTGCTCAGCTGCCTGAAAGGCTGCAGGAAAATATCTGCACCGTGGGACAATCTCAGCTTGTGCTTACATACACATAAAGGGAAAAAAGAGAAATATTTTCTTCTACTTGGAGCAGCAGCCAAAACCTTCACTTTAAAATAACACCCGAAAGAGTTGAAAATTGCTTACAAAGTCTTGTCAAGGTTTAATTAATTTTTTTTTGTTGTTTTCCGCCCTCTGGTCTGTATTTTGCTCATTTTCACATTGGACAAGGGGTTATTTTTATTCTTTTGATTAAATTAATCTCAATCAATTTTTGCTAGAGCTCCGGGCATGGCGAGGCTGGAATATGTAATTGTGCTTGTTAGTGGTGTGAATATTGAGCATTATACAGAAAATGAGCAGTGCTAGAAGAAATAATACATGATAAAGGATAATCCAGCAAATTAAAACAACACAACAATATAACAACAACAACAACAACAACAACAACAACAACAACAATAACAACAACAGCAAATAAAATGCCTGCAGGCTGTCCCATTTATTGTATCTCAGAATTAAGCTGAAAAAACACAGAAGTTAATTTTGCCAAATAAAATTTAATATTTATCTGTATCGTTGGCTATAACACACTGAACTACCTGGAATCTGTTTAAGGAAAGTACAGGTGAATCTCTCTGAATGTCCAGGACCATGATGAGCAATCAGATGAAAAAATCCAACATGAAAACATCCAGGCTGGTGTTTACAGCCCATGAACCCTTTTTAAGCACTGGTGACTGCAAAATATCTTTTACAACACATTGTAAGGAGCCCCAAGGTTACAAGCAGCTTTACAGCATCAAGACAGCAATAAAACTCCTTTCAGCCTTTTATGAGAGACCCAGGTCATGAATGCACTAAAAGTAGTCACTCACTGAAATATACAGGTTATTCCAAGGAATTTCAATCCTGCAGGAACAGATTTTGTTCTTTGAGGTTAAAAATACTCCAAACAATACCAACAAAAAGTAAAATGTTGTGCTGGAGAACCTCCCTTGGTATGAGCTGACATGATATTACTGGAATGAGAGTCTGATGGAACCTGGCTTTGCAATTTTTCCTGATTTGCTTTGGAATATTTCAGCTTGGGAAACTCAGGAAAATGCTCATCTGTTGGAAAACTCCAGACTTATGTCTTCAAACAGACCAGAAATGACTTCAAAGGATCATCTGTCATTGTTCTGTTTGCTTTGCTGCTTCTGGGTAGGAAGGTGCAAGGATTCTGAGTGATAACAAATTTCTATTTCTTTCATTCTTTTAATTTTTTAAAGGAGCTGGTAGGAACGTTTTTGGTTTATGATGATGTAGTCTTGTGTTGAAACACATTCAGAGCCTCAGGACATGAGGACCTTGAGAATTAAGGGTGAGGAGAGGTGCATCCAACAGCTGGTTTTGTTTTGCATGCATCAGAGACCTTGTGTAAACAACACATCTTAATATAACTTTACCCCAAATAATGTCAGAATTGTTTGATTAGTTACCGTTTTTCAAATATGCACCATAATTTTATTAACAGCTGACAAAATCAGCTTAGATAAATGTGTTGATAGCATTATGCTGCAATCTGATCACTTACTGTCATTAAATTGGGAAATTCTTCAGCTTCAACAGATTCTGCAGTCAGCCTGAAAACTGAAAACTTCCAACCCAAACCATCCTGTGATCCTATAAAAATGAGAAAGGGGGGAAAAAACTCTTCTTCTGGTGAAATGAAGTACAATATAATATAGTCATTATTAATAATAATGTAATTATTTTTCTAACTACATCTTTATGCTGGAATCTGAGGTTTCAGGGCTGCAGCAAGAGTTGCATTTTCCCCCAAGCAGAGTTCAATCTCTTTTAAAGCCCATTAAAGTCACAGAGATGCATCCATCAGTTATTACACTGGGGGAATGTGGTGACAGGAGACATCCTGAGGAGAGGAAGAGCCAAAGGATGGCAGGATTAGCACAGACAATGACACTCATTTGTCTGCACGGGGGACATTCGCTGAGCTGTAAGATTGTTAAATCGAATTGAACTTTGGATGATCTCCAGGTCTCAGGTCTCTAAATAATCCTTATCTCCAGGTGCTTCTCACAGAAGGTGGAGGAGCAGCTCCCCAGGATCACTCATCTTGTGGAAGATGCTCTGCACAGCAACTCCTCTGTCACTGGTTTGGCAGCATTTTCCCAAGGCCACCTGATTGGGAAAAAAATTATTTTCCTGAGTATTTTCCTCTATAAATTCTAAACCTGATCACTTAGGATTAAAACAGTGGTAGATCAGAGTCTTTTCACACAAGGAGATTTCTGCCTGGTTCCCTGAACTGGAAATTCACATTTCTAAAGTCATCATTGAGCCAGAGAAGGTTTTAAGATTGAAAGAGTCAGGAGTAACAAAACCTGAAAATTAAAAATGTTATCAATGAAAATGCAGACTGGTCTGATAGGGTGGAGCAATTATCTGGGAAAAATCCAGAGTAAAATCATTACCCTCACAAGGAATGTTTGCTGCAGATTAAAGCCACTGACTCATTACATTGAGAGGCTTCTCTTGACCTTCTCCTGAAAGGCTGCAGCCTTGCAAAAGCCTTTAGTGGGAATGTGTGAGAAAATTCAAAGGTCAAATCCTTCCAGGAACAGTCACAGGGAGGCTGCTCAGCCAAGCACAGTCAGGGATGCTTTTGTCTGCTGGACAGAAGAGTTTAGCTTGTAAAAGCCATTTTCTTATGTATTTTATGAGCAACGTTTCAAACAAAACAAAGCAAAGCAATTTTACTTCTCATGTGCTTTCACTGTAAGCTGGAATTTCAGTAAGGATGTGTCTGGCTCAGGAGCTATTTTTAAATTTGCACAACACTAAGAACACAGGCAAAATGTGAGCTGGTGCAGAGGATGAGACAGAGCAGGTTTGTGGAGCTGTGTGGAGCTTTGCAGTCTGGATTTGGGGCTGAAAACAGGAAAATGTGCAGGAGGGGGCTTGGAGGGAATATGCAGAGCTGTGGGAAATAGAGAGACAGAAAAGTGTAAGAGATTGAGGGTGGAATTTCCTCAGTTAGCCAGGGGGATACACAAAAGTGAGCAGAGGAGTGTACAGCCTGCTGGAAAGAGTAATTCGTGCAGTAAATAACACTTGAATCTAGCAGGAGAAGAATCAACAGTTGGGTGTTTTCAATAATATTTTAAAATATTAAAGCATTGGGATAATGTAGCCAGGGACACAGAGGGTTCCTATTCCTGTAAGAGTCTTTTTGTAAAGCTGTGCCTTAGATGAATCAGAAGCCCTTGTGCAAAGCTGAAATTGAAAGAAAAGGAAAGGAAAGATGATTTATGTGTATTGTGCAAAAATTCTGAGTATAAGATCATAATAGTGACGTCTACACTTAAAACCTGCATTCCTTTTTTATTTTTAATGAAAGAGTGTGTGGCAAGGAGGGCCTGGGATTTACAGCAGTGCATTTAGTCATCAAAAACTGATTGCAAGATCAAGTTCTTATTCACTCAGTCTGAACCCATCTGGGTTCAAACGTCAAACACTGGAGGCATGAGTGGTTTTTGGAAGAGAAGAGAAAGAAAATCCACCTTTTGCAAAACACACAGGGAGAAAAAGGAGCAACAGATGACTAACAGTGCTGCTGTGATTGCACAGTTCTGTGGTGAACTGTGATCAGCAGTGACATTTCAAGGAGTGGAGCATCAGCTCCATGGTATTTACATGATATTCTGCATTTTTACCCCAGTGGGGTGGCATTGCAGCCAAGAGAGGGAATTCCATAATGGCAGGAGGCTGAGATGAATTCCTGCTGGAAATGAGGTGGTTCATGGACACCTCAGGGTAGTTCAGCCCGTTGAAGAAATTCTGTGAAAGTTGTGAAGCTTTCCACTGCCTCGGTGCCAGCAGCTCCTCGCCCCCACCCTGAGCATCTCCTGGGCCTGAGGTTTCACATTTTTGTAAGCTGTGAAATCTCCTGCTGCCATTTATGTGGAAAGGCCACGACAGCCTGAGCAGTCTGGAGTGGCAAACGTGCCCAGTGCCCTCTTGCAGACAGAGACAGAGGGGAAGGGAAGGGCAGGTGCTTGCAGCTCTTTGACAGCCAGTCCCTGCAAGGTGCCTGCCTCTAAATATAGAACCTGCACAATTTTCAGCTGCTCACACCTTGCAGCAGCAAAGAGGAGGAGAAGTTCGTGTTCAGTTCAGCTGCAGCTCCTTGAGAAGCAAGAAAAGGGAAGGGGGTTTATTTCTGGAGACCAAACTTCCTCCAAGCACCACTGGCTGGGGGTGTTGTCTGGGCTCTCTCGGGGCTCTGTGGGATGTGGGTGGTTTCTTTAGGCAGCAGGAAATTCTGTGGGACTGGACCAACCAAGACCAGCTCATCGAGCTGGGATTTTTAGAAGAACACTGAAAAGATGCCAAAACGTCACTGCTCTGTCCCAGGGCCTGTGCAAGTCACAAAGGAAAATGGTTTGTCTAAAACTTTCCCATGACATGGAATCACAGAATGGTTTGGCTTGGATGGGACCTTAAACCATCCCCTGCCATGGCAGGGACACTTTCCCCTATCCCAGGTGCTCCAAGCCCTGTCCAGCCTGGCCTTGGGCATTTCCAGGGATCCAGGGGCAGCCAGAGCTGCTCTGGGCACCTGTGCCAGGGCCTGCCCACCCTGACAAGGAGCATTTTTATTCCTATTATCCCATCTAACCCTGCCCTCTGTCAGTGGGAAGCCATTTCCCCTTGCTTTGCCACTCCAGGCCTTATTTCCTCTCCTCTCTCCATCTGTGGGGTCCCTTCAGGCACTAAAAGGCCAAAATTTGGCCACCCCAAAGCTTCTCCAGGTTGAGCAATCCCAATCCTCCCAGCCTTTCCTCACAGGAGAGGAACTTCATCCCCTGAACCAACCTGGTAGCCTCCTCTGGGCTCTCTCCAGTCTGTAGAATACAAGGTGAGGGAGGTTTTTGTCTGGAAACCTTTGTCCCAATCTGTTCTCTTCCCCACCCATGGATGTGTCTGCAGAGCCCCAGCCTTGTGCAGGCAGCTCACCCAGGGATTTGTTTGCCAGGCCCCATCAGAAACCAATTTGAAAACATCTCTCAGTTGCTCCATCTCTAAATCAGAAATAATCAAAACCCCACTATTTCCTAATTACAAACCACTAAAAACATTTCTTAACCTATCAGCTTTTTACTATACTATACTATACTATAAGTACCTTAAAACCAATCATCTGAAACTACCCCTCATAAATCCTACTAAAATACATCTTTCATAATTCTATTTCTCCAAAGTATCTAGTCTTATTTAACAAAGCCATCATTAAAACTTATTTCTAATTCAATTTCTCTCTCAACAATGTCTTTCCTCGTCCATAACATTTTTAAGTCAACATTTCTTACCTCAAAGTTTACATACAAATACACACTACATATAGCATATAGTATATAAACCTTCTATCAAAGTGTAAGAATTTTCTGTAAATCCATTTCCCACAGGCCCCATCAGAAACCAAACTTCATTTGCCTCCCAAACTCTTCCTTTAGCAAGGCTCCTGCAGGAATGGGAAAACAAAATCCCCTGTGCAAGAGCAGGATCTGCTTCAGTGCTGGAGACCCTCAAAGTCAGAGACACACAAGGAACTTTGGGCCTTTTACCTTCTGAACTTTGGAGGTATGAAAACCTTCAGAGGTTGCTCCATAAATAGCCCTTGTCACTTAGTCAGCTGTGAATATTTCTGCTGCTATTACCCAGATCTTCCAAGCTCAAGTCAGTGGCTAAAAAAAATACTGAGCACAATGACTTTTATTTCATTGTTATTCAATACACATCTCAGGAGAGGTGACTAAGAGGTGAATGAGAGATCTCAGAGTCTCTTAACTCTCTAATTTTGCACACAAAAAATAACTTTGGTGCAGAGCATCGTTAAAGATCTGTCTTCAACCCTTATAGGGAATAATTCTCTATTAAATCTGACCTTTTCTCCTCCTAGGGTGAATTTACCAAAAAAATAGCAACAAACCAATAAATATGTTTGCTAACTGCAACTACTTTAATTCTATGCAAACACATTGGAGTTCATGATGCATTCTTGAGATATTTATTTAGAAGAATAACACAGCTCAGGCACTAGGAGTTGTAGAACTGTGGGAAGTTGATGAATTTTTGCTGCCCCTCACTGAGTGACTGGTTCTGATTGTTTAAACATATTTAAAAATTCATATACAAGTAAACACATCAGTACAACTAAGTGTTTCTTCTGAATATTTACAAGGTAAGATTAAAATAATCTGTAGAACAAATTGACACAATATATTTATTTTCTAAGTGAAGCTACATGAGGTATTTAAAGCTAAAGGATTTCAAGTGTTATTTTCCCATATATTTGGGATGGTTTTCATAATACCTGTCTTTCTCTGTATCAAAGCCAGTGCACTCAGCTCAGACTTTCAGCTGCTCCAGAGTGCAGTCATGCACACTGATTCTCCATGTATTTGTCAATGTTTAAGTAGTTGTACTACAGTAAGTGTTGTAAGGAGATGACAATTCAGTTCAGTCTGCAGTGCTGTCAGAGATTTCATCCCTCTGTGACAAAAGAAAGCCATAAATCACTGTGCCAGTGTCCAGACAAGAATAATGCACCACCAAATGCACAAATAGGAATTTCTTTAGCACCTCCTGCAGGCTCCCTTCTTGCAGATTATCTCCTGTGTGTAAGAGCAGGTTTCATTTGGCGAGTTTTCAGCTCAAATCAGCACAGCATTGTCTCCTGAATATCTGCTCTGGGGTATCTTAGGGAATAGCCACCTTTGATGGGAAGGCTCAATTTTGATACATTAGGTTTAGAGAACACAAAAGTGCTGCACTTACTGCGCGAATAAATCTCTTTTATTTTTCTCAGATCTCTGACTTTGAGCCATCAACATTTTATACTCAGAGAGAAACTTGATGTGCCTCAGAGAGGAGCTTCATGTGTGTCCTCTCCTCTCCTCTCCTCTCCTCTCCTCTCCTCTCCTCTCCTCTCCTCTCCTCTCCTCTCCTCTCCTCTCCTCTCCTCTCCTCTCCTCTCCTCTCCTCTCCTCTCCTCTCCTCTCCTCTCCTCTCCTCTCCTCTCCTCTCCTCTCCTCATTAATATTTTTATTGAATGAATCTGTTTCTGGGTCAATGACACTTTAGCACTTGAAATGCAAAATTAGGAGCTCATCCAAGGGACTTCAGGGTCTCCACAAGCACTCCCACATGTCAATGGGAGCTAAAATAATATTTATTTCCTAGCAAAAGGCATGGAAGGAGCTCCAATATCCCAGCATGGGGTGCAGCAGGATATCACAATTTGCACAAAGATGAAGTTGCCAATGTGAGCTGCTGGCAGCTCCTCTTTGGTGCCTGCTGGCCTGGCTCTGTCAGTACCACTGAGAATTTTTCATAGCTACTGGTTAGAAAGCAAAAGATAAATTGTCAACAGTCTCACTCCAGAATATTGTTGGCATTTTATTTCCAAGCAATACATATGGACACAATTTATTGCTCCTTTTGTTTTTTTTATCCCTTCCCTTTTTTTCACCCCTGAAGTTTTTAATGAGTAGTTTCCTTTTCATAACTAATTTTTCCTAAAGGCTTAATATTGTGCTGCTCTCAGGATTAGGAAGAAGGTGATCTCAGTTTGGAACTCCCATTTATTTCCTCCAATGCCACTGTATTTATTAGTGCTGGGAAATACAGTGAAGCAGGTTGAACATTATTTATAAACTCAAAGGATTGTTTTGTTCAGCTTAGGGTGTGATAAAAGTTAATGGCATTGAATTGTTTCCTCCCCAGCTTCTACCTTTTCACATGATTTAGGGCATTAGTTTTTCTTCTGGACCTTATTTTTCTCCTGACACAGCCTGCATTTCTCAGGAAGAGATTTTATAAAGTGTTATTGGATAATGGATATCCTTGGAGGCCCATCACAGGAAAATGCTTCAGGAACTGAAAATCCAACCATGATGATGGCCTCCATTTCTCTGGTCTTTGGTGGCAGCATTTCTACTTTTTTTACAATTTTATATATAATTTTTCTTTTCAATATAGATATCACTTCCCTGGCACTGTTGTTATGTCTTTTACTTTGGTCAAGGGAGCTCATCCTTATAACACAGTGCTTAGATTCACTCAAGCTGAACCCCTGGGACCTCAAATCTTTTTTAGGATGGCAGAAAGTAGCCAGGCTGGGAGAAGTGTCCTCCAGATATGGAGTTACAAGAGAGAGAATGAAGCTTCCTTTAAGAAGCAATAAATTCTTTTCTTTTCAAAATCCCCCCCCCCCCCCCGAAAAAAAAGAGGCTAAATAAATATATTTACTTTCCATTGATTTAGTTGCTTTTGCAAAGTGAAGCTAACAAAGAGAGGCATTGCTGGAAACAAAAGGCACTGATTTGTCACTGACAGTTCATCATTAATTGGGACCCTATTTGGTCTGAAAGATTGAGGGGAGAGTAATGAAAGGAGACTGAAATGAAAAACCCAAAGTGAATGCAGGAAAATAAATCACAACTCCCACACACAGCCACGACTGCAGGAGGCAAAAAGCATCCTCTGGATCTGTGGGAGGGGAGCAGCCACTGACCACGCAGACAGAGGCAGACAGACAGGACTATTTTAGTCCTGAGCTCTGGAAATTGGGGGTATCAGGTCTGCCTTTGTCTGGAAATACTCTGGGAATTTGGGGTATCAGGTCTGCCTTTGTCTGGAAATACTCTGGGAATTTGGGATATCAGGTCTGCCTTTGACTGAGAATACTGTGGAAATTGGGGGTATCAGGTCTGCCTTTGTCTGGAAATACTCTGGGAATTTGGGATATCAGGTCTGCCTTTGTCTGGAAATACTCTGGGAATTTGGGGTATCAGGTCTGCCTTTGTCTGGAAATACTCTGGGAATTTGGGGTATCAGGTCTGCCTTTGTCTGGAAATACTCTGGGAATTTGGGATATCAGGTCTGCCTTTGACTGAGAATACTGTGGAAATTGGGGGTATCAGGTCTGTCTTTGACTGAGAATACTCTGGGAATTTGGGATGTCAGGTCTGCCTTTGCCTCCTGCCTTGTGCAGCTTGGGACAGCCCCAAGCCAGGATTTATCCCCTTGTTACACATTTCCATGAGGAGAAAAGATGGAAAGAGAAACAAAGGCAACATCCACAACCAAACCCAAGTATGTGACTTGTCAGCTCAAAGTGGGTTTTTTTTTTTTGTAAGAAAAGGTTTGTTTTGTGAGGAAGGTTTGGCCAGGGTTGTGAGGGGTTATCAGTCAGTGGATGTTTTATAATGGGAATAATGTGATTATACACAAGGCTTTCCATGGAGTGGGCCCAGGTCCAAATGGAGGAGAATGGAATGGGGTTTGCAGATATATGAGCTGTACCAGTGCTGCTCCTGGGAGGGGACAGCAGGGTGACCTCCCCTCAGAAAATCTGATTGTGCCCAAGAAAATGGGGAGCAAAGAATTATCTAAACCAGAGGTAGCACAGCTCCATCCTCAACAACTTCCAGCAACAGGGAGGTCAGGGATGAGGCACGAGAATCACCCCTGTTCCACAAACAGATAAATGGGGGCAAAATGGAAACACCTTGCCAGAGCAGGGTCCATAAGTTCACCAGGAATCCCCCTTGGCCTTGCCTGCACCTGTCTGCATCCCCAGGAAGGTGTTCAGGTGTTTTTGGGGGCTGTATTTTCAGCTGAAGCTGATGCAGTGCTAAGGAGCAGACACTGTTCTGTCTCCCAGAGAGATTTGTTGTTCTCATGCTACTTTTTCTGCTAAGAGAAAAGTCCATTTTTAATGAAATCTTCTTGTTTGGATGCAGGGGCACATAATAATGTTCCTCATGTGTGGAAGTTTGCAGGCAGCCTCGACATGGGAAGAGATGAGAATCCTGACTCCATGTTTCAGAAGGCTGATTTATTATTTTATGATATATATTATATTAAAAGAAAATTATATACTAAAATTATACTAAAAGAATAGAAGAAAGGATTGCATCAGAAGGCTTGAAAGGAATAGGAAAGAATGATAATAAAATCTTGTGACTGTCTGGACACTCCGAGCCAGCTGGGCTGTGATTGACCATTAATTAGAAACAACCACATGAGACCAATCCCAGATGCACCTGTTGCATTCCACAGCAGCAGATAACCATTGTTTGCATTTCATTTCTGAGGCCTCAGCTTCTCAGGAGAAAAAATCCTAAGGAAAGGATTTTTCAGGAAACATCATGGCTACACTCATGTTCAGGTGAAACTTCCTGGGCATCATCCCCTGCCCCTTCCTCCAACTCCTTTCAGTGTTTTGGATCATTGCTGCTTTGCTTCTCTTCCATCCCACCACCCTTGACCGGTATCAATCCTGAGTAAGTTGCCTTCATTTTCACATTTCTTGTCCTTTCTTTGTCCTTTATTTGTCATTTCCCCTGGGATCAGCCCCTGCTGTCCCTGGGGCTGCAGTGTACGTCTGGCCTGATCACATCAGGATTTCAGCCAAGTGCTTCCCTGCTCCCTCCCACGTTTCTCCTCGTGCTTCAGAAGAGTTCACCAATGTCCACATCACTGTTTTTAAGTCTTCCAGTTGCTGGGATGCTCTAAAAAAATTTACCAGATTAGATATCAAGATTGCTATTTATCCCACAGATGTGATTGTGTCAACTCTAACTGTACCCATTAACTATTAAGAAAAAAGGCCACAATTTTTCCTGTTTGCACTAAATAAGGGCTGACTTTCTGTGCAAGAAACTTGAGGAACGTGCACAAAGGAAAGAAAGGTTCTCCTGCAGAGAAGTTACAAAAGATATGAGAAGAAAGCAATTTGAGTGAGCTGGCTTCTACACAAATGTATTGCTTAAATAATGAATAAAAAGCTTTTGAATGGATGAGCTTATGGAAATCTAAAACTGCCATTCTTTTGTCTCTGCAATATTAGCAGGAAGAAACTACTTAAAATACAAGCAATTTTTCAAATGTGAAAAAGGAGGGAAAACATTCTTTTGTTTTAATAAACTATTCTCTATTACCACTATGGTTTTTGCTACTCTTGTTTACTGTCCTGTGTGTGTTGCAGCCCTTAAAACTCGACTGAAAAACCTCATTCACATTTCATGAGAGATTAGCTGGAGACACGAGACCTGCACTAACCTCCCTGCTTGGTGGTTGTGTTTCAGCTCAGGCTTTTTGTTCTTTCCACGAGGGAAATGCAGTCAGAAAAGCTGATGTGGATTGGAGTTTGAAGAATTGAAGTTGGCCTTTCTTCTTCCATCAGCCTCGCAGTCAGGAGGATTTAAAACTGCAATGAGTGGGAACAGAAGTGCCTCCAAATTTCCAAATTTGAGCAGCCTGAGTGGGTTTGAGCAGCCACCAATATTCAATATTGTCCAGTGCAGCCAATTACATACAATTCTGCCTAAAAAAGCAGTGTTAAAGAGCAAAATCAGAGTAGTGAAACTGTGTGTTGATCACTCCTACACTGGGATTCCAAGTCATCCAAGAAATGTGAGATTCAGCAGCTTTGCTTTTGAATCCCTGAAACCAGACCAAGAAAACTTTGTCAGGATAAGAAAAAAGCATCATCAGAGTTTCAAAAGTGACAAACAAGCACAGCTTTTTCATTAGACTCTGCAGCTACCTGATGTAAACATGCACTATATGCAAAAATTTTGCTGTATTTGGATGTTCTAGTGCCACATCCCATCCTCTTCATTTCTAATAATTGATAAATAAATCAAAACTCCTCAGGGGAGACTTTGGAGAATTGTGGAAATCAGCTCACCTTTCCTGGAGAAGAATGGATGACAAATTTCTGTCTTTTCTGTCTGCAATACTCCATACAAAACATAGAGGTGTATGTCTGGGATCCCACAGTCCTTTAACATTTGCAGGGTAATAAACACAGAAATTTTATTTCTGCCATGGCTTGTACCTGTCAGCTCCAGGGCACCCACTGAGATGGCACCTAGCAGGATCCTGTTCTCATTGACTTGAATCTAATGTAATTGTAAAAATATTCTGTCAAAACCCTGCTCTGGTGCAGGGCAGCCTTATTCCCCTCAGGACTATCAAACCTATTTCTACATGATCTGAGGAAAGGAGAGAAAAGCTCCTGTTTCTCCCCTCAGCTCCATGATGTAACTGTGCTGACTTAAGGCAAAAATCTGTGAGTTTTTCTCCCAAAATGCCACTTAATTACCTGGGATTGATTCACTGTCCACTTGGATAAAAGGTTGCCAGAGAGGGATGGAGTTGATTAAGGTCTTCAGGCAGAAGAGCCTAAATATCTGTAAACAGGGATATAAATATGGGATATAAATATGGAATATAAATATTCCTGGTGTGTAAATGTAGGGATATACATATCCCTGAACACGGATATTTGTTACCTGCTCACTGCACACAACCCAGCTCCCACAACTGTCCTGGGGCTCCTTTTTCCCATCCTCTGGATTTCTCTCCTCCAGGATCCCTAATTTGAGGAATGTACAGTCCTGAGGCCGGGGTTAAAGGCTGCAGAACACCTTGGGTGATTAAATTGGAGCAGCAGCCTGAGCTGCTGCTGAGAACTGCGGGAGGTTTTGAAAACACAACCCCCAAACAGACACATCTCTAACGTCCCCAGCATTTCTCATTAAGTCAGTGATGGAAGTAAATTTTGCCTCAAAGCTTGTTTCATAATGAATCCACAACTAACAGGGCTGCACCTTCCAAAATTTTTTACCATCTGAGAAAAGAAATGGTTATTAGAGGAATAGTGTGACCTTCAAATCTTTTCAGAGCTTTGCAATCATGAGCAGGAGTGTGCAAGGGTTCAGCAAATCTGCTCCTGCCTGTTTCCTGCTGTGCTGCAGTTTTGCTAATCAAGGGTAATTAAAATGAAAAAGAGAAGCAGCAATACAATACCATACACATAGAAATAGTAATCAGGGTGGCAGCAAAGTCACTTTTTTGCAGGGGTTTATTTCACATGCAGCACTGAATGCTCCCAAGCTGTTGCTCACGTGAATAATGTTCATGGGAACAATCTCCTGGTTTTTCTGGGATTACCTGGCTGAGGAAGGATTGCAGAATCCTCTGGGAACACCAACAGGCACCTGGTTCTGCCACAAATGCAATTTTCACCTTGTGATTCTTGTTGTACCAAGTGACATTAAGATTTTAATTTATTTGCTTCTTTTTAATTATGTGACATTCACCAGATGAGGTGCAGGAAAATTGGTGATTGCTGGTGAGAGCTGGTTCTGGTTTCTGAAGAATTCCCATAAAAGCCAAAAAAAACCCCCACGAGCATTGATGAACACAAATGTAGCTGAGTATTTTTGGTATAGTTTATTTTTCGTCAGATTTGCTAATAATACCAAATTACAATAATAAATATTTTAATTTAGTCGTGGCATTAATCATCACCTTCACCCTCATCTCACGTCAGTGGTGACATTCAAATAATACTCATGATTTAGCAGAATAATTCTGGATCTACACTGACACTCCCCACTAAAACAGCTCTACTTCAATAAAATACATTTCTCTTTAAACCCCACTGGATGAGACCCCCCAAAAGGGAAAATTTACTTGGTTTTGGGACATGTTATTTCTGAACATTTACTACATGAATTACACATAATTATTACATACATTTGCTACATACATTACACATATTTATTATCTGTGCAACCCAAAAATATCTCAGTGCTCAATGAAGTTGCTTTATTAATAATGATTTCTGTTTCACAGTTTGGATTGGTTTTTCTTTCTGCGATGAGTGACAACAGAAATTCACACAAAGAAAGCAAAAGCTTTAAAATAAAGGCTAATGAAGTAAAAAATGAAGGTTTCTAGAACAATATATAAAATGAAGATTTCTAGAACTGTATTTTATTTTAATAGAATAGGAAAACAGCCTCCTAGATATTTAAATTTTTCAATCAGGGTAGCTGTTTTGCTCTTTAAAAAAAAAAAAGAGATAAATTAAGCAGTTTTAATTAAGCTCATCTCATTTTCATAATCCTCCTTCTCACCCACACTCTGATGGAAGGTCAGAGAAGTAACTGCGGAGGAACACGGCACTGCAAGAACAAATTCTAATTATTGCAAAGGAAAGTTAAAGTCTTTTCTTTTCAAACACACTTTTCCTCCCCCCCCTTTTCTGCTTAATTTTGAGAGTAATTTCTCACTGCTATTCCTCTGTTTTCCCCTGAGGCAGTTTGTGCTGATGGATGGCACAAGGTTGGGGGGTAACAGCAAAATGAAAACAAGCAGCGGGGTGCTGGCAAATGCAGCATTATCAATATTGAGAGGTTGCTCCCAGGATTAACATTCCCATTCCCCACAGACTGAAGGCACCTTATCCCAGAGCTGGGATAACTGAGCTGAGCCAGATCTGTCCTTTCCAGGGATGTGCAGCCTCAAAATCCCACTTTTTATCCCAATTCCACCACCCTGCAGGGAGTTATGGACACAGATTGCTGTTGGGAAATGGGCTACTGCCATTTCACAGGCATTTAGCTCCAGGAATAAATAAATATAAATTAACCTGACTTTTCTGTACTTTGTGCTTTATTTATGAGGTAGTTTTTAATAAGGTTGTATAATCACAAAACACTATTACAGATAATCTTTATTATCACTCCAGCCTGTAATATGAGGCTGTCTGGGCTCAGGTTTCATTTCACAGCTCCCATAACAATGAAATCCTGATGTGTGCTCAGCATTGACCACCTTGGTTTTTAATGGAGCTATCAGAGGAGAAGGGCTCCATCCATCACTCTGCCCTTAAAGGAACCCCCAGAGGAGCTCAAATCCCTGACTTTTCTGTGGGCCCAACACAGAATTAAAACAGAATTAAAACACAACTGACAGAATTAAACACAGACTTTTGTAGGTTGTGGTGCTGAAGAAATCATTCCTTTGTTTTGCCTGATTTACCTCTTGCCTAATATTCTGGTATTTTCCCCACATAAAACTGTGCTTTTAAGAACTCCTCAGGCATTTAACTGAGTAGTTTTTTTTTTGCAGAAGGATCAGAAAAAACCTGCCAGTGAGCAATGAGGTGATGGCCCTTTTTGCAGTGATGGATAAACCTTGGCCAGAAATGCCAGGAACCCACAAGGCAGAGGCAGAGGGGCTTAAACAGAGAATGAGCCCAAGCAGCAGCTCTGGATGAGGTCTGCAGGTCTGTCCCTTCCTTGAACTCACTTAAACTCAGCTTTTCCCCCTTCCTTGGCGTTATTTCCTGCTTGGTAACATCACTGCCATGCACATCTGGCAGTTCATTCACAGCACTGAAGTCAAAAGTCCACAATGATGGTTTTCTCTTCTCTGTGAGAAGACACCACTCCAAAGCTTGCAAAGTTCACTGCGCTTATGTGCCCTTCCTCCTTGTTATCAAAAAGCAAGGAATGTTTATTTTTTTACATCTTAGAAGACTTTTCAAGGTCTAGTAAACAATGCAGAGTAGTTTAAACCCACACAGAAAAGTAAAGAGCCCCCTGCCTTGCTGACATTTACTCTGAGGCAGAGGATTTGATGTAAAATAATTTCTGCATGCTCCTACAGCAGGCAGCACATCCTGAGCCCTCAGCAGGGCTCAAAGCTCCATTGGAATTGATCTTTCCTGACCACCTGGACCAGGGAAGAGCAGCGGCCCAGCACAGAACTGAACTCTCCCTAACACCAAGAGGACAATTGCAGGCTTCAAAACCATTGAGAGCTTGGGAAAATCGAGACAGACATTCCAGCCTTCCCTCACACAGCCAGCTCTTTCCAAATCTGTAATTCTTGAGCTCGGGGAAGGGCAGAAGCCTTAACCAGTTTGTCAGTTTGAGTCACAACAATCCAATTTACTCGATGAGGCATCCAGGGCTTTAATACCTACTTGAGTGGCAGTTTCAATCCCAGCGTTTTTCCACTGGCCAGGAAGCAGAAATCAGATGGTGCAAGGAGCCCAGAGAGCTGGCAAGTTTTGCAGCAAGCTGTGTTTGCATTAGTGAGTGTAAATAGGTCTCTGGGAGGAGGCATCAAACATCCTGCTTGTGGCTTTTCCCTCTGTGCTTGCAATTAGCTGGGAGGGGAGCACAGATGTTCTGCAAAGAACTCCCATCCAAATTAAAGATGCAAAATTGTTAGGGTGGCTCTAATTAATTTTCTGCCTCAGTTTAAATGACATCTTTATGTTGTAGCACTGAGCAGGAGGCTCTGGACCAAAATTTCTCACTGAATTTTGCTGCACGAAATGAATTTGGCCTGTTCTGATAAGCACATGTAGAGAGGATCTCATTTAATTGAATCCCCAGATTAAAAAATATTTTCCAGAAGACATTACTGTGAAGTCTGCTGCGTTTCTGTTGTTTAATGCTGTTGTAATTTGTCCTAATTTATTCTCATTGTGCTGGTGGAAGATGGAGTGGTTTCACAGGCCCCATCACATTTGTAGTGTTTACAGGAATGGATCAGCCAAATCAAATCTGTTTGGCCACAACAGAACAGACCAGAAGTGTTTTAATCTCCCTTTATCTCAGTGCTTGGTTCTACTGGTGGGTGCCTCTTGAGGCAGAATCCCTCAGAGGGGTTGGATATTCCATGTCCAAAGGTTGGACTTGATGACCCTGGGGGTCTTTTCCAACCAATCCAATGATTCTGTGGGTCTGTAGAAGAAATAATTATTTTTTATTAATAATATTTTTATTTTTTATTTTTTAGTTATAAATATTTGTATAATTAACAAAAAAATTGTTATATTGATCTACAATTGTATGTTTTTTTCCTTAACAGCCTGCCTGGCTATAGAAGAAGAATTGATCCTAGGTGGGTTGGAATATTTAGGTTGTATTGAAAGAACATCTTGACAAGGCAAGTTTGATGCTGAGATTGTAATAATTTATACTGATCTGGTACTTGTTGAGAGAAAACTTAAATGTGAAATGTGCTTTGCTTATTACAAGGTTTTTAAGAAGCAGCTTGCAGTCCCATGGGAATGCAGGGACTGCTTTCAGAACACCAGGAAGGAAAAGGAACAGCACACTAAAACTTGTTAGGGCAGATTCCACATCTGCAGAGGCCCAGGATGATGTGGTTTGCAAGAATTAAGAGTTCACACTATAGGGTCTCACTTTCTCCAGAAGTGTTTAGGAAAGCACACCCATAAAGTTGGTAATTACAGACTACTTATATTTTTTACTTGTAATCAGGCATTTATGAATTGAAATGTGTCGTTATTCTAACTCAGTATTCAATATTCAAAGGGTGCCTTATCCCTCCTGAAAATAACCCTTTTTTTGTAGTAATCCCCCACCATGTAATTCAAACATGACTAAGCAACATCTTTGAGCTACAAATCTGAGGGAGGATGTGGGAGTGAGATGAGGGCACCCTCACCCTCTTGGCAATCCAATTTCTAATCCAAACAGAAATCCAGGGGTTAATTGAGGAGGTTTATATAAATAACACAGATAAATGCTCTTGTTCTTAAAATGCCTCAAAGTTTCACTTGAGGTGATCCTTGATAATCGAGAGAAAAATAGCAGCGGCTGTTTTGCCTGCAGGGGGAAAGTCAGTGTTCCGAAAAAAGTGTCAGGGAAAACCAGGGGAGAAGAGAGGGAGGTGGAGAGAGGGAAAACTGCTCTCCCAGAGCCAGCACTGTGTGTGGCTACCAAGAAAAGCTTTGCAGGGCTGGTTAGGAGGAGATATTCCGTGTGTGGGGGGATGCAGGGAGGGAATTGGTGCCAGGCAAGCCCGGGTGCTCCAGAGCATCCACTGCCAGCAGGGAGAGGATGCAGCAGCAGCAGCAGCACAGACCCTGCAGCTGAGCTCTGCATTGCTGAGCATGCCAAACATGCAGCAGGAAGGCAGGGCATGGGTCACTGCCTGTGGATGCAGATTTGCACCAAGGGAGATGTAGGTTGGATATTAGGAAGAAGTTTTTCACAGCAAGGGTGATAAAGTTCTGGAATGTTCTGCCCATGGAGGTGGTGGAATCCCCATCCCTGGGGGTGTTTAACAAAGCCTGGATGTGGCACTGGGTGCCAGGGTTCAGTTGAGGGGTTGGGGCTGGGTTGGACTGGATGATCTTGAAGGCCTCTTCCAACCTGGTTGTTCTGTGATTCTGTGAATTCTGTGAATTTCTGGCTGGACTTTTTTGTTGGGTCAAAGCAGGAGAGTTCTCAGGGAGCAGCAGTGCTGGGGTTAAACCCTGCTGCTGCCCTGACTTGGCTTGTGCCACTTGGCAGCAGAGAGACAGAAAAACCACCAAGGAAATGCTGCAAAAAAACCATCTCAGGCATTGCTCAGCGTAAGGGGTTGATGAGGAGGATGCAAGGTTTTCTTTCAAAGCTATAAACTTTGATTATTATGAGTGGAGGGAAATATTTATCACCTTATCTTTATTTCTCTTCATTTCATCAAGGTAAAGTGACATTTTTGGTGTTTTCCTGTCAAAGATTAGGGAGACCATGCTCATTCTAAGAATGAAAAATTTTCTGCTCAGTAGTTACCATTACACAGACAAAAGGGGTGCAAGGCTGAAAGCTTTGGCAGCAGAAAAGTTTGCAGCAGCTTTTTTGTTTTCAAGTTAATTTATGCTACAGGCCTTGAAGACAAGAATTTGCTGCAGTGCTCACTTTTCCATGCAGAAAGGGAAGTTTCTTTAATTAAAATAATCTCAGAGACTTTCTTGGAGGTCCCAGTGTCATCAGGGCTGTGAGAAGCCTTCAGTGGCAATTTGGGAGGTCCCAGCCAAACCTCTTGAATCTGGAGCATCACGTTTCAGGAGATCACTGCTATTTGCACTGTAACTGCATATTCCAGCAGCTGGGTTCTTCCTAACCCCAAAGCCTTTCTTCCAATTTGTCCTGCTCCACAGCATCCTTTAAAGCCCTTGGCATTCCTTGGAATTTGGAAGCCCTCACTAGCAGGCACCCACAACCTGTGCTGTCAGCACTCTGCCTTCCATATGCAGTACCCTGGACAAATTCTGGGACTCTCAGACTTTCAAACTGAGTGTTTTCCATCAGATCTAAAGCTGTGAATGCATTTTATGGCCACTGAGACCCTGCTGGCCTGAGTTCCACCATTCTGAGATCCGGCCTTGCACAAGCAGCTCCAGAGCCCAGCTGGGCACGAAGGTTCAGGAGGATCCTGTGGCTGACAAGCACAGTGTGGGAAGAGTACAGAATGACTAAAGAGCCATTTGCCAATGAATTGCTGGTTTTCATGAATGCCCCACAGCAGAAGGATCCCAGATGACGTCTGTGAGTACAATCATTTGACCCAGCCCACAGACACAGATGGGGACTCGGGAACACATGCCAAGATCTGCTCAGGAGGCAGATGGAGATGAAATGAAATGATATCAGCTAACTCACTCTGAACACAGAGCTGGAAGTTAGCTCTGCATATCCTGAAATTCAAACCAGTGAACTCTCTGCTTTTGGAGGCATTTGTCAAAGGAAATGCTGGGAGATTCAGACAATCCTCCCTTTTCACAGGTACCTGCAGCAGGAGGAGTTGTGCACTCATGGCTCTGGCTGGTTTTGCAGCTTTTCTTGCCTTGGCTGCTCAGTGAAATATCACCCCAGTGGCTGCTCTGCTGCTTAATGCTGCAGTGGCAACAATAAATATCACCACTAAAAGCTTATTTAAGAAAAAAATGGAAGGGAAAAAAACAGTCTAAAATGTGAAGTGTGGTCCTTTTGCACCCGAGGCACAATTTAGGCCAGCTTAAAGTGGACTACAGGACCTTATGTTGTACCCTCCCCATCATAAAAGTCTCAATCCCTCTTTTTGTTGTGTTCAAGACACTCTTAATGGAAAGGAATGTCACATTTTCATGACCAACTCAAGTTACTTTAATGAAGGACTTTGTACAACATTTGCCTGGCTGCCTGGAAAGGTGGGATGGGAGATCAGCTATCAGCTAATTAATTGTGCTAATGCTACTGCTGTCCCTCTGTCCCTCAGGGGAGATGGCAGGTTGTGGAAAAAGCTGTTTTCTCCAACAAACCCGAGCAGAGAAAGGGTTCTTTGAGGTCAGGCCACACTTTTGCCATCCCCACAGCACTACACAGAGGTCCCAGCTGAAAAGAGAATTTATAGGAATATCAGGGAGAAGCTGTTGAGTGAATAAAGTCCCTCTGAGATGTACAAAAGAGGACAGAATTGGCAATTATTTTTCCCTAGAAACATCCCTTTCTGAAGCATGCTCCTTGCTATCAGAGATTTTAACTTCTGAGAGCATCATGACCTGCTGCATGGTGTAGACATCAAACATCAAATGTTCCTCTGGAATTTCTTGAAAGACTTATTTTTTTCCCTACTTTAAAAGGTTTCTGCTTCTCCCCCTCATCTGCTCCCATGTCTCTTTCCTAAAATCACTCATGACTCAGAGAAAAGCTTGCATCCACTTGGAATTACTGGAGAAAATGGATGGAATTAGGAAGGCACATTGTTGCTTGTACTGAATCCACAATATGGCAACAACAACAACAGGTCATTTTCCTTTAATCTGTGGGTGCAACTTATTTTTTCAGGTTGCTTTGTGCCTTTTCCAACTCAGCATCCCAGCCCTGGAGCAGGTTATCCAGCTTCCATCGCCAGCAGGAAGGAACTGGTGCTCTCAGCAGTGCTGTAAATCAGAGATTTAATCTGGAATTAACACAATAAATCAGTCATAGGTAGCAGATTTACCTGATATTGTGTGATATTTATCTCAGAACAAATACTTCTACTCTGACATCAGTATATTGCTTTGAATTGATGTTGTTTTAAAAGCGCTGCAGTAATTAATGGGTCTAATGGGAATTGTACCTTGATTTTTTTTTTTTTCCTGGAGGTTTATTTATTCCCTTCCTTTATTCCTACTGCTCAGGATCTGCACAGGCTTCTGAATAATTTGTATTTGTTATGTTGCAATGATATAGGATCAGTAGGGAACATCAAGGAGAAATACGGACATGAATTTTCATCAGAATTAATAAATGTAGAATGCATTTCTTAGCCTTTTTTTTTTAATAGAACTATATGTCAGAGCTTGGCTGTTTGTGGAGTTTGGTGAGTGGAAAATGAAGAAAATGAGATTTTCTCCTTTGTGCATTTCTTTCTAACAGCTATTCAAGTAAAACAGTTCATTTTTTTCTTTTCTGCTTGGGACCCAGGTATGCACAAAGTGAAACATTGCTCCTAATCTCTAAACAGAAAGGTAAAAGGATTAATACAAATAAATTCCCTGAGAAAGAATTACAGGGTTTGAAATATCAAAAAATCTACATCCAATTATACACCACTTGTAGTTTCCTTTCAGAAACACACCAAGGGTCAAGAACTATATTGCCACAAAATAGGAGTAATTTTTCCTATTCACTTTTGTTTGCTTCCTTAGCAGAACAGGATTGTGGTATTTTTTGGGTTTTCAGGATGAAGGAGGAATTGAGAATCTGACTTCATGTTCTTAGAAGGCTAATTTGTTATTTTATATTACTATATTGTATAAAAGAATGCTCGACTAAAACTGTACTAAAGAATAGAGAAAGGATAGAGACAGAAGGCTTTACAAGGTTTCTCATGAAAAACTCATGACTGACTCTTCAGTCTGACAGCTGGACTGTGATTGGTCATTAATTAAAAACAATTCACATGTCAGAGAAACAATTTTTATGCTACATTTTAAAACAACAAACACAAGAAAAGCAATGAAATAATTATTATTTTCATTTTGCTTTGAAACGTCTTCGTTTCCCAGGAGAAGAATCCTAGGCAAAGAGATTTTTCAAAAAATATGACAGTGACAGAGGATTATCAGTGATAGTTTTATTCTTGTTGGACTGTGTCAATAACCTTTATTTTAGAGTGGCTGCTTTCCTGTTCTCACACTGCACACATGGAAGGCAGTTTTGTGCTGGCTGGACATTAAAGGGTCAGTGCAAGCCCCATATGGACACCTGTAAAAGTGCAAGCTGGAGCTGCAGATCCTGCAGGAGCCTGGTCACATTTTCCTGGTGTTTATTTCACGGGAGTTTTCACAGAACTCTACAGCTCATGCCATTCTTCAGTGGGACAAATCCCAGATGAGGCTCCTGAAGGGATGATGAGTTCTGCACGGTTTTATGCTCACACATTTCCCTGCAGCACTCACCCTCTGATGCCTTCATCTGCAGCACAAGTGAACAAAGCCCTTCAGATCAGAGCTGGAGTCCTTTCTGTGCTCAGATGTCACAGTTCAGTGATGGCAACTGGCTGCTAACAGGCTGTGGCTGCATATTAATACAGTAATCCCCCACAATTTACATTTCCCCTCCATTATTTTTAATATTGCCATAGATCAAATTTTTATTTTCTCATATCATGTCCCTTAAAATAGCCATCATGAGATAAAATCACCACAAAACAAGTATTTCAGTAGCCAGATCATTCAAAACCACTTGACCTAATCAGTGTAAAAATGCAGAAAACCATGGTGCAGCTCATTTTATATATAATAAATATATTATATATAATATGTATATATAAAATATATATAATATTTTATATGTATAATGCATATTACATATTATATATGTTATATGTTATATGTTATATATTATATATTATGTATTATATATTATGTATTATGTATTATATATTATGTATATATACAAATATATTTATAAAAACTATAATATATATAACATAACATAACATAACATAACACAACATAACATAACATAACATAATATAATATAATATATATTATACAATATATAATATTACATAATATATACAATATATAATAGGTATATATAATATGCATATATACACAAATATGTTATATTTTATATATATATATATATATATATATATATATATATATATATATATATATAAACTATTCTTTTAATAAATATTCATCTATATGTGGGAATATATAAAAGGAAAAATTCGTCCTTTTGGAAAAATGGCCATTTGGCATCATGGCCAGTTAAGCCACACCAAAAAATAAATGTAAGAATTGGTAGAAACCATCCCAGCATGGCAACGTGTGGGGACAGAAGCGAGCTCCTGTTTGCTGTGACTCCAGGGCTGGAAGAGCTCAGTGATTCATCTAAAAATAGGGAGTGCACCGTGAATTAGCCCTGGTTTCCTGCGGCTGGAGCCTGTGCTGGGCTCGGAGCTCCCGGTGCCATTATCAGCCTTCCCCAGAGCCATTGACCGCTGGAACTTGCTAATGGGCATTTTAGCCGTCGATAACTGCGCCCTTTCCACCAACGTGGGTTAAGTAGATTACGCTGGTAAATACTTGTTCTCAAGTGTCCTGGGAGAAAATCTGATTGCTTTTTGTACAAAAAAAAAAAATCCCAAATTCCCCAAAAAACCCCTAAAAATAAATAAACTAAATAAACTACCTAACTAACTAAATAAACTAAAAATAAATAAAAAATATATCTCTCATTGAGAGCTATATCCAAAGAAACTAACACTATTTTAATGATAATAATACAACATAATATAATATAATAATTTAACAATAGTATTTAAATAGTATAATTAATTAATAGAAGTAAATAACATTATTAATATTACTAATCTTAGTTAAATTATTATCATAATAATTTTCATTATTCAGAATAATATTTTCAATAATATTGT
The DNA here is from genome assembly GCF_023055355.1 of Agelaius tricolor. NCBI lineage: Eukaryota > Metazoa > Chordata > Aves > Passeriformes > Icteridae > Agelaius > Agelaius tricolor. Next base: position 15,881,942 of record NW_027269278.1, read on the forward strand.
TAATTAGATGGTGATGATGATTTATATTATATTATATTATATTATATTATATTATATTATATTATATTATATTATATTATATTATATTATATTATATTATGAAGCAGGAGAGGGGAAGATGGCAGACAGGAGAGGAGTGTCCAAGGACTGACTGGGCGCTCTTTGAGCACCCAAACCATCCCATAATTCTGTGATTCCTATTTCTCATCTTCTTCAGTCAATTTAAGAACTACTGGGTTTATATTTCAGGAAAGAAGCTGATGGTTTCATATTATATAAACCTTCAAAGGGAAAGATGGGGAAGATTTCCTGGGAGACAGGTGTTTTGAATTTATTTATTTATTTAATGGAGATTTCTATATTTCACAGTATAAATATTGATACTGACTTGTAAATTTGCATTTTACATTGGAAATTACAAGTGTTATATATTTACACAATAAACGAAGTTGATGTTTTTGTATTTATATTTAAATATAAAATAGAAATATGTCTGCTGTAAACATGGTACTTGCCAGGCTGGTGCAGCAAGATGCACTCTTGCATCCTTTCAGACCTATTTTTCTCTGATTTTTCTATTATTTTATGTTCTCTCCTGTAGGTATCTCACAGTGATGCTGTATTAGGCCTCACTGATACCTTCCTCAGTTTCTCTGATTTGTATCCAGCTTCCAATCTCTTACATCTGATATAAATCTTTGTTTGCTCAGAGGAATTCTGGCAATTTGCTTAAGGAAAGGTGTTTAAATGTGCCTTGAGGAGCTGGCAGAGTTTCTGCAGAGTCTATAAATTAGTTTTATATGATCCCACACTGGCTGTAGAATTATCCTTACTTTGCCCTTATGGTTCAGCCCAGTTCTTTCACTGCCTGTTAAGTTTAGCAAGTCTTGACATCAGCCATGAATATTTCTAAAACTCATAATGTGAAATCTTCTTAGCAGATAAAATGCAAATCTGTAAGATCATTTCTACATCTGAATAATGCACGACACTTAGATTGACTGAAAGGTATAAAAATCTATTTATTTTATTCCAAAATATATGGGAGAAACTGAGTTGACTGAATGTGATTTTCTACTTTGGTTTACCCTGATCTCAAAATCAACTGGTTTCCAGCACTACCATAAATCAGGAATAGCACTGCTGACTTCCAGGCAGCCAAGGCCATGTGAAATAGCTGAGAAATAGGTCAACTGAATTTAGAACTTTTTCACAAATGCTCTGTTCTGAAACAGAACAGGTGTAATGGAGTGGGGAGTGCTTCAATAACTGCTCTGCTCTACCTCCTGCCTGATAATATTTATATGCTTTATACATTTATTTTTTTTCATGAAAAGAAATAATGTGACCATAATAAAGGTGAGGCCAAATAGTGGAACTGCTGGCTTGGGTTCAGGGAGTCACTGTCTCAGTGACTTGAAAAATCAGATGTAGCCTGAAACCCACATATTATCCATACTAGAAAGCACATTTCTAATGCAAATTCTGTGTTGCAGAATTAACATATGTAGCCTGTAGTAGTGCTTTGTTATAAATGCTAAATCTAAATGCAGATTAGAGTCCTTGTGTATTTAGTTTGTACACAGAAAACATAATTTGGTGTAGTACAGAGAACTGGCTGGCAGGATCTGGCTGAGGTGTCATTTCTCAGTAATTCAGGAAGGGTGTACATAAATTGGGTGTTATGAATATGAAGTTAGAAGGTGCTTTAAGAGCTCTGGGTGAAACTGAAAGGAAAATGCAAAATATTGCTATTTGCATGGTTTCTCATGAAATGCACACCCAGTCATCACAGCTCAGACAGCCTTGTACCTTACTCTAAACATGCAAATCACAATTCCTGCCAACCTCAATCATTTATCAGCTGATAAATGTAAAATTACACCAACAGCACCAACCCCTTTTCTATTCCTGGGTGCAATAAGTGCATTCATGGCTGGTCCTACAGAGAGCTGGGTGAATACAAACCAGGCTCACATCCCACTCATCCTCTGCATCCCAGGGATAATGAAATCAGATGTTTTGTTCTTAAAAGCACACCCAGTGCCCACTAATCTTTGCACATTTCTCTCCTCTTGTTGCCACCCACAATCTCCAATATCCAGGGTGGTTATTTTATCAAAGCTCTCTTATGCTGATGCCCATTTTTGTCTGGAATTCCAGGGCATTGGGGAAGAGCCCCAGGCAGGCTCAGGGGATGTTTTTGGGGTGGCTGAGGTATGGGAGGGTTTGGGGAGAGCTGGGAGTATTTGGGATATTCACAGGGGTGCAAGTGCTACCCTGGATTTGTCTTTCTGCTGCAAATAAACTTTGCCTCATTCTATTTGATCTTGGAACATCTCTTCCCCCTAATTTCTTCTCAACATGAGGGTTTTCTCAGCAGTTCCCACAGGAATGGTCGCTGTGCATTATTGAGAAGACAAAAATCTTTCACACACATTCCTTTGACCATTGATTTTTGTGCAGTTTATATTTGGACATGATTTAAAGGCAGTCCTGAGCTACATTACGAGGCAGTTTAGAGGAAATTTTGTCTTTAGTTTTCACTGATATGAGAACCAACACTGTAGAAAATCAGAGTTGGATTCTTGCTGCCCCAAACCATGTCAAGGTTGAACAAAACTCAGGGGTCCTTCCCTGCAGGGAGGTGTAGGGGAAAATCACCTGGGAAAAGCACATTTGAAAACAAAGATTCACTTCTGTGTCCTTATGCTGAATATCTGATACATGAAGTATCTGAGAGGGAACAACTGGGACATTAATTTTTTATTTTTTTAGAGTCTAATTTAGTGGGTTTTAATCTGTGCTCCTGTCAGCCCTGAGAAAACAGCACTGAGATTTCTGACTCTACAAACGCCTCAGTGCTTTAGAGCTCCAAACATGTCCTGAAGGAATTTAATTGGGAATTAACCAACTGGAACACCAAAAGAATGAGCTACTCCTGTAGCAGTCTGCCCATTCCATGTTCACATTGAAATATCTGGTTATTAAAACCACCCAAGATTCCTTGGAGCCTTTCCCGCGTTTGTCGCCTTTGTCAGCTGTGCAAAGCTGCCCTTGCCTTCCTAACAGCTCAAACCTTGGCAAAAATCCTTCACAATATTAACATGTGAAGTGGTAAAATATAGAAAATTGCCCACTTCAGCCACAGGGGGAGGAGAGGCAGGAGGGAATGGAGGAAAATGCACTTTTTAGGTGTTGTGCTGGAAAACCTGAGCAGTTCTTCTGGCAATGATCTCTTGGGGTGTGTTGATCACTGCTGTCTTAGACACAATTTATTGATTCCCTGGAGATGTGAGACTTAAACCCAGTCTCTGACACCTCCTGCTTGGTCCATCACACACCCTGCAGAGAAGATTAAATGTACAAAAGAGCAAAAGGCCCTGCCTGGGAGCAGGCAGCCCTCAAGGATCAGCTCTGCAAGGAGGAGCTGGGAAGGGGTCGGTGATAGATGAATAATGTGACTGACTCTCACAATTAATGGACAAATATCATGTATATAGGTTAAGAGAAGTTTATAGATTTACAGTTATGTTGGACCCCCTCACGTGGCTGTCAAGGCACAGCTGGGTTGGGACATCTGGGAGGGTCCCCTTGTCACTGTGGTGACACCTGGCCTCCAGTCAGGATTTGAGGAGAGATCTCCACCACTGCAGAAGAAGAAGGGGTTGATGGACAGAACTTTGGGAGGGGTTAAAGGGTTAAAAAAGGGTAAAACCTCAATGGTGAGGGGGCTGAGCACATGACAGGGAAAATCTTTTGCTCCCAGCACCATAATCTTTTTTCTTTATTCAACCTTCTGTTGTACTTTTGACAAGGTTTAATAAACCTTCCTAAACTGTGAAAAGTGAGGAGCTATTTCTCACAGGTCCCTGCAGGAATCCACTCCCAAACCCTCCCCATTCCCCTGCCTGAGGTGGAGGCTGGGGTGGGTTCACTGCTGACATAAAAGAACATTTCCCTTTCAATTCAGATGGGTGGGAATTGGGCTGGTGAATCAGAAGTGGGATGCTGCTGTTGTTAGGGGCAGGTTTGCTCTGCTGCTTGCTCACCACCTTGATCTCTGTGAAAAGAGATGGAGCCTCCAGCAGTTTGCTGTTTTAATCCTCCCAGTTTGTCTGTGACTGCCTGGATTCAGTTCTGGATTTGGTAAAGAAAAGGAGATCATTAGTGGAACAAGTGGAACAAAGCCCTTGGAGATTTGTTTGTGGAACACACAGAGGATAAGTTTCTCACAATTGATGTTAGCACTGATATTTCCAGGCTTTATGGGTATTTCCAGGATTTATGGAAGCCTGTTCTGTTTATAAGGTGACACAGACAAGCATCCCTTTGGTTTTTATGACACATTCCCCCCAAATCTTTCAGAGATTTAATTGGTTTCATATTACAGGCAGATTTTCATAGTGTCCCAAACGTGGAGTGTATTTCTGAGCAAGAATAATCATGTCTGTACTTGTAAATTATTTTAGGTTTGCTTAACCTTGGGGGGAAGGTGAAAGGGGGAGGCAAAGTTATTCATGCTGAGCTACACTGACAGTCAGGCAAATAAAATTTATTTGCCTTCTCCCCATTTAAGATTTCCCCAGCTGTCTCCACCAACTCTCCCTCATTCTGTTTTTCATATTTCATCTGGAGTTTTAAATCTTACTCTGAATGACAACATTAGCTTTCTAAACTACTCAGCAATATCAGTTTCCCCCCAAAGACTTCCCTGAGGCTGATTTGTAGAGGCTGCAGTTGTCTCTCTATTTCTTTTTCCTCTGCCTTACATTGAACAATGCTCTCACTAATGACATTTCCCCAGCAATGATGCACCAGGGAGAAGCACAGAACAAGAAGCAGGAATGATGAATGCATTCTAAATGGATGGAGGAGGAAGTGCTACAACCATAAAGATGGAGCACTGGGCTGGGATGTTCTTAGATAAATCAGGCATGACATTGTACAGGGCATGTTTGCAAAGAAAAGGCAAGCCTAAGCTTGCAAGATGTGTCTGTGTCTGTCTAGAGAGCCTGATTTAAAACCCTCAGCTAAGAGGAAAGACTGACAGAAAATCAGGATGAAAAGGCAAGAAATGATTTCCTGTGGGGAGAGCAGGTGATGTGCAGAGGAAGGGTCATTCCAGCTGGGCAAAACCAGCAATTAGAGAACTCCTCCATCGAGCCATAACCCCAACTTCTCCTCCTCTGAGTTTCCTGGCTGTGTCCTCATGGATGATTTCCTTTGCTCCTCTGCCTCTTTGCTCAGAGATACACCCTGGATTCCCAAATCTTTTAAAAGGCAACCAAAAAGGCCTCATTTCCTACTGAAGCCTCATCCAGACCTGTTCTCCTTGCCTGCTGTTGATCTTTGTCCCACAGCCCAGCCCCTAAAAACCAGACCCTCCTTCCCCAGGCCCCTTCCCAGGATCTGCTAAGAGCCACTTGCACTTGCCCAGGATCAATAGATAAGGCCACAGCTGATGTTTAGACAGAATAAACTTTAATCCCAGCAGGGAGCTCTCTGAGCAGTGCACATGGGCAGCTTTGCTGGAATAACTTGAGGTTTTCAACTTTTCTCTAGGAAGGAAAATGTGAGGAACCTGTCCTGAGCTCTCTGAAGCTGATACACAAAGTTGTCTCCTCCCTTTCCTACAGCAGAGCTCCCTGGACAGGAGATATTGCAGATGATCACAGCTGGGGACTAAACCACAGGTGCAAAATGTCAATTTTCTGTTTACTTGGAACACTTGCTCGTTCTAGCTGGAATTTGATGCACTGGGATTCTTTGACAGCAGGAATTATGCTGAACTATCACATGCTTGCACTGGAGGATTTCTGGGTAGCTTGGCTATGTCACTTGAGATAATAGAAAATGTCATTTCTACTCAGCCATCACAAGGTACCTCACAGAGTGTGCTGTGATTGCATCTTTATCTGCATTTCTCACACTACACAGATTTCTCAGAACTATGGGATCCCATTTAGGATCCATCTAACACAGAAAAGCATCAAAGTTTTAAAGGAGTGTCTCTGTTCACAAGGTGTTTTCAGATGGATAAACAAAGACAGTCCAGAGGATCAAGCTAATAAAAACTGTAGCTTGAACTTTGACCATCAGTACCCAAATCAGGTGAAGAAGGGGCTGACCTGCTACAGAGAGACTCTGCTTCCCCTAAATTCTCTCTTCCAGTGCTAAACTCCCAGTTACTTCAGTGTGGGTATTTTCTTTTTCTTTATTAGCCCTCCTTAACTCATCATCTCTGGGACTGGGTCCCCCTGTCCATACAAATGCAAACAGAAGAAAAAATGAGATTGAAAGTTTAGGCATGGCACTGCATCATCTCATTTTCTTGTCACTTCTTTCTTTCCTTGGTTCCTAAAAGAATTTCTTTTCTTTTATAGAATAAAGCCCAGGATTTTAGCAGGAAAATGACTCCTTTATTTACCCTAAACAGCTTCACTTCTGTCTTATGAGGACTTTTTAGAGAAAGCTGGGTTTGCTGGAGGCAGTATTGATGTGGAACATGTTGGGCAGTTAAAGCCTTCGTTTAAAAGCTTCCCAGAATTTGTCTGGAAATAATGTGGATAGCAAGAGATGTAGGGAAGGCAATAAAACACAAAATAGCTCATTTAAACAGGTGTGTTGAAAAGCTGAGGGATTTTTTTCTGGGGCTGGTGTTTACTGGAGAAAAGGGAGGTAAGTTAAAATAAACAAAACGAGAAGATGTATTCAGTATTTTAATTTCTATTATTTATCTACTGCCTTTCCATTTATTATCACTATTTATTTCTTCCAGCCTTGAGAGTGAAGAGCCATAGTTGAGGTTATAGGGACTGAAAGTGGTCCCTGAGTGGGTGTGGGGGCAGAGAACCCAAGAGCATCCTCAGGGATCAGTCCCAGAGTCCCTGGGGGAGAGCACTCAGGGCCCTTTTCTAATCACCAGGGTGCAAGAACAGTGAGATAATTCTGTAAATGCAAAATTCTGCAATCAACCAAATTAACATAAGCTCCATGCCAAGCCATAATTAATGATAATAACGAAAAAGAAGGGATCTACTTGGAAATGTGAGTGCTTAATACCTCCAGAAGAGGTTAATGGCAGAGAGATATTCACTTTTGAGGATTTCTGGCCACAGCAATCTGAATTTGAAAATGTGAGTGTGGAAGTTTTATAAAGCAGATGCTGTGTATCAGCTCACGTAGCTCTGCAAAAAATCTGCTTTTGTTTAATCTCTGTCCCCTTCCAGTGGCTGAAATGGTGCCATTGCTCAACTGGTGCAGTCACTCCTGACTTGTGGTTTAACTGGGACCAGAAAAGCCTGAATTGCTGATTGCTGGGTGTTAAATAGATCTGAATTTTCTCTTTCCTACGAGCTTGTGTGGTTCCAGCTTCCTCTTTCCTTCATCCCCCTTCCCAGTTCCCAGACTGAGCCTCTCAGGGCTCTGTGGTGGGAGGTTGTTTTGAAGCAAGGCTGTGCAGCAGCTCCATATTCTGCAATCCTTCCTTCTCATCACAAAATACCCCCATGTTTTTTTCACAGAGTGGCTGAAAATAAAGCAAAAAAAAAAAAAAAAAAAAAAAAAAAAAAAAAAAAAAAAGGAGCTGGCAATGAGAATTGGCAGAAAGATATACTTTGAAATCTTATTGCATAAACACTGAGAGTAGTCATTGCTAATGGAAGCCAGAAACTACAGCTTGGTGCAGTAGCCAAAATTTGGAGCGTGCAATTGTGGTCAAAAAATCTAAACAGCAAAATAAATCCCACCCCCCTCCAATGACCTGGACTGTGAGGAATAAGAGGCTGAATTTTAATCTTTGCTCTAATGATTGATTAAAGTATTCTTGGTCATAGAAACGTGGCTCCCTATTTTAAGCCCCAGTGTGCTCCCCAGCAGCCTGGAGCTGTGAGTTTCAGAGGGCTGAACCATTTCTGCACGTTGTTATGTCATAATATTGAAAAAGAGATGCTTGCAAACAGAGCAGATCCACTGGCCAGGCATTTTGGTGACTTCCTATCCATCATTTAAGGGATTTAATAAATATCAAGTGTATGCTGAGGATGCCATTCTCCATCTTCTCAATTTATGGAAAACAAGCAAAATTTTAAAGGAAGAATTTAAAGAAAACTCTGAAGTAGGGAGGATTAGAGCTCCAATACAGGACTTGTTGCAGTTTGGGGTGTCCTGGTGTATAATCAACCCTTGGTCATCCCCCTGCACTAAAAAATTTCAAACTCTACCAGCAGGGCAGATAATTAGAGAATAATAAGGGACAAAGCTGACTTCACCCAAATAAAGTTGTCAGATTGGAAGTATTTGATTTTTATTTTGATGTCTTTAACTTGATAAAGGGCGGAATTTTGTGGCTCTTGGGGCTGTGTGTGCAGGAGTCATTGCATGCCCAGTGTGTGGAAAGAAATACCCCACCTTGGGAAGTCAAAAATGCTCCCTGGCACTTTCAAGCCCCACCACACATGGAATGAGCAGCTTCAGGGTTGTTTGACACACACTCCAGCAATATTCCTTTGGGAATTGAAGGGTTCACTCTGTTTGTGATGCTGTGACTGTGTTTGATACACAGTTCCATCAATATTCCTTTGGGAATTGGAGGGTTCACTCTGTTTGTGGTGCTGTGACTGGGTTTGACACACACTCCAGCAATATTCCTTTGGAAATGAAGGGTTCACTCTGTTTGTGATGCTGTGACTGTGTTTGACACACACTCCAGCAATATTCCTTTGGGAATGAAGGGTTCACTCTGTTTGTGATGCTGTGACTGTGTTTCACACACACTCCAGCAATATTCCTTTGGGAATTGGAGGGTTCACTCTGTTTGTGATGCTGTGACTGTGTTTCACACACACTCCAATATTCCTCTGGCCATGCTGCTCCTGGCCCTTTCACAACCAGGATGGCCCAGGAAGGGAGGGATCTCTCCCCTGTTTGCTGAGCAAAGCAGCAAATTCTTTGGGTGAGGATTATTTCCAGCCTAGAGCTCTTTTGTGTCAGCCCAAGTGGCTGGGCTGAATTTCCAGAGGCAATGCTGTACCCAGCACTGCTGGTAAATATCTGGTGATGGAAATCAGTGGGAGCAATTGGGAAACCTCTGTCTGCATGTTTAGGCACTTTCTGGTTCTAAATGCATAAATTCATCTCTAATGGGTGTAATGTAAAGACAGTTTTCTAGAAGACTCCAAGGTTATATTCATTTTCCACAGAGATCCAAACTCTTCAGCTTCTAGTGAGAGATCTATAAACATGAAAAATGTCTCATAACAAACCAAGGATCCTTTATAAATAGAAAAATAACTTCAGCTGGGACTGCAATTGAAGGAAATAACCAGGCTGTTTCCAACAACCTTTACTATTACTTAGAGCTTCTCTTCTGTGCTTTTACCTTCTGCTGCTCTGGGAGCAGATAATTGTCATTGCTTTTCAAATGTTCCTGCTGCAGCTGGATTATTTTCCATGAGTTTTTCTTTCTCTGTTAAATTGGTGGCTCAGAAGGTTCCAGATCTCAGTTTAGCACCTGCTTTCTTTGACTGTCTGCTTCTCTTCACCCTTATATCTGCAAGGTGATATTTAAATGCCCTTTTGGAAGGGTGACAGACTGCACTTCACTGCCCAAACCAGACAGAATTTGAATTTCCCTGATCCTTCTCAAATACCATGTTTTAAATGTATTTTAAATGTGTTCCTCCTCCCTCTGTCAATTGATTGCCTTTTGTGGTGAATTTTTTACCCCCTGTTTCCATTTTATTTATCCTAATAGGATAAAAGCCTTTAAAGGTAACTTTCAATTCAGTGATGGGTAATGGCAAACTGGTTATTACAAAAATGATTTAACAGATATTGCCAATTTATTTTTTTTCCTTGTGTTTATCTACACAGGAAAGCTATTGCACAGCAAGGTAGAACATGAATTTAAAGCTAAGTAACTGCTTCACATTAGCTTCCCACAAGGATCCTGTCATCCTGCACACAAGTTTCACTTAATCCACTCCCAAATTCATCTGAGTAAACTTGTGTAAATGCATCTTCGCTTTGAAATGTTGTCCACATTGAGAAATAAATGCAGAAATGCTTTTTCAGCTCCTTTCCAAGAATTTGTGCACTTTCCTGCTCCCCTCTGCAGTGGTGTCAGAGCACCTCTGAGTTTATTGTGCATTTATTCTCCCACAGCCCCGTGTCTTTCCCAAGGCTGTGCAGGAGGGCTGGGCTAGAGGAGAGAGGTGAATTTATTTTCCCAAATCCAAAGCTGGCTTTGCCACTGCTGGGCCATCTTTTGTCTCCAGGAGCTCCTGATCCTGTCTGCTCCATCATGATTCCATTTCTCCTCCATTCAGGTGTGACTCAGCTGCACAGCAGCACGGGTGGCTCTTGCAAGCTGAAGTTGTTATTTCCTGGCCATGTGATGTTTGTGTTAATTCATGTTCTCATTTGCATGCAGTGAAAGTAGAGGAAGAGCTCAGTGATGTGTTTTGATTCAGATTCTCTGGGTTTTGTTGTTCTTGGGTATGTAAGTCCCATGGCCTTTAAATAACTTGAGAATCTTTTTTTTTTTTTTTTTAGGAAATATTGAATAGCCTGTTTTAAATAACTTGTGTTCCCCCTGCCTGCTCCTCTCTCAGGGGAATTGCATTTGCATAGAAAGAGGATTCCTTAAATAAAGGCACAAAATGTGGTTTTTGAGCAGAAAGAAGCTCAGCAGCCAGAACTAACATTAGGATTAAGCACTGCCCTTCCTGCTGAACAACAAAGTCAAAACTCCACATTTTGCATTTTGCTGAATATTAGAATTAAATGGAGTTAAAATTATACATGGATCCATTTATTCATTTGCCATACTCTAAGCAGAGGATTCCAGACCCCTTCCATCTTCCTTACTGATATCTGATATATCAGATAGATCTGATCTGATATCTTGGAGGCCTTTTCTGCTGCATTGTTCAGAGGCCTGGCAACCAAAAAATGGTGAAAGTTGGACATCACCAAACACTGAATTTCAAAATCCAGATGCATTTTGTTAACTCTGAAGACTCCTAATTCTTTTGGCTTAATGCAATGAAGGAGTGAATCTGAAATAATCTCTTTTATTTCAAAAGGAGGTTGCTTTGCTTTGTTTCTGTTCAGAATTGCTTCCCTGGCTTGGCTGGGATTTCCAAATTCCTGCCTTAGGGTCCATGAAGGATATGGAGCACTTGGGTAAAGCTGCTTATTGGAGGCTGATTGTCAAGAAAAGGAAAAGATTGGATCCATCAGGAGGGGTTTTCCCACAGTTGTTGGCTTGTTTTTCATTTATGATGGGTTTTGTATGGGTTTTTTAGCTTTTTTTTAGTTTTGCACCTAAACTGTGAGTTAGCAGCACATCCTTGTGTGTGGAGACCATCCTGCTTGCAGAAAAAAAAAAACCCTTTAAATCCCTGGAAACTTTTCCAGCCTGAGATGTTACTAAGAATAAGAGAACCATTCCCTTGAAGCATTGCCATTAAAGTGTGGCATACATGGATGCATTTCTAGGGGGTTTTATTTCATAATTGGCTCACAAACAGTCACAACTCTGCAGCTCTCACCACCCACTGCCAGATTGGTTGGGGTTTTGTTTGTTTATTGGTTTTTTTTTTAAATACCTGAGATCTCTAACTTCGGGTAATTAAAAAATCCTGACTTATTTTAATTTTAACACCGAAAGAAGGGTTCAATCTGTTTGTGATACTATGACTGACATTGTTTCAAAGCAGATTTAGTGATAAGTTTGGTCCTGACATTTAGTTAGCAGGTGGGTGTTGTTTATTGCCTAGCAATTAGAACTTACATTAACATAATATCTCCTCAACTTCAGAAATTTCTGAGAGCTCTCCATGAACAGATTCCCAAGAGCTCTCCCCTGCTCTCTTCCCTTTGTCTTTTCACTTTCCCACCTCCACAGCCTTCCACCCACCTGCCTTTAAATGTGCTGTTTCAAATTTAGAGTTCAAGAAACTTTGTTTAAGTCTAAATCATGAAAGATATTTTCTTCTAGGGCAGAAGCAGCCCACAGCCCCTTTATTTTAAACCAAGTTAAACCAGTGCTTTTCAGTCTTCAGAAACTTTTCTTTTTTTTCACTTTTAATATTTCTCTGTGAGCACTTCACTCTAGAAAATGTATAGTGAGGAGGGCAGAGCCTGTTCCCTGCCTTGAAATAATCCAGGTGCAATAAGTATTTTCCTTTCCACCTGCATCCTCAGGGCTCCCTTTTCTCTCAGCATTTTATCTGATGTTGGTAGCAGTTTATTATGGAGAGGCATCAATTCGATTTCTATTGTATCTGCTTTTTATGAGATTGTCAGATTAGTGTTTTCATCTGAGCTAATGGGTTTTCTGCAGGAGAAAGGGAAAATGAGATGATTTGAGCTAAATGAAGGCAAAAAAATGTGAAAAATGAAACCGAATCCAAATGTATTACTTTGAAAATAGTTTTTAATTGACTTCTAACTCAAGTCTAAAGGCCCTGCTGTCCACAGCCAGACATTCACTGCTGCTCTGTCACAGGTTTTGCTCACAAAGTTGCATTAGCAAAATGGTGAGGATTTCCAGTGAAATCAGACAAAGCTGGACATTGTTCTCAGGCATTTCCCCTGTGCAAATCCAGCTGTGCACACACATTCCTAGAGCAAATTTTCACCCTTCTTTTTAAGCTTAAGCTCCATCAGTTTAGTGTTAGGGAGCAGCACTTGCTGACCATGTCCTGGTTTTTTTCCCCAAACCCTTGGAGGGAATGTTCTCCATCAAAGCAGACACCTCCCTCCCTAGCCTGGGAGGATGGGATCATTCAATCAACCACACTTAACACCCATCAAATCAGCTTTGGGGAGATATCGCCAGGATTTATTCTCTCTCCCTGTTCTGCTGCTTTGGAATGTGATTTGGAGAATTGTTTACCCAGCATGTGAATTTTTTAAATTTAATAACCAATCCCAGTCCAGCTGTGTCGGGACTCTGGTCAATCACGAGTTTTTATTATCATTCTTGTTTTAGCTCTCTGATGTATCCTTTCTCTTTCTTTAGTATAGTTTTAGTACATCATTTTCTTTTAATATAATATCATCATATAATAGATCAGCCTTCTGAGAGCATGGAGTCAAATTCTCATCTCCCAATTTGTCCTGGGGACCACAACACCACAAGAGCCACTCATGACCCTGCACTGCTGTAACATCTTGGATGTAATAAACTGCATTTTGTATACAATAAACTGCATTTTGAAGAGCCACATGGAGTCCCACGTCCCTCATTTCAGCTCTTACAGGTGCTGCTGTTTGTTACCCAGAAAAAGCAGGAAAAAGGAGCAGTGGAATGGGCTGGAGCATCCCGGCCGCTCCAGGACAGAGAGGGGTGGGACCAGCCAGGAGCAGGGGGAAAATGGGAAAATTTTGGGGGAAAATGGGAATACTGTGGGTTGGAATGCATACAGGACTTGTTCAGGCTCTGCTGGAAGTGAGGAAAAGCAGGAAAGCCGTGCTGGTTTCCAGCAGCCCCACAAAGAGCTGACAGCAGCCTTTATCCCCCCGATAACGAGCTTGACAAGTTTCTTTGCCATTTGGGCACGTTGAATTCTCAGGAGAGCTCCACATGAATAAATCATTGCCTCTTTAGTGACTACCCAGAATTAATGATCCTCCACCTTTTATTTTTTTTTTTTTGACAATCATTTCTCTCGCTGTGGGTTGTGACTCCTTGGGGGATGGTGACAACTGAGCAGTCCTGGAGGCTTTTGCTTGCTCCTTTTGGGATGTTCCAGTAACTTTTCCTGCCACTGAATAGCTGAACAAGTGTCTGTAATTACCAAAAAGGCTGCCATTTTCAGGAAAGCATCACAGAGCTTGAAGAAAAAAATCCCAAATGAAAGAAAACCAGGTTAGCTCAAAGTCAGAACCAAAAGATGACAAAATTTTCCAGAGGTTGAAAAGTAGGATTTAATTATCGTTCATGTTGGGGCACTTCTTGCTTCATGTTTTTGTTAGCAACACATCAAGCTGGGAGAAAACACCTTTGTTGAGGTATTTCCATCACAAACTGGAAGTTATCTGTGTTTTCCTTGCATGTAGCCTTCTTTTGTAGCCAGACAATTTGTCTGTCCTGAGAGGTGCAAAAAAGGTTTGAGGAAAATCCCTATATGGCATATTTGGAATATCAAATGAATGTGACCCTTTAGTTCCTGATTTTTGCTTCCATCTGATTTGAATGTGAGATTGAACCACATCACATTTTTCCTAAATTTGTCTCTTATCTAAGATGATGTAATTTGTTGTTTGGTTTTCTTTAGCTTTGATTGGAAAATTGCAGAAAGGGCTCCAGGGTGTAGAAAATATAACCTGTGACCTCACCACACTGAAAACAAAAGGAGATATTAAAAGAATCCCAAATCCCTAACTTTTAATACATTTATTTTGAAGGGAAATAGGAGAGTGGAGTGTTTTGTCAGCATTTTAGCATTCCCAGTGCTGGAAACAGAATAAACTCTTAAATTCAGCCTGAGGTTCAGTGGGTCCAGAGGAGGAACTAAATTTTCCAGCTGGGATAATTCTTACAGGTACAAAGGTAAATGTTGAGGGCAGCAAAAGCTTTATGGTTTTACTTTTCCAGCTGTGAGTGGCACTTTTAGAAACACTCTGCTTGAGCAGCAGGATTAAATTAAAAGTGGTGTTTTACAGGCAGGTCTTACCGAGGAGGAAAAGGGGAATTAAGGACTTTATTAAACCTTGTGATATAAAGGTTGGTTTGATGTAACTGTTTCAGAAGTATCCAGAAAAGAGGTGAGGCAGTAAAAGCAAAATATTCAGAATAAGCACATTTATGACTGATACAGAAGAGCTCAGTGTCAGATGCATTCTCATGACTAAATCAGCTTGTTTGACAAATCTGAACTAAGTTTCAATAATGTAATCCTAGAGTTGTAGAATCGAGCTTTACATGTAACTGTGCTGTTTTTAAACTATTGCTTTCATCATTAGACTTCAGTTCTACTGATCTATGTCAGGAACCAAATTAACATATCTTGAAATGAATTTGCATAACCTGAAAAAAAAAAAAAAGGTTTGCACAGCCTAATATAAAATTGCATTCCTAATAAAGTATTAACATATCCAAAAATGGATTTTAAATAGTCCCACTATATTTTAAATCATTCCTGTGTATTCCTAACAAACAACTTTGATTTGCATGTCCTGACTTTGCAATGTGACACAGAACTGGTAATTGGGTGGTTTGTAAATCAGCTTTTTAGCACTCTGCTGCTGCCACCTTTGTTTGTGTGGATGAGAGTTAACAGAGAAAAAGGGAACCAAAAGCTTTGACTTTTGCACACAGGAGCAGCAAAGATAAAGCCAGAATTTGCAGTGGGAAGGATGTTCCAGGAGATGCTTTATTAGACCCAGCTGAAAACTGAAGTGCAAAGCTTGGACTGATCTTTATGCATTCAAAGTGCAACCCTCAACCCCAAAACACTTCTCTCTCTCTCTCAGCAGATAAAATCAGAGTTACAGAATCGTGTAATCAGAATGGTTTGGTTTGGAAGGGACCTTAAAGATCTTCTCATTCCACCCCCTGCCATGGAGACACCTTCCCCCATCCCGGGCTCCTCCAAGCCCCGTCCAACCTGGTCCTGGACATACCCAGGTATGGAATGGTGACTTTGGGCTGTCCCTTAAGAGATTATTCCCTGCAAACACAAGACACTTGTATTCTGCAGCATAAGGTTTTTGCAGGGTAAGTTGTTTGCTGAAGCCTGGAGGAACTTCTGGAGAGAGCTTGGGAGCAGCGTGGTGGGACTGAGAACTCAGAAAAGGGTTTGGGTAATCCTCAGAGCTCAGAAAAGGGTTTGGGTAATCCTCAGAACTCAGAAAAGGGTTTGGGTAATCCTCAGGACTCAGTAAAGGGTTTGGATGGGGCTCTGAGCAACCTGGTCTAGTGAAAGGTGTCCCTCTCATGGCAGTGGGATTGGAATCGGGTGGTTTTAAGATCCTTTCCCTTTCCCTTTCCCTTTCCCTTTCCCTTTCCCTTTCCCTTTCCCTTTCCCTTTCCCTTTCCCTATGGTAAACGGAGTGGAAATCCTGTGAGTGAACATTGTGTGGACACCACTGACACAGAATAAATAGATGAATGACATGATGTTATTTATAGCACTTGGTGTTTTGGAGCACAATATCAGCTCTTTCTAAAGACCTTTGTTTGTCTCTGTTACGTAACCCTGCTGCCCTCTCCATATGGTGGGGTTTGTGTGCAGTTAAGAGCCAATAAATCTTCCTTTGGGGATGAGTTCACAGGAAAAAAGGACAGTAGGTGCTGAGATGATAAATATGCAGTAGGTGATTCCTTGTTATTGCTGTTATTTTACTTTTTATTACTTGTTGTTATTTCTGGCATGTCTTCTCCCTTTGGAAACTCCAGGAATGAACCCCAAAGGCTTCATTGGAAAAGATTTTTAAATCTTTTTTTTAGCACTCTGAAGGGCTGGCCAGGCAGAGAAGTATTGGCATCTCCAAAACCTCAGGTGAAATAGGTACAGGACATTCAAATCAATTTCTTTCACTTAAATTTATGGTCAGAACACAATCTCTGTTGGACCATTAATCAAAGTTTACACCAGGTTTTTCTATTGGACTGGATCATTATATGTGTTAAATATTCATCCTTGAGCAATGCTAATTTTATTTCTGCAGCCAGGAGAGCCAAATAATTCAATCCAAATTCTCTCTGCTCAGTTTGCTGTTGGAATCAAGCTCAGTTCCCTGCTCCATAAACAAAAGAAGGAAAACAAATGGATGAGAATGACAATTTTTTTTTGTTTTGTTTTCCTTAGATAAACACATCTTAATCAAAGGCAGGTCCACACCAGGAGAGAAAGAAGATGGAGAAAATGGTTCAAGAAATTCTACAGGACATTTAAGCCCACCACACCTTGTAGAAGAAAAATAAAAAGTTCCACTTTATATTATGTACCAAGATTCTCATTTTGGCAAGGAATGATAAGAGTTGCCAGATGTGGATATGGATATTCAGCAGGTATATATATATATATATATATATATATATGTATTTATAAATTCAGAGTGCAGCATAGAAATTACCTGAGAAACCAGCTTTAAATTGGAAGCTGTCACTTTATTTCTCTAGCAGACAACATAATTATTCCAGAAGAACTAAGAAGCACAGAAATCCTTTACACAATGGGTGCTGATGTTAAAAAAAAAAAAAAATCAGAATTTGCAGAATGTATAAAACATGAGAAAGGTTTACACACAGAAATTGCAATTGAATACATTAAAATCAAAGACAGGCAGAGAATGAATTAATTTGTTTCAAATGATGGGATGTAGTTTAGTCAGGTTCTATAATTTAATTTTAGCAAGCACAGTACTTCCTAATTATCTGTATACTTGCAGATGCATAAATAAATGATGAATTTTCTTTCTTGTATTCCAAGTGTTCATACACAAAAAATACTCCAAACCCAACATTTTGGTAACTACAGTGTAAATAAACCAGATATAAAGCAGGGGCAGCAGGCAGTAATGACTTTATGTGAGCAAAACCATTCTCATGAAGTTTTAAAGCATCTGAGGAGCAATAAATTCTTACAGTTCCTCTGGAAAGATCACTCACTAGATGCAGGGAAATTCAAGGTGTATTTAGAGGCGCCTTTTTGCATGGTAGGGGTTGTATTTAATTTTGTTGGCAATTTTTTGCATGCAAGAGAAGGTAAATTCAGGATTCCCACCTGGGTGGGCATGAGAAAATCAAGAGAGGCCAGTTCAACAAAAAAATGCCTGTTCCTCTCCTCTCCTGATTCTTTCACAGTAAGGACTGGAATATATTTTTATTTCTAGTTTTTTCCTGTACCAGCACCATGGTGGGAGAGCCACGGAGTTTTTTTAGGGAAGAGCAAAATGTTGTTCTTGGCTTTCTGGAGCTCAACAGGAAGTTTTTTTTGAGGGGTCTGAAGACACAAAAATTGTCAGAAAACATGACCAGGGAAGTCTAAATGTCTGATTCACTGGAAACAGTGATGGGTAGCATGCCAAACATTTATCAGGAATTTTTTTTCTTTGCATTCCTAAGAACAGTCAGTAAATAAACAACATAATAGGGAGAAGGCAGGGAAATTTTGAAAAACAAGGCCAGAAATAAACAGGAATATTGACTTAAAAGAGTTGCTATAAATCACTTAAAATTGACTGCAAATATGTATTAAATAAACTCCCTTTGGAGGGGTCAGAGGCTTCAGGGTTTCCTCTTTGATGGGAAGTGAAGGCTTTATCCTGTACCACCACATTATTTTAATAAGTTCTCCTCGCTCCTCAACCCTTCCTTTGTGACAGGTCCCATCTAGGTCAGGGAAGAGCCATGAGCATTATTCCTCTCTGCTGCTCTCCTGGACAGCTGGGACAGGGATTTCCTTCTGTTCCCTGTCTCACCTGGCACTGGGAGGCTCCTGTCCCTGCTCAGGGCACCTCTGCCTCATGAAAATTGAGTTTTATTGAATAGATCAAATACTGAATAGATCAGATATTGAATTTTGTATGAATAGATCAAATATTCTGGCGCTTTAGCCCAGCAGCTTCACAGAAGAAAGAAACCCCCAAGGATCATATAAATGATGGAATCTCTGACTGGTTTGGGTTGGGAAGGACCTTAAAGATCACCTTGTTCCATCCCCTTGCCATGGGGACACTTTCACTGTCCCAGGGTGCTCCAAGCCATGTTCAGCCTGGCCTTGGACAATTCCAGAGATTCAGGGTTCAGTCACAGCTTCTCTGGGCACCCTGTGCCACAGGAGAAATCCCACCTGCATTTCCCCTTCTCCAGTCTGAGGCCATTCCCCCTGTTCCTGTCACTGCAGGCCCTGATGAAGCGTCCCTCAGATCCCACAGGAAATGCCCTAATCTTTCCCAGTTTCAGAGATTTTCCTCCCACACCTGTAAACACCTCCAGGAGCCTCCTGGGCTAGAGAGGATGTGGGAGAGGTTTTACAGCCACTGCTGTGAGCCAGAGAGATGTTTGGTAAGAGGATCCATGCTGACCCCTGCAAGAATTCTCTACCAAGGGCATTGACAGAGAAACCAAGAAAGAAAGAAGGAGAAATAAGAGAAACCTGCAGCTGCCTGTTCCAATGAGCACTTTGTTTGTCTTTCCTGACCAATGAGTAAAGTGTAAACTCATGAGCTTTGTAAGAATGCTAGAATAAAAATCCATGGCTAGAATAAGAATCCATGCTAGAATAAAAACAGTTTGAAGCCTTCTGAAAATGGAGTGTGTTGCTTTGTTTTGTCTCCATCTCAACTACAACAAGAGGACACATCCTCAGTCGTGCCTGCTTGTTGTAACCTTGTAGTAAACTCGGGAACTCAGTGGTTCTGGGCTCGCTCCCTCCTCTACAGCTGCAAAACCGCACAAAGGGGAATGAAGGCGATTTTTGCTCTGCTTTTGCAGCCTGGTTTGTGTGTTCCACTCCAGTTAGAGTGCAGATCACTGTGATTCAATCAGTCAGCAGTAGCTCAAAGCCACCACTGGTTGTCTTTCTGCCCTGATAAGCAAAGATCTCCAAGTACACAGGCTCTGGAAAGAATTTGCCTTGGGTCACTTGCCTTGCTAGCAAGGATGCTGCAGTATTTTTGACAATATGCTTTGCTTTGAGAGGTCAGTGACTTTTGCCTGGGTGGTTTTTGTTCTAAATATAACATTTATCTCAATGTTCGGAAAAATTGGAAACATCAGAGTTGTCTTTGCACAGCATCGTATACAAAAATTTTCTTGGTGTGTCCTGAATCTCGTGTAACTTGCACAGAAGAAACAGAATACAAGACAAGCTACAGAGAAAAAAGAAAACACTTACAAAGGATTATTTGAAAGTACCCTCAGAAACACCTGATTTTAGGTGGGTTCTCATAAGAGGCTGCTCATGAGAGGAGACGAAGCAGACAGGGCTGAGCTGTTTGTGGTGTGAGACGTGAACTCTGTGACCCCCACCATGTGTCCAGAGCCATTATGCACAATTCAGTTCCCCTCTGCCAAAAAAGGACAAAGGTTGGGAGGAATTCTGTTGCTGCAATTAAAGCAGGTCTCGATCACAATCAGAGCCAGGCATTCAAAATCACCCCAAGAAGTTTCCCTTGATCATCTTTAAAATGTTGCTTGATTTGAGTGCAGGATTTTTCCCTCTTTGATTTGAACAAGTGTAAGTGTTCTCTAGCATGATGAGCAGTGTGTGATTAACACATCCCTGCAACAGCCCAGCTCACAGAATTATTAGCAGATAATATTCTTCAATTACTTTTATTTGCTTTGCTTCATAGCAAAAAAAGGAGTTTTTTCCCAAATGTATTTACTACTTGAAATTAACGGATAATTTCAGCTCTGCATTCTCTCTTTGTGAACGAGCATGTCTCTGTGCATGTTTAGAAAACAAAATTGAAGCAGTTTTGCCAGCAGATGTGGAATTTGGTGGCAGACAGGGCATTTCCCACCTCCACAGCTTTGTTTCCTGACTCTGCAGGGCCAGGCATCCTCTCTGCCTTCACCCCCTGCTCCCAGGTCGGGCAGGGCCCACACTGAGATCTCAGGAGGAATCCCCAAAATCCTCTGCTCTGTTTTTGCACACACAGACAGGACAACTTCCACATAATGTGTCATCACCTCCAGATCACTGTTTAGATGGATAAACAGCATTAAAACGTGGCTGTCATGCTTTCACCCAACAGCTTTCACTCAGCACATTGAAATGCAGCAATCTGTGCAGCCTCAGAGCTGAGGGTTTTCCTCCAGCAGGGAACAAACACCATGGGGCCCTGCTGGAATGTGCTTCTGTGCGTGCTGTTATTCACATTTATCCTCGATCATGCACACCCCCACAGGGGTTTTTATAACACATCAGGTGTGGGGTCCCACTACAGACCCAGGGGGGCTGCAAATCCAGGGAATTGCTGCTGGTTTGGGGTTTGGATCGTGCTGAGGAGACACCCTGGAAAGCATTCCTGGAAACTCCAGCCTCCGCACTCAGTGAAAACCTGGGACATTATTTTTAAGAATTACACATTATTTTTAAGAATAACAGCCACTGATGATGGATTTAGGTCTTTTGAGGTGCTGCTCCAGCAGGGTGTGAAGGTGGTGCCCCACAGAGGAGTCACTGCATGAACCTGGTTTTGATGATTATTTGACAATTATCAGCTCTTTTGCCTTGGGAGGATCAATGTCACTGTCCTCATCTGATTACTGGTCTCACTTTACAGGCTCATAGTGATTCTATGAACTTCTGAAACATGTGGACCCCAATATTTGGGTTTTTCCTGGAGAGATCTGCCTCATTTTTGCAGTTTCATATTTATGGATAAATAGGCTGCTTTTCTAGGTCACATTAGAAGTCATTTGCAGTGAATTATAAATGGTTAACAAGAAATAATTCTGCAACATTAGAAAGTCCTCTATGGCAAGGTCTTTTGTACTACATCAGTGCACAACATGCAGCATTTTTTAGTAACTGGGTTTTTTCAGGCTGTCAAGTTTCAATAATGAAATAAAGGCAGAGCTGTCCATGTAATTTAGTTCCTCCAAATTTCATAACTTTTTGACAAAATAATAGCCAGCCACAACATTTTGATCTGGTTGAGAGCTCTCCTGTCTGGGGATATTTGCAGTAAAGCTTTGCAACAAGAAGTCAATTAGCTGTCAGTCATTTAGCTCTGCTTGCTGGTTTCTGGAAGGTTCTTTGATAGCCTTCACTTTTTCTTTTCCTCAGTCAAGGATTTCTTTATTTTAAAGGCTCTAATCCCATGGTAATACCTATAATTTTTAACACTTTCAAGTGGCAGCTTTGCTCGTTTCCCTTCAGGATAATCAGTTCTTAGACGACAAACTTTCCCTGTTTAATTTCTCTCGAGCTTGGCTGCGTGAAGCAGAAACTTGAAGAAATAAATATGAACAGAGTGAATCTGACTGTGATAATCAATATAAACATTATAGATTCATCATTCATTATTAACAATCCCAGACTATTTTCTGGAGTAATATGTGCTTTAAGTACCAAGATTGTTCGAAATGTCAAGATAAAGGTCAAAAAACCAGATCCCCACAAACTGATTATAAACTTTTAAAATGTGGCCTTCAAATTTAAGTGCCTTTAGTCTCAGATATTTGTCTTTATGAAGATATTTGTCTTTATGAAATTACCAGCTGTGGTTGGTCTCTGCAGTGCTGAGTTGATTATGGCAGTGTTTGCATCTTTTATTGGAGTTTTACTGTAGTTAAATTACCTCTTAAAATGATCTGAAACAGCTCAAATAAATTAAGAGCTGTATTTAAAAGTTTTAAATGACAGCTTTTCTGGAACTGGCCTTTTCTCATTATTTGGGCACTATTGTCCAGCTGAAATCCTGAAAAATGCTTCTGATAAAATTTAACACCCATTCTCAGAGTGGGACCCAGGGACAAAGTAAGTGTCTGGATCTAGAGAAGGCCAGAAGGGAAATATCTGCCTGGACTTAGTGACTGTTGGTTTGGAATGTGTTTGGTTTTCAGCTTTTTGGAGTTTCAGGTAGGATAATTTGTACTGGATCCTAAACATAATTATCAGGAAATGCCAGTGCTTGAATGAGGCAGTTGTGTCAAGAATATAACTTGTATTTAAAAAATACAGTTTAAAATGTATTCCTTGCCATGCACAGGGCAATTCTCTTGAACAAATAAAAGAGCAGAAGTACAGTGGTTTAATTAAATATAGTTACAAATTGGAAACCAATTAATTTCTGGAGCAATGGAACCGTAAGTTATTTTTCATTAATTATGCTGTCATTAACTTACCCTGCTACTGCACCAATTGAATGGAGTCTTTAAGTAAATTCAAATGCATCGTGTCAGATTCAAGGTTCTTTCAAATGGATTGGGATAGAATGAAGTGTTACACTGAGATGACAAGTATGAAGCTTAAAATCTTTTCTTTCTTTCTTTAAAGTGCACAATTTGCATGTCAAATAGATGGATGTGCACAGAATCAATTTAATTCTGGGACCTTTGATCAGAGACTTGTGGGGAGCCGTGAAGAGAAATTTCTCCTGGAAATGTTTGCTGCTTCCTGATGAGGACTGGTACCATTTGGGAAGGGAGATGAAAGCACACCTCAGCTTTTCTACTCCTCCTCCTTAATAATACCCTTGGAGTGAGAAATTAGGCACAGCAGGAAGAAGGATCCAGAGATCCAGCACATCTCTGCACTAGGAAAACAAGCAAGCTGTCCAAGGCCTGAGAAAAGCAGATATTTCTCACACAGGAAGTCACTTATCTTTGGGGCAATGGGATGAGAAGGCACTTTGCTTCATTTTCACACAAAATTGAGGAATAGTGATTGGGAGCTGTGCCCACCAAAGCTGGGATAAAACAGCTCCAAGCAATTTGCCTCTGTTGCACAAGGAAAAATCAGAATAAGGAATCCTTGGTTAGGGTCAACTGGAAGGTCCAGAAAAGAGGCAAGGTTTCATTTGCCCCTTCCCAGGGGCTGGAGAAGAGGAAAATCTTAAGGAGAAAAGCAAAGGAAATTATGGAACAGGGAGCAAACAATTCCTTGTGCTCATCCCCTAAGACTTGCCCACAGCAGAAATCAGAATTTTCCCTCTGAATAAAACACAGCTGTGGCCTGCACAGCAGAAAGTGGACAGGAGTGGTGGTTTATTGCTCCAAATATTTCCTTCTTCTTCTCACCCCAGCATGCAATTCACCCTCCAGAAATTCCACGAGGAAAATGGAGAGAGGGATTTCTTACATAATCAAACAGAGACACTGAAATGAAATAGGTCTTTTGTATTTGGTAGCATTTCATGTTAAGGTAACTGACATTTTGCTCCCTCTTTTCTAGGAATCCAATAGTTTTATTGTTCTTTTAACTGCCTCAGATTAGGCAGTGATCCCCACTGCTGTGATCTACACGGCCTCAGAAATTTTACAAGTTGTACTAAAATAAGAAAGTTAACATAAATTAAATGCAGGGCGAACCTTGAAACAAAACCACTTGACCCCTATTCAAATCTGCTGCTAACACTGTTTGCAGTTGTGCTTAATGTCTGAAATCACTTTATCATTCAGTATGACACAGGGAAGCAGCAGAATTGCTTTAAGGCATCGTTGTTAGAAATGAGAGTTGCCATGCCAGTGCTGCAGAGCCCTGAATCCCAGGAGACCTGGGCTGTTCCTCCACGTTAAATTAAAAGGCATTAATCTTTCCACATGCTGTATCATAGATAAAAATTCTTGCTCTGTACGACTCAAAAATCTCTCAGTCCTGGGCTTGTCAAGCCATAAAAAAATCAGGAAAAAAAATAAACAAAGCTGTACTGCATGGCAGGAGGGAAAGACATGGGACACATTTGTGATTTAACCAATAAATCCTCCTTTATAGGGGGTGATATGCTCTTCAAAACTAGGAAGTAGCTCATCCTTCCAGTGACAGCAGCAGGTTATTCCTTGTGGGACCAAAACTATTCCTGGGATATGGGGTTGATGGGCATCACCCCATGGCATAAAGGAAATACCCATAAATAAGGTACCCACCTTGCTGTTCTCAGGATTCAGACTTGAAAACCTTCCTTGTGCCTCCTCTAACAGGGCCTGGCATGAAAACGGACTGTGCAGAACAGAGACTGAACTGGTGCAAGGCTGATGGGGCAGGGAGATGCCCCTGCAAGTTCTCCCTGCTGCTCAGCCTCATTTTCCATCAGGTCTGTGGCACTTCATGGTCATCCTCCTCTGCAAGTTAGCATCTTGTTGGGATGCTAAACACCCATGGATATGGCTTTGAGCTCCATCAGGGGTCTGCCTCATCTTTCTCCTTTTTGGGACCAGTTCTGTTTTTATCTGCATTTTACATGTCCATGACAATGCTGGGACAAAAGAAAGGGAAGCTTTGCAGTGCCTTTGTTGGTAAAATGAGCGCACACTAAATTTAGCTCAGTGTTTTCCTGCACAATGCCCCTTATCTCTTGTACGATATCCAGATTGAAATTGAGTCCAGCAGTAATGATTGCAAAGCAGCCTGGGGCAGGGGACCGAGGGAACAACAAAGTGCAGAGCTGAACCCAGTCAGTTCCTTCACATCTGAGCATGGGTGGCTCTGTGGGCTTTGCTATCACTAAATGAGCTTCAGGAGCTTCTGGGGATGTGCAGAGACAAGGCTGTGTGCAGCTCCCTGGGTCCATGGGGGAGCAGCACCCACCTTGCCCTCGCCGTGTGCAGGGTGAGGGAAGGGAGGACGTGTCCAGTTTGGCCAAAATCCAGCAGAAAATGTCTCAGGTTTCTGTGGCTGAGATGGCCCCTAAGATGTTAGAAAGTCTCTTTTTCCCAGCCCCATGACCGAAGAAGAAGTTGAGATTCCTCGGTTCTGCTTTTCAAGGTTGTTTATTTTCTCTTATCTGTTCCATTCTTTCTCTGACCTGCTGAGATCTGTCCAGCAGGTCGGGTTGTGGCACAGCCCCTGCCCTTGGGGTGCTGTTGGCTTTTTATACTAAGAACTACACGTGCTTTATTTACAATAAATTCCCTATACCCATCACCTATGTTAGACAGTCTGTCTCTACTCTAAACCAATCCAGAAGTGCCACCATCACAGCAGAAGATGGAGGACAAGAAGAAGGAGAAGAAGGAGGACAGGACACGCCCAGATTCCTCCATTTTGCCTCTTGAACCCCCATTCTAAAACCCCAAAATTCTACTTTTTCACCCTGTGACAAATTCACTATCATTCTACTCAAACTCTTGTGGCTTGTAGCTCTTCACACAAAGTTGGGAATTGTTTCCATGGGCTAAAATCAAAGACACAAGTGTTTCTGACTCTGTGCCAAGGCCTCTGAGGCCATTGCCAGGGTCTCGAATCACCCAGGGCAGCCAGAGGAATGTCCTGGGTTCTGACAAAAATGGAGTCTACTAAATTTAGGCATCTCCATGGAGGCTCTTCCATGTGAGCAGGATGTGCAAATTCCTGTTTTAGTCCCTGAATGGAAACCTGTCAATGCAGCTCATGGAAATGGAGGTTTGGAGCTCTTCTCACCCCAAGGAACAGAGACACCCCCATCTCCAAGGGGGGATGTGAATCTTCCCTCTCCTTTTTGTCTGTGGGGAAAGCTGACAGCAATTGTGTTCTGAAGTGGCTAAATACATTAAACTAAATACAAGAAGTGTTAAGTTAATGAGTGCTAATCAAGATTAATCCACTGAAATCACTGAGAGTCATCTTTTCAAGAGGAGGATAAGTTGGAGGGAAATCAAGCTGCATATGTCTGCTAGCTGCACAAGATTGCTCTGGATGATTTAATGGGCAATTTTTATTATTTATGCTCTGTGCATTCCCAGAACAAAATGAAATGAGGAATTATTGTGTTGAGTAATATCTGAAAGTGGATCTAAATAGTGTTGAATTCACCAAATGTATGAAATCATCAGAATCAGAGGATGTGGGGACACTGCTCCAATGTGACCCCAACTCTGCAGAGGAACAAAGGATCTTTTTTTCTCCTTTTCATAATTTACAAAATACTCTACATCTCGTATTAGTTATATATTTGTAGTCAGTGAATTATTCTTTCTAAGAATCTGCTGGGAGAGGCAAAAAACTTTTAATTTTCAGAAAAAACACCCAGCAGTGATTTACAGGCAGCAGGACAAGCACATGAGAGGTGCAAAGCAATAAATGATGGGGCTACTCAGCAGCAAAAGGAACAGGAAAGTGGACGATGATGATGGGATCAGAGAGAATTATGGAAAAAACAGTATTGGAGGGAGAGAAAAGGAGGTGAAAGCTGTATAACTTATGAGAATTTAGGGTTTTTTTGTCATGGTATTTATCTGCCACTGCAGGAATTAGACACACTGTTCATTTTATATTTACTTCATATGCACAGAATCTGAAAGGAGAAAAACCTTTTGTTATTCAAATTGCTTGTACATGGCCACTTTTATTGCTGAGACCTAATAGCTCAGTTTGTCAATGCAAATAATTCTAAATGTCAATTTTGGAGATGCTGACAGGGAAATGCAACCTCCATGCAATCAAATATATTCAGTAAGACATAATTGCTGATCTTTCCTAGGCCTATCACACCTGGTTGGGTATTTTTCTAAAATGTATTTCAGCAGAAAATGTTCATTTATCCATATTGGTAATTACATTCATCAAAAGGAAAGGATCAGTTTTGACAATTTTCTTCAGTCATAATTTCTATAGAACTTGGAATGGTTTAAATCTTTTAGGATTTTCTTAAATTAGGAAATTTGTTTTTCACTTTTTGAAGCAACTTTCATTTCAAAATGTAAGCTATTTATAAGGAAAAGTGTTTTAAAGACGGAAACGTGTTGAAATCATAACCGAAGTTTAACCTGAATCTACTTATTTCTTCTGCTCAAATTTTCAATTCACAACAGCTTTTTTACCATTATATTTTTTTCCAACTTCATAAATTTAATGAAATTCAAGGGAAGCAAGACAGGATGTGTGAAACCTTATGCTTTAAAGAGACTTATCTGGGCTGCTCAGATGTGAGAAGCTCAGAATAGATGAGTTTCTCACCAGGAAAGGTAATATTTTGGGGCATCTTTTTTCTTTTCCTTTTGTTCCTAAGCTGTAGGACACTTCAGATTTTATTTTCATATTCAGGAAGCTGAGGAGGTTTGGTTTTTTTTGTTGGTTGGGGTTTTTTTAGCAGTGGCTGAACTTTTCCAACCGGCCTTTTCTGGAGGAAAAGCCCTGAGTGTTGTGCAGTGCAGATGAAAACTCCCTCTCCCTGCCTGCCCTTTTATAAATATTTCCATGGAGAAAATATTGTGAAATGCTGTGAATTGTGAATCCATTTCCATGTCCAGTGGGTCACCCAGGATGGAGGAGCACCAGAGGCTGCAGGGACAGGAATCAGCTGGGAGCAGCTGCTGGAGCTGGCAGCAGCCCCTGAGCTGCTCCATTTCCCTTCCCAGACTCTGGCTGGGCTCATTTTCTGTCATGCTCAGCTTCCCATCCCTGGCTCCCTCCAGGCAGCTGAAATTCCATGATAAAGGTAACAAACCCCCTCATTTCAGGCTCTAAATGGGATTTTTCTGACAAGACGGACCAGCGCTGGCACTCCAGCCCCTGCCTTTTTTGAATTTTAGTGACTTCAACCCTCAGCCCTTTGGCAGAGCTTTACTGTGGGCATTTTTCCCATGGATTCTGAGGGTTAAAAAGCAATCTGTGGGAAGAAATTGCCAGGGACCTTTCCTTGTGGATTCTTCTGTATAAAAGTACAGCTCACACTGAGCACGAGGCTCAAAGATTTCTGCATAAAGCTGAAACCAGCACTTGTAAAATCAAGAAGAAACCCATTTAATGGTTAAACAATTATGTAGATGGCACAACATTTCCCCTGCCCTTTACCATGACAAATCATTTTGTTAACAAGGGTAGAACCAGCAGCTTTCACATTTCACTTGGCCACTGGAGAATTTTGATCACTCAGGTTGGATGTAGCTGAAAAGGAAATCTCCAGGTGAAGACTCTCATTAAGAAAAACTCATTAAGGGTCTCCCAAAGTCCTCACTCCTCCAGTGCTTCTGTGCCTGGGTGCTTTTGTTTCCTGGATAATTACAAACTGGACACCAAGAAGAAATCTTTGACTTTTGGATATGCACCAGTAAATACAGAGTCTACATTTATACCTATTTTTAAAAATGAGCCATATTTTAGAAAATAAATACAGAGCAGAAATCCAATGCAAATAAAACAGTCATTCCAGGTTTCTTGATATCTGCCTGAGGTATTACGCTGAAAATTAAATAAAATAACAGGGACAACTTTCTTGTTATTTTTCCAGAGCTTTCAGTTGTGAGGGTTGATGATCATTAGACTGATGGCTCTTGCCATAATAAATTCACTCCTATTAAAGCTCATTTTTTAAGGAATGAAAAGAGCAGAACAATAATATTGAAAATTATGAAAACCTACACATTCATGGAGTTTTTCCTTGGTAGATCTCCATGCACTCAAAAGGAAAAAAAAAAAACCATTTTTTTGGAGCAAGAGATTTTGAGCACCACCAGGAAAATCTGGTCCAAGGTTGGTTGACCACAGTGAGGCAGTGATTCTGTAACAGCTCCAAACAAGCAGAAAACACCAGATTTGTATCCTGAGAGCTTCCTGGTTCTGAAGGGTGCTTTCTTTCCAGGAGGAATAATGACTTTTTTTGTTGTTGGGTTGGTTTTATTTCTCCCCAGAAAAATGGAAGCTTTCCAAAACATGCTCAGATGTTTTTAGGTCAGCTGTTTTAGTGATTTCTTGCCCTGAAAATTGCCTCAGAACATTTGCTGTTGGAAACCCCATTGACACTAATAACACGTCCACTGAAAGTACCTTGGGTGAAACAGTAAATGAATTTTCCTTCTCAAACCCTCATAAAAGTATTCCCATTGTGATTTTTTTTTTTGTCTCAAGCTTGAATTAACAGTAGTCTGACCCTTTTTTAACCTCTGCCTTGGGCAATTCTACTGTTAAAATACTGATACTATATCCCAGCAATGCCTCTTCAGTCACTTGGGCAGAATGTGGAACCTGAACTAACTTGAGAATTTACAGAGTCACTGAGTGGAGTAATGCCCCTATGTAGGAATGTTCCTGTAGGAGCAGAATATAATAAAATAGAGGATGTAATAGATTGAAATATAGGGATAGAATATAATAGGCTTTGCATGAATTGTATAATTCCAAGGAAAGACTGAGAAAAGCGATTTTTTTTTTTTTTAATTTTAATGGAACACCATTATTATGGTCTTTTTTATTTTGGTAACATTTGCATCCCTGGCTCCCTTGGCTCTTTTCTTTCTCCTCACAGGGCACAGAGATGGTGCCAAGCTGCCACTTCTCCCCCAGTTTCCCTCTGCATGGAGATGGACAGGCCTGAGCTGGGCTCTTTGAGAGCTGCACTGGAGCTACTTGAAACTAATTTTTTTTTTTTTTTTTTTGGAGATAGCACAAAATAGATGGCATTGGATTTATCCCCAGCCTCACTGGAGCACTCAGCTCCAAAGGCAGCCTGAGAGCTCCAGACTGTTGCTTTAAACCAGGGCAGAAGTGGCTGCACTCACAGAGGCACAGCCCAGCACAGTCAACACAGATTTATGTTGCACCAGGGTAATGATCCCCGAGTGCCCCTTGGAACAGGGAATTTATTGAATTTATTGAAGGGAACAACAGCAAACCCAAGGAACACATCCATAATTTTAGACTTAACAGCTTCCAGCAGCAGCCTCAAGATCTGACTGCAGCAGGGTTTAGAGACTCATCTTAACAGCAGCTCTGCTTCCCTCATTCTGTGATCTTTGGCTGTAACATCTCAGTTTCCCAGGGGATGTCAGCCTGGTTTTGGAGTGCCAGGCATTGTGGGGTTTCCCCTGCAGCCACACCTTCCACTGCAGCCCAGGGGCAGCTGCTTTGATGAACTTCCATGGATAACTGGTGGATTCAGGAACCCAGGGTTTCCAAGCCCTATAAAAAAAAAAAAGGGGTGGGGGGGGAATGTTTTTTTAGTCTTTTTCATGTAGCTGTTGCCATGATCTAATGGGACTAAATTTGGTTTCCTTCTAAATAAATCTCACTGTCATTTAGCGAGACTGCAAAATTAACGAGATGCAGCAGTTCTGTGCTCCATAGCAGGAAGCCAAAAGCAAAAGATATTTTAGATTAACAAATGAGGTGGAAATGACTTTTCCCCCCAAGGACTTGTTTCCCATGAGAAAACGAGTTTCTCAGAAAAAAGAAATAATAAAAAAGGCTCTAAAAATAGGTTGTGGCACAGAGTTCTGAGGCTGCATCTCCTGCATCCCTGATGGAAAACTCAGCTCCCAGGAGAGGCTCAGGAGAGCAGCAACACTTGGATGGTTTGAGAACAGCACCAGGGCAGCAGTGTGGATGTGTGGGGATGTGCAGGTAATGCAGGTGTGGGGTTTACTGGAGTGTTAATCAGGCTAAGCCATTATGAAGGGTGGATGAACTCAGCTGGTTGGGAGAAAGGTTTTTTCTGTCCTTTTGCTGCTGGCAAAGGGACAAGGTAAACACTTTGCTGTTCTGTGGAGAATGTAATGGATGTTCTGGATTTGCACTGCTGTGGAAGAGCAAGGAAAAGTTGGGGAAGGTTTAATTAATGGAGAACTTAATGGGTTTTGTCCAAAGCTGCCAAACAAGGAATCTGCTTCAATATTTTAATTGTCTAAATGGACACTTATTGATGTCCACAACCTGCCTGCCCTGCCTGGGCTCCACTGCTGAGTGTCCTCAGGTGTGGTAAAAGCAGCTCCATCCCTGCTCTTCCTGGAGACCATCAAAGGGTTCAACCTCACAAAGTGCTGATGGCTCCTGCTCAGCCACCTGGATCCAAGGATCCCCCAGGAAAGTGTTCTGCACCTTGGGAGCTTGCACTGACAGATTGAAGGGCAGGGAAAGCACCAGGGACTCACAGTGAGCCCTGAAACCAAGGAAGAGACGTGAGAAAGGAGGGGCAGAGCCCTCAAGTCTCGTTTTCCTGAGGACTTGGCTCAAATGGCAGAGAATGACTGAGATGAACTGGAACTGTGGTATTTTTGCCACTGGAAAGGGACAAAACATCTCATGCTTTTATATAACTTCCGCTGCTCTGGGTTGTGTCTGAAATAGGCTTTTATTTGTCACTAATGATTATTTATCCAGAGCACTGAGCAGGTGAGTCAGTGTTTACTGCTAAAACACCAAAACCTCCCTCACTGCATTGTTGTCACAGCCTTTCATGGACTAAGGAGCTGAAAAAAGGAAATTCACATTTGGTGTTTGAGCTTCAGTCCCTCTGTATTTATAGTTCACTTAATGCTTATGAGCATGCAGATATTGGCTGTCAGCTCCCAGCTTCCTTCAGTGGTTTTCATCCAGTCTGAAAACGATTATGGAATTAATTCAATTGCATTATTACTTTTCTCCTTGTAAAAACCTGGGGATTAGGGTAATAAAAATACTGCTTCTGATAGCATTACCATATTAACAGAGGTGGGAATCTTCTAAGGCAGAGACTTTTACAAAAAGTCTTACATCTTAATTTCTAATGAGATGGGGAAACACTAAATGGTTAATCTACATTTAAGAAAGTTTAAGAAGAGAGGCTGTTTGAATTTGTAGTAACATTATTTTGTAGAGGAAACAGGCAAAGACAAGCCAGAGAAAAATAATCTGATGTTTTCCCACAAAGTCTGATCAGAGTCCCAGTGAAGTGATGAAGTCCCAGAGTATTTTTGGCATCAAGGGAGTCTGTGGCAAAAAAACCAAAAACCCTGCCATGAAGATAGAAGAATATCCAATAACGGGTTTCTTAGTGAAACAAAAGTTCTCTGAACTGCTGGGATAACATCCTCTGGGAGCAAGGAAGTCTTTCCTCTGTAATAAATCTCTTCTCACATCAGCCTGGTGGCTCTGCAGGGCTCCACCACTCTGAAGGGAGGGGTCTGTCTGTCCCTGGAAGGGGAATTGGTCCAGAGGTTCCATTTTTAAGACCTTTTTCTCATCCATGGCGTCAGCTCTAGTAACAGCCATGATTCAAGGGTGTTGGAATACTGTAAATATCCCAGCAGCTGAGTGGAAACCCTGGGAAAGGCTCCTGTGGGCCCTTGAGAACCAGACACTGAGAGGTGAATTGCAGCACAAAATAAATGTGAGAAGCACATGATGCTGATAATTAAAAATCATAGAAAGATTATTTTGCATCACTAAATCGATCTTTTTAGTGACTCTCAGAATTCACAGCAGTAGACAGGGATTAATCTATTAATAAATGGTTCAGTGAAGTGTAAATGTAATTGAGGCAGTTATTAACTGGTTAAGAGCCTTTCTGGAAGTCAGACTCCCTTCTCCAGGACATAATCCAAGAACAGCCCATGGAGACAAGAGTGGACCTTGGGTTCCTCCTCGTATCACAAGTAATGCATCACACTGATGCAGTTTTTGGCAAAGTGACAGAATCCAAGAGAGAAAAGCTGGAGATGAGAGTGAGTCTTGTGGGTAAGAACACTTTGATGGACGAAATGTCAGAAAATAGCACATCCAGGATAGAACTTATATCAAAATTTTATCAAAAGGCACCGAGAGATCAACCAAGCAACAAACCAGGGCAATCAGAAATGAAGCAAACAGATTCACCCCCACACTCAAAGGCTTAGTCACTGCCCTGCAGGTTGAGCTTGTCTGCTGATGCACTGAACTGTTCTGTAATAAATATAGAAAACTCAAGACGTGCATCAGGCACAGCAATCTCAGCAGCAACAGTCGTGGGGAGGACTCGCAGGTCCAGCAGGCAGATTGGAGTTTGTGTTTAGGCTATGCTTAAAAAACCCCTTGGATCTGACTTAGCCTGCTGGACAAATATTGTATTTTTGGGGTGGAAGGAATGATGAATCTGACTCCATGTTTTCAGAAAGCTAATTTATTATTTTATGATACTATATTATATTAAATAACACTATACTAAACTATACTAAAGAATACAGAAAAGATACAGAATGTTAAAAAGATAATAATGAAAACTTGGGACTCTCGCCAGAGTCCTGACACAGCTTGGCACTGATTGGCCAATGAGAAAAAACAACCCACAGCAGAATCCACTGAAACAATCACCTGTGGGTAAACAATCTCCAAACACATTCCAAAGCAGCACAACACAGGAGAAGCAAATGACAGAAGAATTGTTCTCCCTTTTCTCTGAGGCTTCTCAGCTTCCCAGGAGAAAAATCCTGGGCAAAGGGATTGTTCAGAAAACATGAATGCAACAGACAAATAAGTTTGCCTTTGGCTCAAAATTTTTGGCTGGCCTTGAAAAGGTTCATGCAGTCAAGATGGACATATTTCCTATTTTCCATATCTTTGTGACATTCCCTGATCTTTGTGATATTTTGGAGATGAAAGATGTTCATGCTGAGAGGAATGGTGGATTTCTATTTCCAAACAAGCTGTGGGTCTGCTGGTAGATAAAACCAGCACTGGGAGATAAAAGAAATAATGGGAAGGATTCCATTGATTGATAAATGGGAAAAGATATTTGCTTTTACAAATAAACTTTAGGTTTGCTGATAAATGAAATTAGACGTTGAAAGATGAAAGAAACAATGGGAAGAAAAACCCCTAAATTCCATAAGTATTAAAAATGAAAAGGGAGGATTATACATTAGAGGGAAATCTTTGGTATCAGGAATTCCAGGATGTCTGAACCTCTCAAGTACCTCAGCCAGTGGGGAAAGAGAGAAGGGAAATGCAGCTGGGAAATTGGGATAAAAAGGAGGCTGCATCCTCCAAAAACTTGAGAGATCCAGGGGAATGCCCCATGGCCCCTCCCTTTATTCAAATAAAGTAAAAGGACTCCTCTGTCTCCTTTTTGGACAGAAACCTCTGATGTTCGTGGATTAGTTTTCCAACAATGCTCACATCTGTTGTTTAGAAAGCAAAGAATTGAAGAAATAGAGGAGAAAACGCTTTTAAATAAATAGAAACATTTTCTGGTTTATGGTGCACAAAATCCAAAAGGGAGGAAACATAAAGATGTTTTAGGCAATGGATTCAGTCGCAGCAAACTCAGCTCCTTGGTGCCACTTTAGGCATTTTTAAGTAGGAACAAGTGTCCCATCCTCAGTGCCGGCTCTCCCAGGAATTTTGGGAAGTAAACAGAGATCCCAGGGAGGCACGGGGGTGATAAAACATCCCTGAGCACTTCTCACCTTGCCTGGAGGTCCTGCTGCCCCAGGAGAGGAGAGAAATCATTGTCCCCTTTTGTCATCTGCAAATGCCGCTGTGTCACCACAGCACCCTGGTCCCTGGAGAGGCATCCCAAGGTGAGCAGAGAGCAGGGACAGCCTTTGATGATGAATTTCTGGGACAGGATTTGATGAAGAATTTTTGGGACAGCCTTTGATGATGAATTTTTGGGGAGGGTTTGATGATGAATTTTTGGGACAGCATTTGATGTTCAGTTTTTGGGATAGCACTTGATGAAGAATTTTTGGGAAGGGTTTGATGATGAATTTCTGGGACAGTGTTTGGTGCCTAATTTTTAAGCTAAACACTCCCAGTCACCACCTTTTTGTTGTTGTTTCTTTCCAGGTATGACTCATGAAGGAGAATTTTCGGGTTTGATATTCAGGATGTCCTCTAAGGCTTCCTTCCCCAAACTCGGCTCCTTTGGGCTGTGATCACCCTGAGGAATGGCAGAACTGCTCTGATGTTTTGTGTATTACGCTATAAAAAATTTTATTTGAAGATTTCTGAGAGGAGAAAACAGATTTAGCATGAGAACCGAAGAAAAGTTTCTTTTCCAGAGTGTTTAGAAATCGACAGTATTTCCTCACATACACTGGGTTCCCACTGACACAAATAATTCCAGCTGTGATCAAGACATGCAACAAGGCACCTCCTCAGCTTCCAGGGTGTGCTGCCTTCCTGTGCAAATGAGGGAGCTGTCGATGCTAATTACCAGCTCCAATCCCTTGTTATCAAACTCCTGCTATTTGTGCACACAGATGAATCAAGTGCCTGTGGATCTGGGACAGAGGCTTGCAAGTGCTCTGTGAATGTATAATCACATTTCTAGCTCCTTCAAGGGAAGTAGGACCTGCATCTGAAACACAAACCACAGTAAAAATTCACAAAACCCCCCCCATGAATATTGGATGGTCCTTTTGTGGTTGTTAGTGCTTAAAATTTTATTTCCTTCCAGGCAAGGAAGGAAATAAAATTTCCTTTCCTATGAAAATGTTTTATCATAACATTTCAATTTAGCTGGTAAAGGAGGTTTTAAAAAGTGTTGCTTTATGCAGCTGTAAACCTGGTTATTAAATTATACCATAAACTCAAATAATTAAAAAACTATAGTTGCTGGATTCCATAAACTCAGAATTGAAACTGTTGTTGGGCAATTCTGAAAAATGAGCTGCAAACCTTTAAAAAAAGTTTTAACTGGTATAAACAAGAGCACCTGACATTCAGGCCTCCTACATATTCAAATAAAGACATTATTATTCAAGTACTATTTGTACTGAAGTAATTCCCAGGCTTCCAGTCACAGAGGAAGGCATCTAAAGGGTGTAGCTTTGATTCCACATTAACAATTGATGGATGAGGGTTTTTTGTCAATATGACATTCACTGTACATTTATAAGCACAAAGTTTGAGTATCTCTGGCTAGAAAAGCAGCCATAAAAATTCATTTTGTTAAATTTTGCCAAAAATTTAAAAATCCCTGCAGAAACCTCACGCATTCTCTTGTCTCCTTGTCCATAAAGCACATTTATTTTGTTCACATTTATTTTGTTCAGATTGCTCCTCCAGCCACATGTTTTAATTGTCAGGTCAGTTTTGCTGTATTTGGTGGCTGTTGTGAGAGCTGGGGCTGCAGCAAACACAGACCAGAACAAGGACCAGAATTGTGCCTTTCTGTCTCCTTGGCCACAAGAAACTTCAAGATTCCCATCTTGAGTAAAATCAAGTCTTAAATCTTTTGGCTGAAGGCTGCAGAATGAACTGAGGTGACTTTCTCAAACATTCCCTGTCAAGACTCATCCCATATTTCTTTGAATCACGTTCACTACTTTGATGGTAATATGGATTTTTTTCCCCCCCCTATGGTGAGGGTTCATTTAGTGACTCATTTTGCTCTCCTACGTAAAATAGTTTCTACATTTTTTTTCTAAATGCATAGCTGATTAAATCACAAATAATTGCTCCTCAGAAAGAACAGTATTTTAAATCTTTTAGACTTTCTGCCTTTCAAGTCAGGGAGTTCAATGAATCATTAGGCATTTCAATGTATTAAAAATTTCAGTGGTTTGAACAATAAAAACCCTGCTCTGTTTAATTTCCTTCTCTGTTAAAGTTACTTTTGTTCTCACCTATTATCTGCTCAACAAAATTGGTGTTTAGTGCTCTCTGCCCCACTCTCCCAGTGTGGAATATATGGATGGATGCATGTGTTCTATCCAAAATACAGCACTGATTTCTACTTGTTAAAGCCACAAACAGCCTTTAGCTCTGTGTGTGACTCTGACCCCAGCTGCTGTCCTGGGGAAAGCTCAGGACACAAAGAATTACATCTTGTTTTATTGAAAACTCCCACAGGTGTGGCAGGGACAGAATAAAACCTCCAACTTCCATTGCCATTGTTGTGTGAGTGCCCTGAGCCCACACACACCAGCCCTGAATTGCCAATTAGAAAATAAAAACTGCTGCCAAGGGCCTGATGTATGGAAGGGTTGTGTTATTGGGAATCAAGAAACCTCAACTCACTGTTGCTGAGTCTTGTCAGAGTAAATGGGTTTTATGTGAAGCCAAGCTGTTCACTTGGCTGCCAGTGTCCTCCAGGACTGGGAACAGGAATCATCAGCTCCTTCCTGGTCCCACTGACTGCACCAGCTGAGGATCCTCACCCTTGCAGAGCCAATCTTTGATTTGGTCAAAGCTGCTGCCTCGCTTCAGTGACATTCTTATCTTCACACTTAGCACAGGGATAATCACATTTCTGCCATGAACAGATCCATGCTGGGAGGTGCAGAGCGTGTGCTGCAAGTGCTCAGCATCCCCAGCAAGCAGAGCTGTCCCCAGCCCTCCTGGGGGCTGAAGAGAAGCCTCATCCTCAGCCCAGAAAATCCCATTTTCCATCCCTGACCCAAGGAAAGGAGCTGCTCTGGGCTTTTTCACAGCTGCCTGCTGTGATCACTCAATTGCCTGATCCATCATTTCACTTGAAGAGGATCCTGAAGGCATTGACAGTGGCTTGTCCAGCTGGAAATTTGTGCTTCCAGCTGGAAACTCTGTGGCAAGGGATTGACATTTGTTTTCATTACCCACACATCGTTTTGTTACCTGAAGAAATTGTGCAGAGCAAGTTTATGTGATAGCTCCCCTGAAGGGATGAGTAAAGATGAGCTCCCCAGTAATCAATATTGACATTAAAACCATTCATTTTCCAGTGATAGTTGCATTTTCTCCACATCTCACATAAATGAAAAGGAGAAAATTACCATAGAGTACGTTTTTACACATCCCAAAGAAAAAGGGTAACTCCTTGCCATAAACAATAATTATTTTCATTGCTGCAGTTTTATAATATCACTTGCTTTAAAAAAAAAGAATTGTCTTTACTGGCTCATTTTTTATTTCTTCCTTCTCTCTTTCTATTCTTTCAAACATTAAGATTGGCTTCTCCCTTCTGCACATTGCTCTGCCCACAGTTTCCCACCCACCATCCCTCCCTCAGAACAAAAACTGATGCTGAACTAAAACCAGAGCAGTGCAGTGCATGCAGGAGCACAGGGCTGCTGGGGTGCATTTTCCAGCTGTAATTTAGTGTACAGAGATGCCCAAATGAGTTCATCTGAGAGTTGGACTTGCCAGCTCTGCTGCTGGGCCCCTTTTTGGGTTGTTTCCCTTTGTTTCCTGCTGTGATTTTTTGTGATGTGAAAGGAAAAGATCTTAGAAACACTCTGACAGCAATAGTCTGTGAATTCATCCTGTTTTATTTTATTCTGAAATGAGGCGAGACTCTAGGGCTGGCAAAAGGTGAGAGAAATATCATCAGTGGAAAATAGAATTTCTTGGCCATTGATGAAAAGGAGCTGCTGCCCAGGGAGGTGGGAGATTCAGCAGCCAAGGGGAACAAAACCCTGGGAGATGCTGAAATAACAGGGTGTAAAACTCAGAGACTTTGACACTTAACAAAGTGGAAGGATCCATTTCAAACTGGCCAAACTGATCTTCTAAACTTGTAATTTAATAGCAGGATGCTGCTAGAAAAGCATTGAGATGGAGAGCCTAATTCACTTTACATTGAAGCACCCATGTCTCCCACTGCAGGGTGAAAATCAGGTGAAAACCAGGTGAAAATCAGGTGAAAACCAGGTGAAAACCAGGTGAAAATCAGGTGAAAACCAGGTGAAAATCAGGTGAAAACCAGATGAAAATCAAGTGAAAATCAGGTGCAAACCAGGTAAAAATCAGGTGAAAATCAGGTGAAAATCAGGTGAAAACCAGGTAAAAACCAGGTGAAAACCAGGTGAAAATCAGGTGAAAATCAGGTGAAAACCAGGTAAAAATCAGGTGAAAATCAGGTGAAAATCAGGTGAAAATCAAGTGAAAACCAGATGAAAATCAAGTGAAAATCAGGTGAAAACCAGGTAAAAATCAGGTGAAAATCAGGTGAAAATCAGGTGTAAAAGAAGCAAGTGGGACATTTACTGTTGATTCCAGGGGGGAGGGGATTTTTCAGCCTGGCTTTTCCTCCTGCTGATGGCTGAACCTCCATTCATCAAGCAAAGAACATTCTGAGGACAGAAATAGTGGCATTCTCTCCTCCCAGAAGCCTCATGCAGATTTTCATAGCCAAGGTGTTTTGGGAATGACACCTCCTTGTCAACACTCAGCCCTGGCTGCTTTCACTGCTGGTGGCTCCATTGTGGAAAAAAAAAAAAGAGGCTTTTTCAGAGAGACTTTGGCTCTGATTTGTAAATTTGCTTTAATCTTCTCTGTCTGAATCAGTGCCTCTGAGTTAGTCAGGGAGTGTTCACGAGATGTTCCAAAATGTTACTTTAGAGCCATCTCTGGGTGGCTTTTTAGCAACAACACAGCTTTTACTGTATCTTAAATAGTAAATTCAGAACATCTCTACTTGGATTACTCATTTCACTTTGAAAAAAAAGCCAAAACCCTAAAAAATCACCCCAAACCCTCACCCCGAAAGACCCATTTGTGCCCCTCTCTTCAAGGAAATTACAGCAGTAGCAAGTGGCACAAGATACAAGATAACAATAATATAATATAATATAATATAATATAATATAATATAATATAATATAATATAATATAATATAATATAATATCAACAATAATAACAACAACTATATTATTATCAACAACATCAGCAATAATAACAATAATATTAACAACAATAACAATAATAATAGTGGGCAGGCTTTGAGCCACTCACAGCCAAGTTGAGAATGTATAAATCCATGTATTTCTTCCTTGTGTGATGTTTTTTTTCCTTTCCTAGCATTAAAGCTCCTGCACACTCTGTTGGCAGCTTTTCCTGTCCCCTGTGCACTGTTGTTTAGTTCATTATTCTGCACTCTGCCCATTTAAAATGCAACCTGGGCAAGAATGATGAAGTTTTCCCACTAAAGGGTCTAAAGTGGGGTTGGCAGCAGGGCAGTCACTGAACTATCAAATGTCTGGGCCAGTTAAGGGAATTTTGCAGCATAAAATTCTCAGCTTGTGTTGATGCTCTAAAAGAAGCAGATGCCCAAAGCAGCACTATTTATTTTAATTCCATATATACAGTCTGTTATTTTATTCCTTTTACTGAGCAGCTGGTTCTTCATGCAAGAAATTCCACTCCCAAATAATAATTTTTTTAATACAGAGAAATAGACCTTATTTAAAGGGTGATACCATTTATATTTGTATGGCTTTAGTGCTGATTATGTCTCTGTTAGAGCAGGGTTTAAACTGATTGAAGATGTCACAATTTGTCTTTTTGCCAGAACCCCAATGGATGTGACAGCGTTGTTCCTGTAAAATTAAAGATTTTTTCCTTTTGCTGCTGCCCCTCCCATTCACACTTTCCATTATCAGCCCAGTTTGTTCAAAATGCTGCTTCCCCCCTCCCTGTCACTTGGGAATGTTTTGTTCTCCTCTCTGGGACTGTTTCCACACCAGAGTTAAATTCCCTGCCCTGATGCTGCTGTACCAGCCTGACTCCAGCTTGTTTCCTCTGCATCCCTCTCCTTATTTTCCCCTCCAAGCATTCTCTGCTGAAAAGCTCTCCCTCTTTTGCTCAAGGGCCTCCACAGGACAAATCCAGCTGTGGAACTTTCTGGAGCACTTGACCCCCGTGGGGTTGGTGACCTGCTTGAAGGGAGTGCTTTGCTCCAAAGTGGCAGCTCTTGATTTAATGTGTTTTCTTCTTTTTAACCCCATTTCAGAGCAGATCTGTGGGCACCTCTGTGTGCTCTGCACTCCTCTGTTTCCACAGTACTCCAGGAATTCTTAATGCTCAATAAACAGCAGCCATCCCCCTGTCACAACACATCCTGCAGCTTCAGGAATCAAGTGCAGTGCCACAAATGAGACTCAAATGGCAGATAAAGGGCGAGAGCAGGTTTATTCTGCAGCAGAACAAAATGAAGCCTTGGCATGTGATTCTCTGTTCTGACAGAAACATCCCAGCACTCAGAAGGAGTGGAAGCAGCAAGGCTGCTCTCAAGCAGAGTTTGGCCTTATCCACTGGGCTTTGACCCATATTTAATGTAGGAGAAAGCCCAAATCCCAAAAATCCCCTCAGAAGCAGCACAGAGCACTTTGTACCCCTGGTGTCTCCTGCAGCTGCTGCTCTGGGCTCCCCTCAGCACCTCCCACTCCAAACTCACCCAGGCCTTGGTTAAAAGAAGCATTTCACTGTAACCCATGTAAAATTGGCAATGCAGAGCTCAGGGTGTGATATCTCTGATAATTGACTCTCCAAAGCCCAGTTTGGTTTGCAATTGTGGAATTTCCCCACTAATTTAAGCCGAGGGAAAGAAATAAAAGCAAATCACAGGCCCCCAAGGGCAGATCCCTCTTCTCCTCTGTCCTCACACAGGCACACAAATCACACAACACCCTCAGTCTTCTAAGAAAATGAAAAAAAATTCTTCACTGACACATCTCAGAGCTTCAACATCCTCAATCTGAAAGGAATAAATGCTGAAAAAAATACGTTGAAGAGCATTTCTGCATCCCCACGTGGATGTGGTTCTGACCGCTGTCACCTCTTGGTGGGTGACATTATCAGAGCTCGGCCACCAGAGCTGGTCCCTGGCTGAGTGACAGAAACCAGCAGGATCCATCCTCCTGAGGGGCTCAGCACAGCAGAACCTGAAAAGGCTTCTGTGGACAAGCCTGACAAAAATGCTGTTTTCTACCTGCATTCCCTGCCAGTCACGGAGGATGCAGAGTGTCCTGGCAGTGTGTCACACAGGGCAATATTCTGATTTACAGTGCTCCTGCTGGACCTCAGCTGCCATCAGAGCAGAGCTGGAAAATGAGGGAAAACAGAAATTTCTCTTCCACTCCAGCTCCACCCTCGGTAGGAGAGGACAGTAAGGCTCAGTGGAAAAGCAGAAAATGGATATTGAAATTAGATTTAGCGACTATGAGACTACAGACTACAGCTGACTGTGTAGCATCTCAAAAAAAACATTAAGCTGGAAGATAATGTTATATTTTAGGCATGTCAAGCACTAGAAGTGCAAAAAACCTGAAACCCTCTTTACAGTGGAAAGTAAGAATTATCTTTGCAGTAGAAGTCTAAATTGGCCCAATTTCAGAGCATCTCAATGAAAAACTTAATCAGGAGGCTAAGATGATTTTTAAGGTTATTAGATCCCCTTATGAAGTATTATTATGACCCAAATTTTAGTTATGAGTTTGCACCAACACAATTTGTGCACTGAACACCACGTGGAGACCACTGCAGCTTTGCTCTCCCTCAAAATCCACCCCAAAGAGCTGAAACTGGGAATGAGGGGCAGGAAAATGCCATTGGTGGTGGCAGACACAGTTTGGAATGGCAGACTCCACATCAGGGCATTCAGAAGGAAACCTCTGGAGCTCAAGGCTTCAAGCCCCCTCCAAGGGGAGCTTCAGTCCCCTGCTCCTTTGCTGAATTCCACACAGGTCACCCTGAGCTCCTCAGTTCCTGAGGAAATGACAAAAATGGACTTTAGCTCCTTCCAGCTGCTCCCTGTGGCAGCTTAAACCTCATTTGCTGCCAGATCTGCCTGACCTTGAACCAGTCCATGTCAAAAAATTAATGAACAAGTACATTTCATTGAGATTTGTGTTTGCAATGTTAAAAAAAAAGAGTACAATATTATACATAGAAGATTAATGATGTTTTCTGGAACAGGATATTTTTTATAATTATAATAATATTAGAAGAGCTTGTCTTGAAGATGAGTGAAGTCTCTCCCCCTGAAATCCTCCCAGTGATTACAATAATAATAAATAATAATAAACTGTCAAGCCCATGCTGTGTGTTTCCAGGGACCAAAGGTTCTCCTCCTGTACAGATCCCAGTGCTTGAATGGTGGCCCAGACAAAGACATTGTTGAAATCTTTTAATCTTTAACAGCACAGAACCAAAATCACAAGTTCAGGCACCTCATATTGTTTGGTTTGTTAGAAATTTGGGGATAGGCAATGTGCAGATGTAAGCTCTGCAAATATTTTTGCAAAGTCTGAATGAAAATCCTGAATGCAAATTAAAACTTGGACCCCTCCTGACTGTGGCAATGTGATTCTCTCTGGCCTTTAATTTATTGGTGTTGTCATTAAAATCACACATTTGTGGCTTCTGTAGAGAATGTCATCCTGAGGAGTAGCAGAATTCAGAAATATTACTGGTATTTAAAATTCTAATGGTAGTGTTACTTCAGAAGCTTGAAAAGAATCCCTTCTCAAAATGTATGTTTGAAATAACCCAAACCCCCTTCCTTCAGAGGATTTTTTGTTGTTGTTGAAATCATAGGTTTTAACAGCAACTCACAATTGAAACTGGATGTTGAAATGTCTTTTTGATATCTCTGGTGTCAGGAAATTTTGAAAACTCATATCATATAATCACATTTTCTTTAGAAGTTTATTTAACAGGATTTTTAAAATTAAAAGCTGTGCTAAATGTTAAATTGCTACATGTCACATTAATAGCACACAAAGAAGAGAAGCACAGTGTCAGGTTAGGTATTTATGTATTTCTATCATTGTATAGAACAGCTACAGAAATATTCAATCTCTTTTTTTGTTGTTGTTTAATTAATCAACATTAATTTTTACTCAGTGTGATGTAGGGAGCTTTTCTGGATTGACCTGCCTCCTGTTTGTAGCACAGTGCAGCACCCTGCAGGGCTGCTCATGCTCTGTTTGCAAGGCAGGTGTCAATGGTGGAAACCCAAAATTCCTTTAAAAAATGAAGGCTGAGAGGGACAAACTGCAGTGGGTGTGCAGAGCAGCACTGGGGACACCTGGATCAGCTGGATCAGAATCCCTGTCCTTCCACCACAGAGTGGCTCTTGATGGGGTTTGGGGACTCAATTTTTCAGAGGGACCAGCAGCATTTTTGTTTTTTATCTCACAGGGATTTTTTTCCCGCACAAAGACACACAGATGTAAAATGCTGCTTTTTGTCCATGTCACAGTGTCCTTTCTGCTACTGCCCCTGCCACCCCTTTCCTGCTGAAATAAAAGCACTTTTCCTCTGGAATCCACAACCTGCCCTTCCTGGGAATAAATGATTTCATCTTTGTGTCACCTGTACTGAAGGAACAGGGGAAGGAAAACCCCTGCACGTGTCAGCCAGGGTTGCTGTTTACTGTTCTCCAGCATTTCACTGCCCCAAATCACAGCCAGATCTTGGAAATTTGATTTATTTTTTTTTTCCCAAGCTCAGTTGTAGGTGTAATTTATAATAGATGCATGGACACATAAAATCACCCATGAAGAGAGACAGAATTAATGTTTCTCAAGCCACAGAAGTGATTCTTCCCTCTGTCTCCTTGGGAAACTTTCTATGACTTTGACCTTTGAAAGACAAAAAAAAAAGGAAATGTATAATTATTG
Organism: Agelaius tricolor; assembly: GCF_023055355.1. Taxonomy (NCBI): domain Eukaryota; kingdom Metazoa; phylum Chordata; class Aves; order Passeriformes; family Icteridae; genus Agelaius; species Agelaius tricolor. Next base: position 15,926,614 of record NW_027269278.1, read on the forward strand.
CCACTTATTTCTGTGCTGTTCCCCTATTATGCTGTTACCAAAGACAGCCTACAATGTTCCCTGCTCTGATTCTCTGAAGTTTCACCTTCCAGAGTGGTCCTGATGGAACAAAAGGGTTGGGAAGGGGTTTGGGAGCTGCCTCCTGTCCCTGCAATCTGAGCACTGGTGAATCCCAGATGCAGCTTAAACCTTTTCCTTCTCAATCCCACATGAAAAACTCTGGGTTTCAGACCCCCGTGGGTCTGAGGCAGCATTCTCAGAGGCCCCAAGCACTTTTTGGTCCTTGTTGCAAATTAAGCTGTTCTATAACCCTGGCACAATCCTTTATGGCTTTGTTGGGCACTATGAAGCATGGGTGACAATACAGACATTAATCTTTGTGCTGTGCTGGAAGTTTCCTCAGTTTCCTCACATAACACCTTCCTTTTCCCCCTCCTGAACTGTGAATTAATTGTTGGATGTTTATTTAGTAATGTTTTGAAACTTCCTGGCACTTCAGATTTCCTCTTTTTTTCCAGTTTTCCTTCAGGTGTGGAAACTGTTTCTAAAGGACCAGACACAAAAATGAATCAATGGTAAATTTTTCTCTTTTAACACATTTAAGGAGTCTTCACTTTTCAGTTTGAGATAACTGAAGGACAAAACAGTATATAAATGAGTGACTGAATCCTCTTAAAAAGTGTGATTCTCATTACCTTCAGCAGCAGACACCTGTTCAAATATTCTCCCTTAAAAGGATGAAGCACAAAGGATTCATCAGCAATTGAATCAGGCTTTCATTGCAGTGGATGAAAATTTAAATGAATTCTTTTGCAAATTTCCAATTACCTAAATAATTTTGCATTGATCTTTGTGCCTGTATTGTAAAAATGTCTCTGCCTTTAAACACAAACCTGACCAATGCATAGAATCGATTATTGGGTGTGAAAAAAAGCATTTCAAGCCGAGACCTCAGGCCAAACTTAGGAAACACAAATTGTTTCCATTCACATAAAGGATATTTCATCATGGGCTCTCCTTTTGGACACCACCACAGGCTTTGATTTGGGAAATGAGTTTTATGCCCTCTGAAAAGTTCTCAAAAGGCCAAAACTTCAGCTGCTGTCCAGCAGCTATTCCTTCAGGGAGAGAAGTGTGCTGACACTGTATGCCTGAAAAAAAAACTTCACCAAAATTAATGACAATTCACAAGATTTGCACTTATGAATAGGAAAAAATATGAATAAAAAGCAGCATTGTAAAGGCCAGCAAAAATCCCCACGATTCACAGGTTTCTGTGGGAGTTTGGGTGTGCACTCTGTGATTGCCCAAAAGACTGAAACTGTAGAAAACTGAGAGCAAAGAAAGGATGAAAACCCAACTAAATACAGCAAGAAATAATGAGATACCCCAGTTTGCCCAAATCTAGCTTGTCATGAGCCTCTCACCCACAGCTTAATGCAGGTGGATGTTCCTTTCAGAAAAACCTTCTCCCATCAGCCCTGTGGGAAAGGGATCCTGCAGCTGACCTACATTTGCTCAGGAGTGAGGAAAAGCATTTGAAAATGCAAATATTAATTCTTTCATCTTCCTCTGCCCACTCCCCGAGCTGACCATGTGGAATCTTCCCCCAAAAAAAAAAAAAACAAAAAAACCCCTCCACGAGCCATCCCTGCCTGGGCTAACAGACTGTGAAAGATTCAGTCCAAACTTCTGCTCTGATCATGTCAGGCTGGCAGAGAGGGGGCACGGGCTGGGCGAGGCAGATGCTTCAATCTTCCGAGGAGTTGTCACTTCCCATGAGTGTCACTTGGCAGGATGGCGACTTCCTAATGCAGCAAAGCCTCTGGGGAGGGGAAAAAATAACTCACTCCTCTCACTCCTGGCCAGTTTAGGGGTTTTTTAACTCAAGGTTTTCAAGTAAAGGAGGATTGAGCACGGGGTGGGGTGGTGCTGCCCCAGGACAGCAAGCACAGGGTGTGGGATTTTCCTCCCAACGAAGGGAGGAATGATGGATCTGACTCCATGTTCTTAGAAGGCTAATTTATTATTTTATGTTCTGTGTTATATTAAAGAATGCTCTACTAAAACTATACTAAAGAATAGAGAAAGGATACAGACAGAAGGCTAAAAGATAATAATGAAAACTCGTGGCTATCATCAGAGTCCCAACACAGCCTGACTGTGATTGGTCATGAAGTCAAAACAATTCACACGTTGGATAAACAATCTCCAACCACATTCCAAAGCATCAAAACACAGGAGAAGCAAATGAGATAATATTCTTTTCCTTTTTCCCTGAGGCTTCTCAGCTTCCCAGGAGAGAAACCCTGGCCAAGGGGATTTTTCCAGGAAGTATGATGGTGCCACACAGGGGATGCGGGACATTGGTGCTGTCCCAGCAGAGCCAACACGGAGCTGTGGGATGATCTGAATTCCCAGGAGAGATGCCACGAGCACAGCTCCCTCCCTTGGTGCTTACCTGCCTGCCTGGAGGGATCTTTCTCTGCTGTGCCCCTGCCTCGTTGAGCACAACGTGGATTTCTGCGGCTGCCAGAGGGGCTGGGGGTGCTGCGGATTCAGGACACACATGAGGAGGCGTTTCCCTGGCAACAGAAATGCCATTAAAGCTCTCTGAAGAATTCCTCAGGGCTGTGCAACAAATAGAAACATGAACATGCTGAGACCTAAATATAGCTGAGCTTCAGTGCTGTTCATCCAGGCCTCTCCCTAGCTCGGGTTTGTACCTGAAAGGAGCGCGGCCGGCGGCACACGTGGGGATGGCTTCAATATTTTACAGAGTTTTGCTTTTAAATAGTGCATGAGCAGAGGCTGGGGATGGGGTTACAGATGGCACCAGCCTGCTGCAGGATGACAGCCTGGCCCGAATTTGCTGTGAAGGTGCCCTTGGTCACCCAGAGAAGGCTCCTTGCCCCTGAGAGCAGCACGGGGTGAGGGACGGGCAGAGCTCTGCTCATGTAGAGCAGTGAGATATCAGCTGTGAGACATCAGCTGTGAGACATCAGCTGTGACACCGCTGCCACTGAGGGGGCAAAGAGGGGCTCAGGCTAAAAGCAGCTCATGCTTTTCCCACTGCAGGGATGGGGGATCCAAACTGAGACTTCTCTCGTTTCGATTTGGAGTCAAAATTCTAATTTAGCCATTTTTGTCCTGGGGTGCTGCAAATACAGGAGCTGGACTGCAGAGGAAATAGGCAAAAATGCTTGGGCTGCAAAACAAAAGGGCAGACAACATCCAGTGATTCATAAAAGATGAGTCCTGAAGATGAACACATTTCCCTGGAAATGAAGCTTTTGGATGCCTAAAAGTGGATCTGGGCTCACTCAAATGTTTCTTGAACTAAAAAATGATCAGAGAATGATCCCCACTACAGATTTCTAATAAATATAAACCCTTTGCAGCTTTCCTTGCTGTGTTTGTGTGAGGGTACAATACAGACCCATCACTTCAGATTGCCCTTCCCAAGCCAAACCCCTGGAAAAGCCAAGGCTGGATTTTGTCCCTGGTGCTGCTCCCTTGGTGCTCTTTGAGCCACCCCTCTCACCTCTGACACTGAGGCAGTGAAAATAATCCTGGAGAAGTGCAGGAAAAGCTGCAAATCAGAAATGATTTATTGGGCTGAAATGTTACTTAAAAATGGTGAAGCTGATGCTGGATGTGCAGGCTCTTTCCCATCCTCACTGATCCCCTGGTGGAATTCAGGGGAAGGAGGAAGGCAGTTTATTGTACTAAACTATTGGTTTAGTACAATAGAAGATTGGTTTAGTGCAATAGAAGATTGGTTTAGTACAATAGAAGATTGGTTTAGTGCAATATTCCCACAAAAATTGGTTTAGTGCAATATTCCCAAATTCTGTAATGACCACTTCATTACTTTTGGGAGGGAGGGAAGAAGGATGAAGCAACCTTAAGGAAAATTTACAGTGAAAAGTTTGGATGAATAAATGTCTTAGAGGTCAGTGTCTGGACACAGGAATTTTGCAGAACAACCCTCAGAGAAACTGAAATAAACAATTTTATCAGAATAAATGTAGGACAAAGTTTTCCTCTCCAGCAAAAACCATTGCACATTTCTAATGAGGAAGCTGATAGATGCTAGGGGTGATTTAAAATTCAGAGGAAGCTCTGCTAATGGCACACATGAAAGAAAACCCTCCAGACGAAAGTGACAGGAGCAGCTTTCACTGAAAACAAATATACACAGAATTCTGGAGTCATGGGGAAACCAGGCTGGAAAAGATCATCTAATTCTGATCTCTTCAGCCACACTGGAGACTGTTGAACCTCAGACCCTTTCCATGGAGGCATGGTCCCCCCTAGAAACAGCTCAGACAGAGAGTGCTGTGCAGAACCCATTCCTGATCATCTTTTGTGAAACCTTTCTGAATAACCAAGGCTTTCCCAAATCCACAGAACAGAGTATGAGATCCAAAAAGCAGCCTGAAAGCTGCTTACTGAGGCAAATCCCAAGCATCTTTTCCCCACTTCTAACAGAAATTTTTCTCCCCTGTTTTTAAAAGGAGACAGGCATTGATGTTCCTTCAGCAATTCATGTTAGAAATGTTTTGAAAAAAAGCATACAGCTAAATTGCCTCGAAATTTCAGTGGGAACTTAAAGCTTTTGTGATATGAGATAATTCCTTTAATTATGTTTGCCTGGAGCTTTACATGTGTGAGAAGTTCAGTGCAATTCACTGAGTAACAAAAGAGTTTCAGAGAGTGAAAAGAAAAAGTCTGGAATCCAGCAGCTCTGCCTTGGCTGCTTTTCCCTTTGCTACCTTTCTGATTAATAACAATTATTACTAACAATATTAAAGAGCAACATCCCTGCAGCAAACTTCCTTTTTTACAAAGTTCTCGAGCACTTGCTGAACTTCACTCTTGAGGCAGGGGCAGCTCAAGCTCGGGTTCTGTGAGCCACAGTCTGTGGCACTGTCCTGAGCTGTCCCAGTGTCTCCAGATCCTGGTTCTGGTGTCTCCAAATCCTGGTTCTGGTGTCTCCAGACCCAGCAGATTCTGGTTCTGGTGTCTCCAGACTGAGAAGATCCTTGTTCCAGTGTCTCTAAACCCAGAAGATCCTGGTTCTAGCATCTCCAGAGCAGCAGATCCTGGTTCTGGTGTGCCCAGAGCAGCAGATCCTGGTTCTGGCATCTCCAGAGCAGCAGATCCTAGTTCTGGTGTCTCCAGACCCAGCAGATCCTGGTTCTGGCATCTCCAGAGCAGCAGATCCTGGTTCTGGTGTGCCCAGAGCAGCAGATCCTGGTTCTGGTGTCCCCAGAGCAGCAGATCCTGGTTCTGGTGTCCCCAGAGCAGCAGATCCTGGTTCTGGTGTGCCCAGAGCAGCAGATCCTGGTTCTGGTGTGCCCAGAGCAGCAGGTGTCTCAGTTCCAGCACAGATGTCCCCTCACACAGATGTTTTCAGGCTGGACACAGGCACAGGGACAGGCTGTGGGTTTCCAGCTGCTGCAGGCAGGGCTGGCAGAGGTGGCTGCCCACGCTTGGTGACACAAGCTGGGACTTTGATTTGTGACCCCTGAGCTGCAGGTGAGGCCCCAGGTAACCAGGACTGAAATACCCAGCAAGGATCAGAGCCAGAGTGAGGAAAAACAACAAAACAGACACAAAAACCCAGTAAAAATAGATGTGCCATGATGAAAGCCAAGAGGCCAGAGCTCAGGGGGTAAATAAATTCTCATTGCATTGGTGTGACTCCATCTGAGCTTCACTCAGGATGTGCTGAGCTCCCCAAAATCTGCAGCTCTGGAATTCCATTTTAGCACCAGCCCTGACTCACTTGGGACTGGAGCTACCTTGACTGTAATTGTTACTATATTAGCAAGCAAATATTAAGTTAATATAAATGAAACAGTCTACCATAATTTGGCTTAATTATTCAGAGAGAAGTCTAGCATAGAAGATAAATAGCTTTAAAATTGCTAAATAATTTGACTCCCCATATAATTGCCTGTGCAATTTGTGTTAATTGCATGTCAAGTACAGGTTTTCAAATATTAATCAATGCTTATTTATATTATTAATTAACATTCTTACATTACATTTAAATAATCTTGCAATGGCACAGTTACCAAAAGACAAATTTCTATTCCTGTGGGGTTTTTTTTTCTCTCTCCCAATCTGCAAAAAGTCTTTCAGTCCCACCCCTGAGTCACAACCCCCTGCTAAGACCTGGATGATTTCTCTCAGTATTTTCTGTTTCACTGAGATCTGCCACTGTGACCTCTCCATGAGGGATCAAATTCAGAGTGAAAAAAGCTGGGCAGGAATCCCTGTGAAACCCTTCAGTGTCCTGAGGAGGGGAGCGTGGGGAATATTGCAAAATTTCCTCATTTATTCACTGCCAGCTTTTCCTTGCCATCCTCCCCAAGCTCCCCATGGCCTTGTTCAGCTGGGGAAGTGCAAATCAATAAAAAATCACAGCCAGACTTTTACCTGTTACAGGAGAACATAAAATTACCAAAGATACCTCAAATAAAAAATTGGAGTCACGGCACAACAGCTCCCATAAAAATGAGGATTCACCCCAGTGCTCTGTGCATGGCTGAAAATGTTGGGTTCTTTGTGATGTCCCAAAATGCTGGGAGAAAACTCTCCCTTATTCCTGTTTCAAAGGCCACCCCCCAGTTTTTGCAGATTTTGTTGCTTGGATTCCTCGCTGTGTCCAACCACAAAAGCTGAGAAAAATCAGTGCCAGTGAATCAGTAAAACCTTCAGCTATGGAGTGGCTCTAAAGGGACTTTTTCCCTCTTCTTTCAAAGGCAGAGGTGTATAATCTACTTACTTTTTGCCCTTTTAGGCTCCCTCATTGGCTGCACAATAATCTCTCAATCTTTTGCTGAAATAAGAAATCCTGTTTGCTCTACTTGTCAAGGCTCTGCTGCTCCCAGCAGCTGGGGAGCTTCTCAGAACTTCTTATTCCTTTTTATTTTTATCTTTTCCCATGCAGCAGGGAGGGTTTTTCACCCAAGTCTGGCACCTAAACTTTTTGTGACAGATTAAACTCCCAAAAATATTTAGAAATCAACCAGCACAGTCTTAAATAGAGGAGATAAAAGGATAAAAGGGAATGGATTAATGGGTTCAGTTCTGAAGATAACTGAATAATTGTTATTTTCTAAAAAACCGAAGTGGTGTTGTTTCATAAGAAATACAATGCCTTTGCTGTCAAGGTTGGGATTTGTAGAAATGCATAAGGAATACAAATTCTTGTCTTTCTATTTCAAAGGCAGATTTTACCCCTCATTAGTGGAAAACAACAGTGCGAAAACATTAAGAAAATTAATAAGTTGTAATTAGCTACATCCAACAATCTGTGTCCTTTTGGCTGAAAATGAAGAGCTTTATTTTCCTTGAACACTGTGATTTGAAACATTCTGAAATATCTTGGATCCTCTTTTATAATGGAAATGAATTGCTTCATTTTGTGTAGTTTGGAGTAAATAAAATCCTGCTGCACGATTTGCTCAGTGCTGTCAGTGAGGGACTGATGCACAGAAGTTCATGGGCCACTGCTGTGTGCTGGCTCTGAGAGAAAAACACTGAATTTCCACCCTTTTTACCCTCATGCACATTTTAAAGTCTTTTATCACCCAGGTCAATGAGGAAATGCATTGGGATATTGCTCTTTTTTTTTTTTTTAAGCTTGTTTAATTGCATGCTTTAAATATGCATTAAAAGTGTCTCTTCTTGTTCCTAACGACCCATTTTTAATGGAGCATTTTAATTACATCCAAACCCTGCTAAATACCTTAAAAGGGAGAACAAGAAATAGCTCTGGTTATGTGTTAAAAATGCTCTCCTCAAAAAATCTCCTCCAATCAACAAATAAGTGAGCAAAGCACACAGCTGAAAAAAAAAAGTTTTTCTGGGTGTGTGGATTAAACATGATGAAGATCATAATCTGAATTTTCTGTTTCTGCTGAGTTCTACAATCAATTGTACACGAAATATTGATGAATGAACTCCTGATGTACATTAAGAAGATGTAATGGATGCATGGCTCCTGAATAGAATAAGTTTATGCTAATTATATAAAATATATAATGTAGAATAGAATAGAACTAATTATATATATATATATATATTAGAATAGAACTAATTATATATATATATATTAGAATAGAATAGAACTAATTATATATATATATATATATATATATATATATATATATATATATATGTATCTCCTATAATGGATATTATCTAATGCTATATTCAGTCATTAAGGGAAATTACCAGCTCTGTGTGATGGGCTGTAAATTATAGAATCACAAAATGGTTTGGGTTGGAAGGAACCTCAAAGATCCCCTCATTCCAAACCCCTGCCATGGCAGGGACACCTTCCACTGTCCCAGGCTGCTCCCAGCCCTGGCCTTGGGCACTGCCAGGGATCCAGGGGCAGCCACAGCTTCCCTGGAAAACCCATTCCACCCTCCCAGTAAAGATTTTTTCCCTAAAATCCAACTTAATTCTGCTCTCTTTCAATTTGTACCCATTCCCCCCATGTCCCCTACATGCTCTTGCAGATGTTTCCCACATTAATATTTTGCTGTGGTTTAAGGGGTCCCTTCTGGCAAAGGGAAGATTTTCACCTCCCAAGGCCAAGGAGAGGGTTTTTCTTACAGCAGAGGCAGCAAGGAAAGAATTCCTCACCGTGGCTTGGCTCCACCCAAAACTCCCTGAAACCTTGAAGGATTGTATGGAAGCATTCATGGATTCATGGATTCATGGAAACATTCATGGATTGTGGAAATATTTATGGATTATGGAAATACTTATGGATCATGGAAATATTTCTGGGTGAAGCTGTAAAGATCAAAAGGAACTTCTCTGAGGAAGGTCTGGAAGAGTAAAGGAGTGGGGAATCTCCACTGGGTCCTGGGGCTGATGGACTCTGTGGGATCTGCAGTGCAGACAGAAAAACCATTTACAGAGAGCTGAGTGAAGATGAACCCAATAGCCAGAGTATGGAATTACTCCTTGAAAATAATGAGAATCATTTTGCACAAGTACAAGCCTGTACTGGAGATTTATGATAGTATTTTTTCCCCAAATTACTGTAAGTGTAAGGGCCAATGGCTACAGAAATGCATTTTAAAGATCCAAAAGCTTTAGCAGAATTGAGTCACCTCTGCAGATGTCAAGTGTTATTTCTGTAATTTACAGCTTGGCTTTAAATGCACAAAAGGCAGTGTGTAATTCCATTACAGCAAGTAATGAAACCAATACTTTTCCAGACATCAATATTGTTTAGAAAGAAATCTCAGTGGATTAACTGATGAACAAAGATTAAATTAGTTAGAAAAATAGCAAAGAAATTGAGAAGTTGATTCTCCTATGCTGGGTCTATATAGGAATATCACACACACAAAAAATTGCCTTTCTTGCAAAGAACAAAATGCAAATAATACTCCCAGAGACACAAAATATCTGGCTTCTCTTGGATATATTTTACCAACCTTGACACTTCTCCAGTTACTTGCATTTCTGTACTCTTTCCTCTGTATTTCCAGGATCCATCAAGGACTGGAAATAAAACATCCAAGGACAGAGGAGAAAGGAGGATAAAGACGGGGGGAAAAAAAAGAAGCAAACTTTGTGATAAATCATCTTAAAGGACATCAAAAGAAACCCTGAAAATCCAGGAGCTTCAGATGGTTCATAGAAGAGACAAATAAAATCTTTTCACTGCCAAATTCTTTTTCTGTTTTCAGACAAGACAGTGCCTACATGAAAATTGCTCTGTTTTTATTAATTGATTACACCCCTGTTTATGTTGCTGCAATTGAAACCTGATTTAAAGCACTTGTTTGGTCTAGGATTAACTGAAACCAAGCTTTGCCCCACGATGCAAATTTTCCAGGGGTGTAAAGGTTCAAAAGTTGGATCCAATGATCTTGGGGGTCTTTTTCTTTAATGATTCATAAAATAGAAAGTGCAGGGCAAGGCTGAGTCTGGACTTCACCAAATTCTCTCTTCAATCAGCTGCATGGTGGGGCTGAGTTCTTTCAGGGGTTTGCTTTATTTTGGGTTTAAACTGGGCTGAATCCCTGGCTTGCAAAATTCCTTTTCATGGCAGCTACTGTACAGATATTCTGTAAAATGTGTCTCTCCTCATTGCAGAGGGAATGGGATTGGACGTGTTCAGAACACATAAAGGAACAGGTGACAGAAAATGCAAATGCCAGGGAACAAAAATACCTCCCAAATGAATCACCAGGAGCAAAAAGTGATGCTGAGAGAGCAGGGGATGTCTAAGAGAGAAAGGCATCAAGGAGAGAGCTTTACCACACCTGGAGAAGTGAATTTATACTGACACAAGGCTGTGGTTTCTGCTTTTAAGCCAGTCCCACCACTTCTCTTTTAAATTTATTTCACTATCTAGTAAAACTCAGCATTAGAAACTTGGGATGTCCTGTGGGAAGAGAAGCTGAGTTATTTTTCAACCTGATAAATTCAGTTTGTGGTGTGAAAATGTCAGTTTGGATGCTCAGCTGTGCACCAGGAGGTCGATGAACCTGGTACACAGCCCTAAAATCATGAACATAAAAATAACAATGCCTCCTGACTGTGCTTCCCCAGAAATTGCTGGAATGGGGATTAAGGTTGGATGGGAGTTTTGTGCATGACTTGAGGCTGATTTTACAGCCTTTAAACACTAATTTACTTTCTATGCTCACAAAACCAGATGACATAATGTTTTTCCTCCATGAGAGTTTGAAGATCACCCTAAAGGCTCAAAGTTGAGGAATCTAAGCCTCCACAGTTTTGGCTTCAAGTTGCCCTCAAGCACCTTTGCACAGCAATGGCAACAAAAAGGGGCATTCAGAGACTCACAGAACCCTTGAGGGTGGAAAAGAACTCCAAGGCCATCAAATTAAGGTGATCATTACCAAATAAAGTGGGAATACAACCACGTTACTCCCCCAAAGCCTCACCTTTACCTGCACCAGGCTGCCCAAACCCAGGGTGTCCAGCACTGGGGTGAGCAGGCTGTTATTCCTCAGGATTGTGTTTTTGTTTGTTTGTTTTCCATCCAGAAAGGCAGGTGAGACTCAGCAGTGCCCTTTGAGAGGCCCTGAGCACCCCTGGGAGCCCAGGAGAGCTCACTGGGGACATTCCCTCCCTGCTGCCACCCACCCTGGGCAGCTGAGGAGGGGACAGAGCAGCGCCCATGGAACCCCTCCCTCCCCCTGCTGCTGCTTTGCTCACCTCCAGCTTCACCTCTACATTTTCACAAGGGAGATTTGTGCAGGCACATCCATTCCCCCAGCCAAAATGGACTCCTTATCATTAAACCAGAAAATAAAGAATTATTTATTTAATAATAAAGAAAATAATAGGAATAAGAAAGAAAATAAGTAGGAAAAATGAGGGCAGCCTCTGCTTTCAAAGTCAAGGCTTAAATCACCAGCTGAAAGAGCAAACAAAGACCTTTCCCTCAGTTCCTAACACGTTCCAGATTCATTTTCCCCTTTGGTTCTTTGTGCTCAGAGGCAGCAGAGCCCTGCTGGTCCTTTCAGCTGCAGCACCCAGAGCCACCCAGTTTTCTCTCTTTTTAGAGAATGGCTGCCCAGCATCTCTTTCATTTCTAGAACTTTCCTTTTGCCCACCAGCTCTCCCCTGGGAGTGCTGGGGTCTTTTCTGATTTCTCATCATTAACAGCACAGAGCCACAATGGTGAGAGGTTGGAGTTCATTAATTAGCTCTTTTTGCCTGAGGAAGAGAAGGCTGGAAAGAACAAGCTTTTATTTAATTTTTTGTAAAGAGAAACCCAGTACACAACCTGCAATTAGGAATGAGTATCACCTCAATGAGTTATCTAATTACTTGCTACAATGCAGATCAAATGACTGGGGATGATGAGGGGGTAAAAGGGAGAAAACCACGCTCACATTTGTCAGGTATTAAACAGCAAATATCTGTACCTGCTGAAATATATTTCCATCTTCCAGTTTCCTGTGGGATGTGGGTGTTGAGGGGAGAAGGGCCTGGACAAGACAGCACAGCCTGCTCAGGTGGAAACCAATAAATGACATTTGGCCTTCTTGAGGCACCTGGTGGCATCAGGCTCCTCTTCCTAAATCAGATGGAGGCTTTGCCATGAAGCCAAACCAACCCCTGACCCTCCTGCACCTCTCCCAGGCCTTACAAATGAAATTAAAAAATAGTATCTTCAATTTTTGTGAAAAGAATCAGATCAGAGCTGGTACAAACTGCTGGAAATCACCACTCAGGCTCAGAGCAATGTGCTCACAGGGATTGAACTGCAGGAGCAGCTCCAGCCTTGATGGAACAACTCCAATAAAGATTTATTAAAGAACAAATGTGCTTTGTTGCCCCAGATATGATGAAGAAAAGGGGATTCTCTTTTGTCCTTTCTGCCTTTCCTTTCAAACCCACACCAGTGACTACACACCTGCTGAAGAGATTTTGAAGTTCCCATCAGCTCTAAAAATGTAATTTTTGATAATCCACTGATTTTCACTGCTTAAATAATCCACTTTTACAGGCCCAATTCCCAATGTCTCTGTGTGTGCTCTTTGATCATCAGTTGCTACCTTTCACAATAATTTTTTTCTCAGATCTAAATTCCTTTTTTCCATTGAAATGAGGATCCTCAGTGCTCAGTCTTCACCAGTAACTGCATTCCTGAACTTTTGTTCACAAGGAGTTTTCAGCAACAATGCCCCAGCAGCTGCCCAGTGGGTGGTGATGGAGTGAAAGTTCATGTAAGGTGGAGAGAAACTTTCAGCTGCAAAATAATGGATTTAAGGATTGCCACCTCTAGAACAGCAGAGGAAAACTCTGGATTTCATATGCAAGGAGGGAGATCTGCTGAAAACCAGACAGGACATCTACCAAATATTTTGTTTTAAAGATGCTGATTCCCTATGGAGAAAACAAAATACAAAATGCACAATGCAAAATACAAAATGCAAAATACCAAATACGAAATGCAAAATACACAATGCAAAATACAAAATACAAAGTGCAAAATACAAAACACAAAAAGTGCAAAATACAAAATACAAAATGCAAAATACACAAAGCAAAATACAAAATACAAAATGCAAAATACAAAGTGCAAAATACAAAATACAAAGTGCAAAATACAAAATACAAAAAGTGCAAAATATAAAATATAAAATACAAACCCAAAAGTTCCCAATCCTCTCCAGCATTTTTGGTATTTACCTTTGAGGAAAAAAAACCCAGGACATCAAGAGGCACAATGTCAATATAAAAGGATCAGGTGCCATAAAATTTGTAACGACATCATGAGTGGAGTGATCACAGCACTGGAGTCCTCTATATCTGACCCATTTATCAACATCATTCCAGTGATGGGAATGAAATCCTGTGAGATTATTCAGTATTACTGCCTTGAAATTAAAGAAAAAAATGGGCTGGGAATGTCACCTGGCCAAACTGAAGATGTTTTGAACATCACTCTTTCCCCTGTTATTCAGAAAACTCCTATTTATACAGTTAATGGTTACATATCATTAATAATGGGCACTCCAGAGAAGCAGAGGGACATGATAACACAGCAAAATCCTTTAAAATATGGGCTTGGGAAGGATTCAGATTGGTCTTGGCCTTCTGGTTCAGCAGGCTCAGCCTCTCATTCTGCCTCATGTTTGGATTAAAGAATTATCCAGGAATTTCTTTTTTAATCTACAGGGTCCCTTCTTGCATTTAAGGCAGGAGTTCTTGAGAAGGAAATGTTTCATATATTTTATCAGACTGAACCTGGAGAATCCTGCAGGCTCAGCTGAGGTTTTTTCAGTAAGCACCAACCCTGCTTATCTCTCTCTAACACCTTTAATTCTCTTTTATTTTCTAGAACGTGTGTCAAAGAAGGTAAGCACGAGAGAACTTGAAAACCATCAGCAATCTGCCACATCTTGTAGAAAATGGGAAATGCTGCTTGTAGAAATCATCCCTGCGATGATCCAGCTCACCCCTGCCATCTTTACCACACAGCTGATAAAGACATCTTTGCCATCAGCGTTTCAGAGAGGCAAACTGCTGAATGCAGGCTGCAGGAGGGGGGCTCAGCCTTGTTTTGGCTGGGTTATAAACAGCAGAGCATCACCACGGGGCGCTGGGTCAAGCATGAATTTTACATTTCAGATCGCATGCACAGCACGCACCTTGAAGTGCAGACACAGCTTCAGATTTGGTTTGCTTTATTGTAAAGTTTAGCTGTGATGTTGAAATAACCCACAAACAGACACTTGGAAATGGGTCTGAAGCATCCAACCCAAATTCTGCAGCTGTGCCACCTGCCTGGCACCTTTTTGGGATGGGCAGCCACACTTAGAGCCTTTCTGGCAGCAAAAAGCTGAGCTAAAGGCTTGATAGGAATTGTGAATAGCTCTTGGTGATTGTTGGACACATCATGCAGGGCTGTGAGCCTTAATCCTGCCCTTAATCACATTGCTCAGGTGTAGCCAAACTTTCCTTGCTCTGGAACCAGAGGCACTGAAAGGGAGCAGAACGCTGGGCTGGGCTTTGCTGATGAAGGCTGGATTTTATTTCAATTTTTAGGCTTGAGCTCTCCCAGATCCTCCTGAGGTACATAATTTGTAGGCTGTAAAAGCAACAAACTTTGCTGGCAGGTCCTGAGAGCACTGCAACTCACATTACAGAGCCTCTGCTTTATTCCCTTGTGTCATTTACTTTTTGTTGAGTACAGTGAGAAAGTTTCTCTTAATTAAGATGACGGTGGGAGCCCTGCTGTGTTTAATTAAACTACCATAAAGCTCAATAGTCTGTTCTAAAACTTGAATCATAACCTACATGACTTGTTTTGGTTTGTCTGGCTGTCATCAGAGAATGGGTTTGATGATGAGTCAGTCTCTGGTCAGGCCACCCTGAGAATTCATTAATAAGTTAAAACATGGAATGACGTCTGCTCCACCTCCTCAATTTGATGCTTTCCTAAAGAAGCCAAGCATATAAAGCTGCTTAAAGGGTGACTGTTCCTGCCATGAGCTTTTTCTTCCAAAATAAAAATGGCCACAATCATAATTTTTTATCTGCTCACTTACCCACTTTACCAGTCTGGAAGTTGTGACAAATTCCAGTCCAGTTATTTACAGCCTGTGAAAACCATATGCAACAATTGTGTGATATCACCAGGGAAAGTGACAGTAGCTTCAACTACAAGTTTATAAACAATTTAAAACCAGATAAAAGTAGCAACATTGTCTAGTCAAGCAACAGGATTTGCTGTAAAATAAATGTAAATTATGAAGATGCTGAAAAAGAACACGTATTAGTATTTTACCACCACTTGATAACAGAGTTAAGAAGAGACAAAAGTTCAGCTAAAATAGTGCTTTTTAAATATACTTGCAAGATACTCCTTCATTTTGCTTTCAGGCACTTACAAAAACAATCCCCCACAAACCCAGCAGTTATTCCTGCAGATTTCAGCGTGTGCTCTGCAAACAAGAAATAATTATAGCTGAGCAGCGAAAGAGCTGGGGGTTTTTTAGTCACCTCATTTTCACATCTCATTTGGGACTCGTTCCACCCTGTGCTGCCAAAGTCTTGCAGAGAGCATCCCCCAAAGGCATAAAACTCCCAGCATTTGCAGGAGGAATAATTTTCCTTTGAACAAAGGGAGCAGCAGCTCCTGGAGCTGCCTGGTGCAATCCCATTCCACGGCTGGCATTCGCTCCCTTCACGTCTCCCTTGCACTGTTACAAATCTGCCAGTTAAAAACTCTGTGCAACTCCAGAACGTATTGTCTGGAATGAAACAACCAATTATTTCTTCAGGTTTTGTGGCATAATATCCTAGGAAACCAGCAATTACAGAATCAAAGTGGCATCAAATGGCGTAGAAAGGAGTGAGCATGTATTATTCTTTAAATAGCAGTTACATGAACTCATAATAAATGGGTATTAAGTGCTAAATGTATGATAAGTAATTTTTGACAATGTAATTATCCAAACAATACAAGGGAAAAGTTGTGAGATGGAATTGTCAAATTCTCTTGTACAAGTGCTGTGTGAAATTACAATTATTGAGCACTGGCTTCTAGTCACGACCACTTTAGAATAAAACAGTGTGAGTCTGTGTGTGCAAGCAGCACGTTTTTCTGGATTGCCAGCACCTCTCTCCTGGAAAATGGCACCCACTGGTTTGATCTTTGCTGAGGTTAAGGCTTTAAATTGCCCGGCATAAGTGGAAGGGAGCAGGATGCCATTTTAACCTCTGAATACGTTATATATTGTTCCTTTCCAAGAAATGCCAGAATGAAGATGAAGGGTTTGTAAAGTGGGGTGGACTTCCAGAATTCCTGGTTAGAAGTTTTCAGCTTCTCCTGCAGGGTTGCACAGTCGTTATAGCAACAGGCTTGAAACTTGAGGAATTTCCAGAGGAGGCACACCCCAATGTGAAGTAAAGGGATGCTGTTGGCAGGATAACACTTTCAGCTCCTTTAGAATCTTCTTTTTGTCCCAGGAGGAGCTGGGCCACGTGCCCAGCTGGGCAGCAGGCACAGCCATCACCAGCACCAGCCAATTCCATGTGACAGGAATCTCAACCTCCATGCGATGAGAATCTTCCACCAGAGCAGGGGAATTCTCTTCACACCAGAAAGAATTACCCTGGGTCAAAAGCACCTTTGAATATTGCTCAGCTTGGTTACCTGGGAGCCAGAAATCTGTGTCATGGCCCTGCTGAACTGCCCAGAAACAGCTCAATGCTCTTCTCACTCCTTTGTCTCCCAGTCTGGCTTCACCTTTCTCTGCATCATTTCTCCCTCTTTCCTTCTGCTTCCTTTTGGGTGGGAATTGCTCCAGGGCAGCTGGACCAAATATAAACCAACGGCCAGAGCAAAAACCAGGCAGTGAACCGACGAGAAATTCATAAAACCAGAACAAAACTCATTGCAGGATAAGTCTGTGCCTTTAACGTGAACACTGTTTATTATTCAGAGATAAATTATTATTATTAAGAGATGTAAAACAAAATTCTCTTTTGGGAAAGTTTCCTTGGTTCAAATCAAAAGTTGCAGTTGCCAAATTTGCTGGGGGAGAAAAAAGGAATGAGAAAGGAGTTTTAGCTTCCAGCAAACATCTTTTTTGGACTCCCTCCAAGAATCTAAGTGATAAGAAGTCACTTCTGTTCTGCACATTGCCATTTCCAGCTGTGGAACCATGCAGTTCAGAAATCCAGATCTGAGCATGTTCCTCCTCCTCCAGAGAAGACTGACAGCTTTATCTTGGACTGGGAGTCTCTTCAAAAGACACTTTTTAAAAATAATTATTTAAAAAATTTGTTGTCTGAATTAATTCAGAGTTCGGGAGAAAAGAGTAACATATTTGGAGAAATAACAGAAACTTTAGTTCAGTTCTCTTTTTTTTCCTTCAGTAACATCTGGCACCATATGTTAAAACAATTTGCTCTTCTTTGTTAATCAAAAATGAAATTTTATAATTAATTTTCAGATTCACACCACTGAAAGATCTGAATCATGAGCTTCCCACATTTTCTCTCCATCTCCAGACCTTCGTGCCCATACGCTGATCCTGGTAGATCAGCATCTACTTTAATGCTTCTCAAAGGACATTTCATTGTATCATAGCTGAGATGTATTGCCCCTCATGATGGATATTTAGGAAAGATTAATTTCACCTTAAATTGAAGTAATTTTCAAAAGGACCTGTGAGACACCAGAACATAAATCCTAATGAAATTCCTTCAAATTTGCTGGGTGGAAAAAACTCCCATTATTCCTTTTGCACTGTTGTTGTAGTCCAGCTGTGCTGGGAGGGCTGTGGTTCTGAAGTGGAGAGTTTTGTCATGAAATGCCAGGGAAAAATGGAATTAAATGGGGGAATTTCTCCCAGGGAAGAAAGAAGAACCAGCTGGAGCCCCTGAGCAGCTGAGGCACAGCTTTGGCCGAGGTGGAGGGAAGCAGGACTTGGCACCACCCAGGCTGGGCCCCAGCTGCCCCTCAGATTATTCACAATTCTCTCATCTTTGGTCCCTGCCAGGCTGGTTCTGTTGCTTCACACCATGGGTGAAGCTGTGAGTTTATATCCCAGCAATCCACCAGTCCTCACCTGGGGAGGGGAATGGGGGAGAATTGTTTGCAGCAACGCTTGCAGGGGATGTGCTGGGGGAAAGCTTGGGCTGTTCTTAGTTCAGCCTGGAATTTTGTGTGCTGTTTTTTGGGTGATTTAAAGACCTGCATCTGCTGGAGATTGTCTTGGATCTCTCTGGCTGCTCTGTCACCTACAGAGACACGGGGAAAAAGAGAGCTCCAACTCTCTCTGGATTTCCTAATATTGAGCAGCAGTTCAATCCAAACCCAGCAGGCAGGAGCACATTGAGGCTCTGCTGTGTCACACAACTGGGCTTTGTGCAGGAACAGAACTGCAGAATGGAGGAACCCTTGTAACAGCAATTTCCAGGGTTTATGCCAGCCCCAAACCGATGGAAAAATATAAAGGGAATGATGTGCAAGGCTCTGTGGCTGAAGGGAGGCAGGCAGAGGTTCCTCTGGGGATGGGATGTTCCATTTCCTCTCAGCTTGCACAGTCAGGGAGGGGTGAGGGCCCTCCTGGAGCCCAGAGGAGGCAGGGCTGGAGCCTCCCTGTGCCCCAGGCAGGTGCTGTGCCCCAGGCAGGTGCTGTGCCCATTCCCAGGTGGGAACACCCAGGCAGCCCCACGGGGCTCTCAGGAGGTGCCTGTGGTGTTTGGGCTCACACAACCCCCCCCAGAAGGAAAGGCAGCTCCCCTTCCCCCAGCACTGACTTTTCAGGAAGAATTTTCCCAAATGCTGAACCCAGAGCTCTCCTGAGCTCTGCCAGGGGGCTCAGCCCCACGGGAAGCCTTGGGGTGACCTCCCAGCCCCACAGCTCTGCCCTGGGCTGAGGCAGCAGAGCTGCCAAGCCTTGCATGATGCCAGCCTCTTCTCCCACCCCTGGCACTGGGCAGGTTGGGGTGGATTTCTCAGAGGGAGCTCTCAGAGCTGTCAGTGGATGTGCTCATTACGGATGTCAGAGGCAGCAAAAGGATCGCAGTGATTGTAGGTAACTGATGCAGTTAATTACCCCCATGGCAGGCACTTTCCCTGGAAAATTCTGTCACCCTGCCCCCTGAAAGTAACACAGATATGGATTCCTTGCCTACATTTCTTGCTGCTGTAAAAAGAAAGATGTTTTCACAGCAGGTGCTGTGAATTAAAAGGAAAAGAAAACACAAAACATCTGGAGGAAGGCTTCAAACATTACATAACTGTGCATATTTGTGTACAGAACAAATTTATCTAATAACTGAGCCGAGAAAACACATTCTTTGTGCTGTTTAAATGGGATTTTATAGGCTTCTCAGGACCCTCTAACCAAGACATAAATATGCCACCGTGTGTCAAGTGTTATTAAGCTTTCAGTGACAGCAGCACGAACCTTACAAGCTGCAAATGTGACAAAGAACAGATTTCACCACACATCAGAGCTGCATCTTAATCACAGAACTCTTCTCCCGGATGCTTTAGCGAGAGAGCAGCTTCCCCACATTGTTTGTCAGGTATTTATGTATTTACAGCTCCTGAAGGCATCCCCTGCTCCCCAGGGAAGGAATAAATCTTCCCCAGAGCACTACACCAAAACCACGAAGGAAGAAATGTGGCTTTACACCTGCCAGCATTTCCTCCAGCAGGGTTAGAGTGTGCATTCACAAGGATGACATATTATGAATATTCACCTAGCAGAGAGTGATTTCTAACCACTAAAGGATGGTCCTCTTGGGCCATTATGTAAGTATGGAGTCACTCCTTTGACTTAAAAATGCAAGCACCTTCCAATAAATACTCGGCAAAGTTTGCTGCTGTTGTTCATGAATTGCCCATCAATCCTGTTTCTACAGCACAAAAAAAAGAAGTTGAGAATTATCCACAGTTTCAAAGATATGTACCTTTTGGCTCAGTGGTTACATTGCTGTAAATGGCAAAACAGCAGAAAAGCTCTGTTAACACAAACAGAAGGTTTAAGGTTTATGGATTTCCACATTCACATTCAGACACACAATTTATGTTTATGGGCACTGATATAATAAATTACTTGCAAAACTCCAGCAGCCTTTTTTTTCTGGTGCTGTATCCATGTGAATAAATGGAGAAAAAGGAGACCTGCACTAAACTAATGAACCCTTTGGATTACAGCTGCTGTTTAAATGAAGCTCAAATGCCTTATAAATACCACCTACAAACCAAACATTATTATTTCTATTCACACAGAGGAGGTTGTGAAAGAATATGGGATAAAATAAACCTCAGCTATGAAACTAAATGAGAATCAGGTTTGCAGAAAATATTCCCACAGAATTGCTCATGGAGCTGGGTTCTCTGGTAAACACCTGCTTGGTTCTTTAGCAGTTTCAAAGTTTCCAAGGAATTAATCTGAATTTGCCCCAAAACTTTTATCACAGAATGCTCTGTTAAAAGGGGAAGGTGATTTGTTTTCCTTCAAGTGGCCTTTTGCAAGGAAAAGGTTCAGTTTGTTTCTCCTGAGTCTCTGGGAGGAACACTTTCCTCCCTTTCAGTGCAAAATCAATACAAACCTCATTTAAAAGCCATTACAGTCCCCGAAGAGACTTTATTCACATTAATGGCCTCTGAATCAACCCTGGGTGTGTTACACACTTCAAACGCTCCCCTGCATTTGTCTCCCTGTTAAACTCTCCCTCAACTCGTGATTTGGAATTAAACGCAGGCACAAGACTCATTTAACAATTTTTAGCATTAAGCTCCTCAATTGCATTTCTCAGAGGGAACAACATCAGCAATGCTTCCCTCAAGTGATTACAGAGTCTAAATATTCTGCACACTGTGGGCTGAGCAGTGGTTAAGTGAGAAATGGCTAATTTACTTTGGTGCTTACCAAGTATTTCCTGCTTTTAAGAGTCGAACCACAACAGTGCACAGATAATTGTGCTGCCACATTGCTCCAGAGATCAAACATTTCAAATTAACCTTTTAAAAGGGGTAGGTAGAAATAGCTGTTATCTGGAAAGCACAGCTCGCAGCTCCTTTTGTCACAGTTTATGGGTTTTAATTCAGTCCTTAATTCCTTATTATTGCACCCCTTATCTGAATAGCTGAAAGTTATTCTTACCCTTAATTTCTGCTGCTCTCAATGATAATAATGTAGCTCCACATTCACGGAGTTGTTGAATAATTTGGGTTGGAAGAGACATTAAAGATCATCTCATTGCACTCCCTGCCCCTTCCACTGTCCCAGGTGCTCCAAGCCCTGTCCAGCCTGGCCTTGGGCACTTCCAGGGATCCAGGGGCAGCCACAGCTGCTCTGGGCACCTGTGCCAGGGCCTGCCCACCCTCACAGGAAGACTTTTTCATAAATAAAGAATTTCTTCCTAAAAAAAAAAATAAATTCCATCCCATAAGAAATCTGCCTTTATCTCACAGTTTCACTGGCACTCATTTATTACCTGGAGCAGATCCTCTAAATAAGAATATCTGTATTTGTGTCACATTCATTTTTCAAACACTTCTTTTTCCCATTCCATTTTATTATCCAACCCAATTGATTCTGTGTGGTTTAGTTTCCAGTGGGGCTCAGAGGCACAGCAGCAGAATGTCACCACAGCCAGGCAAGCCAGGTCCACTTTTGGACCCCATGACATTATTTTCTACTCCTGTCTCACACCACTTCTACTTGTATGGACATTTCACCTTCAAACAGAGCCATTATTTTTGACAAGTATTGATTTTCCCAGCTCCTGTCTTATCCATCTTCTGCTGTTGGGCATTTTTCTTTTGTCAAATGTTTGTTAAGCAGCAGAAGACATGATTTAATTTTGAAGCAGCATATGTTTGAGTACACAGTGTTTTCATAACTTCTCTGACTGGTGTTGATTGACTTATTTGCTGTTTCTGCCGGTGTATTAATTTGATTCCTGGTGGATGATCTCATTAGAACATGACAGCAATCTGTGGTGCAGAATCATCTCCACAGCTCAGCTCACATTCCCATTATAGCTTTCAAACTTCTGTTGCTTTCCTGCATTATCTGAATTTTCCTGTGTTCCCCTATTAGCTCTTCACCAAGGTACCCTACAATGATAAAGCTAATTTTGATAGCAAAAATGCAAAGTGCATTCCTTGCCAGCCCCTGGTCTGTGGGAGGTGTTTGGTTTCATTGAGCCTGGACATTTAGCAATGCAAAATAAAATGCACCAACATTTTTTCCAGTGGACTTTTTTTCTGAGTTGCTTTTTAAAATTAAATACAAAGGATCAGATGCTGATTTCGGTTTTGTTGGGAAAAATTGCAAAAAAACTCCAGAGAATTTAGAGAGTTTATCACACTGTAAATGAAGGCAGTCTGGCTGGGAAGATAGCAATAACTCTTAGAAAATATTTTGCCAGAGGTTTTCAGCCCAAACTGACTTTCCATTGTAACTGAATCAGCTTTATGCAAATGGTAAAGTTCTATTTGCTAAATAACTTCTCCTCGAGCAGAATTTAAAGGGATCTGCCTGGCTGCAAGGTACTGCTGAATTCCCAGCAGACTGCACTTTCCATTTGTATTCATGGGCAGAAACTTCAGCTGCTCCAGCTTGGAGAATGAGTGCTTTATGATGATGTTATGGGTTATATATTGTCTGAGAAATCTCTAATAAGCAGCCAAGTTTAACGAGTGTCCATCAGTCACATCTCTGCCAGTGACCTCCATTAAATCTTTTTGGAGTCAGAAGAAATAAGTAAAGCAGGACTTCAGCCAGAAATTTTTCAAAGAACTGTCTTGGGAACTCCTTTTCCCATTTTGCCTTCTTCTGCTTGCAGTCTGTGGATTGCATTCTTTTAAATCAAAAGGAACTTCAGTCATAGCTCAAGCTGTCTTAAAATGCTGCTCCCAACTACACAGAATGTAAATAAAACTCTCACCAGAATCTGAGCAAAACTCAAAGGATTTTTGAGGGGTAACAATTTTCAAGAGAAGAATCCCTTGAAGACCAAGTTACAGAAAAGTAATTTAAAAAAAAAAATGAAGGGTTTTAGCTGAGTCTCACACTGAGTTTCCTGATTTTTCTTTACCAGGCACTGTGTGTGTCCATCCATCCATCCATCCATCCATCCATCCATCCATCCATCCATCATCCATCCATCCATCATCCATCCATCATCCATCCATCATCCATCCATCATCCATCCATCCATCATCCATCCATCCATCCATCCATCCATCCATCCATCCATCCATCATCCATCCATCCATCATCCATCCATCATCCATCCATCATCCATCCATCCATCATCCATCCATCATCCATCCATCATCCATCCATCCATCCATCCATCCATCCATCCATCATCCATCCATCATCCATCCATCCATCCATCCATCCATCCATCCATCCATCCCTCCATCATCCATCCATCCATCCATCCATCCATCCATCCATCATCCATCCATCCATCATCCATCCATCATCCATCCATCCATCCATCATCCATCCATCATCCATCCATCCATCCATCCATCCATCCATCCATCCATCATCCATCCATCATCCATCCATCATCCATCCATCCATCCATCCATCCATCCATCCATCCATCCATCATCCATCCATCCATCCATCCCTCCATCATCCATCCATCATCCATCCATCCATCCATCATCCATCATCCATCCATCCATCCATCCATCCATCATCCATCATCCATCCATCATCCATCCATCCATCCATCCATCCATCCATCCATCCATCATCCATCCATCATCCACCCATCATCCATCCATCCATCATCCATCATCCATCATCCACCCATCATCCATCCATCCATCCATCCATCCATCCATCCATCCATCCATCATCCATCCATCCATCCATCCATCCATCCATCCATCCATCCCTCATCCATCCATCCATCCATCCATCCATCCATCCATCCATCCATCCCTCATCCATCCATCCATCCATCCATCCATCCATCCATCATCCATCATCCATCCCCTGTTTTGGATCCAGGAATTTCCCACTTTCTGGTGATATGGAACCAGGCCAGCAGCTCTTCCTCACATGAGAATATCTAGGCCAAAATTGTCATTCTTGAATTTTTCATTCAATGCCAAAATTGCACTTGGGAACAGTTATTGTGTGAATCATTAGTGGTGCTTTTTTTATGAGAAGATTTTTAGAGCAAAATTGTTGGTCCTACTGCCGGTGGCTTTTATTTTACTTTATTTTCATTTTAGAATTCTTTTTCCTTAGAAACCCCTATATCCCCTTTTCCTTGAAAACTGAAATCCTGTGGAAAATCAGAGGTGAGCAAGTTTTTTGACAGAGGGGAACTAGAAAAGAAAGGGCTTCAGGGGGAAAATAATATTAGCTGCAGAAGTGTTTATCTCTCAGCTTTGTGTGTTTAAGCAGACAGACATGGTTTGTATTTGTGAAAATGCAAAGCTGCTGTATTTGTGAAAATGCTTTGAGGCTGAAGGGCCCTTGGCCTTTACTTGTCTTCCTCTGACACATTGTGTTAAAGGTTTTAGGTTAATTAAAAGATATTAAGAGGTGATTTTGGACCGGCATGTGCTGTGGATGTGGTGTTGCTGGTTTGAGCCCTGTCTGGCTGAAATGTCCTGGCTGGGCTGGAACCACTGAGTTCCACAGCCCAGGGGATCCTTTGCAGGAACAGAGTGTGGAGCAGCCCTGCCTGACCCACTCCGTGCCACTTTTCCTATCCACACCTCTTGGTTCCACGGAAATTTCCAGAAATCATCACCAAATGACAGCAGGTCCTGGAGGAGCTGCATCATGGGTTGAACAAAAGGAATTCTGATGTGAATATTTGTGTGGACGGCTTCTGGATTGAGCTGGAATTTTTAAATTTGTTCTTCTGAAGCACCAAATCTCTGCATTTTTGAGCTCTGTCTATGTGGTGTGGCACAGCCCAGCATCCTCAGCAGTGCAAGGCTGAACCTGGATCAGCTCCTCTGCCCCACCATGGACGTGCTCCAGTGGGCAGATCTGGGCAGAGAAACTCAACTTTCTGCTTTTTCTTCAGCATTCCTGCCCTGGGGCATCCACAATTCCCTCCTGTCCTGCTGTCTTGGCCTCACCCTTCTTCACATCCCAAAGTGTGTGAAAGACAGAACTGGAAGCAGAAAGCAGCATGGAAAAAGCTAAATTTTGGGTTGTTATTTTTATTGTGTTTTCAGAAATTCTTGCTTAATTTTCTTGTGGAAAAGCCCTTTCTTAAAGGACCAGCCTTGCACACAAAACCCTCAACACGTGATTTGTTCCATACTGAGCTGGTTTGATAAAAACTCAACAAAAAGATGCATTCACCATTATAAACACACTGATTTCAAGGCCCAGTAAAACCAGCAGAGAGTGGGAAGGAGACCCATGTCTCACTTTCTCTGTAGGCTTCCCAGTGACAGGCTCTTGCTGGTTATTTGACAGAAGTCATCAGCAGGCATCCTTGGAGGTGAGCATTTAATGTAGGATTCATTTTAGCATTTGATTCAGTGGCAATTATTCCTTGAACATTATCAGTGAAGTGACACTAATGCACTCTGCTGCTTTCAGAGATCACACCTGGTGACAAAAAGGGAGAAAGGAAGCACTGGAGCAAGAGAAACCAACTTACATTCAGTTAAAATTTATTTATAGGCTGGTGTTTCTGAAACAGATCCTATCTTTTTTCCTTTAGTGCATATATTTTATATATTTATCTCTCACACTTGGGAATTGTGGGACATCTCATGCCTGGAAATTCAGCTTTTGAGGAGATCAGGGTTGGCAGATCCTGAAACCTGAACCACACAAAAGTGTTTCTCATCTTCCTCATGCTGCTGAGCCTATGAACCAAGCATGTCCAAACTGTGTTCTCCCCCCAAAACCATGGTCATCATATTGAACCAGACTCGTATTTCTGGTTTACCATGCAGAACCTAACAAAGGAAGAGCCACTAAATTTGTAACAGAATCTTTATATTCAGGTTCACCCATAAAAAAAAGTAGAGTGTGAAAACTGGCTGGAAGACTCCTGGAAAGGAAAGGAAGTTGTGGAGATGCTGGATCTAGAAAAGGTGTGACTGGAGGAGAACAGGCTGTCTTTGAAATCACTTTTAGCTGGGAAAATGGGCAGAGTAGCTGGATTTACCAGTTTGTTTTGAGCCAGTTCCTCCACTCATGGACTGCATCTGCCTGAGGTTCATCTGTGCAGCCTGAACAGGTTGCATTTCTCAAAGGAGCAAAGTTGGGCATCAGCTTGAAATTTTGGAGGTTGCCATGGTTTCAATATTTTTATCTTCTCTTCAAGTCATTAAGATTGCATTGGCAATTTCATAACAATCATACCTGAAAAATGGGACTTCATTCCTCGTAGGAGTCAGAGGTTTAGAACACACACGTGGAGCTGTGCAGATATTGCAGCCCTGAGCAAAACTGGTCATGAGATAGGCAAAGGGTGACAATTCTGAGCCAACAGGGTGTATTTCTTAGAGGGTCCATGAGTCAATAAAAAAAGAGATTAGATTAGGTTTGTAATGTAGGAGAAATGTGGAGCATTCTGTGAACTTTTCAAAGCCTGAGCCTGAGTAGGGAAAAAAAAAAAAGATTCCAATTAGCAAAGTCATTAGCCAGCAACAGAAAATGACTCAGAGAAAGTGTCAGTGGGTTGAGTAGAGAGCTGGCCTCTCTCTTTGGAGAGACAGCTCAACCTTCTGGAGCCTGATCTGCCTCATCGAGCATCAGCATCTTTGCTGAAACACATCTCCCGCGTCCAAATGTTCCAAGAACAAGGTTTTATTCTTGTGGGATCCAAGACACACAGCAAAGCACACTCTGTTCTCTTCAGGCAGAGCCAGCTCTGGTCAGATCCTCTGAAGGGCCTGGAGTTAATTGCAGAGTCTCTGCAGGCCCCAGTCCTGATTTATCTGCTTGGGGGAAGTTTTGTTTATCCCATAAATTAAAACCTTCAAGTGAAGGAGCTGGGCTGCTCCTGGAGGAGAAAAGGGAAGGAGCTGAGGCTGGATGGAGGTGGCTGAAGGAGCTGAGCTGCTCCTGGAGGAGAAAAAGGAAGGAGCTGAGGCTGGATGGAGGTGGCTGAAGGAGCTGAGCTGCTCTTAGAGGAGCACAGGGATAAAGATGAGGCTGGGTGGAGGTGGCTGAACGAGCTGAGCTGCTCTTGGAGGAGAAAAGGGAAGGAGCTGGGGCTGGGTGGAGGAGGCTGAAGGAGCTGAGCTCCCCTTGGAGCAGCACAGGGAGGGAGCTGGGGTTTGGTGAAGGGGCAGCAGCAGCACCGAGCAGGCAGGAGCAGGGACTCAAGGAAGATGCTCCTCCTTGGCACAGCAGCCCTGTCCTGCCTGCAGGAGCTCAGAGCAGGGTGGAAACCTTTCCAAGGCCTCTGTAAGGGGAAAGATTTGCTTTCAGCACTGTCTGGGACCCCTCAGTTGTGTTATGGGTCTTGTTCTGCAGAGATGCTTTTGCTCAGTCAGGGAGGAGCTCTCCTGTCTGAGACCTGTGCTGAAGACAGAGAAAGTAGAAAAACCTGGGAAATTGGAAGGGAATGCACTCATCCTTTATCATGGCAGAGGAAAATAAACTCACTCTGCTGCAGTGCTAATGTGGGTAGTGCCTCCCTCCATGGGGTGGAATCAAACCCCACCTTTGGAGCAGAGGAATCACAAACACACATGTGCCTTTACACTGGAATGGATTTTTATCTGCAGTCTGTATCTGTTCTTTTATTCAAATTCAGGATATTTCAAGTTTTTTTTTTTAATCAGCTCCCCATTCAACCAAGATCTGAGAGGCTGAGGTGTTTCCATGTAGTTTTTCAACTATTGTTGCATTTCTGGCTGTCTTTTTCCTCTCCCTCTTTTTCCTCCTCCCCAGAAGCTCAGCTTTTCAGCAGTTAAGGAAAACCTTTTTATTTAGCCACTAAAAATCCCTTATCTGTATCACTGCTGTTTTATAAGGCTCCAGAACTCAAGAAAATAGAGCCACAAATTATTGGCTGAACAGAAAAAAACCCTGAACCTTTCAAACCACAGCTCCATACACTTTTAACCATCACTGCTTCAGGAGCTGGACACCTTCCAAATAGAGCTGATGTGTTCTTCCTTTTTCAGGTGTTTAATCCCAAGAAAGCCATGATGCAAAGCTTATATTCACATCCCTCCTGGAAAACAGAAGTGAGAGTCCTCATGAGCTCTTCCCTGGAGCTCCTGGATTCTGCCGGCTCATGAGCTTTGCTGACTGATCCCTCGTTCCCGTGGAGTGCACTCATCTTGTTGGATCAGTATCTTGGAGAGAAAGGAGGTCTTGGGGTTAAACAAGGTCCCAACAAACAGAACACGTTAAAAATGCAACGTCTGGAGCTTCAGTCTCAGCTGAGCTTCCAAAGGCAAGCAAATGTCAGGACTCAGAGTTTCAGGCAAAACAAGGGGAAGGTTTTTGTTTTGGCAAGCAGGCCAAGAGCTTTATCCTTGCTCAGGAGCTCTCAGTTCATCCTCAGGGTACAGTGAGTTGTTATTAATAAATTAAGTGGCTGCAAATAAGTGAATAACTGAGGTGAGATCAGAAAGCCACACAGGGGCAAAGCCCCCTTTTCAGAGAGAGAGAGGGGAAGGAGTTTCTGAGAGATGTTTTAATGCAGTGTCCTCAGCAATTTCACAACGAGGGAGGACAGATTCCTTCAGTCAGGGTGGAAGTGCTGGCTAGGGAGCCAATAATTTCCTATTTCTCACATTAACACCACCTAGATTTAATGTCAGCGTGCTTTTGTCGTTGGCCATTGACCTCTCTGAGGTGACACACAGGTGACACACTCTTTATCCTGGCTATGGAAGCTGTTTGCTGCCAGGGATATCCCAGGGACAATAATAATGTCTTACAATAATCTCTCACAATAACTTTGTGCTGTGGCTGTACAACAGGGACATCACATCCCACTGCTGGCACCTCTCAGCTCTACAGCAGCCCAGAGCCAGATAAATGATGGCAGTGACTTAGCCTTGACATTTTTCTTTTCATTTAACAGTCATGACACATAAGAACATTTCTGCTGTAACATTTAAGTCAAAAGCACATTTTAAATGTCTGATACTGGTTTTTTGGAGAAAGATATGATTATTAATTTTTTTTTTAAAGAACAGCTTTTCCTGAGGAGACATGAAGCAGAAATCAGAGAGAAGGTCAGCAGTCCAGATTTGCAAACTGGGAGGGATATCAGCCTCCTTTGGCCCCTGGCCATTTGCAATTCCAGCACTGAGCCCTTGTAAGGAGCCTGACACAATCCTAATTGCCCTTTCCTCTAACCCAGCCATATCCTTGCTCCATTAACACCACTTCTGATCTGTGCCCATCCAAGCAGACCATATTTACTACAGAAAGGACAATAAATAGGCAAATAAATCAGTGGTGGTGAGGGAAACCCTTCCCTGATGTGACCCAGGTAAGAGCAGAGGGAGTTGGATCATCCCTTTGCACCAGGGGGTGAGAAGGGAGCCCATGGCCAGGCTTGGCTCAAACCTTGCTCTCAGAATCCAGCAGATCCCTAATTCTGTGCACTTTCAACCACACCTGAGTTTGAAAACAATCAGGAAAGGCTCTACCTGCTAAACTGCCTGGGACAGAGGCCACAGACACAAAACCTGCCCAAGGCTGGAGCACCCAGGTGCTGGCATGGAACCCACCCCACCTTCACCTGCCTCCTGTGCTTTATCTTGTCCTGAATGTGCTGGCCTGGAGGAACCCCATTTTGCCCCTGGGGTTCAGTTTCAAGCCCCATTTTTATTTCCAGAGCAGCCCAAAGAAGACTGGGTGGCCTTGGTGTGCTGCTGTCACACTGCACTGATGAAATGTCTATTTGAATTTGAGCTGCTGTGCAAGCTGAGGATTTCACTTAATGGTCCCAGAGATAAATTATCCTCTCAGGCTGTGACAGGACTCCAGAGAAGACATCTCTGCACTGGGGCTTCTTGGGCCTGTGAGTGTGATTGAACAGCTAAAGGCCCAAAATGACAGGTAAGTATTGAGGATAAATGGATGTAATAAAGCATAATTGCCCTAAATCACCTGCCTGGAGTTACTGAAAGAGAGCAGAGAGCAAACAGCAGTAAGACCAGTAATTTCAAGTTCACAGTTTGTCACCTGAGGGAAAGAGGTGGATAGAACAGGCAAGACTATTCCAGGGGCTGTACATAATCCTGGCTCAGTCTGCAGAGCTCACTGTCAGCTCTGATGGACTCAGTGCTGTTTTGATGCCTCAGGACTTTAACTTTTATATTTTTCATACATGTGTAATCCTGTAATTCTGTAGTATATAACTCTAAACTCCATGTTCAGTGTGAGCTGCTGCTGTCCCATTTTGGGCAGACACAACAATTCCTCTCCAGGCCTGGCAATCAAGGACACCTCACTGCCTCAGACCCCCAGAGATGGAAACAAAAGGGAGTTGGGGGCAGCAAACTTGGGGTAAATGACTTCATTACCTGAAGCTGTAATTGGCAGATTAACCCCCAATATGCAAATGGACCAAACTTATAAAAGTGTGAAAACCTGTGACCTCTTATCCATTTTGGGTGTAGCCCCTGGGGGGCTTTGTCTGCCCTAAATGTACCTGAAGACTCTGCAAGAAATAGAACTGCTTTTGCTTCCCTTAATGTTGCCTGGCCTGTGTTGTTAGGTAGCCCCAAAAGGCACCAGTTTGTCCAGAGAAGCTGTTGAGGGGAGGGAGGAATATAAATACCTGGAAAGAGCTGGAGAGAGTTTTCCACATCCCTGTCCTTTGGCAGAGGCAGGGATGTCCCTCAGTGTCCTTTAACCAGGGTCCAGCTGGGGACAGGGTGGTGTTCCCATGGTTTGGGGCTTTGGTTTGGGCAGCACCCTCCACAGCACTCTCAGGTAATCATTTGGGGTTTTTTTCTCCCAGAAGAAAACAGCTTCAGCTTGTTCTGGAGATGGCACTTGTTCTTAGAAAAATGTCTTTCTACATTTTTCAATTAAACAATTACGCAGGCATTTATTATGGTAATTCACTGGGATTGCCAATTGCCCCTCTGTCCAATTCCCAGCCCTGTGCTAAGGAGTGTGAGCATTTTCAGGAGTCACAACAGGAGATTTAAATAAAGGATGAGACCTCTGCTGGCCTTTTGCACAGAGGTAGAAGTTCAGCAGCTGATTCCTGCACAGAATTCATTCCCTGCTGCTCAGGATCTGTCATTCCTCATCCATCTGGGATTTCTGGTCTGCTTGGACTCACACAGACCTTCCAAGGCAGTTGCACAAAAGCACCTTCAGTTTGCCCCACAGAAACCCTGGGCAAATACTTCTGGATTTACAAAATATTTCTGTAAACAAGATTTAAAATCTCAATTATTTTCTCCTTTCCAAAGAGCCCCAGATATCAAAGGAAGCCTGTAAGTTTTTAGTGGGGAATAAATACAGGTTCCTTGTTTTCTAGTGGTGCCACAGGACAATAATCATGGGCAGTGACCTCTTCCACCTATAAACTGTTTCTTTTATTTTTTTTTTTAACTTCTGTCAGTGCTGGTGATGGGGTGGCCAAGGATGTCACAGGCTGGACCAATTTAAGAGGTTTTTCTGTGTGTCCAATCCTTTCTGTGCCCTCAGCTCTGAGGTCCCAGCCTGAAACCATGGATGTTCTTGGTGATGAGCTCCTTGAGAGAGTTAAAGCAGGGGAAATCATCCTCCTCCTCAAAGAGAATGACCGGTGTCCTGCTCCTATTAATGTCCTCAATTCATGTCCTTTTACCAGTGCAAAAGAAAGGGTGGAAATGTGCATGTGGGATGGGAAGTCTAAGAGGAAAATGTCTTTCAAGAGCAGCTGGAAATTATGTTGTCTTAATGGGGAATTTAAATATTATTGAAGAAATAATAACAATAACAATTAAAATAACAATAATGAAACATTATTTTAAATGCTTGTCTCATCCATGAGATCTAGATCCATGATAGCTAAAATTCACAGGTGGTTCCTTGTCCAAATATTTGGCCATGTCCTGATCTTTTGGGTGTCAAACAGCAGAAAAGCTCAGGTGAATGAATCCCCATCCCATATTAACCAGCAGACCCACTGCAGTGCTCTCAGCTTGTAAAATCTTGGAACTAAAAGGAAAAATAAAGGCTGTCCCTCCTGCAAAGAATATAGGAGATATAAACACCACATCTTGTGGATTATTAGCACAGAGAAGTCAAACATAGGGGACCACATGGAAAGCAGAGAAATGAATTATGTTGCTGGAATCTGATGGAAGAGCTGCCTGAAAAAAAATAGGGGGAAAAAAGAAGAGAGATTTAGGCAAATCACTGAGATTTTAGAGCCATTTCACTGTCAGTGCTGTCTTCATGCTTCATCCTGTGAGCTCCTGATGTAAGGAATTGTGTGGCAGAGCACTGGAAACACAAACATATACATTTCTCTGCAGGAGCACTCAGGGAAGAACAATTAAATAGATCTTAATTTAGAGGCTGCCTTCACCAGTCTAATTCTGGTGAGTAACAAAATTCAATTGAAATTTAATCAGCAGATTGAGCATTGCTAACATTTGAGAGTTAATTAGGGTAATAATTACTGAAGAAACGGATTTGCTGCATTGAGAAGTTGCTATGGTGTTGCCATATATGTTTGAGAAGGCAATTAAAAGCCATCCTCTGGTGTTGACGGAATAGCCACAGATGAAAAGTTAAATGGGCAAAGCAGCAGAACGTGGGAGCAACTCCAGTGCCACCCCAGCTCTGTTCAATCCTTCCTCTTCTTCTCTTCCAACCAGCCCCAGGTGCTGATGAGGCCTCCTGAGAGCTGAGGGTGGAGGATTTGATTGTCCTCTGGTTTGGACTGTCAGAGATGGCAGAGTTGGGGATGAGGAGATTTGTAAGGAAGAAAGAAAAATGTCCTCAGGAGGAGATGGCAGCAGCAAGGTCTGGTCACTCACTCGTGGGGGTGAAGGCTCAAAGGAGGCTCTGGAGAAGCTGGATAACATTTGTCTCTTGTGTCATTTTTGAATCCATTTCAGACCAGAACAGATTTTAAATAAAAGTGAACAGCAGGCCATGATGAGGTGAGGAGATGTCTGAGATGTGTCTGGCACACAACCAGGGTGCTGGACAGCGCTGAGAAGCCAAAGGAGGCGTTAAAGGGAGGGGGTTTGGTAGTGAATTCTCCAATGGTCTCAGAGATCCTGATCCTCCTGCAGGGCTGGGAACTGCCTTGGAGCACAGGAAGCTGAGTTTCCAGGATGTGGAGG
The DNA here is from genome assembly GCF_023055355.1 of Agelaius tricolor. Classification (NCBI taxonomy): domain Eukaryota; kingdom Metazoa; phylum Chordata; class Aves; order Passeriformes; family Icteridae; genus Agelaius; species Agelaius tricolor. The sequence continues at coordinate 15,959,906 of NW_027269278.1, forward strand.
GTGGATGGAGAGGCTGGCAGGAGCAAGGGCTTCTTTGTATTTAGTTGCACCAAGACATCAGAAGCTGAGTGGGGGCATTAGCCATGGCCACAGTGACAAGGGGAGAGAGAATTTATGAGAGTTGTAGAGACAGGAATAGAGGGAATGGCTTCAAACTGACACAGAGGAGGGTCAGTTCTTCCTAATTCCAGGATATTAGGAAGGAATTCTTCCCCAGAGGATCTGTGGCTGTCCCTGGATCCCTGGCAGTGCCCAAGGCCAGGTTGGATGGGGTTTGGAGCAGCCTGGGACAGTGGAAGGTGTCCCTGCCATGGCAGGGCTGGAGTGAGATGATCTTTGAGGTAATTTCCAACCCAAAATATTCTGGCATCCTGTAATATTTCCTACACCCCACACAAACACATTTTTAGCAGAGCTGTGTCTCCTTCACCTTCAACACAACCCCATGGTTAGAAACCAGGGAGTGTCAGAAGGAACATTATGGTTGGAAAAAGAACAATTTCAGCTCCAATCTGTCCCCCCAGGTATCTCCATGCTGTGCCTGGAGCTGCTGTGAGGGAAACAAGGAGCTGTAACCAAACTTGTAATTACTCCTACATTGAATTCTACACCCAAAGCAAGGGAGGAAGAGCAGAGAATTTGCAAGGTGAGAATGAGACACCTCTCTGATTCTTAGAATATCTGCCCTGTTCTGCCTGATTTCATTGCTGTGACGTTAAGAAAGGCTCTCCCCACAGAAGGACTGGACCCAATTTTCCTGTGCAGTTCTTAAGATACTCAGCAGAGAAACATGGGAATCTATAATTTGTGAAGCTCGAAATTTTAAGAGAAAATTATTTTTCTTAAAATGGCAAGCAAGACAAAAAGACTTTTCAGAGTGTCTCAGTATCTAACTTCTAGAATTTTTCTCTCTTTCTTAGCACAGTGTCTGAATAACTTTTAGAACTTTTCTCTGCTGACAATGAGCCACTGTAGGAAATAGCTGCAGACTCAGCTGAAGGATGTGGTTTCTGGTGTTTATAGAGTGTAGCCCCTTGGATGTGTATTTGTTACAAATAAATTTTTGCTGTGTTTCTTTTCAAGAGTAACTACAACAGCAGATCCTGTACACAGAGGAAATTCAGAAATGCATAATGCAGTGGCAGAAAACCGAGTGGAAAAAGGGTTTTTGCTACAGATCTCGTGGCAATGTGTAGAAGAACGAATTATATTTTAACAAAATGAAGAATTTATGTAAAATGATAATGTTTTGTGTTTTCATCCTAGGTGTGAAACAAAGTGTGAGACCTTCATGAAATTTTCATGAAGTTTCTTTTTGCAAGGGCTGTGTACAAAAACTCAACTGTCAGCTCAAGCTTAAACTTTCTAAATCTTCCTTTCATTTATATGAAAGAAAAATTTTCATGCAAACTCCTTGTAATGATTCTGATAAAAATGGGGTGGTTTTGTTGTTGTTTCAGCTTCATCTAAGTAATAATTAAATATTTATTCCTGTCTCTTTCTGCTAGTGTTCAAGCGTTGCTGCTGTTCAAATTATTCTAAAGGATGAAAAGTCCTAAATCCTCCAAATTAAAGCAGACAGTAAAGCCGTCCAAAGCCCAAATTATTTATAAGATCAGGACAACAGCTAACAAATTCTAATGGGATAAATTGCTTTTCCCCTAATAAACTAGATTTTAAAGGAAGCAATACACAGAATTAATTTTCCCATTTATCTTCTGATTCACCAAGTTGGAACATGAGAACAGCCTGTAATCCTGCAGTGCCCCTCTGTTTCCCTCTGAGGGTGCTGGGAGGGGAATCAGGAAGGCTCTGAACCCCCAAAGCAGCAGCATCTCCCCCATCCCCACCCTGTCCCGGCCTCTGCCTGCCCTGGGAATTCTCTCATCCCATTTGAGCTTTACAACGTCACCCTCTAGTGGAAATCCAGGTGTTTTCTTCCCCCGAATCCACCTCGGATGCACAGGAATGTTCTGCTCCGTTCAAAATTCTGCTCCATTAAAAGGCGACAGTTTTATGGGGGGAAATTAAATGCAGAGAATCTCCGTGGCCGAGTTTTTGTTGTTTATTTTCCTTTGCCGCGCTGTGGGAGTTTGAGGTATTTGCTGAGAATGTGCTGAGAAATGGAAGAGAAAATACAGGAAGAACAGAGAGGATACAAAAGGACAGCCTGAAGAGCAGCACAGAGCAGGGCAGCATCGCTCCTTAAAGCCAGATTAAACCTCCAGGTGGCTTTGCTGAACAAGGATCCCTGAATGCACATCTGGGGCTCAGCAGGAACCCTTGGTGCTCTCGGGATCAGAGCCAGCGTCCCCTCCTCTGCTCTGGCTGGTGCCAGGGCCCAGCATCACCCAGGGCACAGCAGTGAGGCTGGAAGAGAATTCCTTGAGCTCCCACCGAGGAATCAATCCCATGGGATGCACACCCAGGGCTGGAGGCAAAACCCCAGCACTGCACCTAAAGGGGAGGGAGGGAGGGAGAAGGATATAAAAGAGCTGCTGCTGGATTTGAAGCTTTCTTTAATCCCACGTGTTTGGCAGAGATTGCTGCAGCTAAACTGGGGGACTTTTCCAGACACAACAACATCTTCCACTCCTTTCCCTGCTGGCTGTTCTGCCAAAGATGTAGAATAGTGAATGAACACACTCCTGGAGAGCTGAGAGGACTTTTAAATAAACCTTTAAAAGGAGTGCTTGATTTAAAAGCGTCCACAGATGTATGATTGCTTTCTATTATATATTTCCATGGATATTCTTTCCTCAGTCATTTTCTATTATATATTTCCATGGATATTCTTTCCTCAGTCATTTTCTATTATATATTTCCATGGATATTCTTTCCTCAGTCATTTTCTGGTTTGCTTTCAATGAGTGTATTTTTCTCTTCAGCTCTCTATTGCTGTCCTTCTAACAGCACACTTTGGGACCTGCTGCTTGAGGATCTGCTCTGTGAGAAGGGAGCAGCAGCTCTACAAAGGAACTTTGCACCTGCAGTCTCCTTAAAAGGGTTTTTGCTGTTGTTTGGCGTTGGTATGTTTGGGATTTTAGAGTGTTGCTGTGATTTTTGAATGCCTTCTCAGCCAGCAGATTGAATGGTTTTCCTCTAAGTGCTGATAAACTGACAACGCTCAGGTGAAAAGAACCCAAATTGCTGCCAGCTCTGAGGTGCTGGAGTTTGAAAAACACATTTGGAAATGGAACAAGTGCTGAGCACAGCTCGCTCTCCCTGCTGAGAGCTGAGCAGCACCCACTGCCACCCCCTTTGGGCAGGGACAAAGGAACAATCCTGGCCTGTCACATTCACCAGTGCCACCCCTGGGGCATCCACCCATGTCCCCAGGAAGGGATGGAGATGGGAATTGGGATGGGAGCTGGGAAATGGGGTGGAAACTGGGAAATGGGATGGAGATGGGAACTGGGATGGGAGCTGGGAAATGGGATGGAGATGGGAACTGGGATGGAGATGGGAATTGGGATGGAGCTGGGAATTGGGATGGAGCTGGGAATTGGGGTGGAAGCTGGGAATTGGGATGGAAATTGGGAATTGGGATGGAAGCTGGGAACTGGATGGAAGCTGGGAACTGGGATGGAAACTGGGAAATGGGATGAAGATGGGAACTGGGATAGAAGCTGGGAACTGGGATGGAAGCTGGCTAGGTGGCAGCAGAGCCCCAGGCAGCAGCATTGTCTTGGGGACACCATTCCCGAGGGACAGTTCTGCTGCTAGAGGGACAAATAGCAGGAAACCTGAACTGAAAGTGAAATTTGATGCTTTTGGGAATGCAAAGCACAGGGGCAAGGAATAGCTGGATGTAGACTAGTCTGGTTTGATGTGAATTCCCAGCTCTCACTGGGTTATTGCTGACAGCAAGGTGGAGAAGTTGTGTGGCACCAAAGGAAGGAAAACCAATGGAAAATCTCTTTAGATCAGAAATTATGTTTTACTTGTGCTTCTACATGACAAATCCCATTTAAAATTTTCATGGAAAAGTACACTAATGGAGGATATCCTTGGGCTGACAGCCAGAGCCAGGCAGAACAAATCAAACTGTTGTAGGTGGGAGCCCAAGCCCTGGCTCAGTGTCCCTGGAGAGGCAGGGGAGAGAATGGGAATGGTGGAAGTGAGAAAACCCCTGGGTGGAGACAGAGACAGTTTGATGGGTAATGCAAACCAAACAGGGAATCCATCCCCCTTCCCACGGGCAGGCAGGGCCGGGTACCCTCAGGAACGCCGGGCTCCATTGAGCGACGGCAGCTTGGGAAGACAAATGCCCTCCCTCCTCCTTCCCCAGCTCTATCCACTGTCGCAGACATCTTTCATGGAAAATCCTTTCTTAGGATTTTTCCTCCTGAGAAGCTGCAGTTTCAGCAACCAAAGTAACCAATGGTTATCTGCTGCTGTGGAATGCAACAGGTAGACCTGGGATTGGTCTCCTGTGGGTGTTTGGATTTCCTGACCACTCATGGCAGAGCTGGCTCTTGCTCTCTGTCTGAGACACAGATCTTTGTTATTCATTCTTGTCTATTCTCAGCTTAGCTAGCTTCTGAAGAAACCTTTTCCTTTCTATTTCTTTTTAGTATAGTCTTAATGTAACATATATCATAAAATAATAAATCAAGCCTTCTGATCATAGAGTCAACATTCTCGTCTCCTCTTCATCCTGAAAACCCTTGTGACCACGGTCACATCCACTGAGCGTGATGCCAGTCTGGGGTCACCCTGGGGTCACTCGGGGTCAGCTGTCCCAGCTGTGTCCCCTCCCCAGCCTCTGTGCACCCCCAGCCTCGCTGGTGGGGTGGGTGAGGAGCAGGAGAGGCTCTGGCTCTGTGCGAGCCCTGCTCAGCAATGACCAAAAACACTCCCTGTGCTCCCCACACTCCTTCAGCACAAATCCAATCCCTGCACAAGCCTCTGAGAAGGAAATTAACTCTTCCAGCCAAAACCAGAGCACAGACTCCATGGGAAGCACCTGGATCCCTTCCCATCCCAGTTCCCAGCAGACTTTGACGCGCTGAGCTCCTGGCACTGCTCACATGCAAGAGCTGGGGATCTCCAATGAGGCAGGATCTGTTCAGCAGGGAAAATGAACCAACCCCACCTGAAATTGCAGCTTTAATCCTCTGTGGAACCAGGGTAGCCCAGCAAATTAATTCTGGTCCACTCTTGTTTGTTCCCGTGGGGAATAAATCACTTGGTAGAGATCTGAGTGAATGAGAAGCTAAACTAGAGCATTTCACACCCTGGTATAAGAAGGACTTCACTTAATTTTGTTATGCAGCAGCATCTGACAAGAAAGAAAGGAAACTGTTGCTGAAATTTCCAAAATCCCCAAAGTACTGATTAAATATCTGGGAAATGAAGGAGATTATATTCTGAGTGTGAAACTGATCACTCTGTTATCAAGTAATGCACACACATTACAGAAGCCCCAACAGGTGATTCAAACTTGTGATGGTGACAGAAGCTTTAATGAAGGGCTGAAGAACACTGCTTAAGAACAGAATTGATTTTTAAGATGTGGATTAAGCCCATATATTTTTATGATCCCATTCATATGCAAGCTGCGGTTGTGTTGATGAAGGCATAAAAATGTAAGGATAAAAGAGAGGTGTGATTTCAGGGAGAAACAGCTTTTATTAGATCAAACAGGTACAGCAGCTCCTCTTTAAATACCCAGTTCTTGCTGGTTCTTCTTAAATATTTCAGGATAATGTGTTAACACCAGCAGCTGTTTCCCTGTGCATAATTTCAACTTTTCCTGTTGCATCTCTGCCCTCCCTGTGCTGTCCATGTCTGTGGCACACAAATTCCCTGGTGGTTAAAGTGGGGACAGTTTCCTCCTAAACAAACTGATCTGTCCATGAAAATTCACCCCTGTGCCCCTGCCTTTATGGGAAACACCACATAAAAAAACACTTTTGCTTTTCTTTAGACTCTGTGTGTGTTGAGATGCATTTTTCGATGCTGGTGCTTGAAGCATTTAAATAAAAAAAAAGTAAAGAGAGATACTGACTGACTGGTCAATAATCACAGAAAATAAAAAGGACAATTCTGCTCAAGCAAACCAGAAAAACCACCCATCTCTGAGCTCTCTCAGATCTCAGGTTCTTTTAGGATTATATTTCTGACAAGTGAAAGCAAGAGTATTTATGCAATTTGGCAATCTTGTAATGCAACCAGCTGGGAAATCTGTGGGGCTACTGCTGATTTCATACCCAGCTACCAAACCCAGCAGAGGATAAAAGGCAAGGAGTGTTCAGAACAGCCTGGGATACTGACAGGATTTAGCCACCCTCAGTACAGACAGGATTTAGCCCTGCAGGCTCCAGGCTCATTGCTGACACCCTGATAAAAAAAAAAAAAAAATCTGCCTTGCTATATTTAACACCACCATTTTTAATCCATTAGAGCCTGATTTTCTTCTTATGCAGCTAAAAAGTTAGAGTTTTATTAAAGATAAAGCCAGTAAAGATAATGTTTAAAGTTAGTATTTGAATACATGAAAAACTGTAGGAATTCCTTACTGGGCATTCCTACTGGGTATGGTATTTGTCACTGGAAATAATCAAACGGAACCATTTTAATCAAATATTAGAAACAGGTGAGGTAACACCAGCACTGGGAGCCAAATCTTGTCTTGGGTGAAGATTTTGAGGTTTAGTTCAATGCTCCTAAACCAAGTCAAGGGGGATGCATTTGACACCATTTTCAAACAACACTGTGAGATCCAGTTTAATCCCAATCAAGTCACTGGGATCAAAAGTGAGAGGTTGAATATTTAGAAGGAGAATTGTTGAAGGAGAGGTTGGATATTTAGCACAGACCTTGCTACTTTGAGAAGAACTGCCCATTCATTTAAAATCAGTGTAACAACAGTGGGTAAAGTTATTTTCTTTGGATTAACCCTGGGATAACTCCACAGAAACCAATAGAGTGATGCTGATATTAAAAAGGGACAAGAGATGGGGATCACACTGAGCTGTGATCTGCTTGAGATACTCTCCTGCCCTTCTGCCTGTAAACAGGATAATCTGTGGGTTTTTGTGAAGGAATTTACAAAGTTTCAAATGTTTTGTGTGCAATTAAGTATGAACATAATAATAATCATCAATATTAAACAACACTAGTCTTGCAGACTGGGGTGGTTTTAAGCCATTTATGAGGGAAAATGGGGTTTCCCCTTAGAAGAACTTTGAGAATTCAGGCAAATTATTTCTAGTGTAAAAGTTTGTGATTAAAAAAAAAAAAGGGAATAAAATTATTTTGCCTTTAGATGACATTCCCACACTTTCATACCATGAAACAATCTTTGATCAGTCAAACACACAAATGAGAAAAAGCTCCTGGACTGTTCTTGTCTCACTGTTCATGGCTCCATGCAGAGGCTGCCAAAAGGCTGACAGACAAGAGCAGCTTCATTTCTATCAGAATTTGATGATCATTTATGCAGAATTGATGGCAGGAAGGGGGTGATTTGTCAGAGTGAGATAAAACCCTCTGGAGCACTCACCAGCCAACCAGAATTTGTGTTTATTGAAATCCTCAGGATGAGGTGAGTTTATCTGAGGAGCAAAAACTGATTTTCCAATTTGCCTCAAGATTTAACAGCAGCACAACCAAGGCAGTGGCAGAGTGAACTCGAGCCCTGGTGTGAAACCAAATAAATCATTAGCAGGAGTTATCCATGGTGTGAATAATTCATGGATTCGCAGGATTTGGGCATTAAAGATAAGAATTCTTCTTCCCTCTCCATGATTGCTCCTCTCCAAGGTTGTTCTGTGTTCCTTTGATCCCCTCAGAGCTCACTCAGGTGACCCTGCCTTGACATCCCAGGAAAGCTGGCAGCTTTGGGAAGCATTTTGGGATTTGGGAAGAGACACAAGAGACACAAAATGAGAACCTGCACAAAACCTCTGTGCTTGGAAGTGCTGCTCTACCGAGGGTAAAGGCAAAGTCAGCATCCAAAAATGTCAGGAAGAAATTGCTCTGTTGACTTGTGTGAAACTGTTGAGGTATTTTATGATTATTGAAGTCCTCCAGAGCTCGAAAATGTAAGGAAAAAAAAGTAAAATCTCTGGTAAATTCATATTCCAGAGCAATTTTTTTACCTCTCTGTAAAAAATTGGAACAACACTTTGCACATCAATATTTACTCAGTTCTAGAGTCTGCCCTTTATTAGAATGCATAGAGTCCCTTAACAAAAGTAGAGAATTTACTCTCTGTGCAGTTCAATGGCAACCAAAACCATCTTTGAAGCATTCTCAGATGCAGAAAAATATGTTTTAAATGCAGCTATGAAATGACTGTAATGAGCAGCAGGACTGGAGGCTTCAAATTGTGCAGTTCAGCCTCATTTCCTCTTCCCAGCACACACAGAGTATTTATAATTCATGCAGTAACCATCAGAGAAATAAATTTCATTTTAGAAGCTGGTTTTTATCACTGGCATTTTCACGGATAAACTAACTGATATTAAGGAAGGAAGTTGTGCTTGTGAAGGTTGGATTTTATTATCAAAATGCATCCAGATTCATGAGAACTCTCAGGAGAAAGAAATTCTGTAGAGGTCCCACCTTTGGTAGTGATTTCTTCTGGAATTCTGGAGAAACGTCATTCTGATCACACAGTTCCAGACATTAAAAGCAAATATTTGAAATTAGGACTTCTCCAGTCTATTAAAAGCCCTTCAAGTGTAACTTCTCTTTTAACTGATACACAACAAGAGGAAACAAGAGTTTGTTTGGATGCCACTGAACCATAAAGTTTATGTTCCAGGCAAACATTTTGCTGTGAGGGAAATGTGTGTGCCAGAGGTCAGCTCCTCCAGAAACAATTTACCTATTTCCTTCTTTCTGTCCCTAAGTGGAATTGAATTTATTCCATTAACCAGGGCCATCTGCAAATGGAGCAGGAGGAACTACTTGGATTGCAAATCATGGGGCTCCTAATGCCACTCTTTCTGTCCAGGCTCAGCCCTGTGATTATTGAAACACTGAGGATCCCACTGGCTCAGGGCATATTCAACACCCTTTTTTTTTATTTTTCCACTGTGTAGGATGGTGGAAGATGAAGGCACATCTTTATGTGGAGAAGTGGAATTTTGTCTTGGTGAAGGGCAGAAAATGCTAAAAATAATTTGGGTTCTCAACAGCATCCCTGCCTTGGTCTGACTGCACTGACCCCAACAGCCACATCTGCGTTTGTTCCTTCTGAGGCTCCAGCTTGTGATTTACAAGCAGAAATAAAATTGTCCTTTTATTAGCAGCTGTGGGTTGTGCAAGGCAGCTCTGCATTCCCTGGGGGATTCCCTCAGGGATTCACTGCCTGTGCTGAGCAGGGACTCGTTTCCAGCCCTGGAGAAGGCCCAGATGTTGTGGTGCAGCTGCTCAAGCCCCACTTTGGGGTCAGGCTGCCCTCAGCGCTCTGAGCATCCCCTGAGACCATCAGCTGCTCCCCTTTTTGGGCTCTTTGCCTCCCCAGGCTCCCCCAAAGGCTCCCCCCAGCCTGGTGTGGTTTGGAGCCTTGGTTTGAGGGAGGATGGATGGGAATTTCATCTCCTCTCCAAAACTGGTCAGGCAGGATCTGTTTTTTCTGATGTAACTTGGGGAAAGCCACAGGGGTGTCTTCCCAAAGAGCCACTCACACATCTGGGCTTTCTATCCTGCTGTTCTACTTCCCTGGGTTTGTGCCCACACCTAAACCCACAGACACACAAAATGAGAACCTGCACAATTTAATCCCCACAGAACTCAGCAGCTCCATAAAGGACACCCCAGCACTGCCCCTTAGTTAACAAAATTCCAGTCAGGTGAGTTGCTGAAGCTGAAATCCCCCAGATTTTGTCTCTCCACAGACTGATGGCTGTCAGAGAACACTCCTGAGGAGCCTCCTCTTGTCAGGATTTATTTCACCCTCACCTGAAACAGCCTCTATGAGCTTGCAAGCTGAATTTCAGGGAATCAACTGAAAAGTCCAGCCAGCTCTCAAAGGGTAACTAAATGGAGGAGAGTTGAGAAATCATTCAGCAAGGGGGATTTTGGCAATACCTGAATTATAGTCACTTGTTTGCGTTGCACTGCAGCTGCTCTATTTCAATAAGTGATCCGCCTGCCTCTGAGCGCTGCAAGGAACATTCACATAAATAAATTTCTATCTAAAACTGGGAAATAAAACTCACATAAAATTCACATAAAAAATGCCCAAAGTGTTCATAATCTCTGCTGTTTTGAAAGGTCTTTATTGTGCTCATCATTTTTACTGTGATCTGTGGAACTGAAGATAAACTGAGTCATTTTGATTTTAGAAAGCAGGAGAAAAGGGAGGTTGGTGCTCAAATTCCTGAGCAGGATTCTGGCATGGTAAGCAGGGAACTGATCCTCAGGCCAACCTGAATTCTGCACAGAGCCTTCTACAAGTTTATTGTGAGACATCTGAGACAAACAAATCAGCTCCCAGCAGCAGCAATTGGATTTTACCTCCAGCTTCAGAGGAAACAAGAGTCACAGGAGGGTTTGCAATCAGGAAAACTCCTTTTCATGTGACCCACTAGAAAAGTTTTAATGCCTTGACTTAGAAAGTTTCTTTATAAATCAGAGCCTTAATAATCAGCAAGTACAGAAACAAATTTCATTAAAGGATTGTCGAATGAAACATTGACAGTACAGAAGAAAATCCATAAAACACTCAAAGGAAAGTGTAAAATCCCCAGTAGCAAAAGCTGCAGCTTCTGCCTGCTGTGCAATTCTTGGTTTCTTTTCCACCTCCCACCCATCTGCCTCATCCTTGCAAACTGTCATCAGCCCTTTGGCCACAGCTCAGCCTTTTAATGCCATGGTTGACAAGGCCTCACCCATATTGATTGTTGCTTTTAATTAGCATGGAGTTCTCGGGGAGGACTGAAATTAGTTTGTTGGGTTTCATTACACTGCATTGTGTGAGCCAAGTGTCAATAAATTACCATCCTTTTTATTAAACAACAACAACAACAACAAGTCTCTTTATTATCCAAATTACAAAAGCTGCATCACTTGGTTGCAAAAGAGAACTTGCACATTAATAAAGGGATGGAACAGCAATCTCTCAGCAAGGTTGAATAGGAAAATGTTAATCATGCCATAAAGCTTTGCTCTTGGCATGTTTCATTTCAGTCTTAGAATGAGCTTTTCACATTTCACCTTCTCTGCAGCAGAAGCTTGAAGAACTGATAATGCCCTGTGACAGCAATCCATTGGTAAATAGTTTATTAAAATCCTGCAGGAATATACTAATTAAAAGTAACACAGAATCACTGTCTGTGACTGCCTTGGACAGATCAATTTTGGGACAAAGCCCCTTGCCAGCCTCTGTGTTTTTATGGGTGTTTGTGCCTGCTGAAGTGGTGCCAGATTCAGCTTCTGCCATCACCAGCCCTGGCATTCCAGCCAGGAATTCCTTCTCCAGGGGCTCCCTCCTTGCTCCCACCAAAAGCCAGGAGGGCTCTGGGGGAGCCAGGATCTCAGGATTGTCACACCATGGGGACAGGCACAGGCTCTGCCTGCAGAGGGGAGGCAGAGGGGAACAAAGACCCTGAAAAGAGAATGAGAGGGAGCCATGGGCAAACCTCACCAAACCTTCGAGCAGGTCTCTCTTTGCACATGTGCTGATGTGTATTAACTCCATCCATCCTTTTTTTGCTCTGAATGAGCAATATTGGGGTTTTTTTCAGGCTGCTGCAGAGCCAGCTCTGCTCAATTCAAAGCAGGACACTACTGTGGAATCCTGCCAGTGAAATAATCCTGCAGACTTCTGGTTTTCTGACCACAAAAACACCCTGGCCCCACAAAATCTGGAGCCAAAATGATGCCATAAATATTTTCTGGGGGTCAGTGTCCAAGGCTTCCCTGTTTCCCAAGATTCAGAGGCCAATGGTGCCACTTCCTACATAAACAAACCTCTTTGCTAGCTAAATAAATAGTATCCCATAAAGTTCTCTTCATTATTAGCTCCATTTTTATTTAGAAGATGGTTCAAGGGTCAATCTACTCTTCAAAATTAAATGTGGATGTCACTTGCTGCTAAAAAACCAAAGGTCAAATAACATTCATGTATTTATATTACTCTGGGAAACATCTCTATTTTGAATATCAGCATTGAAATATTGCACTTCTAAATGAGTTTACATATTCCCTTTCTTCAAAGAACTGTGTTGAATTAATTGTGTTTCATGTAAACAGCTTTTTAAAAATTAATTATAAACAAGATGGAAGTGAAATGGAATTAACCAGCTCATTGAGAGAGGAATTGTCCCTGGAACAGGGCTCTAAGAAACCAAAAATGACACAATAGACTAATAATGCCTGTTATAAATGAGTTTCCATTTTCTCAGTAGCATATGATTAATCAACATAATTGCAAGTCATCCTGTGAGTAATGTAGAAATTTAATTTGTATAGGCTTGGTGATGAAGTCAGTGAAATGAGCCTTTCACCTTTATTCAAAGCCTCTGCTGCAGACACGGGCTTCAATGGGATTGTCTCATCCTCTTCTCTCCTGGGGCACATCAAAAAAGCTCCAAACAAATCTGGAAAAGTTCCTGGGACCTGCTCAGGAGAAGAACTTGGGGATGGCAACAAAAGGGAGCTGTGCTTGGGGAGATGTGAAATACCAGGGGAGACTGAGACTGGCATTTGCTTGCTGATCCAAAATGCACGGGTCCAAAATAAACACTGGTTTAGAGTGAATCGATAGCTAGAAAATGAATATTGAAAGTTTTTATTCTGTTTTGTTTTGGTTTGTTTTTCAAACCCATCACTAAGCAGAACATTCAGGAATCAATGTGTCTGGGGGGTGTGACCTTGGAGTGGGGTAGAACTGCACATCCTAAACATCACCAGTGAGAAGAAGAATTATTTAAAATACACACTTCAGGTGCCATTAATGCTGTTACAGACATATAGGAATTGTAAGGCATTTCCTGAAGTTTCACCAAAATTTTAAATCCATGTGGAAGACAGAACCACACCCCTGACTCCATTTGGAAGTTTAATATTCAAAAAGACCATCTGGAAAGAGTCTGCTCTGTTTCAGATATTGCAGAAATTGTGGGTTACAAATAAATGTTATAAACAGGAGGCAAATGTTTATTCTACAAATATCAATATCCAAACATTAATGCAGAATCTAATCCCCACTAATCCCCTGTGGGGAGCTGTAGCTGTCAGAAATGAACATTTATTAGTGAAAAGTGAATTCACCTCCAGAAGCTGCATCATAAACCTGGATGAACTTTTCTCCCAGCCTGCTCTGATATATTTAAAAGCTGATTGAATTCAGGCTGGATGATTTTCTTCAGGATAAAAGGCTGCTTTGGCAGGAGCAGGGACTGAGGGATCACAAAATCTCCCGAGCTGGAAGGGACCCACAAGGATAATTTAAATCCAACTCAACCCTGCACAGGTCAAAAAAACACTGCAGTTTTTTTACCATTTTCCTTTTCTGAGGAAAATCTGTTTGGGGTAACACTGAGGGAAAGACAGCAGAAAAAAAACCCCAAAGCAGGGCAAAATAATTCCTTGAACAACACAATACAAATCCCTACATGATATTTTTCCAGCACTCCAAACAGCTCTGGTGGGGAATGAGTTTTCCAGGCTCACCCAGCTGGAAGGAGCAGGGCAGGAGGTGCAGCTCATACCCAGCATGGACAGAGAGCAGAACCCAGAAATTCACGATCCAAAGTACAGAACAGGTCCCACAGTGGCATCCTTAGACCAGCAGAGATATCTCCCCTCTCATCACAAAACTTTATTAAATTTAGTGTACAACAAGTGTGCGTCAGGTGCAGATTTATAAAAAGACAACTGGCTCCTTCCAGATTGAGATAAACTCAACTATTAGGAAAAAATTAATTGTTTTCAGGTCCAGGCATAAAATCTGATAAAAGTTCAGGCTTTACAGATTTGGAATTAGTTGAGAAAACCCCTCTAGAGCAGCTGTGCTGTTCACATCCAGAGAAAGAAAGTTAACTACTGGAATACACTCAACAACATTAAAGCACTACCAGATCTGTTGTAATTAATCTTTCTTGTCATTTAATAAGGAAAACAAAGCTATATTAAAATAAGTTTCATCAAAGGTCATGAATTGAAACGCTGTGCATTCTAAACAGCCTGTGGTTTGAGATCTTTCTGTAATAAATAACAAGGAATGTGCTTGCACTTCTGGTGTTTGGGCCAGCATAATTGCTGCAAAAATAATTACCAGTAATTTTCCTCTTGCATTAGATCAGTTGATGAAGAGGAATAACAAAAAGCTTTTCTTCTCTTTGTAGTTCAACACACGCAAAACAATAGCATTGAAATTCAAATCAGCCAGGCAGATACAGCCTCCCTGGGAGGATCAGCTGATAATTCAGGGCTGTGCTTTTTTATAGCTGCAGTCATTGTTTATGGCAGACTGAAGTCCAGTGGGACTGGGAAGGTACAGAAATGGTACATAAATGTTTATTTCTAGCTCCTGTCTGCGTTTTAATTTCATAGGGATTTCAGAACAGGCTGAGCAGACAGAAATTTTTGTCCTGGTTGGTTCTTTCTGCGGAGTTCTGGTGGAAAACAGACCCTGCTGCTGGTTGACACCCAGATCTTCTCAAGAGGAGAAAAACCCTTTCACATTAAACTCCAGACCCACTGGCTGTCATATTCTTGTGCCATCTGCATGGAAAATTAGCAAAGAAAATAATAAATCCATAGTCCAGATACTCCACTTGGCAGGAATTGGAGGTTGGTGGCTGTAGAGGGAAGGAGAGTACACTGGGAGTGAGGAAAATTGCCTGAATTCCAAAATCTGTGAACTTTCCATGTTGGGAAATGATGAAAAACCAAACAACCCTTTGGAATGAGCCCTCCATGAGCCCCATCACCCTTGTGGCTCCTGCTCTGAGTCAGGAGGGCTCAGGGCATCCAACTTCCCAGGGAGCTGCTTGGAGGGGAAACACCTGATTTGAGGATTATTGTAAAAATCTGTCATGTCTGGAAAAGGAAACACTTCTTCAGAAAGCAAAGGCTTCAGATTGGCATTTCAGAATCCCAGAATTGGCTCTGAACAGCTCAGAGCACCAAGGAGGACAAATAATGCCCCTCTGATGGGAAGGGAGTCCTGAGCTGAAACCTGGGGGGAGCTGGGATGCACGAAAGGTTTTGCAGTGATTTCAGCAAATATCAGAGGGTTCAGGTTCCAGCTCCTCACACTGGGAAGGACTGAGGTGAATCCACTTCCAAGCAGTTTTCCAAGGAGCACAACCAGCTGGGAGCTGGGAAAGGGAGATTGTTTTTCCTACATTTTATTAGTGTGGGGATCAGTTACAGGGAAAGCCCTGAGAATCCTCTCCTGGAAGTTGTGCCAGTGCAGCCCTGGATCTCCCCTGACCTGCCTTCAGTCATGTCAATAATTCTGAACTTACTAAGGCCACACAATTCTCACATTTTATTGGGATCCCCAAAACCTGTGGAGTTTTCCACTCTGTTGGCACCAGCTGACATGGGCAAGCACCAAGGGCAGGGAAAAGGAGATGCTGGAATTTCCAAGATACATCCCAGGCTTTTGCACAGTAAAGCAGCAATGATTAGGTTGTCTCTTCAAATAACAACAACTTTGAGAAATGCTGTCATTCCTGGGAATTGCCTGAGCACCTGAATCCCTGTGTGAATTGTTTCCCTGCTGCAGAGGGAAATATCAGCTTTAGGAAAGTTGCTGATGGTTCAAAACCTCTCCTTGTCAGATCTACAGCCAGCAACGTATCTGAGCCATTTTGCTCTAGGCAAAGAACAGATTTTTATAGAAATCTTCTTCCTCATCCAAAATGCAGAGAGAGGAAAAATGCCCCAACCAATCCTGAAACGAATGGGAAAGTACAAATATTGGATAATTAGGAGTCACAGGGCAGGAGGAAGCCAAAACAATTTCTTCCATTTCTATCAAGTGGATAATATCCACAGGGAACAAAGGAAGTAAAACAAAAGAAATGAAAAGTCATTTCAAGTAATGGAAAGAAAAACTTCTATATTACATCACATGTGAGCTGTAGAAGCCATGATGATGTACCTGGAAAATGTATAAAATCTTGAACCTCACTTTAAATACAGAGGAAACTTTTAGAAATGTAATCTAAATGTATTTAATTGGCCTCCAACCTTCAGCTGGGTTAACCAAGAATATGGTTCATGTTTATTTAGAAATGAAGAATTGAAAGATAAAAGTAAATGCTTTGCTGTGGATTTTTTTCTCTCCAATTTTTTAGGAGAATTAATGAGGACCCAGACTTAGAGGGAGCATTGAGGTTCACTTCAGGTTTCGCTTTTACACTTGGGGATTAATCCTCCTTTTTTTTTTTTTCTTTTTTGTGTTTTCAGAGAGGTGACAATGATGCAGGGAGCAGATTTGCAAACACTGCCTGTTGTTTTCGACCCCACTGTTACCTGCAGATGTGCCTGGTCACTTTGCCTTGACTTACAGCTGCAATTATGGCCCTTACCAAGCTGGATTGCATTTTTTAAATGCTGCCAGCACAGAAAAACAAGCCCAGTTAAGATCCAGTCCAAATCTGGCCCTTCTCCTCAGATTCTTGCTCTGTTTTTTCACATAATTTCAAATTTCCTCATCATCCACTTGGCCCATAAAAGGCTGGAGGTAGGAGAGGCTGGGTTAGTTGGCACCAGAGGATTGCAAAGTCTCAGCTGGCACAGAAAAAAAGGAAATTATGCCTGTCCACACCTAAGATTAACAATAAACTAAATCTCCCTTAAATACCTTCAGCCTTTGAGGAGTGGCAGGTCGAAATCTCCTCTCAGCAAGAAGCTCTGTCATTACTGGGAACCACACACTGTCCTAACTCTAATCCCTCAAAATTTGGGAATTATTCAGACTGTTACCCTTTCCAAACTGTTCCATGTGGGACTGGAGCTAACAAAGTCACACAACCTCCATGTGCATGTGTGTTTTTCATGAAACCTTTGCAGCCCTTGGCTCAAATTAAAGCAATTTCAACCAGAGTTTGGAAGGCAGAAAGGTATTCTGGGTTTTTTTTTTTTTCCTGATTTCATGCAAAATAGGCTGCCCAGAAGAGTCTACAAGAATAAACCATCACAGAGGTTCAGGATAAAGGACAGGGGAAAGATGACAGAGGTGTTTTTACCATGGGAAATGCCATTCAAAATTTTGTGTGCAACAAACTCCTTCACATGCACCCAGGGGATGCAGCTCCTGGAGCTGCTCTGGAATCAGTGCATTTATCCTGGGGAATCCCAGCACCCTGCTCTGCCCCAGTGCCCATCCAGTCCTCCTAAAGCTCTTGGCAGCAAGGAGAGACACCTGAGCACATGGCTGAGAATTTTGGGGTGTCACCAGGAGCCCCCAAGGCCCACTGCTCCTTGTGGCCAGGCCTGCAGCCCTCAAACTTCATTTTGGTTTTAATCCCTTTTTCCTTGGGCTCAAGGTTTCAAAAAAGGGGCACAACCAGCACCAATCCAGAGCATCAGTGGAAAAACCAAAGACAGAGACATATTGATCATAATTAACCATATATTGATCATAATGAACCATTTAACCCATTCCAAAAACATTCATATTTCTCAATGTATGGGAAAAGAACATTTCCAATCCTTTCAAGGAACCTTAGAATTATCACTGCCTGCCCAAGCTCTGCACAGCCAGAATTGCTGTGGACAGCAAAGACAAGAGACATTAATAACAATTACTGCTCAATTAGCTGCTGTCAAATCTGGCCACCAGGCTGTTTGCTGCTGGAGACAAATACAAATGGAATTATTTCTTCCATTCTTCTGTGTATTTGAACTATACATTGACATTTACATTCATTTGTACCTTAATTTATTCACGTCTCTTCTGTTTTTTTCAGTGGGTAGGACAGGCAGTCATGCAGGAATTGTTTTTATTCAATGCGAATTTTTCCCTGTTGCTGAAGAGCCAGGAGGCTCACAGATAGACTGTGGATAATTCAACAAGAAACTCCAAAGAAACCCTTTGTCTTTAAAGGTTTAACTGCAGAAGGGTGTTTTCAAAGGAGCCTATTCATTAATATTTTCTCTTTTGTGTGAGTAACACTGCAAAGCTCTTAATGTTTAATTTCTTTACATCTAAGGGGTGTTACTCATGGTGACAAAAGCTTCATTTGCACCCAGGCCCTGAGCCAGGCAAGATGTGGTCAGACTTAAACAGAGCAAATCACCACCTTGCAAAACGAAGAAAGCTGATAGGAAATGGGGAGAAAATAACAGGCAGGTTTTTAGGAATGAATATGCATTCATTTTTTAATGCTGTGACGGTCATGGTTATATCTGAGTCCATAAAGGAACATCATGTAACTGTTCCGTGCCTCTTCTCCTAGGAAAAGCCTTAAGGGTTTGGTTTGACTTCTTAAAAGACACTTGTTGTCTTTGATTTAATATTTGGGAAACTGAATCAGAGCTGTCTCTTGCCCTCAGAGCAAAAATTGCTGAGATCTGTCATGACTGAGGTCTCAGTGCATTATGGCTTGTGAAAATCCCTCTCTGACACAAAAAATGGCTTTTTTTATATGAAAGAAGTGTTTTGCCCAGTCTTGGATTTTTTGAGCAAGGCAATATTTTGGAGAGGAAGATCAAGTTCTGGGTGTTTTATAGAAGCCAAATGCAGATATTGTCAATAACCCCACAGCTTCAGGGTTAGGTGGAGTCACTACAAAACCTTCCCCAGAAAAACCATCACTGCCTTGGCCAAGTGCAAATTGTGGAGGAGCTGAGGAGCAGCAGCAAAGCCTTCGGCTGAGAGGTTCAGAGGGGTGTGGGAAGTTGAGTATATTTTGGTGTCTTTTAAAATGGTTAAAACAGGAGACAACAGGAACCAAAGTTTATTTTTCCTTTTCTCCCACAGTAACTCCCTTCCAGTTTGTGTCCAAAGGAGTATTTGGAAGAATAGTCCTTTCAGTTGTACCAAAATAAACAAAGGCAAGGACAGGCAGCCAGAGGAATGAAATCTCAATTATCTTCTATCCCTAAATACTTCCTGCTAGAACAATTTGTAAGTTGACAAACTGAATTAGCTTCTTTACCAATATTTTCCAGATGTTCAGATTTTTGTTAGACTCCTTCAACCAGATGTTTTCCATATTTAATCATATGATCTATGGCAAATATGAAGTCACCAACAGATCAGCAGGCTCTGAAAATTAAGCTCATCCCAGCAGGTAATGTGGAGCCCAGTGCAATAATCTCCAGAAAATGTAATTGGGAACTGTGACAAAATCATACACATGTGACTGTAGAAATGAATAACTTGGTAGTGGATCAATAACAGAAGTAAAGACTTAAATGGTGTCAGTGGCAAAAGCTCCCAGATGTTAATGCTGGCAGCTTTTTAAAAAAAGTCACAGGCTTTACAATGTTTGGACAGCAATAAAATATTTTCTTTTGAGGTATTCAACACTTGAGGCAAGAAATAAATAAAATAAATAAAATATTCTCCCCATGGTGGTTGATGATGGGAGGAAGATTTGACAGTGAGAGAGAGGAGAGGAGAATTGAAGTGTCATTTTCTTCTTTTGATAAACACAATAGATCCAAAAGGGCAGTTTCTCATATTATTTTTTATCTTTAAGACAACAGAAGTAGAAGAGGTGTCAGACAGCTCATGACTATTTGCAAGTAACACAAAAAGGTGTGAGCAGCTGCAGAAATAATTGGCATGAGTTCCAACTTCATTCCGGTAAAAGTCTCGCTAATTAACGTTTTAATCAATGTCAGGTAAAGATGAATCCACCATTAGCTGTGCTGCTGACAAAAACCAGGGAGCAAAAAACCATCAAAGGTTGTGCTGTGTCTGTTTTGAAGTCTCACACAAGCCTTAGGTCAGCATGGGGAGAAATCCCAAACTAAAAGGAGCAAAATCTGAAGTGTCCATGCATCAATAAGAGTTTAAAAGGTTTAAAGGAATTTGAAGCAGCTCCTCTCAAAGAAGTGCCTAAAACTGGAGGCTGAATTTTACCTGCAGCACCCTCACCCTCTGCCTCCTTCTCTCAGCATTTCTGGGTGCCCTGAGTCATATTTAGTTAGGAAAGCACAGGAACAAGAACTGATAGGACGAATAGGAATTTAAAGGGTTTTTAAAGGATTTTTTCTCACCCCTGAACTTCATTGTGAGCATCTTTGAATTCCCCTACCTGTCTTTCCCAGCTCGTGGTTTCAAGCTCAGACCCCAGACTTGAGCTGGTCCAGGTGTATCAGGTATTGACACACATAAGGTGTGTTTAGAGAAACCCAAATTGGCCCCACAAAAATGAGCCCCTGGACCAAAATTCATAAAGAAACTTGGAAAACACCCCAGACCCATCAGAGCCAGAGCCATGAGAATAAAGTGATGGATTAGGGTTAAACTGCACCTGCTGGGGTCATCTCCATCTCACCCTGAGCCTGTGCATCCTTTCTTCCTCTCTGCCTTGCTCTGTGCTGCAAAAGTTCCCTCAATCCTACACAGTAAAGATAAAAATGCAAACAGGACATCAGAGTTTCAAACACAGACAAAGATTCTTAAAAGCCTTTCGAATTTTCAGTCTTTTTCTTGAGTTCTTGCGAAGTTACAGCCTTGCAAAGGTGATCATGAAAACATTATCGCAGGGTGTGGTGCTGTTATCCCGGGAATTGGTGGGAGGGAAGAGAAGAAAGACACAAAAGGAAAATATTTCTTTTATTTGAAAAAGCCACATCCAAAGAAATACAAGGAAATTAAATGTTGAGCGAGCTATTGGAAAGGTCTCAATTTTCTTTTGAAAGGGCATCATCATCTCCATCAAAATTGGTAGCAGTTCACAGAAAATGTTAAAAAAAATGGTATCACCTATCACAAATAAAATGTGCCACTTGCTGAAAGCATTGTCATTTCCAAACAAAGACTGAACCCTTCCACCTCCTCTAGGTGAAAACAATTAACAAACCCGGAAGGCTAATGATATGCAAATTGCCTCCATGGAAGAGCGGCTCATTTGCAATTCTCGCTGAAAACACCTTTGTTAAAGAGATCCAGAAAACAAGGTCTTCCCCTCCTGTACAATCTTTGGAGAAACAGACCCTTTTCTTGTGCACATTAATATTCCTCCTACTATCTCTGGAGCACAGCCACTGCAGAGCTGCTCACGGAGTGATTTAATGACTATTTCAATTAAAAATTTGATGTCCACCCTGTTGAGTATAGAATTTATTAAGGAACTTTCAGACCACGCTGCCAAGTGAAATCACAGCCCACACCAGAGCAAGTTTGGAAGCACCAGGTGAAAGAGCTGCACAGAAAAACTTCTCTCAGCAAGTTATAGGGGCATGTAAGTGGCAGATAGGAACTGAAGAAAATAAAAATGTTTAAATAGAGACCATTTGGTGGCAGCTACAGCTAAAAAAGCATCTTTTAATACCATCTGCACTGCCTGCTAAAATCTGCATTGTGTTACACTCTGGAAATGGAAGGCACGAGTAACTGGGGAGCAGATCAGAAATGCAATTTGCTGTGCTGGAAACCTGCACTCAGCAGCTCCTCCCACAGGGGTGCCTAAAACTGGAGCCTGATTTTTTACCTGCAGCACCCTGCCTCACCCTGGGCCTCCTGCTCTCACCATTTCTGAGTGCCCTGAGAGTCATATTTAGTTAGGAAAGCACAGGAACAAGAACTGATTACTTTGTCCTCATCTCCTTCACTTCAGAAGTGCAGGACATGGATCCAAGTGATCACTTTTTTCCTGTGTGTGTCCAAAACAAAAGAAAAAAAGACTCCAGAATAGTGTGAAGTGTCCTGCTTTGCTCACCTGTGTACGAGTTTCTTCAATATTTTATACAATTATTTCTCCATTCTATAGCATATTCTTGAAAAAAATATGAAACCATAGGATTGTAGTACAAAAAAGTTAAAAACTATAATTTTGTGAGCTCTGCCTGTATCAAATATTCCCTATGGCCATAGGTGTGAAATAGGAAATATGAGTCCTGGTCAACATTTGAGACAGAAATTCAACTTGGATGCATTGTCTAGGAAAAACAGGAATCCTCCCAGGACAGCGCCACTGAAGCCTGCAATGTCCAATTTGTTGGGAATTCCCACAGCTTCCTCTGTTTGCCTTAGGAAATGCTCCTATGTGCATGGAAATTGGAATAGTGTGTGTTTTATCTGTGTCCTGCTCTCCTGAGTGTGTCCCCAGCCCTGGGAAGGACACCCTGGGCCACTCCAGGTGATTCACCTCTGCCAGGAACCTTTTTATTGAGCTCTCTGTGTCTTGTGAAACATTTGGGGAATTTTGAGGCATTCTAGGAGTTTCAAGCCTTTTTTTTCCATCCTGCTGGTGCCATCTACTGCTGGATTTCGACTCTAACAGAGGAAGATTTCAGAGGAGGAGCTGGGGGGTCCTGCTTGCTCCTGGGCACAGGGCAAGGGCCCTTCTGTGTCATTTTTAACACTCACACAGAGCTGCAGCACAAATTACACTTGGGCACCCACAGAAAGCCAAACACCCTCTGGGACAGACCCTGGAATGCTGCTTAGGGCAGAGGAATGCAGTAAAATCTTCCAGATGGGAAAAAAATAATCCAGAAAAACACCACTGATAGGATGTTTGTGTGGAGGGCAGCTCTGTAAGGCCCCATCCTCCCTCACACTCCTCTTTGTGGTCCTAATCTGTGAAGAATCTGAGTTTTGAATGATCCTTTTTTCACTGCCAGCCAGGAGGATGGGTTTTCTCTGGCCCAGGTTACCTGGACAGTGCAGCTCCCACCTGCACCTGCAAGGGACAGGAATATCCAGAGCAGCCAAATTGGTGGAGTTCAGCTGCTGGGCTCTGGCCCAGGTCAGTGCTGGGGCTCAGGACAGGAGACAAGCAATCCCAGGATTTGTATTATCACATCTGAGGCTGAGCAAAGGACACAGAATCCATGAATGAAGGTTTAGGCAGAGCCAGGGACACCTACCTCTGATCCCCAGCACTTGCAGAATCCCAGGATTTGTGTTATCACATCTGAGGCTGAGCAAAGGACACAGAATCCATGAATGAAGGTTTAGACACCTACCTCTGTTCCCCAGCACTTGCAGCGTCCCCCAGGACTTCCCTGCAGTTGTGTCCTCCCACCTGCACGTGCTCCAAATCTCCCAGGTCTCAGGGAGGGCACCTGTCAGAATTTCAGGGGATTTGTGTCCTGGCTGCCCCATGGCTTTTCTAGCACCCAGGGAAGAGCACAATCCTTCCCACGGCAGGTTGGAGGGGAAAAGAGCTGCACCTAGCACACAAACACCACCTGTGGTTGTTCAGGGACACAAACAGGGCCTTTGGTGAATCTGTCCTGGGAGCCAGGAGCACAAGAAGTCTGGTGGCATCAAACCAGAATTATTTCACTCTTCTGCCTGTTAAATGTGCAGCTTGTCTTTGGGTGTTTTGGATGGAGCACAGTGCAGAGAACCAGGTGGGGCTTTGATTGTTTTATGAACAGGATTAATTAATGTGGCTGTTTAAAATAGCAGGGAACTAGGTTAGATCGATTGGACTGGAAGAATTTACATCTCAGATATAACTCAAAATGGCTTTATAAGCTTTCTTCCTGGATGTAAACATTCCCATTTTCTTTCAGTCCTCTAAGCTGTAATCACCTTTCCCTGGGTAAATAGAAACATGCCACCCTCCAAGAAATACAATTCCTGAGAGCAAAAGATGAAGATCTGTCTGGCAGGGAGGTGCAGACAGAAAAGGAAGCTTTGCTCCAGGACTTTTCTAGGCTGAGACAAGCAGGAGAACAGGCAGTGCCCTAACCCAGCTGAAATTCCCAATCTGCTTCATTTTGGATCGAGTTCAGCAATCTCCACCTTCTGCCCTCAACTCTTGGCTGCTCATCCCACCAGCAAAGGGAGCTGAGACACTGAGACTCTGGTGCCACAACAGCAAATCCTTGTATCCAATACATTTAAATAATCTTGCTTTGCCTGGGGCTCTGCAACAGACAACAAGCAAGTGGAATTGGAAGAGCCAAGATAAATTATCTGCTGTTGACAAAGCCACCCACCACGGGCAAGTTCAGGTGAGCTGAATGATGCTGAGAATTAAACATCAGATAGTTGAGGCTGTTTAAATTAATTTCAGAGCTACAAAACAGAGCAGCTGCTGAACAAAATCCTGGGATTTTTTTTTGCAGCTGATGCACCCTCTAGTGGTACAGAGATTTTGCTTTTCCTGGAGTAGAAAACCAGATGGGAGCTTTACCCCTTCCCTACGAACACCCCTGGGGTCAAGGTGACACCGTTCCACAAGGAACATTCCTCATCTGCTGTTGTTCACATCTGAATTTTGTTGTACTGAAAAACTAGATTGGTTTTTCTCGAGTATAGCTACAAAAACACAAGCAGCAAAAGGATCAAATCCAGAAAAACAAATGAAAAAGGATTGCTTTGCTGTCCTGCACTGTAGCTATTCCAGACCAATATTAAATAGCCCAGTAGGAGCCTTTTAACTGAGTTGTGCAATGTATTAAACTTGATCTCATTTTCAGATCTCCTGAACTATGCAAGAGCTGCATTTATTGCTCTGGAACAGCACAGTCAGGTGCTGAAGCAAAGGCAAACATCCCAGCCAGCTCATTTAGTGAGAGCAAACCCCAAACTTGCAGCCAGAGCTCCTCTTCCTCCCCATCTGACCTAAATCTGTGCACTGTGGCACTCTCTGAGCACGTCATGCTTGTTTGAAGAACAACATCATTGGGTTTAGAAGTCAATGAGAGTCTGACGTATCCAGCACCAGCAGCATTCCTCTCCAAATGAACATCCCAAGCCTCCAGGCTAACATTAATGTTTGTAAGATTTTACCCCTTCTGTGAATTTGAGGCTTCATCTGCCACTTGGGGTATTTTTTCCTCCCTTTCTATGCTGTCCATGCCGTCTCCCACACAAGAATGTTTATAAATTATTTTCTGATTGAAGACTATGATTTTTTTTTGCTTGTTTTAGGCTTTGATAGATCCCAAAGAAACAGTCTTTGCAGGGACAGGGGAAAAGCCATTGTTTTGGGGTAAGGCAGTAGATTTGGGGTGACCTAATTGTGCTCTGCCAGTACGTGAAGGGAGCTGACAAGAAAGATGGAGAGAGATTCTTTACAAGAGCCTGGAGTGCCAGGGCAAGGTGGAGGGTGGCTTCACACTGACAGAGAGCAGAGTTAGATGGGATATTGGGAAGAAATTGTTCCCTGTGAGGGTGGGCAGGCCCTGGCACAGGGTGCCCAGAGAAGCTGTGGCTGCTCCTGGATCCCTGGCAGTGCCCAAGACCAGGTTGGATGGGACTTGGAGAAATCTGGGACAGTGGAAGGTGTTCATGCCTGGGGATGGGATGAGATGAGCTTTATGGTCCTTTCCAACCCCTTCCAATCCATTCCATGATTCCCACAGCCTAAGTTGTGACTCCTTCTAAGCCCCTGAAAGTCTGCTTGTGCAGTAATTTTCTGGCAGCCTCTCCAGAAACAATTCTGTGGTGGCATCTTTATATATTAGGGAGGAAATCTATAACCTCAGCCTCCAGCATGACCAGGGGACATGGCACAGAGCCTCTGCTTAGCATGAAGCTGCCCAGGCTCCCCAGGAAGGAAGGTCAGGTACAGGGACAGATCCGAACTGCTCCAGGATTTGGAAAAGGAAGAACAGAATATTTTTCATCCGTCAGCACTTCTTCAGTTTCGCTGTCACATCCCAGCGTTGGTTGCTCTTTCCGAGGCAGATCTTATCTCCCAAACCACATTGCTCTCGCTCAGGAGAAAGTCTTAAAACGCCTGGCGTAGGAGATGAGGCTGGAAAACCAAATCCCTCAGGTTATCCAGGCTGCAGGACACTGCCAGATTCCAGAGGGGAGAAGTGTCCTGTGCTCAGAGCCCCAGAGGTGCAAACTTCAGCCTCCCTTTGCTCGGAGCATCCCGACTCTGACGTGCGCGGAGGCCGTCGGTCTGCGCAGAGCGCAGAACCAAAACCAAATGAGTTTTAAAGCTCCAGCCACAAACTCTGAATTATGCTCCACCTGCATTTCATAAACAGGATTATGCTGGACTTGTCTATTTTGAAATATGACCACTTCTCATACGGCTGGGCTGCCCCAGCTCTGCCCCAGGCCTTGGATGTCTGCCCTCATGGGCTCTCGCTGGTTTGTTCCACCTTCATCATCCACTCATGTACAAGAGGGATCATTAGGTTTCTTGTGAGACTTCCCTCTGCTCTGCAATGACTTTCTCAGAGATTTCTGTGCTTCCTCTCTGCTTTTCAATGACTTTCACAGAAGTTTCTAACAGAGGCTTTTCCCAGGATCAGTTTCTCCTTTGGGTTTGGGTAAAAATAATTGAGAAAGAAACAGCCCTCTTAATTGAGGTGGATTTTATTCCAGGACATCTCCCATTTGGAAAAACCTTTCCCATCTAGAGCAAGGATGTATTTTGCAACCCTCTTTTTGATCTGGGCACCATTTTGCCAAGTCACATTATGGGATCGAAATGGCCCGTGAAATGCTTGCTAATTGCTGCAAGATTTAAAAAGGAAAAGAACAGACCTGTTCAGCAGGGTTCCCCTGGAGCACTTCTGCTCAGAAGGGCACAGTGGAAGAACAACAATGCAAAACGTGCCCTGCTCACTGAACACCAAATTACTGGGATCACTTTCTAACAGCAAATGAAAAATATGTAAAGGTAATTACGATTTTTTCCCATTGTTTTCAATAAATCTAAGCCTCTAATTACCTACAGTTTTTATGGGAGGGTTTAGATGAAGTGTTTTAGCTCTCTCTTTCCTCAGGGTTTGACAGTTGCAGGGCTTGTTTCAGTAATCCCAAATTATTCTCTCATTTTACCTTCCCTCTTGCTCCACGAACCTGTTTGCATTCAGAAATTTGTTTAAAGAAGTTTGCAGCAGTTACATGACACAATTACACTGATACAGAAATTACTGGAGCTTGTTTCAGTCTGTCAGCTTGACAACAGAACAGAATATTTTGTTTTCAGAAGGAACTATTTAGGATACTTCTTGATTTTTTAACACACTCCACTGGAATTTCCAGTCATTTCAAGGAGCAGTTTGGCATCCAGTTGATTTCTGTTTCAGTTTAGTAAGCAACCAACTCAACTCAAAGTGGGTTGAAGCAAGATCCTGAGAGTGGGCACCCTTAAAACCCTCAATGGACACAGCTCCATTGGAAACTGGTTCTATAGACAGATTTTTCTGCCTAAAGAAAAGAGTAGAAACCCAGGGTTGAAAGATGATGGTTCACAGAATCACTGAGTTTGGAAAAAACCTCCCAGACCATTGAGTCCAACATTGGCACCCAGCCCAGAGCACTGAATGCCACATCCAGGACACCTTGGACACCTCCAGGAATGGAACCATCAGAGTTCCTCTTTGGTGAGCACCAGTGTCAGGCCACAGATGGACTGAGGGACAACAGCCCAGTGTCCAGAACCCCTGTGGACACCAAGAAGTCCAGGCCACCTGGTCTGGAGAGCACAGGCTGAAAACACCTAAAATACCTGAGTTGTAAGCAAGGCCAATAAAAGGCTTAGAGTGGCTACTGGGCTGTTCCTCCAGATAAAATACAAACTGTGTGTCATGGATTAAGTCCTAACCAGAATAAACCAGTAATCAGATTTTCAGAGATAGGGATCTATTTTATATGGTACTAAGCATTCTGGCCTTGATTAAGCAGATTATTTCTGAACAACTTTAAATCAATTGGAACAGTTCCTGGATAAGCCAAAACCTCATTTATGTGCAACTGGGAGATTATTCCAATTGCATCAGCTGGCTTAATATAAAAACCCCTTTGGCTTTACCTACCAGCCCTGCCTTGCTGTGTCCTCAGTGTATCATGGCTCTGTTGCTGCTGCCACTGTAATACACTGGGGCATTTTATCTGCAGTCATATGGGGCTAATTAAGTGACTCATTGACAATTAACATCCATCATTTGGGTGAATGCACCTACATAATCCTGGGATTTGAGGTTGTTGGAGGGGTGGGGGTGAGGGGACAGAGTAAAGAGCTTGTTCTCACTGGAAATATCCTGGTTCTGCTTCACTTCACAGCTGGTCCCTGCTCCCAAAAAATCCTATAGCAAGCCAAGAAATGGCTCATCTGTCAGTCCTGGTGCATGCAAAGGATGCTGGAATCCTACAGCTCTCAGGGATGCTGCTGGCTCAGGTGGCAGATCCCAATGGATGCACCTCCCACCCACACGAACAGGACTCTGATTTTCCTGCATTTTCAGTTTACCCAGGAAATTAGCCAAAAAAGAAAAATCAGCTCTGCTCTCCACACTCAGAGCCTATTGAAGCTGCAAAGTCAAACACTCAGAGTAAGGAAAAAAGAGTTTTAGAGCTTCTGTGGACATTTTGAGCTGTTCTGTGTGCACAGATCACAGCACAGGTGCATTATTGATACCCAGCACAGAATGGCTCTGGGGCTTCAGCAGGGCTGAGCATCAAAGCAAAGAGTGGCCTCCAAGATTCATTCTGCTTCATTTGCTGCAGCTGAGGGAGCTCTCTAATAGATGAGGGAAGACCTTAAAGGAGGGACAGCTTTGTGGGTAAAAGCACTTGGATGTTGTCCTGGAAAATGGATTCTACCCAGTGATTCCCTGTGAGCAAAGCAATTTGCTTGAACCAAACCTTTTTCAAGTGATCAGCAATTACACTGTTCCTCTTCAGGGACACAACACACAATCTGTGTGCTAATTTGAGGAAGTGCCAGGCACTGATAGAGATAAAATCAGCAGCAATTGCATAAACAAAATGGTTACTTGTAGCCCAGAGATATGGAGGAACTATTGCTTTAAGGAGATAGATAATTTCATATGTCCTCACCAAAGGGTGACGGGATCAAGTGTCTGACAGGATCAGAGTTCTGGAGTTTACGTTTTCCTTCTTCAATGAAGAAAAGTGATGGTGCTTATAATGAGTGGGAATCATTGTTACACTGTCTTCACAGGAAAAAAAAAGTGCAAAACACAAATATGGAGACGCTGCACCAATTTCTGCACAGTTTGGCAAATGCTTCTTCAAAAAAGGTAATTTTAAATGGTTAAGAAATCAGTGTTAAGTAACTTCAAAGGCAAGAAACAAAAATCAGCAAATTTACTATTTTTCACAAACTCAAGCCCGTATGGTTTTGTTCACCAAATTATGAACAAAAGTGTGTGTTCCTGCTTGGATATGTCTGTCCTTAGAAGGGAAATCCTTTATATCAAAAAGCTCAGGACTCAGAGAGCTCCAAGTGCCATCCCCAAAGTGTTCATTCCACTCTGGAGCTGGTTGAAGAACTGGCAGCTGATTGTACTTGGAACAAAGTCATGAAAGAACCTTCTCCCTGCATTAAATGAATTCATTCTTGTGAATTCCTTGCTTTGCTTGTTCTGATCCAGTTCAAGTCACTGCAGCCACATTAAAAAGAGCTTACTGAGTTTGGCAAGAGTGCTTGTTAAAAGTTTTCAAATCACATTTTACTTAATTTAACTTATTTTAAGTTTGCATTTATGTTTTGTTCAGGGCTTGAAGACCTGGAAATTTTTCAAAGAACACTTCTAAGTTATCACCATTTTTATTCCTGCAAGTATTGATCAGCCTCAGGGGAAATAACAAGCCCTTCTCTCATGCAGAACTGTAAATGCAAAATAGCTTTCTGTTGAAATACATAAACCTTTTGTGTCTCACCATGATCTGAGAATTATTAGAGGGGGTGTATCCTTTAATAACTTTGAAAAATGAACAGACATAACAGCTGGGAAAGGTTTTAACATACAGCTGCTAAGGGAAATTTGCAGGAATTCATGATTCACATCTGAATTTAGAGGCTGGATGAGATTAAATATTTTCTACCCATACATCTTTGCATTGAGACATTTTGGATTCTGGCTTTTGAGCGAATGCTAGGCTGTCATATATAATCTAAATGTTTTTATTGGCAAATGAAAGGAAATTGTGAAATTGCTTTTCATAACCTTTGTTTTAATTAGGTTTCCACTTTCTCATTATAATAATAGACAGTCCCCAAAGACTTTAAAATGGGTATTTGTTTTCTTCACTCTCTGACTCTGTGCAATCCCATCCCATTTATTACTTGGAGTCATGTGGTAGAAGCCAGAGTGCAGCCAAACCCAGGCTGGCAGAACCAGACTCCATCTCCAGGAGAGGGTAAACCTGGTGGAAGCTGGAATCCCTTTGTGCAGACCTGCAAGTACCTTCCAATTTACAGCCAAGTTCTGCACTAATTGTAAAAGCCACACCAAAATATTAAATTAATACCTGGAGGGTGGATACCTGAGGTCATCAAAGCCCCTTTCTTTTTCCAGAGCTATATGGAAGTGGATTTGATGTACTCCCAGATCCATAATTCCAGCAGAACCAGGGATGAGGGGCAGAACTGCAAGGCTGGGAAGGGCATTGGCACAAGGGCTGGAGTGCCCCTCTCACTTTGTTCACCTTCAGCCCTTCCTGGTCCTCATGGTTCTCACGGCACTGGGGCTCAGGGGTTGTCTGGTACAGCCAGAGCCAAACAGAAGAGCCACAACAGTGATGGGGAGAGAAAACACCTGAAAAAGGAATTGTAAATAAAGAGCAAACAAACAAAGATGAAACAGACCAAATTAGAGAACTGCTCTGAGAAGCTTTTTGCTGACACCAGCTGCTGATTCTCCTCCTTCCCTCCTTATTCCTACAGGAGAGTCGAGAATCACTGGAACTTGCACATTCCCTGGATTTATGGCCCCAGGAGCAACCAAAGCCACAGAGCCTTCTCTGCTGGCTCAGAGCAATGATACAGAGCTCCCCGTGGGCCAGAGACACACACAGGCTCTAACCTTGGCTGAACTTTCCCCCCATCAGTCTTGATAATTGATGGGCCCCAACGAGAAACGACGGCAGTTTAATAACGCTCGATGGTTTCTGGGTGACTGCTGGTGTGTGACTAAAGCAACATTTAGGTTAGGCATTACCCAACCCTTCTCAACAGGGGCCACAGGGGGGAAGAAAAGCAGGAAATGTGAAGAAAGGCCTCAAAAATTGGAAAATAATTCTCATTATGGGGTTATTCCATAGGAACGTGGCATTTTCTGATCTGTTGGTGTGGCAGAGGATGGGTTTTGGAGGTGTTCCTTAGGTATGAAATAGATTCAAATCTATTTGCATAAATAAGCAAAGCAATTTTACATCTGTTCCCCAGGTACAGCAGGACCTTAATCTTCTTGCCTCATTTTCTGCTGACATGAGAGCAAAAGTAGATCCAACAATAATTATGGAAAATCTTAAGGAAGCAGATTTATTAAGATCCATTATTCTGGGGACCTGTTTGTAATATCTTGCAGGACCAGTGCTCAGTCGTGTGAAATTCCCACCCACACCCCCCCAAAACCTCAAAAGTACCTGAGCAAAATGGATGATGTTACTTTTTACCTTTGCACTGCCATTATTCACATCTGCCACATGTAGGTGCCCATAATGCACTGACAAATTTCTGAGAGATCACAGAATCACTGAAGTTGAGAAAGAACTCTGAGATCAACAAGTCCAGCCTGTGCCACATCCCCACCTTGTCCCCAGCCCAGAGCACTCAGTGCCACCTCCAGCCCTTCCTGAGACACTCCAGGGATGGGCTCTCCAAACCTCCCTGGGCAGTTCCAGTGCCTGAGCACCCTTTCCATGGGGAAATTCCTGGAGAAATTCCTGCTGGTGCCCACCCTGAGCCTGCCCTGGCCCAGCCTGAGGCCGTTCCCTCTCATCCTGGATGCCCACCTGGCTGTCCCCTCCTGTCAGGAGCTGTGCAGAGCCACAAGGGCCCCCTGAGCCTCCTTTTCTCCAGGCTGAGCCCCTTCCCCAGCTCTGTTCCCTTTCCTGGACATGCTCCAACCCCTCAATGTCTCTCCTGAAGTGAAGGGCCCAGAACAGGACACAGCACTCAAGGTGTGACCTCAATGAGATTCTCCCTATAGAGGCAAATTTCCATCTTACCAGAAATTTGCTGCTCCCAAAATGGAATATTAAAGAAACCACAGGCTTGGAGAAAATAAAGCTGATTATTTCACACCAAATACACAAAGTTTTTGTCTTTTCAGCTGAAGAAAAATCACCAGTGATCAAGAGTTTCTAAGGACCACTGACATGCAGATGATGAGTTCTGCTAACCAGCAGAACTTACTTTACCTGCATGGTTTAAAGTAACCCACTGCAAAAGTGCAGTCTTCTTCTGTTTTTTATAGCTCTATAATATACATTTGGTCCAGAAAGTTGGTAGGACAACTGATATTGTGAGCTATAAAATACTGAGCTCAGAACACCAGAAACTGCCTTTGGTTACAGAGATTAAGAAGCAGTTATCTCATAAGAACAGATGAGAAGATACAAGCAGCTCCCTGATTTCCTGCAACACTGAAAAAAACGTTTTTCCCCTCTCAACCTGAAGAAATATGTCTTCATGGAAAGCAAAATATGGGATCATAAGGAATGTCTGAAGATCTCACAGCCAATATATTACCATGAGCTATGGATGGAACAGAATGATCCTCATGGCCAAATGTTCAGGAGCTCAGCATCCAAAATCTTGAGTTGCCTTAAAAATCAGCCTGCTCCTTCTGGAATCTAGCTGGGAGCTGATTTCCTTTGAAAATCTGGCTGTAATCACGCACCAACAATGTTCTCCTAATAAAAGAGCCACTGTTGGCTGCATGTTTAATTTATGTGCATTTAATCCTCCATGATAATGCAGTGAGTCTTGCTGAGAACTGCTGCCCATATGTAGAGAACAAATTCACATTAACCACAGCAACACAAGTGCCTGACTTGGCCAAACCATTGAGCCAAAGTCTGGGACTTGCTAACATATCAATATGGAAGACATATGTTCTTTGGGATATAAATTATGATGCTTTTCATCATATTACTTGTGCAGTCCAGTTTATGGAGTCAAGCAGCTTAGCAGAGCTTGTTTGGATGGATGGAAAAAGCATGAATCACAAGAGAATTCCCAGAGCTCTGGTTTGATAGGCACCTGCTTATTCTGGGCAACGTGGGTTCGTAGAGCTCAGTTAACAGTCAGGATGAGCAAACCTTTCCTCCTGTGTCCCATCTGGAAACACAGGTGCTGCAACTTGTCTGTCACAGACTTGCTGTCTCTATTACACTCAATTTAACCAGAGAAATCAGAGCTTCTGGAAAATAGCTGTTATAAAAACACTTGTATACATTTCACTAAGCAATTATGAGCCTGCCTTACATTGTTCCAATGGTTGTGGCAAACATTTCTCAGGCAAAGCAATTAAATAAATTAATGGTTTAAAAGACAGAAGTGCCATGCCTTGATTTTTAAAATTCCTTCTTTGAGACTCTGAATAAACTGGAACAACAGATTTGCTGGGTAGTACTGTGAAAGTTGCTCATCTCTGGGGAATTTCTAACACCACTTCCTTTAACCAGCATTGCTTCTCCAACCTAAAATCCTAAAAGCCATTGCTCCCAAAAAGCTGTTAATTCTGAAACACTGCAGAGCCAATCTGCAATTCCCATTACCTCAGTTGAGCAAGGTCATCACTGGGATAAACACATTCCATGTCACATTTATGATTTCAGAAAAACAAGCAGTGCAGAGCTTTGATTTGCTTTTCACTTGAACAGAAAACCAAAATCTATGCTGTGGGTGCTGCCCACTCCTCTTTGCTTAAAATGTGGGAATTACGGTTTTTCCAGCCCAACACTGTGGACTTTGTGCTTATTGGGCAGGATTTGCAGCCTAAGATTGAGAGACCAGTTGGGCAGCCCAGAACTACAGCCTGTGTTCAGCAGGAATGTAGCTATCGAAGTTCTGCTCACTGAAAGGCACAGGGAGATAAAATAGTGGTTTTTTTCAGTGTTCTTTCCAAAGGGTGTGCAGTGATATTTGGGTTAATCCTGGATGGGAAATGAGGCAGTGCTGTGTGTGCTCTCCTCACTGCAGGCACTATGGCAGGAGGGTTTCAGTTCATCCTCCAGACCTGAAAACGTGGGACACCTCAGAGCAGAGACCCAGATTTTCGGCCTGGATGCCATGTTTTTTTGTTAACCTGGCATTCACAGGCACTTTTAAACCAGAAACTTCCTCTCATCCAGTGGCTTTCCCTATGCACGAATGGGGCCTGCTGGGAGCGGAGCTGTGGCCTAGCACATGGTGGATTCACCACCTTGGATCTCTGCTGCTTTTGGCAGCTCTCTGCAATTCCCAGCTTCCCTTCGGAGCACTGACACCTCTCCTCACCCTGTCCAGCAATTCTTGTTGGAGATTCAATGCAAGGAGCTTTTAAGTTTCCCTGGATCAGCAGAGAGGAGTAGGCCTCATACCCATGAAAATACCCAGGTGTCCCTTCCACCTCAAGCACCTTGGCTGAGGTAAGAAACATCCTGAACACAACGGGGTTAAAACCAATCTGACAAATGAGGCAGAGCATGGAAAATATGAAGAGAGATCTCTGGTAGCACATCTGAACCCAGCAGAGCTCCCATCTGCAATCACTTAGAGGTGCCCCAGTAAAGCACAGCCCGGAATGCCTGGCTAATAAAGTGTCAGCAGCAGGGGGATTACGAGGGAGATTTACAAGAGTGCATGAGTAGAGTTGCTGCTGGAGACATCCGATACACTCCGTGTTTGATTCCAGGCTTTGGGAAGGCAATGAAATAAGCCCTGGGACTTGTGTTGAGAAGCATTTTGAAGTGCTCGCTTCTGCCCCGAGTACCTGCAGGAGTCCTGGCAGCACCTCGCCTGCCACATGGGCCTGGTGCTGCTCACATTCCCTTTTTAACCAGCAGCACGGAGAGAAAAGCCTCTCCCCTGGCTGCCAGGATGACAATCCTAAAGGAAGACCCAGGGTTAATGCCCTGGTGTGATGTGCAGCTTTCTCCTTGTCCCACTCCTGCTCTTAAATCTCATGTGCAATGAAGGAAAAACCACCAAGTTTGGATCAAAACTTGCCAGAGCTATGGGGAGGTAAAATCTGAACATTTTTCACAGGTTTTTTCTCTAATTTTTAAGGAATGGTCTTAAATAGACATGTGATAACTATTTAGATCTAAATGAGATGAAGCATGAGTAAACACACTGCGGTGAACACATTGACCTGGAAAGCTTGATTAGAGGAACAAACACTGCTTTTTCAGTCTCTGAGTGATGAACTTTCCAGCTCCACTTTCAAATGTGTTTTCCTTTTATGAAGTGGACTTTCCAGGAGGCAATTAGAGTGATTTGGGCAAAAACAAAGAACGAAATATTTTCCCTTCATTGTCTAAAGCAACAGAAATAAGTACCGAGCTTATTACTCACTCCCTGAGTAAATGAAAAGAGAAAACATTTTGTGCTTTGTTCCTGCACCGGACAGGGGGATGTAAAATGGGCAATAACCTCAGCCACAGCTCTGTCATTTCTGACAAAGCTGGGCTGTGGCTCCAGAGGGATGATAAAGCTCTGGATGTGCTGAAGTGTTTGCAGGAAGAGGCTCCTCAGCACCATCGATCAGCCCGACCCTTGGCAGCCCCTCAGACTGAGCAGCCCAAGTGCCCCCTTGAAGATGTGAGGGACTGTGAAAGCAGGAAAGGAATGGGAACCAGGAATGCACTTGCCCAACCTAAGAGAGTAATTGGAGATATTGTTCACTCTGGATATCCATCAAGCCTGGAGGCTGAATTCTGGCCCCATGGGAGCTGGTGGCAAACCTCTATTGATTTCAGCAAGGTCAGGATCTCAGTGGTGATTTATGGAACGGACTAACATGACATTTTAACAATCACTTTTAGTAGTTGGAAGTGTTATTCACTGCAGAGGTAAAGCATTGTTTGATTTTATGTGACAGTGTACCTTTAAAAACAGGCAACCTGCAAAGCAACAATATAAAAGGCAGCACTTAAATTACATTATGATGAGGAATGGCACCAGGGAATGAAACCAAGGGAACATTCCCTTTCATTCCTCTCATACTTTCAAAAGTCAACAGTTATGAAGACACTGTTATTGGTAAATTTAAATCGCCTCTCCTCAACGTTGCAGCTGTTTGCTTGCAGTTTCCTTCATTTCTGACAAAACACAAGGATTAGTTTTTCACTATGAGCTATGGGTTTTTCTGAGCAAGCACAACAATCCACCAGCACACATGAGTTGTTCATGGGGTGTTACAGGATGAAGAAGAAAAACCAGATCTCCTCTCCAAACGTCTGGCTGAATATATGCATTAATAATAACTATAATAATCTCTTTGTAAGCTCTTTTGTTAACCCTGCCATTCAGAATAATTTCCAGGGAAATTGTAGAGTAGGTCTTGGAACAACAATTTCAGGCTTTTATAAAAGAATGAGAACAAGAGTTGTCAAAATCACTTCTCTGTGGTTTGAGATTTTCTGCCACCAGGAAGAAAAAATGCTTTAAGCGAGGGCAGGAAGGCATATTTGCAAATAGACAATGACTGGATTGATTATAATAGCATGGTTTAGCTCTGATTTGATTTTCCTTTGTTTTGGTTAGAGTTGTTTGTGGGCATAACATATATTTGTCACATCTATATGTGACTGCAGGAAGAGGACTGGAAGGCAGATCCAGTTGACTTTCCCAGCTACACATTGGGACCTGAACAGATTTAACCCATAACAGGAGAAATATTTGCCCATTTCTCCATGCCCTGGGTAGGTTTTGAGTATTTTCAGCAGAGTTCAGCAGCCATGAGGGTTCTGTGCCTGCCAGTCCCAGCAGCACTGTGGTGACAACAGCACAGACCCAACCTGCTCACAAACACGTTTGGCATTTGAGAAGTTCAAAGCCCATTTTTTCCTTTCCTCCTGAAAATCCCCACTTTAAATCCGAGAGCTTGGTCTGGAGCCCTCAGAGGATTACAGCCCTGGTGACTTGGCTGTCCACTGGTGCCTGGGTGTGATGCTTTCTTGGTGAGGTTTGAGAATTTCTACTCCCAGCTCAGGGAAGAAAAACCCTGTCACAATAATGGGGGACGCTCACGTTTTTCCACATTTCTTAACTGGATGTTTTGGTAAATTAACTTCTAAAGAAAATGAATGAAGAAAGCTTTCCATTCTGCCTTGCTTTTCCAAAGGAGTCAGCAGTGTTCCCAGTTTTCCTTTGGCGTGCCTGTTAGCTCTGTTTTTGTAACCCCACTCTCAAGCTCCTGCATGTTGAGCCATTCCCAAACACCTCCACTGCATTTTGCATCCACACAAGAAAAAGAATCCGGCCCTGGCAGAGGCTCAGGCCTTCCTCACCCTTAATAAGCCAAATTTGGTGTTAGCTGCCATTAAAAGCAGTAGATGATTCAGAGGATGAAGCCCCGCAAAAATGTTGTTTTTTAGAATTGTTCCTTTCTACCATGGCAGTCCCAGGTATGCCTGGATTCATTCAGCAGACCCGTTCTTCCAGTCCTTTACAATTGTCATTTTCTAATTGTCCAGGAAAATGGATTGTTTCTTTCAAAACAATGAGGGGAAAAAAAAAAAAAAGCCTCATACAAAATCAAATGAGTTTTAATGACCAGCTTTGCAGTAAGGCAAAGTGCAGCCTGGTCCTGCCTGGGTTTGCATTAAAAAATCAACTCTGTTCATCTCTAGGTGACTCTCCATGGGTTAGACAATGAGAAGTGGTTGGATTTTTCCACTTCAAAGGCTTTTATTTCTATTTTACAAGATTTTTTGGAAAAAAAACAAACTAGCCTTAGAAGACTTGGGTCTTCTTTGTCAAAAACTAACCTGCATTATTTTTTTTAGCACTGCTGCTATCAGGAGAGAAAATAATCTTAGTATTTATTGACATTTTATTTGCTTGGTCATTCTCTAACTTTCCAAAATTGGCCATGTTTGGAATATGCAGTAAACACTAAGTCGAAAAAGGGAAATTGCCTAAACACCATTCATTTTGTGATATGGAATAACAAAAAAGTACAAAGGAAGACAAAGCTGTAAGTCCATGGCATTCCAGTTCTCAGAAAACTCTTGAAATATATATATATTAAAAACACTATTTTTTTCCCTGAACTCTCCAGAAAACAAGGAGTTTTAGGATTTCAAAACTTCCCATTAAATTTTCTGTTTGAGAGCTGCCAGGGTTATACCATTAATGTGATTTTATGTAGTCAATTATAAGCTCAGAAGGAGAGAGTTCTGTGTTTGGGTGCATCATAAAGGTGGAATTTTTCCTCTGTTGAACAGGAAGGGACAAAACCATCACTGCTGAGGCTGCTTGGTCTGGGATCAGAGCCCCTGAGGGGATTTTAAAGCAGTCACTGAAGCCCATGGGGTGACTTCCAGCAGGTCCTGGGAGAGTGATAGGGACACTGGTGGGTGGTTTTGATTCCAGATGACAGCCAAGAAATCTAACCCCTGCTTCCCCCATCCATCTTCAAAGGCTGAACCCTCCCAAACTTGCCTCACATGCCATTTTCAGACCTTTTCCTGCCCCTCTGGTCGGGCTCAGAGGTTTCCTCAGATCTTGTAGCTCATCCTGCGGATTCAAGGTCCTGTTTGTTGTGTTACTACAAACAAACATTCCCATTTTCCTTGTGACTCTGTCACTTTGGAGGATTTTTTTTCACCCCTTCATTTTTCAGGAGTAAAAGCAAATCCAGCAGCACCTCAGCCCTGCCCAAAAAGGTTCCCCAGGTGAGGCATTCCCTGCTCTGAGGCCAGCCAGCCCCATCCTTTCACCTCCACACTC
This sequence comes from Agelaius tricolor, assembly GCF_023055355.1. Classification (NCBI taxonomy): domain Eukaryota; kingdom Metazoa; phylum Chordata; class Aves; order Passeriformes; family Icteridae; genus Agelaius; species Agelaius tricolor. The sequence continues at coordinate 15,998,626 of NW_027269278.1, forward strand.
CTGATCAGCTGGGAAATGAGACTTTCTGTCCACCCCCAGGCATTTAGGGAGCATCTGTAAACCAATCCAGATTTCCTCCTGAAGTTGTGCTCAGGGTTCCCCTCTGGCCAAGGACAAGGAAAGGCCAAACGTGAGCCCAGCTTGGTGCCAGAACAAAGTGGCTCAGACGAGGCCGATCCCCAGCGGCAGCAGCCCCACCAGGAGATGACACAGCAGCTCCCTGCCACTTTCTCTATCTGATCACACAATTCCTTAATCAGCACAGACAGTGCTGGCTGTCAGAAAAATGTCCCGTGAATCAGCTTTCATCTGTGGGGAACAGGTTCTGCTTTTGCAAATCCAAAGGGTGCCCAGTTGTTTTCCGTGTCCCTGCCCTTCCCAGGCTCTCCCTCTGCACGTAAATGCAAAGGAGAGGTTTCAGCCTGGGAAATCAAAGGTAGCCAGGGCAAAATGACTCTTGGAAGTGGAAGCTGGATATTCCAGCACCATGGGAATGTTGTGCTTGTAAGCACCTGAATCAGCCTTTTTAATATTTCTAAAAAATTCAACCTCTTATTTAAAAGAAGGGATTTTTTTCTGGTAACGCATTTGGTGTGAGAAGAGCAAGAGCGGCCAATAATTTCCATAACAAACATCCTCCACTTAAAATTAGGAATAGAAACTGTCAGCTTAATTAACAGAAAATTAAGATGTGATTTCTCAACTCCTCACGAGCTTGGTGTTTTGCTGAAGTAGTTCCTGAGCCGAGTTTTCCTCTAACGAAGGACCTGTGCTTGCATTGCAGGACCACAAGAGAGAGCTTTAGTGTTGGATGTCGTGCTCTGCCGAGGGAAGGGTTCAGGAGCTCTGGAACTCAGTGTTTTTAACTGGCACTTTTTAAGCAGGTTGAGGATACCAAAACAAAACATCTAATACAGGCAGCAAAACAATTCCCCGTTTTCCACAATCCAGGCAACCTCCTGAAGCACCGGAGTTTGAGAGGCAAGTTTTCAAAAGGGTGCCATTCAGATCCAGACAGGTTTTACCCAGTTGCTCTGCAAACCTGATCCTAAAAATTTACAAGCAACCTCAAGAAGATCAGGTTTGATGGGCTGTTTCCAAAATGAAGGTGTGACATCTATTTTAGCCCTGTCTTTACATCCTGGGCTGGGGATTGTCATCATCCTCAATATAACCTTATATATAAAATCTGGATTTAGCCATTAAAAAAAAAAAAATATATATATATATATATTTATTTATTTATAAGTAAATATATCCAGTCTTTTCTCTACACCACCCTTTTCTGCTTAAACAGCCTCCCAGTTCTGGCCTGCTGAGCAGCTGGTCTCATTCCATTCAAATCCTTACCTAAGACTAATTTCTCCCATGATATCCATGAGGACTTTAATAATAATGATTATGCTGCAGTCCAACCATCTCAAGCTCTCCACCCATCTCCTCCCTATTGTGCATTACCTTCCACTCATTTTCTCTCTGATAAAGCAACCTCTGGAGGGCAGAGACCTGCTGGCTCTCCTCGTCTTCTGCGGGGTGTTGTAAAAGTAATAAGGCAATATCGCACATAAAGCAGAGTATTCAAATGGCTCTGAGTCAGATGTAAATGAGGAAAAGCAGGTCATTCCCAGTTACCTCATCACGGAGTGCCTCGCTGCATTCCATTCCAGCAGCTTCCCGGATACGGCATGTAATGAAAATGGTGAATAATCGTGTGAGTGTATTACACCTTTCATCCCGAGGAGTTCTCAATTACTTTGCTAATTGGCTGTGCAAAAGTACACGAGGAGCTCTGTGCTCATCAGCGAAACGCAGCCGGTGCTCCGGCACACGACCAGAGCCATTCCCAGAAAGTCTGGAGACAGCAGAGGAGGGAAATGAAAGACTCAGCGATGACCTTTAACTTTATGTTTCCGTGCCCACTTTTAGCAGAACAACCCTCGGATTGTGTGCAAGACGGGCGTTTGCACGCAGTCCCCATTGCTGGAGCTGCTCCTGGGAGTCCCCCCTTCCCTTTACACTGAAATAAATGGGTCTAGGTGTGATCCTGGAACATCCTGAGCACCTACAATTGCCTGGATTCAGCAGGAGCAGCCCCAGCTGGAGCATTTCAAACACCTTGCTTCAGCAAGTATTGGCAGAAGTTGCTCCTTGCTACGGCTGTGCATTCGTTTGTTTTTAAAACATAGCCCCTGGATGTTTCCAAGTTGCCTTTTTTTTTTTTTTTTTTTTTTTTTTTTTGCATCATTAACTATTTTTAACTAACACCTCAGTAAGCTTCCTTAAACTTCCAGTGACCTCTTACGCACCCAGAAATATGAGAACAGTGAAACCTTTCCCTAGATAGAACATTTTTTCAATACCAAAGCACTCGATGATGCAACTGATTTTGCTGTCTTACAAACAGGGAAACTGAGGCACAGAAAATGAAATCACGTGTGCAAAGCCAATAATTTGATAAATCCAATTGAGCACCCAATGTCAACTTTGAGGTAGAGAATGAGCAGCTGCTTCAGGAAGTGCCTCTGTCCCTTGCTCAGGCCCTATTTCCAGCAGCAGGGTTTGGAATGGTTGAAGGAATGGTTGAAGGAATGGTTAAAGGAATCTGTGCTTGAAGATCTGAGGGTAAAACAGGGAGCCAGATCTCTCCCTCTTCATTTTATAACATGCAGATGCATCTTCTAACAGGCATTGTCTATCTCTCCATCTGTACCACACTCATCAGATTACACTATCTGAGACTTCTTTTTTCCCCCCAAGAGATCATAAAAGTTTCAGCGTTTGCTCAAATGTTTTGTTGTGTTTTCAGTTTGACAGAGTGAGCGGTGGCTCCAAAGATAACACAGCAGCTGCCAGGGCAGCTCATGTACTGAGCTGAGTTGTGGATGCCTGTCTGCAATGGCACGTTCCCTCAGCACTTGCAGATCCTCTGGAACAGAATTTCTCAAATATGTGAGATATGGGATGGCCAGCAGCTATTCAGGTTACACAACAGGGACGTTTTCGAAGGCTGAGAAGAGGCAAAACAACAGCCCTGGTGGTGCCCAGCCTCCAGCAGAGCCCCACTCCAAAGAGCTTTGTTTTCCTCCCTCTGTACCCTGCTCAAATCCCAAATTAGCTGCTTGTTGCCCCAATTTGCTGCTTTGCCTCCTTGCTGGCCCTCAAAGGGCACAGTTTTGCTCAGCCCTGTGGCTCTGGGTGCTGGAGAGTTGTGGCCTCAAGCCAAGGCTCTCCAGCACAGCCTCTTTCCACAAGTGCCTGGGAGTGGGATGTTCAGAGGATGAGGTGTCAAGAGCCAGAGCTGCTTGGGACGTTTCCTGCTGCTTTCCACCCCTGTATAACTGCCCAGGAATTCCTGCAGCTCCTGGAAGTCCTCCTGCCATGGCAGAGAAGGGGCTGTTTCCATTTATCCCTCTCAGTTCAGCGCGGAGGCAGAGGGCAGGGTGCAACAGTAATTTACACACTATAAACTTTTGTAGGTTTTATTCACCTCATTGGTCTGGTATTAAACAGCATCGCGTGGAGACGCTGGGAGCTGGGAATGGTGGTGCTGGCTGCTGCCCTGGGGTGTGCACTGCCACACACTTCACACCTCCCTTCCCTTCAGCTGGGACAGGCTTGGGATGGGAAAGAGGTGGGAACAGCACATCCACCACATAATCAGCCTCACATATTGATCCCTGTAATGTTTAAAGCCCTGCTAGGAGCTCTGCATCTGGAGCTGTCTGTGCACTCACACACAGTCCCTGCAAGAAAACAGAACCCCACAGGATCTGCCAGGAGCTGATGAAGGTAAAGGAATGATCCTTCTGTCCATCAGGAAGCTTCAGGTGGTACTTGGATGAAAAATATCTCACAGGGGTCTTTTCTGACCAGTCCAAAATCACTTGGGAACAGCGGAATTCTGTCCTCAGGGGGCTGTAGAGCTTGAAATGGGAGTGTCCAGAGAGAAGAAAGTGATTCAGGCCCTTTAACCAAATCCCACAGACTACACAGGGATTCACTTCAGGGAATCCATGTATTGATTCTTCTGTCCCAGAGTGTGGCACCCAGAGTGTGACAGGAAACTGAAAGCAGGAGCACAATGGGATTTATTAAGAGAAGCCATCAGAGGAGCAAAGCGGCTGAGGAGATGCAGAGCTTTGCCCTCTGCAACAACCAGTGCAAAACTCTCTGCTGGAAAGGCTCCTGCTCCAGTAATGCAGCTTCTGGTGGGATCATTCCCCTCCAGTTTGCCCCAGTTCCCATGGAGAAGCTTCCCAAGAAATTCTGCCCTGACTGAGCTGGTTAGGATTGTCCCTGTGAGTTGTAGATGATCCTTTCAGAATCTGATTTTGGCCAGCAGCACAGATAATGAGTTCATCCTTTGGCTTTATGGTTTTTTTTTTTGCCTGTCACATCCTAGCCAGCACCAGAGACCTCTTTTGTGAACCCTGAAGATATTCTTGCCTAGAAGAAATTGCACTGGATAAATGCTTTTTTTTTTTTTTTTAATTTTAGGCAACGAAAGGGAAAATCTTCAAGCATTCATAACAGCCCAGCCTTTTCTGGACCAGAAAACAACTCTAACATAGACCAGCTGCATCTAAACCCAAAGTGTTTTTAATGCTCCTGCATTGCCTCACCTGAATAATAACATTCAGGGCTTTGTTTCAAGACTTAATTTGTTATAGGAAGTGAAAAAAAGACACATAGGCAAACAAGCCTATGGAAACTTTTGCCCACAAGAAGTGTCAAGCAGAAGGAATGTTATTGATTGCCATAGATTTACACCCAGAATGAATTTGGCCGGCTGGTCAAAAGTCTGGTGGGTGTGTAAACGGGGAGCTGAGGTGGGGAATGACGTCTGTAGTGGTTTATCTGGAGAGTGGAGCCGCAAAATGTTGTAGTTACACTTAAGTTTTATTAAAAATGCCATTCTAACGAGCCCTAGTGGCCCCAGCACATGGAAAGTGGCTTGCTGTGTTTTGAATGGCACCGAGCAACACCCCAGGGCCTTAAATCAGTTCAAGATGTGTTGGTGGCGTCTGATGTTAAGCATGGAAGGGAAATTCAAAGCAATATAGATTTAACCTAGAGACCCTTCTTTTGCCTGATGCTTATCAATAACCAAGCCTGAGTAAGAGTCAGGAGAAATTCAGTACCGAGGCAGAGTATTATGGGAAAATGTGATTTTATTAGTAATATTTGCACTGAGGTTTGGATAACCAATCCAAGCAGCAAGACAGTGAAATGTGGACAACAAAGAGGGAAAGTCAGATATTCCATCCTGTGTATTTCTGCAGGCACCGCTCCATGTTCTGTGCCCAGGGAAAATTGAACTGCAGGAATAAAAGGATAAAATTTGATTTATTTTTTTTTTACTAGGCAAGTGGAAGAAGAAGAAACAGCCATGGAGTGAGTGAGAAGGGAAACCCTGGTACACATTTCAAGTCAGAGCCAGGGCTGAGGGATTTGTTATTCTCCAACAGATGATCCCAGAGGACACTAAAAACAAGGAGAAAAAGTGAAATGTGGACATACCTCTCATCCCAGCTGTAAGGAATTCATGCATTTCTTTGCATTTATATGCAATGTCTTGCTAAGGAATTTAAGTGGAGTGCTCGTGTCACAGAGAGAGGATAAACCAAAGTGTTTTTAATCCAGAGCTGTGCTTCCAAACCTTGGCAGAACTGGGACATTTCAACAAGAGCATTTCAAAGTCCCACCTGTTTTGATGGGACGGTGAGAACCGTGGTTTCACAGGGATCTCTAGCACCAAGGAGGATTTGCTGGGTATTTAGATTTCACACAAGCTTCACATATCTACACATGAGGCAAAGCTGTGCATTCCAGGCTCTGGGGTGACACCCAGAAGACTGAGGTGCGCCCCTAACGCTGCGTGGGTGGCACGATGGGCTTGGAGGGTTTAATTTGGCCCTAATTGGCAGCAGGAACTGAAAATCTGAATCCCTGAGTGTCCTTCACTCTCTATCTCTGTGGTCTGGAGACTCAACCACTGAGTCATGAGCTGCAATCAGCTACTTATGAGATGCAATTAGGAGAGAACCCCAACAGCCACTTAATGAAGTGCCAAGGACTTGGCACAAATACCTCTGATGATACAATGAAGAAGGAGCCCTTAAACTCTTACCTTGAGCACTTCTCGCTTCCTTCCCACACTGACAGCTTTAGGAACAGAGTGTCTAATTATAGGATAATTATTGTTGTTGCTCTTGGTAGAGGTCAGTCAGTAGAAGGTAGGACCCTAAGGGAATAGAGACAAGGAAGGCGAGGAAGGAAATGGGAGTAGAAAGGTTTGGAGTCTTTTTGGTGAGGTAGAAACAGAGACAGAGAGAGAGATGGTCCCTCTGTGTAACTGGACAGAATTTGGGGTTGTGTAACTTTGATGGTTTGTGCTCATGGCTAAAGACAAATCCTTTATAAATGTGAGAGGAGATCCAGGCCATGCCTCTTGCCAAGGAATGGAGCTGCTGGGGGGACATGGCCAATTACAGCCCAGACAAATCACTGCATCCATTCTCCTTTCCCACTTCCATGCTGTCTCAAGAAAAGAGAGGCACTTTCTGAGCTGAAGCTTGATTTCTGCTTCTAAGATTTAGGAGGAAGATTTGGTGACGGAAGAAGAGAAATTTCCAAAAGCAGCTGCCACAAAGGACAGGGAAGAAACTGCACAGCAGAGTTTTACTCCCATACTCAGCCACTGCCACGTCAGAAAGTTGTGAACAGAGTTCACATTGATAAATCCAATCTCCTTTCAAATCCACAAGAAGAAACAAACCATGCCACAGCCTCATTGTTCCTCTTCTTCTTCCCCTCTGAGCTTCCTGCCCATCTTTTTGGCACAGAGGTGATTCCCAAGCACGGAATCACCTTTGCTTTTCAGCATGTTTGCATTTGAGTCAGTGGAGGGAAAGATAAAATTTGTCTTCTAGGTCCAAACTGCATCTCATAAGCTATAAAATATTGTTAAACACTATTTCACTGGAGAGAAACCTTCTGTGATCCTAACCAGTAAATAAGTAAATGAATAAAAAATAAATCTGTGCGAGTCTACATCACTTCAAGATGGATTTCAGTAGGACAAAACATGAAGCAACAGTAGCAGAAAGGAATAGTTGGATTCAGGCAATCATCAGAAGATATTTATTATTTGGACTCATATCCCCTTGTATGAATAACTGTTTGATCCTGAAGCAAAAATGCATTTATTTGGTGTCCAGCAAAATCATAAATTGGCAGCAAAAATGTTATGAAGAATCTTGAACTTGACCTGTACAAATGGGACTGGCTCGCCTAATTCATTTTTTTGTAAGACTTCAAAGAAAATAGGTCAAAATTCCTCACTGCAATTAGTTCAACTTAATACACTCATCTTTGATCTGTTAAAACATAATTACACTTTTCTAAATTATCCTTGTTTCATTGGAATTGGCAAGATATGAAAGTATGGATGAATCTGAAGCCTGGGAATTGTCTTGGTTTAGGTGTGTGAGGTGATGGCCAGGGTAAGTTCTTTTTGAAGTGCATTTTTTTTTATTCCTGCAGTGTTCATTTGGTCCCTTCCACATCAGGATGGTGGGAAAGCTTTGGAAAAGGAAGGGTAGAGATTTTATATTTGTCAAAAAGAGCTTGAACCCCAGTTTAGCTCAAATCCACCTGTATGATTTCAGCACCCTGTGGGATCTGCTTCCCAAACACAGGGCAAATTCAGGGAGAATTTATCTGAGCAGCTGGTTCCAGATCACTGTAGTAATTGTCATTAATAAGAATTATCAGATCAACCAGACATAACCCTGCTGTTGCTCTCTTCAGGCATCCTAAACTTTATTCCTAATTCCAGCTGTGTTTTCAGGGCAATTCCTGACTTTCAACATTGGGCTGTTATTACACAACTAAAGAGCAGAAGTCATCATTACGAAGTAAAGAGAAAGGAAAGCTTCCAATGTAAAATTTAAAGGGCTAAAATGACTCAGTGGGAAGAAGAACAGAAGAGTTCTGGACAGATTTACAAAGACAAGGGGAGAAAAACTTGTTTTCAACTTTCATGGTTCATGGGAAAGTACAGGAATGAGTTCTAGAGTGGAGAAATCAACTGAATATATATGCACAAAGAGGATAAACCAAGAGGATTGGAACTCCAGGCAAGAGACAAGTACCCCCATTTTCAAATATCTGAGGTTTTACAACTAAAGGATATTTACAGTTGTGATCTTACAGATAAAACTGTAAAGCGTGGAGATTGTAACCTATATTTGGAATTCCTGAGTCCAGTTCCCTGGTGTCCCTTGGTCCCCCCACATGTGTGTCTGAGGAGGGAAAGGGAAAGAAGAAGTGTTCCAGGTAAACAAGCACATTGTGCAACCCTGAGCCTGGAAAACTGTGTCAGCCTTCAACCCGTTGGACTGGCCCTCCTCTGGCAGTAACACATCATTACTGCTTTCCGGTGTTTATTAATGTCCTTTTAATGGTTTATTCGTAGCAAGGTTCAAATTCCACCTCAACAGAGGTTTAAAAACACCCATGGGGTTCTCAACCTTCCTTATTCTGTATTGTAATGAGGAGGTGGCAGGGATGTGGATGGAGCAGGGGGAGAGGCAAAAGGAGCAGCGTTTGGGATGGATTTGTGGTCTTACACAGGATTCCCAGCTCATCAGATTCCCTGGAATCCCGTGGCTACTGCAATGGAGGTTCCAGTCCAACCTGCTGTGGCAGAGTGCAGCTGCTCAGCCCTGCTGCTCTCAGGGGTTTTTCCCTGTGCTGAGAGGGACAACACGCTCTGCAGAAAAGAGGAGCAGATTCATTCCCAAGCGCGGTCAAATGTCCAGGGCTTCTCGGAATTAGGAGTCATCACTCCTTTAATAACAGCCTCTCATTCCCAAGCCACTCCTGGGCTGCTGGCACAGACTCCAGGGGCAGGAATGGGATTCCTCTGCTCCCTCTGGGGGAAAGGATGCAGCAGAGCTGAGCATCCCAAATGACTTAACAGCCACCAAGAAGGAAAACCTGATGGTTACTCATGAAACTGAGGCTGCAGCTGTTCCCTGCTGTAAGAGAACTGAGTTCTTGAGTTCAGATTTATAATCCAAGCCCTGCGCTTGGAGCACTCTGGCCTTTTTTATCCTTTTTTTTTTCTTTCTCTTATGGAGTCTGAAATGTGAATAGATGTATGTCATATTCTATATGTAAAACTGTAAAAATCTCATTCCAAGGGTTATTTTCTCAACAGGAATGCAAAATGAAGCATTCGAAAAGTACTGGTTTTGATTTAATTTGAACCAATATTCTGGGTGAGTTCTCCAATTAAAAGATGATACTGAGACTTTTTCTTTTTGCCCAGACAGGTCCCAACATAATTTCAGTGACGAGCCCTCAGTCCATAGCTTGACCATGATTTTGTTCCACAAATAAAATCCAAACCTCAAAGTGGGAATAGATTCTGAGGGGATTGAACAAGTGACACTTGTTAGTGGTATGAACATCCCTCATTGCATCCCAAAGGAACACTCCTGCTGCAAAACTTGGTTCTCCTTTCCTTCTTCTCCCTGGAGGAACAAAACATTTCTGAAGTTTTCTTTACTGCTCCAGCAGCTTGTAGGCTCCTGGCAGAAAGACTCAGTTGGGATAAAGAGGGGCAACCAACCTGCTGAGGAGGACAGCAGTGAGGTTATAAATTGATTTTTAGGGAGTCACCTTCCTTCTACTGCCATAGTTCAGTCTGGAGACTGAAACCACAGAGGTATTGGGTTCTCAATAAAGTCTGGAGCACAGTTTGAATATTCAACAGAGAGGATTGTACCTCTTAAAAATGTAGGTATTTTAGCTTAGTTGGGAATTTTGGTTTATCAATTCTAGTTGATAATTACCAATTTCAGGACTCCTTTTAGAAGTTTACTTCAGGTGTAAAAGCTCATTTCAATCCCAGGACCTCAATACAGGAAAGGAGCTAATTCTAGGCTAGACCCCAATCCTGACAGAGATCTCTCAACATGATTAAGACACATCCTTACACTGAAAGCTGTCAAGTTTGGCAGGTGAAATGATTCTATTTTGTTATGACATTTTTAGTGAGAGCATTCAGTTTCCCTTTCTGGTTACCTGAGATATCTTTGAACCTGCAGATCTTCACGTGCCACTTTCCCTCTGTCTTCAGTGCAAGCAGAAGATGCTCTTTGACCTCATGGTCGTTGAACATTTGACTCAGGTTTCTGCTGGTGTTTCTCATTAAGAAACCCCATTTCTGTTTCTATCCATATTCTCTGTGCCTCTTCCCAGTTACCTGTCAGGTCACTCAACAGAATACTGGAGATTTGCAGCCACAGGGTTCTGGATGCAGGCAGTGGAAACAGACTGAGGAGTTTTAGGGGTGCCTCTCAGGTAGGTTCTGTCTCCCTGGTGTTGCTGAAGGCTGTGGAATTCCAAAGGCAAAGGTTTGTAAATCAGCAGCCAGAGGGTTCACAGGGGCTGCTCTGAAGCAGAGAAAGACAAGTGTGCTGTAGGGTGAAGGAAAGGTGACCCATGGATGTCTCTTGGGATGGAATCCTGCTGGACCCTCTCCCAGACCGTGCTCCACTCCATCAGCAGCCCTGCTGACTGCCCTGGGACTACTCAGTCTGGTTAGGTTTAGTCTGGCCCTAATTTCTCCTTCTTAATTTAGGGATGGCAAAGAGAGTTAGCCAAAATATCTACAAAATATCTACAAGCCCTTGACAGTTACTACCAATTGCAACAGCAAAACTTTGCAGAAGTAGATCCAATCTGGCCCTGTCAGCCCTTGCCAGGCAATGTTTTGGCTCTGGGTATTTTTTAAGTTCCTTTCTTGTCACTCTAAATCAGATGATTCACGCTGGTAACATGTTGTATCGCTTATCCAGTAATGCAACCTAATAAAACCCTGCTTAAAACCATTTTCCTTAAAGAACCAGAAGAATTTGTTCTTTGCAGAATCAAACCTGTGTTCTTAATAAAGGCAGATTGAATAAAACAAGCTCTGTGAAGTAAAGGGACTAATTTAACAGCTCGCTGATGAAAATCTGTGGCTATGGTCCCCCTCCCTCACCCCTTGCATGAGAACAGATGGTTTAACACAACTTTTGAATGCAAAGTTAATTAAAAAAAAAAAATCCATTCCTCTTACAATCCTTGGGCTAAGACTTTAAAAGTTCCCTGCTAAATCGGAATGCCAATGCTCTTATTTTGAGCTCTGTAATAAGGAAACAGACTCATTAATGTTCTGCAATTATTGAAGTGGAGTGATGGTCATGGATTAGCCCTTGAATTGAGCTCGGCAGGCTCCCTTGGCAGCGAGACACTGGAATGGAATTTGAAAACCTCAATGTTCCATTTCCCCACTGCTCTCAAGCTGCTGCTGGGAGCAGGTACAGTCACCTGGATGGCAACGTCCCCAGAGGGAAGAGAAGGCATTCAAAGGGCAGGATCATTTCCCATAACAAGAACAACAACAACAACAACATTACATGTCAGGATTTGATTTCAATGAACTCGGCAAAAAAAGGCAAATTATTTTATATTGGGTTGGAAAGCATCTATTTCTGGGGTGGAAGGTAATAGCTAGTTAATGGCAGCCACCTTGTATAAAAACCAGCACAAGACATGAGAAAACTCCCATTAAATTAGTTCCCACTATTGCTGCAATCTCCTGCCTCAGAGACCTTCCAGTCTGGAAATTCACTTTAAGTAACTGGGAGGAGCTTGGCCTAAGTGAAAAGTAATTGTCTGAATTAGAATTGTCTTGTCTTGCTGCATTTCATGCTTTCACAGGACAAACATCAGAAGAGCTTTAAAGAACCCAATGCACCTGGAGAAGAGTTTTGTTTTACCTCTCATTTACAACCAAAGCAGGTCCCAGTCCAGTTCCTGGAGTTCAATTCCAGATGAAAAGCCACCTCTGAAGACTCAAAAATATTTTCTTCTGACATTTTCTTCACCCAGCTTTCGACCTCAAAACAAATTCAGCCCAAACATCCTTAATACCAGCTCTTATGAAATGAGGAAACACCAGGCCTGAAGGGATGACTTATGATTAGAACAAGAGTCCAAATTCATGGTGAATTTTAATAGAATCAGGCAATTCTTGTCAGGATCCTAATCACAACAGGGCCAAAGCTAGCAGAGAGTGCAGTCACTCCCCAGTCCTTGTTGAGTGCAACTTGGAGGGAAATCTAATTATCCTCCTGCTTACCTTATCCCTTCTCCATCAGATCTCCTACAAGCTCCAGTAGCAGCTCAGGAGCTGAAACGGGTGCTGAGCATTTCCTTCCCAAATTGCAGCCATGGAACAGGAATGTCCACAGCCCCCACCAGCTGTGGACTATGAACAGAACACAGCACCTCGAGCTGGGGTTTGCTCTTGTTGTTGTTTGGGTTTTTTTAAGCCAGTCTTTGATTTTTGCACCACCACTCGATCCCCGGATTGCAAAACCCCGGGAGCAATTAATTGCAGAGACAAACTCTGCCCCTGCTGCTGCCTAATTCCTTAATAGCATCCTTGAATCAAAGAGATGTCTAAACTTTATCACAGGCACCTATGATTAACAGCTCCCACAATCAATTACAGATGCAAACAGGCAGGAGCAGGCTTGGCCCAGAACGTGAAGGGATGGAAGGGATCATTCCTGGGACCAAGTGTTCAGTCTATTTATCACCTGCTGCTGGCATTTCATGGAGCCAAAGCTTTCAGAGCTCATCCTGAATGGAGCAGGCTATGGAACAGCTTTAAAGGGAATAAACATGATCTACAGGTGATGGCAAAAATCCTGTTAATAACATTTTATCCCTCCAGCTGAGGTGTGGCTGATACTCTACCTGATGTTTTAAGTGGCATGAGGGCTCATGGTAATCATGGTTTACTGGAACCAAAGGAAGCCTTTTGATTTCCAGTCTATTTGTTCCTTCTTCATTACTCCTCACGTGATTTTTTTTCCATCCAGTAGTGACTGCTGGGACTTTTGATGGACTGTGGTGAAGAACAAAGTGACAAAAGCCCACTGATCCTACAAAAGATGCAGTAATTAGAGCTGAGTTGGTACTTGGAAAGCAAAATTGGGCAAATCCGTTTAATTCTCCTCAATGAGCAAGGAGTAACTGGGAGTTGTCTTTTATTTCTCTTCTTCCTTTCTCACCTGTGCTGTCCTTGTGGTGAACCTTCAGAGTTATTGAGATCAAAACTCACTAAAATCCTCAGTCAGACTCTGCAGATCACAGTGAACCTGTCAGGCTTAAAACTCACAACAAAACCCCAACTCCAGCTGAGTTTCCCATGACTAAACGCTCAGGTAAAGACGTTTCTCACAGCCTCAGTTACTGTGAAATCTCCTCTCTCTCCTCAGTGTCCCGCCCAAATTTTTGGCCAAACTGTGGCAGGAAAGTGTCACTGAGGAACAAGACTCTGCTGTCTCTCTCTCCCTTGCCCCAGACACCCTGACCTCCCAAGATCTGCTCTTGCATCACCCAATTGTTCTCCCAAACTGCTTCATCATTTTCAGAGCCGCAGATGAACCAGAGGGGTTTTCCCTGCCACGAACCCTGTGGGTTCCTACGTGCCTCCCTAATTCTGGGTCCTGCATTGCTAATCCTATTTTCTGCAGGGCAAATGACTCCCATAAATGTCAGCTGCTCCCCACTGCTGCTGTCTGAGGCAGAGCTGGACTTGTGGGGGATTGTGGCCAGATTAAATGCAACCCAAATGTGATGGAGCATCTTTTCTCCAGCTCTGCACCTCCTTAAACGTTCAAAACTCAGGCAGAAAAAGTGAGATGAATACAGACAACGTCTGCATAGGGAATAATTCATTCCTGGTAGGAAAAGTCACACAGAACTGGTGGCTTTGGAGGTTCTCTAGGTTGCTCTGCAGACAGCATTGAAAACTGAACAGCAGAAATGAAGGGTTTTCTTCTCAGCAAGTTTTCACTAATTCACTGCTATTAAAAAATAGGTGAATCAGGGAGGCTGAGGCAGGGACTCAGCGTGGACCTTCACCTTTTGTGAGACACCTGAGACAGAGCCTGAGACCTGCCCTGGCCCTGCAGCTCCCCAGCAGCCCTGGGCTGTTCTGAGCCTGGGCTCTTCTTTTGGAAGCTGCACAGAACACGGGGCAGCTGTGAGCCCACGCCAAAGTCTGGCTGATGAAAACCTCATTCAGAGCAGTCTGCAGCGTTTTGGGCTGGAGCCATCTCTACCCAGAATTGGCACCCAGCGCCTCTTAAAGGTTCCATAAGAATTTGGTTGATTTTTTTTTTTTCTTGTTTTGGTTTTCTCCCGCTGACTTCCCCTATTTATTCTGTCTCTGCATATTCTCTCTTGCACAGGCAATAGGAAATGCTGCAGTGTCCTCAGAAAGGTGTTGTTGTGATTTGATTCTTAGCATATTGCAAGGTCAAGAAACAAAAATATTGAAAATTTTAGAAGGAAGCTTATGAGGCAAGACAAACCCCACTTCTTTCTCAGAGGTATCCTTCAAATGAATATGATATGGTGTGAAATTAGTCTGGTTTAACTCCTAAGGAACTTTGGGGGTTTCCAAAATGATAAATTTTCTATAAAATGCCCAGGTTTGACTGAAGCTCTGAACAAAATCTCAAGCTTATGGGTTCTGGCATGGAATAAACCCAGTTATCACAGGCAAATCAATATTTGCACCTCCCAGAATGTGACACCCCCAGCACTTTGGGAAGGAGAAGGGAATGGCCTGGACTACCCACAGAAACACAGATAAATGCTGTTAATGTTGGGAGGGGAAAGAAATAGTGAAGAAAATGTGGAGTTTCTGTTTTGGGATCCTTCCTGGCCTCTACTTGGAGCCCACACACTCATTTTTCTCCACCTGCACAGGCACAATCCTAGTCCTGTGCTGGGGTATCCACAGCATTACTGCACCTCTCACTGAGGGGATTTTGTCAGAAAATGAAGTTTCTACCACGGGGCTGTGATTCCCACATCCTGAAGGGCCTGAGCAGTGTGTGCAGAGCACAGAACCTGGCTCCTCCTGTGGCACAAATTGGTCTTTGCTGTCGTGAAGGACAAGATTTCAAGTTGGAATAACGTGAAAAATGTTTCCTTTCCCTCACAGCATCTCCCCAGACAGGTTACATCACCCCTGAGGACACTGACACTTGCTGGATTTTGCAAGGCAAGAGGAAGCATCTCCTTCTTGGCATAGGGAACCTGACTGATTTGCCCCAAAAGTCCTATCAGGAACCCGAGCATCCCATTCAGGGCAAGACGAGGAGAGTTTCCATGAGCATGAAAATGGGACTAAACCCAAAAAATGACTGCAGAATTCTGCATGTGTGAATTCCCTCTGGCACTTGCAGAGTGTGAAGAAGCAGCGGTGAGTTCTGGCTTTCTGTGGGTCTCTGTGTGCTCACACTCGGGTGTTTGGCCCTGACTTTAACCCTTCCTAGAAAGTTTGTAATTCTGCTCCAGCACACGAGCTGCACAATAACATCACTGCAGGAGCTTTGTTCCCTTTGAAAAGGAGCTTGTGTTGTAAACAAGGATCAAAAGGAGCAGCAAGCAAAGAGGAGCTGTGTGGAAAACACTCTCAGTGATCTCGGGGTGTTCACTTCCCCAAGCACCTCCTGCTCTGCTCTCGTGGTTGCCCTGTAATTTTCAGCCACTTCTGAAAATGATGATGAATCACAAGGACAAAAACCCCAAGCACTGAGAGCCTACAGTAGCATTTCCTGGTTAAATACACGTTCCAGCACCACATGAAGTGCTGGGTTTAATGAACAGCTGCTCTTTACTTATCTTTGGAATGGATCACTTTAAATGCTGTTGGAAAGTACCTTTCACCAAACTGCCCATTAGAAGTGAACTACAAAGTAAAGGGGTTGTGTATGGGAAGCATTTCTTATCTCTGGGACTGCAGCTCATCGCCTGCAGAGACTTTTTTCCTTTTTTTTGTTTTTTTTCTTTTAAGTAGAGGACATTTAATAACACCTTTTAAAATCCTGATAAAATTAACATGTTTTATTTTGACTAACAATTCAAACAAGGGTCATCTGACGGCTACAGGCACAGATGTACAAATTAGATGCTTAAAGTAATGGGTGAGATTCCCAATTAGGTATCTCATCCTGCTCCACTGTTTGACTATGAGCTAATTAATGCTCTGTAATGTGGGACAACTGGAAAAGAGTGTGTTTGCTTATCCTTGGCATGGCAGATCAGTCCCTGGTACTTTCAAGGGAATTCACTGAGTATTTCAAGATTTGGTGGGTCTGGATCACATTTAAGCAGGTTTTCTCTCGCTGAGCACAGCCCCGGCAGTCAGTATTTAGTTAGGAGTGGATTCTGACAGTCCATTTTTTATCGGTATTTTGCCATCATGAAATATTCCAAAGTGTTTCCCCTTTGGCTGGCTGATGTGGGAGCTGCTGAGGGGCTGAGCTGCCTTTGGGGCTGCAGAGTTCACCCCAGTGCCCAGGGACCCCACAGCTCCCACCCTGCCGGGAGCTGCTTTGGGCTAAGGCCTGGCTCAGGAGGGGGTTTCTGCTCCAAAGCCTGAAGCACAGAGAATTCCTGGCCAAAAATAGGCTGCAAAAATAACCCCATGGCTTTTACAGGTCAGTAGTGAGCACCCAGCTCAGAGCTGCTCCCAAAGTCCCCCCTGAGCAGGGCAGGGGCGTTGTCAAAGCTGCTGCACCTCTCTCATCACATCCCCAAGTGAAACAAGCCAGGTTTGTTGTTGTGCCTTTCCTTGGAGCCACTCATTTCAGCCTTCCCAAAGGGACCTGGCTGCATTTGCCTCTTTGGCCACCACAATCAAACAGATTTTTAAAAAGCAAATGTTCTCATTTCCCCGGTTGCTTCTGCAGGGCTGCTGCCATTACAGGATCAGAGTGCAGCACTAGCCTGGCATTGTCTGTGCAATGGCACCAAAAGCAGACACAGGGGCAGACAAGAACATCCTTTCCCCCTGCACATTCTTTTCAGGCAATAACTGCAATCCCGGTGACTCATGGACACTTCAACCCCCATCACCAGCTCAAGGAACACAGCAACAATATCTGTTGTTGGACTTGGCAGGATCCATTAAGCTCAAAGTGATGTGTCCTATTTAGTGATGACAGCCAAATTCAATTAAGTTCCATTTGACATCTCTTTGGACGCTTTTCCAAACTTTATATGACCCTCTTGGCACTGTAAATCTCAAGGAGCTGTTTTCTTCATGAGATTTTTGTTATAATTTTAGTTCTGGATGGGACTGGCTGTGAGAGTGAGCACAACCTTCCACTCCATGCACTGGCACTGCTGCCTCTGGGAGCTTTAAAGCAAGAAAGGGGAGGAAAACCACGGGACAGCCTTGAGAAGGGGCAGGAAAACACACATTTTTCTTCATGTTTTGGGCAAAAGATCATTTGGGGGGCAAAGGGAATGGCTGTCTTATTTTATCTGAGCTGACTTCTCATCTGCTACTTGAGCCTCTGTCGTTTTCCTCCTCACTAGGAAACAGCTTGGCTATGGCCATTGCCTGCCTGGTGAAGTCAGGGTCAATTTTTTCCATCTGGACTGCATTAGGACTCTTCCATTTGCTCATCTCCCTCCCCCCAGAGCGCTCCTGCTCCTCCCCAGCCTCCCCCCTGCTGCTGATGTGCTGCCAGGCGTGTTCTGTTTCACCCACAGCCAACAGGCAGCTCCAGTAGGATCTCATTAATTCACACTAATGATGGGGAATTTGGCAAATTAGTGCACTGACTTGATCCTGCCATTATTAATAGCTTTGCTGTTGACTTCAGGCAGAACCAGATTGAGCCCCTGAATTGATAGCTCTCCTCAGACACCAGAGAGGGATTATCTTTTATGCCATAGACTGATTTTTGTTTGGATTGTTAGGGTTTGGTGTTATGCTGGTACATATTACAGCAAAAGCAACGAGCTCTAATTAATGTGAGGGCTCACAACAGCTTTTCAGTTGTTAAGTGTCTGCAGACAGAAAATGAGGGCAACGAGATGAGGTTTTCTTCACATGCAGCAGAATGCAGGAACTTGCACACTGAGAGTCCTGAGTGTCTGCTTGGCCATCAAAAGGTTCAGCCCAGCAAGGACTGAGCTGGTGGGACTCTGCCAGAGATTTCCATGGGACTGGGCTGAACTCTTTAATCTTTTTGTGCTTGAGCTGCCTTCTGGAAAAAGAAGATATTCCTTCCTTTCTGCTGCAACTATCTCTGTCACTTGGCTGATAATACCTTAAAATCAAGTCCAAAAGAGCCCTGTTTGGAGTAGGAGGATGCTCTCTGAGAAATAACAGAGAAACCAGTGGTCCACTGGTCATTTCTAGAATTTCTTCTGTCTTTTTTCCATAGAGCACAGCCACATCAGCCCAGATAATTCCACATCAGGAATGTTTGATATCCTGTGCCATGTTAGCAGCCCCCAGTGACTCCATGCTCTCGTGCCAGCAGGAAGAAAAGCTCAGCAGCACCAGAAGGCCTGGATGAGTGAAAACCCCTCTCCATTTCTCAATGTTCATGTATTTCAATTCACAAAGAGCAAAGCAAATGTACACACACACACACACACACGTGCACAGATCTGTTCTCCTCAAAACACCAAAGGAACAACTGGAGCCTCCCTTTGGTGCTTTCCCTCCTGGAGGCAACGCTGAACTGAATTTTGGGGCTCTCCCCAGCCTGCAGCGAGGAGCCAGCCCCGAGCTGCAGCAGCCCAGGCACAGCCACCCCTCCTTTCCTGCCAAATTTTGGGAGCTGGGCGGGGCAGAGGGCTGGAGGCTCTAACGACTCCCAGCAGCTCCATCACACCCAGCCTGGCTCTCCCAGGGCACAGGGGAGGCCAAGAGTCTGGGGGTCTCTGCTGCTCACAGTGACCCAAGATGTGTCACAAAGTCTCTTTTCCCAGCCTGGCACTCAAAGAAGGAGTCAGAGCTCTTCATTTCTCGGTCTCAAGGTTGTTTATTGTTCCTTATCTATAAAATTTTTTCTCCTGTCCAGCCAGGGTCAGCTCAGCAGGGCAGACAGAGGCACTCTGCCTGCCCCAGGGCAGGGTTATCTCTTTATACTAAAAACCACCTGTACAATATTTACAATTACTGCCCAACACCTCTCACCTATGTTAGACAGTGAGCTTCTACTCTAAACCAATCCCAAAGTGCCAACATCCCAGCAGGAGATGGAGGCCAGGATGAAGAAGAAGGAGGAGAAAGGCTGGACATGCCCAGATTCCTCCATCTTGCCCCCTGAACCCCCATTCTAAAAACCCCAAAAAATCTATTTTTCACCCTGTGATAAATTCACTATCATTCTACTTGAACATTTTTGGCTTGTAATCCTTCATATAAGGTTGGTAATTGTTTTTCCCATGGGTCAAGATCAAAGGCACAGGGGTCTTGGGCTCTGTGCCAAGGTCTCTGAGCCCCCTGGGCAGGGCTCGAGTCCTCCAGGGCAGCCAGAGGAATGTCCTGGGTTCCCACACAAGGGCACACTGAAAATGAATCCAGTGTTTCTGCCTCTCCCTGGGAATGGATTCCATGTCCTGGGCTTGAGCAGCTCATGGGAATTTGGATCCACCTTGCTGTTATTCCCAAGATGGGAAAGAACCTCCTGGTCCCTCCGGCAGGCTGCTGAACAGTGAGATCCCCAGAGCTTGGAGGAATGCAGGAACCTCATTCCTCCTGACTTGACTCCAGGGATCTGCCCTCCTACAGAGCAGAAAACATGCTCCCAGCTCCCAGAAGTGAATTACACCCCTTTGTCACAGACATGTTTCATGAAGAATCTTTCCTTTAGGATTTTTTCTCCTGAGAAGCTGAGAGGCCTCAGGAACAAAAGGTAAACATTGATTATCTGCTGCTGTGGAATGCAACAGGTGCATCTGGGATTGGTCTCATGTGGTTGTTTCTAATTAATGGCCAATCACAGCCCAGCTGGCTCGGACTGTCTCTGTCAGTCACAAACCTTTGTTATTGTTCCTTTTCTATTCTTAGCCAGCCTTCTGATTAAATCCTTTCTTCTATTCTTTTAGTATAGTTTTAATATAATATATATTATAAAATAATAAATCAAGCCTTCTGAAACATGGAGTCAGCTCCTCATCTCTTCCCTCATCCTGGGACCCCTGTGAACACCAGCACAGCCCTTCCAGAGACTGCATTGGGATTTCTGAGCAGATGTTTTTCCTCTATGACAACACCAGCACGTGGAGCTTCCCAGTAGCTGCTCTTCATGTTCTGCCTCTTCTGGACAGACCAAATCTCACTGGCAAACAGCTTTATGGATGGTTTCTTCTCTCCTAAAATGTGCAAAATCTCTCAGTCAGAGGATATGGCACATAAACCCAGCACTCTGCAGGCATTGTGCTCTCACAGTTCCCACTTTAGGATCAAAATGAGAGGGAGGACTGAGCCTTCTCTCATCACACACAAACTTGTGTGAAGTCCATGTTGGAATGTACCAAAACTGCTGTAATATGTTCAGGATTTCTCATCTGTGTGTTGCTACAGGAATAGGCAACAAGTTGATAATGCTTCTTATTATCACGTGCAAAATAAAAACTTTTTTCTTCTTAAACCCTAATCACTTGTGTGTGTATGTCACATCCAACCTAACAGTGACAATCACACACAAACTTGTGTGAAGTTCACATTAGAATGTACCTAAACTGCTGTAATATGTTCATGATTTCTCATCTGTGTGCCCTGGAGGACAGAAATTAGGTATAAATTGGCTAGTTCAGGAATGGAGGGGAATTTTTATGTTCAAATTCACGGGTGACTCCCCTTCACATTGTGCAATTTGACCTTTGGCCATTGTTACTCCTTCACAAACTTGTTCCCACTCCAATTTCTGCATGTCCTGGTGGGGCCAGCCCTTGGCTAACTCCATGTGGCACTTCCATCTCTCTCCTCCCATACATTTTCTGCATTTGCAATGCTCTTAGACGATTCCAGTCTTGCCTACAACACATTTCCATGGCATTCCCAGTTTTCACCCTTTCTCCTTCCCTTTCCCCACTCACCTCAACGAGCAGAAAATCTTAAACTAAGGAAAATGGTCCAATCTGGGAAAAAAAAGATCAGCCAGAAGGGGTGACTGGAGTATATGTAGGCAGCTGGAAGGAATCCAGTCAGATTTGTTTTCCCTTGTTGTATTTCTCCTAAATTTTCCTTCTGTTTGTGCCCAGTTTGGCTGTGCCTGATGCTGAAGGGAGGTGCCATTCCGTGAGATTCTTCAGCTCCTGAACACCTGTGGCTGGTGAAATCCTTCCTCAGGCTTCAGAGTTAACAGTGCAATGACGTGGAATGAAAAACCTCTCTCTCCCCAGGGCACTGTAAAACCTAAGCTTTGTCCAGCTCACAAGATCTATTGTGTTGGGAGCCTTTTCAATGACAACAAACCCATTTATTTTAATAAATGACAGCTCAGATTCTGACACAGCCCCGAGCTGGCAACGTGGCTGATTCCAAACTGGCCCAGTTGGACTTGGCATCAGCAGGGAGGAAATGTCTCATTGCACTCTGGGCTTGCCAGGGAAGGCCTCATTGCTCTTGGAGCAGTGGAGGATGATTCTCTCTGCATTAGGAAGTCAAATGGCTCCCAGGGAAGGGTCTGTTTGCCCAGTACCATCCCCCTTCCCACTGGCATCCTCTGCCTGAACGTGGAATTGTGGCAGCACATCCCAGCCTCAGAAGTGAGGATGCCATGCAGCATCCAGCTGGATACTGGTTGTGATAAATGGGAATTAATAGATCTGGACTGAGAGTCCCAGGCAAAGCTATCAGCTCAAGGTTTAGAGTTTGAATAAAACTGTTTTATTTGTTCCTTTAGCTATTTGGCTACTTGAAAAAAAAGGTATCTAGAGCCTGCTTTGAGACTCATCAAAGAACCTGGAAGGATTTTCATTATTCTTCTCCTGGCTGCTTGAGAGGATTTGGATCAAACTGTTAAAAATACAAAGTGGCTTTCCACTCAGAAAAAGAGAACACAGAGAGCAATGAGGGCAAAGCTCTGTTGTGCAAACTCTGCCAGTGCCTAAATCCACCCTCTGATGCTCTGCTGCTACCCAGGTCAGAGGGCAGACTGGTCCAGAAAGTGGCAAAGTTGATAAATGCACCCAATAAGAATTCCCTCAAGCACAAACCACGTTATTTTTGGTCCTTATGTCTCAGAACTGCTGGTGTGGGAGCCAAGGTGAAAGCTGCTGGGATGTTTGGGGTGTCCTGCTCACTCCCCTCGAGTTTCTCTGGTGTTTCTTAAGAGCTGAGCTCTGGTTACAGCCTTAGCAGGGATTTAACAGGATCTGTCTCCCTGCTATCCAGCAGTCTATTTTCAGGAAAATCACAGCAACCTGATTATTTCTGAGACCTCTGCCCCCTTGTCAATTTTGATTGGAGTTGGCCCAGGAGTTCAAAAGGCTGTAACAGTTTGATCATATAATCCTGGCTTCCTTAGGAAACCAAGCTAAGGAACAAACAAACACAAGTCCTTACAGAAATACTCCCTTGACAGCTGAGGAGTTTTTTTAATCAACACCTTGACTTCTATGAAGATTTTTACCTTCACTTCCCACCAAGATTGTCTTACAGAGCAGCCACCAAACGTGGCTCTGGAGTGGCACTGCTGCTGCATGAGGGTCAGGCTGGATCCCAGTGGATCCCAGTGGATCCCAGTGGGACCCAGCGCAGGGGATGAGCTTTGCTGAGCCACCAGCAGACAGGTTCAGCTGCAGCCAAGCTCAGAGCCGAGTTCCCAGGGCATGGGATGTGCAGAGGGAGAGGAATCCCCCAGCTGCACAATTCCCCCTGGGCTGCTGGCCCAGCTCAGATCCTGCCCAGAGCTGCTGTGTTGGGCCCTGCAGTGGCTCCAGCTCCACCTCTGGGCTCCTGGGACTGGGGGTGAAACAGCAGCTGGGCCTGGCCCTGCTGGGCTCCCCCAGGAGCGCAGAGAGCTCTGAGACACGAAGGGCCCCAAAACCCAAAATCTTTGGGGCATCCCCTGGGTGCAGCAGGAGCTCAGAGCAAGGTGCCCATATCCCTCCAGGCTGGCCACCAGCTCCTCCTCCCTCTCTGCCCTTTTCCCTTGGTGCTCTCTCCATGAGCACTGGCAGCAGATCTGCCGCAGGAGTGACTCCACAATCTAATCCCAGTAAAGGCAGCAGCTGCTGGTGCAGAAATCATGGACAAGAACGTCCCTGGATGGTCGAAAGTAACATATTTTGGTATTAATTGCGAACTGTTTTTTCATCTCCCACTTTCAGAGAAGTTCTTTAAAGAAAAAAAAAAAAACAACTTAAAAAAAAAGGAGTTGCAAATATGCCAAAAGCGATTATTTATGCTCCTTCAGTGTTATTTGATCTCGGCCAATTACTACCGTGTTCCGAACAAGAAGCTGCAAAAGGAAAAGGAAAGGAAATCTTCTCTCCCTCCCTTTTTTTTTTTTTTTTGCTTGCTTTTTTTTTTTTTTTTTTTTTTTTTTTTTTAGGAAATCGGGACTAACATTTCCCCGTTCAGAAACGATGACGCCTCACTCCATTAGCCTGGGGATTTCAAGAGCAAACACGGATTTGAGGGGAAAGCCGAGGGAAAGGACGGGAAAAGAGGGGACCCGTCCGTCCGTCCGTCCGTCCGTCCTTCCGTCCGTCCGTCCGTCTGTCCGTCCGTCCGGGAGGGGACGCAGGGCGCGCGCTGCAGATCCCGGATTTTCCTGGGCCAAAAATAAGAGCAAAAGTGATCGGAATGGCCTCGAGAAAGACAGAGCCCGCATCACTCCTTTGCAAAGGGAACAAGATCTCTCTTTTATCTTTTCTTTCTTTCTTCTTCCTTTCTTTTCTTTCCTTAAACATAGCTTTTCCCTCCGTGAGAGGTGTACGTTTAATTATAAAAGGGCCTTTTTCTGTTGTAATCTCTTTCCAGCTCAATTCCTTTGCTGGATAAATCCCTTAAACGTGTTGTCATTCCTTATTTATTGATTGCAGGTATTTGGGGTTTAATTGAGCAAGTCGGTCGTGGCCCAGGGCAGGAGTGGCGCTACATGAGCAATTAAATCTGATTAGCCCGAGCCCTTTAAGCCCCAGCTGGGTGATTGATAACCGAGACCAACATTCTTCAATTGACTCGCTACATCAAAAAGGAGAAAGGCTTAGAGGAGAAACGCATGGGTCCAACATGAAAAATAGCAAAGGAGCCGAGCAGATTAGATTTGCAAAGGAGCTGAGCTAACGGCGAAGGGAGCGGGGAGAACAGTCCTGCTCAGCCCATAAAATAAATCCCTACGTGTCTCCTCCTCTAAACTCAGCCAAGCCTGGATTTTTTTAAAATTTTGCTTTGTTTTCGTTTTTGTTTTTGTGTTTTAAGCGGCTGAAGTGACCCGAGCCGGAGCGAGGATGGCTGAGGGCGGCGGAGCTCGGATTTTAGCACCGCTCAGCCCTCGGAGTGCGGCTCCATCCATAAAGCTGTCGTCTGTTTGTTAGGGTGTTTGTCTGCTCCGTCATTACGCTTTTTGCCCGGTAGTTTAAGAAAATAAACTGGCGGGGAGAACAGGAGCGAGTAACCCCCATCGATCAAGCTGATGGATGTCCCCGGCTGCCCTGGGACCAGCGCGGGGACAGCCACGGCAGCGTCCTCGGGCACCGGGGCCAGCCCAGAGCCCTCTGCGGGACTGGGGGGCCAGGGATGCCCCGGGGCCCCGCTCAGCGCTGATGCTCCGGGGAGAGCTCACGGATCGGCCGTGCGGAGCTGCGGGGAGCGGCACCGCCGGGCCACACGTGTGCCTGGCACACATGTCCTTGGCATACATGTCCCTGGCACACATGTTCCTGGCACACATGATCCTTGTCACACATGTCCTTGTCACACATGTCCCTGGCACACATGTCCCTGGCACACATGTCCTTGTCACACATGTCCCTGTCACACATGATCCTTGTCACACATGATCCTTGTCACACATGATCCTTGTCACACATGTTCCTGACACACATGATCCTTGTCACACATGTTCCTGGCATACATGATCCTTGTCACACATGTTCCTGGCACACATGTCCTTGTCACGCATGATCCTTGTCACACGTGTGCCTGGCATACATGTCCTTGTCACACATGTTCCTGGCACACATGTCCTTGTCACACATGTCCCTGGCACACATTCCCCGGTCCCCGGGGCGTTTTCCTGCCCGAGCCCGGAGCAGGCGAGGGGGCGCGGGGTCGCTCCAGCTCCGCCGTGCCAGCCTCGGGGTCCCGGCCGTGCCAGCCCCGGGAATCCAACCATGGCCGTGCCAGTCCCGGCCATGCCAACCCCGAGGGTCCCGCCTGTGCCCGTCCCGGCTGTCCCTGCAGTGCCAATCCCGGGGGTCCCGGCCGTGCCAGTCTCGGGGGTCCGGGCAGTGCCAACCCCGGGGTTTCCACCGTGCCAGCCTTGGGGGTCCCCCCGTGCCAGCCCCGGCCGTGCCAGCCCCGAGCGTCCCGCGGTGCTCCCGGAGCCACCGCGCCGGCAGCGCCCGCCTGAGCCTGAACGGCAGCGAAGGGGGACAGAAATCAAAGCCAGGGCAGGGGGAAGCCCGGGGGAAGCTCGGGGGAAGCTCGGGGGAAGCTCGGGGGAAGCTCGGGGGAAGCGGCCGGGCCGGGCTCGGGGCAGGCGGTGCCACCCCCGCCGGGCACCGCGGGGCCGGGGCGGCTCCCAGGGCGCTCCCCTCCCGCTGCCGAATTTTGCCTCGGATCAAAACAGCCTTGAAAGCCCCAGAAATCACCGGGGAGGGGAGGAGGAACGTCAGCAGGAGCTGGACTTCTAAAAACCGTTCCGCCCCATAGGCTTTAATATTAAAAACCCCCTAGGAGCCTCAGACACTGTATTAATTAGTGCAACCACCCATGAAAAGTTGGGTTTGGAACAGCATTCTTTGCCCTGTGTGAAACAGCAACCCTAATAAACAATTGTTAACTTGGCCTATTGCCTCTGGTAAATTACACAGCATTAAAAAATAATGCTTTTCATATTAGGCAGTAATTAAAGGTTGGGACAGCTTTAAAACAAGAGGGGGAGGGGGGGAATCAAAGAAAATATAAAAATGTTCTTTCAAGAGTTATGGGAGGCTAATAAAGTATGTCTGTTATAGTGCACCACTTTGCCCCCAGCTACAGCCAAACTGGAGCCACTGCAATTGCCTCTCAATAAGATAATGATATTCCTTTCTCTGCTATTAAAAGGCTCCCAGTGCAAACTTAAAATGATTTATTTAATTTAAGAAATTATGAGGTGTAACTTCAAAGCGTAAGCCGTTAGTAATGGAAAACACCAGGTTGTTTAAAATTATAATAATAATTGTTTGGAATACAGTGACATCAAAGTGCTTTCATCACCAAATAAAATATAGCACAGACCCCCAAATCCAGTGGAGTTTATTGAGTAGACATTTTTTGGTGTGTTTTTATTATTTCCTTATCAAGAGACATTATTTTAGCAGCTCCTTTTCTCAGCTTTGATGTTTTGACAGTCTTAAATTAATTTTATTGCATTTTTTTGGCTCGGAGATGGGAGATTATTCTGACTGCTTATTTTTCATTATGACTTTTTTGTTTTCAAGAACCGGTTTGTTATTTAACACAGCACCTTGATAAGCGCAGTCGAAATGAATTGGCCATTACAGGTCATTAAAAAGCAAAGAATTATGTTTTCAAGCAATCCATTACACGTCTGGGAAAATATTCCTACTTAAAACAAACTTTTGAGTTGAACGCTGGCATAATCAGTTTAATAAAACGGGTAGCGCATACTTTTAAGGAACGTGGGGTTTTTTTCTCTTTACGAGATTCTTGCTTATTCAAAACACAGCAATCTAAGAAATACATATACAAAACATTTCGCCAGAAAAAAAAAGGAGACCTGCCTTTGCAGCAAGAACATCACAGAATGTTTTTAATTTCCTTGAACAGTGTTATAAAACCTTAATCGCGCATACATTGCTCGAGACTTTTTCTTCCCAAGCAAAGCAGGATTATTCCAACCCCCTTTAAAAATGGTAGCATTTTAAAATATACTGCAGTTGCAGCTTTATAGACCGGTCTTTCCACTAAAACAGCAGGGACAGAATTGCTCGGGTGTTAAAAGACTGAAATATAATGGATGGAAAGATTTTTATTCCTTGCGTGCAACCAGTCGGGAGCCGCGGGTAGCACCCGCCAAAAGCCTCGTGGATTACGGTGGGAAACGCTCAGCGAGGGGCTCGGGGAGCCAAACACGAACCAAAATAAAAAAAGCTCAACAACAACAACAACAAAAGACCCCAAATTTCCCCTGTGCCTTTCCCCGCGGCAGCGAAAATGAGCGTGAACCGTGGAGCGGCTCCTCCTGGGGCTCGCAGCGCTGGGATGAGCTGAGCAGTTTTCCCTGAGATGCCTCATGCTTTTCACTGGAAAAATATGCCCCCTCTGCTCTGGGATGGAAAAAGGGAAAAGAAAAAAAAAATATTGGAATAACCTCTTTGTTTTTATTTTGCGAGAGAGGCTTCCTAGCCAAGAATGTGGGCGCTGCCGAAAGTAGGGTAATTTCTGAAAGTGACCCCCGGAAAAGGCATTTCGGAGTCTCCGTGGCTGGCAGTGAGCGCAGGAACGGAGGAACACGGTTACACTGCCGGAATACTGGGGATTATTTCTTTGAGGAGTGTTTTGGTGGTTTTTTTTGAGTTTTATTTTGTTTTGGTTTGGTTGGGTTTTTTTTGGTTTGGGTTTTTTTTTTTTTTTTTTTGTGCTTTTAGTGATTTTAATTTTGTTTTTAATAAAGACATCCATTAGTGTTTGGGGATACTAAACTAAAATAGAGAGGAGAAATATACTTTGGAGAAAGCAAAGTGCTCACTTGTCTCCCCGAGCAGCCCCGAGAGGGGTGGGAGTGGATCCACCGCGGTTGTTCCGCGGACCCTCTGGTTCCTTGCGTGCCTTGGAGCCCCTTCCGAGGGCGCAGGGCCCCAGAGTTTGGCTCTTCCTGATCGTTCTTCCCCATCCATCCCCTCCGTGGGCTCTCCTCCTCCTCCTGCGCTGCACGCCCAGCCCTCACCCCAAAATCCCGCAGAGCCCCAGGTGTGCACGGAGGGGACATTGGGGTGCTCGTGTGAGAGGCACGGACAGTGCGGGGATGTGCAGAATCGCCCTGCACGCTCCAGAGATTTGGGGGAGCGTGTGAAGCCCCGGGGCGATGGAACCAAGGGATGGGGCAGGGCTGGGAGCCGGGAGGATGCTGCTCCTGCTGCTGCTCCTGCTCCTGCTCCTGCTCCTGCTGCTGCTGCTGCGGGGCTCCGCTCGCTGCCCGGCTCTGCCCGGCCTGGAGGGGACCTGAGCCCCCGGGTGGGCTCCGCGGGGCAGCTGCGGGGAGCATCCCCATCCCCATCCCCATCCCATCCCATCCCATCCCATCCCATCCCATCCCCATTCCCATTCCCATCCCCATCCCCATCCCCATCCCCATCCCCATCCCCATCCCATCCCATCCCATCCCCATTCCCATCCCCATCCCCGTCCCCATCCCCGTCCCCATCCTCGTCCCCGTCCCCGTCCCCATCCCCATCCCCATCCCCATTCCCATCCCATCCCATCCCGTCCCCATCCCCATCCCCATCTCATCTCCATCCCCATCCCCATCCCCGTCCCCATCCCATCCCCATCCCCATCCCCATCCCCATTCCCATCCCATCCCATCCCATCCCATCCCGTCCCCATCCCCATCTCATCTCCATCCCCATCCCCATCCCCGTCCCCATCCCATCCCCATCCCCATCCCCATCCCCATTCCCATCCCCATCTCATCCCCATCCCCATCTCATCCTCATCCCCATCCCCATCCCCATCCCCATCCCCATCCCCATCCCCATCCCCATCCCCATCCCCATTCCCATTCCCATCCCCATCCTCATCCCCATCCCCATCCCCATCCCCATCCCCATCCCCGTCCCCATCTCATCCCCATTCCCATCCCCATCCCCATCCCATCCCCATCCCCGTCCCCATCTCATCCCCATTCCCATCCCCATCCCATCCCCATTCCCATCCCCATCCCATCCCCATCCCCATCCCCATCCCCATTCCCATCCCCATCCCCATCCCCATCCCCATTCCCATCCCCATCCCCATCCCGTGGCTCGGGGGTCTCTGGGTGCCCGCAGCCCCCGGCCCGCAGCAGACAGAATTTCCCCGCTGTCCCGGGCACGCCGCTGCAGCCAGCCCGGGTTTTTGCTCGTTCGCCATAAAACGCAGGAATTCCGGGCTTTGACAAGGCGACGTGACAACATGAAATGCAGGCTCGGAGCGCCCGTGGCTTTGGGTAATGAACGCCTGGCCCGAGCGAGGCAGAAAAGCCCAGTCCCAAATGTTTATGTCAACAAATCCATCCCCGGTGACTGAAGGTGTGCCTGGCTGGCCTGAGCCGCCGCTCAGCAAGTCCGGATTTTAAGGATCGGGATAATTTATCGCGTTGTTTTTAATGTTTATTATTTATTGCTCTAATTATTTTTCACTTTCTATTGGGAATTTAAAATATATAGATGTACCTGGAACATGTGCCAACTCCTTTCAGTCTCACTCAACTTCTAATCATCGCATCTGCTTTGTGTCAGAAAATACTTTGGGAACAATTTAACTTTGCATTAAAATAACTAATTAAAGCCACACCTCCCCAGCCTCTTGCGAAAGTGGGGGAGGAATTTCAGTAAGTGCATCGCTTTTAATGATAGCATTCTGATTTCCCTGCCTCGCTGTAATTTATTCAGTTACAGATCTGCCTGCGGGGCAGCTCCCATTAGGACGATGATGAAGTCTCATGAGTAAAGCTTGACACCTCCCTCCTAATAAAATATAATACTCAATTAACTCGGCCTTTCTGAAGGCTTTAATTGGAACAAGTTAATAATGGGCGCAGGGTGAATTGTCATGCCATCCGCAGGCTCCGAGAAGGTGTCACGGATCCCTCCCGCCTTTCCCATAGCTGAGGTTGTAACCGAGATTTGGAAGCTTTTCCTTCAACACTCTTGTGTGCCGCAATAAATCTGTATCCATTTAGGGATCTAGCATAACACACGCAAAGCTCCCGCGCTCAAAGAATTTCCAGCAAAAAGATTTAGCTGTAATCCCTGACACAGCTGATTTATACCGAAGGTTCAAAAACGCCGCTGGTTTATTTATAGCCCAGCCCGGCTAAGGGAGCACTCGGGACAGGGCAGGGCCGGGGGGACTTCGCCTTGCCCGGGATTTCGGGGGGTGATGCTTCGGGAAAAGGGAATCGGGGAAAGAAGCGGCCTTTTCCCATTTTTATGCGGCGGTAAATTCTAATTTGAAGAGCCTAAGTGGAGACTGGGCTCCCCCCCCCCAGCTTTTCCCTGTATTTATAAAGCTGGGGGGTTCCCCAGGGGCTTTTCTGGAAGTCGGGAGAGGGGTGAGCAGGGCGAGCTCCGCACCCCGTCCGCACAGCCCGCCTGGCCCGTGCTCCATTCATTCCTCCATCCCCGGCCCTTCCATCCCGACATCCCGATCCGGGGGATGCTGAGGCAGCCGGGATGCGCTGGGAGCCCACGGGACGGGACAATTCCCGGAGCTGAGGGAGCGCTGAGCCTGCGGGAGCCGCGCGGGGAGCGGGGAGAGCGCAGCCGGGGAAGCGCCAGAGGGGCAAACACACCTGGGCAGGGGGAAAACACACCTGGGCAGGGGGAAAACACACCTGGGGAGGGGGCAGAGACACCTGGTTAGGGGGCAAACACACCTGGGCAGGGGGAAAAGAGACCTGGGCAGGGGGCAAAGAGACCTGGGCAGGGGCAAACACACCTGGGCAGGGGCAAATACACCTGGGGAGGGGGCAAACACACCTGGGCAGGGGGCAAAGAGACCTGGGAGGGGGAAAACACACCTGGTTAGGGGCAAAGACGCCTGGTTAGGGGCAAACACACCTGGGCAGGGGGTAAAACCACCTGGTTTGTCCCGCCCTCCCGTGACATTTCCTGCTGTCGCACTCGGGTCCCCTCGGCTCCTCTGATCTGAGCCCCCTCGCCAGGGGAGGGTGTCCAGCACCTGCTCTCCCAGCCTGGCCCCAAAACCGTGGGGCAGCAGCACAGCACCCCGATGCCCTGAAATGCAGCTGGAGCACTGCAGGGCCCCGCCAGGTTTTGCCTGTCCCAAATTCCCCCCAAAATCCTTCGGGAGTCGAGATCCATCTCCCCCTAAAGCACCGAGTCCAGGGGAGAGCCCCAAGGACAGGGAAAGGCACACGAGCTGAGAGTGATGGAAACATCAGCGGAGCACAGCGTTGTAAAGAACAGAGGCGCCTAAAAGAGGTCGTTAAAAACAAGGAAACCTCATAAAAGCTTTGGCTTTTGACTCCGAAATGTTGACTTGCAATTCACCTTCATGCACTGCAAATTTGGCTTTAAATCAGATTGAGAAAGGGGAAATAATCATAAAGGCAACCCAAACATTCCTTTGAACTTGACCCAGCGGTGCAAAACACACACGGAGAGAAGGCACCTTTCAAAGGACTCCAAGCACTAACAGACCCACACGCGATTAAACATGTTTTTTCTTTTTTAATTTAATTCGAAATAAGAGATAAGAAATAATAAATCTTCAATAAAATATATAAAATTGTACAAGGCATCCCTTTCAAAGGGATTCTCCTATAATGGGAGATCGGGGGTGAGGGGAAGGGAGAGAGGAAGTTCATCTATAGTGGGTCCCAGGCAGCATCAATGCCTGGGTCAAAACAAACCAAAACCAGCAAAACCTCGTGGCTTTTTTTTTTCTTTCCATTTTTTTTTTTCTGATTTTTTTCTCTCTTTTTTTTTTTTGTTTCATTTCTTTCCTCCACAACAGCATGCTAAGAAAATAAATCCAGGAGAAGCTCTGACTTCAGTGCTCCACAGCCTTGGGAGTAACTTCCTCATAAAGTTTAGCAAGAGTAATACAAATAATACAAGAGTTTCAAGGAGAAGCCTGGGGAAGCTGCTGCCAGAGCTCCCACGGGGACAGGCAGGTCACACAGTCTCCATCACCTCACTGTCCTCCTCGTGGGGCTGGCTGTGACACCCGGATCTCTCTTTGGAAGGGCTTAAAGCACGAGCCACTCCTATTGGCATCCTCAGAATGGAAGAAAACTCACGGGGTTCTTCTCTTTAACACAGGCTGTGGCAAATACAAATCATAAAAACCCCACAACATCCCCCAGAATGATTCAACAATCCTTTCTGGGAACAGCCCTCTGTTTCTCCCCTCTCTCCAGCTTTCCCAAGAGCATTGCAGAGCCAAGATTACCTGGCTGCAGCCAAATAATTTCTAAGCATGCCAATAGGAAGAGATAAAAACCAGCCTGCCTAGGAACCCTCCCTTGCTCTTCACCTCCCCTGCCAGTGCTTTACAAAGGCCGAAGCTATTTATACACAGAAAGGCATTACAGGAGCCACGCTGGGCAAAGCTGGGCTCTACATTTAGGGGCCCTGCTGCTCATCTTGCCGAGGTTTGGGATGCAAAACTTTGCCCTCCCCCCAGAAACGCAGGAATTTGCTGGCTCTGAACTTCACTGAGACTCTACCGGCTCTAGTTGCTATTTACACGTCTCTAGCTACGGGCTCTGCTGTCTTCAAAAAAACAACCAAACAACAAAACTTCCATTAGACCTTT
Source organism: Agelaius tricolor (assembly GCF_023055355.1). Taxonomy (NCBI): domain Eukaryota; kingdom Metazoa; phylum Chordata; class Aves; order Passeriformes; family Icteridae; genus Agelaius; species Agelaius tricolor. Next base: position 16,031,249 of record NW_027269278.1, read on the forward strand.
TTATTTCCCTCCCCCCTGCCCCCAGGTGAAGGGATGGTAACTTAGAGCATGGCTCGAGGGCACTCACCCCTCTCATTTTAAACCCATTGGGCCCTGCCAGGAAGGTGTCAGGGAATTTCTGCCTCCATATGATAAATTTGCTTTTTCACCCACTCTTTTTTAACCTAGTTTTACTTCCACTGGATAAAACCCCTACATTTACTCACAAATAATTTTTTTTTTGTTGATTTTAATGCTTTTTTTTGTTTTTGTGGTTTTTTTTTTTTTGCTTTGAGGAGCAGACTCTGAGTGCTCAGAGCACTCTCAGGAGACGCCCAACCCGTAGCAAACTCCCAGAACAACTCAGGATGCCAGATAGAAGCGTGCAGAAGGAATGGCCAGTACTGGTTGGGGTTCTGCCTTCTCAGGGCTGGACAGGATCCACCAGGAAGTCTGTCTGTCTGTCTGCCTGTCTGTCTGAGGCTTTGTCTGTCGGATCTTCTTAGGATAAGTGGTACATGCTGTATCCAACGGGAGTGGCATAGAGTCCAACGGGCGGGATGGGGAGCACAGGTCTGTGAAAAGGGTAGGATGTGCCATACAGGGAGGCAGCCTGGATGGGGGAGTTGATGGGGAAAGGGAGGCTGAACCCCGAGGGCAACATGGGCTTGGCTGCCATTTTGAGCTTCTCCAGCTCGGCCTCCTGCAGTCTCTTGGCCTTGGCCCTCCGATTCTGGAACCAGATTTTGACCTGGGTCTCTGTGAGGTTGAGGGAGCTGGAGAACTCGGCCCTCTCGGCGATGGACAGGTACTGCTTCTGGCGGAACTTGCGCTCCAGAGCCAGCAGCTGGGAGGTGGTGAACGGGGTTCGGGGCTTCCTGTTGGTCTTGTGCTTCCTCAGGGTGCAGGCAGTGGGGCTCAGGTGTCCTGCAAGGAAGGGAGAGGGGTTAGCACAGCAGCAGGGACACCCCGGGGCTCTGCTGGGTGTCCCCTCCAAACACGGCATCCTTTGGCAAGGGGAGCTGGAAATCTTTTCCCGATCGAACTTAAATTCGCAGCACTCCAGCTGATGGAAGGGAAATTTTGCCTCAGCAATTTCAAAGGGCACAGAGAATTCACAGGTCACTTCACAGGGCTCTAGAGCACACAAACCAAAGATGTGGGCTGCTGCACAGCTCCAGGAAAGCACAAACACCACAAAAGCAGGAGATTCCCAAAAGGACAGTGGGGCAAGAGGAGAGTCCAGCCCTGTCCCCACAAGTGACAGCTGAAGAAGGTCTGACAGTTTTTGTGGTTCTGCTAACTGGACATTTTTTTCTTGCTATTATTTTCTTTTAAATCAAGTTTTTCCTCTGCTTATTAATTTTGATTTTTCAGTGTGTGTTTTTCTGATTATCAACCAGTATAACAACCCAACAAGCTCAAAAAAGAAAGCAGCTCTCCTTTAATTCAACATGCAGCTTTTATAAATTTGCCACTTAAAAAAATAAACCAAAACCCAGACAAAACTTCAGCATTTTGTAGCCAATAAAAGCCAGAAAATCCACCACCTATTGTGCCTGCCTTAAGCCCCAGCCAGGTTAGGCAATATTCCCGGGATGGCAAAGAGCTGACTTGCCTTTAGATGAATTTAGCACTTCACTAATAATTTTGCAATTTAAAGAATAACTAAAAAGCAGGCGGCTGACTTCAAAAGCTCGGTAATTTGGCTGTGATTTGCTCACTCTGGGGCACAGGACAAGTCACCCTGACTGGACACAGAAGTGACACCCGGGCTGCTGAATTTGGTTCACATTGCCGTGGTATCTGCTTCAAGCACTTATCAGTATTTGCACTTTGGGTTTTCTGTACTCGTTTCACTTTTCTCTTTTATTTTTTTAAAATAAACCAGACTAAGAAGCTGTTTAAGCAAGTATCATGCAATTTAAAAAATCCCATGAGGGAATTGTTCTAAAGTTCAGAAAGGGGAGTGAGAAAACGCAGCAGAAAAAGTTAAACTTGTCTTATTGCTCTTCCTTTAGAATACAAACTACTGAAATACTGAAAACAAAAAAATAAAGCTCTTCTAGGAAACAACTTTTCAAGTACCGGCCTGTGATCCTACCAGGGCATTTTAATAATTCAGGTGCTCACCGTGACAGCTGATTCACTTCTAAAATTGCACTAAATTCAAACGACAGCAAACCGACCCTGACTCCCTGCCTCTCCCCGCGTTGTTCCACGCTAGTTTTAGACCCAGTTCCCTTCTCTTCCCAAAGTGAAGCTCTCCCAGGACTGGGACAAGGTTTTGGGTGCCCGTGGCTCCCTGTCCCAGCGCCTTCCCCAGCCCCGGGCTGAGCCCGACCCACCCCGGCTGCAGCCGCGCAGGAACAGCAACGCACTTTTCCATGGAATCCCGGGAAATATTCCATGAAACGCCGGGGAATATTCCATGAAACGCCGGGGAATATTCCATGAAACGCCAGGGAATACTGGAATATTCCCTCCAGGACACAGCCCGGCGATCCCAGGCTCTTGCCCTCGCCATCCCGAGGGGCTGCCAGGCTCTGGGAACTGCAGGGACCCGGAATCGCGTTTATCCCGTGCCAGTCCCCAAACTGATTTGTTTCCTCTCACTGATTTGTTTCCCTGGTTTTTTTTTTTTTCCTCTTTATCCTCATTTTCCCGGCCAATATCGGACAAAAAACCCCATAATTTGGAGAGGGTTCCCTCTCCGTGTTCCTCAAAATTCGAACTTTTCCAGCTTTTCCCCCAACTCATCCCACCCACAATGTTGATATTAATAATAATAAATTGAGGGCTGTTTTTAATGTCAAAACTCTCCATGGACAGGCGGTTTTGGGAAATGAGGAAAAGTGTCGAGGCCGAAGGACCTTCCCCTCCCTGATCCTCAGTTTTCTCCCCAAATCCCTCTGAAGTCACAGGAACTCCCAGCTACCGAAGTCCTACACAAAATTCTTCTGCCGATCCCGAGAACAAACAATTTTCTAAGAGAAAGAGGAGGAATTTCGAAGGGGAAAAAATAAAGAGGGAGATTATTAGGCCGTGTTTAAGTGTGGGGTTTTGGGCAGATTTAGAGAAAGGGTCCAAGTAGGGGCACACACTTTTTTCCATGTTTTTTCCAGCACATTTGAGGGGCACATGAAAATTAAAAACTGGAGCTACACAGGGAATGCCTTCCTCTTGCCCTCTCCCAGCACGATAGAAATCAAATTAATTCGGGTTTATCATAAAAGAAAGGAAGTGGATGAAAGCCAAATCGAAATTATTGTTTAAAAAAAAAATAATAAGGAAAGCTGTAACAACACTAAACTTTCCTCTCGCAATATTAGATTGAGGAGTAAATTCCCTGAGACAGTTCACGTCTGTAAAGCCTCTAACTTAAATAAAGCAGAGTATTTAATTTCCACCAGGAAAGTTTGGGATGCATGGAGCAGAGCGGATAAACCCGGTACAGGTGTCGGGATGCTCCTTCCCCTTCCCTGAAAGATGTTCGGGGGCTTTTAATTCCTATAAAGCAATATTTTTTTCCCCCGTTTATCTTACAAGGGGTCGCTCCGAAAGCGAAAGGCGGCTCGGACTGCCAGGGGGGGTTTCAGTTGTCATTTGTCACCTCCGCACCGAGCGTCCCTAAGGCGGGGACGGCGTCGGGAGGGATCGGGGCGGGGGACAAAGGGGTCGGGAGCAGTTCGGGGAGCTTGGACAGGCTCCGGAGGCAGGGAGGGAGAGACAGCCCAAGGCTGGAAGGGACAATTCCCGAGTCTGAGAGACTGCAGCGCACCGCGGATGGGAGAAAGGCGCAGGGGGAAATGGCAGCGCTGTCGCAACGGGGTAAGATCAATGGATGGAGCGGCTGCCAGGGGGCCTCGAGTCGGGACAAGAGCTGGTCCCTGGTGATTTCGGATCCTTCTAAGGCTTTGAAAGCGGTCTGTGTTCATATACATCCGTGTAGTGATGTATAGAAACATTTAACTCTATAAATACACAATAATATCAATATATAATAATAAATATGTAACAAATGGGAATATGACACACATATGAATACCTATAAAAAGCATAGCGGAATCGCAGAATATTTTAGGTTGGAAAGGACCTTAAAATCACCTCCTTCCATCGGCAGCGACACCTTCCCCTAGACCGGCTTGCTCAGGGCCCCATCCAGCCGGGCCTGGAGCCCTTGGATGGGAACATAGGATATAAAATACAGAATCTACGCGCACGCATCTCCGCGCTCCAGCGCATCCCGCCCGGCCCCGGAGCACTCACTTGGCGGCGGGGAATATCTGCCGGCCTCCGAAGGGATCCAGGACGAGCCGTCCTCCGAGTTCTCCGACTTCACCGAGGCGGTGTCGAAGGTTTTTGTAAGCGCCCCGGGCGGGCTGTGCGCGTCCCGGGAGCCGTGGCCCGCCAGCAGCAGGTTCCTGGAGGTGCCCACGGCCGCCCCGTCGGCGCTGCCGCCGGCCGCGGGCAGCGGCGGCTCCTTGAGGGGCGGCGGCTTCTTGTCGGACATGAGCGCTTCCACGCTGAACGGCAGGCTCGACACCTTCACTTTGTGGTGCTCCTCGGCGCCGGCCGCCGCGCCCTCCTCGTCCGAGGAGAAGACGTCCTTGGCCTTGTGCGGGGAAGCCATGGCGGTGCGCGGAGCTGGCGCTGCCCGGCGAGTGCGGCGAGCGGGCCCGGCCGCCCCCCTTTTCCCCCTCTGGGGCTCCCCGCCGCTGTCCTCCTTGCCCGAGCGGGGGAGCCGCCCCAACGCCCAATCAGAGCCCGCCGTGCCCAGTGACGTAGCGCACGGCCGGCTCCTATTGGCTGAGCGCGCGGAGGGGGGCGGGCCCAGCCGGCGCCGCTCGCGGGGAGTTCCCGGCCCCCCGCCCCCGTTCCCGGTCCCAATTAATGACACGGGGTTAATGACACGGGCGGCCCGCCGAGGAGCCGTGCAGGGCTGTAATCACAGCAAAGCCAGGGGAAAAAAAATAAAAAACCCGCCGCGGTAATTAAGGCTGATGATGAGGCGAAGAGGGAACTTCAGAGGAACGCGGCTCTGCCCCCCCCCTCCCCGCCCCTCGCCGCCGGCTCGGCTCATCCCGGGGCACCCGGGGCTCATCGCGGCACCCCCGGGCTCATCCTGGCTTATCCCCGTCCCCCGACCCTCCCCGAGAGGGGTCTGTCCGCCCCTTCCCTCCATCTCCCCCCAAAACGAGTCCCTTTCGCGGAGGAGCGGGGTCTGGGGATGCGGGATGTGGGATTCGGGATGTGGGATTCGGGATTCGGGATGCAGCAGACCCCCGGAGAAACGCGCGCCGCTGTTTTTTCATCCAATTTTTTTTTTCTTGTTTGCGTTTCCACGGCAGCAGGACCCAAGTCGGGCAAAACCACTCTGCAGAGGTTAGATCTGTAATTATTATCATTTTTTTTTCTTCAGCGTCAATTATACACGTGATGAAAAGATGAGCTTTAATAAATTAGGGGCACGCAGCCCTTAATTAAAAGTCATATCAAACCAGTAGTATGAAAGCGATTCTCTCACTTTTTGACTTCCTACCAGTGGTATGAATAAAGAGTGTCCTTTAAAAAGCTTTTATAATTACAGCGCGGATAAAAGCGAATACATATTGTTCTTTTCATAATTATTTTAATATTGCGCCGGGCGTTATTTCATGCTGCGCCCGCAACTTTCTCAGGTGTTTAGTTTGTTTGTTTTTGTTGGTTTTATTTTCTTTTGTTTTTTAACGTCCAGGGTGCGAAGGGTTTGGGAGCTGTTTTGTGTTACAATTTATAAGTGAGGAGCATTTTTAGAGCCACTAAAAACCGCTGAGAAGAGGACAGGCACAACTCCTCTCCCCGAATTCAGGGGCAGCTCGATGCTGCTCGGTCCTGCAGGGCTCTGACCGCGAACGTTCGGATAAATCCCTTCCATAAAACACGGAGGGTTTAGCCAGCTCATCTTTTGCTCGATTTGAACTCCTGATTTCCCTGCCAGCTCAGGGAGAAATCTTGGAAGTCCCCAGCTCAGCAAATTGCGAGGGGGTGCAGGGAGCGCCCTGCGCTGGGGGCACTGCTCGGTCCCAAAGCCAAGGGGATTCAAAGGATGCAGAACGACTTATCCCTATTATTTTCTGTACATATATTAAACAAACCTCTCTTTTTCAGGGCCCAGGGCTGCTCCCGACCCCTCAGGGCCCTGCTCATCCCTCCCCACTGCTCAGTACCGAACACCGAACGGCCCCAGCCCTGATAAGATCGCACCGGGTGCCAGGGAGAGCAAATTGGGAGCGGGGCACGGGATTGCCGAGTGGGAAGGAGCGTGGGAGGACGAGTGCGAGAAGCCGTGTTACAAAACCCCACTCATCGGCGGCGCTAATAGCCGGGTTTGCACGCTCATTACTGACTGCTGGCCGTGTTACTGCACACCTCGATGGGTTAAGGATTAAAGATCTGCCAAGAGAAGCGATGCTTTCCTCTGCCTCACTCCAGCCGGCCTGGCTGCAGCATTTCAGCCGGCAGAGCCCCGATTTGGGTTTTCTCCGAGGATAAAAATAATGCCACAAATTGATGCCTCTCCAGCTCTTGCTGCCCCCAGTTTGCCACTTCTCCTTCCCCATAAAATCCATCTCTTTGCTGGGAAACACTCACAGAGACAGCAGCCAGACAAACCCCGGCCTTGCAAAGCTCAGCTGCTGCAGCGAGGTTGAGTTTGTCTCTCTTCTCCCCCCTCCTTTCCCTTCCTTTCCCTTCTCCATGCTTCCTGCACCGTGACAAGTAAATGAGAATTGATGGGCACGCAGGAACAATGCCGGTGTGTCGGGGACAATGCAGCGCCCGCCGAAAGCCATTGTGGGGCTGCTGGAAACGCCGCAGATAATTACACCGCGCCCCCACGGGCAGTGCCCGCTGGAAGGGCGCCTGGGGAACCGCAGCTCGGGGTCATGGTGACACCGAGCGCGTCCCTGCGCTGCGGGTTCTCTCCCCAGGTTGTGGCCCCGCTCCGTCCCCGTGGGCCTGGAGAGGCTCCTGCGCGCTGCCATCCCTGGGGAGGCCGGAGGGAAAAGGGACCAAGGGACGAGCTGCTGTCGGTGCTGTGAGCACAGGTTGGCTCATCCAGCCTGCTCTGGATGAATTTTGGGTGCCACAGGGGCGCCTGGGATAGCAAAGCATGGCAGGGGTTGCTCATGGTGTTTTCCCTCTTCGGCCTCAGTCCATCGCGAAATTGGAGCATTTTCTGTCTAAAGGCTGAATTTAGAGGTTTCTCTACTCTTCCCTCTCACCCCTCCCCTCCTTCATCCTCCTGCTGTCAGTCAAACACCAGAAGCTGAAGCCTCACACGGTACCGAGTGTCCGTACGGAAACCTCGCCGAGACGGGGTTCGGAGAGAGAAATTTCAAGGAATTAAAGCTTTGCCCCCTATCCAGGATCCCAGAGCGGCCGCCCAGCCTCAGCCTAGCAGGGAATTCTCCCATCCCGAGGAAACCACGGGAGTCCGGGGGCTCTTCCCCTGCTCCGGGCTCCCCCTTTGTGTCCCCCCTGGGACCCCAGGCCCGGCGCGGGACACAAAGCGGGACCGGGCCAGTTCTGGGCGCGGCCCCTCGTCCTCACAGGGCACGGTAGGGTCCCAGGGATGCCCAGAAAGCCCCCGGCCCCCCCTGGCCCTCCGCCTCTCCCCCGCCCTCCCGCAGCATCAGCCCCGTGAGCCGGGGCGGGCTCTGGGCTCCTGGGGCTCTCAGCTGGAGCGGGGAGGGAGGGAGGGAGCGCAGGGGGAAGAAAGACGCTGCAGACAAACTGAGGCTGTTTTGCAGGCGCCAGGAGCGGGGAGATGAAAGGGAAGCTCCTGGGGGAAGTGGCTGTGCAGTTTGACCGGCTCCAGCAGCAGCAGCAGCAGCATCAGCAGCGGCAGCAGCGACGGCCCGTCCCGGCCAGCTCCGCCTCCCCCTCCGCCTCCCCCTCTGCCTCTCCCGGGCTCCAGGCTGCCCCTGAGCCCACCCCGCCTCGCTTTTCCCAGCCTGGAGGCGGAGGGAGGTGTCGGGCGGGCAGTGCCGCAGCATCCTCGCTCCTGGATCCACCGAGCCGGGAGCAGCATCCCCGGCACGGAACTGCACAGCAGCGCTGGGCCGGGGCAGCCGGGGGTGCTGGGTTTGGGGAAGGGGCTGTCCGACACCCCCTCCCTGCCCTCATCGGTGTAAATAGCAGGGAACTCACCGGGACCATGCCACGAACGTGTCCCGTGTCCCCATCCCCGTAAAGCACCGGCCCCTGTTCCTCACAGACCCCTCGGGAGGACAAAACGCCCGTGGGTAGTGGGGAGAGAGTTCATTCCCCGTGAGGGAAAACCTCGCGAGCATTTCCCCTTCTTTTATGATCGATTTGGTTAATAATCCGTTTTCTAGAGACAAAAAGGGGTTTTTTAACGCGAGGCTGGCGTGTGGACATCCTTCAGGGAAGGAAGATAAGGCTCCCGATTTGAGCGGAAAAAGAAAGGCAGGAGAATGGAATCAGAGTGTGCATCAAGTGAAAGTTTTGCCCCGAAACGAGGTGTACACCGAGGGAATGTTTGATGTGTCAGAGGCTGGGAGATTATGGTTTCATCGCCTTGCCCCAGATGAGACCCGGAGCCAAGAGAAAGGCGTTGCATTAACCGTAATACGCGTTTATCTCCAGACGCTAGAGAGGAATTAAAGCGAGCTGAACATCAGAGCTTCCGAGGGATCAGGGCTGGTTCCCGACGCCTCGATCTAGATCCACCTCTGACTCCCGAAGCCCTTTTGGCTGCCAGCTCTCGGCTGCGCATCCAGCTCCGAGCGAGGGGACCCTTCCCGAGCATCCTGCGGGGGACGCGTCCCGCACGGGGCCGGGGGCTCTGTCCCGGCTCGCGGGGCGCGGGGAAGGTGGGAGCGATGGAGCCGAGCCGCACCGAGTGCAACCACGCGTTGTAATTGTCCCCTGTGTCACCCGACAATGTCCCAGTGACCGCTCCGGTGCCATCCGCTCCTTGGGACAGCGCTGGCCGCGCAGCGCCCGCCCAGGGTTTGTGCTCCTCTGCCTCTCTCTGCGCAGGTATTTGATTTACCAGCAGATATTTGTTCTGCTTGGCAAGAGGCAGGGGATAGCTGGGAGAGATCAGATGTCTCCCTGCTCAAAGCAATTAACAGTTTTGCCCTTAAGGATTGAAAACAATTATTTTTTCACCCTCCCCCCCCCCCCCCCAAGGTAATGATTTTTTAAATAAACACAAGGGGAAGGTTCGAGGGAGGAAAGCGCTGGTAGAGAGGTTAAATTTACACGCAGAGAACTCGCGGTCAAGAGGACCCTTGGAGACGGGGATTTCGGAGGTGATTTCGGAGAAATGCGGGATTTTGGGGCTGCCCTGCGAGCCCGGACCACGGAGGGTCCCGCTGTGTCCTGGAGGCCAGGACCCCCCCAAAACCGCTCCCCCCAAAGGGCAGGATCGGGCCCAGCCGAGGGAACCCCCGGGCACCTGCTGGAGCCGCCGCAGGACCCCCCAAATGCACCACTGGAAAAGACGGGGGCAAAATTCTTTAGGGTTTGGCCCCGGTGCCGCCGTCCCGCCCCGTCCCCCACACGCCGAGGGCAGAGGGACAAACCCCCGAGACTCCCCAGAGAGGGAGAACGTCAGGGGTGACATTTATTTATTTATTTATTTATTTATTTATTTATTTTTACGAGGCAGAGAAAGGGAAAAAATACGATTCATGTCCTCATGTCCTTAAAACTTTTGTTTTTTTTTTTTTTTTTTCCCCTCTGCCCCGGACTCTGTCCGTCTGTTTGCCAACGGTTTCCATCGAACTTGTTGCAGGGATTCCCAATAATTGCACACACCTCCCTGCCTGTCTGGGCGATGAATAAACCACCGTGATTCATCTCGGCCAGGGAAATAATGTGTGCAGAGCGAGAGACTCAGAGCTCCCGGTTTGGCTTAGATTGGAGCACCCGAATATTCCCAGAGTGTCCCCCCTTTCCCGCTCAAACAAGCGGCCGGATTTATTTTCACGGGCGCGTTATATTTTTAATTTTCAGATATATTCGTTTTCGGTGTTTCCCCAGCTGCCTTCCATCAGTCTTGGAAATGCAGAGGGAATGAGGGCTACACGAAACACACGGAATTGTCCCGTGCCCAAAGGCAGCTCCTATAAAAATCCTGTTATTTATGCAGCGCATTCGCGGTGCGGAGATGCGTCCAACGCTGGATGCAATTCCACAATTCCAACTCTCTTCTGTCAGTTATTTTTTCCTATTCAGCTTTTTATTTTCCAAATCCATCCCGAGCCCCTTTCTCCAGTTCCGTTTGTCTCCTGTAATTTCCCATCCCTTTTTTATTATCCCGGGCGCTGTAATAAACCGATCAATAAACAGTTTTTGAGTTATAGCCTCAGACTTGGTACAAATTGATTGCGAGGGTGCCAGACTCCGTGAGATCAGCCGGCTGATTTCTTTACTTCTCGAACCCTATTTCTTGAAAGAAAATTTAATTTTTCGTATTTTTTTTTCTTCTGAAAAAAATAAAAATTGTGTTGAAGTGAGATTGAGGAGTTTAATGATTTTTAGGCGGTGGAACGAGGACGGGCAGTGACTCTGCCGCCGTTCGGGGCTCGGCTGAGCTCTGCCCGCCGGGAGATGCTGTGGCCGGGATGCTCGGAGCTGCAGGCAGGGACACCCAGCGCTGCTCCCGCATCCCTGCCCGGCAGAGCTGCCCTGAGCTCAGGGCTGGCTGCTGCCAAAGCCGCGGGGATCCCCGCAGGAATCTGCAGAGAGCGAAAATCCTCAGCACAAACGCGATTTTTCCATCGTGGAGCGTGAGTGGGGAGCACATTCCACTCCGGATTCCAGCCAGCCCTCCAAGGTTACAGGGATTTTTTTTTCGTCCTCCTTTTATTTAATTACATTCGGGGTTCTTTCAGGGCGTTCGCAATTCCTCCGATTGCATTTCGAGCTGATATTAGCCCAGGAGTCATTGCCATCGGCGTCCCCGCCGCGGTCCGCAGGGGTGGGGAATTTATTTGGATGCTCCTGATTCCTCTGGCGATTGTGCGGCTTCCAAGTCGTTTTAAGCAGGGCACCGATTTTTATTTGTGTGTATAAATGTATTTGCACGGAGAGCTAAAACAAGCAGAATAAATCATACTTTAGGACGTAACAGATGGTGGAAAGATGCTCGTTTAGAAAATGATGAAATTAAATCCATGTGGCTTTTAAAACAGATTTATTTAGCACAGACTCTCAGAAATCAGAGAGGAGAAGAATCTCCAACTCCTCCATCCCTGTTAATAAAACTTTCCATCTTTCTGCACATGTAAGGTGGTTAGAAATATCCAACACTGTCTTGTTTCCTTAATTTCCCCTGGAAAATAACCCTCGTTCTAATATAAGAATTACCTTTGCCTATGCACTTACAAAACACATTTCAAGCAATTTCATTTGTAGTCTCTAAGATATAAAAATTTTTAAAAGTCTGCAGCTCCGAGGTGGCTGCTTGCAGAGATTTTGGGAAAGAAGCACTTCAGGGAAGGTTTTTCTGTGGTCTGCTAGAAGGGATTTTGTGCCATGTGAAAGATTGACTTTTATTAAAAATCCACATTTTCCTCTGACTGCACAACCCGGATTCCTTCCACTGAAATTCTCCTTGGACAGTAGCTCCCCACTGCTCCTCATCTGCAAAAATCTCGGTTATTCTATGGACAAAGAATTTTTAAACATTTTTTTTTTACTGCTTGTTTCCTTTTTGAAAGAGTTGCTAACAAAACCGTGATGCTCAGTGATGCTTTTGGGATTTAAGTTTTGGTTTGCAGCCGGACCCCGATCATGCCAGTGGCAGAGCTTTGGTCAACCTCCCCAGTTTTGCTGCGGAATAATTCAGGATGGAATTATCTCGGTGTCCTTTCCCGAGGGCAGTGACAACGCTGAGGAAACGCGGGAGACAGAGATTTGTACCGAGCAAAGATGTTTTTGCAATGTCAGGGTGTTTGACCGTGATAATGGCGAGCTCTGGATATTTAAGGTTCAGTTAATAGAGGTTTTATTTCATTTGATTCACTCCAGATGGTTCTCAGCCACAACACAGGGGCTGAGACAGCAACCAGAGCTCCGGCGTGCAGGAGGCTCCCAGGAATGAATTTTCATTTGGCCCACAGCAGATAAGAGCCCGGGCAAGGCTTGGATCTGCAGCAGTTTGGATTCCAGAGCCCATAGCTCTGCACAGGGGGAGCAGGACAGGGCTCGGGAGGTGGCTGCTGCTCCTTGCAGCACAACCAGAGCCAAGAAAATCATCTTAAAATTACGTTAACAGTGTAAATCTCCAGCTGAAGCAATCGGGGAGGTTGGGTCAGCCCTGGCCTGCGGTGCCAACAGCGGCTCCGCTTCCCCATCACTGCTGGGGCAGGGCCAGCAGAGCCAAGCTCGCACTGACCGAACTCCAATTACACCCGGCCTAATCAGCCCAGGCTCTAATATGGTAACAAAGGCTTTGCACGATCCTAAATTCCCACTAGACCCACTGGGGCATGGCCAGTACCACCTAAACCCACAAAACACAGTGCAGACAGCAGCAGAGAGATAGAGCACCCTTTGTTCCTTCTGCTCTTCCATTTGGGCTTTAAATAATTCACTTTTTTCTATGTGTAAATACATAATTCACAAGTATTTTGAATTTTGGTAATGTTTCAGATCGATAAAGATTAAGTATATATAGATATATTCCCATATGATTATGGGAAAAGAGGGAAAATTCTTTGTCAGGAACATCTACCTGTTAATAATAAAGGAGAAAGTGGCAGGAGCCCTTGGAGGGAGTTGCTAATGACACGATTAGAGGAGTTATTGGTGTGGTAGAATGCAAAGAGGATCATGCAAAAGGCAGATTATACTCAATAAATATGAAAGTTGCTGAAGCCTTCTGGGAAACACAAGCAGCTTTTCTCCCTAGCAAATGTTTTTTTTTTGCAAGTGTAACATTATTGTCAGTGGTTATCCATTTGCTTTATTTTCCTGGCAGAAAAGCCAGCATGCAAAATCCCATTTCTCCGCGTGTGTATTTGTGTTCTGCAAAGTGAAATGCAAAGTGCTCTGTCTTTCAAGTCGCTGGATGCCAAGAAAAGCAGCTTCTGCAAACAGCAGCGAGCAAATCCCGGGGCATGGCTGTCCTGGAGTCACCTCCGCATTCCCGCCGGGCTGGGATGCAGCGCAGGACATCCCTGCAGGGATGGATGCAGGAGGGTCCTGAGCGAGCCAAAGGGCTCCTTCCCAGCCTTGCATTTGGGGAAAAAAGCATTTGGGGTGAGCCCTGGGAGCCCTGGTGGGTAACGCTTGTCTCAAGCATCCTCTGCTGCCCTTCCCTCGCTGCTGGAGGTGCTGGCGACGCTCTGGGGCTGTCGCAGAGCCTGGTCCTGGGGCAGAGCTGCTCCCTCAGCCTGGCACCTGCCCCAGAGCCGGGCAGGGCAGCAGAGGATGGCACAGGGTCAGGAGCAGCTCCTCAGAGGATGGCACAGGGTCAGGAGCAGCTCCTCAGAGGATGGCACAGGGTCAGGAGCAGCTCCTCAGAGGATGGCACAGGGTCAGGAGCAGCTCCTTGGAGGGTGGCACAGGGTCAGGAGCAGCTCAGAGGATGGCACAGGGTCAGGAGCAGCTCCTCGGAGGGTGGCACAGGGTCAGGAGCAGCTCAGAGGATGGCACAGGGTCAGGAGCAGCTCAGAGGGTGGCACAGGGTCAGGAGCAGCTCCTTAAAGGGTGGCACAGGGTCAGGAGCAGCTCCTCAGAGGGTGGCACAGGGTCAGGAGCAGCTCCTTAAAGGGTGGCACAGGGTCAGGAGCAGCTCAGAGGGTGGCACAGGGTCAGGAGCAGCTCAGAGGATGGACAGGGTCAGGAGCAGCTCCTCAGAGGGTGGCACAGGGTCAGGAGCAGCTCCTCAGAGGATGGCACAGGGTTAGGAGCAGCTCCTCCGAGGGTGGCACAGGGTCAGGAGCAGCTCCTCAGCTGCCCCAGAGCCGGGCAGGGCAGCAGAGCGGTGCCATGGGGCCAGGAGCAGCTCCTGCAGCTCCTGCAGCTCCTGCATCTCCTGCAGCTCCTGCAGCTCCTGCAGCTCCTGCAGCCCCTGCGGCTCCCCCGGCACCCAGGGCCAGGCCGGATCCCCTCTCACCTCCGGTGCCCCCAGAGCGGCTTCAAACCCCGCCTGCAGCCCTGGGCCGGGCTCAGCAGACGCTGGAGCCGTGCCCAGGTGAGAGGGGAGAGGTTGGGAGCTCCCATCTCACCCCGTGCCTGCTCCCGGGGGAAGCAGCTCCCGGGTTTCTGCTCCCTCCTGCGTTTGCAGCTCGGGCTGAGCTGTGATTTCACTCCCCGGACTGCTCTGACAGCACGGGGAGAGAGCAAAACGTTCTTTCCAAGAGCAAATTCCACCTTTTCCCCCTCCAAGAGTTTCCCTTCATCCCTTCCCTGGCTCTGCAGGATGCCCTCTCTTGGGGCAGAGGGGTGGCACTGGCACAGACCCCGCAGACGGGAGGGAACCGCAGCATCCTCCAAGCACCACAGATTCTGTGTCTCTGTCACAAGGGCAAACCAACTCTTCTCTCCTCTTTTATTTATTTATTTATTTATTTATTTATTTATTTATTTATTTATGATTTTTTAGGCAAAGCTTTCCAACAGGAGAAACATCCAGTGCTGGATTTGAGAGAGCCAGACACTCCTCTATCTGTGTATTCTGCCTGCTCTGTGCAGTCTTTAGGGAGAAGCATAAATACTGAGTAATTTTATTAACTGTCTCTTCTAGGGGCTTGTTCAGGCCAAATTTTATAAAACAAACAAACAGCACTTAAAAAAAAAAAATCAAAATGTACAAAAGTATAAACAGAGGGATATTAAGTTTTCCAGTTAAAAGAATGATATAATTAAAATCCCAGCCACCACCTCCCAGATTTTGTGGTGCCAGGAATGAAAAAAGTATAAATGGAAACGACATTGAGTTTTTCACTTCCACAGTTTAAGTGAAATGAATGTCTTGGTACAAGGGAAAAAAAAAAGAAAAAGAAAAAAAGTGATGATTGAAATTCTTTTTTATTGAGTGCAGGTGTTCATAATGGCGCAAGAGAAAATGTTTTTAGTTTTTGGGTTGTTGTTTTGCACTGAAGTTTCTGGACTGTTAAAACTGAGATCTGAAAACAATCCAATCTGCGATTAAATGGGAAAAACATACCTGTACTTAAAGAGGAACACTGGAAGCCGATAACAACTTTTTCAGCCCTAAAATCCACTCTGGGTACCCAGAGTTTTGTTTGTTGGGAGCGATGTCTTTAAAACAATTTGCTGCACTCTGAAAATATGTGTTACACTGTGTTTTATTACCCATGTTCAAGGTAGCTGATGATTTAAAAGACGGGTGTTGCCAGGGTTTCTTTGGTAACCTCCAAACAATCTCTCTTTATATTCTCCCAATTATATCTTCATCAAACAGCAGCAGAGGAGCCCCTGAGATCTGATCCCGGGCACATTTTAAGAGTGCGTGCACATCTCTCTGTGCTCAGGTATTTACAGCAACAGAGATCTCCTATCGCTCCTGACACGGCACAGCCTTAAATTAAAAGCTGGTTAACACAATGACAAGAGAATAAAAAGATTATTGTCTCCCCTTAGCGCCACAACCAGCGGCTGAAACAGAAACCGAGCTGCGGATCCCCGACTCCCATTTGATGGAATGGCTTTGGAATCGCAGCTCCCACATCCAAAGCTGGCTCTGTCCAAGCCGGCCGCAATTTGCATTTTTAAGTCCGAGGAAAGGCAATATCCAGCCGAATCTCCATTTCCATTGGAGCTGGGCTCGGTCAGCGCTCGGAGCCTGCAGGAGCTGCAGCAGATGTGGCAAATTCCTCGCTGCAATTGCAGCAAAATTCCCCCAAAGGGGAGAGAAAGGGCCGGCCCCGAAATGCAGTCATTGGGAATTCTGCTTTCATCCCCCGGCGTTTGTTCTGCCGCGTTTGACAAGGCACGCATTTGAAAATAAATGGGTTAATCACCTGCATAATGGCTTTGGAGGCAACGCCAAGAGGATCTTCCTGGCGAGCTGGAATAAACATCTTCATCTGGGAGAGCCGAGCGGAGCACGCTGGCATCGGGAGCCAGAACTGCTCCTTCCTATTCTGCAAAAGCTGAAAATAAATTTTCCTTTTGGATTTTGCATTTTTTTTTTAAACGGAATTAGTCAGAGCCCCTATATCCGTTCACTTCACTGTGTCTAGTCTGCTTAAAAATTAGGGATTTTAATAAATTTATATTTATTTTTAATCAATTTTAAAATATTTATTATTTCTATTTCTATTTTTATATTTATTTTTAATTTTATATTTATTTTTTATCAATTGATATCTATTTTTCTCATTTTGTATTTTTCTCACTTTATATTTATTACAGTCATAGACATGGATTCAAACACACAATTCAACAAGCGCTGCACTTCTTTAAAATTTTTTATTTTTAAAAAGTCGAACTTTCAATCACATTTCCAAACATATTTTTATTCAAAACTGAGACTAATATATATTAAAAAAGAAAAAAATATTTTAAAAAGAAAAATACATTTAAAAAGAAAAAAATTGAAAGTACCCACAAAACAACCAAACCCAACCCCTGATATTTTGATGCCGGGAAAAAAAAAGGGGATTTTTAAAACAAATATTTCATTTTTTGGATATTCCCCAATATCTCAGTGCAGCGTTTTCACAAAAATCTGTTGCACCTTGTGCTGACTGACAGGGCACAACTTCTGGAAACATCTTAATTGCAGCTCTGCAGGTTTGGTAGCTTATCACAACCATTTAAATAGTCACTGTAGGACAAATACAGAGTAATACGATCCCCAGCCTTACACCCTCAAACCATAAAGTAAACTTGTTTTTCCATGAAGCAATTAGAAGGCTACATTTAGACACAGCCTTAAAATAAACAACAGAAGTGTATCTGAAAACGTGATTGGATGTTGTAACTCGTGGGCTCGGGGAATGGCAGTTTACAGTCCCTGGAACAGCAGGGAAATATTGATCAAGATGTGCAGGGAGCACACAGGGGGTTCAGGCTGGGTGGAGGAGGAATTTCCATTCCAACCCCGATTTTGCACAATGATTCCCCTTCTGTGGTTTGCAAAGAAAGGGGTAAATGTCAGGAAAACTCCCCAATATCTCCCACGCTTCTGGGATTTATTTGCTTCTTCCTAAACCATCTTGAAGTTTTATTTTATGTTAATTAATTCCTTAATTTAAAAAACCCTCCTGATGCCATATATATGTTCTAAAGCAAACAGCTCTAGATGGTTTTCTGTTTAATGCTGACTTTTGCCTGATTTACACCAGGGTAAATTTGACAGCCACACAAAATCCCCACTCAAAACATCCCTGGGACCTGGGGTTTGTGGCTGGGTCATTCCTGCTTTGCCAAAAGTCCTGTCCCAGCTGCTGCTGGACACGGGAACCCACCCCAGAGCCCTCTGAATCAAGGGAGGATGAGCCACTTGTATTTTCCAGGATGGGTTTGGGGTCCAGCCAGGTATCCCCAGTGCAGCTGTGTGGATCCCAACCTGAGCACAGGAGCAGGAACAAACCCCTGCCACACTCAGAGCTGCTGCCCAGGCTCTGCAAAAACCCCAAAACCTCGAAATTTCTGCCTCTCTCACATCTCCTGCTCTCGCTCCTTCCATCCCCTCACGTTCCTGTTCAAAGAAACAAACACAAAGGGGGGAAAATCTGCCTCAAAATTCAAAGATAAGCTTCAAACAGGCCAAGAATCTCAGCCCATTTATTATCCCTCTGCAGCCAGTGATGCAGCATTTCCACCCCCTGAAACCACTGTTTTTTTCTCTCTTATTTGTCTTTTTTTCAGGAATTTTCAGATGCCAGTGTAACCACAGTTTTCCTGTCAGAACGGCTGCACTGAAACATCTTTCAGTGGATCCAGTGTGCTCTGTACTTTCTGCAGTTCAGAACACAGCCATAAAAAAATTGCTCAAGGCTGAATCTTGGCATATTAAGTGTCATCACAGAGGTAATTGCTTTTCTTTAAACACCTAGAAAAACAAAAACCCAACATCTGAAGTTGCCAAAAGGCTCTCATGTCCAAACACCTACACTTCCACAGAAGGGTTTCTTGGCTTTTCCTCCAGTCTTTCTTTGCAGTATTTTTTTTTTTTCCTCTCAGCTGCTTTTGCAATTGAGTGTAAGCATCAGAAAACAAGCGAGATTATTAACCCACAAAAATGTGTCCAGTTAACAAAATGTTAGGAAACACAATGTCTAGGACGACGTGTCCTTATTACACCCTCTTCTAACACAACAGTCTCTGCACTATTACAGGAATGAGTAACACATGGCACTGGGGTTTGAATATGGCTCTTTTAATAATCCACTGTCAGCCCTGACAGCACAAATGCTCTAATTCAGTTTATTTCTTGGTACATCAAACTTTGCTGCTTTGCAGTAAATTCAGATTTATACGTATTAAAAGGATTTTTGGGAGAAGAGTGTTGCCTCTCTCTCAGAAATTTGCAAAAATTGGGGTATGATTTGGTTCAGAAAACTGCTCTGGGTTCCTAAATCTGACAAAACTTTCTCTGGCACAAGCAGCTTATTCTGAGAGATCTTAATATTTGATTTGGAAATGGTAAAACAACATTCATTCAAGGAGCTGCTTTGCCTATTTGGATCTTTACAAGCTGGAATCAGAGCTCTGTGAATGAATAAAACCCCCTGACAAACAAAATAGTAAATAAACACTAACCACACCACATATTTTCCTAGCCTGCCTTCCCAGTGTGAATTCCACCATTTTTTCACAGCCTTTTGGTTATGGTTTCAGCCTTTTCAATTCCTTAGCCCAGAACCCAGCCAGCCATTTCCCAAACTGTTGTTGTGGCGAGCTCGGAGCAGCTGAATGACTGCCCTGTGCTCCCCAGCCTGCCTGAATCCATCATGTTCTGCTCCACGTTGTGTGGCTGTCACTTTTCCAGGCTCTTTGGGGAGTGCTGGTGTGCAGCTGATCTCTCATTTCAGAGCATCCCAGGCTGGCCCTGCTGCTCCTGCCCAGGCTGCAGCTCTGCTTGTGCCATGACTCTGCAGTTGCTCAGAGGGTTTTGCCAGTATTTCATCCCGTCCTACTGACAGATATATGGTCAGTTTTAATTAATTTTTCCTTTTGGTACGTAAGAGTTGCTGAGCTGAGTGATCTGATGGTAGGAAATAACTTTTAGGTCTGAGTTTCAGTGTGAAATTTGGGTGCTTTGTGCAAAGAATGGGACAGCTGTCAGCTCCTTCTGCTGAGGGATTCAGAACTCATTGCCCCAGGTCCTGGTGGCTCCCTCTTCCCCCTGATTTTTCCTAGGACCTCCTTCAAGTGTCAGAGATCCCTTCGGACCCCTCCTGACCCAGCCTGGGCCTCTCCAGCTTTGCTCTTGCCACACTCCCCGTGGCTGTTTGTCTTTTGCAGGGTTGGGGAGCCGGAGTGGTGGCTCAGGAATGAACACCACATCAAAAAGGTGCACATGAAACCAATACAGCTCTTTCCAAGAACGCTGCACGCTTGAATCCAGCCCCAAACAGTCATCCCAATTAACATGCATATCCCAGCATTTCCCATAACTAAGTCAGAACGTCTTGGGCTGTCAGCACTTCAGGAAATTTCATCACCTCACTGTCCACTTCTTTCTGCAACTCATTAAAAACCCCAACACATTAAATCTTGCTGCTCTGCAGCTCTGACATGAGAACAATCCCCGGGTTTGTCTTTCCTTTCCTCTGGGGGCTGCAGGGTTCCGCCTGCTCCTTGGCAGCTTTAAGGCAAGAAGATACTTTCTCCTCATCCCAAATTGGTGATTTGTTTTCTGTGGAGCAGCCTCATATAAAATAATCCAAAAAAAACCCCAGCAAAAGCCTCTCTTCCCCCAAAGGAATAATCCCCATCCAATTACATTTGTTTACCATGACCTACATTGGATTTTGTGAAGAAATATCCACAGTTAATGCACCCATCTGGCCTGGTCCCAAGATTACCCCAGAGCCAAGTTATGCCTGTGGCACAGAGAAATCAATGTACAGATTTCTCTGCTGGGCATTTCCTGCACTGGGCAGAGGATGGGTGAGCTCTGCACAGGGCTCAGCCCTGCAAGGAGAAACCTCTGAGGAGGGGTTTGGAGGGACAGGGACAAGGACAAATCCTGCTGCCTTTGAGGAGACAAGCAGGGATCTCAGCTCTCAAGCAGATACATAGGTAGAAAGGAAATTTCCTTTTTAAATTTCCTTTTTGTGAACTCTCCCACAGGAAATATGGGTGAATTTTTAAGCCCCGACATTGTCCTTTGCTGTAAGAAAGTCCTGTGGCCTCTCTGGGGCTGGGGTTGCTGTGTATGAAATGGGAGAGAATTTATTTTCTTCCTTTCCTCTTTGTCTCTGCTCTCCTGCCTGTTTATTTTAGCCATTATATGTTTGTACAGTACTTAGCACAATGAGATCCTGTTCTTGTCCAAGACCTCGGAGAACTCCATAACACAAAGGCTGTGCTAATGAGAGAGATAATAAACCTCACCGGGGAGAAAAAAAGGAAAAGAATTCTTGTCATTTTTGTAGGAATTCCAATAATGACCAGCTCTGAGCGACTAAACCCCAGGTGACTCATGGAGCAAGGAAAACACACAGCAAGTTTTTCACAGCTGGCCTTCAAACACGTCGTGGTTTGGGTTTTATTTTTAAACAGCAGCAGCCCCCTCTCCAGAGATCCACAAGTGCTCTCTCTGCTTTTTGAGGTGGGGGGAAGAAAAAAGACACCTTCTTTAGCGAAATCTGACACTCGCAATTCTCGGCTTTCGGCTTTTCTTCTTGCCGGGGTTATGTGACATTCTGAGGGTGCTCCTGGGCTGGAAAAGGCAGGATCAGCGCTCCCAGCTCAGGACACAGCAGCTGGGTAGAACGGGAGGTTTCTTGCAGGGACGAGTCTCCCACCTCCTCCTGCGAGTTTTGGGATCCCCCTGGGGCAGCGCTTCTCATCCTTTGTCGGGAGCAAGTTTTGACAACAGCAATGCTAATTGATTAAGCGTTCTAATCAGAGATTACGGCTGAAAGGGAGATAACGTGTTTATTCCATTGTGGCTCTGGGAACATCAGCCTGGAAGGAGCTTTGTTCCCCTCTGGCCGTGCTTCAACCCAAATCAACCTGCTTCCCCTTCCCCTCCTTTATTTGTGCCGAATCTCTGGGGTCAGGTGTTTAAAAAGCTCATCCAGTACTCACAGAACATCTTTCATCAGGATTCAGGTGGGGGGGAAGAGTCTTTCGAAAACGATTTTGCAACTTTTATGTTCCTTCTTCTTGGGTAGTTTTTCTACCTAGAGCCAGCTGGCGCTCAGGGTCTGGAAGCACAAACACTCTCACTGCAGAAAATATCTCAGGTTAAGCCATGGCTTAAAATTGGTGCTGAAAGGGGCTATGTCTGGAACGAGCTTTTTCACAATTATATCCCTTAGATACGGACAGATTGGCAGAATGCAAAAGTAGAATGAAAAAAAAAAAATCATCCGGTGCTGAGGCAGAACAGAATATTCTTAAGGTATGGAAGCTAATTTGTCATTTTTTTTGCCTCTAAAACGTTTCCAAGAAGTATAAAAATCAGGTGTGTTAAAGGCTTCCAGTAACGTTTAGAGCACTAATAAGTGTTTCTGCAGATGGGATTAAGTGGTGCAATGGGTGAGTGAGTGGATGAGTGCCCAGGCTCTGGGAACCCTTGGAATCTCAACTTGTCACTGGAACCAATCCCCTGAGGGCCCTGGGGATGTCCCATCTATGGCTTGTATATCAAGAGAATTCTATTTTCCAATGGGAACATCTAAAACCTTGATTTTTGTTCCTCTTCTCCTTTAGGGACCACGTGTTTTGCTTGATATTTTTCAGATTCTGTGGAAAAATTATTGCAGAAATTTCCCAAATCACGTTTGTTAAGAGGTGACTTGGAGAATCAAGGAGTTGATTTCCTGCATCACCTGCAATAAAAACAAAGAAAAAACTCCCCAAAGCCCAAAAAACAAACCAAACCAAAACTCCTAATCATGATGCATTTTTTAATGCATAAAGAACTGACCATTAGGATTTTTGGGTTTTGTTCATGCTTTGAAGGATAATGCCAAGTTCATCTCTCACACACAGAGAAGGATGCTACTGCTGGAAGTGCGGCTCCAGACAGAACTGCTTTCCTCCCTAACTCTGAATAATTTACCTTTTTAGTTTCTCAGTGAAATACTTGAGTGAAGTGGAACTTCTGCAGGATTTCATGAATATAATGAGATGCTCAGCAGTGGCTGAGAATGAGATTGGGGTTTTTAGATAGCAGCAGTCATAAAACGCTGTCATTTTTGTAATGGAACCCAGCTATCAGCTCTCCCTCCTCTTAAAAAAGGGCCAAGATTAGGTGATTAGAGCAAATCTTGTAGTCCAAGTATGTTAGGAGGAAAACTCTTCAGGAATGTAGGAAGGCAGGAGATAACAGAAACATAAAAATACTCTGGTGAATAGGAAGGGTAATACCCAGGGCCAGATTTTGATCTTTATTAGACTCACGTAAATCTGGAGCAGCTCCACAGACCTCAGCCCCGCTGCTTTGACCTTGCAGAGATTCCAGATCCGTGGCATAAATCAGCAGAGATAGCTTTGTGTCTTTGGGAGAGGTGGGTTATAAATACAGGCAGATATTTATGCAAACACATGTGGCATGAAAACATCCCCATGGTTGTTTTTGTATGAACTCGTCCAACGTTGTGGGGTGCAACCACCAGCTCTGCTGCCTCTGCACTGAGCTCTTCCCCCTCTGACCTCAGAGTTTGTACCATATTACTACTGCCTTACTACTGCCTTGCCATTTGAGTAGGAGCAAAGAGATTTTGGCCAGATATTTTTATTTTTGATTTTCCTGTAGCTGTGTTAGGAGAGAATGGCTGCAAAGCATCGAGCAAAGCATCAGATGGATAAACTCTGTGTGAAACCAAGATGCTGCTGTAATTCTTACTGATAAATTATTTTATCTCTTTTTTCCCCTTCTCCTTTTGTTTTCCTTCCTTTTTTCTTCTTTTCCCCCCTTGCCTTCTTTTTCTCCTTTTTATTTCCTGCCATGTGGGCACAAAGCCCTCGGGCGTGATGTTTGCACCCTGAGCTCCCATGTGTTGGCTCTGGTGACAATTCACAGTAGATTTTCAGTTTTGATTGTTGCCCATCCAGTGTTCTGAGCATGCAGCTCCATAAGGAATTCCAGGAATAAAGGTTTTCCCTCCTGGCTGCAGGGGTTCCCTCTTTCCCTGCAGGAATTTCAGGTGGCACAGGGCAGGGGCACCCCAGTGGCTGCTGCACACCTGGGACTCAAAGGTGAGTGATGAAAAAGCAATTTGAAAAGAGACATTGGAAACGTGACTAGGATGGATTTAAAAGAAATTTTGTTGGTCCAGGTTTGGGATATTGGCACTCCTGAAAGCTCTGCTGAGTCTCCAACTGCTGCTGCCTGTAAGGAACCATGGAATCATGGAATGGTTTGGGTTGGGAGGGATTTTAAAGCTCATCCAGTTCCACCCCTGCCATGGAACCATGAACCTTCCACTATCCCACATGGCTCCAAGCCCTGTCCAACCTGGCCTGGAACAATTTTAGGGAGGTCTCTGCTTTGGTAACACAGGAAGCAGAAATTCAAACAAGGCAGAGGACTGGGCAATGCTGGGGGAAGCCAGCTGGGAATTTTGAGGGAGAAACTGCTTCACCCTCATGTGATATCTCTTGTCTAAAAGCTTCAGCAAATCACACCAGTTAAAAATAAATTACATAGGGATGAGTGAAGCCTTTGACTTATCCCTGAAGTTCCCACAGAAAATCCAGGAGTATTCTCTCTTCCTGAGGCTGGGAGAATATGGACACACAGCTCAGGTGCTCTGTATTATTAGTAAAAAGCAGTAATAATGAGAATAGAGACAAAAAGGAAGCAATGGGGGCTTTTTTGTCTGTGGCAAAGGCAAATTGTGTGCAGGCAGCACAGGTCTGGTTGCAGCCTATAGGCAAATCCTGGTAGGGCTTCTCTGTCTTCCACTGAGTTCATTTTTGCATCTTTTTTTTTTTTTTTTTTTTTTTTTTTTCCCAGACAAGGGAAATCTTGCATTTTATTTTCTTTTTTAACCAATTCTGATTAATGCCCTTCTCAGTCCCCTCCCACCCCCTTTGAATTTTTCATCTTAATGACACACAGCTCAAATTTTCCTTTTCCTGGGGGAAATAAGCCTGTTCTGGGAAGGCACCTCCACGCCATTTGTGCAGAGCATTTCCTAGGGTGAGCTAAGGGCAAAATCCCCACAACATTATTGCACCAGGTTTGTCATCTCACATTTCATAAATCCTCGAAAATAAGCTCCTGAAAAGCAGGGATAAAGTGACATTTGGGAATGGAGTGAAATCCCAACCTAAACGTGAACCCCAGCCATGGAGGGGAGTTGGGTTTCCAGCTCCTCCGTGTGTTTGGAATGGCTTAGGCTGGGCTGGAGCTGTTTGCTTAGCCCTGTTATGAACACAAGGCTTGAACTCCTGCCCCCCTCCCTCATAAATAAACTGATGGCCAGGCTAAAGTCAGATGCCCATCTTTCCTTGAAGTGACATCCACGGCTCACATCCGAAAAAATCTCTGGGGTGAGGAGGGTTACGAAACATAAATCTCAGAAAAGAGTTTATTAATTCTGTGCTAGGAGCTCATGCCTAGGAAAGTCAGCAGGATGGATTAGGCTGCCTGTGTGTACAGTAAGGAGGGGTTTTTTCCCTTCCTCCCCTCCCACCCCTTTTTAATTAGAAGCAGATTTAGAAAGTGGGACTTTCCTGAGTAATCATCCCCAGTAAAGCTTTAATCTCGGTCACCTCCGTGAGAAAAGAATAGGAAATGGGTGTGCAGCAAGCAGGGAGAGACAAAGGAAGGGACTGGCAGGGCAAGGACACTGAATTCACCTTTTAAAAACTGCCATCATTTTGCACACGTGGATGTTCTGTTACCTTGCACAGTTTTAAAGTTTTTCTCTGAAATAATTTCCACTGTAAAGTCCCAGGAACCAGAGCATGGAGACGGAGCCTTGGATATGGAGATGGCTGAAACCCTTTTCTGTAAAAATCATCCATGTGTGGCTTTGTTTTTATTTGTTTCCCAGGATGTGAGCACTTTTTGAGGCACACAATTGGTTCTATCTCAACATTTGTACTTAATATAAGGATATTTAAAAAAAAAAAGGAGTTTATAGGGAAAAGAAGAACAAGCAGCTCAGTGCTGGTCTGGGCCCAGAGCAGCAGTTCTGGATGCTGCTGCTGGTGTGGGGGAAATCCAGGCTGGGTAACATCCCTGCACGGGGGAGAATTCTCTGCAAAGCACTTGGAGACCGAACAGCAAAACCAAAATTACAGAAAAGCTTGGGAGCACCATCACTGAATGCGTCTGGTGTGTGCAAAGGGATGCCTGGGTGCCTTGTTTGTTTTCCCCACCCTCAGCAGAGCTCCAGCACGAGATCTGTGCCCTAACTCTGCCTCTGAACTGCAGCTCCTGTGCTTCACCCTGATGAAAGCTGAGTTTGCTGCAAGTCCTGACCTGCATCCCGAAGCCGAGGGGTTTCCAGGAGTTGTGCTCCATCCCCAAGCACAGCCTGTGGAAGCCTGGCCTGCTGGGCCCTGCTGCTCCAGAAACAACCCTGGGAGAGCTCAGAAAGTCCAAGCACGGCTTTTCAAATGGCTGGAGCAGCAGAATAAAGGATGTATTTGTCACAGTAACTTCTGCTTTTATTTCTTTTTCATGTATTCTGTCCATTTAGCTTTAGCACTTGGGCAGAGCTGGAGTTCAGCCTTTGAAGGGGAGACATTTCCCTTGGCAGATGTTGATAAAGCTGATGTTTGTGGGATGGACTTCAGCCTTTCATGCCATCTCTTCTTCCCCTGGCATCAGCTGAATTTGCTGCTTCACTGCAAAGCATTTCCTATATATTTCCTATATATTTCTTGTATATTTTACATATTTCCTATGTATTTCCTATATATTTCCCATATATTTCATATCTATTTCCTATCTATTTTCCATATATTTCCTGTACATTTCCTGTATATTTCCTATGTATTTCCTATCTATTTCCTATGTATTTCCTATCTATTTATGTGGATAACTTGCTTCTCATCCTACATGGAACCCCCAAGCTCCCCTGACTGATGAGCACCACTTTTTTTTTGCAGACTCAAGGCCACGTTTTGCTTCCCTTTCACATTTCAATAATTGAATTATTAAGCACAACATTTCTCAGAAATAAACTGATGATGAGGTGCCACTTCAAGCTCCTGATGTGGAAGTTCAGGCCCATTGACAGGGACAGGAGAAGCCCAGTGGGACTCACATTAGCACCAGAACTGGCACTGAAACAAAGCTGGTTTTGGACCCCACTTCAATCATTTCCACTTGGAACCCCCCCAAAGCCAATAAAGCAAATACATTAATATGATTAACGTGAACCAATCCGAGCAAATGGTTTGTGTATCCACCTTGGCACAGCTTTTGACAAGTGTAGGAGGTAAATCAGAATAAATTTACTTTAGTGAACCAGTGTGAAGCGTGCAATTTTCTTAGAACTGGGTTTGCATCTGACTAAAGTGGGGAAAATGCACAAAATAATAGTAAACTGGGAGAAGGTCGTGGTGGTAAGGAGGGGAAAAGGTAATTTTTACTCACTTTATCCACAAGAAATGCTCTCCATTTATTCACTTAGCACCGTTTGACCTTATAAGTGCCTCGTAAAACAAATCCATAAAGAGACAAAAATTGCTCGCATGAAATTAAATTACTTATCATTAGTAGCCACTGATTCTTCCAGATTAGGACTAAACTGTGATTTCTTACCTCAAAACTGCTTTTCATCTCCAGACATCAAAGTCTGCAGTACTTTTGAATAAGTGCTGGTGGGGCTTTTGAAAAGGGGAGGCAGACACGGCACAGGAAGGAGGAGCTGCTCGTTTCTCTCAGGGTTATCTCCTAAGATACACAAAGAGCCACCACTTGAACTCATCTGACTCGACTCCAGCCCTGCACTTCATTCCTTACAACTGTTTTCCCCCTTTCCAAGTAGAGGGGAGACTGGGAAGAGGAAAAATTAACTTATTTCCTACTCACCCCCCTTATTTTTCCTCATGTCTCCCTCCCTCCCTCCCTACTTTTATGGGGCAAACCCCCCAATATGTAGGGTGACTCTGGCTGCTCAATTTGCTTCTTTTCTCATTTATTTCAGTTTTCACCTGAAAAGCCAACACTATTTGCCATCTGAGAAGTCCCAGAAATTTTCTAGACAAAACTGTTTGTCTGAGATTTCACAGTTAACTTTGGAAGGTCTGAAGTGGATAAGATTCTCAACTCGCAGAAATTTGACTCCACTATTTGTAATACCAATTTTTTTGAAGTTTCTCAGCCTGTAAGTAGCTTTGAAATGAATAAGGGCTTGCACTGCAGCTCTGTAAGGTGTCTTTTATTCAATTAGAGTAGGTACCATGTTAACATTCTTCAGTGTTGTCATAATTCCTCTTTTTTTTTTTCTTTTCCAGTGAGAATTAACTTGTCAACTGTGAAGAAGCTTCAAATTTGTCCATAAATCATTTTGCTGCAGGCTAAAATTTGACAGGCTGTAGGTAAACACTTTTTCTCTGGTAAAATAAAAAAAAAAAAGACCAATATATTACAATTATTTTTTTCCCTTTAGAACAGAGCCTCTGATGTCTCCAGTTTATGACTACAGCAAATTTTCTCCAAATTACAGTGTACTGTGTTCTTACATTGTCAAGGTAAGTGATCACCACAAGGCAGCCAGACCTGTGGTGGGACCATCTGAAATTTAGCAAGGGGATCATTTTCAACCCAGATTTCTGCTTGTGCTGAGCTGTGTCTCCTTCTCACCTTGGGATTTCAGGATGATGAGCAGATCCTGAACCCCTCCCCACACGGGTGAGCTCTGTCCTTGCTGGATCCACCCTGACAATTCCAGGCTGGATTTCGAGGACGCCTCGCTGTGCCAGCACTGCTGATTTGCTGTTGAGGCTGGAAATTTTTGACAAGTGACTCATCCCTGTTCCAGCAACGTGTCCCATTTGATCCTGCAGTCCTAGAGGGTTTTTAGCGAGCAATTAGGAGGTGGATGTGAAAATAATTTGTACGTTTGTCTGTTTGTTGTTCTGTCTCCAGCTCTCTTTGTCCAGCTCTTCTGCCTCCCTCCCTTCTGCTGGAGCAGTGGGGCTGGGACCCCTCTGGGCTGGAGCTGGGGATCTCTGAGCTGGGATCTCTGTTCTGGTGCACAAAATGTGCCCTGGGAAGATGGGAGAGGGTTTGCTCTGAGCTGTCGTGCTGCTACTTGTCCTCTCCCCCAACGAGAAGGCTTCTCCAGCAGCAATTACAGCATGGCTGCAAACAGGCTGGAAAGAGACATGATGTAAAAATTCAATTACTTCAAGCATTTCTGGCCTAACACTTGGCTTTATATAAACTCAGAGACAATCCTATAAGGCACTCAGGGCAGATTATAGGTTTGGGCAAAGCTAGAAAATTGCTGCCATTATATTGTTATTATTAACACCTTGTAATTAGCCCTAAGGAATCCTGAAGTTCTCTCTCCTGATTTGCCTTTAATGAAGGAAAATTGCTACCTTTGCAAGTTGGATGGCGCCCGCTCTGATTAGCCTTAAGTATATAGGACTATTATTTTGAAAATGTTTGTTGTCATGTGAATATTAGTGTTGCATGGAAAGGGGGGAGGAGAGGGGAGCCCTTTTGTTTTTTTGGCTCTGGGGAGCCCCATGGTCACTTTAGGGATGGTTGTGCCCTCCAAAATGAAGGCTGGAAGCCTTGTCAGGGTATCAGGAGCACAGGGAATGAATTCAGGAGCCTCCTGTGGCAAGGGCTGCCAGCTGCCCTACCTGCTGATTGCATGGGCTGATGGAGTAATTGTTGCATGGAGATAGTTTTATGATTGCTTTGAGAGGCTGAATGAGATCATGCATGAGTTAGCACACTAAGTGCAATAAAAATGATTTTATTTGCATGTCCCAGAGCCTTTCCTGATTCCTTTACTGCTTTCACAGGCAACGTCTTCCCAGTGAAATCAAGCCAACATTAATAAAACATCCCTTCCATGCATCTCCACTCCTCTCCTCCCACATACTCTATGCTTTCATTACCATCTCTGGGAAAAAACTAACATTAAAGAAAATTCATCTGATCTTATCTGTAATTAATTTGTATTTTGATAATATAGAAGAAGAATTTTTGCATGTAATGACTTACCTGTTCATTATTTCTCTCCTTTGAACTCCTGTGACCGCTTAATAACTCATGCCAAAGCAGAACTGATTATGACATTTTCCCCACCCACCATCCAGGAAGGTTGAAGGTGTTGCCTCTCATACTTAGACAAATTGCTCCAAATAATGACTTTGTGCAAAATTAGTCATACATAATTGAGAAATTCTATAGATGAATAGGAAAGTAACTCGAGATGAAGTTATCATTTTAATGTTTTTTAAGTTAACGTGGGATTCACCGCGCTGGTTCAGGCCAGCAGTCCACCCAGAAGATCCTTTTGTGGGAATGGCACCACAGCCCCCTCCTGCTGGGGGCAAGGACAGCTCCTTGTGGCACCAGGGAGGGTGCAGCAAGGCCTGGGGGATCCCCTGGCTGGCACCAAGGACCTTGGTGCAACAGCAGGAGCACCCAAATAAAGGATTCTCCCCTGCCTGGTCTTGGCTCTCAGCTGCTGTCCCTGCTGTGCCTGTGGCAGTCTGGCTGACCCTGGCACTGAGGGACCCCACAGCCAGTGGTCATTTCTCACATAATTTGTGTTCATGTAAAAAGGTAATTTCTCACATGATTTGTGTTCATGTAAAATGGCACAAAGTGTCCGCCCAACACATTGAGACACTCTCAGCACCAATCAAAATTCATTATTTGGCTTAAAAATAATCCCCAAGCTCCCTGTATACATATAAATGATGGTTTTAAACTGCCTTTTGCCATATTATTATTTTCTTTTATATTTTATAAGTTCCTGTCCTTCTTTCTCATCCCTGGGAGAAATTCAGCCTCCTTTGTGCAACTGTCAGATCCAATCAGCAGGTCTGTTATGAAAGATAGATCACATTTCGTGATAAAAGTATCATGGGCAGCACCAGAGAAATCAAATCTGAGAGAAATAAGAATCAGCTCCCAATCCTCCCATAAGAAGTGCAAACAAAACCTACAATATTCCATCAAAGGGAAGACAGAACTTCCTCTTTCCCCAGGGAAATCCCACATTGCACCATGAAAGCTCTGCCTTCCCAACTGCCCAGGCCTGCACAGCAAGACAAGTGCTCAGTGATCATCAAATTATCCAGTGCCTCTCTTGAAGAGCTGCTGGAGAAAGGAGGAAAATGAAATCAAAGTCCCAGCAATGTAAATGGGATTATTTATAGCTTTTCTCTGCTAAAGGAGGAGAACTGTAAAGTCTGGGAGGAGGTTTGGGTTCCTCACACAGGGGTGAAGCTCAGGGTCTGGGGTTTCTGCTGCAGCCCTTGTAAAGCCCTGGGTCAGTGGAACAGGTCAACATCTGGAGGTGTTCAGGTTTCAGGAGTCTGGTTCTGGCTCTCCCCTTCACCTTCCATGCTGGATTATCAGAATGTGGCCTGGAGTTTGCCACACTTCAAACCCAAACACGCTCGCTCCTTTTTCATTACATTTATGACTCACTCCGTGCCTCGACTTCATTCATCAAAGGCCAATATATTAAACAAAGCAGTTCTTTTAGCCTAATTTACATCTATTTTGTGTGATCAGGGTTGCTGCTCTCTGCTCTCCCTTGCTCAGATTATTGAGCATTGCCTGTCCCACAGCATGACCCATCTTTGGTGCATTGAGGCAGGAAAACTGGGAAAGGGCAACACATTCAAGAAAAAAATCATGTTTAAAATTGAAAAAGTTGAGCGTTCAACATGCTTCAAAGCTGCCAAGAATGGTTTGTGGGCTATTAGCCCCAGCCCTACTGAGAATGGAAAGCATCAGAGAGATTTTATTGAACTATCTGTGTTTATTGCAGTGTAACATTTAAAAGGTGCCTGCTTGCTGCCCGCAGTGCCTTTGGTTTTATTTAATTAGAAGGAGATAATGAAGATCAAACTATCATCTCCCCACCTGCCAATCTCTAATCCTAGCAGGGCTGCCCTCAGCAGTTTTTTAAACAAATGCTTCACCATCAGGTATTACCCTCACACCTCCTCAGGGTGATTTAACAGGTTGCACACAGAGAATGGAACCAAAGCGCACCATAAATCAAACCAGGACAAAACACAGGACACATGAGCTTTTAATTCCTTGCCTCCATAGGATACTTTTTAACATGGGATGAGGGAAGCCATGAGCAAGGCCAAGTCTGTGGTTAAAACCTTTAATAAACAACCCAGGCCTTCTAATGATATTCAGATTTCTGGCTGGCCTTTATCAGCAATGGCCTGCAATGCCCACATGCAGGTGGAGGGAAGAGAAGGGAATGGTTCAGGGCATTTCAGGAGAAAATCCCTCAAATCTTCTTCACTGAAGCACTTTCTCACCATATTTGCCCACTTTATTCCCCCTGTGGCTGCCAGGAGGGAATGGATTGATCCTGCTGAGGGCGTGGATGGCCAGGCCCGGAGAGGAATCAGAGATTCATTGCTCTGCTGCTCAATCAGGCATGTTCTCTGAGAAAACCAGCGCCTCTGGTGCAATTTGTTGTACAAGTTCTGCTTCCCTGAGCAGAAATTCTCCCTTTCCACAATCTGAGCTGAGCAGAAATTCTCCTTTTCCACAGTTGGAGCTGACTGAGGGAGAGGTGGTGCTGTGGTGAAGCAACAACTTCCAGGGGTGTCAGTGCTGCTGTTCCAGAGGGGATCCAGAGCTCTTTAAAACCTCTTGGAACTCCTGCTGGGGAGCCTGAAATCATCCTTGGGATTTGTGAAAAGCTCCTTCTTCCCCACAGCTCCCTGATGTGCAGCAATTTGGATGCCTGGAATTAACAGAGTCCAGTCATGAATGCTTGTCCCACCTGCCTACAAAGCCCCAGAGGATTTTAGGCCTCAGTTTTCACCACCAGCACGGGCAAAGATGGATTAAATATTCTGTTAGAAAGGCAGAAAGGTCTTGTCCTTCTGCACAGCAGCACTGAATCACCTGCTGAAATAAATTCCATGACATCAATGGCATCAGCCACACATCTCTCTCCCTGTAAAATCAAAGGATCATCTGCAAATCTGTCGCAAGGAGAGCTCTGCAGACTGGCATCCTCTCAGTGCACAGGCAGTCAGGACATCTCAGGTGATTTTCCTGCCATTCAGGCACCAACTCCATCTGCAGGAGCCACATCAGGGGGTGAAGGAATGAAATCTGGGTGCTGCTTTTCTGTGGGGCGGGACAGGGAGAGGACAGCAGAGAAGGCCACACAATTATGTAAATTCTTCTTCCTCTGTGGCTGGGGAAAGTACATGAGGTCCAAACTGATGCAATTGTGTTAATATTTGGCCCCTTGTCTTCTCTGAAGATGCAGCCCTGCAGTGAATTATTTCTTTGGGATCGTTTCTGGGACTTGAAAGAAGCATGGCGTGGATGGCAACTGTTCTTCAGTGTTGGCAGCTATAAAATTTGATTGAAATGATCAAAGCCAAGCCAATAAAAGGCCAGAAAAGACTAACTGGCTGCTTTTAGAGAAAGCTCTAAGACATTTTGTAAATTTAAAAAGGCCGCCTGTAGAACACAAAGGGCCTCTGTGTTCGTTTTCTCTCCCACTTGCTGCTGCAATTTGCTCGTTTCCAGTCCCAGGGACAGCCATGCAGCCCCAGTGACAGAACAGTGCTTTCTGTGTGGTGGTTTCAGTGACACAAAAGCAGCTCTGGGTGCTCAGTGTGAGCCCTCAGTGATGAGAGCTCCCTCAGCCCCTTCCAGCTCCGTGACTCAGCTGCACAGATCAAGAAGGAGTGGAAAATAAAAACCCGACCAAAAAAAAAAAATCCCACAAAAGGCTTCTGTAAAAATTTACAACAATTATTTTGCAATGATTAGAAGCTCCTGAGGGTGCTCTAATTGTCACCCCATGGTGCAGGGTATGGAGGGGGGTGAACTTTATTCGAGGTGCTGTGATCTCTGCAAGCATGGGGGGGAAACTTTGAACAAAGGAACTGCTCAGACCTCTGAGGCTTCTCCCTTTCTAACTGACAATGACCTCATCTATTTACACCAGGTGAGGAGACACTTTGTGTGCTCTAAGTACAGGTGCTGCTCAGTTCTTCGGCATCACCTTTTTACAGCCTCTGAGTCCTTTAATCCTGGCTGGGCTCAGTCCCTGCCCCTCCTGCTGCAGGGCAGGTTCCCTCCATCCATCCTGCATGGAAAACATCTCTTTGGAGGGACTCCCTTCATTTCCCTCAGCAGCTGGAGGATGGCCACGGTGTCCTGATGAGTATCTGTGCTCCAAGGTTCCCCCCAATGACAGCTATTAAGGACTGAGCTTTGTACTTCCTCAGAGCACAGCAGTCATTAAAAGCACTCCTAATGAGCTGCATCCCAAATTAGACCGTGCTCCTAATTGGAGATTTGGAGAAACATGGCCAAAGTACCTTGTTATATAATTAGCTTTGAATGCTGTATTCTGTAGAGTGGAAGCTCTTCCAGCCATCCCCATCACCATCACTCCAGACTCCAAGGCATCCATGATGTTTTTGATGCCATCTGAAAAAACCCAAACTAAGCAGAAAGAGAGAAAGGGCCAAGGTTTTTCTTTATGCAGACAGGAAGGCCATGCAGAGCATCAGAACTAAGGAAAGGAATCCTGCTGAGCAAATTATTTGTGGCTATTTATTGGGAAAAGTTTTCTTTTCTTATTTGCTTGTTGTCTTTTTCCCCTCTAAATTATCCAGGATCTTTTTTTTCCACTACTTTTAAAAACAAATTTGTGCATTGTTTGGTGATTAGAAACACATGCTCCCAGCAAATGTCATCCTGGATCAATCAGAAGCCCAGCAGACCCAGGGGGTGGGATTTCAGAAGTGCCTATGTGAGCTAAAACACAAATCCCAGAGAATTTCCACTGTACAAAACTCACTCCAAACCCTTATTAGTCACAAGTTCACATAAACCCTGAAGAATGTTAGGTTTATAGCTCTGTGAAAAGTTTTATTTATTTTCTTTAACCTTGATTATTATACCTGGCTATTCTTGTTCCTGACACAAATATCTGATACCTTTTGGAATCCTCCAAAGCTTTTGGCCTCAGGAAGACCTTGAGGCAATGAGTTCCCTTGGGCTAAAGGTGCATTTGCTTTATGGATCCTGGTGGGATTTCACTTCTGGGGCCAGATGAATGTGATGGACAAGAAGACGTCAAGGGAATGGGTGCAGCTGGGCAGTCTGGACTCAGCCAGGGACAGAAAAAGAGGATTAAAGAGATGAATGGCACAATGTCAATGTTTAAATTCCCTCTGGAGGCATCTTTGTCTCCTTCTTGGCTATAAAGGGAAGCCAGGAGCAGCTGGGCTCCTGATTTAAGAGTCTAAATTTAGGTGAGAGAATTTAAGTCAAGAATTCTCTTCTACCTTCAGAGCCCCTGAAGTGTCAGGACAGCGTTCTCTGCCTCAGGTAGAGGAATGAATAAACAAGAAGCAGCTCTACAAAGCTTTGCAAGCCTGGTGGGGTTCCTCAAAAAACAAACCAAGGTTCCCTCCCTGGCTCCTGCTGTCCCCTCAGAGGTTCTCCAGGAAAAACCTCTTCCCCTCAGCTTTTGCCACCATTCTGCCATAGCCCAGTGTTCACTTTAGAGATTTTATTCCTCTTAAAATAACCCCAAACTGCGACTTTCCCTTGCTGAGACGAAAGCTGAACCTGACTGGCACGGGGATTAGGAGCAGAGGTTAAACCCATGTCAGACTGAAGATAAAGATGCAAAAGGAACAAATGACTTGACCAAACTTCCTTCTTTCAAGTGTTCCTCAGCAGCAGCAATTAAGCTGAACTGTTCATTTAGCATGAGCTGAGGAGCTCCTGCAGTTCAAATGAGATGTAAAGAAGAGGTTTTCCCCTGCTGGCAACTAAAAACCAGGAAAATGATTATTCTTTTTCTGACCATTGAACTGTGCTTTGCCTTGCACCAGGCACTTTTTTTGTTTTGTTTTGGCATTGGGAGTCCTTGTGATTTAAGCAACTGGCCTCAAGGTAAAAAAACTAATTTATAAAAGAGAGAAAGAAAACTTTTGAATATACAAACCCTCTTTCATTCCTCATCTTCCCTAATGTTCCTCAACCAAATAATTATACATTTTATATTTGAAGTTTCCCCCCTAACCCAATGGCCAAAAAGGAAAAACAAAACCGAAATACTTGCCTAAGAAAATAAGAGATGTAAAACAATTTAGGCTGAAAACAGAAAGAAATAGAATGTCTGACTTGGGAAACAATGGATCAAAGATAAGTAAATAACAGAACTCCCCTAAGCTCCAGCAGCAGCGAAAATAACCTTGAAAACAAATGAAACTGGAATATGCAAGGTGAAAGTATCCTCTAGGGTTGGGGAGGGTTGAGTTTTGGCTCCAGTTGGCAGGAGAAGAACCTTGCCTAGTGAGGTGTTTTTTGAGGTCAGGGCTCTCAGATTTGGTGTTTGGAGAAAGAAGATCCAGTAAAGGGAAGGATGGGAGACCTCAAGGAATATGGCAATTTTTCCTATGTTTGAAGTCTCTGACTGCTGGCAGGATGCTTTCAAGTCGAGCTGACACTGAAAACATGTTGAGA
Organism: Agelaius tricolor; assembly: GCF_023055355.1. NCBI lineage: Eukaryota > Metazoa > Chordata > Aves > Passeriformes > Icteridae > Agelaius > Agelaius tricolor. Next base: position 16,067,052 of record NW_027269278.1, read on the forward strand.
TTTGACCATCATTAGCCCTAAAAAAGGATCCCTTTGGCTGTGTGTTAAAGCTTTGATACAGTATCTGATTGGAAAAGAGAGGGGATTTCTCCTGAGCTGCCTTTCCTCAGCCCTGCACCCCAGAAAGCTCAGGGCAAGGATGGAATTGTCCCCCTGGGTTCATCCCTGCCTCATCCCAGCTCAGACTGGGGGCTCCAACTCCTCTTCCTGGGCAGAGAGGGGCAGCTGCTCCAGTTGTTGTGTTTGGCTTCGTGTGAGTCAGAGCCACAGCCAAGGGCTAATTTTCTTCACAAGAAAGAACCTTTTACTTTGAGGAGCCACCCCCGGCCCTGCCGTCCTGACCAAACACAATCTCAGCTCTGCAAACGACTTAATGAGGCTTGAAAGCATCCCTGCCCTCTACTGATGTGAATTCCCCTCTTCTTTTTCATCTCTCTCCTGTTTTTGCATGCTGTAAAATCCACATTTTCCAAACAATGGAGAGTTCTGCTCTTCCTCCTACTTTCCTTCCCACTGGTTCTGTGGAGTGATTCTGTCTCCATCCATCCATGATTCCATCCATGATTCCATCCATCCATCCATCCATGAATGATTCCATTCCTCAATCCATCCATCCCTCATCCATCCATCCATGATTCCATCCATCATCCATGAATCCATGAATCCATGAATCCATGAATCCATCCATGATTCCATCTGTCCATCCATCCATCCATCCATCCATCCATCATCCATCCATCCATCCATCCATCCATCCATCCATCCATCCATCCATCATCCATCCATCCATCCATCATCCATCCACCCATCCACCCACCCATCCACCCATCCATCCATCCATCCATCCATCCATCCATCCATCCATCCATCCTCCACCCATTAAACATTTCAGTGGGCTTTGTGCCCAACTGGGAGACTTTTACTCCTGGAAAGGAGCAATGCCAGCAGCTGGGCCTTTGTTGCTGGATTTTCCAGCCTGGCTCTGCCCATCTTCCCCTTTTCTTCCCCAGCTGAAGAACTGACAAGGAAAGAAATTCCTTCATCCCTCATCTAAGCTGTGCACTTTGGAGAGGGCACCATAAAGGCATTTTTAGACTGTTTTATTTAAGTCTGATCGCTGAGGAAGCACAATCCCTTCCCCACACCCCTACCCACCCCAGGGTGATGCATCCTGTCGGAAGGAAGATGTGGCATTCACCAGATAATGTATCTGCCTGGGAAATCAAAAAACTGCACTGACAGGAAAAAAAAAGAGAGAGATGTAAACCTTATTACAGGGAGAGGGGAAAAGAGAGAGTATTTGCAACAGGAGTTTTGTTTCCAGAGACTTACTGGCTGAGAAAATAACTCCACCAAGTGCTGTTTACTGTACAAAATGATTTGTAGCTGCCATGGAGGGCAAAACAAGCCTTGTTTACCACCATTTATCAGCATTTATGACTTCTAGCAAATTCAGCACTTAAAAAACAGGTCTGGAAAATGAACTTCATGGCACACCTGCCTTGGATAAAGCCCTGCCTGGCTATAAATAGACACAGTCCCAATGGAATGGATGAGTTTAGGCTCTTCTTGATTCACACAGAGACAGGAGCTGGTCCAGCATGTTTGACCAAGCAGCTGGAACCAGCCCTGGCAAAACAAACCTGCTCCAAAGCAAACGTATTCCAGGATTCCCCATTCCACCTACTTTCTCCTCTCCTGTGTCACTGCCATGTCCCCTTTGCTTTCCCTTTTTTTTCCCCACATAGGAAAGAGAGTAATTACATATTTCATCACTCTTCATCCAGATTCGTGACCCTCAGCAAAAGATAAATTCTTCCTCCAATGTGTTTTAAAGTTATTTGACCTACACAGGTTAGACAGAGGTCTAAAAGACATAATCTAACCCTTTACATAATTTGAGTTAAGAAGCCTTAATGTGTTCTTATTTGTTTTTAAACAGTTGGTTCTAACAATAGCCATACTTGAAAAAAGATTTTATTGGGAGGAATGGGAACTGAAACACATCATGCTGCCAACATGAAGGGCAAACAGAAATATCTTGAGTAACCCTAATTTAGTGTTGTCACTTGCTTTCTTCCTTCCTCTTTCCCTTCAAACAAAATGTTACCCTTTGAAAACCTATATAGAGAGATGAAGATGACATCTTCCCACGACACAAACAAATGCAGAGTTACTTTTCCAGGCTGGAGATCAATGGGAGAGCACAGGCAGAGCTGGCCTGGGATCCTCAGCACCATGGGCCAAACAGGCTTGAGAATCTTCAGAAAATTGTCCCAGCCCCAAGGGACACCTGTGGGCACTGCCCTGCCCTCAGTGTGATGTGGAGATTCACTGTGGGCAGAAATCAGCCTCTGCTGTCTTCCCAAGGGCATCAGGACCCACCTCCTCAGGAAACAGAGATGAGAGGACGAAATAGCTGGGATTCAAAACGAATATTTGCCTCATAATTGGTACAGGATTGCTCTGCTTCCTGCAGGGCTCTCCAGCCCCCATTTGGGGAAGCAGGACCTGAGAGGGATTCCTGCCTGGCCTCTCCACACAAACAAGTCATTAATGCCTCTGCTTTCCCTGCTTTGACTTGGTTTTTGTATAAACTGCATTTGGTCTCACAGGTACAAATCTGGAGCTGCCCATTAAAGGATTACAGAATTTATTACTCAGGAAAGTTCTTGCAGTGCCTCAGTGCCTGCAGCAAAAAGCTCTGGCCTGCCTGCCCCCTGCCCCAGCTCATCAGAGCCTTCCTGTTTTGTTGATTTTTGACTCCATCTCAAGCAAACCTCGCTTTTGATATTTCATATTTTCAGTTTTTCACATGAGATTTCTCACAACTCCGCTCACACTGACAAGACACTGATTTTGCAGCCAAATAGAAAGAAGTAGAATTTTTTATCACAAACACATGAAGTTTTCATTCTGTTTTTTTGGCTGTAACACAGGAGCTGTGCCCAGGGCCACACTGGCTGCCTTGACCCTGTAGTGGGTCACAGAGAACAGTTTCTATCAGGATGTTTTGTGGTGGGAAGACTTCTCCAGATGCATTTTTTCAGTGGTTGGAGCTCTGTTTCAGAGCAGGATGAGCCCTGTTCTGCTGGAGGAGGTTTGCCCATGAACATGAGGATCTCCTGTCAGTATCTTTTGAGTCTCAGAACCTCTTTGTGCAATGTAGAACTGGACAGATACAACTCCAGTGCCCCAGAAGGATTGCTAAGCAAAATATCCCAGTATTTCACTCCCAGCTCCAAAGGCCATTTTCCCTTTATCTTTTTCCAGTTGTAGAATATTTGGTTTGGTTGTTTCCATTTGAAAGACACAAAGTCCATGGATAAAGAGGGGAAAAAGGAACTTTCCAAAGCAGTAATGGATCCATCCCTTATAAAAATAGAGCACACCTTCACATTTCTAACTGCAGCTGTTCCACCAAGGATCAGGGTGATTTTACCTCCCAGAATTTTGGAAAACAGCCTTTTTGGGACCAAATCTTCGCTGGAAGAGCTGCTGTTTGCAACCAGCCAGCAGAGAAAGGCTGGAAATGGTGGGAATGAGCCAAATTTGGAGCACTGGAATCACTGCACCCTACCAACAGGCGATGGTTCCACGGCAGCAACCAGCACCACTGCCCTCGTTATTTCCCCATTAATGGCATTTTGGGGCTCAGCGAGCTGCAGAGCACTCCCAGCCCCTTGAAATGCTAATGGAAACATTTGAATATGTTGTTCTCCTGACAGCACACTCGAGGAGGGTTTAAAGCTGCCCAGCCGTCTGAGTGCTGCCCATAAATCACTCTCCTTGCCCTAGCGGTCCATTTTTCTTCTCTTTCGTGTCTATTTGCTGTTTGACACAGGAGCCTGAGCTGGAAGTGCTCATTTCATGCCAGACACTGTAATACCCCCGCAGCCTGCCGTGATTGTCAGGTTGATTTCATTAGCACGATAAGATGCATAGGCTCCTTTTTATCTCTTGTATTCTCCTTCTCTCTCTCCCTTTCTCTGTAATTTGGGTCTTTAAAGTCCCTGCTGTCTCCTGATCTACAGATAATTGTTTACTGTAATACTAGCCAGGAAAAGAGCTGATAAACTCCAGATGTAGAGAGGTCTTCGAATTCACTTTCCTTGCTCCATGCCCATGGCTATGGACCTCAGATAATATTTTGCTGCTGTCTGGGGTCCTTTAAACCTGCTAATAAAAAGAGGTTATTTAAGATGGACAATGATTGTATCATGTAAGATCTCATTAAGGTTTCTTTTCTGTTTGGGGGGTTGTTTTGTGGGGTTTTTTTGTTGTTTTTTTTTTACAAGCTTCTTATTAGCCCCAGTTCTTGTTGCCTGCCTGTATCTGCTCTGCACTGTACTCTTTGAAGTCTTATCGTGCTTCTTAGTGACAGGAGCCAGGATGCTGCATGTTAACCCCCATAGAGCAAAGAGATGAGACTTCTTTTCCCTTTTTTAAAAAAAACCCCAAGAAAAATACAACCTTTTTTTTTTTTTTTTTTTTTTTTTTGCTGTGCAGCGGTTTGTGGTTAATTTTGATTCTTTGCACAGCAAAATTTAGATTTCAATGGTCAGGGGTTCACAAAGAGCCAAATTGCTGCCTCCAGCTTCAACAGCTTATGAAATAATTCCTTTCAGAGGTTTGATAGCAGTTCTCCAGTCGAGTTTTTTAATTACTGCTCCTGAGTTTTTACATAGCTCTGAACTTCTCCCTTCTCCCCAGCACTGCAAGGCAAGGAGCTGCCAAAGAGGCTCCTATCTCCAGCCTCATTGTAAGGCCCAAAAATAGCCCCAAAGGCCCTGCCTACATTTCCCTGTGAACCCAGTTTACAGCCAGTTCATGAAAAGGTTGCCTATAAATATTTGCTGTGCCCACACAGAGCGTGGTGGTTGTGACATCCCAGCCTGGCACACAGAGATCTTCCCCTGAACTGGTTTGGCACTTTAATTTCTGCTGTGAACTGGGACCACCTCACCCTGCCAGTGGAACCAGTTTGGCTAGCTGCTCCATACTGGGCGTGGCGGGACATCCCTGGGCGCTGGGGCAGCCCAAGGTGGAAGTTTTGGAGGGTTCTGGTTTGTGTTCAAGGGCTGTGGGGTGTGAGCCTCAGGAAATGTCCCTGTGGACACAGCACTGTGCAGCCCATGCACCCTGCAAACACCTCGTGGTCTCTCCCTGGACAAGCTGCCATGAAAGGGTGAAGAAATCTGGGCTTGTGGCACGGGAGGGGATCAAATCCTCAAGAAACATTGAAAAAAAAAAAAAAACCACCACCAAAAACCCAAATGAAAAAACCCAATGTGATCAGACTCACCCTTTAGTCAGACCCTGGGCTCTTCTGACCTGAGATTTCTGTCTTAATTTTGAAAACATCAAAACTGGATTTGGAGCTGCCCATTCCCAGTTCTTGGGAGAAGGCTGGAAACATGAAGTTGGATATAAATTTTATGGAGGTGTCTTAATAGAATCTATTTACCAATTTACACCCATCCCACCAAATTCCTTGGGTCTGACCCCCCTGCAGCCTGAGGTTTTGGAATCGCCAATACCTGAGGCCAGAGAAGGCCTCAGAGGATGCCCCTTGCTCCTCTGCCTCATGAGGAGGGAGATCAGCATCCAGCTGCCCTCAGGCAGAGCCATGGCAAGGGGATTTTTCAGGAACAGGGAGGGAGAATTCATCTGCAGATCTAATCTGGGAGGTACTGACTCTATTTCTCCCTGCTCTTCATGCTTTGGATTCCCCCAAACTCCTCCTTGTTGCAGGCAGCATTATCAGACTCCACATCCCCATTACATTCCCGGAATTCTTACACAAATATTTTGTTTTCACTTGGTCACAAAGGTGGTCGGACTTCATTATCTGAATGAAGCTTTTACTTTCTCTGGAAAACACCTTTTCCTCTCTTTTTTTTGGGGGGCTGTTTCATTTCTCTTCAGTCTTTCTCAAGGCAAGGAGGGCCTGACAGGGTAGAGGTCCTACCTGGACACTTCCAGGAGGAAAGACCCTCAAAAAACCAGACTTTGTTGCCACCACGGACATCAGCAGAGATTTTCCAGACCCACCTTCCCTACCCCAGTATCTGAACCCCCTGGATTAGCCATCAAATTAAACAGAAATGGATTGGTGTAACTCTTCCCTCATAACAATGCTGTTTCATTGCCTTGTAATCCACTTTTAATTGGGATTTGCTTCCTGGCAACTGCGTGTAAACAAGGAGATGGTCAAAGGCAGCAGGGGGAGGGCAGGGAATGGGGCAGGAGTGTCTCACCCTCAGCCCAGCTTCCCCTCCATAAAATTCCACAGTCTGGGTCGCTTCCACCGTCATTTTGGAAAACACCTTTTCTTTTCCCTCCTCTACCCCAGATTTAAAAAGGGTCTGTTCTCCTCCCCTCTCCGTGTAAACATCACTTATCTTGTTCTATAGGCAGCATGACTAGCAAGAGCAAGTACTCACAAAGTGCAAATTAGCCGGTGACAATAAATTGTCAGATTGCCTCTGAGGCAGAAACAAATGAATAGCTCCGTTTATTAATCACATGGCACCTTCACCTTTGATGTCTTGATGTTCCAGTTTTGGTGCTCCATTAAGCAACCCTGAGTGACTGCTGCAGCAGCTTCCACTAAACCAGAAATTTTGTTGGCAGCACATTTCAGGACTTCAAAGGCGGTAAATTACCTCGAGATTGTTTCATTAAAGAGCCCTTCCCAGTGTGAACAGCAATAACAGGAGAATCGAGATCAAAGAGCATCCATCTTTCTAGATTTGTTACATAGAAAATTACATGCTGAGGGTGTCTTTTTCACAAATCATGTCGCCTCCCATTTCAGCAAGAATGGTTCTAATTAGAGCAGAAGCCTCCCTGGCTGTGCAGAGAGTTATGATTGTCATTAATGCACCACTGCAAAGTTTTTCCTCTCCGCACTCCCCAGACCCCATCCTCTGTTTGTGAGGTGCCTCTGGAACCTAATTAGAAACAATTATGCTGATTAACTGATTGCAGGCAGTTCTCTACACATTCTTGGGAAGAGCTTTTCCTGGGATGTATATTTGTTTATTTGAAATATTCTTTCATTTCCCTTCCCCCTCCACCCCCACGGGCTGCCTGGCTTTGCTTTCTTCTGTGCAGCCACCAGGGATGCAATCCCTGCTGGAGCTGGGGCTTCCCTTGTTTGGTGGGATGGACCAAGCACAAGCCAAAAAGGACCAGGATCTGTAACCCTGGTGCCTGGTTTGGTTTAATTTCCAGACACTCCAAGTTTGCTTCAGCCTCCAAGTCATGGGAAGCTTCTGTACCAGTAAAAGCCCAGCAGTTCCAGCTGTAAAGGATAAAAAAACCCAGAGATATCACCTGGGGACCTGGTAGCTCCTCAGAGCATCTGTGGAGAGGCACAGGATGGAGGAGGCAGAAGCCCCAGTCCCATTCTGGAAGTGCTTTTTCCCCTCTCACTCTCTGTGCATGATGTGGAGGGGGCACCTGGGCAGGCACCACTCCACAATCAGGGCAATCCTTGTGCATCCTGAATCATCACCTCACCAGAAATCCCTTTATCAGCAGGCTGAGCAACTTCCAACTGCCCTTCCTTTTGTGTGCCTTCTCCAACACCAAGGTGGTGTCTCACATGGCAGGTGCTCCATGATTCCATAGAAATAACACCAGAACATGGAAAATCCAACCCCTCATTATCACAGCAACCCAGGCTGCTCCAGAGGAAAGCAGGAGAAACCCAGGAGTAGAGGCAGTCGCAGAGAAATCTCTCACAAAAAGATCATTCCACAGAAATGTTCATCCTCCCCAGACATTTGGAGGCTGATGCCTGCACCCAGACACAGCATTTTACATCTGCCCACTCTCTGATTTTATTCCCAGGTCTTCTTTATTAAATCTGATGTTCTTGCCACCAAGAGACACCCATGACATCACAGGGCTGGGAAAAGAAAACTTACAACTGCCCAAGTGGAGTTCTCCTGGAAAAGGTTTCTCTTTTAATGGTGTCGCACTCCTGTACTGCTTGGTTTTTATGGTGCCCTGTGAGGAGAGGAGATATCAGGCTGGTCAGAGTGTTTCACTAATGTCTTCTTTCAGTAAACAGCTAAGAAACTTAGGAAATTCATATTAGTTCTGCAAAAAAACCCAAGGGAAATGCATCCATTTTCCCACAGATTCAGAGTTTCTAGAAAGCGAAAGATGGTTTCAAAATGCAGAGTTTGAGAGATGTGGTCATTTCATTTCACTCTTGTGTTTTATGGGACCTTATTGTCAAACATCACAGGGGAAGCACAACAAGAGGAGCAGAGAGCCGTGGGAAAAAGAGCCATGAAGATTTTGGTGTGAAATCTGGTGGAATCTCTGTCCCCAGCCCTGCTGCACTCTGAACCCAATCTGCTGGATACTGTTCCTCAGAGGAAGGATTGAGAAGAATAAGCAGCATGCAATGATTTGTTGGGCTCTGCTGAAGACACACCACGCCTAATTTCATTGTGAAAGGAACCTACCCTGCCATTGATCAAAATATCTTTGTCAGTGCTGGCACTGAGCCAGAACTATCCTGGTATTTCCAGAAGGATTCGTGTTGCTTTCTGTGATATGAGGTCAGAATAAATTAAGCAGGGCCTCTGACAGCTGATTTGCCATGATAATCTTTATGTTAGGATTGACCTGTTTATTCAACCCAGTCAATCTCTCATCAAAATGACAGCTCAGGAGCACCATAGATCATTATCCCCAAGGATGCATAAAGATCCTGTCACTTGGGACAATAAAAGCTGATTAGTACAAAATTAGAAAACAAGACTGATGGAGAAGAAAGCCAAAAAAGATCAGACTCTCTACCTCTGCCACAGCTCAGAACATGTTGAAACCCAAGCTGCAGATGTTTTGTGCTGTAAAATGCTTTTTTATTGCTCTGTGGGTTTGGGATATAGAACTACCCTGACAGTGGGATGGGGTTTTGTCCCTTGTGCTGGGTGGATGGGCGGTGGCTCCACCTGAAGATGACAGAATTGCACTCCAATAAAGCATCTCTATATAAAAGCAGCACAAAAGGCTCAGAGCTGATGCCTGGGAGATGGAGCTGTGGGACAGGGCTGCAAGGCAGAGCACGAGCTCTGTGTGTAGGGTTAGAACAGCTGGCAACTGCTGTCCTGTGGTTGGGGAAGTATTTCAGCACAGCTGTCGGTAGTAAAGTCTGAAGGGCGCTTGTCTGAACAGCTCCTCTAGAGATTGATTTTTGTTTATCACTCCTCTGAGTACAAATTTACACATGAAACTCAAAGGAAAAAGGGTAGTCTTTCTAATTGTGGTTGAATAGACATACTGCTAATAAGTGCACAATATAACTGTAAACAGATCACAAATCTGGAAACATATTCATTTATGTTACCTTTGTTCTCCTTCCAGGAAATACAAGGATTTGATAAGTTGACATTGATTTAATAGTCTGAAAACTGGAATCAATCTTTCTTTTCAGCCTTTTATTTTCCCTCCTGTTGCAAATTACAAACACATTTCTGCTTCCTGAAAGCCGTGCATGTATTTCTTGAAGACCTCTCCCCCTCCTGCCCCCTCTCCTGCCTAAGCAAGAAATATCTTGTTAATTGAGGCTGGGATTGAATGCTTAGTGAAGGAAGGGAACACAATGCACTTCAAGACATTCAGCTTCACTCTGAGTTCATTCTGCAGTGGCTGATTACTGGTGTGATGATGATGATGATGGTGATGATGATGATGATGAGATGTTGTTTGAGAGCTGAGAGACAGTGATTGCTTTTGATAACCTGAAATTAACAGCTGGATTTATAGCTTGTAAATATTCCTTGTGGTGGATTCTCACATTGCCAGCATAATCCCCTCTTCCTGTGCAGACCCTGTTTATGAATCCCAAACCAGTGGCATTATCCCCAGGATGTAAGACAAGAGCCTCTCCTGGAGTGCACACTGCCTTTTCTGAGGACTCAATAAAGTGGCATTCCCAGACTTTTTATGTGCCCTTCAATTGTACCTGAGTGTGACAGTTAAATTTACACCCCCTGACCCACTGCTCCCTTATAAAACCGCGGGCTCCTGCTTTGCACAGATTTTCTCCCGCAGTGTTTCTCCCTCATTTCCCCCTCTGTGGCAAGGAAAGAGCTCTCATTTGGGGCTTTGTGATGAGATGCAAACACCCCGTGCCAGCCTGGTGCCATTTGCCTGGAATGCAGAGGTGGGATCACCCTTTTTTGGGGTGTTCTCCATCAGCACGGAGTCAGAGTGCAGGGACACATCCCTGACCCTCTGATGGCTTGGAAAAGTCAAGGATCCCTCAGGCTGCCTCATGCCAGCCTTGTGGGGATGGCTCTGCTGGGCTGCAGGCAGAAGAGGGCATGGAAAGATCAGAACACCTCACACACAGCTCCACCAGCCCCTTTGGAGCTCCTTTTCCCATTGCCAGCAACTCTTCCTGGAGCACAAAGAATTGTCAGAGAAGGGAGAAATAGCCTCTCTTCATGGGATGATTCAGGGCAGGGGGACTGGGTCCAGGTGATCTCTAAGGTCCCTTCCACCCCAGGCTGTTCCATGATTCTATTATTTCATGTTTCCATGATAATGCAGATTCATATTTCAATCTGTTGAAGAATATGTTTAAATTGTGCTTCAGTTTTGGTGGCCACACTGAAATAAGAGTGATAAACCAGACAGTGATGGAGCTGTCCTGGGGCTGGGCTCCCAAAATGAGGGGGGAAATCCATGGCAGTGATTTTTGGAAACATTTAAGCCAACATTTACAGCTTTATTCAGTAAAGTGCAAATATGATTTGATTAAATAGTTCCATATATTTTGGACCATTGTGGGTCTCAAAGGCCTGATTCTGTTTTCAACATGGTCAAAGCAGATTAGTGGAATCTCTTCCTGGATAGGCAGTAAGGAGTGAAATCTTCCATGTTGCCTCTGTCCTCAAAGAGTTTGTCCTGCTTTCTAAAAATGCAACATATTATTAATGTTTTGCCTCATTATCTATGTCTGTTCAAATACAAATTAACTTGGCACAGTCCTCGCCAGGAAATGATGTAACAGAAGGGTATTTTTATAGGATGGAGGAGCCCACAAGTCTGATACACTCAGTGGACCTGCAAATTAGCATGATAATAAATTTATCATCTGTGGAGGTAAACAGAAACCAAAGCCCACAGAGACATCCCCGTGCGGCGAGACTGGTTCGCCGAAACAAAGCTGGTCACATTCTTGGAGGATCTGAATATTAGAAGATGTCTAGGGCACAGTGAGGGGAATTTCCAGACAAGATAAATACAGACAGAAATATGAGAGTGAAGAATAGGGCTACTGTAGGAATTTTTGCCCTCAAAAATGGAGCGAGCTGTGGGAGGCACGCCCAGTTGGGATTCTGGTTTTCACAGGCTCTTTGCTTGTCAAACTTAATATCAAGTAAAATAACCTAATTTGACTTGGCAAAGGCACAGAGTGTAGAGCCTTGATAGCTGTGACAGAGGCTTTTGAAGCTTCTTATAAACAGAGTTTCCCTGGCTTTAGAAGAGATGGTTGAATAATAAACAACTTTCCCAATCCTGACTCCGACTACTGAAAAGCACAAATTGTGAGGAGCTCGTTGGCCAAGGCAATCCCTCTGCACAGCCCATCTGCCAAAAAGGGACTTAGCAGAGTGCTCAGAGCTAGGCCTGGGTTAGGGTGTGTCCCATTTTTGGGCTTTCTGGCCCGGTTTTTTTCTGATCCATGACCTCATGGAAGTGTGCTACAAGACCAAATATTTGTTTTTGCTCTCCTGGATCTTGTTCTTAATCTCTCTTGTGGGTTGGTGTGAAATCTGAATGTGAAAGGAGAAAGTATTTACCTTATTATTATAATTATTACTACTACTACTACTACTACTACTACTACTACTACTACTACTACTACTACTACTATTACTACTATTACTACCATAAGGAAACATGCAGAAATAGGTTGCAGAAAGGATAACAAGTCAAATTTGGAAGAAATTTTAGATCCAAGGCAGAAAGTATGAATGTGTTTGAGATGAAGGATGGGATCCTTGGAAATGGAGCAGATTTAGCCATTGGTAAAAAAAAAAAACCATTAACTGGAGAGTGGGGATGGGGAAAAATCCCCACAAGAGCAGGGTTCTATCTTCTTCCATGTTGTCCCAGTTTCTTCCCTGGGTCAGATTCAGCCCTGAATACAGAGGAACTCTTCTCACTGGAATTAATTTTCCAGTGCAAATTACTTTTGAATTTTCATTTATTGGCAATCAGAGCAAAATAGGAGTGGCACTAAAACAATGATGTAAACAAATGGTTCAAGAAAACCCCCCCCAAAAGCTGTTTTTTTTCCCCCTCATATCTTAAGAAAAGTGGCACATCTCCACCTCTGCCAGCTAGGAATAAATCATCCCCTTCTCCTTTCTTTCCAAAATGTGCTGTATTCTGCCATTACTCTCCCTGTCTCTGGGCTTATTTTTCTCTTCTGCTCCCAGTCTGTACATAGAATTTTGCTCAAAATAAGAGGGAGCTCTGAGTCCCCTTTTGAATCCCAACTTCCAACTACTTGGTTTGCACACTTTAATTCCCTCAATTCCTGCAGCTTCTCTCCTATTGATAATTGATAGACTGTTCCTTCCTCCCCAATTTCCTTTATTAGCTCCACCAGGAAGTTTATTGGTGTTCCTTGCGTGTAACCCAAGCCAGTGCCACGCTTGTTTCCAGCCCTATGTAAATTAATCCTGGCCAGAAGTCTGAAGGCAAAGATCAGGGAGCCTTAAAGCAGGGCAGAGATCTGGTTACACGCCAGAGGCCTCCTCTGCAGATGAAATGACAGGAATTTGGGGCTGCAGCCCTTCCTGTTGGCTCCTAATGAACTGGGGAGGCTCCTGCACCGATCCACACACAAACAGCTCCTCACACACCAGCCAGGCCTGCAGCTCGCTCTCTATTCTTCATTTTATTCCTCATTTTATCGTTTTCCTGGTTGCTCTGCAAGCCTAAAGGCCAGCCATGGGAAGCTGGGGTTAGAAACTGCCCATGGATGCTGCTGCTGGTGTCAGAAGGGTCTTTTTGCCAGAAATTGGGATCCCCTGAACCTGGGGTGTGTGTCCATGGACAGCTTCAGCTGATTTACTTTTATGAACAGAACTCAGGAGGATTCCTGGGCTGGCACAGCTGGATTTGAGAGGTTTCCCTTGATCACCAAATCCAAACATTTTCTCTTGACATTCCAGCTTTGCTGGAGCCAAGATGCTGATAAATGTGTGTGTGTGTGCCTTTGTACAGATAACAAACAACCACAAGGTTTTGTGATCATTTATCCACTGTCCCTGGTCCTCTGCTGATAGCCACGTGAATGGAAATATTTATTGAGGAATACCACAGGGAATTTAAAGCCAGGCTGTGAAAAGCAGCATTATGAGAGGTTCCCCTCTCCAGATGTGGGGGTGTGGAGTCTGTCAGGTGCAACAATGAAATGCTAACGTGGTGTAACACCATAATATGGGCACAGAGCGTTTCATTCCAGTGGCAATCCTAATTATAACACTACTTGGGACAGGAAATTGCCTGTTGGACTGCTCTGCCTGAAAACCTCAACAGAGAACTCTGCCTGTGTTTGCCTCCACAGTGAAATTAATGCACTGACCCCAAACAGCAAACCCTGAGCTCCCCTTCTTTCCTTCAAACCTCCAAAACCCCTCCAAACCTGGCACAGGGAAATTCTGATTTATTGGCAGCATGAGAGTGAGGCAAGAGAGGTTGCAAAAGCCAAATGATAAAATGATGGCTCAATCAGGTGGCCAGAACATGCTCAAAAGCAGGCTGGAAGGGCTGGGCTCCAGAGGCAGCCAGGAAAAGAGATTTCCTGGGAATAACCATGTCTGGGAGCTGCAAGAGAGCTGATCTACCTGGGTTTGCCAGCATGCTTTTAAACTTGGAGCTCTCTGTCCTCTCTGGATTCTCAGACAGCTTCCAGAAAAGAAACAACCCAGATATTTATGAATTAAAATGCTTTCAATTCCATCTCTCCCAAGAGGGAGATAGATATCATTTTGATGTTCTTCCATGCAAAAAAGAAAAAGATTTTGTGATTTTGTGCCTTTTTTTTTTTTTTTGTGTTGTCTGAGAATGGACTGAAGCAGACTTGTTTTAATCTCTAATGTACCACATTATTTACCCCTCAAATTGTGCAGTTTTCCAGCTCTGGAGGCCTCCAGCTTGGACTTGGGGCAATGGGATGCACTTTTCTGGACTCTTTCTTAATTCCTTCCTCTCCACAACTCTTGATTACAGACCAGAGGAAATCCTGATAACCACCAAAAACTCAGCTGCATAATAACAAATTGAGGCACCAGCTCAGGAAAATCCTAAACCATGTGTTAAACCTGTTCGATCACGGCCAAAAAGAGGAGCAGACAAAGCACACAAACAGAATAATCATGGACTTGAGGCAGCCTCTGCTGGGGGCTTTGGTTTCTCAGCTGTGAGTGTGCTCCTGTGAGCCTCAGCACCCACAGAAATGCAGTTTGATTTATCAGAACTGCTTTACCAGGCTCTGCTGGGACTGGGAGTTCTTCCCCACAAAAAACCCAGAGCTGAGCCAGGGCTGGGCTCTGCTGCAGGAGGGGAGAGCCTGGCTGTGGCCCTGACAGCTTTATACCCCAAAGCATCCCAGCCAAAAAGAACCAATTTTAAACACTGTTTAAAACCACTGTTGGCTGAATAGGGCTGGGGACACCATGGCCTTGTTGTGTGGCACCACTCTCAGGGTTTCATTGTCCTTTCCTACCACTCTGGTTATTAAACCCTCTAGCAGCCTTTTACTGACATTTGATTGTAATTTAAGCACTCCAATCTACTCAAGCACTTTGTTGTAGGGAGAAAAGCTGCTGGCACTGGTCTAGGACATCAAACCTTGAGGTTTGCTTTCATTTTCCAGCTCTGTTCTTTCTGTTGATCTGATTGTGCCAAAGGTTAACAGTGCCCAGTAATGAACCATATCCATTTAATTGGGCAGATTAGCCCTGGGGGAAACTCTCACTTGTGGTGCCACAGGAGCAGGATCATCCTCAGTGTGGCCACGCCAGGCTTTGTCCTTCCCAGAGGTGATGGAGGCTGAGGAATCTGGGACACTGTGAAACACAGCAACAGGCAAACTTCAACTCACCCAAAATCAGCTGAAAAATTGGGCATTAAAGAATGTCATCAATAGGTGCAGAAAGCTTGAAAGAAACATTGTATTTTCTTTGCTTTCAGTGTTGCCAGAGCATTTCTTGTTTAGACCAGTCAGAATTTCACTCCTAGCTCAGAACCTCCTGTTCATCTCTGAGCAGGAGTGAGGTGCTAAAAAGGGATGGGACAGAATGATTTTCCTGTTGTTTCTTAGGGCAGTTTCTTGCCTTTGTGACTGTGAAAGAGATGGAAGTTTAAGGACATGGTTACCCAGGAATGGCTGTGTGCAAATCCCATTTCTAGTGGTAACAGATGAAATGAAACACCCTAGCCAGGGATAGAGCAGTCTGGATATGCACATTCTGTCTTATGCCTAATTACATTTTTTATGTACACAACTATTTCTCTTTAATCATCTCTGTCTCCTCCTTGCCTCTGCTCCCAGTTTGTCACAATTCTGTTTCTTTAGCCTGCATCAGCCCTGCTAAATATGAGCCAAGGCTTTGTTTATGGATATATTTTACTAATTCTTATTTATTAAAATAATTGCCTTAATTAATCCTAATTGTCCATTGTTAATCACTCAGTAATACGCTTCCATTTGCTTGTACATATATTTTGGTATTAGTCATTAGAAAAGCAAGACATAAAGCAAATGGTATAATTACTCACAGAGCACTGGGAGCTCAACCAATAAAAATCAAAGGGGAGAAAATAAAATGCTTTCAACATTCCTGTATAGTAACTGGGACATCCTGTGTCACAAATGACTTTATGAGCTGTCTGGAGGTGGGATTCCCTCCTAGAGCCTCAGGAGGCTGAGAAATGAAATGAGAAACCCTCTTAGAGCTGGGATGATGTGTCCAAATTTACCTCTTGTTTGTCAGCAAGAGCAGGACAGAAGGTGAAATACCCCACTGAACTGTGACAAGGAGCCTTGCAGGGAGAGAAACTGGAATAAAAATGTCAAAAAACCTCAGAGCTTTGTATTTTCTATTTTTTGGTTTTTTCTCTTGGATGAGAAAAGTAAAATCCCAACCAGCTCCTGTTGTCAGCCAAAAGCTCAGGCAGGTTTTCAGGTGGGTGGTGACCCAAAATCACGACAGGTCTGGTTCTGTTTGCACTGACAGCCAGCAGGGACGGGACAGGAGCGTGGGGTGAGGGAGGAAGGAGCCCTGGGAGCAGGGAATCCTGCTGGAGCAGGGAATCCTGCTGGAGCAGGGCCATGCCATGGTCCTGCTGGGGTTGGTGTCTCCTGCAGCCCTGGTGGGGTTGGTGTTGGTGTCTCCTGCAGCCCTGCTGGGGTTGGTGTTGGTGTCTCCTGCAGGCCTGGTGGTGTCTGTGTCTCCTGCAGCCCTGCTGGGGTTGGTGTCTCCTGCAGCCCTGCTGGGGTTGGTGTCTGTGTCTCCTGCAGGCCTGGCCTTCCCCTGGAGCCAAACCCCAAAGCTGGGAGGGAGCACGTGGAGGCTCTGCACAGTCACAGGGAGAAGCTCTGGAGAAATGTGGCTCCAGGGCAGTCCTGGGCTGGCAAAGAGCCTCTGGCAGCACAGACAGAGCCTGCAGGGGCAGCACTGCCAGGACGTGGTGGTGCCTCCTCTGTGCCAGGGCCTGTCCCCTCTGGGAGCGCTCTGCCTGCTCCCAATAGCTCAAAAGGAGCTTTTACATCTCCAAAACTGGTCTCTGCTCCACTAAATAACTCTGAAGCAGAGACCAAAACAGAGAATAAACTCCCCAAGTGCTTGTTTTACTTCCCTGGCCCAAAGTGACAGAGGAACATGGCCTGCAGAGCATTGAGGATGCCCTAAACTGTGCAAGATTGATCCAGGGCTCTGAATATTGCAGGGCACCCTCTGAGCATCACAGGACTCTCCCAAAAAGGGCTCTGAGCATCTCAGGACACCCCCTGAGCATTGCAGAACATCCCTTGAGTAGGGCCTTGAGCATCAAGGGTGCCCTGAGCAGTGCAGGATTCCCTGGTCCAGGGCTCTGAGCACCACAGGCCAGCCCTGAAAAGGTTCTGAGCAATAAAGGATGCCCTGGGAATTTCAGGATACCCTGGTGCAGGGCTCTGAGCACCACAGGCCAGCCCTGAAAAGGTTCTGAGCAATAAAGGATGCCCTGGGAATTTCAGGATACCCTGGTGCAGGGCTCTGAGCACCACAGGCCAGCCCTGAAAAGGTTCTGAGCAATAAAGGACGCCCTGGGAATTTCAGACCTCTGAGCATTGAGCTCAAAGTTTCAGTGAAGGCCTTGCTCTGCTCTCAGCTGAGAGCCTGATCTGTGTTTATCTGGAACATTCTGATCCCTCTATTGCTTTGGGATATTCTAATTGTCCTTAGTTAAATGAGATTCATGAATGATTTATTCAACAGTTGCAGTTCCCACAGTTCCAGAGCTTGTTGACTTCATATTCTCTGGGTAAATTATTTGTGGCTTAAGCTGCTGGCAAAGTCCCAGCAGTTTTAAGGAAGTTATATTTTGTCCTGAATAAGTGGATTTTCCTCTCTGGCTGGCAAGGTTTAAACATCTATAGATGCTGGGGCAATCTCTTTTCTCTATGGAAGTGAACCATTTCTCAACTCCAAACATGGACCTTGCAGGGAAGTCTCTCTGCAAGAAATAGGAGCATTTTCTCCACACATCTCTACTTATTTTTGTCTTTGAGTCCATCAAGACTTCCAACAAAAGATGTTTAGTGACAATTTTTAGTGGATTCTGCGATCTGGGAATCTGATCTGCTACAAGATTTGAACAAATCCACTTCTGGTACGTCTGTGGAGTCCCACAGCACAGAGGATTTCAGTGTTGTGTTTTCTCCTTCCCTTTTGGCCGTGGTTTTCCATGTCCTGAGAGGCTCATGTTGCCTGTCCCAGTCAGGGAAGGCACCAGAGGGCCACAGCTGGTTTGGACAGCCACCAGAGGTGGTGAAATCCTGATGTCCCCTTGTCTGGTCACTGATGTCCTGTGGCAGGTGAAGGGCCCATCCTGTTGGGAATGTGTCTCCTGAGGGCACCTTTCCCTGGAACCACCCCATGGATGCCCCAACCCACCCTCCCAGCTGCCCAGTGCTGGCCCTGGCGCTGCAGAAGGACTGGGGGGACACCCCTTGTCCCACACTGCCACCCCCAAGGTCACCGCTCCCATTCCAGGATGGAATCCTAAACTTCCATAATTCTTACAGGTCCTGTGTGATGGATCTGCACATCTCTGCACTCCGATTTTGAACCCACAGCCCAGCTGCTGCTAAATGTGCCAGGTGAAGGAAAAGACAGGAAAGGGGAAATTTTAAAGGAGTGAATTAATGGTTAAATTAATGCTGCAGCTCCTCCTCCAAATCCTCACTCACAAGCTGAGCAGGTTTTTCTTGTTTATCCACCCAGCCTGTCCTGGAAAGGCACCTCCCACCTCCTTCTCCTCTATTGCTGTTGCTATTAAGAGAGATTTTTGTAGTATACAAAAGCTCTGATTGTCCTCTCACTTATACTAATTTTGCAATTGTGTAAATCCATTGACCTGAGCAGAGTTATTTTTGATTGACACTAATACATGCTGGAGGAGAAGAAGGTTTTAAATATCTTTGAAGGCAGGCAAGCTTGGAGAAAATAGTTTTAAGCTTCATAATCATGATGATGTTGTTTTTGTGCTGTGTTGTTCATTTGTTATTTGAATTATCTTTGTGAAATGTTCATTCAGGTCAGATATTTGTATGTCTATTTTGTACTTCTGTCTGAATTTAACTTAGTTTGGTGTTTTATTTTTAATAAATAACCTCACTTCAAAGATACGTGAGAGATTTTAAAGACCATGAAGCCAAAGTGAACGCATATGAGCAGCTCGAACTCCCAAAACTTCAATTTCATCCAGGATTTCTCTTACCATGGAATGAAATGAGTCATTTCTGTCTTGCCCTGGGATGTGATCATTCTGTTACATGATGCAGTCAGACAAGAGCCCTGTCAGTGATTTACAGCCACATGGGCTCCCCATAAATCTCTGGAATCCACACTTTCATATGGATCCTCTTCAGCTCAGCCTCTTTTATGAAGTATTCAGCTCAGCTGAGCTGTGGAAGTACTTAGTAACCACCAGGATGAGTCATTACAGTGCCAGAATTGCTCTTTTCTATTTATTTCCATTTTCTTGTTGCCATCAGGGGATTTGGGGCTTTTACAGCAACAGAGACCCCTCCCCTCTGTAACCTCTGGCTTTGTGTGGCACTGGGCAAAGCCAAACACTCAGGAGGTTTCATCTTGAGTTATTGAAACAGCTTCCTGAAAATCCTTCAATAACATCAGCTTTGTGGGCAAACTTTTGGCCCCATGGCTGGCCTGGCTTTGGGCAGGGTGACAGCAGGAATTGCAACATTTCTTTTTCCCTGTGCTGTGCATGACAAGGATGGATTTCCAAGCCTGTCCAAGGCTGGGGAACCTTTTGCACCCTTCGGGGGCTGTGGGCTCTGAGAGAATGTCCCAAAATCCTTCCTGACGAGGCCATGGACTCATATATTGTGCATTACACACGTGAATTCTGTGTCACCTGGAAAAGCCAAATGAAGATGCCCAAGCTGTGCTGCTCCTGTGACCTGCACTTCAAAAGGAGCAGCTCAGTTGCTCAGCCCTGTTAATTTTTTTGTCTGACCAGTGCTCTTCAGTGCCAAACTACAAAGTCGGAGGAGATTTCTTCTCTTGAGAATAATGGGTGTTCTCACCTTGAAAAATAATGTGGCTTTAGCTGGTGTGAAACTATTAGCAGGGTTGACTTAGTGCTCACTCTAGTTAGAAGAGATTATGTTAAATGTGGCATCATCCCCTGGAAAAACACACCAGGGAGCATTTGGGGCTGCTCCAGGCCTGTGTTAGCCCAGCTGAACTTGCAGCTAGCCAATATTATACATCAGTCTAAAATAACTGTGCAAATTAGGTGCATAATTACGTCCATAAATTGTTGGAAAATTTGGCTTTTAAATTGCACGTCATAAACAATAATAACCCACTGAGGTGATGGTTGTCAGTTCACCTCACCTAAACTGCATTTCCTCTTGTCCAGCAGAGGAACTGAGGGGCAATCTCTAAACTTAGCAGGGAACAACCTTCAAATCAGCAAGAAAAGTGCTCACAAAAAATGTCAGCAAATTCTGGGTGTCACTGCTGTGAGGATGGCAGGGCCCAAGTCATAAAAGTGATATTTTTGCTAGCCTGAGTCCATCAGCTGCTCTGAACAGCCTACATTAAAAAACCAGCTTTTATTTATTTATTTATTTATTTATTTATTAGTAGTAGTATTAGTGTTTATTATTGTTATTATATTTTATATATATTATATATTTAATATATATTAAATTAATATATTAAATTATATTATTATATATAATAATATATATGTTATTATATATTATATTATATAATAAATATAATAATATTTATTATAATAATCAAAATTTTATATTTTTTAATTTCCATAGCTAGAAATGTGATTTATAATTGTAATTACTTTTATTATTAACCCAAAACCTTCAGAATAGGATTCTGGTACAGGGAACAATAACCTCACTGGGATCCTCCCTTCAGCTCAGTGAAGAATGTCAATGAAATAAAAAGAAACAATTTAAAACTTAAGTTTAATATCAGAATCCAGCTGCTAGTGATCCAGGATAGATAGTAATTAATTTAATCATTCATATAAAATCCACCTTGGAGGAAATTTGTCAGGGAGGGACGAGAACAGATAGCTCTGATCACCCAGAGGAGTGATAGAGGATAAAAACAGCACTTAAAACACTCACCTCCAATTAGTGTAATATTGTCTATCTTTTAATAATGAGAACAACACACCAGGGAGGTACGGGAGCTTTTAATGACACTCAGTAAATGAGCTGCCTTGCAAAACACTGTTGTCCTTTTGTGCCTCTAATGGCTTGACAACATTTTGTCCAGAGGGCTGTGAAGTTTTCCTGGCCCGTTAATCTTAAAGGCAAATGTTGCTTTTCAGCAAGAAAACTGCTCAGAGAGAGTCTCCCTGCACTGCCACAGCCTTCGAGGAGGGCTGCCAGAGCCCTGCAGCAGCAGTCACCCATTAAAATTGAAATTGAAATTGAAATTAAAATTCATGAATCTCAGCAGCTCCTGAAAAGCCCAGCCTTGGTCAGGTGTGGATCTCCGGGGGTTTTGCTGTTCAGGAGTTTGAGGAGCCTCTGTGAAGCAGCATCTGATACAAAACTGACACTCAGGGTTTCACTTGCAGGACTGTGCAGTGATTTCCTCCTCCACAGGTGACACTGGCTCTAGAGCAGGATTTTTTTTAGAAATTAAAAAAAAAAAAAAAGAAAAGGAGGCCCCATTTGCAGAGAATATTCCAGTTCTAGATAGGCTTTAGAGATTTAAATATGCACTGCTAGATCTGGGCTCTGAGGCCAAATCATGATTCATATGTATTCATGGGAAAGCCCATAATAGCATTGCCCTGGGTGTGTTCAGACTGATAGAAATTCTAATGTATTTTAAAATTAAACTTGACCTACAATCCTGCTCCAATCTCAGATCTGTACAAAGGCATTAATTGGACTTATTCAACTAATTACTCGTTATTAAACCAGTGTAGAGACTGTAAAGGCTTGGACAGGCAATTACTTTATGGAGACAACAGCCTGAGTTTTGGCAATATTATCTGAACTGGGATAAAAGTTCTGAAAGCTTCAGAAGCTGAGCCTGGGGCAGCCAAGCCCGTGGAGCCAAGAGATCATGCCAGTGTTCTCATGGGGTTCATTTTGTAATGCAGGATGAAATGAAGGCAGAATTTTGTGATGCTGGATCAGGAG
The DNA here is from genome assembly GCF_023055355.1 of Agelaius tricolor. Lineage (NCBI taxonomy): Eukaryota > Metazoa > Chordata > Aves > Passeriformes > Icteridae > Agelaius > Agelaius tricolor. The sequence goes on from NW_027269278.1 coordinate 16,089,025, forward strand.
CTGTGTGCATCTTCTGTGTGTGGAAATATGAGGTTGCAGCAGCCCCCCCAAACCTGGGCTGCTCTCCCCACTCAGTAACCCAAATGCTGAGAGAGGTGAGGACTCTAAGAGCTCCAGAAAAAAAAAAGTTTTAATTTGTCTAGGGAGTGAAAAAAAAAAGAATTAAAAACCACCCAGCTCAGGAACAAGGCAGAAATGTTAATTCCTTATTTTAACACGTGTTCACTCTGAGCTGCTGACAGCACTCCCAGGTGTAAAATAAAGTTGGTGATTTCAGTTTGTGTTCAGGTAATGCCTCTGCCTTGGGGGGCTGTGACCACTCAAAGGGATGAGGACCAAACCTTTGGTCTGCTCTGGGGGTTCGTGATGCTCCTTTTGTGGAGGACAGGAAGAAATCACGTTTTCTTTTCGAGTGAAAAGCATTTTAAAAGTGAAGTTTTAGCAGCTTTATGGAATGCCCAATGGTCTGCACAAGGATTAAAAAGCTGCAAGGACTTGGCTCTGATAAGATCAACACTGCCCTGACTGGTACAGCTGATAAATAAACGAGACATTTAACTGCACTGATACAATCTTGAAGTGTCTCAAAGCAAAATCTTTGGCAGATTTTCCATCATAACACAACAAAATCACTTCTCCACCAAACCTTTTGGTTCCAGAGAAGCAGAATTTCTGAGAGGAACCCACCCCAGCTGAAGGTTCCTGGGCTGCAGGGAGGAACAGGAGTCGTACCTGCTGGTGATGAACCCCTGCATTTCTGCAGCTCCATCCCTGCCTGCATGCTCAGAAGGTGTTTTCTCATTTGGCAGCGAGGAAACTGAGTCACAAAGGTGCCCAGGGATTTTCCTGAGGGGAACAGGAAGTCCATGAAAGGGCTAGGAACCGAATCCTGCCTTCCCAAGCTCATTAACTTTGCTCTTCAGAGGTAATGACTTTTTACTAAGTGGACTCAAAACAATTTCTGCCTCTCCAAGCTGTACCTTTGCTATATGTGGGGATCCAACTGCTTTCAACAGCTTCAGAACTCTCTGGCAGGAGTTTTAGACCCTTAAAAATACAAAAATCAGAACATTTAAAAGTGGAAAGCTTTTTTTTTTTTTTTTTTTTAATTTGCAGCCTCTCTTTCCTTTTTTTTTTTGTCCCTTCTGGAGTTTAACAAGTTCCAAATGTTCTGGGGTGTCTATTTTTGTTGAGTTTTGGATTGAAAGTGTTGTTCTTGTACATTGCTACAGTAAAAGTGTTTACACAGAAAACAGACTTGTCTGGAAAAGTAACAATTTGTTCACAGGATCATATAACATATTTTCCCAAATGGGCTCTGGGGAACGAGAGCAACCAATCCATCTTCTCCCTGCAGTGAATTTCCAATGTCTGATTTCTCTTTTCACCCATGAAATCTTCATCCTGCTCCCAGTGCCAGCTATAGCCTGCCCTGCTATTAACAGCAACAGCAATAAAGGCAAAATAAACTCCTTTTAGTGTGCAGGGCCTGTGGAGAGCAGTGCAGAGCAAACAGCTCATTATGTTTGAGCATCAGCTTTTTAAGGGAAACGCTGGCAGCCCAGGGAAAGAAGGAAGAATCAAAATCCCATCAGAAAAATATTCCTTGCTCTGTATAATCCTTCTTTGCAACTCCTGAATTTAGGCTCCTTTATTAAAGGGAAGGAGCAGGGCCCATGCAAAGCTGCCCGTGGTTTCCCTGTTTGTGCATCCAAGGTATGACACAATAAGGACAAATATCCGGAGGCAGCTTCAGAGACATTGAGTCTAGATCTTTAATTAATAGCTGGGCATCAATTACATAATACCTGAGCAAATAGACACGTGCATTTATTATCTGAAAACAAGAACTCTGCAATTATGGTCATCAAGAAAATGTCAGAAAACAAGAAGCAACAAATACCCATTGTGGAATTAATAAGAACAGTAGTTCCCCTCCAGTGGTCACTGAGTAAGCAAACATTCTGGTTAAATAAACTGAAATGGAGCATATCTGGGCAACACACTCAGGTGGTGGGTCAAAGCAGAGGTTAAATAAAAATTTATTTTAAAAAGGCCCAGAAGAACAGACTGTGAGTCCCTGCCCCACGCAGCACGCGTTGTTAGAGCAGCACTGGGCACTGCCCTGAGCTCTGGGGCTTTGAAGTGGAGCTGTGTGGCAAGCAGGGAGCCCTCGTGTTTCTGCAGGCTCCTAGCAACTCCCCTGCTCACAATTCCCCCCTGGCATCGAGGAGGGGTCGCTGCTGGGCAGCCAAACACGAGGGAGCCCTGCCAGCACCATGGTGATGGGTGACCCTGGCACGGCACGCCGGCCTCTCCACCAGGGCAGCTTGGCAAGGGCTGTGCTTGCTCCCTGTAAATCAGCCACCTGAGGTTTCTGAGGTGCTGATCCTTAATTGGTCATTACAATAAAAACAGAGCAGTAATTCCATGTTAAACCGATGCCTCAGCAGGTAACCCCAATTTAGGTCACTTTGTGATGTTTGCGACTTCAAATGCGTGCTTGGGTGTCTGCTGCATAGTGAGGTGCAGCCAGCCACTTCTGAGGAGTTCTTGTTGCTGCATTTCAATAAAAAACAACACAAACCGACCTCTGGCAGCTGAGTTGGGAAGATTTACAGCACATCCTGTGCCAGCTCTGTGGTGATTAATACAGACTGAGATTTTGGGGGCCCCCTGTGCTCATGTGAGGAGGAACCACATCTTGGCTCTAGGTTCCCTCAGCAGGAATGATTCACAGAGGTAAAAAAAGGGGGGTTTGTCACTCTAAAAAAGGCTCTGCCCAAGCTGAGCGCCTGCTGAGGCTGAAGGGAGCCCAGCTGCACACAGAGGTGTAAATTCAAGAGATCAGCCCTGAAAAGAGCTGTTCTTTACACAGATTTCCCTCTGGATACCCACAGACGTCCTGCGCAGATTAACAGACACTGAATCTCTCCTAACTCCACATCTCTTTACATTTCCAATATACTTAACTAATCCAGTAATTAACCATAAAAATAAATGACTTGTATAGATTATGTAACAATAACAAGGCAGCATGAGTCACTTTGCTTTGTTCTCGCTCACTAGCGAGCAACAACCCGGGCTCATTAAGTAGGTACCAGAAGTTCAATATGGAGAAAACTCAGATCTCAAGGCGAGATAATTTGGCCTCCATTTGTTTGCCTTTGTTCTCTTTTGTTTCCAGATTAAAAGGGCACCACGTACTTGTAGTTTCTGCAGGTAAAACAGACAGGGAGCTGTTCCTTCAGTGACAGCTGAGCAGAGATGGGTGAGAGGCACACAATAGCTGCTCTCCCTGTGTTTGCAGTCTCATTTGGATGGCAGAGCTGGAATTTAATTTGCCCCAGGACAATTAAGAAACTGACCCCACTGACACGCAGACAATGAGAAACTAAGTCACCGATCCTTTGCCACAAACATCCCAAAGCTTTCAGGAGCAATCAGGAGCTCTTTGTGGGAAGGGCACAATCTCAGGCTCTGTGACCACACAATCAGGGTAATGACCACTCCCAGCTCCGGGTGATCTGACCAGCCTGGGGCTCCTTGGCATCTCTGGGAATGGCCCAGAGCCTGCATCCCTCGGCCCTCCACACAATCCCGTGTACAGGGGGTGGGAGCAGCTGCATGGACACAGCTGATCCTTCTGTTGAGTGGGGAAAGGATGATTTGAGCTCTTGAAGTGCTTCCAAGTCCTTTTAGGGACTAAATCTCCCATTTGTGGATGAATACAACATTGCACAGCCTCAGGAAACCCTAAAACCTCCAAAGCCTGGGGTATTTCTGGCCATGTCTGGCTGGTGTTGGGGAGAACTGTTGGACAGCAGTGGGACCCTGCAGGGTCCAGCACCAGGAACAGTTTAGGCATTAATTCCTGTCCTTCCTCTCCCACCCCATTCCTCTGCCCCATCCTGTGGGTATCACCTTCCTCTCTGTGCCTGAGCAGGTGTTTTGGGACTTGGTCATGGAACCAGACCAGGGAATTCACTTGAATTAGGGCAAAACTGGGAAAGAATGGCCTTTTTATTTATTCCAGTCAAATATTTTCAGTTTCTTGGGAGACATAACTGCGGAAGCTGCAGGGCAAAGGGATGAGTGTCTGAAGGCAGAGGAGGGGAAGAAAAGGTGTTCTAGGCCAGGATTCCCACTCAACCCTTTTTGCATGGCCTGAGGAGCCCTAATGGAGGTTGAAGCTCTGAACATTCCCAGTAAACCTGGCTGTAATTTGACTTCAATTTATATTTGTCTCCCTGTAGATGCTGCTCCCTCAAGTGTTGCTGAGAAGGAGCCTGTTAAAGCATGAATCCTGCTTCCAAATGAAAATTCCCAACAAAAAGCAGTCCCAGAAATCTTTCCTCAGAGTCACTGACCGAAAATAATTTAATGTTTGCTTGAGAAACCTCAGACAAAGAAGGAAGTGCTGCATTTTCACTTTCAACCAAAATGAGAATTTATTTATATGTAGAGATGAACCAGCTTGTTCAGATTAAACATCTGGATCAACTTTCATTCAGTGAAATTTTCAAAGGTCACCTCATATTCACTGAAAATGCAGTTCTTAGGAGAGCTCATCACCAAGCCAGCAGAAATTTCATTGTTAGTTGATCCCACAGGTTTTCCACCACAAGGAAAATCTGATTTTCAGGCTTGGTTTAATATCATCTATCAAAATAAGGTCACTTGAAGGTATCTTCATTTAATCATCTGGAAATTAAAGTGCCCAAAGTAATTTGTTATACTGAAAATGATTGTGCTTAGAGCTGACTTGGATTGTAGTTTTACTGTAAAATATCAGAGTTTGAATATCTAAACTCCAAACCTGAGACACGTTATCAGAGAGATGTTCCTAAACCTGATCTCTTTCACCTTTATTTCATCTGCGGTTCCAGCTCCATGAAATCACAGTTCTCTGAATCAGAATTACTCCATATTTTATGTAAATGAAATGACATTATGGTGCCAATTGGCTCCTGAGTCAAACTGACTAGCAAAGAATTTAATTATATCCATTATTAAATGTTTGTACTCCCCGGATCCAACTCCTTAAAAACAACAATGATGAATTTACAGATTCCTATTCCCATCTCTCCAAGTCTGGCAGGGGGTGGAAACTTTGCTGAATTAAAAATATTGCTATTTAAAGTCTTCCACAGATTCATTTCCTTAGACAGTGAACTCAGTGGCAGAGCCTTCTGGTCTCTGTAACTTTGCTGGCTGCTGAACTCAGATCCATTTTCAACCATGCAGTGGATTCTCACAAAATTTATTAATTTCTAATTTTGTTTTTAAGCTCTACCCCTCAGCCATGCAGATAAATGGGCAATCTTTTTTTTTTTAATTTATTTTATTTTTTATATGCAGGGTTTGAAAAGGAGAATTGCAGGATTTAAGGGGTGGGAAGAGGTGACTTTGCCAGAGTTTCTGGCTTGGCTGCAGTGTGGGGTTGTTGCCCAGGCGATTTTGTTCATGGGAGGTCTTTCCCTGGCAAAGCCTGCTCAGCTTCACAGGCGCCACAGCAATTTCATCAAAGTTCATTATGCTGGGGAGGGTACCACCAATAAAACGAGATTACAAGTGTCTCCAACCAGCCCTTAAAGACATAACTCCCAGTTTTACCTTTTGCCACATCCCTGTCTGTGGTCCTGTAATGCACAGAGAGATTTGCACCTAAGATAGGGACTATCCCACAGCTTAATTGAACTGGAAAACTCCTGGAGAATTTGATTCAATTTGTCTTGCGACAGAACCTTCTTTTGTTTTCGGTGGAGACAGAGTTCTTCATCTAAAACAGAAATCAGAACAGTTTAATCACATGTTTTCAGGGAGGTGGGAGTATTCAGGCTAAAAGAAATTAAGCCCAGCCTAGATCTCTATCAAGGCTGATCTATATTAAATGTTGATCAACGGTATTTAACGCTCAAAGCACTTCCAGGGAGGATTCGTTCCAAGTCGAGGGGGAATCAATAATCAGGGAACATTTATGGCTCTGGCTTTGGTGATCAGATCTCCACACTTTGCTTTATGAACTGACACCTCCAGCTCCAGCTTTCCTTCTTTCTGTCTGACCCAAGTTCAGGACACATTTGGCCTTGATGTAAAATTATGGATATCCAAAGAAAGACAAAACCAGATTTAGTGTGGCTTCAGTAGTTTTGTGCCTTTCCATCCTGTCCACACAAGTTTGAAGTAGTTATTCCCAGCTAAACTGCAGCTGGGAGAACCTGGTACTCAATTTCTGCTAAAAGGTGGGATGGAACACCATTAAAAAGCATTAAAGCATTAAAGCCTCCATTTATTTTCACATCTTGCTGGATTTTGCTTTGCTCTGGATATCAAAGGTCAGATAACCACTCCAAATTCCACTCTGTTCCTAGGGATGAATTCTCCAGATATGAAGGCTGAAATATTCATTTCCCTGATACAACAGGTACAGGACTTCATTATCTGGGAAGTTGGTCACTACTTAATTTATTTCAAGAAAAGCATTTTAGATAAACTTTAAACTGAAAATTCAAGTCTTGAAAGGTCGTCTTTCTACCTCAGATTCTTTTTGGAGATATATTGACAGATTTTACGTTTCAAAATAACGAGAAACAGTAAACAACATGACTAAACTGGATTTATTCTGCTCCAAGCTATTTTTGAGTTTGTGCAGAACAGACCTGGCATCAACAGATTGGCTCCCAGGTTTCCCTGGCAAGGCTAAGAACATGATATTACCTATTTTATGAGCTAGGTGAAAATTTTATCTACCACAAGATGTATAGGAAAACTCAGGTGACACCATCATAACAGCATCCTTTCACCCCAGCTTTCAACACAACCTTGTAGAATTACATGGAACAATAACCCAGAAGGAAAAACAACTTCAAATGGCACTCTCTGAAACACCTCCACTACAATTCATTAACTCAAATTGTGCTTATGAACTACACATCTACAATGAAATTTTATCTGAAATACAGTTTATTAGAATGGATTGTGCACCTGCTCCAGGCAAATACAAGGCATTTTCTACATGGGCCTTCCTTCTCTTCCTTCCAGTGCATCAGGCTCCTCAGGCTTTTCTGAGAACTCCCAACAATCATGTTTGGACAATATTGGACAATTTATATACATCAGGAAACACAGAGAAATCTCTGCCCTGGAGGGCTGCTGGTCTGAGGTTGTGATGTGATTAAAGGAAGCTGAGATCTCACAAGCAACTGGAAAATAAGGAGCACCAACAGCTCCAAGAGGGCACATTTGTTCTGAATGCAGAGCTCAGGTCTTTCTCTGAATGACTGGGTTAACCACAGCTATTTCTGATTCCATCCTCACTGTTTCAGCTCTGAGATGCATGTCCAGACAGTGAGACTGAGCAGCGACAGAGAGGGAGCTGCAGGCAGCTCCAGGGATAGTTCAGGTGAGAATTCAAATTGGCATGGATTCCTGAGGCGCTGAATCACTGCCCTTGTGGGCCTCAGTGGCTGCTCTGAATCATTTGTTTACTAATATTTGAAGCACGCTGGTAATTTCCTTTATTAGAAGGGTTTACTTCAGGAATGCTTTCAGTCCTGGTGTCTTAAAAATGCTGGATGCTCTTTGTTCCAGTGGGCACCAACTCTCACCATTATCCAGGGAGTGGGGATAGGCCGAGATGAAACATCCCAGAGGTCAGTCTAGAAATGTGAAAGCTGACCTGGCCTCACTCTGCCCTGTTTTACCCCCAAAAATGGCCCTTCCAAGATGTGATAGGGCAGGTTTTTCCTTAATGTCTGACATTTATCCCATATTTTATCCCATTCTCCACTGGTGCCGTTGGACAGAGTGCACTGGTGAAGCTCATGGCCTGCTCACAGTTAGGCCTTGCATTGAACAGTAAATCTCATTTTATGTGTACCAATAGAAGAGAAACAGAAGCTACAGTGCTGGAACATGTTTTGGAAGGGTTAAAGTAGATTTCACTCCTTTTAGTGCCTTCCCTATTCCCTTGTTGCCACATGTCCCCCAAATTCAGGGAACAAATGAAGTTTATTTCCCAGGTAAATCCCCAAGATCTCAGGAGATTATGTGGAAAAGATGACACTCCCAGACAGACACTAAAACTGTTTGTGTACCTTAAAATACAAATCCAGCACTGCCTGATTTCCCAAAGTCAGGGCTCTGTTTTCTAAACATCTTGGCATTACTGCCCCATTCATTACTGGATGATCGTTTCTCACTCTGTTTTCTCAATGTATTTTTTTTATTTTATTTTATTTTTTTTTTGCACAGGCTGTAATTATTACAACCCAGATTCTTCTTTTTCATTTTGATCCTTTGAAAAGCCAGTCATTACCCTGCCTCAGCCCGGCTTCCCGAAATGTCAAGATTAAAATGGGGCATGAAAGCTTATGCAAGAGTGAGTCAGTGGAGCAATTTGAACCAATAAATATCAAAGCAGTCTCTAAGAAGTAAGCAATTCATTTGATACCACATCTTTCAGCAAGTCTTTAGAGGATTTTCCTCTGCTGGGTTACACCCTGATATTTACGTCTTGATCTCTCCACTGTGCAAAAGTCAGAGTTTGCCTCATTAATGGGATTCTGTCTGCAAAACACATCAGATCAGCCTCCCCTCTCAGTGCTCAGCAGTGCTATCAACCATCAAAATAAATATTCCACAGGCCTGGTTTGCTCCTCCGTCTCTGCAATTAGTGATATTTTATTAGTTAATGAACCAGGTAACGTCAGGAATGTGCCAATATCCATTTCTGATGGCACTGGAGGTAAATGAGTTGTCAGGACAAGAACTTTGATATAAAAATGCCAGTAAGAGGTGCTGGGTCTAACAGGGCACAAAAACAATGGCTCTGTTTTCACAGCTACGTCCTGCTGCTACTGCTTTTTTCCTCACTGCTTTCAATCTGATGAGTGTAACAACTCCTGCCTTTGATTTTTTGCCATGGACTCCTGCACCATTGTCTTTCCCTCTTACGTTATCCCCTTCCCCTGCCAAGGCCATGTTTTATTTTGCTCCTATCCAAGGACCATTCAATAAAAGCCAAGACCCCCTGAAGCAAAGTTGCAGCACTGGAAAATTCCAGCTCTTCAGAGTTCCTTCAAATCCGAATTTCTCAAAAGGAGTTGCTGCCTACAACAGGCCCAATTAAACCCTGGCTTAAATGCTGCTTACTTGACTCAGGATGAGGATGGAAAAATATTGTTTTCCACATACCAATCTCTGTTTATTAATAAACAGCCCGTTCACTCAGCCCAAGGTGTGTCCTGGGCCTCATTTGCACCTCACAGTCATTGACCTCAGGTGTTTTATTCTGTGTCTCACAGCTTTTACTGCCCTTTATGGGCTCTTCCTCTGCACCTTGAGGTTGGTTCAAAGGGATGACATTTTTGTGACCCCTCCTAATTTCTTTCTGCTTTAATTAATAGACAATGTAAAATAGTCTGAATTGTTTCCTGCTTGCACTTGGATCCCATGCAAGCAAATTACTCTAGATACACATGAGATATTTTATAATCAAAAGCAAGGAAGAATTATCTATGAGAAAATCTATTTCCTCAAGTGGAAATATTTGAGAACTCCTGACACAGGATCCCTTTTGCAATGTGTAAACTGTGATTATCCCATCTAACAGTATCACACATCTTATTTCAACCCTTTTGCACAAACATTTGCTTAAAATTAAATATAATAAATTCCTATTTCATAAATGATTGCAGTGTTTTCCATACCAAACCCTGCATCTCATTTAATGCCATTTGTATATATTGCTTTCTAGGGAAAGATGTTCACAGTTTCTCTTCCTATGCGTGTTTATCTCTGCATTTCTATTAATTGTTGAACACATGAGTTAATTTCAGATATATTTTGCAGAAAGTTGGAAGGCTGAAAGGTACTGACCCCCAACAAGTATTGAGCAAGTGGATAGCCAGGAAAAAAATCCCTGTTAACAAAAAAATGTCAGTGTGAGCTTTCATATTTATTATAACTTAAGTCCCCATTCTTAGAAAATGAATTTTTTTTCTTCATGCTTAGAGGGCTTTTTGGTTAACAAATATTCCAGCACCATGAGGCTTTAGGTTTCTTTTAGGATAAAAGAATATTCAATATCCAAGATCAAAGGCTGACAGAGCCTTACAGCTTTGTAACCCCTGGAAGCTGAATGTGCCAGAATTTAGGGAGAAGTGTCCTGTGGACACCTATGAAGCGCAGCCATGGAACACTGGATGCTTTTTCTCGTTCTTTGTTCACTCTGTGCCTCACATCCCACCCAATAATTAGTCCTGGCAGCTTCATGTTGGTGCCTTTGCTTTGCCTTTTTGTTTACCTATGATGATATCACAAAAAGAGTGTACATTTCATCCTCTCTCCTTTATTTTTATGATTTGGCTCTGGGCCTGGGGTGCCAACACAAAATCACTAATTGTGGAGTAACAAGCCAAGGCCTTTGAAATGCACTTTGTAATAAAAGAGTTTTATTATTTTATTATTCTTTTAATCACACAGGCAGAAAGGAATAGGAGAAACTGATGTGGATTTCTTCAGTCCTACAATCCTGGTAAGAGCTGCCTGACTTCATAGAAGATGGCAGGGGTGGAAATAATGTTGCTGCATTTTAGGAAAATCAATCCCATCCAGGAAAGTCAAATGAAATCTCACCTGAGCTATTCTGAAGAAGGAACAAGTTTATAAAATCATGGAGCCATGGAATGGTTTGGGCTCTAAAAAGGAAAATTTGAAGATAGGAGTCAGTCCTCCCTTGCCAAATGTGGGACAACCCATTGCCCCAAAAATGGGAGTATTTCACTGCATTCAGTGATTTCCTCTGTCCCATCAAGTGTGGAACAACACAGAGGCAGAGACTCTCAGATATTCTGCACCAAAAATCAGAGAGCTAAAGGAAGTGCAAATATCTCAGCTTCTCCTGCTAAATTTCCTCCCACCACAGAAATTCTTCAGGATGTTTCCTAAGCCTTTAAGGGGAAAGAAGGTAATTATCAATAGCAAAGTTTGCAGAGCAAAAACCTCACCTGTGTCTGCCTTGATGCTAAAAGGGGTGAGTTGATTTCTCCTGGCTGAGCAGAAGGGCTGTGATGTGCAGAGGGATTTCAGCAGGAGCTGGGAACCTCCCTGAATCCTGGATGGGCTCAGAGCAGCCCACACTCGCTCACTGTTCTTTATTTTTGGAGAGTTTCTTCCACCTCACTTTCCTTTGCAGGACTTGCTGTGAAAACAGGGAAAGAAAATCCTTCTTGAAAACAGCAAGTCTGAAGGCAAATGATTATTTTTGCTCTCTGTTGAGACTTAAAAAGTCACGTGGGAAGTTCAGGGTCTCTGTCCTTTCATAAATACCAGGAGCACTTCAAAACCCCTGCCATGAAAATGCTTTTCACTCTGAAAGGGTTGAACTTGGGTGCTTCATATGAGCACAGGTTCATTCATTTTCTTGTGCTTGCTAAACCTTTCTCCCTCTAAATGCAGCATTTACTTTTTGATGGCAGAATTAACTTTCCAAAAACTTACAAGGGAAGCAGTTAATCTTGTGGAACTTAAAATAAAGAAGGAATAGATTCTCCAATAAATCTTGCCTTCCACATCTGACTTTCCTTGTCCAGAAACATTTACTAGAACATTACAGACATTCCCCATAAAATTAAAATTCATAGAAATCTCACACAAGGGCTATATTTGAATTCATTTTATGGCCCTAATGGTCATTTTTTCCCATGTTTTTCTTAGTAACTGAAAGTTGGTAGAAGCTGCCAAAACAGCAAATACAGAGAATTCCCTCGGGAATGCCCCACGAATTCCAGTTCTCAGACTGGCTGCCTTTTCCTATTGATCTCAGTCATGATGAAGTATTAATTTGTACACAGTTGAATGCCCACATTTTTTTTTTTTTAAATCTAATCCAAATAGCTATGAAGCCTTGGCAGCTCTTAACAGAGGTGAATTCTTGCTTCCCTCTCCTGTGAACCAGCTGTTGGCATCAGTTGTGTCATGGACAAGGAGAAGGATCTCAGAGGTCTTTTACCTCAGGTCAGGACTGTCACAGGAAAGCCCTTAATGTAATTTATTGAATGAATTTATCAACCTATGCCTTAATAGTTAAACTTGTAGCCTTCCCTTTCCAAACATTTCAGAATATTGCTTGTTTTCCCTTCCCAAATATTTCAGACTATGAGTTTATTTCAGGATGTCAGTGCCTTGCCAGCAAGGATCCTCCTCACTCAGAGCTAAGTTCACTCCTTGATAATTTATTCCCATTTATTCTTATATTACCATTGTGCTTTAATGCCCTTCCCTGTCTCTAAACTGTGATGCTTATAAGGAACGATCATATCCTCTGCCTAAATAAATCTTGCTTGATTTACTCTGATCAAACATGGAAAGTTCTTTGAGTCTCTTCTTGTATTAAAATATACTCTTTCCTCTGATTATCCCAATAGAATCAGAGTTTTTTTAGTGACAGCAAACGTTCTCTTGAGGGAAAATGATAATGACATTTGATGATGACTTAAAAAAACAGCTACTTCACATGAGAATTTCTTCTGAAGTTGGCAGAGCCAGGAATGTTTGCATGGAATTTCCATACCATTAATACATGTTTTCTTTTGCTGTAATTTTAACCTTAATTTTGACCTCTTGGATTTGAACAGATTTGCTTTAGTGATACAGTGTTTTTAAGGCTATTGGTATTACCCTAAATTGCTGTTCTGTAAGGTCAGCCTTAACCCCAATTTAACACAGCTCTTTTGGCTTGTGAAAAGCAATAATAAGGAATTGACATTTTGCCAATTACACATTATAATCCTTGGAGATAAACCCTGAGCCAGCCCCGTTGTCTCGGGCCTGGCAGAATCAACTGCACAATTTGTGGATTTCTGTTTAAGAACTTAAGTCAATGAATTATCATTGTCCACAAATGATTTTCCAAATCAAACCTGAGAAGTGGAAGAAATCAGTAATGATGTCTTGTTAGTAACACGAGCTCCTGCTCCCTCCAGAGAGGCCTTTCTGCTCCTGCCTCATATTGCCACATCTGATCAAGAATTTCACTTTACAGCACCAAACTTGCTTTGGGATCCTCTTCTTTTTTCAGTAGCCAGCAGCTGAGAGAGGGAAAAGCTGTTTTTTTTTCCAAAACTCAAGTTTTAGGAGCTCTGCACCTGTGCCAGCATCACCAACTGCAGCTCCAGCCTGAGCAATGCCATACAATGATATTTTGGGGGCATATTTAATGATCTTAGAGATGATCTGGCTTAGAAACAGGAGAAGGGCGTTCTTTCCTGAGATCTATTTCTTCAGCCACCTTTTCTCAGTCTATTTCCCTTTATTCTTGGTCGTGGCAGGGCAGTGAGGGAAACCTGTCTCTCATTATCTTGTTGTACACTGGCCACCACCGGGGCCTTGATCTCAGCTGGGGCCTCAGGCACCACAGCAGTACAAATACTAATAGCACAGGGGAGCCCTTTGGTGAATATTTTTTGTTATAGATTCTCTAAGATGCTTTAAGGACTCCTTTTCTGATGGGACTATTTGACAAATTTTACCCGTAAATCAAATAAATATGGCAGTAGGGAAGAGGCTTTAAAAACGACACCATTGTGGCTGAGGAGTCAGGCAAGCAAGTTGTAGGATGTATTTCTATGAACACAATTAGAACAAAGCTGCTTTTTGAACTGCCTGGTTATGAGCTGCTTGTGAGTAATGTGAGCTCGGTGTGTGCAAGAACATTAGAACAAAATTAATCATCAATAAATCACTCAGCAAATAATTCTCCCTCTCTGACATCCCGATTCCTAATTACCTCGCTGTCTTTCATTTGCTAATGGCAGCTAAAGCCCCAATCAATTTCCTACTAGGAAACCTAGAGAAGAAAAAAAAGTTATCTGTGGAAAGAGGTTGAGAACATGTGATAGCTGAAAGAAAGAGTCTGAGGAGGGTTTTAGTGGCTTTTTTCCTTCTTTTCACCCTTCACTTCTCTGGATTTCAGTGATTTTGTTCCTCACTGATCTGTTCTTTGCTGCACTGTCCCCGGGTATGAGAGTGGTGGAATTGTAGTGTCAGAAGATAAAAAGCACTTCATGGATCCGACTTTCTTCTTCTCAGTGCTTGGATGTAGATAAGCAAATCTTTTTTGAGGCTCACTTTTGAAAGTATTGAACTGTCAGGGCAGAGAGGCACTTCAACCAAAGGTGGGGGGAATTCTTGGGAGCAGCAATTTTATGAGTGATGCTTCCTGCATCCAACATCTTATTTTCCTGACTTCATATCACATTGTGCCCTGAGGCAGTATCACATCTGGCAGCTGCCTGCAACAGCTTGAGGAGAGGGGGAAATGCCCTGATTGAAAAGGCACCCCAGAGCAGTAATAGTTATGTGTGTGTTATTCTGTTTTTCACACTCCCAAACCCTGCAGACAAGATGCTGCACAAGGAAAGGAGCTGTAGTAAAAGAGAAGTGGCTTTGCTTTGGGCCAAGCACGAGCTCAGTGTTGTTACACTCATTAAAAAACTTTCCTGAGGACTGAAGGGACTCCTTTGCCTTCAAAATACAAATGTACTCCTCCTGCTTCCTATCTGTGTAGTAGAAAATGAATCAAGCAGATTTATTCTAATAAAAATCCCACTCCTTTCTTTCTCCCCAGATACAAACTGCACCTTAGAGATCTCTTCCCTTTCCAACCCCCTCAGGATGGCTGCCCTGTTTCTGTTGGTTTCTAGGCACCTTTCCACCTCAATCTGCCTTGCCAAAACCATCAGATATCTCTGTCATGTGAACTAGGCAGAGAGCCAGCAGGTCAGGGCTTACACAATTTGTGGCGCCTACTTAAAGTGTCTGAGATTCTTACCAAGCAGTCTGAACCTGGGGGCAAAGTGTAATTCTTCCCCTCTCGCCCCTATTTATAAAATCACACAAAGGTAAACCATGGCACTGGTGGCTTCTTGGCTTTTTTATTTTTCTGTGGTGGGGGACTCAGAAAAATCCTGCAGGTTAATCCCTGCTTTGTGGTAAAGGTGCAAAGCAGCTCGTGTGACAAATGTCAAAAAAAAAGCAGGTTGGGTTAAAAGGAGCTGTTTCTAGAAACAGGCTATGACAGCCTTACCCAGGCTTTAGTGACTTCTTTCTCAGGCAGCATTTTCATTGAGCTGAATTGGAGATTTCCTGTCACCAAAGGATTTTTAGACACAGTGCAATACAGACTGGCTATGTTGCATTTAATTACAAATATCCTCGTTTTCCTAAGCACGAATGGTATTATAATGCTTTAACCAAGGTGAATGTGGAAAAATCGAGTCGGTCAAAAAATGACCTGGGGAGAAAGAATTTTAAAAATAACAATTCTTGCAGCTCCTGTTGCATTTTCTTCCTCTTTAGCTGCTGTCTGGTTCCACGTGTGCTCCTCCTCAGAGCATTGCCACACCACTCCTGCTCTGACCCAAACACACCCACGCCCTCAGCCAGGTTCTGTCTGTCTTCCCAGCCTGAAGTTTTACATTTTCTCCTCTGCAGCACCTACCAGCCCCTTCACCCATGGCTTGAAAGCAGAATAAAATCAAAGAATAACCCTCTGCCCACCTGTCATCTCCTGAGACCACAAGGGACACTGGACATAGTGTGCTCCCTGATTCTTCTGTCACCTCCCCATGGCAGGAGCTCTATGGGTGACACAGAGCTATGCCAGAATTCAGCACTGCTGTTTTATGAAAAGTTTTATTTTGGTGTTTTATTTATTTATTTATGCTGGTGTTTTGTTTATTTATCCAAGCACACTCGAGCTGGGTTTTGGTGCAGGTGGAGCTGGGGTTTGCAGAGGTTCTGGGCAGCCCCAGACTCACTGCTCCCTGCAGATGCTGGGCTGCCCCTCCACAGCAGGGCTGGAGCTGCACAGCACCAAAAAAATGCACCATCACTCGCCTTTTCTTGTGCCAGGAGCTGAAACACATGGCTTGATTTGGGCAGGGATCTTTCCTTCCTCCCCTTCCTCCAGGACAGAGATTCAGTCTGGGCCTCTCTCCCCATTCCAGAGGCAGCAAAATTGGGAATTGCTGCCAGGCCAGGGAGCCCCACGATGCCCCTGGGTTCCCATCCCTCGTGTGTCTGGATGGCTCCTTTTCCTCCTGTCCTCACCTCAGACACATTGAGTGAAAGTGAATTCCCATCTAGCAGCCACTCAATAATTGGAATTTCAGCTGCTGTGCATTGCCATGCTCTTACACATGCTCAATGCATTTAATCATAAAAAGAGCTCATGGATGGAAAACACATGCCCACTGTGGGCAGGCCAGCCTGACAGCTCTGAGTCAAAGAAATCGTGGATTTACCCCACAAAAAATTCCAGGAAACTTTTTCTTTAGGATACACAAAGAACGCATAAATGAAGTTATAAAAATCAGCTGTGCTCTTTGTTATGCTTCATTTCGTGCTTTAGTTGTTTGGGTTTCTTTCACCCCAAAATGAATATTTCCCCAGGCCTCTAATAGTTTATCCCTCAGAAATACGACTTTTTTTCTCAGCAGCATTAATTTGTGCACCAGAGCTGTGTTAGCATTGGGACACTGGATGGAAGCCACAGCAGACTTGTAAATTGGATTTTTCAGACATCTGCAGGAAAGGATCACACTTCTTCAGTTTTCTAGGAACATGTAACAGCTTTTATGACTGGAAAAAACCACTGGGAGATGGTGAAATCTGGGCCTGCATGGGCTGAACTTGGACAAGGGTCAGGCTGTGGGGGCTGCTGCCAGGAGAGAGCAGAGGGGAAGATTTAGATGGATTCTGAGCAAATAAAATGGGAAATTCAGCAGGTTGATATCCAGCCCAGATGATCTGCTCCATGCTGCTGGCAATGGCAGTGTTGGTACCTCCTTGTTCCTCTGCCAGGGCACTGGGAGTACCCAAACCCAGGCTCCTCCAGGCTCCCATTCCTCCATCCTGGGATCAACTGGCTTGGAAAAGATTTACTTGCCTTGTGCAAAGGTGTTGTACTGCCACAGACACTCTGCCCTGAGGGATTTCAGAGGGATTTACAGGCTAATTAATAAGGAGCAAAGGCTGACTGGTAGAAATGCCAATTCAAAGCCCATCCCTGAGCCCTGGATGGGACAGAAAGCTGCAGCACACGAGGGATGGCTGCACACAGCATTTTTGGGCTGCTCTGTCCCTCAAGCATGGCCAGAATAGGAGAATAAATAAGAGTTTCACTAACTCAGCTCCAACCGGAGTGTTCGGAGCCAGCAGTGCAGGCCCGGAGTTACATCATCTACTCTCATGTTTTTCTTACTCATGCCCAGAAGTATGAGGAAATACTCTTCTTCAAAAGAATATTTTGCATCTCAATAAGCTGCTTCATCCAAGATCTCAAAGGGCTCTATATCCAGTCATTAAGTGCAATTCCTATCACGCTGATGCCCATGGAGGAGCTGGTAACTGAACTCAGAAGGATGCACCCAGGAGACC
The DNA here is from genome assembly GCF_023055355.1 of Agelaius tricolor. NCBI lineage: Eukaryota > Metazoa > Chordata > Aves > Passeriformes > Icteridae > Agelaius > Agelaius tricolor. The sequence goes on from NW_027269278.1 coordinate 16,106,470, forward strand.
TGACCCCCCCTGCACTCTTCCTTAACCTGCAAATTACATTTTCCTTAAAAACAAATAAATGACCCTAAAAATCCCTAAGAAGCTTTAGTTACAGAAAGAACAGCAAGAAGCAAGGTCTGGGTTAGTGATACCACAAACCCTCATGCTTAGGCTGGAGCTGTTGGAAATATTCAAGAGCCTGTATGGAAATATAACTGCAACCATGTGGCTTTGGGCAGTCAGCACATGCCCAGCCTGTTACTGGCTTCAGGAGCTGGGTGCAACTCCTTCAGTGTTTATAGAAACAGAAAGCTGGCTGGGAAACAAGGCTGCCCGAATTCCTGGGAGTACAACACTTCTCCAACGTCTGAGATTTCCTCTTTGCTGATATGATGATATCTGAGGCTGGAAGCCTGGAAAGTCTGGCACATGGTGCTGGCAAACTGGCAATGTATGACAGTATTCTTTTGATTCTGAATGCAGATACCTTGATAGTGTGCGAGTGTTTTAATCTTAATAATAACTCAGTGTGTGAGGATGGGAAACCAGAGGAGAAGAAGGAATTCACTGAAGTCAGAAAACTCTCTCTTTTGTTCCAGTCCTGAGCAGTAAAATTCCTTCCTGGCAAGGCTGGCACATTTGCAACAGAGGCTGGGAGAAGAGGGAGTAGAATCCCGAGAGAAAAAGCAAAATCTGTGTGTATGGCAGATTAACTCACCCCAGAGACTCCCTGGGACAAGGTGTGCCCACCTGTCAGTGCTGCAGACAGGGCAGGACCCTGACTCTAACGAGCCTTTGGGACTCTAATAAGCTCTTTCCAGGCTCTTGGGCTGCAATTCTGAATTCATAACTTCAGACTAAGGGTCTGCCTGTGTTATAGTTCACATGTGAAGACTGTTTAAGATGATGGCCTGTCACTGCTAAAATTCCTGAAGAATGCAGGTAAGGAAACCTGTTTGTGTCTGAGGTGTCTGAGTTTGCCTCAGCCGTGTGAAAGTTTTACTCCCAGATCTGTCACTGTTATCAGCATTTGCAAACTCTTTGTCTTTTTGTGCATTCCCAGAGGACTCCCTGGAAAACAAAATCCCCACATTTATGCAGATTACAATCCTGAGCACTTCCAGCTCCTTTATTTCTGGATTTCAAGTGAGTTGTGTCTCACAGCAGTGGAGGGATGTGCCATAAAATAGATGTGCACATAAATCATGTTTCCATGCCTTCTTCAGCCAGCAATGTGATAAAGGATTTGGTTTTACAGGCATTGCAGGAACTTCAAGAAGCTGGGATCCCAAGCCTCACCTTTCCATCCTTAAGGGGAAAACAGGATATTTGTCATAATTTCATTGTCATTTCATATGACATTTGTCATAATTTCATAATTTCATTTTATGACATTTGTCATAATTTCAGTGCCACCACCCCTCACCATTCTCAGGGAGAAGGCTCAGCTTGGTGACCAAGGTATGAAAAGCATCTCCTGGGCCTGGAAGCTCCAAACAAGATTTTGAAATGCTCCTCCTAAAGAAAGAGCCCAGATTGATGTTATGATGTCCCTGGCAGTGTCTGATTTTTCTGATACCTGACACACCTGTAAAATGAGTACAGAGGGGAGGTAACTGAATGCAAATGTCATGTCTAAATCTCAAGTGAATAATCCCAGAACCTGGAAATCCAACTATTTATACAGGACTTGTATAATGTTTCCAAAATCCTTGTCCCAGTACTGGGCAAAAATCTTAACACTGAGAAAAATGACATTTTTTTAGTTCCACTGTCCTTTTGGTGGCCTCTTTGTCTGCTGACCCTGAGGACTTTCTTTTCATTTCATTGGTGTTAGACACAGGTTCCAATCTCATTCTTTCATCTTCCAAACCCACTCCTTATCATTACTCTATATTCCAACCCAGACTGCTATAAGTACAGTTTTGGTCTTATTTCTCTCATTTCTTTTTATTTTTAACTACAAAATTCAATCAAATCTTGACAAATAAAAGTTCAGCTGCTTGATTGATGCAAAATATGACTCAGTGGCAGATCTTAAAATGAATATGCAATATTTCAAGCAATTTTCAAGGCTCCCCATTTTTTAATGCAGGAAACTAGAAAAGAAGCAAAGTGAAATGAAATGGTCCCTTCATAGAAAGACTCCCATCTGAAAATTGTTTTAATTCAGGGCAGCCCTGGGTATAGTTTACATAATAAAAAGCAGTTTTACTAAAGTGTCTGTGGTTAAACTTACCCAGTGTAGAGGTCCTGATCAAAGCTGCCTTGCAGCCAAAGTCATCAGCATCCCGACAGCGTGCTCTGCTGAAAAGGACTTTCTGTCTCAGCTGGGATGGCTCAGACCCACTCCCAAGAAACCCAAAGCTAAGCAGAAAAGATGGTGTAAAACCAGACACCTTTTTTTGCTGTTTCAGTAACAGGAGTTAAAGACAGGGAGAGCTGGGATGGAGATGTTATTGTTATTGTTGTTGTTATTATTATTATTAACTTAGGAAAATAACCAATTTTCATAAGCAGTCAGAGTTGGGGATGGTCACTGCTCCTCTGTTCCCCTTATAAGCTGCAGGGAGAGACAAGGCTCAGCTGGAGCCTGCCTCGATCTCTGCAGGACACATTTCAGAGCTGAGGATGTAAAGGCAGAATGAATTCTCCTCACCACAGAACTGATTCACCTCCCAATAAATCAGCCTGTTTTGCCTTCCCTCGTTTCCCCAGCTGCACTCTGCAGCCTTGCAGAAAGGAAGGTGCACGATAATGTGACAGTGCTGTGACCAAGGGAGGGGCAGATATTGAGTGTACAAAGCTGCTTCCCCAGGTGATCCAGGACCAGGCATATCTCACCCCATAGGAGCCTTTTGGTTTTGGGTTGCCCCTTGGTCTTTTCATGTTTCCTCCCTCCCCTAGGTATGTCACTTCTAAACATCAACCAAATACTTCTCTGGGCACAAAATGAGGCCGCTACAGGCCTCGTTCTTTTGAACTGGGATCCAATTTGATTGGCGTCTCCTGACTTTTGGTAAACTGTGTGTTCTGAAGTGTGAGAGAGATCCCTGCAGCAATAATGTCCATATCAAATCATAATTAAAAACAGCAGTGAGGAATGTGCTGAGATTTGAACTGTAGACCTCCCAGGCCTAAAGCCCAAACTGCAAAACAGGACTTAAAAGGCTCATGGAAGCTTTAAACATCAGACATTTAATCACAACGAGTCTGTAGGGATGATTTCCAAAAAAAGAAACAAAATCGCACCACCACAGAGAATAATAACAAGATCTGAGCGTGTGTTAGAGCTGAGAGACAGTTCCTTCACAAAGGGGTCACACGCTGTGCATCTCCTTTTCCATCTACCAACGACAGCCCGAGCGTTTTCAAAGACATCTGCAGTGGGAGCAGCACCGAGCCAAAGCTGGGGGAGAGGGAAGGAGGCTCTGAAGCAAGAGGATAACGCGCTTGTGATGCAGTGGCAGCCTGCCATGAGTGGGAGGGCTCCACCCAAAAGTATCAAAAATAAATTAACACACCTATCTTTTCTTAGACTTCTTGGAACCTCTACAGGTGCTGCTGTTGATTTCCTTACTACGAGGAAAGCTCCTTGCTTTCCTGCACTTCTCCCAGACTGGGCCAGCAAGGAGGTGAATGAATAAAAAAGGTCAAGACTCTGGGTCTGCCTGCCTCAGTTCCTAAGAGCAGATACCCAGGGATGGCAGAAAAATGGGCAAGTGTCAATGAATTGTCCTGCTCCTCTTTAAAAGTGGACATCTCTGGCTCACCAGTGAGACCAGTGAGTGGAAATAAAGTGAAAAAATGTTTGAGCTGCTCTTTTTCTCATGGACCATGACAGGAGTTGAGAATCCCCATTGATGCCAAAGCAGGGCTGAGTTTAAAGTGTGGGATTCTGATGAAATGTTGATGACAAATGAGCTGGGCTCTGAATGGAGAGCTGCCTGTAGGTTGTGGGTCTGCTTCACTGGCAGGGGAATAATCCCTGAATAATCCCAAAGTCACTTCATGCTGCCCAGCAGGGATCAGCCTGACCCTTTACCTACAGGTACCTGGCTAAACACTGCTTTTTACACAGCACTGTCAGTGCTGGGGAAGGATTTTCCTTTCTGTGGGTTTTTTACAGCCCTGCTGATGTGTCTGGAGACCTTCAAAGCTCACTGTGACACTGAGCCCGTTTGAGTTCACTGATTAACAAACTGATCACTCTAATTTAAGAGAGCAATGATTTTATTGCCTGTTATGAAAAGGAGTTGGGTTTGTGGGGTTTCCTGGCCTCTTCCCACAGCCTCTCAGCATTGCTGATGGGGATGGATTTTTGACTGATTCTTTCTACCAGCAGAGGTGGAGGGTGGGGATCAAGAAAATTCCCTGGTGCCTGTGTTTGTCCTAACACCTAAATACAATGATATTTCTGTGTTTAAGAGAGGTTTCTTCAGTGGTGGACATCTGCTGTGAAGGGTTCCATTGACTGAGGCAACGATGCTAAAGTCAGAACAAGAGTGGAACTTGGGGGAAAATTAATCATAGAGTCAATCATGGCTGGAAGGGACCTTAAGGATCATCTCCACTGTCCCACCATGGACAGGGACACCTTCCACTGTCCCAGGTCCATCCTGGCCTTGGACACTTCCAGGGACCCAGGGGCAGCCACAGCTTCTCTGGGCACCCTGTGCCAGGGCCTCCCCACCCTCAAGGGAAGAATTTTTTCCCATATCCAATCTAAACCTGCTCTCTGTCAGTGTGAAGCCATTTCCTCCTGCCCTGTCTTGTAGGAAATAGGAAAAAATCTTGGCTTCTCTTCTGTCCCAAAAAGGAGGGATGGTTTAACTATGGAAATTGTAACTCAGATTAGAAATCAACCTGTAACCAATCGAACACATAGATCCTGCAAAAACAAAGAGTGAGAACAAGGATTTTGTTGCCCACAGAGACGTTTTTGGTCACTCAACTGTTCTCTGTCCTAGGCTGAAGCACAGAGATCCAGGCATGGCCATGTTGAACGAGAATGTGATGAGAAAAGAGAGACAAGGGAATGCTAAAGTGACAAAATGGAAGAAGTGGATCATGGGCATGGCTGTGAGAGGCAGGGAGGGAAAATGGGCAGATGGGTGTAGCCACATTCCTGGTACCTGCTCAGGTTAATGCTGTTACTGGAATCCCAGCTGGAATTTCACTGTTTGGGAAAAGGATTTGCAGGCCTGCTGGGATTCCTGCTCCAGTCTCTGGTCAGTGCTATTATTCAAGAGCTTATTTTGGTTTCTAAAGGTTTCTCTTTGATGCCCTTCAGCATCGGCCCTTCCTCACTGCTGTCTTGTACAGGATCTTACACTTTGTGTAGGAAACACCTTTCAGCTTGGTCTGGCAGTCTGCTCCTCATGATAACTGGGAGAAAACAGAAGAAACATCTGCCAACATTCCTTTAACACCTGAGCTAGGAACCCTGTCCAGCTGAGAAAGGTGGGACAAAGACAGGAGAGGCAGTGGCAGGACTGAAGGTGCCAGAGGAGCTCTGTGCACTAATGAGAGGCAGATAATCTCCAGGCTGATCTCTTCACGTGGAGGGAGGAATGCTACTGCTGGTACACGATATCCCCAAGCACACATGGGGCAAGAGGCTGCTGATGACATAATTACTGTGCCTTTACAGCACCTTCAATCCACAGCCAAGATCAAAGACAAAATCAGGCTTGTGTTCTTACAGTAAAAACAAGCACCAAATGACAAAGAGAAGGATTATAGGAGTGAGGGAACATGGAAAGGGATCCCTGAAAGGGCTTTCAGCCTTCTGGGACCAGGGTTCAGAGCAGATGGCCCTCACCTCCAGCATTCTTCCTCTGGCACTGTTTTGTTGCAAAGAGATGTTTATTCACCTGTGTGTGTAAACACTGATGTTTGTCAGGAGTTATTTTTTGAAGATCTTGGCGTTTTCTGATTTCTTAAACTGTGTGCAGCTTGGAGGTAAAGATGCAAGATCAGGTGTTTATAAATAATACAATAAAACAAATATATCGCACTGAAAGCTCATCTATTATGAATTAAAACAGTAGCTTTAATCCTCAGATTTTATTCCCTGCTGGGTAAATGCCTGTATGGAAACTTGATCCAAAGGTGAAGTTTTTTGCTCTGTGCCCTTCTCAAACAGTTTGAAACAGAAATGCTCAAACTTGGATGGCAGGACTGGTGGAGCTTCACTGCTGTCCAGCATTCCCCTGATCCATTTGGACTCAGAGAAATGGGATCTCTCCACCCAGAAGAGAGGCACGTCAAGGGTTTGGGCCAACCTTCAAGTCAGAGCTTTCAGGTGCAGCTTCTGAGGTAGAGCTGTGCCCTGCAGAGCTCACCCTCCATCCCTGGAGGGAACTGGGACAACAGGATGCCTCCTGTACCACACCAGGCTAAAAATAATCCACCAGAACAACTTCTGCGAGATGCTTCTGTCCTCAGCTCTTGGCCAACTTCCTTCCAAGGCTGCCACACTGCCCAGCCTGTCTGAATCCCATCTCCAGCTCCAGGAGTTTCCATCCCATCCTGTGCTCAGGCCATGAATAACTGCCTTGTTATGTACGTGCAGGGTGGAAGGGTGGGGTGGAAAAAGCCTCTGGTAGGAGCCTGTCTTGAGCTTGCAGTAAATACTTACCCAACAGAAATGAGATTTGGCAGCCATGAGGAGAACTTCTGGAAAATCATTTCAGGTTCCTAGGAAGTGAGGGAGGCATTTGGTAAAGGGTGGGGACAATTTTCTTTCCCTTGATATTTCTTGTCTGAGAAAGGGGAAGATCTAATTCCTCATTAGTGATCTAAGGAAATCCCCTGTACCTGATAAAATATCCTCTGCACCTTGTCCATGCTTGTCCTGTCTTCAGGGGAGCCCCAGCAGGAACCTGGAGCAGGGAATGCCAGATCTGCCCCTCTCCACCAGCCCCAGGAGCTGAGGGAGTCACCCAGGCTGCCTGACTGGGAATGCCAAGCAGAGAAAGGCAGAGAGCACAGGGAAATCTGTCAGGAGACATCACTTTAAATCACTGAAAGGCTCCTGTTATTCTAAACCTTTTGACTACTGGGGAATACCATAAGCATAAGTAATATTTTGTTTTGCTTTTCTTCATTGTGTTCTGTTCTCATCCTTGGAAATAGCCCACAACTATTTACTCAGCAGGGAATAAAATTTGAGGATTAAAGCTACTGTTTTAATTCATAATAGATGAGCCTTCAGTGCAATCTATTTGTTTTACTGTATAATTTATAAACACCTGGTCTTGCATCTGCACCTTCCAAGGCACCAAGGATTCCTGCCCCATAATAAAGGACATCACTGAACCTGGACATTTGAATGGGGATTTGAATGATTAATTTATCAAAATGAAAAATTCATTGTTTCACAGATTTTTTTTTTAACCAACAAAGTTCTTCAATACTTAACCACTTGCTCACAGATATAAACATGTGAAGTAATTGTCTCATTGCTGGGACTATGACTTAAGGCAAAACTTGCACCAGCTTGGAATAATTTATGGGAAATATGTGCATCTCAATCACCTGAATGGGCTGGAGATTATTTACATGTTTTGTAAATATTTTTATATATTATACATATTCCCTATACTTTAAACATATTCAATTTAAAATTAAAAATCCAGCTCTATAATGCAGAAGGCCATAAGTGTGTGAGTGCACTCCCTGTAGAAGGAGCACTTTCAATATCAAAGTACTTTATATACAGTTTTATTCCTTATTCCACTTTGCTGCACATTTGTTTTTATTCTTGCTGCCACAATTGTTGCTAGAGATGGACCTGAAACAACACATTTGTCTTTGTTCTCCTCCTCCAGTCAGAAAAGTTGGTTGTCCAGTCATGGAATTACCTTTAAGTGATGCTCCATTTTCTTCTTACACCACTGCCACCCTTTCTGGTGTCCCTCCTGGAGGGTGTGAAGGTTCTAAATAACAAAATATTGTGAAAGTAGGAGAACACAGTGCCTGTTGTGGGACTGAGCTCTCACACCCACACCAGGCTGTGAGGAGATGAGACAAACTTTGAAAATTTTGACTCCAAGGAGTCAAATCCTTTTGCTCAACAGCTCAACTCCTCTCAATCCACAGAAGGAGCTGCACAAATTTTCATTGCCAGAGTTCCACCTGCCCTCTGGGTGGTTGGAGTTTACAGCTCCTCTTGTTTTCCTCACAGCTTTTTTGTTTGCTCCGAGGTTTACGCGGCGCTTCCGTCCTGTTTGCATCTACAACATCTCGCTCTCACGCAGAGGGTGGAGGCTCCTCTCCAGACACTGATTCCTGTAAACTGATGGCTTTGATTAGTTTAGATGAAAGAGGCTCTTATTATAAACCAGCCCATGCTGGGTGCACGGCTGTGGGTGGATGGTTCACCCCGAAAGCAGAGAGAGGCTCCGGAACCAGGGCTGGGGTTTGGTGCTGCAGGAGCTCCATCTGGAGACTTCTAACATCACCCCTTGCATTCCATCCACTGCCTCCTGCAACACTGATAATGTTCTTGAGGTAAATAGGAATGACCACTTCGATCTGGCCATCCCAGAAGTGATTTTGCCCTCAGCACAGCCTCAAAGGCCATTCTCCATCCCAAGCCTGAAGGCTGGGGATAATCAAACCACCAAGAAAATTCTCAGCAAATATAAGGATCTTTATTTGGAACAACTGATTAATTTCTTTTGTTCCTCTCTTTTTTTTTTTTTTTAATTTTCCATCTTGGCTGTCATGAAGGAACAGAAGATGTAGGTGATGCTGGGATTATTGACTCTGTGTGATCAGTACAGGTGGAACCTTTGACAGGGGGGCCTCCAGCAGAAACAGGAGCAGGATGCTACATCTGACACTGTGCCCCTGACACAGAAGGAGGATTTTTTGTCAGCTGGGTAATGAGGGAGTAAAGCCTTGTCAGGCTTTAATTTGTGTGAGCAGAATGTGTTTAGACTGGGTGAGGAGGATGTTTTGGCATTGGGCGATGAGGATGTTTGGTTAAGCCGCTTGATAGGTTGGGTAAATCTGACATCAAAGACTTTGATAAGGTATTTCTAAGATCTTTGTGACTTCAGTGATGTTGTTAGTACAGAAATGATTTAAAGATAAATGAACTGACACTTCACCAGCTAAATAGGTTTCCCCCCAAGTGTATTGTAGGGTGGATCAGTGTACACAGCTCGGGCTGAGCTGGGGGAAGGAATGGTTTCCCAGAACTCTTCCTAGCAAATTGAACAACCACCTGCTGGTCATTTCCTTCTGCTGGGCAGGAGAGGTGTGTGCAGGAGGGATAATGAGCTGACACCAGCTCCTTGGATTCTGGCAGCAGAAATCAGGAGACTCGCTGAGATCAGCATGTGACGACTTGCAGGGCTTTCAGTGCAACCAGCACCAAACCCAGCAAAGGCAGCAGGGGTGTAATTAGATCTTAGCTAAACAGGAGGCCAAGGAGGGCCTTTGGCAGCAGAGCTCCACCAGGGAGCTACGAGGAAAGCAGGAGACCCAAAAGATGCAGGGATGGTGTGAGAGCCTCGCCCAGAGCTCTGTGTGTGCAGAGAAAACCCTCAGGGTCCCACAGTGGTCTGGAATCCAAACCCTCTGTGACCCCTTGGAACTTCGGCCTCGTGGGGCAGGACAGCACAGCCCCCTGGGAGACACTGGGGGAGCACTGATGGGCCTCAAAGCTTGAAGTTGCCCTGGAAATAACCAGATTATGGGACAGGACTCCCAGGGAATGGGGAATGCCCTTTCCAGAGCGCTGAGGAGCAGTGTTCTGTCCGTGGGTAGCCCAGACAGAGGGGAAGGTTTCTTCTTTCCCACCAGCACAGGGGGTGTTTTGCTTAGCTTCAAGTGGTAGATGACTGTACTCAATCTCAAATTTCCTACCTTTTTCCACCACAGAAAAAGGTGATTTTAGTGCAACTAAAGGCAGTGATTTTAGTGCACCAAAGGCAGTGATTTTTGTGGACAGAGCAAACCAGCAATGTTCTTCACCCTCAAGTTTGAATTCTGTCCCAGGCTGCTCCAGCTCCTGCAGTTGTTGCCCACCTTCCCCAAGACCTGGTCAAGCAGCTGAGGTTTGGAACTCACCCAGCTGTCCCCAAGGTCTCTAAGAGGACTTTCTTTCACCTCAGTGGGTATTGGAGCATGAAAGCAGCAGGAGGGGCAACCCTTTTTGGTGCTCTCCACTTAATTTTGTCATAGGATCATTTTTGGATGTAGGTTTTTATTTCTAAGCTGTGACTGATCAGAGAAAGGTGATAGAAAATAAGGAGAAAAGGAGTTGTTCTTCTAAATAGTAAAAGAGATTTTCTGCTCTAAAGTAAATCCCTGTGTCCTTTCTTTTCCAAGGACTCAATGCAAAACATGGGCCAAACCCAGCTAATGAAATTCTATTTATCTTAATGATCCTCTGGGCACAGGAGATCCTTGATGATCAAACTGAGTTGACACCTGCCACTATTAAGTTCTGCTTCTCAAAATGCTGAGACAATCCCAGCAGATAAACAATACAACATGGTTCCCATTATGATATTACCATAAAGCCAGACAGCCTCATGTTTACCCCATAAATAATTAGTCACCAGGCAAATCAGAAAAAAAAAATAAAATAATCCCACCATCACCTTAAATTACCTGTCAAACATTTACCTCTGTTTGTCTTTTAGGGCATTTATTTTTTTGCAGTGTGGTCCTGGTCCTTGATTAGTTTAACAACCCCCTGCATTTTGACAGCAGAAGAAAAGAAGAGGTGATTATTACAGTTACTGCTCTTGCTTTGCCTTGAAAGTCCATTCTAAAGAAGGCATTAGAGGAGGCTTTCTTGTGGCTGAGAGATCAGATTACCACAATTAAAGTAAAAAGGTGTGGTGCTATTTACTCTGCATGTTATGACACATGAAAGAAAGTGATTCAGGCAAGAAAAATAATTACACATTAATTTGTGTTTGGCAACTTCGTTTCATATACGTGGCCCACAGAGCTTAGATAAAAAGCTATTTTGTCCAGCTTTGTGTAAACTGGGAGGAGGGTTTGTGCTGCAGTTTACGAGGAGGTGTCTGTGTGTGAGCGGGGATGAGGAAATAATCCCCTGATCCTCCAGCACGGCTGCATTTTCCACCACGAGCCCCCTCATTGCCCATTGGGTTTCACCCGGCTGAGAAACGGCCCTGCAACCCTAAAACTCGGCCTGGGTTTGGCAAAATTCTTGCAAATTTGAGAACTGCTTGAGGTTTTGAGCAGTTCCTGAGCTTTGTGTGTGATTTGGTGTGAATCACACCACGGGCACGTTGTTGGGGTGTCCTGTGCAGGGTCAAGGCTGGACTTGGATCATCCTTGTGGGTCCCTTCCAGCTCAGGACATCCTGGGATTCTGGGAGCTCTGGAAACCCAAATTCACACAGGTTTCTGTAAACTCGGGGTACCTGCAGTGTGGGCTCAGGAGGAAGTTCAGCCTTCACAGTTGAGCAAAATCACAGTGTGCAATAAATTGTGTGGCAGCTCCTCTTGTGCCTTGAAAATATCCCCTTGATCATCCTGGTGATGACACAGGGAAGAAAACACCGGGAAGAAAGCTCCAAAACACCCAGGAGGGTTTCAGGGGTGCCCTGGAGAGGCAGGATGTTAGAACTGGGAAGAATTATTCAATGTGAATATGACCAGCATGACCACAGTGCTGCTCCCTTACTGTAAATGATCCCACAATAAACCCTTGACAAACTCGCAGACAGTGCAGTTTCTGTGCTAGGCAGATGTTAATTTTACAAAAATGATCTCAAGCTGGCATTCCTGCAGCTTTTCATAAGATGGTGCACAGACATTTGTGTAGGTCTATGAGCACAAGAGCCTCTTCGCTGGGGAAACCGCCCTCAAAAATGGAAGAAGCAGCCAAAGAAGCTTCAAAAAGATGGTCTGCCATCTTATTTTCATTTTATATTTTTAGAAGAACTCTCTGCACAAAGTTGTGGAGTCCTTTTGACTTCGGGACAACCTGAAGTTAATGGGGAGATGACAACAGCAAAAGGTTTGGCATCCAGGAGAATCTCCTCAAATCCCTGCAGGAATAACTGAGCTCAAGCAAACAGCAGGAATTCATAACGTGGAGAGGACAAATGCATGAAATGCAAACCCACAAAACTTCATTTTCCCACAAAGTAAGCTTTTTGCATAAATCATCATTACCCATTGCAGAGAGGAGGTTTTAATATTAATGCAAGGTTGGCCATCCTTATATCAATATGTATGTTGGACTGGCTGCCTGGGTATGGAAACGGAATGTATTTACATTAGTAAATAAAATAAAATTTCTGAACCTACAGGGGGAAATCCAGCCAATGGAATTGTGTTTGTTTCCTCATAAAAGTTTGTGGGACATTTTTTACAGCGCAGTCTAAAACGTATCATTTATTCTGCGTGCTGATTAAAAATTATATTGATTTAATTTGGCAATTATTGTCCCTTTTCTTACTGCCAACCTATTTTTAGCCTTCCAGACGAGAGACAGTGGTATTTTTTACATACCACTACAAAGCATTAATTCTAATCTGCTTGCTGCAGAGTGGAGGGAACGCAGGATCCTTTGCAAAATGCTTTTCTTGGCATGGCCCTGGCATGGCTGCATGGCTGGCAGAGCTGTCAGTGCCTTCTGTAAACTCCAGCAGTTCCTCATAATCCCCTGACACTCCTGGCAGTGGTTTATTCTGGGTATTGTGTGGCTCAGCAGCACCAGCACAGCTGCACCAGGTGAAATGGGAGTTTTTTCCTGGTTGTCCATCCCCAGCACAGCTCAGTAGCAGATTTTGTGGATTATTCCCCAGGATTTGCTCCAGCTGTTTGTGGCTCAGGGGTATCACCAGCCAGAGCTGCCTCCTGCCAAACCAAGAACATCAAACATGCAGAAAGGCACTTTCATGTGCAGGACAAAGTGTGTTTATGAGAGCTGCAAAATGTCCATTCTGAACCACCAGCTGCTTCTGGGGAGAGCAAATCCAAACATTTCTCTTTAGAAATAAACACACAAGTGGTGCATCCCTTTCTGTGTTTACTGGCAGGTGTCAGCACTAAGAAACACAATAAGGTCTGGATAGTCCTGGATCATGATGGTACCTCTGCTTGGGAGCTTCAATTCCTTGACATTCACCTGCCCCAGGGGACTTGGAAGGTGGCCAGAGCCATTGACAGGTTCATAAAATGTAGGTGGCACCCTCTAAAGTCTCAGAAATGCTTTCAGAAACAAAAAGAAAAAAAGAAAAAAAAGAAAGAAAAAAAGAAAAAAAGGAAAAAAACAAAAAAAGAAAAAAAGAAGTGTGGTGTTTCCATTGTGCTTCAGAAAACAAACCCTTCAGGAAGAAGAAGAAAAAAAAATAATGGAAACATATGAAACGTAAATTGGATATACTCAAAGTTAATGAAAGGAAAATCTTTTTTCCATTTTAGTTAATGTCTTAAATTAGAATTTTGGTATAAAAGCTGGAAAACAGATGGAGAGGATATATATATTTTTTTTTAAAAGAATAATTTGTTAGTGAATTTGAGGCTTGTGAATGAGAGTACCTAATAATAGCATTGGCTTGAGCAGCCCTTGGTGTCGACTGCAGCTCCTTTGGTTCCTCCACTGGATTTGTCCCACTGCACTGCAGGAACGTGTCTGTGTCCTGCAGCCACATCTAGCACCTCCTGTGGGTCTAATTCAGCCAAAAACTGCTCCACCCAATATTCCTGACTTGGATGACATCTCCCTCTGTTTGTTTCTCCATTCTCCCTTGGACCCCAGCACAGCCCATTTCTGACGCTTTGTGTGGAGATCTTTTATCCCACCTTGCCCAGTCTGGTGTAGCTTGTCTTGAAAATATTAAATTGTCCTCATTTTCTGCCCTTCCCAGTCTTTGCTCACCTTTACCTGTGGGCATCCTATTTTATTATTCAGATTTTCCACTGCTCCTTCCACTGCTTTTGGTAAAACTCATCAAGCTGTACATTAGCAATTTACACCGAAAAAAATAATAAGGAAAGGTAATGAATCCTCATTTTGAAATTACCCATTAAATACTGTTTTTGTTTAAAAAAACCCCAATTATTCCTCTTTTTCCATTCCACAGAAGCTTCCCATATATTTCTTCCTGTGTGTTTATCAGCCATCTTGTTTGCATAGCTGCTCCCCAAGAGATCTGTCACGGCTGGCTCACAGCACACTCTGCTGATTTACAGCAGCAATTAATAATTCCACATCTCTTGGGAGGGGATGGATTTCTATCTCACGAGGAAGAGCAGCAGATGATACCCACAAAATGCTGATGAGCCTTTTTTCCATCTGAATCCAAACACAGGGTTCATGCACGGGTGACAAGGTGGGGAGGAAGGTGTCGAGCGAGTCTGGAGGGATCAGAGCTCCAGGGAAGCCCCAGGTAGGGAAGTCCCAGGGAGTGGGGCTGACGTCCTGCCCTGACTCACTGGGGTCTGTCCCTCCACCCCTGTGTGTCCAGCTGGCCCTGTGGCCGTCCCACTTTGGGACTGGCTGGCCCTGCAGGTCAGCAGCTCCGGAGCTGGGGGCAGAGTTGTGCAATTAAACTTGCAAAGCACCAGCCCACACTCAGACGGCCCTATCTGATCCTCCAGGCTGACACACACCATTGATTGGTAGGCACAGGGAGGGCAAAAATGGCCAGGTTTGCTGCTTTCATTAAAATAATTCTGGGCCTGAGTTTTGGTCTCTGCCCTTCTTCTCATGCCACCCTCACGAAGGGGAATTTGGGCCGAGGGGAGATGCTTTCCCTGCAGAGCAAAAACCAGGGGTTTGTACCAACACAAAGCACCAGGAGACCCTTCCCTCACCCTGGCCTTTGGTTGCACTTCTGGGCATTCACTCAGCTTGGAGAGCACCAATTTTCTCAGACAGTGGAGTGTGAAAAGCTTGCGAGTGCAAGAGGCACGCAGACCCCATCGATAATAACAACAATCTCATTCAGCAGTCGTCCATAAATTTTTCCTGCCTCAAACACTGTTTACTCCAATGTACCTGAGTGTTCCTTGGCAACAGGAAAAGTGGACATCTTAAAGCTTCCAGGGCTGTCTTTGCCCTGACCTTGTCTGGCATTTAAACCCCTTCAGAGCTTAGCACATTTTTGACCTTGCCCCACGTAGGCTGCATGGCTTTCCCTTCCCTCCCCGCTAATCCCTCCATTCTCCTTTTCCAAAGCTTTCCACAAACACACTGAACCAGGCTTGGGAAGCAGCAGGAACAAGAACATTGAGCTAAATCTCCAGGTTCAGCCCAGTCTCTGTGTTGGTTATTTTTCAGGGGAGAGGAACATCAGATGAGGACAATCTCTGGGGTTTTGACTGTCCAGTGCCAAGCACACAAACAATATCCAAAATGCTGAGGATTGACCTGAAACATCAGCATTCTCCTAGGTCTTTACAGAGATAAACTGGGAACTTCTGGAGTCACAGGCAAAGAAGGAAGGGAGAAAGTCTCCCTGGGTTGCTTTTAGTGATTTGAAGTGATCCCAAGCTGAAGGCACCTCAGCTAAGGCCTGAAAGGTTGGCTTTGCACACACATCCAGATCCGTTTAATAACCTGGATGTACACAATTGCCTTTCAACCTAGAGCATTATATAACACTTCACATGGTTTTGCAAGGAGTGTACCAGGGAGTATTTGCAAGGAGCTGAGCCAAGAAGCTGTACAGACAGCAAGGCGTCTGTGTTGCCACTACAAAGTGGATGTTAATTACCTAAAACAATACATGTAATAGGCGAAGAGAAAAATGCTCTGCGCTGCCTTGCCATACCCACTCATCTAGTGCATCTCTAACTGCACAGTTATTTAGCCTGCAGGGATCATAATTAGCTGCTTCATAAATTAATAAGGGAAAGGAGGAGGGAAGGGGGAAAGCTACCAGTGCAAGAATGGTGGGAAACTTTAGATAGGATGTTTCTCGAAGAATGTCGTTAGCAGGCATAATTGCTTCATTAAATAAAGGCACAGACAAATGCACAGGGATCCCCTGTCCCTCAAGAGAGAAGGGTAGGAAGGGTTGCATGATAGGCACTGTGAGGATCTGAGTTGAAGGACACCCTGGAGGTGCCACCCAGTGCCCAGCATGACAAAATCTTCCCAAAGCTCCATGAAAAGGTGACGTGTGCCTAACAGTGACTCATGCCCCCCTCTAACACCTTCCATCCACGGCACTCAAAGTGTTGCAAACACCAATTAGGGAGCTCTTGCAGGGCCTGTCATGAGCAGGGTGAAGGCGCTGTCCCTGTTGTGCAGGTGGAGAAACTGAGGCAGGCAGTGACACATCCTGCTCCAAGTCCTCTGGCAGGTCAGGATCAGGATCAGGATCAGGATCAGGATCAGGCCAGCTGCATCAACCACCCTGGGTATAATGAACCTGTTGGAATCCCGTTTACATTGCTTCATTACCAGTTCATAAAAACAATGGGCTTTATTTCCTCTATTATGCAAAGAATTTACAAGGTGGGAGAAGCTTCTCCCCGTTGCCATCAGACAGCAGCCCCATTTAGGTAATTAGCTGGTTCCAGGCTGGCATTCACACATCCTCACACACCATTACCACAGCCTGCTTTGGAACCAGAGCCTCTTGTGAGGCAGTGGAAATATCTCCAAAATCCCAGGAAAATGGACAAAGCTCCATCTGACAGGAGGTGCTGCACCACGTTCCTCCTTTTGTGAATTTTATCTTCACAGACTTCCACACTTTTAATCTCTTAATCCACCACAACTCTTCTTGGATCCAGAGCCTGCCTTTACGGGCTCTTTCTGCATATTTTTTCCCTTAAAAGCCAGGCTTCTTGAATCACAGGGAGGTGAGGGATGTGACTTGACTGTGCTCCAACAGCAAGTCTCAATGATTCAAAGTCAGGAGTGGAATTCAGCTCCCAGGCTTCAAGGAAAACTGGGCCAAAAGGAAACTGCTTTTCCCATTCTCCCTTGGCCAGCCAGCTAAAAGTGAGGCAAATGGGAAGCCTGTCCCACCCTGAGCAATGTGCAGAGAGTGCTTTTTAAAACTGCAGCTGGTCAGGTTTGGTGGTGATCAGTTTTCTCCAGGAATATGTGGGATTTTGAGAGAAAGGCACGTGGAGTATTTTCCACTTGAGTCTGAAGTATCCCCTGTGTGTGCTTGTTTGAGTCCATCCTTGCTAAACACCTCATCTCCTGAGCTTCCTCCTCTTCCCTCAGTGCTGGGGTTGGGGTTTTTTTTTGCTGTTTTCAACTGTCTTTATGCTCTTCCTTCCTTTTCTCTTCCTGGCCAAGGCTCTGGCAGTTTCTCTAATGAAAACAGTTGCTTGCATGCAGAAAGTATTTTTGCTGTACATTAAAACCTTCCATTCTTTTTTCACTCCCCTCCAGAATGCCCATTTTAGGATCCTGTGTCTCTTGCACAGTCTTGCTTCATTTCCTGAGCTCTCCACGTGCTGCTCCACCATTACTTGGTTTTATCTTTCCACTTTTTTCTCAGTGTCTACCCATGGCTCTGTTCCTGACTGTTCTTTTTTCCTTTTTCCTCTCTCTTCTTGGAGTTTCTTCCTGGAGTTTCGTCTGCCTTCCCCAGCCCATCTTAGTCTTCCCATTGCCCTGTAAACCCAGGACACAACCTCATGTTTTTATTTGCCCAGAAAAGTAACTTTCTTCCCATGATACTGAATTCAGCAGAGCCATTGGGATGCACCAGCCCGCCCATGAGTTAAACTCCTGGAAAGTGAATGCTGGAATCTTATTTGAGGAAATTTCTGCAAGTCTCACTCTGTGGGACTGAATTTCTGTGGCTGACTCTGCCAGGTCCCTGGGTCTGCCCTCTCCCTTCCCCAGGGAGGATTTCCATCAAGGACTGAGCTGGCAACAACAAACCTCTCCCCTCCCACCCCTTTTCTCCTTATAAATTTCCATGGCACAATAAAGCGTTTTCCAACCAGGACCAGTGCTGAACATTCTGACAGAGCTGAATTTGTTGAGCCATTTAGATTTGGGGTTTTCTGCTCGGTTGGCTTCCTAAAACTCTTGACTTCCAGTGGCAAAGTTCCCACTGACTCCAGAGGGCCTTGGATTTCAGCCTGTGTGTGGCTGGAGCATCTCTGACATCTCTGATCAGGTTCCCAAGCACAAGTAAACAAGCACAAGTGGCAAAATAAAATTTCCAAATTATTCCATCTCTAGTAATTCAGTATTAATTTCTTACAGTGCTGTAAAGTGTGTGAAGTTTACCACTTAAGATAGATTTTTGTACCTTAATTGATATTTTTCCATAAAGGATCTGCTTTTTGCCCTGAGGATATTCAATCTC
The DNA here is from genome assembly GCF_023055355.1 of Agelaius tricolor. Lineage (NCBI taxonomy): Eukaryota > Metazoa > Chordata > Aves > Passeriformes > Icteridae > Agelaius > Agelaius tricolor. The sequence continues at coordinate 16,124,747 of NW_027269278.1, forward strand.
AGGCCTTTCACCCACCACAGAAGCAGTGCAGAGAGCTTTATGATAAGCAAGAACTTTTTCAAGATTTATTCTGCCTGAGTTGCTCCTTGACAGCAATGATAAGGAGCCTATGGTTTTCAGGGGTTGGTAAATCTCCTATATATAAAAGCCTTGCAGTGGTTTAGGTCTAAGTAGCTCAGATTCCTGACTTCAGGCCTCATCTTAATTTCATATATTTAACTTAATTGATTCCAATGGGCTTATGATGACTCGCAGTGGGGGAGGTGGGTCAGGCCTCTCCTTTCTGTTTTGATGGTGCAGTGAGATTCCATAAGCACCCAGATAAACCCAGTTCTCTCTGTGAGCATGAGTCATTCCCTGGCTGGTGAGGAGGTGAGCTCTGCTCTTCTCCTGGCATTCCCTGCATGCCAGAAGGGAGCTGGAGTGGGATCAGGAGCTGTGGCATTGCACCAAGGGCTCACCAAGACCAAGGGAAAATGGAGGCACACGTGGGGCACTGCCCCAGGATGGCCAGGGGCAGGAAATGACCTTTCCTGGGCTGTCCCATTCCTTCACCCACTCCCAGCACGAGCTGGGGATAGCTCTGGCCATGCCCTGCTGCTGGAACTCCCTCAGGAAAAGCAGCAGCTCAGTTCCCCAGGGGTAAGAACAGTCCCATGGGCATGGGTGCCATGGTCAGGTACCAACCCTAATCTTAATTAATACCAACAATTAATAATTCTGGTGCATGAGGCATTTGGTTCACTCTCTAGCAGTGAGGGGGGTTTCAAACCCCTTTTTCTGTGGTGGCTGATGGCACTCAGGTCCAGCCTGCAGCAGCAGCCAGCTTTGCCTCCCAAGTCAGGGACAGAGCTGTAGCCCTTTACTCAACAACATCCCAAGTACCTGAGCAGCACTGACCTTATCACTCCAAAAATCACCCAGCAGGCAAAGCCTCTGGCAAATAGAAATCCAAATTCATTTCAGGAACTATGAAATATGGGCCTATTGGACTCAATTAAACCCCAAGCATTTCATTTGTGCAAGCACAAGGGTAATTAACTCTTCCAAGTCCCAACTTCTTCTGTGTGCAGGAATTCCAGTTGCTCTCAAGCCAGCCACGTGTAAGCATGGATTTCTTCCTGCTGCAAGTGCTGCTGGAATCAGGGAAATGGGCTTTAATGCCAGCCCTGGTGCTGTTCAGGGTTTGCAGTGTGCCCCTTCTGTCCCTCTGCCCCTCCTCAATCCCTTTGAGTCCTCCTTCCCCTGCTGCCTGCCTGGAGATGTCAAATCTTGTGATGTTTCACTGGTGATGTCCCAAACCCCTCCTGCAGTGGGAGAGGAATCAGGGACTGAGACCATGGCAGGGAATTCTGTATTTAGGGAGCACTGGTGCTTTCCCAAGGGGAAAGGCTGTCTCCATCCCGTTGTTCTGGGATCATCCTTGGCCTTTCCATGGAAGGGTTTTGTATTCTGCATCCATCAGAGCACAGCTCTGCTCTCAGCCCAAATGCCAAATGTCTCTTTCCACCCTGCAGAGTGACTTGCTGCCTCTGAGACCCCAAAACACCAGAGCTCTTTGCATTTCTCTGCTGCCTCTGCCTCGGTGTTTTAAAGCACTTTGCAAAGCTGCAGAAGGAGCCTTCAACTCCCCCTCCCCGGGAAATGTAAGCCCTGCACTGCTGAGGCACTGAAAAGTTAATTGGTTTGATTTGAGTCACACCACATCCTTGGCAGAGCTGTGAGAGGAACCTGGGAGACCTGGGCAGGGAACCCCTCCTCGCTCTGGGGGGTTTGAGGGGGGCAGGAGATTCCAGCAGCACAGAAATGCCACTGGACTCTGCTCATAAACAACTTCTGCCTCTCCCCTGGGAGATCCAGCAGATGACAGAACTACAAACAGGGATGAAGTTCTTGTTGAGGAGGGGATTTCAGTAATGCCAAGTGGCAGCTGAGGTATTGGGGGATTATACTGCAAAACAGGGGGTTTGTCCTTGATGGGCCAGAACTGCAGCACCCAATTTCCCCAGTTCACACAGTTAAGGGCTCTCTGTCTCTCCCTCAAAAATGCTACTGAGTTTGTCTTATAATTCAGATAGATGGGCAAAAAAACAGAGTGGGGATGGGAAAAAGGGAACTGGTGAGTCTCCCCTCATGGCAAATAGAAAGCTTTGCTCTCGTAACAATTCTTGTGGAAAAAAAATGAAAATAAAAAAAAAGAGGCTAGAGAAGACAAATTTAAATCTGAATCAAAACTTGAGCAAGTAGGACTTGAAAGAGAGCTTGTTTCTTCTTCTTCTTTTTGTTTTTTTTTCTTTTTTTGCCTCCTGGAGAGATCTTGGGTAAATAAAGCCTGGCACAAACCCTCCTGCCCTAGCAGCATGTTTTGAAGAAGGGTGAAATCAACATGTTGAGGTGGTATTTATGTATTAATTAGTCAAATTAGGTGAACCAGAAGCAATCATACAGCTCAGAATGTCATTTGTGGCTTCTTGTGCCAGCCATGGGACACCTGTCTTTGACATTGAGCACTCTCACACAGGGCTCTGAAGGGGGAAATCACTTCCTTTTTTCCTTTCTCTGGCCCAGGAAACTCTTTTTTTTGGTCTACTCTTTTTCCCCCCTATTCTTTTTTTCCTTGTCTCCAAGATTTCTGACTCACAGCACATGGAGAGGGAATTAGTCACAACTTATTTCCTGTTTTCCAGATAACCTCACAGGCTGGGCCTTTGTGGTCAACAGCACAACCAGGTGGAGTGCAAGGTAGATGGGAACCAAGCACTGGCATAAAACCTCCACAAAACTCATTGTTCTATCCTCACAGGCATCTTCTGTGTTGTTGTTGTTTTCTATAAAGGAATGGCATTTTAAAGTAATTTTAAAAGGCATTTTTAAAGGCATTTTAAAAATAATTTTGAAGTTCTTTATATTCATGGATTTGTCTCCTGTGGGGTTTCCCAGGCTAAATGTGCCTTTGCTTGTGCTGCTCTTGGAGCAGATTTGATCATCAGCTGGTGAAGGTGAAGCTCCTGCCTTGTTGCAACCTCTCAAGGGACAGGAAAGGTTCAGAATGATTTCCTGCATCCAGGGCACCACCTTTCCTCTGCCCCACCATTCCTTGTGCAATGTTTGCTTTGCAAGTGCCAGCACAGAGAGGTGACATTCCCCCACTCAGGGAGGGATTCTGTCCAGGCTGCTTCAGCCCTGTGCCCTCAGCTGCTGCCAGCTGAAAATCAGATTCACCTGATGCCAGCTCAGCAGGCAGGAGGGGGATTCCATCCCCATCACCAAGGAACCTGCTTGGGTCAGGGAGAGCCCTGAGGTGCAGTCAGAAGTGGATCCCAAATGGAATTTATGGGTGCCAGCGGGCACTGAAGGTGCTGGATCAGCTCAGCTCCACCTCTTTTCCTGCTCCCTGCTCAGCTGTGAGCTCATGGTCAGGCTGGCAGTGCCCAGGGGTGTGATCACCCCTCAGATTTTGGACACAAAATCCAGGCTCCCTGAGCTCCTGCTGGACTGAAATCCAGGCTGTGACAGCCACCAATTGCAAAGACAGCAAAATCAGAGCTCCCCAAGGAACATTGGCACCCCTGACTTGCACTGGGAGCTCTGGGGAGGAGATGTTGGCCCTGATTTATTGCTGTGCATGTTGACAGCAAGCCTGTAGTGCTTTCTTTCCAAAACACCTCCATTTTGAGGTGTACTGGCACCCGTGTCCCCACCCTTGGAAGTGCAGCTGGCTGGGGAGGGGGGGAGGAAGATGTTGCCATTTTCGAGCAAGTTGCAGCATTAAACAACCACCTTGGATAAGGAGACAACAAGACTTTAACCTAAAAGGAACTGCAGGAGATCTGAAAGCAGGAGGCAATTATGCAAATTGCAATTGGAACGGGATTACTCAGGCTGGAGCCATTTAGTGCAGCACGGGAGGGAGGTGGGATGTGCCAGGGGCAGTGGGGCTGGACATTCCTGGGATCTGCCACTGCCTGTCCCTGGAGATGCCACAGCTGCAGGCACAGCAGAGAGGAAGCTGGCACCAGCACCACTCCCTGTGGTCCTCATCTCCTTCACCATGGAAGGACAGAGGAATTCTCAAATGTGCAGGACAATAAACCCTACGGCAGGAAGAGAAAGAAAAGGGTCAGGATTGTTGCCGAGCCAGCCAGGACTTGGCTTGTTTTTTTGGAAGGAAGATTTCAGAGTGTTTTCATGGCTGTGCCCAGGCAGATTGAAAGGGTTTTGTACCTTCCAGCCCTACTCAAATGTACTACTCTATATGGAGAAAACTGGGTTCTTCCCAGAAGGAAAACACCCTGGTGGTTGTCATCTCTGGATGTTGTTTTTGGTATAACTCACCCAGCATTCCCAGAGCTGCTCACTTGGGGATTCAATCATGATGAATCTTCCCAAACATCTCTGGGTTTTGAAGAAAAAAAAAAGAAATATCAATGAAAGGTGACTTCATAGCTGCCTTAAAATAGAAGGAATGGATAGCAACTCATTAAGCTCGTAACGATGGGATAATATGTGCTGAAAGTAATTGTTATCATCAAATGTGGTTAAAATTAGTCACCAGCAAGTTAAAACTAAGCCTTGCTGAAGGTTCCTTGCTGAAATGCTCTTGCTACTGTGTGAAGTGCAGAATAAGAGAGTGAATACAGGAAAAAGCACCCTCAGTGGTTTGGCTTTTCTGGGACAATGGTAACAGAGCAGGGGTTTCACACTCAGGAAAGGTGAAACTTCAGCTTCTGACCTCGGCCAAAAGCACAGAAAACAAAATGAGGATTTTCAAATCTTGAAATGCTGATGACAATTGGGCTGTTCAAGCCGTCTATTACTGCCTCTGTAATCTGGGGCTCTGTGCTTTAAAACCTTTTCTAGAATCACAGAATTATGGAATCATTTAGGTTGAAAAAAAACCCTCAAGACCATCAGAGTCCAACCTCTAACCCAGCACTGCCAACCCCACTCCTGAGCTCTGAGTGTCACAATGCTCAGCTCCTGATCCCTGCAGGGATGGCAGCTCCACCACGTCCCTGGGCAGCCCGTGCCAGAGCTTGACAACCATTTCCATGAAGGAATTGTTGGTGAAATCCAATCTAAACATCCCCTGGCACGGTCTGAGACTATTTCCTCTTGTCCTGTCACTTTTTACTTGTGACACTACCCAGCTGTCCCCTCCTGTCAGGAGCTGTGCAGAGCCAGAAGGTCCCCCCTGAGCCTTCTTTTCTCCAGGCTGAGCTCCCCAAGCTCCCTCAGCTGCCCCAAATCCTTCCCCAGCTCTGTTCCCCTCCCTGGACACCCTCCAGCTCCACCTGGGTCACCCCATCAGGGCAGCTCAGAGCTCAGTCCTTGGGGTACCCGCTGCACAAAGGACAACCCAAATCATTAGAAAACTGGAAAAGTGACTTTTATTTTTTGGTCCAAGACCTCCCACCTTTGTGAGGTGTTTGTGAAGATCCTTTGTGACCTCTGAAGGTTTCATTTGTCCTTTTGGTCCATCGGGTTTGTGTGCCTGTGAGCTGTGCATGTGCTGGGGGACGTTTGCTCTCCCATCCCCTGACAGACCCAGGCACACCTGAGGCTGAACCCGCTGGAAAATGAGACTGTTCTAAGCTCTCCCTGCCAAAACTTCATTAAGTTAAAAGGGCTACAATTATAACTTACCTTGCACCAGGAAGGGCAGGTACAAAGCTTGATCCTGCAGAGTTTTGGATGGGATCCTTGGAATTCTCGAGGTTCTGGGTGGAAATGACTCTGGGAGCTTTTGGAAGTACTTTTGCTGTAAAAGAGTGATTTGCACATAATCAAAGCCTCTTAAACACCCAGACTGGCTGCCCTGAGGAGACTCCTTTAACCTGCTGGGTTCATATCCTGCTCAGGACTGGACAAACCAAAGCCCCAGATGATGAGTCCAGTGTAATGTGAATTTTAAGGGACTCTGCTAATTACTGGCTTGTCATCTGGGGCTTAAAAAACCCAAACCCCCCACCAGAAGCACGATTCCCCTCAGTCATCTCCTGACAGAAAGTTTTGTCCCGAGTGAGGAACAATTCCCCAGCTGATTTAAGGACTCCCACACTACCAAGGAAAATCACTGAGGTTTTGTGATAAGTTCCCTCATGGTGTTCCCTCCACTGAAAATCAGTGTTTGCAGTGCCAGGAGTTGGCACCAGTTTTTCCTCTGGTGTCCTCTTGCAATTCCAGCAGCTAAAATTCCGTCAAACTCCAAGCACTCAGGGCAGCCACTGAGTGAGGGTAAAATAAAGGTCAGAGAAAAGCAGATAAAGCCTCATTTTTAACCTGCCCAAGGAAAAGTGGGACCCCTTGGGGAAATACATCTCTGAATTCTGCCTGTGACACTCTGGTTGTGGCAAAAATCTTCCTAAGCTCACAAACCCACTCAGAGCCCAGCAAGAAAAGCAACATGGTCAGTGTGTGATGGATAATTTCAGAGTGTTGGTTTTGTAGGTTGCAATTTGCAGTTGTACACTGGAGTTATACAAGCGAGAAAAATGTTATTCTCCCTCTCCAAAAATAATCTTTTGCTACTTGGGGTTAGGTTGGTGTAGTCCTAAATCTCTGTGAATGTAGTTGCAACTCCTGTTTAATAAAACTCCAGAGGTGATCTCGTTTTATCAGCCTTCATCTGTAATTAAGGCATTTAATATTCAAACTCTTTGATGTCATGTCATCTTTGAAACATAAATAAGAAGTTTGTCTCCATCTTCAAAATTAAGATAAATGAGTTGGAAGGGCAAGTCCCCAGAGAAACTTTTAAAAGCTATTTGGGTATTTTAATAGCTACCAAAAAGAAATAAAAAATAACAACACTGATATTAAAAAAACACATTGGTAGAAAGCTGAAAACAGTTTTATAGGAAGTGAGCAAGACAAGTTCCATCTGAGCAGAGAAGCCTGGACACAGGCAGGTTTGTGACTGTTTGTTGTTGGGTTTTTTTGGTCCGGGTGATTTGTTTGTAGTGAGGATCTCAAAGCACCACAGTGCGTTCCCAGTCACCCTCCCCGTTGCTATCAGATGGCAAAACAAGTCCTGGCACCCCATGGAGCTGTGTCTGATGTGCTGAGATAGCCAGGACAGCCCATGGGGCTCTGCCCTGGTGTTTAATAAGGAAATCAGTGGGAATGGGGCACCCACTCTGCCCCAGTGCTGCATTGGATGGAGCTGCACGTGGGATGTCTGAGGGAAAAGGGATCCCCCCTGTCCAAGCTTGGGCAGAGACCGTCCCATGGGATCTGAGCTTTGGGGAATGCTCCTCTCACCCCTTTTCCTCCCCTCAGCTGCCCTGGAGTGAATCTCACCCAGGTCTAGCTGGAAATCTCTCTCAGCAGCCCCAGGGCTCCAGAGCTCCCTGAATTCCACACCACTGTCCTGCACTCCCACTCACAGGCACTCAGGGATGTGCAGTTCCTTTCCTGCCATCACTCTTCCCTTCAGACTTGTCAGAAATCTCTCAAGTTCTTCTGGCTGCAGACCCATTTCCAGCCTCTCCATCCCTGGGATCCCTGGATCTCAGCCAGCTCCAGGGAATGGAGCTCTCCTCCTGCCTGCTCATAATGAGAACATGCACACATTGAAGTTTGTTTTCTTCCCAAAGCCTTTCTTGGAGGGTTGGAGGTGTGTAGGAGGGCAGGCACACAAATCCTGTTATTTGTAGGTTCAGAGCAGTGCGTGGGAGGAAGATACAGGAATCCCATTAATCATTAATAAGATTTTAGAAGATTCCTTAGGCAAGACTTGGAAAAGCTCTTCCTGGCTGCCTTCTGATGGTGTTTAGGTCTTCCATTACCCCACCAGTCCATGTCCAGTGAGGCTGGGAGAGTGTCTTCTCCTCTTCCTCCCTCTTCCTCCCTCTTCCTCCCTACTTCCTTTTATTTCTGCTTTGAATCATGCAGAATTCTACTCAATTAGCAAAAATTTGCCACTATCGTTAATTATATCAAGAAACTGCAGAAACAACATTTGCATTAAGGCCTTGCTTTGAGCTCTGCACCACGGTTTGCACAGACTCTCTTTCAACCCTAAGTGATGAATAATTCTCCCTGCCCCAAACTTTTAATTTCCAGGTGTAAACTGGAAAACTTTCCAGGACTAAACTGGCAAAAAATAAACTTGGTAAAAAAAAAACCCAACATCCAGAACTTCTGATTCTATGAGAACCTGGCCTCTTTTAGATCTTTTAAAGCCCTTGTCTGAATTTTGACATGACTGTGCATTCCTCTCTCCTGAACACAAGCCAAGGTGATTGATTGGAGCCCTGTTAATCACAGGAGGGCAAGGCATGATCCCAGTGAAGTTCACAGAGGACTCTGAGCAGTGACTACACGAGGAAGAGCAGGTCAAGTGCCAAAGAGATGAGTGGAGCCTGCCCTGAAGCGATTAAATTCCAAAGGCACAGGGGAAGAGGAAAAAAAAGCCAGACAAGACACAACACATCCAGAGTGGGAAGTGGGTATTCAGGCTTGGATGTTTCTTGAAATAGGTGGGGTGGCAGTGGCAGTTTGCTAAAAACAGTGTGGGAGCTTGGCTGAGAGCAGAGCTGCTCCTCTTGGCAGGTGGGGCTGGGAAAGGCTGCCAGGATTCTTGGCTGAAGGAGACTCAAGGGTTGGTGGCTGATCCTTGGGCAGAGCTGTCACCCAGTGGCTGATGCTCCATTTTCTCGAAGCCCATTTTGACACCTGCTTCTTCCTGGGCTGGATTTCTCTCCACTTGCTGGATCAGGTGAGGCTGCCCAGTTATCCACCATGACATCTTCAGCAGCTTTTCCCTGCCCCTTGTCTAAGGGAGTTTTGGGGGGCTCAGGCCAGCTCCTACCTCAGCATCTGCAGCCTTTTCTGTCCCCTGGGACTGGGGGGCTCCCAGCAAGGAGAGCCCTCTGCTGCCTGGGATGTGCTTCCCATCAAGCACCAGAGGGATTTTCCACCTTTTCTTAGCAGCTCCTCTAAACTGGGGATTAAAACCCCAAACTCTCATCTCCAGAGCCCCACCAGAGCCTCCCCCAGCTCCAGGAGCCCATCCTGGGGTGCAGAGCCAGGTGTGGGTGGCAGCAGAGTTGCAGTGGCTGCCCCATTTGTTTAAACAATTGCTGCATGGCTGGTTTTGAATTTACAAGCATTTAGGAAGTTTTGAGATTCCCAGACTGGAAATGCTGGTATCTCTTCCAGCCTCTGCCTGAGCTAAGGTGTTTTTCACACTAATTCAGGTGGGGGAAAAGGTTCCTGCTGTTGTTCTGCTCCTTTGCTGGTTTTTTGCCTGGGAGATGAAGAATCCTTTTAGACATTGAGCCTTTCATGCTCTGCTTCATCCACTTGAACCTTTCCTTGCAGACTTCAGGCATATAAGAAAAAACCCAGATGTCTCAGGAATAAAAAAAAAGCAAAAAAAGCCCCCAAACCCCCAGCTTTACATGCACTTGGATCTTTCATTTTATAAAAACAGTCAAGCCACAACCACAAGATTTCACAGATAAGAGAAAAAATGTGGATTGTACTTAATTCAATATTATAAAGAAATGCTCTTACAGGGAGACTGCAAGCTGAGCCAAAGCCAGACCAAGACTGCTGACTGATCTGAAAAATGTGAATATTATTCACACTGGGACACCACATCTCATAATGCTCCATGTGTGCTATAGTATATAATTATGAAATGTTTGCATTAAGTAACTTGGGTGCCTAAATACAGATGTTCCTTATTGACATTAATTGGACTTGACATATCTTTGGCCTGCTTTCTAGCAGTCACCAAAGCATGCATTTCCACTTTACCGTACATATTCTAAAGGAGCTCTGTTCCATATCCAGCTTATTACCAGAGAAAAACATTAGTGCCTCAGCTATCTGTCACAGATTTCAGGTAAAAATGCAATTGCTTTGCATTAGAGAGTGTGGTTGCTGGGGACTGACCACAAACATTAATTTCTGCTCTTTTTTATTTTTATTTACAGTGAAAGCTGTCCCTGAGACTTAGAAAGTGGTTGTTTTTTTTCTTTCCAGAGCTGTCAATGCATTGTGATGCCTTTTGCTCTGATTTTTTTATTGCTGTGGCTGAAATGTCAAGTTTCTGAGGAAGAAAGGAATGGGACAAAGAGAGAAAAAGAGAAAGAGAAAAAGAGAGAAGGGAGGGAGGGAGGGAGGGAGGAAGGAAGGAAAGAAAGAAAGAAAGAAAGAAAGAAAGAAAGAAAGAAAGAAAGAAAGAAAGAAAGAAAGAAAGAAAGAAAGAAAGAAAGAAAGATAAAAGCAGAAAAGGGGATAAATATTTCCTTATTTTTCATATAAAATATAAGTGGCCTTTGCACTTGTTAGTTTAACGGTTTTGCATTATTCTGCAGTGATGTGTCATCCCAGTATCTGGAGAAAAAGCCCAAATATTAAATTAAAACAAGGGTGCTCATAGTTATAAACTTCACCTGGCCAGTTCCAAATAGGTTCTCCAGCAGAGAACCCAAAAAGGTTCCTTTGAGATGATCTTCTTTGGATGTGTCCTGGGTCTGAGATGCAGATCTCAGCTCCTTCAGAATCCCTGTGGAACATTAGGTTTTCAGCAAACCTTTCCAAATGGGCTTTTTTTCAAGGAAAGATCAGCTTGGTCTTGACATTTCCCTGTTAAATTGTAATTTTCAGCTGGTTTGTGAATGAGTGGGAGGTGTTTCAGTAGAAGTTTGTGCTTTTAAGTGAACACAGAGATGAAAAGACATTTGAAGCTCAGTCTAGAAATTCAGACATGAAAATTTATTCTCCTGATATTGAGGAGAAACTTCCCATCCCCATCATCCCAGGCAGCTCATGGGGCAGGGGAGCTCCCTCATGGAAAATCCTGCTCAAAATTGAGAAGAATGGAAATGAAAGCACCCAGAGCAGAGAGTCTGAGAATGCTCAGATCCCTCCTTGTAAAAAAGAAAAAAATCTGACTTTTATTGCACCAAACGGTGAAGGTACAAGTGTTTTCTGACTTAAATTCAGCTTTCCCAAAGAACATAAATCTCCTCTAAAGACAAATACCTGCTCTTTCCCGTAATATTGTAGGAGAATTCCTGCATTAGAGGATCTCTTTTCTTCTAAAAAATGAGTTAAAGGTGATTCCGAGGTTTTGTACAGGCTGAGAGCTTTTGCCTGGCTGAAGGAATAACATTACTCTCTTTCTTAGCAAAATGCCACTTTCCATCCTAAAACTGATAAATAAATATATATATTAAAAATTATATAAAAATATATTTTTACATTTTAAAATTTATTTATTATAAACAATAATAAATTATTTAAAAGTAATTTTATATATATATATAAAAAAATTGTTAAAAGCATTTTCTCTTTGATGCTGCCACTGCCAATTATCACAACTCCAAGAATCTCCTGCTTGGGATATGAGATTGAAAGGGAGCTTCTTCCCAAGTGCAAGCACTGATTATAAAGGGAAAAAGGCAAATTTTCTACAGTACAAGTCATTGCTTTGGAATGGATTTTAAAACTAAGCACACCTGATCACATCCAAGGCAGGAAAATCCCTGTTCCCAGTGTCCCTGGGAGCTGTGAGGAATTCAGATGCAGCTGGAAATTGATGGTGGAATACAAGAATTTTAAGGGATGAGTGGATTGGTTTTGAAGAGAAGAAAGATAAAAATGATGTGATGATGAACAAAAAGCCATAGTCACTTCAAAATGCAGAAAAATCATCCCAGAAATCTCAGATCTGCTTGGAGCTTTGCCCCCAAGGAGGTTGGACTTTGCCACTTGTGTTTGACTGGTGCTGAGTGTGAAATGAGTACTAAAACATTGCTCTCCTCTCCTGTGGACCATTGCAAATGGCCAAAAAATACCTGACAAAATAATCTGGAGTTCATCCCGGGTCATCCCAGGAAGTTTTTGTCCAGGCACGTCCATGAATGGACTGATGATCTGTTGTCATTTATGAATTAAGGGAAAAAGGAGCTTTTTCTGTTCATCCTGCTTTTAAACGAGCAAAGTGACAATTCACAACCAGAAATGTGCTAAAACCTCAAAGTCACTCAGCATCCCAGTGGCTCAGGTAAGCAAATGCTCTGCTCCAAATTAATTCCAGTTTTATTTACTCCAAACCTGCCCTTCTCAGCCCATCTCTGTCGCTGCCACAGCAAAATTTCCTGATCTACAACAGTTCCACAAGCTGCTGGTTTTTCAGCAGCATGTCTCTCTATGAAAACAAATTTTACTTTCTCCAAGGCTTTTTCCTCTGCTGGAGGTTAATTTTCATTTTCCACCTTGAAGATGGGAACCCCAAGCCAACCAAATGAACAAAATTTCTGTCTGAATGTCTTCATCCAGAGGCACAGTTAAGATCTGAGAGAATGCAGCTGGTAATTAGTTCTGACCACAAGAGCTGCAGCAGTAAATCCTGTTCATCTCTGACACCATTCCAGCCAGGAATTTTTATACAAATCCATAAAAGGTTCTTTAAGGCCACAAACAGCACATGAATAAAACAATTCCACTCCTATGTGAGGCTGCAGTAAATTCAATTTATTTCCAGCGCTGGGTTACCTTGTCAAGAAATACCAGACAAAGGAATTAGGAGACAAAAAAGAATCTTTGCCTTCCAACTCACTTATCCTCTCAGAGCACACCCTGATGTGCCTTGTGCTCAATTTTGCATTCTGGGAAACCACCACAAATTTGGGTAGAGCAGGCAGAGTGCCCAGGATTCCTTCCAAGTTTGGGGAATGGGCCCAGAAGTCTTTAAGTAATGAATCACCTCCAATTCTCCATAATGGCCCTGGCAGCAGCCAAGACACAAAGTTCACCTCTCCTTGTCCTGCAGGAGAGGCACAGGCTTGCAGCTCTGAATTGCCAAGAATCAGGAAAATAACCCAGGAATCACAGCCAGATAAAGTGGACCCATGGCTTTGAGAGGGAAAACACAGGGTAATTAAAAGATTGAGGTAATCCAAGTAAATCAGCTCTGCTCCAAGGGCTGGGGCCAGGCTTCCCTTCCCAGGGATCAGCAATCCTCCTGCCCCTGCCCATGCCAAGCCCTGCAGGATGGGGTGGCTTGGCCTCTGGACCAGGGGATGGGCAGCAGGGCACACAAAGAAGGATATTTTCTGCTTTTGACCCTGAATTATTCCAGTCTGGCCAGTGGGTTTGTTGTTCCTTGGCCATCCATCCCTCAGAGCAGGGGGGCAGGCGAGGCTTTGTCAGAATTCAGTAAAGCAGCAAACCAGGAGTAGAGCTTCAGTCAGGTCCTGGCAGCTGCTTGCCAGGAGGGTTTGTGCTGCTCCCATCGTGTCCCTCGGTGCCTCTTTCTGGGGAGAAAGATGGGCTTGGACACAGAAAGTGTCTGTGGAGCAAACAAACCCAAATAAACCCAGAAAAAACCCAGATAAACCCAAATAAACCCAGATAAACCCAAATAAACCTTTCAGGCAGCAGCAGTGAGCCTGCCATGAGCTCCCCTTCCCACAGGTGATTTCCCAGGTAGATCTGCAGCCCTGATTTGGTGTCTCAGACCACGACTGTGTTCCACCAGGTGGGAGCACAGACAGGCTGAGATAACACAGACCCTTTGTCTGGAAAAGTTCCTCATGTGTGCATTCAAACCCAGAGTCAGGGAGGGTGCAAAAAGCTGGGATGAATTTGGGTTCAGGTAGTTCCAAAAAGCAGTCAGAAATCAGTTTATTGCTTGTTTCTCTTCCCTGGGATGTATTTTAGGGATCTGCCAGCAAACAAATGACAACTCAAATGGCATTGCCTGCCTTTATTCCTGATAAAACTGGGATCACAGAGATGAAGGCAGGGAGTTGAGCTGGTGCTAAAATGGTGCAGGTTTTGCAGGCCACCTTTCAGCTCCACACATTTCTAAGGCTTTCCTTTCAGAGCTACCTGTATCATTTATTATTATTATTATTATTATTATTATTATTATTATTATTATTATTATTATTATTCCTATTCCTGTATCACTGTGGCCAGCACCGAACACTTTTCCCTTTTGCAGGAGCTCTGAGGCTCTTGAGCAACAACAGCAGTGCCAGGAAGGGACCATTTCTGTTCTGGCCAGAGCTTATTCAGAGGAAACAGGTACTGCTGGCCAAGCCTGGAGAGCCCAAATTTCCTGAGGAGATGAATCAGTGCAGCTCTCAGCATTCTAAATTAGGTCAGGCAGGTACCCAGGAGCTGCAATAAGCTCAGGAGCTGAAATGAGAGCTTCTCATGCTCAGGAAGTAGAAGAGGCAACCCACCAAGGTGTCTGTAGACAGCCTCTCTCCAGGACACCAGCTGGAGCAGGGCTTGCCCAAATGATTCCTTTTGGGGGCTGCTGGGAGTGATTTACTGCAGAGCAGCAGAGCCCTGGAGCTCATAATGACACCAAAAGGCAGAGGCAGGGCTGGAGGAGGGGGTCTGTGATGAGTGGAGGGTGGGAGGGAAGGTGGGACTGTGTCTCCACTGCTCCAGAGCTGCCTGCTGTGCCTCTCACTGCCACTGGCCACCGGCTCAGGCAGCAGCAGTGGGCTGGAAAAACTCCTAAAATCGCTCAGACAGCGGAGACTGCTGTTGGAGCTGGGAACAGACAGCTCCCTTCAGTCCTGCAGCCGTTTTGTTTTTTAAAGGCAGTGTAAGTTTTCAAGGAAAAAAGAAAAAAAAAAAGGAAATATTGCGGAGGGAAAAGATGCTTATTTTGTTGGTTGGAAGGAAAAGTCTGGGAGGCAGCAAATTAAAAGTGTTTAGTGTCTATGTCCTCCTGAATTTTCCTGAATTGCAGAAAAGGAATTCCTTTGTTGTAGAAGGAAAAAAGCAATGATTATCCAGCTTCTGCTACATTTTACCTGCAGAAATGTCTGGATGTCAAGTCCCTGCCTTGCTCAGTGCAGAAGCCTCCAAAGGCAGAGGTGGAAGAAAAGGATTATTATTATTATTATTATTATTATTATTATTATTATTTTCCTGCATTCTGAGCCCATCCCACATTCCAGGCACAGGTCAAGTGCAGCCCTTTATCTTCACCCCAGAGAGGAGCCTGAGTTGCTGCCTTTGATCTGTCCTGGGCTGATGAGGCTGATGATGTTTCCATCAGTTATGATGTTTCCATCATTTATGATGTTTCTATTATTTATTTACCAAAGTCAGTAAATAGCAAAGCCTAAAATTCCACCTCTGAGAAGGGTAGGGAACCTCCAGGTCCCTGTTGTGTGGGATTTTTTCCCTTAAGAAGCAGCAGTGGGAGCATTAAATATGATTTCCACTCTAAAACTCTCTATCCAAATACTCTTTTAAGCATCCTTGATCAAAGAGGATCCAAATAAGCTCTTAGAAATCCTTGTTTCCAAATGCTTCCTTGAACTTTCTGCTGGAGTTTCAAGCTCTGGAGTCAGGGTCTGCACAGATTTTTTCTCTCTGGAGTTTGATGTGCAGACCCTGACTACAGAGTGAAAATGAAATCAGGAGTAAGAGGCTGCCTTCAGACTGAATTCCTGATTTCAGGCTCAATTACAAACCACAGGGAAATGTATTTCATCCCTGAAGAAAGGGGATGGTTTTCCTTGAGCAGCCTCAGGAGCTGATCATGGACAAACTGTGGCTTCCAGAGCTTCTGCTTGGTGCAATTCCAGGAGTAGGAGAAAAGGTTTGGAGCAGCTCTTAAACTGAGTGTTTGCACTTTAGATTTCTTCAAAGGGAAAGCCACCTTGTCTGTATTTTGAATTTGTGATAGTGGAAGCTTATAGGGATTGATCCATGGAGTTCATGGATAATTGGCCCAATATCTCCAAAAAGCAAGGCAGACCAATAAGACAAGGAATTCCTTCAAGAACACAACCCCAGACAGAAGCAGGAGGACTCACTTCCACTTGGTAAAAGCTTGTTGGAATTAAATTGTTTTTCTATAAAAAGCTGGACTTATTCTTTGTGAAACTGAGAATCCAAGAGAAGAAGGAAAAAAAAGAAACAAATTTGTGGCAGCTACAGCACCTCTTTCAGCCTTATGAAGGCACCCAAACCTCCTGAAATCTGCTGAACTGTCTCCAGGCAGGCAAATAAAACCTCCCATCAGCACATTTGCACAAAATGGTGCAAAATGGAACAACAGCAATTTCCTATTGCACAATTCCTTTCTCAGAGCACTCCTTGTTCCCTCCCTCTTCCCCTGCAGTTCTGGACCTGGAGCAGGGGAAGTCTGGACATTTTTACTCCAAGTGTCTCCCTCAGGACTCAGCCTTACAAACATTCTCTGGTCCCATGTAAACAGGAGAATGTGTTGGGCTGTTTGTTTATGCCACACTCTAATTCACCCTTTGACAGAAACCAGTTCCAAGGGAATTTTTTCTTCTTTTCCCCCCACTCTCCTTGTCTGGAAATCCAGCATCACCTGCAGGTTTTGCTGCTTAGTGAGATAGCAGAAATAGCAGAATATTGGCCAGTAGATGGATGGTTTTGATAAGCTTGTGGTGGAGCCTGGAGAAAAGGAGACTCAGGGGTGTCCTTATCACTCTACAGCTCCTGAAAGGTGCCTGTGCCCAGCTGGGGCTGGGCTCTTTCTCCAGCAGCACTGACACAGCCAGAGCACACAGCCTCGAGCTGCACCAAGGGAAATACAGGTTGGATAGCAGGAAAAAGTTTTTTCCAGCAAGGGTGATAAAGTTCTGGAATGTTCTGCCCATGGATGTGGTGGAGTCCCCATCCCTGGGTGTGTTTAACAAAGCCTGGATGTGGCACTGGGTGCCAGGGTTCAGTTGAGGGGTTGGGGCTGGGTTGGACTGGATGATCTTGAAGGTCTCTTCCAACCTGGTCATTCTGTGATTTTGTGCTGATGGAAAGGAAAAGGGCTGTCAGTGTGTGCAGCTGCTGCCACAGCAGATGAACCTCTGGCTAAAGAACCAGCTTTCCTTCATCTCCAGAGTGGCTGACCTCATGGCTGGTCAGGCTCCTGTATTTATTTACAGCTGAATGATCATTGCTTTTTTATATAAATAATCAGCGCATCTCCTGCTGGTGCTTTCTTCCCTCTAATTTCCTTCTGCAGGAGAGCTGTGACTGGAAGGATGGTGGCTGAGTGGAAAAGGCAGAACTGTGAGGCTCTTCTGAGTCAGCAAAGGTACCTCAGCTGTAAAAATAATGCTGAGAAGCTCCAATTTGCTTACGAGGGCATTCCCACCTTCCTCCTCTGCTGACTCGGGAAACCGTGAGAATTCGGAGGGAGGGAAAGCCATGCAAATAAGAAATACCCAGCAGTGGTAATGCATTCATGTTTGGGGAATATGGGCCATGCCTGGCCCTAAAACTGGGATTCACAAGGGAATGGAGAGACAGAAAACACCTACAGGTCTAAAGAGCTGAGAAATAGTCCCTGAGTTACTCAGGGACACAAAGCAATTTGGATCTGGAACTCTCACGGATTTCAGCATCGTTCTAGCTGCAAGTTAAACTCCTCTCACTACTTTCTCCAGCTGGAATTCAGATATTATGGATGAATAATTCACTTAGGGTTTTGTTTTTGTGCAAGGAGTAATGGAGCACTTTCTGTTCTGATAATTAAAGTACTAAAAGATGTTAGCCAACAGTAAAATCTTACTGTTCTGCCCTAGGAAGGCAGGAAAACTTAATTTATCTGCACCTAGATCTCTGTACTGCTCTGTTCCCAATTAAAAATGTATTTTGGGAGAAAAATGTGGGGATTTTTTTTCCCCCACCACTAGATTATTTCTGATTTTAACCATGCTGTACAATCATTCTGTTTCTTAGTAATTTCTTTTTATTTCTCCAAAGGAAAGTAATGGACAGCTTAAAAACACAGTGAAGCAATGTTTATCCCAAGGGCATCATATGAACATTTCTTGGAGCATTGAGTATTTGCAGTTCTCTGATAAACAGCCTTAGTTTTTCCCTTGGCAGCTAAAAAAAAGGCCAATAAAACTCTCTGTGGGCAATTGGTTGATGGGACCCAGAGCTCTTGCATTTGCCAATGGGAGCAGCAGACAAATCTTGGGGGAAAGAGAGAGGTGATTTGTAAAATGGAGTCAATATTGCTGCTGCAGAAGCAGGAGGGCAATGTGGGCTCAGAGGAAAGGTGGGAATTCCTCAGCAGCTCTGAGTGAGAGGGGCTGGAAAAGGCTGATCCAGGCCTGAGTTCATCCTGAGTTGGAAGGCATGAACATTCTCCTAGCTTTACCCATGGGCTCAAATAAAACCAATCCAGGTTATTCCCAGGCAATGTTTATTTCAGTCTGGAACCTGGAGCAGGATGAGTTCAGGGCACAGAGACAAACCCAGGTCTGTTCCTCAGTGGGGTCAGGCTGGAGCCTCTCCCTGCACCACTGGGCACATCTGGGTGGGATTTGGGTTCAAGCATCTTCCCCTTCCTTTGGGCTCAGGAGACCACGCTTGGGAGATGCTGTTCAAAATGCCTGGCATTTTTATAATTTAATTTAATTTTACTGAATCCAGAAAAGAGCTGGGATGAGGGAACTAACTGTCCCAGCTCCAAATCTCCCTCTGGAAATGCTGCTTGGTGGATTTATTTCCCCACCAGCAGATCAGCTCTTCCTCCCTCCCAAACATTGGGCTTGGGTTAAAAAGTGAAGCTGTCCAGGTGAACTTTTGTTGCTGCTGTAGATGGGCCTGTCCAGCTTCCCCCAGCAAAGGCACAAGACTGCTGAGTGATATTTTAATCTGGGCATGCTGTGGAGCAGCCAATGGCTCTTAATTCTGTTTGTCCATGTGCCCTTTCCAGCATGTGCTTCTGTAAACATATTCAGAGCTCATAAAACGTTAATTAGGAATAAAATAAAATAAATAAGGCAATAATCTGAGCCTTCCAGTCCCTTTTGGCCCAGAGGACCTGCTTGCTGTTAACTATTTCCAGGCCGTTCACAAACAAGCAAAAATTTACCAGAACAAGAGTTCTTATTCAAGACCTTTTTTTTATTTTTACGATGCAATGAAAAAAAAAAAAAGAAACACAGCCCAGTAAATCATATAATTAACACAAGCTTGGTCCTCAGCGTGTGAAATTAACCCAGGGAATAAACAAGTGGCTGGGTTAATCCCAGCAGAGCTCCCGCCGCGCTGGAGGGGCAGGCCCTGAGCGCGGCCTGTCCCGGCCTGGGCTGGGTGCTGCCCACCCTTCCCTCCCCAGAGGGTTGGACATGGCTGAACTGCACATCCTGAGAGATGTTTGGGTCCTTTGTGGGTGTTTTGGTGTGATCCTGGCGTTGGGGTGTGGAGCAGGGGGAATTTGTGGGTGAGCGCTGTGGGAAATCCTGCGTGAGGCGATTTCTGTCCCGAGGGGTTTGTGGCAGGGATGGACCCAAAGGAGTGAGGGGAGGGCAAAAGAGATCATGGAATAGAATCACAGAGTTGTGGAATGGTTTGGGTTGGAAGGGACCTTAAAGTTCCACCCCTGCCATGGCAGGGACACCTTCCATGGTCCCAGGCTGCTCCAAGCCCCACCCAACCTGGCCTTGGACGCTTCCTGGGATGGGACAGCCACAGCTGCTCTGGGAATTCTATTCCAGGGCTGCCCCACCCTCACAGGGAAAAATTCCTTCCCAATATCCCACCTATCCCTGCCTTCTACCAGTGGGAAGCCATTCCCCTTGTCCTGTCCCTCCATCCCTTGTAGTTTCCCTTGGAGAGCACCAAACCTTCCAAGCAGCTCATCCATGGTCACAAACACAAAAACCTCCCCAGCCAACAAACATCAGCTGCTTCTGAACAAAAATTCAAAATGGTTTGCACTTTACTGTCAGTAATACAGAGCTGACAATGAGAATATTGAAGTTAACATCCACACTTAATAGATATTTTATCAAGGTGCTGTCTTGATTTTGGGGGGGATTCAGTGCTGCACTGAAGTGGAAATAAATTTCTGAAGAGCTGGAGGAATTAATGTAAGTCAATGATTTGCAGCCAGCCAAGTTAGAATATTTGTGAATCAGCATTCAGGTTTCTGCCTTAATGTTACTGAAAATGTATTGAGTTTGTGGCTTGTTTTTCAAACTGTACTGCAAGGGAAGGTTCACCTCTTATTGCCAGTTTTTGGTTGAGGACTTCACTGTTCTTTTAAACCCAATTGTAGAACACAGTGGTGTCGCTGGGGGCTCTTGACCTATTTTTTGAGCTTAATCTAATGAAATTCCTAAATGCTGAACCTGTTCCTGGCTTCTCAGAACTCACCCAGGTGAAAATTTCAGTGCTCATTGAAAGACCCCAAACAACCAGGCACCTACACTTCAAATCATCTCAATTGGAGCAATATTGGATCTGATATGAGTAGAAATTTTCCAGAGAAAGCTGCTCTGAAGGATCCCTGCGGAGTTCTCTGGGACTGGAGCCTCAGTGCCTGCTGCCAGCCTCAAGTAATGATGTAAAAGTGCCTGCCCAACACAAAGATTTATCAAATGCTTGGACAGGCTGGGCTGGTGATGGCTCAGCTGAAGTTTAGTGGTTTGCTTTTAAAATAAACCCTGTTAGTCAGGCAAAAGGAGGAAAAGTTGGTCTGTAATTTACCCCACATTAATTGGATTCTAAGGAAAGACTTCTGCCTCAAGCCCAGGTTCCTGATGGGCACCTATCATTAATCTCAGAAAAAATCAAAACGAAGGAGACTGAATTGTTCTTTTTATTTCCTGAGAATCACTCTCCATCTTCTGCAAGGGTGCAGAAGCAAACTCCAAGCTACAGAGGCTTGGGTGAAACCACAGCAGCAGAAGCAGAGAAGTGAAAGAACAGCAGAGGGGAAAGTTTATTTTCTCATTACTCACCCTGGTCTTTCTGCATGGACAAACTGCAGCACCAGCAAGTATTCACCAAAAGGCTTCTAAAGGATGACCAAATGTCTGTGATGAAATGTTTAATACAAAGTGGCTGTTAGAAAGAAGGAAGAAAGAGCAGAGAAACCACACATATACACACATAAAATTCATTTCCACACTGAGTCAAGAAATTTAAGAAGCCAATATCTTAATGTAGTTATTTGTTCATTTTCTGGCTCAGTTTCTAATAGGAGGGATTAAAAAAAAGAGGTCTTTACACAGCCCAAAGGGGAGAAGCTGAGATCTGGACTGCATGAGTGCCATCATGTACAATAAGATCATTAAAACTCTTTGCAACCAGGTTCCCTCCCAATTTCAGTGCAGGATTTCAGGCATTCAGAGGGAGACAACAAACCCACCAAGGGAGCAGCCATTCTGAAAAGAGTTTTCTGCATTGCTGTGGAGCTCAGTGTCCTCCTCAGCATATCCACCACCTTCCTTTACATCCTTTTTGTGGTTCCTTTTCCTCCTAAGGAGCCTGCTAACAGCTTATCTTCAACAGCCTTCTAAAAACAGAGCTCAGGGATGGCCCAGACCCGGGGCAGCAGTCAGCACTTCATCCCCCACGGCCTCTTCAGCCTGGGGCTGCTCAAGGAAAACCCTGGTGGGGGCCAGAGCCTGGGGGGTGCCCTGGGAAGGGTATCAGGTGCCACAGGAAATGGGGAAGAGCTTTGGAGAACAGGGAGGTGTCTGCAAAATGAGAAGTGGTGCCCACTCAGAGGCTGCCGAGCTGCCTCACAGCACCCACTTGGGCAGCAGGTGAGTGTCAGACATCAAGAGCCACGAGCTGCTTTGGCTTTTCTTCCCTTCCTGACTTTATATCAGGTTGGAAGGACTGACTGCAGGCAGGAGGAATTCAGGGGGGGTCAGGGAAAGCTGCTTTCATCAAGGCTTGGTTAAGCCAGGGTGTCAAATCTGAAGTTATTTCTCTCCTGAACTCCACAGACAGCTTTTTTTCTGTGCATCCCAACCATCCCAGCCTTTCTGGAGTTCCAGCCTGGTGCTCCCACACAGCTCTGCCTGTCCTAGGAAAGGCCAGGATTAGGGGTCACAGCTCGTGTCAAAATGGGCTGGAATTCTGGGATCCTTTGAGAAGAAACAAGGCTTTAAAAAAGCCCCAAACAGATAAAAAGAACACCAAGAAGTTCCATTATGTGATGTAAGTCCGGGCAGATCTGAGCACTTTTCCAGCTCTTGTGATGCTTGTGGGTTTGTAAAACTCCAGCTCCTGGAGCCCTGTGATTATTTGAGAATTACAGCTGGCATTAAAAAGTAACAACAATTAAAAAAAAATAATTCAAAGGGGTTGGAAGATGAGTTGTAATGCCTGAATAATAAATATTCAGGATTCAGAGAGCAAAAAAAATAATCCATATTTTTGGAGAATGAAGTCCCTTGATTGCCATTCTGGGGACTTGTGCCATTGTTTTTTGTCACATGGGACAGGTATCCCATGAATCTTTTGCTTGTATAACTCCCTTTCTCCTCCCTAAATTCTCAGGCAAAGCCATTATTCCTGACACAGAGAAGGAATACAGTTGATTGAGCTGTATAATTCCCAACTTGTTTCTAAAAAGGGGGCAAGGCATGATATTGTACCTTTTAGAAGTACAGCCTGCACTTATTTATAAATTAGAACTAATTACAGGTAACCTGTCTTTGGCAGGAGTAAAAAGAAAAACCCAATTTTCCAACCTTGGCAGATGTTTCAGTGTCTTCCCATTATGATCTCAGTTGGCTTTATCAAGTGATACCACATTATAATTAGCTGAGGCAAATGCTACAATTCAAAGGAGGATGCCCAAGAGCAGGAGCTGGAGCTGCAGAAGCCTCAAGCAAAGAAGCTAATAAATGATCCCATTTCAATTAGGCAATTATGTGTGAAAGAGCTGAGAGAGCTGGACTGGAGACAGCATTTCTTAGTGGGTTTTTCAACACTCAGGGCTCTTAAGCAAGATGTATCCTAGGAAAAATGAAAGCGTTTTTTTTTGTTCTAGAAAAAGAATTTTCCCTGTATTTGAAATGTGTTTTGAGTCCCCTTTCTCATAAACCACCATAAGTGTGTCTGGATCAACCATGAGAAAAGGTTGCTTAATTTATTCTTACATTTTTTACCAAAAAAAGAGCTTTCTTAAACTTCTTTTTTTTTTTTTTTTTTTTTTTTAAGAAGGTCAACATATAAGAATAAACATCCATATTACATATTTTAGTTGCCTTCTGACTCAGGAATATTCAGCCTCCCTGACAAAACAGAGACATTTCTGAGGCTGTTATACAATCCCCAAAGATGAAATCTTTACTCATTCCCCAGCACGCTTCTGGCCTTTATAGGAATGACTTCTAAGCTTCAGGATTTTAAATGCTTCACCAAAGATTACTATTATCATAAAACAAAGCCAAATGGGCTCTTGGAGAACACTTAAGGGGCTAGAATAAACTCGTTTGTCCCATAAAATACCTGTACAAGTCCTATGTCCACCTGAGTAATTGGAATTTGTGCATCCAGGCGTAGGCTGGGAAAGTTTCAAAAGGAGTGGACACTCATTCCTGGCTTTTCACCACTTCTTGGTTGGTGTTTTGCACTGATTATATGAGAAATTGCTCAGCTGCCACGGAAAATTTCAGATATTTCACTGCCCATGCAGATTTGATGCCTCCCTGCTGATACCCCCAAAAAAGGGATCTCAGTTCTTGAGTGTGGTTCCTCAGAACTATTGCTGGTGTCACTCCAATGATTATGGAAATATCAATTATGATGGTGAGAGAGATGGTAATTAAATATAGTGATGTGTACAGGGCATGGTCTCCATGGGGGAGATTCTCTTAGTAGCTGCAGCCTTTTAAATGAGACTTTTTGTTATTTTTATGTTGCTATTCTCATTGGTTGAATGTGTCTGGGGAAGGGAATGGAGCTGGGGAAGGGTCTGGAGCTGCTGAGGGAGCTGGGAAGGGGCTCAGCCTGGAGAAAAGGAGGCTCAGGGGGGCCCTTGTGGCTCTGCACAGCTCCTGACAGGAGGGGACAGCCAGGTGGGCATCCAGGATGAGAGGGAACGGCCTCAGGCTGGGCCAGGCAGGCTCAGGGTGGGCACAGCAGGAATTTCCCCATGGAAAGGGGGCTCAGGGCAGGCTCAGGGTGGGCACAGCAGGAATTTCCCCATGGAAAGGGGGCTCAGGGCAGGTTCAGGGTGGACACCAGCAGGAATTTCCCCATGGAAAGGGGGCTCAGGGCAGGCTCAGGGTGGGCACTGCAGGAATTTCCCCATGGAAAGGGGGCTCAGAGCAGGCTCAGGGTGGGCACCAGCAGGAATTTCCTCATGGAAAGGGGGCTCAGGGCAGGCTCAGGGTGGGCACAGCAGGAATTTCCCCATGGAAAGGGGGCTCAGGGCAGGCTCAGGGTGGACACCAGCAGGAATTTCCCCATGGAAAGGGTGCTCAGGCCTTGGAACTGCCCAGGGAGGTTTGGAGAGCCCATCCCTGGAGGTGGCACTCAGAGCTCTGGGCTGGGGACAAGGTGGGGATGGGACACAGTTGTACTCAATAATCTTGGATGTCTTTTCCAATCCAAATGATCCTGTGATTTAAACCAAAGTTTTTCTGGCCAAACAATGCATTTGCTCCTTTTCATCCAAAGGAAAAGCAGGTGGGAACTGCTGAGCACCCTCAGCAAGTGCAGCTGGGGCTGTTTGCCACTCCTGGCACAGCCCTTGGCTGTCCTGGTGCCTGGTGAAGGATCTTTGAGCAAAGCAGGGGGGCTGCTGAGGCTGGGCCAAGCCTGGCCCGTTTGCACCTCGTTTTTTGGCCCAAGAAGGCAGAAGGACCCCCAGGTATCAGTTCAGGGCCCACTCCAGGAGCTCTGGGCTGTGCTCTGGAATCCTCTCTTTCACTCTCCCTGAAGTGTAAGCAGCAAGTCTGAGTTAAGTACCTAAAGAGAGATGGCAAAAACCACTCCCCCTGCATCTCCTTTCAATGCCCCTGAGCAAAAACGTTCCCTGAGATTTAATCTAAACTGAAATAAAGCCTGGCTGTGCGATGCTATAAAACAAACGTGGCAGCTCTTTGACAAGGCTAACAATAGGTCAGGCCTATTTGTAGAGAGGGAATGCTAACATTAGCTTGGGCCTGCAATAAACTTCTTTATAAACAGCTACTTTTCAAAACTGATTGCATTTGAAATGCTGTAAGTTCACTTGACCTCCGTCCTCTTTGGGGTTAAGTACATCCTTGGGCTAGAGTTTAACACAGCACTTTGGGAATGTAAAGACTTAGGGTGCCTTTGGCCTTTCTGCCAGCCCCATAATCTGCTTACAAGCTCGTCCTGAACTTTGACCCTTTGGAAAAACGTTTGCTCCACTTCAGCAGGGACAATCTGGCTCTGTCCTGCGAGAGCCAGAGCCATGGGAGAACGTGCTGGCTTTGGGAATCTGAGGAGACAGAGAAGGGCAGCAAGGTTCTGCCTGGCTGCAGAAGCTCTGATCCCCCCTACTACACAACAAATATTATTTGTGACCCACAAACCCTACAAAAGGTGGTCAGTGATTCTGCTCCAGCAGGACACAGAGGGCCAAGCTCAGTCCCCTTCTCTGATGGGAACCAAAAGCTCACAGAGCAGCCCAAGATAAGGCTGCATTTACCAGCAGACAACACAACTCATCTCCCTCATCCCTGCCTTTCATACCAGCATTTATTTTCTTCTCCACCTGCCTGTACCTCCTGTATTTATTGCCTATATCTGGTATGGCCTAGGAAATGCACCCCAGGTTTCTCTGCACTGCAGAGGGAGGTGTTTGTGTGGGAAATGGAAAACTTCTCTCTGCTTTTGTCTCCACACAGCAGTGGTGTTGGTCATCTCTCCTCTCTCACACATCCATCCATCCATCCATCCATCCATCCATCCATCCATCCATCAGCACCAAGGGCTCATGCCATGGGCTAGAGTTGTGAGCAGCTCCATTTTGCAGGGGAGTGGGTTTCACTGCTGGGCTGGAAGGTCCTTCTGGATGCTGTCTTAGGACCCGGAGAAGAATAAACAAGGATTTTTGAGAGGTTGGAGTTACTGTTTATTTTCCACAGGTTCTTTGTTGCCAGGGATTCCCACCCCATTTTCTCAAGCAATGACTGCATTTCAGCTTGTTACTTGCAATAGACATCCTGAGGCCTTGAGGTTGCCCAGACTGTATTCCCAACTCACACACACTTTTATATCCAAATACCACCGGAATGACAAAACCCAGAGAGCATTCCTGAGACAGCTTTTGTGCCATGACTACAGCCTGTGCTCAAGAACGTCAGAAATCCGAGCATGGGCCCTACAGCCTCCTCCATCTGAGCTGCTTCCTGTGCAGAGCGTGTCATCTTCACCATGAGTGATGTGATTGAAGAGAGAAAAGTGTAAAATAACTTCATAATCACCCTTATTTATTTTTATTCCTGCAGGGCTTGGGAGCACTGATCATGGACACTTATTCCACAGAAGGCCTTTACCCACAAGGCTTTAGAGGCTGAGTTGTCCCATTCCATGACTAAAATCCCTCTTGACCTCTGGGCTGAAGAATTTGATACAGATTCTTTTGGGAGATTAAAATTTGGAAAGCCACAGCCCTGTTGTTACAGCTGGAGTTAGCTACAGCTCCACTTCAGACCACTTTTGTTTTCTATAGCATTTGATTTCTCTCCCCTCCTTTCTGTCTATGGCAGCCAGGGCAGAGCTCCCAGAGGGCAAACACTGCCTGGATGGAGCTCACTGGGGAAAGCAATGATCAGAACCCCAGAGGACTTCCCCACACAACATTTTAACCACCAACAAGTGCACTTCTTATTGCAGTTTTTCTCTGCATGGCAGCATTTTGGGATCTCCTTGTCTTCCCTGTGAGGGCAATTGCTCAGTGAGCTATGCCTGGCTTTATCTTGATTTTTTATTACATTTTTTCTCCCCTGCCCAGATCAAGAGGGGAGTGTCAGAGCATTGGCATCCAGACAGGGTCATGCATCACATTCCCACTTATTCCTAAATCAACAAACATTATTTTTGACATTCTTTAGGAAAGCTCCATGTTATAACTCCCTCCCATGTGACCTCCGTGGACAGAAATAGATCTGTGATGATGGTACTGAGAAATTCACACTTGGGAGCACTGGGACCTCTGAGTTGTCCAACCCAACATTCCTGACAGGTGAATCCTTGCACAGATATTGGTATGAAAGCTAAAAATATTTGAGATGGTCTGCATCAAAATCCATCCAATTCCATCTACCCTGCTCAAAGTCCGTGGACAATCTGGAATACTGGGAACAGGAGCAATATTCATGGAAGTTCCCAGACTTCCCAGACATAGAATTCTGTATTCTATGGTTAGAGTACAGACCTGTCCAGAAGACAAAAAATTAGCATTTAAACCTAAGACAAAATCACTTCCAGATGGCAAAAATTGGTATTCGACCTATAAATTAGCTGCCAGCTCCATCCAAGGTTTTGCATCCCTCTCTGCTAAGTGTCTCTGACAAGACAATATCTAAAATAAAGTGAAATAAATGTATTCCATAAGCTGCCCACACCTCCCTGTTTTACAGGAGATAGCCTCCAGGAGTTTGGGTGTGCCCAGGAAAAATAAAGAGAGAAAAATTGTTCATTACTCCATATCAAAAGAGTCTAGAGCAGCCTTTTTTTTTTCCCTCAGGATGGCAGACATACATATAATGTATAATAATTCCCATTTATTCTTCTCCTATGGCAGAACAATTCCATCTCATTGGTATCACAAAAGGCAGCAGTGGTTCCATTCCAAGCCTCAGCTTCTCATTTATCTCATTTGGTGGCTGGTGAAGATAATTTCAAGGCAAAGCCGTGCTGGCCAAACTCAGCAGAGACAACTTTCCACCAGGACCCAAAGGCTAAATATTTCCACTGATTTCCACAAGAAACAGCTCTTTATGAGGCCCAGACCATTCACTTTGCGAGAGCAATGGTGGAAACATTTTTAGTTGCTCAGGATCTCTGCCAGCAGCCCGTGATGGACAGGTCCCAGCAGTGTCTATGGTCTGACTTGGCTTCCTTTGGCTGCCACCAGCCCATTTTCATTTGTCTTCATTTGGGTTTGGCTACAGTGCAACATTCTACATCTTTTCCAAACCTCCTGCATCTCACAAAATAAGCAGACGTTTTCCTCAAATAGACTCTTGTACAAGGAGAAATGTCAGTATGGTTTTAGAAATGACCCATTAATGTCTTTTCAAGTAAAATCCTCACATTCTTTTCAATTACACTCCCAATCCGTCTCATTTGTTTCTTGCAAAACTTTCTATGAGCTGCTGCTGAGTGAAGAATATCTGGGCAATACACCCTGAGAACCTTCTATGGCTGCTTGAGTAGAGTTCATGCTCTACTGCAGTTCAATTTTGAGATTTCTTTTTCCATTTTCTGTCTACCGCTGCTTGATCAGAAGTAACTTCATTTTTCATCATGAACAACAACTACCCAACAGCAGAAATATACATTAGATGTAAGAGTGGTAGAATAACAGTGGAAATATATGTTAGATATAATACTAGAAGCAAACCAATGGAGAAATATTCCTGCCTGCAAGATTTAAGCCATTCTGGGTACTGAACACATTTGTAAAAAATCAAGATCTAAGAAATGTTAGTTCATAATCACCAAGACAGGACTTACAAGGAAGTTGTGTGATATGAACTGGTGAGAAATGCTTTGCTGGATCTCTAAAAACACAGAAGTCACATCAAAGCTACAGAAATCTCCGCTCCTGGTTCTTAGTGACTGTTTTGTATTGTAAGGAGTGGGAAAATTATTCTGCCCAATCACTGTTGATGCCACCACGAGCACTTTGCAGCACGTAAGTTCAGTTTTCCCTTTTTTTGCAGCCATTTTGGTGAAACACAAGCCACCATGAGAAGGATTTTTTCTTGCCAAACCCCAAATCACCCCACAGGGACCACACCACACCATGTAAGGTCCCCCATCCCATTCCCAAGGCTGGCTGCGGGGCCGTGGTGTCTCCTGCCTGGTAAATACCTAAATTACTGAAGCAATTTGGAATATCTCAGATATAGCTGCTCAATTAATCTTCCCAGTTTGTCAAACCAGCCCGTGGCAGAACATCTTTGGCACCAAATTTGTCGAAGCGACAGGGCTTTGTTTCCAAGAGTCAGGAAGGAGAACACGTTAGCAACAACAAAAGGTGAAATATCAAAGGTTCTCTCGAGTTAGCAGCTTTAAAGCTTTCTCATAAAACCATCCTGTGACCCTCCAGACAAAATGGTGATGTTTCAATCATGTCATTACCTGAGGCAGATTACAATTTTTTTTAATTATTCTTCCCCTCTGCTTTCAAAAGGTTTGTTTTCAAGTGGGAGGAGAAGAGGCTGAATAGTGGAAAGGGCGTATGCAGCTGTAGCATGAAAAGTACATTTCAATACACATAAATACACCCAAAAGCTTTCTAAATGTTGCAACATCCCAGACACTGCTGCTCCCGAGCAGAGCATGAAAGAAGAACAACCCTAAATCAGATAAATCCCACAGTAAATCAGGTTCAGGGGAGAGGAGAGGGCAACAGACTCTGCTTTAGTCAAGGGCTGGGAGTCAGAAGCTGGGGAGTGGGGTGGGAACCAGTTCTCCTGTTCCATGCTGGCACAGAGCTGTCCCTGGAGGGCCCTGCTGGCTCTCACCCTGGGTGGGAAGGGGAGACACCTCCAATCCCTCCTGTCTGAGCCTTGTTTTCTCCCATTTGTGGTGAAGTTAATTCCTTATAGCAAGAATTATTCCTGGTCAGACAGGCTGTCCATTTCCATGGAAGTTTTGGGTTCAGGAAACTGGCAGTTTCTCATGAAAAACACCCCTAAAATCCCCAAGTCAATAAACCTCCAACTTCAGTCAGGAAAGATTTCTTTTTCTTCCCTCTCGAGCATTGTGATCTCCAGCAAGTTCATTTAATTGTCCTTGGGTTTCCCCAGTGATAAAAAACAAGTAATAACAACAATAACGTTCACTTACTTCTTTGAGGTCCTGAAGAAAATTCACTCTGCAAATTAACATAATTTTCCTGATATTTTCTGCTGTTTAAGTTGGGTTTTTCCTTGCAGAAAGGTTAACTGAGGCTGCAAGCACAAGCTCTGACCCAAACTCAGCAGAACATTGCCCCAAGCTGCCCCAGGAGAGGGTCAGGCTGGACACCAGCAAGAATTTCTCCATGGAAAGAGATGTTAAACATTGCAAGGGGCTGCCCAGGAGTCTGGAGGAATCTGGAGGTGTCCAAGGAAAGCCTGGGTGTGGCACTCAGGGCTCTGGGCTGGTGACAAGGTGGGATCAGCTGGATTTGATGGGCTTGGAGGCCTTTTCCAACCTTAGGGGTTCTGGGATCATTATTTGCTGATGAATAAAGCCTTGCCCACATCCCAGGGCACTGCTGGGCTCTGACAGATGCCCAGCACAGAGTGAGGAGCACACAGTTCCCTTCAGAGCTTCTCACAGCTCCTCTGCCCCCAAAATGAGGTGGTTACAAAAACCTCTCAGTGGGGGGACACCAGGGGCTTTGTCATATCAGGGATTTCTTCATAAAAAGAGCAGAGTGCCCTTTTTGTTAACATGGAAAAACCATCTTTAAAGCCTCAGCCACGAGGGATGCTGCTGCTCTGCATCACTGCACAGCTGGAAGTGCCACTGAGGCTGGGCTGTGCTCACACAGGGACTGCAAGAGGAATTATCTACCAGGAGCACACAGCCACGAGCTTTAATAGCTCCCAGCTGTTCTCTGAGGGGCAGAAATTACTTTATTCCCAGTTTATTGAAGTATAACAGAGGCCTAAATCCTCAAAGGTATTAGGAGTTAAGGCAGGTTGAACTCGGCTGCAGTCGGGCACGCACACACTGGGGAGCCAAGCAGCACACAGGCACTCAGGGGAGCAGCACAAAGCCAAATTTTGGCCCTGGTTTTGCTTCTCTTGAGCATATCTTCTGCCTAGCTAGTGCTTGGTCCTGGGCTTAGGGCTAGGGAACTCCTGAGCCAGCATTCCACAGGAAAATGTATTTATATTTCTGTACAGAGTGTAGAGGAACAAGGAGGAAATTCTGCTTTTCGTCACATTTTGAGTTAGCTCTTGAAAGTGTCCTTGCTTTGGACAAAGCAAGGGAGGTTCAGAAGAACAAGGAGGAAAAACATCAGAGCAAAGAGCTGAGGGCTGATTCCTGGGCAAGGTGAGCTGTAGGTTTGGGTCGGGAGTGATGCCTTAAGGGCACAAAGTGAAGGCAAAGGGTGTTGGAGCAGCCAAGGAGGTGCAATCCTGTGCCCCTGGGCATGTCCTGTGCCCAGAGATGGACCTGGGCATCCCTGGCCATCAGAAAGGGGACAGAGGGGCCTGGTTTGCCAAAATATCAGCAGCAGATTAATGGGAAAAGAGGGACTTATCTGGGGGAATACAAAGAAATGCATGTTTGGCTGTGATGCCTCAGAGGAGCAGTAAATGTTTGCAACTCTGAGATGTCCTCAGCATGCAGAGGAACCTCTTGAGCCAGATGGGAGAGAGGAGTTTGGTGCACAGTGGTTTGTCCATCTTTATCTCCTGACAGTCTGTGTCGTGCCCTTCTCAACCCAGGAAAGAAAGAAGGATCCCAGGAATCCTCTTCTCAGGATGGTTCTGTTTGAAGTTCAATGGGATTTTTTTTTTCTTTTCTTTTCTTTTCTTTTCTCTTCTCTTCTTTCTTTCTTTTTTTTTTTTTTTTTAAATTTCTTTTTTCTTTTCCCTCTTGGCGTGTGACTTTTTCATGTCGAACTAAGGGGGTCTAATGAATGGAAAACTGAAATTGGAGGATTTTCATTATTTAAGGAAATTAACCTCATTTAAAGGAAATGAGTGTTCAGAGGCAGAAAGGAAAGTCATAATTTAAATTATATCAGAAGCTGGTTTTCCTTATGTAACATATTATTAAACAGTGGGGAAAAGCTTTCACTAGGCAGCCTCAGGGAGCACTCAGCAACTATAAAGAGGGTTCACATGCATGGCTCTAATATGTTAATAAATTATGCTAATTACAAGCAAGGGATTAGAGAAGGGGAAATCAAATAATGGTGCAGTAACTGGGCCTCTTTCAACTTAATTTGCAACATTGCCTGTCTGGGCTCCTCGTGGAGTTATGGGGTTTGTTTGTTCCTTTCAAAGACTCTGAACCCCTCTTTGGTCTGTGGGAAGAGCGGTGGTGTCACCCTCCAGAGACTGGGGGTGAAAAAATGGAGTGGGAGAGGAGCAAAAGTGAGAACGGGCCCTGTCCCCAAGGAGATTCCAGGGGCTGGGAAGATCCAGCACAGATCCTGCTGCCTTTGCATGGTGCCAGACTGGAAACCTGGTGAAAAACACTGGAAATGGAATGGACTGGGTCAGGTTCCTGCCTTAGAGGAGCTTTTGGAAGTCCTGAATCCTCTCTGAGCTGCTGGAGGGGAGCGTGTGCCCTCCACTGCCAGCCCTGCCAGTGGTAACCTTCTCCCTTTGCTTCACAGCAAGAAATTCCCACATTTCACCTGATGGTTCTTCTCCCCAAGAAGCAACATTTCTCTTATCATTTGGAATTGGAGCCATTCCTTGGCTGGGGGCTCCTTTATCTCATTGGGAGAAACATTTTGAGTGGCTTCTCAGTGAGTTTTGGATCACTGATGTCAATGGACGTTTTTTGATGGACACCTTCCCATGCTGATGGAGTTTTCCCCCTTGTTTTATCTTTCATATGAACCTCTCTCTCAAGTGGTTTGACAACTCTGTTCGCCTTTTCCTTCTTGATTTGCTGAAATTTACGACAGGAAGAATTGGAACAAATTCGAACAAATAAAAAATAAAGTAAACTGTGTTTTATTTGTAGTTTTGTTGTTAATCCAGGATGCAGAATCCCACTGCCCATCATATTCTGGCTCCAGCTGGATGTCCTTCAGAGAAGGGTGGAGGTCAGAAGGAGAAAAAGCTGAGTGTGCTAA
This sequence comes from Agelaius tricolor, assembly GCF_023055355.1. NCBI lineage: Eukaryota > Metazoa > Chordata > Aves > Passeriformes > Icteridae > Agelaius > Agelaius tricolor. Next base: position 16,157,499 of record NW_027269278.1, read on the forward strand.
GGAAGGATGACATTGGTTCAGAGATGGCAAAAGCTCTGTCTCTGCAGTGTGCAAAGTGTGCAAAAAACAGCTCAGATCTTACTGGGAAGAGCTAATGGAAATAGACACAAATGAACATTCACAAGCCCCAATTTTCTCATTAAAAAATACAGGGAGTTGAAAAAAATAGACCTAACCCGACTGTGTTTACTGCCTTTAATAAGACACTGCCTTTTACCCTTAGGAAAAGGACAAGTATTCATTTTCATAAATTCCTTTTTAATGGTTTTTTCCTTCTTTTTCCTCTTTCTTTTTTTTTTTTTTTTTTCATTCGCTTTTTCTCTTCTTCTCTCTCTTTTTCCCCTCCATCAGCAAGGGGGGTGGTGAAAGAAAACAGAGACAAGCCAGATGCCTTTCAGTGCTTTGATCAGTTCCTCTGCAGACAGCCAGGCTGCCTCCTAGCACCTCTTTAACTACAGCTTGCCAGTAAGAAAATGAGCTGTTTTAACTCTGCAATTACAGTGCCTGCTGAATGCCTGTCATCACAGCAATAGGAACCTGATCTGAACTGTATATCCACTGGAGAGAGAATTACAGCAACCAGGGCAGAAAGTTAAATACCCCCTGTGGCGCTGAGACTCATATAAACGAAGAAAGTCCCCATCCCAGGCCTTCTCTGCTGGTGTAAATACATAAAACACTGACAATCCCACTCAGGAGAGGCAGAGAACTGGGAGCTTCAGGGTGATGCCATCCTGGTTTTTTACAGATGTTCTTGGCAATGATGGCTATGAACGGCTGGGGAGGGAAGGCAAGGCATAAACGGGGTAAAAAAATCAATATAATAAGCAAAGACGTATGTGCTGTGGGTGCTGCTCTATTCGTGGCACAAACAGAAATACATCTGTGGAGCCAGGAGGCAATTTGCCTTTCAACACCACCTCTGCCTTGCTCTGCTATCAGCACACAGACGTGGCTGGGTGGGTGAAATGGGCTCTGTCCTTTTTTCCGAGGGCGAGGCGTGAAAATTCGGGTGACTCCCCAGATCTGCGGGCATCAATCGGGGCTAAAGGGCTGTGATTTCCTCCTCCCTGCAGGCTCGGCTTTAATCCCCACATCGGCCTCCCCCGAGGCACACAGCGACTTGTTTGAACCCCTGAGAATATTGGATAATCCTATTGTGTGCATTCATTTTCGAGCCACCCTCTCTTAAATTATACAAATCCGAAAAAATCACCGCCTATTTGCATTCATGGGCATTTAATGCGCTGGCATTTCTTTGGGAAATATGCAAACCAATTGCAATTTGGGGCTGATCCAATGCATATTCAATCAGACAGCCCTGAACTAGACCTTCGCAAGATTTAATTTTTGCAGCTTGTTTCATTTACAGTTTGTTTAATTTACCTGGAAAATAAGTGGGTAGCAGGCACTTCTTCAAGGCTTCTTCCATCACAACAAATGATCTGCCCATCAAGAGAATCTGAGGTTAGAATTATACAGCTATAACTCACTTGAATATGTGGGAAAAGATGGATTATAAGTAGACAACTCGAGCCAGAATGTTATTAATTGGTTAATGGCTGTTTTATAGAAGTATTTTCCCATGGATCACAGCCTGTTAGGGGAATAAAATTAGATAACTACTCCTCCAGTGCACAGGATAAAGGCCTAAGAATTCAATCTTAAGGGCTTTGCTTCTAATTCTTTCAACATGTATTTTTATTGGGGTGATTTTAATACCTGCATGCTCAGCTTTCTATTCTGAGACGTGTGTTGCCATCCTCGGTTATCTTGGGCTGAGTTAGGAGCACTAATTGCCTCCTGTTCTGTTTACAAACATCAGGCCAATGTTTTCACACCCGAATGGCAGCACACAAGTGCCTTGCTCAGCTCCTGGCCACTGCCAGGGGTGCCTTTGAACCACCCTCCAAAGGGCACTGAGATCCAAAAAACAACAGGGGTTTGGAGATTGCTGCTTGGGCAGCTCTGCTTTATTTGCTTTGGGTGAAGCAGAAATCTCTTTATTAGACCCTCCAGGCCAAAGGAACTGGAGGAATGGTCAGTGCCAGCCCGTGGGTCCCAGCAGGGTGGACACATCCCTGGCACTCGCTCTGGAGCCCCTCTGGCTCCCCAGGACAGTGCTCGGGGTGCTGGTGCATCCTAGAACAGCCTTTGGGCACCTCTGTGCCAACCTGCAGTGAGAAAAACCCCTAAGAAGCCTCGTTTTTTTACTGATTCCCCATCCCAGCTTTCTCAGAATGGCTGGCTCCGTGAAAAGCCACATCCTCAAGCTCAATTCCCAAGGGGTGGCACCGAGGGTACTCAATCCCACCCCTGGTTCAGTTCAGACCTTCAGCTACTTAAATCCACTCTGGTTTCACTCTGTGCTGACAAGGACCAGTGCAAAGCCACTTTTCTCAGGGTTTCACCCCCACCTCAGGCTGCTCTTGGACCTGAACCCCACACAGAGCCCCTCTGTGGGTTGGGGGCATCCAGCACGTGCTGGATTGCTCGATGCTCTCTGATCCAGAGGGATGAGCAGCTTTTCCAAACTGTTCCCTGCTGCCAGGATGTCGAGGTGTTGCTGGGTCTAGGGCCTTCAAAAAGACACGAGCAGTTGTAGGTTGCTATAAGGTTGTTCATTGCATGAATACATCCGTCTCAAAGGCAAAGAATTCAAATGTTAAAGTCCATGTTAAAAGCTCTCTAGTATAAAATTCCAAGCTGCAGCAGCAGCAGCTGCTACCTGGCAAAGTGTCCCTGGTGTAGAGTCCAAGGTTCTGAGCAGGAGCAGCAGCAGCAGCTTCTTTCTTTTTGATCTTCTTGTTGTTCTTCTTCTTGTTGTCTTCTTGCTGTGGTGGGGTTGATGATCATGGTTGTGGTGGTCGTTTATGATGATCACACCCCGTTACAGGGCATTTTACTCATAAAACATCCAACCAGCTAAAAACACAATTCTAAAGCATTCTTTCTAAACCAATCTGAACTTGATTCTGATGTGTGAAAGCAGCATGAAAGCAGTGTCAGTTCTTGCCTAAAAAACTACGTATAGAATATTATTTATTTATGCAAATGTACTATCTGTTTTCTTGCTTAAAAATTATGTGCATAAGTTTATCTAATTACATGAATAGTTCTATCTATTTACTTATATGTAAATCGATTTATTTATATGTAGTTTTATCTGTTTTACGTGAATAATTCTATCTGTTTTCGTGGCAAGGTTCTGCTATGTTTCTGTTATGTCTAGGACTAAGTTGCTGAACTTTAAACTAGGCCTTAGGGCTTTTGCTAGCTAGCACAATTTCTTAAGGCACTTAGAATATATTTCTACTTACTTAAAACCTAAAACATAAGCTTAAACCTACTTAAACCTATGCTTCTACTTCATATCTATGTGCCTTAATATATCTTAATGTCTCTAAAGGCTTCAATTCAACCCCTGCATTTTTTTGTCTCTCTGAAGGGTTCAGAGAGACTTCTGCTGCATACACTCCAGCACCAGGATCGCTCTCCTCCTTTACCTGCGGGTATCCGTGGCACTGGGGTGTGCTGAGGAGAACAAGCCCAAGGGAAGCCAGCATTTCTTGCTGCAGACTCAAGCTCCCTCTGCTGAGGAAAACCAGGATTTAATCAGCAGTAGTTGAGTCGCGCTTGACGCGTTTCGGTGTCAGATTAAAGCCCTTAATGATCCTCAGAGCACAGGAGGAAGGGGAGAGATTCCCTTGTAAAAATCCAGCTCAGTTAAATCTCTGCACACCCTCGCAATCTGGCTGCTGTGGGATGTGGGGTTTGGGGCTGTTGGTGTAGAACACCACAAGCCCTTTTCTGTATAATTCTAATGACAAGGGGCTGTGCTCATCATCTGCAAAATCACCCATTCAAGAGGACCAGTGGCAACTCACACACGGATTGCTATCATATGGGATAACGCACAGCCTAAATATTTACAAGTCTCTGCTCTCTTTCAAGAAACCACATGTACTTACAGACTTTACTGAAGGCAAAATTCAGCCAATAATATCTCATCCTTATATTAGACCATTAAATTGCTGTGGCTGAAGCTGTTTCCTTGCTGAGTTGATGGGTCCTGATGTATTTATCCTGCTTGTCTGCTGTGGGGTGTAGAAATGTGATGCAGAGATTTATTCTTCCAAACTGTGGGTTACTGTGGACATCTCAGGCAGATTTCATTTATTCTATCATGTGTCTGAAAGTCAGACACCGAAAACTGAACAATTCTCCCTTTGCAGAGGGAGATCTCCACAAAAGAAACTCTGTTGAATATTGCAAAAAATGCCTTTTATTTGTTATTAAGAGGATATAGAAGCAGACACAATTGATCAGGCAGTTTAAATATTAACCTGCCTGGGAATTTGAAATAGATCAGAGCAGCTCCTTGTATTATATGATGTTCTTGCCTGAAAGTAAATGTTTTCCTAAGAAAGGAATATCAGAGATGTCTATAAAAGCACTGGAGATACTCCTGACTGTCCTGTAATTTTCAGCACCCTTTGTCTAATTATTTATGATGTTTGACTTCTGGCTTTAAGTTCTTCAGAGGAATCAGACCTCCAAAAAGATGGAACCTGAAAACAGATGTTTGCACTTCTGTTTTCATTCTGTGCTGGTTTTTGGTGAATAATGGATTAAAGAATAGGAAATGTCATTTCTCTGACTGTAGTTTAAGTGTAGCCAGGATGGTTTGAATGGTGGCAACGAGGCTCTGAGAATGTGACAGAGTTTTCATGATTGTAACCACTACAGGAATTCTGTTTTTCTGATTGCTGGCTGCTTTTGCTGAATGATTTGCACTTTACATCTTCAGGGCAAGATTTCCCCTGCCTGCATGATATGTGAAAATAAAGGAGCACCTCCAGTGCCAGGGGGACACATCAATGTGCTGTGGGTGCGAATGGGAAGAGAAACACCTCTCAGAAATACCTCAGCAGAGAAGAAAATGCTCATGCACTGACTCCAAACCCACACTTTGTACCTCTCTTTTGGCATCAAGTTCTTTTTTGCACTCCAGATTTGCTTTGAAAATAAATAAATATTCCAAATTAACTTGGGGTGTAAGATGCAGTGAGATATTCCCATTGATTGCAAAGGGCTGGCATCAGGTCTCAATTAAATCCCCCCAAAATCAGCTGCTGCTGTCTCATGGCACATAACCTGCCCTGAATCTAGTCCCTATGTGTGACAGATTAATTTTTTTTTCTAGCATGGGTGCCTGTGGGGAAACCCAAGTCATGTGCTCAAGAAGGAGAAGCCTTAAAAATCTCCTACCTGCTGTTGGCCTAGTTCTTAACTCCACGAGTCTTTCTCCTTTCTTAAGAGCATCAAAAGCCTCTGGATGTAATTAAACCCTGTGTTTCAGTTATGTTCATCCAGTCCCACATCACAAACAATATGAAGGGATTAAGGAATCACAGAGCAACAATAAATCCACCCTTGCTCAGCAAGGAGTTTACCAGATGGGGCAACTTTCCTTGCAGTGTTGGACAAATTGTTCTGATTGAGTAGAAAAACCACAAGTGTCTTTGTGTGGGGGCCACAGAAAATTGAATTAGGTTAAAAGGATCAGATGAACATTTTATTTTCCCCTGGATCTACCAGGTCCATGTCATTTTTTGTGTGAGGCAATCATAGATAATCAGTGGTGAGAATGACCTGGAATTTTGACTGCACATTGGCCAGGGGAGACTTTTCTTTTGGTTCTTGGGTAACTTAACTGTATTCAAGACCACCAAAATTGTGAGCATCCAAAGGGACAAAGGTCATTTACTTGAACAGACAAGAGGTCCAAAAGTAACTTGAATTTTTACAGAAAGCAGAGACATGAGGGAAACACTTATGGGCTTGTCTGACCAAAAAATTTTGTAGCTGTTCACAGTTGAAGTCCAACAAATCCAGCTGAAAAACAGCCCAAAATCTCCAGTGATACCCTTATCTAGAGGTGTGAAGGCCTAAAGCCAGAAGAGGGTGTATTTCTGAAAGGCAAAATTGCTCTTTCTTGTCCAGCTCCATACTCTGGGTCAGACAGAGGCTCCTCAGGGCGCAATCTCCCACTTTATATTGAGCCAGACCAAGAATTCAGGTGAGAAAACCAAGAAAGTCCCATCTCACCTCAGAAATCTATGTCTTTATTATTCATTTCAGTTAATTGCTCTAATTGTGGGTGCAAGGTTGTACAAATTCATCAAATGAGGGGAAAGTTTATTTCAGTGCAGCCCTGGGTCTGGGTTACAGATGACAAGCAGTGCTCAGTTCAGCTGAGGAGTAAAACAAGCTGAGAAAAGTTGGATTTCTGGGAAAATGGAGATGCCCTGAGCCTGGAATGTGGGGGTGGGCCTGTCAATACTGAATTCTTTTTGGGTTCATCAGGGCTGGGGGAGAAAGGCCAGCCCAGTGGATGTGTGGTGTCTCCTGTGCTCACACCGTCCCTCACCAGCAGTGAACAGCCAGGGAGGGCTCCAAGGTGCAATTTTAGAGGATTCAACACCAACACCTGCTGAGAGAGAAACCCCGGGCTGTGATTGACACCTGCAAACAGCATGGTTTGAAATCAAACACCTTTTGGAACACCACACTCTTGTGACATTTAATATAACAATATTTCACTATGCTCATGGCCTCGCTTTAGTCTTGAACAACTCTCTTTCCCCTGCCCCCAAATGGAGCTCATACAGAATAATTTCAAGACAGTGTTTTCTGGGAGAATACTTTGTTGGTTCTCATTCAACAACAACAAAAATGCTCTGCAAGGTACCAGCTGTAGTTCTGTGGAAGGATCTCAAATCTTACATGATATGAATATGCCATTATTCCCCTGAGGTGTCCCCTCTCCTCCTGCATCTGCTCCCCTTTGCTGTGTTTTTCTGAGCTGTTTTGCACAGCATTTCTCCCTGCCCATGCACTTGGCTGCTCTCTTGCAAACCACGCTGCCCTTGTGGCTGTCAGCAGCTGAATTCCTCAGCTGGCAGAGCAGAAGGACCTGGCAAACCTGAGAGATCTCCTCGTCCAGCTGCTGCCAAACGTTTGTCAAAGAGTCAGAGTTGGGGGCACCACCCTTGGCTGACCCAGAGCATCTCCCCAGACTCAGAAACAAATTCACACAGATCATGGTCAACTGCCTTGACCATGGAGTAATTTCCTTTCATCACATGCTCTGCAGTGCTTTCATTTTATAGATTATTTCCTTCCCAGCAACTTTGCAATGGCTCAGTCTTCTTCTAGAAAGAGTTCTAGAAATTGGGGGTGTTTTGGTCCATAATCTGTGAAGGTTTCCTCTAAAGGAACACCCACCACAGAATGGTCAGAAAACCAAAGTTGCCAAAACCAAAACTCCATTCCCTGGGGTTTTGCCACAGTGCAGGGGAGGAGCAAAGAAAAAGAGCTGAGGACACTGAATGGACATTAGGAAAAGGTGCAGCAGCAGCAGCCAAGGGAGAGGACAAGGATCATTGTGGAGAAGCACTCAGTGGATTGTGTTCTTCAGCTTTTACAGGGTTTTCACGTTTATCTTGCTTTAATCACTAAACTGGGCCATCACAAGGTCCTTTCTTTCACTCAGTCCCCAAAACTGTTGCCCAATGTTGTGGCCAAAGGGATAATATTAAAAAAGGACTTGACACATCATCAGCATTGGTTAGTACCTTGTTTATATTTTTCTTGGCACTGGGCCTGTGTGTGGATTTGCATCTGGATCAGGCTCTGTGTGAGCTGTGAGTCCTGCAGGGCCCCTGGGAGCCATGGCCTGGATCAGCCTGTCCAGGGAGGTGCTGTCTCTGAGCTGGATTAATTCTCTGATTGCTCCTGTGGGTCACCTTCACCCTAGGCTTGGGCTCCTGGGTCCAGGGGCTGTGCCTTGCCCTTGCTCGAGCCTGGCCTGCTCCTTGCTCAGCACACAGCACTTGCAGGATTGCTGAGCATCACTCTGGCTTCCAATCTCATCATTCTCTTCCCTTTTTGAGTGGAAAAATCTTTGGCTCCCATTTCTGATCTCTGTTTTCCCCATCACCCTGTCTCCCTTCTCCAGGCTGAGCCCAGGCTTAGCCCTAACCACTGACCACAGGTGTCCAGCCTCCCTGAAGGTCCCATAACAAGAAAGGATGAGGAACTGCACTGAGATCTCTCCTCCAATGGGTAAAGTCTTCTGGAGATGTTCCTCTCACAGGATGTGTGAACGTCTCTCCTGCAGATGGTGCTGATCCCAGATCCCAGCCTGTTCCATAGCTTCAAGGTCCCCGGGACTTCTCTTTCAGGCCATTCTAAAAGTAAAGAACAAACAGAAATATGTACCTGGATAGGAAAAAAAAAAAAAAAAAAAGAAAAAAAAGAAAAAAAATCTCTGACGCTAAGGATAGGTGTGGATTTATAAGAAATAGGGTCAGAGAGGTCAGAGTGCCCCACTGAAGCTGCATGCAGGCCTGGAGATGAACACAGCCCTCCCCAAACTGGCTGGCACTTCGTTGATATTAAATTATTACATTATTTAAAGTATTCAATCCAGTCAGTTTCTCTTGTTCCTGCTGAGCAGAGACTTCTCCACCAGCCCCACACCATTTCCTCATGACCCATTAAAAGCCTGGTGCTCACAACCAGCGTTTTGCTGACAACTCTGCAGTCACTGGGGCACTAATTACCCCCTCCCCTCCCAGTGTTTGATGTCATGAAACTCACAGGAGCATCATTACTTTGAGGATTAACACATCCAGAGAAGCTGCCCTCCCTTGGGGATGTACCTGGGGAGGGTGCAGGAGCACCCCAGGAGCAGCTCTACCCCTTTTTTGGGACAAAAAGGGTCAGGGGCAGCTGAAGTTGTATTTAGGAGCAAGTTTAGGCCCAAGGAAATGCTTTGATTATAAACTCAGCTGAATCTTTGTGTCCCCTTGGTTTCTTTTTGGATTGTTTTTTCCCTACCTTGTTTTCCTCACTCTTACATTCATCTTGGCCCTGCCATCCTATAAACCGTCCCCCTTGCTCTTCACCCCTGTCCCTACAGAAAAGTTTCCTTTTGTGACCCCACAGCAGAGCAGGAGCTATTTTGAACAGAAAATGTGAAAATGAAAATGCCTCCACCTCAAATCCATGTGGAGCTTTTGCCCATCTGGAAAATCAAAGAGTTTGTGACTGTGCCAATGCAAAGATAGGGAGAAAATCAAAAGCTAGGCCTAAATCCACTTTCTAGACAACCCCAAAAATAAATAGTTGAGGTTGATTCCCACTGAACTAAGCTGTGGTGGCACTGGTGGCTTGTGTGCAGTAGTGGCACACAAAGTTATCTCAGATGTCTCTAAGTTGTCCTGAGCGAGCTTCTGCTTGGAGGCTGGGTGAGTTTGGCTGCATGTTCTTTTTGGACTCAACAGGTTTTCTTTCCTGACCATTAAATCCATGCTGGAAAAAGAAATCTAATATAAACCCTGAATATTCTGTGGCCGCTCATGCAAGTACAATCTGTGTGGAGTTGTATGAACTCTTGTTTTACAGATCTATATCCCATCTGCAGATGATTCCCACACTTCTGTCATGTCTGGGACAAGGACCAGAAAAGAGATTGAAGTTTGAGCACATACTGGCAGCATGCTGATGAAACACAATTTGCTTTTTTATTTTTCCCCCCCTCCATCTGTCTTGCAGACTCCAGGGAATAATTAGAAAATAATCTCCCTCAATTCCACAATATATAAAGCAATAAAACAGATGCCAGGATTGAACGATGGCTGGAGCCAAGTTACACCACCTAATCTCTTTCAAAAGCTGTGATTTTGCCCGAATGTTGCAAAACCAGGGAGATTATGCTTAGGATGCAATGCAGGAGATTGGGACAAAGGAGCCATATCAGCTTTCTCCACATACATTTGGAAGGAACTGGAAGCTTGGCTTTCAAATGGCAGCTTGGGAACAGATCAGCTGGGCACATGGTAATCTTCAACATAATTAGCAAACTTATGACATTTTTAATTAGCACATTTCTGTAGGACTTTTACTCAAGTGTTTTCATGAAGTCTGTGGGGTTTAGGCCCAACAGAAGCCCAAGGAGGGGGAAGTATTTGCCTGAAGTCAATAAAAAGCATCTGGTGCTGAGTGTGTTCCTTCTCTTCTGGACCACTGCTTTTCTGGCATGTGAGGCACCAACTGACTGTGGGTGTAACTTGTCTGTCTGGATAATTGTTTGATAATAAATAACAGATCAAAGGGAGATATTTCTCTGGATGCTCAGAGTCTCTCTGAGGGCATTAGTGGCAGGACGTAAACTCAGAGAGGGCATTAGCAGTTGCAATGTTAAAAAAAACACCCCAAAAGAAACCCTCAGAAGGTGACAGGCTGAGAAAACTGGATTTATTCAGGCAATTCACATTCCAATGCAATTTTATCTTCTGCAGTTCTGTGGAGGTGGTGAGATTGCCCAGCTCTGCTAATAGGGCTTGCATGACATCTTACACACTTAGAGTCTATTCCTTAGGCAGCGCTGCATAATAAGTGTCTAATTATTATTATGATTACACTTGGCATTTTTAATAACAGCAGTAATTGGGTGATGTTGACGGCCTCATTTTAGGATCCTGGATTTGGCCTGGAGCTGCAGTCATTAAGGGCTGGCTGAGGGAAGAATAACGTATCACGAGATGCATTTCACATCCCAGCTGGTGCCAGGCTGCAGGGGAGGGAATGCTGACGGTGTCCTCGGCCCTGGGAGGGGTCTGTGCCTCCTGACAGAGTCCTCAGGCCTGGGTGACGCAGGGAGATTTCTCATGGAAGCACGCTCAGGTCACTGGGAAAAGCTCATTAAAGTGGATTTCACTTTGATCAGCTCCTTACAACCACACTGTGGTGATAACATCAAATGAAACTCTGCTGCACCATAATGTGATTTAAAATGGAGAAGGGCGTGGGTGGCTGTTACAGAGCAATGTGACCCAATGGTTTAAGGCCTGGCCTGGGCCTTGCAAGGCGCAGCTCTGTGGCCACGCTTCTCTTCACAGAGAAAAGCAAGGCACAGTCCTTCCCAGGAATATTTCTGGGTTTCGCATTCTCTGAACCTCAGAGAAAGGAAAAACAATTCTTATCTTATTTGCTGTGCCTGTGTTGTGCCAAGGTAGAATGCAACATGGAGATTGTTTATCCAAAGTGATGGTGTTTTGTTTTGTTTCCTTGGCCTGTCAGGGCCAGGTGCATGTGTGTCTGTCCAGACTGTTGGCTGACAGTCATGAGATTCTGGGCAGTGTGTGCAGGGTTGAGTGCTTGGCAGATTCAGTTGAGATGTAATGTAATATAGTGTAATACAGTATAGAATAAAATAGTATAATAAAGTAATTAGCCTTCTGATAAGATGGAGTCAGATGCATCATTCTCTCCCCCTCATCGGGAGCAAAAATATCCACTATACAGCTCCAAGTTGTTGTAGCTGAGACAGAGACAACCCAAAGCAACACACTCCATTTTCAGATGGCTTCAAACTGTTTTTATTATAGCATTTATGCCTTTTATATATTCTTACAAAGCTCACAAGTTTACACTTTACTCATTGGTCACGAGAGACAAACAAAGTGCTCACTGGAACAGGCAGTTACAGCTTTCTCTTATTTATCCTTCTTTCTTTCTTGATTTCTATAGTAACAACCTTGGTAGAGAATTCTTTCAGGAGTAAACATGGATTATCAAACTTCTCTCTGGCTCACAGCAGTGGATGTAAAACCTCTTCCACACAAAGTCCCAGGAATCAGGCTGGGTATCCCAACAAGCCACAGAGGCTGTGATTTTGGCAGGGAATCTCAGCAGATGCAAAGGTTGCCCTGAGAAAAGCACACACACAAGCAGTTGACTGCAGGCAGATGGGATGGAAGTGGTACTTTGGGGTGAGCATATGCTTTACACATTCATGGAATGGGAACAGGTTGCCAAACCAAAGCCTAAGAAAGGAGCTGTGGTGGCTCTCTAATCCTAGAAGATGTTTAATGAAATTAAAAGGCGACTGCTCTTCTCTCTATCTTTATCTCTGGCAGTTTGTCACTCACATCTCCCAGTGAATTTTGAAGTTTTACAAGTGTAACAGAAATGCAAAAATCTGGGGGAGAGATCAATGGGAGGTACAAATCAATGTCTAAGGAAAAAAAAAGGAGAAGGAGAAGGAGAGGAGAAGGAGAAGGAGAAGGAGAAGGAGAAGGAGAAGGAGAAGGAGGAGGAAGGGAAAAGGAAAAGGAAAAGAAGAAAAAGAAAAAAAGCCCAGATTGGACTCCCAGGTCTCCAAAACTACTTTTGGAATATATGAAGAGGAAATAGGGAGAAGGAGCATACTCAGACAGTGTCACCCAGGAATCTCCAAGGGTTTAGGAATGCAGCAGCACTGAACACACACTGAGGCACGTGCTAAAATTGGGTCAGTGTTAATGAAAAGCCAAAACCCGACCTGCTTGGAAGCACCAATGCTTCAGGGCATGCTCCTGAGCTCCAATGCACAGCTATTATCAAGCCCAGATGTCTCCATCCTCCAGCAAATTCCCTTAGTTAGGAAAAATTCCACCAGAGGCCACTGTTGTTAAATAGTTGTGGGAATTTTAGCCTGTGCAACGCTAAAAATCCCCATTCCTTGAGGTTTCGGGGCATTCTTTCCCCACCTGCTCATTTTAAGAAAGCAGGTAGGTTATTTCTGAAATCCACTTGTATTTCTCCCTCTTTTCCACAAGATTCCAGCAGATAATAATCAGGATTTTTCAGGAAGCACAGCACATCCTGGAAAACCACTGTCTCTTAGCATAGAAATTTGCAGAAAATGCAGAGATATGTGAATACAATTCCATAAAGAAAAGGAGGATAACAGGCAACTTATACTTGATTTCTCCACAAATTTAACAACTCTTATTTGAACAAAATCTCTAAAATAAGAAGATGTCATACACTGCATAATCTCACTAAAAAAGAGCTCTCTTATTCCCGATCTCCATGATTCAGTCATCTTGGGCATTAAAGAAAAATCTCATCATAATTTGCTTTTGTAAACATCCTGGAGCCTACACGATGATTTATGGTATAGAAGTACCATTAAAATAAAACCACCTTCATCAAAATTCATTCATTTTCACCTTTATGGAGAGTAATCTTCCAGGGGTGACTGGGGGCTTGCAGTTTGTCTATTAAAATTCCCACCTTAAAATGAATGTCACTCACGTGGACCTGCTCAGCCTGACTGGGGACCAGGACTTGAGGAAACAAGGTGTCAATGAGATATTTAACTCTTGACTAAAAAGAATATTTTTGCCAGGAAAGTGGGACTGCCACGGGGTTTGCCCAAGCATGAATTTGAGTCTGGAAATGGGCATGGGGAAAGGAGATTTTTCTCCCTAACATGAAGCAGTTCTGGGGCAAGAAGGAGCTTATTCTTCTGGAAATACTTAGGATCACACAAAGCAATATAAGTGATTAGTTCTACAGCCTAAAATCAAGTTATTGTTGGTTTCCCCACCTGTTTTAAATCTGAAGCCTTCTGATGAAAATTTAGACACCAGGATTTATTTAAAGAAGAAAGCTGGGTTTGCTCTGGGGTATTAAACAAAGCTCTATAAATGCAGATGGAGAGCTGCAAGTTTGGAAGGGAGGGATTTAATTTAACACAGAGCCTGATAAAGATGTAAAGCCTGTGTGTTTCCACAAGCCAACAAATTGATATTGACTGGTCTAACACATCGAGGACCTTGGAATTCTGCAGGATGCAGAATGTTTAATGCTGCAAAGAGCTGGCAGCTCCTCTGCCATCCTAACAAACGGCCCCGGACAGTCTGATGGAACAGTTTGCATTACAGAGCTCAATTTCCCATCTGCTGCTGGTGAAATCACTCTCTCCAACTGCTTCCCTGCTATTTGACTCAGGATATTGCTTCTTGGCCAGGCAGCAGCTTCTCTCCAGTCATCAATAAGCATTTTAATTAACAAAATAAAATCCTAAATGTGAATTGAATTTTGTCGGCAGCTCCAGCTCCTGCCCAAGCCCGAGATCCTGGTCAGGGGTGCAGAGCAGCACTAGAGGGCATTCGAGGCTCACAGGCAACACCAAATATTCTCTCTCCACAGTTCTGCTGTGGCTTTTTTTCCTGGAAAAGGTGAACAGTTGAGCAGTGATGTGTGTCTGAGCCTGGGCTCTGCATGGATGGGCAGTGGGATGGTGGCACTGCTGCCACCAAATGCTTCACCTCCCTCCTCGCTGGGAGTAAAGCAGGGCAAGCTGTTGCCTTTCTCATGCAGAAAAACAGAGAAATTGGGTTCTTTAGAGCATTTGCAGCTCAAGGACAAACTCCCTGGGTGAATTTATCCCAGTGGTTGGTGCTGCTGGGAGCTGTGGCTGCTCCATCCCAGCCTGGTGTGATGGTTTGGGGGTCAGCCCTTGCTCACCCCATCCCATCAACTGCAGCCACCCTGTCCAAGGGGCTCCTCAGCAGGGCTGGCTCCAGACACTGCCCTAATAAAGATTAAACAATAATAATAATAATAATAATAATAATAATAATAATAATAATAATAATAGCAATCAGTACATGATCTTCAGGCCCTCCAATGTATGAATCTCTGATGAAATTGTAGTAAATCCTCCTGTAATATTCTCAGGGCCACCTTATTTAAATATTTGCTTAGTGCAGCAGATAACCCTTGTAAAATGGAGTGATCTGTCAAAAGGAAATAAATGTGATTTCCCCCTCCTCCAGCCATGCAGCTGCCTGTGCTCCAGCACATGCTTTGAGCACAGAAAGTGCTGTGCAGCATTTAGAATTTCTGCATATATTTTGGGTTTAAGCCCAGCCCTGTGGCTGTGAATTCACAGCATCTTCCCCCAATGCACACACACACACGAACACAGCCCTGATTTGCATCACATCTGCCTCTCAGAGGGTTTTCTTTGGTAATTGTAGAGAATCCTCCTCTGTTTGGCTCTGCCCAGAATGAAAAGAGGGGCTCTTTGCATTCCCTGGAGTGCTTGTTCTGTGCAAGTGTTCCAGTCAATCCCATCCCCAACCAGCATTTGGGAGGGAGCAACACGCTGGAATTCAAAATGCCTGAATATTAATGGGGTTGTGGTGCAATCTGAGAAAGCAGCAGCCAGCCCCAGCACAGATCAGTGCTGCTCACCTGGTGAGAGCTGAGCCCTGCAGCCCAAAATGTGTGAGACCTCCTGCAGCTACAGACTCCTTCAAGAGCTGGAATTTAAGAAAATCACTCTTAGGAAGGAGGTTTTATTCTGCTCCAGCACAAGGCAGGGTGGCAGCCACCTGCCTTGCTCCAGGGAATAGTTCCTCCAGCCAGAGCTGAGCCAGTACACAGATTTTCTGTTCATTTCTCACAGTTTTATTGGCAGTTGGTTGATCTTTCTATATATCTGGGATCTAATGCATGTTGGCATTTTTTTATTCTGTGCACGGGGCTCACACAGATGGCCCAGAACTCCCAGAAATTCCTCAAGCTGATCAGATTTGTAGTTCTTTAATGATCACTGAGTGGATCATGCTGAGCATGAGGCCTGTACCTCATGTGGACTGTGCATTCTCTGCATTCACTGATGTGGTTCAGAGCCCTTGGTACAGAGATCTCATCTCTCTGCTTGCAGATCTCCTCCTGCAAGGGGTTCTACCCTTGTCTTTAAATAAGATTTAATGCTTGAATTGCAGGACACACAAATCAAGCTAAGCCTGACGTATTCCCAAGCTGGAAGAATCTCGTGTCAGCTGAGTATTATTTTCAGGGTCTGTGGGAAGGAATTGGTGACCAGCACTCTGAAAATAATCACATTTCCCATTACACTGGGCTAGGAGCACACTTCCAGGCAATTACCACGTCCCAGCTGAGCAGTGGAAATCTGTAGTAATGAGCAGTGCTTCCTCAAACCACACCAACTCCCTCACCTGTGATGATCTGACCGTGTCCTAAAGCACCAAATTTAAAAGTTATGAGGGTCCCCACGTGGAATCTAATGCACTGGATGTGCTACAGCAAACAAAAATCCCATATTCCTTCAGAGCCTCCAGCCTGATGCCTTTCCTTGTCCATCTGCCTAAACTTCCCTGCTCTCCCCACCAATGCAAAGCCTCATTCTGCTGGGCTGGGGCTGGAGGTGACTCTGCAGGTGCCTGAGCATCTCTGATGAGCTCCCCTGGCACTTCCCACAGCAAACTCAGGCATTAATCCCAGTGCTGCCGCCAAGTTCCAATCCAGGTCATTCCCAGCAGTTTAATTCCCCTCAGTGGCTTCGTTGGGGCATGTCCTGGAGGATGCATGGCTGAATGTTTCTATCTGCTGGCACAGGACAACCTGTTTGGTTTGTGACGGGGATTTATGGGTTGTCTTGAGCAGTTATTTGTGTCCAGAGTCAGAAAACAAAGACATTTTTGTTCCAGCTGATTTCCACGGGGGAGAGGGGTTAACTTTAGGGTGGAGATGGCTGGGTTTGAGCACAGCTGCTTCTTGCTCAAGCAAGGACAATGCTCAGTTCCAGTGTCCTGACTGCATGTGTGCTGCAGTGGGCTCCACAGTCACAGCTCTACTCAGGCACCTCGGGAGACTCAGGAAAAGTTGGCACCTTCTTTTCTCCACTGTTATTCCCTGATTTCCTCCTGATTAATATCTCTGCTTTTTTTTTTTTTTTTTTCATTTGGTTTTGGTTTTTCTTTTCCCTAAATGCTGGGAAACAACTGCTTGGCTAAATGAGAAATGCCCCTTTTCCAGCAGAGGAAACTGGAACAGCCTAATGATGCAGGATGAAAGAGCAGCCTCAGCATCAAACAGAACATGGGCCTTTCTTACCCTCAGTCCCTTTGGGAAGTCACTCCCCAGGGCCAGCACAGAGAGACTTCACAGCCTATTTCTGCTGCCAGAAGATGAACACCCCAATAGTTGACATCATTTGCACTCTGGAAGGCAAATGTTGGTGTTCAGAAGTGCAGAACAAGTAAAAATGACTGAGTCAGCTGTGGTAGTGAATCAAACTCTGTCTTGCAGGTATTTTGTAGGAGCACTCATTTTGAAGTGTTTTCCCAGCAGAGCTGCTTCTCAAACCCATCCTGCTGTTCAGAGTTCCCTCTCCCAGATGAATAAGGAGAGGGGAATTGCTGCTCCTCGTGCTTGGGAATGAACTTTGACATTCCCAGTCCACACCATTAAAGGCAGAGCTGGTGAGCTCTGCTGCTGCTGGAAGGCATCGATTGCATCACCCCCTTTTAATAATTCCTCTGAAGGATGGGTTTGCCTCCTCCTGCAGGATTGCAGAGCTGTGAAGTGCAGGAGCTGCAGACTTCAGAGACTTTCCATGCCCATCACAGGTTCTGTGCGTGCCTTATTGCGCTTATTAACGTCTATCACCAGCCCATATGGAAGAGCAGCTACACCAGTCCTCTTAGATCATCACTCAGAGATTAGAAGTGAGTAAAAAACTGCAAAGCATCCCCCATAAATATTCATTGGAATCATTTATAATGCAGTCACTCTGAAGACAGCCAGGCATCATGGCTGGAGGTGCTGGATCGATTTTCTCCCACAGATATCAGGATTAAAACTGCTCCCTGAACCAGGCAAGGGATTTCTTTCAGAGAGGAAGTTCATGTGGAGCCAATCAGTCCTGTCTCTGATGAATTGAGCCTTTCAGGAAGTGCTGAATCACAAACTCAAAGGTGTTCCTGGAGATCTGCTTGATTTTATAGCTTATTTTCCTTTGGAGCATTACTCATACCCACTTCCGAATTTCTTATCACACCTGGGGGAGACAGGCACTTAGAAAGAGCTGGAAACAGGGAAGGTTGGTCATTAGCTTAGGATTTGGGAGAGGATTGAGGTGAAATCAGATCTTTGAATGATTCAGTGATTGGGGCAAGGAGTTGAACAGGACCCCATCCTTGTTTGAGCACTGACTTTAGCAAAACAAAATTCTCCTTTTTTCCAGCTCTGTTCTCTACATCTATTCTGAGCTTAGACATATCCTCAATAAATTAATTATAATTAGTAATTCTAGAGACAATAGAAAGACTAAAAAGCCACTCTGGTGATGTAAACTGGATATGTACAGCAGTTTGCTCAGTGATCTTATTCCCCACGCAGTAGCTGCCCTCTCCAAAAATTCCTTTTAATGCAGGCAACAATAGGGGACAAGGCAATGAAAACAGTGAAAATACCCGAGGACCCCAAAGGATTTTAACAATCTGTACCCTCTCGATATTTTATTTTTCCAGCATCACCTGTAACTCTGGCTGGAGAGGGGACTGGGAAGGGGCTGGATGTGTGCTCAGTGCGATGGGGATTGGATGGGTGGCATGGGGACACCGGGGACACCAGGGGACACAGGGGGACAGGGCCAGCTCAGTGCAGGCTGCAGCAGGCATCTCTCACCATCTGCTGCTGCTGTCCCTGCCCCCAGCTCGGCGTCTGTTGTCACCCACCCCCCGGGTGACAGCCGAACCCTGCCTGACAGCAGAGATGCTTTGTTGCCCACCTCCTCCACAAGCCCTTCCCTTTGTCCTCTTTTCAGCAGTTCTGGCTCCTGCCAGCAGATTATGCTGACAATTTCGTGTGGCAAGGAAATTAGAAATGCGCCGGCGTTCCTCGCACGAGCAGAGCCACGGCTTGAATGGGAGCATTAATTCAGATTAAAGCTGAATCACTCAACAATTCATCTTTTTTTTTTCAGTGTGTGTGTGCTGTGTGTACGACAGGGATGTTATTGTCTCAGGTCTCTGATATGACCTACCTGATTAATGGAGTGACACAGCCTGCCAATATCATTCCTACAACTAAATCAGTGTCACCTGCAGGTCCCCAAGGAGAGGGAACGTGCTCCAGAAAGTCTAAGGAGGCAAAGCTGGTTTGCAGGCTCCTAAACTGGCTGTTCCTCAAGCAAGCTCTGCTTCCCAAGCTCCAGGAATATCCTGGAGCATCCCCATCCCAGCAAACCAACAAGTGAAGGGCAGGATTTGAGTTGTCTTCAGGGATGTTGCCTTTCCCAATCTCACATCACCTCCAGCTCCCACTGTTTTCCCTCCATGAGGTAGAACTACTGTGAAAGCCATGGAAAAGAATTATAGGGTTTAATTTCTAAAGCTTTATGTGATCCTGGTGTAGAAAAGGAAAAAAAAAAAAAAAGCCATATGGAAAGAACAGCTGCCAAGTAAAATCTCACCCTGAATGGAGAATATATGAAATTTCCTGGCGTGGGTGAAAATGAAGTGTCAGAGGTTGGAGTTTGGAAAGGCCAGAAGGGAGCAATGCTTAAAAAAAAGCATAAAAAAATCTCTCTTTCTGAATTCTTGCAGAGGGTGGCTGGTGGTGAGGGCAGAAGGGCTCTGAGGTTCCCAGGGTCCAAGTGACCTGCAGTGACATGGGATGAGGAACAGCCCCACAGTGTTCTCTCCAGTATGTGACAGTGCCAGTGCCACCCAGCCAGGAGCAACAACTGAGAGAAACAGCAAATCCAGCCCTTCAAACTGATTACTCAGAATGACAAAATCCCAACACAAGCTCAGATTTTCTATTCCAAAATGTTGTGTTTCCTTTGCTGTTCCATTGGCACCCCACAGAGTCCCACCAAAGTCGGCAGCAACAACAGAAGAATTGCACTCAGTGTGCCAGGTTGGTTTTAGAAAGCAGTATAATTAGAAATAAATTCAATAGGATCAGCTGGGGGGACACCTCATGTTGTCCATGTGTCATTAAGAGGAGCAATCACATGGTCCTGCAGGCAGCAGCCAGGCAGAGAAAACCAGGGCGATGGGAAGACAAGGACACAACCAGAAAAGGCTCTACCCAGAGGAAACAACAGAAAATCCATCTGTGTGCTGCCTGTTGGAGTCCACCTGGAAGATTGGCTTCTGTAATGTGAGGTTCAGCTTCTTTCTTCCGAGTAAATAAAGTTTCTCCAGCAGAATTCCAGCTGCAGTCAGGGCAGCACTAAGTCCCCTCTGCCCTGGGTGCTCTTTCTGACCTTTGCTCCTTCCACATCTTCAAGGGCAGGTTCAATGAAGACTGATCCATTCCCTAGCCCACCTTCCCAGCTTTCTGAGGCTGTTTCCACCCAAGGATTTATCATTTATCCACAGAACTCTTCCCCTGATTTTTAGAGTGGCTGAATGTGGCATCCACGAAACGAGTTCTGCACTTCAGAGATGTCCTGTGCCAGAAAAAAAAAACAACTGCCTCCCATTTGTTTCAAAATATTTTGGGCCTGTTTTGTGGGAGGCCTGCAGCTTGCTGCATAATGAGAAGGAAAGAAGCCTCACTCCCTGTTCAGCCCCTGGATGAGGGAGCTGGTTTGGGCTTTCAGCCCTCGTCGCTGCCTTTCTGTGTGTGCTTTTCCGTGTTCCTCTCCATCTCAGGGGAACCCGAGCTATGCACAGCTTTCAAGGAGCCTGAACAGTGCTTAATTACATTTCCTGCTATGTTCTCTTGCCTAATAATTTCTAAAATTCTCTGTACCTTCTGACTCATTCCCACTGAGCCTTGAGCTATTGTTTCCATAGCGCCGTTCAAAGCAAGCCCCAAATCTCTCCCCTGAATGCTAATAGCTAATCTACAGCTCATCACTGTGGAGGTTGTAATTAATGTTGTTTTTTCACAGTGGTCATTATCCTGCATTTCTTAATATGTGGATTTCATCTTCTGTTTTATCCCCCACTCTCTCAGAACCACGAGAAGCTTCTGCAGATCCTTCATTTTAGCTTTTTCTGCCCTGAACAAACTCATTTCGCCAGGAAATGGAATTGCCCCAGCTCTTTGCATGTTTTTTGTGAAGCCTGACTGACAGCCCCAGGCTCTGCAGGGTGAGACCACTGTTCTGAGCTTTTACCCACTAAATAAATCACTAAAGGACCTTCTCTCTCATCCCTTCAGCTTATTTTTCTTAAGAACCTTTAGGGAGAGAACTTGTTAAAAGCTCTTGAGAACCCCAGATTATTGCAGCCACCAGACCACCCTCATGGCCACCCTGATTTCTCAGGAAATATTTTGTGAGGCACAGCTTCTCTCTGCAAAGCCCTGCTCTTTCCTGTTTTGCCATCCTTATCCCAGTCTTTTCATTCTGTTCTTTAGTACAACTTTTGTCCTTTGCACCCTAAAGTCCTGCAGCTTTCCAGACTCCCCTTCAGCCTTTAAAAAATCAGTGGATCCATTGCAACCTTTGCCTTCTCTGTGCTGAGGATGATGAAAACCTCAGATTTTCACCCTCTCCCCGTTATCAGCAATTTCAGACCTGAGTTCCATTAGAATCCAGGAGTGAAGCCCATCTGCTCCTGGCAATTTGTTCTTTTTCATCTCTCTGATTCATCCCCCGACCCTTCCTCCAGCAGTTCAGCTCTTCTGCCTTGTCCCTCCCACAGAAAGGCTCTGGTGAGGAGCCCTGCTCAACCCCAGAGCTGGCAACACTGGGGTCCATAATTAATCTTCCCAATTAATCTTCCACCACCCTTCCCTGGCCTCCAGACTCCCAGAAGGCTCCTGATGTCCTCAGGGCAGTTTATATTATTATTGTATTATTATTTTAATGCCTTCAGAGCAAGCTGATCTTCCAAATCTAGCTGAGATTTGCCTCGTGCCATGTCTGCTTTTTGCTTTCTTGGGAGTGGTTGCTCTTCTTCCACTTTTCCTCACACAGCCTCCAGTTTTCCTTCCATTACTTTCCCTGAGGTAATGTGAACCCACAGAGTGGTTGAACTCATTTTATACCACAAAAAGGTCTAAAATTCAGGTGAATCTGTGACTTTTCCAGGGCTTTAGCAAAGTTCACACCGCTTTAACAAAGCTGAGCAGTCAGAGATTCTGCTGGTGGTGGGTGTCCATGTGTCCAGTGCACCTCTCATCCTTTGGAGCAGGAACCTGGAGTTTGGTGGGCGTGTGGTGGATGAAAACAGCACCCATGAGGAGTGAACACTCTCCAAAAAGGGCAGCAGGGTGGTGCTGATTAATGCTCTGATGGTGGGAGCTTCATCTCTGCCTGAACTGCAGCTGGAAACTGCCGGGGACAGGGAGGGATGGACAGAGCTGATGGAAAGCGCAGCCAAACAGGGAATGTGAGGATGAAAAACTGCCAAAGGGGTTTTCTGCACATCCCTAGGGTGATTAAAAAAAAAAATAAAAAAGGCTCCCTCTCTCAGCCCTGTTCAAGTCTGCCATTATGCAGAAATCCTTTTATGTACCATTAAAATTCAGCCAGTTCTGCTCAAAGCAGAGCTGCCCTTTAACGGGATCCATTAATACTCCAAAAAGACAGGAGCTGAAATGAATATAATTTCTAACAGAAATCATTATAATTCTAAACAAAGAAATCTTTTTAAGTATGGAAAGAGCAGGATAGACAGAGGGAAAAATGGAGAAAAATGTAATTACATTTGTAAAAACTCTGCTGTTAGGGAACTGGTACAGCTAGAGTTCATCTTTTGTCCTTGAATTAAAAAGGTGGGCATGGCCAATCCACAAAACTAAAGCTTCCTTTACCTTGCAGTTATACAAAATATTCCTTCATATTTCAAGGTGCCCTTTTGATTTGAGGAGGGGGGGGGGGTGTATGTGGCTTAAAAATAAATAAATTTCAATCCTTTTTCAAAGCCTAACCTTTCAGAACATGCCCAAAAGTCAGTGGGGAGAAGAGCACTCTGAAACAAGCATGAAAAACAAGGAGAAAAGAGCAACATGCCACTTAAATGTTGGAACAAAATCTATTCTTTCCAGCCATTTCCTTAAATTAATGGTGGAGGGCTGATGCTGTTGTTTAGAAGAATTAAGGAGTTGGCATTTTGTGAATAATGAGATACTCATTACTGGTGGCAGGAAAACGTCCTTACACATCTCAGTCTTCACAGCCTGTTCTGTCACCCTCCTTGGAAATGCTGTGCTCCAGTCTTGGGGCTCCTTTGGGAATCCCCAGCTTTAATCCAGGGCCTCTCCTGCCTGGCACAGGCTCCCAGGGCAGCTCTGAAGCCCCCCAAAGCGGGGTGATTTGAGCACCAAGCTGACTTTGGAGGGGATGTGCCAGGAGGGCAAGCCCAGCTCCTCCCTGTGCTCCCGTGGCAGGGAAATCAGGGAATGGGATTTATGGTCCACATACAGCCCCAGCTCCAGAAAGGAGGGCAGGATTTCCATATTTTACTCCCATGCCTGAATTTAGTTGATTTAAGGCTACTCAAAACCAGCTTTATTCAGCTTGGGTGTGCATTTTCTGTCTGAAAAACACAAAACTCTCCCAAACTTCCAAACCTCCTCAAAGCAACTGCAACACAGAGCAGAGATAATGCACCAATGCCCTTCTGTGACCTGCTGGGAGCATTTAATGTGGCATTTACAAACCTGGGTGTTGGGAAAGGAGGCAGAAATTTCCCAAAGCTGTTGGCCAGCCCTTTTTTCTAAGCCCACCTCAGAGGAACCATCCCTGGCTGTGCTATTTGGTGACATGGGCAGTGAGATCAGCCTGGCCTATTGTCTCCTCTTCCACCTGAGTTTAGTTGTTATTTACTAGAGCATAAAACAGCCAAATTATGCCGTGGTAGAGCAGCAGAAAATATTTCAGTGATAGGTTTCCTGCAGCTAATTTTATCCAAATAAGAGCTGTGCTGTGGGTGCCTGACCACACACTGCACAGCAGCAGTGCCAGGATGGAAATGGAGGTTACCTCGTTCCAAGAGAAAAACCATCATCATCCACTCCAAAATGTGAGCAGATAATGAGCAGCTCTGAAGTGGATAATTTGACTTTATTCAGAGGTGGCTCAGCACCAGATAATACCTGATCCAGATCTCTTTCTAATTAATCTAAACCCTACTCCTGGCCTAATTTCACATGCTGGTTGTTGAGGTGACCTCAGATGGGCCAGGGGCAGAAGAACTGGGATGAAAGACAGCATTGCCACTCATTAATTTCAAACTCCTGATTTAAACCTTCATTTTTCCCTCCATGAGGCTTTCGTGAGCATTTTTCATAAGGAGAGGCTGATTAAAAAAAAAAATGTGTGTGAGTAAATGTGAAAAAAAGGTTTTAACAAAATTTCATGGCACACCTTAAATTGGAAAGAACGAGGATTCTGATGCCCATTGCACACAGATGAAATTTATAAACCAATAAGACTAATTCAATTCCAAAAAAAATCAATGCTGGGAAATGCTACCAAAGCACCACTTCATGGCTTTCCATTTGTTTGTGGACACGTTTC
Source organism: Agelaius tricolor (assembly GCF_023055355.1). Taxonomy (NCBI): domain Eukaryota; kingdom Metazoa; phylum Chordata; class Aves; order Passeriformes; family Icteridae; genus Agelaius; species Agelaius tricolor. The sequence continues at coordinate 16,181,644 of NW_027269278.1, forward strand.
TGGAATAATAAAGACAAGTCATTACTCAGACACTGCTTGGTGGCTACAGAGGCACTGAAAGCCATGGGCTGCTTTCCTCTGGCAGTAAAAAGAATGTTTCTCACTCAGAAGTTGCCATCAGGATGAGATCCCCCTAAGAACTGAAAACTTCAGGCCTTCTGGGTGGGATCTGCAAAAAATATCCATCATGGATGTAATTCAGTCATCAATAATCAGTGGGAGGCTCAGCAAACACAGCATAGTCATGTCAGCCCTCAGGGCTGGGCAGGAACCCCAATTTATTTGGTGCTTAAATGAAATTTTACAGCATGAAAAAGGAACGGGATCCCTCCAACATCTCAGGCTGTATTGATCTTTCAGAAATATCCCCCAAGGCTCTCTGCAGCAGCCAGGCAGAGATGCAGCCACAGCACAACCCTGGAGATTTTGTGGAGCTTAGAAATTCAGCCTAAGACTTGCAAAAAGATCCTTTCACTGGGTGCTCAAAATCCACCTGAAAAAATGAGGTGGCTTTGCTTCTTTTGAGATGGTTTAAAAGCATCCTAGCTCTCATTTAGTGAAACTTTGTGAAACCAAACTCAGATTGTCTTTGGTGCAATTCTCTCCTTTTTGCTTTGCTCTCTCCCGTGCCCTGTGCCAATGCCATTATCCTGATTTCTGCATTTTTCCAGGCATTAACTCCCCTCAGTTTATCACAGTAGCACTTCTGAATGGTTCTTTTGCACACAGCTAAAGATTGAGCAAGGGAAACTCTTTTTTATGGACAGCAGGACTTATGACTGGCATGTTATTTTTTAAGAAAAACCTGCTCAGGTCTTGGGTGTACCTTATTCATACAAAAAAATAACCCCAGAAAACAAAAAAAATATTTTGGGGTATTACTCAAACATACAAATCTCCATAATAAATGTTGGTTTCCTCTGTTACAGTTTCTTCCACCAAAATTAAAGTTTTGAATGGTGTGCAAGAATCTAAATCAGTTTGGGAAGCACAGGGCCAGGAGTTGGACTGGATGATCCTGGTGGGTCCCTTCCAACCTGGCACTTCCTGTGATTCTGAGACTCAAGCACTGGTTCCTCTTTAGGAAATGGAACAATTTCTCAGCTCCAGCTGCTGCTCCTGACTCCAGCCAGACCAGTCATGGAAACCTCCCTCATCCTGGGAGCTCTGTGCCATGGGAGCACAAAATCCTGACCAGAGCAAGCAACTGCATCTTCTGGGAAAGAGAACTGGAGTCACATCTCCCACACCTTCCTGGAGCCAGGATGGGAGCTCCAGTGAAGGAGAACTGGAGTCACATCTCCCACACCTTCCTGGAGCTGTGATGGGAGCTCCCTGCTCCTGGTGGAGCATTTCCCATGGAAGCCACACAGCCAGAGGGCACAGGGGCAGTTGTATTGCTGCCAGAGAATTGCAGTGTGGCTGTTTAACGTTTGCAGCACATCAGCAGCAGCGTTTGGAGGGGCAGCCTGGAGCTCTGGAGCTGTCAGGGCAGATAATGGCCAAGCACACTGAAATAACACTGGGCCCTGCTGCTCCCTGTGCAAGTGCAAACTCCACGGGTCTTTTGCCCTGCTTTCCCCCTCTCTGCAGCTGTTGGTGCTACATTTTGCAAGGGACATCTCCAGCAGACCCAGCAGTGACCTTCAGAAGGCACAACCTCACTCCAGCAGCAGCCGCCCATCAGAGCTTCACCAGCACGAGGCACAGGGGAAAAACCACCCCAAAACCACCCCAAAACGGGACCCAGAGCTGAGCTGGCCCCTGGTGAGTGGCTGCCCACCCTGGGGGTGACTGTCACACCTCAGACATCTCGTGGTGCCCAGGCAGTCCTGCTCCATCATTGTGTCCCAGCTCTTTCCCTGTGCACACCCACGGGCTCTGCACAGAGCCATGCAGGGAAATGGTGGGAAAAATACTGCTTGAAGGCACCAAACTTTACCTTTCTTAGAGGGTTTACTTCTCCTGCCAGCTGCAAAAATGGTTTAAGGGTCCTAAAGAGGGAATGGGCATGGCCCTGAGGCTGCCAGAGCTCCAGGAGGGTTTGGAACCACTCCAGGGATGCCCAGGCTGGGATTTTGGGGTTGGACTGGGTGATCCCTGTGGGTCCCTTCCAGCTCAGGATATCCCATGATTCCATGAATGCTCAGAATGAAAGGGTTTGGTGTCACCCTGCTGTGCCAGGGGTGAATTATCAGGTGGAACTTCTCACTCTGTAAAAGAAAAAAAAAGGAGGAAAAACCATCAAGTTCAACAGACAAAGCAAACAGCTCAGCCTCCACCAAACACAGTGAGGAGCAAATCTGGTGTGAGCAGCTGTCCTGTGGCATTATCCAAGCTGCAGCTGACTCACAGTGAATGTGGCCTCTCTATTTTATTTGGAGACACCTTCAGTGCTGGAGAAGAAAGAGTGTAAAAGCCATAAAGCATTGTGCCCAATTAAAACCACTTTCAAAACCTTAGCAAAATGTAAACATGCTCAGCACTGTAAATCAAAAGAGGAAAAAAACGCTTATTTTTTAAAAACCACATTTTTAGCTTCACTCACCTTGATCCAAATGCAGCATGAAGACTTTATTGTGCCTTAACCATGCCTGAAAGCATGGAAAATTACAATTCAGACACCAGTCACATCCTGTAGCTAAAAAACCCAGGGAGATATGAGTGAAGTAGTAGAGAACTCAACAGCTCAGGGCTAAAGGAGATAAATCAACTCAAGGACCTGTGTTCAAGCTGCTGTGAAGTGAAATGGGTTTCATCTCAACCTGAAAGCTCAGGCTATAGAGGTACAGCAAGGAGGGAATAGCAGGGCTGAGTGTGAAACATCCCTGAGGGAACAACTGGCTTGGGGGAGCTGAAGGTGAGCAACATCCCTCACCATTTACTGGGACACACAAGGCAGGGGATGGACTTTGGACCTGGTGAGCATAAGAGATTTGATAGCAGGATGCCTTGGCAGTAGCAAGCAGAACTTTGAGGATTAAATCCAGACTGCAAGAAGATTAAATCAGACAGATTTACCAGAAAAAGAAAATTGCATCAAACTCTGCAAGCCAGAGGTGCTGTAAAATGCAGAAGTTTGTTTATGTGGTGATTAACCCAACCACTGTAGTAAAACATTACTAGCCTTCCTAAAATACTATATAAGCACTTGTATCCCACAATAAATGTGGATTCTTTGCCCACCTCACCCAGTCCCTGTGTCTCTCTCTTCACCACCAATAATCATTCACCTGGGAAAGGGCCCTGGCTTTGTGCCACTGCAGCTCAGGTCCAGTTGATGGCAAATTAGGACGTTTCCAGCGTCCATTAGGTCCAAGTGTTGGAGAACTGGAGGTTTCAGTGGAAATATGAGGTTTTCCCTCTGCCTAGGGTGTGGAGAGAGGGAGGAATGAATGACAGATGCAGCAGTGATTTGGGGACACCAGGAATGCCCTGGGTCTGTTCCCTTCTCCATCTCTTTTTGCCCCAAATACAGATGAGGTTCAGGTCTCCTGCAAGAGCACAGGGCATTGAGCCAAACTTTTGGAAGTGCCCCCAAAACCTGGGGAAATGCTCCCAAAACCAGCTGGTGGTTTTTCCTCTCCATTTCCTAGGATGCCAAAATGGAAGATTGTGGTGTCAAGTGTTTCCTCATTTGCACCAAGGCTCTCCAGCAGCACAGAACTGCAGGAAGCAATACTGGCAGATAAACAAAGAGTTAATGATTAATTAATTGTGGCTCATGATATCTGAGTCCTCCCACTGCCCAGGCTTTGAAATTTCAGCTGGGAAACCAACATTACTGCTACCACAGGTCCTGCAAATCACACTTTATCAAGCTTTATCTTTCTGATCAAACCCATCTTTCAATTACAAAAGAAAAAACCAAAACCACCCTTCATCCGAATCCCCAAATACTGCCCATCAATTTAAGTCTCATTCCTGTATTTTCCCTGATCACAGGGCTTAATTTATGCCCAGGACTTCATGTTTGATTTTGATCAAGTCTCTTACCTTCTCAGGAGGGAAATTCATCTGCCCTAACTCCAGCTATCTCAACCCAGCTGTCTGCTCCAAGCTTGCTGCAGAGGCTCCCAGGGTTGTCAGACACTCAGAGCTCCCCAGAGGATGCTTCATCTTCTCCTGGCAGAGGGGCCCAGGTCTCTGCCTTGGTGATCATCAATCTTGGATCTGTGCTCTGCTGCTTGCCCAGCAGGACACATCTGATCCAGGTCAGGAGTGATTTATGCTGGCCCAGAGCACAGATAAACTCAGAGCCAGCAGAGCAGGGCAGCTCTGAAATCAGGGTAACTCTCTCCCTCCCTCCTTCATTCTCCTGTCTGCTCTGTACGTTTGCATCTCAGTCCTGCAGATATTTACCCACATTTAATTGTGGGCAGGATCATGGAAATAAGCAAGGCACAGATTTCCTGCAGGATTGGGGCCCAGGATTGCAAACTTTCAGGTGAAGGGCTGTTCCCTGTCACAGACATCTTTCATGAAATATCCTTTCTTAGGATTTTTCCTTGTGAGAAGCTGCAGTTTCAGTAACTAAAGTAACCAATGGTTATCTGCTGCTGTGGAATGCAACAGGTAGACCTGTGATTGGTCTCCTGTGGATGTTTGGATTTCCTGACCATTCATGGCAGAGCTGGCTCTTGCTCTCTGTCTGAGACACAGATCTTTGTTATTCATTCTTGTCTATTCTTAGCTTAGCTAGCTTCTGAAGAAACCTTTTCCTTTCTTTTTAGTATAGTCTTAATGTAACATATATCATAAAATAATAAATCAAGCCTTCTGATCATGGAGTCAACATTCTCATCTCTTCTTCATCCTGAAAACCCTTGTGACCATGGTCACAGTTCCCCAGCAGGTTCTTTTGCAACAAGCACTGTGTGATTCCAGCTGAGCCTTCCAGGCCCCAAAATATTAAATCATTGTCACCAAGTTCAGCAGCAGCTGACAATCAAACCTCTTCCTGCTGCTGGCATGAAGGAAGAGGTGCTGCTTACAAAGGTGCCCTCAGCTTCCTGAATTTTCCTCCACAGACTGAAATGAATTCAGCTCAGCCTCCCCTCAGTGATCCAAACTTGAAATCAAATGCTGGGTTTTATCAGGGGGATGCTTGCCAAAGCACACAGCAGAATGCCTCTGTGATCCAGCCAGGAGGATCAGCCAGACCCAGGGCATGTGGCAAGGAGGAACTTCTCAGAAGGATTTGGACTTGGAAACCATCCCCAGGCAATTAAAGCCTGCATGAACCCAAGTTTTGCTCCTGCTTGTTTGCAGAGTTAAAACATTCCCTTAAAAAGGAAACAAAACCAAATAGGCCTCAGCAGCTTAATGAGGATTTTATTATCCTACCTCTTATTTACTGGTATGGAAATGCTCAGATCGTGCTGTTAAATAGCAGCCTGTTTCTTTTTCCATTTTCTTGGGCTTTTAGCTAATCAGCTTGAAAATGCACTTGCCATTAATCTGATAACCACCATTTCCTTCAGCAATGCTCAAACCCTGGTGTTCAGGTTAATGTTGTTTGAAGATGAGAGCTGATTCATTTGTCGCATCTTTTTAATTATGAAAGGCAATTTAGGTATAATTATCCCATTTTCTGAGTTTAAGATGAGTTCACTGTTCACCCTGGCCAACTCTCAGCCCAGTTCTCTGCACCAGTCTCTTCCCAGTTTAGATGATTCAGTGACCAGATTGCTTTGGACATTCATTTTTTGGTTCCTTTCATGGAAACCCCAGGAGCCCAAAACATTTTAATGCCCTGTGTGTGCACAAACCCCCACAGGAGGATGGGCACATCCCAGCGTAAAAACGAGTGTCAGAAATCAGTTTGTTGGCAAAACATTGGGAAATCTCTGCCTGTAGCCCCTAAGCACCATGTGAGAGCACTGATGATGCCCATCAGGGTGTTCAGGTGCATTTGTGGGCTGCAGTGGAGCTTTAGCTCTGCCTCTGGCAGCTCCCTGCTCTCAGGGAACAGCAGGGCTCTGCCTGGAGCTCTGGTTTGTTCTCCAAGTCCAGACAGCTCCTTTTGGGGTAAACAGGAGCTGTTTCTAACAGGAAACACGGGTGAGTTCCCCAGGCAGCCTCAAAGATGGGAGGAGAAAATCAGCTTGACGCGCACACCATTCCCAGTCATTCCTGGTGAATGATTTTCAGGGAGCACCCCAATCAAAAGGGGTCTCAGATTGTCTACAAGGTGTGGGGGAAAAAAGAGATTAAAGACCTTCTGGCAGCCAGGTCTGTCCTCAGCACATCACCTTGACAGAATTGGAGATGCCACAAGTTGCCTGGGAGGGCAGCTCTTTGTTCTGGGCTGGCTCCTCTGTCAGATCAGCTTCTCTGGGCGTTCAAAGAGAAAAAAATACAGACCCTGAGCAGGCAGAAATGAGGCTGGTGAACTGCAGAGGCCAGCTGCAATGCCTGGTGCTCTGCAAGGCTTGATTGGATTTGTTCTCCTGATGTCCCCTCCGGTGCCAAAGGAGGAGACCAGAAAATGAATCCCCAGCTCCAGAACAACCTGGGAATGACATGGAAAGGATCAGCCAAGGAAACTGCTGAGGCCTCTGCTGCCAGGGCGGGCTGGGCACAGAGCACTGAAAACTGCCCTCCAAAATTGCAATTTCCACAGGATCGTGGACATCTCATGGGATCTGCAGGGACATCTTTAGCCCGCTCTTCACAAAATACACTTTTGTCCTCAGCTGCCATAACCCTGGGAGATTCATCAGCATGGCTGTGTTCTAAAAAGTCATCAAATCACATAATACATGGGGGTAGTCAGCTTGCTCTTACCTGCATTTTAAAGCAAATTTCTCGTCCTTAAATAATCTACACATGTTAATTAGAGGCCAGTAAAGTAGCTTAAATGGTGTGAAATTAGAGTGAATTATTCATCTCATTTCTTAGCTGCAGTGGTTGCAGATAATGTTTTTGTTTGGGGGTTAAAAAAAAGACAAATAATGAGAAGATGGAAATTCTTATTAATTTGTTTGCTCAGGAATAGAAGCTTTTTTTTTTCTGGTGAACAGGGCTTCAGTTTAGAAGAGCCCTTCAGCTGAGAAACAAACAGCCACTCATTAAGGCAGAACATGTTGACCAATCCTTAATCACTGAGTGGCCTCAAACCACTTCCAGAGATAACAGGGATGCAAAAATAGCCTTTTGCAGGCTACACAGCCCATCTCCTCTGCCCGTGGCAAAATGTTCCCTGCAGCAGGAAAAGTAATTTAGAGGAACATTACAAGTCTTCCATTCTTTAAGGAACCTTTTTGCAGAGAGGAACAGATGGGTTCATTTGTCCTTGGGAGCAGAGGCCACTATGGGTGATGCTCCTTGAGCACAAACCTGCACCAGTGGCCTGGGGTTTATTTGACTCTCTCTGAGAACAGCCCCACACTTGGATCTTTCTCTCTCCCAGCCTGGGCTGCACCAGTAGATGAAAGGCAGAATTTAGAAATACCAGTTTAGCAGGTTCTGACTCGGAGCAACTTTGCTAAAGCAAAATTAATAAGACTTAGATAGAAAGCTAATTAGCAGCAAGGCAATTAAGCTATCCCAACAGGAGCCATCTTCAGTGCCTCAGCTGGAATGTGCTGTTCTCTCCCACCAGGTAGAGCGGCTCCAGTGTCATCCAAAGTGTTCAGCTAAAGAAAGCACAACCTCATTTATCTGTTTGAAAACAAATTTAAAACCCAACAGGGAAAATATATCAAGAAAATGAACAGAGAGGAGTAGAAATTCAGTAATAAGAGCTGAAGGAACACAACAAAGAGGCTGCATCTGCATTTGTCTACATGGGCCCAACAGTGGCACTTGATGGCACCTGAAGATGCTTTAAATCTCTTTACCCACCTACAATGAAATCACCTCCTTCTAAATGTCAGAGATGGCATTCACTGCTTTTATAATTTATATGTGCCTGCAGGCTGGATCCCAGAAGAGCCTCCTTGCTTTCCCTCATCCCCAAGCTTTTATGCAGGGAGAGATTTCATCCTGCTGAAGGCTCAGCAGAACACAAGAGACAGAATGAGAAGGGATGCACAGTGATCCCACAGAGCTTTTCCAAAATGCAGGGAAATGCAGGAGCCGTGTAAAAAGCACCTGGGGATGTGAAATTTGAGAGCCAGCACCAGCCCAGGGCTGTAACTCAGCCATGCTCACTTGGAACATGGAGCAGCCCCCACTTTTCATTAAAGGGTTGAATTCCTTTACTTTTCTGCTGGACAGAAGTTTATTTAGCGGGGCATTGCTCCAGCATAGATGGCATATGGGGAGTTCACAGGCTGGTGTAGCCCATAATAATCTGTTCATGTTCCTGTCTCCAAAGTCAATGGCAAACACAGCAACAGCCCCAGTTTCAACTCCCAGTTTAGTGCCCTACTCACTAGACCACAAAATTGTTTTTTATATAGACGGACACATAAAGATATGGATGGATGGCTCAAAGCCTGCTTTTATTGCCATATGGACACCTAAAAATTAGCATGTTAAAATGCAAAGGACTTTATCTGCTGCATATTAATGAGTTCCAATCTCCTACAATGAGGCGATAATGAAATGACCTATAAAAGCAGTTAACATCAGTGGAAGTGAGATCAAACAGAGCTTTGCTGCTAAAAACCCTCCTCTGACTACAGAGGAGCCCACATCTCATCAGAAATTGCCTGCCCTTTACAGCACAGCCATCTCAAATATGTTTGAACCATTCCTGGGGTCAAATATCCAACAGAATGCTGTCCATCCCCTAAAATCCTGAGCTGCTTTCTAGCACCTCATCCTGCAAAACTCCTGCACCTTCAGTGGAAACCTCCAGCACTGTCAGAACCAGATTCAGACCTGGCTCCTCTGTGGGTGTGGATTGACATCCTCAAGGAATTCATCTTAAATACCCACAGAGGGTCCTTTTCCCCCCCACCCTGCTGAGACTGGTGAGTTCCCTGTGGGTTTGGGTGTTCTTACAGCACCGAGGCACAACCTGCATTGCAGATATTCCTTGGGACAGCAAGGGAAGCAGAGAAGCTGCAAAGCCCCAGCAGGAGGGATGGAACATATGCCTCCAACAACATGAAACACTCTGGGTCAAGCTCTCAGCGGGAGAACTCCCACAGATTCCCAGAAACTACAAACACGGTCTTCACGCCTTGCCAGGCGCTCCAGATACGTGATCCTCTGGGGGGGAATAACTTCACATTTGCCTTATCCCCGTTTTCCCTCTGTTTATTTCAGTTGATCAGCGAGACAAACACGGCAGAGAAATGTCCCTGTCATGTTTTAAGGACATGAAGAGTGGCCAAAAAACCTGGTGGGTGCTTGGAGAACCAACAGTGCAGGACAGGCGAGGCTGTCACTCCAATTGCAGATGAAGTGTTTTGATGTCTGGAAACCTCAAGGATGGAGCAATCCCGAGCTGGAGAGGGTTACACTAAGTTCCTGAAACTTTGAAATGGATTTCCCTGGAAATTTGGATCCATCAGCATTTCCAGTGAAATTAAAAGTCCATAGGATTCTGCTAAAAGGGAAGATTGCAGGCGAATCCACAAACACTGACTACTTATCCCCCCCCCCTAATTAATATAATTCTTTTCTTCTTCAAAGTGTCAGGCTATTTCATTACAAACTCAAACTGGGGACACTTTGATCTAAAGAATAAGGTGGTTCAGATCTCTGCTAATTAGCAGCTGTCCTTACAGATTTTGGCAATGAGTTTCATGGAAAATTGTATTATGATCTGTCCTGCCTTACTCTGTGCTTAGGATGGGAACAGCACAGAGCATTTGTTTGACATGATGGGATGTATCATCAAGATGTAGACATAAGTGTTGTACATTTTTAAACAAACAAACAAAAAAATTAGAGGTATGAAAGTGAAAATAAAAAAAAACCCCCAATTTGTAGTAATAAGTTGGTCACCCAGAAGGAAGATCTTTCCATGAGTAAGATTAACACTTTTAAAACACAGCATTTAAAAATGATGTCATCAATAACATTAATGGGAAACGCAGCAAATTTTCATGCAATTTTGTTAACTTTTTTTCTGCTGGCAGCAAAACATTTTTGGGAGGTTTTAATGCAGAGACCCACACCCTTGCTGACATAATGGTTTCTGTTGTATAGAAATCCCTTTAAGGGAAACACCTGCCTTCCAGCTCTGCCCCACAGCACTATTTAAACCAGCCAGGAGGGCCAGGCCAGGGGATGAAGGTCTCAGGAGCTGCTGCACCACAAGGGCTCCTCAGCGGTCTGAAGGCACCTGGAAAGAAAAAGGTACTGCTGGGGGCCTTGGGGTGCAAAGATTGTGGGGCTGAAATGTTTTGTCTTTTGGAGACTCTGAATTGTTTTAAAGGATGGAATTGAGCACCCAGTGGTGTCTTGAAGGGGCATTGGGGTGAGAAGATGGTGGGGTTGAAACATTTTTTTCTCTTGGAGACTGAATTGCATCAAGGTATGGAATTGGTGACCCAGTGTTGTCTTGAAGGGGCATTGGGATGAGGAAATTTTGGGGCTGAAATATTTTGTGTTTTGGAGACTCTGAATTGAATCCAGTGATGGTATTGAGTACCCTGTGGTGTCTTGGAGAGGCATTGGGATGAGAAGATTGTGTGGTTGAAGCATTTTGTCATTTGGAGATTCTGAATTGCATCCAAGGATGGAGTTGGTGACCCAGTGGTGTTTTGGAGGAGAAGACTGAGAGGTTTCTGGAGTGGAGCCCTGTTTGCTTCAGAGCTTGGGCTCTGGCTGGTGGAGCAGTTGTGCCTTTGGTCCTGCAGTGCCTCACCCCCAGGGCTGCTGAGCAGTTTCTGTCCTTGGGGTGTGGGGATGGAGGCTGAGCTCTGCCAGGGCTCTGGCATCCATCAAAACCCAGAGCTGAAATGCAGCGCTCTGCTTTTCCTGACCTGTAGTAGGACGTTGGGGTTTTCTCCTTTCATTTCACTCTTGATGAGAAATCCATCCCAGCATGTTATTTTATGTATTAAAAATATGCTTTAAATGCCTAGCACTGGTTCTAGCAGTTGTCTGCAGTATTTTTGTTTTAAGATGCTTAAAGTATGAATAATTAGGACAGAAGGAGTGGGTCAGGGGATCAGGCATTACGTTTCCAGAAGAAACAGGAAGGAATAGCATTTGGAAAACAAAATTATTTCCTTGATTGAACTCTTGACATGGATGAGAATTAACTTTGCCAAACCCAGATGGTGCTGCAAGGAACAGTGAAGTTAATTCTTCCTCTTGCTGAAGTGCAGTGTAACCTATTTGTCCTTTCTCTCTCCTCGTTATGTGGTGATGAGATCAAAGCTGACATCTGGCTGCAGTTTTGCTGAAACTGGGCAAGTGATACTCTCTGCTGAATTCATAAAGAGAAAATATATTTGGAAAGGGAAAAGCTACTGGGGCTGCCTCCCAAAAGTTTGAGTGTTCAGCAAGTATCTGGTGGGCTGTAATATCTGCTGCTGCTCTGTGCTCAAAGGTAATGGATTAAACATTAATGTGATGAACCAAATTTATCATCTCAGCCCTGTTGCTCCATTAATCTACAGTGCCATTTTCACACTGCTGTGGTATTTGCATCTGTGAAAAGGGATTATAAACCACAGTTGTGGTTCAGAGCCTGGTGTGCTCCAGAGGCAGAGGATGGAGGCTCCTGCTCCTTTCCAGGGCAGGCTGACCTGGGCACTTTAGGTTCTTGGGGCTGCAGCTCAATGTGTGTCTCTTGCTCTTGATGGATGGGTTGTGCCCAGCTGTGTTAGACACCACTTAAAAATAGTAAAAGGAAGAGAAGCAAGTCCACAGTGGACCAGAACAACTTCTAAAATGTGTTTTCCTTTTAAAAAATGATTCTTTTTGCATCCTCCGAGTGAAGTGAAGGAGCCTTGCTCTGGTGCAGAGCCCAGGGCTGGCAGGAGCTCTTTTCCCATGTGCTCTACAGAGCAAAGCTCTGATTTGTCCCTTTCATTCCATTTAATTTTCATAGCTGCACTTCTAAATTCTGTGTCCAAATACAAGGTGACAGTGGCTCCTAGGAACTGAGCAAGCAGCATATTTCTGAATTTTAACTACATGGTGTTCAATACCACTTTGGGATGTACCATGCCCTCAGTGAGGGGGGCATTTAGAGAAGTGAAATTCACATTTTTCCAGCTTTTGAGCAGCACTTTCCTTCCAGTGGCGTCTTGTGACTGTAAAGGCTGTGGGTACTTAGTGTTCCCTGGAGTTCCAACATGAAAAGTGAAATATTTTGGCCCTCCCTGTGCCACTTGAGATGGCTGAGAAATGCTCTGTACCTTCAATGACAGATTTAATATTCTCACAATTTCTACGTGGATTTCATTTACCTTTGAGAAATGGGTGCTGCACAGCAAGTTTCAGATGTGTTGATCTTGTGCATTCTGAGCATTCAAGTAAGGGGTTAAAATATCATTTAAGAGCTGTCTGAATGCCTTGTCCCCATCACACTGGAGTTGTCCATAACTCCTCACGTTATACAAGCGAGTCCCTTCAATTCAGAGAAGGCAATTCCTGGGAGGAGGCTGGAAAATGCCTCCCCCTGCCCTTGTGCTTTGTAAAAGGAGGCTGCAGGGATGGAGACTGTCCTGGGGAAACCTTTGTATTTATAAATAAATTAAGTCTGTGCGTGGATGGCACAAAATCCCTCACAGACCTCTCCCACTGAAGCCCATTCTTCTCTCTGCTTCCCTGGCAGCAATGAACAGGTGTAGGAATTATTTTAAATGAGTTCACTCAGAATTTACAACCCTTCCCAGGACGGAATGTCCCAAATCTGGAATGTTCTGTGACCACAAGATCATTTTCCTGTTGTCTCTCTGTCCTTCTTAGACCTGAACTCAGAACTTTATTCTTTCCTGTTGCCTGTGAATGATTTCAAATCCTCTGTTCAAGTCTCTTAAAAGAGCTCAGTGAATTTGTCAGCTGCCTTGGAGTGTGTGCAGATGATACCAGACAAATCTCTCTTGCTAGACAGCCTCAAGCTGAATTTAACACTTAATCTAGGTCTGCAGCTTGTGGCATATCTGTCTCCCAAGTGAGGCTGGATCTCCAGGCTGGGCTCTAGAGATCTCTGAGGTTCGGAAGGATGGGAAGTTTAGGCTTAAAGCTCTGCCTCTGATATTAAAGTGAAATTATTTTGGGAGGAACACAGAGGGGTCCAAGGAATTTAGGAAGTTCTTTTCTTCCTCAGCACTTGAAAGCCTCTTTGGCTTCTCTTTGCCTGTTTTCACAAGATCTTGTGATCCACTGCAAAGAGAAGTGTTCCTTCAGTCCTTTAAAAAAAGCTGTTTGAAGACATAAAAAGCCAAGCTTAAAAACTTTGTTTGCTCAATTTTCTGAATTACAAAGTCCATTGTGCTTGGCTCAGCTGTGCTCAGGGAGCTGATGATGGGGATTTGCTTCCCCTGTGTGTGAGACCTCCCCATGGATGGGGACTCTGCTGGGATGGAGCTGCCAGCTCTTGTGGAATCCCTGGGTGGGGACAGCTCCTGAACCTTCCTCAGACAAACAGAATTAAAATACTCAGTGTTTACCTGTGGAAAAGCTGCTTTGTGAGAAGCTCCTGAAGGTCATTCCTGTCCCATTCCTGTCCTGCTGAGAGCTCTCATCACTCCCTGCAAGCACCTTGTGCACTCTCAATTAATTGCCCATTCACTTGGAACCACAATGCTGCCTTATTAATTATGGATTACCCTGAAAACCTCTTTAAACTGTGGCTGGGGCTGGGTCAAGGCCTTTCTTTCTGGCCCTGAGGTAACTCCACCACTGACTCAGGTGCTTCTCTTGGCTTTTATTTGTTTAAGAGAGCTCAGAAACTCTCAAATCCCAGTGCCTGAGGATCACCTGAAAAACTGTTTCCTGTTTTTGAGTCAAAACAACCCAGGAGCTTTCTGAGGCTTTAGGGTGTGTCTGGGGATCAATATTGAAATTATGGAGCTCCTTTGCACTGTTCAGTCATAAGGAAATCTTGCAGGAGGAGCTCTCCCTGTTTCTTACAGCTGGTTTGGTGCACAGACCAAAATTTTCCATCAGGCACACAGGATTCACAGGATCATTTAAGAGCAAAGGGTAAATAAAATAATAACCAAAAATAAACTTAGAACATGCCACCTTGTTATTTGTCCTTTAATGTTTTCAAAGCATTTGCATTTCAAAACACACTAATCTGTCCACTTTGATTTATTTTTATTGAAATACAAATCAAACTCCAAGCCCAAGGGAAGGGGGATTTTTTTTTTAATTTTTTTTTTTTTTTTTTAGCCTATGGCAGCAAAACAATTTAAAGTTCTTTTAAATATATTCTGCTCTCCTTTGTTCTTGCTCAGGCAAACCATATGTGGATTTCAGGGGGTTTTGCTCGCTCTGAGGGCTGCAGAAGCAGACTTGGGGTGTGTTTGTAGCTCTGTACATCCCCCAGGTGTTGAGGCAAGGTCCAGGAGCTGCCCTGATTCTGTGATTCCATGGGAAATTCCGTGGTTTTGGGGAAGGAGTTCTGGGATTATTGCCTGGCAAGCAGAGGATGCTGTGGCTGCCTGGGCCCTCTGCTCCAGGCAGGTCCTGGAGTCGACTCCAGGCTGGTTTTGGGTACAAATTCAGCTGTTTCAGGTCCTGGAGTCAACTCCAGGCTGGTTTTGGGTACAAATTCAGCTGTTTCAGGTCCTGGAGTCAACTCCAGGCTGGTTTTGGGTACAAATTCAGCTGTTTCAGGTGCCCCCAGCTCCTGGGAGGTGCAGGATACTGAATGAGGTGACTCTGAACCCCCCAACTCCCCCAGTGCTGGGGGAAACAGCTCTCAGGGGCTTTGGGGCACTTTGGGCACCTGCTGCCATCTCCAGCCATCATTTCCAGGGGGACAAAAACCCCCGGGGAGGTTCTGAGCCATTCTGACCCCACTGGGCTCCAGAGAGGACCCAAGGAGCCCATGGGGGACTCCAAACTGGGAATCTGCCCCTCCCAGGGCAAAGCAGGCACTGGGGGGCTCCTGTAGGAGGGGGAGGATCAGGGTCTGTGATTAACCTGCTGTGCTTAATGGAACTTCATCCTCCAGTTTGGAATCCTCCCTTGGCAGGCACATCCCAGGGATTTGTTGTTGTCCAATGCCTTCCAAGAGGTTCCTTCTGTGGTAAAAAACATGGGAAGAATTTTGCAGTGAAAGGCTCCTGAGGTCCTTCAAGCAAATATTGCATCCAGCTCTGGGCTGGTTTGCACTGTGACACAGGGGGTGAAATGGAAAATGGCAGATTATTCCCATTACTTGAGGAGAAGATAAAAAAAACCACAATGCCTTTTAAATATCCTTTAAATATCTCACTGCTTCTTTCCTGGGAGCCAAAAGCTTTCCTTAAATCACACTGGACCCAGGCAGGCAGAGAACATCACAGAGCTCGTGGCCACTGTGGGTGTTTCTTATTCCTGGGGATTGCTCCCACCCATGGGTTAGAACCAGAAGATGCAATATATCAAAAAGCAATTTATTCCCCTTGCTAGAAGAGTTATTTTCCTAAATTGTTGATCCCTCCACCATTTCTTGCCTGTCTTCACCTCACCTCTCTGAATATCTGAGCTGAGAGGAAAA
The DNA here is from genome assembly GCF_023055355.1 of Agelaius tricolor. NCBI lineage: Eukaryota > Metazoa > Chordata > Aves > Passeriformes > Icteridae > Agelaius > Agelaius tricolor. Next base: position 16,197,218 of record NW_027269278.1, read on the forward strand.
ATCTCTTTCCCCACCATCACATTCTCTGCATGTGAAAAACATGGAACAATTTTTCAGCTCCATTCATATTTTTAGCTCAAAGTGGGATGATAATTCAGTTCTCTTCAGCTAGGGATGGAAGGAGAATCAGGTAATTGCCTAATTAGGAATTAAGGAATGGGAATTTGGGGAATTAGCCTAAAGACTTTATTTTTGCCTGTTGGAATCTGGTGTTTCTTGTTAGCATCCTCAATTCTTTCTTAATGTCTTCTCCCATGGCAAAACACCTGGTACAAAGAGCAGAATTCCAAATCTGTCTGAAGGTGTGCTCAATGTTGAGTGGGGGGATGAAAGCAGCACAAAGTTTTTGTTGTGTTGCCCTTCAAATTGCTTCCAAAAGGAAAAGGCAGGAGGATGCCAGGCCACATTTCCACGTGAAAATTCTTGTGTTTGGCTGAGCTTTGGACGTGTGGAGAGCTTGGGCTTTGCTGTCTGTGTGTGCCCCTGGAATGGTGTGCTGTGCAGGGCACAGCAGGGATGTGCAGGCAAGATTAGCAGCCAGAGCACATGATCTCAGAGGAGGAATGGCAGAAAATCTGAGTGGAAATTTACAGCTGCAGCTGGAGACACTTGAACTGTATCAGAATAACCTCAATAATGCTGCTCCTCTGCAAGATGCTGCAGAGGAATAACCCATTTCTTTGTTCTAATGAATAATGGAAAAGGCACTCCAACACTACTAATTAGGAAAGATTTAATTCTGGTAGCTTTTATTAAGGAATATTAATAAGCAACATCTTGAGCAGCCTTGCAGCAGAGTGGAGATGTGCAGAGGAGCTTTGAATGCAGGGCTCTGATAAAAGCTGCCAGAAGAGGAAGGTGGGAAAACTCTTCAAATTCTTCATGGAAGCGACGCTGCTCTGGCTCAATTCCCCAGCTGTGGCCAGAGGTTCTGGAGGTGCAATCCAAGCAGGAGGGACTCCTGCCCCTGCTGTCCCAAGAGCTGAGCTCCCAGCACCCTCAGTGCTTGTGCTGCTTTGTGTGCAGGGCTGAGCTGCTCCAGCTGCTCTCCTGGGCTGCCCTGGAGCAGCCCCTGTCAGGCAGGGAGAAACTGGACATGAACAGGCAGAGGTGACAGCTGGGACCTGTTCCACCAGCACTGAGGGATGTGCTGCATCTCCCGGGAAGGGCAGCATCAGTCACTGCACAAATTTCTCTTCCTGCTGCTCCTCAGTGCAGGAAAGGCCACGGGAGGTGTTAGTGAGGTGGTGTGTGGGTGATCCCTTCTGTTTGTGTGGCACCCTCCCTTGGAAAGCAAAGGGTGTTCATCAAGCTGCTGTGAGATAGAGCAGGGTCTCTTGAGCTGTCCCCCTGGAAAGTGTGATTACAACAGACCTCTTGAGCCTTATTTTTATGTTCTAATTACTCCTAAATATCTTTCAGTAGGCCTGGTTTGAGCCCAGGTTCAGCTCTGAAGGTGACATTTGTGATTTCCTGAGGTTTGTTGGTGCCAGGGACTCAAGATATGTGAGCAGCAGGAATGGATGGATCTCTGGTTTATTAATTTATTAGCCTCGTTATTAAAGAAGCTTTTCTATTCTTCATGGGTCATTCTAGGACCCATTTGAAAGGTCTCTGCAGAAGTAAAATAGGTCAGGCTTAGCCATTGTGCAGTTCTGGGGCAAGTCACTTTTAATTGTGCCCATGATCAGCAGTGGGCAGACCACTCATCTCAGGAGTCTCCAGTAAATTCAGTTGACTGGAGATGCTCAGTTTTGCTGGTGAACTGAGGAGGGATGTGAGGATTTGACTTTTACAATGACATTGAGTGACAGTGACTGCTTGCAGCAACCTCAGTGCTGCTGGATGTAGCTTGAGTGGACTCAGAAAATGTCTTTGAAATATTTCCTCATCTGCCACATATTGCAAACAAGACCTTGCAAGGCAGGAGCAAGCCAGGCAGAGCCCAGATTCCTCCTCTCTGCTTTTCTTTTTTTTCCCCACAGGCATGGGCACAACATTAATTTGGAATATATTACATGTAATGTGTGCTGGCATTTTGGAGCCATCCTGCAAATGCTGCTGAGGGATTTAATCTTCCCTCTGCTAGGTACTCATATCCTGTAAATCCTGAGGAGGACACCAGGCTGACTGTAGGGATGGAGCAGCTCTGCTGGGAGAGTTGGGATTGTTCAGCCTGGAAAAGAAAAGAAAAGGCTTTGAGGTGACCTCATTGTGGCTCTCCAGTACCTGAAGGAGCCAACAAGAAATAGGGGGAGATACTTTTTACAAGAGTTTGGAGTGACAGGACAAGGGGGAATGGATTCACACTGACAGAGTTGGTTTAGATTAAATATTAGGAAGAAAATTTTCTCCGTGAGGGTGGCGAGGCCCTGGGTCCCTGGAAGTGTCCAAGGCCAGGTTGGACAGGGCTGGGAGCAACCTGGGACAGTGGAAGGTGTCCCTGCCATGGCAGGGGTGGAATGAGATGAGCTTTGAAGTCCCTTCCAACCCAAACTGTTCTGTGGTTCTACCTCTCACGGGCCTTGCATCTGCATTTACATCTCAGATGTCTGAGGTGCAGAGAGAAGACAAAGCTCCTCAAAGTTAAAGCCATTTTGACAAAATGTGCAGTTTTTATGTCTGGTTTTGAATGAATCAGTGGCTGGAAGATGCTGCTTTGAGTGAATGCCCACCACATGCTCTCAGCTGATGAATTCCTCCATGAAGTGCCCTGTCCCACCTTTTCCTGCATCTCCACTTGGTAGCACTGTGTTCAGCACAGGAAAATTCCACTAACACTTAAAATGCTGCAGTGAAAGCCATGCTAAAGTTTGAGGGGGAGAAAAACAAGGCTTAGATCTGCAGAGCAAGCAACTCCACTTCCTAATTATGCCCACTGAGGCTTCAGAGGAGGAAGATTTTCAGGGGAGTTACACGGATCCTGCCAGCTCTGCCTCCCGGCCTGGTGCTCCAGCACAATTGGAAGGGGGTGCATTTGGAAGAGAGGACAGTGGGATAACTTTTTCCTGTTCTAGGCAGATGAATTCCATGTTCTTGGGGGTCTTGTTGAGATTCTGAATGCATTTGACCCTTCTAAGGTACTTGCAGTGAGATAATGCTGGCATGAGCACCACCAGGCCTTGGGGGGTTTGCATGGAGCTGTTTGAACTCTGCTGCATTGGCTGCTCTGGCTGAAGCTGAGACTTTTCAAATGAGTTTAAATTTCCCAGAAACAGGTGGGGAGGTGACCCTTAACTGTGCTTTCTAAGGGGAATTGCCTTCCCCTTAGAAAAATGTGTGTTTTCCTAAAAAGAACACCAACAGCAGAGCACCTCTTGGTGCACATCATAGATCAGGCTAAACCCCTGAGCTATGCAGGTGCTGGAAAATGCTTTTGGAGGGAGCTTTTAATGTCCAGAGATGGATTCATCAGGTCTGACAGCTCATTAGGTCCAATATTGGGTTTCCTCATAGCTATCACTGGCGAGGAATCTCCTGTGGACCTGTTCAGCTTAATCAAACACACACTTCCCAAGCAGGCCAGATGTGCCTGCCCTCCCCAGTCAGCTTTGTGCATGTCTGAAATGAGGCAGATGAGTCCCTACCCTGGATCCATCCTGCCTCTCAGTTGCTGCTGTTAATAACTTGGCAGCAAGGTGCCCTTGGTTCCACTTATCCTGCATTTATAAATAAATATTTGCTGTGTCAGTGACTCAGCCCCATTGATCTGAGGTAGTTATCTGAGGTTTGAATTGATTTCTTATCCCTGGCCAGTAAATGTTTTTCTAAGATGTGCCAATTGTCTATGGCTTAGGAAGCTCATCAAAATGTCAGGCTTAGTTTGAGTCCTGGCCAGATGGAGAGAAATTACACCCAGTCCCAGGTTCTGAGGGAGACCCAGGGAGGTGCAGGCATGAAAATATCCAAAACTCATTTAGGTTTAAAAGATATCCCTCCTGATAAAGTCCTCTTTGTTCCCAGGTCCTCCTGGCAATAGTCTTTTGTTGTGCCTGAGCAACTTAAGATAATTGATTTCATTGTAAATGGGCTGGAGATGTTTCTCTGCTGGAGACTGCACTTCTGTGCTGTTCACTTACTGTAAACTGAACAAAAAAAATGTTTATATACAGAAATGGAGGGAGGGAAGTTTGTGATTGCTGTGTCTTTTCTTTTAATCACAAGCCTTAATCTCCCTGAATAGCTGCCTATCACTCAGCTATCAAGTTTAATGATGGAGAGAGGAATAGAAATGTGGTTTTTGGCTGGGCTCCTTATCCAAATGCTGTGATCTCTGTCACCAAGATTGACAAAGCTGGTGGTGCTGGGGTTTATTTATGCAGGTTGTTCTGGGGACAGGCTTCTCCTAATGCTGCATCCCTGGAGACACTTGTCACTGCTGCTCAGGGACAGGGGCTGCTCTGCTCTGGGGTGCTCTGACGTGCTGTCCATCTTGTCAGCCTGAATATTCCTCCCCAGTCGGCTCTGTGTGAGGTGTGTGTGGGAGCTGTGCTGTCTGTCTGTCCATGGGATGTGCTGGGGTCTCTCTGGGTGAAGAGGTGTGTGCTGGTGTTCACAGGGGCTCTTGGATGAGGGGAGAGACAAGGATCTGACTCCATGTTTCAGAAGGCTTGATTTATTATTTTATGATATATATTACATTAAAACTATACTAAAAGAATAGAAGAAAGGATTTCATCAGAAGGCTGGCTAAGAATAGAATAGGAAAGAATGCTAACACAGGTTTGTGGCTTGGGCTCTGGGTCTGAGCCAGCTGGACTGTGATTGGCCATGAATTAGAAACAACCACATGAGCCCAATCCCAGATGCACCTGTTGCATTCCACAGCAGCAGATAACCATTGTTTACATTTTGTTCCTGAGGCCCCTCAGCTTCTCAGGAGGAAAAATCCCAAGGAAGGGATTTTTCATACAACATGTCTGCGACAGAGGTGGCTGCTCCCAAGCAGGAGTTGGTGCTGGAGCCACTGACCTGATATTGTTCTAAAGCCTGGAACCATTTCCAGATCACCATCCCAGCCCAGGATTTCACCCAGGAGGGGCTGGCATCACCTTGTTTCAGGATCACTGGGTTTAAAAAAGAGCAGAGATCCAGGGAGCTTGAGGGTGCATAAATAATCAAACAAGGGCAAGTCAGTCACCCTGGGAGTGACTCCACTGAGCAAAGCAGTAGGTTTGAAAGGTTAGACTTCAAAATGTCTCTGGGAAATCATTTCCCATTTTAGAGGAGCAGCATTTAATGCCAGCACAGCCTAAAATCCAGACACAGGCAGCTGCCCACAGTCAGTGCCAGAGCTGCTCAGCCCATCCAGGGGCTGCAGGAGCTGGCCACAGCTGGGGGTTCCTGCTGAGCAGATGGAAAATGTCCAGCCATGGCACATAAAGATGGGCTAAAGAACAGTTCTGGCCTGCCAGAAGGGATTCTTTGGGTCTAAAGCAGAAGGATTTTCTGGTTAATGTAACATTAAGTGACTTCTATATTAAAATTTCAAACTTGCTCAGAAGTACCTCAATACATCTGTACCCACCCCAGTACTTAGGTTTTTCACCAATTTATATGTATTAATTTTTCCAAAGTGTGACAGCAGCTCAATATCTTCATTTTTCTCTTAGTGTAAACATGAAAATAAACTCCCATCTCTCCTTTTCCCCTCTCTCCCAGGGTTTATGATGCCCCTGTCAGCAGTAGCTGGAGTTAAGCTCCAAACCAGATCACCCACACTGAGATACCCCATGATATTTTTGGCCCTTGAACACTCCCCTCCTAAATTATGTCTGGAGACTCCTCCCAACAGCTGCCATCAGGTGTAAATTATTGCTGAAGGGGACAGGACTTGGGATTCAGGGATTTATCTGCAGGCCAAGGCCACTGCTGGGCACGAAGGTTTCTCCCTTTCAGCCTGGCCAGGAGCTGGGGCTTGGCTCCCTGGCAAGGTCTGGAGCAGCCACCAGGACACACCATTCCAAAAATAAGTTCATTGACCCAAATTGGCTGGGTCCTAAAGCAGAGCAGGAAGGCAGATTTGGGGCTTCTGTTATGGTCCTGTGAAAGAAAATTAAACTCAATCCCAGCAGGTTCTACTGCATCTAATGCTCTGGGTTGTTTTGTTTGTTTTGCTGGGGGGAAGTGTTTTACCCTCCCTGGCCATTAATCAGGTTTAAAGAGCCAGTTTTAGTAGTTGCTCTGCTCCACACTTTCTTCCCCTCTGCCTCTTGCAGGGTGTTTTAAATAATACAAATCAACATTCAGCTTGAAAACATTAAAATACCTGCCAGGGAAATTTCAAATAAGTGCATGGAAGGATATATAAAGTAGGATCAATTTAACTGGAAAATGCATTACCCATGTAAGTCCTAAATAACTGCTGAGTGTGAAAAGGCCAATAAAAACAAACAAATCAATAGAATTAATTAACTGGGAGGCAGTGTGGTCTAACAGAGAGACCACAAGGATGGGAATGAATCCCCTGGTGCTTTCAGCCTGTACTCCAGGACTCACTAAGTAGGTATGTAGCCTTCAGTCTCTTTTTGAAGCTGTCTGAAGGGTTTGGGTGTTCACATCAATAGGACTCAGATCCTGAGCTGCCTCCCCTTTGTGTGTCTGCACCACACATGGAAGCACCACTTAATCATTGTGCTTGCAGCGAGTGCTCGAGGCAGGGAGTGAGAAAATCAAAGATCTCAAGGGCTGAGGGTTTGAATTGCTCTGGTGAAGGCAGTGACAAGCCCTCTCCTCCCCATTAAACAGGTGCAGGATGTAGCTCAGTCTGCAGCTCTGCTGAATTAATGATCTTCAAAACGACTCTTCCTTGGGTCACAGTTTCCACCAAGAAATGCTGGGGAATCCTGCAGGGTTCAGTGCACACACCACTTGTAAAAGCCCTTCTTGGATGGAGCCTGCTCTGTGTTTCAGCTCCCTGAACGTGGCCAGTTCCCATAGGATTGGCAAGGCAGTCCTGAATTAATTAAAAGCCCTCCCAAAACCCATCCAGGATCAGTTGCACCCCAGGCATGGCTGTGCTCCTGCAGAGGGCAGCCAGCTGCAGTGGCACCAGAGCTGGGATAAAAACTGCTGCACTTACCTGTTGTGCTATGGCAGGGCTTTTTTCCCATGACATGGTCTGAATTTTCATCTGGTTTTTAAGGCTTCAGGCATGAGCTAACAGTGAGTTCAAAGCATGACCTGTAGGAGTGGTTGGCTGGAGAAGCAGAGCAGAGAAAATCTCATCTCCTCAGCCCTGCCCCATGGATCTCTGTCCTTTCCTCTCCAGCAGTGAATCCATTTCCCAAGTGCTGCATCCTTCAGCCTGTTTATTCAGCTCAGCTCAAAATGCAATTTCCCCTGGGCTGGGATCTCAGTTCAGGTTCTGACTCTGCTGGGCAAACCCCAAGTGCTGGAATTTCTTCTAATTCATCCCAAGGAGCAGCTCTGGAGCCAAGGGCTGGCCCAGGCTGGGGCTGAGCCCAGCAGACAGAGCTGGCAGTAGATCCCTCCTAATTAATCACCCCAAGACACCCCATCCACAGGATAAATTCTGTGTGTCTGTGACACTCCTCTGACATCATGGACATTTTTTACCTGTCAGCCCTTTGCACTTTGATAAATAATCCATAATCAGCTCCTTGAGCTGGACCCCAATGGGCTGATTTATTTCTGCAAAGCAGCCTCACATTTCATCTCTGCCTTATCCTGCCTTTTTATTTTTGCCTAGAAAATAAACACAGACCTTTTTTCCCCAGCAGGACAAACCTAGAGCAGTCCTGGGATGATACCCAGAAGATCACGCTGGGCTCTGCAGTCAGGGAAATCATTTTGGCAAAGTTTCTTTTTTCCTAAAAAAGAAACTTTTCCATGGTCACAGCTCCTCCCGTTTCCTTCTGAGACTGCAGTGACACTTTGCATTTCCTGCCCTGCCCCAGCCCATGTGTGAGCTGAAGCACAGACAAATGCATTTTGATAAAAACCTCGGTGCTCTCAGCTAGAGATCAAAGGTAAATTTGCTCCGAGGCTGAATCTCGAGTCCTGAAAAAGAACTGTATTAGCATCAACAATGGGATTAATTAGTTTCTGCTTGAAACCTTTCAGACACAAATACACAGCCTGGCTGTTGGACAGTGCAGTGCAGATTTCAGCTTTCCTCGCTCCTTCCCAAGCCTGCACCCCTCTGAAAAAGGGACCCTGTGCTCCCCTCAGCCTGTTCTGAGTGAGGTGCAGCGGGCTGGGCTGGCTGTGGCAGCACAGATAACAGAGCAGCCTTTCCACAGGCTCCTCTCAAGCTTTTGTGGAGGGCAGAGATAAGAGCTGGGCGACTCCTGGCAGGGAATTTGCAGCAGGCAGGGCTGGAGCGTGCTGGGCTGTCAGCAGAGGGGCTCCCACAACAGCCCAGGTTCTCCAGGCAGCTCTGCTCCCTTTGGATTCCTTCCCAAATGAAATTTCTTCAGAAATCTCACTTTATGCGTGTCATTCATCTTGCAGGCTACAGCAGTCCTCTGCAAGAGCTGCTGAACCAGAAATTCACTGTTTTATAGACAAAATGTCAGCTCAGCCCAGTGTCTGTGTGAAGCCAAACAGTTTTCCCTGGGATTTTTCTGGGGTTTGTGATGAAAGCTGCCATTTATTAAAGGAACATTCCCTCCTCGGTGCTCTCCAGTGCTGCATTCTCGCATGCATGAGGCAGCAGCTCCACACCCAAGTTTTACCCATTCCCACACTGGTGAGTGGCAGCAAATAGAGAATGAACCCTTGGTGTGTGCAGGGCCCAGTGTGAGCTGTGGCAGCCACCAGTCAGGTTTGTGTCTGAGTGTGCAATGTGGAGAGTTTTCTGTAATTAAAATTAGCTTTACCCAGGCAGTGAAGTTCAGGGACAGAGAGGCAGGGTTAGGGGTTTTCCTTGGTGGAAGGAGTGGGGAGAGGGAAGTGTATATAGGAGCTGCGTCCTTGTCATAAAAAAAAATTATTTAAAAACATTTTGCCTTCCCCCTGCTCAAAATACACCTTCCTGTGGGCCCCATGCATTGTGCAGAGGAGTAGCACAATCTCAGAGACATCTGGTCAGGTTTCAGCTTCAAATCACAAATAAAAACCCCCTTTTCATGTCCTCCTGGTACCTGTGTGTGCTCCAGAAATGCAGCAGGTGACTTCCAGTCTGCCTGTGCCTGCACAAGGGGGAGGGCAGGTGTGATAGCATTTCTAAATGCTGGCAGAGCTGGTGTTATTTACTTGCTGCTCGACCCTTAGCATGGATAAATACTTTTCCATTGCTTGCTTGTGGAGGATAACACTGCAGCTTTTCCTTTGGCTTGTTTTTATGCAACCCAAAAGACCTCAATATCTTGAACATCTTTTTTTTCAAGGACTTCAATATCTTTCACACCTCCTTCCCTTTGCTGTTGGGAGCTTTATCAGAGCAGAGGCAGAAGCTTTGTTTTCAGAGGAACTGCTGAAGAGACAAAGGAAATTATTAGCTAAACACAACATTCAGAATTTTGGAGCTTCAAAAAGAAGGGCAGTGAAATGCACTCCTAAAGGTTACAGCAGGGGCATTAAAGGAAACACAAACTGATTGCTGAATATTACTCCTCCACTTGACATCAAAGTTTCTGCATGAGAACTGAGGTAGCTTTAGCATCAGTGCCCATGTGAAGCACAATTGCTGTGGCTGAGTCTTTTACTTGCTGCACTTGGAAGCTTTTATAATTTACAAGTGCCTTTCATGGAGAGTGACCACATCCATTCTCTCCCTGCTTCCACCCAGCCTCCCAGACTGAGGTGAGAGCAGAAACTTGGGTGAAATTAAGATCTACATCCTGGCCTTGAGCCAGCTTAGGCCTGGCAGGGGGTTCAGTTTAGTCAGGAGAAAGGAGTAAATCCCGGGCACTAACAGAGCTGCCAAATCCAAGCTGCTTCTCTTATTTGTCCTGCTCTGTTCAAAGGCCCTTCCTACTCTGCTGACCTTTGTCTCAGCACTGAACTTGGTCTTGCAACCCTTAAATATGAATTCTCTTGGCTTAAGAAGGGAGATGTAAATCTGTGCTACACAAACAAGTTTATTCCCATTAGATAAATCACTTAAATTCATCCTTAAGTGTTTTGTTTAATGAACCCTGATCACTTTGCTAAAAGATTCCTGAGCATATTTGGGAGAGCCAAAAATAAATCCAAGGTGTCTGGGTTCTTGACAGTATCTCCCAGCAGGTCCTGCTGCTCTGTGAGGTCACTTTAAAGGCAGTGCTGTGTGTTCTTGGCTCTCTCTGGTTTTACAGTCTGTGTGTTTAATAACTGGCCACGGAATTAGAGATGTCATCAGTTCAGCAAAGGCTGCTCTGCACCTCATAAAATATCAGCCTCCTGTTCTGAGTGTTTTATGCAGAGTGATTTGTATGGAAGCAGTAACCTTGCAGCCCTGAGTGCAAAGAAAGCAGAGAGGCAGCAAAATGTGCCTGAAACAGCTCTGCAGCTCTTTGCCCTTGTTGCTCAGATGCACATGAGCTGCTTGGAGAGCCAGGTGCCACCCAGGTGCCTCAGTGCTGAGATCTGCCCTAGAGAGACTCCATGTGCCCAATAAAACGATTTTAAAGGATTTGGGCTAATTACATTTTAACTGCTTAGCATGGAAAGGTCATTTCCAAGCGTGGCAGGGCTCACAAACTTGGGGAAAATGCCCTTGTGCAGCCCAGCTGGCGATGAAGGCTGCAGAAGGTCCCAGAGCCGAGCTCTGGAAGCTGAGGAGCACCTTGGCTCCTCTGCAGAGGAGAACAAGGCTGCTCACTCTGCACTGAACTCACCTCCATCCCTGGGGAGCCCTTTCATCCTGGCAGGAGTTCAAAGTGCCTTTAGATCCAGGAGGAAGCAAATGAAGAGATCTAAAGAATGCAGGTGATGTGGCTCAAAGGGCAGGCTCTGAGCTCTGGCAGGGAGATTTGGGATGACATGGACTGGGCAGGAACTCTCTGTGCCTGGATTAGCTCAGTTTGCTCTTTGATGCTGACCCAGCACTTGCAGGCTGTCCCCTGTGAGGATGGATGAGAGCATCTCAGCTATGAGACAGATTTAAACTGGACCTGGGGGGGAGTTTCAGGTGAGAGCCCTGCTGGGAAGGTGCCCACAGTGGGACCCGAGTGCTGCCCACAACAGGGGCTCTCAGAGGACTTGGAATAAGTGAGGATGTGGTCAATCTCTGCTAATGATGCATTTTTAGGCTCAGCTGCCCCGTGCTGGCAGAGCTGTGCCAGTCCCAGCTGCAGTGAGGCTCTGAGTGTCCTGCTGACACCCTGGTGTCCCTGAAATCTGCCTGGGAGCTGCCTGGTGCCATGGCAACCTTTGTGTGCTCGTTGTTCCTGCAAAGGGACGGAGCATTCCTGGTTTTTGGCATTATTTCAGGGCTGGTCCAATCACCAGGCTGGGCTGCAGGACCCTCAGTCCAGCCCAGCCCCTGAAGCCCAGGGTGCTGAGTGTGTCCCAGCGTGGCTGTCCCATCAAACTTCGTTAGAAAACAACTGTATTTGCATATTTTAAAAAAAAGTGGTTAATGGGAGTGACAGATACTTATTACTTCTCCTTTCAAACACAGGACTAATTGTCTTCTGTCCCTAGTAAGCAATTTAAAGAAATGCTGGTGTAGGAAGAATTAGATAATGAAGCTCTTTTCATCTGACACTTACATATAATTTACTTTTAAATCAACTCCCCTGGGAGGTGGCACAAGCTGTGACAGTGCAGAGAATATTTTAATGGTTTTGGCAAGGAGTCAAAGCAGAAAACTTTCTATTTTAATCCCAGGACGCCAGTGGCTAATATTTCAAAACAACAGGGGGTTCAGGGGGTGGGGATGTTAAATGTGATGTTGCAAACTGAGGTCACTGTGATCAAAAGGACCTGGTGGGGACAGATTTGTACGTTTTAAACACCTGCTTATTATGTTCTTTTAGTGGTGTTAATAAAAAAAATATCACTGTGGAGAAGGTGTAGGAAGAGCTGGGTATTCCTTGGCTCCATCCCAGCTTTAGGGGAAAAGAAAATAGTTTCCTTCAACTTATCAATACATGTTATTTCTTTGCCATATTCCTCTTCTGAACAAATATTCTTACAGAGTCCACGGTCCTTTGTGTGGCTGTTGATATCAAACAGTGAAAGGGGAGAATTCCCATCCTTGGAAGTGTCCAAGGCCAGGCTGGAGAGGCTTTGGACAGCCTGGGACAGTGGAATGAGATGATCTTTAAAGCCCTTTCCAGCCCATTCTGTGATTCTCATTCTAATATGGAAGCAGCACTTCATCTACCTTTACATGACATTAAATATTTATCTCAGGTTATCACATTTGAGTGTTGTCCACATGAACTGGAGCAGCAATTGCTCCTCCTCAGCTGCAGCAGCACCAATTCTCAGTTTCAGATGATTCTCTCCTGTGTTCCCAGCTCCAGGCACACGGAGGGGATGGAAGAGCTGCACCTCAGTGCAGGCTTTAAAGAGAACACACACAAGCTGCAAAGGCCCTTTTGTCACTGCCCAAAGGTGTTTCTGGTCATTTCCAGATGTTAACATTTCCTGCTAGTGCAGCCCAAGCAAGGGGAATTCATGTCCAAAGCTGCACAGTGTGCTCAGGGCTCCATGCAGGCTCCTAAATCAGCCTAATTTCATTCAAGTCTTATTCCACAGCTGCTCTTAAATTGAGTCCCTGAAGAGAATATGGGTTTGGAGGCATAAGAGGGCAGAAGAGAGAATGTTTCTTTAATTGTTTTTATCCACCACTCAGAGTCACTAGAGTAGAGGGGTAATTAGGGAATTGTGGTGTATTTCAGTAAAAGCACCACTTCCCTCCTTCCCTCTCCTCTTCTGTGGAACCCGTATTTCAGAGTTTGTCACATTTATAAGCTCTGGAAAGAACATCATGTGCAATAACCCCAACCTAATCATATCTTAATGAAGCCCTTTCTGCAGAGATTTATGGTGACTAAAGGAGGCAGTTGTAAATAAGCTGAATGGCAACAGGGCTGCACTCTGTGACTTTTCCAACTGGAACCCCTTTTGCAGCTGCCATGGGAATAATTGGGTTTTTCTCTGCTGCTCCTCAGGAGGTGAAGTTCCCAGTGCAGTAAATGGAATTGTTTTGGGATCCCTAAACACACGAGCTGCTTTCAGCAGAGCAGAATGGGAGGGAGAGCAGCCCAGAGCCTGATGGATTCTGTGCACATCACTGGGGCTCAAAGCAGGGAGCTGCTATCACCAAAGTGGGCGCTGTGGGAGGGGAAAAATGCTTCCAGGAGTTTGGGTGCTCCAGCACGTTCAGCTGAAGTGGTCAGGCAAAAAATTTACACTGCATTGACTGGGAAAAAAAAACAAACAACATTTTAATTTGTCAGTCTCAGTTTTGGATGAGCATTCCGTGTCCATTATCCTCACCTGGAGGGACAAAACTGCAGGGATGGAGGAATGGCTGCAGAGCAGGAAACCTGGGGGTGGTGCAGACCCAGGGACTGCCAGTGACCCCAGGATCCCCAGGATGGGGAGCAGTGTAGCCACGAGTAAACAGATTTAACCACAAATTCAGCTCCCTGCAGCTCTCCTTGCAGAACATCTGCTCTGTGTGCATTGCCCAAGGCAGCCTGAGCATGGGGATGGGGTTTTACCTTCCTGTTTCATGTGCTCTGGAGGAATCTCAGCACCCAGACTGGTGTGGAAGGATGCTGGTGATCAGCTCAGAGCACTGAAGTCAAATCCCAGGAAGGGAATGCCCAAGAGGGCTGGGGTGTTTCCATCCAGCCACACTCCTCATTTTTAGCCATTCTCTTCTATTTCAGGGGGAGCAAGGAGAGCTAAACTGCTCCATTGTTTTTCCTCCAGCAAATCTAAAAAATACCAGTTACATCCAAAAGCTGAGAGCATCAACTTCTTGCATCACCGCTTCATTTGGTGAAAACAGGGTTTTTTTCCTAGAATTAGCCTCAGTTTCCCTCACTGCTGCCTCCAGCATCAAGCAGATTGGGCAGAGCTGCCACGCAAACACCTTTTATCTTTGCTGGGTGTTGCTCTTTGCCTGTTGGACTGGTGCTGTTGAAAAAACCGACCTGTTTATCTTTCACTTGGTAAGAATGAGTGGTTTTCTGCTCTCAGGCTGCACAAGAAGTATTTTCTGCAGGCTACCCTGGGCTGAGCTGCCCAGGATCAGTGTGTGGCACTGATAAATCCTCTATCTGTGCTTCCCCATCTGTTCCCTGCTCCTCAGGCTGGGTTTCCAGCTCGGTGTTTGAGATTCACTGCGTGGAGTTTGCTTGTGAGCAGACTTCAAATCACAGCTCTGCTGCTTGAGTGGGATCCAGGAAATGAGGGCAGTGCAGGAAATAAAGATGATTCCTCCTGTTGAAGTATTTGGTACAGCAGAAGGTCACCAAACGTGTCCAGTGGCACCAGGCCTGACTTTTCTTTATTTATCCCAATCCTGTGCTGATGTAAAGCTGTTGCTGGAGCCTGGTGCCTCTTGAGGAAGAACTCAGAGCACTCACAAGGGGGTTAAACAGTGGGAATGTCACCTGTAAGCTGCGTGCAGGGCTGGAGGGATGCTCCTCTGGGGTTCTGCTGCAGGGGCACAGTCTGGAGTGGGGGGCTCACGGAAATTCCCTCATTTCCCCCAGAAAAACCCCTGAGAAAAAGGTTTGAACTGCAAAAACAGCTCACTCTGAAACCCTGCTGCTTGTTCCAGAGCTGCTCATCCTTCCTCTGTGGCTCTTCCTCTCAGACCTGATGCAAAGTCAATGCCAATTTTGCTGTTGACTGATGAGGGCTGTGTATCAGCATTTAATTGATTAAAAAGCTCTTTTCCTAAAACAGCTACGTGTTCTTAGATACACCAGGTAATTCAATCATGCCCTCAGATCTCCTCATGGAGATGCCTCAAACTTCAAGGAACATCCAGCAAGAAATTTAAGGTTTCAGCTGTTTCAGTCTCCTCCATTTCCTTCCATGCAGCAACTGCACATTGATGTGTGGGTTTGTTCTTCTTTTTGGTGCTGAATGCACCAACCCTTGTTATATTTGTCATGGGATGTGCAGGTCAACAAAGTAAGAGGGTGAAACCTTTGCTGGCCTTAATATTTGTCTGTCTGGTCAGTAAAAATGTGTTTTTCATGAGTTTTCCTTTGTAATATAGTTACAGATCACAAAACCAATTTTTTTTTTAGGTGTATCAGCACTCACTTTCACTTCTGCTCCTAAAAATATTAAATCAGCATCATAATTTTATGAAAACTTATTTTACATTTCTTCCCAAATCAATACACCTTTGCAGCAGTTTTATTTTCAGGTGATAAGCAAAGAGTAGCTGCAAAGCTGTTGCATTTAGTGATGCTCAGGAGTTTTGATAAGCTGGTCCACTTTTGGAGGGAGTGAAATCCTGAAAACCCTGAGGTGACTTCTTTCTGTCAAGCAATATTTGAGATTCAAGGTCTTGCAATGGAACCAAGAGTTTTGATGGAATATTTGAACTTAATAGGTATTTATAGGCAAAAAAAAAAGGTGCTGTGCAAGCCCTCATTGAATAACTGCATAAATATTTTCTTACCATTGGGTTGCACTGTACAAATACACCACTTTAGTATTTAAAACCTTTTTAATGGTGCTTAATCCTTCAGCCTTTGGTTTGGTGAGCAACTGCCATTTTAAAAACCCTCATGGAAAGGAGAGGGAAAAGTGAGGCAGCCAAGGGGAAGGAAAAATAATAAAGTGTCAGGGTAGTGTGAGAAATGCCCTGGGGAGGTGGCAAACATTTCTGCAATTAGTGGTGTGAAAATGGTAGATTTGTTAGCAGTCTCCATGCATTATTAATAGCAGCAGAAACAAGAGCTGCCCACTGTTCTGTCTCCTGATAGGGATGCTTTTCTTATTTTTACCTTGTTTTGCCTCCCAGCTGGTCACTTTATCTGACACACTGGCTCTGGTTCAAGCCTGGCTGGGAAACCTGTCCTGGGCTCTCACTCTGAGCATCAGCAATTTCCTTTCCTCCCCTGCCAAGCTCTTGGCAGCCGCGGCTGAGAGGAGCCAGCCCTGCCCAGCCCAGATAAGCTGATCCCTGCCAGGGCTGGCCTCAGGTGCTGCTGAAGCCTTCAGTTTGAGCTTTCCTGTTTCCCAGACTCAGTACTGTGTTAGTTTATAACTCTGCACTCCATATCAATGTCAGCAGGTTCTCCTCACAGCTCAGTCCCACAGAACAATCCTTTTCCAGCCCCAGAACCAAGGACACCGCTGCAGCTTCAGCCCAAAAGTGCAAACAACAGGGAATGGAGGGGAGCAACCTGGGAGGGTGGGACTGCATCACCTGGAGCTGGAATTGGACAATGAAGCCAGCATGGAAATGGACCCAAACTTATCAAAGTGTGAGAACTCGTGGCCAGGATCCATCTGGGGTGGAGCCACGGCCGGGCTCTGGCACTGCCCAAGGTGGATCCTGTGGAGGGCTTTTAATAAAAACCAATTTATTGCTGTAACTCTGCCCAGCCTCTGCTCCAGGCAGCCTCTGAAGGCAGCACAAAGGCATTTCTGAAAAGTGCTGCTCAGTCATCCTCCCCACAGCAGAAAGACAAACTGAAACCAAAGGCAGGAAATAGAGAGGCAAGGGCGGCAGGGGAAGAGACTCAGAGGAGCCCAAGAATTCTGTTGACAAAGCTCCTCAAAAAACCTTTCAAAACACAAGAGCAGAAGTTAAAGATATTTAAGGAAAACAACAGTAGGATGGAGCCATGAAGTGAATCCTTTTAATAAATCCCTACTTTATTCCTGCAGCTCTGCCCAGCCTCTGTTCTAGGTGCCTCTGAAGGCATCACTGGGGGAAATGCTCGTCCCACACGTTTTTTGTGCATTGCTTTAACTCTTCAGTCTTTCCCTCAGTGGCAATCATCATCTCAATAATCAGGGAGTGGCAATCATCATCTTAATGATCTCAATAATCACTGTCCCTACTGGGGCATCAGCACACACCCCTGTCCTCCCAGCAGCAGCAGGGCTGGCTGTGCATCCCTGCTCCCCTCACACCTTTCCCTGTGCCAGAGCTGCACCTGGAGATATCCTCAGCTCCCTTTTCCCCTGGCACCACCCTCCTGCTTGTCCTCATCACAAATCTCAGCTTTCAGCTTTCCCCCCTGAGCACAGGGGAGCCAACCCTTCCCCTTTCCCCCCAGTTCTGCAGTGCTCTGGAGCTCAGCTAATGAGAGCTTCATCATGGCACCAGCTGGGGATTAAACTGCATTTTTTTTCACCCAATTTGTCCCACTAACAGTGCTGGTATAAGAAAGTTACACACAAATATGCCGTGACCCATGCTTGGGTTATTGCTGGAACTTGTTCTGCAGGGACAAAGAGCATCTCAGGTGGCAGCTGCCAGTTTTATACTGGTGCACCAGGAAATGAGGGCAGTGCAGGAAATAAAGATGATTCCTCCTGTTGAAGTATTTGGTACAGCAGAAGGTCACCAAACGTGTCCAGTGGCACCAGGCCTGACTTTTCTTTATTTATCCCAATCCTGTGCTGATGTAAAGCTGTTGCTGGAGCCTGGTGCCTCTTGAGGAAGAACTCAGAGCACTCACAAGGGGGTTAAACAGTGGGAATAAATAGTGGAAGCATTGCTTCAGGGAGCAGCTGCTGAGGAAATATCCTGCTGAATTTCCAGGAGGCAACAGCAAGGAGCTGTCTCTGGGCTCCTTTCCCTAGGGAATCTCTCTCCAACCTGCAGAGCTTTAGCCCAGTCCTGCCTCTGGATAAATCCCCCTGGTGCCATGGGAGGCTCTGTCCCCGTGGGGCTGCCCAGCTCTCAGCAGATGCTCTGGGAGGGAGGCAGGGGATGTGAAATTCGGCTTTACCAAAAGATGGGGCGCCCAAAAAACCACCAAACAACAAATCAAACAATAACCTGCAAAATAAAAACACATTACAACGGGAGGCTCTGTCCCTGTGGGGCTGCCCAGCTCTCAGCAGATGCGCTGGGAGGGAGGCAGGAAATGTGAAATTCGGCTTTACCAAAAGATGGGGCTGTAGCCCTCCTTGCCCAGGATGAGCCCCACTGAGCTCAGGGCCCTGACTCTCCCCCCTCCCTGCCAAAATCCCCCCATTTCCAAGCTGCCAGGATTTAGGAGCTCTTCTGCTAAAAGATAAACGTGGGCAGGCAAGCCAGGACTAGGCCTAGAGAGCCTCCTGGATGTATGTCTTGAAATTCTGATTTATTCAGGCAAGAGGGGAAGCATCCTTTGAGCATGTTTGTTCAGAACCAGCACATAACAAAAAATAATTAGGTCAGTTCAGCTTGAAGAGGATCTGTAATTTGCTTCCAGCTTGGTCTTTAAAGTAAGGACTAGTTTGTTAAGTTAGGTGAAAATTGCTGCTAGAATCACCCTGTACAATTAGACCTATATTTCTACCCAAAAAATCTTTTCCTGAGTAGTCCCCAAGGCAGATTTTTCCTCTGAGGTCCTTTACAGCTCTTCACTGGAAAATGCACTGAGATGTGAGACAGGCCAATGGTTCCTTTTCCTCATTCACAAGGACCCTTCCACACAATTGATTGGTTTTTTTCCCAGAGAGAAATAAATGTTACTTGACACAGTCCAGCTCCCCCACCCTCAAAGCCCCTCAGCAGTTGTGAAAACCTCTCCAGATTTGTGCAGTAGTTGGGTGGATTTGCCTTTTCCCTGTGTAATGTGATTTATCTGACCAGAGCAGAGATGGATTGACCAAACTGCTGCGTGGAAGAGGGGACTGTTCTTTATCACTGCTTTTGCAATATAGATTTTACAAGCTGACAACGGGGTTTAATCTCTGAATAAGCAAAGTTAAGTTGCAAACAAGTGCAGTTCATCTTAGTGCATGGGCTTGGGGGGAAATGCTGCACGGGCAGGATGTGTTACAACAAACAGCAAAGGAACAGCTGAATTTCCAGGGCTGGTGCATTTCTAATTCATTGCTGAGCCAGTGCTGCCCTTGAAGGCAAACACAAAATAAACCCTTGCAAGATCAGGCCTGGAGTCAGCTCCTGTTGGTGTGATGGTGTTCACAGGGTCTGAGGATGAGGGAAAGGATGAGGATCTGACTCCATGGTTCAGAAGGCTGATTTATTATTTTATGATATATATTACATTAAAACTATACTAAAAGAATAGAAGAAAGGATTTCATCAGAAGGCTGGCTAAGCTAAGAATAGAAAGGAATGAAAACAAAAGTTTGTGGCTCGGACAGAGTCTGAGCCAGCTGGGCTGTGATTGGCCATTAATTAGAAACATCCACATGAGACCAATCCCAGATGCATCTGTTGCATCCCACAGCAGCAGATAACCATTGTTTGCATTTTGTTCCTGAGGCCTCACAGCTTCTCAGGAGGAAAAAAATCCTAAGGAAAGGATTTTTCATGAAAAGATGTCTGTGACACTTTGGGGTGGGAATGGGGAATTTAAGCTGCTTCCAAAATGCCAGCAGCTCCTGTGCTGTGTGTTGAGCTGCTGACAGGAAAATGCTGGAGCTGTGTTTGCACTGAGCTGTTCTCCTCTGCTGAGGTCCCTTCTGCATCCAGGGGCAGGCAGAGCACGGCTCCTGTGTTTCCCTGCTGGCCTCAAACTCCATCCCTGCCCTGGCACAGGCAAAGATGGGCTGGAGAGCTGGTGTCAGCCTTAATCCTGTGTTTCCTGGAGGCTCACACTGGTTTAAGACAGACCTTTCATAGCACTGGGATGACTTTTGGATCCCAGCCTGCAGGGAGAAGGGGTCAGCAGGAGTTTTACAAGGAATAATTCATTTAAACGAGCGCTGTCGAGGTTCACGAGCACAGAACTTGAAATATTCTGCTCTTTGCAAAGTTCACATCATTCTTCCTGTGCTGTTCCTAAGCAAATCTAACAGAGCTCATCTTCCTAAAAATAAACCAGCAGATGCAGCCCAATATGTCTGAGCTCCTCTAAAATACACACTGAGCACGCAGTATCTGAACACATTGCTGGGAGGAGAGGAGAAAACATGCCTTAAAATTGGTTGTGGCTATCTGAGCATGTAAAATCTGAGAGGCTTTGAACCTCCCCATCCAAGGCTTGATCCAGGATGATCCTTTCTGTGGATAGGCTTGAATCATAAATGTCTGTACAAGCAATAAATGTGCTGTTTGCAGAAGCAATCAGTTTGGGAGGACATTCATGCTTCTTTTTCATTTTTATCTAGGAGATTTAATCGTGTCCACTGGTAGATAAGTGAGGGAGATGATTTTTACCTGCTGTGAAATGTCAGGAAGCAAAGACAGCATTAAAACTCTCACTGAGTGGTTCCAGGCGTGATGTTGAACAAGAACTGGGCACAGCTGACAAAAAAGACAATGGCAAAGAATTTAATTCCAACGTGTGGACAGTGAACTAAAAGAGGGGATTTTGGAAAGGGAATTGGGTGCTGTGTGTGCAGCCCAGGCAGCCCCAGGGCACTTGAGGACATGGTGTGGTCACAGGTAGAAATGTGAAGTGCCCTCGCACTGAGCCTGGAAGGAGCTCAGGAAAATGAATCTGACCTGCTGGGACACACAATAAAGGGAGATAAACACTTAAGGGGGAAAATATATTAAACTGCCCCCCCACTTCAGCAGCATCTGTTGATAGCAAGAGCACTGTATCTGGTGCAAATGTAATAAGCTACAAGATTAAATGTGTATCATCTTTGCACTGTGAGGCAGGCTGAGATTGCTGCCAGGCTACAGCAGGGAGATTTGCACAAACACATGAGCAAAAGCAATGTTGTCTGGGCTTCAAGCTCAATTTCTGCTATTCAGCCACATAAAATCATCTAAATCCTATCTTGCAGCTGACAGGCAGCAGGGCAAGGTCAGTTAATCACAGTGGGAGGAAAACACAAGGGTTCCTCTGATTTCCAGGGCTCAGGAGCAGGAGCAGCTCTGCCAGGAGCTGCTGGCTGCTTCTCCTCTCTCCCAGTGATAAAAGCAGCTCCCTGTGGGTGTCCATGTGGGAGGAAAACACAGGGAGAGGCGCAGGAGGGTCCATGGGGAGGTTCTGCCAGGATTTTCTCTGCTTGCAGCCAGGGCAGGAGTTTTTTGTGACTAATTGTAGGGTCCTGAACTGCAATTGAGACCTGAACTGTGTTGAAGAAGGCAAATTTTTGTCTAGGAGGAAGAGGAGAGCAAATCCAGGCAGTTTGGGCAGAGAATTTTTAGAAGGAAGAGGAAAGGTCAGGGATAAAAAAAGATTAAGAGATCTGTAAGATGGAAAAGCCTGGGGGAGCGTGGGGGGCAGAACGGGGATAATGGAAACATGTATTCACCTAAAATTTGCATTGTTGAATCTGATAATCACACAGGGCTGGGAAGAGTCTGAAATTATGACATAATCCATCCCCCTGCCTCAGAGCAGGATTAGTTCCACCTCTGCAGGGCTCTGTTTGCCTGTTGCTGAAGGTCATTCAGCAGAGAATCCTCCACAGCCTCTGCTGGAATTCTTCTCTGCAGCTTTACTCAACACTGAAAGCTTTTCCTAAAGCCTGGCCCTCAACATCCTGCAGGAACTGGAGCTAATTCTTGTCCTGGCCAGCACAAATACAAATGTGCTGTCAATTCCTTTGTCATTGCAGCTCTCCTCAATATTTGAAGCCTGTAATATTAATTTTTATTTTCTTTCTGCACAATAATCTTCTGCTCAAGATCAGGTTTTCCCAGCCTTTAGGCTTTGTTTGCCTCTGCACTCTCTCCACCTGATCCTCATCTTTTATCTGAAGTCTCTGTAGCTCCACTCACCCCAGGAATGGGAGGGTGGAAGCAGGAGAACCTCGAGGCTCAGTCCAGCTATGGACAGCAGCATTCTGACTACTGGAAATCATTAATATCTGTCTGGAGTCACTTCTGAACAACCCCAATGACCAAAAGTCTGCCTAAACAAGCCATGGGCAAAGTGTCCCTGGGCATCACTGAGTGCAAACAGCTTTACAACACGAGGTAGCAAAGGTAAGGGTGGATTTGGACCTATTGGCTGCCTCAAAAAAAAAAACAAACCAAAAAAACCCAAACAAAAAGCAAACAAACAAACAAAAAACCCATCAAAAAAACCCCAAAAACCCACCAAAAAAAAAAACCCCAAAACCCCCCCCAAAAAAAAAACAAAAACCCACCAAAAAAAACCCCCAAAAACCCACCAAAAAAACCCCAAAACCCATCAAAAAAACCCCAAAAACCCACCAAAAAAAAACCCCCAAAAACCCACCAAAAAAACCAAAAAAACCCACCAAAAAAAAACCCCAAAAACCACCAAAAAACCCCAAAAACCCACCAAAAAATCCCCAAAAACCCACCAAAAAAATCCTCAAAAACCCACCAAAAAATCCCCCAAAACCCACCAAAAACCCCCAAAATCCCACCAAAAAAACCCCCAAAAAACAACCAAAAAACCCCCAAAAACCCACCAAAAAACCCCCAAAAACCCACCAAAAAACCCCCAAAATCCCACCAAAAAAACCCCCAAAAACCACCAAAAAAACCTCAAAAACCCACCAAAAAAAAAACCCATATCCCACCAAAAGAAAAACCCAAAACCCACCAAAAAAACCCCCAAAATCCCACCAAAAAAACCCCAAATCCCACCAAAAAAAAACAAACCCAAAAACCCACCAAAAAAAACAAACCCAAAAACCCACCAAAAAAACCACGAAAAAAGAAGAAAAATTAAACAAACAAAAAACCCCAAACCCCAACATTTCCCACTGTGCTGTTGTCAATTTATTCTGGAATAGTGGCAGGAGGTGGCTGTGAGCGGAGTCCGAGCTGGAGGATGCTGGGGGGAACTGGGAGAGGCTCCCCCGTGCAGCTCCCCTGGGAGCAGCACTGCTGGCCCAGACCTTTCCCAGGATGAAAAGAAAGGAGCAGCAATTGCACAGGACAGGACTCACACCCTTGTTTGATGCCAGCAGAAAGCTCTGCTAAAAACAAATATCAGAACCCCAGGAAAACAAAACAAAGGTGAAATGCCCAAAGCTGCTGTTCCACAAAGCAAACAGGCAGGATTTGAATGCCTCTGCTTGGGCTGAGAGAGAATAATGGCAAGAAAGAATTAAGGGTTAAGAAAGAAAGGGAGAAAGAAGCCTTTTATGTAGGAATTAAAGGTTTAACCCGGTAAATCTCCCTCTTTCTCTTATTTCTGGGATAAAAATAAGAGCACTTGGAAAGCTTAAGGGCTAGATTTGAGAAGACAGCTGTGAGTGTGAGGATGCTCAGACACAACTGGGGACTGGAGAAATCCCTAAGCTGCTTTTTCTGAGGAGAAATAAAGAAAATTACCACTTTGGAAGTCTTATGATATGTCTGCATTTTAGCTGACTGCAGTTTTATAGAACAGCCTTACAGTGGGATTTGTTTACTTAAATTCAGCCAAATCCTTCACTGGCAGGAGCAAAAATTGAGGCATTGGGTGTGCATTTGTCATGCAGCTGCTTTCTGTGGGCAGCACCTGGGGCAAGGGGACTTTTCCAGGCTCAAATTTGTGTCAGTAACTCCTGGGAGTGCTTCCCTCTCCTCACCACCCCTTTGGGGGATCTGTCCCACTCACTGAGAGGAAGCAGGTAAAAATGAGTGAGAGGTTTTCTTTTCATTTTCCTACAGCTAAAAATGAGTGAGAGCTCCCAAAACTCATCTGTGCTCTGGAGTCTTTTTCTGCCTAAAAGTCATGTTGGGCAAACATTAATGGGAAATTCAGTGCCCCAGCTGGGGAGTTTGTGGCTTTCAGGAGAGTTGAGTCAGTCCTGGGAGAGGTGTGGGTCACTCACCTCAGCTGATCCAGGCTGATCAAATCCTTGGGAGCTGCAAAATGCTCTGAGTTTTTTCCTGCTAAAAAAACCCCCAGAATTCATTCTTTCCTGGAACAGAGAAAGGAATAGATTTTCTTCCAGGAACAGATTTATTTTTGCCTTTTAGTTGCAATGTAACTTTAGCAGCAGTTCAAATCTGAATGGTTCTGGACTCTTTTTGTAATTGCAGTTAAGAAGTCACTATCAGCCATTATCAATCAATCACATTAATTAATTTATTTTTTTTTTATTCAGTAACTGATATAGAGATGAAAAGAGAGGATTCTTTTGGTAAGAAGACTGGTCTCCCTCAGTACCTTCCCAAAAGGAAAATAATAATGGAAAGAGTGGGGATACTGAAGGATACCTGATAAAGCAGGATTTATTATCAAAACCTGCACTACTATTTCCATATGCAATGTTGATGTAACAGACTTAAATATTAGATCATTAAAGCAATCATGAGAAAATCAGAGGCCACTCTGCAAAACCATAACCCCAAGCAAAGAAAAATTCCTTGCACCAATGTTTTTGTAAACAGCACCTACTTAAAAATTAAATAGTGTACTACATAAATATATTATATTCATATAGACCCCTGCATCTGTGAGTAAATCCAACCACAAAGTGGAAATACCTGCATTTGGCAATATCCACGTGGAGCAGCATCCAGCTCTGTCTCTGCCTTCCTTTTTTTTCTCCTTTATTTTCTTCCTTTTTATTCCTTTTTTTTTCCCCTTTTCTCCCTTTTTTCCCTTTTGTTTTCCTTTTTTCCCCCTTTTTTCCCCCTTTTTTCCCCCTTTTTTCCCCTTTTTTCCCCCCTTTTCCCCCCTTTTTCCCCCTTTTTCCCCTTTTTCCCCTTTTTCCCCTTTTTTCCCCCTTTTTTCCCCCTTTTTTCCCCCTTTTTCCCCCTTCCCCTCCCTTTTTTCCCCCTTTTTTTCCCCTTTTTCCCCCCTTTTTTCCCCTTTCTTTCCCTTCTTCTTTTTCCCCCTTCTTCTTTTTCCCCCCCTTCTTTCCCCCCCCCCCCCCCCCTTCTTTTTCCTTTCCTTTTTCCTTTCCTTCCTTCCCAAATTTACCCATCTGATAATTTATCACCCATTTTCGTGTATTTAGTGTTTTAATGCACCTTCTCCCTCTGGCTGGTGGAGCTCAAAGGGGGAATGGCCTTCCAGGGGGACTTTCTTTGGAGGACTACCTTAAAAAGCAAGATACACTCACTTTTACATTGCTGAAAGCTGAGAGAAAGGATCCAGGAAGAATTTCCTTTGAATTATACAGATTTTGGTGATGCTTGAATGGCTTCAGTGCAGGCACAGGAAAAGGCAATTTCTTCTCTTGGATAGGAAGGGGAGGGAGCCCAGGGCTCAGCAGAACCAAGGCCAGGCTTTGCCTCTCAGTCCCTGCTCCTTGCACCCCTCAGAGCCTTTTTGGTGTCCCCACCCTCCTCCCTCTTCCTGCTCCTTCCAGCTCAGCATTTCTTCACTCCAGGTCCCCTTTTCCTCCCTGCTCAGATCATTTCTGCTCTGCAAACAGGTGGACAAAATGATCAGAGGAGGTGAACGTCTCCCAGTGGAGCCAAACATCCTCGTGGTTCAGTGAGCTCCTGAGGAGAAAAGCAAGGGCATGGGAAGCTCCAGCATCAGGGAGATTCTCTCAGTTTAGGGGCCTGAAGCAGCAGCCACTAAAGGGCAGCTGTGGAGCACAGCCTGGCTCAAAAGAGAGCCTGGAGTTTGGTGTCCCCTCACTGGAGAAGGCTCTGCATTAACCAGATCCTCGTTTCATCAGCTGTTAAACTTGAAATGGGAATTTCTGAAGGATTAAATATAAAAGAATACAAATAGGAAGGGACAGCACTAAAGAGGCAAACCCATAATTCAATCCACTGAGCAGGGAAAAAGAGAGAATGTGATTTATGGAGGGTGTTACTGCTAAAGAGGATAACCAGGAGAAGAACATCTAACCAGGCACAGGGGATCTTACTGAGGGGTAGAGAATCCTGAGAGCTGACACTAAAATGAAACATTTAATACACTTTTATAGATGTCACTAAAAATGACAATCATCCAGTACCTGCAGGGAGCCAGGCTGGGTGGAGTTCTGATGGTGGAAGGTGTGGAATAAGATGATTTCTATGGCCCCTTCCAACCCAAACCATTCTGTGATTCCATGATGATTGTTTGAGATGGACACTTGGTTTCTGAGGGAGAGCTGGCCAGCCCAGGGTGTTTTTCCTTAGAGGAGAAGCACATTTAGTGTTGGAAAGAGTCTTTAATGTGGAGGGAGGCCATTCATGTGAGCTAAGAATTAATATTGGCACATCAGTGCTTCCAAATCAGCTTTGAGTTTCCATGCAGATTCCTCATAAGCCAAAATCATGTGCAAATATCTTTCAGGCTTGATTTCAGCACCAATCCATGTTCTCATCTCATCCTGCTGAAGTCTGACATTAACCACAGGGATGGGCACTGAGGGGAGAGAGCAAAGAGTTCCCTGCAAATAAACCTGGAGAGGGCCTGGCTCTGGGGTGCCAGCTTTGGGTGGCAGCTATTTCCAGGTGCCAGCTGAAATGACCTTGCATTCAGTGAGATGAGGATGTGGGGGATGATTTAAACTTAAATCCAGGTCAGGGGAGGTCATCCTCACCCTGTACTGCTGAGGCCAAGCCCTGGGTGCTGGGTCCAGTTCTGTCCCCTCAGTTTGGGAAGGACATGGAGGGGCTGGAGCACATCCAGAGGAGCCAACGAGGCTGGAGAGGGGCTGGGAACACAAACCCTGTGAGGAACAACTGAGGGAGCTGGGGGTGCTCAGCCTGGAGCAAAGGAGACTCAGGGGTGTCCTTATCACTCTCTGCAGCTCCTGAAAGGTGCCTGTGCTCAGTGGGGCTGGGCTCCTTCTCCAGGCAGCACTGACACAACCAGAGCACACAGCCTCGAGCTGCACCAAGGGAAATACAGGCTGGATAGCAGGGAAAAGTTTTTCATGGAAAGAGTGATAAAGTTCTGGAATGGCTGCCCAGGGAGGTGGTGGAGTCCCCATCCCTGGGTGTGTTTAACAAAGCCTGGATGTGGCACTGGGTGCCAGGGTTCAGTTGAGGTGTTGGGGCTGGGTTGGACTGGATGATCTTGAAGGTCTCTTCCAACCCAGTGATTCTGTGAATTCTGTGAATTCTGTGAACATCCTCTCCTCATGTCTGACCCAGCACAAGGAGCAGATCCTGCTCTGACCAGGGTTAGAGGCTGTTGTCACTTTGCTCCCACTCCTCCCCTTACTCACATTTGTTGTTCCTGCAGCAGGCCTTGAGAAAAGCTTTATTCTAGTCCCCAAAATGATAAACAAGCCTCCTGCTGCCTTCTCCTCTTGGATTTTACAGATTTACTGTGCTGGCACATCGTTGTTAGCTCTCCCTGCTAGAAGCCATTCCTCGAGCTGGTAAATCCACCTGCAGGTAGCTCTGTCACCCAAGTAGATGACAAGGATATGAATATGACAAAACTTTGGGCTATGAAAGCTAGATGGGAACAAAATTAGCCTGAAAATCTGTCAGACATGAGGGGCAAATATAGAAGTTTGTATCTCGGTCCCTAAAATAATTTCCTGGTAATGAGCTGCACGGGTCAGGACGAGTGCAAGCAACGAGGTTCATTTGCACAGATTGCATGAAAGGTAAGCTCAGACCCTGCAGTCTGAGTCAGGGGAACAAGTAATTGAACTAAAAATAGTTCACTAAGTCTGCCAAAGGTAGTCTGTGGTTGCTATGCAGCTGAATGGCAAGTGGAAGTGAGCAGGACATTTTAATATCAACTGCTCTTTTATCCTGCAAGGACTCCTGGAAATGAGGGTGATGAAGTGCAAGTTTCACTGTCTTCCTCTATGCTGCTGCTGAGCAGCACAGAAAGGCACAGAAATCACTGCCAATGCCAGCAGAATGATCGCCTGGATACATTTAGGGTGGAGAATACATTCAGGGTGGATTTTGGGAAGGGTTCTTCCCCCAGAGGGTGCTGGCCCTGCCCAGGGATGGGCACAGCCCCGAGGCTGCCAGAGCTCCAGGAGGGTTTGGACAGCGCTCCAGGGATGCCCAGGGTGGGACTTTGGGAGGTCTGTGCAGGGACAGGAGCTGGGATGATCCTTGTGGGTCACTTCCAGCTCAGGATATTCCAGAATTGCTTTCACAGAATTTCTCATGTGTTGTTAGGACAGGCGAGAGGGGCATCAGTGTGGTGTGTCCTCAGAAAAATTGAAATGGTGAGGGAGAGAAGTTGCTGTTCTTGGATCACAGAGAGGAGCAAAGAAGGAATAAAGAGAAATCTGTGGAGATAAAGAAATTTTTGGGAGACAGGAGGGTCTGAGGTAACAGGAACCACAGGCTAAATAAGCAACAAAATTTAGTCTCCAGCAATAAAAAGGAGAAATGAAGAGGGACTGAAGAAGGGTGAGAGACAAATGAAAGTGCAAAATGAACCCAGAAAACAAAACAAAGATTGAGTCAGGCAGTGTGGGTGTGCACGCAGGTGTCTGTTTGCAACCACAAATATAGAACAGGAAGATGATGATCAAATAAAAAGAAGAGATACAAAACCTGGCAAACATTCTGAAGCTGGAGGGATAAAAAAGATTGAAATAAGAATGCAAGAGGAGGAAGCTGTAAATTAAAGGATAAATGGGGAGGGAGGAACAGCAATTGAAGTATTACAACAGTTTCAGCATTTTTGTGAATTCTGGTGACAAAGGAGAGGCAAAGCTCTAAAATCTGGAGTTTTAGGACAATACTTGGAAGGTTGTTTGTGTGTGAGAGGCATGGAGGGACCTCCCTGGGATAGGAAATGTGGCTTGGGGGCATCCTCTGGCCCTGCTGGCTCTCAGGGCTCAGCCCTTCCAGTCTGGCTCTGCCTGCAGAAGGCTCCTGGCAGGAGGAACATGCTGGTCCTCACTGGCCAGATGCTCTGCTGGCATCCGTGGGTGCTGAAAACCTTGATTGTTTCATTTGAGGGTTTTGCATGAGGAGATTTGTTTGGATCTGCAGTCAGCTCCTTGTGCTTGCACTTCACAATCACACTGGAATGAATTCATGGCATTTCCCAGGTGTGTGGATGGAAAGGGCACCCAGAGCTTTCCCCTTTCCCCTTTCTTGTGGGACAGAAGCGCCTGGCACAGACAGGGAGTGCTTGCAAGACTGCAGGGACCCTAAATCTCTTCTTTATCTGTGGTTCAAGGGGTAAATCGAGGCAGACAGAGCCTCTCTGGGACGAGGGGACACAGCCACCACTGCTCCATGCCCTGGTCCCCTCGTGGGCAGTGTGATGCAGCCTCAGCGAGGCTGGGCAGGGAGCACAGGAGCAGAGCAGCTGCCTGAGCTCCTCTGCCTCCCCCAGGGTCGTCCCTTCAGCCCCAGCCCACCCTAATCCACCCTTTTGGGCTGCTGCTCTGAGTTAGAGATGGGATCTCCTGCGTGCCTCCACTCCTCAGGAGCTGACAGGCACAGCAGACCCAATTCCCCGGGTGATTGCTCAGCTGCCTTGGCAGGGCTCAGGCACAATACAGATTGTGACACAGGCCATCCCCTCACAACACACTGAGCTCAACCTCCCTGCAGTCTATTACACATCCTGTCTCCACAGAATGCCTGGAGACAGCATAAATCATCCCATGAATCTCCCCCGTGTGCCCAGCTCTGCCTCCGAGCACCTGAATTAACCCAGCCTGGCTGGCACCTCCTGCTGCCTCTCGTGGTGTCAGGTCTGCCTGGGCAGGGCTGGCAGTGACCCCTGGGGAGGGAAGGACACAGGAATGGCAGTGCAGAAAATGAGCAAACAGCCCAGCAGAGCCTTTGCCGTGCCTTGTCTCTGTCACCGGGGTGTTGGCAGCACAGGGATGCGCTGCAGAGCAGGTCACGGAAATGATCCGGGCTGAAAATAACCTGCCAGGAAATAAAACCACTGCTCCTGCTTGTTTTCAGCAGTGGGGGGTTCTAAGGAGGAGTTTCTTGCTGGGGTTGGGGGTTTCAGGCTTGGTTGTTGCAGTGGCCCCATCATAGAAGTTAATTAAGTGCCCTCCTGATGATCTCAGGATGTGAGAGGATGACTCACCCCAGCCTCAGTAATTCCAGTTCCGTTGAAGATTGCAAGGCAAGATGTTTTCCATTCCCATCTGTATGGCAGATTACCTTTGTCAAGTGGGCAGTTTGCCTTATCTCTCTCTTTGAGTGACCACATTCACACCTCCCTGGGAGGGGACATTGCTGATAACAGCTATTGAATGTCACTGCATGGCTGATAAGAACTATAACATCCCATTGGAAGATGTGAGCCCAGAGGGAGGAGCCAAGCATTGCTACCCAGATATAATCCAGAGGTTTTTGAGACACCAGCATGGGTTTCTCCACTGGATTCCCCAGAGGAACAGCAGCTGCCTCTTGTTCCACTGGATCTTCAGAGGAAGAATCCATCCTTCTCTACAGATCCCCCTGGCTCCAACAGAACCACCCCTGATACCTCAGGAGGGTTGAGCCACAATTCCAATGGTTCTGCTGCCAACACCCTGACCCACAGGGTGTCAGGCTGGGTTCTGACTCTGTCAGTGTTGCTCTAGTGTCCTGCATTGTTTATTTTATCCTTTTAATTTTTTCCCTTTCCCTATTAAAGAACTGTTATTCCCTGCTCCCATATTTTTGCCTGAGAGCCCCTCAATTTAAAATTCATAGCAATTCGGAGGGGTTTATATTCTCCATTTCAGGGCAGGCTCCTGCCTTCCTTAGCAGACTCCTGTCTTTCCAAACCAAGACAAGTTCTCAGACTGATCTGGGTAGAAACTGCCCTGGTTCTCTCCCAGTGCCAGAAAATCAGCATCTCTTTCCATCCTTCTTTGTCCCTGGGCTTGCTCATGAAGCCAAGGTCCTGCCGAAGCAAACCCAGTCCCCCCAGAGCACAATTTCCAGCAGTAAATTGTCCTGGCCAGCCTCATCCTGCATTGTCACATCCCACCTGTAATTTCAGGGCTTTACAGAGTTCTTTATTTCTTTTCATGAAATGCCCTGAAAGAAAATCCATATCCTGCCTTCCACCCAGCAGATCCTGCATTTCAATGGAGAATTAAGTGATTCATGTCATCTCTACTGAGTCTGAAACACAGGGGGGACGTGTCTGACACAATAAATCAAACTGTGGGCCATCCATAAGATGTCCAGAGGGATTTTTAAACATTAGATATCCTTTGGCACCTCCATTGCTCAGGTATCTTTGATCATGCTCCCAAGAAATCCTGCAGCATTAGGCAGATAAACAACCTAGAAACTGGAACTGTTCTCTAATTGCTACCACCTGAATTTCCAGCATTTTCTGATGCTCTTTGTGATGTTTGTGGGGTTGGCTGGAAGAGAAAGCAGAGGAAGAAAAGGAGACACCACCCCTCTGCCCTAAGCAATGCTTTGATTTAAATTCATGCTTCCCTAATAGTGCAAAATACAGAATAGGTAGGAAATAAGGTCCTTGCAGGAGGGGGATAATTGTGGTTCTCTCAGAAAAAAAAAACAAGAAAAAAAAAAAAGCTTATGTGATGGATGGCTGAGTGCTATGAATGCAAATACCAGGCTGTAATTTATGGAAGTTAATAGCAACAAAATGTTAGTAAGATGGTTAGAAAACAACAAGAGCAGCAATGTCTGATGGAGTTTAGATATTCATCAAACAAATGGGAGTCCTTAGTGGGAAGTGTCACACAAGAAGGATGGCTGAGCTCATGCAAGGTGCAAGGTAAAAGCCATCACCAGCCTCTGATTCAATGTTCATTCCAAGCCCCCACCCCCAGCACCCATAAACCAATTTATTTTGCCATCTTTCAATGTTCCACCCCACAAGCTGCTTTGGGGCAACTCGTTTATTTAACAGGCCAGGCTCCACGTGCAAAAGGAGGGTGACATTTTAATCCTGTGGTTTCATCCAGCTGTGATTAAAGCTCCTGGCTTTAATGGTAGAAAACCTGGGGAAATGGAGTTTACATGGTCACCTTCAGAGTCTTTTCTGCCAATTCACCCCCAGACTGTTCCTGGAATTCTGTTCCCAGCCTGACACTGCTAATGACAGCAAAGAGTTTTGCTGGGGATTTTTCTGACAGAGGAGAAGCTTTGTGTTTTCCACTGTGTATTGATGAGCGTGGCTTTGAAGCACTCCTGAGGTGTGGAGTTTAGATCCAGAAGTTCAGATGCTTATCTAAACTGACTTTAAATTGACTGCATCACTCACTTGCCTCCCTGCAAGCAGAGAAGGGATGAACACAGTCAGGGGTGGCAGAGGGGGGGGGAAACATGACCCAGGAAATTTTTTTCCAAGGTCAAAAGCGAGTAGATTTGTCTAGTTCTCATTTTCTACCTCCCACTTTAAAATTTTAGAGGGAGGGCAGCTGGTGTCAGCCAGATCCTTTCAGACTTCCCAGCGTGCTGTAACTAGGCAGCATCCACTTCAATGTGGATGATAATTGCAGGTCCTGGGCTGCAAACTGACGTCAGCTCCTCAGAGGAGGATGCTGACTGCTTAATGAACATCACTAGACACTGTTTAGCTCCTGCTCAGAAAAAGAAAACTCAAAAAATTACTTTCAGGGAGCAGTCAGCATCCATTATCTTCTTTCTGATGATAATTTAGAGCTGTTTCTCCCAGCATTTGAGAAAAAGAGTGCACTTCCAGAGCAGCAGCTTCAAGTTTGATTATGTGGCAGAGAGAAAAAGGTGACATAGAAGTATAATTAGAGGGTCCTTTGCTAGGAGAAAATTAATTTCTGCTGTGTGCAGGGACCCTTTATACCCTCTGTGCCATCCTGTTTATAATTCCATGTGCAAAGCTCAGGTGTATTCTCCCTTCATGCTGCTCTTTTCTCTCCATTTAATGTTTATAGAGTGATGGACTGCTCAGGTCAGCTGGGAATGGGAAATTGTTTCCTTTTTCTTGGCAGCATGAGGAGATGGAATTGGTGTGGGATCCATGTCTAAGGTCCTGCTGTTGCAGCCTCATTACTGGGGACATTTGCACATGCAAATTTAGAGTTAACTTTTGATAAATCCCCAAAGCAGTGGAAAGGGGACAGGAGGGCCCTGCTGCTCAGGTATTGCACCGTTCCTGAACCCTTGGGTTGTCTTCATCCCAGTGGGCTGCTCCTGCCTCTTTGGAGCCTACCTATGGTGCCAGGGAAGCACAGAGGTCAGGAAATTAAGGAGAATTCACCTCTCCAACCTGGGCTGGGCTGGTCATGGTGTAGCTCTGCAGAGCTCAGCTGTTGTACCTGGGGATGGATTTGTTCCATTGACTTTTCCTGAACGACATCTCCCAGCCAGGATGAACTTTCTTTGAGGTCTTGCAGGGGGAATTAATTTCAATTTTGTCCTTGAAGGGCGAGGAAGAGATTTTTTGGAAACCAGAAAAGACCAGAGAAAATAAAGGGCTGGAAATAAGCATACTTAACAGCGTTATGGAATCAAGCTTTGTTTTCATTATTGTGCCATGCAGCAAAATGCATTTCCCAGCGTTCTTCAGAGCACTCCAGTAATTTGTCTTAATTAGCATGATTTAGGTGGTTGCTTCCAGCCTTTGGAATTTAGCACAAGGTTAATGTACATAAACGTGTGATGGCACAGGGAGAAACCAGAGCTGTCGTGAAGATGAAGTGCTCCAGCAGCCTGGAATGCACCAGGAATTGGCTGAGTAGGCACTCTCAGTTCTGCCACCGAGGCAAAACAGCCAAAACACCCTGAGCTGCAGATGTGTGACTCCCAGGAGCCCCAGGAGCAGCAAAGTGGGGGTCAGGAGTCCCTCTGGAAATGCTTTTTCTGATATATTTGACTGGAGGCTGATTTGGTTTTAAGGTTGTGCTTCCCTAAAACCCTGCAGGGTTTTCTGTGTCTGAGTTCTCTTCATTGTGTGGAGCTGGGCAAGCTCAAAGCTACCTTTGAAAATCAGACTCTTGGAAGGGGCAGTGGGTGTGGGAATGTGTGACCTCACCTGGCAAGGATTTTAGGGACTTTTGCTCTGTGTGAGACCGAGTTGTCCCTCTCTGTTTCAGCCCTGTCAGCCTTGTGTGTGTGAGCACCTCTCCCACAGGGCTCTTGCAGCTTTTTGCACTGGTTTGATGTGATTAATCTCCATCCACAGGGGGTTCACACCCCTCTGCCTGGGCCTGCAGATCCCTTCTTTCTCCCTCTCTTTTTTCCAGCAGAATCTGGAGGATCCTGGAGATTTGGGAGCTTCTGCACTTCCCGTTGTGTTGTAACGCCCTGGAGTGGAGCTGACTCCAGCTTCCAAAAGGAGATCTCAGGGGAAATATCTCTGGGCCTTTTTAACCTGCTTTTCCAGCCTGTCCTTCCCTTCTGTAAGGGGGAAGATGTTGGTTATGCCCCCTCCTAGCCATCCAAACACAAAATGAGCAGAGTTGCCTCACCCCAAAGGCCAGAGGGAGTGAGAATCCACGTCATGGTTTGTGCGCAGAGCAAGGTGACCGCTCTGTACAGAGGAACATCTCCTACAAAAACATGTTGGATTTGTAATAACTGTGCTTTCATTGCTCATCTGCTTTGTCTGGGGAGCTGTGAATAAGAGTTTGGAGTCATTCAGGAGTTTCTCACCCACCCACCACCACTGATCCATCAAATGGGGGAGTTTTGCCCCAGTAAAGGAGGGATGGAGAGAAGGAGGTGAGGTCCCCCTGAGACTCTTTTTGGCCTGTGTTTGTGGCATGGTGAGAGTGAATTACACCCAGATTTCGATGTTCTCCCTGCCAGCTCTGCAGACTTCTCTGGCAGAGCCTGCTCTGCATTGCTATGAGTTCCTTTGCCCTGGGGAGGTGGTGCAGGGTGCTCCACACCAGGATTGTCCCCTCAGGAGCCCCAGCTGTGTCACCATGGCTGCTCCATCTCTGGTGCCAGCCCCCCCAGACTCCATCCACAATTTGCTCAGCAGCAGGGAAGAAACAGCATTTCTGCCTTCCTTTGAGAGTGGCTGGAGAGTCTCCATAGAAACATTTGTTGTTACACAACATCAGTACTTTGGGCCGTCTCCTTCCTTCCTTCTCATTCTCTGTGAGGGAATTTGTGGATGCTGTGTGATTTCCTGAGCTGAATGGGTGGTTTACATGGCCAGGCTGTCCTGAGGGATAAATTTAGTCTCTCTGTCCCTCTGATGGGTATTTTTGTGCCTCAAGCTTTGCTGCAACAATCCAAGCTGTGGCCAAGAAGTTTTGGTGCAGAGTCTCATTTGTATGGGTAGAGCTCTGTCAAACAGATAAAATGATAATCTCCATTACCAGGAGCTAATTAATTTAATTCTCTCATTTTCTTTGAGGTATGAACTGGAAATAAAAGGACTGAGACTGATAGGAGGAAAAAAAAAAAAAAAAGGGAGGGGTTTGTTCTATCAGATCTTTCCCTGTGAGCCTGCTCTGCAGAACAGCTTCTTTGCTGTTATATTTTAGAATATATTAGACCCACCTCATGTTTAAACTGCTAAGGTGATGCCTGAGGAACAGTTAATGCCACTGGGAAAGTGAATTATGCAATAAAGGAGGAGGCAAGAAATCAGGGAGAAACACAGACCGTGCCTAGATATTTATCACTGTTACTTTCTCCAGTGATTTTTGCTTTGCACAAGTGCACGTGGATTTGAGTGTGAGCAGGGAAATGTGTCCATGGCAGCTTTGCTGTTGTGTGTGTTTAATCTCTCCCTGCCTCAGCTCTCAGGGTGGGCAGGGATGCAGACGTGGCCATGGTCAGGTTTTTAACCTGTGGAACTCTGAGATGTGCCAGAGGCAATCACACTGTGCAGAGCATCTCCCCAGCAGGAGTGAGGGCAGCAGATCCTCCTTCTGCAGGTGCCCCAGGAGCCTCTTGAGGAATCCTGTGCAATCTGGGGGGGTGAGGAGAAGCCCAGTTACCACACACCTTTTTCTTCCCCAAGACCTTATAATTTCTCCCTTGCCTCCACAGTATATCCTGTAAAGGGTGAAAGGAGAAAGCTTTTTGCTCCTGAATCCCTGGATCAGCTCCCATAAAAAGAGCTGCAGTGCTGAGCACATGCAGATCTGCAAGGGGAATACCCAGGGCTCCATTCACACAAATCACTCCCCTCCCTGTGAAACAGCAAAGAAAATTTGGGGGTGCAGAGCAGTGCTGGGGAGCTCCCTCAACGTGTGGGCTGGCAGGGGTGGTTTATTTAATATTATTTAATTATTTAATATTATTTAACATTCTGCATGGGGTGGAGGGGAGATGGCAGCTGGGGAGGGGAGATTTTTTCTCACTGGTTTCACAGTTTCAGGGGAGATCAGTCAGATCTGCCTCTGGCTTGTTTTGTGGTCACCCTGAAGCAGAACAGTGCATAACACAATGACAGTGAGGTTTGCTGTGGGGAAATCAGGGTTTTCTTTCAATGGGGTATCTGGAGGGGAAGGGAAAGAGAATTGTCAATACAGCTGAGTCACTTGAGCCAAAAATCTCCTGAAAGAGTCACTCAAATATGACAGGAGCAAGATTTAAATACTGAGAAAGACCAAAGTAACCAATGCCTGAAAACTGACATAGAATGTTCCCTTTTTCCAAGGCATAATCCAAGCTCACTACCCAGATCCCAGCTGACATTCAGGGAAAGTGCTCACCTGCACCCACAGGAGAGGCTGGGAACAATCCCTCCCTCATCTCTCCATGCATTTGTCACCCGTGGCTGAAGAGCTGTTTTGGTTTTTTGGGTTTTTTTTGTTGTTTTTTTTAATGTGTGGCTTTGAAAACACAACTGAACACTCCCAGGGAGGGTTGGTTTGTGTTTTGAGGCTGCAGCTCCCCTGCTGAATTTCATGTTTACAGTTTATGATCCCTGAATCCTCGGGTGCCTCATTCCCAGCCCTGCAATAGAAATGTCACGAACCCCAGTGCAGTGTGTGCCATCCTCTGAGCTTCCCAGCCCCTTGCTGATGCTTTCAATGAGGTTGAAATCACAGCTCCCCTGCTGAGGGATTTCTCTCAGAGCCCTGAAAATGGGTTTTTCTCCCTCACACCCTCATGTCGGCCTTTGCCTTGGGTCCCACCAAAGCCGGCATCCCCACGAAGCATTAGAAGGGCAAAAAAGTGGGATTTTGGTAGATTTGTTTCCTGTTCATCTTCTCCAGACTCTTTGTATCTCCCCCCAATGGCATTCTTCTTTCTCTGGCCGGATCCTTTCAGTTTTTCCTGCTCCCTTAAAGAGAAATAAGGAGTGTGTGGTCTTTTTGCCATGAGCATCTCTCTGTTCCTCCAGCTCTATAAATTGCTGCTGCAGTGAGAGGCTCAGATGAGCCATGGATTTGTTCCATCATGTGAGTAACCCATGTGCAATATTGACCATCCCTCTCCAGGCAGCATCAAAATTGCAGAGATTTCTAGGTCTGAAACACAACAGGAGAACTGGAAACCACCAGCTCTCTCCAGAAAATAACCGGTTCAAGGAAGCAGAAATCTTAATTCAGGCTTTCCCTGCTGCTGCACTCTGGCCATGTTCTAATTTCTCCACTCTCTGCTATTCCAAGGGCCACTTGGTCATATTTCTCCCTAAAGCAAACTCGTTAAAAATTCAGGGGAAAGGTGCCAGATATGATTTAATTGAAAAGAGAAATATGGAAAGCTACCTGGGAAAGGGAGAGGAGGGGAATCTTGAGCCATCTCCTGCATTTTTGCTGGTTTATTGCTGTGCCTGGGAGTTTCTCCTGCAGCAGTATGTCACTGGAATAATAAGGCAGCAGGTTGGTTGCTTAACTGCAGTGGCCAGATCAGTGGGGATTTCAAGAGATAAGGAATTCTGTTTGATTTTGTATCCAGGAATTATAATTTACATTCCCTTCACCTTAGAGAGAGAGGCAGTCTGGGCTATAATTAAGCTTCTTTTCCCCCCTGTCTGCTTTGGTCCTCTGTTCCTCCTATTGTCAGGCAACGTGGCAGCAGAAGCCTTAAAAGCAGGGAGTCATGACAACTGACTCTTCCCAGAGCAACTGGAGTTGTTAGAAGGAAAAAAAAAAATATATATCCCTGAAAAAGCAATTAAATCACAAAACTGTACCAAGCAGGAAAACGAGAGCCAAGGCTTGGGAACCACCCACGAGTTGGGAGTTTGTTATCTGCAGCTTGGAGTTCTGGGCTGGGTAAAAAGGGAGTTGGATTCACTGATGTTATCTGGGGTCTGGCCGTGGTTTCATGTCTGTAGATAAATAAATGCCCACACAAAGAGCTAATTAAGGGCAGGAGGAGTGTCTTGCACAAGAACTGTTAATGGCTTTGGAGCAAAAGTCCTGTTGAGTTTCCCAGGGTGAGAAATCCAATGGGCACCCATGAGTCTATCCATGTAGTGTTCAAAGCTTACTTTTATTAGGTTTGATTGGCTCCAAATTAAAAAGTTACCCTGGCAGTGAAAGGTTTAACCAAAATCTTAAATAAAAAATAAAAGAGCTACTTTGGTTGTGATAAGGAGTTGCTGTGCCTGGATTTCTTCTTAGCATGGCAGGAGAGGGTTTGTTCATCTCCACCCTAATTCTGGTTATCTCTGCCATCAGTAGCAGAATTCTGGGTTCTCCCCTCAGTTTCCATGGTTTGCACACCTTGATTGGGTGAATCTTGCTTTGAGTCCCTCAGGTGTGATAACCATGTGGTTTTGGCAGCTCACAGACATGTCCTGCTGTTGAGGAGGGAAAACCTGGATCCCTCTGTGATTTCAGCCAGCATCCTTCCAGGAAGGCACCAAGTTTTTCATTTCAGCAGTGCAGGAGCATCTGTGGGATTGGCTGTGGTTACAAACACCTGGATTTGGGAAGTCAGGGCTTCCCACTTGTGCTCCCCTCCTAAGCAGAAGATGTCTCTGTGCAAATCACAGCAAAGCCAGGTATCTTTGAGCCTAAGTTAGTCTCATTTGCCCTTTTGCTCCTCATTCTGTTGCTCTTTGTACGTTTATCTGTTCTCTCTGAAGGGGACATGCCACCACAGAGAGGATCTGTGGTTTCCCTGCACATCCGATTTGTACCCTGCTAAAACCAACCAAAGAAAGTATTTGGAGAGTGGCTTTGTTTTCAAACAGCTCCAGATGCAAAATGCTCCGTGGCTTTATGTCAGGATTGTAACAAATGAATGAGCACAGTGAATTAATTTTGCTAATGAGCTTTGCAACCACATGATGCATCTTCATACAATTATGGCCCAGAAGGAGGCAAGAAGATCCCAAGTGACACCCTTTGTCACAGCACTTTAGGACCCTCCAAAGTGCTGTCTCCCCCTCCCTGTAATTTCTTTCCCACACAAAGAGGAGAAATACACAGACCAGTTGTTTCAACAATTGAAAAATGATGTGTGTGGTGCTGGTTGCAACAGTGTTTTTGTAGCTCTCATTTATTTTGCTCTCCAGACAAGAAAGGCAAAGCAGTAGCATTTTATAGAGCAGAGAACATTTTTACACAGTTCTCTTAAATCTTTTTAGCAGTGCCTGAACAAAATGTTTACACTGTAAAGAGAATTTAGTAAACTATCCACAAGACTTATCATGACAACCTGCCCATCCCTCCTGAGCCATTGTTTCCCACCCCATTCATTCCCAACATCTGCTGCTGCTGACCCTCCAGCCCCATTTACCCATCTGCACTGCTCTCTCTGCAGCCCTAAAATATTTCCTGTTGATTTACATCCCCTTCTCTTCCATTGTCTGGTTGGGGCTGCTGGTTTTTCTGGTTTTCTTCTGGTAAAAAATAAAAAAAAGTAAGAAGCAAAGGTAACTGATTTTCATTGCTGGTGGCTAAGAACTGGGTAATAACAGGAATAAAACCTATAGGAAGGGTTGTGATCAGATAAAACCACGAGTAAGGGATGTTCAGATGCCACAATCTCTTCAGCCATCAGTCCTGTTGAGTTTTTTGGGGTGTCAGAGGCTTCTCCAGATCTTTGGTACTCCAACTCCCGCTTCACTGCTCATTGATAAATCTGAGCTCAGTGGAATTAAACTTCCACCAAGAGCCACCTCTAATGCTAATCTTCTATCAGGGCTTGCCTCTGTTCTTGCTTTCATTGTGGCTTTCTTTAGTAGAGGTCGGTGTCAGAGAAGGTTTTGTGGACAGAAAGTGGAGTGATTGCCATGGGGGTGAAACTGCCAGGGAAGTTTGACTGCAAACAAACCTCCCCCTTCATCAGCAGCTCTTCCATATGGGGCTGGCACTGGGATCTGGGCTCAGCCAAAGCATTTCAGGGGCAGTTTAGGCAGGGCAATAATGAGGACCCACTGCCCCACACCCCCTTTTCAGCTCTAGAGCAAGGCAAAGCCCCAGCAAGGTGTCACAGCCATGCCCCAGGACAGCAGCTTTGGAGGCAATTCCTTCAGGACTGCAGTCCTTGGAAAAAGCCACTTCAGACAAATTGTTCAGCAAAATTCTGTATTATTTCCTCTAATGCTTCTCTTTCTATTGTACTGCCTGTAGGACAGACAGATTTACACTCTCCTGAAAACCAAACAGATGAGGCAAACCTGCCATCCTGTCCTGTCCTTCTTCTGCCTCTTCTTTAACTGCTTAAACAGTCAGCTTATTTATTTTGTGTTGTTTTCCATTATGAGTGGAGGGCTGATGCCTGGAAGTATTTTAATGGCACTGTTGACCTTGATAATAAAACTGTTCAATGTGGTTTGTGTTGGTAATGGCATCCAAACCCCTGGAGTCCCAGAGGAGCAGCAGTGGAATAACACCAGCAGTGAGAGGTCCTGTGGAAAGATATCAGTGCAGAGGTCCCTTTTCAGTGCTTCTCCCTTCCTATATCAGCCTCTCAGCTCTCTGTGTATGATTTGCCCATCCATGAGCAGATATTTGGGGCTGTGGTGACGCTCAGAACCATTTCCTGACGCTCAGAACCATTTTCTGACACTCAGAATCATCTCCTGATGCTCAGAACCACTTCTTGAGGTTCAGAACAATTTCCTGACACTCAAAACCACTTTCTGACACACAAAACTACTTCCTGAGGCTCAGAACCACTTCCTGAGGCTCAGAACCACTTCCTGAGGCTTGGAACCATTTCCTGATGCTCGGAACCATTTCCTGATGCTCAGAACCATTTCCCAAGGCTCAGAACCATCTCCTGACATTCAAAACCATCTCCTGGTGCTCAGAACCATCTCCTGGTGCTCAGAACCACTTCCTGACACTCAGAACCACTCCCTGAGGCTCAGAACCATTTCCATGCTCACTCCCACGACTCACTGGGCGCTCACTGCCATATGACACTGACAGCTGCAACTGCCACTAGCTGCTATCACAGGGCTGTGTGTAATTTAGGAGAACAATTTGCATAATTCCAAAGCCTAAAAATATCCCTGCACAAACAGAATGCATTCTCAGGCTCCTCTCTGTCAGACATGGAAATGGCCGCTTCTTGCCCGGCATGTTTTTGTTCTGGGGATCCTCAGCACCTTCTCCTTCATCTGAGGGACATTTTAGGACAGGGAGCAAGGGATGATTACCCCTAACATGCATCACAGGCTTTATGTCAGATAATTAGGAAGGTGCCCTCCACAATAATTAGCTTTCTGGGGCCACTGAGCCCCTGCCTGGAAAGGAGGTGAAGCCTGAAGATGCAGTGAGGCTTTGGCAGGTCCGACCCCAGGGCTCCCCTGTGCACCCCTTCCCTCCCCAGCCCTGCTGATAACGGGGTCAGGTGTGCAGAGCTGCCCACCCCACCCAGTTAAAGAACAGCTCCTGCTCTCCACGTCTCCTTGGTGATGGCAGGGGACGATTTGTCACCTTTTTGTTCCCATGTGTGTTGGTTTGAACAGAAAGGTGTCTGCTTAAGGAAGACAGGAGCTTCCCCTGAAATAGAGATGTAAACACCCTCCCTCTGAATTGTTATAATTTTTGAAATTAAAAGGCTCTCAGGCAAAGGTATGGGAATAGGAATAACAGTTCTTAACTAGGAAAATTAAAAGTACAAACACAAAAAAAACCCAGAAAACCACTGCCAGAGTGAGAGCAGTCCCTGTCCCCTGTGTGTCAGGGGGTGGCACAGCCCCATCCCATGGGGGCTCAGCCCTCCTGCAGTGCCAGCTGTGGCTCTGCTGGAGCAGGGATCCTGCACAAGGGGGGAGTTTTCCTCTGCAGCTCCAGGGCTGCTGGAGATGGGCCTGGGCTCCCTCTGGCAATGCAGGGCAGCAGAAGCTGCTCCTCTGGCAATGCACTGGGCAAAGGCTGCTGTGCTGTCCCAGCACCTCAGATTGTACCCAGGTAGGAATGCTTGGCTCCTCCCCTGGGCGGAGCTTCTCCCCATGGGATGATGGAATTGGATCAGCCATGCAGGGACACTCAGTGGCCATGGACAGGAGATAATTAATAATTAATGGCCCATGAATAGAAGATATCTCTGGAGGGAGGATGGGTTGTGGAAGAGATAAAGAAAACTGCCCAAAAAACAGAGGATAACTGCCCCACCTCTGACAGATGGCAAGCAGAATACACATTTATTTTACAACACAGGACACCAAAGTCCTCATGGGACATAACAACCAGATCAGCACCACAGGGAGTTTGGAGCACTGCTAAAATATGTCAGCTAATTACCCAGAGCACCAACATGCCCACGAATCCCAGAGGGACCTTCCTGAGGTCACAGGGGCTTGGAATCACCCACTGCTACGGTCACAGCACTGGCACAGAAATGGGGATTTGTGTCCAGCAGGGATTTTTTGTTTCCTGCTCACTGGTGATTCTTCCTGGGAGGAAGCTGCACTGATCTCTCTGTGATTTTAGCCTCCTGAGTTTCCTACTGTGAACTCTGCAG
Organism: Agelaius tricolor; assembly: GCF_023055355.1. NCBI lineage: Eukaryota > Metazoa > Chordata > Aves > Passeriformes > Icteridae > Agelaius > Agelaius tricolor. Next base: position 16,239,804 of record NW_027269278.1, read on the forward strand.
CATTGTGAAAGGGATGGCCAAGGAGCAGCAGCAAACCACAGCAACTCTTGCTCTCTTTAACAAGATCATCAAAATAGATGTACTAACTCTCCACAAAGTCTGGCCTTGGGTGTCTTGTACCTCCCAGCTCTTGAGGGCCAGAAGATATGAGGAAAGCCTCTGTGCTGTACTAGCTCACTGTCCTGAGCTGTAAATTATGAACAGGGATAAAACACCACCCAAGCCTCTCTTTTTGATGGATTTGGGCTAGAGCTTGTCTCTGCTTGTTCAGCTAGGCAGAGCCCAGCAGAACATGCTCTCAGCCCAATGGGGTCCCACAAAATGAATTTTTAAAAAGCATTTTTCTCAGTGTCCCAGTGACTACTGGAGTTTCACCCAAGGCAAATTGTGGCAGGCTAATATTTTATTGAGATAGCAAATATTTGGCTGTAGACAAAGGAATATTGATCTTTTATTTCCCCAGGTTTAACACTCCCCAGGTGTCTTTGCCTTCAGTCTCTTCAGAAACCACTCTTTTGCTAAAATCAGAGCTAATTCACCCCAGGAAGTCTGGTGGTGTAGAAGGGAGACACACCTGAAACCAGTGCCTTATTCTGCTCCTCTAGGAAAGACAAAGAGTTTGGCTTCTTTTGAGTTCATCTATTTTACTGTTTCTTCCCTAATAATTTCCATTTACTGGTTTCCAAAGCACAAAAATGTTCTCATCTCCCACCCTCAGCTCCCTTAGGTAAATCTATTGAACTCAATGGATTTCCACAGATGTCAAAAAGCCCTGCAAAGCCAGTCAGGCATTTTAGTGATCGCCCTTCACGCCCTTGATTTGTTTTCTCCCCACTCCTGCCTGTGCTGGAGAAGTTCCATTCATTTTGTACCATCACTGAAAGCCACACCAGTCCAAGCTGCAATTTATTACAAACATTTGTTTTGTGCTGGCACAGCCAGGCTGACTCTCATCCCACTTACACTGGTTTTTCAGCACGTAATGACAGGGATCACAATAACTGCTCCTCATTTACTGGCTTGACATAACACTCAGACCAGTAAAACACCACTGACACCCTGCACTGGTGGCCTGAAAAGTGTCTGACACTGAGCATTTAATATAAAGTTTAATGTGTTCTCCTCCTTCCTCTCCCCCTTTTATAAAGACAGAACTGCCTGGGATGAAACAGCCCAAATCAGCTCTTTTGTTTCACTTCTATCCAATAACACAGGGACAAACCAAGCTGGCACATCCTAAAAATGAGTGAGACCAACAGGTTTTGAGCAGACTTGCTCAAAAAAAAGACTTGGTGTGAGACTTTGCAGCAGATCTGGTGCAGAAAGGATGGGTTGCACCCTGTGTGGGTGTGCAGATGATTTCTAAAAGCAGCAGTGACCATCTAAAGCAACCAGGTCGGGATGTCTGCAGCTACCCCCTGCAAGAAATGTGGTTGCATTTTTGCTGTTTGGTTTCAGATCAGATCTCCTGGCTGCCACTTTCACAGCTCTGACAGCACTGGATGCATCTCTTGCACAAAGGAAGGGTTTTGTTGGGGCAGACAGTGAGAAACCGGTTGCAATCCCTCACAAAAAAAATAAAAAATCTCTATCAGTTCAGAAAGGTTGTGAAAGGGAAGGTGTGGTGTTATTTTAAACTCCAGAGAAATCAGCTGTGGGGATGTGGACATTGTGTCTGATGTGTGTGCTTTGAACCCCTCCTGGAAGAGAACTGGCCCAAGGTGGTGGCTTTGCTGTGTCTGCTGTTCTCCCCAAATGTGAATTCACTGAAAGAATAAACAGCTGTCAGTCCAAGCTTGCCAAAATTTCCTATGCAGAGTAACACTCTGCAGTTTTTCCAGGGTGCTTTTCTATGAGTAAACATCACAGCTCAAATCATGAGTAAATACAGTGGAGAGAAAGAACGTCAGAATCTGATTTTGCCTTGGCAGGGAATGATTTCACAGCTTTCTCATGCATTGTCTGAATGTACAACTTTTCTCTCCCATTTCCTCTCTAAAAATGAGTGAGTAGGCCAGGAGGGATTTAGTCAAATGGAAATGAGTTTTCTCTAAGCACATTCCCTGTTGAAAACACCCTCAGGTTGTAGAGTGGATGGGTGAGCACCACAATAGACTGATGACTGTTCAAGGTGAACATGCTCAGAATTTCTTGGGAACTCTACTACTCCTTAATCCTCCTTGGTAGAATTTCTCCCTGCCCCAAAAACCATTTAGGAATCAGGAAAACAAAGCCATGTTTGGCTGGATCCTGCAGACTCCTGACATTCCCAGCTCTGCCCGTGAGAAGGGGAGCAGGACCTTGCCCAGCCTCAGGTGATTCCAGGGCTTGGGGCTGGAGGTGCCAAACTCTTGGACAAGCGAATCCCAGAGTTTCCTTCATCCCACCTCAGCCCTGAGCAGCTTTGCCCAGTGAGGGAGTCCCTGAGTTCTGAGTTCAGGGTGAGACTGAGGGGGAATTTCTGCTCAGGGAATGACAGGAGGTCACGGATGCCCCAGGAAGGGGCCTGGGTTCCTCTGGCTGGAGTCAGAAAGTGCAACAGGCTCCTTTGTGGACATTGTTTTGCAAAGAGCTGTGGAGATGGTGGAGTCTGATAGGGGCCTTCAGACAAAGCACTCCCAAAGAATGAGGATAAATGCACATTTTTAATGAGCTCTAACAAAAGTCTATTGAATGGTTTCTTCAATTCAGTTGTGTTTTGATTATTTCCATTGTTCTTTGTTTCCCCATATGCGGTTGTGATGCATCCAGGAAAAAATCATGAACATTTGCATTGACAGCCATCCAGAATTTCCATTTAAAATGATCCACTTTGTTACAGTAATTAGCCTTGTAAGTGGAACAAAGCACACAACACTGACAATAGTTGCTAGTGATCACTTCACTTCCTAATCAGGCTGCTCCTTGAAGCATTCTAATTTATTTTACTAATGATTACAGGGCAGATGCTGCACAGATTTGCACCTCTAGGAACTCCAGTGAAATAGAGAAGCAGAAAATCTTGCCTAGTTTGCCTAATCCTAAAGTATCCTGAGTAATTCGAGGGCCAAGCAATTATAAATAACAGACTTTGCTCTCAGAGGTTTATTGATTTCAGATTTGAATTTTCTGACATATCAATTGCTGTGAAGGAGGGGGATCTGGAACTGAAGGGTTTCTGGAGTGGGGGTGCTGGGTGCTGAGCCCTCTCAGATGGCACTGACAATCTTTGAAGGGGAGATAGAAGTTGGAGCAGCTTCTTGCTTTGAGTTCTCCAGAAAAAAAGCCTCTCACTGTTGGTTCTGCAAAAAAAAAAAAAAAAGCACTCAGAAAGGACTAAAAAAAAAAATAAATTTAAAAAAAAGCAGCTTCCTTAAGAGGAATGGTAACAAGGAGAGGCTGGTGAGGGGCTTAAACTGTTAATCCTGTGTCAGAAATAAGTATATTTTTTATTAAAATACAGGTTTGCTTCTCTCAGTGTAATCCTCTAGAGTTCAAACCCCAAGGGAGCATTAATGTCCTTCACCTTTTGTGATTCAAAGCCAGTTCATGCAGTGCCTTCAGCGTGGCCTTTTCCATCCTTAGAGCAGGGATCCATCAGGCAGGCTTTGGCTGCAGTTTGCCTTTTGCAAAAGGGCAAAGTCATCTATTTAGGTGCAACAAATGGGTGTGAGCACAGCCAGGCACACACAGGGAGCAGCATTTCCTTGGCATGACCCTCACCACCACTGGTTCCCTCCAGAGCTCATTAATTTGTTGAGATACCCACAGAAAACTTGTGTTTGGGTGGGCTTGGGGTGAGAGTAGGTTTTGGCTGGGTTTTATTCTGGTTGGAATCTGTGAGTTGAATCAGAGTAGTGAGAAAACTGTGCTGAGACCAAACCCTGCTCTTCCCTTCTTGAGACCAAACCCTGCTCTTCTCTTCTCCATGACCAAACCCTGCTCTTCCCTTCTCCATGACCAAACCCTGCTCTTCCCTTCTCCATGACCAAACCCTGCTCTTCTCTTCTCCATGACCAAACCCTGCTCTTCTCTTCTCCATGACCAAACCCTGCTCTTCCCTTCTCCATGACCAAACCCTGCTTTTCCCTTCTCCATGACCAAACCCTGCTCTTCCCTTCTCTGAGACCAAACCCTGCTTTTCCCTTCTCTGAGACCAAACCCTGCTCTTCCTTTCTCCATGACCAAACCCTGCTCTTCCCTTCTTGAGACCAAACCCTGCTCTTCCCTTCTCTGAGACCAAACCCTGCTCTTCCCTTCTCTGAGACCAAACCCTGCTCTTCTCTTCTCCATGACCAAACCCTGCTCTTCCCTTCTCCATGACCAAACCCTGCTCTTCCCTTCTCCATGACCAAACCCTGCTCTTCCCTTCTCTGAGACCAAACCCTGCTCTTCCCTTCTCTGAGACCAAACCCTGCTCTTCCCTTCTCCATGACCAAACCCTGCTCTTCCCTTCTCCATGACCATGTGTTGTTCAGCTGCCTGGTGTGTTGTGTTTTAAAGTGCACAAAGGGGCCAGGAAGGAATCCAAAAAAGTTACATTTCAGTCAATAAAATAAATAAATTTGAGATCATCAAGCTGAAAATGGAGAATTTTCTGAAACACTGTTTTCTTTTATGCTGCATGATGTGAGTAGTGGAAGAGCTTTCATCCTCCAAAGGCTCGACTCTTTGAGTTGGCCAAGCAAGTCTGTGCTGAGCTGTAGGGGTTCAGGATTTCTCACTCTCTGCTGAGCAGTTCTGGTCACAGATTTGTGCTGTTTGCTTCATTCGTGTCTGGGAGGCAGTAAAAAAGTGGCTTGAGGCTCAGGGTGTCCCTTGGGCTTTGTGCCCAAGAACCAGAATTCACCTAAGCTCCAGCAAACTTCATGGCCAGGAGATTTCCTTTCCTCCTTTCCTCCAACCCTTTAGGACCTTGCTACTGCTGCCCTTCTCCCCTTTTGCAGTTCCAACCCTTTCTGTGGTGTCACAAACATTTGTGGTGCTTGGAAGAGCTGTGTAGAAGCCAACACAAGTGATACTGGAAGGGGAACCACACACAGACACAATTTCCATGTCTTGTGATTCTTATGATCAGCAAAAAGCAAAGCTCAAGGAGGACAAATGCAGGCAGGAATAACCTGCCCTCAGATTTAAGGAATGATCTTAGATTTCTCCCCCTCTTGTGCTCTGTGGGATGGAGCTGGAGTTGCCATGGGCACAGCACCTCAATCTGCCCTTCCCAGGAGGATCAATGCTTATTTACCCAATAAATATTGGAGATCCTTATTCATCCCATTAATGCATCCAGCAGGGGCTGCAAAATGCACTTTCCTGAGAACACAAAAACCCCTGTGGGATTTACCAGGGGCTGAAGACTCTTTGAGCATTGAGATGCCTCTGAATGGCAGAATCAGTTCCCTGCCAGCCTCCTCCTGGGGAATTTGGGGAGCAGCCTGGGCCAGGTTTCCTGCAGCCACACCAGCAGCAAAGGGACTTTGTGTGCATCAGGCAGAGCTGCCCTTGGTGTGATGGGCTGAGGGATTCAGCCCAGCAGAGCAGGGTTCAGCATTTCCTTCTCTCCCAGCTTCTGCAGGGAGGCAAAAGCTGCAGGATCTCGATGAGACCGAAATATTAATTCTGTGTTATTGCATCAAGTTTGACTAACAAGCCGCATGAATAAATCTGCAGTCTTAGCTTCTGCCAGGGCCAAGTTTCTATGGCAACAACAACCCATCTTATCTTTAGGAATTTCATTAGCAAGGGAGGGAAACGAAACAAAAAAAAAAAAAAAAAGAAAAAAAAATCCCACCCCAAAATCAAGAAAGATTTGTCAAATTAAGAGCAGCATCTCCCTCCCCCCCTCCCCTGCATCATTTTTTGGGGAAAGTCTGCTTGGATTTTTTTTTTCTCATTTGTAAAGGTGTTTTTTTTAAATTCACATCACTGCCCAAGACAAAAAAAAAAAAAAAAAAAAAAAAAAAGAAATACAGCAAATGCTTTTGTACCTCGGAGTGTGAGAGGGAGGGATGATAAACATGCAGAGTGGGGAGGGGACATGACTGTAGCAGAGCACTCAGATTCAGATGAGCCCCAGCACTGCCTCCTCTCCCAAAATCCAGAATTAGGGAAGAGAGCTGGGGATGGGAGACCCTCTGGGGTGTTCACAGTGGAGGTTCCTGGTGGTGGGTGACATCTGGGCAGTTGTGATGGAGCTTTGTTTGTCTGTGTGTTTGTCTGTGTGTGTGCTCCTGCTCTCAGAGCCCGGGTGCTCGATTTTCCCGACACAGGAATTGAGTTTGTTGGATTTGGAGAGCAGGGCTGGCTGTGTTTTATCATCCTCTCACCTTGGGCTGCCCTAGACCCTAGTGCCAAATAAAATAAACACTGTTTAAAAAGTCGATTGAATCAAATTGTTTCAGGAGGGGAAAAAGAAAACACTCCCAAAAGAGGAGGAAGGGATGCAAAGGCTCTGCTGTGGGAATAGCCTGGAGACTCCATGTTGCCACCACCCTCTGCTCAGAGAGGTTCTGCTGGAGCAGCAGGAGGAGGGAGGCAGAGCTGTTGTATTCCCAGGCTGGGGAATTTGGCTTTGACCCCAGTGAAGAGGTTAAAAAGTGTTGTCCTTAAAACAAGGCCCGTGATGGGCTCAGCTTTTCCCTGGATCCCCTGGCAGTTCTGCTGCCTTCCCCAGGCTGCAGAGCTCTGGAGACGATGAGGATGGGCAATGGCACAGTCAGAAAGCAGCAAAGGGGAGGGGGCACAAAGAAGCCCAGCTGTGGATTTGAGGAGGGGTTTTAGGGCAGGGAATGGTTTGATCCAGTGTTTGCTCTCCCTGTTCACCTGGAGTTAACTCTGCAATTGGAACAGAGCACTCACTGCTGTGGCACTGCAAACAAACAGCAGCAGCCCTCTCTGTTGACTCACAAGTGCAGCAGTTTCATCAGGAAAAAAAAGGAATAAAAAAGGGAAAAATCCCATATCAGTGATGGGAAACAATGGTTAGGAGAGTGTTCTCCTCCTGTCATCTTTCCCTGCAGCCAGCTGGGAAACCCCCAGGGACTATTACTGCAGGAACACTGCCTGTGATGCCTCTTTTGCCTGTTTTACAGTCAGCCTTTCTGCTGATATCAGAGAAGCAATCTCCCAATTATGTCAGGGTAAGTGGATGGAGAAACAGCTCTGCCACTAACAAACATCCACACTCAGATTATTTCCCCCACTTTGCCTGGAATGGCCAATCAAGATTTTTACAATCACAATACCTGCCAGGCTCCCTGGTGAGTCAAGTAATTCATCCAGTCAGAGACAGTATCACAAAACATAGCTAACACATCAAATCACAACATGGGATTTGTACAGTGAATTACAACTGCTCACACAAGGCTGTTAGTGAACAATCTCCAGCCCAATTTCATTATTCATGGAAGAAATTTATCAGCAATTCCGAATAACAAATAAATCTAAGAATTTTGTGAGCAGTCCAGAACCAAATCAGGAGCTGGGAAGGGAAGCAGTGTTTGTGGAATAAATTATTTGCTGTGAAATTTGTTGGTTGGTTCTCTCTCGTACACCCTTGGGGACTGCTGGGCTGGTACTTAAAAATCAACTGATGCATATTCCAAAAAGGGAACAGCATTTATTCCTCTCTGGATCAGATGGATGTGAAATGATGGAGGTGAAACAATTCCTGGCTCAGAGTTTGCCCACCAGTGCAGGGATGAGTTCTGGGGGAAGACACCAGCATTCCCTGTTTGATTTGTCTTTCTGGCTGAGTTATGTTTGCCATGGCCACAGGAAAACCCAGGTGGCTCTGGGCAGGATGTCTGCCTTTGGTTTTTGCCATAATTGTAAATTCTCTGCCCTTTTCCTACTCTTCCTGCAGGAAGGTGCTCCTGCCCTGATCATCTGCCAAGTGCTGGATTTCATGCTAAAATATGATTTCACATTTGGCATGATTTGGCTGTGGAGCTCCAAAATTTGAGCTGTACAGGCCTCTTAGCACAGGCAGGGTGGTTTATAATCCCCACTGGAGTCTGCTCTGCAAAAGGGACTTGGATCCACACTTTCCTGATGGTGTAAATGCACTCTGAGAGCTGCAAACAGGCTTTGGGTTCCCAGACAAATCTGCCAGAAGGGAACATTCACTGACAGTGCCTTGCCTGTCCAGTCAAACCCCAGCATGCCAAACTGAGGACATCTCCTTGCTTGGTGACAAGGACACATTTGCCTTCAACAGGAGTTGCTGGTGAGAGCTTGGTGTTGCACCATATGGATGCTCAGCCTGTGGTGTGTGAGGAGCCTTTCAGAGATGATTATTACATCATTATTATTAAAAATAAGAAATTATTTCATGGCCACAGTGCAGTGTTGGGCCAAAGAACAGAAATTCACTATATTGCAGTGGATTATGGGTGGATTATGGCCCAAACCCTGAGCAAGCTGGGCTGGTGGAAGGTGTTTCTCCCCATGGCAGGGAGGAGGAATCTTTAAGGTCCCTTCCACCCCAACCTATTCTGTTGTTCTGAGGTGAAACCACCCCAGCTCTGTTGTTCTGAGGTGAAACCATCCCAGCTCTGTTGTTCTGAGGTGGAACCATCCTGGCTCTGAGAGGGATGCAGGGGATGGTTTGAGTTTTGGATTTTTATTGAGAAATCAAATCTCCTCTGTACCCTCAATTCCTGATTCCTCCTTGCTCCCTGATTCACCCTAATTAGGATTTGGCAGATCCTGTGCCAAATGCCCAGAGAGCCCTGAGGAGCTGCAGTGCCTGGCACTCCAGAGCTGCTTTCCTCAGTGCCCTCAGCACCATCCTGGTGCCATCTCCAGGAGTTTCCTGTGCCCACCGAGGAGGAAAAATTAACATTAATTAATTAGAGAACTTGGATCAGGGGCTCGGACCCACCCTGCATTTCAGCACCACGGAGTGCAGGGCACAGGAGGAGCAGGAGGGTGTTTCCCATTAGAGAAAGTGCTTTCCATTGTCAGGGCAGACACTCCCTCATTGTCTGCATGCCCACTGGGCATTTTTGCAGAATTCTCTTCTCCAGATGAGTCCTGAGTTCTTGTGATTGCCATAAACCACCCACTCTTGCAGCAGCTTCCTGGGGGGAGCTCAGGCTGGAGGGAATCCATGCATTTTCCAAGGCTCTGCTGTTCATATTTGGATTTGAACAAATCTTGTTAGAAATAGGCTCAGACCCCGAAGCAGGAATTTCACAGGTTTGGTGTTTTCTTTGTACAGAATCCCAGAATAGTTTGGGTTGGAGAGGACCTCAAAGATCATCTTGTTTCACCCTGCCACGGCAGGGACACCTTCCACTACCCCAGGCTGCTCCAAACCCTGTCCAGCCTGGCCTTGGGCACTGCCAGGGATGGAGCAGCCACAGCTTCTCTGTGCCAGTGCCCTCAGCGCCCTCACAGGCAGGAATTTTTTCTCTTTTTTCTGTTTTTCATATCAGTAGAGAACATTCCTTAGGCTTTTTCCATTAAAGCTGACACTGCCACTGTCTCACTGTGGAGCTGTCAAACAAAACTTCTCCTTTTCCCTGTCCATGGACATCTTCTGCCCTTTCTCATTCCCTGTGCTCACTTCCCTTGGTTATTTATGTTTGCAGGGTTCAACTCCCTAATCAGCATCTCTGTTGCCTCTTTCTTGTTGTAATGATTATTATATTTGTAATGATTATTATATTTGTAATTATTATTAGAGACTCAAGAGCAATCTCCACGTTCTGTGTGAGGTATAAAGGTGAAAAAAACCCATCTGTGCCTCAAAGACTCTGTAGCCACTGAATGAAAAGGTGACATGATCAGGGAGGAGATTTAGCTGAGCTCTGTACAATGTTAAACTAAGCACCATTTTATGGCTCTCTTTAAAATATTATAAGGCAACTAGGAAAAAATTAAAGAAAGAAATGTTGCCCTTGTTTGCTTCATTCTCTCCGCTCCTCCCTGGGTTTCAAACATCACTCAGAACAAGCTTCTATTATTAGGCAAAACTCCCTGTGATCCTTCAGGAGGCATTTCCCCCTTTTCTGTAAGAAAGGAGGGAGAATGATGGCAGGAACATAATTATGAGCACTCTCAACCAAACCTGGCCTGGCTGATTTGCACTCAGCCCCTCTGATGGGAAGAAGTGAACAGTGCTCTTGAGCTGTAATTATTATTATCAGTCACTCTTCACGGTGACAACAAATAATTATTTTTAAAAGGCATGAAAACAGCATTAACCCTTTCCTCAGTCATCCCCTCTCTGACATGGCTGGTGCTGCACTTCTGGGCTGTGGAGCTGCTGTTTCAGTTGGTTTTCTCCCATTAAAACATCCTGGGTTGCTCTGAGAGGGCAATTTTCAGCAGGGAGTGGTGATTTGGAGGCCTGCAGCTTGCCAAGGGTGGTTGGGCAGAGCCCAGCTTTCAGGAGTTTGCTCAAAAGGGTTTTATTTTAGCAATCATGCCTTTTGCAGGTGCTTCAGAAATGGGTCTCAGTTTCAGGTGATGCCCTTGGCTTCAGAGTGAATTGATTGATTGAAATTTCGACAGAGGCTTCAGAGAGAAAAGATTTATTGAGTCTTCAACAAAAATTTAGTTTCAGGAACCAACTATGCCCTGTCTTAGATTCAGCCAGTCTCACGTGGGGCAGGAGCTGTGGCAGTGCCACCAGGAGCATGGCCAGGGATCCTGAATCCAGCATTGCTCCAGCTCCCTCTTCTGCACCCCAAACCCCTCAGTCCTGCCCTGCCATGTCCAGCCCTGAAATGTCCCTGTCCCCACCTGGAGGAGCCTGGGCAGCTCCTTCTGCTCTCCTGGGACACTGAGCCAGCTGGAGAACAGTGGAAACACAAAGGGTGGAGGGAGCAGGCAGGAGTGGGGAGCCCCCAGCCCTATGGGGAGCCCCCAGCCCTGCATGGAGCCCCCAGGCCTATGGGGAGCCCCCAGGCCTATGGGGAGCCCCAGCCCTGAGGGGAGCCCCAGCCCTGCATGGAGCCCCAGCCCTGAGGGGAGCCCCAGCCCTATGGGGAGCCCCCAGCCCTATGGGGAGGCCCCAGCTCTGCATGGAGCCCCCAGCCTTGAGGGGAGCCCCCAGCCCTGAGGGGAGCCCCAGCCCTGAGGGGAGCCCCAGGCCTATGGGAGCTCCCAGCCCTGAGGGGAGCCCCCAGCCCTGCAGGCAGCACTCCCTGTGTGCCACGGCAGGGTTAAACCTTGCCCTGGAGCCTTGGGTTCATTTTCAGCTCTGCTTGTGCATCTGGTGCGCTCTGAGCCAGGCACAGATGGAGCTGGATGGTAGGGGGGGCTGTAGCCCCTCTTTTGGGATCTCTCAGTGCTGCCTGCAGCTCTCACTCATCCCCCGAGGCTGGGGCTGCTGCTGCCCTCTCAGGTGGGTGCAGCTCGGCCCTGGCACCCCAGAGTTTACTCTGGCACCCCAGAGTTTCCCAGGTCAGTGTTTGTTTGGGGCAGAATGAGGGATGCAGGATCACAGACACACAGATCTTACAGCCTGAAAGATCCCACAAGCTTTAACACCAGGCACGAATCCATCAGGGCTGTCTGAGCAGACAAGGCAACAGGACAGGGAGGAATCTCCAGCCTCAGCTGCATCCCTACAGGAGCCTTCATCATCCCTTGTCATCCTCATCCCCTCCTGACCGTGCAGTGCAGCCTGGCAGCTCCCCTTGGGCTCTGTCACCCGCAGGAACCCCCTGACAGCTCAGGGGTGCCAGGGCCAAACCTCCCAGGAGGGGACAGAGAGGGGGAAGAGCCCAGCCAGCAACAAGAACAGGATTTTTAACGAGTGCAATATGTGAGCAGGGTCTGTAGGAAATCTGTTTGCAATCATCCTGCTCCAAAGACAAATGACAGGCTGTTTCCCAGGCACAAACCTCTGCCTTCCTTCTCCAGAATGCCAAGACAATTATTTGTGGCATTATTATTATTATTATTATTTTTTCTCCCTGGCTTGCTTCCCTCCTCTCCAAGGGTCTCCCACACACGTGGAAACCCCAGGCTCTGACAGTGGCAGGAGTTAATAAAGGCAGTGTTCACTAGGAAATATCAGCAAGCTGCAAGGCAGGGAGGAGAGCAGGGCCTCCCCACTGCTCAGCAGGGCTTTGGTTCAGGCTGGAGCTGGAGGAGGAGGGGCAGGGACATTTGCAGTCCCCTGTTACACTGCCCTGCTTTGTTGTACATCCCCAGGGCTCCCCACACACGCTGCAAGGTGCTGACAAGGGGGTATCAGAGCTGACATGTTGAGGAGAAAAAGATGAGCAAGAGAGAGCCAAACAGGCATTTAATTTTCTGAGTGGCTGCTCTTCATCTGGCTGTGCACAGCTCTGAGTGCAGCAGCTTTGCTCCCCTATCAGAGCCCAGGTCAGGGCTGGGTCCTCCTCTCACCACCCTGAACGTTCGGATCTGGAATTCAGCTGCCTGAAATTTGCTGCTCCTGGAGAAATTTGCTGCTCCTGTGAGGGGAGAAAAGCTGGGCACTGCAGAGGCAGGGGAGGATGAATTCACCTTCCAGGTGTCCCTGAGTGCCCCACACCAAGGCAAGGTGGGCTCACACCCCTCTGTGGGCATCTCTGGACACCAGCAGCAGCCTTGTCTTGCCTGTGCTGTCTCCTTTTCCCTCCTGATCAATCCACAGCCACCCAGGGCTGGTAAATCAGAGCTGTGCAGGGATGCAGGGTTTGCTCTCCTCCTTTGAGCAGAGCTGTGTACCAGGGCTGAGATCAAAGCCAGCTGCAGTCACTGCAGCATTCCCTCCTCCCTGCCTCCTTTTCCACCTCTAAATGTTCATTTAAGCACTGAGTGTGTGCACAAAGGGAGACAAAAGCTTTTAACCTGTAATATCCCGAGAGTGAGAGCTGTCAACACTGTTCAGGAAAGGAAAAAAAAAAAAAGCATATATTTATACATATATATACACACACATATATATATATATGCATCCATATATATACACACATAAATATATACATATGTGTATATCCATATATATACATATATACATATATATATGCACACACACATATATACACATATACATATATGCATATACATAAATATACATAAATATATAAATATATAAATATATATAAAAGATATTTAAATATAAATAAAATATATATAAAATAGATATATAAAATAGATATATAAAAAAAGAAAAAAAAAATATATATATGGAGTTGCACCTGAGACACAGCTCTGAAAGCAACCCCCAAATGATGGGATTGGATTGGAGTAGTGGGGTGGGATAAAGCAGGGGGATGGCAGGACAGACCCCCAGATAAATGGATAAAGCAGGCTCTGTGCCTCCAGCTGCAGCCAGGCAATTAACTCTCAGAGAAAGAAAAAGCAGCAATTCCAATTGCCTCGGAGAATGGAAGTTTCTGTCAATAGGAAGAGCTGATTGTGGCATTCTGGGAAGCACAGGGAGCTCTGGCAGGGGTTCCTCACCTGCTCCAGGACAGCCCAGCTCCCTGTTCTGAGGTGCTCAGCTGGGCATCCCCAGCTCTTCCCGAATGGGTTGGCATGGCCCATCTGGGATTGCCAGGCTTTCAAAGGAATGAAATCTCCTCCTTGTCACAGCCCTCCTGGAGGGGATGGGGATGCTCTAAAACCTGACCACAGGTGACACCAGAGAAGCAGCTGGTGCCTGGCCACTTAAAATGGGATTCTAACCCTTGCAAAAAAACCTGGATTGGGCATTTGAGGGGGTCTGCAGTCAACATCATCTGTTGATTTGGGATTTTAGGGTGTTTTTGCACGTCACCACAAAGAAATATCTCCTCTGCATTTAGTTTTTGACAGCAGAACCTCCCTGCCCACCTCACAGACTGCAGAGAGGGCCTGTTCTCACCCTCATCCCAGTGAAAATAACAGGGCTGCTTGCAAGAAAAGCCTTTGAGCTCTGTGATTTCAACCATTTGCAATGCAAGGAACCCGTGGGTATCTCAGATGAAGCCTTAACCCCAAATAAATCCGATTGTTTCTTCCCCCAAATTACTGGTTTACACAGAGGAAGGGAAAATTTACATGTAGAGAAAAAATAGGAGCAGGTTATTGGGGGTGGGAGGGAGAAGGGAAGGCAAGCTAGGCACGGAGCAGGCCAGCTATTTTTCCTCCTTTCTTTCACAAATCCCTGCCAATATGCTCGCTGTGCCATCTGGCACCCGTGATAAATTTGCCTGTGTGTAATTGCAAGCTGCAGAGAATTTCAGAGGGCTTGGAAATTTCTCTGTCTAGGTCCTTGTGTAGCCATTATCATTTTAATCGTTGAATACAGGAAAGGGAAATTTTCTCCTGCTCTCCTGAAATGCAAAAAGCTCCTCAGTCACTCCCTGTCCTCCTCACTGCAGTTTGTTCCATTTCAGCTGCAAAGCCAAGGTGATGCTAGTTCCCCCCACCATCCTCCATGAATATTTCATGTAATTTCAAAACTATAATTTTAGTGAGACAGAGAACATAACATTAATCCATTTCTAAACAAATTCCCCACCATTACAATTCCCCATTTGTAAATGAGGCGAGAATTTTAAACTTTGAATTTACATTTCAACTTTTCTCCCTTTCTTTTGATCCGTGTTTTCTTTCCCCATTTCATTTTGAGTGATGAACCTTCATCAAGCAGCTCCACTCCTATTTCTAACTATTTAAGCTGCTTTCTGCTATTCATGTATTCTTTTTGCATTTCTGGCACACGAGACTTTCTTCCCTCAGTGAAGTAAAGCAGAAGCAGAGAACAGGGATTCAAAGGAGGCCTCACCAAATCCTTTTCCATATGGATGCTTGCTGAGATGTTTTTCCATCCTAGAATTTACCCAGATGAAAGATAAAGATTTTATCAATCATTAGGTCAGGTGAAGGAGGCAGATGGGATGCAGTTTAGGGATTTTTGTGCCCTGGAGAAGATTTAGGGATTTTTGTGCCCCTCACAAAGCTCTTCTGGGGATGCTCCATTTCTCAGTGTTTGGCCTCAATCCCCCTCTTGTTTTTCTCTCTCCAGCCCACAGTGTTTGTGCTCTTGGGGCTGAGATTTGGATCATTTGTCCTTGGTGCCCAGCTGGAGCAGGAATTGTTTTGTCTCCCTGCTCTGTGCACAGAGCTCACCATCCCACAATATGAAGCCCAGATCCACACACCAAAGCAGAGCAGAATCTGAAAATATAAAAGCTAAACCTGAGGCACCAGTGCCACAAACCCTGTGCCACCAGCAGGTCACAGCCTCTGCCTGCCTGGGCTCACCTGGCTGCTCTTTGGGCTATTCCAGCAAAGATGAGCTCATTTAAATAGCAGATCCCAGCTAAATTAATGTGTTTTAATTGAAGGTCATTAAGCAGTGACCACACCAGCAGCTCAGCCACAGCCAAGGGGCAGTGGGGAGCAGGTGGCAGATGGTGGGGACACTTTCCAGCCTCCACAGAAGGAGACCTGAGTCCAACAGGGTCAGTCCCAGCTGCTCAGGGAGGTGCTTCAGATCCAGGGTTGCTCTTATTCAAACCCTTCCCTCAAAATCTGACTGCATCAACCCTTTCCTGCTTTCTCAGTGTCCATGTGCAGAAAAACAAACTCTAAACAAAAGCGTTCTTTTGAAAGCCTTCCTGCAACATGGTTTTGGTGCTGAGGAGGAAAAAACCTGGGAAGGAGGGAGGGTTGGATTTTCCAGGGAAGCCAGGTGAGGCTTGGAGAAGATGAGGGAGAAAAGAGAGAGGAAAAGGAGTGAGAATTGTGTGAGGTGCACAGTGCAAAGGGCTGTGGCCCTGGGCAGTGCAGGGAGCTCCCATTCCTGGGCTGCCCCTGTGGGATTGTTTGAAGCTTCTCCCCTGCTCCTGATCTCTCCCAGCAAAGCCTGAGCCTGGAGGAACACTCAGGAATCATCACTCAGCCTTATGGGGGAAAAATCAGCATCTAGCTCAAACAATGTCACTGTCTCCCTGCTGAGAAAACAGCCACAGAAGTCAGGGATGGTTTAAGAGCCTCCTTCCTCACAAGTTCCCAACCATCAAATTTCCTTTGATCTCAGAAGCACCAGAAAGATGGTTTTCTTTCCTTTTTTTTGCTTTCCTTTCCACATTTTTATTTAAATTTCACCAGCATGCTGTGGCTCAGTACCTGATGCTGCACAGCCCAGAAGAGTTTTGCTGCTCTGGTTAGGGTTTGTGTCCTGTCCCTAATGATTTGGGTCTTGGAGAAAAGGGAAGGGAAAGGAAAGAAGGGAAGGAAGTTTGAGCAGTAAGTGAAAAGGAGAAAGCTCAGAGGGGAAGAAAATAAAATGGTACAGTTTGTAATTGTTTTTGTTCTTCAATCACTCAGGAAATAAATTGCTGTAGGGGAAAAAAAAAAAAAAAGTGAAAAAATTGTCTTTGAACCTCCAAAGCAGAAGCGAGCCAATAAAGGCACTGGATTGCTTTGAAAGGCAGCCCCCTCTCCTCAGCCTGTTTCCACTCCTTCTCATTAGTTCAGATAACTCTCAGAACACTAATTCTTCAGGCTCTTCCAGGATTATTTCCCTTCAAACAGCTGCTGGGAAAATAGAAATAATCTCCCTGTGGCTGGTGGAGCCCAGGATTGCAGGTGCCACCAAACACCTCCCTGGGCAGTGCCAGGGCCCAGCCCTGGGGGTGCCTGATGTGCAGAACAGGGGGAATGAGGGCAGGAAACCTGGCTTGGGCTCAGCTTTGTGCCTGGGATTGATTTCATTCCTAATTGAGATTTCAGGGACAATCCCTCCCTGGCTGAGAGCGAGGAAGGCTCTGGGAAGGGCTCCTGGAGGGGGAGCTTTGAATGGATCCTAAGCAATGGGGGGGTTCCCTTTTTCCTTTTTTCCTCTTTAAATGGATCCTAAGCAATGGGGGTGTTCCCTTTTTCCCTTTTTCCTCTCTAAATGGATCCTAAGCAATGGGGGGGTTCCCTTTTTCCCTTTTTCCTCTTTGAATGGATCCTAAGCAATGGGGGGGTTCCCTTTTTCCTTTTTTCCTCTTTAAATGGATCCTAAGCAATGGGGGGGGGGGGGGGGGGGGGGGTTCCCTTTTTCCTTTTTTCCTCTTTGAATGGATCCTAAGCAATGGGGGGGTTCCCTTTTTCCTTTTTTCCTCTTTAAATGGATCCTAAGCAATGGGGGGGTTCCCTTTTTCCCTTTTTCCTCTCTAAATGGATCCTAAGCAATGGGGGGGTTCCCTTTTTCCTTTTTTCCTCTTTAAATGGATCCTAAGCAATGGGGGTGTTCCCTTTTTCCCTTTTTCCTCTCTAAATGGATCCTAAGCAATGGGGGGGGTTCCCTTTTTCCTTTTTTCCTCTTTAAATGGATCCTAAGCAATGGGGGGGTTCCCTTTTTCCTTTTTTCCTCTTTGAATGGATCCTAAGCAATGGGGGGGGTTCCCTTTTTCCCTTTTTCCTCTTTGAATGGATCCTAAGCAATGGGGGGTGGGGGGGTTCCCTTTTTCCCTTTTTCCTCTTTGAATGGATCCTAAGCAATGGGGGGGGTTCCCTTTTTCCCTTTTTCCTCTTTGAATGGATCCTAAGCAATGGGGGGTGGGGGGGTTCCCTTTTTCCTTTTTTCCTCTTTAAATGGATCCTAAGCAATGGGGGGGTTCCCTTTTTCCCTTTTTCCTCATTAAATGGATCCTAAGCAATGGGGGAGTTCCCTTTTTCCTTTTTTTCCTCTTTGAACAGCATCTCAGGAGCTGTGAGTGCATTTTGCTCCCTGGGAATGGCCATTTCCCAAGGCTCCATGTGGATCCCCTGAGGACCAGGGGAGGTCACTTGGGCTGTGCTCACCTCCCACCTGGGGACCTCACTCAATGCAAAACAGGGAAAAGTGGGGATGTAAAACGTCCCTTTTAAAGCCCTTTTCTTTCTCTTCTGAACCTGAAAACTGAGTCAAAGAGGCTTTTTGGTAACCCAGCACAGAGCAATGAGAGTGATAGGAAGTGCAGTGGGTTTCTCACCTCACATGACTGCATCACGTTTCATGGGAAGAAAAGGGACAGAGAAAACCATAAAGAAACTCCATTTTCTTGTAGTTTATTGCTGGTCTGTAGAGAAACCCTCAATCCTGGCAGCAACACAGAAGAAATGAGGTGATTTATGTATTTATATACAAAATTAAGTGCTTTGTTCCATGGGTATTTCTAATTAAAGGGGACCACATTGGGTCCAGCCTTGGTTTTCCTCAGCCAGGCTCTGCCTGCCTCAGCTCCACCACCCGTGGAAGAAAAGCAGAGGGGAAAACACAACGTTGTGAGCTAGCAGAGCTGTGGATAAGGCCCTTGGGTCAGGAAAATTGCTGCTCATGGATTTCCTCTTGCACCTGCTGGGTTCCCCATGTGCAGGAACCCCTCTGGTGGCACAGGTGGCTCAGGACAAGGGACTAAAATCAGTCTTGTGTTCCATGGGGGGTGGCAATCATTCCTCTGCAGCTCTTTCACTCCTCCACCCCCTTTTGTTGCCTTCTCCCTGGTGAGATCATCCAAGCCCAGGCCACATGGAAAGATCTCGTGGCTGTGCCAATGCCAGGAGCTTTTTCTGCCACACTTGCCAGCCCTTCACGGCCTTGCTGGTGCTCCTGTGCATTCTGTGAAGCTGTTTCCAGCTCTTTTCTGGCTGCAAAGACAAATTATCACACCAGACAAATTATCAAGGATCCAAAATAGCACAAAAGGTGACACTTGATATTCATTAGCCAGCCAGATATTTCATCATGATCCCACACATCTTCTACCTATTTAAGGAAGCAGAAACACACATGTTCATATTTCCAGGCTTTTCTGGTCATAACCCAATGACCAGAGCATCCAGGAACTGGAATATCTCCCTTCTCCCTCCCTTCCAGTGTCCATTGATCCCCCCTCTTCCCAAAAAGATAAAAATAACCCACCATGTGAGCTGCAATTTGCTGTGAGCTTTCCAGCAGCTCTGGGATGTGTGGAAGGCAGCCAGGTAGCCTAGCAACAGGGTGCAGCTATTTGAGGCTGGTCCAGACAAAAAGGAGAGGAGGATTGATTTTCCTGGGGGTGTGGGCATCAGGACAGGCAGAGCTCTCTCCATCCCTGCCCAAAAATCAGGGTTTGCCCAGGGGTGCTGCTGTGTTTCTGTCTCCATCCTGCTGTCAGGGATTTTCAGCTCCTTCTCATGAATTTTGGGGTGCTGATGTGCCACTGGAACTGGAGGGGTGGGGAGCAACGCCTGAAAGGTGTCAGAGCTGGGGAGGAGAGGGTTACAGGGACAGGAAAGTGTCTGTGCTGTCACAGCGCCTCCTCCTTGGTCCCTGAATGCTCTGTGTCCCTTTGTCTCTCATCCCATCCCTCACACATACACAAAGATTCAGGGCTGACCAGCAGGAACTCCTCACAGGATGGAAAAAAATCCATGGAAGCCTCAGTGGTGCTTCCTCCTTGCCTGGCTCCCCAGTGGGGCTGCTCTTGCAGCTCCTCCCTGCCCCTCCTGGCACTCCCAATGCTCTGCTCTTCCAGCCGGGGCAGGTGTAGCCATGATATTTTCTGAAAAATCCCTTTACCAGGATTTTTCTCCTGAGAGGCCTCAGAGGAAAAGAAAAATAATTATCTGCTGCTGTGGAATGCAAGAGGTGCATCTTCGATTGGACTCATGTGGTTGTTTCTAATTAATGGTCAATCACAGTCCAGCTGTCTCGGACTCTCTGAGAGTCAGGAGCTTTTGTTATAATTCCATTCCTTTCCTTTCAGGCCTTCTGATGAAATCCTTTCTTCTATTCCTCTACATCTCCACTAAAGGAGCCTCTCCCCTCCTGTCCTTGCTGTGCCCAGTTTTACTCTCATCTCAGTGCACATCTATGAGCAGCCTGTGAATGAGTCTAAAATAAAAATGCCAGGAGGAGTCCATGGGTGAGGTACAGGTGGCTGATTCCCTAATGCCAGTGAAATGAATAACCCTCCCCATCACCAGGGCACTCTGGAGCTGGATCCCAGTGGACAGCATGAGGAGTCTTTTAAATGATCCATGCACTCCCCTGGCACTGGTCTGCAAAGATGAGCATTTCATTCCCATCATTTCTCTGGGTTTCCCTCCAAGTTTCTCTGGATGTGTTTGCAGGCAGCTCTCATCTGTACTCTGGTACTCTGAGATGTTCCTCAGCCCAGAGAGGAGAATTTGAAGCAGGTTTATTTTTGTGTGAGCAGCTTCAGCCCAAATCTCTCAGTGCAGGCTGCTGCTTCAGAGATAACTACAAAGTGCAGCTGGGTAAATGGTAAATCTCTTTTCTCCACATGGCTGTTCCCACAGCAGAGCAGCTCCTTGTGGACCGGTGACATGCCCTGGGACAAGGGAGTGACACAGAGACTCAGCACTCACCTCCCTTTGCCTCCTCACCTCCTCCTCTCTGCTGCTGCTGGATAAAAATGCTGCAGTTCTGCACATAAATACCCAGTGCTGTGCCCTCCTCTTGTGAGCAACCCTCTGAGCAGGCAAACTCACCTCTCCTGACCTGTGGGATGGCCTCACATCTTTCATAAGAAGAGCCCAAAACCAAAAAAAAAAAAAAAAAAAAAAAAAAAAAAAAAAAAAAAAAAGCACTGAAGCAAACAACCCTTCAATCTGTTTCACCCTGATTTCACATCAGATTTTAGCTCTGAAATGTCATCAAGTTAAGCATATAATGGTAAAACCAGGTCCCAAGGCAGCAAAGCATTTAAGCATGAGCTCTCATTTAAGCATCTGAGGAATCTCACTGGCTGCGTGCAGAAATAGAGTTTTGGTGAGGAAAACCTGCATTGTTCTTGGAGTTGGTGGCCCAAAATGTTCCTGTGTAAACCAGTCAGGGTAATTCAGGGATAAATCATCACCTTCAAACCTTTATAGGGGGAATAATTCAAGTTTATGACTGGAATAGCACTTTGCTCCTGCCAATAGGTTTGAAAGTGCCCAAAATCCAGGAGTTTTATCTTTTCATTCTTTGTGCCAACACCAACACTCAGAATTGTCCCCTCCACATGTCCCTGCTGGCTGTTCCATTCTGCTGCAGCACATCCCTGAGTCCATTTGCACCTTGATTCCCAGGGGATGGAGCCTGAGATGCATTTCATGCTTTGTCTTTTCATGCTTTGCCTTTTCCATGTTTCTGGCTCTGTCTGCAGAGTCCCTGCAAGGCTGGCCTGGCATTGCCTTCACTCAATGAAGATTTTGAGGCTCTCTGCCTCAGTTCCCCCCCCAAAAAGGATGACAGAGCTGCCTGGGTGACCCAGGGGGGTTTTCCTGAGCATTTCAGGGCCATTTCCATAATTCACTTTTGACACACTGCTGCTTTTGCAGTGGATTTTCCTCCTTTGGGTGGTGTATTTCTGTCTTGGATTGAACAGCCAGGTGTCTGCTAAGGAAGGCAGGAGCCCCCCTTGAAATGGAGAATGTGAACCCCCTCCCTCTGAATTGTTATCATTTTGAAATTAAGGGGGGCTGTCAGGCAAAGATATGGGAGCAGGAATAACAGTTCTTTATTAGGGAATAAAATTAAAATAAAATAAAATAAAATAAAATAAAATAAAATAAAATAAAATAAAAAAAATAAAATAAAAAATAAAAAATAAAATAAAATAAAATAAATAAAAATAAATAAATAAATAAATAAATAAAATAAAATAAAATAAAATAAAATAAAAATAAAATAAAATAAAATAAAATAAAAAATAAATAAAAAATAAAAAATAAATAAAATAAAATAAAATAAAATAAAATAAAATAAAATAAAATAAAATAAAATAATAAAACCCCCAGTGGTTCCTCCATCCCAGCCCCTGGGAGGACTCTGGGCTTTGGCAGGGCCTCAGCAGCCCCAGAGCTCCTGTCCTCAGCTCACCCCAGCACCAAGAGAGCTCCCCTGGGGGGGTTTGACGTCCCCCTGCCGCCTCCACCAGGCAGATTTGTGCTTGCTGAGCCCTTTGGAGCAGCTCTGCTCCCCCCTGCTCCTGTCTGAGCCCCGTGGCCACCTCAGATCCCTGTCACACATTGGCCACCAGCTACAAACAGAGGCACCAGCTTTGCTTCTCTGGCAGGGATGAATGTGCTTCCAGGAAAATGTCAAATCCACGAGCTGCTCCCTTTGTTCTGCTCCACTTCATGCACACGTGGTTTTGCAGGGCTTTACATTAAAAAAAAAAAAAACAAAACAAAAAAACCCAAGAAATTAAAAAAAAATTTAAAAACTCACCAAAAACCAAACAAGCAACATAAAAAAAACCAAACAAAAATCCACAAAAAAAGAGAAAAAAACCAAAGTAAAACCAAAAAAAAGCCCCAAAAAACTGAACCAACCAAACAAAAAAAGCAAAAAAAAACCCAAAAAAAAACCCAAAAAAATCAAATCAAAAATAGAGAAAAAAAACCAAACTCAAACAAACAAAAAAAGAACCCCAAAAACCAAAATGAACAAAAAAATGCCCCCCAAAAAACCCCAAAGAGGCAGATTGCTCTGCTGTTGCCTGGAATTATCTCTCCTCGACTTTCTGGAGGGTGGAGTGGAGGCAGCAGTGGATTCTGTGGCTGGTGCAGCCCTCAGCCTGCCTGAGTCAGATGTTAATAATTATTTAGCAGTTGAGTGTGCAGAGAAAGGAGTTGGGGAGGAGATTGAATTTACATGCATCACTACAGCGGCCTTTAAAAGTCTTAGCATGAAAAATGCATGGCTGCCCATGCATTATTTATTCAGCAATGAATAGAATTTCCCCCAGATCACACTGGCAGGTCAAGACTGACAAATTTGGCAGGATGGAGCCCCTGTGTGTGCCAGCCCAGCAGCAGGCAAGGAGGGAATGGGGCTTCAGGAGGAAACTGCTGCAAAAACCCGGCTGGGGAAGGACAGGCAGGGTTTATCCCAACCAGCACTCCCTTGCCAGCCTGTGTTTAGCAGGAAGGAGTTTTGCTTTTCCTTTGATTCCCATTGTATCCCTCCCTTTTTCCACCATGAAAAGCCTTTTACTGCTGAGTATCTATGGCAGGATCTCGTTGTTTGATCCATTTGTTTCAGCTTTTCTTGTGCTCGCTCTGTCGTCAGCTCGAGCGCAGCCTTGGGGCTCTAGGCTGACAAATGCCCCCCCAAAACTCTCTCCATCTCTCTCGTTTTGCCTTGCCAATTGTAATCCCTGTTTGAAATTAATTTTGTGCAGTCTCTAGCCCTGCTGCCTCCAGAATACCAACGAAACACATCTGAGGTTTGCTGCCTGCCCCGATCCCCGTTTGGAGACTCTTCCAAAGATTGTTCCCCTCCCCATCCTCTCAGGAATGCTCTCATCCCTCCTGGAATCCCCTTCCACTCCAGGCCAAGCTTCCAAGCAGGGGGAAGAGCTGGGCCTGGAATGAGGGGATGGTTTTGGAGCCCCAGACTCCAGCCCACCATTGCCAAACCCCCTCAGCCAATAACTGGGAGAACTCTGCGAGCTCTCACCCTGGAAAGACACATCAGAAACGCTGGGAATTCTCTCCCAGATCAGTTTTTCACCCCTCTTAGCAGCTGATTATGAACAGGCAGGTTTAACTGGTGTGAGGGTCTCATTACAAAGTCACTTTTTAACCCTTTTTCCTTTGAGCTCTGCTGGGGAGACCCTTGGTGCAGCAGAGCTCAGCTGCAGCTTTGGAAGTCTAATAAACAGCTGTCCATTGCTGGAGGGAGGAGCTGATCTGCAGGAATGGTATTTCCCTGCCTGAACTGAGTTTTGAGGGGGAATTTCCCCTCCTGGAGCTGCTGCAGGGAGTCTGTCCCAGCAAACCCCACTGGACAGGACAGACAGACCCTGCCACACCAGCGGGGCCCAGGGCAGGAAAATGTTCTGGGGATGTGAGATGGGAAAAGGGTGGGGAAGGGCTTGACTTGGATGGAAATCATCACAATTTGCAGGGCATGAACCCAGCAGGGCAGAGAAGCTGAAAAGGCAGGAGGGGACTGAAAGGGAGGGAAGGCAATGTGGGGGAAAAGGGCTGAGAAATGCAGAAATGCTGCTCAGAGCAGGGGATGCTGCTGCTCCTCAGGCTGTCCCATGTGGGGGTGTTCACTGGGGTCCCAGGACGAGGGAAGAGATGAGAATCCTGCTTTCATGTTTCAGAAGGGTGATTTATTATTTTATGATATATATGATATGACATGATATTTATTATATTTATTATATATTATATATCTATTATAAAAGAAAATGATATATTGAAATGACACTAAAAGAATAGAAGAAAGGATTTCATCAGAAGGCTAGCAAGGAATAGAAAGGAATGATAATAAAATCCTGTGACTGCTCACAGCCTCGACACAGGTGGCTGTCATTGGTCATCAAGTAAAAACAATTTCACATGCTGGGTAAACAATTCTCCAGATCACATCCCAAAGCAGCAAAACATGGAGAAGCTGAAGCTTCTCAGCTTCTCAGGAGAAGAGATCCTAATGAGAGGATTCTTCATGAAAGATGTCTGTGACATTCCCAGAGGGACAGGGGGCTCAGGGGACAGCTGTGTGACAGGAAGGGACAGCAAACACCCCGTGTGCTGCCACTGTGCAGGGGGATCTGTACAGGAGCCCAGCTCTGCACTCTGGAAGGAAATGAAAAATGAGTTTGTGTGGGACACACACAGTCCCTGCACACTCTGAGGAAGTGCAGAGTTTATTAGCTTGGCACTCTGGGATTCCTGGGTAAGGCCAGTGAAATTTTGCCCAGCATCACCCCTCTCACAAGTGCCATAAGTGCATAATAGACATCCTACAAGCACAGGAGCATCTCAGCACAATCTGCTCTGGAGCTTGCTTGAAAATTGCTGTTTGCTGTAATGGGGCCCAGGGGAGCACTGCTCTCTAATATTTGTTTAAAGCAGACTGGTAAAAGTAAAGTAATGCCCTGACTCACTTCTCAAGGCAGGCTGTTCCCCACAACATTGGGCAAAATTGAATTGCTGAGAGAGCAGCAGCAAATGGCTCTGCTCTGGAGCGAGGGCTCCTACTCCAACCAAACGTGCAGGCGGAGGAGCAGAGCCCCTGGAGGAGGCAAACAGCAGCTGATGCTGGTAGCAGGGTTGTCTGCCTAAACATGAGCTCAGGCCTAGCTGGTTTTGTGCCTGGTTGGATTTGGGGTTTCAAACACACTCGTGGGCTTATGAGAACCTCGGGAGAGGGGGGAAGGGGAGCAGGGGCCCTCAGGCTGTAAATGCCAGTGGGAAAGGCCAGGGTGAGGTCACTGGGCTTGCAGGGGTTTCTGTGATGAAGAGGCAGGAGGAGCAGGAATGGGATTTCCTGAGAAGAGCCAGAGGCACTGAGCTCCCCATACCCAGAGCAGTGGGTTCCACACTTCACTCAGAGGGTGAGGTGATGCAAGGGCTGCACCAGCACTCACAGCTCCCAGGGAAGGGCTGGGGAAGCCTGGGCAGGCCCTGCTGCCCTTTACCCACCTCCCAGATGCATCCAGAAAATAATAAATAAATAAAAATATTTATTTTTAATATAAATAAATAATATAAATATAATATATATATTAGAAATATATATATTTATTATATATATTTATATATATAATGTATATATATAAAATATAATATATATATAAAATATATATATTATTAATATACATATAAATATATATTATATATTTAATATAAATAAATAATAAATAAATTATAAAAATAAAACTTATTTTAAAATTACTCTTATAATTTTTATATTTTAAAACATTATATTTAGAAAAATATAAAAATTATAATAAATAAATAAATAAATTATAAAAATAAAAATAAAAATAAAAAATAAACATATTATCATTAATAATAATAATTATTATAATAATAAATATATTTAAATAAAAAGATAATAATAACAATAATAGCATTATTATTATTATTATTATTATTATTATTATTATTATTATTATTATTATTATTATTATTATTATTATTATTATTATTATTACAATCCCCCATGCCTAAAACACCCTGTGTCATGCTGAGGCTGCACAGCAGTGGCTGCTCCTGGCCCTGAGGCAGCCTCTCCTTCTGTCCAGCTGCACACACTGATCCCTTTTGGGGCTACCTAGAAACACAGGCCAGACAAAATTAAGGGAAGAAAAAGCATTTCTATTTATTGGAGGATCTTCAGGTACATTTGGGGCAGGAGCTGCACCCAAAAATGGATGATGGGTCGTGGGTTTTCACACTTTTATAATTTTGGTTCATTTGTATATTGGGGGTTAATCCTACAATTACAGCTTCAGCTAATGAAGTCATTTACCCCAAGTTTGCTGCCCCCAGCTCACTTTTGTTTAATCTCTGGGGCCTGAGGCAGTGAGGTGTCCTTGATTGCCAGGCCTGGAGAGGAATTGTTGTGTCTGCCCAAAATGGGAGAGCAGCAGCTCACACTGTGTATGTAAACTCCACAAACAACTATTTCATATTAACCATATTTCACATTGACTATTTCCATAACCATTTCACTAGCTACACCCTGAAGATTCACAGGATTACAAATAGATGGAAAACATAGAAGCTAAAATCCTGAGGCATCAACAGACCTCTCACTGAGGCCTGAGGAGATTTCCCCTCTCTGATATCACATCCCCCTCTCTGATATCACATCCACACTCACTGATATCCCATCCACACTCACTGATATCACATCCCCCTCTCTGATATCACATCCCCCTCTCTGATATCACATCCCCCCTCTCTGATACCACATCCCCCCTCTCTGATATCATGCCCTCCCTCTCTCCTGTCTCTGATCCCCAGTGCTGCCTCTCACCAGGTCCCTGAGCCCCTCTCTGCCTCTGGAACATCGGCAGAACTCATCCCTGGCAATTCCCCATCACCCCCTGTGCCTCTCAGCATTAATGTTCGCCAAGTGCACCGAGATCCCAGCAGGGAAATTGCATTCCAGTGAAATATGAAACTGCACAGGTTCCCTACAACCTTGCTGGTAATCCCTCAGTGACTGGAGAGGTTTCTGTCCCTCCCCAGCCTCCTGGTGTCTCTGAACAAGCCACGCTTCGCTGGGCCCAGGATCATCTGCAGTTCAGGTGTAGGGAATATCTCCCTGCCACTCCCAGGCAGGAGGAGAGGGCAGATAAGAGAATGCCATGCAGAATCTTTTCATTGCTCTGGTTGTATTTATCATCAATTCAACTCCTGTTTGCAGATGCAAAGAGAGAACTAAAATGGCTCTCTTTAAAAAATAGATATTGGTGGAAACAATTCTGGGCATTGTTATTGCCATTGCTCTCTGCTGTGTTCTTGTTCCCCAAATGTTTCTGTGGAAGTGCTGTGGCTGTTCAGGGCCATTTCCATAATTCACTTTTGACACACTGCTGCTTTTGCAGTGGATTTTCCTCCTTTGGGTGGTGTATTTCTGTCTTGGATTGAACAGCCAGGTGTCTGCTAAGGAAGGCAGGAGCCCCCCTTGAAATGGAGAATGCAAACCTGCTCTCTCTGAATTGTTATCATTTTGAAATTAAGGGGAGTTCTCAGGCAAAGATATGGGAGCAAGAATAACAGTTCTTTATTAGGGAAAAAATAAAACTAAAATAAAAATACAGTAATACAAAATAACCCAGACAGAGTCAGGACAGGCCCTGACACCCTGTGGGTCAGGGTGGTGGCACAGCCCCATTCCATGGTGGCTCAGCCCTCCTGTAGAATAGGAAAAGCAGTTTTTATTAGGAAAATTAAAAATACAAATGCAATAGTACAAAAAAAAAAAAAAGAGAGAAAACAAACCACTGTCAGAGTCAGAACACACCTGGCCCCCTGTGGGTCAGGCTGGTGGCAGCAGTGACATTCAATGGTGGCTCAGCCCTCCTGCAGTGGTGCCAGCTGTGGTTCCAGACAGCTGTGGGCTCAGGGATTCTCAAGGAGCACTGAGTCATCCCAAAAATGGCTCTTTGATGCCTTTAGTGAGATGTGAATGCTGTGTCTGCGCTGCCCTGAGGTCTCTGAGAGCTGGGGGTACCTGCTCAGGTAACCCCAGAGTTCCCCTGCAGAGCTGGAGCTTCTTTGTGTCCCCACAGCCAGAGTCAATCAGTGCTCTTTAATTCCAGAGCTGCTCCTTTTGTGTCCACCCCTTCCTAACCCTCAATTATGTCTTCATGCTCCCTCTGTAATTGCCCACAAATTCACTTGTGTGGCCCAAATCAAAGGCGGAGGCACGGAGCTGTGTTAGGGTCAATTATCTCCTGCAAAGTGAGCAGCTTCTGCTGAACTCTGTTATTAAACAGGAGCTTATTCCACACCAAGCTTGCCCTGGCTGTGCTTTCTCCTCCAAGGAGCACTAACAGGTCACCAGGATGGCAGAGGATTTCAGCCTTGGAGGCACCAAGGCAGCCCAATCCCATTGCCCAGGGCTGGGAGTTCATTAGAAAGGAACAGCTGATGGTTTTATCTGCTTTACAACCCCTTCTTCTGGAGGGCCTCACATCTGAGCCTATCAAAGGGCTGCAATATTAATTAAGCCCTCTAATACCCTGTCAAATTAGTGAGCATTTCCCAAATGGAAATGGAGCTCTCAAAGTCCAGTTTGTCCAAAGCCACTCTGAACATCAGTGGGCAAAGATCATAAAAGCCAAGGGAGGGGAAAAGCCTGTGAGAACATCCAGTCACTCCCCTTTTCATGTAGGATTATCCTCCAAGAATAATGGGCTGCACTGCAGGCAGCAGAGGTTTTTAAAACTCCTTAAAAAAAAAAAAACAAATTAAAAGCCTTTGGGTGATTTTTCTGTGCTGTTAAGTGAGAAATCAATCTGGACCCTTATTTTATATCTAAAAAAATGCTCTAGAGACAAAACCTCCCCATAAACCTGGGGGACTGTTGGGTGGTTAGGGAACTCCTAGATCTGTGAGAGGCAAATTCTCCCTTCTAGACAGCAGCAGGAGATTTCTGCATTGCATTTCTGAGTTGCACCAGGTTTCCATGAGATCCCCAAGGGAGACCCAAACTGAGACAGGTCCTCATGTTGGACACAACACCCCCAAAGCCCTGGGCTGGTGCTTTCCACCCCAGGCAGGGGGAGGTTTGTGTGCACGCTGGATTTTGGGAGGTGCTGGAGCAGCCAAGTGATGATTTCTGCCTGAGCTGGCATCAATTTGCACCTATTCCAGATATTCCTCATCTCTGCTGTGTTCCCAGCCTGGCATTTGGAGTTCCAGATGATTCTCCTGCATGTTAAAGCCTCTTGCTGTGCATGGCCAGGCACTGGGGCTCATTTATCAGCTGGGAGCACCTGCAGGGAGCAGCTGCATTTCCCATTCTGCTGTGCTGGAAGTGTCCCTCAGATTGATTCTTTTTAATAAACATCACACAGACGAGGGAAAATCCACATGGAAAATGCTGCTGTTTTCATTTACACAGCCCAGTGCAGCAACTTTTAAGAGAGAGATAAGGAAATTGTACCACTGTGTCAAAATCTACTTGGAAACGGAATCAGAAAATAATCACAGTTTAAGGGAGAAGTGCATCAAATTCCAGGAATAAAGGGCACCTTTTTATGAGCTGGAGGTTTCTGAATAATCCATTATCTGGAATCTGCAGAGGATTCAATAGGAGAGCCATTGCTGTATTTCCTTTACACTTACTGGAATTCAATTTCATTTTGTATTCTTCTTTGACATTAAAATATTGATGTTTACATCACTGCTGCACCTCGGTGCCAAAGCTGGGAAAGGGAAGACAGTGGACTGCAGATAAGATGTAAATTAGGGGGAAAATGAGTTCCCTTCTGAGAGATTTATGGCTCCCAGTGGTTTGTACTGCTTAGAAAAGGAATCTCCTGGTTTTGCAGCTTAGGATGGGAACTGGTTTGGATTTCAGACCTTGGCTGAAAGAGTCTTGCACTTTCTCTTTAATTTCCTTGCAGTCAATGTTTCTGGTCAGGATAATCCTTGGATTGTCAGGGCTGGAGAGTGTCATCTCTCTGACAGAATAATTCAGGTTCTGTGTGATACAATCAGACCTCCCCACCAGCTCCCCCAGGCTCTCCAGAGTGAGAATTCAGGCCCCATCTTTCCAAGGGACACCCTGGGATAGTGGAAGGGGGGAGTTTTGGGGTCCCTCCCTGCCCAAGGGGGGATTTTTGGGGTCCCTCCCCATCCATGTCCCACAGTCAGCACCTCCCAACCCTAACCCTGAGCAGCTCTGGAAATACAGCACAGCATTCACCTCATCCTGACCTAAATCAGGATTTCCTGACTGTCTCAATCCCTTGTTACAATGGTAAAGCGCCCTGGTTAAAAAAAAAAAAATAAATTATTTCTAATTTAATTTTGCTAAATTCAGCTGGTAACTCAATGCTTTTGCTTGTTAAAGAATGCTCTTGTATCAAATGTTCTCCCTGTGTAGGTACTCACAAACTGGGATAAAATTGTCCCTTAATCTTCTTTCAATGAACTTAATTGAACGTTGGAATATCAGTTGAATCTCCCCAAAAAAAGCTACCTCTTGATAACTGATTTTCCAAAGAACCCTAAAGTCACAAGAGCAAGGAAAGTGTCCCAGTTCCTCCCTCTTCTTTTTTATTTCTGGCCTCTACTAAATAAAAACAAAATATTTGGCAAGGAATTTCTCTCATTTCCAAGGCAGGTTGATGATGTGAGGAGTCAAAACATTGGAAATCCCCCATGGAGCCAAGGCTGGCACTGAATTCAGAATTAATAGGAATAATGAAAGAAATGGAATAAATTCTGAGAAATGTGGATAGGAGAGATGCTCAAAGATCTCTGGGAAGAGCCATTAAATGCTGGCTGGTTCTCTATTAGCACTTTGTAATTGCTTTTCC
Organism: Agelaius tricolor; assembly: GCF_023055355.1. Classification (NCBI taxonomy): domain Eukaryota; kingdom Metazoa; phylum Chordata; class Aves; order Passeriformes; family Icteridae; genus Agelaius; species Agelaius tricolor. The sequence continues at coordinate 16,270,508 of NW_027269278.1, forward strand.
CTCTTTGGGGCTGTTTAAGGCATCTCTGGCTCCCATTCCTGGTGGCAGCAGAGCCCCTGCCAGGTTCCCTCTCCTCTCAGAGTGGGAAAATCCTCCCTGAGTGCCTCTGAGTCCCTCCCTGGGATTTCCTGGGGCAGGAATTGCTGTCCTGGCTGTGCCAGAGCAGGGCTCAGTCTGGATTCACAGTTTAATCAGAGTTCTGTGCTGTGGCAGGAGCCTGGTCTTTCACATTCCACTTCCTCAAGGACTCACAGCTGCTTTTTCTTATTGGCTTTTTTCCCTCTGAGGTCTTTGCAAGGTCTCTCTTTTTCTGTTTGCACTTGTAAGAGACCCCAAGGCATCAAATGCTGGGTGTTGCTGCCTCTGTAATTCCAGGTCAAACACGAGAAGGGATGGGATGTAAACATCAGGAGAGGTTTCATTCCCCAGAGAGGTTTCATTGCCCAAAGCTCAGCAGGCTCAGCTCCCAGGCAGCTTTCTCAGGTGTTTTATTGACACCTGGCAAAGAGGAGAGGCTGCTGACCCCTTCCACTGCTGATCAATCCCACATCCCACTGCTCACAGCACGGAATCCCAGCGTCAGGGAGGTTGGAAAAGAGCTCCAAGGCCATCCAGTCTCAGCTGTGTCCATCCCCACCTCATCCCCAGCCCTTCCCTGGGTGTAGCCGTGATGTTTTCTGAAAAATCCTTTCCTTAGGATTTTTTCTCCTGAGAAGCTGAGAGGCCTCAGGAAGAAAATGTAACCAATGGTTATCTGCTGCTGTGGAATGCAACAGGTGCATCTGGGATTGGTCTCATGTGGTTGTTTCTAATTAATGGCCAATCACAGCCCAGCTATGTCCCTCTCTCGATCAGTCACAAGATTTTATTATCATTCCTTTTCCATTCTTAGCCAGCCTTCTGGTGAAATCCTTTCTTCTACTCTTTTAGTATAGTTTAAATACAATATATATCATAAAATAATAAATCAAGCCTTCTGAAACATGGAGTCAACATTCTCATCTCTTCCCTCATCCTCAGACCCCTGTGAACACCCCCACTCTTGGGCACCTCCAGGGATGGGCACTCCAAACCTCCCTGGGCAGCCCCTGCCAACCCTTTCCATGAAGAAATCCTTCCTGAGGGAGAATGAGCCCTTCAGGGAGGACCCCAGGGCTGGCAGCTCACTGTGCATGGACAGGCATCTTCCTGCCCTCTTCAAAGAGTTTTTGAGTTTTAAATTTTCCCTTGTTTTGGGAGCTGGCAGGGCTCAGGCCAGCAGCACAGGGATGAGAGGGCAGTGCCCCGTGCAAGGAGGGCTCTGGGTGATGCTCCCTGTCCACGCTGGGGGATGCAGGTGGTGCAGCAGCAGGGCAGCCAAGCCCTTCCTGCCCTCCTGCAGGATCCTGCAGCTCTCAGGCTGCAGCAAAGGCAGGCAGGGACACAGGGACACAGGGACACAGCCAGCACCAGGCACCTTCATTCCAACACCAGCCTGATCCTCCTGGACACCAAAACACAGCAAACAAAGCATGAGGAGCTGATCCAGAACTCTGAAGCCCCACTGAGGGCAGGCAAACTCCCACCAGGGCTCTTTGCCCCGGGGAAGGAGCAGAGAAGGACAAGGCAAATGTTCCTCTCAGCCAAGAATTTAATTACATGCCATCTTTTGAGCCTGTCCCGTGCCCCGCAGCCTCAGGGGCTTTGCTGGTTTCTTTCCTCATTGAAACTAATCCAAATCACTTCGTTTGGATGGTTGAACTCCTTGGCTGGCCCAGATGCCTCCTGTTCCTGCCAAGAGGCTGCTGCATCCTAAAATTCATGTTCATGGCAGGAGAATCCTGGTGGTACAGATGATTTTTCTCAATAGACCAGAGCAATTGGGAAATAAGGAGGAGCCAGCCACAGAAAAGAGCAGTGCTAGATGGTTTGGAGGGTGGCCTGGCCATGGATGTCTCTTTTTCCAGAGGGCAAATACTGTTGTAAAACAGAAAGTGATGTCCAGGGTGTTTCCCTTCCTTCCTTGGGGATTTGTTCTCATCGTTGCACAGCTGAGCAGCTGATCCCTTGTAGCTCAGAGAGAATCACACGGAATTCACAGAGAATCACAGAGAATCACAGAATCATAGAATTCATAGAATCATAGAATTCATAGAATCACAGAGAATCACAGAATCTCAGAGAATCACAGAAGCACACAGAATCACACAGAATCACAGAATTCATAGAATCACAGAGAATCACAGAATCACAGAATTGCACACAGAATCACACAAAATCACAGAGAATCACACACAGAATATCACAGAATCACTCACAGAATCACAGAATCACAGAATTCACAGAATCACACAGAATCACAGAATTCATAGAATCACAGAATCACACACAGAATCACAGAATCACACAGAATCACACACACAGAATTTACAGAATTCACAGAATCACTGGGTTGGAAGAGACCTCCAAGATCATTGTGACAGTGTGGGGGTAAAATGCTTCTAAAATGGTGGGATATTGAGGAGGGTTGAAAAGAAAGGTCAGGCCTGGTAGACCCTGGGAAAATGTTAGGTTTTACTGGATCATGTGAAACTGCACCTGTATAATCATTTAATGGCTATGATAAATGATATGATTGTTTGGTAATTGGATATAATTATTATTTAACTGTAACAAGAATCACGATAAACCATGTTTGGGGAGTTTGATGGAAATTACAAAAATCCGTGCTTGGATGGCATCAATGTATACAATAGAGCAATATAAGTTTAATAATTAATGTGTCGTTAAGGGTATAAAAACGTGTTCATCCCAAACCCATGGCAGAGTCAGATTTGGGTCTGTACCCCTGACACCCAGAGCTCTTCAGCAAAAGCACCTGCATAGAATAATTCTGTGATTGTGTGTTCCTGAATTATAACAACTGAGTCCAGCCCAGCCCCAAGCCCTCAACTGAACCCTGGCCCCCAGTGCCACATCCAGGCTTTGTTAAACACCCCCAGGCATGGGGACCCCACCACCTCCCTGGGCAGAACATTCCAGAACTTTATCACCCTTGCTGGAAAAAACTTCTTCCTAATATCTAACCTACATCTCCCTTGGTGCAGCTGGAGGCTGTGTGCTCTGGTTGTGTCAGTGCTGCTGGAGACAGAGCCCAGCCCCAGCTGAGCACAGGCACCTTTCAGGAGCTGTGAGAGTGAGAGAAGTTTTCAGTCCTCTCTCCCCACCATTGCTCTGGTGCAGTTTGTGCCCAGCAATCCTCACTGCAAGCTCTGCATGACTTTGTCTTTGCTTTGGGTTCAAATCGGGTTAAAATGCAGAAACTTCAGCTCTGCCCTAAGAAAGGGGAAATTTTCTTTGGGATCCATTAGGGAGCTCTTTGGGATTTTTCTTTGGGATCCATTAGGGATCTCTTTGGGATCCATTAGGGATCTCTTTGGGATTTTTTTTTCTTTGGCATCCATTAGGGATCCCTTTGGGAATTTTTCTTTGGCATCCATTAGGGATCTCTTTCCAAGTGATGCTTTGGGTGGGTTATTCCCAGCTAATGCCCTCATTGGTGTGCAGTGGCTTCCTCTGGCCCTCCCAGCTCTGTCCTGGCTGTCCCCACTCTCATCCCCTGCCCAGCCAGAGCAGAGCTCTCATTACAGCTCTGGCCTGGGCTCTGGGTTTTGCTGGAATATGAGAAGGGAGACACCAAAACTGATATCCATGGGCCAGGGAGCACCTGTGAGCTCTGCATTTGTCACAGCTGCTTGGAGAAGGGGCTGCTGTTTGCTGCAGAGCTGTGGCAATCTCCTGCACAGGTGGCCAAAGCCTTCCACCAGCACAGGAAAGAATAATTGGATAGTCCCTTTTTTAAACTGTATGTAACCAACCATATCAAATTTATCACTAAATGTCACATTTTATCATAATCTAATCACCAGAGAGCAAGAAAAATGAGCAGACTTGTCTCCATCAATAAACAAATGATTACTCAGACAATAACCAGGTTTATTTTCTTTATTTCTGTAAATGTTTGAAGTCTTATGAAGATGCTCTGGAGAAAGGATCATTATTTATTTTGGCATCCAGACAGTTCAGTGATGGGAGGCTTAGAAAAGCTGAAGATGTTGATTTAGAAAGGATCCTAAAAGTCTTGCTCATTTTCATTCTGCAGGAGGAATCTGGGACATCAGATTATTTATCAGATTAAAAATGCACTGCCTGTTCCATCTTGTAGCATGCAAGTCCTGTGCAGAATGGCATCCCTGGAAAGCCAAAATTTCTACTTTACCTTTTATTTTTAAGCTCACCCAGCTGTTCTCCAGCCAACTGGCCCTTCTTCCACGTCCCATTTTTGGGACATCAAATGCTGATGTTGCCAAAGGCAGCCCCTCCACTCACAACAGGAAAAATAGATTTGATCAGCATCAGGGGAAAAAAACCAAACAAATTATAAAATATGGCTGTGGGAAATGGATTTGTAGGGATTTTTTAAAGCTCAATAGAAGGTTTACATGGTTTGTATTGGTATTGGTATTGGTATTTGTGAGCTTTCTATCCAGTTTGAAAATTCTCTGCAAATCCATTTCCCCCGTGTGGCCGCGAGTGCTGAGGATGCTGCGGCAGGAGGGAGGCCCTGGCTGGCGCCAGGGGGTGACAGGGCCAGCCCTGGAGGCAGAGCAGCCCTGGGGCTCCTCTGTGGGGATTTCCCTGTCCCCCTCTGTCCCCAGGTCACTGAGCCCCTCCTGGAAATGGAGATGTCAGGGAAGGAAAAGAATTCCCAGCGATCTCCGCGCCTTCGTGGCCTAAAAAAGATCAACAAAATTATTAAAAACATAAAATCTCTTCAACCCAAACTTCCTTCATTAGCAATAATCCCCAAATCCTCTAATTTTAACAATTCTCACACCCTCAGGGCCATTTCTCACACCCCAAGGAGCCCCTGAGGGCATCAGGAGGAGCTCTGGGGGCGTTTGGGGAAGGATTTTTGTGGCCAAAAGAGAAATTCTTTGGCCTTTAGTGGGGTGAGTGATGGAAGAGCAGGACTCATTTTTCTGGCTCAGGTAGAGACAGCAGTGACAGCAGCCCAGGGAAAATTGGCCAAATTCAGCTTCCACAGTGCTGGCAGAGCATTTCTGGTTCATCAGAGAGTCAGGGAATGGCTGGGCTTGGAAGGGGCCTGAAATCTGAAACATTTCCCCTCCTGGAAATCCCAGGAGCTCCTCAGCCCTCTCCACTGTGAGTTCAGGGTGACAGAGGGAAAACCCTTCCGTGTTTCCTCCTCCCTTCACAATTCTCTCTCTCCTGCCCTGAATTTTGAAGCCTCTCTAGACACAAAAGCCCAGCCCAGTGATGGGGAAGAGCCAAAATGACTCCTCCCTGTCCCTGCTCTGTTTTTCTCCTATTTCAAATCTAAGGAGATCTTAGCAACAACAACAACAAAAAAAATGTTCTTTTCAGTGCTGCAGACATGACAAGACTGCTCTGTGTATCTCCTCCTAAGGTCTTCTGCAATTTTCTGTGACTCTGGTTTTCCTGGAAGTACTTGAGCTGAAAAATAGAGGCATTAGTCCTTAGGAAAAGTTAATTTAGAACTGAGGGAAGTTGAAATCTGGGTCTAGATTTATGGCTGGGGTCTGTAGCTGCTGGGGATCTTTGAAAATGGCCTTTAACCCCTTTAAAACATTCATTTGAAAGCTTCTGCTACCTGACATTTCTGTGATAGCATCACTGCAAAATTTCTTCTAAACAGCTGCTGGCTGCTCAGGGGGGTCTTGGTGACCTGAAAGCTGTTTTTGTGCAGCAAAATTGCTGCAAACAGCAAATGCTCTGGGTTATTTTACACTTCCTAAAGTAAAATAAGGTAAAATAAGCTGGTGGGAAGAGGGGAAATGGTGACAGAAGAGGGGACAGGAGGAATTTCTGTCCTAAAAAGCAGAGCCTGCCCCTCACCTGGGCCAGCAGAACAAAGCCCAAGAGGTTTCTGCTTTCCTCTTTTTAATTCCTTCATGCAAAATGAGCTGAATGTCCATTTGATCTTGCCAGGGAACAATGCCTTTTAAAAAGGCACACAGTGCTTTCTTCTTGCCTTTTTTAATTAAGTTTACAACTATTTTCTACTGCATTTACAAACTACTTCAAAAGCTTGGAATTCATTCACCCCAGAGTCGTTTGGCTGTGGTACAAACCAAGAAATGGAGAGAAAAAAAAAAGTGCAGTGAAAAAAATAATTAAAAAACCCTCAACAACTTGCAGGTTAATAAGATTTCAGATGGTAGAAAAAAGCAATAGCTCAGAGCTGCTGTGTGAGAGACTTTGGGCCAATTTATTTCTGTTCTCTCCCTTTTTATTTTAATGCATCAGAGTTGAATTAGCCTTGGCAGAATTTGCAGCACTTTTGGTTTGCTGGGTCTGTAATGGCCCAAGAGGTTCTGTGATCTGTTCCTCACCCGTGGCAGGCAGAGCTCTCTGGGGCTGCTTCCCTACAAGAATTCTGTGTCAGGATCAGGTTGGTACCCTTTTCTGTGGGGTGTTGATATTTGCTTTTACAAATAAACTTCAGGTTTGCTGATAAACGAAATTAGACATTGAGAGATGAAAGAAACAATGGGGAGGAAAAACCCCTAAATTCCATAAGAATTAAAAATTAAAAGGCAGGGTTATGCATTAGAGGGAAACCTTTGGTATCAGGGCATTTTGGGGAAGTCTGAACCTCTCAAGTCCCTCAGCCAATGGGGAAAGAGAGAAGGGAAATGTGGCTGGGAAATTGGGATAAAAAGGAGGCTGAGTCCTCCAAAAATTTGAGAGATCCCTGGGGAAATGCCCCATGGCCTCTCCCTTTATTGGAATAATAATATTTTGGACATAAACCTCTGGTGTTTGTGGATTAATTTTCCTAATAAAAAGGGAACGGCCTCAGGCTGGGCCAGGGCAGGCTCAGGGTGGGCACAGCAGGAATTTCCCCATGGAAAGGGGGCTCAGGCACTGGAACTGCCCAGGGAGGGTTGGGTCCCCATCCCTGGGTGTCCCAGGAGGGGCTCTCCCACCCCAGTCCAAGCCCAGGCTGTTCCTGCCCATCCCTCTCCATCACTGGGGTTAAATGGGAGGGACCAGAGGACATTTGGGGCATCCCCCATTGAAGAGAAGCACAAACGAAATATATTTATTTGCTTTTTTAAATCTCCCGGAGCTCATCCTGCTTTTTATCAGGGCTCACACAAGGCAGAACAGGCTGGAACAAAAGGCAACCACAAAAAAACCCCAAAAAAACCCAAAAAAACCCACCAAAAAACCCCAAAAAACCCCAAAAACCCTCTCTTTTTCCTAACCCCTCTCTGGGAGTGGGTGGAAGCGCTAAACTTTCCGGCACTGGGAGAAAAGGGAGAAGGGTGATGTGAAAAGGAAAGTGTCAGAGAAACATCCTCCATCCCCAGCTCCTCCCCCGACTTTGTACCCCCTTCCACCGCCTCCTCCCGCTGTGGAATCGCTGAGAACTTTCAGACTTTAACAAAAATAATAAAAATGAGCTGTTCTTCTAAAAAAGGAGGGGAAAAAAAAAAAAAGGTGTGGGAGGTTTTCCTGCAGAATTTCCCAAAGTGCTGGGACTGCACGTCCTGGTTCGCCGTGGCAAAGAGGAGGGAGAGATTCCATGAAATTCCATAAACTTGGAATTTTTCACGAGTCAGTTGGAGACTGCAGCAAACAGAGCAAGGTCAGGGGAAATGTGTCATTTCAGGCCTCATCAGAAGAAATCCTTTCAGCTTTTTCCCCCTGGAATGCCAGAGGTTTAACCTTGAGCATTAATGCAATTAATATGGGATCAAAGTGTTTGCTCTGTTACCTTGTGTTGGTATTTTCACAAAATGCAGGTGCTGAGAGCAGAGAATAAAAAGACTTTAATGAACAGGAGGGATAATTGCTCTTTATTGTAAACCTCTCCAAGTTAAATCATTTCCTTTCAGTTTTCTCAGCTCTCGAGCAGGAAGATTGCAGAAAATGGACAAAACTATTAAAGAGAGTTATAGGTGGCATAAAGGGACCTTGGAGGGCAGAAATGATGGGGCTGTATTAGGAAAATAGATCTGAGTGCAGCCCAGTTTGGGTTTACATTATAATTTGCAAAAGCTGCAGGTGACTGCAGGAATACAGACGGGGGGGAAATCAATGGTGTGAATTATTAAAAACCAGAGGGCCTGTTCCTCTGTTAATGTGAATTCACTTGGTCCTCAGCACTGCTAGGATACACAGAGAGCTACAAGGGGATTTAGCAAGCCAATTTTGAAGGGGAATACAGGAATGAGTAAAAACCCTGCCTCGTTGTGTTTGGGATGAGCACGGAATTCGTTGGCAGGGAAGCTGGGGGTAAAGCACCCTGACTCTTACAAGGAGCTGAAAATTTCCTTCAGCCACTCTGCTTCATCACAGGCATTGTGTGTGGCACCAAAAACAAATCTGAAAAATGTTTTGTAAGACTAAAAATAAATCCTTTGTGCAATTTACCACTGAAGCCTGCAGCAAGGTTTCTCAGCATCAAGCAGGAGCCAAAGAGAAGCATTTAAAACACCTGGAATTACTTAAAAATAGTTATTTCATATCTGGAAATCAGGCAGGAAGAAATCTGGGGGGTTTCAGTCAATGGAGGATTTTTTGCTGATCTCAATGCATCCAAGAGCTGCCTCCCTGTCTTAGAGCAGGACAAAAGCTCCCCTAAACTCTTTTCTCCTTTTGCCAGCCAGACAGTGTGAAATTATGGGGGTTAAATGGGATTTTTCTTCTTTTTTTTTCAATTCTGGAGCCAAACCTTGTTCTTATGGCATTCCCAGTCCAGGTGGATGAAATCCTGGGATGAACGAGAAAGGAAAGAGAAAGGAAAGAAAAAGGAAAGGGAAAAGGGAAAAGGGAAAGGGAAAGGGAAAGGGAAAGGGAAAGGGAAAGGGAAAGGGAAAGGGAAAAGGAGCCTCTCCTTCAGCTTCCTGCTGTGAGCAGCCCTCAGAACTAAAGGGATGCATCTGGTGGCCTGGGGTTAAATGGGGATGGAAATAGTCATTCTGTGTCTCACAAATATTAAAAAGTTCAGTCAAAATGAAGAAAATCCAGCGTCAGGTGAGAGCTTTCAGCAGGCTGGGCCTGGTTTTCAGCAGGGAAAGGAGAGAGAGGCTGTGCCTGGTTTAGGAAAATCCCTGCTCAGGGTATCCAGCGCTGAGGGAATGGTCTGGGGCAGACACAGAGTTTGTGATTTCTCATCCCCATGTGTCTAAAGGAATCAGGACTGGGACCAAAAGGGGCTCTTTGCCTTCTGTTCCTCGGGATGTTTTTAAATCCTGATCCCAGGAGGGGAGGAAGAGCGGACTGACAAAACAAGGGGAAGGCAGAAGTGATTTCTGTCAGAGCAAGTGGAACCGTGCAGCAGCGGGGGAGGAAAACAAACAGCAGGGAAAAGGAAGGAAAATAAAATAAACCAAAACAGACAGAGCATTTAATCTCAATTCCAGTGCTCTTCTTTCCAGTGGAGTGAGTGGTCTTCAAGCAGCCCAGAGAAATAGAATTCAGAATGAAATTTTCCGTGCCCTGCAGGCAGGCTGCTGTGGATGCAGGGGCTGCGCCTGCCACCCTCTCCTGCTCCTGCTCCCAACCCAGCCCTTCCAAGGCTCCTTCAGCCCCTGGGAGCCACAATCCCTCCAGCGCTGAGCCCGACCTGTCCCTTTAACCTCGAGCTGTGGCCCCAGTGCTGCTTTCCTGCAATCGGGTTTATTTCTCCGAGCAGGCAATTCCCAGCAAAAGGAGCGTCCCAGGCAATCAGGGATGCAGGAGCAGCAGCATCCCCCCCTGCCATCCCCTGCCCAATTCCAGCCCGTGAAATGCTCTCCCTGAAGGTAATTAGCTTGTCTTGTGTAGTCCCTGCTCGAGTGATTACAGCGAGATCCTCCCTCCTGTGAGCAGTGAAATTACCCTCGGCGCACCCAGATGAAAGCCTTGGCTCGTTTATTGGCGCTGTTTGATTTTAAATAGGCACCAAAGCTCGGGCTGGTGGCACTTCAGTGCTCTCAATGTCCCCAGGGACCCCTCCCTGCCTTTCAGGGGGGAAAAAGGAGGGAAAATCACCAAAAAATGAGTACAACATCATTTAAATGCCTGTAATTCCAGGGGAACCAGCAAACCTGACCCCAAGAGCCATCCAGCGAATCTGCGGGGTCAGCAGCGCTCCTGATGTCTCACTCGCCTTTTTGACACCTTTTTGTCCCCATTTCAGGCCGAGGCACAGAATGGGAGCAGATCCTGGGGTGGGCTGCAGGGAGGGGCGGCACAGATTAATGCAATTTATACCAGCCAAAGACTCGAACGTCTGAATGACTCATCTGAAGGTCTCGGCGATTGTGCCAATTGATCAAATCTACCCGAAAAATTCCTTCTCCAGGGACGGCGTGGAGCAGGGAGGGAGGGAATGCTGCATCTTTAAACGTGAAGCGGCTGCAGCACCTCAGTGAACTGAGCTGAGCCAGCTGAGCTGGAGCCGTGGGACCCTCGGCTGCTGGCAGAGCCTTTTCCTCTGCAAAAACCCCAAACCTGCCTCGCTCCCTCGCCTGGGCTCCTCCAGACCCTCAGTCTCAGGAGGAGATGGGGAAAAAGGAATCCTGTGCAATATCCTTTACCCCAGGGACTAAAAACCTGCTCCAGCGAGTTTGTGCCACCTGAAACCTGCCCAGAGCCTTCAGCCCCTGCCAGTGCAGGCTGTGGTTGAGTCTTTGTCCCCAAATCACTGCTCACAGGTTCCCCAAGGATCCGCCCCAGGGCAGGAGTGCAGGGACAGCCCTGGCACCCCAGGCTCAGTCACCAGCAGCAGCTGAGGGGACCTGGCTCAATGTCCTGCATTGACTATATGATGGTTTTATATAGTAAATAAAATAAAATAATATGAAATAATATAATATGAAATAATATAATGTAATATAATGTAATATAATGTAATATAATGTAATATAATGCAATGTAATATAATGTAATGTAATATAATATAATATAATATAATATAATATATATAATATAATATAATATATAATATATATAATATAATATAATATAATATAATATAATATAATATAATATAATATAATATAATATAATATAATATGGTTTTATTCATAAAAGAAATATATTTATTTTTTTATTAAAATAAAAACATCATATAGTCAACCCAGGACGTTTTATTTACACCCCTGGCTGGGTGAGGCAGCTGGAATTTGCTGAAGGTAAAGGGGAAAAAGTGTTGGGAATGTTGGTGCTTCAAATGTTTTTTGGGGAAAGCCAGGTTCAGCTTCCCCTTCATACATGAATTTATGAAAACATATCTTAAAAAAGGTGGGTTTTTTCTCACTAGTTAGGTACTTTCATTCCTACCACTATCATTTCAAAATTCCCTTCATCTTTTATTTTTTTTCTCATCATTTATACTTGTAAATTCCTAAAGATTTTTCAGCTGTACCACAAAAATCTTATTTTTAGCAGGAGAAATCTTCTTCCTCCCCATTGCAACAATTCCTTTTTTTTTTTTTTTTTTTACTGATGGTAGCCAGAAGTTGTTTTTCCAGCGAGCCAAAACTCCATAATTCACCCAATAGTTCTGCTATAAAAGTAGCCCCATCTTCCCCATGGATTGAACTCTCTTGCACACCAGACCAGCCAGCCCAGCCTGCTGCCAAATGCTATATTTACATTTCCAAACTAAAATCTGTTTCTAATACATTTTTATGGGGAGTTGTGACCCTTTATATTTATTGTTAATGAGCTTTCATCTCTGTAATAGCCTTTCATCCCAAAGGATCTTGAAGAGTAATTGTAATAACCTGGCATACAAAATATACACAGAAATCAATTTAGCCAGCCCTGAAATGTGGCCATGGTGGGTGGGGCTGGCAGGGGGGGCTCAGCAGAGCCCTGAGCTGCTGCTGCTGCCACAGGTGACAGGGACAGCTCCTGGCCTGGGCTGGCTCTGCTCCCCCGGGCCTGCAGAGCAGAGAGTGGAGAAGGAATTTCACAGAATTCACAGGATCACACACAATCACAGAATTCACAGGATCACTGGGTTGGAAGAGACCTTCAAGATCAACCCAGCCCCAACCCCTCAACTGAACCCTGGCACCCAGTGCCACATCCAGGCTTTGTTAAACACACCCAGGGATGGGGACTCCACCACCTCCCTGGGCAGCCATTCCAGAACTTTATCACCCTTGCTGGAAAAAACTTTTTCCTGATATACAGCCTGTATTTCTCTTGGTGCAGCTTCAGACTGTGTCCTCTCATTCTGTCAGTGCTGCTGGAGACAGAGCCCAGCCCCAGCTGAGCACAGGCACCTTTCAGGAGCTGTGAGAGTGATGAGGGCACCCTTGAGTCTCCTTTCCTCCAGGCTGAGCACCCCCAGCTCCCTCAGGGCTTCCTCACAGGGTTTGTGTTCCAAGCCCTTCACCAGCCTTGTTGCCTCGTCTGGACACAAATTTGATGACTGCAAGGTTTGGGAGTTTGGATTTGGGGGCTCCAAGGCCGTGGGGAAGCACACACTGACCAGCAGGGACGTGGCACAGGTGGAGCCCCAGCTCCAGGCCCTGGGTGTCACCTCTGCCTGCCCCAGGGGCTGGGATCTGCTGGAAGTGCCGCTGGCATTGCCCCATTTGCCCCAGAAAATCCTCCCTTGGGTTTGCTGTGTGCTGTGCTCGGTTTGCACTGCAGGAGTCTCTGGCAGGAGCTGTGGCCTCCAGGGCCTGTGGTGCCTCACAGCCCCAGCAGGGTGGGCGGCTCTGGCAGCCCCGTGTGTGCTGGAGAATGCTGTCCTTGCACAGCCTGTGAGGATGAAGGGCAGGAGCAGTGAGGGACAGTGCCATCATCCCTCCCTGATGCCACAGGAACCCTCCACAGGTGATTTGTCCAGACCTGTCTGTGTGGGGTCAGGATTTTCTTAGGGGCAGCTCTGTTTGCCCCAGGTTCCCACTCCTGCTCCCCCCAGGGGCTCACACTCAGTGTCAGAGCAGGGGAAGGCCCAGGGCTGCTGTTTCTGCCCCTGGATGGAGGCAGCACACCCAGCACACAGATCCCTGCAGTGGGATTGGGATCAGGACTGGGATTGGGATTGGGATTGGGATCAGGACTGGGACCAGGCGATCCCATTGGGGCAGGGCAGGGCCTGGCTGTGCCAGGATGAACTCTGTGCCCTGCTGCTAAGAGGCTTTTCCACGTCCCCTCTCTCTGTTTTTCCCCATCACCATCTGCCTGCTGCAGGACAAATCCTGCCCTAATCCTGCCCAGCCTTCCCCAGCAACAGCAGTTCAGCCACAGAGGATCTGCACTTCCCACCCTCCTGGATTCCCGTGGATTATTTCCTGAGAGGAAGCAACCCACAATCTCTCAAATGACTTGTCATCCACCTTCCCAGTGAAAAAATGATTTTATCATTTTAAATCAAAAGGATTTGACTTTTTTTTTTGCCTCTCAAAGGGCACCAGTGCAGGTGAAAAGGAGAACTGAGTGGCAGAGACCCCAGCCCTGCCCCAGTGCTCCCAGTGGGATCCCTGCAGTGCCCCTGCCACTGCTGGCATTTTAAAAAACCAAAGGCCAAAGAGATGGAAGGAAAGAGCCTTTCCTTCCCCCATCTCCTCCAGTAAGTCATTTTCCCTGGCCTATTTTACAGGAACTGAAAATCTATTAGAGGAATGGCTTAATCCGGTCTGACTGTAATAATTAGGGTGCTTTAAAACCCCTGACTAATCGTATAAAATGTGGTTGTAGACAGCTCAGTGCACGACCCTTACACTTATCACTGGAGGTATTATTACAAACCAGAAACAGCTGGCAAGCACGGGGGAGGATAAAGGGAATAAAAAATCACATGCAAAGGGACAGGGCCTGCTCCTTTTCTGATCTCAGGCAGCGCCTTGAGCCGTCTCTGGAACCCAGAGCACAAAGTCACCTCCAGAACCGACAGACACAGCTCAGCTGTTTGTGCCACTGTGCCCTGCCAGCCCTGGGGGCACCTTTCCCTCTTTGCCCTGGTTTTGCAGGAGGATTGGAGTCAGTCACTCCCCTCAGGGCACTGCAGATGTTTGGAGAGGCTTTTGCAGAGCAAGGCAGGCTCCAGCAGGGAGGAGGATGCAGTGGCTCAGGGTCATGGGGTCACAGCACAAAAGCAGCTCTGCTTCCACGCCTTGCCTGGTGCCAATCTCCTTTTCTCTTGCTCTCCATCTTCCTCAAGCTCTGGCAGTTTCTCCCTTCCCTTCTCTCAGCTGAGTTCCCACCATGGCACCACCACACCTTTGGAGTTGTTTTTCCCCGCCTGTCCTGCCAGTTGTTCCCCAGGATTTCTGCCTGCCCAGGGTGCCTGGTCCTGCCAGCTGAGCTCATCCCTGTGCTGCCAGTTCTCCTTCCACCCTTCCCACTGCTCCAGGGGGGCTGGAACACAGCCCAGCGCCCACCCTGCAGCACTGACAGCTCTTCCAGGCCGGGGGAATTTTGGGGGACCTCAAACTCTGCCCTAAGGGAGATCACCCATAGAGATCCCTGGTGCAGCAGGGTCAGGCACAGGCTGGGAAGCTGGGGCTGATGGACTTGGCCAGCACAGAGGGGCACAGGGAGGGCTCTTTATTGCTCAGAGGAGGCAGGGCTGGGGCTGAGCCCTCAGCCAGGCACAGCTCCGGAGAACATTGCTCTGCAGAGCCCCTCAAGGCTGCACAGAGAGCCCACAGCCCTGATGAGCCCGGGCTGTCACCAACACGCTCCTTAATCAGAGCTGAAAACTCACTATCAGCCTTGAAGGAGGCTTTTAAAGACTGAAATAATAAGATGATGCACTACAATTCCAATTTTCTCCCTGTTCCTGTGATTAAAATACGTGGCTGAATCGTGGAAGCTCAACTGCAGCTTGCACAGGAGCTGTAATAACAATATTCACAGTGGTGGCACTTGCAGCAGGAGTTTGGTTTCTTTTACTTTCCCCCTGAGTCTTTCTTGTTTTTTTTTTCATTCTGCTCTATACAGATTTTGATCTTTCCCTTATTAAATAGGAATGGTTATCCCCACTGACTCACTTATCTAGTAATAGCTAGAACCCTTTTAATTCAAGTGATTCGATTCCTGGGTTTTTCTGATTCAAGTAAACACACAGAGCATTACTGGGAGACTGGCAATAGAATTGCATGGTTAAATTATCCCCTGACTCAATCCTGCACAGCACTGGATCCTTTCAATATATTTCACAAGTACTCAGTGCTGACCTCTAACACCAGAGTGGTTTCTCTCCTGTGGTAGCTCAATTTCACAACTCTGAATACACTTTTTTTTTTTTTTTGAAGGAAAGCCATCCGAAGGTTTTACAAAATGTTCTTTAGCCTTTGGGAATGAGTCAATTTAATGCCAGGCTATCATTCCATTTCAAAGAGCCAAAGGATTTGAGGCAACACAATCTGCTTTCTGAAGGATGTGAGATGAATACAGCTGTGGGTTTGTTACAAATCAAGCTGTGGAGTTTGGGTGCAGAGCTCAACTTTCCCAAAGTTCAGCTGTGGCCCTTGGTGTGCCAGCTGGATTTCCTTTAACCCCCCATTCCAAGGAGTGCCTGAATCAGGAAAAGATGGTAAGAGGGGCATTGCTGCCAGGAAAAGTTCCTGTAATTCATTGGTTTTAAAATGGGAAGGAATTCCCATTAAAATGGAATGGAGCTCCATTGTAAAGGAGTAGATGAGCTGCAGTTTAATTACTGTTTTCCTATTGGAAATGGGTGAGAACACAGGGATTAAAATCCAGGCATTAAAAGGGGAAAATGGGAAGCTCTGGAAATGCCTCCTGAATCCAGAGTCACCTTGGGGCTGGTGCAAGGAGCAGCCTGTGCCTGGCAGCACCACACAAATGCCACCCAAGAAACCCACGGGAGCCACTCTCAGTCACATCGAACTTTATTTTAATCCCGTCAGAAAAGTTCAAGAATTACACCAAAAAATACTTCAGTCTCTGCTACCTACTGACAAAAAATACACCACAAAATTATAAACTGTTCCGTGGTTTTGCTGGAGTTGGGGTTGTTGGTGGAGGGGGTGGTTTGTACATTTTGAGTGAGAAATGAATTTACAGGTGGAAAGGGAAGGGAGGAGAGGGAGTCAGACAATGGTGTTTGGCACTACAGTTTTAGCTACACTATACAGTTATTTATCATGATGCCTGCAGGACTGAGGAGTTCTGCCCTCACACACTGCCCAGGGTCTCTGACATGGAGGACAAAACTGCCCAATGCGAGGGAAGAAGGGGCCAGTTCCTAATTTCCATCCCAGTCTAGCCAAAAATCTGAAAAAGCAGCTCAGACAAGGTGAGCCTTGCACTGCCTGTGCACTCTGCTCTTGCAGCTCTGGGAAAAGAGAATCCTTGGGGGTTTTTAAATCCCACCAGCCTGCACTAACCTCAAGTGCCATTTGTGGGGAGAGGATGTGTTACTCTGGCCAGGACTGGAGTAAACTTGGGGTCTGCTCTGGGTTTGCAAGTGGAGATTTGATTTTTACCTCTCTCTAGTGACCTGGAATGACAGGAAATGCTGAAGGAGCTGGAGGAGGGAAGCAGGAGCATCCCATTTAATGGGAAAATCAGGGGCTGAAAATTAGAGGCTCAATACTATCCAAACTTTTGAGATGCTCTTCTGATCATAATGGCATTTCTTTGAGTTGTGGGGACCCTCAGGAGAGAGGTCCCAAAGGATGAAGCCTCATGGAAATTGCCAAAGCTCATGCAGGGAATCTGCCAGAAGAAGAAGCAGAGTCCTGAACTCCTGACTCTGAGTCCTGTGCTCAAAAGTTTATTCAAGATTTCACTACAGCAGCCTCTGCCTGCTCCCATCCTGCTCCATCTCCAACAGCAGCCTGGATTTCAGCCTCAGAGCCTGGCCAGGACCAGCAGCATTCATTAGGAACACCAGGAACTTTCTGGATTTCCTTGGGGCTGAGTGCAGGGTTTGTGTTTGCACGTGAGCATGTCTGGGGAAGGAAGGGATGCTTGTATTTCTCTGTCAGTGAATGAACACTGACACTGGATTCAATCTGACAGCAAAATATCTCCCCTTTGGCAAATCAAACAGCACCACAATGTCTCTGTACCAGGTTCTCTCTATCCCTCCTGAAAGGATTCCAGCTCTTCCTTCGCTGCATGTGGAGCCTCTGTCACAGCTTTCCAGCACTGACAGAACTTGGTGAGATTCTCTTTGCTGCTTTTATCCTCTCTGGCTGTTTACCTAACTTGCTTTTTTTGTTTTTTAATTTATTTTTCTAACAAATAGTTAAGCAATGATTTAAAAATATTTTTACATCGTTAAGGTACAGTCAACATCAAACATGCCTTTGTACAAGAGCTCAACTCGGTTACAAATCAACGAGAACAACGCACAAAAAAAGAAAAATATCCATGAAGCTGCTCCTGCCCTTGGCTCAGGTTCCCTCCTGCCCTGCAGGGCACACCCAGGTGTTGTCCCCCCGCCCTCCCGCTCCAGCTCGTTGCCTTTAATGCCCTTCTGTCTTGGCAGCCTTGCTGTCGTGGCTGGCCGAGCCCGAGGGCAGCCAGGGGGACACGGCCCGGGAGCTGGTCTGCTTGGCCATGCTGTAGTGGCTGATGACGGTGTAGAACCGGCCCCGGGAGTTGGAATCCTGCGCCGAGTAGTAGGCGTCCAGCGAGGCGGGGATGCAGCGCTTGTGCTGGGAGGGGAGAGCACAGAGACAAGCACAGGGATGGCACCGGTGGTGGCACTGGTGGTGGCACCAATGATGGCACCGGTGATGGCACTGGTGATGGCACTGGTGATGACAACAATGATGGCACCAGTGATGGGGTGATGGCACCGGTGATGGCACCAGTGATGGCACTGGTGATGACAACAATGATGGCACTGGTGATGGGGTGATGGCACCACTGATGGCACTGGTGATGACACCAATGATGGCACCGGTGATGGCACTGGTGATGGGGTGATGGCACCAGTGACGACACCAATGATGGCACCACTGATGGCACCGGTGATGGCACTGGTGATGGCACTGGTGATGACAACAATGATGGCACCGGTGATGGCACCACTGATGACACCAATGATGGTGCAAATGATGGCATCAGTGATGGCACCAGTGATGAGGTGATGGCACCGGTGATGGCACCAGTGATGGCACTGGTGATGACAACAATGATGGCACTGGTGATGGGGTGATGGCACCACTGATGACACCAACGATGACACCAACAATGGCACCAATGATGGCACCGGTGATGGCACCACTGATGACACCAACGATGACACCAACAATGGCACCAATGATGGCGCCAATGATAGCACCAGTGATGGGGTGATGGCACCAGTGATGGGGTGATGGCACCGGTGATGGCACCAGTGGTGGGGTGATGGCACCGGTGGTGGCACCAGTGATGGGGTGATGGCACCAGTGGTGGCACCAGTGATGCTCCCAGGGCTCCTGTTTGCACTCACTCTGCTGCAGCTGCCCTGGAGAGCACCGAGCCGGGCTTGGCCTTCCAAGCCTGTTTGTTGCTATTGGCAACAGATGGCAGCGGATCTCAGAGATCGGGGCTGTGGAATGAGGGAGGGACCAAACTGGGCAGACTGGGCTGAGCAGCCCTGCTCACCTGCGGGTCCCAGGCCAGAATTCATCCCCAGACAGGCAGAAGCAGCAAAGCTGCTTTGTGCTGCTCTCTCTGTTAGTGAGTGTTCCCTGAGCTGTGGGGTGAGCACCTGGCTGGGAATGAATGGCAGGAGGCACAGCCCAATGGGGCAGCTCTTTTCACAGGTTCAGGTTTGGATTTAATTCTGAAATTCATGACTCCATGAAGGGGCCTCAAAGCTCATCTCATTCCAAGCCTCTGCCATGGGCAGGGACACCTTCCACTATCCCAGAGTGCTCCAAATCCTTTCCAACCTGGCCTTGGGCACTGCCAGAGATGCAGGGGCAGCCACAGCTGCTCTGGGCACCCAGTGCCAGGGCCTGCCCACCCTCTCCAGGAAGGATTTCTTCCCAATATCCAACTAAACCTCCTCTGTCACTTTGAAGCCATTCCCCCTTGTCCCCCCTTGTAAAGAGTCTCTCTCCATCTTTCTTGTAGCTCCTTCAGGTACTGGAGGCCACAATTGGGTCACCCCAAAGCCTTTTCTTTTCCAGTCTGAACAATCCCAATTTTCCCTTTTTATATAACCTAAGAGAGTAATTCACAATGATTAATACGCCAACTTCTTACTCTATTTTCCAGTTCACATATTCTCCCCAGTGTGGTCAAGACTACTGTGAATTTATGAGTTTATTCACACTGAGAAGTCAGTGAATTATTTTGCAATTTTTTTTATTTTTTTTTTATCTCAGCAGACCAGGCAAACAGTTCTATGAATATTCAGTACAAAATCACTGGGTTTTAGCAATTGTTACATGGGTTTGCTCTTGATAAAGGCTCAAGAGCACCTAGAAGTGAACTATTTGGGCAAATTTGGATTTCTTTCACAAAGGACAGTGTCAGCACTGCAGCAGTTTGCTTTGCATTACAATGTATGCCAGCAAACATCAGTTACTTGGGAGTGTGGGAAGCAAATGCAGGATCCCAGCTGCAATAAATCCATTCACAAATATGAGGGATTGTTGCTGAACATCTGTCTAGAGTGTTCACCAAATGCTAATCCCAACAATACACTGTAACAGTAGCTGATGGAGGCAGATGCATGTCCACATTTCCCAGAACACTTTTTCCATTTCAACACATTCCTGCCAAATGTTCTGTTTGGCCTGGTCAAAATAAAAAAAAAAAAAAAAAAAAAGCAGCCTGGGCTGTAACCATGCAGGCAATTAGAGCCTGTCATTAGCTCAGGCAATTCATCCTTCTGAAGTTCCTTACCTTATAAACAAATCCATCTGGGCAACTGTGGTCGTAAGTGAAGGCTTTGTACACCACAAGGAACACTATGCAGGCAAGGAATGCAAGAGCCAGGCTTATGAGGATGGTGACCTAGAAAAGAGGGATAATGTTACTGTACATATGTTAAAATGGCATATGAGCAACCTCATAATTAAATGACTTATAGGAACAGACATTCCAACAGACTGCAGCCTTCACTCCACCGTGCAGTACTTAACTAAGCATGGTAATTGACTGAATGCTGGATCCAATATCCTGGATTCCCACATCGTTCCCATCCCCCCCACAGACTTCCAACATTCCTGTCTTTAACCCATTGCAAATGTATCGATTTTGCTGTAGTATTTGGTGCTCTCAGCTCTGGCCCAGCAGGACCCTGCAGCAGGCAGAATTCCCATTCCAGGTCTGATGTGTTGGATGAAGTGCCCTGTGACCAGATCCCACTTTTCTGGGGGCAGAGCAGTGAACAGGGAGGAGCAATGAGGCCTTTGTAGCTCACATCCCTTTGTGCCTCCTGGGCAACTCCACCAGGATAAATTGTGCCCTGCAGGAGAAAGGGGATCCTTCTCTGTGAAAGGAAAATATCCTGAATACTGACAAAGCCCCACAGCATGCCCAAGAGCAGATGCTGCTGCTGGAGGTACCAGACACAATTCCCTCTTTGGGGTTCAAATATTCCCCCTGCCCTCATTGCCCAGCAGGTCACCCTGTCTGTTCCTTTGCTGGAGCTCCCCTCTCTCAGCTTTTCCAGGTCCTTCCTAAATAGCTCATCCAACAGCAAGTTTTCTGTCCCTACTCCATGCCTGGATGGGGGCCCTGATCACTGATTTTTGCTCAGCTGTTTGTTCCTCGAGGACTGAGCAAGGAGCTGTCAAACACTCCCATCCTCCCCTTTCAAAGCTTTCTTGGTCCCATAATTCCAAAAAACCCATCACATCCAAACCTCAGGCAAGAGAGAGCTGTGGAGACTTATCTAGCAGGAGAGATTCCTGAATTCATTGTTAAATCAGAATATTTTAGAATAAAAGGTAAAAAGGTGAGACTGGCGCTAAGAGGCTTTGCCAAGGACAAAGAGTTCACTGAAGCCCAGACCTGCCTTTTAATGTTCCTGCTTGGATTAACCTCTCCTTGGGGCCTCATCTGCTGCAAAATGGGTCAATTAAGCCAAAGGCAGCAACAGAGGGAGCAGAATTTACTGCTGGACCTGGGAGAACTCTGTTAGGGAGTCCTGGAGTGCTGCAGAGGGATCTGGCACTAAAGGAGTGCAGTTGTATGAATTGCACCAATCCAACCAAGAAAATTTGGGATCCACCTCTTCTCAGTGCCCCCTCAGAGGGGTGGACAGAAATATTTCAGAGCAGCTTCATGGCAGCCCTTGGGTTCCCAACCTGGGGGACTCTGTCCCTTTGTCCCTTTTCATGGTGATAAAGGCTCTCTGGATTCAAGGCAGATGCAAATGGAATTTGACATGATTTGTGTCCCCAGAAGAAGTTGTATTACACATGAAAAAAAAGAAAAAAGTTAAGTCCCTTTGGTATGGTAAAAAAGAGAGACTTCCTGGATAAAATATACTCTGCTTTTTCCAACAGGAAACCTGGGAAAAACAGATCCCTCCCCATAAAGAGCCACCAGAATCCTGCTGGCAGGTCAGTGGGGAGGAGCATTTCTCCTGCAGAACATATGTCCATGATCATCTCCTCATTTAAAAGGGGAGCCTGATGGGCCTGGTATTCCCTGTAATTCCAGTGTAGCTACTAAACCACAATGACAATGGCACAAGTGTCCTTTGAGGTCAATTTGAAGGCATTAGAGCAAGATGTTCATCTTGTTCTACCAAAGCCAATGCTGAGGGGCAGCCCTGGTTAGAAATTCAGAAATAAGGAATGCTCAGCTCTCCAGTCTGGCTACTGTGCCCCAAATTAAATGTGCAATGAGAAAATAAATGTTGCTTGAAACTCAGCCTTCAGAAGAAGAAAGAACTGAGCTGTCTGCAGTAAGAATAAATGTTTCTTCATGGCTCTTCTGCTAAATCCCACGTGCATGCACAGCCTATGGAAATAACCATTAGAACTGCAATTTGAGGGGTTCTTTCCTCTTGTCCTCCCACTGAGTCCCTAAAAATAACAAATTCCCCTCTGTTCTGGCCAAGTGCTGACACCCAGTTGATCATGGCCCTGTGCTGAGCTCTCCCCTCCCTGCAGGCTGTAACTGAGCCCATTTTCACCCTCCTGCCTTTCCTGCACTCACAGAATTGCTGTGACAATATTACACCTGCTGATAAATGGTGGAAAATTGCTCCAGATGAAATGTCATGTAAGATGTTAAAACCCAAAGGAAAGGGAAGAGAAATCCACCCCCGGATATTCTGGCATGCCAGAGCTAAGATCCACTTCTCCAACTATTCCAGAGCATACAAAGCTTCATTAACATTCAAACACCAAAGAATCACAGAGCTGCAATACCTAATAAACCTCCACTTTTTTTTTTTTTTATGATTAACACGAACCTTGGCAGTCTCTGAGCAATATAAACACTCACAGAGGGGAAATAAAATTTAGCGAGCAGATAAAACCTGGAAGTGCTGCAGGCATGAATCTGTCACATGCGACTGCTCGAGTGTGTGGAAGAAGGGGGGGATTTGCCTGCCCTCTCCTCAAAAATCTCACATGATTCCCAAAGGTTCCCTTTAGAGGGAACAGAGAAGAGAGAACATCATTACCACACCAAAACATTCCCCCCCATCCTCCAAAAAATGTGGGAGAGGCCCTTAACATCCATGAAGGATCAAGCTCCCATCAACAGCAGCACACTTGGGGTGGTTCTCCTTTTTCCCACAGATAAAGAACATTTTTTGCATTTTCACACAGCAGTGATGAATAAAAGGATCCATCCCATCAGGCAGCAGGAGATCAGGTGCCAGCAGGTTTTGTGCCAGGCAGAGGATGCCTAATTGCAGTGGTGTTCCAGCTAACCTGGCTTTCATGGAGCCCATGGAAGCATCCTCCATGCTCTCTTTGATTTATCAGCTGCCCAGGATCTCCTTTTTCATCAAAAATTCCCTTTTTCCCTCTCTCGCTCCAGTACAAAGCCTTATTTAAAAGGCAACCAGAGAACAATGGCACATCCAAACAGCAGGGCATTTTATTTAACAGCTTTTTTCCATTGCAAGGTTTTTACAGTTTGAATCCTTATTCATATAATATATAATCATGGAATGGCTTGGCTTGGAAGGGACCTCAAAGATCATCTCATTCCATGGACAGGGACACCTTCCACTGTCCCAGGTGCTCCCAGCCCAATGTCCTGGCCTTGGGCACTGCCAGGGGTCCAGGGGCAGCCCCAGCTGCTCTGGGCACCTGTGCCAGGGCCTGCCCACCCTCACAAGGAAGAATTTCTTGCCAGCACCCAACCTAAATTTCCCCTCTTTCAGAGTGGGTGGCACTTCTTAGATACCAGGCATAATTTTATTTCTAAATTTTTGGTAAATCAGTGTTTGACTCTGGACACTTTTCTCCCTGCTTATACACTTAAAGCAGGAGCAGAGCCAAGAAGATGCCAACCAAGAAAATTCTTGCTGCCTACAGGAAAAGCAGCCAGGCCCAGAGAAGAGATAAAAATCATTTATCACAGAAAATTCCTACAAAATTCTGCACCATTTTCGTACTCTCCACAGCTGTAATGTGAATTAGGGATCTCAGAAGGCTCTGCTGCCTATTTTTGTTCCTGCACTCTTCTCAGCCTCTTCACAAAATTCCAGTTTCTCAGGAAAGGATCCCACTGCTGCTGCCATGTCTGGTTCTACAAGATACCTTCAGTGTTGCTGGGTATTGGGAAATTTTCTGACCTTTAATAGGCAATTCAGCTGAAGAAGTTCTCTTGGTTTTAATTTTTCTCTTTGTAGAAGAAGAAAGGCAAAGAACAAGGCAAAATTTGTTATGAACAAGGCAAAATTTGTTATGAACAAAACTGGCGGAAATTCTGTCAAGGTTATTTCAGAGAGGGGCTTAAGAGCTGTGCTTGGAGAGGTAGCAAAGCTTTTCCTGTAGTTTATGGCAATTCCATTACACCTGAAAATCCATCAGTCCCTGACAATCCAGTTAACTTGCAGAAAAAAAAATCACAAAATCATCTAAGGGCATCCAAACACATCCATGCACTCCTGAATCCATTATAAGGATTTCTGCTTGACAATGAAAAATTCAGGAGGGCAATTTTTTCCCCTTCATGCCATAACTTGTTCAGCTGATAATGAGATGGAAGATTGACACCATCACATCTCCACTTGGAAGGCACAGTTAAAGGATCAGGAGCTCCTGGAAATCCAGCTGGCCTGGTGGCCTCTGTGTACCCCAGGATGGAATCCAAGTGCAAACACACAAATCCAGGCTGTTATTGCAAGGAAACTCTGGTGTGTCAGCAGGGAGGGGGCCAGGACACTGAGATGGAGCAGGTGTGATGAGCTATCCCCCAAAGTCACCCCAGGAAGAGCTGCCCTACTGTTCAAACTCTGTCAAAGAACTGCTGGTGCCTTGCCCAGCACCCAGACACCCTGATCTACCCTGGCAGTGAAAATGATCTGACTGCTCTTCTTCCAAAATGTCATTTTACTTCCCACAGTTAAAAATATTTTTGTAATAAGTTGCTGATTTTGCTGATCTTCTGGCAACAGCTTCGCCTCTGAAATTTTGGAAGGCTAACTGCAAAAAAAAGTGACACAATTGGGTCTTCAGATTTGCTTAGTACTGCTCAAGGAGATGTAGGATTTGTTCTTTATTATTACAGCACAGCTTTATTCCAGATGGTGTCCAGATTCTTAAGAAGAATTGTTTAGGAGATGCTTTGTAAGAGGAAAATGTCCTTAGTCATGTCTCTACATTTTCAGGGCTATGGGAAAATACTCCTTAGTGCTGTGAGGTTTCTTAATCAAGGTCTAAGGTGGGTGGGATTTTTTGGTCCTTTAACTTACATTTCATAACCATAAACCAATCTGGCCCCAGTTCTCATAAGAACAGATGAGGATGGGATCATCCTGGGGGCCAGGACCTTCTCCCATCAGCTCCTGGGCTGGTCCCCATGGGCAGCAGGAAGGGGCTGGGATTGGGCCCCCTCAGGTGAGACCCCAGGCCAGGCAGGACCTGGAGCTGCTGGAGAGATCCAGAGGAGGCACCAGGGGATCAGAGGGATGGAGCTGGGAGAGCTGGGGTTGTTCACCTGGACAGGAGAAGCTTTGGGGTGACACAATTGTGGCCTTTTTGTACCTGGAGAAGATACAAGGAAGATGGAGAGAGACTTTACAAGAGCCTGGAGTGACAGGACAAGGGGGAATGGCTTCAAAATGACAGATAGTAGGGTTAGATTGGATTTTAGGAAAAATAAATTTACTGTGAGGGTGGGCAGTGCCCAAGGCCAGGCTGGACAGGGCTGGGAGCCACCTGGGACAGTGGGAGGTGTCCCTGCCATGGCAGGGGTGGCACTGGGTGATTTTTAAGGTCCCTTCCAAGCCAAACCATTCTGTGAGTCTCTTCTCCACTGTCCCATGGGCTCCTTTCAGCCACCAGAGCCCAGCAATGCAATCCCAAAACACTCACAGAGTGCAGAGAGGCTCATTCGTCCCAAAGCCTCAGAAGAGTGCACCTGAACAGCACTGGCTGTCTCAGAGCCAATTCCCCTCCCAGCCGTGTCCCCCTGGGCTCTGCCCATCCCTGCCCACCCCAGCCCACTGTGACAACACCAGAGAACCTCTCCAAGTCTGCAGATCTTACAAAGAAACATCACCTTTCCAGGATAGGCAGCAGCAATTCCTCTGCTCTGCATCTCCTAAAGCTGTGAGAGCAGCACGAGTGTGGAAGGAGCACACCGTGTTTCTAAGCAATTTGTCAAATAATTAAATTATGCACACAATAACTAGCTGGCTCAATTATATTAGCCAGTCTCCACCATGTAATATAATTTCTAGTGGCTGTTTAGGCACTAATAGCCTCAGATCTTTTTAACAGTGTCTGGTGCCAGCTGTGGGCTGCGTGACATCTCCCTGTGCCAAGTCAAACCCCTTGGATGGAAAATTCATGGCTTTGTTTCCAAGCCCCCGTTCCTTATGGAAGTTCTAAATGCCATTTTAAATAAAGCTGCTTCAGCAATGAATATCAGTGAATTTCCATTTAGGTAAATAAAAAGCTCTGTTGGGTTTGCTTTCTCTTTTTTGCTATTTAATGCCATAAAAATTCCTCCATCAAGCAGGCAGGTAGAGTGAGGTGGGGTGATGTTGTTTCTAGGAACACCAAATAAATACATGGCCCCAAATAAATACTGCCCTGTCTTGGCAGACCAGACCGGTTTTTAAAGGTGGTTTTCCCCTCCTTCTATAAGAATATTTTCTTTTTTTTCCAATTGTCAGAAGCCTTCCCACTGGAACTAGGTGATCTTTCAGGCCCCTCCTGCCCAGCTCAGGCCATTCAGTGATTCTGTGTCTGTTACCTCCATAAGAAATGGAGCAGAGCCCCCAAATTAAACAAGGGGGTGACTCAAGAACTGCTCAGAAAGGAACTTTTCTTCCCAAAGCCACATCCTGAGAACACCTGGCAGCCCATTGCAGGAGCTGAGCAATGCTGGAAGAGGCTTCCTTCCAGATCCCTAATTTGAGGTGTTTTTTCAATTAGTGGGGCTGCAGCAGACAGAAACATCCTCTCCAAGGCTTCCTGACGTGCAGCCCTTCCCTGCTGCCCTGGCACAGCCTTGGCTGGGACATTTCCTCTGGTCACTCCACGTGGGACATGGCAATGGATGCCTCAGCTCATCACAGGCCCTTTTTAAATGCATTAACAGGAACACAAGATAAATCAAGTCATCAATAAACTGTCTCCTTGCCTGCCCTTTGCCTGCCAAGACTCAACCTCTGCACAGTCTCATGAACGCAAAATCGTCCCTCTCACGCCTCCCTGATGTTGGATTTGGTGCAGGGAAAGCTTTGGGAGCCCTGAGCAAGGATGGATGCAGGGATCAGCTCATGGCAACACACCTGGAACTGCAGCTGGTGTTCCCTGCTCTGCTACTGCCTTTTCCTGCCACATCCCTCCACACCCAGCTCCAGAGCTCACTCCCCACTCAGACAACCCCAGCCAGAGCCACCCACAGCTGCAAACACCTAAATTCCCCAAATCTTGGCTTTTTCTGAGGCAAAAACGCCCAAAGACCACCACCTTGTCAGAGCCAAGGATCAGGCTGGCTCCAGGGAAAAGCTGAGGTGCGTTTGCTTTGTGAAATTACCTTCTGAAAAGGTCAGGCCTGCATGAATTACAGCATCTCTGTTCAGTGCACTCTTGTGCCTGAAGAAAAGAACCACTTGGAAGATTGTTCCTTCAAGAAGGGAAACAAATTCACCTGCATTTCAGCATTTATGTCTCCCATCATGGGCAGGAAATAATATTTCTGCATTCATGGTTCAGTACACCCATTTCTCCTTAAAAACTTATTATGTGGGTGCTTTATAGGAGAACAAAGTGAGGACTTGGTGAGCAAAGTGTCCCCTGGGTAACTTAAGAATTAAAAGCCTTTCCATTTTGAATTAGAAAGATGAGGCTTTATTGCTGCAAATGACTTACAAGAGCTACTCTTTTAAAAGCAAACAAGAGAAATGAGTAATCGAGGTGATTACACTGCCTCCAAAGGCACCAGGCCAGCTCCATTAGCTGTGGATCCGACCCAACAGGCTTTAAAACATCTGCAAGTACCAACAAGAGGCAGCTCAGCTCTGCTTAACATCCAATCACAGCCTGTGCTGCTTTAGAGACACTGAAACATTGCATGCAGAAATTTGTGTCACTGAAGCTTTGCACTTCCTTCGTTATTATTTTTTTTTTTAGCATTCAGTGGTCTGGCTACAAGACTCCAAATGCACTTCCCAACAGGGAATAAACTTTGCTTTGGTTTCACTCAGCTGAAAATTCTTTCCTGCTCCTCCATCCTGCTTGGTCTCTTTTGGTACAGTGGCCACAGCAGCATTAAATATCTTTCATTTCACCTCAAATGCTGACAGGAAAATTGCCCAACACTCAGATTTCCTGTGGGGTGCCAGAGGTAAGTGCAGAGTGTGTTGGAGACAGAGATGCAGTGTAAGAAATCCTCCAGGCCCAGTGGGAACTGCAATTACACCCTGGAATTAGCACCAAGGGTATCTCTATGCGGTCACTTATGGAAACATTTTCAAGCATTTTGCTCCCAAAGCCAAGAGTCAGTTGAGGTTTCTGCTCTGTAAATCTTTTTCCTTCAATATATCCTGGTTTGAAGAATGAACTTTCAGCAAGTGTACCCCACAAAAATTTAGGCATGTGAATATTCTCTGTGACTTCCACTTTTAGAGGTTTTCTGCAGAAAATTATCTTTCTTCTTCTCTCCAAAAAATCAATTAAATGGAAAAAAAGTCCAAACCAAGACTGAACAAATCTCTTCAGCTGACTATTCTGTTAATGCTTACAGATGGCAAAAAATAAATAGAGCCAAGGCTTTTCCTGGCTTTGTAAAAGAGTATCTATGTGTGTAAAACTAACCTAAAACAAGAATGCATTGTAAGGAATGGTCCATTTCCTATTTAAAAAAATGTATGTGGCGTTTCTTCCTTGGCTTTGTTAAGTGGTCCCTGAGCCAGTAGAGAGCATTCCAGTTAAATCAAAATAGATTTTTCTTGTGTGTTTTAGACACAGACATGACATTTTTGGGCCCTTGCCTGTACAAAACAATTAAGGAATTAGCTGGGAGTTCTTACAAAACCCCCAGACTCCTACCCAGACAGAGAAAACCTGCAGGGTTTATAACAATACCTGGGGCTGTGATCAGACAGATCTGTTCCCTGGCAGCTGAGCCACAAATCCCCACTCAGTTCATCCTCACAGCTCCTGATTGTCACTGATGATCACCAATGGCTCCATCAATCTGCCTCTGCAGCCTGGGAGAGCACTGGGACAGATGTGGCCTGTCCTGTTCTCAGAAATCCCCAGAGGAAGGATTTCTGAGCTCAGGCAGAAGGATGAGGAGCACCATTTCTCACCTGCTTGCATGCACACCACGAGTGAGAGCCTGGAACCACACAGGTGAGACTTTGCATCAAGGCCAGGCAGGGCTGGGCAGTGATTTCTTTTGGGAAAAGAGAACCTGTGACCTTCTGAATGCACTAGAAATATTCAGCCTGCAAAGAGGCAGCTCTGGCTCCACTCTCAGATCATCCACCACAGTCTGGAGAACACTTAGGAGCAGTGAGAGCTGCCTGAAAGCCCTGCAGGAACTCACCCAATGCATCCACAGGGAGAGGAGATTGCCTGGAGACAGCTGGGAGCTCCCAGAGGGAGGGAATATTGGAATATTCTCCCAAATCAACCCCTTCCTACTGACCCTCTCTGAGTGCAAGGTCCCAGAGAAAACCCCGGTTCCAGCCCTGCTGCTGGGGCCAGTGGCTGCTCCCTGTGCCTGCCACATCCTCTGCTTGTCCCCCCTTCTCCTGGGTGCTGAAAGCAGCAGCAGCAATTCCCAGCAGAGGGAGAGATCCCCGCGTCCAGCCCCGGGTGCCGCTGCCATGAGCAGGGTAATGGATCCTCCAGGGCCCCTCCAGCTCAGATAACCGATGGGATGTGGCAGTTGCCATGGCAACGCTGGTGCTGATAGCATTGAGAAGCAGAGGGAGTCCTTTTGCCAGGACTTGCTCCTGCCCCGTGGGAACTCAACAATTAAAGGAGAGTTTAAAATTTATTCATCTATAAATGGACAATTCATCTATAAATGGACAGCCGTTTTTCTGGGATTTCTTTGCAGGTTAGAGGAGGAGCTATCAGCATAAAGCAACAGCCTACAGGTGAAAGCAGGACACCCCAGGAGGAGTCTGAAGGATCCATGGCAGGGATGGGAAGTTTGGGAAGGGGGAGCAGGAACGGCACATCTGGGGCTCTGTGTGTGCAGCAAAGTGTGAATTCCCTGGGGATTTGGTGGCTCACCTTCCAGTGGGGGCACCAGGGGAGCACCTTCCATTCAGCAAAGCTGTTACCAACAGGAAATTATTCCCTGGCCCAGAAAAATCTTTGTTAATCAGGAGCCAAGCATTTCAGGTATTGGCTTGGGTTTGATCACGAACAATTCTTGCTCATTGTTTTGTAGGGTGCGGCTGGAGACAAAGAGATTTTGTTCCAAATCTTTCACATTAAGTCAGAGGAAAAGAATTGTCCCAGTATGAGCATTTCAACAACAGAGGCACTTGAATGGGTTCCACTACATTTTAAGGACCTGATGAAAAGTGTGGGCAAGAATTACATCCACTGGTGCCTGGATCTGCGTGTGTCAGAGCAGTTTCAGGATGGAGGGAGGAGAGGGGTGATCCAATGATAAGAAATAATTGTCACTGCACACTCAACAGGGACAGATGACACAACCAGCGACTCTGAAAATGCATCTTGCCAAATTGCAGCAAGAAGAATGAAGTTCTCAGTCTTCATCAATACTGGCAGATGATTTCTCCAGGTAGATAAATTGCTTGCAAAAAACATCTTAAATATATCGACTTCTCCCCCGTACACCCACTCCCAACTTGTTCTGTTAAAGACAAGTACTGAGCTTAATTATTCCAACTCTGAAAACATAAACTTTTAAAAGAAATTGATCCATGAAGAGGAAAGAACTGTAGAAGGCTTGAGAAGTCAGATAACTATGGAGGTAACCATCACTCAGCTAACAGTCAATAAATCATTACCTTCCTGGAAATATTTAACAGTTCTGTGGCAGTGGTGAGAAAGGGCTCAGACTGGTGTAACAGAGACCAGTTTGTATAAAACCAGTAAGGGGCCAGCAGTTCCAAGTGTCACCCAATGCTCTGTAGGCCTACACAGAAAGGCCACTCCAGACCTCTTCTGGTGCTATCCAAATAAATCAATGCTGCTGGATGATTTCTGGGCTATCTGGGCTGCTTGGAAGAGAAAAGGAGTCAGTGAAACCCTGTTCTCCAGAATTAACAAGACTTCATTTGGTGGGGAATCTGCCTAAAAAGCAAAAGGGGTTCAATCTCTCTTCAGTACTGATAGAAATAAGGGCAGAATGATTACTCACATGTGAGAGATTGTTCTTTAGAGATGCCCAATGGGGCATCACTGGTGAGAAGGAGCAGGAAGCCTCAGAGGCAGAGGCTATCAATTTATTGTTGGTTTTTAGAGCTGTCACCCCACAGAGGAGTCACAGCCACGTCTACAAACCCTCTCCAAGGCACCTCAGTGTTGTCACAGGATGGCAAAGCCCAGGAACAGGAGCTCCCTTCAAACCCCACTGGAAATGAAAGGCAAAGAGCAGCCACCCTTGCCCCTCAGCCTGGGAAACCTCAGCTCACAGAGCTACTGCAGAACAAGATCTCTGCAGCTCAAAAACCTCCTAGAGGAACACACTCCAAAGGTGGAAGCAGTCTGGAGAAGGCAAGGTCTATAAATCACTGCCTGTCAGCTTGGAAAAATGTTCTCTTTGCTTCTCTGTGGAGGAGTAAAATGAGAAAAGAAATTTCTTTTCTGTATAGATGGCTCAGCCATAAGGTTATTTTAACATCATTTTCTCGTAGCCCATCTACACACAACTATTTAAACAGTTTTATAAAGGAGGTATGGGCTGACTCATGCAGCTGAAGAATCAGCCTAATTGGTCAAACTTCCAGGACAGTGTGTGCTGAGCTGGAGAGAATCATAATCTCATCTATTAGGGGATGTGACAAGAGGCAGGAGCTAGCTCAGATTCCTGGAAGAGCTGGTGTGAAATAAGAGCTGTTGCCTAGGGACAGTCTCTTCTTTATGATAATTAAAGAGCTCAGATCTGGGCTATTCTGCATGGATGAAAAATATGCAAGCATAAGCTTAAATTCTGGCTTGGGCTTGTTCATGTGAGAAAGTTGTCTAATAATTCATTAGTTTCTTCAATAAAAGATACCCAAAAGGCAGGGAAAAGGGCATCTGTGGACTTGGCTGGCAGGTTCACGTGGTCTCAAAACTTTTTCCAGATATCTTGATCTTTTGTAGCACAAAACCACAGAATTGCAGCCTCTTTTCCCAGGCAGCCAGCCCCAGGACAGGAGGGAATGGCCTCAGGCTGGGCCAGGGCAGGCTCAGGGTGGGCACAGCAGGAATTTCCCCATGGAAAGGGGGCTCAGGGCAGGCTCAGGGTGGGCACAGCAGGAATTTCCCCATGGAAAGGGGGCTCAGGCACTGGAACTGCCCAGGGAGGGTCTGGATCCCCATCCCTGGAGGTGGCACTGGGGGCTCTGGGCTGGGGACAGGGTGGGGATGGGGTCACAGCTTGGGCTCCATGGTCTTGGAGGGCTTTTCCACCCTCAAAAGGACAAAAGAGAATATGATGATCACAGTTACATAATCTTTTTTAAAGCTTTTAAAAACGTAGCCAAAATGAGATCATAGAAGTTAAGTATTTACTGTGATTTGCTCTTACAAAAAAACAAATGTAAGATGATTTCATCAGTAGCAGATAATAGGGCAGCTTATAACCAGAGGGCAGGGTTTTTAATAACTTCACTAAAAATATGCACTGAGACAAAAATGTGGTGCAATAAAAAGTACAAAAGGTAATAAATATTAGCTATTATCTCAGCTCATTTTGTCAGGAAACAATACTACAAATTTAATGGGATACATGGAAGCCTTATGAAAAGCAGGCAGGGAGAGGCTTAGAGCCTTATCCAGTATTAGAGCAGAGGCTGCCTGATGGATAAGTTGACATTGAAGAGCAGAGAATGAAAATGGTATGGATTTGAGGGAAAGGAAATAGCTCAAAAATGAAACTGTGATGCTGCCAGGCTCTATAGGAAGAGGCCCAACTCCCACTTCTGCCAGGGCTCCCAGCTGAAGCTGTGAAATGAGAAAACTGCACCAAAAACAGGATGGGAAGATGAAAAATGCATCAAAGAAGAGGTTTGAATGCAACAGCAAGTTGGGAATTTGAATGGGAAAAACAAGATACTCAGTAGAAGGAGCAGATGAAATGGGACTTATCCATGAGCTATAGGTGTGCAAGAAGGAGATGTTCTTGAGTGTTTTTTTTAAATAACAAAGCCAGATCTTTCCTGGCTTTACTCTGCCTTTCACACCCTTCAGGGCTGCAGGATTGAGAGTTAAATACCCAGTGAGGCACCAGAATTTACAGCAGCAACAAGGCCATTTACTGCAGGTTAAAGCCAACCCATCGGTGCAGGAGACTCTCAATTTATTGTTGGTTTTCAGGCACATCGTGTCCGGTTCTGATTTATGTGGGACACTGGAAACGTTTCCAAGACTGGGATTTAACCATGGTTAATTCACTTTACTCTGGTACAATAAAGAGTTACTACTGGTGGTAAATAGTTACTACACACCAGAAGCTCAGGGAAGAATTCAGTAAGTACCAACAGGAGGTAAGAAATTTTAGATCAAATTGTGATGTTCATGGAAAAATAAAACAGCCAAGAACCATAAACATTTATTCCCACAACTCTTAAGAGTAAATGATGATGTGGAGGGAGCAGGAATGTCACTGGGCACTGCCCACTTTCTCTGTTTTCTACTCCAAATCATTGATGTTTCCTCTGGCTTTGAAAATGAGCAATCAGATCTCCCATTTCTACCCCTGCCATGCTCTGTGGTCCAGAAAAAGCACCAGGTCTTCCCAGTGCAAAGGGAGGAAGAACTGGCAGCTACACATTTGGAGTCTAATTTTAGGAGGAACTGAGCCATTCTAATGTGCTGCAGTCAACAGGAACCGACAGCACTCAATAATTCATGAGTTTCTTTCCATGTTTGAGTAGAGCCTGTTGAAAATTTCCCAAGGAAACATTTTCCATCAGAAAATTCCAATTCCTGTGCAGCAAAACTGCTTACAGGACAGGATATGCTTGGATTCTTCTCTAATACCTTTTTTCCTATGCATCTTGAAGTAGTTTTTAATCTGTAGTAATATAATAATGATAACAAAGTATTTTAAATATGAAAAGGGTTGACTGGCTAGGAGACAAAAGGAATTTTAAAAGGCTAAACAAAATGTTTCAACCAATCTTCACTTGGATTTTTAAAAATTATTTTTAAATACCAGTGTTTGGGAAGAAAAAGGATTCAAACTTGGTTTATTTTCAGTTTGGGCTGGAATATATTTTCATCATTTTCTTGGGAAAGAAAAGCATTTTCTACTTGAGATGTAACTAAGAAGGTATTTTCATGCCTGTCCTAAAAAAACTCTTTACACTCATGCAGATAAACCTCTCTTTGACCCTGGTGATGAGTGAAGTGTTAAATTTGTTATGTCTTTCCTGTCACTTTGATTCAGTTATTTTAAAACGAATGGAATTTGCATCAGAAGGCAGCAGAACAACCATTTCTTACCTTTAGTCTTTCTGTTACCCCATCAGTGAAACTGACTGTGAATTCAGCAATTTTGGGCACTCTGAGTTTTCCTTTGTTCTTCTGCTCAGGCTGATATTCTGTTCTTGTTTTCACAATTACCTGGAAAATAACAACACTTTTGAGGCTTCTGCCCACAGCAGAGACTTCTGAGTTGTTATCAAAGCTTTTCCATCTAAACCATCCCTTGGACCTACACAAGCACCATAAATGAACACAAGCCATCATCCCCTCAGGAATAAGAGAGGCAGATAAATCAGCAGATACACAGAACTAGGACAGTGAGCTTATCACACTGAGCCTTAAAATAGCTGACAGCAAAATGTTTGACACCCACTTTTGTTTAGGAGTATTTAATTTTTATATCCTGCTCAACAGGCAGAAGAACAGCCCATCCTAAAGAAGAGCCTCACTAATTAAAAGCTCTGTCCAAACAAGTTGTGCTGAAGCCAATTTAAATTTAGGCCATTTGGAGTCTCATTCATTCAGGCTCCAGATGATCAATATTTATCTTGTATTATCACCTTGGCTTTTCCCCTAAGATGTGTGTCTGATTAATCCAGGTCCTACTAATCTTATAAAATGAGGTGCTTTACACCAGTGCAGAAGACCCTTCCACTTTCTGGCTCTCCCTTCTGAGCTGCAGCCTGGTGGAAATGAGAAACTCCAGGAGTGGAGGCTGCTCCAGACGAGAGTGACAAGAGTGATCCTAAAGCTCTTAGTTAGAAACAAAACCGTGGAGAAGGATTGGAGCAGATTAAGTGAAGCACAAGGTTGAGTTCCCAGCTAATCAAGGACTTATTTCCAAATGGAGACAGCAAAGTCTGCTTTGGACCAAAGAGAACCCCAGGTATTTAATCCTCCTGCATTTAATGCATGTGGAAATCAGAGGGAGAGAAAAGCACTGAGGAGTCCTAAGCCAATTTTCTGGATTCAAATGCAAATCATTAAAGACTGATGAATATTTACATCCTCCAGAGAATCCCTCTCAATAGTATTTATTACAGGAGCATTTGCAATATTAATATTTGGTGAGAAGAAGGGATAAAAAGCCACACAAATGTGTTTCTGTGAGCAGCTGGGAGCTCAGGATTTGTGATGACACAATGTTAGAGTTCTAGATACTAAAAATTTTAAACTTTCTGTACTGACAGACTCTGACTCCCAAGAGAACATTACATTTAACCTGAGGCCGTTAAAAAAACTTCCAAAATTGATTGATAACACTAAGATTACAAGTGTGTACTTAATTAGAAATGTGTAATATCACAAGGTTAAAAATGTAGAATTTGAAGCTTTAGAATATAGTAATATAAATTGTTAAAAATAGGTTAGAAACGTGTGTAAAATAGTTGATAGATTGTTAACATATATGAAACAAGATAGAAATTTTAGGGTGGAGGCAAGTTGTTCTTCTTTACCTTCTTCCTTCTTCTTCATAAGTTTAAATAATATTTTGTAATTAGACAGAAAAGTCTGCACTGTGGACTTCAAGTAATTAGTTACTGAGTTAAAAGAAAAAATAATTTAAATGTCATTTCTTAATTAGATCGTTTAGCCTTAAAAAACCTTGTAACAAAAACCAGTTAAACCATTTAATACCTTATTAATGAAAAACTGTAACAACACAACACAGAAGAGGGGAAATGACCAACAGGGACAAGCTTGGGCGGGTTTGGGGTGAATCCTGACCCTGCTCTGAACCCACTGTTGGATCAAACCCCATTTTGCCCACCCTGCCCAGCACATTGTGGGCAAAATGAAGCAGAGCTCCCTCTGCAGCCAAGACAAAGTGGCCCAGGTCAGCTCTGAGCTGCAAACAAGCCATGACCTCATTTTCTCCCTCCAAAGGAGGGAAATGCACCCAGTGCAGCTGGCCAGCCTTCATTCTGCTCCCTTTTGTACACCCAGGACAGAAAATGACGGAGCATCAGCCAGCAGCACCTGCCAGCCAGGGTTTAGGAATTGCTCTCTTTCTGTTTTCAGACAATATCCAATTCTCCCAAATTCATGCTCCCTGCTTGATATAAATCTTAGCAGCAGACGATTTTTAAAATTTATGTGAGAGCTTTTCCACAAATTGTAACACTGAGTCTTAATGAACGGCAGAATATAAGAAAAAAATAAAATTAAAACTTTCATTGTTTCTAGCTATAATTTAATTGTCTTCATCATCAACGCCAATTTTGTTATGGCTCTGTTTTAATTGTTCCATTTCTCCAATAAGCAGGAAAGTTTGAATAATGCTGTCTGCAGGGATACAGAGTCTGAAAATGAACCCACACAGCCCTTCCTTCACCAGGCATCAGATTCAGGTCCAGCAGCAATTCTATCACATCTGGGGATAAATAAGCAAGCTCAGGCCCCAGCCAGATCAGAAGGTACTTGAAACACAATTTGCTGACTGTACCAGCAGTGAAATGAGTGTGCACAGAGCCAGTCACCCTGGGCAGTGTTTTGCAAAGGTATCAAAAAGCTTTGGTAGAAGAGGGAAGAAGCACCTTTGCTAAAGGGCTTTTAGCAGGCAGAAGTTAAAAACCTGCTCTCCAGAAGTGTCTTTGTCAGACACCCACTGGAATTACTCAGCAGCAGAAAGGGCAGGCAGTGAAGTCTCCTTTTTAGAGGAGAGCACAGAAATCAAATGACAAAGGTCAAACAGAAAACTGAAAACCTGCAGTGGGGGGGACCATTCAATATAGTGGCAGCAACGATAAAAATGCAATTTTGCTGAGGGCATGGGGTGTACATTGAGGAGAACAGAGCTCCTTCTTGCTCAGTCCCCCACAGGCTAAATAAATCAGCCTGAGCATGGATATGGATTCCACTCTTGCAGAGTTAAAAGTGCAAATTTAGAAAAGGAATATCAATCTTTTAAAGAAACCTTTCTGCATTTTTAGCCTTTTTTCTTTTTTTTTTTTTTTTGCTTGATCCGTTTTCATTTTCCAGCCTTCTGATTTGAGTTGGGTGGGAAAGATTTGCCTTCCCCCATTCCCTGCCATCACTCCTTTTCCACCTTCTTTTTCCATTTTGTCAGCGAGAGGAAAAAAAAATAAATAAATAAAATTCCTGGCAGTGAAGCCTTGCAGAAATTCCACCCAAATTGCTGCTGAACGTGGAGTAATAAAAGCTCCTGAGTCGGCAGTCGGGGCGATGCTCAGCGCTCGTTTATCAGCGCCTGCCCCGAGCAGCTGCAGCCAGCCCGGGTCCCACCGCTCCCATGGAACAAGGAACATCCATCTCACTCCAGGACAGCTTTCCTGGCAGAGCTGCTGCCCTGCACTGCAGCCCACAGCACCACAATCATCCCCAGCCCCTCTCCTTGGCTGCTCTCTGCTGGCTTGGAACTGCTCTGGATTGAAATCAGGGAAAGGGAAGGGAAAATTGGGGTCCTGGAAAGAAATTCCAACTCCTTCCCTCCTCTGGGATGTTGGAAAAAAGATGCTCTAAAGGGGAACTTCCAGATGGATTTAGCTCAGGGAATCTCCCTGCAGATTATCTTGCTCCTGTGATCTGTTCTTAAAGTTTTCACACCATTTCCCAGCACCTTCAAGCTGCAGGAACTGAGCTGCTCATTGCTATGCAGTAAAGGGGACACCAATAAATTACCTGGGACTTTCTTCATCTTACATCCAAAATAAAGCTGTTCAAAGTTGCTTCCTAGATGGGGTTTGCAGATTGTGAGAATATGAGCAGAGAGAAAACGTTATGGACCAGCAAAAAGTCACATCTAATTTTAGAAACCCTCACTGCAGTCCTTGCAGCTTCCTCCTTAACCAGGTTTGTTTAGAATTTGAGCTAATTAACCACCAATTCAGCAAAGCACTTAAGCATGCAAGTAGTCCTATTAACATCAGCAGGATGAGCTGGATATTTCAAGTTAAGTGTGCATTTAAGGGCTTTGGCCTATGGAGCTGGCTTCAGGCTCCTTCCCACAGCCACTTCCACCAGGATGCTTGGGGATCCTGGGCAATTCTTCATCGATGGCTCAGGGCTCTGCACACAGCATGACCCCAGCATCCCATATTACTCATGGAGGAGTAGGGAAAAAAGACCAAAAAATGAATCTCAGGAATGTGCCGAGTCCCACTTGGTGGCTGAGTCAGGAGTTCACACCAGGGTTGGTTCACTGCTCACAATGCATTGTTTTCTCAGACCTTCATTGAGGAGAGAGAATGGCAGCTCCAGCAGATTCTCCATATAAATGTGACATTTTTGGGATTAGGGGCTAGCAAAGGACGATGGGGTGGGAAGGCAGTCAGACAACCTGTGGAAAAGGGCAGCTCTCTGCAGACCTGTGCCCCTCAGCCATCCCAGGTCAGCAATGCAGCAACATTCCCTGTCTGGAAAGGTTTTGACATTCTGTTCTCTTCCTTGATCTTCTGGTTCCTCATTCCAGTCCCTCAAACACTTCTGAAGAGCTCAGAGCAGCCTGCAGGGAATGGCCTGGAAATTGTGAACCCCACCACAACAGGACCACGAGCCACATCCATCACCCTGCTCCACACAAGATGTTTCTAATGATGCTGTTTGCTAATACATTTATTGAGTTCCAAACCTAAATGCTCTTATTATTCCAGGCTTAATGCCAGTGCCATGACTGGGATCAATAGGAAATCTTTCCTCAGCTTTAATGGATGCAGGACCATGCACCCTCTCTGTAGCGATGCTTTGGAAAATTATAGGTGTGCTGAGGTGAGAAACAACAGATGAGAGTCTGCCTACACCAGCAGGAAATCCATCATCCACAACCTTGAGAAGGTAAACAGTGGGAGAGTGCTGGGAAATCCAGGGATTTGGGCTGCTGAAAGGGAAAAGAAAGCAAGCTTCTAACCAAGTGGGCTATATTAAAAGCATTTGCTGCGAGGAGGAAGGAGCAGAGTAGATGTGAAATGTGACAAATTGAAAAATATCCCATTAAGCATGGAACCTTGAAAAGGATTTTCCAGCAAAGGGATGAAGTAAGTGTTTCAGAAAATGAACTGATATGAATTCTGAGCCTTGTCTCCAACTGGCTAAATGTAACATCATTTATTGCCACTTTATATTTGCATTTGAGCTCTATGGTTTTCCCTGAAGAAATGAGTAATAATATTTAACATAACTGGCATTGTGAAAACTTTAAATTATTCATTTGGAAAAGGACATGCAGCCCTGCTGTAATTCCCACTCCACTGCCTCAGTGCATGTAATATATTGTGGTTCAGGTGCTGCAAAGCGCAAACCATAAAAATTTAAAATACGACTTCCTGGGATTATTAATAATGAAGAGTCTCTCAGTCAGAGGAGCTGTCAGATTGACAGAAGTGATAAACAAAATGTGTTGCTGCTACCAAGGAGAAAGGTTCCCTCCAAGTTCAAAGCTGGACTTTGTAGTCCCACAAAATGGTTGTAACACCCCCACCTGTTTCCAGGCGGATTCATCAGGCTCACTTTTAAATGAAAATGAGACTCAGCTTCCTTCCCTTCCACATCTTTCTCCATTCCTTGCAGAAACAGAAGGGGAAATATCAACTTCTCACTGGCACCAATGTCATGGTTTCCTTTGTTACCCAACAAAGCAGCAGCAGCTGAGCAGGACCTCAGGGCGCAGCAGGGACCAGGTGACAGCAAAAGGTGTCCCCAGCCTAAAGCTGGCACTAAACCTGCTGGGACTGGGGCAGGTTCATCCCCTGTGTGCTCCAAGCCAAGCAGTGGCCAGAACCCAGCACCTGCACACACGATTCTCCAGCCTAATCCTCACCCAGAGCCAGCTCCAAAGAGCAAATGAGATGTGCACATTGCCAACAGCAGCTGAAGTTAAAATACTTAGCACTAAAAGAATAGAGGAAAGGAGATGGGAAAATCATGTTCCAGGGCTTAAAACAATCTCTGGCAGGCTTAGGATGAAACATTGATAGGCAGGAGCAGCTCCCTGCAGCATCTCCTGCACCTCCTCCTGACTGTTGCCCTGGCTACTGCCAGAAAATGGATAAAGTGGACAGATCTCAGATTACCTGGCAATCCCCATGCTGCAAATTCCCAGATTTTTAGAGAATTAGGTCTTTAAAGCTTCCTGAAATGATTATGGCTATGACCCATCCTACAGGAATGGCAGCTTTGCTTCCAAATCAACAGGATGGACACATCTCAGCAGGCAGGCTTCCCAAAGGCTGATGTTAAAATTGGCATTTGAGATGTAGGTAATGGCATCCTAGTCATTATTTAAATACATAAAGTGCCTGAAATATCAAGCAACAAAGTAAAAATAAAAAAAAAAGTAAGAAAAAGATGCCTTGGATCAAATCCATAGTCCCTGGAGAAAGCCAGGGTCAGTACTCTGCTATTTTTTTACCCCTATCAGCTCATCTAATGGGTGTTGTGCTGGAAATGAGTTTCACAGAGGGTGGTAGGAAAAAAGTGCTCTCCTGACTCAGTGCCAGGAGGATATTCCAGGCATAAGGAACATTGCAAAAGGACAAAGACAGCAAATGTAATCAGCCCTGGCATCACCAGTGACAGGCAGCACAGAATGCAAAGGCTGCACTGGGAGCTGAAAGCAGCTGAGAAGGGCAAGGCACAGCCCCACGAACAAAAGTGGCTCAGAATTTATTCAGCCAAGTCCCCCTGCAAATCCCTGCGTGCCCATAACCATCAGGAACCCACAGGATTTCAGTAGGTTCATCCAGGAGAGGGTTTAGCAAAGCAGTCAAAAGAATCAATCACAAATTGGCCAGGCTGAATTAGCAGAGCTCCACTGATTTCCCTTCAGCTGCCCTGATTTACAGCAGCCAAGATTCCTGCCCAGTTCTCTTTTCCAGACCAGTAAGGAACTGGTATGGGGGGGTTCCTTTGACAACCTTGCTGAAATCACTTCCACCCTCAGCTGTGAGCTTTCATGGTAGAAAAAAGAACAGGCTCAGCCAAGCCTCCATAGCCCAGGAGCCATTCCTGAGTCCATTCCTGCTGTTTCTGCAGGATGCAGCTCAAGGAATTGCAGTGCAGACATAGCTGGGCTCAAGAGAGGTAATGGAGCTCACAAAGCCAGGCAGCTTTAAAGCACTGATGGCAGAGCAGTTAAGGAGGGAGATTTCTGCCCAGGCCACACAGATTCTGGGATGTTCAGGATGAAGCACTGCTGCAGCAGCACATTCCCTGAATGATGGGAGGCTGCTGGAAGCTGCTCCAGCACCCTGTGAACGGCCCTAGTGGAGGTGTTGGTGTGTGAGAGGAAGGCCAGCACAGAGTGACATCCAAACAGCAGCAGGAGCTGCCAAGGACATGAGCAGGGCTGTGCAAATCCTGCAAACAACACCAAGGAGGTTCCCCAAATGCTGCTCTGCCCGAGTGGGATGCTGCAAGGATTTATTACAGCCTAATGAGCACGGGTTCTATATACACATCCAGAGGACAAAGGAATTTGCACAGTGTAGGAGGGGAGCATGAGAAGAAGGCTCAGACTTTGCTATTTATGGGGATGAGGCAGAGTATCCCAAGTGGAGAGAGGAAAGGATGGGGAAAGGCAAGACAGCCTGTTCCTTTTTATTTGTTATTCCCTTTCTTTGTTTTATCCTTGTTTTCTCTCCCTTTGCATCCTCCTCCTCCTCCCTCCCCCTGCCTCATCACTATCCCTGCCCCATCCCTCCTTTTGTTGCATCCCACCAGCCCCAGCAGCAGAGGAGCTGCCTGTCCCCGGCTGCTGCAGAGCTCCCACAGCTTCCCAGGAATGCTCAGCCGGGAATGCCGGGCTGCCTGCAGCCCCAGCAGGAGCAGCAGCCCCCAAAGCAGCCCCTGCAGGCTGCACAGAGGGCAGGCTGACACTGCTACCCAGCACTGAGCTGCCAGCAGTCCCCGAGGTACAGGAGCACTCATCCAGCTACTCTGAATTATTCCTGCTCAGCTGGCCAGGAGCAAACGTTATTTTCTGTTAAACCAACAGGGACAGGCTGTGAACGCCAGGGACCCTCCTGATCTCCAGGAACTCTGTGTAAATGAATGGCCTCAGCCACTCAGAGAGGGACGTGGCCAGGGGCAGGAACAGAGGGTGGGGAAAGCATTTGAAGAGAGCTGTTACATCTATTTTTTTTTTTTTTTTTTTGCTTTCCTGGGCTTGTGGCAGGAATTTGCCACTAGAGAAATTAATTCTCGAGCCTCCTGATGCATTCAAAATAAAGAACAATGGACCACATGATAAGCCTTCCCTTCTGCAGCCTTCATCACAAAAGAGGTGTGGATGTTTTTTTCAGCCTGACAAGAGCTTTCATGCACTTTTGTGTTATGTAAAATTAGGATTTTACTGCCAGAGCAGAGGCATTTCCTGATGGATTACACTGAAGCGAGCCAAGAGACCAAGGGGTCCCCAGTTGTTGGTTTCATTTCACATTTCAGTGAACAGAATGGTCCCTGAAAAGCTGCACATCTTTCAGCATTATCATTGCCAGGATACAATCACAGCTGAAGCTGTTTGTCTATGCCTTGGAAAACAAGGCAACAGCTCCTCTTTTTCCCTTTGGTCCTAAAAGATAAAAGACTTCTGGGGTTTTTTTGTTTCATTTTTTTGGGTTTTTTTTTTTTTCCTTTTTGAATCAGAAGAAATGAAATTCAGAGACATAAAAAGCCAGGTCAAGGGCTTTTCATTGTTGATGGGGCTATTATTAGTGTTACATGGATGGATCTCTCCAAAAAGGCCATGCAAAAATGATTTAGGAGCACCTGATTTGCCTTCTGCTCCAACAGGGGGCGAGAGAAATGCTTGAAGGTTGTCAATAAATATAAATGCACAGCAGGCTTAGCACCTTAGGGGGACAATTCCTGCCCTGGGTCCCGTTTATCTCCCTGCAGCCACACAAGTGCTGACAGAAGGATGAGAATGCTGATGCTGCAGGAGGAGCAGCACGAGGAGGGGACACCCTGCTTTGGTGGGAGAAGGAAGAAGACATTCCAGTGGCAATTTTAAAAAAGAAAGGCTGCCAAACTGAAGCCTCCTGAAATCCTGCCTGCATTTTTCCAACAGCAGCAGGGTAGAAGTCAGAGGGAGCTGCTAAGCTCTCAGTGCTTTGGAGAACAAGCCTGTTAGGAAAGCACCTCCAAAAGGACAGACAGGAAATTTAAGCACACCTTGAAGAGTTTTCCTTTCTCACCCCCAATATGATTTCTTCAAGGAACTATCTGAAAAGAGCTGGACTTCAGGCTTTACATCACATCAGTAAAAGCCTCATTTTTTAATTCTATCTCCATATCCTTTCTGTGACAGAGAAACCAGAAACAAAAAACACTTGGCAAGAGATGATGGAAGCTCTGGTGAAACACCTACGGAGGTTAATGCTGAGAGTCACTCTGAGTGACTCTCAAAGTGATTCAGCTACAAAAATGTCCTTAAGATAAAGACAAAAATCGAGAATTGAAGGTTCTTAAACCACAATTTTCAGTCTGTAGATTCCACAGGCTTTGTGGGTTGCTTTTAGGGATCCAACAAACAACAGGTTTGATGTTCTTCCTACCTTGCATGCAGGTATCTAAGACTCAACTGAAACAAAAAACCTATAAAGGAACAGAACGTGCAAATACACACCAGGTGAAGGCATTATTGTAGAGACAGCAGCTGGGCTGTCCAGCACAAGCCTTGTACACTCTTGGATCACTCTCCAAAGCTGCTACTCCTCCTCCTCTAGACAGAGCCCTGAGCTGCACCCAAACCTCCCTGCCCTGGCTTTGACGCACCCTGGATTGCCCTGACCCCAGGGTTGGATGCAGGTCAAAA
Source organism: Agelaius tricolor (assembly GCF_023055355.1). Classification (NCBI taxonomy): domain Eukaryota; kingdom Metazoa; phylum Chordata; class Aves; order Passeriformes; family Icteridae; genus Agelaius; species Agelaius tricolor. Next base: position 16,314,518 of record NW_027269278.1, read on the forward strand.
CCTCAGAGTTTCCTAAATGAAGATCCTTTCTGACAGCGAAGAGAAGCCCAGAAAGGGGAAGGAATACTCAGCAGGGTTGGATCTTTTGAATGTTTCACTTAGAGGGGCTGCCAGGACAATGCACGCTGGGAGTGCCGAGGATGCGAGGCTGGAGATCGCAGGAAAGCCCCGAGGCTCAGGAGCCCCGCGGAGCTGTCCCTCATGGGGGACACTGGAACTGTCCCCCCACAGGTGACACCAGATCTGTCACCCCACAGGTGACACCGGAACTGCCCTCATGGGGGACACTGGAACTGTCCCTCACAGGTGGCACCGGAGCTGTCCCTCATGGGGGGCACCGGAGCTGTCCCCCACAGGTGACACCAGATCTGTCCCTCACGGGGGACACGGAGCTGTCCCTCACAGGGGACACGGAGCTGTCCCCCACAGGTGACACCAGATCTGTCCCTCACAGGGGACACGGAGCTGTCCCTCACAGGGGACACGGAGCTGTCCCCCACAGGTGACACCAGATCTGTCCCTCACAGGGGACACGGAGCTGTCCCTCACAGGGGACACGGAGCTGTCCCCCACAGGTGACACCAGATCTGTCCCTCACAGGGGACACGGAGCTGTCCCTCACAGGGGACACGGAGCTGTCCCCCACAGGTGACACCAGATCTGTCCCTCACAGGTGACACGGAGCTGTCCCTCACAGGTGACACCAGATCTGTTCCTCACAGGGGACACGGAGCTGTCCCTCACAGGGGACACCACAGATGTCCCCCCACAGGGGACACCGCGGCTCATCGGGCTCTGCTGGCTCCTGCAGCATCCCATGCACCAGGCACAGGAACCCTCAAGATCTCATTCTCCCCGGCTAAAAATCAACTGCTTGGGGAGAAAAGTCAATTTTAGGTGTTTTCTTAACCCAGTCTCTTGACAGCAAGGCAAGTCCAAACAAGAACATACCCTGAAAGACTTGAAGGCCATGTCCACTCCTCCCCAAGGTGCCAGCCTGCCTGAATTCAGCAGCAGCTTTGCTTTCTCAAGAACAAAGCTGCAATTTGCCCCTCTCACTTAACCTCTGCCCAAGCGTTTCACCTGAGGCTCAGCTCCTTATTAGCAGCTCTTTAAACAGCCCCTCTGCCCCGGGGTGAACTCACCCCACCAGAACCCCTTCTACAGAGAGCAAAGGAAACAGGTGGTGAATTATTTTGCTTTTATCATAAATAACCTCTCCTCCTGGTGAAGGGATTTCCAGCCTGTTAACTGCGGGCCTGCTGCACGGAGGAGATGAACCACAGCCTGCAGAAATCAATAGCTCTGACTCTAATGAGTTCTGAATCACACTCAGCACGCCCGGAGATACAGCCCACACTTCCAGCAAAGAAAAATATGGATGTTGGTAGATGCATTGGCAGTAATATATGCTAATGAAGGTAATGTAACCTAACAACACGTGAATTATTGATGTGGGCATGTTTAAACAGAAAAATCAGCAAGGAATCACACCACACTGATCCACGCCAGTGTTTGCTCACCAACAGGCAACTGGAACACACTCTTACCACTCGATCAGCTTGGAAAGATCTTTGTCGGGTAATCCATGTCTCACCTGCTCCACAAGTCATTTAAGTTCCACATTGCCATGTGACACTGGGTGAGCTCAACGAGCCCTTTGCATTGGCATCAAAGGAGCGACTTTTACACACCTACGGTTCCCCGAAACTTTTCAGACATTTATGACAAATCATATTGCTTCGCCCGAATTATTTTGCTTAATCTCATTTATCAGAGTCACAGAGAAGGGCTGGCTTAGCCTCTGCTTCACAGCAATTCACAGAAGTCCAACTCTCCCGAACGCAGCCAAGTTGCTCCTGATTGCCACGAGGCACGTGGAGAATGGGACCAGTTCCTTTGTCTGGCACAGCTCTGGCTCCCAGGATGTCAAGGCAGTTGAGTCAGCTCTATCCTAAAATAAACACGGTTTGTCTACCTAGACAGGTTTATCACATCCATCACCGTGTTTTCCTAATGTATTTAGGGAAAATTCATTTTGTACCACGGTAAAAGCAGGATATATGCTCAATAACGATCAGTGTTAATTTTGCTGTTATTCCATTATCCTGCAAGATCTAATCATTCTGTCTGTACCTTGGGGTGGGCTGGCTCCACCTCTGTGGTATCTGGGAACTACATTGCAGACAGGCTTTGTTTTGGTGAGGGCTGTTGGGGAATACGGATTTTTACAGTCTCATCATGTCCTCACCAGGTTATACTGATATGCATCATCCCCACGGGGATGTAGACAAAAGATTTCCTAGTTCACGCTGCAGCCAAAAAATCCCAACACAACCCGCAGCCAATCGCACATTCCTGGGGGTTTTAGTGCTGCATTCAGGTGTGAGAGACTTGAGAGGGCAGGGGAGAACAATGTCCCCTGCTCGGGGCCAAACGAGTCCCTGAGCTGTGCCCCAGGAACTCAGCCACTCTCGCCAGAGAAATCAGCATCCTCAGCGCCCAAATCAGCTTTTCAAAGCCACAGAGAAGAAAACGGAGCTTAACTGGGATAATTAAAACAGCTGCTTATTTCGGCAGAGTTATCACATTACCTCCTCTCAAAGCAGGCCATTAATCTTACTGATAATAACAGATTGCACCCTGCTCCTCAGTTTCCCCAGCACTTGCAAGAGAAACACACCAAGCTTTTTTTTCCCCGTTGTATTTAGGAATATTTGGGGTTCTTTTTTGAGGAGGGAGGGCACTGTGGGACTGCTGCGTGCCTATTTGCCGTGTTTAAACAGATAAACACACAGTGAAAGATAACCCCTGTTTATTTATCGAATAAATGTGCCACAATTCCCATCGCCAGAGCCCAGTGACAAGCCAGGGGCACGTCCGTGTGCACAACCATGCAGGAGCACATTCTGATTTTGTTTTACCTTTTCCGGAGCCGGGAACTGCAGGTGATTTACTTCCAAAGGCGTGATCAAAGGGACTGTCTGAAAACCATCTTCGTTGGATGGTGGTTTGTTGTTCTTGTCGTTCAAATTACTCCCCAGCTTCACCATCCTTGCAGCCGGCTTTCCAGACCTGAAACCGGGGGAGATGAGCAATGTCACCGGGGCAGGGGAAGGGGACGATTCCTGCCTTGCCCTGCTCGCTTTGGGTTCAGGTGCCTGGGTTACAGGGAATGTCACTTCACTACAGCCACCCCACAAACACCCTCTAAACCCCACAAACACCCTCTAAACCCCACAAGCGCCTTCTAAACGCCACCAACACCCTCTGAACACCACAAAAAAACCCTTTAAATCCCACAAAAAAGCCTTTAAACCCCTCGCTGTCAGCCCAAACACGGCGGATCCCAAAGCGCCGGGAGAGCCACCGGCACTGGTGGGAATGTCACCAGCACCACCGGGAATGTCACCAGCATCACCGGGAGTGTCACCAGCACCACCGGGAATATCACCAGCACCACCGGGAATGTCACCAGCATCACCGGGAATGTCACCAGCATCACCGGGAGTGTCACGAGCACCGCCACCACCACGGACACGCAGCGGGACACGGGGACACGGCGCGTCTCGCACTGAGCCCTGGAGGGTTTTTGATACCCCTCTCCCATTTTTGCAGCCCCCCTTGAAGGTTCAGAACCCCCTCCCCTGCACATCCCGGAGCGCTCGGGGGTTCCCCATCCCATCTCCCCGGGAGCGGCAGCGCCGGCGGTCGGGGCGGGGGTTCTGCGGGCACGGCTGCGTTACTTACTGCCAAGCAGGCGGCGAGAGGCGGCGGCGGGGCCGGTGTGGAGCCCGCGGTGTCCGCGGGGGGAGCGGTGCTGAAGGGACAGCGCTGCGTTCGCTGCGGCTCCGCCGGTGACTGAGGCGGGCGGGGCGGCGGCTCCTTCCCCCCCCACCTCCACCGCCCCTCCGCCCTCAGCGCCACGGCCGCGGCCCCGCGCGCCCCCTGGCGGCCGCACCGCGCGCACAGCGCACAGCGCCCCCTGCAGGCCGCGCGTGAGGGAGCGGCTGTGCCGCCATGGCCGGGGAGGGGGCACCGGCACCCGCCACACTTCAACGGCACTGCCCGGGCACGGAGAGCTCCACGGCACTGCCCGGGCACCGACAGCTCCACGGCACTGCCCGGGCACCGACAGCTCCACGGCACTGCCCGGGCACGGAGAGCTCCACGGCACTGCCCGGGCACCGACAGCTCCACGGCACTGCCCGGGCACTGACAGCTCCACGGCACTGCCCGGGCACCGACAGCTCCACGGCACTGCCCGGGCACGGAGAGCTCCACGGCACTGCCCGGGCACCGACAGCTCCACGGCACTGCCCGGGCACCGGCAGCTCCACGGCACTGCCCGGGCACCGGCAGCTCCACGGCGGAGGTGATGCTGGGCGGCTTCACGGCGACAAGAGCCCTGCTGTCACCGTCTGGTCCTTGAGCTCTGTGGCCTTCACAATGGGAGCATGTTCCATTGTGTGTGGGTGTCACACAATGACATGGGATTGTGGAATGGTTTGGGTTGGAAGGAACCCTAAAGATCACCTGGTTCCCCCTCTGCCATAGTCAGGGACACCTTCCACTGTCCCAGGTTGCTCCAAGCCCTGTCCAGCCAGGCCTTGGGCACTGCCAGGGATCCAGGAGCAGCCACAGCTGCTCTGGGCATCCTGTGCCAGGGCCTGCCCACCCTCACAGGGAACAATTTCATCCCAATATCCAACCTAAATTTCCCCTTTCTTAGTGTGAAGCCATTCCCCTTGTCCTGTCACTCCAGTTCCTGATGCAGAATCCCTCTCCTTGCAGCCCCTTCAGACACTGGAAGGTGCTCTGGGGTCTCCACACAACCTTCTCCAGGCTGAACATCCCAATTTTCTCACCCTGTCCCCACAGGGAAGGTTTCCCAATCCCTTTTTCACCTTCCTGGCCCTCAGGCACCCTCCCCTGTGCCCACTCAGTACCTGACAGGAGGCTGGAGCCAGCTGGGGTCAGTCACCTCTCCCAGCCAACAAGGATGAGAGGAAACAGCCTCAGGTTGCACCAAGGCAGGTTGAGATTGGACATTAGAAAGAGATTGGACATTAGGAAGAATTTCTTCACTGAAAGGGTGGCCAGGGAGAGGCTGCTCAGGGCAGCAGTGGAATCAGCATCCCTGGAGGTGTTCAAAAATCGTTTGACAGTTTAACAGACCTGGCAGTGCTGAGTTAATGGCTGGACTCAATGATCTTGGAGGTCTTTTCCAGCCTTAGGGATTCTGTGATTCTCAAATGCTGGCATGGCAGGACAGGACCACAGCCACCATCTCCTGCAGTGGGAGGCTGAGCACTCCTCCTGGAGACACGGGATACTTTGGGATGACTTCAGCCTGATTTGTTTATAAATTTAGAATTTGCCTCCAGAGCTCGAAACTTGGCATTTTTCACGAGACCTAAATATACTCCTTGAAGGCGTGAACTGTTTCCATAATAAAGCCTTTTAGAATTGACTTGTGAAAACTCATTTAAAGCTGTATTTTGGCAGAGTGAGGGGAAGTGCTGACTGCAGTGGTAGAGCTTGTTCACAGTGCAGAGGGAACAGCTGAGAGAAGGGAGTAGAGAAGGGCAGCTAAAACTACCTGGTACTAACATCACCTTACACGGCCCATTAAAGACCCTGTTTCCAACAGTTTCACCAGTTTTTCATGCTTGGGTTGGAATTTTCTCTATCACATTTCTGGATCAAGCCAAACTTCTACAGTAAATTTCACCCAAGAGGTTTTTTTCTGGGTTCTACAAATACAACTTAACCTTGAACAACTTTTGCTTGGAGTGTTACAAATTTTTGGCAGGTAGTTTTTTGACGTTCTCAGAATATCTGGGGGAAAAAAATGATTCACATGAGAAGGGAGTTCACATTCAGGAAATTCAGGAATAATTTCTTAAGCAAGGATCCCCTTAGATTTGATCCATCAGAAGTGTGTTCAGCTCAAGACTGAACAAGATTTCCACTGAAATTACAGCTCCAGGCTGCAGCAGAGCAGACCAGGGAGAGATGCCTATGAAGAAAGCTGGCAGGCTGCATCCCACAGATAGGGAAAGTGTAGCATTTAGGCTCTATAGGTCTGAGGAAGCATGTAAAAAACCCATTCACTAAGGATTACTGATTAAATTACTGTGATATAATGCTTAAATATTGCAGTAATACCAGAAATCAGCCATCCATGCCCACCTGGGATAGGATCTGTGCAGAGATGCAGGAAGTTATGCACCCTGCAAAGTCCTTTTCTCATGTCCCTCTGCTGGTTTGGCCCAGGATGATCAGGAGGACCTTCAAAATGTGGGGGCTGTAAGAAAACCCAAGAGCCCACACTTTGCAAGTGATGCCAGAAGTTTGGTCTCATCCCAGACCTTGACCCTGTGAGAGCATTTGGTGCTCCTTGTGCCCAAGGCAGGGACAGCAAGGACAGGAGGCTGTTTCCACTTGGGTTCTGAATAACTCTCATGGGTGGAGACACAAATGCTCTGGGATTAAACCTGTTCCAGTGTTTAGTCACCCTTACAGTAAAGTAGATTTTCTCATGTTTAAATGGAATTTCCTGTGTTTCAGTCCTTTTGTCCCTTTTGCTGTCACTGGGCACAGCTGAGAAGAGGCTTCTCCAGCCTGGCAATCCCAGCTCCATCAGCCTCTCCCAGAGGGGCAGGTGCTCCAACCAAGACAGTGCAATTACAGCAACTCTTTCCCCAAATTCCAGTATATTACATTATAGGATCTGAAGTGATTTCACCCTCCACAGAGATTAACAGATCTATACTTACCTCCCATTGAACATATGGATTTGAACTACCCTAGCTCCTCTGTCAGCAAAATGGCTATTTTTAATGGAGGCAATAGGAAAAATTATTAAATAATGCAAAGGAAACATTGCATTGCAACTCCATGAAAATGGCATTGGGGTTTTCCACCTTTATCTGGTAATTACCAACTTGAGGGCTCTGTTGAAATGCAAAGTGATGTCTTTCATAGCTTTCAAATGCATCCTGTGATCTAAATGCCAAATAATTTTCATTCACGTCAACACTGGCAATGAATATCCTGCTTAGCCAAAATATTACATTAATGACACCTAAGCTGCTGCTCTGACTTCAGAGAGGTCTTAAGCAACACTTCACAAACACAGTGATGTGAAATCTCCAGAGCCACCTGTGCAAACCCATGGAAACTGGGGTTGCATCATGAAAAAATAAGATTGCAAATAAGGTTACCTGCTTGTTCCACACCTCTACTCAGTTTAACTCACAGAGTTTAATATATTAACTTTTTTTGGTTATGCCTGAATACTCTTCATGGTAACAAACCTAAGGGGCAATGAGAGGAATCCCCTTGCCTCTTGTGCAGTGCCCCCATTGACAAACACCTTTCCTGTAGCTGCAAATCTCCTGGTAACTAAAACCAGAGCTCAGCTCTGCTGCAGATATTCCATGTGACCCAGAGCACCCAGCTCAGCATGGCCAGCACCCCAGCACTGCCACCAGGAACCACTTTTCTCCCAAAAGCCTTCTACTTCTGAGTGCCAGCAGCAAGACCCTGTGAAAAATGAGCAGATGCTGCTTTTACCTTTTGACTTTTCAGGGTGGAAGCACATTTTAAGCAACCTTTTTCACTGGCACCATCTGAGAATTTTGGCAGTGTGGTGGAGGGAGATGAGCAGAGAGATCTCCAAAGCCTCCCTTGGAATTACATCCAGTAACTTCCATTTCCTCCACGAGACTGAGCAGCCCTGTGACTACTTCAGGTCAGTGTGGCCCATTTCAGTTTGAAAATACTTCTTTGCAGAATCCCTCTCTCACAACAAACAAACAAACAAACAAACAAATAAAGACACTACCAGGAGTACATTTACTTAGCAGGATGCTTCATGGCAGAAATAGATGTCTGAAGTTGCCAGCAAGATGCTAAAAGTGAACATTCTGTAGGGACAACATTAAAGCAAGCCCAAGTGAGTATGAGAAATCAGAGTAACACACAGATTTTCTTACAGAGCCAATTCAGAGCCTGACATTTCCGCCCACACAGCACAGCTCAGTGACAGGCAATAAGACACAGCAGCAATATGAGCAACAGGAGACTCCAGAGGAATAAACAATATATTTCTTCTGTCAACAAAAATATATGCCTCTCTTTATTCCTTTCATAAGTCTCCCACAATTATTAATGCTCTGGGTTTGTGTGGCAGGGGGGCTGCAGGGGTGGCTTCTGTGAGAAGCTGCTGGAAGCTTCCCCCATGTCCCACAGAGTGGGTCCAAGGGGGTAACACCTCTGGAAAATAGATTTAAGGGTAGAACTGCACAGCTGCAGGCAGGAGAGAGGAGTGAGAATGTGTGAGAGGAACAGCTCTGCAGACACCCAGGAGGAGGGGAAGGAGATGCTCCAGGTGCCAAAGCTGAGATCCCCCTGAAGCCCAAGGTGAAGCCCAAGTGAAGCTGAGCCCAGGAAGAAAGGAGGGTAACAGGGCTTGGGTATAAACATTTCATTTCATTGCAGCTTGTAAACAAAACATCAGTCACAGCACAGTTCAGCCTCTCCCCACTTCAAGCCTGAACTCATAAATTAACTTCTCTTCAATGTTAATGAATATTATTCTACTCACTTGCTCCTTGATCTATGAAACACTTGTTGTCTCACTTCATAAAATACATTTCCTGCACACCAAGCATTTTTCTCTATAACATTCCTGCTCATTAGTAGAAGGAACAATATTTTATCTGGTTTCATACATTGAAAATCTGGGACCAGGCTTTCAATGAAAGCACTGGAAAATGTGTGAACAGGAAGTAGAGGTTACTAAGAAGAGAAAACACAAAACTTAAAGGCACTGAGTGAAGAGAAGTTTTCAGGAAGTCATGACAGGGCAATCCGAGAAGTAACATCATCCACCTCAGACTGTTCTACCAAGAGATTGTGTTTGTTTCTCAAACTTTCACCTGAGTTCATGTCAAAATTAGTCCAATACAGCAGTGAAAACCAGTACAGTGTTCTTGTCCTTGGGAGATCACAGACAACTTAGCATCATACTAAATTTTTTTACCCTTTCTGTAGCTGAAGGAATTTAAATACAAGGAGGTGTAAAAAGTGACCATGTCTGTTCTGAGCTGGGTTTAACTACTCTTAGTCACTGCTGTGAGGAGTTCATCCATTCCACAGAGTTCCACCAGCACCACTGACTTCCTGTCACACACAGTAGGAACCAGAAAACAATCATACAGAACAGGGGAAAAAATGAAAAGCCATGTTAGTTTATTACTCATTTCAAAATCCAGGAGATTACAAAGATTCTGGAAGAGAGGGAACATTTGTCAGTGCCACCCTGAGCCTTCCTGCACATTTCTTTCAATCTGCCTCTGTCCCTCCTCAAGCAGGACTGCAATAAATCTCACACATTCCCAGCATGGAGGATCCTGTCCTGACCCCTGGGGGATGACACAGATCAGATTTGTTCACAGCCCAGCTCAGCAGCATCCACAGCTCAGCTGAACACCTCGGGTGAGACACAAATGTGGAGTCCAAATTTAGAGAAAGAAGGAGAGATCCTCTCTTAATCTGCTCCACATATTCAGCTCAAGAAACAGATAAGAGAGGTGCCACAGTCACTGGGAGGTCAAAGCACTCAGCATCTTCCAGGAGGTGATCACCTCCCTGGATCAAGGCATATTCCCTTTTCCCTTAGAGGCCTCCATAACTTTCCCCCAATAAAATGAAACTGCAGCTACCCACATTAATTTTCCCTAGGCTGAAGCTTTCAAATGGGAATTTTTCTGCCTCAGATCAGAGGGGTCTGATGCCGTCACTAACGAGTGAGAAACTTCCAGTGAATATTTATTAAAAATCCACTGTGGCTTAATATACTTCAATAAAACTTGCTCTTTTCCTCCTAAAGTAAAACTCCTCTTAAACCATAGGTTCTGCTGCTGCTTCAGTTTGCTGGAAAGCCCATGATGTTAAACCCATCCATGGCTGCTTTGGTTTTTATGCAAATTCCAACCATCAGAATTATATAAGTGCTTATGCAATGAAAAGAAACATAATACACAAACCTGCCCATGTCACTGAGAGTTATTCACAAGAGCTATAAATCAAAGTTCTGTTTTGCTTTGTATTTAAGGGCCTACTGCACAGGCAAAATGTCATATATGCCCAAAATTTGCTTTCAGTCAATTCCCCCTCCCAAAGAAAAAGAAAACTACAATTCAGCTGCCTGCTGAAGGCTATTCCTTAGTCAGAGTCCATGCAAAATTGTATTAGGAGCTTTGAAGTTAAAACATGAACACTGACTACCAGGGAGGGCCCTAAAGACAAAGACATTTACTGGATGTAAATGTTCAGTGAAGATAAAGGTCACCTTCTACTTTCCCAAAATCAAACCATGTTGGAAACTCCACATCCTGCTCTCAAGTTTTGCTTCAGAGCTGAAATCTTTTCATGGAAGGAATCAGCAGTGAAATATTATTAACCTTGGTGATTGATTGTGTTGTAATGGCCTAGTTATGATAACCTCAGAGGCCATGGGACTCTCAGCAGAGCCTCACTTGGTGGGACTCAGGAATTTGATCCATCCCAGCTCCAGAGCAGATGGGGCACGAGCAGAGGAGCTGCTGGGCAAGCCAAGCCTCCAGCCTGCAGGAAATGAGGTTTTATCTCAACTAGTGGCTTTGGGCCAAATCAAGCAGGAAACAAACCCTTTTGAAAATGCCCACAAACTGAAAATTCCCAGGAGGGTCACTTCAGAAACACCAAAACACCATTCCCAAGTTCCCAAGGCTGCAGCTGATCGGTGACATCGTCCCCAGCAGCAGCAGCACAGAGCAGCTGAGGGAGCTCCCAAAGCTCCCTGGCTCCTGTGCAGAGGGTGCTGAGGACACCCTGGCAGGGCTGCCCAGAGCCACAGCCCCACAGCAGGGAGTGCAGGAGCTCCAGCAGTCTGACCTCAGCCAAGCTCCCAGTGCTTCCAGCCATGGAAATCACTGTGGAGCTCAGGCTCCCAGAACGTGCCAGCTTTCAGCTTCACAGCCTTTGGAAGGGGCAGCCCAGGGCCACCAGCTGGAGTTTGGAGCCCCCAGGCCCTGGACAGAGAGCTCCAAGGCAGCGTTGCCTGGGTTGAGCTGCTCCAGGAACCAGGCAAGAACTCCTCAAATGGGATAACTTCAACCAAAACATGTCAGGGTGTGCTATTTCCAGCTGAACTTGGACCAATTAATCTCCAGCTAGCATGGAACAGTGATACAAACCCCAAAGGCTTTACTCTCCACTGCTTACCTTCATCCAAAGTGTTTTGTATTTATGACACACAGGGAAAAGAGCTTGTCCAGACCAGCTTTTGGATCATGAGGTAAGTGTCTGACACCATTATTTACAAAAACAGAAATTCAGCAGCAATGCCTTTGGCTGCTCTGTGTGACCTGGCTGTTCCCTTCCAGCTCTGTACCACAAGGAGCCTCCTCAGATCTCCTGGCAACTGTTCACAGAGTTGAGATGAAGAAATGTCAAACTTTGAGAATAAGCTGGAGTTTGTGTTCTGTATAGGAAGGTAAATTATGCACTGAGAGCAGGGCAAAGCAAAGACAAAGTGTGACCTCTGTATTTGCACATCTGCTTCAGTTCACACTCCAAGGGAGATTTGTTATTAAAAACTGCAGGTAACTGATCTGCATTTTGAAGCATGTGAAGGAGAAGCAGTGCTGCCCAGGAGCCACAGCAGGACAGTGTGACACTTGCTCTTGGCTCTCAGTGAAGATTAAGGTCTTCAGAGAAGAATCAGTTCTTTTCTGAATCTCTACTCTGTGATCCAGTGCCCTGAAGGTCCTTTATTTACTTCTCACCCCTTTTAACAAAGAGGGTTTCAATGAATTTTTTCATGTTTATCCAACCCTTTTTCTCCTTGTTGAGCACATTACTTACTTGGAGATATTTTAATGCAGCACTGCAATTACATTTCTTTTGCATTTTACACTTAAATGATCACACAAATTAAAAAGGAATGCACAGAGGTCTGAGTGGATTGGGGTGGTGATCTGGTTTGCAGGGTTCTTCTCCAGGCCCTTTTTCCAGCACTTTAACTGCTCTGATGACATTTGTTCCCAACTGTACCTTTGAAATGTGGTCACTACAGCAGAAAGCCAGACTTCCTTACCCAAAAAGTCAAAAATTGAACCTGAATCAGCAGTTTTTCCCCACTGCAACAGCTGGTCTGGCCCAAAGTGATTTGAAAAATTTAAGTGCCTTTCAAAGTGCTGCCAAATGAAAGTCTGGATTAGTAGATCCCAACCAATTAATTATCTCATCATCACCACACAGAGCCTTTAGACTGAAGGAGGTACATAGGGATGATTTAAGGCCATACTTATCTTTTATAATTTCTTTTAAAACAGCCCCACAGACAGAGGTCTGTATTTATCCAAAGAATCTTAATGTGTTGGCTAAACTTCAGGCAGAGATTTAGGTTAATGCACCTCATCTATCCTGTTAAAGTAGCAATTATGCATCTGGAAGAAAAGTGTTTCCAGGGCCCCTGAAGTCTGTGCCAGTAAAGCACCAACTGCAGCTGCAATTTACAAGAAGAGAAAAGTTAGAGCAACAACTCTACAATTTACAAAGCAGGATTATAAATTAAATATTCCCAGTGCAAATATTTCATTGATAGAACTGTGGGGACATGGAGATCATCTCATTTAGTAAAAAAACCCTCAACCCACCCCCCATCCCAAAATCCCACGTGTGACTCTAAACATGTGTTTTGAAAATACCAAAGAACTATGACATTTTTGTTCTGCCAGAAAAATGATCACATCTTGATTGAATACTTTGCTTTCTCATTTCCTTTTCCAAGCTGAAATGTCAACTATTTTAAGTAAAATCCAAATATTACCCAACCACAAACCAGAAGAAAACCTTGAACCTGCAGCTGTCCCTGAAAAGGTGCATTCCAGTTCCACACTTGCAGCTTTACCATGAAGAAAACAGAGATGAAACCTTTCCAAGTGCTTTGCTGCCTAATGACACCATCACCAGCATGTTATTAAAGCTCAACACTCTGACACTGCAGTCATTATATCTGCAAACACCAAGACATTATGGCAGGAGAAAACAATCCTTTTATTGAAAGCAAGGAGGTCTCATTGTGACAGGTGAATGTTTTACTCCTCAGATGAACCCCATATACATAACTATTTTTATGCAGTTTTCATGTTCCATTTACACAATTTGCTGGCTTAAAAGGCTTTAACTGTCAATCAAGGGTTCAAGCATTAAGCTGCAGAACAGAAGAAAATTATATTGTGTTATTGAAGTCAGGTAGATAAACAACACCTCCTGATTGTAATGGTACCATTATGTGCCTCAGGATGAACAGAGAGAGAAAACATTCACCTGGTTTCATATTCCAAATACTTGCTGAGATTCATGTATAAATGGATGAAAGAACAGAGAGGGTTATTGTGTAATATTTTAATATCATAAAGTCAAATTTATGCAAACCAGGAAAAAAGGAAAGTGGGGTTTATGTTTTGTGTGGAGTTCTGCCTTACTGAATTTGTGTTTATTATTCTGACAAGCTACAAAAATAAAAGATATAAATACTGAGACAACAGTAAATGTGTATCTATTCTTTTGCAAGAAAACTGTCACAATATTATGCTCATTAAAAAGCTTTCTAAAACTAATAGCTCAGTGAAACACTAGACTTAATGGCTTGAGATAAATATCTTGCAACAGAGCTGTTTAAGCCACTGTAAAAACAAACCTCTTAAACAGCAGAAGCACAAACACCAAGCAAACAACAGAGAACCTGTGCTCCCTCAAGTCACTTTGCAGTCTTGCACTGACTCCAGGAAGAACTAGATCAAAATAAAAGCTTTCACTTTGTTTCTATTTCCTTTTTGGGCTGAATCTTCCTTTATTTTCTTGCTACACCCAGCCAAAGATGGACTCATCCTAGAGGGAAAAAAGTGATAAAAGCGAGTTGGTACATTCCCATTAATATTTAAAAAAAGTCTCTATATCAAGTGGGGCAAATAAAGACTGTTCAGATTCTTCAGATTGTACTTTAGAGCACCAGGGAAGGATTTAGCTCGAGAAGAAGGCAAAAAACCTCCCTTTGCCCTGGCAAAGCACAGAGCTCTCCCTGTGAGGATGGAGCTGCTCTGGCCCCAAATCTGAAATCTTGAAAATATTTGAGCTCAATGTCAGTAATACTTTAGAATATAGCTGGCACTTATTATAGTAACATTAAACAAGATCAGTGCATGCTTTTAATAATATCAATTTAATATTTTAGGGGATTTTTTGGCCTTTAGATAGGCTGTCTACATACCCTGTCCAGGTATGCCCCATTCTGTGACCTCTGGATCCTGTCAGAGCCTGCAGGAGAACATCAGGTGGAGGAAAATCATCATTTGCAGTCCCATGGAATCTAATCTTAATTGCAACATTCCAAGGAGTAAATAGGTAGCATTAAAATTCAAGTAGACTTTTGTTCTCTCAAAAAAACCCTATTTATAGAGGCAATAAAATGCAGCATTAATTTTCTAGATTTATTAATCTAGGGAAAATAAAAAAGAAGATAAAAATGAACCCAGTTTATTCAGACTTGTTGATCCCTATCTAAATAGCTTCTAGAATTATTCCATTTGCTTCTTGATTAATGAAAAATTCAGATCAATAGCAGACTTATCTCCTAGATTTGATGCTGTGTAAAATCTGCTAATTAGAAAGAAGGTATTAGAATTGATGGTTTTCACTGAAATAGGACTTAATAGGAGATTCTCAGTTAAAGCTCCTGAGAAAGGGGGTAAAATTACAATTAAGAATAGAGTAAGAGGGGAGGAGGAGGAGGAGGATTGGTTGGTTGGTGAGGTTTTTCAAGTCACTGGAAATTATATATAAAGAAAATGCTCTTTCTCTAAAAGAAATGAGTGGCTGAAAAGGGGACAGGCCCTGTCCATAAATCCAAGGCTAAACAGCACATGGTGATCCATCACAAACAGAAAAGCAGCCATTAGGGTAAGATGGCAAATTCACCCAGGAAATCATATATAAGCAGAATTTGAGGTTTTTTTCTTACAATAACTTGAAATCTAATAACCTAGTAAAGATTTCTCCTCCTTTTTTCTTGACACTTGTTCTTCTTTTTCTTGAAATCAAACAGACAAATCCAGGAAGATTTTTTTTTTAAATTCACTGTCTTACATGTCCATGGATGTGTGTGTCTTACACATAGATATGTGTCCAGCATATACATGAATAGCTTTGCACACACACTTCTGCAATGATCTCAGCTGTGGAACAGCTTCCATGGGAGGAGAGGTTTTATTACATTGGAACTTCTTAGCACAGAAATATGACAGAGGCCAATGGAACCTTGAATATGAATATGAATAGCACATGATGAATAATTAATATCGTGTTGTAATTCCAGAATTAATCAGGAATTGGGTTTAAAGCCAACAGAAGAAGTGTTTTTGCACACAATGCAGAATATTTGCACAACAATTGCAGAAGAAGTTGTTGAAGCATATTTCAGTGGAATTTCTCCTATTCAATAACATCCACTGGGGTAGAGATTTCTGTTCTGAACCAGAACTGCACCTCTTTGTTCTCATGAAGAAGATTTTTGAGGGTGTATTTTTTTGTCATGTGTGTGGAAATCTAATCCAACATTTACCAAATCAGACACTGCCTGGAATGGTCCTACATTTTGGGATTCACCCCAACATGCCCCCATGTGGAAAATTTCCATCAGCACCAATGCAAGGGAAGAAAAAGTGCTGTGGCTGAAAGTGGCATTTTAAACTTGCCTGGTAGCTCTTCATGGATTAGTGTATTCTTTTTCCTAATAATTCATCCAACTGTGAAGCCAGAAATTCCAATTCCATTTGTAAGCATACACTGTATTATCTTAAATTGTGCAGCAGCTACAATGCCTCTAATTGAAATTGGCTGAATGCAGAGCACCAGTTTTAATTCCCAAGTCATTTTCCAGTAATGAAAGAGCTGCATTCAGGGCACAGAGTGAGAACATGTTCCATGGTTTTGTTAAATTGTGTTACAGCAACCTTTGGGGAGTATCTAATTTATTTATTGTATGTATGAAATCAACCACTATTTTCCTACGTGAAAAAATAAATTATTATTCATACAACTACTGCCTTGGACCCATCTGTGAATAAGTTTAATTATGTATTTCACATGTTCAGAAAAACTTGCAGATGTTTGATGTGCATATCTTTAATGTCAGGCTGCAGCAAACACTTCCACCATCCTTCCTCCAAATTAATACATACAAGACCCTCCATGAATCAAAAGGCTTTTTTCCAAAAAAGCTGGAAGTGCCTAAAGTATGGAATGAATTACATCTGTGAGTTGTAAAACCTACTACCAAAAAAAAACCAGCTGAAGGGACCTTAAAGGTTGGGATCTTCACTTGTATTAACAATTTGTTTTCTCCAGTAAAATAAAACATTAGCAGTTCATTTCCTACCTTCTCCATCAAACTGGCTGCAGGTCAACAGTCGACTTCTGAACCTTTCATTTTCCTCAAGCATTTTTGAAATCACTTTCCAGACCTTGTGCCAGACTTTGGACTGAAAGATAAAATGTGAAGCATATAAAAAGTTTGCATTAAAACATCCATAGGACAGAACTTTGAACTCCCCACAATGACTGTGAAGTCCAGCTGGATTTCTCTGTTGAGGACTGGGAAAGAAGAGAAAAAGGGATGTGGGATATTTGGAAGAATCACCTCTATTTAAAAGTCAGAAACATAAATTCCTCCATGATTTTTCACATGAGATCTCCACCTCCTTTCTTGCCTAGAACTCTTGTGTTTATCCAGGACTTGAGAAGTGCCCTTCTAGATAAGCAAAGCTCATGAAAATGTGTGTAGAGCCATTAAGCTTTTTTAAGGTCATCCAAAATGAGGGGCAAAAAAAGACTGTGTAGTTTTCCAGGAGCAAAAAGTTTCCCGTGTGGTCCCTCAGCAGCAGCATCTGAGGCCCAAACTCAGATTCCAGAACAGCAATGCTCTTGCCTATCTCATATCAAATCCACATTAATTTGTTTTATAGATGTTGAGAACCTCTATTTTAGAGGCATAAAGCTCTGTCCGTAGTGGGCACGTTTCAAACTTGTGCATTGGAAAGATTAAATTGGAATTGTGGACAAAAGCATTCAGGCAGAGGGGGCCTAACAAACAGAAATGGCTGTTGACACACTGATGTTTGGACTTTTGCTGGACCTTATCTGAGAAACTTGTTTAAATCTAAAGATAATTCCCTTCTTGAGGACATTTATTGCTAAAACATTCTATATATTCCTCATGTTTTTGAAGACTATTCAATGCACCAGGAGAGCCATATTCCAGGATGTTATTAGCTGTTCCTCTGCAGTTGGTAGCATTTTGCTGTTTTTAAATCAAGTATCTACGACATGGCTCTGTTCTAGTCCAGCTGATTACTTGTACTTCACACATTACAGGATCTCATAATGAGTTACTGCTTAACAAATGTTCCTCTTAAAATTTCAAGCATTTGTCGAACTACTGAACAGGAACAGAAACACATTTGTGAAGCAGAAAGTAATTCTGCATTGCTCCAAGGATGGTGTTAATAGCTCGGGTTCCTGCCTTTGCTTATTTGTAACCCGTGGGATCTCTTTGTTTAAAACATGAGAGGAAGAGGAGCTGCAGAGCTTTTTCCTGCTGGGTTTCACCCCAAGGTGTGCTGCACCCTGGCCCCAATCCAGCAAAGCATTTCAGTACAGGCTTTTTAAGTCAACAGCATACTCTCATTTTTCAAGGTAAGCACACACTTAAGTGCTTTATTGAATAAGAGCCAGAATTTTAAAGCCTCCAGAGAGGGAAGATAATACCATTTTTTCTTTTCTGTAAGTAAGGTTTTCAGTAACAGGCTACCAATTCCATCTTTTAATCTCCCTCATGCTCTCACACACAGAGAACAAGCAGCTTTCTCAAATGCCAAGGCAGCTAATTGAGCTGCCACACTTTATACCTTTTTCTTCTTTCGTTTAATGGCTTTATCAACATTTCTTGAAGGGATGGGAAAGTCAAAGGTGTCAGCCTTAGCCTCTCGAGGGTCACCTGGAAAGAGTTTAGAAAGCATTTTTTGAGTATTTACAATATGTTCCTAAGGAAGATGTTGATCACTGGCACAAGTTGTCCGGAGAAGCTGTGGAAGTGCCCAAGACAGGTTGGATGGAGCTCTGGACAGCCTGGTCTAGTGGAAGGTGTCCCTAGGAAGGGGGTGGAACTGGTTGGTCTTTAAGGTCCCTCCCAACCCAAACCACTCTATGATTCCACAGAGATCCTTATTTCTGGTCACCTTACAGGTGACTTTACATCCTGCAGCTTGTTCCCTTCTTCTTTACTCCATTATAACCATGGGGCAAGTGAGCATCTCTCAAACACCACAAAACAGATTGCAAAGCTACCCAGCACCCACAACAGGCTTCTGGGAGCTTTTAATTCCCTCTCTTTCCCAGAACTGGACACGGCAATCGAGGTGTGACCTCGCCAGTGCCCAGAACAGGGGAAGAATCACCGGCCCACCCGGGTTTTGCTGTTCCCGCTATTCCTGGTATAATTAAGACAACACTTGAGCCACCTCCAGCCCTCAGAGAGCCCGATGCAAGGGGGCTGTCCCGGGGTCTCACGTACCGCTGCTGGTGCGGCTGCCGCCTCTCGCCTCGCCGCCGCTCCCCGCTCGCCTCCCGCTGCCGCCCGGCCGGGGACTGCGCCGGGCCCGCGGCTCCGGGGCGGCCCTCGGGGCCCCGGCCCGGCCCGGGGGGCTCTGCCCGGGGTTCTGCCGCCAGCCCCGGCCCAGGCGGATCACGGTGCCGCAGCGGTGCGAGCCGAAGCTGTTCACGTACACCAGCGGCACGGGCGGGCGGGCGCGGCGGCCGCGCTCCATCCGAGCCGGGGCCGCGGGCATGAGGGGAACAGGGGCTGGGGGCTGTGAGGTTAACCGGGGACTGAGGCTTAGTGAGGAGAGACGAGGGTCGGTGAGGGGAGCGGGGGCTGAGGGGAACCGGGGACTGAGGCCAAGTGAGGGGAACCGGGGGCTGAGAGGAGCCGCAGCTGAGGGGGCGGCGAGGGGAGCGGGGGACAGAGGGGGCGGTGAGGGGAGCCGGGGCTGAGGGGTCGGTGAGGGCAATTCAGGGGTCAATGAGGGGAATGGGGGACTGAGAGGAGTCGGGCGGGGGGTCTGTGAGGGGAACTGGGGATAGCTCAGTGAAAGGAGCCCAGGGCTGCGAGACCAGCAGGGACTGAGTGGGCAGCGAGGGGCTGGTGAGAGGAGCTGGGGACTGAGGGGAGCCGGGGGTCGGCGAGTGGAGCTGGGGACTGAGTGGAGCTGGGGACTGAGGGGCTGCGTGTCCCCCCTGTCCCTGGGTCCAGTGCTGGAGTTTAGCACACATTGCTGCTGCCTGAAGCCACGTATTGATAGATTTCATGCAAGTTATTGATCTGTTTGTACCAGTGGTAAGGGGGCTCTGGGCTGAAGGTTGTTTGATGTCTTGATTGTCTCTACAGCGGGGGAACCCTGGCATCCCTTTGGTGCCGGTGCTTCTGCAGTACCTGTATTGATACAGGGATTTCCTCTCCAAGCAGTGTACCCACTCTAGCCACGTGCAGAACAATAATGAAACATCAAATACCTTTTTGTCCTTCAGGCAGCAACAGATGTGTGACACTGACAGGATGCCTGGCAGGTCCGTCCAGCCCATGCAGGTGCTTGGTGTCCCATTGCAGCCATGGGTTTGTTTGGTGGTGGATGGTGACAACTGGCATTCTCAAACCACTGAAGAACTCAAGTCATAGAATCATGGAATGGTTTGTGTTGGAAGAAACCTTAAACACCATCAAGTTCCACTCCCTGCCACGAGCAGGGACACCTTCCACTGTCCCAGGTTGCTCCAAGCCCCATCCAACCTGGTCTCAAACTCTTCCAGGGATGGGGCAGCCACAGCTTCTCTGGACACCCTGTGCTGGGACCTCACAGGGAAGAATTTACATCAAGAATTTACACCACTAATGTTTTCTTTGTCACTAAAATACTGCTCCAGATTACTTCCCAGAGTTCAGTTTGCAAATTAGAAATAAAAAATTCTATGAAAATACCTATTTTTCCTAACTGTTTCAGCAGCACTGGCAGCATGAATGGCGTTGCCCTTGGGAATGGATGCAAAGCAAACCGTGGTCATTCCCCAGGCTTTGAAGAGTCTGAGGGCCCCTGTGTGTGTTCAGAGAAGGGAACGGAGCTGGAGGAGCTGGGAAAGGGAGGCTCAGGGGGGAACTTCTGGCTCTGCACAACTCCCTGACAGGAGGGGACAGCCAGGTGGGCATCCAGGATGAGAGGAAACCGCCTCAGGCTGCACCAGGGCAGGCTCAGGGTGGACATCAGCAGGAATTTCCCCATGGAAAGGGTGCTCAGGCACTGGAACTGCCCAGGGAGGTTTGGAGTGCCCATCCCTGGAGGTGGCACTCGGTGCTGTGGGCTGGGGACAAGGTGGGGATGTGGCACAGGCTGGACTCGCTGATGCCGGAGCTGTTCCCCCCTCAGCGGTTCCCGCGCCGGGCCCGGCCGGCGCAGTGCGGGCGGGCCCCGCCAGGTGGCGGCCGCTCCCGCGGAACCGGCGCTGCCCGGAGCCGCCGCTCCGGCCGGCAGCGAGCGCGGCCTGCCCAGCATCCCTGGATCGCCGGCCCTTGTACACACTGCCCGCTAAAGGCGTGCCGCGTATGCAGCCGCCGACGAGGAAAAACAACTCGCAGAGGCACGGCCTGACAGAGTAATTCGTTGTTTCCCAGTTATAAAAGGGCATCTCCTGCAGGCTCCAAAGGGTGTGGGCTGAAAAGGAGGTTTAGGTGTGACACAACCACCGGGTCAGGAGCCTTGAGATCAACTGTGACCTCAAATATCAACTGTGACCTCCTATATTCGGGACAGGTTCTTCCCCCAGAGGGTGCTGGGCACTGCCCAGGCTCCCCAGGGATGGGCACGGCCCGAGGCTGCCAGAGCTCCAGGAGGGCTTGGACAGCGCTGCCAGGGATGCCTGGGGTGGGATTCTGGGGCTGTGCAGGGACAGGAGCTGGATCAATGATCCCTGTGGGTCCTCTCCACGCTGGATATTCTTTAATTCTACAATTCTCAATTCCACTCCTCCACAAACCCAGACTCCCTCCTCTGTCAAAACCTGCACTAACCAACTGTACCAGTGAGGCAGCAGCCAGTGAGTTCAGTTTGGGATATTAAAACCAAAAGCTTCATTAATAATTGGTCCTGGCATACAGACTTCCCCAGGTGCATCCATCCCAAAGCCCTGGTAAAGAAATCCCTTCTTTAGCTGCAGTGCTGCCCACACCACAACCGTGCAGTGAATGCTCACACACAAACCCAAAGAGCCCCGTGTTCATTCCATGACTGTCTCGGCATTGTGCAGGAACACTCGCTGCTGTATCTGCCAGGGCAGGAGCTGCCTGTGCCAGCTGGCAGCTGCTTCCTTCCTCCGGCCTCCTCGGGGCACCACGGCTGCCAAGGCAGTGGTTTCTCAGCACCTGTACTCACAGAAATGCTTCCACCCTGCTAATGCAAACACACAGACCTCGTGGGGCACATTTTGTCCACTTTTCCCAACAGCACGTTGCCAGCACTTTGATCTCAAATGCAAATGCAGCTCAGATCCTTTTTAGGATCTGCTGCTACCCAGAAAAATCAGTGCCACATAAAATCTCTCTGCAGATCTGTCAAGTTCAGCTATTTTAGTGGCACGCTGCTCTTCACCCACCTTTCCACATGTGTGAACTGACTACCAGCTGGCCACTATCTCTGTATTAATCACCCTGAGCAAACATCTCAGCTTTTCACCACAGCTGCAACTGTCTGGTTAAAAATAGCCCAGATTCCAGCTTTCAGCCTGCACCTCATTGTGTGTTTGCTGTGTGCTGCAAGGGCAGCTCCTCCATCTCAGGGTTCCTGAATTCCATTGTTTCAGTTTTGCTTTGGCCAAGGATGTGTCATCATCCAGGAGCCCTGACAGTCCTTTCAAAATTAGGCAGCTTGTGGTGCCTACAGCTCGTGCCAAGGAGAAGGAAGGAAGGAGCCATTGGGACATTGCTGCACGCATGGTCAGAGATTCCCTGACAAAACCCACCCTCCTGCTGCTGGGAGAAATTTGGGTTTCTCTGAGCATCCTTTGCAGTGGAAAGTACTCACATGATTCCACGGAATTCATGGAATCACAGAATGGGTTGGGTGGGACCTTTAAAGATCATCTCATTCTGGCCCTGCCATGGCAGGGACACCTTCCACTGTCCCAGAGTGCTCCAAGCCTTGTCCAGCCTGGCCTTGGGCACTTCAGGGATCCAGGGGCAGCCCCAGCTGCTCTGGGCACCCTGTGCCAGGGCCTGCCCACCCTCACAGGGAACAACTCCTTCCATACATCTCACCTAAACTTACCCTAAAATTCAACATAACTCAGGCAAGGCCATTGCTCATTAAGTGTAACAGTACCTTGATGAACTGCAAAGGGTGAATACATCTGAGGTAGGACTCTGACACTGACCAGGGAAAAGCGTGCTCATTCTGACAACAGCTACACTCAAACCTTGTTAATTATACCCTCAGCAGTAGCACAAACAATTATTCTATCACCTTCATTTTCACAGAATATTTAATAAGTCACTGGAGTGAGGGATTTCATTAGTATGTGGTTACTGCACAAAAGGCACTGGGGACCATTTATTAGTGTAACCAGGAATCATTATAAAAACAAAAGTCATGACTTCTGCTAAGTCAAAGCAATGAATTTGCCTTCAGCTTCTTCTTACCTCTTTCATCATTTGGCCTGACTCTCAGTAAATTGTGTGAGCAGTCATGGGGCAGCAGAGAGAGAAAATGGAACAGCACCTGCATTTCACAGCAGTGAACCTGCCCAGGTCCCACTGCTTTACAAACCACACACATGGGATCCCTTCCTCCACACCACTCATAAGGAGAAGCCAGTTCTCCCATCTCTTCATGCTGTGCATAAAAATATTTAGCAGACTATAAACTGTGTTACATAAAAGCCTGAGCCTCCCCTGGAGAGATTTCCAAATCACTGAGAAGATCCGTGGGCTTTACAACAAAACCCACGTCAAGGAGATCAAAACCCCTGGCTTAGCAGAACTTTGTGTTACAGCATTTCAACAGATTGCCAATTGGAAATAAAACTATGGGGAAAACAAGGAGACCAAATGAGCCCTGAGATTACACCAGAATGCACAGCCTGATTTGCAGGAAAGGCTGGTAGCCAAGTGGATGAAGCAGAAGGCAGGTGAGGACTTTGCTTACACTGATTTCATTTTCCACATGAAAAATGAACTAAATGTGCAAGTTCTCGGTATTTGTTTCCAAATCAGAGACAGGGAAACTTTTCCAAGTTTTAGGCTGCAGAGACTATGATATTAAAGATTAAAACTGTCCTATTCAGGGGAATGTGCAGTTAGATGCTGAGAGAACACACAGCTGAGGAAGTTCAGCCCTATCTGCCATAACCCTCCAGATGCTGAAAGAATCCTGGCTCATGCAGGATGTAAAATGCAAAAATCACTAGATCATCCCCAGATTGAGCATTAATGTAGATAATCCAAGACCAGGCACAGAAAGCTCACAATTTCTTCTCCTCTGAGATCCAATGGGATCCCAGGCCAAAGTGTGACCACCAACACACCTGGCTGCAGGAGTGCCCATCCCTGGAGGTGGAACTCAGTGCTCTGGGCTGGGGACAAGGTGGGGTTGGGGCACAGCTGGGACTCAATGGACACTGAGGTCTTTTCCAACCCAAAAGGTTCTGGGATTCTCAGCAGCAAGGCCACCCTGTAATGGCACTGAGCATTCCCTCCTCCCTCTCTCTGTCTCCATGGATTGCTCCTCTGCAGAGAAAATGGAAGCAGTCACTGCTTTGTTCTGCCCTCACGTTCCTCCACAGACACCCCCTGCAAAAGCAACGCCTGAGCAAATTCCCTTTCCCCTGAGTGAAGAACTGAGCTGATTTTGCCAGTGTGTACAGAGCAACATCTGTCCATGCACAGCTGGCCCACTGCAGCAGAGCTGGGGGCTGCTGCTTCCAGGAGAATGCCTCAGAAACGTCAGGAATCCCATTTAAACTCAGAAACACTCGGCATGAACGTGCTCCCAACCCAGCCCAGCACTGGGCATCAGCTTAAAGCCACAAGCATTGCCTTACAAAGTGACACTTGGCCAAAGTGACAACTTAATGCACAGCAAGGCCTGAACAATCCCTGAGCAAACTGATCCTGCTCTGTGAGTCAGCAGCGATGTCAGATGGTGATTTACACCAAGCAAACATTCTTTTCAAGCCTTGGGTTGGACAAGGCTGGCAGAGATTTTTTTTTTTTTTTTTTAATGCATTTCTCTCCTTCCATGGATTTCAGATCTGGTCTCAGTTATTGAGGCACACAGTGTGTGTCCACTGCATCTACCCCATCACTGCCATTTAAAACCAATGTTCTTCACTCCCATGAAAAGCAAAGCAACTCAAAGTTTTGGGATGAAAAAATACCCCACAGCTGACAGCAATAAAACTGCATCCATTTTAAACATTAAGAATAATACAAACCCAAAAATGTGTCCTCACAGTCATCCCTGACCTGTGCTGTGCTCAAAGGATTTAATCTCAGCTTTCATGACTCACCAAATTAAATTTCAGGAGGAAAAATGCAATCAAGCACTGACTTAATGCATCTCTATATTTTATGTATACCAGGAGGACTGAGAACTTTGGACCAGCAAATTTTGTGGAGGAACCTTAACAGAACACGGTCTCCCACGCTCCATAAACAAAGTGACAGAGGCAGCTTCCCTTAGGGAGAGATGCATTCAAACAAACCAGCATTTAGTATCAAATTGTCTCTCTGACAAGCCCTACAAGAAGTCAGGAAATTATAGTTCCTGTGCCATGAAAACAGGTGATATCTGACAGCATCAATCAGAGCACGGGGGTGCAGGAAGACTTTCAGTGGTGTATTCAGAGCACTGATTCACCCCCTTCAGTTCCTTTGAGTGCACAGACAGCTGTGAGGATATTCTTATCCCACAGGCTGTTTTTCACTCTGACAAACTGAATCAGCTTATTTCACACAGAGGAAGGGATGGCAGCTTTTCTCCTCATCTCCCCTTTCCGAGGCTGTGGCTCGTCCCAGATTCCCTGGAGCTGCACTGAGCGTTTTGGGAGCAGCAGCTGGAGGGTCAGGACAGAGCAGGAAGTGTCCCACAAGAACCTGACAGCCCAGAGCCCTCCTGGAGATCAGCTCAGCCTCTAAACCCGGGGGAGATTGGGTCCATCCACCTCCTGCACCAGCCTGGAATGTGGCAGCTCCTTCACAGCAAGTGGCACCTGAGAGGGCTCCCAGGGACTGTGATGGGGGCAGCCGTGCTGGAAGGAAAAAGCTGGGAATCACACACTGGGAATTCTGGAATTCCACCCAGCAGGGCTTACCTCCATCTTCTGGAGTCTGCCTGTAGCATTCACTTACAGCTTCGGTGCAAAGGGAAAGCCAAAATGGATTTGTTGTGTTATTGCCCAAGAAACTAACCAGCAATTCAGAATCAGCCCATCACTCCCAAGAGATTATTTGGAGTTTTGAATGATCCAGACCTTTCCCCTTATTGATTTCAATGTTTTAGATTCTGCCTAGTAAGAAAACTTAAACATTCACCAAGTATTCTGCAATCTTCAGAATAGGAGAATTCTAGAATGAATATACACTGTAAACCCCAACTGTAAATCAGATGTTGGATCCTGAAAGTTTGCAGGACTTTGGAGTCAGGCAGGGAGTGCCCTGTTTGTGAAGGACATTGCTGGTTCCACCACCACAGCATCCATAGCCTCAAACCTTCCATGCTCCAGGACCAGATTTCAAGTCTATCACACTTGTGAAAAAACATGAACACATAAATAAGCCCATGTTGTTCGAATGACCATTTGCACTTGAAAACAATGTCAAGAACTGTGGCTATTTCCCAACAATCCCTGTGCAGGGAACAGAGGGATAAAGTTTCCCAGCCAAGTCACAGCTGGAGCTGGTCAAGGGTGTCTGGTAGCACTGGGGCATTCCTGACTCACTGGGCAGGCAATGCACCTCCAGCCACTCCTGATCCCAGCATCCCAGCTTTCTGTTCAGTCATGGCCAGGAGTTGGGAATATCTGTGTGGAACCACCTGCAAAGCTGCACATTCCTGTTAAAAACCCATTTCCAAAAGCAGGAGCTGCTCCACGTGCACCAGGTGGAGGCAGGAGCAAGTGAAGGGATCAGCACTGGCAGAACTAATCCCATCAGAGCTGCAGGACCTGCGTTTCCCGGAGCACCACACAAAGGAAGGAGACTCACCATCCACTGAGCATTTGCACCACAATTCCTTCAGTGATGGCTCTCCAGATTAACAGCACAACTCTGGGATTCCTTAAGCACCTGTTGAACAGTCCTTGAAGAGCAGATCTGTAGGGTAGAAACTCTTCACGAGACTTTCCAGAGATTTCAAGTTTAGATATTTTAAATTAAAGGCTGAAACGAGCAAGTTCTCTAAAATGTCAGGTGCCTTCCCTGTGTTACTGTCAGATCACAAGCGTGAGACAATTAAAGAGGATTCCCTGTCTGTCCCTGCCTTGCTGGGCTCTGCCCTGGCCCCACTCTGGTTCTCTCTCTGTCCCACTGCTCAGTGGTCTCTGATCTCTCTCTGGCTGAAAGAGCTGGGATTGTTCAGCCTGGAAAAGAGAAGGATTTGGTTGACACAGTAGGCCAACTGTGGCCTTCCAGTAGCTGAAGGAAAGATGCAGAGAGACCCCTTTAACAAGGGATGGAGGGACAGGACACAGGGAATGGCTTCACACCGACAGAGCAGGGTTAGATGGGATATTGGGAAGAAATTCTCCCCTGTCAGAGTGGGCAGGCCCTGGCACAGGTGCCCAGAGCAGCTGGGGCTGCCCCTGGATCCCTGGCAGTGCCCAAGGCCAGGCTGGATGGGGCTGGGAGCAGCTGGGACAGTGGCAGGTGTCCCTGCCATGGCAGGGCTGGCACTGGATGGGCTTTAACCATGGTGGGTTTACCTGTGCCTTGGTGCTTCTCTCCTCACCTGCTGCATCTTCACCTCCCCAAGGAACCTTTGCTGCATTTGACACCAGAACCTAAAGCCCTTTTTTCACCCCACACAGCCCAACAAAATCCCCTCCCCAAGCCCCACGAGCTTCGGCCACAAAGGAACGAGTTCCTACAGGAAGCTCAAAAGAAAAAGGTTAAGGAGAGACATTGAGTTAAAAGTTTTATTCATTCAACATCTCACATTACAAATATTTAAAAATTATATGCATACTGGTATAAATAGTCATTTGCAAACTATTTAATAACATTAATTTTCACTAGCACTTCAACAAATGAACTCTTTAAAAAAAGTAACTTGTGTTATATAACTTAGAGTAGAACATACAAAAATATGAACTTAAACGTGAAAATGACTTTAATAAAAAATGAATTACCCTTATTTAAAATGCTATAATAAATACTACAACCTCCCCATACACAGTAAAAACTATATGGAAATTCAGCCAAGTAGTACAATTAACTGACATACTTAAATAACTTTTCCTTCTGATAATATGAGCAATACATTGGGGGAAAAACATATTAGGGATTAGTAAAAACTAGACACCCACTTGCTAAAAGTTTCACTTCCAAAAAATATAACAAAAAAATCTGATGAAAATTATAAAAACTAATTATACTTTAAAATTTAAAAATATAAAAAATAAAACAGTTGAATACAATATTGTCCCAATTCTTACAATGCTATCACAGTAGCTTTAAAATAAGATAATAAAATAAAGCAAATGACCAAAACGTTTTATTCCATTTTTTTTTAAAAATAATCTCAAATTTACATTAGTAGAAAGATTGATTTCTGATTCTTTTCTTTAGAAACACCAGCAAGAAAGAGGATTTACTAGAACAGTAGAAAATGACATTTTTAAATGTCTGCAATTAAAAACAAAGAATTACACTGCAAAGATCTTCCAGAAGTCTGAAATAGGTATTGCACATAACTTGAAGTTAACTTGCCACAATCCATCACATTCAAGTTTTAAATCACCTTTGAACAGAAGGTTTGAACTCTTCAAAAACACAAGGGGTGAATTATCAAGTCTTTCCAACAGCATCCTTATAAAACGCTAAATTCAGTCACTGCAAGGTTGAAATTTGCATTCTGCAGAGGTCTGTGTATGGAGAAGTAGAGACTATACCAAAAAAGCACGGGGCAGTGGGGTTCCTTTACATATAAAATAATCAGAAACACTTTATTTTACATTGCAAAAATAACCATGGAATTACTCTGTCACTCCCCCGGGGAACGCCGCTGCTCATTAATGACACCCCCCCCACCGGTAGCTAATTACACGTTAATGAGCCTGGGGCTACACGGTAACCCCAGAGAGCCCCGTGCCATCAGGAGGCTGGGCCAGCACTGTTGAAGCACAGAGTAATGGAGAGAATTGTTTATGCCCTGTAAATCGAAGTGTAACCAAAGGATCTGTAAACACGCTTGTCACACAATCACAAGTGAATATTAGTAGAATAACGATTTCTTACATTAGTCATGCATACTAACATTACATGCCTGCCACCTAGCAGGCTCTCTTTTATTCTTTAAATATAATTTAAAAGAGCAGACACGGTTCTGCATCAAACACCTAACATCGATTCTTTATTAATAATAAAAATGGCTAAACATTCACCAAAAACGTCTGCATTTGTGTATAATTTTTAAAAACTCAGTAAGAAGCAGTAGACAATTTTGATGGTTCTTGACTTTTAAATTTCTACACTATATTTATGCATTTAAATTTCATGGGTCTAAAGACAAGTGTCATTTGTCACTTTCATGCTTTTTCTTCTTTAATTCTCAACTTTACATATACTATTTCTTAAATTATATGTACACCAAATACCTGGTGCTGGGCTAAGATGTTTAAGCAACATGCTTTCTTTTCTCTGCAGATTCTAAAATAGCATTGCCAGTGCACAACATCCATAATTCAAAATGTATGCAGAGCACTGAAATGTATAAAAAGCAGAATATAAGAAAATAAAATTTATTAAAATTATTTATATTAAAAAATGAAGTATATGAAGATCTCTCAGTAATAAAAGTACAAAAAGCTACTCTTTGCAATATGAAAAATTGAGGTATTGCATAAAGAGATATCCCGTCAGTGAAAAGTGTGCCTAAAAATGCTCACTGTTGGAAAAACAAGATATACAAAAGTAGTGCATAACAAATATACATTATGTGCATGACAAAATAAGTTAGCTACAAAAACACTGTACCGAAATTCAGCAGGTCATGTACAAAGGGAAAAAATTATTATTCAAAGCTAGTTCTCAAACAGTGTTATTTTCTTGTAATGGAAACCCACCTCACCTGTTTGCTGGGTAGGATCGGCACAATAGCACACCCCAAGCCACCTACAAGCATTAAAAAAATGAAAGGAACATTCCAACTAGAATTATGTACTTCAGAGAAAAAAAAGTCCCTGACAATCTACACAAGAGCACTCTGCATTTGCATTACTGTTGTCAATATTTTCAGGGATTTCAGTAAAAGCAGCTCCCTTGCTATACTTGACTAATAGACAGCAAATGTCTCCATTTTGACCTTTGGAACTTGGTAAGGTATCAGTTCATTAAAGCCTGTATTGAACAGAAAAACTGCTTCTCATAAAGATAATGGGGTCTGGGGGAAAGGGATGAGGGGGGCTTTGAAGGGAGCAGATGTTTTCCAAGCAGTGCCAGGGCAAATCTTTGGTTTGGGAGACTCTCGGGTGGTCCCAGGCCCCTGGGGCCGGGCAGAGATTGCCACAGAATCACTTTGTTTGCACACTGCTACATCCTTGGTGGAGAAGTTGGCCAGGGCATTTAGTTGAAAAGTACTAAAAATAAATTTTCAGAACTACTCCTTCATTCATCTGTTTCAAACTAAACCCTCTGCACCCACTCGTCAGCATTCGCTTCGCGTGTCCTGGGCTGATGCTTCTCAAGGCAGGACTGAGTCCCAATAAAGCCGGCGTTAATTGGCGATGTTGGCACTTCCACCTGCGTGTCTTTATCTCCCCACAATTAGTTCTGAAGAGCTGGGATCTGAGCTGGGATTCTTTCTACAGGAAGAGTAAGAAAGGCATCTGCACACCTGCACCATTCCGTGCACACAATTCGGCCGGCGGTGCAGAGCAGGACTTGGGAACTCCTTGGGTTCATGCCTTCTGTTACAGCTAAATTTGAGGGGATAGAAAACTGACTTTACAGCCAAGATGGGAAACCAATAAGCAGCCAATTTGAGTTTGTGTGCCACAATGGAATAGCAAAACTCCAGTAAAAATCAGTGATATCCTTGAGGTATCTTTAGGTTTTCTACTTTTTCACGTCAAAATGGAGAGCAAAGGCTGGCCCCTGATGAATGTTAGTATATTAGGATATAGAGTTATATATAGCCATCAAAAATAAAATCTATATATTTATCCTTCAGGAGAGGAAATGCCAGTTCACTAGTTGTCATTACTCTAGCTTTGGTAGGATATCTAGGGCTGTAACCAGACAATTGAGTTCTCTTAAAGAAAAAAAAAAGTGCACTCCCCCCTCAGTAGTAACTTTACTCAACTTTTACATTCAGGAATTCTTAAAATGTAATCATTTTGATGAAAATATAGTAAGCTCTGCCTATCTCGTTAGTAATTTGGATGTGGGTGGTAGCCAGAGGCACGGTCAGATACACACCGAGCTAAAATTTCAGCCTCAAAACCCTTAAAAGAGTTTAAAAGAAAAAAAACAAACAAAAAAAGATCATTATTATAGTGCTGCTTCAACTTTGCTCATGCATTTCTGTTGCTTTAAACATGCTCTTTCCTGTTGGTAGGTAAATGCTAACTTCATTTGTTGCTGGAAAAATCCAAAAACAACCAAAAAAAAAATAAAAAAGAGAGGCAAAAACAGGCTTCCCTGGGGGAAAAGTGTCAGAACAGACTGATAGTGTTATTGTTACACGGTTATTTAATAAAAGTATTATTATGTTCTTTATTAACAATAATTTAATTAAAAAACCAAAATACTCTATTGTTTCAATTCTCTTCTCTTAATATTTTTTCTCTCCTCTAAGAAAACGTTGCAGGAAATTAAGTGTTCTCTCGGTAGTAAAGACAAGAGAATGCAACTCACTTGCAACATGTTATCGATACGAAAAGGAGTTCCCAATACAGTTTTCAATGACAAGATTCTATAAAATACCCATTATAGGTCATTCTTTCATTAGACTATTGTTAAATTACAGACTACTACAAAAGGACATGCTGTGAGTGAGGGGCGGGGTGGGGAGGAACAGAAGAGTGCACTTAATTGGAGGCCTGCAAATGAGCGATCCTTTAGTTCCAGCGGAATGAAATATGTCTCGGGCGGTCCCCTCCCTCCTTGACCAGGGGCTTGTGGAACTCCCTGCCAGCCCGGGAATGGATAGCAGCCCAGCAATATTCACAGTAATACTGCAGACACGTCACGTTAGCACAGAAGAACGGGGCGAACTTCCCGCCGCAGCGGGCGCCCTGACACTCGTCACACAGCTGATCGTCCAAGACATATGGCTTAACTTCCACCTGCAGCCACAAAACGAGACAGTTGGTCATTCTTCAGTGCACATTCTTAATCCCACACCCGTGTTTTAGCAGGGTAGACAGCAGTTATGCAGTAGGGAATGTTAAAATCAAGATTTCCCCCTCATGACACCTGGACGTGGCTGTTGAACACCCCAAATTCCAGGCACTTCAACGCTTCTACCCCCTCTTTGATCCTGCAGAAAAACCCCAGAATTCAGTGCTGACCATCAGTCTGATACCTGCTGTCACTGATTTACAGAAACAACCTACTGACTGACAACAAAACCTTGGATCATTATGGGAGTTATTTTTGATACCCAATTAAGCTCTGTCCCTTTCAGGCAGGAATGGAAACTGTTTATACAACACTGTAACTGCTGATTAAATATGCACGTGTGTCTGAAGTTCCAGTGTTAAGACAATTCATTTACTCTCTAAATAAACACTTCATTTCTGTATTTTTTCCATGGCTTAGTCCTCTCAGCAAAAGGAAATCCACCTGATCTTGTTGGGATCAAATGAGAGGCTTACCACAGGACTGATGCCCTCCTACGCTGCTGGCATTAAGGACCAGGTGATGGGCAGGAATTCAGAACAGCAGAAATAAATATAGGTACAAGTTCCTGCTCTAGAAGGGTTTGTGAACCTTCTCTGAAGCTCACTGAATGTGATGTTTTCACCAACATTTTCAAACGCCCAGGCTGTGACTGGTATCTCTGCTGTTATCTCTGCATCTGGCCTGGGGCTGCTCCCCTCTGCACCTCACAGGCCTCAGACACACCTCAGGCAAATAAGGACATTCACAACTTGCTGGGTTTTTCAACCCACCCAATTTTATCACAGTCCAGATGGCACTGCAGTAGTTTGATGTCATTTCTGCTTACAGGACACATAAACTGCTCAGACAGAGCACAGCAGCCTTTTTAATGACCTGTTTTTCTCCTCTTTCAGTGCTCGAGTTGCATTTCCCAAAACCCTGCCCTGCCAACTCAGTCAATTTGTACAAGAGCAGAAGCAGGCAAATATTACTAACACCACATTCCCCATTTCCCTAATCTGCTCTGCAGTGGGAGGTTGGGGATTTTTGAGGAGTGTTGCCTTCTCCAAGTGCTAAAAGGACAAAAGTGCCACACAGGCCTCCTTCATGTGGTGATTCTGCTCCATTCCCTCTGCTCAGCCACCTTCAGAGGCTAAACTGCAGAGCTCAGGTGTCCTTGTCACATTAATTCTGAGTGTGACAGGGCTGGAACTGCTCCCTGAGCTGGGCACAGAGGATTTCCCAGCTCCAGGGAAAGCCCCAGTTACAGCAGCTCCATCAGGCCCTCTCAGGGTGGGAGCCCGAGCCACTGAACCCTTCCTGTGCATTATCTCAGGGCACACCCTTTAGCAGCACTCCTTGCCTAATTTTACAGGAAATCCTTTCTTGTTACTGTTTTTTTTTTACTAATTTTATTTTTCTTTTTGCAGAAAAGCAGTATTGGAAGACTAAAAATAAATAGAACTTTAATAAAAACTAGTGTTGCTGTATTTTTACCTCCCTCATGCACACAATTTCTCATATAATGAATCCTCTCTGAGCATTATCTCCCCAAACAAAAACTATACAAAAAATGAGGAAATAGGGAGTGGGGGGAGAGAAGGAAGGGGAAATAGATTGCAAAATTTTTTTTCAGAGTTTACAAGTACTTACTTAAATTTGTAGTCCCACCAGCTTCAATGGACCTATTCACCCAAGTGTCTGCTTATGCAAGCACAAGTTGCACAAGGGCAGCCCAAATTATTTGTTCAAAGCTGTACAGAACTTATTTCAGAGCCAAGATTAGAACAAAGACATTCCAATTCACAGGCCCACAGTCAAATTGTTGTTACAATTCTTCTGCTTTATAACTAAAGCAGAAGTGAAAAGATAATGGGCTAATCAGCCAAGTTTGGAGGTTTTCCACTGTATTAACTTTAAAATTAAGATCAGCAGTGACAGTCATGTAGGAAAAATCCAGAGACAAAGGATGAATTACAAGAGGAGATGTGAGCATCTGAGTTTCCCAAAACTGTGGTCTGAGTATCACTGTAACTGGCAGTTACATTTTAGAGAGATGAAGAGGGCAGAAAGTGAAGCGCTGATCCATTTGGCATATTGCTCTAATTTAAAATAATAAGGAATACAATAATAAAGGAAAGAAATAAGCAAGCACAGCCTTTGCACAGGCTGTGGAGGGTGACTGCAAGGCTGCAGGGCACAGTAACAAGCTTACAAGGCATTACCAGGATGCTCTTGGACACCCAGCACACACTGGAGCGGTTCTGCTTCTTCTCCCAAAGGAGAAAGAGCTGTGGCAGGCACCTCCCTCCCTGCATCTCACAAAATCCCCAAATCCTTGCAGAGGGAGCATCTGAGGAGCTCAATATTCTTGGAAAAGGCCAAGGCAGCTGCCACACTTCCCACTACACTCAGCAACTCGAGAAAAGCCTTTTTCACAGTCACCTCCCACGTGCCAGCACCAGCAGCTCCCCACCACTCCGCTTCCATCCCGTGCTGCATCCGAGAGGCACTAAAAACAGGATTAACCTGCTGTAACACTCCAGGGACACCTCTGAGGCAGGGAGGGCGTGGGCAGAGGAGCAGGGGGGACCAGGCCTTACCCGTTTATCAATCTCTCCGTGCTGCAGCTGGACGAAGCGGGCGCTGATAGCAGCAATGTAGCTCTGTTGGTTGGAAAACGCCACCCGCCCGGCCCCTTTGGGGTACTTCAGCTCGGGGTCGGTGTCGATGCCGGCGTAGCAAACCCCTCCGTAGAGCCGGTCCATGATCATCGCCAGCTCCACTGCAGCACAAAGCAAAACCAAACAGGGCTCTAGGCTGCCTCGTTTCTCTCACAGCACCGCCTCAGGATGGTTTCTGTCCCCCACTGTGTCACCACAAAGCAAAACCAAACAGGGCTCTAGGCTGCCTCGTTTCTCTCACAGCACCGCCTCAGGATGGTTTGTGTCCCCCACTGTGTCACCACGCTCAGAATTCCAGGCTGGCTTCCCCCAGTGCTCCCCAAACCAGGCTGCACATCCAACATGCCCAGTGCTGCAGTGTGTACCTGCTCGTAAAGGCCGAGGAACACCACCAACAAAAATGGTTTTTCTTGGGTCAAGAGGCTGGGAACCATCCATAACAAAATCACTATCACTAAGGTTCCAAGGCCGGATCTGAACCTATGGACAAAAAGCCTGGTTTTTTTAACCATTCACAATTCAAAGTGTCTCAGTAATATAAATTACAACAGAGTCCTACAGAGAAGAAAACTTCTTAAACAGCTGTACTTTCTAAACTCTACTTGTTCAGCAAAATGGAATGGTAACGAGCTCTCTTAAGACAGACCATTTGAGGATGCTAAATTTCATCACTTCCTTGTTACCCAAATTTCTGGGGAAAAAAACCCTCACCCTCTGCTCACACATTTACTTCATCATGACTGAGTTGTGCTGTACAACCCCCCTGGTCACACAGATCTGCACTGCTCCTGTTGTCCCAGCCTTATCTCAGTGCAGCAGGCTCCAGAGATGCCTGTTTGGCTCCTGTGCTGCTTTCTATTTGGTTACAGCTGGCCAAAGTTTGAAGCACAGGACTAGAGCAGAATTCTCCCCAACTACTGACAGACTTGTGTTAGCCCCCCAATCATTTGTATATTAATAATTTACAGTTCAATGCCATGGTATGTTTTTTAGGGTTTATCTGTTATATACAACACTCAGACAGTATGAATTCTACATGTTCATCATTAGCATGCAAAAAAATACCTGTGTGGAAATACAATTTTTTCTGATAAAAATAGGCATTGTAACTAGACTAAAAAACTTTCTTATGTCTTGTTCAAAAACAGTAAGTTGGTCTTTTCTCTTCTTAATTTGACACCTTAAAGAAATTTTAACATTAACATTCTGAAGACAGAAAAAACTGCATGTGAAGAGCCCAATTTGTGATTATCACCCAGGAATTGTGCAGGCCCTGACAATTGCACCTACCGGTTTGTCTTTGATAGTGGGGCTGGAAACACAGAGATAGAGCTTTCCATCTTCTTCAATGCATGCATCAATCAGTGCCTGCACAGAGCTTTCATCTTGGAACAGCAAAAATGCATATCCTGGCCAAGGGAAAACACAAACATCACTGCTGCTGTTTGTCAACAGGATCAGAATTTCACTCAGAATTGGTTTGACATCATGCTGCCACACAGGAGAGAAAAAGATTTAAGGTGCTCTCAGCACTTATTTCCAACCCACAAGTGCTCTGGTTTTTCACCTAAGGGACAAATCCTTCCCAGCTGCTGTGGAAGGCATTTAGTGCCTTTGAAAAGCTGTTACTACATGTACAACAACAGGGGAAAGAGGGAAAATGGAATAAAGGAAAAACAGGACATTAAGGAAGAGTTCTTTCAGTGAATAATAACTGCAAAGCCATATTTGAAACTTCACCAGTTTAGAACAATCCCAAGGATTAAATTCTTTTTTCCCCCCCTAAACATTGTGTCACTGTCAGACCAATCTTGTGCTTTATCACAAAAAAATTATTCTAAAATGCTCATCTTATTGGTTTGCAGTATTTACCTTTAGGAGGAAAATAAGATTTGCTCTCTGCCTTGTGCGGCCAGTCTACAATCAAAGGACCAAAGCGCCGAAAACTTGCAGTGATCTCATCTGGAACAGGAGAGGAGGGAAAAGGCATAAGCTTAAAATACATTGAACTTAAGGCATTTGAAAGGCACTGATTTCAGGTAGCTTCATCCTATAAACATTCTGTGACCCTCCAGGTTGAGCAGCTCACTGCTGTGCTCAGTAGCTGACGGGGGATCTTTGTGACAAGGCAGAACACTCCTTATAAAACAAGACAGGCCAAAGCTCAAACTGTTCTTTCACTGATAATTATAAATAAAAGCTCATAACCCACTAATTCTCAGGAACTGAGCCACTGCATCTATACTGTTATAAAAGTCAACTGCTCTCATGGGTGACATGAAATTCAGGTTACCATGTCACAGCAGTACATTAGATGCTCTGACACAAAAAAAGTGGGGATTAAAACAATTCTGTGATTAAGAAAAAAACTTTTCAGCTTTATTGCTGCATTTCTTCTAATCACTATCCCAGCAGGCTCATACAGACAGAACACAGAGCTGAGGTGAAAGGAAGCTTCACAACACCTGTACCTGACTTTTTAATTTTATTTTAATAACAACTGCAGTATTCTGCCACCTGTATTTGTGTGATGAACCACCACAAAACCCTGGTGCCTCAGGATGCCCTGCACAGATTCATTCCTGTCTGGGTTCTCACCATGCACAGGTCAGGAGCCACCACAGGACAAAAATCATTGTTGGAAACAACCTCAACTACACAGGAGCAACCAAACACAGAGTTAGGACTTGCTGCCCATCACAGACCTTACAAAACTATGAGCAGCTTTTCCTGCTGCTGGGACATCTGGGGCAATGGATTTATGAGTTTCCACGGGTGATATTGGCTAGTTTAATTTTGCACTTTTGTACTTTTTACCCTGCCGAAGTCAGTTTAATGCGCGGACGCGTGATTTTTTTTTCTTGGTGGCAGAACAACCGCACGGCCTAAACTCATCGAAAGAAAGATCCATTTCCATATCAAAGCTTGGAGAGCAGCCATCCCTGAGCTGGCAGACAAAAGGCTCAGGCCTGGGTGGGGTTTTTACCTTCGTCGATGTCGGGAGGGAGCCCCCCCACAAAGACCTTGCGGGAGTAGCGTTCCACGCGCTCCCCGTTCTGGTGCGAGAAGCAGTGGGGAGACCCCAGGCCGCTGTGCAGGCTCTGATCCCCACGGCCATCGTCCAGGAACCCATCCTCCATGGGGAACAGCGAGGACTGACCTGAAGAGGGGGTTGGAAAAAAAGAAAAACAGGGAAAAAAAAACCATACTAACAGAACAAAGCGCACACTGTTGGAATAATTGGGGAAAATGCACCAGTTGCTGCATCAGCAGAACTGGGAGTGATTTGCCCTCTGAATGAGCAGTTATGTTCTCGATTTCATTGCACCCTTTCGGTTTCCAGCATCATCCAGCAGCTCAAATGCTTCATTTCAGAGGAAAGGTTCCTCCTCATAACAAACCAGGATTTCTAACGGGTGCTCGAGCTGAATGCTTTCCATAATATTTTGTGTTTCCAATGAGGTTTCTTTTAAAAAGCATAAAAAGGGAAGGGAACAGCCAATTTGGTTTCTGGGGCTCTCACAGTATCAAGCCATCTATTCCATTTTCCAGTGAACAGCTTCTTCCAGGGAACAGATAAAATTTCAAGGTGAAAATGGGAAAACAAGAATTCTACCAGTTAGAATTACACATTTAAATTACCTGATAACAAAAGATATCAAAAACCACCCACTAGTAAATAACAAAAATAACCTGAGGAAAACATTGCACTGTCATTTACTGCAAAGACTGAAAATTTTGTCCCCCCTACAACTTTACTTCAGTGTTACAAGAGAGTTTTGTTAATGGCCTTATTCTAAGAGAAAATGTTGTAAAATGAGAAATGTTCCCTTCACAGTCCAACATCTTTCTATGACAATCCTTTATCAGAGTTCCTTAATAATATTTCTTTTAAATAAGGTTCTTTGTTATAAATGCCACTGTATAATATCATAAATAGAGCACAGGAGCTGTTCTCTGCCATGAATTCCCTCTTTAATTCCAATATTCAACTGCTACACAGCAAACTGAGACTTCTATTCATTTAAGGAGCATTTTAGGAATGAATATATATAGGGAGAGTAAGTAATGAGGTGTGCTACAAGTTCTAGGATACATTTCCTTTTGTCTATGATGTGATACACTGTGTCTGTTGTTTCAGGATTCATCCCAATCTACCACAGAAATGTACTGGTGAGGTTAATTTATCCTGGTTTTGCTTCCTCCCCTTGAAAGAAATTGGTTTTTAAAAGGAAAACATCTTGAAAACAGAAAATCTGACCAAGATAGAGACATTTTCTGTGACAAAAATAAAACAGCTAAGAAGCTGAAAGGAAAAAAAAAAAAAAAAGTAGTAAAATCCACAGTCCATAGAATTTCTATGAATAAAAAATGGAAGGCTCGGTCAGGTTGCCTTATTTGAAATTTTGAATTTCAAATATCTTTTACACACCTTTAATAAAAATAACAGTCAAGTATAATCAGGCCTCTCTCTGTAGCTGGGCAAACCTCATTCCTACTATGATAAAAATATTGTAATCTTGACTTCAGCCTTGTTTCTTCCTAAGGAACTGCTGCACATGGGATTTGTTTCATCTCTTAAGACCCCAATCCTGCAGGTATTGTTGGGAGGGAGCAATTCCCAAACCTAACTCCCCTTCCCAGGCTCCTCAGCTGCTGCTGGAGAACTGCACACACACATTGAACCCAGCAGGTCAGACACTCACTGCATTTATGCTCCATCAGCACCAAAAATTCCCCAAATAAACTCCTCCAGCATTGGCATTCATAACACACACACACACACAAACACAGCAACACAGCCCCCCAGGGTCACAAACCATCCAGGTGATGTCCACTGTGATCATTTCAGCTCAGGTATTCCCTAATCCACTTAAAATGCTGATTTATGGCATGCAGACTATGTAAATGTATGTGAAACTGCTCCCTTATAAGCTTAAAGTTTGGACTTTGCCCTCTAGTAAAAACTGAATGTTATTTCTCCCATGAGACATTGTCAACATTAGAAAATTAAAGAGGAATATTGTTACCTCGCCTTCTCCCATATGTCCTTGCTGCATGTTAAATGAGAAAGAAAACAGCCTTTCAATCATTGTTATAAGGACCAAAAGACCTCGTTTTATTGCCTTTATACTGACTCAGTGATTCTCAAGCCTTTGCAGATCCAGGTTATTTCAAAGAAGTGTTCACGAGCTGCCCCTCCCACCCCCCAAGGCCTCCTCGGCCCAGCTCTGTTACTTACTGATAAACCACGGTGACAGGAGCCTGAGCAAGTGGATGTGGATAACCCAAGAGACTTTTGGAAGCAATTTTAGCCCTGAATTTGCACATTTATTGATTTATTTGAGCTATTCCTGGGGGTGTGCCTATAAGCAAATGGGTCTTTCCCCATGCACCAGGCTGTCCCTGCCCTGCCAAGCTCCAGAATATTCCAACACTGCTCTCCACCCGAGCTGCAGGAGAAGCCCTGACACAAGGGAAGGGACAGAGTGGTGTGACACTTGCTGTTTTGAAATCAGGTTGCTTTGCACAAGCCACAAAATCCTTGGTTCAATTCTGACTGGCAAATAACCAGCTGAAAAACTGAAAAATCAAGGAGCAAACTGGGCCACTGAAGTTGCCTTCTAGACTCAGCAGTGTGTCCAACAGGATGGATTCTCTCACACTAACCCAGGACACTGTGCTGCAATAATTTGTTACCCACTCATTCCTACTTTTCATGTTTCAGAAGAAATCAATTCTACCCCTACAAACAACAGCATTTGCTGTGCTGGCCTGCAAGAACCCATTGTCAGAGCACGGCCAAACTTTCTAATCAAACTTGCACATTCTTTCTCTTTTAATCTCATTAAAATCTCTTTCTGAAAGCAGGCCAAGTGTTTTCAAAACTTGGATTCTTCCTGGCAAGTGCTGTGAGAAACTCTGAGCACATCATGTGTTTGATTTTGCTTCCCCATTCAAAGTTGAGGCCGGCAATTAGTTAAAGCATTGAAATATTTGTAAACCACAACAATACAGGAGTCATTTCCTCTTTCCAAATAAAAATTGTATCAATCCAATTTACTTCATGATTATTTAACATCCATAAGATCATTTCACTCCTCTGGTAGAAACTCACAATTAACACCAAGAACACAAATTAACAAAACCCTGGTCTTCAGACTGGAGCATATTCTTGAGGCAAAGGTTTTATGGGAGAATCTTAAGGGCTGAGGGCCTTTCCAAGTACAGTTTTTCCATGGTCATTTGGAATTTTGAAATGCAGGAGGCTGATACAGTCCTCAGAGGAGAAATGTAAGGAAACGACAGAGCATCAGCACTCTTGCTGTGTCCCTGCCTGAGCCCAGCAGCCTTTGCACGTTTTGGAGCACATCAAGCACTCTCAAAGCCAGAAAAATCCTGCTTGTGGTTTCTGAATTACTGACAAAACCACACAGCCTCCTCCTCTCTGTACACTCCCTGCTGGCACCAGCACCCAGACACGACTGCACTGTGGATGTGAGACCACAACTCAGGCCAGGGACTTCTCACAGCCTCCCCACCTGAGCCACTCCTCACAAGAGGACTTTGCTCCTTTACCAGGACAAAAAACACCCCAAAAAAGCTCAGCCACCAGCTAGGAATTATTTCCAGTGCCAAATACTAGGTTTGGAGAACCAAACACTATGATTTTTTTTTCCTCTTCCTCTTCTTAATTTGCCTCTTGTTTTCAGCGTTTGCTTCACATCTAAGCCACAAAATACCAACATCTGACATTTCAAAACATTTCTCAGGAGCCACAGTTTATAAACTGGCCCAGCACAGCACAGATACAAACTTTCTCTGCTCCCTGCATGCAGGGTTCATCACACGCCATTAATTTCACACAATGTGAAACTCTGCGAAATCCAAACAGCATTGAGGCAAGGAATGCTCTCTTGGCAGGCCAGGAAGGCAGCTGAGTCCCCCCTTCTGGCTTTCAGAAATTCAGATTAAGAGAAGGCTTTGCTACACCAGCACCCAGCTAAGCTGCTGCACAAATGAAGCCTTGAACTGCCACCAACACAGGAAAAGGTTTAATTTGTACATCACAACACTTGCTCCTCCTTTGCTGAGAAATGAGACAACTGCAGCCTTGGTTTGGATTCCTCAAAGCTGCTTCTCCCTTCCCCATTTCTTCAGTGTTTCAGATAATTGCATAAAGGGCCCAAGATTTATTTATCTCGTGAGGGATCTGAGCAAGAATTTTGCTACAAAACCTAAAAATACAAAGTGTTCATGCACCTGGTTCAACTGCTCGTTAATAACCAATGCAGAGATGTTTTGCCAATAAAATCAGCCTGAAATTTAAAATGCTATTAGCAGCTGCTTCAATTATTTTGTTCCTTCAGCCCTCCCTTTATTTCTGTCTTGGAAATGAAGCCATAGAGAAAGTCAATGATCTTTTGCAAAAATCTGCTGCTTTTACTTTTCATTTTAAGGAACATCAGGAATAAGCAACCCACTCAGATTTTATTTGTCTTCTCCTCATTTGAGACACTTAATGGGCTCCTGGTCCCTTCCCTTTCTCCTTTCTTTTTTTAAAATTCATGTATTTTGTGTCTATACCTCCAGTTAAATGTGCTGAGCTCTCTTCCCTCTAGAGGAAGAAGCATCACAAAACCTGTCAGCACATTGGGTATAACCACAAGCACATTCTGCTGAAAAACCCTGAAAAATGCTGCAGGGATCCTAAATCACTCAATCCCCAACCTTGCTCCAAGTTTGTGCTGCACAAATTGTGCCCAGGTTGGGCACCTGGCTCTTGCTGGTTCCAGGTGTATTTTGTATTTTGTATTTATACCATTAGCAGCTGTTTGTTAAATATTACATAAATGGAGAGAAGTGCCAGATGCCAGATTTTCTTTTCTTTTTTTTTTTTAAGGGGTATAATAAGGTTTTCTCTATTGTTACTACCATTGGTGAGCAGTTGTTTATGTTGGAAAGTAAATATGACCAATATCAGAGAGTTTCAGGCTTTCACTGAAACTGGAAAGGTGATTTGGGGCCAGGCTTTTTTTTCCCTTAGGACATAACTTAGAGAAACAGAAATATCAAAGCTCCACAGGATTATTTCTAAAAGTGAGCTGGATATCCTTGAATCTACCAGAGAAAACATTTTGACTTGCCTGAATTTTACTTTTAAATTCTAGAAAAATAACTGCAGCACAATCTGCTTTAGCCATTATACCAGCAGAGCTTTTTTCCTACATTTGTTTTACATTCAACTGTACTTTGCAATTCTATCAAGATTGCCAACTCTGTGCACGAGGCCATTACAAACATGAACTCCAATATTTTAGTACCTTTTCCCCCCCAGTACTCTCTGAGAGCAGGCAGGGCTGGTTCTCACTCCAGAATGAGATTTTATCATCACTTTGTATTTCACAACACATTTCACATGGATCACATGTTTGCCACAGGTAAGAGGACATTTCACAAGAGGTTCTGTAAGGTCACCTCAAGCCCTGTTTCACCAGGGAACAAATTAAACATCTCCTTAAGCAAACCAAGGGAAGACAAGTTCAGAAAATTCTAAAGAACATCTCCATTTAATGCATATTTGGTTAAATAAGCTCTATCAGAGACCCAAGCAGGGATTTTGCAGAGAGCTAGATACACTTGTTAAATCAGAACATAGAAAATCTCATCTACCTGCATGTATTACACACAGAAATATTTCTTTCCATTGAATAGACCCTTACAATTTAATTCTTAGATGACATTTTCAGCTTGAAAGCAGATAATGTCATGAAAAGTTGTGTTTGTCCTCAGCTGGAGTGATGGGACAAGGGGGAATGGCCTCAAACTGAAAGAGGGAAGGTTTAGATTAAATTTTGGGAAGAATTTCATCTTCTGTGAAGGTGGGGAGGCCCTGGCACAGAGAAGCTGAGGCTGCCCCATCCCTGGAAGTGTCCAAGGCCAGGCTGGACAGCATTGGAGCACCCTGGGACAGTGGAAGGTGTCCCTGCCATGGCAGGGGGATGAAACTAAATTACCTTTAAAGTCCCTTCCAACCCAAAGCACTCTGTGACTCTGAGGTTCTGAGGCAGGCAAAAAAAGGTTCTCTTTTTTACACATTCCTTGATTTCAGTTCTAAACCACAAAAGGATCAGACAGCACTTCCAGGAGTGTTAACTGAGACATTTGCACGTGTGCAGAAGCATTGCCCGCTTCAGGCTCTTAATCTCATTCCAGGCAAATTATTCCAAGCACACAATGTGGAATCACTGCATGCTGACTGTGGGACAGCAGCCCCTCCATGGCACCAGCCCAGGACACCTGATCCAGGAGAAATTCTCTCAATACAGAATAAACTGAACAAAATGCTAACGAATCTGCACTGACAGTCAAGGTATTCCATGTCAGAACTTTGCATTTTACAGTCCCAGCCATTTCTGACACTGTCAGATGAGATCCCTGTCCTAAAAATGCTTTTCTAAACCAAGCCACTAAAAGGGAATATGAGAGATTCCCTGTTTTGTGGATTTCAAACGCTACCAAACTTCAAAGAGTGAAAACTCTTGCAATAATATTTTATTAATCTTAAAACAGTCCTACAAAAATGAAGCAGCTCTGTGTGTACATCTGAAGAATGTATATTTGACACACTTTCAGCAATGTCAAAGTCAGCATGAAACCAGCAAAGAAGCCTAAATTTGGCTGCACAGTAAAACCAAGGATTAGCACCTTTGGAATTACTAAGTCTGCAAAATTAAGCAGCAGAGTTGCCAAAACTTGTACTTTTCCTCTTAATTTACTTTTAAAGAAACACAATGTAAAAAGAGGTTTTAAAAAAACATGTTGTTAAATACAGCTCTACCTTATGTCCAAAATGTCCAAACAAATGCTGAAAAACAGGAGTACTATTGTAGATGCAAATATTATGCTTTATTTCAAGTAAAGCCAGATGCCTGAAGACAAGTATTTACCATTCCTTCTGTCAAGAACAGGAACAAAATGAAGTTTCTGTTATTCCATAGCACTCAAGTACAGGTCTGACTAGAATCTTTAATTTTCAATTCCAGGTCACTGTCACAAAACAACTGAGAGACAAAAAGCAAACAGGTTTCTTTCCTTCAAAAACCCTGTGGAGAATCATCCTGCAAAATCCTT
The DNA here is from genome assembly GCF_023055355.1 of Agelaius tricolor. Taxonomy (NCBI): domain Eukaryota; kingdom Metazoa; phylum Chordata; class Aves; order Passeriformes; family Icteridae; genus Agelaius; species Agelaius tricolor. The sequence goes on from NW_027269278.1 coordinate 16,359,092, forward strand.
TGGTAAATAACACTGTTTTACCTGTGATTATGTTGAATTAATTGGGTTCACACGGTAGAAAGGTAGAACCTGAGTGAGTGGCAGGAAGCAGATTCTCAGCATAATAGCTGCAAACAGGGAGTGTTGACAACTTTCTACATCAAATAAGCAGGGCTGGAGAGAGGCTGAGAACACTGAAAGGAAAGTGGCTGTTTCCAAGGCTTGTGCAATGAGCTGCAAGGTTTTTAAGGCTTTCATCTGCCTGAAGAAAATCTGCCCCACTGAGAGATGGGGCAGTCACAGCCAGGACAGAATTACCCTTGGGAAGAAGCCTCCACATTCTTGTCCCTCTCTGAGCCTTTCCAAAGCCACCTGGATGTGTCCCTGTGCCACCTGCTCCAGGTGAGCCTGCCTGGGCAGGGGATGATCCCTTCCAGCCCCTGGGATCCCCTGATTCCCAGATGGCAGGGACAGGAGGGAACATCCTGCTCCAGTAACTCCTGGCTTGGGCAACTGCGCCAGAAAGCCCTGGACATGCTTGCAGAATTACTGAATCCCAGAATCATTTGGGTTGGAAAAGGCCTCCAAGCTGTGACTGATGCCAGTTTTGTCACCCAGCCCAGAGCACTGAGTGCCAGGCCCAGGCCTTCCTTGGACCCCTCCAGGGATGGGCACTCCACAGTTCAAGCCTGAAGGTGAAATGGGGTAAAAAAGAGGAACTCTGGAAACCCTGAGTGTTCAGTTTGTGTGAGGGCTTTAAACCCAGCCCCAGTGTCACTGCTCTGTCACACCAACAGGGCCCTGCACTGAAGGCACCTCCAGACAGGATTTTCCTCCATTTCCACCACCACTTAACTACCCCTGAAATGTGACAAACCCAATTCAGTCTTCCTCATCTCCAAACTACAGAAGCTTTAAAGGTAACTTTGAACCTTCTTTGCTATAAAACAGCAGAACACAGAGAAATCTCCTAAACCAACCTGCTACAAATCCTAGACAGCTCCAGCTTTGTCTACTAGGGATCAATATTTGTTCCTTAATTCCAATTATATTCCAGTGGGATACTGCAAATCAATTGAAGGGGGGAGCTTTAAATATTGTATGTATTTGATTACAACTCTACTCCAGGATCCCCTATAGAGTGTGAGATAAGAAACCAAAAGCAGAGGAGCAAATCATGGAGCACAACCAGCAGCTGGAGACTGGATATTAGTTGGAATTATAGTGTATTTCAGGAGAGCAGGCACCCTGCTGCTCATGGCACTGAGCTTTATTTTATATTCATGTATGACTGCTGGAGAATAGACACCAAGTTATAAAAACATCCCATCTTTTGCCTCAATACATCTTCTAGTTTATGATATGGAATAATTGGCAGCATTTATCTTTTGAACACTTCAATTATTACTGTATTCACTTGAAAAATAAGGAATGAAAGGCAGAGTTTGCAGCTGGGAGAAGGAAAAGCATTACAGGAATCAGCTTCTCAGCCACAAAACTACTTCAAACGTGGTAACTTCATTAATGACAGCATTTCTGACAGGAGCAAAGGATGTCATATGCTAAAAATTGCTAGATAAAATTTATCTTGTAAGTGACAAGAACAATTTATTGAACCTAGCAGAGAATTTATTGAACAACTTCTGAGAAGGTGTAAAACCTTCCCAAATCTCTGCTGTCATGGTTTGTCACTGTGCTCCTGGCCTCTCTATAGGCAGCATTTCCCCCAGGAGCTCTGCTATCTGTCCACCCCATCAGCAATTCCTGCACCAGGAATTCTGTCCAGCCTTTTTCCTGCATCACCTGCCTGTGATTTGCAAGAACTGGATTTACACTGCAAGATCTAAACCTGCAGTTCCTTAAGTACAAGAATAGGTTCAAAGCAACTTATTTTTGTCTGTGGAAGGAATGATCACAAGACAGCCTGGAATGCAACACGAGGCCTTGGTTCCTTTTTTAACCATCCTCTTGATTCACTCCCAAACAAGAAGGGAACAGGAACACAAGCAAGTCAACAGCAACCCATGAGGAAAGGCTGAGGAAAGTGGGATTGTTCAGCCTGGAGAAAAGAAGGATTTGGGGTGACCTAACTGTGCCTGAAGGAGCCAACAAGAAACAAGGAGAGGGACAATTCCCAAGGGATGGAGCTCCAGGACAAGGGGGATGCTTTCCCACTGCCAGAGGCAGGGATGGATGGGATACTGGGAGTGAATTCCTCCCTGTGAGGGTGGGCAGGCCCTGGCACAGGGGCCCAGAGCAGTCCTGGATGGGAATTGGAGCAGCCTGGGACAGTGGGAGGTGTCCCTGCCCTGGCAGGGGTGGCACTGGATGGGCTTTAAGGTCCTTCCCAACCCATTCCATGGTTCTGTGATGAAGCACACTCAAGTCTCTGCACTGGAACATTTCCCCATTTTTCCAGTGAAGAGCACAGGTAGGACATTCATTTTCCAGTAACATCTGACAAAACTGTACTACACACTTCCCCACACCCAATCCAAATGGGAAGAGAAAATGAAAACATTATTTTAAAAGAATCCCCATTTCCCCTGCCTGGATTCAAAAGTGCTGCACAGAACCAGGCACCAGCAGGATTTCTTTAAGTACATATTTCTGTAAGTACATATTTATACAAGTATCCCCACATTCCATGCACAACATTTATCCTTTCCTCACACCCAATGTGAGTGCTGAGCTGGGATTCCTGCTAATGGGATTTCTGAGCAGAGCTGAAATAGCACTCCCTGCACCTCATTTGACACGTGCCTGTGTGGAGGCAGCACTGCCACTGCTGCTCTCACCTGACAGCCCAGCCATCAACACTGCAGTGCAAAGAACCTGCCCTCCTCCCAGCTGACCAATCTGCACTCCAACACACCAAGCATTGAGCCAAGGATGGATAAATCCACTCTAAAATGTGTTTTCAAAGTCACCTCAGCAAGAGTTGTTATCATTCTAGCTAATGCTGGATTAAAATAAGGGGGTACTCGATAAAAAAATTCGATATGCATCATGATTCTTTCTTGAAGTATCTTAAATAATGGATGCAAAACTCAGATTTTAGTCACTCTTGGCAATGACTGCCCATGACAAAAGAAGTTATGACTTTCTTAGGGCCAAATTTTTCCCTTTTACACTCACACCTCAGCACTCACCTCCTTATTTTTGCTCAAAACTCATCCCCTTTCTCATTACACCCACTTCTTCTTTAACTCCAGTTTTAAGAAAAGCACTTCAGGCTTTTCTTCCTGCTTCTTTCATGCCATTTCAAGGCTCACAAACATGACAGCAGAGATCATGCAAAAACGTGGCTAACAAAAGACTCAAACGATTCAACATCAAGGCAAGAAGTGAACAAAGTGAGCAAAAAGCAAAAAGCCAGGTAGTTTGGGCAGGGAGGCAGGAGAGTTCAGTGTCTTCTAAAACAAGGAACAGACACCACTCATGAAATACAGCTCCAAATTAAAGGCAGCTTTGAAGATGATCCAGAATGGTCAGAGATTATCAAAGCAAGAATTCAGAAAAGAAAAAAAAAAAAAAACCAAAAAACACCAAACCCAAACCAAAACCTACTTGGTGGACAGTGACATTAAACAAAGCAGAAGATTGAACACACTTCTAAAAAAAAAAAAGGGGGGGATGGAATTAATTTCACGAGGCCACAAATATAAAAAAGAAAGCAAGAAAACCTTAGAAAGGTTTTAATCAGATTAGCAAGGCTGCTGTCACGGCATTCAGAACGATTTTGTTGGCTGTGCCACTTGTGAAGATCAAATCACCGAGGTAGACATGAAAATATTCAGCACTATTTCAATGTTTTGCTGTGTTTTAAAGAGCTCTGACTGCCACATCATTTACAGCACATACATTCCAAGGAAATATCTTGTCTGAGAAGTATGAGAGGCATTTCATTTTCCAGCAGGCTCTGGAGATGGGACAGCAAGGCAAGGGGTCTGGGAGAAATGACTGGACACAAAAACACAGGTCTGCTCCAGTGAATTGCACAGGAATCTGATGCCCAAATTGGATTAAGATCAGAAAACCCTGGGATTTTTGTACTGCTCTGAGGTGGCTGAAAAAGGAATTTCCTGGTCTCAAAGGGTGGTTCCATCAATACCCTGTGGCTCAGTGCTAAATGGCTCCATTTTGGACAGAGCATAAATCAACATTTCCCACCTAGAAATCCTGCAGGGTTGAAGTAAAACCAGAGTTGTTTGATGATTGTTTGATATGTGCCTTGTCAAAACCAGCATTTCTGTAACAGACAGCTATTATCAGAAAGGTTCAGCTGCTCAGGAATTCTTGTCTGGCCCCATCCCCTGACACCCCTGGAGATATTTATGGGATTAATGGGATCCCCTCAGTCTTCTCCAGACTGAGCAGGCCCAGCTCCTGGAGTCTCTCCTCACTGGAGATCTTTCCTACCTGTGTACTACCTAAGAACAATTCCCCTTTTTTCCTCTTTTTTTTGCAAGTTTCAGACATGATTTTCTTCTTCCCAATCCACTTTTACCTTTCTAATCCTCACCAAATCCAGCATCTCTTCTGAACAATTTTGTTGAAGCCTCAAACCCAAATGTCCATTTAAATAATGGGAAGTTTAGGAAGTAATGAGTGTAAAATCATACATTATGTATGGTTTGTATCCATTACTTCTGTGGCAGGTTCAAATCCAATCTGTGAATCTGATCTCAGTGTTTCTTAACAGAAGATTTTAGTCCCTTCCTTGTTGCCCAGGTGATTTCATTCTCTTACAAGATTGTTGGCTGTTTCTAAACAAAAGCAGTGATAAATCCCACATATTGGAAAGGCAGGGAAAATTCAACAAACACTCCACTTAATTAAAAAATAAAAATATTGAATATTGCCCCCAAATTTTGAATATTAGATGCATTTGGAAAGAAAGTGGGCCCTTGCTTGTTAATATTTTAGAATGTAGAATAGCAAAAGTTTTAATACTTCTACCTTAATCCACCTGAAATCAGTGGATTGCAACAGGAATGGGAACAGCTGATTTCAAATAAAATTCCCACAAAATTTCCCCCATCCCAGCTCCTTCAGCATGGGCTGGAGTTTGGTGCTCTTAGACCCAGTTCAGCAATATTTTGATGTAGTAAAACAATTAATTTTCCTCTTAATTAAGAGGCACTCAGGCCTGCAAATGCCATTAGCCCTTCCTGGCATAAGAGGTAAAATCCAGGAAGATCCTGAGAATGAAACATTCCCACAGTAACTCATCAACTCATCCATTTCCAAAGAAAATGAAGGCAAACCTGAACAGCCTGAAAGGAAAGGTTTGTTCATTTTATTTGAAGCTGGATACATGAAAAAATTGCAAATGAGCAACCCTTAGGTTCTGGCCAAGGAGATCAACCCCAAAGTCTGAGGTGCAACCACCACAGCAGCTGTAAAAAACCTCCCAATCTATTATTTTACATTTTAAAAGAGGTCAGAGTTTGTCCTGTGCATATATAAAGGACCCTAAACTTCCCTAAAGACAACTGGGACTGACTCTCAGCAGTTTCTCATTAATATTCTGGATCACACAGAAACCCAAATGTCCCATTCTACTCCATTATTATAAATATGCTGCATAATCCATACAGCTTGAAAAAAACCCAACCAGTTCAAATTCTTATCCAATATTCAAAAAAGCTCTCAAAACTATTTGGATCCCTTTCCTCAAAGAACATTTTATAAGGTTTACATATTTTCTTCAATTTTGCCACGATTTTTCAGGTTAATATTATGGGGCTGATGATTTAAAAATACAGCTTGGTCTCTCTGCTTGCTCAGAGAAACCCTGAATGGTGCAACTTTGCAGCATTCTGCCTTTTCAAAATTAAAATTTAGGGCTGCTGTTCAACCTTACAGCACTCCTAACCCTTTCCTTTTGTGCAGAAGTGTGTTCAGTTTTTCAGGCTGTGTCACAGCCACAGGATTCCTGCAGACACTGAGCTGTTCACACCCAGATTTTACAGGAGGGCTTTGCAGTGCTGGAAGCAGATGTCCTGGCCTGCTGCTTCCATCCCTCCCACCTTGCATCATTTCCAGGCAATAACCTGATAATGTGAACTGAAATATTGGATATTTCACTAGCAAACCAGTCATAAAGCATTTAAAGACATTTCAGTGTCACTTAACAAGGAAATATTTAGTCAATCTACTACTATTACAGTAAAGCTCAAATTGCCATCTGGAAGACCCAGATTCAAAAATCAGGCTCTGGATCCCAGGCTCAGCTCAGGGAGGCCGAGTTCATTGTAAAGAAGATGCAATGAAGTCTCCAGGGAAAGGCTTCTGCAGGCTGACATTGGCTGTGCAGCATGCAGCACACTCACTGGGCTGGATAAAAATAACATATTGAAATGGCAGCTGCTCAGCAAAGGAAGAGGATTTGAGCAGGGATAAAAATATACCTTAAAAGAAGGGGAGAGAATGGTAAAATGCCTACTCAAAGCATTAAAAGGTCATGCTGAATGTACTAAATCACTATAAGATTCACCTTTTAACCTCATGCAGAAAATATTATTTATTCCATACATCAAGACAACCTAAGAATGTAATAATTACTGACCTAAAGAAATCCAATGCTAGCACAGCTTAATCACCTCAGTCACAAAGAACACACCATGGATGGATTTTTGTTACATTTGGAAGAATTCCTGCTTCTGATTTTATTGCAGAATTCCCAGCCTGCTGCTCTGAACATGTCATTTAAAGATGGAAATGATGTCCCAGAGACAGCAGGTTCCAAACTGGGACTGGTGTCTCTTACCATGCCCATTCTCCCAGTTGTTTTGAAGGGGTATTTTACACAGTTCCTCTTTCTCTGGCAGTCCATGACAATGTGAAGGGGGTGCTGTTAGTGTTACACACTGAACTCAGGCTGAGGCAGGATTAAACCTCTCACAAGATAGCAATGAGACCTATTAGATCATCTGAATTATTTCCATGCCATTCTGAGCCTGCTCTCCACAGTATGTTTTATTACTGTCTTGCCCAGGCTATTTTTAAAGTCTCAAACCCAGAAGCTTTTCCTTTCTGAGAGTATCCAACTTTAGTTCAAAGCACTGCATGCACTGATTAACCCATTTAAAATGCAAACTGAAAAACTTCTTATGGAGCTGCTGCTGCTGATTTAAATGCAGGTGGTTGAAACAGCAAACAAGATTGGAGCTGACAGCCATAATTTGTCGTATTTAAAGATTTCTATATCCGAGTTTTAAATAAAGATGGGGCAAGAAAAGAGAAAACATGAGACAGGATCTGTGCTAGCAGATGGAAAATAAACACAAAGGGCTCGTGATCAGCAGCCCCACTCCAGGCCTGATGAGGAATGTTTTGTCCCAGCAGTTGACAGTTTTTTTCCAGCTGTATCAGTTGGTTTAACTGAAGGTATTTCCTCTCCTTGCAGACCCCACCCTAGGCAGGGATGATCTCTGCAGTTAGCACGGCCCGGCGGATGCTGGCTTCAATAAGGATCCATTCCTTAAATACCCGACAGGAATTAAGTCACTGAGTGCTGTGCCAGAGCAGCACAGCCAAACTCAGGCACTGCACACTTTTCTGGAAGCAAAGTTCATGTTCTTGCTGAGGAGATCCTTGAAAAATGAGGCTTCACAACAAAGTATTTTATGGAGAGTCACTTAAATGTCTCATCTGGGCTTTGAGGCTTTTTTCTGTGCAGTTATATAACTGTTAACTGGGAAACAGAATAATTCACAAGGAATCTGAGCCAGCCCAGGACCTGACTTCTATCCCTGTGCCTCAAGCAGGGTGAGACAAGGCACACAGAACTTTGGAGAAGCCACAGATGACTTTGCAGAGGGGATTAACACTCAGGCTAAAGCAGGAATTAATGTGTGTCAGAACTATTTGTATTCCTTGCTGACATACTTATTCCATCACTCTTGAAACATGCTAAGCACTCAAAAAGAAATATTTCAACTGCAAAGAACCTTTCCAAAGCATTTCAACTAAACATCAAGCTGCTTTCAGAAGTACCCTTGCTTAGGAGCTGACCATAAATACATATGAAGCTGAATTGTTAAATTCCGATTTAAAGGGAGATTTTATTTATCCCATGGCCACGTCACCTTGGGCCAGATTTCAGAGCTGTAACCTGGTTTGGGAGTGCCTGGCAGCTGGATAGAAAGTTTTGGGGCAAATCCCAGGTGCTCAGTGAAGGAAGAACACCTCACACTTGGTTCTACATGCAGTTCTGGGGATGCAGGATGTTGCCAGACAGAACACAAATCAAATAAAAGCTGTTAATACTTGTCACTAATAAAAACCTGGTCCCCAGTGCATAAAGAGGGAAGGAATTTTGGGGTTTTAATTCATCTGGCATCACTTTCATCCACATCAGGCTCTCCCTGCCATTTCAACAGGGAAATATTCTGTGGTGTTTCTCCCCACACTGAATTTCTGCACAGCTCTGGGGATGGGAAACTCAAGTTGCATTTCCAGACCACAGAGAAGGCAACAAACACAAGTTCTTGCCAGTTTATCAAAGGTTGGTCTTCTGAGCAAGAATCACTATTAAAACAAGTCAGATTTCATTACCACCACAAGCCTTGATATCAAAAGGAATTTACTTGCAGAAACCACAAGTGCAGGTTTGTTTTTTTTTAGTGGTCTCATGACTGGTAACAAAAGTGAGTGGTTAGATAAGAAGTGTGTGTGAGAATTTGACTACTCCACTCATACATGTAACCACTGAACTGCAATGGATTACTCATCCTACAGGACATGAAACTACAGCTCTGAATTGTTGACCATAAGCAGTTTTTATTCAGACCAAATTATGTGTAGACAATACTGTGAATACTTTGTAAGCTGACATATTTCCAAAGCACGACTACCTTTGCCAAAAAACAAAAGGGAAAAAAAAAGAGATAAATCCCAAATAATTTCAATCTCCCTTTTCCTTTCCCAATGGTTCCAAGAAGGTAAAAAAAGACTAAATACTCTGTTTTTCTCAAAGGACATGAATAAACCTTATTCTTTCCCAAGACAGAAAAAACTATGAGTTCATCAAGAAAACCCTGTTAGGCAAAAAATTACTTCTTGCTGAGCTGCACAAGGTTCCTGAAGTTGATCAAAACCCCTGACCAATAACAAAAAGGTCAGGCTGTGGTTGTGTTCTGCACTGCTCTGGACAAGCACAGACAAGCTGAGTGCTGAAACTGCTTCATTCACACAACCAGAAAACCCATCAGGTGCACAAGGGAAATTCACTTTTCCTACCCACAACTGCAGTCTCTTATTTTCAGTAAGCCCCTCTCCCCAGTTATGTGCTGCAGGAAATAGTCTCTGTCTAAATTTACCTTTCAGTGAATCATTTTCAGCCCTCATTATGTCAATTAGGGAGTTCTCCAGTGAGTGCATGTCAAAAGTCCTCGTGCGATCCTGCAAGAAAACACAAACACAGCCAGTGTTAAACTGAGCACCTGAAACACAAAAACTTCCACACAAAAACTTCCACTTTCTTCTACATAACCACAGCAGAATTAAGCAAAAACCATATACCAAAGGATAGAGGAATATTACAAATTTCCTCTGATAAAGGAATATTAAAAATTACAGTATTATTAAATATGAATCTGATCTAGAATAATCTAATCATAACCAATGAAGTCTAACACCAATTATTTCTCATTCCTATTAACCAAAGCCATCATTTTGCACATGCCCAGGTCAGACTTTCCAACCAAACAATAAATCCCACACAGTACAAATCTGATGTGATAAAAGCAAAACACAATGTAAAATACCCTGGCACTGCTTTAATTTAATTGGGAAATTCAGAAAAACTGAAATTTCTTGTAATCTCTGAAATCTTTACAGGATCATAAAAGGTCCAAAAGGGAGGCAAAAGTCACACTAATTCCCAATATTATTCACATATCCACGCTTTCTGTGTATTTATACATTTGGAATTGGATAGATATTTATACAATGACATTAATCCACCCTGATTTTAATTTCTTTCTGTCTCTACCATCAGCTTTAAAGATTTTATTTCATTCCTGTTCTAAGGAATCCTCTCTGAACTGAGCTCAGGCATTGGGAAGTCTCTGTTCAAACAAGAAAGAGAAATTTTGGGCATTTTTGCTCTTGACTCCTTCTCCACAACCCTTGTTATTCCAGCACTGAGTGTGTTTTTTGTCCCTAACACTGGCTGTGAAGCTGAAATTTCTCCAAAGCACACAGATCCAGCTTGGAATCTTTTTAAAGGCAGTGGTGAGTTATAAAGTGCTTTATTTCAGTGCTGAAGCAGCAGTGATTGCGTGTTGCAAGGGCCATTCCTGATTTCACTGATCCCCCATTCTGGACTTTAAATACCTCAAACTATTCCAAGAGCAGGAACTCACCAGCGCCTGATCCATTTCCAAGTTGTAAATTACATTCTGATCACTAAAAAATACCATTTTTCAATCGAATTTCCTGGTATTTTTCCTCTCTTCAGAACAGTTTATTACTGAGACAGAACACGCCACGTATTCCAACCCGGATGTGCTGTGTCTCAAATAGCATTAAAAAGGCCAGAGCTTGGAACCAGTTCCTTTATTAGGTCTAGCAAATATCAAATTTGCTATAAAAAGCACAGCACTGCCCTGTCTCCCCACAGGATTGATTTCCGTGGTCATTTCTATTACAAGATAATTGAGGCACCTTAGAGAAAATATCAGGAGCATTCAAATCCTTCAATTTTGTGCTTTTCTTTCAGAGATTTCCTACAGTTTTCTGCCTGTCCTAGCAGATGTAATGTATTGGTTTGGTTTAAACATTGCTATTTCTCACCTATTTCAAACTCTAGTTACATTCAAGTCCCTTAGCAGGAGTGAGTACAAGCCCTCAGGTTTTGGATCCATCAGGATCCAACAGCTGAGTAACTCAGGAATGGATATTAAAAGGCAACCTCTGCATTTCCAGCAGTCCTCACAAAATGACCAAAATAGCCTAAAACACAGGTGGGAGCATTCACTGCAAACCTGATGTCCCTCAGCAGCTTCTCCTTCCTGAATTCTTGTGTTAACCTCAAGGCCACCCCATGAACAGCTACAAAACTCGAATTTCACAAAGTGCAGAACCTCAGTAATTCCAAATCTTTGTGGAATTGTGGCACTTCACATTTCAGTTGTGTGAGAGACACAAAGGAAGCGACCCAGGCCACGTAATTCCCAGTGTATTGAGCTGAGCACCTGAGCCTGAAGCAACTCTCTTCTCTCTAAAATATCTGTGTCATGTTGGCCTGAGCTGCTGCAAGGCTCATTTTTAATATTGAGAACAGAGAATTTAAACATTTGAAGGGAAAAAATGGGATTGAACTAGTTGGCTCACAAGGAAGTGCATTCTCCAATGGAAGCTTTTGGTGCTGAGGAATTTCTTTTCCTTTTCAAGCTGTCCCTTTTTCAGGGTGAGGTCCTTAAGCTGCAAATCCCACTGCAAACACTTTAAAACACAGCCCTGCACGGTGATACAACAGATTCACTGGTGATATTTCCCACCCAGGAAAAGGAGGAATGGCCAAAACTTGGGATGGATAAGGAACCCTGTGCATCCACCCTGTGAAAAGATGTCAGGCCTAAATAAAAACCAGCCAAGGTGCCAAGCTCAGCTGGGTCACAGCTCTGCACAGTGCTTATTATTATTATTAAAAAAAAAAATAAATCCATTAATTTAGTTGATTATTTGCACTGACAGGTTGAACATTAGTAGAGAAAGTCACCATTGGTAGTTTTGAGAATTTTATACAAATTAAAGTAATTTTTATAGTGAAACTCCTTTGAAAACAGCAGCACAGATTTCATCAGTCTTATCTGGCAAGACATTTTACCAGAACCACATCTGAAATGTATCCATTTATTATGCACCTAAATTAAAAATAAAGGCTGGTGAAGGTTAGTGGGAGTGGCCAAACCCCTGAAGAAATTTATAACTCTGCATTTCATCCCAAAAACTCTAATCCAAAAATAGCTCTAATAATCCATCTAAAAATTAGCTAATCCATCTAATAGTTCTAATAATGAATCCAAAAATAGCTCTAATAATCAAAATATTGATCACAAACCAGTAGCTAAATGTGAGCTTTTCTCAGATACATATTGCTTATTTACCAGAAAAACCACACTGAACTTAGGGAAAAAAATGTTTTCTTGAAAAGATTTCATGTAGAGAGAATTAAAAACAATATGGTGATGGTTTTAATGGAGCAATTCCCAAAGTTACAGCACTTTGGAGCTGTATTGCTGCTTTACACTTATTTATTGATAAAGAAAATATACAGGGGTAATAATGACTACCCTGGCCGAAAGCAGAGTGTGCACAATTCAGTAACAAAACGTGGCAACCACAGCCTGATATTATTTACCTGGGTTCCAAGAGAACTTGGCTTTACACAAGTTTGTTTAGGGTATCTAAAATGTTGATTTATCAGAGGGCTCAAAGGCTACACAGCTTTACCCTTGGGAAACAGAACTGAAGCGTACAGACATCAGCTAAACATGAGAACACAATAAAAAAATTGGAAAAAGAAAACCCAAACAAACAAAGCACAAAGCAAATTAAACAAACTAAAGCCACAAAACAACCAAAAAAAGAAAGAAATCAACCTGCAGTCTTAATACATGACTGTGTTGAAAATTTCAGCCAACATCCCAGAAGAGATTCATTAAACATAATTTGGAATAAGCAGAGCTGTTTGCACAATGTACAAGAGGTGACAGACTCCAGATCTGGTGAAAAATTAGTTTTGAGCCTGTAAATGTCTACAATAACCAACAAACCATTTGTGAACTCTACCCTGGCCATCTCTGCCTACAAAACAATTAAATTCTAATCCCTATTCTAACTTTATTTTTCATCCCTGTTTATATTTCATCCCTAAAACAAAGTCACTTGGTGCATAACATGTCTGACATACAATGGGTCATCCTCCCATGCAAAAGAAATTCCACAGGAATTTTTCCTGCACAGGAGTATCATACTTTGAATTTAAAAATCCCATGCATTCATTGCCCTGCACATCAGAAAAATTCACATTTAATTTAACTATTAACTCTTTATAAAGTCACTATATTCAGTCTGCACCCACAGCATTACCTTCACCTGAATAATTAAGATGCCAGAACCTTAGAGCACTTCCCAGGATGGGCCTCCCAGTGGTAAATCCCAAACTGCACCAAAAATCAAGGTTTGAACACTTGCTGGTAGCTAAGGCTGGGCCTGATCTCTTAAAAGAAGGTTGATCTGAAGTCTAAGGCATCAGTAATAATAATGCAAAAGATGTCATTGCATTAAGCAATTTATTGATCAGCATTTATGGAGGAGGTGTAGTTGTACAAGTGGGGCTTGTTTTAGATGTTTAAATCTTTGTCCAACCAGAACATTTGTGCAAATCAAAAACCTCACAGCTACATTTGTACCTTAATTACAGCAGGAGAAGCCTGAAACTTTCTGAAACCCTGTTCCCATTTCCCACAACTCCAAAGCCACGTGGCTCAGGCACAGGAGAGCCAGTATCACCATATTTATCATCATAAACACAACTTCCACATTTCTCTTTCAATTGCAACACAAATTTGGACTGGATTTTGCTTCTGGGGAAGCTTCTCCTCCTTCCCAGCAGCCTGTATTCCAGCTCCCAGTCCAGGATCCAGTGAATTAAAGGCTTTGAATAAACAGGTTTTTCCTGAAAGGATGTTGCTGCATTCTGCCCAGATCATCTTTTATAGTTTCACCAGGGAACAATAAGAAAGCTGGAAAAATGAAGTGGCACAAAGCACCAAGTTTAGTCCAACTTTTTAAGTGTTAAAAATGACAAACCTTTACTGGAAATGGTTGTAATGTGTGATTCTATTTTAGCTGCACATTAAGTTTATCATGCATCTTCCACAATGATTTTCCACAATATCTTGCATTCTCACTCTTTGCTGGGCTGCGACTTTCAAAGCAAAATGCTTAATAAGAGTGCTCCCTTTTAATCTTAGGAAAAAGACAAACATAATTCAAATAGCTTCTTAACAAAAGCTCTCTTTAAACAGGAACCCTGAGGTCAAAAACACCCAGGAGGGCCAAAGCCCAAGTATGAACGTCAGTAGTAAGTTTATAAAACAAGAACAGTGTTAACTTCCACAGCACTTAACTTGTGCATGTCATACCACATTAGAGTGCTGCTAATCCCACAGATCAGTAGCTGTGGGGAACAGCACACCAAACACTAATTACTGCACAGCTGATGGACTTGCAGAAGAATGGGGGAATGGCTTTAAAAACCCAGCTTCAAGGATTTGCCCTGTTTTCAAATGATACCTTGAAATGATTGGGAATAATTGCTGTTGCTAGAATAAAAAAAAATTAAATTCTGCAAAACAAATAAGCTCTTTTTGTGCAGCCAGCTATCACGAGTTATGAAAAGGTTCCTCAAACCCAAACATTAAAACAAAGAGGAATGGTAAAGAAATTTATTTGCAAGATCCCTTCAAGAGGAAAGTTTGACAAACTCACTCAAGAGGCTATTTTTTTAATTCCAGCTCCCTGTGAATTTATTTAATGCACTTCTTAAATCAGGCCATTTCTATGGGCAAACAAATGCTGACGTAGAGGTCGGAATTCAAACACGTTTTGTAATCACGAATGTGTTTTCTCAAACATTCCATATCTGCCTGGGGGAAGAGCAAGTCTCCCTGGCACAGGCCCTGGCTGGATTTGGAAGGGGTTATATACTTGGAAACCAGCCACTGGGGAAGAAAGGAAAAAACATTTTGAACAAGTGGATACAATGAACTGCTCTCATGTACAAAATTCTTTGAAATGGGCAGTTATTTTTGAGCCTGATTCCAGGAAGAAACACAAATTCTTTTTAAGCATTTTTACAGAAAGCTGAGCGTTATTGCTTCACTTGCTTGTGCCTTCAGAGAGCCATTTAAAAAACATCATCACGCACTGAAGATGAGATCTGGAAAGCTGGAAATGCCTATCAAAGCAAGATTTATGCATTGCATAACAGGCAGGATGTTCCACTCATGAGGAAGTGCAAGTACACAGCCAAAGGAAAGCCAAAACAATCTTGAAGGCAGCGCTGCCGTGAAACGCAATTACTGAGCACCAAGTTTGTCAGTGCTGCTGGGAGAGAAGGACAAGGAATTATTCTTAAAAATCACTCACTTGGTAAGGTGCCACAGTCACACTCAAAGCATTTTCATATATTAATTCTCATGGAAGGCTGTGAGAGCCAAAAGACTCCGGGTTTTTTTGCCTTTTAATTTGAATTCAGGAACCATTTTTTCATTTGGAGACCATTTCCTTTTCAAACGAACACACAAAGAACAATGGCTTTTCTCTTTTCAAAAGATCTTTGAAGGGGGGAGCCTGCCCAGTGGCTAAAGCACAACATCAAAACTTAATTTCATTAACAGATCTGGTTAAGTCTTCTCTGACCTTGCTGCCAGTTCCATCCCTGCAAGAGGTTCCTACAGCCAGCGTCGTTTGGGAATTGCAGGAGACAGGATTCCAAATGCAAAACACTCAGAGCAGAGAGCACAGGGTTTGCATGCAGCTCTCAGTGCCAAGGCAAGGCATCATCAAATTGCAAGGTTATCAAACTGATCACCACAGTATTTTCCTTTCATCTGCACCATTTGGAGCACCCATTTCATCCCATGGGATGGGCAGGGATGTTTGAAGGGAGCAGGAGTTCACATCAGTGGCTTACAGGGAAATTATGTGACGCCATCCTCTCCAAAGAGGAAAAGAGCTTTTGGTCCCGGTCACCCCAAGATTTCCATCAAAACACAGCCAGAATCCTGTGTGCCACCAGGCTCTGGAACAGACACAACCTCTGAGGAAAAGAAAAAAGAAAGCGATCCCCAAATATTTGCAATTGCTGGCTTACATTTTGCCTTCTAAAGAAACTCATTTTCACTAGATTGCAGCACCACTTGTTAATGATTTAAGCAGCAAAACATAAATATTAAATGAAAGGGATTGTTGTATCAAATTACTCCTTTATGTTGCTGCAGCAAAGACAGCTTTCAATTATTTCCTAAACAGGAATCTAAGAAGATTCCAGTAACAAAATAGCCTTGTCCAGTACATGATTGCATCAGCAAGGATACTTCAGGGGCAGAGAGAGAGAGAAAGACAGAGAGAGATGCATGAACACAAATATGTAATAAGCAAAATTCTCCTTTGAGTCAGGAATAGAATCAGCATAGTCAAGAAAAAAAAATAAAAAGACATCAAAGGTCAAATTTTACATCATTTGTTTCCAGTGATTCAAAAATTCACTGTGCTTTCAACACTCAGCTAAAGTGACCAAAAGAGCTCAAGATTTTCTACAAAAGAAAAAAAAAAGTTGTCCAAGATGGCTTCAAAATTAATCAGCATCTTTCTAGGGCTGCAGTGCTGAAGTCCTGCTCTGCTGCCCTGCCCTTTTCTTCACACAAGTGATGGCAAAGGACTGGAGAGCACTTCCCTCCACACTTTCCTTTTCTTGGCATGAAGGAGTGTCAGACTTGGTCTTGACATGTACAGCTCCATCAGAGTGTTTATGTAAACAGACACCAACGTGCTACACCAAAATGATTTCTTTACCATGATCAAACTACATGTGTCTGCTATTCTGTGTCTGGAACACCATCCAGAAGTCAAGGTTGACTTTGCCAGTTTCCTGAAATTTCCTTGATGCCAATCCAAGCACATTGCTCTGCCTGTGTATATATTTGGGGCTTACACACAGCAGCAAGGACACACTTGATCTCATTCTGTCACTCTCAACATCAGCTACGTGTCAGGGTACAGAGTGAATCAAACCGTGAGCCAAGGCTCGCTGCAGTGAGGCTGAAAAAAGACCAGCTCCAGCTGGGTCCCTTTTTCTAATGCTTTCACTGGATAAATTGAGTATGCTGGACTCAGCTTCACTGTATTCATTATAAATCCTGACATTAAAATCAATTATTACTCTGCTTTCTAAATTTGGAAGGGCTCTACCTGATAGTGAACCAGTCAGTAGCACTGCAGCAGAAAAAAAAGGCTCTGAAGGAAAGTTATTGCCAGCAGCTGCTGTGCTGTCAGCAGGGCCTGCACACCACCAAAAACCTGCAGTCTGCAAAGAACCCAACTATCCCCACATCCACAAAGTCACTCTTCAATGAATTTCTGTTTCTTTCCATCATGAGACACATTGCACAGTTTGTATCTCTGAAATTGTATTTAAGTAGGTCACCCCGGTTCTTGCAGCATGGCAAGAAATACTGCAATCACGTTGAGAATTTTACTTTTGCCCTCATTTGAAGAGCTTGAAAAACAACCCTGGAAATGTAAAAGAACTCTTGGGTCTTTTAATTCACCCTAAAGGAGTTTACAGAAAGCGCACACACACATAAAAGCTGGGTTTGACTGGTGGTCAGATGAAAAGAAGGGGACTTCTGGTTTAATTCCTACTGCAAATTAGGTTCAACATTATACAGAGTTCTTTTCAAATTCATAACAAGTCAGCCCAGAAGGAGAGGCTGAGCTGCCAGACAACCTGCCTCCTGCCAGGAGAAGGCCACAGCAAAATACAGGAGACCACCAACTGATCTCATCCACATCTATTTTTAGTGCTGATTTAATGGCCTGTAACCAAAATTTGCTGCCATTCCTGAGGAGAGCAAACTGCACTGATTACCATCATTTGTAGAAAGCGAAGTTTCCCCCAAAAATGCTACAAAAATTATGTTGCACTGCAAGCCCATGTGATACTGTAAAACCAAATAAAATCACTCCATACTTTTTCTCAGATGTGGTACATTGCTGAATGCCTTCAAAGGCCTCAGATCTCTCATACTCCACCAGGCACTTTTTTTTTTCTCCTTTTTCCTCTTTGTTGAAATACTTGTCAGTGAATTTCTCCATTGGCTATTTCTGTGTGTAAGTGTTATGCTGAAGCAAAGTGGCCAATACAGATGGCTGGTGTGCAATAGATATTTATGACCATCACTGTTAAAAAAAACCCCATGAATCACAGCTTGGAGGATCATTCCCACTATGACATTTTGAGTTAGCCATATGGTTTTTTTCAGTTGCAAGCACAGAAATCCCACAAGCAGGGCATTTTAATACTCTTTGGGGAGGTTTGGTTTTTAGATTTTTTTTTTTTATGGATACAACAGAGTGCGCTCACCTGAAAAGGAAAAATGTTGTCAGCTCTGTTCAAGCTGTCATCCATCCAGGATTTGGGAGCGAAGGCTGAGCTGGGTCGTGCATACTTCTGCAGCTGGATATGATTACTTGCAAAATTCTTCTTTAAGGGCGAGATGGAGTTCAAGGGGGTGATCCCTCCGTTCAGTCCCCGGCGGTGGTCTCGGCCCTGGGACCCTCCCCAGCCGCCGTAGCCGCCGCCGCCGGGGCTCCAGGAGGACGGGGTGGGCGATGGGCTTTGGTAGCTGCTCCACGGAGAAGGTGGCTTGTTAAGATTATTGGCCAAATGAGGCAACTGATTAAAAGCAGCATTTCTGTGGGTGAATGGAGGTGGGTGAGGACTTGCAGGAGACCTCCTCTGTTGCTGATGCTGATTGTGATGATGCTGGAAATGGGGGTGATGAGGGTGGTGCTGGGAGAGGGGTCCGATCTGGGGGGAAAAGCTACCGCCAAAGCCAGGGCTGACGTGATGTGGGAAATTCTGAAACAGCAGAGCACCATTATTAGCTGAGGCAGTAGGGACCCCTCCCTGGTGGAAAAAACTTGCATCTTCATTGATTATTGTAGAGGAAGAAGGAGCAATAGCTGCAGACCAGTTACTAAAACCAGTCAGAGAAGATGCGGTGGATGTCAAGGGCTGTGTCGAAGTACCGAGCCCCGAAGCCTCTTGGTAATCAAATCCTGTTAAAACCGGCGATTCTATTCTTATTTTCTCCTTCCCATTGCCATTCTCTGAAGAATTATCACCCTGGTTTTCTTCAGTTTTAGCTTTCTCAGGTTCAGAGAGCATGCCTGCTTCCTGACTTTGACCAGGGGAAAGCTGCTGTTTTTCTAGGGACTCTTGCTTTTCCTGTTGCTGAGTTTTAGATTTTTCTGACCCCAGAATCTCATCCTGAATATTATGGGCAGCTGGAGCAGGAAAGAGCCAAGCTGACCCAGCACTACTGCCATTGGCAGCTGTGTTATTATTTATAAAAGCAGCAGGGCTGGGGGTTGCATTTTGATGATGGTGTGGAGGCTGCAGATGTGGATGAAATCTGACTGGAAAAGCTGACTTATTTCCAGTGTTGTTTTGCACTAACACTCCAAACCCGTAATCCCCCATTTATTATATTTAGGGTTTGAATCCTCCCTGCAAGAACAAGTTGATGTTTAGTGTTTAGCTTGTCCTCTTGTGAGGCAAGATTAGCAAGTATCCTGGTTTTCGCTAGATATTCCAGTGTCTCCCTCCACGCTATTTATTTCAGATTTGGATAAAGATGTTTGCTTTTTTATTTTTTTTCTTTTCTTTTTGCAAAAGATAGATCTCTTTGACTATTTCAATGTGTCAATTTGCGTCCGTTTCCTTCCTTTGGCCAGGAGGAAGGGAAAAATAAATCTTTGGTTCACAAAATAAGAGGTTTCCTTTTTCTAAAGGAAATGCACAGCAATGAGAGAATAAGCTTCTGGGAAATAAGGATAAAGAGATTCTAACTATCCTGTTTTTTTCCTCCTCAGCAGCCTTGACTCGCCCATAAATGAGTTAAGAGGGAAGAAAAAAAAAATACAATGACGTCTGGTCCCTCAACCCCTTGGCAGCAAAAAATAGATTTAAATCTGGAATAATTTAATACATCTCTATAATCTAATATATATTTGTGTCCTGTTCAAAAAGAGAGTCTTTGCTGTGGACAAGGGAAAAATTTACCTCAGGATCTCAGCATTCAGAAGGGTGAAATGGGGGAGTGAGTTGCAGAAGAGGCTTTATCCCGTGCTGCTGGGGTTTAACCTATTATATTTAGCAATAATATACACCGTGTGTGTGCGTGTGTGGTTGTTTAAAGGGGTAAGATCTTATCTCAGGAAATCAGTATTCTCTGTGTGTTGGTGGGGAGTGAGTTGTGCAGGAGAAGGGTGGATTCTTGATGCTGCTCCTTCTGGGCTGGGTTTCTGAGCTCGCCAGACTCGCTTCTTATTTATGATCCAATATTTGCGTGTCCTTCATATGAGTCCTGACTGTCCGAGGAGGAAGGTTTTCATCTCAGAAATCAGCGTTCACCGTTCGGGAAAGGGAAGGGAGGGGACAGCGAGTTGTGCAGGAGGAAGGGGAAGGAGGTTTTTTCTCGCTCTCTGCTGCCGGGAAGGTGTTTTGTGGTGCGGGGCTCGCCTCCTTCCCCGGGAATCGCGGCTCCCGCAGCCCAGCGAGCCCCCGGAACGCGCTCCCTCCTCAGGCACTCGGCATCCAGCGGGGCCGGGCTGTGGGTGCCCCGCGCGTCCCCCGCCCTCGCTCGAGCCGGGCAAGGCAGGAGGGGTTTTACCTCAGCAGCGCAGCAGCCTCCGGCAGGGAGGGGAAGGCGCGGCCGGCCGGGCTCCTCTCTCCCCCATGGAAGGTGTTTAAGCGGCTCTCCCGGGTCGCCCGGCGGGGTCGGGGCAGGCTCTGTCTCGGGGCGCAGCGCTCGGGGCTCCGGCGGCGGCTCGGGGCGCTCCCTGCCCTGCGGCGGCTCGGCTGGGCTGCGGCCGGGCCGTGCCCCTCATGTACCGGCCGCACCGGGGGGGGTCTCCGCGGGCTCGATGCTGCGGGGAGCTGGAAGGACGAGGCGATCGACAGCTTTCGGTAGCCGGCGACGTGTCCCCGGCGCGCAGCCCCCGCTGCCGCCGCCTCGTTTTGCGTCTTTTTCCGTGTGTTTTTTTCTGCCGCCTTCCCCGCCCCCCACCCCCCCGGCGGCCGCCGCAGCCGGTGCCTCGCTGGTCCCCGCGCGGCCGCTGCCCAGCCCGTGCCGCCCGGACCGAGCGGCCGCACCAAATGACAACCAGCTGGCGGGGGCCGCGCGGCGCTTCCGGGGCGGTGGCGGCCGCGCCCCCGGCCCGCCCCCGGCACCGGCTCCGGCTCCGCCCGGCGCCGCGCCGCCATCTTTGGTGCGGGCAGGGACTCCCCGGCCGGGGTGGCCACCCCGGGGCTGGGCGCGCACCGCCCGCGGCGCCGCCGCCATCTTAGGTGTGGGCGGGAGGTCAGGCGGATGCCGGCGGTGCCGCCATCTTGGAGTGAGGAGCGCGGCGGCCGCCATGTTTGTGCAGGGCAGGGCGTCACCTGTCACTGTCGGAGCCCGGTGTCACAGACAGCGGCCGCGCTCGCAGCCACCGTAAAGAGCTCCTCACTGCACCCCCTGCATGGCAGGGACACCTTCCGCTGTCCCAGGTTGCTCCGAGCCCCGTCCAACCAGGCCTTGGACACCTCCAGGGATGGGGCAGCCACCGCCTCTCTGGGCAGCCTGTGGCAGGGCCTCACCGCCCTCACAGGGAACAATTTATTCCGTCCATGCAACCTAAGTAGTCCAAGGGCAAGAATCAAAAAGTCTGTTTACTACAGATCTGGTTTATACACTAATTCATTTTGGGGATGGGCGCTGTTTTTGCACACCGACATATTACAGCATGCAAATGAAAATATAGTTCAGAAATTAATATCAAAATATAGTGACATTTAAATAAGTATATGTAGGTTCACCATTAGAAAAATCAAGTTTAAAAGGAAATATGCAGAGACATTTCCTCAAAAGTTTTCTCTTAGTAGAGGGCTGTCCTCTTTGCTCACAGACTCTTTGTCAGACACGACTGTAATTTGGATGATACTTTTACCAAACCAAGTATTTCCCAGAAATTTTATTAAATAAACCTTTTTCTCCGCAATCACAGACACCTTGTTTCTATATGTGAAAACGGCCTTGTTTACAGTCAGTGAAAACGTCATTGTGAAAATGCAATGACTGGGTTATAATTTCCCCTTTTGTTTACTGTTTGCAACTTCTGTGAGCTCATCTGATACTGGGCATTATTTTCCTCTGCATTTTTCTAGTCATAATGTTGTTATCATCATCTTATGGCTCAGGGTTAACAGCATTTCTGTCCGGACGCCACGGACCTGGCTCCAGCAGCAGATTGCTGTTCCACGAATAGTTTGGGAAAGACTGAGTCTATGGCCTTAATTTAATTTCAGGCACACCCTTGCAGTGCATTAGGGTAGATGCAGATGGACTGGAGTGATACGAGCAGAATTTCTAAAATCTGACTTTAATCACTTTGCCTGACAAACATTGTTTGCTGAAACCATGGGAGGTTCCTCAAGGGCCAGTGCTGGGATGGTTCAGCTGCCCAGCAGGATTCATGGCTGTTTATTCAACCTCTTTGAGAAAAATGCCTGACCAATGTGCAGGGATTGCAGGCATTATTTACCAAGAATAATAAATTAATGAAGAAAGTCAGGGTTGTCCATAAGTGGATTTAACCACCTGTGAGGAAATTCTCACTTTGGTGGCTGGATGATGTAAAGAGAGTCTCAAAGAATAGAGAGGACAACAGGGTCACAGAATCACAGATGGTTTGTGTTGGAAGAGACCTTAAAGATCATCCCGTTCCAACCCCTGCCATGGCAGAGACACCTTCCAGTAAACCAGGTTGCTCCAGTTTTTTAAATCACTCCAGCTGTAAGCTCAAATCCCTGTAGAGTCAAATTAACCCCTTTATCACACTGATTTTGCTGTAGCTTATGCCATGACCTAACTTTTGGACAAAATTTGAAACATAAGATTCAAATAATTGGAAAACCTTCACCACAAAAGTAAGTATTCAAGACTTTTGAAATGGGAAGGAAAGGGGGGAGTTCTCTCAGTAGCATTTGCTCACAAACACTGGTGAGATTCTTGCCCAGATTTGCTGCCACATCCCCCAGATCGGTCCCTGCAGCTCAATCCTGATGTATCCAGCACTTTTCACCTGAGAGAGGTTTCAGTCTGAATGACATTTGAAGTACTACAAGTCATCACGGTACTTTTTGCTAATCACCATCAGCATCTAATGGATTCATTTCTGGAAGCACTTTAACTCTTCTGGGTTCCTTGGAGGAGAGGATTCCTCTGGCCATTCCAGCTGCCATCATGAGGCAGCTTTAGCTGAGGACTGCCAATGGCTCTGTGCTCTACCCAGGCTCCCCCCAGCATCAATCTCCAGGATCACAAACCCCTTAACAACCTCTTCACTGTGAGACTAAACCCCAAGTGGGAACATACTGCTCTCCTCTGAGGATTAGATTTCTTAGCCTGTTTTTATTCTGCCACTCTCGCTGTGAATGTCACATAATAAACGCTTGAATGTGACTCAGGTCACAGGAAAAACTGAGCGTGGCTGAACTGATGTAGAGAAATGCATGTGCTTGCTTTTGGTCAGTCAGAAGCAATCACAGAATCACAGAATTCACAGAATCACTGGGTTGGAAGAGACCTTCAGGATCATCCAGTCCAACACCTCAACTAAACCCTGGCACCCAGTGCCACAT
Source organism: Agelaius tricolor (assembly GCF_023055355.1). NCBI lineage: Eukaryota > Metazoa > Chordata > Aves > Passeriformes > Icteridae > Agelaius > Agelaius tricolor. The sequence goes on from NW_027269278.1 coordinate 16,382,565, forward strand.
CCAGGCTTTGTTAAACACCCCCAGGGATGGGGATTCCACCACATCCATGGGCAGCCATTCCAGAACTTTATCACCCTTTCTGTGAAAAACTTTTCCCTAATATCCAACCTATATTTCCCTTGAGGCTGTGTCCTGTTTCGGTGCTGCCTGGAGAAAGAGCCCAGCCCCACCTGGGCACAGGCACATTTCAGGAGCTGCAGAGAGTGATAAGGTCACCCTGAGGTCTGTGGTTTGCTCAGCCTTTCAGTGCCCCACACCCACTGAAACACAGCACAGGGGAACATCCTCAGTTTGTCAGGTGTGCTCAAAAGGCCGTGTGCCTCGCAAGAGGTGGAATTTCTAATGATAATTTAGTAGGATAAGCTCACAGATAAACTGAACCTGAAAGCAAGTGGGATCCCCAGGAAGCAGCTCTCCAGCTCAGTCACACAGCTCATCCTGGCACAGCAGATGTGCTGTTTGTGATACGCTCCCAGTGTTATCAAATCAAGGTCCCATTGAGCTGAGAAGTGAAAGGACTTGCAGAGCTGAGAAGGAACTCCTTGTGAAAATGCCTTGCCAGCAACCCTCTCTTTTTTAAATCAAAGCACTGCCAGCTCTCAGGCATCTGCTGGTTGCAGCTGTCACGGTGTCATCCGGAGGGAAAGGTGAGCCCTTGGTGACTCAACACCCGAACATCAAACGCTGACACTGCTCACGCTGCAGAAACATCAGATTGCTGCATCTATTTCACGCTGTTGGTGGGGAAACACAGAATTCAAGTCTCATTTAAGTCATCTTCTGCCTTAGAAGAAAAGGAGCAGAAAGAGGATAAAAATCTCTTTTCTGAAAGCAAAATTATCAGCTGTTTCTTATGTCTCAAAAACAGCAACTGATGTTTTCTTGAATGTCAAAAGACCTATTAGGATGTTCAGATCTTCAGTTTTATACTAAACATTGTTGCTGTATCTTGTCCACCCAACAGCATATTAACACAGTTTAGTAAATCAAATTTAAAGTCAAAATTAACCCTATACTTACAGCACAGGGATTTTAGGAAGGGTGCAGTGGGATATATTAAAATTCAAAGGGATCATTTATGGGGTTGTTAGTGACTCAGATGTTCCTCCACATTCCTTTAGGTCTGGTGTATCATAGAAGACACAGGACTTGCTCACATTCAGTGGTAATAAAAGCAGCCAACAGACCTGAAAAGCTGCATCAACATTTTATCCTAAACAATTGCTCCAGGAAGGCTGAACTAAAAACCCCAGGCAAGCTGTCAGTAGCTAATATTAGCCTACACATACAGAAAACTTTTTAATTCCAGAGCAATTTCCAAAGACTGCAGAAAATGTTCTCTAGACTGCAGAGAAAACCCAACAGTTCATTTTTGTGCTGATGCAGCTGCAAACTGCTGTTTGCTAGATCCTATCTCAGCTTGGTCATTGCAATATCAAAGTATGATTTTATAAACCTTTTAACTCTTGTGTAAAGCACATTATACATGCTAATGCCTTCATTTGACTAAGCTGGCTTCGTCATTTTGCTGCAGCTGGGTGAAAGTACTATATATTGATATACCCTCATATGTTAAGCAACCCTTTAATGGAATACATTGCCTTGGAGTCTTTAGTTTTTATGAAAAAAATCCTTATCACTGCCCAGAGAACTATTTTGTGTGCAGTAATTATGTAATATTAATGAACAATATTACATACAACTATTTTCTAGGCCTATTCTTTGTATGGCATGTACTTTAGAATGACCTGACACTGCAAAAATGCCTCTAGCTTCCATGGCTCATGTAAAATACAATAAATACATAAATAATTGAGAAGAGGAAATAGGTAGTGTTGCAAAGGCTGTGGTTTTCTTACCACTGCACTTCAAAATCCGTCGATGTGACCTTTGCAAATGTGCTTTTCTTCTCTCATTTAAGAATTCTTCCTTGAGCTGGACAAAAAAAAAAATCCACACAGGCACAGAGTTTCAAATTTGAAAACTCACTTTGTAATCTTATTTCTGAAATTGTTGGAGGGAAGAAGCACCCAGGGGATGAGCAAGGACAGCGTGTCCAGGGACACCACCAGAGGCACCTGGAGAGCAATGGCCATCCAATGAATTCCATGGGAAAGAAGCTGTTTATCCCATGGAGACTGAGCTTCTCAATCTCTCGGGGTTTGGAAGTTTTTTCCCTCCACTTCTCAAATAAATAACTGCTTATTTAATTTCTCTTAATAAAGGAGGAATGCAGGGCAGTGTCAGGGGCCAGTTCGTCAGGGTTTGCGAAATACGCCGGTGCCGAGTATAATTTTTACTGCAACTCAGTGACACCTTCATTTCTCAAAGTAAGATTTCATAGCCTGCTCATTTACAAAGTGGGCTAGTGCCTTTGGGTATTTGGGAAGGGCAAAAAGACAAATTGAAAAGCATCAAATCATTTAATTTCAAAGTGCATTAAGCGCACGCCTTCCAATTTTCTGTCTAAAATGTTCGTTGGCTTTTTCCAAAGAGGTTTATATTCAGGGCACAGAAATAGTTTGTGGATTTTAGATTCCTGAAATACTTAACAATGTTATTCGGGGGAAGAAAACACAGGCTTCTTGTCCTAAAAAACCCAGATTCACGTGCAAAGTGTTAATGAACTCAAGTGACAGCTTAAGAATAAAAATAGCATAACCCTCCCTTCCCCCCAAATGGTAGCTAATCAAAAATTTTCTAGAACAGAATTTCTGACTAGTCTGGTATATAATAATAAAAAAAGCAAAAAGAACAATATTAGGAGTCCAATTCAGAGAGATCAAAATGAGGTTGGCCTTGTTTTCCACCTGGGAGCCAGAGTACCTCCAGCCCCTGGATCTCCTTTCTCCTTCTGGAGCATTGCTTGCTGGAATTTGTAGTCTCCAGACTGCATCTCCATGATTAAACAGGAGAGCAGTGGTAATCTGCTCCATTTTAGGCAAATTAAGTGCAGCTCTTTGGCTCCTGGCACATTCCCAACGCGGCCCTGAGATGAGCGTAATTCCACAAAATCCATAAGATTCAGAGCCCATGGCTGCCACTGTTCCCCCTTCCTGTGCCTTGCAGGTAATGGGAGGTCCTTTGCTGGGGTCCTTGAAGGGGACAAAGATATTCTGGATAAATTTAATGAATATTGGGTCTCTGTGTGCTGAGGGAAGCAGTTCAGGAGAGACTTCCAGTTTTCCCTTGGAGTTCCTTACCTGATGGGTTTCCTGTCACATTTCTGCTGGCGAGGGAAGGGGGGCATGTTGCATATTCAGTGTTGCCCTCCTCGTGCCTTGCAGGGGGAACAGGGTGTGTTTCCTCAGAATAGAATGAACTCGTGCTTTCCAATTTTTCCCCATGTTAGGAAATAGGTCCTGTCTCATTACTGGTGACAGCACATATTGGTAGGTCATAGAGCAAAGGGAGAGCCTTGCGTAGAACAGCTGGGGCCCAGAGCCAGAAATCTCATTAAAGTAAGCTGCTGCTATTTCCAGCCTGTAATAGAGCTTTGGAGCTTGATTATATTCAGTGAAAGCAGGTCATTACAAACACACTGCTTTTTGCATATTATCTAAATTGAAATAATAATATGTTCTCTCCTTTCATGTGCTATATTGATAAATCCCAACTTATGAATGAAACATGTTGATTAGTTAGTTAAAAATAATTAGTTCCGTATTATGCCTCCAAGTTTAAGGCTTGATTAGTGCAAACAAATAACTTTTCTTGATAATAAGTCATTTACAGAGTATTCTCTTAAGTGGAGCACACAGGCATAAAAATAATCTGCAGCAGTAAATTGTGTTATTTGTTCTCTCTTTTCCCTTTGACTTCAAATGTAACAGTACTTTGAGAACTTGAGAGACACAATTTCTATATGCAGATTCTGATCTCAACAGCAACTGCTGCAGTGCTGCTCTGGTGTTATTTGATGGAGGTGGCAGAGCACCAGATAAGAATGTGACCCATAAATGTTCTTTGATTCAGCCTTTCTGGCCACGTAGCTCCAAAAGAAGAACAATTATTTTTTCCAGTGACTGAGAATATTGCTCTGCTATTAACTGGCATTTAAATATTCTGATATTTGCATCAGAAGTGAGCTAATGAGTGGGTTTCCTGAGCAGTGGAAGTTCTTTTGAAGCAAAACAAAACCCTGCATGAACATTTTTTTTCTAGTCATCAGTTCACTGGAGCCAGCACTATTCAACAATGTTCAAAAAGCTTAAACCCCTTCCTGAATATGAACATTTTCCTGAACCAAGGCTTAGGGCTATCATAAAGTCGGGTTTTTTTAACTCCCCATAGGGTTTTTCTCACATAGGTCAAAGATGGGTCCAAAATTGTGCACAGGAGACACCCCTTAAAGAAAGGCTCTACCTTGATGGGATCATGGGATAAATACTGCCATAAAATTAGATAACATCCTGACAAAAAGCCTTGACTCTGTTGATACTGCTGTCTGTGCTGCTGCTCCCACCTACAGAGCCTCTCTGATGGAAAGTTATGGCTCTCAATTATCACTGTGAAAATCCAGCCCTATTTTGGGAGTGCTCATAACTCGGAGCAGTCACTGAGGAGGGGGCGTTTGACGGCGCCGTTGGTGAGTAACATCCTTGGTGCCGCGGCGCTGAGGCACGACGAGCGCGGCAGGCACATCATCCACCTCTGCAGAGCTCTTCTGTACAACTCTTCCCTTCCTGGTTGACAGGAAAACCTGCAAAGCCTGGGAAGAGGACCAGACCTAGGCTGCCAGGAAGGGAATTAACCCCATGGCAGCAGTTGTGGTCACAGCAGATGACAAGAACGCCGGTTTTCCGACTCCACGTAATCAGCAGACAGCCATGAGGTGGACAAGGCTAAATCTCTACTCTTTTGTGAAAGAACAGAGGTGATTTACTGGTTAAAAACTCCTCAGTCCTCCCCAGTCCTCTCAGAGGGCATTTACTGAGAAATGGTAATGGTTTACAGTCTCAGAGTGCTTTTAGAGCACTCAGTGTCAGAAAAAATGGCATTAACCCACTCCCCTCCCCATATTCTGGACCTGTTTCTCAATGCTAATCAGGAGTAATTTCACTGAAGTGAAGAGAGTTATACAAGACCTATGTGAAAGTGGAATCAAATCCATGTATCATACATTTAAGATTCCTGGCAAAATATGCTCTATTTACTTGAGGAAATTAAAACATTTCAGAGTCTGGATGATTTAAGGGCTATGTTCTTGCTTCCTAGAAATTAGAACAGTACCTCCTGTAATCAATAAATATATAAAATTGCCTGAAATGCAAGCATTGCAGAGGTCAGGAGTGGAAAAAACACAGCTGAAATCACTTTACACGACATACTGGAAAAGCAACATTATTTTTACCAACAGCACAAGGAAGTCATTGCAAATGGCAAGAAACTGATTGGATGGTATGGCAAAGAGCATTTGTTTGATAAAGTCAATTTTGCCACTTCCATGGCAACTAAAACACAAAATTATACTGTTCAGGGAAGCACTTTGGTTCTAACCTCCTTTGAACTTTAAGAAATTTGGGGGAAAAACCCTTGGGTTGGGCCCATCTGTGTGGGAAACACCATGCTGCATTCCCAGCACACCAGCAGAGTTATTTTCACATCAGATCACAAGCACCAGGCAGGGTGGGCTGTATTCTCTGGAATAGAAATTACTCATTTCCACACGAAGCCTTTCCAGTGTCTTCCACAAGAAGTGGCTCCATTAAGACCAACAAAAGTGCTGATTCTGCAGAAGAGATGCTGCAAATCCTGCAGGAGAGCTCTAGGACAGAAGTGGGCTCTTAAACATGTGGAGAGTCACTCAGCTCCCACCCTCAAACCTGAAAGAGCTGCTTGAGGAGGTTTTGTGGAAGCACAGAATATCCTGAGCTGGAAGGGATTCACAGGGATCATCCCAGGGATCTCCTGTCCCTGCACAGCCCCAAAATCCCACCCTGGGCATCCCTGGAGTGGTGTCCAAGCCCTCCTGGAGCTCTGGCAGCCTCGGGGCTGTGCCCATTCCCTGGGGAGCCTGGGAAGTGCCAGCACCCTCTGGGGTAAGAACCTTTCCCAAAATCCAGCCTGACCCTGCCCTGGCGCAGCCCCAGCCCTTCCCTGGCTCCCAGGGAGCAGAGATCAGAGCTGCCCCTGCTCTGCCCCTCAGGAACAAATTGCTCTGCCCCTCAGGAACAAATTGCAGGTTTGATGAAACTTGGAGGTAAATAAGAAATGGAAGGAATTATCCTGGACTTTGAAAGCACAAATAGGCAGCACGTAGTTTTCTGACTCATGCAGGTCACTATATCAGCTCCTGGTCTGCTGCAGGAGTAGAAGGAGTTTGCTGGAAAGAGGAACAAACCCTCCTCTGTGCTGCCCCTGGCCCCTGGGTTACAATGCACCAAGGCTTGTGATGCTTGGCCAGAGAATGGTGAAACCCAGGAGTGACTCTGGACAGCACTTGCTGGTGATCCTGAGTCACTTGGCTCTTTCTAAAGTCAGACCTGCAGTCACATGTGGGGTGTGCAATGGGGACTTTGCCACCAGTGCTTTATGCCTGAATTCTGCATCACAAATGCTCCTGAAGGCATTAAAAGACATTTCAGTGAACATCCAGTGAGGGGAATTGACCCCTGCAGGGCCAGGCCCAGTTTGGAATGGTTTGGCTTTTTGGCTTGTCACATCTTCCCAGTCTGCAAACCTTTGCATTGTAGCGTGGTGTGCTGTAAATATCGGTAATGGAAGGGATTACATCAGCCACCCTCGTTCTGCCAACCTCAATATTAAACTCTGCAGCAGCAAGGAGCCCTGCCCAGAGGACTATGACAACTATTCAGCTCCATTTATATTAGAATACAAAGTACAGAATAAACCCACAGCGTTTCTGGCAACTGATACTACGTGTCAGATAAGAATGGCACAGGGGAGAACAATGCCAGAGCACTGAAGTTCCTTCTTAGATTAAGAGCTGAGGATATTTGATATGTGCCCTTCCAGAATGTGCTGTAGGTCAGGCATTTTTTATTTTGATTTTTTTAAAATAGTAAACCCCCACTACCTAAGCAAAAGCAAAATGTAGTTTCTTATTTCTGCACCCACTGACTCTGTTCAGGGTGTTTTGGCTGCAACAAGGGAGAGAGAGGGATCTGGTTGGATTTTAATGCATTTTCACCTCATTTCAGATACTCAAAAGACACTGGTTTAAATGCTTAAAATTATGTTTGACATTTCCTGGCAGTTTCTCTTCGCTCATGCAGCTGCTCGTTGACTGTACTGCCCTCAGTGCAATTTCAACTTTGCTTGAGGTTGTTTGGGCCAAATAAAATCCCATTCTTATGAGATAAGCCAACATTAATTTCCAGGGAGTTTGACCAGAACTATTGTCCCCCTGTTAGACTGTTCATCAGAACTTATTTTTTTCCAACCCTCATAGTGAATATTCTTGGGAGAGACTGCTCAAAGATTTAGGTAGCAAGTGTGAAATAATTAGACTCAGTGGAACACAGGGTTCCAAAGAGTGGAAGGCATGATTCAGCATTTCATCTTTTCAGTTTTAATGATTTGTTGTTTGTTTTTTGCAGATCTTCAAGGGAAAAACTGGACTGATTTCTCTGTGTGAGACTTAGAGATCCTGGAACTGGAAAGATAAAGGAGTTGGCAAGAACTTGCTTTATCCACCATGCTGCTCTCTGACTGCTGCTGGCCCCACAGAGATGGCTTCATTCCATCAGAATTTATTGCACAGAATTTGCAAACAGCTCGTTGAGATGCTCTGAAAGATGCAATAAAAACCCAGAAAATATGAATGCTCAAAAAATGGCGTTGTCTGCCGTAGGAATATGGAACCAGATCCCTGGGTCCTGTGCCTTTATTTCAGAGAAGGAGCTGGGCTATTGTTTCTATTTAAAATTGGTTGCCATGGTGGTTTCATCCGGGCTTTTGCCCTGATGAAAATTGTTTGTATCAGTGACGCAGCAGCGCTGGCAACCCAATGTTTGCATCTACCTCCAGCAGAGCAGCAGGAGAGGAGCTGGAACCTGGCACTGCACCTGGGCACCCCAGACAGGTTCCTTCAACACCCAGGGACCCCTGGCTGCCACACCTGAGGGCAAGAGCAGCCCCCACACAGGTGGTGGGAGTGCTGCGGCTCCTGGGGCTGCAGAGGCCTCGGACAAAATGGAAATGCTGCAGTGAAAGCCCAGGGCCAGGGGGATCTTCCCCCAGGTGTGACCCTGGTGTGAGGTTTGGATTTTGCAGCACCAACTGGAATTTCTGGGAAGTTTCAGCTCTCATGTTTTGAAAGCGATGGGAAGCCCTGCCTGACATTCAGATCTGCTGATACAAGAGTCTTTCCCATTTTCTGATGAGCCTCAGTCATTAGCCTCCTTATGTCACAGGCAGCCAGTGATCCCATGAATAAGGTGAATGGCAGACCCAGGACACTCAGAAATGTCTATGAACAATACAGGTTAAAAAAGGAACCCTTCATATGCATTTATTTCAGGTGACAGTTCAACTTCTGGCCCAAACCTGAGGGTCCTCCAGAACTTCACTGTGCTTCCCACTTGGTGCTGATTCTGTAGGGCACATTCACAGGGACAAACCCAGGACAGTCTGAGATCTCAAAGAGGCTTTTAGGCTTAAGGCTTTTTCTTCAATGAAAAAAAATGTCTTTTGGAATAGTAAACCTCCTGCAAGGGACACAGGGGGTTAATGCTCCTCCCTGCATTGTCTGTCAGCACTATACCATGCACACAGAACAGCAGCAGATTTCCTAGCTGGAGCAGTGCTGGCTAAATTGATTTAGATCTGGAACGTGAGTACCAGTCCCTCCTCTTCACCTTTATTGGGAAATCCTCCTTTCCAGCAGATGTGGTGAGTGGGGGAGGAGGAACCCAAGAGCAGCTGTGAACAATGAACAAGGACCAAACGTTCTCAGCAGGAAAGAGAAGCTGGCAGTGCCAAGAGCACGATGGCAGCTCGAGCTGTGCAGAGCAGAGTGCCCGGGCTGTCAGCTCTGTATTCCTTCCTAGTCTGCAATGGAACAGCCTGGCAGTCTGTCTTTCCAGCACAGAGATTGTATTTCAGCTGGTGTGCCTGCAGTGCCCACTCTGCTGAGCTGGAAGTGAAACATCTGCTGAGTAAGATATTACTAAAGGCCAGCAAGAGCCTCGTTGGCTTTTGGTGCTGTCGGTGCAAACGTTCTTGATAATGGAGCAGCTTTTCCAGGAACACAATCAGGAGAGAGCAGGCTGTGTTAGCACCTCGCTGCTCCACTCAGTGTTCCAGGAAGGGAGCTCTCCACAGAGGCAATGCTGTGCTGTTCCTTTATTCCAGAGGCTCGGGATGTCAGAGCTGAGGCAGTGCTCTGTGTGATGCATCGCCTCCCCCCACAAGCTCACAGGCTTAAAAGCATCACGGGCTCAAAATTTGGAATATTTTAGAAGGGACTGGTCTGTCTGCAGCAGCCTGCAGCCCAGGGGGATCTCTGGAGGGAGAGCTGAGGGTCTTGCACTGTCCTGTGAACCTGCAGTGCTGACTTGGGAAAGAGGAGAGCTGCAGGTCAGAGCTCAGCCCATCACCATCACCAGGATTTGGCCAGAGTCAGATCAGAGCACCTGGATACTCCAACCAGGAGCTTTGTAGAAAACTGAGACACAGAAAGTTCCCTGTTAAAAGCTGGCACCCCAAGGATGGGAGAAGCCAGGTGACTTTGTGTTTGTAGCCCTGCTGCACAAGACATCTCTCTCTTAAACCCTTTAAATCAATACACCACTCTAAAAAAGGCCAACCTGTAATAAATGCAGAAAAATATCAGCATATGAGAGGAAAATATCAGAGGTTGCACTTGGTTAGGCCTCTCCTAGGTGTACAATGATAGAAGCTGAGAGCTGTGCTCTCCTGGCAGCAATTTTTGTGGGACAGAATTTCATCCCTTACCGTGGATCTTGTGGGTTACTCTGAAGGCATAAAGGGGGTAGGAACTGTGCCCTGCAAGGCTCTGCTGCCCTGGCACACTTTGGGCAAGGCCCTGGCCCCTTCTCAAGCTCAGCCTTATCATTAGACTGCAATCAGGAGAGGCAAGAGAGATTTCTGCAGTAAATATTGTATCAGGCAGTCTGGGCTGCTTCAAATGAGAGCAGCTCATAAGGAGCTACTAAATATAAAATCGTCCTCAGGGCAGCTCCAGTTTAAGCCAGGGCATGTCAGCCCTCAGAGAAACACAGAATCTCTGGGATGTAAATAAGAGAAAGGCAGGGTGAGGGGGAAAATTAGAAGCTTACAATTGAAATTCTGAAAAATAAATGGAAGGTGCGCCATGCAAAGGGACAGGACCAAAAAAACCAGGAACATGAAATGTCCAAGATTTGCAGTTCTGGTTTGAAATTTCAAATGTTCTCTGCCACAGCTTCATGCATTGCTGCCTTACACAAATCATCCTACATGCCATGGTGGCTTTTCTACCTTGGAGAACCTTCCAGCTCATCCTAACCCTTCTCTCCCCTCTGCTTTCTCCAGAATATTCCTTCCCCTGTGTTTGTACATAACCCACAACATATTGATGTCCCAAACGCCTCTAGCAAAAAGCAGAAATGCAATAATTGAATGTTTGAGCAGCAGAACTGAGTTTTCCATTGCTGCAAACTAAACTCCACCTCCTGAAAAGGCAGAAGATGTTCTCTGTGGGTTTCCTGTTCTGTGGATGGCAGATCTGGACCCAGTTTTACACTTGCCATGGGTGAAACGAGGTCTGATGGAGCTGCAAGGGAAGCAGATCCAAAACCCTCCCAAGACAAACAGGGAATCTGCTGGGGTCAGGTTCCTGCTGGATGATATTGAACTAGTTCAATGATCCAAAACTAGATCTGAACTTTGCTGCTCTGGCCTATATCTGAGGGAGATAAAAGCTGCTATCTATATCCTTGGGGCCATTTCTGAGCTCTATTGTGTTTCCAGGTTATGTTACCCACAGCTGACTCTGCTGACTTCCTGCATCTGATTCATTCCTCACTTTTATCCACATTTTCAGAATGCAGCTAATTCCAAAACAAGGGGAAATCAACAATTATCAGTAAATTTAACGAGTTGGCAGCAGGACACCTGACTGGCAGCTAATCCTACGAGCCAGACCGTGCTGACAGGTTTGCAAATACCTTTGCTAAGCTTCAGTGTCAACACAATTTTATATTTTGGAGGCAGGTCCTCTCCTGAAGGGCACTTGGGGTTGGTGTCCTGGTGCTTTTTGAACACTCTCTATTCCAAAGGCATGTCTCTGAGATGTTTTCCAAGTTCTCACCATACCTGGGTCAAGTGCACTGCATGTAATTAATTTTCATTCTGACAACAATCTTGTAATCACAGCATTAAAAGCATCAGCTTAAAAGAAAGGAAAAAAAAGAAAAAAAACGCCAAATTATTCTACAGTACACCACTAGTAAGGAAAAGTAGCCACATCCCAATCTGTTACAGGCCAGCCCAATTTGCCATGTGGTTTTATCACCTCCTGCTGTATCAGTTCTGATCTATCAGATCACTTTTGTACACACATCTTCTAAATGGCTGTTTACCCCTGCAGCAGGTGCCTCTTGGTCTTTTATCCCTGGCAACCTATGAAAAACGAGCAAGGAAATGAAGCAGGACACATCTGACAAGCTGGAGTGGAGGGAGATTAGGTGAGCACCTCAGCAGGAACTGGGAATTTAATCTGTCTTGGTATCAACTGTATTCAAGCCTCTAAACATCTTTTACTACCTTGACCCAACTGACTGGGACACAGTTCACCCAATAAATCTGCAGCAAAGTAATTCAAGTGTCCCCAGGTCATCTACTGGCACCCAAAATAACAAACTGAGGGTTTGGGATCCTAATAAATGGTTCTTCAGGACAGTAGAGATGTTACATCTGACCTGCTGGGCCAGCAAAATCCCACTTCTTGTGCAACCTTGACTTAATTCTGGCAGCTTTCCTGAGGCTTCTCCTACTACTGCAGGCTGTGGGCTGAAATTCATCCAAGGCTCTGTAGATCTGCAGGCCAAACTCTCGCTCTTTGTGCAAAATGTGTTGCAACAGTCAAACCCTGCTGAACCCCAGCAGCTGGGCAGGGAATTGCAGCACTGGGTGTTGGGATTGGTGATGGATTGTGCTCCTGTGCTGAAAACAGCAGCTCCAACCTGCAGAGCATGGAGCAGTTGTTGCTGGGAGGCTTCAGAGCTGCTTTCTGAAGTTCTCCTCCAATGATGGGTTGCTTTGTTTGGATTTTTAAGCAATTTTGGGAGCTAAATACAGCTGGATCAGAATCACCATAAAAGGGAATTGGATTTGGTGACCCACCATCTCCTGAGAGTAGTATTTTCTGGGCACAAAACAACTATTTGAATCTGTCTCTGAAAGATTCAAGCATGAAAAATGGGGTTTGGCACTATTGTTTGCACTAAGATGGGAGCTGAGTATCTCAGTGCAGAATGTATGGAGCACACACACAATGTACACTTATATCTTCATTAAAGCCACAGGTGAATATAAATATATTTACAGAGTACACAAACACATCTGGTTTTGCATTCAGGTGTGTGGTTTAGCTGTCAGAAGACTCCCAAGAGAGCCAGGCACAACCTAATTTTTCATAGTCCCTGGTCACCAAAATTATATCAATTTACACTTTTGAATGTCTCAATCACAACTCAGATTGTTTGTCAGCACATTACTCTAATTTTTAATCTGAGTTCCTCAGAAAGTCCCTTTCTGTCCTTCTGGTTGGACAGTAGAACCTGAGGACATCTCTGTTTCACAGACAGATTAAAAATGGGTGAAATTAGATCCAGCAAATTGGTGTGCTCAGGACCTTTGCTGAAAGGAAGGCACAAAGTTCTTTGCTGCAGTCCAAATCTGGGGCTTTTACCCAGATAGTTTGCATATAGTCTTATGGGCAAGAAGGCACTGCCCTTTTTCCCTTTAAAACTCAATTGTTTCCTTATTGACAGCTTTTACAGCTGAGTTATGAATGTTATGAGTGTGATGGCAAAAGGAGGGAAGATTGGATTGACTTTGGAGAAACACATAAATTTTAATAAAGCCAAGACACCCACTGGCAAGAGAGAAATGAGAAAGGCCATAAAAGTATGCACACACACAAGTATTTAAATAATATCAGCAAAAGCAGAGTTATCACTTACAGCCCATGCTCTAGGACTTTTCACAAAGTGCCTTAGCACTGTGAGAGAAGTTGACATCTTTCCTAGAGTCCAGCTAGTCTGAGAGCCACTCATTTAAAGTAGATTTTTTAGCCCCATTGCCACAGTAAATCATCAGGATGAATGGAAAATGTGTTTAAAGGTGGTAAACAGTGATGAATCACCAAATCTGCTGCCTGGCTGAGATGGATCACCCCTCACGTGGGATCTGCTCCTCCTGCCTCTGGCTGAGGTGCTGCTGATTCTCCCTGAGAGTTCAATAAAACCACAGCTTTTCCCGAGTACCTTCAAGAGTAATTTGTATGTTTGATTCATGTTTCAGGAGTGGAAAAATCATTAAGCCCATTAAAGGAATAATATTGAAAGGCACAGTGCAGGGAGGGGGAAAACTCAATGGTTGCAGCTGGGTTGGGAAGAGAGGGAGGAACCTGTGGGCTGCCCTGCATAAAGCAGCACATTTTCAGCGTGGCTGGAGCATCTGCCTGTGACAGAGATGCTCTCACTGAGGACAGAGAGAAACGTTCATCAACAGCAACAAAAGACCTTGGAGCATCCCTCCCCAGCCCTTTATTTGCTGAGAGCGTAAGCCATGAATGATGAGAGCGCCGAGGGTTAAAGTGAAAATAAAAAATCACTCTGCAGGAAAACACACGAGGAAAGGGCAGCTAAATCTCTGACAGATGAGAATGCTCTCGGGGTGTCAGCAACAGGAGTTCTGATTTACACTATCTGGAGGGAGAGATAAGGACTCCACAGCACAGCAGCATCTAATAAATGATGCCTGCAGCACAATAACGAGAGTGAGCTCTTCATTTTATTTATTTATTTCGCAGTTAATTTAGTGTTCCTGAAAGCCAGGGCTTTTTTTATACCTCTGGTCACTGACAGTACAGCCAAGTCCTCCCTCACTCACAGCTCTGTCAAAAGACACTTTATAAATAACTGGAGATGAGGATCTCCCCCCTGACCTGTGGGATCCAGCACTTGAAAAGAAAGATGAGCAGCAGTGGCAGGCACAGCTCAGCCTGGCCCTGCAGGGTCTCCCAGCCCTGCCTGCCTCAGACCTGGCTCCAAACAGGGAGCAGCAGCCAGGTGGATGTGCTGAGCACCTGGTGCACAGAACCAGCAGCTCCTGCTGTCAGGCTGACCTCATTTCCACTGCTGGGGTCTGCTGCAAGGGCTTCAAATCAAGGCTCGAGACAAGATGATCAAAGTTAAGTTTACAATAACAGCTCCTTCATTCTCACCTCACACCCTCCCAGCGGGATAAAAACCAGTTTGGGGGACAAGTTAGAAAACCACCCAAACACCTGATTTAGGGTCGTTTCCCCTGCTTTGTGGCAATGATTTCAGTGCACTTGCTCAGAATAAGAGGTGTTGCAAACACCTACTTTGTTTTTGCTGCTGCTTCCACGTTCCTCATTCCCTGCAGTCTGTCCCTGGCTCATTAGTCATGTTGGGGCAATGATAAGGTGGAGAATGATTACATAGTTGGCTCAGACTTTTCCCTTCCCAGTACAGTGTGTGCTTGGATCCCTCCTGGGTGGAGGCTGACCTGAATGCCTTCTTTAAGCCATGCTCATGCAAGCCTGTAGTGTAATGATTTCCACTTTGCTTATGTACCTGTTCCTGCTCCCATTCCCAGGGCCCTGCTTTCCAAACAGGATGGTCCTGATCCAGGCCCTCTTGCTGGCTTTGCTGATTTGAGTGAAAAAGCTGCAGATCCACATTGAAACAACTCAGCTTTTCTCAGCTGTCTTTAGAAAAAGCTTTATTCTGTGCATTCCTCACCTGTTATTACGTGTAGAGATTCATGAGTGAGTGTGCTGTGACAGTCCCCTGAGGAATATTGCCTCTGGGAATGACTTTCTGAGCTCTTCACAAAGTGTTTTGTGAGTGACTGCCTTAGGAGATGCTCAGTGGGGAGGTTCTGGGTTTGTCTCTGTCTTTTATTAGGACAGGGGTGGGTTTTACCCACCTCAATACAGGTAACTCCTACCCTGAGATAGCCAGGCCTCACTCACTGGGTGACAGCACAGGACAACTGTCCTCAGAGGCCAAGAACCCAAGGATGTTCTCACTCCTCCCCCCCACACCTTCTCTCCTGGTGTGTTTTTATTTTGCAGAAGGCACTAATGTCCCTTCTTTACCAGTCTGAGCCTCAGCTTCCTCCTTGTCTCAGTCTTTGACTCACCCTTGCGTGGAATCCACGTCATTTCTCCTGCCACATGTTCCATCTCAGCCTTTCCTCTATTCCCACACTCCCAAACACAAACTGCCTGCTGGCTTGCCTGCAGCCAGCCCCTCCTTTGTGCCCCAGCAGCACCAGAATTACCTGTTCAAAGCCTCCCCACCGTTCCTCCTGTGGCTCCACAGCCTCCCACCCAGGCACTGGGCATGCAGTGCTGATGGAGAAGCAGGTGGGAGATGCAGGGTGAGCAGAGGGGGTTGCAGAGGAAGCTTTGGGCAGTGAAGCACAGCTCTGCTGGCCTCAGGGGCTGCCTCAGCCCTGCCAAGGCACCGCTGCTCCTGCCCCGAGCTCCGCACAGCCCTGAGCTCTCCCTGCTCTGCCAGTTCCCAGCTCCCACAGCTGTCAAAACACTCCTGCAGGGAAAGCAGGGCTCTCCCCCACCTGCCCCTGGCCCTGCCCACGTGGCTTTCATGCCTTCATCCTTCCTGAACCCTCTCCTGGTGCTTTGCACCTCTGTGCCGAGCACCCTGCTCTGCCCCAGCCTGCAGGTCTGCCCCACTGGGGTCTGTGCCCACCTCTGACCCCTCTGTGTCACCTGTGGACATGGCAGTGCCTCAGAGCAGCAGCTCCATGGCCTGCTCTGCACCAGCTCTGTTCCTTTGTCAGCCTCAGTGCCCCCAAACTCTCACACTATTGCCCAAACACCAGAGAAGGTCTGAGCCCTGCAGACCAAGTGGTGAACCCACTTGCTGCTGAGGCATCTATCCATCCCACTGAAATACATAAAAAAACAAGCACCTAACACATTCTAGGCATTAAATCAGCCACCCAAAGTCATCATCAACTTATTCTGCTTTTAAGTCCCTTAGTGATAAAAGGAACCTCGACAGAGATGTTTCAGAGCTGCTTTGGGATTTAGATTAATCTAATTTGGGGGTTTGGGCACCTACACATCTTAGGCTGCACTGAAAATCCCAAGCTAAACTGATTTCTTTATGTGGGAGAAGATGCTGCTTCCCAAAGCAAAGGGAACTGCTTGCCTTGGAGCCAGAATCCACAAAGTCAAAAAGGCTGGAGGGGACTGGAGGAGAAGGAGGGGAGGCACATTCCCAGTGGAAAATGCTATTGATCCTTTGCCCTGACAGCCCCAGCCAGCAATGCTGCAACATGAACTAACCTGCCCACCAAAGCAAAGCGCTCAGCAATTTGTAAAAATCCCCTCCAGAACGTAAAGAACAAGACCACAAATGCTATTTAAGGTTTGCAGGTTTCCTTGGGCAATGAAAGAAGCAGAAGGCTGATTAATCTCTGATTTGTTCCCCTGCAGGAGAACAAACACATCCCCTGTGCTCACACACTGCTCGCTGCTCTTGGGTTTGTCAGAGCACAGGGAGAACGTGCACAGAGAGGGGGACAGGGAGGAAAACATTTTTCCTACCACGAGGAGCATTCCCTCAGCTGAAGGCACAGTTCTCATTCATCCCAGCAGGATGAGCTTGGGGGAACATCCTGACTTGGATGCACTTTGTGAGAGGAAGGGATCATCTCTGATAAATAAAATAAAAAACAAAACCCTGATGAAACTTCTTGTTTTCTTTCTCAGAGCTAGAACTCACTAGTTGTGTTCTGAAATGCTGAAGAGGCAATTTCTGCTGGTGCAGAAGAGCCAGTAATAGGATTTGGGATTGTGAGGTACCACATAGAGACTGAAATGAGACTAAAATTTCTGCCTGCTCCCAGAAAACCCCTCTAGAGAATGATTGGAAAGCATTTCCACCTGTCAGGCTGGCACTGAGTCTCTGCCCAGCCAGGACTCAGCTCTGGGGCAGCACAGGGGGGGAAAACTGCAGGGAAGTGAGAATTCCTCAGACCTTTAATGGTGTGGCTTGAAATGGGAAGAGACACAATGCTGGACAACTCCTGGCTTCCCAGGGAAGTGGATCAAATCCATTATTATTATTATTATTATTATTATTATTATTATTATTATTATTATTGTAACAAACAGAGCCCAATGTGCCTTGGAATGAAGGAGTCTCCATTGAGCTGTGGTGCATCAGCACTTCCCAACCAAAATGTGGCAAGGATGGATGAGAGGAGTGGGTACAGCCAGATCAGGCATGGGAGTTTTCAGATGGCTGACAATTCTGTAAACACAAATGAGTGATTTTGTTTGATATTTTAGAAGTTATAAAGAGGCAGCTTGGCACTGGGCAAAAAAATGTTTCCCGCTGGACTTCGTAATAACCAAACTCCAGAACATTTTTAAAGGAAGAGTCAGCCTGAATCAAAACAAAGATTAAAAACAAACCAAAAAAAAAGAGAAGAAAAAAAGATGTGTTTGAAATGTCAATTGAAATGGCCTGGACATTTCTGTGCCTTTTTCAAAATTAAGCCAAAATGGTCTTTTGGAAAATCTTGTCCTTCCAAATTTTATTTTCTTGCAAGAAGAAACAACTGGGCAGGAGGCAAAGCATCGTATCCCACTCCCTGTAAAGATCACAAGCCTTGCTGAAGAGGTGACATGGCAGCTGCCAAACCACTGCTGAGGTTCCCAGGGCACTGCTGGGCTGAGGAGGAATTTGAGGAAGAATGGGGAAAGGGAGAGGGAAGCCTTGAAAGTGCAACCACGCTGCTGGCCTGTCCCACATGGGCTGTGAGACGTGGCCATAGAAGCCCTTTTCTCCCTCCATTTGAAACAACCCCTGCATAAGCAATGCTTTTGTCTATTATTCAAAACCATTTCACAAGCTATTTACTTTTCACCCTCTAATTATTATTATTTGATATTCAGGTGTCAGCTGGAATTCATTCCCGCTCTGTAACGTGAGAAATAAAACTGCTGGGGAGTTTTCCCTCGCTGAAAAACTCCCCAAATCAAGTTTGTTCCTCTGCAAGCCCTTGCCTACGTGAGCTCAGCATTTCCACCTGTGCAAGCACTCTGTGCCTGTGTGGGAATGCCTGGAGAAGGCCTTTGAAGAGGGGCAGATCCGACTGGAATTTCAGTTCTAATTAATTGCTGTAGAAAATGTCACTGCTATTATTCAGCCAGCTGTACTCTTATGTCATGTTTGCCTGAAACAAAGTTCTCCCGTGCTCTGGAATGAATCATAATATTGAAGATGAACACTCAGCAGTGACATTCCCCAGCAGCTGCAGCTTGGGATGAGCTCCACAGGGCTGGATGTGCTTTGGTTTGAGCCCTTCCTGAGCTCCTTCCCTGCTCAGAGGCAGCTCCCAGCCCACCTTGGGAGCTCTCTGCACCCTCTGTGTGGGGAACTGAGCTGCCCTGGGGACACCCATGTCTGCCAGCTGGAGGAAGTGCTGGTAGGGCTGTGAACCACCTCAGCTTCCTGCTGATCTCAGAGCTGACAGAGATCAGGCTGCTTCAGGCTGAAGAAGCTGACCAAGCTGGGAGGAGGTGGCTGTTATGTATGATCAGCTTCAGCTGCAATTAAAGCTCTTTTTAAAAAAAAAAAATAAATTATTATTATTTTAATATCCCTTTGCAGAGCAGGTTCCTCTCTGCTGTCTCCTTTGAGTTAAACCTTCCACCACTCCCATGGCTGCCAACACCCACTGGTGAGGAGCACTGCAGAGAAATCTAATCAGAGAGGAGATCAACTCATTACCCTGAGAAGTAAACGTGTCTCTCAGACAAAGCAGCAATTTTCTCTGAGTCATTGCAGCATCCCTGAGTGTATCCAAAACAATCCAGAGCTGGCTAAACCAGTCCATTTGTAGCAGAGCCATCACCTTCTTTCCTCCTGCAAAGTCCCAAGGAGAAGCCATGCTCTGCTTGCCCTACTCCTGGCCAGAAAACCTCTGATAATTAAGAATTCACATAAATCCCATAGCCTGGGCATTCCTGTTTCCTCCTTGCTACAGGAATTGAGGAGAGGGGACATTTCTAAATCCTGGCCCGAGTGGTGGAGGACTGGGAGTGGTGCAGTCACAGGGGCTGGGGATGGTGCATGGGGCTGTGTGAGCACAGCGAGGAGCAGGAGCAGCGTTACCATAGAAATGAGGAGCTGCCTGCACAGCCCTCGTTGGGCACAGAACATCCCTGCCTGAGCCCGGGCAGCCTCGGGGTGTGCAGGGCTCTGGGGCACCTGGGGGAGCTGGCACTGAGCTCTGGAAATGGCCTGGGAGCTTGGGGAGGGAGCAGCTTGGCTCTGGTGCCATCCAGGAAACGGGGCTGGAGATGCTGAGGATGGAAACCAGCAGCTGAACACCTGAGCAGAGCAGGGCTGAGCTGTAAATTCCTGCCCTGGGAGCACAGGATCACTGGCTGCAGGTGCAGCAGGGAGGTGGTGCCATGAATTGGGATCACGGAGTGGTTTGGGCTGGGAGGGACCTTAAACCCCATCCAGGGCCACCTCTGCCATGGCAGGGACGCCTCCCACTGTCCCAGGCTGCTCCAAGCCCTGTCCAGCCTGGCCTGGAAGGTTTGCCTGGGCATTTGCCAGCCTGGGAAGCTCTGCTAGGATGGGCTACATCAATAATTCAGCCTCCTTTGCACCAAGGTTTGGGCAGCACCGCTGCCCCAGTGCTACAGCCCTTTCTCTTGGTTCCCCCTCACTTCATAGGAGCAGAAGCCCAGGCAGTGTTTCCTCACAGCCTCCCCAGGACATGGCTGGGTCCACACCCCAGCAGTTTTCCTGCAAGCCTTGTGGAATTTGATGTTTTTCATAAAGTCTAAACTGCTGGACTCTTCTCATGAACTAAAAGTCTTAGCTTTCATTTTTTCCTAGATACCATGACTGCAAAGAAAAGCTTAAAGACATAACCCTTAAGCCTCATAAATCAGAAGTTAAATAATTTTCTTTTTTAAACTCAGCCCAAACATCCCTATTAAAGAAAATTTAAAAAAAAAAGGAAAGAGGGAAGCTAAAGCTCATGACATTTTTTAACCAGAAGGTTTTCATTTTTTGCAGGAGAAGCTGGGGGCTGCAGAGCTAAGTGTTGGTGTTTCAACATTCAGAATATATATATGTGTCACACACAAACATAAGCATAATGCAATCTACATTACAGATATTTCAGGTCTGACCTTGCAAGGGCTCCTGACAGAGAATTTATTGTCAAGACATGGTCTCCCCTTGGCCTTTGTGAACACTGCCAGCAGAATGGGACATTCTTGGAGAGAGCAGAGCAGCTAAAATCATAAACATCCATGACACAGCCAGCACAAACAAGCCTATAAATAAACCTACCTGAATGCTAACAGCTTTCAGTCAGGAAAAAATTGTAGTTGACCACTGGCCAGCAAAGGGCTGTGGAGAACTGCCCTGTGTGACCCCCCAGGCTGAGATCCTCTCACAGCACACGAGCAGGGAGCAGGCCCCAGGACCTGCCTGTGTCCCTCTGGATGCTGCCCCAGTAAATGATCTCCCTTGATCAAGCCTTAATCCAATAAGGAAGACACAATAAGAATGGAAATGTCAATTGTAGTTGAGAAATTTGACCTGCTGGTCATGGAAGCAGCTTAATTTAATTAGAGCTCCTGGCTGGAGTCAAAGGGATGCTCGTTGTGGTGGGACTGCAGGCAGCTGTGTGAGGGGAAGGTGAAGGGCAGGGAAAGAGGGCTCTGACCCACGAGTGAGAAGCTGCAGGGTCAGAGGCAGGACAGACACCTTTGGTTGCTATTCCTGCTTTGGGGCCAGCCCCAGCAGCTGCAGGAGCACCCCAGGCTTGGGGAGCACTCAGCATGGAGAGCTCTGCTGGCATTGATTGAGGCTCAGGCCAGCAGGGTTTGGATGGAAAAGCTGCAGCTCAGAGAGGTCATTTGGTCACTGGGGAGCCCTTGGAGCAGAACCCTCCTGACCTGGCAGCTCTTGGCTCCAGCTGACACGTGCTGGCTTTGGGGGCAGTGTGGGAGCACAAGCACTCAGAAGTCAAATCCTCTCCTCTCCCAGTGCAAATTAAACTCAAGTTTTCCTGCTTTCAGCTCTGTGTGGAGTCTTTAGGCTTGGTTGTGCACATTTCCTGCTGCCTTAAAGGTGTGGTTAACACCTTGTGAAGGGCCTGGAGTGTTTAAGCCTTGACACGGCCCTGGCAGACCAAGTATTTCAGTGTATAAAACCCCAAAACCAGGGGGTGAACTCGAGGCCAAACTGATTTGGTCCTACACAATTGCCTAGAGGTACTAAAGCTTGGTCTCCATGCCAAAACCTTTAGTTTCTCTCAATCACTAAGACTTTTCAAAGTTTTAACTGTTCCTTGGCACGGCGACTCTTGTAACACTCAGTTTTCAAGTGTTTATAAACAGCCCTTCAAAACCACCTGCAATTAAGTAAGCAAGTTTTCACACTTACAGGTCCAGATCTCTGTTTTGCATTTTGATGTGGTCTCAACAAAACAGTCTCAGAAAATGTGAGTGCCAAGGACAAAGCAGAGTTTTGTCTCAGCCTGCTGCTCAGCACTCAGGTCTGCACTCCTGGTTCAGATGCAGCTCCAGAAAGCAGAATGTCCAACTGTACATTTTATCAAGGGAACTGGAGGAAAGCTGCTTTTTGATGCTAAAGGAAAAGGATGGAAAAAAAGGATAAAAATACTTATTTCAAAGCCAGGAAAATAATGGCAGCAGAGCACGGTAAGCAGTGAAAAACATGCCTGAGAAAGTTGTGGGATTCCAAGACGTGGCTTCCTCCCAAGAATCCTACAAGCATGGCACAAGCAAACCCAGATAAAGACATTTTTAAACAGCCCCTCTAAACAAAAATTAACAGAAGGAGCTGAACTAGAAAACGTTCACATGTACTCCAGAGCAGATGGACTGTAAGGCTCTGAAACAGAAGGTCTCACCCACAGAAGTTTCTCCCCTTCCTCGGAGTACAACACAAGCAGCGTTTGTGGATCTGGATGTGCTCGTGTTCTCCTGCCTCTGTGAGGCTCAGCCCCCCAGCACACAGTGAGGGGGTTGAACACCTGGGCTGAGTGCTGTGCCCGTGCACAGGGTGTCCCTTCAGCCCGAGGGTCACTCAAGGGGTTCCACAGGACCCAAGGGGGGTCCCTGCCCTGTCCTGCCCAGGATGGGCACAGAGGGGCTCTGCCAGCTGAGCTTTAGCCATCCTGGCACGTAGAGCTGCAAAGCAGGGGTTTAGATCCAATAATCATTGGTATCTGGAGCTGAAATCACACTTTAAACCATTCAGAGAGCTGGACCATTGCTGTGCAGCCCAGTTTGGGGAGGCACAGCCAGGTTCTGAACACTGCTGCACAATGATGCTGGTCTGGGGCTCTTTTTGAGTGAAAACATGTTTTGTCATTCAAAAAGGCTCCCTATCAACAGGATTCTGTTGACCTGGAGAGCAACCTTGTGAAGTGAAAACTTACAGGTGATATAAACCAGTGTTATGTATCCTCCTGGGAGGACAGATGGGATGTGAAACATCCAAACTTCTCTGGGAAGCTGCCTGGATTTTTATCTTTCCATATAATTTAATTGCAAGAGATTAGGTAACATGCAGACCTGTGATTTGGAAACCCCAAAATCCTGCAGGAATTCAGTCAGCTCTGAGCATCTCAACCTTCTGAATGTTCTGAATGAAACATCAGGGCTGGGGTGTGAGCAGGCAGGACCCTCGCTGGGGGTAGGAAAGTCTGGATTCCTGAGGGATGGAGGAGCTGGATTTGGGGATTGCAGGGAGAGCAGGAACTGGCAGATACAGATCTATTGAACTGGTTCTTCCAGCCCAGCCTGAGTGCCAGGACAGCTGGCATTTTTGTGTGGAACAGCACAGCCCTGAGTGACAAGGAGTGGCTGGATGAATGAAACGCTGCAGCAGGAGCAATCATTTAGGAGCCCATTTAACACATGATGGCTTTCAGGGCTGTAAATACCTACAGAACTTCTGGTCATGGGGCCAGAAAGCCTCAGTGGGGCTGGGCCAGGCACTGCAGCAGCTCTGCTGCCCCAGAAGGGCTGCAGGAGGCAGAGAGGCTGAGCACCCCAGGGTCACATCAGGGACCCTCACCCAGGTCACCCCTGTGAGCTCTGTGCACCTCAGATCAGCAAAAGGTCCTGGGGCAAGGGAAATGCATTTTCCAATATTCAGATACTCCAGAGGAGAAGCGATTGTTAAAAGAAATAATTTTCATGGTTTGGGTTGGAAGGCACCTTTAAGATCATCCCATCCCACCCCTGCCCCATGGGCAGGGACACCTCCCACTGTCCCTGGTGTCCCCAAGCTGCATCCAGCCAGGCCCTGGGCACTGCCAGGGATGCAGGGGCAGCCCCAGCTGCTCTGGGCACCCTGTGCCAGGGCCTGCCCACCCTCACAGGGAACAATTCCTTCCCCATATCCCATCCAAACCTGTTGTCTGTCAGTTTGAAGCCATTCCTTCATTGCTCAGCTCAGCACGGGCTGTGAGGCTCACCTGGGAGCCTGATCCACCCTGCCTGTCCCTGGGGATGCTGGAGGCACCTTCCCACTGCCTCCCCAGCCCTGAGGGATTCCCAGGGCCTTCCACCTGCAGAAATCAGGGATTCACTGCTGGGAAGCTGAGCACAACTGCTCCAGCTCCACACAGCAGGCCTGGCTAGAACATGGCAAGAATTCTCCCCTGCAGGGACTTTCAAGCAATTGCCAATAATTTCCCAGGCTCCTGGTGCCAGCAATAAATAAATAAATAAATAAATAAATAAACAAATAAATAAATAAACAGGGAGGGGAGGACATGCAAATGGAGAGGACACATAAAACTGCCAAACCAAATTCAGGACACAAATGAAAAAAGGAGGAAGGAAAAAAAAAAAAGCCAACCAAAAATACAAAAAGGGGGGGCATTGAGAAGAGCACAGTCTAGCCAGTAACACTTTCCAGTGCCATCCATAGCTGAGCCCAGAACAGTAATTCCTTGTTTGCAGGCTCCTCTGTAAGAAGCTAAATGTGATTGCAACTGAAGTACATTGATTAACCCAAAATAACTTTCCCTCAATTTGCTGGCTGCTCAGGAATACTCAGGAGAGCTGCTTTTGTTCTGAACTAGTCACTCAGGAGCTCTGGCTCCGGTCCTTGTGCATCTATTGAAACTGAGTGAACCAGAAAAACACCAGGAACTGCACAAGGACACATAGTACAGTTTAATTAGTTTAGAGAGAGGAATTTATTTTTTTTCCAAGCATCACTTGGGCAAATTGTTGTTGTTGTCGCCGTCCTTTTTTCTTTTTTTTTTTTTTGTCCCTCTTTTTCATGGTCTTGTTAAAATAATTTCATGGTTGCAGTTTTTGTTCCTGTGCTTAGCAAAGCAAACTGTAGCAGTCAGAGGCCTGAGGGTGGGGGGGTGGCTGGGACAGGCTCCCTCTTCCTCCAAAAAAAAAAAAAGGAAAAAAAAAATGTAGTGCAGCATTTTATCACGCTGCTTGCAAAATGATGCGTTTAAAGGGCAGAATTGTCAATGTCAGATGCGAGGCTGAGGTACCTATTAATAAACAGCCTCTGCATAGGAAATTCTTTGCAGACTTTAATCAGGAATTTTCCATAGTAACGCCGTGTTCCTGCAGTTAGCTCAGTGACAGCGGTTTAAATTCCACCCAGTGGACTTTGCATTCGCCTTTGAAAATAGAAATAATACATGGGAGAGCACAGGTGCTTTATTCCCTGATTAACAAACATTTCATGAGGGCTTTCTGTTCCCCCGCTTTCCTCCCTGTACCTATGTGTGAGATGAAAAGGGGAGTTAATTTTAGAATGACTGAAAGATCTGGAACCAAACCCAGCCTCAAATTCATCTTCAGAGCTGTTATTATCGTAAGAATTGATCTGGGACATCCTCCCAAAAAATGATGGAAATCTCATCAGTCACTCCTGTAAGTCCCACAATATCATCTGTCAAATCTTGCAGAAGTGGCTGTTGTCATGAGGTTCTGGCCACATCCAGACAAGGAAATAAGCAACTTCTGCTTTGGGACTGGAGTGAGAAAATCACATCTCACGACTCTGTAGAAAATGTCTTGTTTTGACCCCAACTCCAACAGCTGCAGGGTTTTCTCCATCTCCAGTTCAACCTTCTCCAGCTCACAGCTCACCAGGAGTGCTGGAGGTGGAAGAGGAAAATGTCTGCTCCTCTCCTCCCCTGTTCTCCTTGCTCCCTTATCACTTCCAGTTTCTTCAGGGCAGCTTCCCACACCTCTGTGAGTGCTTTCCTTCACCCACTCCTGAGCTGGACTGTCCTGGTGTGGCCAAACCCTCCTTCCCTGGCTGTGAGAGACAGGAGATGGAGGGAGGGATGGAGGGATGGATGGATGGATGGATGGATGGATGGATGGATGGATGGATGGATCATGGATGGAATCCATAGATGGATCCATGGAATCATGGATGGATGGATGGATGGATGGATGGATGGATGGATGGATGGATGATGGATGGATGATGGATGGATGGATGATGGATGGATGATGGATGGATGGATGGATGGATGATGGATGGATGGATGATGGATGGATGGATGGATGGATGGATGGATGGATGATGGATGGATGGATGGATGGATGGATGGATGATGGATGATGGATGGATGGATGGATGGATGGATGGATGATGGATGGATGGATGATGGATGATGGATGGATGGATGGATGGATGGATGGATGGATGGATGGATCATGGATGGAATCCATGGAATCATGGATGGATGGATGGATGAATGGATGGATGATGGATGGATGGATGATGGATGATGGATGGATGGATGGATGGATCATGGATGGAATCCATGGATGGATGGATGGATCCATGGAATCATGGATGGATAGACGGATGGATCCATGGAATCATGGATGGATGGATGGATGGACGGATGGATAAATAGACAGACAGACAGACAGATAATAAATAGATAACTGTCCCTGGGTTCTGCACTGCAGTCCCAGTTCATCACCCTGCAATTAGCAGCTGAAGCCTCCTCTGGTATTACCTGTCAATCCCAATATTTACCTTCCCTGCCACCTACTGCAAGACTGAGTCCTAAAAAATCATCACCCCAGTGCCTCAGATGCACCCCCCAAGTTACCCACCTTATCCCAAAGGCATTTTGTTTGTGGGGTCCCTGACTCCTGCTGAGTTCCTTGTGTTATAAGCTATGCATGCTGCAGAATAAATAAAAGATTTAATAGCCTATTACTCCAAGGATAGATGTCTTTCCACTTTACTCTGTTTTTTCAAATTTATAGACCAAAACCAACTGCAGGGGATTTATACTTCAGCCACAATTTGCTTGAGGCTAAAAGAAGACACTAAGGAGATCTCACTGCCTGTTCAGCCCACTCATGTACTTTTCTCTGCATGTTACATCCACTTTGGAAGCACTGCTGAGGAGAAGAAACTGGGCTAGGTGAACACCTGGCCTGATCCAGACTGCACTCTGCTCGCAGGATTCTGCTCTCTGCCATAGCAACAAAAAGCTGGAAAACCAACCAATGTGGATAGCATGGAACTCTACCCAAAGTGCTGAAAAAAAAAGACATCTGTAGGAAATGTTACAATAAATAATCCCAAATTGTGTGCCTTATCTCACATGACAGTATCAGTGCATTTGCAAACCAGGCTGGAAATAACAGCTATTGAGGCAGCCTAATGGAAGTGCAATGTGCTTCCCATGGCTTTTATTTCTTTTTCAGGAGCAAGGATTAACGAATTCAGCAGCAAACCCAGACCCCGCGTTCAGCAAAACTTCCACGAGCAGCTTAAGGAGTGATTGATGGGTAATTTTCCAGATCTCAACAATAATAAGAACAGCAGCAAACATGAAAGGGTGCAGCAGCATTTTTGTGGAGCAGCGTTGGGTGGCTCAGCGTGCCATTGTGACGATTGTCTCTCATCAATGGAGCCCTTTGGAATCAAATGCAGGTATTTACTCGAACCCAACACACAGCCCAGTGTTTGTCTAGCTCCCAGTCTGCCTGGTCAGCTAATGCTGTGTTTGGAAGAGGTTTCTGACTCTGACAAAGAAATGGATAACCAGACATTTCCTCATCGTGCCATCTGAAAATCTGGGGGAGAGCGGTGGCCGTGAGTGAGGGGAGAGGCTCTGTGCAGTCCATAAAATGGAGCTGGCCCTGAATCCCAGCAACTCCACAGAGCTGGGATCCCAGGGCAGGCTCAGGCTTTCAGCAGTGCAAAGGAGAGAGGACAGGCTGATGATGTTCAGTGCTTGGCTCTGGGTCTGCTTTTCACTCCTGGCGCCTGTGGGAGCGGCACCAGACGAGGAGGTCAGGACAGGAGCCTCCCCTTAAAATAATGACTGTGAGACTCTCAAGGCTCTTCTCCTCACAAGGAGGGATGAATGTCTCCTCTCCAAGCACACTGACGTGCCAAGGTCACATCCTAGGGGACAGAGCCACAGTTACTCCTGAGGAGATGCCAGATCCAGCCTCATGTGACACACTGCACCAGTGCCCCGTGTCCCCTGCCCAGGGAAGCAGAGATAAGGCCCAGCCACAGTTCCTGACATCGATTAGCCCGGCATTACCACATAATGATGGTTATTATTGCCTGGAGCCTGATAAGGTCAGCATCTCACTGCACTTGTGAGGCATTTTTGGACTCTGATACAGACAGAGTAAGCAGACAATTTGTAAAATAAAAATAAAAAAATCTTTTAAAGTGAGCGTCCCTTACACCTCTGAAATGAAATCAAACTGGGGTGAAATCTGCCTCATTCCAACAGCTGGCACTTGGTTTTTAAACTCTGCATTAAACCAGCATTTCAGCAAGTTGGGAGAGTGATATGAACCCGGAATCAGAGGCTGTGGAATCTTTTGTATTTGTACAGCCTCTGCCAAAAGTGCTTTATTAGCAGGTCACAAAGTCTCATAGGCTGGAATTTCTGCAGTAAATTGCATTCAGGCTGAGCTCACAAATCATTAGCCATGCAATCTTGTTTATCCTGCTAGGACATGGAGTTTGTCCTGTTACAAAATCAAAGCAGCAAGGTTGAATGGTTCTGAGGGAAAAGCCTGATGAGTGAACGAGACTCTCTGAGGAGGGATCAGGGGGCTGGAGGGACAATCCCTGAGTGCAAACACAGCCAGGAGGGAGCACATGAAGGGTCCTGTGGAGGAGAGATCCCCCTGAGCAGCCAGAGAGAACACCAGTGTTCCTGGGGCCCTGTTGCATATTCTGGGGAGTTGCTGTGGACACCAGCAGCCCCTGCAAGAGGCTTAGAGCAGTTTTTATTTCTCCACTGATGCACGTGATTAGGATGTGCACAAAAAGTTCCCTGGGAAATCACAGCAGGCTCCAGGTTGGGGAACCCTGCCTGGTGGGTGCAAGCACAGAGAACTGGTTTATGGGGAGGGCGACTGCATTAGCAAAAGCTCCTTAATTAATATTATTTAAAAGACAAAGAGATATTCTATATTTTCCTTTCCATGTGACAAGTCACCAGACTTTGCTCTGCAGGGCTGAGGGGTGACCACAGCGAGCACAGCTTGACCTGACCCTGCAGCTCATGGGGTCTGCCCAGGCCCTCTGGGGCTGTGGTGCTGCTCAGAAGGGCAGGATCCACACTAGGAGGGGTCTTTGGAATCAGGCAAGGCAGCTTGAAAGAGCTGAGGACAAAAGGATAAGGTCCCAAAAAAGCTTTTCCCTCCTGTTCGTCCCTGTGATGGGCAGTGGCCAGACAAAGCTTCCTTGGGTCTGGGTGAAACTTTTAAAACAAAAAAGCTTTAGAGAAGCTTTTGCTCCTCCAAAACAGCTTCTATAATTTACTGTTAAACACTTCATTGCCAGTTTTTGGGGAAGCTGAAGCTACCACCTGGAGCACTTAATTCTCCATACCCTGCCCATCCATCCACTTCACCCTCTGCAGCACGGGGCTGGACTTTGGCCACTTCTTCATTCAGTGCCAAAGTCCAGCCTCTGGCCTTGGTGAGAGCCAGTGTAGCACAAAACAAAACTCCAATAACTCTCAGAACCCAATACTCTTGGAGTATGTGAGCCAGGATTGCCCTCTGCCCCAGTCACCTGCTCAAGTCCAATAACATTCTCCAGTTTAAAGCTTCTTTTGTAGCTGATTTTCCTGTGAGCAGCATCGAGATTCTGCCAGCCCCATCAGCCACCACAGATCATCAAAGCACCCAATTTGCAAACAATTCAGAGGCTAAAATGTCCTTGCTGCTATTCAGCAAACTCCTCTGCCTATCAGCTGAATCTGGAAAGCATCTTTGGCTCGGGAGAGAGCAATGAGGAGGATTGCTCTCTCAACTGAAGGTTGATTTGGCGCACGGTTTTAGTCACAAAATTAATTTTGCCTTCCAAGACAATGTTCTATAAGCTGAGGCTAACTTTGCAGAACCCAGAAAATCACCAAGGCGACGCTAAATGTCAAGCCTGGCTGAAAGCAGCCGAGGCACTGCAGCACTGCACACGTGAGCAGGGCTGTGCCACCTCTGCAGCCTGGCAGCAGGGAAAGCTGCCCCTCCTGCTCAGGAACCACACCCAGCACACTCTGCCCTCAGCAATAAATAGCCAGGGGTGCCATGGTGCTGCCTCTGGATTCCCTACAGCTGGCAGAGGGTCAGCAATGGGCTGCAGTTGCAAAGCGTGATCAGAAAGCAGTTCCATCTCCTATGAAAAGTCAGCATTTTTTAGTGTATATTGGCATTCCCAGAGTAAGAAAAGCCTTGTGTTTCTTCCCATTTGATGGAACATTGTTTATGTTACATTGGCATTCCCTTCTCTGCGTGCCTGGGAAAGGCTTTGCATTTATATGAGCTCGTTCAGGAACTTATTTAGTGGCACCCTCCAAGTTCAGTACACAAAATACATAGTCTGATTCTACAGCACTTGAACTCAAATGACAGATTTTATTTATTTTCTAATGGCAGACAGAACCCTTTGGATTCTGTCTGCTTGAGTGGCAAATA
The DNA here is from genome assembly GCF_023055355.1 of Agelaius tricolor. NCBI lineage: Eukaryota > Metazoa > Chordata > Aves > Passeriformes > Icteridae > Agelaius > Agelaius tricolor. The sequence continues at coordinate 16,412,803 of NW_027269278.1, forward strand.
TACTGGGAATAAGTGAATGCCATGAGCAAGTATTGTCATGCTTCCCTCATGGGTTCCCAGGTGTATTTTCAGCTTTGCTCTATTATGTTATATAAATACCCATTGAGGAAGGGGAGCTGCACATCACTTTTGAGGATCATTACTAAAAATGGATTAGATTTCCCTTTCCTTTTTTCCCTTTTCATTTCTCAAAGCCATCTGCCTCTCTGAAGGAGCCTGTGGAGGGGAGAACCCTTTGCTGAGGGAAATTACAGTCAGAGCCACTTTTAGAGGACTGTCAGAAGTGATCAGGCCTCACTTCTGCTGCTTGATATAATCAGTCCAAGGGCTGGTATGGAAAGAGACAATCTCTGAATAAACACTTGTGGGGGCAAGGCTGACATTTTAGCCCAGCAGCTCCAAAAGAAAAGTGCAACCTCTCTTCTGTGCAGCTCCTCTGGCAGTGGTGTCACAGCTCTCCTGCCTCCACGTGAGCCCAGCCCTGCACACATCCCATCAACCCTGCCATGAGGATCTGCACCACAGAGCAGGGGCAAGCCCTGAACCCACATAAAATCATACTCTAGTACCAGAAGAGAGAGAAAAAGAAAGTAAAAAAAACCCAGTATTACAGGCCAGCTGGCATTGGACAGGATGGGAAAGCAGGAGCAATTGCCAGTTCTCTGATGCACTGCAGCACTGAGTCGTGGCAGCACTGCACAACCTGGTTTTCCATTCCAGAAAGAACAAGCAGCACCAAGCACTGCAGGTAAAGGCTCTTTCTGACTCCTGTTTTCCAAGGAAATGACTCTCTGAGGGATTTAAAACACAAAGGCATTGCAAGGACACCCATGGGGAGCAGCTCCAGCCACAGGGAGATGGAGGCTGTGGATTTGCTGCTTCCATCCTGCTCCAGGGAGCAATGGGGGCATCTCAGGCAGCAGAAAGGGCTGGAGCAGGATTGGGAAAGGCAGGGGGAAGAGGCACCCACGTGTGTGCAGGAATCATAAACAGGAGCAATGGGGTCTGGAGAAGGAGCCAAAGGTTTCCATGAAGAGGAAAAAGTGACCAAGTTAATGCCATGGTTCCCTGGTTCCACAGGGACCACTGGCATTGGCTTTTGGCTGTGAGAGAGGGAGCATCCCCAGATCCCAGAGCTGCTGGACTCAGGGCTCCAGCACAGCCAGGGAGGATCAGCCAAGTGATCTGTACCAGCACAAGGGCTGCAGCCTCACAGCTGGAGGAATAAACAACAGAGAACTCCTGAAACTCCAAAGCTCCTGGACACAGAGCACGGAGATGGGCTGGGATGGACCCCACAGCCCAGAGCAGGGCAGATTCAGCTTCATGGCTTTGCTCTCACACAGGGGAAGCAGCAGAGCAGCAGCCAAGCCCCAGGTGGGCTCAGGGATGTGTGGTTGGCTCTGCCTACCCAGCACATCCCAATCCTGATCCCAGCCCTGATCCCAGCCCTGCAGGGCCAGCACCACACTGAGCCTCAGCTGCCAAGCCCCGCTGCCAGGGGCTATTCTGGGAGCTGGAACAAAGGAGAGGAGTATCCTCTTGCCACCCAAATAAGGCCCCCTGCAGCTGTTCTGGAAGGTTTTCCAGCTGAGGAAAGGTTATGTTGTCTGTGCACCTGCTGCCGTGTCCCTGAGACATGGAAAGAATTTTTTGGGTGTCACCAGTGAATTCTGTACCTGGCAGAGCCACCACACAGGAGTGAAATCCTTAAAAAACAACAGAGTTTCACAGACTGATCTGCACAACAACAGTGTTTGTGCCACCTACCCCAAACCTGCTGCTTCCTGCAGATTTGTGTGCTTAAAGCAGATTTATTGTTAAATTATGGCTGAAATTCAGATCTATTGGGTGAAGATGAGTGAGGAAAGGGTCTGGGAACAAACACTGCAGTGCCTTTGGCTTGGCTGTGTACTGAGAATGTGTTTCTGGAATAAAACAGCCAGAAGAGCCACCTCTTTCCTTGCATTTCCACAAATTCCACGTGTTTTGGCAGCTCACCTCTGGCCTGGGAGCAGCCAGCCAGGAGGGGAAATGCACTGGGCTGTTTTCTGCCCCCTCTGCCTTCAGAGGCTTTTGGGATTTTGGTTTTCAGACTCTTGCCCTGCCCCGCTGAGGTGCAGAAGCATTGTGTGCTGAAAGGTGGGTTCTTTACTGTCTGTTAAGGCAGTTTGTGGCCTTTGTGACAAAGTTAATGCCATGGCTGTTAAGAAGAATAAAGTATTGATTTGTCTGTGTTTTGAAAATGACTTGAGACCGTGATATGGTTCTGCCTTAAAGCAAAAATCCTGCCTGCATTTCATCATTCCAGAAAGGGGGGGGACAGAGAGATTCCTGCAGAGATTATTGTATTTGTGAGACTGGGCTTTTTTTTCCTCTCTGCACATGAACAGCCCATGTGAGACTAAGTACTTTCCATGTGACTAACTCATTCCCATGCTTGCTGTGTAACAGGGCATTTAAAGCATCAACAGGCAAGGTCAGAGCCTGTTTGTTGATGCTAATGTGAGAACTAGCACTGCAGAAGAAATTAGGATTATGAAAGTGCATGTGTGTTGCCCCCAAGACTTGTTCCCTCCTGAGGAGCAGCCTGGGTTTGCTGGGGACCCTCTTCCCTCTGTCCCTCTGTGTCTGGGACCAACAGGAGCCCTCTGGAGCTGGGGGAAGGAGAAGGATCAGGGGTCAGCTGCTGTGGGATGCTGCTGCCCTGAGCAGCCCTTATCTGTCCTGCCCTGTTAATGCAGCCCAGTATCTCCAGGAAGCAGGAGATCCTCACTCTGGCACTCAGCATTTACTGCTGGGATCATTTAGATCTGGATTTTGTCAGGTGTTCCCTCTCTCCAGCCAGCTCAGGAGAGCAGGAGCTGGGCAGTCCCTTGGTGATAAGGGCAGGGATGAACAGTGCCTGTCCTGTCTCCAGCCAAGATCTGAACATATCTGCATTTGGGGTTTTTGGCTTTTAACTTTCCTGTGCTCATAATGGTTGAAAAGAGCAGAGGGGGCAGATAAGTGGGTGTATTTCAGAGGTATGAATCTTTTGACGAGGCATTGCATTTTTAACGCAAATTGGGCCCATTTCAGTGGGAAATCTTATTTGCCCACTGGAGGAGAAGTGGGATCAACGCCCCAGGGCTGGGTCCAGCAGTAATTTTTGCAGTGCAGGAAGATGTGTCAAAGCCTGGCTCCATCACCAGCCCCTCCCACAGCCATCCCAGTGCTGCCTCACAGACCCAGGACAGTCTGGTCCATCCAGGGCTGGTCTCCAGCCTCTCCCTGCCTGCTGTGAGTGGCACCACCCTGGCTGAGCTCTGTAACTTCAGTGCTGCTGACAGATCTGAAGGATCAAGCCCCAATTCCCCCCACAGGGTCAGGGGAGTGAGGGCAGAGCCCAGCGTGGCCAACCTGGCCCCACTCAGTCCCTGGCTTTATGTCTAACACCCACATTACAGCTGCAACACCTTGAAACAAGTTTTTGTTGAGGGTTTTTTTTTTTTTTTTGCTTGGTTGGGTTTCTGGTTTTAATGACTGCTGGAACACCTTTCTGGTCTTTTTTTTAACCTCAGAACTGTAGAGAAAGTGACAGTGCAGTAACTATTTCAAAGTGCTGATCACTGACACAGCTTTGGGCTGCTGCAACTTGAGAGCCCTGGGGTGAGGTCCTGACACCTCCAGTTTTGGAGGACAAATGTGTGAATGGACAGACAGCAGGGAGAGAACATTGATTGATCCACCACTGGAAGTATCAACGGCTTCTGCAGCACTGCTGCCAGTGCCAGGCTGATTGTGCTGATTAAAACAAAGGAAAACGAAGAGGAACTGATCAAATGTCCCCCAGCAAGAAGTGATGAAAGGGCTCAAAGCCCACAAAATGGAGATTCTGGTCTGCAGCATTTCTAATGTTTGATTAATCACTGGTGCAAGCTTGCAATTAACACTAATGAGATGTGCCACCAAAATCCTTGAAAACTGTTCAAATCAACTTCCAGCTTCCTTCTGATCCATGATTTCCACTGCAAGCAAAATCCATTTTGTCTCCAGCTGCTGCTGGTGCACAGTCAGACACTCCAGAGCACCCCCACAGGCACTCAGCAGCTGCATTTGCTGCAGAGGCAGCGACTCCAGTGCTGGACACTGCCCTCCTGAGAGATGGGATGGACAGGGCCCCGGGCTTCAAAGGCACCAGGGCACCAGCACAGCCTCCAAACACTCCCTGCTTTTGCCAGCCAGTTTGATCACTGGGCTAAAAGGTCAGGGAGTAATTTTCCTCTGACTTTAGAATTCCTCAGCCACTTTCTTCCATCTCAGTGCATCTAAAATCCTGGGAATGGAGAGCTGGCTCCCTTTAACCCCTTATATGTTTGGCTCTGTGTAATTCCCACAAAAACACTTTAAACCTGAATGAGTCTCCCCAGCCTCAAATGGCCCTGACAAGCCTGACTGCCATCCCTTTTGCTTTTGTTCTGCTGGAGGATCAGCTCTGGAGCAGTGCAGGAGATCTGTGGGCTCAGTTTGTTTCAGTTTATTCACAGTGTTTTCTGCATGTCGAGAGGGATTTGTCTCTTCTGGCTTGGGAAGTAAAACTGAGAACACTGAGGGGGTAAAGTACAGGAAGGAGAAGGAACTGGATGTGAAATTAAGAAATGCTGTCACCCTTGAACACAGTGTCTGCAGCGAGGGGAAGGTGAGGTTACTTGGCAAGCAAAGAGCAAAATGAATGGCAGTTGAAAGGCAGTGTTTTGATAGGCACTAATTATTAAACTGTAATTAGCAGAAGGGTGCAGTGATCTGCCCAAAGCCCAGCTAAGCAAACAGGTAGAGGTTAAAGACAAAAGGAACTGCAGAGGCTGAGGAGGCAGACCCCAGGCAGTGCCTGTGGGACACCACACTCTGCACCTGTGTCCTGTGCTCTGATACCATGGGGGAAACACAAAAAACCCAGACAGGAGAGTTTGGAGAGCCACAGGACAGAGCTGGATCCAGGGGAGACACCCAGAGGGACAGGAGGAGCAGCCAGGGGGCAACTGGGGCTGCAGGACAGGCCTGGATGGGCACCCAAGAGTGCTCAGCACAGGGACCCCGAGCTCAGCTGGACCCAGAGCTTTGGGGACTGGGATGGGATCAGGGCAGGGATGGATTTGGGGTCAGGGCCCTCAGCCCAGAGAGAGCTGCAGCTGCAGAACAGCACCCACAGCCCAGGGACCACTGAAAATCAGCAGAAAAGGGTTTAAAGCTGTTCCCTGCACTTTAATGGCAGCTTCAGTCATGTTTATCTGTTAGTGAGACATTGGAAAATCTGGACCTGTTAGGAGCAAACTGTGCTTAAAAATATTGTGCTGTTGGAAAGTCTCATTTTCCCTCTGCTACAAAAATATTCTGAAAACCCACCAAGGGCTGAGAGGGACCTGGAAACTTTTCCTTCTGCCTTGAGGATGTAGCCAGCCTGTCATTGAATCTAAAAATAGCCTTCAGAGTATTGATTAACCTGTCTGAAGGAAGCAACAATGAATTAGAGAGGAAAAATGAAACCAAGCAAAGCCTTAGAGTGTATTTGACAGCAAAATCTGGGTTAGGAGTAGCAGAACATACTTTATTATGAGAGAGTGGCTGTTGCTTTGTAAAGATATTTTTAATTATTCTCAGCCAGCAACACTGTACCCATAGAAATCCACTCAGCCTGGGAGGAAAACTTTTCTTCTAAGAGGGTAATTTATCTCTTCAATAATTTGTTTCTGACTAATTTTTTATTTGTGTCCTTTTTAATTTTCCTAAACACAAGATGGTTCTCCAGTCTGTGGTCTGGAGACTCTTGGCTATTCATGTAGATTTAAGCATATGAAAATCATAAAGATTACCAAAAAGAGGAAGGATCCCTACCCCCCTTCTCTCTCACTGAGGGAACAGATCCAGCCACACAAATACTCCAGCAAAAATTAAAAAAAAAATACTGCAAAATCCAACTGAGCACTCGGGAAGAAAAACTTTGACAATGCTTCAAATAGGAAAAATAAGATCTTCCTTTGGCAAGATTTTATATTAGATCATTAATTAACCTTTTTTTTTAACCCTGAGAGAGCCAACAAAGGGCAAACCACCCCTGATAACGTCACAGTTTCACTGGAGATCAAAGCAAATTCAGGACCACATGGAGCATGCAAAAATGCAGCCCCAAGCATGGACACCTTGGCAAACATTCCTGTGTGAGCAGGAGAAATCCAGTCACAATGGGCAGATCCCACTGATCCCATCAGCTCCAGGATGGCTCTTCCTCCTGGGCCCCAATATCTGCAAAACTCCAACAATCAGGGTGTGCAAACAGCACGTGCTGCCCTGACCTTCCCCGTGCTGAGCCATCCCATCTGCCCTCAGCAGGGAAGACAATTGCTAGATTAGATTAAATTAATGCTCCCATATTCGATTGCTAATCTCAGGGAGAGCTTTTTTCCAGCCCTGTGGCTGCAGGAGGGTGGACTGGGAAAAGCTGAGGAGGGAGAGGAGTGGGGTGGATGGCTCCAAAGGCTGTTAAAGGGTAAATAATGTCATCATGGAGGTGCAGAGTCACCTCCTTATCTCCAAACACCTTCACAGGCTTGGCTGAGCCAAGGACTCCCACTGGAGCCAGTTGACTGAAAGGTCAACAAGCAAAATGCAGAGTCTGGAGAAAGAAAAAGTTCACAAGGGGGAAACAATTCTCTGGAAGGTCTAAAAACAACCCCTAAAAAGTCTCCCTGGGCCAGGACAGACCTGTGACATGGGAACCTGGCAGTAACTGAGGACTTTCAAAGCCAGGCAGGAGCAGAAGGGACCAGAGCTGCCTGTGCATGGGCCTGGGCACAGGGGGCACAGCCAGGGCACCAACTGCCTCCTCAGACAGGTTTTTTGGGAAAAAATGCCTGGCCTGGAGACTTCTTAAAAGCTTCTATAGAGACTTCTGGCCTCTTTTGGCTGCTGCCACAGCAGGTCAGGCTCCCTGGTTAGGTCTGTGAGGAGAAAAAGTGCTGGCAGCACAAGCCTCCCTCCCTCCAAAGCTAAATTCAGAACGTTGGGATGCAAGTCCCTGCTCAAGCAAATGGTTTTTTTTGAAACTGCACAAAGTCTGCCACCCCTCTGTGTGAATCCTTATGGGCACAGGGAGGTGTTCCAATATCCTCACTCCCACTCCCTCCCCACCAGCCCTTGCACTGGTGACACGAGACAGACACACCGACTGTGAGTCCTTCCTGAATCCCAAAATATTCCATCCTACCAATTTGGGCTGCCTGTGATCTTGGTGAGGGCTATTCTGGAGAAGCAGCTCGCCTTTCTGGGAAGCACAGCGTGTTTCTGCTGACAGAAATTGCAGCAGATGCTCCCTGGTTTTAGCTCTGAGGATGTTTTTATTTCCTCTCTGCCTGATGGATGCAGTGCTTCAAATGTGCCCAGGTATTGAGAGACAGGCAGAGTGAAATGGATCCTTTCTGCAGCTTGTTCTTTTCTCTTAGAAATTAGAAATTAGAAATTCTTTTCTCTTAGAAATTGTCCATGGTTTAATTCTGCAGGACAAACTGTTGGAGGCCCAGCAAATTTCTGAATGCAGCATCTCTAAAAGAACAAAACTGCCATGAAGAGAGTGGCCCTGCAGGTGAAACATTTGCAGTGGAGGGATTGACACCAGCAACTCCAGTGCATTCCAGTGCATTCCAGTGCAATTCCAGTGCATTCCAGTGCAGTTCCAGTGCAATTCCAGTGCAGTTCCAGTGCAATTCCAGTGCAAGTGTCCTCTACAGTAACTGCAGCAGGAAGGCTACAACAATGAGCACAGATTTGACACTGAATGATAATTAATGTATACAAATTGTGCCATTAATTCTTTCCTGTTTTTTAAGAACAGATGCTCAGGTGTCCCTTGCACCAGCAGCAAACAAAGAGACCCTCACAGAATTCCAGGGAGTGTTTGTACAGAGGGGGAAACTGAGGCAACAAGACCTTAACTGGCTCTAATCAGAGACAGAAAGATTTTTGGATGTCACTACAGCCAAGGTTCACCCTTAGGAGTTTTAAAAGATCTTCCCAAAGTCTTGACAGAGGGAACCTGTGGCCACAAGAAAGCTGCAGCTACAACATCAGCAGTGGCACCTCAGATCAGCCAGAAGAAATTTCTGACTTATGGAAGGAATTGTTCCCTGTGAGGGTGGCAGGCCCTGGCACAGGGTGCCCAGAGAAGCTGTGGCTGCCCCTGGATCCCTGGAATTGTCCAAGGCCAGGCTGGACAGGGCTTGGAGCAGCCTGGGACAGTGGAAAGGCAGGAACTGGATGATCCTTAAGGTCCCTTCCAACCCAAACAATTCCATGATTCCATGACACAACAGAGGGAGAAGGGAACTTGTTTTAAAACACCAATGCCTGCCTCACCTGATGGAACTTGGTGGCAAATTCAGTAAATCCATGTTTTACACTGCAGTTAGAGAGGCTGATCTCTGCCTGTAGGTGGGTGTGAGTTTTGCTGTGTGTTTTTAGGAAAGAGGGGTTAGCCAACCTTTCTCTAAGTTTTTGTCAGGTTTGTTTTCTTCAAGATGAAGGGGAAAATACACCTGCCAAAGAAATGAACCTGGCTTGTGAATAAATGAACTCACAGAGGAAGGAAATATTTGTTTAGCTCTTATTCTCATTATGCTACACCTGGCTGCCAGAGCCACTGCAAAATTTCTAACAATCTTACCAGGCTATTTGCATTTAAATCGCTTTTCCTGACATTATGTAAATCCCTCAGCAGAGCTGAAGTTTTCTTTTTCTCTCTCTCTGGGGCTGCACTCAGTGCTTTGCTCAGTCCTGCCCCGTTCTCCCCTCTCTGCTCCACTGGGTTACAGCAGCACCACATGAAACCTCAGCTCTCCCAGGTTCAGTCTGGAGCTGGGTCAGAGATGATGGTTTGCAGATTTCTGAGACTTCCATGGCAGAATCACATTACAAATGGATTTGGGTCTAAAAGAGAACATGTGCTTGAGTCCAGTGTTACCACCAGTCAGAGCTCTTCTCCTCAGGCTGTGCTTCCAAAGGGATTATCCAGTGGTATTTTCACTATTTAAGGATTCTGCTGCCTTGGTCTGCAGCAGGAGAGTCCTCTTACCCATTGGGAGCTGTGGGGATAATTTCTTAATCCAGAAGTTTTCCTTTTCCCCTCTGTGGCTTTCAGACAGCTGGAAAAGGGGGCTCAGGTTTGCAGCTTTAGCTCCAAAGCCACGACTCTGTCCAAGCTTGTGAAATAACCAAGAGCAGAGCAAAAACTTGATGCTGAAATTCTGCAGACTTGGGTTTGAGTGGTGGATGAAATGAACAGCACAGCAGCCACAGGAAATTAGAAACAGGGGCAATGCCAGCTCTGCCTTTTACAGGCTTCAGCTCCATACAGGAGGAACTCGAGGAGGAGCAACCAGGAAGGCACAGAAAATTGGCTCTGCTCTGACTCTGGACCTGCCTGGAGAGTGCCCCAGTCCCTACAGAGCTCCAGGGCTCTCCTGGTTAACTCCTGGTGCCTGTGGAATTCTCAGAGCATGGAGGGGCTGCAGCTCAAAGCCTTTTGCCCCTGAACATGAGGCACTCAGTGCTGGCCCTCCTGGATGAGGGGTTTGCAGCTCAGCACCATTTGCCATCTCAGGTTACCCAGGGAATGCCCATGTGTCAGGGAAATTCCCAGCTGGTTGGTGGGATGGGCTGCTCTCCATGGGGAAAGGGGAACAAAGCCCTGGGTGGGAGCCAGGCCTCACAGACACTGGAATTATCTGGCTCTTTGGTGGGCACATGCACCTTAGCTTGGAAAAAATAAATAAATTAGAGCCTCATTGTTATATTCTCTTAATGTTGCCGTAAGTGGAAATAGAAATATCTGGATTTTACCAGCAGACATCCCCTCAGAGGACATCCCCTGGTCTCTGAACATTCTGGAGCAGTTGCAGTGGCCTTTCCACCTGGCTCTCCAGGTACTGGATTTGCTGCAAGGTTTGCTCTCTCCCCAGCAAACCACTGATGTTTGCCAAGTGCTTGGAGATCATCTGATGAAAGGCTCCACAGAGCCCCAGTCTATTATTTCTCAGTCAGAAAAACACATTTGCTGAACAGGAAGAACAAAAGAATGAGCTGTGGGTCCCCAATAAGCATTCAACACAAGTTAATTTGCTCAGCAGCTGTATTTTGCTGAGACAGATTGCATATTTTCATTGTTAGAATAAAAACGTCCACTGGGCTCGTATCCTTTCCATCTCTGCCTCTTACACTCCCAGTCTAGTCTAGAGAACAAATTCAATTTCTTCAATAACAAGAGATCCACTCAAATAATTTTCCCTTTGTCCAGGCAGAAATTAATGGAGCCAGAAGAACACACGAGGCTGCAGAATCTTCCCCCTCATGGAAAAAAAACCCCCAAAACGTGGAAATCCGGAAAGCTGGCCCCTGGCAGGGCAGGCAGTGTGTGTGTGAATCATGGCAGCCTGATTCAGAGCAGTAAGGACAATAATCCTGAGCTGCACCAACTAACCTTCAAGCTTAGTCACAGTTTCACACAGCTAATGAGCAGAGGGAGCAATGAATCCTGGATTTATGGCTCCCTGTTCCCATAGATTTTGCCTGGAGACAACAGCAGTGTTTCCTTGCATCTCTAATGACTTATCTTGTCTTGAGGTATTTTTTTTTCCTGTCCTTTCCTACACTGATGAGGGTTTGTTTTTGCTTTTTTTTTTTTAATCATTATTGAATTTTTTAAAAGCCTGCTGGGTAAATTCTTATCATCAGCTGCTACAGTAAAAATACAGAGTAACACCCATGAATCTGCCAAATTTTGCTCCTTGTTGTTTTTCTCCAGATTCTGTTCACACAGAATTATCAGGGCTGTGCAAGAGAAGATGCTCTGACTCCAAACTCTGCTTCCCTTCCTTTGTAAATTACCCAAAGTGACTCCAGGTTTATTTTTAGCCTGGAGGTGAATCATTCAGGAAAATCTGATAAAATCCACTTAACCACAGTTAAACTCTCAAACCTGAGCAAGTTCTTGCTAACTTTTATGAAGTTTACACATGCTTATTTCAGCTCACATGATTAAAGGGGGCGCACATTTATTTTAACTCTCACAAAACAACTTTGGACCTGAAAACCCTGGAGAATCAGGCCTGTAAATGTATCTGGATTTACTTTATGGAGACAAAATGAAGGGAGAATTGGGGGGAAATGTCCCAAACATAGGAGTGGGGTTGATTTGGAGGCAGAAGCAATGAGAAGGCAATGCCAATGCCCACATGTGAGGCACAGCTTCATCCCTGAGATTAAACATTCCTTATGAGCCAGATAAACCTTCTACCAAGAGGCTGATACAGCTACAGACCCCACTTTTGTGATATTTAATTTTTAAGAAAAAAGGGAAAAACAAGCTCCATGCTATTGACAGCCAGCTCTGGAGGAGAAAGTTGAGCAAAGGGTGCTCTGCACCCTGGATGTGACCCATGAGACAACTCTGGGCAGCCTCCACCCATGTGCAGCATTTAAATATAGCCCCAGAAAAAACTCTTTTTTATAATCCTGCCACAAGCTGTCCAGCAGGGCAGCCCCAGAGTAGATTTTGCTGCTGCTGTAAAAAAAGGAAGAGTGTGTCTCGTTTTATTAAAATACTAGAACATATCATAAAAAATTTAAAATAGTGCAGAGTGCTACCTTACATAAAACACTGCCCTGAGCTGCCTCCTCTTCCCAGCATCCCAAATATGCTGAAATCCCAGAGCAAGCCACAGCCCAGCAAAGGGGACTGAAGCTGCTGCTCCAGACACACAAATGGAGCTCTTCCACTCCAAGTCTACCTGAGAAACTTCAGCAAAATGACCAATTTTGTTGCAATTCAACAGCACATCCTTCTACCCACAACAGTCTTTCATTCCCCTCAATTCTCAAGCAAATCTAATTTAATTAACTCTGTTTTCCAAAGATGCTCAAGGGAATTATGTGCCCTTAAAAAAATAAAAAAATCAGTGGGACTGGGCTTCACCCCCATCTGTGCTCTTGAAAAGCCTCTTCAAAACTCTCATGTGGGAAAAAAGCAGGACCTGCAAATACCTGGGATGCATAAGAGCCCTCTCATGGAATTGCTGAAGCCTCCTGTTCTGGCTTTTCCATATTTCAGAGGCAAAGGTTGGAGTTTTCCTTGCCTGCAGGTTCCTATCCCCAAGGCAGCTGCAGTCCCTTTGTCACCTTCCTATCTTTGCTCTGCCAGCAGCATCATCTCCTTCCCCTGCACTCAGAGGAACCACAAATATTGTGACAGAGCTGAGATAAGGAGCAATTACACTTTCAGTTTTGCTGGCACATCTGAAGGGATGGCAGCCCCTTGGTCTGACACAGCAGCACAGCCTGCCTGACTCCAGCCTTGAGTTTTTATTCCCATTTCTTCTCCTGTGACTGATATCTCCACAATCTCTACAGGCACTGGAGAGCAAGCTCCTGGCCTGAGCAGGGGATGTGACTGTCATGTGCTGGAGCTGAGCTCTCAAAAGGGAATTTCCAAGGTATTTTGACCATGCAGAGCTGAGCCCAGAGTCCCATCCCAGTCTGGTAAAGGATAATTTCAGCAGGTTGGGGTCTGCCTGGGAACAGAGAAGAGGGCCTGGCATCCTGATGGGTATTGAGATAAAGAGAAATTCACTGTGTGCCCTCACAGCAGTGAGGAGTAACCTTTTGGGTTTTGTTAACAAGAGCATAGCCAGCCAAAACTGGGGTTATCCTTCTCTCCTCAGCACTTGGGGCATTTTGGAGCTCCTCAGGAGAGGGAAGAGCTTGGCAAGCAGGAGAGAGTGGAGCAGAGGAGCACTGAGGCACTGGGGAGTGGGGACAAACAGCCATGGCAGGGACTGAGGGGTTTGAGCACTCATCAGAAACTCTGGGGGTGTTTGATTCAATCTTCCACAAGCTAAGTTAAAATCCAGAGCTGTCTCCTCTCAGAGATGCACGGAAAAGAGAGGAGAGGCAACAACCATGAGCTGTAGCAAGGACAATTCAGATGGGATATAGAAAATAAATCATGAGAGCATTTGCACTGCTCAGAGACCCTGTTCCATCTCCATCTTTGGGGACATTCAAAACTCCACTGGGCAAGGCCCTGAGAAACCTGATCTGACTTAGAAGCTGACCCTGCTTTGAACAGGAGTTTGGACAAGGTGACCTCCAGAGATCCCTTCCAACCTAAATTATTCTGTGATTTTCTGGAAAAAGTTCAGATGCAGAATTGATCTTAAAAGCATTTCTCTGAGAGATTCAGCAGGAAATGCAGCAGCTCCTGGGGGGCTGTGGCAGTTCTGATAAGGTGCCTGGTACCCACCCTGGATTCTCAGGGGAACAGCTCGTGGGACTGCACGGCTGCAAAACGAGAGGCTGAGCCCCAGCTCAGCCCTGAATGCTGAATCCTATCACCCAGACTGATCCAACTCAATCCAAACACTGCTCCCTCAGCTCTTCTCTAATGACAATAGGGGTTTTTTTTCTTTCAGGAGTCCAGTCTACAGGCTATCACAACAGCAGTGCTTCCCACTGTCAAATTCACTTTTCAAAAGCCAGGGAAAACGGAGGGGAGAGATTATGGAGGGATCTCTCTGCACAAAAGCAGGGCCAGGGCAAATCTGTTCCTGGGGCTGGGAGCTCAGGCTTTTAGGAGGGATAAAGAGATGCCAATTCTTTGGAGAGAGCCATGGGTTACCTGGCAGGACTGTTTGTCCTTTTCACCTGCCTGGGGACACGCTGGCTCTCAGCTCTGCTCCCTTGGCACCAGGAGAGCACAGATAAGCCAGCACAGGTCACACATTGCCCAAGGTGCCCCTGGGCACTCCCTGCCCTCCTTAACTGACTGTCCTTGAGGCAGAGGTCGGGGCAATGTGGCTCTCTGACAGCTCCCTGCACACAGAGCCTCGAGTCCCACCTGGCTCAGGTGGCTCCTCGTGTGCCAGGGGGGCAGCAGAGCCACCCCACCCCACTCCCCCCTCGTGCAGGAATGCTCCACCTGCCTTTACAGCCTTTTGCTGTAAATACTTTCTGCCTTAACGAGAATTCGCTGCTCCAAAAATAACTGTAATTACCCAAGAAGCAGAGGAGCCTATTTACAAGATTTAAAGGGGAAGAAGAAAGAAAAATCTCTCAGAAGAAAACTTGAGCCTCAGAATACAAAACTGAGCTGAAAAGGGGCAGCTCCTTCCTCTGGAAGGGCAGGGGCATGGCCTTACTTGGTACTTTGCCCATGGCAAGCATCAGGAATTGCTCAAGTCAGGTGTGGATAAAATATTCCATGAAAACCAATAAAACCAATTACCCCCCAGGAGCAAAGTGTCAGAATGAGGGGGGGGAATCTTGCAAAACTCACACCTGTGAAAGTTTGTAAGTCTTTGCTGAATGTAAGGGGGGGGGAAAGAAAGATAGAAGGCATTAAAAAGGCATGAGTGTGCACAAGAGAGTAGCAGAAAATAATAATTTAAAATAATAAACTTGTTACAACAGCAGCAATGATTGCTGTCTATCCAGGCTCTGAATTATTCAAAAGGTTCCTGCTTCACTTAGGATCTCAGGGAATTTTCAGACCTGCCAGAATTTTCTGCTGGTAAATAATGCATCTCCAGTGTTCAAACACTCACAGTCCCCAATTAATACTATAGATTTAACACTGCTGATTTTGAAATAGGAGAAAGTCTGAGGAAGGTAAATTCCTGCTGAGCTGCCTGAACCTTCAGCCCTTCCCATTTCCACCTTGACCTTTCGGTGCTAAAATTGCTGGTGCCTCTCCCAGCTGCCACTTTCACACAGACAGCAAGGAGTTAATGCAGCTGAATCTTTCAGCATTAACCTACAAAATAATTCACAGTAGGATTCCAAAAAGGGGGAAAACATAAGGAAAAAGCAGGTGCAGCAAGGTGCAGCTTTCTGAGCTTTGTTCCTGCACTGGGGGCTGTCTGCTGGTGCTGACACAAGTGCCTGGAACACCCCAGGAGCTTTGGGCAGGGATCACCAGGATTTTGCTGGTTTGGAGAAAATTCCTGCATCCAAATTTGGAATCCAGCTCCTGCTTTACCTGAACTCAAAGCTCAGTGAATTAATGTACAGCACAGCAATTGCAAGAGGGACTTGGAGAAAGCCTCTCCAAACATCCTCCTCCTGTTTTCCTGATAATTTCTATTCTACCCCATGAACACTGAAACAGAAGGACAAGCTGTTCCTCTGATTGATATGGCAATTTTAGGAATTTTCCTCTAGTAGAGATGCAACAACCTCCCTGGAAATAAAACCCAAGAATTGAGAAAGGAGGCAAGAGCCCAGCCCGAGAAAATCAACAGTGACCTGGGAAATGAATTAGTAAAGACAAGGAGAGGCCTATTTTTTTATGCAGTATCAGGATTTTTCTGGGATACAGACTGCATTTCAGATGAATTTTCTTCTAAAAATACCTGAACTTTTCACTGCCTGTGTTCACCACGGGCTGTGCACACAGCCTTGTACCAGCAGGACCCGACATTTTGGGAGCAGCCACATGGTTCTCATAGCCCAGCTTTTCAAATCAACAGAATTTCAGGATCAGGAGATTCTGGTGCTGAAATTTAAGAGCTGCAGGAGAGCAAACAGCTCCTACCAGAGCTCAGCCATCTCTGCTCTGCTCTGCAGGTGCTGTTTCCCTGCTGGGCTCAGGTGTTTGTCCTCTTGGTGCTGGTCCCAGGGCACCCCAGCATCTCTGATTTCAGGGCATTTTGCCCAAACTTTTCTATCCCTGGACTTTTAAAATATTTTATCTTGCTGCTGTGGTTCCTATTGTTCCTAAGCTGGTTTTGTTATTAAATTACAGAGGTTTCGAGTTGGAATCAACCCTCCTTTCCCATTGTGCCCACTGTGCATTGGCTGCTGGGCAGAGAGAGAGAGCAGAGGAGAATTACAAGGTTTCAGATTCCTGTAAACAGAGAAACATTTTTCCAGTCATCAGTCTGAGCCCAGTGGAAATAGGGCTTCAGTTTCCCCTGGTTCAAGCTGGGGATCCGGTGGCAGAGCTGTTGACAAGGCTCCTTTTTCCCTGGCAGTGCCTGGCTGCTGTTTATTCTGCCCCATGTGCTGGCAGTCCCTGCTGCTGCTCCTTCTCCTTGCACACCCTGTGCCCTCCCTGCAGCCCTGGGCAGGTGTCTCTGCCCCCAGGAAAATCCTGCCAAGGCTCCCCTTTCCCTCCAGCTCTGAGGAAGCAGCCCTGAGGTGCCTTTGGGGACTGAATTCCCTTCGAGGGCAGCACCAGCTTCCCTGAACACAGCGAATCCCAGGATGGCTGGAGGGACCACAGAGGGTCCCTGGTGGCACCTCCCTGCTCCAGCAGGGCCATCCCCGAGCTCAGGGCACAGCAGGGTCCAGCCTGCTCTGCAGTGAGACCCCAGAGCCCCTCTGGGCTCTGCTCAGGGCTGGCCCTGCCCAGGGCAGCAGCTCTGCCTCCTCTGAGGGGAATTGCTGGGCTCAGGCCCTGCCCGGGGCTCTGGGGCCATGGCTGGGCCTGGGGCAGAGCTGGGCCTGCTCCGACCTCTGCACACAGGGATGGACAGACAAGGGGACACGGGGACAGACAGGGGGACACGGGGACAGACAGGGACAGACAGGGACAGACAGGGGGACACAGGGACAGACAGGGGGACACAGGGACGGACAGGGACAGACAGGGACAGACAGGGGGACACAGGGACAGACAGGGGGACCCAGGGACAGACAGGGGGACACAGGGACAGACAGGGGGACCCAGGGACAGACAGAGGGGCACAGGGACAGACAGGGACCCCCAGGGACACCCGTGGACAGACAGGGAGACACAGACACACTCAGGGACACCCAGGAATGTCCAAGGACACTCAGGGACCCCCAGGGACACCCAGGGACATCCAAGGACACCCAGGGACACCTAGGGCTGAGGCCCCTCTCTCTCCCTGGGGCTCCTCTCCAGCCCCAGCTCCCTCAGCCTTTCCTGAGCTGCTCCAGGCCCTTCCCCAGCTCCAGGAGCTCCTGTCCCTGCTGTGCTGAGGACTCAGAGCTGGGCACAGCACCCCAGAGGCACCTCCCAGGGCTGGGGAGAAGGGCAGGATCCCTCCCTACCTGCTGGAAATGCTCCCCCTGATTGCTCCTGCACAATCCCAGCAGCCCTTCCCTCTGCCTGTGCCTGATCCTTGGCTGAGCTGTGCCTGCAGCAGGGTCTGGCTGGGGAAGGGTCTCTGTGCTGGGTGCAGTGACAGCACCAGTGCCCAGGTGGTGACACTCTCCCCTCTGCTGAGTTCAGGGAGCTCTGCAGTGCAAACCCTGCTGGGGTACTGGGCCACCATCAGCAGGCTCTCCCATCCCTTCCCATCAGTCACTGTCTGTGTTTTCCCAGTGTGGCCACACAAACTCTGCTCATTGCAGAGAACATCCTCTGAGTGGCCACTGCCATGTCCTCAGAGCACTGAACCAACCCAACTCAGATCTGCCTGCGAGAGTTGATCAGCAGCCTGTGCACAGGCACAAGTTCTCCAAAAACATCCCTGAACACCTCTGCAGGAGGAGCTGGGTGTAAAAGAACTCTGTAAATGGCTGAAAGAGCAGAAATACAATGTGCAGACATTTGCTTGGACGTGTACAGCAATAACATTAACTTAAACCTCCTGCATCTTGCTGCCACTGGGGTTTACAATTCCTGTGTGTGCCATCCATAAATCTGC
Source organism: Agelaius tricolor (assembly GCF_023055355.1). Classification (NCBI taxonomy): domain Eukaryota; kingdom Metazoa; phylum Chordata; class Aves; order Passeriformes; family Icteridae; genus Agelaius; species Agelaius tricolor. The sequence continues at coordinate 16,430,502 of NW_027269278.1, forward strand.
CTGAAGGAGCAGAGAGTTTCAGTGCTGCATTTGCAGCTGACACACTCAGCAGGAAGGAGTTCTGTGGTTCAAGCTCCCATCTGGGCACCAGGGCTGGGTTCATCCTTGGCTCCCTACATCACCTGAAGTCACTTTGCTCACTTCCCTCAGCAGGATGCCCCTGATGGTGGCTGAGGTGCAGCCCAGCAAAGGATGGGGGCTCTAGGAATGGTAATTGTATACAAATATATATTTAGAAGCACCACAAATGCCTTGCTAGAAGGCCAATCAAGCATGCAAGTCACTTCCTAGAAACCTCTGTTTGTTTGGTGGCTTTGCACAGTGTGTGACAACATTTCCCTGCTGTCACTGTGGGCACAGATCTCCAGATGCACCCAGGGCAAACAGCAGCCTCTCCAAAAGTATTCCTGCTGCACCTGTCAAAGATTACAATTAATTCATGACTGTTTGATGGCTTATGCTAAATGAGCTTGGCTCCAGGCCAGTTTCCATTGGGCAAGTGTCTCCATCTCAGGAGCACTGTGACATTTGGCATTTATTGTCCTGGTGGCTGGCACTCCTTCCCAGGGCCACGTATGGAATGTGTCAGGGGACAGACTGCATTTCCAGGCTGCACCAAGGTGGGATGGCACAGAGGAGCCTTTTGTTGCTGCTAACATTTAATTTCCCCCTTAAAGACAGATGGAAGAGTTTGTGTTTTGGAGCTGTTAACACAGCACCTCTCACTACTGCAAAATCCTCCCTGTGCTCTGTGGGACAATGCCCAGCCCAGCCTACTCCTGATGTGAGGTGTTTGTTCACAAAGACTGCCCCATGAGCTCTCAGCAATGCTCAGATTGGCATGATGTGATTCAGTCATTTCCTTTGTTGCCATCCCTCTCCCCCTGTCAGCACATTCATCTGTTGGTGTTGGGTTAAGCCCGGTCCTTGTGTGGGGTGTCAGCCTCTGTCCCCTGCTGTCCCTGAGCTGCACAGACCCAGTCACACTCAGCATTCCCATTCCTGTGCCAGGCTGCCTTGTGGAACCCTCCTCAGAGCCATGGCAATGTGGCTTTCCAGCAGCTGCCTGCCTCCAGCCCCTCCTGCCCTCCTGTCCCTGAGTTTTGGGGTGCTGGTGCCACCCCAGTGCCTGTGGCTGTTGGTGCTGAGCTTGGCCAAAGCTGCCTGTGCAGAGATTCCAGCCCAAGGAGCACAGGAGCTGGCAGCTGCCAGCCAAGCTGTCCCAGTGCCACCAGGCTGTGCTGTGTGGGTGGCAGAGGATGGCCAGCCTGTGACTGCCACCCTTTCTCCAGCCCAGGACATCGAGAGGGTGTGAGAACCTGGCTCACTGCCTGCTGCAGGATGCTTTGGGTGTCTGGGGGCCAAAATTTCCCCCAGGAGCCTTTCCCTTGTGTGATACTGCAGGTGTCCTACCCTGACCCAAACACATCTCACAGGTCACCTGTGCCCTCAACACCTGCAGATGTCTGCCAGAGAAGCAGGACAAGGTCATGTCACTGCTTCATCTCCAGAGACAGTCACACTGAGGGGGTCAGAGCAAGCCCAGATCACTCATTCCTGCCACATTTGTGCCTTGAATGCATCCATGGACTCCCCCCCAGCCCCTGGGACAGCCTGTGCTGCTCACTGCCATCCCATGAAGGCTGAAGGTTTCCTTCCCTTGGCTCCAGCCTGGGAAACGTGCTCTGACCTGGCACTCCCAGAGGTTTGGAGGCTGATTTCAGTTCCTGCTCCTGCAGAACAGCAGTCAGTGTCTGCCCCAAATCCCTGCAGGTGACACCTGCAGCCAGCCCCCAGAGGCCTGGCATGGAGGTCCCTGCTGTCCCAAAGGACAAGGACATTCTCTGTGATGCTGGGCAGAGTGGGGTGGCCCCTCCAGCACCCACAAACCAAACCTGGGCTCTTCTGCCTGATCCAAACCTGCCTCCTACTCCCCAGATTCCTCAATTCAAAACCCATCTAGAGGAATGTGTCAGCACCCAACCAGTGGGAGTGAAATGCCAACTTTTGCAGCAGATTGGAGTTTATTTTTAAGCAGTGTAAAAGAAAAAAAAAAAAAACAAACCACCATCCAAACCAAAGCAACCTCCCCAAACACACACACATGAAGGAAATCAGCAGGTAGAGACAGCAAGCCCAGCACTGCTGGCTCCATAGGCAGGATCCCAGCCTGCCTCAGCCACCTATTTGTGAAATTCCTCGAGGAGAAGAGTGGAGGAGACGGCCTGGCAGCTGCTAGGGAGGTCAAGCACCCTTTTTGGGATCCCAGTAAACAGGAAAACAGGGAGAGGAGAAGTGAGAAATGTTTTCCTTCGCTAGGCAGGCAGGAGGGGCAGAGCTGGGAGTGCACTTGTGGCTCTCCTGGTCTCCAGCATCCCTCCTGCTTTGCTCCAAGTTCAGCTCCCCCAAATCTCCCTGTGCTGGGGTGCTGGGGGCACTCAGCACCACACCAGCTCAACCCCAGTGTTTTGGGGTCTCTCCCTCTTCCCTGCTGTGAGGTGACAATGTGTGACCCCTCCTCAGTGAGCATTTAGCCTGTACCTGCCCCAGGTGTACCTTCTGTGTGTGTGAATGTTTCCAGTTCACCTGCCAGGATAACCCAAGTGTATTTTAAATATTCTCCCCATTTATAAAGCACAAAATTCTCTAAGCATGGGTCCAAAACATTATTCCTTGTATTATCCTCTAAATAGCAATCCATAAATGATGTCAGAGAGACAAAAGCTTTATCACATCACCCAGTCCACCCCTTTATGTTTTCCCTCCTGGTGTTGCCTGTTTTCTCCAAGACACTCAAGACCCACAGAGGTGCAAAACTGGTCACAAATGGAGCTGCTGGAGAGGACAGGGCTGTCCACAGCTTCTGAGGTGTTCACCCAGGGAATGAGGGTGCAGAACTGGGGTCTGTGCCCAGGTGAGCTCTATCTGTACAGTTCATGGTGTAACACCATTGCAGTGACAGAATTCAGATGTGCTGTGTGCCTGGAAGGATGGGAGGAGGTTTAAATGAGAAGGACTGGCCCATTGCATGGGCACTGTGTGACAGCCAAGGTTTGTCCTGAAACTCTGGGCTGGAGATGCTGAGGAGGAGCAGCCAAGGCACAGCCCAGAGGCAAACAAACACCTCCAACAGGAAAAAAAGGAATAAATGCAGCTGGAAGTGACAGGATGGAGGCTGAAGAGCCACTGGCTGCCTCCTCATCCCCCAGTGATAGGTGAATAATGCAGTGGCTGACTCTCACAATTAAAAGGCAAATATCCTGTATATATGTCAAGAGAAGTTTTACAGAATTATAGTTATTGTTTTATAGATTTATAGTTATGTTTTACCCCCCTGTGTTGTTATCAGGGGGTGACCTGGGTTTGGGACATTTGGGAGGGTTGGGATTGTTACTATGGCAACAGCTGACCTCCAATCAAGATGTGAAGAAGCAAACTCAGACACAGAAGGAGTCATGGACAGAACTTTGGGGGGGGCTAAAGGGTTAAAGGTGAAACCTCCATTGTGTGGGTGAGCACATGGTGGGAAAGATTTCTCTGTTCAGTCTTCTGTTGTATTTTTGATAAGGTTTTAATAAAGCTTTTAAGTTTTTGGAAGTGAGTAGCATTTCTCACCCTCCCTAGTGTGGAGAAAGCCTCAGAGAGAGCTCAAAGTGGCCACAGGATCATTTCTAGAGGTGCAAAACCCCCTCATTGAGCTCCTGCCTTGTGCTGTTGAGCACAGAGAGAGGCACCAAGGCCACCTCCCAGGCAGGCAAAGCCAGCTCTGCTCTGCATAAATCATGCATGGCCACATCATCTGCTGGGGAGCACAAAGGCAGCATGGCTGATTGCTGAGGGGTTGGTACCTGGGGGTGGAGGCTGCAGCACACACATGGCTGTGCCTCTCTCTCTGAATGTTATCTGGGTTTATCTCCTTCCTTACATCTGCAAGAGGTGCTGGGACTTTCCATTAAATGGACACTGATGACTTCTGCTGTGTCACCCCAAAAAGGAACCATGGCACAAAAGGGCCCATGTATGACCCCACATGAGTAAGCCCCAGATGTCTTCTTACACACAGGCTTTGCAGAGACTATTTCTCACTTGGAAAGCAACTCAGGGAGCTAAAATTATACCCCTATCTACTGATATTTTGTGACATCTACTACCCAGGCACAGAGCTGTGAGAAAACCAGAACTGGCATTTAAGGGACTCCTGAGGCATTTTTAAATGAAGTTCAAAGAGGGGGTCTGTGTAAGGGCACAGGACAGACCCCATACAGTGTGTCCCTGACACAAATGCCAATTGATTGGTGTACTGGCAATACCAGCAATGCAGAGTCCAGTTTGAAAGCTGTAAACCTAGTTAAAAGCTGTGGTAAGTGGCAGCAAGGCCCAGTGTTCTCCCCCAAATTCCATGCTCCATGTTTAAATATCATGGAAAAAAGTATCTCAGGTTCAACAGCTTCCCCTTGTAGCAGAACTGGCTTTAATGCTTCTCCCTGGCATCATTCACACTCTGCTGACTCTGGTTTCCAGGCTGTGGGTAGTGCTTGTGCTGCACTAAAATAAATGCTCTGTAATGCACAAGGAGTTCTGCTCTCCCCTGGACGTGCATTCACCTGGAAAGTTCATTACAAAGGCAAGTGATGCAGCTGAGATAGCACTTCCAGATTCAAACCTGAGAGCTCAAAACAATCAGGAGAGTGAAAGGAGCTGTGTTCAGACAAATAACTCAATCTGCTGTCAGATTCCCCAAAGTGCCTCACCCCACCTCACCCCTGGCGTGCCGCAAGACTGCATTGCTCCTGGAATTTCACAGCACACCCCGAGGGTCCTCAGCGTGGCCAGGACTGAAGGCCCAGCCCAAAACACCCCCTGCTCATTCCCTGTTCACATGGAAGTCAGTCCCAGAAGCTGCACCAAACCACTTCATCCTCAGCCACCTCCCATCTAAGCTGATAAATGTCTGCTTCACTTTCAGCCCACACTGCTCATTTTCAGATTGCTGTGTTCTGGCTGTGCAGCTCCTCAGTTATTTTCTCCTCATGCACCTATTCAAAGCACAAGCCAGGAATGCAAAGGTCATCCTCTTCCAAACCTATAGGCAGAGCTATACATCTCTGGTGTCCCTTTGCTGCTCAGTGTTCATTCTCATTACCCTGGCATATAAATCTCTGGGGAGTTACAGGGGAATTCAGGTGCTTGCTGTCCTCAGACATTTCCCAGAGCATCCAGTAAAGGGGTGGCACATCTCTGATATCAATAGATTTCCTGTGAACTTTGAAAGCAGCATAAAAAATGAGCCTGAAGTTATCACCAAGAATCAGAATGGCAGAATGCATTTGATGTGCAGGTAGTTGAAAAGTGGTTAAGGGAGCTGACAGACTCTAAGATGGGACTTTTTTCTTCCTTTTCTGTGAAAATGACATTGATTGACTGGGCTTGGACTTGGCACAGAGCTGGCACAGAGAGCCCAAATGCCCCACGAGCTCTGTGGTTCACAGGCAATTTTAACATGCTTAAAAATAGAAAACAAGCTCAAGAGCTGTTTGATATAAGCCATGACCCCTGAAAAATGAACTGCAGGCTTCCCCAGGGCCTGTGTGTGCCTGGAGGGTGACTCTCAGAAAACGGGCAACCACAAAGCTGGGGAGTTTCATCACCTTTGTGCTTTTGGAACATGACCACAAAGCTGGGGAGTTTAATCACCTTTTTGCTTTTGGAACATGTCAGGGGGCTGGGAAAACGGAGATGAGCCAAGAGACAGCAACTCCCTGAGGGTCAACTGTGCTCAGCACCAGGAGGGGTGAGGAAGGTCCAAAGGTGTGACCCCACAGTGGTGCTCAGCAGGACCCTGCCCTGCTGTACATGAAGTGAGGACCCTGATAGCATCTCCTGGAAGTTCAGGACATTGACATAATTCTTGTTCAAGCTCTGGAAGTGTGGCACAAACCCTGCCAAACCGCCTGTCTGCCTCCAAAGCCTGATCTGCCATCTTGTCCATACTTTACATCCTGCAAAGCACCAGCAAATGTAAAGAGGAATGGGCTTTTCCTTTAAAAAACTTTGAAGCAGAGCTTTAAGGAATGAAACAGCTGTTTCAGGAGGCAGACAAAGCCCAGCCCTGTTCCTGGGGCAGGTACCCACAGCTGTGTGCTCACACAGCCCTGGCTGACTCACCCTACTGACCAGAGCCCCAGTGCCCAGCCTGTCCTGTGGACACGGTGCCAGCCCCGCTCCCCGCTGCCATCCCACCCCTCCAGCAGCACGGCCTGGATTCACCATCCTCACCCCCAGGTCCCTCTGAGCTTTGGGCAGCAGGACAGACTCGTTTGATGACCTGCCTTGGGGGCTGAGCAAATGAGATTCATTAGGATATGCAAAAAGCTGAGAGCAAAGCAGCCCTATCTCTCTGTCTGAGCTCTGCTGATCTGATAAGAGCGAGCTGCTCCAACATGTCTGCAGAGGAAGATCTGAAGCTTTCTTCTTCCCATGCCTTCCCAGATAGTCATTGCAACTAATAGACAAATAGGTCAGAATAAATAACAGCCCCCTCATTTCCCCCAGCACGCCAGTCTGGATGGCTTAAGTCGAGTGTTAATAAGAAACAAGGCTGCTGTAACAAGATGTCCTGATGCACTGCAAAGAATATGGAGCATAATGGCATCTTTCAGACATACTTTTCACTAAAAGCTTGTCATTACCCAGACAGAGGAGACAGCATCTGCATAGAGAAGCTGAGGAAAAGCAGCTTGAATGAAGTGATCCAAAAATGGAATCATCAAGTCACTGCGTTGTTGTATAAAATAATACAAAAGTGGATTTTGCTGAAGTTCAGCATTTTCATAGAGGCACAATAGGCAAAGTAAAATTACTACATGGAGAGGGAGGGATGTTGGAGGTACAGACCTGTTCTCTTATGGGGATCAAACACAGCCCTGTGGCGTAACTGGGTGAGGGAGCAGACCTGTGTCAGTGTGTGTTGAATATCCTGATGTGGTTTTCAGAAGGAAATTCTGCCTTGCCCCACAGAAACTCAGAGGCAAGCTCTGGGGGAAGAGGGACCCCAGAGCAGGCAGCAGGAAAAGCTCCTGGCTTCAGCTGGCAGTGCTTCACCTGGGCCCAGCGAGAGCAGAGCCACTGAAATATTGATTGTGGCTCCTTGGCTTTTTGACAACACATTTAGCCCTTTGCTGGAGCATTCAGCAGCAAGCAGAAGCTGCTAGCAAGCAGCTATTACTGAGAGCTCTCCTAAACCAGGGCAGGGGGAAGAACCAGAGGTGGAAAATCTAAATTTAGCAGGCAGCAGCCGGGCTGTTCGCTCGGGCACAGCTCTGCTCCCACCCAGTGAAGGATTTTCAGTAGCAACCATCACCATGGTATCACAGAGCCGCTGCTGTGCAGCGATTTTGTCAATCCCTGTGGGTTTACTGGAACACTCGTGACATTTTAGGTGCAGAGAAGGGGCAGGTGGGTGGGAGGGATGTTTCTTAAAGCACCAGCTCCGGGAATCAAGGGAAAACAACTGCAGCACTTCCCATTTTCTCTATAAGAAGCACACAGTCCTCCAGGTTGCAGAGCTCAGGAGACTCAGAGCATCCCTGTCTGAAGGGAGGGAGGAGGTTCTTGCACTGTCCCCCTGATTTTGAGGGGAAGAAGGGCTGAAACACAGGATTTGAGCTCCTGGAATTGGCTGTTGAGAGACAGTTTCATTTCCTGCCTCCGACTGTCGCAATGTCCGGGTTGCCAACAGCCAGAGCAAACATTTCTAATGTAATTTCCATGTTGATTTTTCAGCTGTGGCTCTTTTAACACCCTCTCCCCCTGGGCCTGTTCTGTTCTCTGTGCCTTTCCTGCTGCCCGTTCCCCGGCGATGACAAACCGAAAAACGTTTCCCAAGAGCGAGAAATCCTCACAGGAATCATCTGTTGCAAGTCCTGTCTGACAAAACCGTGTCAGAGCTTTGGGGACTTTCTCTCTATTTTTAATTGAGTGCATCTTTTCCCTGGCATTTCCCCCTGCTGGCTCCTTCCATCCCTGCTAATACAGCAGATCTGGGATGGGAAGCAGCGCTCATGCCAGGATGGGGAAGAGCTGTTGCTCCCACCTGATTCCCTGCGAGGATTTTTATATAAAAGGTGCACACACGGGGCTCCCTCTCTCCCTTTATTCCTCCCTCGCAATCAGCACTCTTGATTTAGTCCCTTTCTTATCGTGGCCATGCAGTATCACATCTTGGCTTGGTATTTAGTCTTCCAGAGGCTTGAAAGGGCAGCTTCTCCTTGAGTTTATCAGCTCAGATGGGGGACGCTGCTTGATGGTTTGCCAGGGAGCTTCTGTGCCATGCCTTTTATGTCTCGATCGAGTCAGGGCGTTCTGTTTAATTAAAGAGATGGGGATACAAAAGGCTCCTCTTGGATAAAATCTGGGGGGGAGAATGTGCTGCTGCCTCAGAGGGGAAGGGGGGATGGATTCCCAAAGCCAGCAGAGGCTGATGAGAGCTGAGGGCAGGGTAGCACGGCATGGTTTAACAGAAGGGGAGGCAGCCGCTCTGCCAGCAGAAGCCCGTGAGCAGAGAGCCATGGAGCACAAAATTAACACACTGGCTCATCAGGAAATGTTAATGTGGGCAAGGTGGGGAATTGCTTCATATGGGCAAACAATCTGTGCAGGAGGGATAAGCGCCATCAAAACCTGGTACAAATCTGGGCACGTTTCTCCAAAATCCGCCCTCTACCCTCAGCTTGGGGTTCAAGGCAGGAAATGCAAAGCCCTGATGAAGGTGTTAAATCCTCATGGCACTAAAACAACAAAACGTTTGGTTGGAATAGAACAAAATTAAGGAATCCAACGGGGCTTCTCTATAAATGATTAAGGTACTGCTACACAGGTCCCAGGAGAATTTTGCAGCTTGGAGTAAGTGATTTGGACAAGCTAATTCTCTTCAGAACAGTCCTAAACAAAAATATTAACTGCTAATGAACTCATGTCCTTTAAAAATGCTAGCTCTGCTTTTGTCTGCCAACCTCTCCTGAAATTTAAATTGTTCTCCTCAACCTCCACCATTCCCCACTGCTCCCCTAATGGAGACCTGGGACCAGCTCCACCCAGCCACCACCTCCCCTCTTTACCCATCACACAGGGCCTATCTCCCCCTTTGGAATGATGGCAGGGCAGCCAAGATCCACATAACCTGATGCTGAACTTAGTCCCCTTCCATTTACAGTGTGCCTGGGAGGAGCAGAAGGTCCAGTGCTATGGATGTTTGACAGACAGACTCCAATTTCAACATCCCAGATGAGCAACTGCTTTATAGCCTGCTCAAAGCCTGTCTGGATAGGGCCACAGGCAAAGTAATGCTCACAGAACTTTTCAGGAAGAAGGCCAGAAGAACATTAAAAAGTAATTGAAAGGCCTGGGGGATCAGGGGAAGAGGAAGACAAGCTCAAAAAAACCAAGGAAAAAACCCGAGGCACGGCAGTGTGTGAGTGCACTTGTCTGAAAAGCCCTAAAAAAGAGTCATGGTGAAGACAGCAAGGAAACTGCCTCTGAAAGGATCCTTTGAAATGGTAGCAGTGGCTGGGAAGCAGTAAATGGGAGGCACTGGGAAAAGGAGGGAGTTCAGCTGGAGGATGTGTCTCCAGATCCACCACAGCCTCGCCTCCCAGGTCAAAAACCACTTTAAGGAAAGGCGGAATGAATGTGCAAAAATAACCCTAAAAATATTAAGAGCACACCTTAGGTAGCACTTATTGTACAAAAGGAATGCTTCCTCTTCACCCAGAGAGGCTTCAGAATTACACAGATGGTTCAAACATATCTATAGTATTGGTAGTAATTTAGAAATCTCTCTGGAGGAAAACAAGGTTTTAGCCTTTTTTTTCTCTTTCTTTTAAATGGCAGCGAGCTGAATTTTAAGGTGGAGTGAGTTTATTTCTGTCGTGGCTGACGCAGAGAAAGCTCCATCACCCACAGATAATGGCAGATGGTGAGCCGTGCCCAAATCCATCAGGCACAGGCCTCAAGTGGAGGTTCAGAGCAGGACTGGGGATGGCATTTCTCAATCAAGGGGCAGCCAGGTACAAAAATCCACGTGCTCCAAGCACCTCTGTGAGTGGCAGAGAAGCCTCTGACAGCCCAGGGGACAAAAGATGACAGGGGGTAAGAGAATGTGCGCTCAGTGACCGAGTGAGGGCTGGTTTTATCCCAGCCCCTGCAAACCCACTGGTACATCATTAAGGTGGATGAACACGGCTCAACAGAGCTGATAATCCCGTGCCCATGGTGCTGTTGCAGAGGGTAAAATGTTTTCTGGAGGTGGTGGAGGGGACTCTGAGGCACCATATGGTTTCCTGCAGCCCTTGCTCGGCGCCCGGGCTCGTGCTCTCATGTGACACCCCATTAGCGAGTCACACGGAGCAGAAAGCAATTTTATGGCCAGATCCTGCTCTTAGAAGCTATGATGACTAAACTAGCTAATCAAATCAGCATAAATTTGCAAACACCGTTTTAGCAGCTGCGGCCGTAAATATCATCAGCAGAACACGAACGGTGGCGAGCGCGCACGAGGAGTTGAGTAATGGGCTCCCAATGGGCGGCGCGGCCATCAGCCGCTGCCTGGCAACTCGGGGAGGGGGCCAGGGGGCCACGCTGCTGAGCCTGGAACAGCAGATGCAGCTATCACCACAAAGCAGAGACAGCACACACACCAGAAAAGGGGAAAAAAAGCAAAAAAAAAAAAACCAACCAAAAAAATCATTTACAGAGACAAACGAGCGTGGTGCGTGCCCCCGTTCCTGCCCCACGTGTGCGTCCTCCATGTGGAGGGATGTGTTTCAGCCTTCCCAGAGTGACTCATTTGGCATTTTCCAGGGACCTGCAAGAGGCTCCCCGCACACACGTTCCCGTTTTGTCAACAAGCCATAAAAATAATCAGCCGAGGTGAAATTCGCTGCGAACACAGACACCGGGGCTAAATTTGTTTTTAATTTGTGCCAGCTCCCGCTAATGGGAGCTGGGCTGCACGGAGCTCCCTGCACGAACAAAGGGGAGAGGGGAAAATCTGCTGGGATGAGCAGCCTCCACCTCCCCTCTGGTGAGGAGCAGCAGCTCGTGGTCCCCGAGCAGATGGAGCAGGGCTGGAATGGGCATGGCAGGAGTGCAAGGATTGTCCCATGTCCCTGAGCCAAGGGCCCCTGGGAGCAGGCGGCTGGAGGCACGGCCAGCTCGGCCACCAGCACAGGGAAGAGGCTTTTGGGGCTCAGAGAATTGAATGGAGCTCCCTGCACCTGCCAGCAGGAAACTGGCTCAGCCACATGGATATATTTACAATTAAAAAAAAAAAAATTGCAGGGGAAAAAAGATCAGCAGTGATGTCTTTTTGGTAGGCTGGTAAAAGCACTTGGCTGGTGTGGAACATATCCTGGTGTGATGAGGAAATCCCACCAGCTCTGAGGAAAACCCAGAGGGCAGGACAAACATTGTGCTGCATAAAGGTAAAGCAAGTTTGCTGGAATCATCAAAGTCTCGTGAGAAAAGGCCCCAATGTTGGGATGTTTACACAACAGTCATTGCAGCTCACACCAATAAAGCAATTTCTAGCTGAGCTCTAAAGCCAATCTGCAGCAGTGCAGAAACCAAAGTGAACAAGGAATGAGAGCATCTCCAAGTTTCCAAGGAGCTGGCAGCCCAGCCTGGGCTTCATCTTGCTGTAACCAGGAACATTGCTTGGAGATTAAAATGTGGAGATACCCCAGGCTGCTGCTTTAAAGGTTCCTCACACCCAGATCATGGTTTGCTGTATTTTATTGGTTATGGTCATTATCATTATTATTATTATTATATTTTGCTTTCAAGCATTTCCAAAAGACTCTGCTGTGCCCAGGAGAGGGGCAGCCTTTCTCAGCTCATAATTCAGGAGATTTGAAGATACAGAATTCCCTGAGTAACTGGCAGGTGTGGTGGACCAACACAAATGAACGTGATGGATTCCCTGTGCTTAGAAAATGGAGCTAAAAGGGGAAGGAAAAAAAGCTCTTCTCTGGCCAAGAAGCAAAAAGGCAAGTGACAGAGCACCTTGACACATCAAAGGAACACATCAAAGGCAGGGGTGGTGCCATGTGCTGCTTCCTGTGCTCATGGCAGCCTCGGCTGATGCCAGGAAAGCACCCTGTGCAGGGAGCATCCCAGTAAATGTGTGGAAACACGCAGAATAAGAACAGGGAAAGACCAGAAACAAGCCCAGGGGATGGAGCTGCCTCCCATACCAGCACTCAGGTGTGTCCCTCAGCAGCTTTCCCCAGAGAAGGGCTGTGGTTTGCATCTGTTTGTTCTCTTGTGCAGCATTTTCAATAACCTCTGTCCTCCTAAAGGGGAGTTTTTCAGCAGTGTCTCTGCAGCAAAGCTGTTGGTTACCCACTGACCTGAAACACTCCAAAGCTTTGTGCTCCTGGCACCAGCTGGGAATGAGATGGAGGGAGAAGAGCTGCACGTGTGGGTGCAGAAAAGGACTCTGGGCAGTCAGAACCAGGCTCAAGCAGCACAACCAGCAGTGAGTGATATTTCTTCAGAACATAATTTGGAACAAAGGGATGCACTCACCACGTTGAGCTCAATCCCAAAATACACCCCAAGGTCTCAGTCCAAGGCAGCACAGCCACTGTGAGCCAGATCCATCATGAATAACCAGTTTCTCCTTAAAAAAACACACCCCAGTGACCCAAGCCAGGGTGGAGATTACTATTAGAACAGTACAAACTCTGAAACATGGTTTAAAGCCTTTTTTTTTTCAGGGTCCAGAAAATTCCAGCTGGCTCTTTCCTGTGCTTCACTGCAGCATCAGCCTCTTGTCTGCACTGTGGCTGGGGCCAGGGCCAGGAGGTGCCAGCTACTACAAAAGATTGCTCTCGTGCTATTCCTGCTTTGATGCAAAACAAAACACGCTGGAAATTTTGGAAGAACATCTGTTCCCACCAAGCATCCAGCCCAAGCCTCCCAGACCTACGAGCTCTGGGTAATTCAGTGGAAAAGCGAGGCAACATCTCAATTCTGAGATGCAGAATTTTTGGCAGCGTTTGCTGCTCTTTGCTGCGTGCACAGAAAGCCTCTCCTTTGTGCACACAAGCAGCTCAGCTCAGGGCCTTTCAGGGAGAGGAAAAAAGAGCTGCCTTTCCCATATGCATTTTTCCCTAGGAGACATAAACATGAAGGATATGTTCACTAATTTTGAGAATGCTCACACTGATTTTAATTGATTAATGGGTTTGTTTGGGGGGGGGGGGGAATAGGATTGTTACTTATTTCAGTTCAAAAGAGCATCCAGAGCATCTCCCAGCCCAAGAGCTGCCACAAGGCCTCACGTGACAGGATCCTGCCCAGACTGCAGCCTCGGGTTCAGGAGATAACAAACCCTTTCTGTGGCTGCCTGTGCCTTCAGGCAGGGCATGACTTGGAGCAAGCCCACCCACAACAAGCAGCAGGTCTGTGAGGAGCAGCCCAGACAGGGGGCCATGTGATACCTCCCCCTTCCAGGGGGTTTGGGAAGCCAAGCATCCTCGAGCTGCTCCGAGCTTGGCCTCCTCTCCAGCCAAACCAAGCCCCACTCGTTTGAACCCTCCCCTGCCCCAAGACTGCTGTCCAGCTGAAGTGTGCAGGGACAGCTTTTCCTGGGATTCCAGAAGTCCCAGACTGCATGAGGTCTGCATATTGCCCCACTGCTGCAGAGACACGGTGCATAAAGCAGTAATTTGTGGTCTTAGCTTAGAGCTGAAATAGATATGACAAACAAAGCAAGAGAAAATCTACTGCAGTTCCCACTCTGGTGTGAAAGCGCTGAAAAATATGGATGGAATCTCAGCTGTAGCTACAGCTCCAGGATGGCTGCAGTTCTGATATTTGCCACACACTGTACAGCCAGAATCACAGCCAGGCCCATGCGGGCAGATGGGGAAGGAGCAGAGTAAAGCTGCCTCCATCTACCCTACCCCTGGAGCTGTGTCTGATAAGCAGTTCACAACCAGCACCCAAAGATAAACCTAAATTAGGTGACAGTTTACCTCAAAACACCATAAACCCTCACAGTTTAAGAGGGGGCTGCACCAACCTTCTCCTTCATCTCCACGAGGGGCTGAAGGCTGGAGCTGGGTCACAGTGGGACCAAGAGAAGGGGTTGGTGGGTCAGAACCCCCCATTTTCCACACCAAACCTCCTGTGAGACCCAGCTGGTGGAGCAGGATGGTCTCCTCTGCTCTCTGCCCATTGCTGTGACCAGGGAGCACACAATGAGGGGGATTGATCTCAAATAAATCCCACTGGCAGAAAGAGGGGTTCCTGCAACATCCTAGTTACAGAGAGGTGCACACAGCAAAGTCATCTGCTTCACACTCCGTATTTTTTCCCAGCAGCAGGAAAAAGGATTTCCTGTCACCTCCTAAATCATCAGAGCTTCTTGCCTGTTTCAAGCACAGCTTTATTATCCCTTACATCAACTTCTGTGGGCACTGTCCTTTTCTTGTAAGAGAACACCAGAGTTTGAAGTTCCATGTGTTGGGGTCTTTTGGTTGGTTTTTGTTTTCTTCATCCACTCTGGTTTTGTTTAATTTTTTTCCTGGTAGGGGAAGCAGTGACATTTCAAAGCAGCACATTTGCTGTATGGTCACTCAGAAAAAAATTGAGGTCCTGTCTCTGCACTTTCCCTCAGAAAACGCCTCCCGAGCTTGCGGCGCCACAAAAAAGAAAATCTGATTTCACAGCAGCACAAAGACACAAATTACTCCAAAGCAAGGCCGTGCAAAATAAAACCTACCATTAAATCCAAGAGGCTGAAATCAGGAGATCCCATCTCTGATTATCCCAGCTCCCCAACAGAAGCTTTGCCCAGGCTGGAGCTGCCGGGTCACGTCCATTATTTTCTCACACAACCCATTAACCCAAGCAGGATCACCCATGGGGCATCCTGAGCACAAATGCAAAAGGCTTTGACACGGCATGGTTTTAATGCTCACACACAGCAATATCTGCTCAAAGCAGGGGTAAGTGCCCAGGTATTGCTCTGGGCTGGAAAAGCATCTCAGAGCAGAGGCACAGAGGTTTGGGTGGCTCCTGCCCACCCCTGCCTGTGCTTGGCACCTCTGAGGCCTGAAGGCAGCCCTCACTCCCATCCCAAATTTCAGGGCTGGGAGGGTTTCACCACCACTGCTGCTGTGGGAGGTGGATGCAGCGAGGTCAGGGAGTGGGACAGTCGTGCTTCGCTCAGGTTGGAAACAAAAGGAGTAAAACCAAGTTGGAGCACAAGCTGGTCCCCACCCAAAGCAAAGCCACATGCAGCCCGGCTCAGGAATGAGAACTATGCAGCCAGAGGTTTCCTCTAGTTATTGTTTTGGGTTTGGGCTGCAGTGGGCAGGGAGGGGAGGAACAAAAACACAGAGGGTGAGGGAAAGGAGCCGAAACCCAGCAGAGGCACGAGAGCCTCAGCCTGACCTGGAGCCCTGGTTTCGGGGTAAGGCTGGAGGCTGTGATGCTCTGAGCAGTGATTCCATCAGCTCCTGCTGCCCCTGAGCTCAGCTGCACCTGCACAGCAGCTCGTGACACACCTGGGGCTGTGTGACACCCCTGTCAGTGTGACACCCATGCTTGTGTGACACTCCTGCCTGTGTGACACCTACACGTGACATCAGTTTCATTTGCACTGACACCCATCAATTTGGCACGTTCACTACACAGCAGAGCAGACATGGCAGTGTCTAAACAAGGAACTGAATTAAAAAGATCAAACTGCAGTAGAATTCTTTTCCCCACAAAGATATGCTCAGGAAGATCCCAGATTTTCAGCTTTCATTTCGGTACAAAAGATGCAACCCAAAGCACGTGGTGTGCTGGGTGAAAGGTGCTATAATTTCTCTTTCCCTCTCATCCAGATTCAGCCAAACATTGTTTCAGCCCCATTTACAGACATTCTCCAGTTCCCTGACTCCTTTCCAGACCTGCTGGGAATGCTGAGCTGTAGAGATTCATGGACATTGACCTCTTAACTAACAAGCTTCATGCAATCTGTGCCTAAAATCGGAGGTAAGGGATTGCAGTGTTACTGCCCAGAATTCTCTCCCAATATTCCCAGAGCACCCAGCAAGCACAGCAGTGTTTCACCAGCTCCCTGTGCTCCTCACCCCAGCTCCTGGCTTTTTTTGGTGCAGACAGGAGAGATCCAGGGAGCAGTGGTTTTGTAAGTAAGCTGATTTTAGCTCAAACTGCCAAGGAAATGGGGATTTTCACTTTCTCCCTGCTCCTGTCCCTACCTTTTGTCCTTCTGTTGGCATGACCATCAGCCAAGGCAGGGAACTGATCCAGCTGGAAACTGTCTGCTTGTCTTTTCCCTTTCTGCTGGGTTAGTTTTCAGAAGGATCAGATTCCTAATCTGGCAGATCGCTCGAGAGCTGATTTTGGCACCTGAGAGAACACATGACCCAACAGCAGGGACTGAGATCAGCTGAAACCAGGCCTAAACCCACACCCACAGAGAACACCCATGGCCCACCCTGTGCCCACCCAGGCAAAGATCCTCTGCCTGCTCAGGAGGCTCTTCCCATGCTCCTGTTCAGCTTCCAGAGGGGAACAGGCATTTTTGGGTAATGCTGAGCTGTGACCTCCTCTCCCTACCTGCTCCACCTGCACATCCCTTGCCACTGCTCTGCTGCCTTTCAGAAAAAGCCCAGGGCTCCACTCCAGCCCTCCAGGGTCTCTTCCTTTCAGCAGCACCCTGCCACTAGGCAGGGATTTCTGTGCCCATGGCCACTCATGTGTTTACCACAGCCATGTGTAAGCTGGGCTTGTGCACGCCCTGGGCAGATGCACACAAGCACAGAGCTAAAAATCCCCGAAATATTCTGGTTCCCACAGGCTGAAGAAATGGGCTGTGCTGCTGTGAGCCATTACTACCAAGCACAGGGTGTTTCTATGGCTACACCTTGCCTGGATTTCACTGCTGCTTTCAGCAACACATTCACCCTGTCTGTCTGTCTGTCTCTCCCTCGCACACACAAACCAAACATCCCTTCTCTCTTCACTCCAAATAACACCTCTGCTCTTCCTCCTACATACAGCTAAAAATTCCGTGTGGCTGTTTCTTGGGACCCAGCAGAAGAGGGGGCAAAGATTCTGATCCAAACTGCCCCAAATGCCAGCAATCCCACAGCAAACTCCTGATCCTCCAGCCTCAGTAACAGCAAAACTGGACCTGGACATATTTACTGGAGATCTCTTGGGTTCCTTGTGGTGGCACAGAACCAAGAGCAGGCAGACCCTGAGCTGCTCCCAGAAATCTGGAGAACTGGCCTGCTGAGGGGGAATAAATAAGAAAACCTCTCCCAGAAAGGCTGGAATCAGGAGCCATGTGCAGAGGGGGTCAGCAGTCCCCTGGCCCCAAGGTGACTCTTTGAAATGAAGATCTGGGCTGGATGCTGGAGGAAATGCTAATGGCTGGGAGCAGCTCATGTCAAGCTGAATAAATCCCCTGCTCTCCTTTCTGAAACACAATGGCACATGAATGACTAAGCAATTCTGATAACAATTCAATAGACAAATGTCAGCTTGCTTTGATTAAACATTACTTGTGGAGCTGTTTCAGGGCAGCTAAAGACACATCAGCCTGTCTGTCTCACCCCAGCCCTCCCAGCCAGGGCAGAGAGACATTTATTTCACAACAACTACAACTGATTTTTTTTTCCCAAAGCAATTGGAGCTCCTGTAACATTTGAACTAAGTCTAGGTTTATGCAAGCAGAGCTGGGAAAATGAAAAAAAGGCAAAATAGCCTCTCTCTGTTTTAAGACCCAAGTTGCACTTCTCCCTTGCTCCATCAGTTATCCCTTAGCACAGTAATAACATGGTCCAGTTTGGAGATACAGGTGGAAGAGAGCCATGTCATTACCACATTTCCACATATATTCTTGAGTATTTGCAGTACTGAAATAAAACTCCTCTAGCACGGGGTTAGTCCAGAAAAACATTTCAGTTTAGGAATGTGGCTGAAACATGCACCAACGCTTCCACATGCTGCAGCTCTAACCCATTTTTAATTATTTCTATCTGTGCTGTAGGTCAGCCCCTTACAGAACAACAGCCCCTCCTTTCAGTTTTGCAGAGCACATTTAGGTGAGCAGCTTTTGCCCTTGTGGAGCTTGTACCTTGCCAAGCCCCCAAAGCCAGGTCTGAGTGCTGAGAGGAAGAACCTCAGCCTCACACCCAGGCTGCTCCCCTTGTCTCCAGTCAGTTGTGAAATGAGCTGCTCAGCACTGCATCCATAATGGGCACTGCAGTGCAGATGGCAAAAGCACAGTCACAACTCTGCTGTGCTTCTGCCAAGAGCCCTGGGTGATGCAGCAGAGCAGCTCAGAGAAGTGAGGAGGGCAAGAGAGGCTGCTCCTCCTGAGGCATTGTCACCTTCCTGTCCATACAAGCGGCTCCTTGGTGTAGCAATAACACAGAACGATGGCCAGAAGATCCTGAGTGAAATCCTCTGCACTCCACGCTGTGGGATTGAGGATCCCACCCTGTGGGATTGAGGATCCCACCCTGTGGGACTGAGGATCCCACCCTGGGATCAGTGCTAGGCTGTGTTTCAGTGATGCTCATTGCCTTGGAGCTGGGAGAACACAAAGAATCTCCCACACCTCTGCTGCACAGATCTCTTGGTCACTAAGGAAAATAGATCCTTGTAAATGTCCTCAGTCAGCACCAGTCCCAGGGGCCTCATTACTGCCCTTGACCTCAGTCTAGGACAGTGAGTGATAATGTTATTTCTCTAATTTCTCTCTCAACGGAGGCCTTTGGCTGCTTTCCTTTCTCCTGGGCTGGGAACGAGCCCGTGGAAGCAACCTGCCCTTCTACAGGGTAAATCTGTGAACTTGGGCTATTCCTTGAGTTGACAATTGGCAGATGCTGCATCCTGCAGGCAGAGGCCTCAGAGGAGACATCCACACCAAGAACACACAAAAATTCACAGGGACAATGGCCACACGTTTGTGTATGGGTGTGGGCACACACAGAGCAAATAACTAAAAGTCAGGAGAGTCCTGCTTGCCCCTGGCTGCAAAGGGGAATTCTCAGCTGATCTCTGCAGCTCCCATTCGAGAGCACAAAGCCACTTGCAAAATCACCAGGTTGGCCCTTGCAGCTCTGCTGTTTTCAGTATTCTTTGAGAGTTCCCTCTGATTTGCTTTATTAGAGAAACCTACTCAAAGGGATTTGTGTGCATGCTCAGCTTGATTTGTGAACTCCAACAGGAGGGGCAGCCAGGAAAATTAATGAGGTTCTGGGCAAATGATTGCCCATGCAGACCCACAGACATAAAGCATTAACTGACTGTCTAATTAACAAAGGCCACGTGCCCGATTAAGCATGCAAACGCTGCTGCTGCACACACATTGACACACATTAATGTCTCAGTGAGGATACATTTGCAAGTGTCTGCTTGGCACGATGATGGAGCACGCAGCCTGCTTCCATAAACACTTGTCAGGATGCAGGATATACATCCATGCAATAATCTGCTGCCCATTTTCTGTAACGAGCACAAATTCCTTCTGGGAAGCAGCACAGCAGGTCCCCAGGCCCATGCAGGCACTGCCTAAAAGCCACTGTTCTAGAAGGGGGCAAACCAAGGACAAAGTGGCCTTGGGAGAAAAGTTCGAGCTGCTTTTCAGCGGTTTTGTCATGCAAGTGAAGGGTGATTTCGTGTTACAGTGGCTGTGCTGGGTGATAAGGGGTCAGGGGCACACGGCCCTGCTCCTCACCCTGCTGTGTCCTTATCACACAACACCCTCTAGGTCCTCATCTCCTCCCTGATTAAAGCTCAGGGTTTGTTTGTGGGTTGTTGTTTGTTTTTTTAATTAATCATGATAATTATTATTTTTTTAAGAGAAAAACAGTCTAAAACACCCAACAGAGGAGGCAGAAACAGCGATGTGTAGGAGGGGGTTACAGTACAGGATACCTGCTCTCCATCAGCTCACAGAACTCATTTAGTGCTGCCAGATCACATCATTCTGGGACATGGATATGAGCTGGGGAGGCCAGGAAGGCAAAATTCTGGAAAGCTCCTGGCAATTTCTGGTGCCAGAGGAGAAATTTTTGGCCCCAGTTGCTGTCGTGGAGCAGGGTCAGACCAGCAGCCACCCCACAAAGGGAATTCCTGGGAATGCCAGGGGAGCTGTGGAGGATCCTGCTCTGTGATGGGATTGAACTCCTCCCAAACCCTGCCCTGTCCCCTCTCTGCTCCCTGCAGCAGGAACTGCACACAGAGCCCTGAGCCCTGGCACTTGCTGGGGGCTGGAGCTCAGGGTGTCCCTCAAGCCGGGGCTCAGCCCCACTGCCCCGAAATTCTCAGAAATTCCCATTTCTCCAGGGATGGAGGGAGGCCAGGGGGGCTGTTAGAGTACCTGGTTATGCCTGTGATGTGTTTCCTTGCTGCTGGAAGGTTTCCAAAGGCATTTCAGGTGCTGATGAGACCTTCCAGCACATCCATTTAGAGTCTGCAGTTTCCCTTCCTTCCTGCATTATTTACCACACAATCCCAAGCTGCTTAAAAGACTGTTTCCAGCTATTTTCTGAATCATCCTTCCCTCCCTTCGCTGCTTCATGTAATAATCTCTCCCAAATCTATTTTGGGAGTGGCATTTTGCAGCAGAGCCTTGTTTTGTTTGCCTTTTTTTCCCCCAACTGTTCTGTTGCAGATGCAGAAAGTTGGTTTGTTGCTGGGGAGTTGCAAGGACAGGGCTTGCAGATCCTGTGTCCTGAGGCTTTGCCTCGCTCCACTGTCCTCTCTGGAGTGGGGCTGTGGAGGCTCAGAATGACAAGAGCAAGGCTATGCCCATTAATTTGCTCCTGCAGAGCTGTTCCTGGTGATCAGAGCTGCAGGCAAGGGCTTTTTGCAGAGCTGTGTGAGGATGGCAGCTCACATTGATTTCTCAGAGCAAGGTCTCTGATAAAGGTTTGGATTCCTGAATTATTCTGGTATTGTGCAGGGCATCTCTGCATCCTGGGGAAAAGGAGGGTGGACATTGCCAGGAGCTGGGTTACAGAACAAAAATAACACAAGAGGGGGTATATTTTGAGCTGGACAAACTGGAAAAACTGGAAACTTTTTTTCAGAAACAACCAGAAATCTTGAAAAATACCTCAGACCTTATCCTGGAACCAAAGACACATTTTGCATCAGAGAGGCTACACTTAATTTGCTCCCTCAACTCGGTTTCTCAGCCACCCAACATTCACATTAGATTAATATTTGCAATTCAGCTGCCCTGCTCTCACCCTGAGAGCATCTGACTGGGAAGTGACTGCACTGCCACACCACAGGTTCAAAGCCAAAGTGCTGCCCTTGCTTCAGCAGCTTTTGGCCAAGTCCAGAGCAGTCCTCAGCCTTGAAGCATAATTGCCCAAGTACAGCAGTGACTCTGGTCTCCAAAGGCCAAAAGGAGAGAGGTGGGAGGAGAGCTGAGAATTGCACATTTCAGATGCGGGATGCAGCTATTTCTTTTTGGAGGCCTATTTCTGGAAAACTGCACAGCTAAAACAAGAAAGCAAATCTAAAATGAAAGCTCACACTAGAAAGCACACACACCCAGACACCATGGCAGGCAAGAGCTGGGGGACCTGTGTAATCACAGCTATAATGATTCTATAATTTCACATCCAAACATAATTAGTCGAGGTACGTTCTTTGACAGCTAGAGATTTGCAAAATTAGGGTCAAGCAGGTTCATCTTTTTAATTGTTCTCATTTCCCCCCTCTGTGTTGTTTCTTGTCGCTTTATAGACTCCTCCCTGGGCTATGGGGATTTTTGAAGGAATTTTGAATGAGTTAGAGATGGGACTTCTGAGTTTTGAGATTATTTTTCTTATCTTCTACATAGGTAGGAAGGGTCAGCTGGACTCACATCTTTACTGCATAGCTCAGAAGGTCACAGGACCCCTACTTACAAGACCTTTTAAGGATTTATTGACTAATAAAACACTGCCAACAAGGATATTTATGTTTTTGATCTAATCTTTAAATATTTCATCGTATGGATTCATGTTACAGTGTAAGCTTTCTTAGTTAATTATGTTATGACACACAAACCTACAGCACTGCATTCTAAACTCCTTGTTTACCTTTGTAACTACTCTTTTTTTTTTTCCTATACCTTAAACTCTAAAACTTTAAACTTTCTTCTTCTTAATTTTACTGCTTTAAACGATAAATCTACATTCTTGCTTCTACCACTAAGTTTGGAAGGTTTTTCTAAGGTTTCAGATCAAATCTTGTGTTTAACTCTAGGCTTTGGCTTACAGGCTCAAAGTTCTGAGAATTCCCTGTATTTCAGATTCTAGCACTGGGCCCAGCTCATCCCTGGGGTAAGACCCTTTTAAGAAGGCCCCCCCAAATCTGATCCTTTGCACCCTGGGAGCAGCATGGCAGCAAACAGCTCTGCCTGCCTGGCCCACCACACCCTGGCACAGGAGGACTTGGTGTGCAGCTTGCCAGCCCTGAGAACCCAATTCCCTGGGGAAGGAAAAATAAAAATCCAACTGTAAGCTGCTCTCTGCTTCATACCTTATTGCTGGCAGCAGCAGCAGAGAGAGGGAACCAGCCTAATTCCAGCAAGATTGGTGCCCACAGTTTTGGGTGGCAGCAGGGTGTGCCAGAGGCTGTGGGGATGTGCAGCCAGATACTGCTTCAAGTGACAGCTTTCCATCCACACTGCATTCTTACACACACTCAGTATTCCAAACCAGACACATGGAGCTCCTGAATGAACACAGAGGTTCCTGTTTGCTCATTTTAAACTCTGCATTAAGCAGCATTCCCCAATATCTGCAACTGCACCAATTATTGATACAATCAGCTCTCAGACTCCAAATTTCTGTCTCAGCCTGTGATGGCCTGATGCAGTGACCACTAAGGAGACAGACCTAGAAATCTTCACCCCCAGAGCCAAATTCTCTGCATTTTAACAATGGGAAATATAAATACTGCAGGAAGTACTGGGAAAAACAGCACCGTGTTACTCCAGAAAGACAAAAATACTTTAAAATGCAAATTATCTTTACGTACTTCTGAACTGGAACATATCCTCACCTTCAAATCCACCCTCCCTCCCTCCTCCCCGAGCTTCAGCAGGGATTAATAGTCCTGTATGCCAAGAGAGTTCAAACACTATTTTTAATCACATCTTACAAGCACGCTGTCCCAAATGCTTTGCATGACAAAGCAACCGAGGGAGCGAAATGAGAGAGAACCGCGATTCGTGCCTCGGATCCAGAGCCCTCTCAGGAAAGGGGGATCTCAAAAGGCACAGAGGAAACGGGGCTGGAGCAGAGCCTGACAAGGTGGAGAGAGAGAAGGGAATGTTTGGTGGGATGGGTTAAGCTGCAGGAGCTCAGGCTGGGGCACAGGGAGGGCACTCAAGGACACTGCAGAGCTGGCGCTGAACTTTCTGTTCCCGCTGCCTGTTTTGGAGAGAGTCCTGGGGATGCCTCCCCTTGGGAATTTGCCGGCTGGAGGAGCTTCCAGAGCTGCCCACTGCAGGGTGACAGTGGCACATTGGCATGCTGTGACACCACAGCTTTATATGGGCCTGCCAGGTCCTGCTGGGGCAGAGCACTGGGGTTTGCAGGGTTTGCAGCTCCAGGGACCCTCAGTGGCCCTCTGAAAAACCCACTCAGCACATCTGAAATGTTTCCAGGTCTGTTCTGTGTGTTTCTCAGTTCTGCTGCACTCTGCTAACTGTCCTTGGATCTGGATAAAGCTCAGCCAAAAAAGAAGCCTCATATGCTTCACCCAGATCTGTTCAGGGATCCCAGAGGTCCTTACAAAAGTGAGTAAATAGCAAATATGAACACACTCCCTTTCAAGGCAGCAGGTACAATGTCAGACCTGGGAAACTTCCCCTTCTCCAGCATTAAGGTGGTGTGGACAGGCTGGAGCAGAGGGTTTGGGTGACCCTGTGGTGCTGCAGAGTTCCCCAGGCACTGAACCAGGGCTGGGACAGACTTAGAAATGTGCACTGAGGGTCCATGAGCACAGGTGAGTAATAGAAGCACAAATGGTTTGCCTCCCATCAAACCCAGTTAATCAGATTTACAACATTTTAACCCTGACAGTCCCTCACACCAAGCCCCTGGCAGGGGAGTCAGCACCCACATGTGTCTGTCACCTTTGCCATGGCAGCACAGGGAAAGCTCCTGTGTGCATCCTCAGTGTTCCCATCCAGGAGCTCTGCCTTTCTCCTCATGCTCCCAAATTCCATGGGAACCTTTGAGGGATGGATCCAGCTCAGCACCTCCTGCAGCTCTCTCTGTGTGCTGGGGCCTGTCCTCCATGCAGGAGGGGTTTTTGCTGTGTTCATTTTCCAGGAAGGAGCTAAAAGCAGTGAGCCTGCTCCTTGGGGAAGGGCAGGGGGTGTCTCTGCAGTCAGCCAGCAGTGACCCAAGCTGGGGAGGATGGAAAGGAGAACAATGACACTTCTGTGCTGCTTGTCACCTGACCAGAGACAAACTGGCATTAACCTCACCCCTGTGTGGGACAGACACAAATGCCAGGACACAGAAATGGTGAGGGCTGTTTACAGTGGAAATGTCAGAGCATCTCAGCCCTGCTGGATGCACAAAGGGCTGCTGCTCCCACCCCAGCACAAACCCAACCCCACACAGGGGTTCTGACCCTGCACCACGCATAGTCCATCAGCAAACCCTGCTCCTCAGCCTCTCTAAACTCCCCTAAATTGATAAATCTGCCTCTAAGTAAAGGCCACTGAGAAGGTTTCAGGCTGGGGGAGAAGGATTTTGAGAGCCCTGTGCTCAGAGAAGCAACCTGTGCTGGATCCTAATGAGAACATTTCCTGGGCACCCTCACAGTAATTATTATATAAGAAGAATTTAACATGGGATTAAGTTCCTGCATCCTTTGTACTCCACAGACAAAGTACAAGGCAGGCAAGGAAACAGAGGAGCTTTAGAACTGTCTCATGTTCACACACATGACTGCCGTTGCTGCTCAGCCCTCAACTTGCACAAAACCTGAAGGCAGAATTCCCCACACACCCAATTCTTCCATGAACTCCTCAATGCAAGGAATGCAGGATTGGGCACCACCACTCAGGGCCAGAGTCCTTCCCCTGCTCTCTGCCTGCTGGGGACCCAGGAAAGGCTCAGCCTGAAACCTGGAGCTGCACTGCAGCAGATCCTGTTGCTGATGAAAACAGGCTGCACACACTGCTTTGTTTTTGTAGGGTTGCTAGGGAGCACTGTTACTATTATTGATTTTTCTAAGGCCTCTGAACCACTTATCAAAACAAGTTATTCCACACGCACCACAAGGAACGAAGCCTGGTTCCCTACAGCTCTCTGCCCTCCATCCCTGAACTTTAATTCCCAGGGCAATGGCCTCTCCCTGTCCCAAAGCCAGGATCTCCCTCCCTCCCACATCTCCCTCATGCTTGGCAGAGCAAGAGGGAGCAGAAGCAAGAGCTGGGTCACCACTCCAAACTTGTTTATTGGCTGGCTGGGAGCTACAAACAGTGGCTGATTTCTAAATTTGGCCTATTTCACTCTCACTGGGGGATTAATGCTGGATTTGCTCTGCTATCCAGTCACCAGTTTGCATAAAATCTGTAAGAATTTGTTCTCTCTGCGATTTGATGAATTTAGCTGAAAATTGGCCAAAAGCTTTTTCTGGGAGGAAAAGGAGGCAGTGGATGGGCAGGAGGTCAAGCTGCACAGTGTGGAAATCAGGCTGGAAGCACAGACAGTAAGGAACTACCTCAATTTTGCAACCAAATACAGAGGGGAAAACCCAGAGCACCTCATTAAATCCCAAATACTCAGTATCACATTTGTACTGCCTCTGATAATGGTTCTTCTGACACAAACTATTTACTGAACTCACCTTGGCTCTGTCAAGAGTGGCTGTCAGAACACTGATGTGATGGATATTCACACAGCAGGATGGTGCAATTTTCATGACATAGATACCATTAAAATTCCAGGGTCCAGAGTGCAAACGCAAATGGGAAAGGCCTGAGAAACCCAAGCCTTGGAGCTGGCCACTTGCTAATGGCAGCTTTGCACCTTTTCTACCAGACAGCAGAGATAAGTAGCCTTCACTTTCAGAGTTCTTCTGTTAAAGGACCTTTTTTGGGAAAATTTCTCCTGGTTGCTAACAAACATTGAGCTGCACCAGCCTTAGCAACACAGGGAGAGCGTAGGTGTGAGGCACCTGTGAGGACACAGCTCCTGTGTCTGTGTGTGTGTCTGTGTGTCCTGACAAGGATTCCTGCACAGGATCTGCTCCTCTGGGCACCTCAGCAGTGTGAGTGGAAGGCAGCACTCCAGGAGAAGCAGGGCTGTGTAAACACCCATCACATCTCACACACTGCAGAGGTGGGCAGTGACCTCTGGACATCACAGCCAGGTGTCCAAAACCATGCCCAGGCAGCTGCTCAGTATCTCCAAGGATGCTGAGTCTTCAAACTCTTTTGGCAGCTTGTTCCAGTGCTTTACAATTTTCAGACAGAGCCTTTTGTGGTTTATTGGGAGTTCATTCCTTCTGTTCCTGCCACTGGGCACCACAGCAGAAAGCCTGGCTCTGTCCTCATCACAGCCTCCCTTCAGTCCTTGGCACAAAAAGCAGAATGGAACAGAATCATTCTGGTTGGAAAAGCCCTGCCAGCCCATGGAGTCCCACCTGTGCCCCATCCCCACCCTGTCCCCAGCCCAGAGCACCCAGTGCCACCTCCAGGGATGGGCACTCCAGACCTCCCTGGGCAGTGCCAGTGCCTGAGCCCCCTTTCCATGGGGAAATTCCTGCTGTGCCCACCCTGAGCCTGCCCTGAGCCCCCTTTCCATGGGGAAATTCCTGCTGTGCCCACCCTGAGCCTGCCCTGGCCCAGCCTGAGGCCATTCCCTCTCATCCTGGATGCCCACCTGGCTGTCCCCTCCTGTCAGGAGCTGTGCAGAGCCACAAGGGCCCCCCTGAGCCTCCTTTTCTCCAGGCTGAGCCCCTTCCCAGCTCCCTCAGTGATGAGATCTCCTCTGAGCCTCCTTTTTCCACACAGAACAATCTGAGCTCTCAGCTTCCCCTCACAGGAGAGATGCTCCAGTCCTTCAATCATCTTGGTGACCCCTCACTGCACTCCCTCCAGCAGCTCCACGTCTCCCTGGTCCTGGGGAGCCCACAGGACTGACCACAAGACTCCAGACATGCTTAGGAGCACAATCCAGAGCTTCTAACAACTGTCAAGGGGAACAACACCACCAGCAGAGATAGGAATTGGGTTTTGTGAATACATTTTTCCTAAATCTGGAGACTCCCTTCTCCTGGCCTTCCTGCTCTGATGTGACTGTGGCATGAACAACCTCGGGTGAGCAGGAAATTGGTAACAAGGAAAAGGAACCAGGGCCTGGAAATGCCCTGACCCTACAGAGCAGGGCTGTGCACCATTCCAGGCTCTCTAGGCAAGCAAGGACACAGCAACAGCTCCCAGATCAGAATCTCAAAGAGGTCTTCAAACATTTCTGCTCATCAACAAGGAGAAGAGTTTCATCTCGTGTGAACAGCTCGCTCCCCAGAGTCCCACCACATTCAGCAGGGCTCTGTTTATACTGAGGAAGGTTTTTATTGACTCTTTTCTCTCAAATAATTGATAAGCTCCTCCTGCTGCCCCACTTTGATCAGTCTCTACCCCAGTTGTGCCCAAGGTCTGGTCTAGTTCCAGCCCATCTCATTATCTCGAGCACCAGGAGCAGGTGGTGTTTACAGGACTTGGATTTGTGCACAAAGAACACAAATCTGGAGGCCACACTGGGAAACAAAACTCATTCAGAACAAACACAGCTGGATTTCTTTATACAACCCTTTGCTGTATTCCTATCCCATTTATTTTTCCTTCTGCTTTCCCTTTCTTATTGTCTTTTCCTCTCTGAAGGATGGGGTCAGCATCCATTGAGATCAGGAAGGAAAGTTCCACAGCTTTGGAACCTTTCAAGCCTTCTGCCCTCTTCTCCCTGGGCAGACAAATCACCTCAGTGAGTGTCTAAGTATGGAGAGATCATTAAACCAGAGAACAAAATAAAGGCCATGAGAGATTCTGGGCCCATCTCCCTGATCAAGTTCAGACTTTTTTTCCCCAAGGCTAAAAAGCTGAGGATTGTGTTATGCCAGGATGGATTCAGGGAGTTGTGGAGAGTGAGAAGGTCCCCCCTGAGTCCCCTCTTCTCCAGGCTGAGACCCTTTTCCATCTCCCCCAGCTGCTGCTCATAGCCCTGACTCCTAATTCAGAGTTCATTCCTGATTTCAGTGATTGAAGCTCCCCCTTTCACAGACACTCACAGTTTGTGAATCCCTCCTGTCAAGGCTCCAGCTGTGCCAGACCTCAGAGAAGAAGGGACCAAGAGAGAAGGGATCAGATGCCAAGAGAGAAGGAACTATTTTTGTAGTGTTTCAGGTGTCTAACCTTGAGAAAAAAAATTTCCTTAATTGTAGAAAGCCACACAATGAATGTTTGAAATGAAGGGGTTTTAGCAATGATGCAGCAGAGGTCCCTCCACACCCCATCCAGATCCAAACCCTGAAGTTAAACCCAGCTCTGCTGGATCTGCCAAGCTTTCCATTCAGCCATGCCCAGCTTGAAACTGTGCTGAGCACTGGGGGAAGCTGCAATGGAACAAAATGGACTACAAGGTTGTCGGACTTATTTTTCACTCCTTACATTAACTAATTAGCTTTCTTCCTCATTAAAGTCCCTTCAAGCATATCAATTACCCAGCTCTGATGGCAGGGACGCTCCAATAGCCCTCAGTGCAATCAGATGAGCTGGAATTCAGCAGAGCAGACCAACAGGGTGCAGGGTTGGGTTACCCATGTGTCAGCAAAAGGGCATTATTCTCCTGACCTCCCTCTTGCAACAGGAGCTGAATGGTGGCCTGGAGAGGGCAGAGGAAATGCCAGCAAAACAGCACAATAAGCATCTCCCAAGGCACTGCAAGGGGAAACCAGAGCTGGGACAAAAGGCCAGAGAAATGTCCAAGTGTTGGTCTAAAATTAGGACAGCCCAAAACTTGGCCCCTCTCTTCTTTTGTTTCTATCTGATGGGAGTGGCTTTGCAATTCGTGTCTTGGTTGGAGCAATTCCACCTCTCCCCTGTAGGAAAATGGTGAAGAAAAGGCTGAGCCCTGCTCTCAGCAGCTCTCAGGGCTCTCACCCACACCAGACATGTTTATCCCAGCAGCTCAGCACAGCAGGTCTCCCTAGGAAAATTCCAGATTTGTTTGTTTTCCCAAACCACTCTGTCACAGCATCATCTCATTGCTGCCCTCCTGTTGGGACCCAGGACATTCCTCTGGCTGCCCTGGGTGATTTGAGACCCTGGCAATGGCCTCAGAGGCCTTGGCACAGAGTCAGAAACACCTGTGCCTTCAATTTTAGCCCATGGAAACAATTCCCAACTTTGTGTGAAGAGTTACAAGCCACAAGAGTTTGAATAGAATGATAGTGAATTTGTCACAGGGTGAAAAAGTAGAATTTTGGTGTTTTAGAATGGGGGTTCAAGAGGCAAGATGGAGGAATCTGGGCAAGTCCTGTCCTTCTTCTTCTCCATCTTTTCTGCTGATGGTGGCACTTCTGGGTTGGTTTAGAGTAGAGACAGACTGTCTAACATAGGTGATAGGTATTGGGAAATTATTGTAAATAAAGCACACATAGTTCTTAGTATAAAAACCAACAGCACCCCAAGGGTGGTCAGAGTGCCACAACCCAACCTGCTGGACAGATCTCAGCAAGTCAGAGAAGGAATGGAATAAATAAGAGAAAATAAACAACCTTGAAAAGCAGAACCAAGGAATCTCAACTTCTTCAGTCATGGGGCTGGGAGAAAGAGACTTTCTACCACCTCAGGGGGCATCTCAACCACAGACACCTGAGACCCTCCTGCCTTACCTGGCACTGCCCTGCACCTGAGCTGGCTGCTCCCCATCTGCCAGAGGCTGTCCCAGCCCCCAGAGCCAACGTGGGCGCCAACAAAACCCAGGAGCAGCAGTGACACCCAATCTGCTGCGCCCAAAGCCCACGCTCAGAGGCTGCACTGCTCCTGCAGCTGAGCACTGAAAAGCACCCAGACAATAAGAATGCATTAAACTTTTATCTCCAGTGCTCCAGCTACAATAAGCAATCAAAGAAATTGCCACTCTCCCAGGGCTCCCAATTGCCTAAAGGAAACCAACTTTTGTCTGGGTGTGGGGATGTGTGTGTGAGAGGGAAGATGGATAAAAGGAGCTCAAATACCAGCTGCAGTGTTTGGCTACTTTGCATTAGGCAAATGATGAGCACGAAACACAGCACAAAGCTCAGGCAAAGGCAGCTTTATGCACTCACACACAGGGAAGAAGAAATAAGAAATAAGAAGAAATAATAATTTTTCACTCCATTTTTCACTCCATTTTTCAAGATTTCATGGTCAACGCCAGTTTTTGGGTTTTTTTCCCCCTCAAATGTGAGCTTTATAGGAGACAATTACCAGCCTAAAATTCCTCCCAGAGCCACACTGTGAAAAAATCCCTTTGCACAAGGATGTTTTTCCTATTATCCAAATTTTGGGGGCCTGGATGCAGGTGCAGCTCACCTTTCCATGAGTGGCAGCAATAGCAGGATTATCAAATCACGCTATAATTTCTTAAACTACAACAAACTGGTTGAAAAGCTCTCATAAGACTTGCACATGTTCGTTTTCACTTTACTCTCTGGCCACTTAATGATGTGGAAATTTTATTTCTCATGAAATATCCACAAACTGGCCACTTTCCTCATGAAATATGCATGAATTATAGAATTCCTTATGCTCCTGAGAAAATAAACCACTTTAATCTGAGAAAATCCTCCATTTTATAATGTCAGAATGCTTTCTTTTCCTTTTTTTGACTCAGAACCAGGGTGCTTTCAGAAAAGGTGGTGCTTGTCGTGAGCCAGCCTTTTCATGTGAAGGGAAAAATGGTTAAAAAATAAAAATAGATTTAAAAAGAAGACCACCAAAAAAAAAAACCAAATCAAAACCACCATGAGCTGATATAGATAATTTCAAAACAATTCTTTGCTTTTCAAACATTGTCTTCTTGTTTATTTTCCCACAATCCTTTAATGGGCGAAAATCCCTGGTAAGAAATCACAGTATTGAAAAAACTTTGTTTTCAATCCACTTTGTTTCTGGGTTTCCTATTTCTCTGTGGATGTTTTCCCTATCCTGCAGATAAAACCATGTGAGTAGG
Organism: Agelaius tricolor; assembly: GCF_023055355.1. Taxonomy (NCBI): domain Eukaryota; kingdom Metazoa; phylum Chordata; class Aves; order Passeriformes; family Icteridae; genus Agelaius; species Agelaius tricolor. The sequence continues at coordinate 16,461,779 of NW_027269278.1, forward strand.
AACAAGGTGTTTGCTCCAGGAACTATAACACAGATTTTCTCCATTTAAATTTAATACAGCTCTAGGAAAAAACTGAAATTCCCCCATGTGCACGATTGTCTCACTTACAACAGCACCTCTCAGCAAAGGATCTGCACGAGCTTTACCGAGGAGAAGTGTTATGATTTACAGTCTGTTGAAAATACACTTTACAGCATGTTAAAAATAACCTTTTTGAGAAGTCCTTGATGCTCCAAGCATGGCTGGATGGAGCTCCGAGCACCCTGGGACAGTGGGAGGTGTCCCTGCCATGGCATGGGGGACTGGATGAGCTTTAAGGTCCCTTCCAACCCAAACCATTCCATGTGGAATAACTTTGATGCCTCTAGAGCCTTAAACATTTCCAGCTCTGCCGGTATCTGCCCCAGTCTGGGATTTCTGCAGCAGCTTGGGCTGTTTCACACACCTTTCCTTCACATTCTTTCATGGTTTTCCATGAAAAGACATCAAGCTAACATCCTCTCAGCCCAGCCCCAAAATATCAAGGGGATGTTTTAAAATCAGAGGCAGAGAAACATTTCCCTGTGTGAAAAAGGAGAGTGTCTCCTTCTCAGAGTGGGAAGGGATGAGGAGGGAAGGACAGACAAGGCTCAGGAAAGAGATTTCTGGAAGAAATGTGCTTTTTTTCCCTGAGAATAAGCAGCATCTTCCTGAGAGCCATCATTTTGATTCACTGTTTCACGTGTAAATAATTTACCAGGCTAAAAGGTCAAGAGTTGCAGGTCCTTAGAGAAGGGGAGAAAAGTGCAAGCTGTAAATAAGGGACAAGTAACTTATGTGGAGCATAAAACATGTTGTAGGCACCACGTAGATCCACAAACGCACAAACAGGGAAACCCCAGCTCCACATGCACCACACAGAGGCAGAAATAACCTCTTCCCATGCTGCATCCCCTTGAACTCCACTTGAGAGCAGGAAGTACACTGAATACAATCTTTTGGGATAGAAATTACACTTTTAAATTAGCTCCATGACGCCCAGATGCACTGTTGATGGATGCACGAAACAGAGGGGCAAAAGAAATTAATTTCCAGCCTCCTTGTTTTCATCTTTTCATCCTCTGATGTCAGGGTAATTGCTGCTGGATGTGACAGAGCAGTCCTTGCCTCTGTGCAGAAGGTGAGGGAACAGCTGCTTTGCTTCCTGACACCATGGATTTCCCATCAGCTGTCAGGCACCATCAGATCCCTGAATGCTCCCAGCGCCTCACACTGTCCTCACCCTCACAAACTCCAAATCTGGGGCTGCACTCCCCACTTTGAGGCAGGAAAGATCAAATCTGCTCAGATTCAAAGCCAGGGGAGGAATGCTGCAGGGACAAGCAGTGCAAACGAGCAGAGGGCCACTGAGGAGCACGGGGTGTTGTCCTCACATGGATATTCAGGTGGAGAGATCAGGAATAAGCAGCACTTTGTGCCCCACACACTGCTCCTCACAGTGCTTTGAGCAGCAGTGCTGCCCTCAATAGTGAGATCTGTGCTATGGAAAATTTCTCAGGCTCAGGCAAGAAAAGTAAATAGTGGGCTTGGAGAAACAGCATTTCATCCAGCACTTTGCACAGATAGCTCAGGTTTTTTTGGGTTTGCTCCCATCTCTGACACTGCATTCCAGAGCAATCACAAGTTGTTCATTTCCCCAGCAAAAAGCCTGTATTTCCCTGCCCAGAGGGGCAGTTACTGACTCCATCAGCTCAACTGGCATTTTTCATAAACATTTCTAAAACATGTGAAAACTTCAAATGCCAGCAACTCTTCCAAGGGATTATATTACACAGATACACTCCAAGGCTTCATTTGATGATCTAGTTTGGAAAGTTACCCCTTCTGCATATATGGCAATAATGTTTATATTATTTTTACCACATGATTTCAGCCTTTCATAATAATGGAAACAATGATATAAGAATGAACAACTGGCATTTCTGTTTGAGGACACAGCATGCATCTCCTCTGAAAGGCTCTGCAGCAGCTTTACAAATACATTTGCCTCTGGTATTTGCAGATACTTTGAGCTCCAAATTGTTTCAGCTACAAGACAGAAACCACCAAAAAAAGCAGAGAATAAAACACCATCCTGTGGAGGTGGGCATGTTGAACACAAATTCTGTTTACTTACATCTCTGCTATAACACCAGCCACTCCAATATAATGCATATGCATGCACACACTCACATATATATATATTTACATATAAAACAAATCAAAGTATAAATTTCAATGCAGTGTTTCAGAAATAGAGTGATTCAGAAAGCGTGTGGTGTATACAGCATATGCTCCATGGGCAATATGTTGCCCAGCACAAATGGCAAACATGCAGGGAATAGACATTTTCTTCCAGGGCTCTGGAGCCTCCAAAAGGTTGGCAGGCTGGGTGCATGCTGCACATTCTTTGGGAGAGAATTATGGGCTGGGGAACATTCCTGCAGCTTCCCAACTCTTTCAATAATTTGCCACCTGCACAGCCAAGCTGTTCTTTGTGTAAATCTCCAGGATCTCAAAACTCTGGAGCTGACCCCGATGCACACAGAGGCTCAGGGAACATGGCTTTAACTCCTCCAAAGGCTGGGGCAAAGATTAAACACAACTCTGGGGCTGCTGGCACCAAAAGGACCAAACCCAATACACATTTCCTCTGTTTCAGCAGCTCATGCTCTCTCCTCACCAGCACAGGGCACAGGAGCAGGGCTGTGATCCTGAGCCCAGCTCCAAACAGGCTCCCCAGGAGATGGGCAGAGCCCTGAGGCTGCCAGAGCTCCAGGAGAGGTTGGATATTGCTCTCAGGGTGGGATTGGTGGGGTGTCTGTGCAGGGCCAGGAGTTCCACTGGCTCATCCCTATGGGACCCTTCCAACTCAGGATATTCCATGTGAATATTCCACCTGAGCTTCTGCCCTGTGCCAATGCTTGACCATCCTTTCCAGGAAGAAATCTTCATCGTGATGATGATGAATCCAACCTTGACTGGATCCCAACAGCACAGGGTTCATGAGATTTTCTGGAATTTTGGCTTTTTCCTGCCTCTCAGCAGCTACCCTGCTCCTGAGCATCTGAGATGGGCAGGATTGTGCCAAGCCTGGTGCCAGGTCAAACACAGAGGTGGAAATCTGGTCCCCACTGCTGAGGAAGGAACAAACTCCATCTCCACAGAGGATTCACACAGAACACACCCTGCAGCAGGAATTGATTCACACAAACCCAATGAAAATGAGAAGCTGAGGGCTCAAAGGAGAGTGAGCACAGGGAGGACTCCACTGCTGCATATTCCACATGGGAATTCTCACCCTGCCAGCTCCACACCCCTTCCAGGACCTTCTGGCTCATGCAGCATCACAATGTGAGTTTTCAGTGAGAGCTTTAAGGAGCAGAAATGAGCACCCACGAAAGCAGATTTCATTCACATCACTTTTTGGGAACAACTTGGTTTTGTCAGCCAGTTGCAAGAACCATGAACTCTTTGCAGGCAGCTGTAGCAGAGATGGCTTTTCCCCTATGATATCAGAATTTCCATGGAAAGAGGTGCTGCTTTACAGCTCTTGTGATTGTGGTGACAGGAGGAGGGTGAAGAAGGGGGACTGAGAATAGAGGAAATGTGCAATGCAGTGATGACAAACACTGACAAAGAAAGGACTGACCTCTGGTTCTGATAATCTGTGACAGAAAGTGTGACTGGAATTCAGGTTTTTCGCAAATTGAAATTACAATTAAATACCCACATCTCCCTGATCAGCCACAGGAATGGGGTTCAAGGGGACTGTAACACAGGAAAATAAGATTTAAAATCATTGATTGCCATCTTGATCCAAGCAACTTTCTACACCAATTATTTTTCTATTTATTTCACCGGAAATAATCTTTCTCCCTAAGCTTTACAAGTTTGCTTCCCCTCAGCCTAAGCATTTATCCTACCACAAGAACTGAATCTCCAACACAACAGCAAACAGGCAAAAATTCTCCCTTCCTGAGTCTTCCACTGACCTGAACTGTGGAAACTGCCTGAAGCTCTCCTCGAGGCCACAGATATAGGGAGAGTTCACAGATCTCATAAATTCTGTACTTGGGATGTGATTCAAGGAGAGGTTCACAGTTCTGCTCCCTGGGAGCCAGGCTGCTTTATCTGAGGCACCACAGTTTAATGCTCTCACTGTGTGCTGTGATGTCGGGCAAAAACACACAGATAAAACAGATTAAACGCTCTGTTTTTCTCTTTTCCCCCCTGCTCCAGATCTCAAAACTATTAAACACAGCTTGACCTCTGCCACAGCTTGTAAGAGAACCCGTGAACCCTCATTATCTCATAACTACCTGCTTTGCCCCCTCTGCTCTGCCTTGGAGCATCAATTGTGCCACCGTGGGAGAGAGGTCACGGCATCCACCCACAGGAAAAGGCACAGACCCCGCACAGGGACTTGGAGCAGTGCAGCAGCACCAGCACCGCGGGCAAGGCAGCTCCGGAGGGGCCAGGAGCGTCCCAGGGCAGCTCCAGACCAGTCAGGAGATCCCGGGGATGTTCCAGACCAGCCGGGAGCATCCCGGGGATGTTCCAGACCAGCCCGGAGCACTCCGGGTACAGGAGGTTGCACTGAGGATTTTCCCTTCCTGAATCACAGTTCGTTCCCGTAATTTGTTAATTGGGAGGGGATCTTTGCTCGGGGCAGCCCCCAGTAAACCCTGGGCTGGATTCTGTGCTGCTGAAGGGTTTTGCCTTTGAGGTCGCTGCCTCTCAGCCCAGCCCAGGACAGCAGGAAAATCCCAACAAATATATAAATAAATATATAAATAAATATACAAATAAATAAATAAATAAATAAATAAATAAATAAATAAATATCCGACTCCTCCGTCGCTCCCTGGCTGCTGCGAGGGTCCCAAGAGAGGAGCCACCCCTTCTGCCTTCGAGGCTAAAATCCATTAATGACGTCCCTGCCAGGGGTGACACGGAGAAGCGGTCGGGATGGGGATGGGGACCGGGTGCCACCTGCCGGGACGGCCGCGCTGCTTCCCCCGCTCCGAGCGGCACCGCGGCCACGGCTCTGCTCCTGTCCCTGCTCCTGTCCCTGTCCCCGAGCAGCCACCGCCCCTGGGACCCCTGACAGCTCCCAGGGAAGGGCTGGGGCTGTGCCAGGCAGGGTCAGGCTGGATTTTGGGACAGGTTCTTCCCCCAGAGGGTGCTGGCACTGCCCAGGCTCCCCAGGGATGGGCACAGCCCCGAGGCTGCCAGAGCTCCAGGAGGGCTTGGACACCACTCCAGGGATGCACAGGGTGGGATTTTGGGGGTCTGTGCAGGGACAGGAGCTGGGATGATCCCTGTGGGTCACTTCCACTCAGGATATTCAGCGATTCCCCTGCCTTGGGAGAAAACAAGGCCGTGTGCCCTAAAAACTACCCAGAGAGGAGGTGCAGGGTCCTGGCAGATCTGCTTTATAAAACATATTCTGGCTTTATAAAACACATAAAACATATTCTGCTTTATAAAACACGCTCCTATTCTGGCTCTAAGCAGTCTCTGGAGTGTCCTGTCGCTGCTGTCACACGTGTGACACCAGCACAAGGATCAAAAACCATCGAGTCACACCCACACGTCCCCGTGTGTCCCCAGGGCACTGCCACCGCCCCAGCAGAGCGATGCCAGCGGGGACAGTGTCACACAGGAACCATTCCAGGGACACTCCTGAGTGCCGGGATGAGCCCTGGGGGTTTCACAGCCAGTCCAGAGAGTCAGCACTGAGCAGTGACAGATCCTGCTGCGGCAGGAGCTCTGTGTGTCCCCAAAGCACGGCTGTCACAGGAGGTACCAGGGTCTGTACACGCTGCCACTGCCCCTCTTTTCTCCTCAAAGCTTCCCTGGCAGGGTGGGCAGGCCCTGGCACAGCTGTGGCTGCCCTTGGATCGCTGGCAGTGCCCAAGAGCAGGCGGGATGGGCTTGGAGCCACCTGGGACAGTGGAAGGTGTCCCTGTCATGGCAGGGGTGGCATGATCCCCAGGGGTGGATGATCCCCTGAGGAAACTCAGCTGTTCTGGGATTCTGTGGTTACATTCCTGCACTGCATGTCCTCCTGAATTGGGATGGGAATATCCTGTTGGGATGGGAATATCGTCATTATTTCATACCCCATCACTGGGAAGGGAGCGAGCCCAGCGTGTGAGGTTCGTGCCCGGCAGCTCCCGGGTGCGATCCGTGTCAGCACACACAGCCCCTGCTGAGGACAGCCGGGTCTCAGGATCCCGATAGAAATACAGCACGATCCGACACAAATTGAAGTATATTATTCGCAATTTACATCATCTCCGCGCTCACTACGGCACAGGAGAGGACACGCAAGTTACAATCTCGCTATTATCATGGCAGGGGGATCCCTGAGCATCCAGCTGCAGACCTGGGGCACCCGGGCCCTCTGCCCGGCTGAGCCCGTTCCGGAGGGACACGGGGAGCCCTGTGACCGCCCCGGCCGGGTGATCCCAGCACCGCCATCCCCTCGCAGCCGCCGGTGCATGTGGGGAGGGTCCTCACCGTCCGGTGAACTACAACTCCCAATATACACCGCGACAGCAACGCGACCGCCTTTCCGCCACTTCCCTGAGCCGCGCCGCGCTTCACGCTGGGATTTGTAGTTCTAAGGGACGATCCAGCGTATAGCATCACTGTTGAGGAGAACTCGCCTGCCCGTGATGCAGCGCGGCGCGGTGACACCATCGGCGCGCGCCGGCGCGGAGGCCGCGGGCCATGTCGGAGAGCGGCGGCGGGGCCGCGGCGGGCGCGGGCGGCGGCGCGGGGGCCGCGGGGCCCGGCCCCACCGACCCCGGCTCGCTGCCGCCCGGGGACCCGCAGCTCATCGCCATCATCGTGGAGCAGCTCAAGAGCCGCGGCCTCTTCGACGGCTTCCGCCGCGACTGCCTGGCCGACGTGGACACCAAGGTACCGGGGCCGGGCAGCGAGCCCAGGCCCTGCCCGCTCCCGCCGCGCTGGGGCCGCTCCCGGGGGATCCCCGCGGCCACCTCCACACCCCGGGCACAGAACAGCCTCAGCCTTTCGTCTCAGCCCAGGCTTTCCTGGGAAAATGCCTTCCCATAGGAACAGTGCTACTCCCAGCCTGTATTTCTAAAATTCCCATGTTCTTAAACGTCTCTATAGTCCCAAACCGAACCTTTAACCTTTGTTTTTTGAGTAGATCACCCCAGACTGTTTGACATTAATTTTTTCTCAGCCGCAACGAACTCCTCATCATTTGTTGTCAGTATTGAATTGGGCTCTCAGTGTCAAGTTGGATTGTTCTCAGTGACTGTCAAAATTCAACGCTTTTTGTTGAATTTTGCTTTCCCAAAGCTTTTATGTTTCCAGCAGGAGCCCTGTCCTGGGATCCACACCCAGAGCAGACACATCAAACTCTGAAATATCCCTGTTTCCCTCTTGTCCTTCCCTTGCATCCAGGATGTGCATGGTCCTGAGCATTTCTATGGATTTATTAGTTAAGTTCCTGTTCAATGGAACTACATTTCATCTGATAAAACTCAAATAATTATAATTATCTTTATAATTATAATTTTATATTTTTATTCCCTGCTACTGCCACAGAAGCAAATAATTCAAGTGTTAGTTTAGTGGCAGCATTGCTCAGCCACTTTCCTAGGAATTCTGGGGTGGAGGCTTTCCAGACAACAAAAACTCTGCTTAAACAACCTCTGTCTGCACAGTTTGCATTTCACTACAATTTCAGCCCAAATCTACCCAGCTGCTTGAATTATTACAACACTGAGAGTTCTGTGCAATTTCCAGTTGTGTTCTGAGGGAAAACAGGATTATCTTTGTTCAGGGAGTGAAAGGAGGGACACACAGACAGCAGGGCAGTCTGTGTGTGACAATAGCTGCACTGTGCAGGGCTCTGGCAGGGGGTTGTTGGGAGCTATTTGAGCTGTTGAACTGGGTTTATTTTCATTTCTTTTAGCCAGCCTATCAGAACCTGAGGCAGAAAGTTGACAACTTTGTCTCGACCCACCTGGACAAGCAGGAATGGAACCCAGCCATGAACAAGAACCAGCTACGGAACGGGCTGAGGCAGAGTGTGATCCAGTGAGTGAGCAGCAGCCTGCACAACAAGTGGGATTTATAAACCATAAACCACCTCAGGCAAGGCAGAACTGGCAGAATTCAGGTTTTCACAGCACTTCATTATCCTCCCTGAGTTTCATGGTGAGAGTTGGTGCAGGCTGAGCTCTTCCCAAAATGCACATTATTGCTCTGCCTGAAATGGGTGGGTTTGAGTGGGGAAATATTTATATTTCCTGTCCAAATTATTGCTGCTGTGCTGAACTGGGTTACCTTGATCTTAACTTTCAGGAAAGAGAAGAGCCCTTAAAGATTCTTTAAAGAAAGAGTCCTGAGGATGCCAAAGGTTTGTGTGCAGACTCCAGCCCCTGTCACAGCAATCTCTGCACCAGCTCCTGTCCAGCTGTTTCAGACTCTCCACTGGGGACCACCAGGATGGGCAGAGGGCTGGAGCAGCTCTGCTGGGAGGAAAGGCTGAGAGAACTGGCATTGGACAGATGGAGAGGAGAAGCTTTGGGGTGACCTCAGTGTGGCCTCACAGGCCAACAAGATAGGGAGAGAATTTTAAAAGGGCCTCTAGAGGGACAGGACAAGAGGGAATGGCTTCAACTGAGAGAGCAGGGTTGCAGTAGATATTGGGAATAAATCCTTCCCTGTGAGGGTGACAGGCCCTGGCACAGGGTGCCCAGAGCAGCTGGGGCTGCCCCTGGATCCCTAACAGTGCCCCAGGCCAGGCTGGACAGGGCTGGGAGCAGCCTGGGACAGGGGAAGATGTCCCTACCATGTCATGGGGTGAAATGGGATGAGATTTAAGGTCCCTTCCAGCCCAAACCATTCTGTCACTGACAGTTCACGTTGCTTCCCAGAACTGCTGAGATTTAATCAGGGAGAGGAGGATGAGGTACTGCACACAAAATGTTGTGAAGAACAGCCCCAGTCCTGGGCAGTCTGAACAGTCCCTGTCACTCCTGGAGGGGCAGGGCTGAGCCCTGGGGGTGTCCTGTCTGTCCTGCCCACCCAGGCTCTGTTACCTGCAGGTGGCACAGGGTGCCCTGTCTCTGCCTCCTTCACAGCCTCATCATGCTGAGGCTCCTCTCCCAGTGCCATGAACATCTCCATTTCCTGTCCCTGCTCCTTGCAGACATGACTTAACCCTCCCAGACAGCCAGTGCCCCACCATCCAGGGCCCTGGCACTTCAGCTCCTGCTGCTCAGCCCAGAGCCTCTGCTGTGTGCTCACTGCCTTGTTTTTAGAATTCATACCCTTTTATAATTCATTTCCATCTGTCTAGACTGTGACAAGGAGCAAGTGACAGTCCTGTTCTGAGGGGGCAGGGCTCTTCTCCCTCCACTCAGCCAAAAAAAAGCCTTTGCTCTCACCTGCCCTCCTCCTCAGAATAGCTTATTTCTCTTCTTGGGCCAAAATGTGTTTGTTTGCTTTCATGTTGACCTGGTTTCCACGGGAGCTCTGTTAAAAGTGGCTCTTGGCCAAGGTGTCATTTAAGTACCTGGGAGAGCAGATGTGAGTTGTTAATTCTGTAGGAAGCAGGGAGAGAAATAGGTGAGTGAAACAAGTCCCTGTTAAGGATCTCCTGAGTAGGCTGCAGTTCTCACCATGTTAATGCTAATTGCAGTTGACAGGAGGGCTCTGGAGAGTTTCTGGAGGAGATTGGGGAGTTTTTCAGAGGAGCTGAATGACTTCTTTGTCTTTGTTCAAGGTCAGGAATGCTGGAAGCTGGAGTGGACAGAATTATTTCTCAGGTGGTGGATCCAAAACTAAACCACATCTTCAGGCCTCAGATAGAGAGGGCGATTCATGAATTTTTGGCTGCACAAAAGAAAGAGGAAAATGTGCCAGCTCCTCCTCCAGAGCCTGAGAATAAGGATCCTCCTGCTCCATCTCAGGATGCCTCCTAAAGGTCTGGTATCTCTGCACTTAGTGCTGACATTCCTTGTGCCTCATCTCTGTGTTTGTGCAGTGCAAGATAGAGCAGGGCTTGGCAGGGGGGGCACTTTGATCAGCAGCCTGTTGTCATTGTCACACAGCCTCTGCCACTCCAGTGCCTCTAAAAATAGCTGGGGCTAAGACATAAGGGTGATGTAAATCAGCTATCAAGGAACACTGTGCACTCTGCCAGAGCTGGGTTTGGATCAGCCCAAAATGCCTTTTATTCCAAAAAAGAAAAAGAAAAAGCATATCCAGCAGCATGGAAGTGGCTGATTGCCTTCAGAACTGTATCAAATGGAAAAAAAATATATATCATGTACTGAAACACAGTGGGACTAGAGTGGTGACAAGTTATTGTGGCTTAGCATTGAAAGTTTTGGGTATCTCTGCTTCAGAACAAGCACTGGAGTGTTGAATTGTCACTGACCAAAATAGTCCTGCTGGAGTAAGGGGAACATCTCTGGGAGTGAAAAACTGTTCACTCAAAAACTGATTTAAACAGAAGAACCTGACTCTTCCAGCTGCAAGGACTGAGAGTGCCTTTGTGGCAAACAAGTTCATTCTGGCTTTTGTGATTAAAATAACTCCAGGGGCCTCAGGGGGCCATAACTGCTCCTCTGCCTTAGCAAAGATGGGCACACCTTGTGCTAAGGTTGCAAAGGTTGATTTGGATATTGAGGAACCACTGCCTTGATGGGAAATTTCAGTCTGCAGCTTTGCTGGGGGACTTAAAGCCATGCTGCATGAAAGGAAGTTAATTGTCAGTTGTTCCATCTGCCAGGGCTTTCTGAGAGCAAAAATGCTCCATATAATCTACAGCTGATTTATTTAGGAGGAATATGAACCTAGAGTGGCTGTTCTAATGCTTGGAATTATCAGAGCAACCAGCACAGGGGTTTAAGGGGCTGTACTTTCACCCTGAGTTATTTGCTTGTGGCTTGCAGCTTTAAAGCCTTGAATTTTTGCATTTGCCTGGTTCAAGTAGTTTAAAAGTCCATTATAACCCACAGTTAATAATATATCCTAATCTCTCCTAATGCACTGACTTGTGAAGGTGCTTTTACATCCTCTAAAACCTCTTTTTTTTTTTTTTTTCCCTTGCAGGGAGATCCTGCTGCAGTTGCAACATGCCCTGTTAGACTGGCAATGGATTCCTTGTTCCCTTTGGTGCAGGACTGCTGTCTGCCAAAGATGATTAACCTTTATTAGGCCTGTGGGAAATAGGCACTGAAATGGGGAAATTCAGGTGCACCTGGAGTTCTGCCTGTGGAGGGACAGCCCAAGTGTGGAGAGATTTTTTGCTGTGAACTGCAGCATGTATTCATTAGTCATGCCTTTGGGCAAGGGGGTGGGAAGGGAAAAGGGGAATTGTCTGCAGTCTGGAGGGAGTGGGGAAGAGGTGCCACAAGGAGCACAAAGAAAGGAAGGAGGGTTTGGAGGTGGGGTGTTTTTTGGGGACCAAGTGGAGCTGTCAGATTTGCTTTGCTAGAAGCCTTGTGTGCCTCTGCTGGGCCACAGGGAGCAGCAGGTGCCAGGACAGGTGGAACTCACTGCACTGCCTGCTTTGGGAAAGGAATGTCCTGTTCAAAACTGGAGCTGAAGCTTCAGGATCCATTATCCAGATCGATTCTGTTGGACACAGGAACACGTTTACAGTTGGCTGTGCCTGTAGCTGATGGCACTCCTGTTTCCCAGGGAACTCTGGGGAGCAAAAGGCACCCCAGAGTAGGGGAGCAGGTGGAAATTTGTCTTTTTCTGCTTGGAAGACTTTTCTTTCTCAGGTGCCTGGTGGAAACTGTCCTATGCTTTCAGCTTGAATGCATGCAGTGTCCTCTGGATGACAGTCAAATGAAGAATGTGATAACCTGTTCTGCCAGCAAATGTCCACACCTTTTTGCAATAAAACACCTCAAAAAGCATCTCTGAGGCTTGGCTTCTGCAGCAGTTTTTTAAAGGAGAAACTATTTAAAGAAATCCAGGAGTCCTGATGGCTGGAGCCCTAAGGAAAGTGTGACCTTACACATTTTGTGGGTTAATCCAGGTTTAATAATCTGGGCTTGTTAAATAAAATGATTTTAGTATCCTTTCCACAAAAGATGTCTCAAAAAATGTAAAATATTGTGAGGATTGTGTGAGTAAAGGGTTCTCTCCTGGATGTTGGTTTGGGGGTTAAACACTGCTCCAAATGTGTAATAAATGCTTTCCCTTAGGGCCTTAAGGGCAGCTCTTGACAGAAAAGAACCTTTTACCTCCTAGTAGGGTTCTCAACCACTTCTTTGGAACTGAAACATTTATTCAGAGGAAAAAAATTGTTCAAGAGTTTAGAAAGAGCAGCGAAAAGGATTCTGACTGTGCTTAGGCACATTCTGGATGACAGCAGGAGCAGTCAGGGAGCAGGGACAGGAACTCAGGGTTTTTTGTAGCAAGTCAAGCTGGATTTACTGCAGTGAGGGGGTAACCTGAACATTTCCTACCTGACAGCTGCTTTAAGAGATGAGTGAAGGAGAATAGACTCAGCCAGGGTCGTTTTTAAAAGGCTTTTCCATTGTTCTCTCTGTGTTAACCCTGAGCTCTGCCACTGCTGTGCCTTTGGTGGGGCCCAGCCTGTGCACAGCCCCTGTGGCTGTGGAACCTTCAGATGACAACAGAAGCACCTGAAGAGTTGGGGCAGCCACTTTGGGATCACAGGCTTTAATGTTGGGGTTCTCAAGTCCTTGCTTTGCATCAGAGCCTTGGAAGCAGCCCTGCCACAATAGGACAGTGACAAAAGCCACCAAGTCCTTATGATGAAGGACTTGAGCAGTGCCCTTTGATGAAATCCTGCCAGTCACACAGCCAGAATCAGGATTCCAGCCCTCAAACCTCAGTGATGAAAGAGAAATCTCCACAGCAGAGCAAAAGAACAAAGCTGTACCCAGTGCAGAAGTGGAATTGTCCCTGCAGGAGGATGTTGGACTAAAGCTGGGGAATGAGCCAGGTTTTGCTGTGCTGGGTGTGTTAAACACAGCCTGAGGAGTTTGGGGAGGAAGGATTCAAGGAATTTGATTCAAGGAATTGGAAGCTGACATTGAACTGAAATGTTTGCACAAGAATCACAGCAGAACATTCCTTATTTTCCCACTCTCTCTCTGCCCTTCTTCCATCAAACCCTGCAGCCATACAGCAGCTCTGACCTCTTTGTGTCCCAAATGCTGTCCTGTTAGAAAACCTGAACAGCAGAATTCCATTGCCCTTCCCCCATTATTCCATGTAATGCAAATCAAACACACACAAAGCAATCCATTTTTACAAACATATTTCAGCCCAAGATAAACTTAATTCCAAGTACTCACAAGGAGTTAAATTACGAATAATGTGTTTATAACATTTTTTAAGTAAAACTGATTCTTCCTTTAAATGCATTAGCATTTTCTGATTCTTTAAACTTCTTGTGCAAATCTTACATAAAATAAAGGGATGATTCCTGAGGCACTTGCTGTATAACTGTTCTGCCATAACTCCAGAGATGCTTTTCAGTGAAACCTGGAGCAGGTTAGCAACAGAGCCAGGCAGAACCCACAGCTGCTGATCACCTTATCAAGGTCACAGTTCCACCTGAGTGGATTCTGGGTTCCTCAAACAAAGACAGTTTTTGAGTGGGTCACAGACTCAAGCAGACTCGGCCAGAAGGAGCAGAACCAAACTGCCATCACCTGTGTCACCTTGAAGGTCCCTTCCAGCCCAAGCCATTCTAAAATTCCATAATTATATATTTGCCCAGCTCTGGGTTCAGTTTAACTCTTTCACAGATATCTTGTGGTTTATACTGCAGTGCAGAACATATTTTAGCAGTTTCCCTGAAGAGAGCTGGGTTTGGCTGGGAGCACTGGGGTCTCTCACACCCCCAGGGCAGGAATTCCTGCTCCTTCCCTCCCTTCCCAAGCGCAGCTGTTCAGAATTCGGCCGTAAGAGGGAGATCGGCTCTCGCTTCATTTCTCAATTCCTCCCTGCAAATCCCGAGCAGAGCCGGGGTTCTCCTGCTGCCTCCTGAGTGAATCAGCCCAGCAAGGTGTGGACACAGCTTCCCCAAAGGGTTTCCATGAGCTCTGGCTGTGCCTGGCCAGTGCAAATCACACAGCAAATACTGACATTTCTCAACAGGTTTAGCAATAGGAACAAATATCAGGATTAGGGGAGAGAAGTGAACAGCCCCAGTGATCAGGGACAAAATCCCAGCTTTAGGATGTGAAGCTGTAAATCCTGGCCTACCCAAATCTGTAATTCACAGGTGTGAACAAGGCTGAGGCCCCAGCTGGTTGTGCCATGAGATTGTATCAGAACCATTGGTGCAGTTCCTGCATTTTTGTGATTCAGGTGCTGAGCCCACAACAGAGCAGAGCTGTGGGCTCAGCCTCAAGAACATGACTGGGCAGTGACCAGCCCAGTCTAGACACCATCCTAGCCCTGCACAGAGAAATGTGCTACCTCAGCCAGCAGCCTGGGAGCTGGCTCCTGCAATCCCCTGCAGCACTGGGACAAACCAAAATGCAAAATGCAACAAGTCCAGCCCACCTGAACAGGCTGAAGGACCTCATGTGTCACCAATTCCATCTCCCTGACTCACAGAACTCACTGCCTTTTGTACTGTGTCTTTCAAATCCCTGCTCACTCAAGGAAAAAAAAGAGGAAAAAAATCCCCAAAGCACTTCAGGTGTTGGCCCTACAAAGAATTCACATGAGAACAGATGGCTGCAGTTTGCTGCATTGGGGCCTTTGGGAATTCCAAGCAACCTTATACATTAAATATACCCATTCTGGAAGGGATTTCTGACAGAAATAGAAAACCATTGCCATGAGTTTCACGTTTCAACTCTGCAAAAGGGAGATGAAACAATCACAGTTCTGAGAACACTCACAAAATTTACATTTTCTACAAGGGGGCAGCACAAGCGCAGCAATAAAAGAAAACCTGGTGGGAACTCTTCCCCCAGAGCCTTCCCTGTGGGCACCAGGGCATCAAACACACCCCTCTCTGCCAGCCTTCACCTCCACCACCTCCTCCTGCCAACACTTAGTCCTTCCTCCAGGTAGTTCTGCCCAACTTCTGCCATCCCAGTAAAACCAGGACTGCTCTGACCAAGAAAAGAGCCTCGGGTATTACCAACACCAGCTCTGGGCTGCTCTCACCAGCCTGAGCTCCACACCTTCACCCCTGGCTTCTCCAACCATGCTATGCACACAACACCTTGCAAAAAGCACACCACTAACACAAATCTTCTCAAGAAACCCAAAATAAAGGGCAGTTGAGCCTTACCTTGCTCTGGAGAGCTCTGTGCTCCTCTCTCCTGGGCTCTGGCACACTCTGTGCCCACCCTGGGCTCAGCCCAGCCGCAGGGGCTCAGGGGAGCAGTTCATCTCATCTCATCTCATCTCACCCAAGAAACACCTGAGCCATTGCCTTCCCTCCCAACCCCAATCACCTCCCAGGGGGAAAAAAAAGCTGCTTCACCTGCAAAAAGGGATGACTGATTATCTCTGACCCTGCCAGAACCTCTGCTTCCTGCAGCAGAGCCTGGACACAGCCAGGATCTCAAAACCCACCTGAACACAGCCACAATTGTCACTGTTAGGTCAGATGTGACATATATATGTGATTAGGGTCTAAGAAGAAGAAAGTTTTTTATTCTGCATGTTCTCTAGCTTATGTACTTGTAACAAATTGTGACCTTAAGTCATTAATTACATTACAATAACTTATTATATTCATTGGTGCAAAGCAATTAGTGTCAATATAATTGGCAAAAGTTTTACAGAAATTTAATAAGGCACGTATACACATCTACTTATGCATGTAGTCTAGTTTACAAATATTTTCATGTATCTTTTCTAATTTGTTTCTACGCTGATGGCCTTGTCTTCTTCCTTACTATAAATACACTGAAAAACCAATTGTTATTTCTTCTATTAACTCAGCTTTGCTTACAAGCCAACTGTCAAACCCCTCCATACAGAATCTTGTGCAAAAAACTCACCTGAACACAGCCAGGATGTTGTGTAAAAACCCACCTGGACACAGCCAGAATCTTGTGCAAAACCCCACCTGAACACAGCCAGGATCTTGTGCAAAACAGCCAGAATCTTGTGCAAAAACCCACCTGAACACAGCCAGGATCTCATGTAAAAACCCACCTGGACACAGCCAGGATCTCGTGTAAAAACCCCACCTGAACACAGCCAGGATCTTGTGCAAAAACCCACCTGAACACAGCCAGGATCTTGTGCAAAAACCCCACCTGAACACAGCCAGGATCTCGTGTAAAAACCCCACCTGAACAGAGCCAGAATCTCTCGTGCAATAACCCATCTTTCCCAAAAAGCTTTGGAAAAGTGGATTTTGGCAGCTGCCAGCCCCACAGGTGACACCTGTCAGTTCCCCCAGGCTGACACTGCTCCCAGCACATCCCACCCTGCTCCCAGCACATCCCACCCTGCTCCCAGCACATCCCACCCTCTCCCTCCAGGGATGTCACGGACACTCGAGGGCTGGGGGTGTCCAGCAGCCACCCCCAGTGGGTCCTTTTGGGGACAAATCCCCTTTTTCACCCAGCTCCGGTCCCGGGATGCGGCTCCATCCCCTGCCAGCCCCGAGGCTGCCGGGGAGCCCCAGGGGTCTGCAGGGCAGGGCAGGGGTTGCTGTGACAACAGCACGGCCCATCCCGAGCCCCCCTTGTCCCCCAGCCCCGCCGCCACTGCCGACGTGCGGCTCTGCAGGGACAGCGAGACGGGAGGGAAGGAGTTGAGTCAGAAAAGGCAACCCCAGGCAGGATTTGAGATATGAGACTTCTGCGTTTTGGGGGGTTTTTGAGACAGGAAATCAGAGTTTTTAGATCAAGCCCAAATTCCGTCCCCAAGCGATGCGGTTTTGTTGTTTGGTGTCGCTCTCGCTGTGGGGCTGAAACGGGGCTGGTGACCCCAAAACACAGCTCACCCACAGGCTGCAGGGCTCTTGGGGTGAGATGTAAAATGTTTATCTGGTTAGGAGACTCACTGGGTCTCAAAAGAAGTTTTCTGTGCTTTAGGAAAACAGACTCCTTCACAGAAGGGAAAAGAGTGAAGTTTGGTGGGTAAACTTCACCATGGTCCCTGTCAATTAAGGCATTTGTTACTTGATGCCTTTTTGCATCAAGGCAAGGTTTGCTCTCAGGATTTCATGGCTGTGCACATCCTTCCCAAAGAGGGAGCAGCCTGAAGTGAGTCTCAGTGGGAATTTGGGCAGGACAACCAAGGGAGCAGGTGAAGGAAGCTCTGCCACGTGTGCAGGAACCATCTTGATGGCAGGGGACCCTTAGGGACAGGGGCTGGCAGGTCTGCACCACCACACAGCCCTGGAAGCCTGCATGGAAAAGTATAAAGAGGCAATTGATTTTTTGGACAATGCTGCAGACAGGAGAAATTGAGGGAAGCAGCTGTTTGGGTGGGGTTTAGATTAAATATTAGATTCCTTTGCACTTTGTCCATCCCCACTGAACTGACACCTGAGAGAAGTGCCCTCTCTCCCAAAGGCAGGGAAATATTCCAAGCTCATAATAAAGAAATGTGGTCCCGGAGGATTTCCTGAGCAGGATTATTCCAAGTCTAAGGAGAAATCTGGTTTCTGCTTTGATTTTCAGTCATCTCACCATGAGAAGCATTTGTGGGATGATTTGCTGCCCTGACCACTGCTCCTGCCAGATCAGATCAAGAGATTCCATCTGTCCTTCTCAAGCTCAGCTCCTTTTGCCATTGCCTAAAAGAAAAACCTCTCCCAGCAGAAGAGTTTTACTCTGGAGGCTTCAGGATCTCTGAGAAGCAGTAGGAGAGATGACAGAGCTGCCTTTGAATCGAGCTGTGATGAATAATTTGTAATTTTGGTAGATGTAATATGTATGACATCCCTTACCTCTGTGAGAGCTTTTGACTTCTCTGCAGAGAGTGAAATCAAAGGGAAAGTGAAGAAACTGAGCTGAAGGCAGAGCTCAGACACCAGCCTGCAGGACACAGAGGCACTGGGAGTTACTGGCAGGTGATCCATGCAGAATATTCCAGCCAAACCAGCAGTTCAGAATTCTGCAGGCATCAACCAAGGGCAGTTGCAATGTGCGAGCCCATCCAAGAGAAATAAAGGCATGGAAATAATGTTCTTGGGGACTGGAAAAAGGCTCCAAAAGAAACGAGTTTATGAGATACTGGCTCATAATAGGAATTAAATTGACCTCACTGAAAAGCAGCTGATGCACAGCAAAGAATTGGTCGAAATCTTTATGGTTTTAATCAGAAATTTTAAAAAACTGGAGAGCCTTTAGGGTGTTTCAGCAGAGGGCAGAGAGTCTGACTGGGTACAGATACTCTAAACTGAAAGGTTCTTTAGAAAAAGGTTTGATGAGTATGAGGAGGAAGAGACAGAAAATGAGATTTAAACTGCAAATGCAGCAGCAGCACTGCTGGTACAGGGTGAATTCTTGGGGTGTCCTGTTCTTGTGGGTCCCTTCTAACTCAGGATATTGCACTGTGATTCCCTCTGCTCACATCCAGCACTTCCCACTCTGCAGAAAGGCACCAATTAACTCTGCTCACACTGTATCATCCTGAAGATCTGGATTTTACCCACACAAAAAACCAGAGGGCAAGTCTAAGTGGCAGTAAAGTTCCAGAAGGTCTTAGGAGTTCTGGGAATTCTGAGCCTTTTATTAAAAATTCTGGGAATTCTGAGCCTTTTATTAGGTGAACCAGCAAATCTGCAGGAAAAAATTGCTTTGGGATTTGATGTTCAATTTTACTTTTCCACATTTCTTGGAGCTCTGAAGGTGTTCAAGGGCTCAGCCTGCACTGCAGGCAGGGGATGCATTTGTGGAACATTCCCTGCCTCTTCTGCAGGATCTGGGAGTCCTCCCCATCAGCCACGCGCTCTCGTTCCCAGCACAAGATGGAAATGAGCACAAAAGAAGAACAAAAATCCAACTAATGGGACTTTCAACAACCAGAAATAAAATGATAACGGGGATTCTGACAGCTCAGTGCTTGGTAACACCTTCACCTCTCCCAGATGTCAGAGGATAAGCTATTTTTACCAAAAAGAGACGTAGAAATGGGAGCTTATTTGGACACCTGCAGCAGAAATTGATTTAAAGTGATTTCAGCTTTGAAAATGGGGTTTGGAGGCAACTCACTGGGCTTTGTTTTTCTAGAAAGGGGGCCAGACCACCTGAGATTCTTGGCACAGGATCAGTCTCTCCACTCTAATGCCTGTCAGTCATATTTAAATATATGCAATATTTAACTTTTCCACTCTCTGGACCTAGATATTATTTAGGTTTAATTTTAGGCTTTGCTAGTGGATGAAAGTGGTGCTTCCTCCTTTTGGGCATATCAAGGCTCTCTTTTTTTTTTTTTTTTCCCAAGTTTTTTTTCCTTGTTCCTTTTAGAGCAGAGAAAACCACAATATAAAACATAATTCCCCTGTCCCACTCCCACACCAGCCAAGTTCCATCTCCCACCAGCACTGGGTTTATCCATCCCTCAGCTCCATCATCCCCACTCCAGGCCCTCTGCTCTCCCTGTGCTGAGCTCACCAAACCCATCCAGGCAGGAGCTCCATGTGCCAGAAGCACTTGATCCATTGAAATATTGAATTTCATGCTGCAGCCTCCAGTTATGTGACCCAGAATGTCTGACCTGATGTCAGAGGGGCCTGGGGCTCTGCAGATATTTCCCCAGGGCACCTTGCCCTCTTTCCACCAAAGGAATCCGATCCAGCCGCAGGAAGGAGCAGGAATTTTCAGCTGTCCCATCCCCTGGGAAACAAACAGCCTGTGCCACATGACTCTGATGTAAGGTGCTTCTCACCCACTCCCTTTCTCCTGTTTGCCTCTCTAGGTACTAATCCTGCACTCATTTCTACAAATAACTAGATAAGGGAGATGTTTTTTCCATTTTCCAGCTTTTCCAGCCAACACCCCACAGGGGCTCCACACTTGCAAGGTGCTGAGCAGCTCTGTCACCCACAGAAATCCAGGCAGGAAGCATTTTGCAGAATTTCACCACCTTTGTGGGATTTGCCTCAGCCTTCATGGAAATCCTGCCCCTCTGGGATCAGAGTATCACCTGAGCATCCATCCCACAAAGGTGGAAGAGGGAGATAATTCCTGACACCAAAACTCACAGGAGCTGGGAGCTGATCCCTCCTCCCCTGTCTGGTATCCTTGTGGAAAATTTAGCCATTTTCTAAATGGCTACAAAAGGCAAAGTCCAGAGCTTCACCAGCACCAGGAGAGGCAGGAAAATGCCTTTCAAGTTTATTTTCTTGCCATCAACTGTTTTCAAGCAAGGGGTGATTTTTAAAGACCAAAGTCTTGAAAATGAAGTATCTGGGTATAGAATTATCGCTGCTATTATTTAAAGAGCAGCACAATAAAATGATTTTTTTTAGGCTTTAACAACTCAGAGGTAGAAAAACCCTCTCAGAGTTATTGCAGATGCTGAAATAGGCCTGGCTTGTGCAAAATGTCACCTCTGTATAGGCCTTTGCCCCTAAATGACACAAATTTCACAGCTGCCTGGTCTGTCTCCACTGCCTCATCTCCAAGTAGCTGTTACTGGGCTGTGGATGCAGATATTCCAAACATTCACATGTTGCTGATGGAAAAGTAATTGTTTTGGCCTTTTGACAGTGTGGGTGTGAGTGCACACAGCCAGCTGTTGGCTCATCCTTTGTCCACATGGCACCCAGCAACTGCTCCATCAGGCCAGAAGGGAACAGAAGGAAAGCACAGAGTCACATCTGGGCATGGAGTCAGGATCTCCTCTGTTCCCATCCCAGCTCCAGCTGGGATCCCATGCTTCATTTGGGGTAACGCTTGTAGGGTCCCTACAGCATCACCCCAGCTTAGGAAAAGCAGCAATAATCTACCCACCCTCACCTCTCCAGACTGAGAACTTTGTGAGAACCAAGGTTAGAAGGATGTCCTGAAGGTTAAACCCAGCCCAACTTTGTGAGAAATAAGGTTAGAAGGATGTTCTGAAGACTAAATTCAGCCCAACTTTATGAGAAATAAGGTTGGAAGGATGTTCTGAAGATTAAATCCAGCCCAACTTTGTGAGAACCAAGGTTAGAAGGATGTCCTGAAGGTTAAACCCAGCCCAACTTTGTGAGAACCAAGGTTAGAAGGATGTTCTGAAGACTAAATCCAGCCCAACTTTGGGAGAACCAAGGTTAGAAGGATGTTCTGAAGACTAAATTCAGCCCAACTATGAGAAATAAGGTTGGGAGGATGTCCTGAAGATTAAATCCAGCCCAACTTTGTGAGAACCAAGGTTAGAAGGATGTCCTGAAGATTGAATCCAGCCCCAACACTCACCCCAAACCCATCACAGTTGCTTAAAACTGAACAGCACAATGGAGATAAGGAGAGCCAGGGAGTCAGTTGGGAGGGGCAGACAATGGGCTCGTCAATCAGAGCTGCTTCCAAGGCAGACATCTAAATAAATGCTAATGAAGCCACTGCTGTGACACCCCCTCCAAGGGGGCTGCAGCACTCGGGGGTAAGAACAGCCCCCAGGACAGACTGTCCATTAAAAAACAAAACACAAAAACACAACCCTGAAAAGCCCCCAAAGAAAGCAACAGTTTGTGCATTTCAGGGCTCTGAGAAACGCTGTACCCTCGAGCCAGGCTTTTGTCCCAGAGAGGCTTTTCCCTTTCAGCCCTGCCTTGCTCAGTCCCTGCTTTATCACTGCTGCTCTCTGCTCAGCACCACCCAGCTGCTGCAAGAATGGCCGGGCTGTGGCTCCAGCTGAAGCCTCCTGACATCAAAAGGCTCCTGTTGACTTCAAGCAACGTTTAACCAGCCCTCCATAAATCACTGAAGTCACTGATTAAACAGGCAGCCCCTCTGAATAGGGCAGGCACTGGCAGCACGCCCCTGGGATTTGCTTGCTCTGCTCCCTGCATGCTCGGGGGCACGTCCACCTCTGCCTCATCACCCCCATGCTGGGCACTGCCAAAGAAGGGCAGAACTCCTCTCAGAGTGGCCCTTTTGGGGTGCTATGTCCTCTTTGCTGTGTTTTCTGGGAGTTGAGCATCCCCAAGGGGGCAGGGATCATCCCCCAAGGGTACAGAGATCATCCCCAGAGATGCAGGGATCATCCCCAAGGGTACAGAGATCATCCCCAAGGATGCAGGGATCATCCCCAAGGGTACAGAGATCATCCCCAAGGATGCAGAGACCATCCCCAAGGATGCAGGGATCATCCCCAAGGATGCAGAGATCATCCCCAAGGGTACAGAGACCATCCCCAAGGATGCAGGGATTGTCCCCAAGGATGCAGAGATCATCCCCAAGGGTACAGAGGTCATCCCCAGGGATACAGGGATCATCCCCAAGGGTGCAGGGATCGTCCCCAAGGGTGCAGGGATCATCCCCAAGGGTGCAGGGATCACCCCCAAGGATCAGCCAGGTCAAGCAGCTGATTCCCAGATCCTGATCCTCTCTCCTGCACTGGAGAGAGGTTTGCCAGCCACAGCCATTGATTTAACACCTGATTTTCCTTCCAGCCCCACTGTGCTGCACAAAGGAAGCCACCACAGCAGCAAACTTCTGTGCAAGGAGGCTGAATTCTTCCCTCAGCTGTACACAAGCAGCTTTTGGACCTAGGGGTTCAGGTGATAAAACCAGGAGGGAAAATTTGGTTTGACAGCCTCCAAACCTTTCCCTTTCCTGCTCAGTGCTGTTTGTTCTGCTGGGCAATCAAGGCAAACAAAATGGAAATGTGCAGCTTTGAGACCTCCTTAGTTATTCCCAGATTTGGGAATAGTGAATTTCACCATTTGGGAATGGTGACTGTGTCCAGCAGCTCCTGCTGCTCCCATCCACACTCAGCTATTCACAGGGAGTGCCCATGGATTCTCTCCTTCCAAGGCTGCAGCTCTCTGGCGTACAGGAAACACAGCTTGGGGATTTCCTTTGCTGTCACTGTCACATTTTCTGAAAAATATCTTTGCCCAGGATTTTTCTCCTGGGAAGCTGAGAAGCCTCAGAAAAAAAGGAGAACAAATTGTTATCTCATTTGCTTCCCCTGTGTTGTGCTCACATGTGGAATGTGTTTGGACATTGTTTACCCACAAGTGATTGTTTCATTGGATTCTGGTGTGAGTTGTTTTTACTCATTGGCCAATTGGGGCCAAGCTGTGTTGGGATTCGAGAGAGTCTCGAGTTTTCATTATTATTTTTTAGCTTTCTGTAAGTATCCTTTCTGTATTCTTTAGTATAGTATTCTTTAATAGAATATAGGATCTTAAAATAATAAATTAGCCTTCTGAGAACATGGAGTCAGACTCATCATTCCTTCCTGCCATGGGGCACCCCACAAATACAACACCTTGCAACTTTTCCTGGAGTTTTCCACACTGGGTGAAAACTGGGCCCAGCTTCCACGTGAGCTCCAGGTAAAACAATCCCACCAAAAAAAGGCTCATCCCTCATTCCAGGATGAAGAAGAAGGAAGAACCTGAGCTGTTGTTTCCCCATGCCAAGGGAGAGGGGCCACCCTGTGATGATCTGATGGAAAGAGACCTCCTGGCAGAGCTGCTGGGCAGAACGGCCCTGGTGGAGCCGAGCTGGGCCCTCCTGCCCTGGCTCCCAACACACACAAGGTGCTGTGCCATCAGCCCTGAGCTTTCTGTACCTTTTAAATCACATTGCAAATGAGCCAGGGGTGTTTTACAGCTTGCTGGCAATGCCACCTTCTGCAGACATCAGGGCAGCCCTAGAGGGTTCAGTTTTTACAAGCATTTCCCAACACAGTGCCAGGAATGCACAAGATACGTTCACATTTAGGATTTGGGGGTGTTTGTCCCCTTCCAGAGCTGGCCCTGCAGTGTCCCCAGGCAGCCCATGGGGATGAGCTCTCTGGGGAAGGGCTGGTGTCTGTCCTCACTGGGGGTTTTATGGGTGGTTCAGGGCACTGGCAGAGCATCTGTTGTCAGACCTGCTCCTCCCTCACTTGAGAAGTTATTTGCCTCATCAAGAGCCAGTTTGCTTGTTTAGAAAAGGAGATTATAATATTATTTCCCGGGAGAGATGCAAAGCCTCGTCAATCGTTACTTAAGCAACTGAGGGCTTTTATTTGGATAAGGCTAAATAGGTGTAAAATTATAGGGGGGATTAGAGACAGATTAAGGGGTGCCTGTTAGTCAGAAATGACTCCTGGTGGGCTGGGAATATTTCCAAGAGGCTAAACATAACTTGCAGCAGAACAGAGCAAGCATCTTGTGCTACCCTGTGCTTGGAGGCAGCAATGCCTTGAAAACCTTCTCCTGCCCTGCTGGCACACCTGATGACAGCTTGAGTGACCACCCTCGGCTGTGCCTGGAAGTGACAGCTCACTTTGGCACTCGGGCTGAAGGGTTTCACCCAGAAGCAAGTGGAGATGGGAGTCAGAGCCTGCTCTGGCAGGTCTGGCCCCACCCTGCACCGTCACTTTCAGCAGCTTCCCTGCCCACGGGTCCTCATCTCAGAGCCACCCCCTGCACTCCTCACAGCGCTGGGTTCTTTTAAACCAAAGGTATCATCCTGGGAAAATGGTGTCACATCCCTTGTGTCTACTGTCACAGCAGAGCCTTAAAGGGAGGGTGTGCAAGGGCAGGTTATCAATAGCACTTTATCACTGTTATTGATAACAGTTTATCAACAGCACTTTATCAGTGTTATCAGTAACAATTTATTAATAGCACTTTATCAGTGTTACCAATAACACTTTATCAATAGCACTTTATCATTGTTATTGATAACAGTTTATCAACAGCACTTTATCAGTGTTATCAGTAAAAATTTATCAATACCATCTTATCAGTGTTATCAATAACACTTTATCAATAACACTTTATCAATGTTATCAATAACAGTTTATCAATAGCACTTTATCAGTGTTATCAGTAACAGTTTATCAACAGCACTTTATCAGTGTTATCAATAACATTTATCAATAACATTTTATCAGTGTTACCAATAACAATTCATAAATTGAATTTTATCTGCATTTTATCAGTGTTATCAATAACAGTGTATCAATAGCACTTTTATAATATTATCAATAACAGTTTATCAATAACACTCTATCAGCATTATCAATAAGTTTATCAATAACCCTTTTTCCTCCCTTCACTCCTCTCACCACTCTCTGCTCCATTAGGAAGAGGAAATTCCACCTTTTACCCATCACAAAGCCCCACGTGTGCCTTTTCTCCTGGACCTCACACATCCTGGGGATGGCAACAAATCAGAAAGTGCAAAGACAGTGAACACTACCAGGGAATGATATTTCTTAAAAAAAAAACCAAATAAAAATCTCAGCATTTTATTTCCCTCCCTTCAACTTACTTGAAAATTGTGCAACACAACTATTTCAGCCCATATGACACACAAGCTGCAGTTTCAAATTGCAAGTCAGCACTGGATTACCTCTGGACTGGATGCTAAAAAGGAAGGATAGCTTTTTTTTTTTTTTAAAGAATAGGGCAAAATGTGATACTTTCAAATATTTCTGAGGTCCTGGGATTTCTGGTTGCGTAACAAGCAAAAACTTCTCTTGAGTCATTATCCCCTCCCCTTGTTAAGTTCTCATTTGTTTTCACACATCTGACATATCAGCTTCCTACATCAGTGGGTAGGAAGGTCATAACTGCTTTAAAATCCTTTATAACGCTGCTTCTCCTTCCCTCAAATAATTTTTTTTTATTTCAAAAAAAAACCCCTTTCAGGTAATCACTCAGCCCACAGATCTGAAGAGAATCGCTGTCTCCTGACAATGACATATTGCCTGTATTTTAGGAAATCTAAAAAAAAATAAAAATCAGGGAGTATATTTATTGAACAGATCTGTACCTGGAATCCTCCTCCCAATACTGCAAAGGCACATGGGGCCTGTGTGGAACAGAAACCTCCCAATACAAAGTGAGATTCTGAATAAAGGGCAAATTTTTTCCCAGTTTTTAGAATAAACTGAATTGTGACACTCCAAGTGTCACACCCAAAGCTTCTCCATGCAGCTGTTTGCCTTTGGGATGAGGTTCAGGATGTGATGGGGGCTGCAGGCTCTGGGTGGAAGGAGGAGTCCACAGAAGGAAGCAAAAATCAGAGAGATCCCAAAGGCACAAGAGCCTGAGCAGCAGCACTGGGAATATCTGCCCTCCTCCTCCTCTCATTTCTGATGTTCTTGAATAAAAATGTAACAGGGGCTTCTTGGTCAGTCTGAGAGAGAAAAGGATGGGAAAATAAAAGAAGGTTGGGAGTGAGATGAGTTTTAAGGTCTCTTCACACATGAACCATTCAGTGATTTCTAAGGGGCAGGAGAGGAGCCCCCAGGGCACTGGGGGTGTCTGCAGCACCTGCTGCTCCCCCTCTGCCCTGGTGACACAGAGCAGCACATCCATTGTCTGCTGGCACCACAGGAAGGTTCAGCCCCCTCTCAGCACATCCCAAGCTGCTTCTCCTGCTCCACACTGGCCTTGGAAGCTGCCAGCAAAACAGGAAACCCACGCTGAAACACAAACCAGTGCCACCCAGTAAGAGAAAATGAACAATTTCCCCAAGGAGCTGGCTCAGAGGGGACCTGGCTTTGTGTGGATAATTGGGAGCAGCAAATGGCAAACCACAGTTCATCCCCTCACATCCATCCCAGGATGGACCCAGCATTTCCACTGGCTCACATCAACCCCCTGGGCTCTTGGCAGGAGTTAAGAGACAACTGCAGCAGCCCTGAGCCCTTTGGGAAGCAGAGCTGGATCACTATGTACCAAGGGAACTGTGCCACCCATTGCCAGCTAATCCTGCTCCAAGAGCCCTACAAGGAAGAACCCCTATGGAGTAATGAGAAACTTAAACCAAACACGAGGCTCTTTTCTAAAAGAGCCATTTATCCTCAGAGGGGAAGCCGGAAAACACACATGGCACCACTCAGAGCTGCGTGCTGCCTGCCTGGTACTGCGAGTTCTATTTTCACATTTTTATAATTATCACATAATGCATAATGTGACACAAACCAGGAGACGTCAGCTCTGTGCAGAGCCAAACTGAGCACAGGCAGGCACTGCACGGTCCCCACAGGGCAGCCAAGCCCTGTGCTGCTCCTCCTGGCCCCATCCCAGGAACACCAGGCACGTCCCTGTGCCCCAGGTCACCCCCTGGAGCAGCAGCACAGCCCAGGGCAAAGCTGTGCCTCACAGGAGGGTAGCCCCACATTTCTGTTCACAGAGAAAAGCAAGGCACAATTCTTCCCAAGAATATTTCTGGGATTCACATTCTCTGAACCTCAGAGAAAGAAACCACAATTCTTATCATTTGCTGTGCCTGTGTTTGTGCAAAAGTAGAATGCAACATGGAGATTGTTTACCCACAGTGATGGTGTTTTGTTTACCCACAGTGATGGTGTTTTGTTTACCCACGGTGATGGTGTTGTGTTTACCCACAATGATGGTGTTTTGTTTACCCACAGTGATGGTGTTGTGTTTACCCACAGTGATGGTGTTTTGTTTACCCACGGTGATGGTGTTTTGTTTACCCACAGTGATGGTGTTGTGTTTACCCACAGTGATGGTGTTGTGTTTACCCACAGTGATGGTGTTTTGTTTACCCACGGTGATGGTGTTTTGTTTACCCACAGTGATGGTGTTGTGTTTACCCACAGTGATGGTGTTGTGTTTACCCATGGTGATGGTGTTGTGTTTACCCACAATGATGGTGTTTTGTTTACCCACAGTGATGGTGTTTTGTTTACCCACAGTGATGGTGTTGTGTTTACCCATGGTGATGGTGTTTTGGTTCCTTGGCCTGTCAGGGCCCAGTGTGTGTGTCTGTGTGTGTGTCAGGACTGTCAGGTGACAGTCACAAGTTCTGAGCAGTTGTGTGCAGGGTTGAGTGCTTGGCAGGTTCAGTTTTAGATGTATAGGATAATATAGTATAATAAAGTAATTAATTAGCCTTCTGATATCAGTGGAGTCCTCCTCATCATTCCTCCTTCATGGGGGTTCCCAGAGCTACAGTACAGGAGAACCCTTCACGCTGCCATCCAGAGGGTTTGAAGCAGGTGGCAGAGCTGCAGTGGGTCTCAGCCTCTCCTGGACACTCCCCAGCCTGCAGAGTCAGGATTTCAAGCCAGGCAGGTGTGCTGTGAATTGAGGAAGCCCAAGCACAGCCCTGAGGTGCCCTGGCCAGCACCGTGCCCTCAGGGCATCCTGGCAGGACACCCACACCCTGCTCCTGCCTGTGCCCAGCCTTGTGAAATCCCCAAAATTCCTCCTGGAGACATGAGATAAATGAAACTTGTCACCATTCAGGGCTTTGAGCTCCTTCTCCTGAGTGTCCCTGTCCCGGGCACCCCTCTGGCTCTGTGCTCCCCATTCAGGGACTGTTCTCCAGTCCCTGCCAGCTCTGGCACTGCCCTTGGCACCCCCTTTGCTCTGTGCAGCACAGGCCAGCAGCTCCCTCTGGGATCAGTGGCTGCCCCGGGACAGGGCACACAAGGATGGCTGGCTAAAGGATGCTCCAGCCCCCTTTTCTTATCTTGGAAATTGCAGATTTAAAGAGAAGCCTTAGAAGTGGTGATTTAGACACAGGGGTGAGAGGCCACTGCAGAAATGGATGGGAAAATAAAAGAAGATTGGGAATGAGATGAGTTTTAAGGTCTCTTCCAACCCATAGCATGGAATTCCCATGGCACTGGGACATCATAACTCCTGGGAGATTTGCCCTGGGCTCCTGACAGAGGATGGAGGTTCCAGCTCCATGGAGCACCTGGGCTGGTCCTTCCCTGGCTGATGAGGGATCCCTGCCTTGGCTCCAGCACCCTGGCACAGGCACATTGCTGTCACCAGGGCCACTCACACACACACAGAGCTGTGCTTTTCCTCATTAAAGGTCTCCCACTCACACACACACAGAGCTGTGCTTTTCCTTATGAAATGTCTCATATAAACTTTTCCTCCTCACACTCGATCCCAACCCTTGCTCTGCCATCAGGACCAGCTGGCTGAACCTCACTGTGGAAGAGCAGAGCCTTCAGCAGGATCCACTTGAGTTTAGCCATGGCTGGCACAAGGCAGCAGCTTTGAGAGATTTCTGCAGCAGGTCCTGCTGAGAAGAACAGAAATTATCCTGAGGAGAGCTTGCTCCTGTATGGAAATTCCTTCATTTCCACAGAACTGAATGGGTTTTTCTCCATCCCCACCCTGACCTGTGAGCCACAGACAACTGTACAGTGCTGAGGAGTCAGGATGACCAAGAGGGACGAATAAAACATCTTTTTTTCCCTCCTGTAGGAAAGTATTGTCCAAGTAACCAGCTGGACTGAGGGGGGGCTGTTCCAGAGGAACTGGCATGCTCTGCTGTTCCTAGACTAAATAGATTGCTGGGCTTCTCCAGCCAGTGCTGGTTTACAGAGAAGCTGTACAAAGTAAATATCTTCCTTCCAAGGCCAAACCCCTCCTGGTGCCAGCTCTCAGCTCAGAGCAGATGTCCCTGCTTGGGCTGCAGAGCCCCCAAGGAGCAGGGCCAGGTGTCCCCAGCTGTGCTGTGCAGCCCCTCGGGCAGCTGGAGGGGACTGGGGGTGTCAGACAGAGCAAATTCCTCACTGAGGAGATGGGAATACAACCACCACTCCATCAGGGCTGTCTCAGTCACTTGGTGAAGCCAAGGAGTTGCTGTGTAACCTCGGGGAAGTGGGGGAAGTGTTTATAAGTTAAGTTTTTAAGGGGCAGAGTTGAGCAGCACAGTGGGTCTGTGCTGAAGAAATCTGCTCTGGGAGGGAGTGTCCTTTGTCAGGCAGAGAGAGAAAGTGTGATTTCTTATTAGAGAGGTGTTAGGGAAAGAAATGTGATGCAGCAGTGCTAAGGTTGCTTCTAAGCCTGACACAGGAGAAAGCTCAAGGTTGAGTAAGGACCCTCCTGTGAGATCAGCTCAGCTGGGCAGGCATGAGGAAAATGATGAAGCTGCACTCAGAACTGCTCTGCCAGCTCCTCCAGCAGTGACCGTGGAGAGCTGGGCACTGGCCAGAGGTGCACCAGCCCCTCACCTCAGGGCATCCAAGATTCCACGTGATGCCAAGTGGGGAGTGAATTGTGGAGAAATCTGTCCTGACTGGGATGAAAAGGAGGCCAGTTCATCCCCAGGACACGTACAAAGGGGACAAGCCAGCAGCCTGTGCACTCCTTTCCTGCTTTTGCAGCGGCAGGCAAAATCGGAGCTTTAACCCAGCAGCAATGAAATCTCCTTTCACAAAAAAACCTCTGCCTGCATCTGGTGGCTGAGAACCCTGCCAAGGCTTTAACCCTGTGCTGTTAACAGAGGGAGATATTGATGGGTGTCCCTCTGGCGAGGGAAACCAAATGGTGGTTTTAACCTCAGCGGATTCTTTGCAGCTTTTCAATTCCTGAGCGGGGCTGCAGCTCCAGACGGGGGTGTAATTGAGATGCATTCTGCTCTGCCTCTGAAACTTTCCCAGGCACACATGTGCACACACACAGACTGTGCATTCAGCTATAAATACATTCCGTACCTGCACTGGCATTAAGCTGCTGCTGCTCAGGGGCTGTCTGGGCATTTCCCTGCCAGCTCTGCAGTCACAGCACTCAGCACTGCCAGTCCAACGTGACAAATGGAGCAAACACTGCCAGCCAGCTGGAAACCACAGCCACAAAAAGCAGGAGAGGGTCTTTTAAGGACCAGTCCCCTGGAAAGGCAAAGATCTGGGGGGTTTTCATCCTAAAAGGGTTTTTCGTCCTAAAATTTCATCCTCTTTAACTCTCCTACAAACAAGAGCAAGAACTTGCTGATGAGCCACCCACCCTCCTCTTCATCCTGACCCAGCCACCATCTGTGCCCAGCAGGGCAGAAAATCCCCCTCCAAAATCTTCCAAGCTCCTCTATTACATTAACCTTGACCAAAGGCCAAATTCCATCAGAAGAGGCTGATCCCATTCATAGCACAGCATCTCCTGGGGTGGAGGAAGTTTGTCCTTGAAGGGTTTCAGTGGCTTGAGGACCTGAAGCTGCACCACTGACATGAGCACACCTTAGCTCTGAGAGGCTGAGATGCCCTCCAGACACAGCTCCTGAAACTCTGACCAAGTATAGGGTTCAAAGCACAGATCTCACTAACAAATGGGCATTCCCTGCAAGCAGAGTTTGCTTACAGACCAGAGACTGCAATGGAAACCTTTTAACAAAATATTTCAGAACAGCTTCAGTCTTTCTTTTAGCCTGGGAATGTAAATGGGTTACATTATAATGAGAGGCACCTTTCTAGAGATCTATAAGCTAAGAAAAATCGTATTCTCCTCTTATGAAACACAAGATGTGCTAAGGGTTATTTCCATCTCAGAAGAGATGATCCATCAGTGAATCCTAAAGTACTTCATGAGAACTAAACCCCTCCACCTCTGTCCAGCTGCAGCAGGGAGAATTAATACACAGAAAAGGAAAATGAGGTACAAAAATCTTATGATAGGTGTCTGGAAACATCATCCTGTAACCAGACTTGTGTGGCAACCTGATCACAGTGATTGGCAGGATAAATTATATCCTTTCCTGGAGAAAAGGGGGAAACTCATTCTGAAGGGGACCAAAGGTTTTTGGACACAGAAATAAACAGTTTAAAACTTACCATTGACAAAACCTCACAAATCTAAACAGAAAAGCTGATCAAAAGGTTGTAGAAATGAACTGACAAATAAAGAGAATTTTTTCAGCTTTGTACCACAATGTCCAAAATGTTAACCCAAATTTTTAAATGTTTATTTGAACCTTTCTTCAGAAGTCCTCAAAAATTTGCTGTCTATCAGTTTGAGGCCCATCATTTTCTTTCTTTTGCATTGTCCTTCCTCACACCCCCTCTCTGAATGAATTGCTGGGGTTGCTTTGCCTCTGGCACACAGTGAAGTCTCACACAGCCAAATGTCTCCAGAAGTCTGTGCCCAGCTCAGTTTGAAGGTGTTTTATCTGGACATTCAGCCCCCAGCCCACTGGCTCTTCAAAGAGGAGAGAAACTGAAGGCTGAACTGGCTAATTCAGAGAGGAAATAGCTCGTGCTGCAGCAGCCAGTGAAGTGACCACTTTGATTACCTTGATGGAAAATAATGGGATTTGGCCCAGTTGTTATTTTTCCACCAAGCATTTCAGGAAAGCCAAGGAAAGCAGAATTATATCAACTTGAGACCACTCTCAGGTCACCAGGCACCTTCCCCTTCCAGGTCCTCAAACACTGGGCAGCTTCAGGCACCTCCTGTGCATGGGCTCTGCTGGCCTCACTTCAGAGAGCTGCACCAGGGAAGGGAGGAAAATTTCTTCCATAGGAAATACCAGGGGAACGAAAAAAGAGATTGAAAATTTGCAAAAGTCACCTCTCAGTATTCAGGGGTTTTACTTAGCCCCTAACTTCATTTTGCCCAAGCAGTGCACCTGCTGCCCTTGTGTTTTCAAGTCACACAGACAGAATATTCCAAACTGTAACTTCAGGGAGGTCAGGATGCTGTTTTCCTTTCTAAATTTTCTGCAGGTTCTCTACTCAGGGAAGTTCAGGCTGCCACAGCTACTCTGGATTTCACAGCAGTGGCTCTCCAAGAACTCAGGTCTGTGTGTTCCAAAAACACAAACCTGCCCCACAGCTGATTTCCCTTGACCTCAAGCACACAAGAGTGGGACACAGCTGAGCGATTCAGACCACGTACCACAGAGGGCAATAATCCTTCTACCCATTCATTAGGTGCATTTGTTACTGGAAATGATGTTAAAGTGATTCAAGTGGATGAAATAACAAAAGAAAACCTCTGGAATCAAGAGGCACTTGCCCAACCCTCACTTGTGCAGATGCCCTGCGGTCTGGCAGAGGTCAGGACCGTGCTGAAATGCCCCTTCCCAGAGAAACAGCCAAATGTCATCACCAGATCCTGGAGGGAGTGGGAGAAGGGGCAGTCTGGCTTGAAGTAAACCTTGGAAACATGAGAAGATTGCACGGGATTAGCCAGTGGGTAACACAAAACCCCAAAGCCACAATTAGCAGCCCAGCAGCAGCCACTGCTGTCCAAGCTGCTCTCAGCCATCCCAGCTCTGCATTTGTGGGAAAAACCAAGAGGAGAGGGCCTGATCCCTCCTGCCCTAAGGCAGCTCCTGTCTGGGAAAGGAATCCAGGTTTTCAGTGCTGGCATGGCTTGGGAAAAGTGTCAGGAATGCCATGGGGTGGGCAGTGGAGCACGGTGGGAGCGGGTCTGACACACACAGCTAAAAAGTCTCAGTGAAGGGAAGGGAACCAGCCCACACCTGGGCCTATTCCTGGGTATTAAAGAGCCTTTTAGGCATGTGAGATATTAGGGATCACCCTCACTTGATGCACAAGAGATGCTTTGAAATGGTTACAGCCTTGAAATGGTTACAGCCTTGAAATGGTTACAGCCTTTTTATTCACAGAAACTCCCTGTGTGCTGCCTTTTCTTCTCTCTGGGCAGGAGTTTACACCGAGGTTTTATTTGGCTTCAGGGCAAACACGATGCTTTGCAGGAAAGCACTGTCAGACAGACCCCTCTCCTAGACAAGCAATTAGGAGAACAAACAGCTCCTTCTTAACCCGCAGGGGAGGCTGCCAAGCCCTCTCGCTGCTATTTTGAGCTTCCTGGCTCAGAAAGGGTTACGTGCAATCTAAAAGGGTGGCTTGTCCTCCTCGGTGCAGATTGCAGCTGGAGCAGAGCCGGCCTGGGGACACTCCCTGCAGGATCCTGCTCTGGGAACTGCAGGAATTCTCTGCCCTCCCAGAGGGGACCAGCAAGGGCAGGGAGGGGCTGGTTTGGAAGCGTCAGGTGCTCCCCAAAACACCAAACCAGGCGATTCCTGCCCTGGAGTCCCTGCAGGATAAGTGCAAGGCGGTGCTGCAGGCAAGGATAAAGGTGCAGACCTGGTTTAAAGGATGAATACCTGTGAGGTACAGGGCAGTTTTGATGCCAGACCTGGGTGCAGGGGTGGGGGCCTGGGGAAGTCCTGGCAGCAGGAGCAGCAGCTCTCCAGGGCTCTGTGCTGCTCTGTCTGCCTCTGAGTGCAACTAATTCCCAGCTGTGATGTCAAAATTGTAGTTTTGACTACGTGCAGCATTTTAGATTTGCTGTGAAATCTCTGTATTTTCCACTTTGTTTCCTAAATCCACATGGAACATCCTTCATGCTTTAGTTTTAACTGCAGTTTTTCTCCTGTCTCTGTCAAACAGGCATTACTTTTATCCCACCTGAGAGTAAGCAGTGTAGGTCACAATTCAATGAATTTGTAAAGCTTCAGTGCTAAAACATGTAAATATATTTATAAACCATATCAATAAATGCACAGAAGGACAGCCAAAACCTGCACACAAGATGTCTTATCCTTCATTTACAACCAGATCAAGCTTCACAAAGCAAGAGATTTTTAAAAAGTATCAAGCACTAATTGGGAGTGGTGTCAATGAAGTGAAGAGCAGTTCTTAAGAAATAATGTGCAATTTGCTGTCAGGGGAACTCTCAAAACTTGGCTGCTCACTTTTATTGGCCAGTGAGGGCAAGAAGGTGCAGCTGTTCAAAAGGACATCCTAGATGCAGCAGGAAAGAGAATAAATCCCAGAGAAGGCATTCATTAAAGCAGTTTAAAGTTTTCCCCAGAGCTGTGTGACTCCTCTAATCATGTGTTCTCAGAGATACCTGATGAATTCTCCATTTTTGGGCCCTTCCCTTTCTAACTCTGCTACCTGGAATGTCCTTTTTACCTCCCCCCAGGAAAACCAGGAGGCAGAAAGGTGGACACTGAGAGGGAAAGGGTGAGAAAAGAGGGTTCATTTTCAGGGGAGCTTCCTGCAGCTCAGCTGCTCCTCACAAAGCCCCTCAACTCTCAGGACATCATCTGTGCCTCAGAGCTTTCCCCACAGAAACTCACAGCAGCTCTTCCCCCACAAAGCCACCAGCTTCACAGGTTTGACACCTGAGACATGAGCAGGAGGCTCTGCTGGGAGTCCCAGTCTGCCTTACTTGCAGAGAAAATCAAGGTTTTTTCTTCCCATGGCATCTGAAGCTTCTCCTGGAGTGTCCCTGTCTGAGTCCTCTGTGCAGAACAAATGAAAAAGATGTGAGCAGGGACAAGATCACCTTTAAATTAAAGGGGTGACAGAAATAGAACAGGACAAAGAGGGGAGGGAAGTGAAGGAGAGCAGTGGCATTCTGAGTTATACTTGATGCCTTATGATCCTGCTCTTGATCAGGACAAAACTCATGTCCAGCCTTGGAAAGAGGTCAGTGTCAAAAAAACATGAGACAAAGCTCTTGGTATTTTTGTAATGAAATGCACAGGCCCTATTCCTAGAAAAAAAAGGGGAGATCCCTTCTCTTTTTGTGTGAGAGTGGGGGAAAAACCCTTCAACCTTTCAAGGTGTAGTTTGTAAATTCCCTCTCTCTGACAAGCTCTGGATGAGAAAATATCACCAATAATCCCTCTGTGGTGTCCAGAAGGAAATTAAGAAGTGGGAGGACAAAACAAATCCTTGTGTTGAGACCATGGAAAGGCTCTGGCTGTGCCTGGAGCCCAACAAACACCCCTGCTCCCCATTTTCTGCCTGCTGGGACCATCCTGGGCAGAGCAGCAGGGTGGATGCAGGAGGATCACTGCCATGCACCCATCTCCATCCCTCAAGAACACATTCCACTGGTGCAATCAAATAGAAACTGCCCTCACTGGGATCCTCCATCAGTGCTTTTGTGGTGTTGGGGTGAGAAGTGTCTGTTTATCCTCTTTCATTTCTTGTTCAAAAGCAGAGCCCCTGTCAGAGCTGAGGAGAGCTGCAGCACAGAGGAGACATTATTCTCAGCTTTGGATTAAGATCAGTATTTTAATGAAAGCACTTATTAGCCCCAGCTGGGGCTCAATTTTCCAGTGAGAGGAGAAAAAAAATATATATATTGCCCTGACCATTCTTCTCTGGGGATTGCACAGAGACATCTGAGAGTATCAATTACTGATCATAATTCTCTATTGGAAACCAACAGCTGGGGGAAAGCCTCTGGCTGGAAATGACTGGATTGCTTTACATTTGAAACGATAGTTCCTGGCTGCTTGGTGTCCATTCTTTTCCCACTCTGGGATGCTGACAGCTCTCAGTGGGCTGCAGGAGCCCTGCCCTTGGCACCCTCTCACACCCATGTCCCCTCAGCACCCAGCACTGGGAATTTTGGGGACCTGGATGCTGTGGGGGGGTTGTCACTGCTGTCCCCTGCTCCTGGGAACATTTTTCACCAGAAGAGCCCAAAGGCCTCCCCCTTTCTCCTGCAGCTGTGGGGTGGAGGAATGACTACAGGGACACAGGGTTATTCCTGGGGAACACAGATCCTCACCTTCTCTTGGAATATTTGCACTTTCTGGTGACTTTTCACCCAGACCCATCAGAACAGGCTTAGGAAGGTTTGGGACTTAATGCAGGGATAAAAGGAAGGTGGATAAGCAAAGCTGGAGGGGGCAGTGGCACTCAGGGGTCTCCATGAACACAGAGAGCTTTTCTCTGGGCACACACAGGAAAGCAGCCCCCCCAGCTGGAAGCTTGCAGTGGGAAGTAAAGTTAATTCCATCTCAAACCTTTGACAGAAGCTGGTGCAGAAATGGATGCAGCCAGAGCTGGAGGAAGCTGCTCTTTCAAAGTCAAACCTCATAAAATGCACAGGAGTTTCCTCAGGAGGGGCAGAGCCCTGCCTGGGTCAGCAGGGAGGCTTTGCCAAGGGGCTGGCACAAGGGCCAGGTGCCCACAGCAGCAGCTGGGATGTGTGGGCTGTGGGGGTGAGGTGTGTGCAGGGCCACCAGGGCCACCAGGGCCACCAAGCTCTCCCTGGCGGCCCCCAAGGGTGGAGGAGGTGGCAGCACTTCCCTCCTGCCCCCAGGGATGGAGCAAAGGGCGGAGGGACAGACAGCCCCAGATTTGTGCCACAGCCCCTGCGAGAGTTTAGAGCTGTCTTCACGTGAACAGCTGCACTGGCCCGTAATGGATGGGCACTCCCAAAGGCAGATTTCCCAAAGAACAGGCTCTGTGTGTGCACCACGTGCCTTTCTGGGGCTGGGGGCTGTGGGAGACAGGAGGGGAGCCCACTCCTGCAGTGGACAGGTTGAAGGTTTCATATTCTTTCAGCTGTAGTGGCTGGAGTTATTTTTTCTCCACTTGGAAAGTCAGATCTAGGTGGGTTTTATCAGAATATCAAATCATTAAAATGCTCTGCCTGGGAACCTGTTTTCTAAATGCCATGGAAAAAAACCAGCTAGCCTGGGACCAAGTAGCTCAGGAATTTCACAAGAAAGCAAAGGAAATCCCAGGCATGTTGGCCTTGAGAACTGTGCTCCTGCCTGAGGTTTGATTAACTTTTTTATTCCCCTCCTCATCCCCACAACCAGCTCATCCCAGCTGAGCTGGCAGCCTGATTCCCTGCAGGGAACACAAGGGAATCTGCATGAAAACCAAATCTTGGATGACTTTCCCACCTTTTAAAAGAGAGAAAAAAAAAAAAATCCTCCCTGCTGGCCCTAGACTGTGATAACCCAGGGCTGGAGAGGCACCTGTTCAGCCCCAAAGCCCAGCCAGTCTGACACGATCCATTCCAGCTCCCAAAAACCCTCCAGCCAAGGGCCACAGCTCCTGCAGCTGCTCCCAGCCAAAGGCAGATGCTAATCCTCATCTCCTGGAAACAGGCAGTGAGCACCTGAAAAGAAACCCAGTCCCAGCATCACACAGACCAGCCATTCAGCTCAGGCCAGTCCCATTAGATTTGCTTGACAAAAGAATCCAACGTGCACATTTATAATTTGCCAGGGGGGAAAAAAAAAAAGGGGGGGAAAGGAAAAAAAAAAAAAAAAAAAAGGAAGCCAAGCTTTCTCCTTCTGAATGGAGAGTTTCTGTGGCCCAGCCTCCCTCCTCGTCAGCAGACAGGGTGGAATTCCCAGGCTAAGGGGGAGATCTCCTGGGGCTGATCATGTTCTTAAAGGCATGTTCCCAATCAAGAAGGCTGGGATGAGGCATAGTAATTGCATAGGCTTCCTGAGAACTGGCTTAATATCCCTCCAGACCGATTTAACCTAGTTTTTCATTCTGCTTTCACATCAAAAAATGAAGGTCTGTCTATATCTTGATATACAGCAAATCAGGAAATGGAGGCGTGTGGTCTGTCTCATCCTCCCCTGCCTGCAGCTCTCCAGGGCACGCTGCCAAGGCACTGTGTCAGCAAAGCTCTGCTGATTAACACTGGGAGAAAGAGAAACCAGTGGCCTGTTAAAGGTCTGAGAGTCAGGAGCCATCTAATCCCGGGCTGGCACGGGCTTTGTGTCCTTGAAATTGGTGGGGAATAATTAGTGTCATTAGCAGCCTCCATTACACCTCTGCTGGGCTGCAAAGACAAACGAGGGTGGAAAGTTTTGTAGGCTCAGGGCCATGGCTGGTTATAATTCTCATTAACACAAGAGTACTGGGAAATGTGTGTGTTACTGGGCAAGTGCTTGTCCTTGCCTTTGGAGCCTCTGGAGCACCTTGAGGCAGCCCCAAAATCCAGAGGTGCACGCTGGCATTTCCCTTTCCAGCTGTCATCCTTCTGGAAGCGATCCCAAGGGGTTCAGGGAGAGATCCCAGCCCCTGTGCCTGCCCATGTGCTGCCCAGATGGGAGAGACAGAGCTTATCAGCTCCTGCAGCAGGGATCCACACTGCCACAGGCAACTCAAACCAGAGAGAAACCCTCAGCTCCATGCCAGGGACGAATCCCAGGGAGCACCCACAGATAAACAGTGCCAGTCTGGCCACAAACCACACAGAGGGAGGTGCAGCCTGCCCAGTCTGGCTGGTTTGCAGGAACATTGGGTTGTTCTGTTCCCTGACAGGGGGGTCAGCCTTTCCTGCAGGGACAGCCATCATCAGCACAGCCCTTGCTGGGGTCAGAGAGGAGCTGCTGGCTCAGAAGTTATCTTTAGACCCTGCTGCACAGTCAGACTGAAATCACAACTGGCTCTCTTCATGACAAGTGCTTTTAACCCTGCAAGAAGGTGCTCTACAGAGCAAGGCACTGTTTTATGCTGGATGTTGCCAGTTTAGACTTGCAAGCCCAGCTCTAAAGATGCAGCTCTGTAACAGTGCAGTACAAAGTCACCTCTGAGGCCTGTAAGAACAGACACCTTGCAAATGCATCCCCAAACCCTGCACAACATCATCAGCACAGCATTTTTGGGAGGTTGCCTCCCATTGCTGAGCTGGCTCAGGGTGGCAGATCCTCCCTGTGACAGCTGGGCAAGCCACGTTGGATGCCACGTTTGTTACTCAACAGGGCATTTGCAAAGCCTTTAAAAAAATAAAAAATAAAATTTTTTAAAAAGCAGCAGATGAATTAAATTAAGGGACTTAGTGGCATGAATATGAATTGCTGCTCTGAGCCATCCTGGTGAATACTAAACTCAGATTCTGGATAAAGCCACACCTTGTCTGGCTCAAGCTGCCATGAGATCCCTGGACTGCCCTCAGCTCCTTTAGATCCAAGGCAGGAGGCAGCAAATATTCCCTTCAAACCCCTGGGACCAATCCCCAGGTTTCTCCCTCACTCTGAGCTCAGTCCTTACTCCCACACTCTGCAGGGGCAGCTTTATTTGAGCTCACAGCCCCAGCCCACACTCTGCTGGTCCAGAGGTCACTGTCCCCAGGCAGGAAACCAGCCCCAGAATTCCTCTTCATTTTCTGCCACCGCTCTCTGCTTTTTGCTGCATCCCAGCACAGCACAGGGCAATGGAAGATAAACCAGGCAGTGCCCTGAGCAGACATGGGTGAGCACAGAAACCCTACAGGCCACATTTTTGGCAGATCCTGGCCTATCTAAACAAATAAGCAACGTGATCTGAGCTCCCATAAATTTCCTGAAAATCTTTAATGACTCTAAAGGCTTAATGAAGTGTTTCACAGCAGAGGCAGCAGCCAGTAATTACAGGTTTGGAATCTGTGGGGTTGCAAGCTGAGGTCCAGCTCAGAGGCTGCAAATGCAGGCAGGAATAACAGCTCTTTCAGAGCACAGCACATGTCTTTTACCACCCTATACTCAGTATTTTGAGCTGCTGTGTCCCTAGCCAAGCATGCTGTCAGCAGGAGGTTTAATCAAACAGCAAAATACATTAAATATAGAGACAAATCCGTAGGGATGGAGCTGCAAAGCATTGTGAAAGTGTCAACTGACTGCTGGGAGACCATGATTTAGCAAAAAATTATAAAGGGGCAGCTACAAGCTGTAAAAGCCAGACTTCTACTGCAATTAGGATGTGCAGGAAGGGTTTGGGACCTCCCATCTCGTGGGAGGGTTTGTCACTGCTGTGTCCTACTCCACACTGAGACCTCAACACCACGTCTGCAGGTGCATACACAGCAGCTGCAGCAGGTTTAAAGGAGGAGAAGGAGAAAAAGGGGTCCCAGCTCCCAGGGACACCCCTCAGGCTCCAGGGGAACCCAGCCTGGTTATGCAGACCCCAGCCCTGGGGAAGACACTTCCCCAGGAACACACAGCCTCACGTGTTGCTTGGAAAGGCTGCCAGTCCCAAATTACTCATCACATCGCTCTGACTGCCTTTAAAATGTTTTTCATCAGCACTTTGGTCATTTTTTCACTTTTATACGTGGTGCTGTTTGCAGGCCCCTCTTTAAACGCCTGACAGGTTTCAAAAGCAAGCAAGCCTGTTAGTTTTTCCTTTTGCCTGTCATTACACAAGAGTAGTGCTTGAGATCCAAGTTTCTATTAAAAAAGAGGACTAAATTAAGCTCTTGCATGAGGTCTCTAGAGATGCATCAGTCAGTGCTTTCTTACACACATCTTTTAGAGAGCAGGGAAGTCTGTGTACCAACACAACCACGGCTGTTCAACTGTCAAAGCCCCTAGAGCTACATCAATCCACAAAAAGAGCAACCAAACTCCTTTGAAACTTCTGCAGTGAGGCAGGAGAGAGGAATTTGATGTTTAATGCTTTAATCATAGAGTTGGAGGCCTGCACTGCTCTGTGGTGCTGACGGCCGCAGGAGAGCTCACGCCACATAATGGGTGAAGAATTAAAGTTTAGATAAAGGGAAATTCAAGGAAAAACAACTGGAAGGCACAGTGAGCCCTGTAATTCCAAGCATTGTGTTAGACTCCTCCTGGCAAGTGTCCCTTTTCATAGATCATTGCAGGATTTTTTAGTTGTTTCTACAAATTGAGAGAGAAAATATCTCACACGCCCGCTGCGATCGGGAACGTGCCAAGGCAAGTAAAGAGCACATTGTGAATGTTTCCAGAGATCTTTCCATCCCATTGAACCATTCCATTGGTTCAGCCTGTACAACAAGAAAGCAAATGGCTCAGATTACTTATCTCATTAAAAAAAAAAAAAAAAAAAAAAAAAAAAACCACCAAAAAACCCTCTGGATTTTGCAGTGTTGCATCCCCCCGTTTCCAGAGCCAGCCCTGGGATGTGGTGAATAATGCAACCCTCAGTCCTGCTTTGGCAAAACAGATGAAGTCCTGACTTGTTCTCCTCTTGCTGGTGTTTTTGGAAAATGCAGGAAGGAAAAAACTGCCAGACCGAAATAGTCTGTGTGCCACTTCAAGCCAATCACTGGGGACCTGGACTCAGAGCCCACTGAAGTCAGTGGAAAGATTCCTCCCGACCTCCCCGGGGCTTGGCTCAGCCCCACAGCCGTGTGCTCCTTGCAGGTGGAGGTTTCCCTGCTCCTTTTTAAATGGCCTGAACAAAGCCCACAAGAAGCACCTCAACCACAGCTGCATTTGTCTCCAGCAGGGAGCTGCCACCCTGCCCTCAGCAATGCTCCTGCTCCAAGGCCAGCTCATCCCTCTGGCTCCTTCTGCAGCCCTGCCCGTTTGGTAGGGCCACATTTCCCAGGCACACAGGGCTGGCCTGGCTCTCCCCTGTGTTTTTTCCCTCCATGGCTCACAGCACTGCCACCCCAGCACCTGCAGAGCCATCCAAGGTTTCCTGGGAGCTGCAGA
Organism: Agelaius tricolor; assembly: GCF_023055355.1. NCBI lineage: Eukaryota > Metazoa > Chordata > Aves > Passeriformes > Icteridae > Agelaius > Agelaius tricolor. Next base: position 16,503,847 of record NW_027269278.1, read on the forward strand.
GTTAACTTCCCACATTAGCATTCCCCTTGGAGAGGGCTCTGCTCTCTGCTGCTGCCTGGCAGGACTGGGCAGGGGCTGAGCAGTATGTGGTGACATTCATATCAATTTCTCTTTATAGATATATATTAATAGCAGCACTTCTTTCATTTTATCCTTTTAGATAATCCCCAGCAAACTCTCTTCTGAATATATCACTTCATATTCCAGAATACTGAATGAGGAACTCAGTTCCAACTTGAGGTAAAAAATCCAATTTTTTTTTCACTTCTTAGCTTATTTTAGCTAACTCCAGGAAAGGTTCCACCAGGTAACACAGAGATCACTGACAACCCAGAATTAAGATCTCCTTCTGAGTTTGGTGCAGGAGGAAGAGGAAGCACTACCAGCAGTGCTGCAAACCAAACAGAAAGTGAAATCAATGTGCACCTTGCCTAAAAAAGTCATTTATGTGCTTGGGTGTCCCCCTCTACTCCCCAAATGGTCCTTGAACACTCAGAGTTCTTCAAGTCACTGAAGGGATAATTACACTGAGCACAAAAACCACACTTCCACAATGCAGTGCTGAACTCAGAGGGTTAAAGGACACCCCTGGGAGCAGCAGCAGGGACAAATAAGCACCAAGAACGTTCTTTCACCTTTCTGATTGCTCATTAAGCCTTGGCACAGCTCCAGGTGTGCACCAGCACTGCCTTCTCCCTTGTTGCTGGGCCAAAGGGAAGGCAGGCTCTGAGATCCACTGCAGAAGGTGACCTGGGGCTCCTCAAGAGCTGGGAGTGAATTTGGAATGTGCCAGGGCTGATCTGTGCAAGAATTTCTTAATTTTGCCAGAATTGAGGTGGCATCCATCTGTAACTCTTGGGCACAGGATGAGGGACCAGGAGAGCCTGGCTCTGTGCCTGGCTCTGCTGCTCTCCCCTGCACTGACACTGTGCCCCCTTTCAGCTCTGGGCCTTTTCCCGTGCCTCAGTTTCCCCATCTGCAGGTCTGGACATCAAAGCTGCTGTGTGTAATTTTGAAAGAAAGGAGCAAGCCAAAAAAGGGATAGAGGGAATGGAAAGGCAAATCCTTCCAATATTAGTCAGCCCTTACTTTGGCTGAGTAAGCAGCACAGAGAGGAGGAAGGAAGAGGAACCAGGAAGGCTGGAAGTGCTGGGTTTCAGACAATTCCACTGTGGCAAGATGTCCCTTTAACACAGGGGACAGTTGAAATCAGCAGCCCTAAGCTTGGTCCTGCTGGGATTTGCTGCCTGCCAGCAGTGCTCAATGTGCTGCTTTGTCTCCCAGAGAGAACGTGGAATTGCTGTTGTTCATTATTTACAGATGTGCAGATATCTGAACCTGCCCAGCCACCAGGCTGAGCTGCCACCAGAGCCAAGGGAGGTTCACAAGAGGCTTAGGAAGACTATCCTGAGAGATGAGAGTTGGGTTTCTGCTGCTCAATTCATGCCATTTGCCCCTGGAAAACACCTGCTGGTTTCTTCCCTTGCGCTCACAGGGAAGCAAAAGACAATTTCATGCTGCTCCTTATCTGCCTCCTCTGCCTCCTCCAGCCAGTTCCCACCAGTGGTTCCCTATCAGGTGTCACATCTGGGAAGGGTGGAAAGCTGACAGGCAGAGAGATGCCTGCCCAGGCATCTCAGATTAACCATTTCCATGCTTTTCCCTGTGCAAACCCTGCTCACAGGGTCAGGGGTAGGTAAATAACTGGAGACTGTGGAAATTCTCCTCAGCTTGGGACAGTTGACACCACCCTGGCCCTGCCAAAACTAACATCAAACACGTGTTGACTTCAACACTCCTGCAGAGTTACAACAACACAGTGCTGTGACATTCCCCAGAGTGCCTCCCTTCAGAGCTGAGGCAGGGGGAAGATGAAATGCCCATCCCTAGGAGATGGAGTGGGGAGGAAGGGAGCAGGGGAGCAGCAGGTCCCAAACTGCAGGGAGAGGAGCTGAGGTAAGGTGAGGGTTTCACTTTCACTCTGAAGGATTAAAGGCTTTAGAGGACAGACTGACAATCTGTCAGCACTGCTCTATCAGCCCATTTTCTGGGAAAAGCACGTGGGATCACTAAGGACAGGGAACTTCCCACTGAGGACTGAACCATCTGATGGCAGAGCAACCCAGGCTCCTGGCAGGGACCAGTCACACACACAAATCACTAAGATTAAAAACCCTGGTAATAAAAACCACAAGCTAAGACACTTGGGGCACCCCCACGTTTCTGTGCATTTATCTGACACTTGTCAGTTGAGATTCCTCTTTTACCTAAACACACAGGAGCAAAGGGACTTTCAGGGGATCTCTGAAAGCAACGGGGATGTGGAAATTTAAAAAATCCCCAGTTCCTGGGCTAATGCCCCAATGACTATTCCCTTTCTTAAACATAAGGCAGCTAAGATACTGCTAAATTTACAATAGTGAGGGGTAGAAGGTAACAGGATTTACAGGGTTAGGTTTAACAGGGTTGAAGGTTAACAAGATTTTAAGGTTACGACTTATAATAATACAGTAAAAATTAAAATCCACAGTTACAAAGAACTCTGTGTATCAATTCTTTCTCCCTGCCTCTGCACAGGCTGTAAATCAACCCAGATCAGGAGATGTTACCAGCCAGAGCTGTCCCCTCCAGCCCAGAGCACTGGGCTGGCAGACAGGATACACAGGGGGTTTATTTTCAGGGCCCTGACACTGAGCTGTTATGTGACACCTGGAAGGTCACAGCACATTTCTGCTGCTTCTCCCACCAGCTGCTGGGTTAGGTTATGATTATTTCTATTATTTCTACCCCTGCTGCTATAGGCACTAGCACGGAACCCCCTGCAGATACCAGGATCTCACAGCACAAATCACTGTGTGCACAAATTCTGTCCAAAAAAGCTCTTCTCCCAGGAGAAACTTATGCCCTAAACCAAAGTAAAACAGGTGGAAACAGGCAGAGGTGCTGGCCTGGGGGCACCAGGGCAGCCCCTCACCCCGGGCTCAGTGCCCTGGCCGAAAGCACTGACTTTTTTGGGGTTACTAATCATCACCATGGTATCAGCAACACACAGCTCATGTGCACAAAGCTCCTGGGTTGCACAGAAGGGATTAAAACACAGAAAAACAGATCCTGAGTGCCCAGAAGAAAACCCTCAATCCACGCCTTGGGTTTTCCCAACAACTGCACTTTTGCCAATTTGAGCCGCGCTCCGACGGTGGCCAGGGCAAGAATTTGACACAAAGGGATGCCAGGGAGCACTTTTGCTTGCTTTTGTTTTTCCATGGATGCAGAATTCTGCCTAAAATAATCTCCAGCTAGAAATCCTGGCCTGCCATGGCTGCATGGCCTGGATTTCTCCTGCAGCACCCTGAATTTCACACACAGGGTGAGCTCCTGGCTGTGCTGTGCCCGCTGTGTGCTGGCATCGATTACAGCTTTTCTTGCACTTCCATCCTTGCTAGTTCTACATCACAGAGAGTGTGGAACTCAGGCACTGCCAGCTCAAGAAGATTAAGATGTGACATGGTTTTTCAAGGACATATGCTCGGGGCATGTGGTTTTTTCCCCCCTCCTCTATCAATGCAAATCCCAAATGGAGCTATCAACAAAAATAAAGGGAACAATCCTGACCCAGTTTAAAGTTGTGTGGAGTTTTGGGGTTTTTTTTTCATTCTATTGCTTCTCAAGGCCAGAGACAGAACAGAGGCCACAAGCAGAGCTGCCAAAACACATATGCATGTTGGATGCTTTTGTCTAAAGACACTATGAAGTGCTAAAATATTAAATATGTCAAGCAGAAAGGTTTTCTCTGGTCTTCAGAGCTCTGCAAAATGGCAATAAAAATGTAAAAGAAGAATGCTGAATAATCAAATGTGGTTTCTTTTTTTAAATGTAAATAGTAAAGGCTGAGTCCTGGATACTGCATGTTAAGAGCAGAGACAGCTCAAGGATTTTCAGCCCCATTTCTTACTCTGTGCTGGAGGGATCACTTTTAGGGATAGGGACTAGCAAACATTCTGAATTGTGAGCATCAGGACCAAACATTCTGTATCAGAGGGAGTTTTGTACCGTCCAGTCCAGGCCCTGAAATTCAGAGTAAGCTTGGCTTTGCAGTCCTTCTGCCCAGCTCAGAGTTTTCAGAGCCAGACTTTAGACTCAGGGCTGTTTTCCAGTCCTAATGATCTGCTCAGATCCTGACTTCTCCAGCAGGACTGCCAGTAAGGAGAGGTGCAGAGAGGAGGATATTTGGAAAAGCAAACACTCTCCTCAGGTGAACTCAGCAGTGACCCTCAAAGTGACCCCAAAGGTCAGCAAACAGCCCCTGAGTGGCCATGACAAACTCTGCTGAGGGCTTCAAGGACAAGCTGGGACATAAAATCCACTCTCCCTCCCCAAACCTGCCCTGCTGCTCATCACTCCTGCTGTTATTTAGCTGTTCAGACCACACTTCCCCCTCCATCTCACAGCACCAGGGATGGGGCACCAAAGGCTGGGGCTGCAGCAGAGCCCCTCAGTGGAGTTGGTGGAACTCACGTTGTTGTTGTTATTATTATTATATTATTTTTGTCTGCAAGTAAATACCAAGCAATGATGGTGTTCTGAAGTGACCTTCTGGAGCATGTGCTCGAGCCCATGGAGCCCAGCCAAAGCTACTATTGTGGATTTCATGCCAAGGCTTGGGAGAACCCTGGCTCCCTCCCATTGTTTTCTTTGGCCGGGCTCTATGGATTCTCAGCCTGGCAAGAAAGCCCCGTTTTAAAAGTACTGGCAAGGCCCTGTGCAGTTTGTCACAGCAGGGCCATGATTTAGGACCCTGATTGAGCCTCAACACTGGGCTCTTTTGTTCCGCGGCGCTGCGACATCGCTCGCGACTCCGCGCGGCTTCCTCAGGGAGGGATTTCCCCCCAAAATGTACAATCTAGACTGGGAATGGCTGAGGGGAATTGGAGCAGATTTGTCCATCAGCCTTGCAGGCTCAGGCTGGTGCAAATGAGGGTTTCTCTCACAGCATTTCTCACGCAATGGGTGCTTCCATGATAAAACAGAATTGCTGCGTACCTGGGTAAAGCCAGAGCTGGAGGAGAAGGATTTGCACTTTTCTCTCTCTTTTTTTTTTTTTTTTTTTTTTTTTTTTTTTTTGTTTAATAGAAACTCATTTTTATTTATGATTCGACCTCAGAAATAGAGGTGAAATTTGAAGGGATTAAAAAAAAAAAAACCAAACCACCTCTCTGGCTCCACAAATCCTTCTTACAGGTCCCTCAGGCTTTGCTAGGACGTAGTTATAAGCAAAAAATGACTCTGCAAAAAACAGCCCTTTGGTAAAAACCAGCTCTTGCGCAATTTGTGTATTTTGGAAGCCATATTTGACCATTTTACTGGCTAAGGATACCCAAAACCAGACTCTGGGATCCAAATCCTCTGTGCATGGGAAGGAGGGGGAAGAGGGCAAGCTGAATATTTAAAATCAAATCAGTGAAGGAGAGAAGTCTTCTTTTAGAGTCAAATAGCTCAAAATCTCTGTACCTTTGTGACTGGCACTGCTGAAACTCAGCAGAAAAATACAGCCCTCTCTGCTGCTCATTGGGAATTAATAAACCAGCCAGCCCTGAAATAACTGCCACCCTTTTCACTGTCAAACTAATAGAGAATAATTGAATACAATTAGTAAATCATGGGTAAAAATGTAAATGAGGCAGCAAACCAGCTAATGAATGACCACCCTGGATCATATCACCAGTGACTGAGTTGGCAAATAACAGCAGAGAGGAAGCTTAGACTGGGGTCAGCTCCCACTAATTCTGAGCCTAGAAAATCAAGGCTGTGGTTGGGGATCCTCCTTGGCCCCTGCAGCCAGTACAGATTCCTCTGGGGTGCAAAGAGACAAGGAAATGTTTCATTTCCTCCATTCATAGTCCATGGTACCACCTTTGCTACATGAGGTACTTGCAGCCTTCTCACAGGAGAGCTTTGTTGGTTGTTTTATGGTCTCTGTGTGACTGCAGAGGGGACTCAGAGTCTGGGCTAGGGGATGAAAAGTGGTGCCACTCTAATACATCTGACTGCATGAAAGTCTTTCAATTCCAGCTCTTTCTTTAACACCTCAAAAGTGTAAGTGAGAAATATCAGAGGAACTGTCTGTATTTCTGTACTGATAAAAGAGGGGGAAAAGGAGAAATGTCACAAGAGAAAAGCATGACATGACCCACTCTGGAGCCTTATGGCATCAACATTTGGGGATGTCCCTTCTTGTCTGTAACTCACCCCAACAGGTTTCTTTGGATGAGTTTGACCCAGCAGAGAGGTATTTTTCTCCTTTTCTGCACCTTGCCTCAGGAAGCATGGAAATCATCCTTGCTTTGTGGTGTAACATTGGAAGTGTTCTGTTCATACAGCAATCTGCTCATACCTATCCATGGTCACCATTCCATCTTGATCCTGTCCCTGGCACTTAGCCAGAGCATTTCCAACTGAACCATATCAGTAAAAGCAATCCTCATCAAGACATGGCAAACCAGATCATTGAACAGCTTGGAAAGTCCTCTTGTTACATTGGTGGATATTTTTCAATGTCAGAACATCCACGAGCATTGCGAGGTCCAAAAAACCACAGGATAAACCAGAGCCTGGAGATGGAAGGCTTCTCCCTCCCAGTGGCTCAGCCTCAACACACTCATGGACACAGCTTAGGCCATGAGGAGCTGCTGTGGTTTCTCACCAGGCTCAAACCTCCCACAGATTTTTCTGCAAACACACCTTGAGGTTCCCCTGTGACCAATTGGAAGCTGATAAAACAACCATGGATTAACAAGGGAAAGGGTCAACTCCCAGGCACCCCAGCCCCGTGTCACAGCTCACTGGTGCAAATCCTAGTTAAGCTAAAGAAAACTAAAACCTGTGTTCACACAAGCCCACTCTGGTTTCTGTGTACACTTCAGGGCCCTGCCATTTCTGGTCCCAAGTTCACACCCAAACAGGAAAGGGACAATCTTGTGCTCCAGGTGTGACTGAAATCTCACTCAGCTCCCCATGCTCATGAGAATTCAAGGCTGGATCTCACTGAACAGCTGACCTGACTTCAGTCCTGCCACATGAGGCCAAACCCTAACAGAAACCACCTGTGGTATTTCAATAACACTAAATCCAAGCTGAATTCAGCCTTGTACCTGACTCGCATCCAGCATCAATTTCCTTGGCCCACTTCAAGTCTCTTGCTGTCAACACCCCAGGGCTGAGAGTCATGGAAGAATGAGCTGCATTCTGTAAAACCTCATGGCCAGTGCTGCCAGCTGAAGTGTTATCCCTGCTCCCCATGCTGAGGATGGGGTATGAAACAGAACAGTTTGTTTTCCAAATCTGATGCAAGGCTCCAGTTATTCAGCTTGCAGCTCTGACTGCGAGAGGGTTTAGCCAGCTCTGACAACATATGGATGTGGTCCATGGTCCTGGCTGCTTCCTATAGGATCTGGAAAGGTCTGAGGCATGACTCTGTCTTTCTGCTGCACTTGGAATTTGCTGTGATGAGCAGGAGGAGGAATTCCTGGGAAAGGCCAGGGCCTCTCCAAGGATGGTCCCAGATGCTCCCTCTGCACACACCAGCTCGTGAGTGCAATATTCCAAGGTTTGTGTGTTCAGCCAGCACCTGGCTGGCGGCAAACTTATCTCTGCTAGTGACAGAGTAGAAAAACTCATGTATTGTTATCTCTTTTGGCCTTATTTATAGAACTCTTGTTAATGCCTCAGCTGCTCTGTGCTGAGCAGCAGCAGACCTTGTGCCACATGAGCATGTCCCACATACCACAGACCTGCCCAAGGGAAAGATATTTTATTGTGGATATATTTTAACCACAGCATAGAGCTGCAGCCTCACCAGGCTTTACTGATCATGGAATTTCAGCAGCAAACATTTTAACAGCCCTGATTCCCTGTTTAAATACATCCTCTTTACAGCCCAGTCTTCCCCAAGTCCTGCAAAGCTGGCAGATTTCTTGAGGTAAAGTGACATCTAAGATGTCTTGGCATCTCCAGGCTTTGGTTCTCCAACAGCACCAGATCCAACACCTGCCAACATCATGAGGTGACCAAAAAATGAGGATTTGGCTGTGTGCTGTGGGTTCATCTCACCCATTTAGGTTTACAAACAAGGAGAAATGCAAACAACATTAGCCAGAATTGTTTATGATATGAAGAGTGACCTGGCACCTGCCACTCCATCACCTATTTCTGTCACAAGAGGTTTCCTTGTCTCTATTTGCCACCAGCACAGAGGAATTTGCTTCACTTATTTGTATAAATGTGCCAAATAAAGTAAATGTTATACTCACGTGTCAGAATGAGGGAGGGCCACCAGAGTTTCTGAGGACAGGACAGCAACTCCATCCTTGCACAGGAAATGGCCTCTGAAATTAAGATAATAAGAGAAAGAAAATGAATAGAAAACAAAGGAGAACATACTGCATTTTCCCCTCAAGGGCCTGATACCACAACCATTAAATCAATATCAAAATTTCCACTGCATTTAGAAAACAATTTAAATATTTCTGGAAGAAATACATTCTGTACAAAGTGTCATTCATGTTGAAAGAATGTTTGGACAAGGAACCAGTGATTGTTATTATTGGCAATGTCAGAGAAACAAGGCCCCAGCTGTCCTTTCCTAGAAGGGTTAAACTTCTCCTATTATGAAACGAGAAAACAATCTCTGTAAGGAAAAATTTTCCAGCCAATGCCCATCCAAAACTCCAGGTCAGCAGCAAATACATCCAAATGCACAATAAGGTCATACGAAGAAATTCAGAGAACAGCCCTCTTTGTCTAGAATATTAAGTACTGGAACAAATAACAGCAACATCCTCATGAGTTGCTCACATTTTTCCCAGCACAGCTCTTCCATGCTGAGGGTTGCTTTTTTTTTTCCTATCACTCTGTGTGGATTTTTCTCTCTCGTCATTTGTCTCCCCTCCATTCCAAGTAAAGCAAGGAGTGTGTCTTCTCCTGGAGTCACCTATGAGACTGCAGATCCCTGGAGCTGGCCCAACTAGAAGCCTTTTTTGGGTATTTGTTGGTTTTGGGGTCTCTTTTAAATGAATAAAACACTTCAATAACCCTTCCCTCATTCCTCTTCTTGCTATCCTACCTTTTGCCACCTTCTCTGCTGTTCCTTGGTCCTCTCCTTCTCAGAATATTTCTCACCCCAAGATTTTTAGCAGTGACTGCTACAATTTCTTACCCAACCCTAATCCAAACACTTCTCTTTATCCCATGTAGTTATTTCTCACAAATAGTGTCTCCAGGCTGGGACCTTGCAGATGGGGCAAATCCTGCAAGATTTGTTTTTGCAATAATTTTAAGTGGAGGGGTCTCAAGAGCTCCTCAGGTTTTTAACAAAAGTTTTATATATGGCATGACAAGATAAAGGGGGAAAATAGAACTCCAAAAGTTTCTATGCACAGAATTTCTTAGTTGATCCTCTCTGATCCTGCTGGAAGTGGCATAAACATAAAGGAGAGTCAGAACCTATTGAGCCGAGGTCTGTTTTCTCAGTCCCCACATTATACAAGATGTGAGCTCTAAAGAATTCCTTCTGTTCTCTCTCCTTTTAGTTTCCACATTTGGACAACTTTTCAACCAAAAGATCAAGCACTATCTGCTTTCAAAGTGCCCCTAATGAGGTAATTACTGGGAGCATAAAATACACACATTTATTGTAACTGAAGCCACCGCAGGCTGGGGCCAGGCAGTGCTCAGAGTTCACTCCACTGGCAGCTCAGAGATGTCCTGCCCTGTTCAAATCTTTTTTTCTGTAAAGGAGTAAGACATCTCTAGTGTCCATCATGCTGGAGTTACCCTGCTGACCCCTTCTTGAACAAACTTTGCAAACCACGAGCACCCACATCTGAGCAGAGACCGAGATTAAACACAGTTGTTTGCAGAACGTTTTCCTGCAGAAGTGCTCAAAGTTCTTTTCCAAAAAACCTCCCTCCCATCCCACAGACATCCTGTGCTGGGTCAGGAGCTCACCACCAGCCGTGGCTCAGCCCATGCCAGGGACAGGAGGAACTTTTTGTTCCTCCAGCAGCTCCTGGGAGCCAGACCTCCCATTGCTCCCCAAGCCACGGCTCCAACCTGCCATTCCTGGGGTCAATCCTCTAAATCTCCCCACACCCTTCACTTCGGGTCTTGGTTGAAGGAAGTTATGCAGAAAAGTGCTCTCCTAAGAGAGCCCAGCTCCTGTGAATGAGGGTGGGGGTCTCTGCCACTGATTGGGAACAGAACTGGGCAAAATCTTTCAGGGGAAGGAAAATAAAACCAGCAGCAGCAGGTTGGCTGGATGTAAATTCCTTCCAGTGCCTGGAGGAACTACAGGAAAAATGGAGAGAGACTATTTATAAGAGCCTAGAGTGAGAGGACAAGGCTCCAAACTGAAAATAAGTAGGTTTAGATTGGATATTAGGAGAAAATTCTTCCCTGTGAGGATGGTGAGGCCCTGGCACAGGGTGCCCAGAGCAGCTGTGGCTGCCCCTGGGTCCCTGGAAGTGCCCAAGACCAGGCAGGACAGGGCTGGGAGCAGCCTGGGACAGAGGAAGGTGTCCCTGCCCATGGGGTAGAACAAGATGATCTTTAAGGTCCCTTCCCACCCAGGCCATTCCACAATTCTATATTAATTCTAGCAAATTGTTTCCATTGAAAAAGATACATCCCAAATTGGGGAAAAAGGAAAAAAAAAAAAGAAAAAGAAAAAGCAAAACAAAAAAATCCAAAGCAAACCAAACAAAACAAAAAAAACTCACAACCAAACATGTGAGCTAAATATCTTGTTTTTAACTTGATTTCAGTTCTGAGTTATTTTGGATTTTTTTTATCCTGCCTGCTTAATTTAAAATCAAGGCCTTTCTTCTGAATTTTCAGATCAGCTAAGCAAAGCTGAAAAATTTAACAGAAGCACAAGTCTGGTTGTAAGTTATCTGATAATTCTTGCATGAAAGACTTTTGCAATTATTTGAACATTCTATTTTCACCTCGAATTTCAGTTCCCAAAGGAAGGAAAAGTTGAGATTTCCAGTTCATTCATGTCCCCAGGAACCAACCTAAAGCTGTGAAAGTGAGTGTCCTTAAATGATTTCTTGCTGTTCTACAGTCACAATTAGCTCAGATCGTAACGTTGACTTTGCTTGGGCTCAGCTTCAAGACTAACATTAAACTCTGCTGCATAATCCTGTGGCTGATACCTTAGTCATAATGTGAGCTAATAGGTCAACCTTGGCTTTTGGTAAGTCATAAAATGGAAAAAAAACCTCAGTTATAAGAGCTTTAGAATCCTTACTAGACAGCATGCAGTAATTCTTGTTCCTGAGTCATCCTGCTAAAGCTTTTTATAATATCTTGCATTTGCTCTCCCAGCAAGTGATTACACTGCTGTGCTCTTCCCCAGCCATGCAAAGGAGATATTTGAGGCTGAGCATGCCAGGAGGGATGGGTGTGCTGCAGGGAGCACTCCCACGGGCAGCACGTGCCAGGACTGCAAATCCTGGCGTGCAGAGGAGAATCTGCAGCGAGGCCAGGGCAGGAAATGCCACCATGTGCTGCATGCACTGGGGTGCAGGCAGGAATTCTGCTTACCTTGCAGGGTAAATGCACCACCAACATAGGGATGGGGCTCAAAGAGCACTCACAGAAATTCTGGTGAGGTTCCAGGGGCAAACAGAACCACTCCTGCCCAAAGAACAGGAGCCTTCAAAGCCACCTCACTCCCAGGAACACCCAGAGTGTGCCAGGCTGTCCTGCTCAAGGTCCGTTTGGAAATGGGACTCAGTCCATAAACCAGGATTTAGGATCTGGCTGGTAGTAAAAGAAGCAACTGGGTGTAGATCTTATTAGGAGCCTGACCTTTTCTGGAGCCATTTTTTGTCCCTTTTTGGTATGGATTGAAAAGTTTAAATATTTTTAAAGATAATATAAAATGACCCAGCAGAAAGCCAGGCACTTATGTGGTAGCAAGATTGGTGGAAGATATCCTGTGGTTTTGGAAGGCATCAGCTCAATGCTGCTCCTTCAGTTTTTCCCTGGTGATCACTCTGGAAAAAAGGTTGGAAGATTGCCTGCTCCACATGGGGCACATCCCACAACAAATCTGGCAAACACCTGCCCCAGGGAGGAGGAATCAATCAGTGTCTTGCAGAGAAGGAAGATTGGAAGATCCAGTGTTGTACATTTTGAGCACTATCCAAATTCCAGATGTGTCCTTGCTCCCTGTGATCCTGCTGGTCCTGAGCATTCCTGCAGTGGAGGTTCACAGGGTAATTGCCACCCTTCTTACCAGGAACTCAATCTGTGAGGCACAGAGGGAGCTGATAATTAAAGCAGATTCACCATTATTCTGTATTTCCTATTCTCTCACTTTAAAAAAAAAAATTAAAAAACCTCCAAACCTCTCAGTCATTTTATCATGGAGCACAAACGATGACCAGCAAATTTGCAAGAAAAATTCCAGGGCTGAAATCTGTTTGTATCAACCATCTATCATTAATAACAGCTCCACAACACTCAGAGGGAAAACATGTACAATCCACTTTCCTATTTTGGCACCTGGGTAACACAATTTGCTTTTTAGAACCACTCAATATCCAACAGTTTTCATGGCAGTCAGCACGGGCAGGAGATGAAGAACATTGATTGGACAGATAAGAAGAAAAATCAAGAGTGATCTTTGCTACATCTGCCTTCACCAAGCTGGATTGATTTTCTTTCTCACATCTACACCAGTGGAAGGGCAGAGCCAGCAGCAGGGAAATAGCCAGGACACAGCATCCTAAAAAAAAATTAAAATCCCTCACAATTACTCTGTCGTATTTCTGGAGGCAAAGGTGGATGCAGAGACAAGGTGTGCATAAAACCTCCTCATTTCCCTGCAGCTGGGGTTCATTATCAGCTTCCTATATCTGGATTGCTCTAAACTTTCCATTTAACAGATATATTTCTAGTAACCACTTCTAAACTAATAACATTTAAATTCAGGATATGGGCAGCCTGCAGCTATGGCTGCTGTGGAAGCAGATCTTGCAGGCCTGACTCATTGCAATAATGGCTTCACTATCAGCTTCTTAATTATGATGGAAATTACTGGAGCAAATTACCATAAAGGTTTAGGAACATTCAGTCCATTCTGGCCCTTCCAGGGCTGTTGCAATACATATTTGCTTTTTCTTCATACAAGTTAAAACGCCTGCTTTCTTTTTTTTTTTTTTTTTAATCTGTCTTCTACTTCTCTTGGGAATGTGGAAAAAAAGAAAAACTTCACTGTGGCAAGGTCCCAAGAAAACAGGTGGCTTCATGCATAAACAATGATAATTGGGAAAGAGGTGATAGAAATTCCAGCCTGCACACTTCCAAGTCCAGCACACAAGTTCTCCACAGCTTATAAGGTTGTGTCGGGCAGAAAGGGGTTGGCTCCACCAAATCCCAGCTCAAAATCCTGACCAGGTCTAGAACCCACTTTGGGACCTTTCTCCATTCCGATTTGAGAGCAAATTTCTCCACAAACCCACGGTCACACACTCACTTGGAGGGAAAAAGTGAGAATAACACTGGCTGAAAAAACCAATTTTTTGCACCAATGCAGCCATGACAGCCTGAGCAAGGGATGCAAAGCCTTACATGGATTTATTTGTTTGCAAATCACAACTTCTGGGAAAGATAAGAGCCTGCACAAAACCTAACAATTCCCTGGGGAAGAGCTGCAGTGCTATCAGTTTAACTGAATACCTCTATTCCTGCAAATGAAGTTTTAAAGGAGCCTGAGTGCTGAAAAATTACCATTTCCCTGCTTTCAGAGAACTACCATTACAAGCTAAGTCAGAACAAATTTGAGGCATGACTCCATTTTCAGTAGGGAATACCTTCATGTTGGATTCACCAAGATTTGCTCAGTGTGCTCAAGTTCTGTCTGCTGCTGCTGTCTCTGCACAAGCTCCAGTGAGCTCCACTGGAATTAATGGAACTGGAATTAATGCCCTGACAGGGTCACGCCAGGGGAGCCTCCTCTGAGATAAACCAGATTCCCACTGGCACTTAGTGCTCCTTAACGGTGCGTTTGAATTTTACATCTTCAGCCTGAGGCAAGGGAGAGGCTTTAGGACCAGCAGCTCCTCACGTGAACTCGTGTGGTGTGCTCAGGCACCGTGGCTTTTTTTTGTCCCACAGGCAAGCACTTCCCCCGGGCTGGGAACACGGTGTTCCTTCCCATGCTCCCACCAGGAGGACGCAGGGGCTGGCCCTGAGGGTGATAATGAGAATGCCTCGGTAATGAACCCATCTGCTGATGTCCTCCCTGGCCTGGCTCCCCGAGCCAAGAAGCTCAGCAGGGGTCCTCCACTCTTTAAAGCCAACATATGCACAAAACCTACGGATCTCACTTTCCCTGAGATTTCCACCCCACTCCCTGCTGCTCGTGTTTTAAATACTTTCCCTGAAAATACTTCTCTGCAGGAGTGGCTGCTGAGCCCATCTCCGACTTCACACAGCCTGCAGGCCTGGCCTTTCCAAGGCAGGAGCGTCCCAAAGGAAGCCAAGCACTCCCACACTCCCAAACCACCACGAGGCAATGGGTGTCACCATCCTGGTGATGTGTACATGACCTCTGGCCCTGGGGCTGAGTGCCAGGGAAGAATCCATGTCCTGTCTTGGGCCTCCAGACACAGCTGGACATCACCCAGCACAGGCCATCAGCTTGACCCCAGGGTGGCTAAAACTGAAAAGTCAGAGGTGTGGCAGCCCCAACCCTCCAGGCTGTGCCCTTTTCACTCCACCAGCACAGGGGAATCTCAGGGATCAGCTGGCTCAGCCATCTCCTGAAGGAAAAGCTCCTGGCTCCCAGAGCCTGGAAGTGGAGCATCAGCACCTTCATCCACACCCAAACTCTGCAGCACAGATCCCTCAGAGTGCCCAGCTGGGCAAGGAGAACAATGGTCTGCATCAAAAATAGTGTGGCCAGCAGGACTTAGGCAGTGATTGTCCCTCTCTGTTTTGTCACAGGCGAGGCCCCTCGAGGGCTGTGTCCAGCTCTGGGCTCGGCACAGCAAGATGGACACCGGAGTTGTATGTAGGGAAGGGAACAGAGCTGGGGAAGGGATTGCAGCACCAGGAGAGGCTGAGGGAGCTGGGAAGGGGCTCAGCCTGGAGAAAAGGAGGCTCAGGAGGGACCTTGTGGCTCTGCACAGCTCCTGACAGGAGGGGACAGCCAGGTGGGCATCCAGGTTGAAAGGGAACGGCCTCAGGCTGGGCCAGGGCAGGCTCAGGGTGGGCACCAGCAGGAATTTCCCCATGGAAAGGGGGCTCAGGGCAGGCTCAGGGTGGACACAGCAGGAATTTCCTCATGGAAAGGGGGCTCAGGCCTTGGAACTGCCCAGGGAGGGTTGGAGAGCCCATCCCTGGAGGTGGCACTGAGTGCTCTGGGCTGGAGACAAGGAGGGGATGGGGCACAGGTGGGACTCAGTGGTCTTGGATGTCTTTTCCAACCCCAATGACCCTGGGATTCTCTCACCTCTCAAAGAGGAACCATTGGCTCTTTGCCACCTCCTGACAGACACAACCACAACTGGCGACCAAGAGAAGGGAGCCTGGAAGGGATGGGAGCCACCACAGCCCGTGCCAGGGCACAGACACCGAGCCCAGCCTGCTGCTGGAGGATTTTAGGGATGTGACCAGCGAATAAAACAAATGGGACACGCGGCACCTTCGGCCCCATGGCCCAGAGCTCACTTTTCAGCTCCCAAAGCTCAAAAGTGCCCTCCTCTGGCTGATTCTGACAGACTCCTCCGAGATTGCTGGGATTACACTTTCTATGGGAAGGAAGGATTAAAAACCAGCCGCAAAGCAATCGCTGAAAACCCAATTATTCTCCAAGAAGGAATTTTTCCAAATGGTTTGAGATGGGCCGGCTGCACCATGGGTCCCATCCCAGTCCCATTCCCAGCTCAGACCTGCAGGGAAGAGCTTCCCTGGGATGGATCCTCAGCCAGGGCTTGTGGTTCAGGTCAGGTTGTGGTTCTGAAACCTCGTGTTTTATGGCTCTCCACGTAGGTCTTGGAAAAAAAAAAAAAAAATCCTCAGCATTCAGAAGCGAGCTCTGAATTGCAGAACACGATTTTCTGGCTCACAGATTTCCATACTGCTAAGTCATCTTTGGACTTCTGTCTCCAAGCAGTTGCCTGACATATCCCAGATGACTATTTTAGGAAAAGGCAAATCATGCCCTAGAAATGCCTGTTTGCTCTGTGCTGACTGTAAAGGCAGTCTAGACGAGCACAGATGGAGATCTCTGTATTTGGGCAGGTGAATCACACCCCACAGACTCAGGGTTTCAAAACTTCACCCTTCATCCAAGCTCAAAAGTTGCTTTACTGGCTAAAGTTCTTCATGATGGAAACTATCCATGGATATCTTGGGAATCACTGACTTATCTCTCTCACTGCATTATTCCACTGAAGTATATCAGAGCATTTTTGCTTTTTTTCTTTTTTTTTTTTCCCACTTCATTTTAGTATCATGGGGAAGTTCTCTACTTTCCTTAGAAGATAATTCCATAGACCAGGAAATCTTGGATTTATTCTCTTTCTCATCTTCCCTTATGGAATATCTTGGGTATTTCCTAGAGACTGTGTTTGCATTTAAAGATATTTGATGTACAATCAACATTTATGCTTATGTACCTTGTAAACTTTTTAAATTAAATAAATACACTTTTAAAATAAATCAGTCTGGAATCTCATTACTCACTTCAGTCCTCTTGTGCCCTATTTTTCAACTGAGCCTCAAGATTAGCTGATGTCAGTAAGGAGCTGACAGAACTACAATTTGTAAGCTACTCTCCATCTATTTAAGAATGTGGACAATTGCTTAAGAAAAATGAAACTGTTTTGTAAATCAATGAAATTATATGTACAAGCAAACCTTAGCTCTCAACAGCATTTTTGCATGTCATTAACCTGATCTGCAGGATACTTGGACAAAAGCATCACTAATTGCTTTTGCCCTTCAGAACTGAACCAATTCAAGGCAATTCCCAGGAGGCTGCTGCAGAAAGGTGAAAATCCTGGGGCAGGGGTTCATTTGGGAAGCCCTAGAAAGCTCTTAGGGTGTTTTTAGAACATCTTTTGATTTGAAAGGACACCCTGTAGGGACAACAACACCTTTTATAGGGTGTCTTTTTGCCAGCAGGAGTTAGGGCTGAGTTTCCCAAGGCTCCTCTGTATTTAACCACGTGCCCCATCACACAATTTGGGATTTAAGCTCCCCTCCAGTTTGACACCAGCACTCCCATCACCATCAACCCAGCTAAAAAGCCCTCCCAGATTTTTTCCTCCCTGATAATTCTCCTCTCCACGTGGCAGGGAGTAGCCCTGGCTTTGCTTGGCAGCCCTGGCATGATGTGCAAACCACCCAAGATGTTTGCTTCCCTTCCCAGCAGTCAGGACAGGGTATATTTGAGCTTCTTGGAACACACCAGGCTTTGGGGTTTCTTGCATGTAGTGCTAAGTGAGCTTCCTCTCTTTGATTTGTGCACCAAGCCATGGGTGACAGAAATACTCTTCATTTTTCACTGACGTGGGCAGCTCCTCTCTCAGATGTAATTGCAGGAGTCTGCCTGGCCAGCTCAGACAGGCCACTCTGTTCCCTCCACAGCCCTGCCCACACCCATCCTCCCGAGTCTGGCACTTGCCCTGGCCTTTTCTAAACAGCCTGCTAAGGATTTATTACATCCAGGCCCTCCGTAAAAAATAACAAAAATATATATACACATACATAGATAGATATAGATATATAGATATAGATATAGGTATATTAGATATAGGATTATAAAGATCACCTGTCTGGCTTTGGTTTTTTCCAGTTTTGGTGATATTAGACCTACATCACCCAGTCTCCTGTCCCTGACTGTCTGAAGCTCTCTGGGTGTAACTGATGCTGCAGCTTGGCCTGGAGGCTCTGCTGCCCCTGGCTACTGCAGAGCAGGATAGAAGCCAGTTATAGACCAGAAACTTCAAATCTTCTTGCCTTACCTTTAACACTGGGAGCTGCTGCTGCTGTTGTTATTATTATATGTTTTTAACATAGCACCATCAAAAAGCCAAGAGTGAGGCTCTCAGGATACTAAACATCCACAGGGAGCTAACAGTCACTGCCTAGCTTGGAGTTTTTCACATAAAATTTTAAAAAAAGAGTCAAGCAGGGCAGGCAAAGGGTGTTCTGGGTCTAATTCTGAGATTATGTGAACTAATTGTAAGCTGTAAGTCTCTTGAACAGCTGCTATGGGAGACATCTCTGTCTGGACTTCTGATGGTCTGTAAAGGGTAATAATAATTAAAGCACATTTTAAATAGAAGATAAAAGAGTATTTCTCAGGATTTCTAGAAAATAGGGTGGTTTGGCTTGGCAAAATGGGGAAAAAATTGATTACTATGTCAATATCACAAGATCTGCCTTTCTCTCTATATATAAAATCTCTGATTTTTTACAGCTTAACATATAACCATCCTCTTTCAAATTCTGCTTGCAATAGTGTCTCAAAATCAGGACTCAGCTTCTTCTATTCCAGTCACTTTTCACTGCAGCCAAGCCTACAAAAAGACTTTAACACTTCACAAGTTCAGAATTACTTTAATCGGAGAACTTTGGAGAGCTGTGCAAGCGTTTATTAACACTTGCAACAGCTCCCCAGGTCTGTTGTAGGGGGTTCTCATTTTATCCCAAATGTACAGACAGGGTAACTAAGGTAACAGCAGGCAAAAAGGATTTGACTTCCCACTTCCAAGCTGGAGTGTGTTAACTATTAGATAATTATTCTCTACTGGGAGCAGTTTAAAGCTGTAAGGTACAAATATTGACTGTTTGTGCCTGGGTGCCACCCTCAAAGCTCTCCCTCAGAGGTGGCTGCATCAGGCTGGTGTGGGAGAGGTTTTACAGCCACTGCTGTGAGCCAGAGAGGTTTAGTAAGAGGATCCATGCTCACCCCTGAAAGAATTCTCTACCAAGGTCATTGACATAGAAACCAAGAAAGAAAGAAGGAGAAATAAGAGAAACCTGCAACTGCCTGTTCCAAGGAGCACTTTCTTTGTCTCTTGTGACCAATGAGTGAAGTGTAAACTTATGAGCTTTGTAAGAATGCATTAAAAACATGCATGCTATCATAAAAACAGTTTGAAGCCTCCTGAAAATGGAGTGTGTTGCTTGGGATTGTCTCCATCCCAACTACAACAGGCTGGGTCCACCCAGGAATTGTGCTCTCTCTGCAGAGTCTGATTTTGGCTGCAGGCTGTGGCAATCCAGGCTGGAAGCATCAGCTCAGAGCCTGGAGGGGAGCAGAGCTTTGCTTTGGGGTCCCAGCACTGAAATCCCTTCACAGGGCTGGCACCAGGGTCACTGTCACCCTCTCCACTGTCCCCAAACACCCTCAGAGGGGCAGCCCCACCCCAGTGCCAGCCCCTGCCCTCCCTGCCACATTTGGGGCACATTTTCTGACAGTGAGCTGCAAAAAGACCAGACTGTGCACCTTTTCCAGGCTGGGAAAACATCCTGAACCACTGCCTGCCTTCCACCCCATTACTAATCACTGTAAACAGCTGTTCTCTCTTTTCCTTTTTCTCTTGTTTTTTTCATTACTCTCTAATACCATTCTGATCAATTGTTTCTGGCAAAGACAGAATAAGAGAAGGAAAATCCTCCATCCTGCTCCACACAGCTAATCCATATGATTCTTCAGCTCCCTAGAAATTGATCTGAAACACCTTAAATCATCTCATAATTTGCAATATTCAGGCTGCCTGGTATTCAAATTCACACCAGAACCCAAGAAAAAGAAAAACAACAAAACTATTTTCCATTTCCACTCCTCTGACCCATCCAGGTCTCTTGAACAACAGCTCATGAAGTAATAGGTTCAGATTTTGCCAGTACCTACCAGGGTAGATCAACCTAGAGCAGCTTGAAGCTATTAAATGGTTCTATATATTTCTGTGAACACATGTATTAGAAAGTCAAAATGATGAAGTGCCTGGTGGAGATGGATTTTGAAAACAGTCAAGAACTGCTTGTTCCCAGCCCTGGAGGATTTAGGGATCCCTGAGATGAACCATGGCTGCCAAATGATTCTGGTGCTCAGGAGAGCCTTTAATCTTCATCTCCTTCAGGACTCAGACAGAGATGGAAGTCCATTCTGATTATCAGCAAAACCTTCAAAGCTGGAGGTGATGAAACTCATGTCCTGTTTAAAAAATAATAATAATTTAAAAAAACACCACAGAGATGGCAAAATAACTGCAGACAGGGAGAACCAACTGTGAGTTTGTGTGTGGACAGGCCAGCTCCCCCACTGCCCAGTGAGAGCAGTTAACACAAACTGAAAACCTGACTCTGTGAGTGGGGTGGGCTTTTTATTTGGTTGGAAATTTTGCAATTGTTGGTCAGGGGGGTTTTGGTTTGGTTTTTTGGGGGGTGGTGTTGTGGAATGTGTTTTTTTTGGTTTTGTTTTTTTGTTTTAAAGATGAATACAAAGCTGTTCAGGGATACTTTTTCCTACTCCTGTTCTCTTCCACCCCAGATCTGCTCCCATAAAGATGAACAAATTCCCATCAAATCAGACAATGGTTTGGGTTGGAAGGAACCCTAGAGATCACCAAATTCCACCCCCTGCCATGGGCAAGGACACCTTCCACTATCCCAGGTGGCTCCAAGCCTGGCCTGGGACACTTCCAGGGCTGGAAAAAGCCAAGCAGCTTCTCTGTATGAATACATCCACCACTGGTGGCAGCTGTGATATAAAACTGCAGAACAATCCCACTCCAAGCAAATAACAAATGTATCTAAGCCAGAAATACAGCCTAGTTCTCAGTTTTAATTAGGCAGGACTCAAGTTATTAAAGATCAGCCTTAAAACAAAACCTCTCATGTTCCCAAGCCAAACAGCTCTCCAAATATCAGTTTGTCTCCAGCTGGGTCTTGCAGGAAATGTTTCTTAATGGCCAACCCTCAATCTTTTGTATCCTGACAGCCCTTTAGAGGTGAGAACAGAAGAGCAGGGTTTGTTCCTGAGAGAAGAAAGGAATGTGGCAATTTTGAGTGATTGGCACAAAAAACCCAAAAACCTGAGTTTGACCAGCAGGCCTTGCAGACAGGGAGCACCCAGAAATTAAAAAGGGAGCAGAGCTCCTGAGGGTTTTATAGTTCTTTGTTGTTTTTTGGGGGGGTTTTGCACTGAGCAAGGAACAGGTGTTCAGCTATTTCATAGCCAGGAGCATCATTCCAGTCAGAGATGCCTCTCCAGCACCAAGGGTTTTCCAGGAACACATTTGCACTCATTAGCAGTTTTTGCCACTATGGAACAAGTCAGCACAAGCTTGGGGTGCTGGCACAAATATAGACCTGGTTGCTGTCCAGGAAAGCACACTAAGTTGGTTTGAATGAGGGAAAGGGAGTTATAGCAGAACAAAGCATCCTCTAGGTACCTTCAGCTAATCATGAAAAAATAAAAAGTAGAGGAAAAGGGAAACAAAAGTAATTGTGTGTTGACTTGTGTATCCAAATCTCATCATTAAAGACACTTTGCTAGGCTCACACTCAGACTTGCCTCTTCAAGCACTGGGACCTCGCCAGTAAATGCACCTAATCAGCTTTTTGCACAGAGATCCTCATGTGCTCAGACTTGGAGCCCTTGTGCTTGGAAACAATCCTCAGCTGTGCACTGCACACAGCCTCTGGGCCTGTGTTTTCACAGATTTTGACATTTATTCAATATCACCACGCTTTGTACTGAGCCAGCAGCTCACTTTTCCAGGGGAAAAAAAATCCATTTTCAATGCATGTCCAGAGGCATTGCCTTCTACCACTCCTCAGACACAGCACGCTGCTTTAACTAGGCTCTAACTAATTTTGTTTAGGCATTAACTCATTACATCTGCAAATCTGCTCTCTGACAGTAATTGCCCTCTGACAGCCACTGTCTGGCCCCTCAGCTCTGCATCTCCTCAGCAGCAGCCCATGGGAGAAGCTCTGCTCCTGGTGGGCATCAAACCCAAACCTGTCTGTCCTTCTGTCCACATCTGCCAGCCAGAAGCCAGGCCAGGAGCTACAGCACCGAGTGAAACATCAGAAGCACCAGACTTTCTGGGCCAATTCTCAAAGAAGGGGTTGCAAAGCCCTGTGTTTTGGATAGATGAATACACAAGTTACTGGTCAAGAGCATTAACTCCACATTACTCCCATTTTCCATCTGCCTCTGAGCTTCACCTCAGTGATGCAAAAACAGCCACATCTTTCACCTGCTTCAGCCTTTGGGGAGATGCTCGCTCTTCCCCTTTCCTCAGGAATCCCAAATCCTGACAGCAGGAAATGGCAGATTTATCCCAAAAGATTGTGTGTCCAGGAAAGCACCTTGTTTGCAGCCTCATTGCTGTTTTAAGGGCAAATCTAAAGGTCTTGTGCAGCCTCTGTGAGGAGCCAAGGAAGGCTGTGAAGTGTTTGTGCTCTGAGCCACAATTTTGGTGACACAGGAGGCACAGGACAGCCCCAGCTGCAAACCAGGAAGGAAACATCTCCCTCAGGAACTGAACAGCTTCCTGCAAAGAACTGATGAGGGAAAAGCAGCCACACATCCATGCCATGGGTTAGGAATACCACCAGGATCCTGCCTGAAAACGCCACATGGATAAGAAGCAAAGGGGTAAGACAGCTCCAATTTGTTCAAAAGATTTCAACACATCAACTTTGTCCCAGCAGGCTTTATGCCAGGGCAAACACCACCTGCCTGCACCCTTCTGGCTTCTGCCAGGTCAAGTGTTCTCCATCCTCCTGCTACAGCATAAACCTGAAATAATGTGGCAAAACAGTCTCAGGTTCACTGAGGTTGACTGAGACCTCCAAGATGATCAAGTCCAACCTGTGACCAATCCCCACCCTGTCACCAGACCAGAGCACTGAGTGCCACCTCCAGTTGCTTCTTAATCCTGCATGGATTCTGCACCTTGTGTTCAATAGAAAAGCTGCATTCCCAACCCTGACCTACACCAATTTACTGCCTCTGAGTGCACAGGTCTGCTACTGTACAACCACAACCTGGAGATGTATTTATGCAACTTCTTTTTCCAGCAAAAAATCAAATTTGAGAAATTTCTACTGACCCAGGTCTCCTGTTCCCATCCCCATTACCTCCTGTTTCCAGGTGCTGATGCAACTGGTTGTGGAGCTCTGTGATAAACTGGGTCAGGGAAAATTCTTTTGAGCAGCAGTCAGGTTGGGTTTTTTTTTAATTTTGGATGATTTCACGTCTCCACAAAGAGCTGCCTCAGCACAACTGGGGGGCAATGAACTGCGTGGGACAGTGCCAAGAGCAAGTGGCCAAACATGGGGGCAAAACTAAATTGCTTCTGCTGCTGGGGAAAACATTCATGTAACTGCTCCAGAGCAGCTTCCAACCTCCGGAGCAAGTGATCAGCATAGCATTTGCATTTGAATTGAGGGAAAAATCCCCAAGGAGCATGTCTAGGCAGGTGGCTGTCTGGAGTTGGTCAGAGGTGGGATGGAAGGAGGGCATTCTGCATGAAAATTGGGTAAACAGTTCCCCGGGCTGCTCTGCACTACAAGGATTTTAGGTTGTTTCCAAAACTTTTACCTATCCGTACCTTTGCCTTGAGCTTTAATAAATAAATCTGCTCTTTGCCTTGCAAGGAAAGCTCTCTTGGGTCATGGGACCAGGTTCTGTGCAATGGAAAAGCTCATCAAGCTCATTAATTACTGCCCCTGCCTCCCTCAGCATCAGCACACAGATCCTTTGGCTCCAGCCACATGGACTAATAGGAAGGCATTTTTAATTACAGCTGGGCACTGCATCCTCCCTGTGCAGTGGACCCAGCTCAGGGAATTTTCCCTCTTGGAGCTCGTGGGAAATCCATGGGAGCCACAAGCGTGGGCCAGGCTGTGGGAAACCTGGATCCCACCTGGGCTCTGCCTCTTGCCCAGGGTGCTGAACACAGGGCCCTGCTGCCAGCCAGGCCTGCCTAAGCCAGGCTTGGATTCTGGCTTTTCATTTGCTTGGAAATAGCAAGGGGGAAGAGGGGTGAGGGAGGCGGTGAGGATGGCAGCAGCATTACCACATCTGCTCGTTAGAATCATTAAGCACGGCAGCACTAAATGAATCATTAGGCATCCCAGCAGATCCACACATGCTTTGCTTCTCAAAGCTCCCTGACTCCAGTCCCTGCTCTCTGTACAAATGCCCAGTGATTGTTTCATTCCCAATGTTAATGCTGTGACTCCTTCCAAAAAAAAAAAAAAAAAAAAAAATTGCTAAACAGATGAAGCTCTGCTGAAGGAACAGATCTGTTTCTGGAATGTACTTTTCTGTCACCAGACCAAATCTATTCAGCCCCCTCAAGTAAATATGTACATTAAAAACTCCCTACCTGGATAAATGAGAAGAAAGAAATAGCAAATGGGAAATTATATAACAAGGAGCAACTACAATAAGAAGGTGCATTTTAAAATGCTTTATTAGATGTTCTTTTGAGGCTAAATCTGAAAGCAATTTTTTAAAAATTCAGATATCAGAGACTGAATAAATGGTTCCACAAGAACTGGACAAATATGTGAAGGAAAGGGATTATTATATTAAAAAAATAAATAAGCTCTCAGCTTGTATTATTACAACCTAAATGTTGTCTTAGCCTGGAATATAAGAATCTGAAAACAGATCTAACTGGCAAATAAAGCAATACTGAATTGTTTTTATTACCCAAGCTAATTTTTTTAAAATAATATTATAATTTTTTTCAAATTCTATTGTTCTTATTACTCAAGCAGCTATTTCCACAGTCATATGCTTGCAAGAGTACCTGGCAGCAGTTTCAAGAAGTTATCTGAGTATTACAAAACAGCTTTACAACAGCAGACAAAACCACTCCATTCAACGCTCCTGCCCTGATCCCCTCTTGGCTCCCCTTCCACCCCAGCCCTCCCCATATCACAAGGCTGCTGAGATCATGCCAGCCAAATCAAAACCCCAGGAAATCACAATAGGATTAAAAAATCCTGAGGACAGAAGCCAGCCACCAGTTTTGGTTTGTTGTTTTTTTTTGTTTGTTTGTTTTTTTGTTTTTTTCATGGGCATTAATAAAAGAGGATAAACACAGCACTAAAATCTCCCAGCCTTTACTCAGGTGTGGAGGGCTGGGCTCTGGCTTCCCTGGTGTTTGCACACACTCAGCAGGCTGAGAGCAGGAATTCTGCAAGTCACAGTTGGCTGCTTTGATTCAGCTCTGTGGCAGGAGCAGCCTCAGGATTATTTATCCTGTTTTCCCAACCCTCAGGTTTATTCTGATTTAAAAGAGTGAAGGTGGGCAATGTCCATCAGCAGAGCCCTGAGCACACAGGTGAGTCAAGAATAATCCCCACAGCTCTGTCAGTGAAGATAATATCAGATAATATCAAATCTATCAGCTGCCTGCACTTCACAGGAGCTGCTAATCTCTGGGAGCTGTTAGATCTGACTTGAGTTCAGCCTGTTGTTTGGTCTTGTTTTCTCCTGCCTCCAATGGCAGCTCCACAAATTGTGCTTTTCATTCTGTACCAGGGCCTTGAATTTTATCCCTGATGCAATATGGTCTTAGCAACAATGAGAACAGTGAGCAAGTCATAAAAATAATAAACCATGCTAGGTCTGGAGGCTATGAAATCAGTTCAAACCTACTGCAGGGAGCTGTGCTGCCTGCACAGAGCCACATGGCTTTCCATGGGCACCAGCCCATTTATGAGTCATGAAACATAATAGAGTATTGTTGAAAGCTTTGGGACCATGAGAAATTATCTACTGCCCTGCATGGGGAATGGTATAAACTGGCAAGGAGCTGGAGTTACATTCTTTTACAGAAATGAAATCAGACAGCCTTGGCCTGCTTGCCAGTATACAAAACCACAAATCATGAGGACAACTCCTTAATTAGGACTAATTTTTTTTTTAATTTTTTTTTTTTTTTTTAACGAGTTGCCACTGTGCTAAGCAGCCAGGGAAGCCAACATTTGCTGTGTCCCTCGCTGAGTTATAATAAGGCAGGAAAGGTGGCTAAGACAAAAAGGAGGGGTAGGTGAGACAACGTCTCAGCAGGAGCTCCCAGGTGACATCCCCTCATGCCAAGGACTGGGGACACGTGTCCAAGGAGGACAAAAGCCATTTGCTAAATATTCTGGTGTGATAACACCAGGGTGCCATCGGTGTGCTTATCTCCTTGTAGAGGAGAGAGGGAGGCAGCCTCCTGCAGGGGAGAGCACAGCACTGGAGATCATCTCTAATCCAAATGCCACATTCCTCCTGCTGCCTGTGCCCAGAGGAGAAATGCTAAACGGCATTTCTCTGACTGAGAAAGCAAAAATCCTATTTTTAAATGAACAGTGAAGGCTTCAGGAAATTGCATAACTGCAGGAATACAGATATTAGTGGATAAATACCTGACAGAGAGAGAAAAGAAGACAAAGTGAGATCTTCCCAGTGTTATCCAGGGAATGCACAAGGGGCAGTGGGCACAGTGAAATACAGGAAACTTCATTTAAACACAAGAGAAAAGCTGCTTTACTCTGAGGGAGATTTGAAAAAAAAAAAGAACAAGTGGAATCCCAATCTTAACTTGAGGAATGCTACACACTCATCCAGTCATGGAGAAAATAACATTATGTGTATTCTTTAACAAATTTCAGTTAATTTATAGAATCTGGATATTGAGTTTTCATTATGTATTAGTGAGCCCAGAAAGGTCAGTAAAATCCCAAAGATCAACCTCTCTCAGCAAACCAGTTGCTGCCCTGGAATTAAAATATGCTGAAGGAAATTATGGCCTGTGCACCAGTGATGAATGAGCAGGAAAGGGCAAAACTGAATGGAAATTTAGCTAGGAATCATTCAGTCTACAAATGCAACCACATTTTCTATCATGCAGCAGTTGCATCATGTCACACCCAGCCAATAACAATAAATCAGGAGCTCACTTCCCTCTTTCTGCCATGGATTATCTCAGGTGGGACCACTCTCTCCCCTTTCCCAAGGAAATCTCATATTGATCAAAGCACAAATGCTGCTTGAAGCAGGTGACAGCATTTGACAGTGATAAGATATTTATCCAAGTTCAAGAACGGATAAATGGATAGATACAGTTATTCTGAGCCATATTTGACTTCAAATTTACTTCAAAATAGAAAGGAACAGGCAGATTCCCTGGAAGCTGAGGACAGGCATCACTTCCAAAGGTGGCCCTCCTTAACAGGACCAAAAATAAATGGATGCATTTCCCTTGTGGCACCCAGGGTTCCAGCTACAGCTTTAGCAGAGTGTTGGTGCTCTGGAAATCCTCTGGAAGAGCAAAGGAAGCAACAGCAAGGCTGAGCATTTCAGGGATTCAAGGAGCACAGACTCCATTCCCAGCTCAACCCCCAGCTGCCTGCCAGTCCCTGGGAAGCTGCTCCAGCCAGCAAAGCAGGCTCTTGGCCAAAAAATAGCAGGACAATGTGCCTGAAATAGAGAGAGAGGCACTCAGAGGTCACAGTCCCAGCAAGCAGGGCAGCAGGGGAGAGATGATCAGGTGCAGCACCTGAAATCAGTCTGAGGGAAGATGGAAGAGAACTCTCAAAGTCTTCAGCTTGGTGCTGACCTGAATCAGGAACAAACTCCTCTCCCTGAGGACAGGTACAATCCTTAGGGAAGGGAACACACCTTCTCCATGCAAATATTGCAAATATATCTGGCCACCAAACAGCTGCCAGTGGTGTCACAGCTCTGCTGGTCCAGGGACACGATGGCACCTTCAGCTGGACACTCCCTGGGGACAGAATGACTGGCCCAGGAAGGGAACAAAGCAGGAGAGTGTGAGCTTGGGGAGGCCTCAGGCAGAGGCTTTGGATGGGTGGATGTCTGAGTTTCATGCCAAGAGTGAGATATCTTTCGCTATATTGGAAACCATCACTCCATAAAATTTTATATTCTCCCCACACACGTAGAACTGAGAGCTCTTGCGTGTTACTGTTGTTCCTGGATAACCAAAATGTCACCTTCATAGCTCCTTGTGGGCTGCTGCTCCACCTCGGGCTCTCTGAAAGTGTAGCTGGTTCATTAAAAAAAAAAAAAAAATGAAACCCTCAATGTTTGTGACAATCACATCGACTTTAATGTCTTTCAGGTTCTTGGCTGGGATGACACATCTCAATAAAACAGCAAAAGAAAATGTCCTCTTTCATACAAACTAGACAGTTGTTTTCCACAAAGCCTTCCCAAGTCCTGGACACACGGTCATAGTAAATTCAACCTTTCTGACTTCACCTCCCTGCTCCAGCAATAACTGGGAGAGGAGATTGAAGCAGGGTTTAAAACCACATCACCACCAAGCATCTTTGGAGAAAGGCAGAGAGAGGATCCAGAAGGGATTTGATCTCTAACCTACCAAGTAGGGTTACAGAAATAAAATCTGAAGTCCTAGAACTTTGTGAATTTGAATAAGTGGCGAGTTTTGGCCAAGGAAAGCAACGAAGGTGAAAGCTGGACTTCAAAACAAATATTTTCCTGCATTCCTAAAAGGCCTTTAGTTTAAAAAAAGCATTTGTAATAAAACCTAAAACAAGTTTTAAAAACTTCAGAAGCCAAGGGCACAAACAAGTTCCAAGACAGTGAGAAGAGCTCTACAATTGCATAAACTGTGGGGAGAAAAATCCCATTAACTTGAGGACATTGGTCAAAAAGTAAAGCATGAAATCAGTGTGGGGTTTGTTTGTTTATTTGTTTTTAAAAGGGCCCACACATTCTAAAAAGGGTTTTGGTTAGGGGCCTCTCTTTTTAATGTCTGCCCTTTCCTCCAGCTACTTTGTGCCACTGATTATTCTGGAAGAAATTCTCACCTCCCTGAACTACAGCACTTTTCTAAAGTTATGCAACATAGGAAGCAAAAGCTCAGTAATTGTCAATATCAAAGAACGTCCCTTGCATCAGCCAGTCCATCTGCAAAGCTTTGTTCATCATGTAGATTACACCACTGACATATGGGAGAGATATTTCTGTGGAAGCCTAAATGAAAGAAGTTAGAAATGTTTTATTTCTCAACTAAAATCTTCTCACATGGAGAGCTCCATGATTTTACAGGGGCTCCTAATATGTTTTGCCTTTATCCTTTTGTATGCCCTTCTTTTATTTTATTTTTTTCCCCTCAATATGTAGATTAATTACAGTGATAAAACAGCTCATATAAGATGTGACTCACACAGCCCTTAAGAGAACAATACAGCACTACCCTCAGACAGGGAAAGAGCCCAGCTCTCAGCAGGCAATAACTCCAGGCCTGGGGATCATTCCCACGGATGCTTAGATATCAAGATTGAAGGTTAGGTAAGTCTAATTTTAGACTCATTTTTGTGCCCACACATCCAGGTCCAAACCCTTGTTCTGGGAAACTGCAGATTAAAATGGATTGCTTTGTGTTTGCATTTGCATGCAGAGCATTGGGGGAAAAACCAACCCCTTGTGATTTGGAGCAAATTCTGGCCCTGGGTGTGGCTGCCCAATGCCTTCTGCATGGAATTTGCCCTGAGATATCAGGCAGGATGCAACTCATTCAGCTCTCAGGAGAGGAACACAACCACAAGTGCACTGCAAGGGCTGAGGCACAGCAGTTTGGCCTCGTTGAAATGAGGATCAGAACAGGCTCTTAATAAGTAATAAACCCAACTTGAAGCTCTCACAGCAGAACTAAGAAGGTGTCCAGCCTTATCTAAGCCATGTCCCTGTCCTGTTCCAGCTGCACTGAGCCCTCTCCCACCTCAGGAGCAGCTGGATCATCCAGTCCCAAAGGCTTGTGGTCATTCCACAACTGTGTGTTATGGAATGTGGTGACTGGGGAAGAGAGAGCCCAGGCACCTCAGACCCTGAGAGCCTCCTTTGAGGTGGATCCAGCCCCAGTTTTTGGTGTTCCTCCAGCACTCACTTGAGTGAGGTGCCAATGCACCTGCTGGCTGCTTTTCCTCCTGAGAAATCCATAGGGAACTCTCTTGGTGCATGATTGGAAAAGGATGGGAATAAAATTGGGCTGGGGAGCAGAAGATGGAGAAAAGCAAGAGATGGAGCTTATGCAGACAGGGTGAGAAAGTTGGGGCTGTTAGGCTGGAGAAGAGAAGGTTAAATTGAGCCCCTTCCACTGCCCCTTCCAGTGCCTGAAGTGCTACAAGAAGTGGGAGAGGGAACTTCAGCAGGAACTGGAGTGACAGGACAAGGGGAATGAGTTCACACTGACAGAGGGGGACAACAGGTTAAATATCAGGAAGAAATTGTTCCCTGTGAGGGTGGTGAGGCCCTGGCACACGTTGCCTGAAATTGTTCAAGGCCAGTTGGACAGGGTTTGGAGCACCCTGCTCCAGTGGAAGGTGTCCCTGCCCATGGCAGGGGTGGAACTGGGTGAAATTCAAGGTCCCTTCCAACACAAACCACTCTATAGCCCTGTGCAAGTTTAATATAGTAACATAATAATATAATCAGAATTACAGACAGTATTCCAAAGCCTCTCCCATGCCCTTTGCCACAGCCATGGATGACAGCTCCCTGCCATTCCCTTCCAGCTGTTGAACCCCCACTTGCTGTCCCCACATGCCAAAGGCCCCACATCACAAAAGACTTCAACCTATGCCTGGCCTGAGCCTCCCCTGCTCAGCTGTCACAGCCAAAGCTCATTGTGAGACAAACTATGGATTTCTTTCCAGAAATGTTGTATTTCACACATTTTCCACAAGACCATCCATCACTCACTCAGGAAGAAGCAACTGTGTTGAGAGGACAAACCCAACTTCTCTGCACATGTGTTTACCCAGCTAATGAGAAATGAGGAATGTCTGGCTGTATACAAAGTCAAATTCCTCCAGACATCAAGTATGCTTAGATCTGGCCATGAGAGCAGCTAATAATATGCAAGTGTCAGGAACTATTTACAGGCTTAACCCAACTGCAGGGAAGTCAATGGTTTAACTCTCCCTGCCTTCAAAGGGAGAGGGATCGGGCCTTGGCACAGGCTTGAGGCACAGCTCCCTGCCAGGCTGGCTCATCTCCCTGCCACCAGTTTAGGAGCTGTACCCTGAAAAGGAGAAATGCCCAAATTATACCATTTACCATTACAGCAAATCCTGATTCCCTGCCTTCCCCCTCTCTAAATACTGTTTCAGAGATCCTAAATTCTGCAACCAGATATGTGTGTGTACTCCAGGTTGAGCAGAAGGGCTGCAAACAGTGACTCCTTCCTGGACCAACAGATGGAGGTTGTGTCTCAATCACTTTGTTAACCAGGCAGAAATCAGGCTGCAGCATCCTGTGAGCTCCTGCTCTCCAGACCCTGCTGCAAAGAGCAGCACAAAATACCCCTGCAGCTCTGTTCCCTCAGAAGATGCAATTAAGATGCCTTTCCACCTCTACAACAGGCTCACCAGCACGAGCTCTTTCTCTACAAGAACAAATTTAATTTGGCAGTGGGAGCACAGGAATGGCATCCAGAGCTCCTGAGCCTTGCCAGCCATTTGTCCCATTTGTTCAACCATCTTGCACAAGCCACTTAATCCAATTTTACTTTCTTTTTTTCAAAGTTACCTGAAATAGGGCCTGATCCAATCCCCAGAAAGGCAAATGGGAAGTTTCCAGTCCACTTCAATGGTACCCATGGGCTCCTAGGCCTCTGTGTCTATATTTAGGCACTTAAATATAGTAGCCTGGGCTTCAGAGATTACTGAGTGCCCACAGCTGCCACTGATCTCAGAGGGAAAAAGAAGAACAAATCTCTGGTTCAAAAAGTTTCTCAGCTGCAGCCTGTGAAGGTACAATCAAGGGAAATATCCCTGTGTTCTTGCTGTGATATGGATTTCTCCTTGCATGGATGCTGTGACCCAAATCAGACCTGAGCTGCAGGAATTCTGCTGGGATGACACAGCACAGCTCTGTCTGTGTTCCTTCCCACAGACTTGAGCACTAAAGATTGCAATTCCCTGCAAAAACTCTGCTTGAATTCTCCACTCTGTGGTCACAGTTGTTGTGAAAGTTTAGGAAACTTCACACAGGCAAACCCAGCAAATTGTTGGAGAAATGGAGGAAATTCCTTCCTCCAAAAACCACTGGGACCAGTTCTGCCCACTTCCACTGGTGTTGTGGACAATACCCTCTTTTTAACAAAGCTGTAGGAACACATTAAACTGATATTCCTCAGCACCAGGACCTTAAATAGGCAGAGTTAGCAGGAGAGTGATGGGCACGTGGCTGGGATTGCTCCACTGCCATGAGAACCAGCACAGCAGAAAAGTAGGCAGAGGTAAGGAGAGAGACAGGGCTCAAACTGCTTTAATTTATCCTGGTTTTTAAAGCAGAAGTAATGTGGCTCTATTGTCCAGGTTCTCATTCACCCTTTAGATTCTGACATTGGGGAATTCACATTAAATGGTTTTAGTTATGGAAATCTAAGTTACCTTAGCTTCCATATAAATTGGTTTTGCTACATTTTGGGGACTTGTCATGGGCAGAATTCATCCACTATTTGTGCCTTGAGTGGGCCCTAAACATTAAAAAAAAAAAATCAGAATAAACCTCTTGTTGCTTATTATCTTCCAATGAAGTTTCCATTTGGGTTCATCACAGATTTTCAGTTTACCTTTTATGCCACCCCAAAATGTGTCACAGAACCAGAGGTACAAAGATGCTCGAATGAATCTACAAAACCAGGACAGAAATTATTCCTGTGCTTATCCTCCTTCACCTGCAAGCCTCAAGTTCAAAGGAGACTCCATTTTCTGACACCAACATAGAAAACAAATCAGCTGAACTCCATCTCAAATAGGAATAAGCTGCATTTTGCAAGTAATACATAGAATACAAATATGAGTAGTAGCAATAATTTTGTCAGTTTTTGAAGGTGTGTTTGCTCTGTGTACAGTGCAATTCTAGAGATCACTGTGTCTATTATCTGGTTAGGTCACTCCTCAGGAGATTCTGGACACAACAAATTCTCTTTCCAACTGCATATTATGAAACATTCTAATTCTGGCATTTAAGGTAAAAGGGGAAGGCAACAAAAATTTGATTAGAAATAGATAATAACACATTCCCTCCTGAAATGACCTTTGGAAGTTGATGGACATTAGGCCAAAGTAAGAGACTGATTTTCCATTCACAAATAATAACTAATTATCATATATATCAAGATCATTTAGCACTTTTTCTGTGCATTTCTCTCCCCTAAAAACCAGGCCAGGGAGAGACATACATAAACAAAATCCTGAGAAAAAACCCTAGCAGCTCTCAGGGGCAGAGTGAAAGTCTGGACTTGTAAAAATGCTTGGGCACCAGTCCAAGCACAAGGCCCAGTCTGTAGAACAGCTAAACAGAGGAGAGCAGGATCTCATCCCACACCAGCCTTTAGGGCACAGTGAGAATCTGCAGGACCATGGTCCCAAAGTGTTTAACATCAGCAGGTGTGAAGAACAGCCTCCTCCCAGGAATGTGGGAATGCTGCCCAGGAACCCACTGCCAGCTTAATGGAGATGGAGGGAGAGAGGGAGCCCAGACACTGATCAGTGAAAGTCAGCTTATTTTTAAACCTGCTGTGCAATAAGCAGGAGCTGAAGGGCAGCAGGCAGGGCTGGGTGGCTCTGGGGCTTGTGTCACTTGGCTGTGCTTTGCCTCATCCCCTCACAGCAGCTGAAAGACACTTTATGAGCAGAAGTGCTGAGATCAAGACAGGAATCATGAGTACAACCCACCCATCCCAGCTTCACCCAGGGAAGGGATAAAGGCACATTGTTCCACTGCACAGCCCCCCTGGCCATGACTGATGGATGCTCTAAACCCTGAGCTGCACAGCACAGCAGAGGCCACACACAGCCAGGTCTGGGAGATGCCCATTTGCTGGGAACCTCTGTGCTCAAAATACCCAGCCACTCTCTTCCTTGGGAGTTTATTTTTCCCTCAGGAGAATTATCTGATTCTGTGAATCCTCTTCATTTTCCATTCAAGTTCCCAGATTGTGCAACTTCCCCTCTGCATCTCCTTTTAGAAACCAGAGAGGACCAAAATTACCAGCAGCAGAGCAGACATTGGTTTCCTCATCTGCCCCTTTGAAGTTGTGGCTGATGCTCTCAGGAGTGATTGAGTTGATGCTCTTGGCTGAGTGTTTGGTCCCACAAATCAGGGCAGGTCTGTCAGATGTCCCCAGGCAGATGACAGGAGTGTCAGGAAAAGTGTCAGAGCTGCAGGGAAAGCTCTGGAGACCACGAGGCAATGTCTGTGCTCAGCCACCACCTCCAGTCTTCCTTCTCCTCCTCCCCTCCAACCCTCTGGCAACACCAAGGCCTCAGTGGCCACTCCAAGGAGGCCTCAGTGGCCACCTCAAGGAGGCCTCAGTGGCCACTCCAAGGAGGCCCCAGTAGCCACTCCAAGGAGGCCTCAGTGGCCACCCCAAGGAGGCCTCAGTGGCCACTCCAAGGAGGCCTCAGTGGCCACCTCAAGGAGGCCTCAGTGGCCACTCCAAGGAGGCCCCAGTAGCCACTCCAAGGAGGCCTCAGTGGCCACCCCAAGGAGGCCCCAGTAGCCACTCCAAGGAGGCCTCAGTGGCCACTCCAAGGAGGTCCCAGCAGCCACTCCAAGGAGGCCCCAGTGGCCACCCCAAGCAGGCCTCAGCAGCCACTCCAAGGAGGCCTCAGTGGCCACTCCACGGAGGCCTCAGCAGCCACCCCAAGGAGGCCTCAGCAGCCACCCCAAGGAGGCCTCAGCAGCCACCCCAAGGAGGTCCCAGTGGCCACCCCAAGGAGGCCTCAGTGGCCACCCCAAGGGGCACATCCAGCTCCGTTCCAGAGGATTTGTGCTCTGGAAGCACAGGCAGAGCTCAGTTCCCCTGCACCACGATACTGGCCAGGCTCCAGGTCTGTCCCCACACTCCAGCCCCAGGAGAGGATGCTCAGGGATCTTCCCTGTATCCCTCAAAAAGAGCAAAGTTTCTTTTGCAGTGAGTCTAGCACAAGTTGGAGAGTCCTAGGAATGTCATTTTCCCCTACTCTGAGCTCCACCCAACCCCTGGCATCACCTGTCCTGACAAAAGCAAGAGAAACAATAAAAAAGCAAAAGAAACAATAAAAAACCCCATTTTCCAAGGAAGAGGGTTTTTTTTTTGTGAGCAGAGGGTCTCCATGAGGCAACTGGAAAGTTACTGGGAGTTTTTCTGTCCCAGTGTTACGCCACAGAGCAGGACTGCAATGTCCCAAGAAGATTTAGATCTACACTGGTGCCACTGATGTCAGAACTGGGCTGGCATGTACAAATAAATACGAAGTATTTCTGTGCTCTGTCACAACGGCAGCAGTCTCTTTCCCATATTTATGCCTGCAAAATGTTGCCCTGCAGTATCAGAGAGGACTTCTGTGCAATCCAGGAACTGATGACAAGACTCCTTTAATTGCACTCAGAAATATATTTTTAGGAATAAGACCAAGAAGTCAACGCAGCTTCCTTCTTGTTAAAAAGTAAAATAAAATGTCTGATGGGCTGGGAGCGAAGAAAAATGAAAGTATTGATCAGCTCAACAGCTGGAAAAATGATTACTAGTACAAATAAAAAATTTAAAACCCTGTTAATATTTTAAAGATTGTGTGGCTGGGGAAAATAAAGTCAAATTTTATTTGTTTGTTGCTGTTAGGTTTTTATGGAAACCTGATTCTCCAGGAGCTGTAAGTTCCTATCTACTGTTTAAGTCCACTAAAAGCCTGGAAAATCAGCTTCTTAGATATTTAACCTTTTACTCACTGGAAACCTAACAAACCTGTAAAAGAGATGTGACAGCTACAGTGGAGATTTTATTAATTTCAGCATCAAGGGGGATATGGGGAACTTTTTAAAGAGAAAACCACTCTTGTCCTTGACCCCTGGGAACCTTTTGTTCCTCCCAGCCACCAACAGGGAAGAGCAGGCTACAAAATAAAATACAGGAGTTTTATATTTTATATAAAATATAAGACTTGGAAGTTGGGTTATTTCAGCTCTGAGCCCCTATAACACGAGCAAGTGAGTCAGACAGGTGCTGAAATATTTCTTCTCATCCTGAGTGTCCAACCTAAGGGACAAAGCAGGTTTTCACAGATAATCACCTTTCTTATCCAGCTTAAGCCAGGGAAAGCTGCAGATGCTCCCAAGCTCAGCTCAAGGACTTGAGATCAGGCATTTCAAAGGGGAGGTTCACAAAAATCAGAAGCTGCTTCTGAAAAGGACTTCTCTTTCTCTGCAGTTCACACAGCAGCACATGAAATTTCCAGAGCATTTTTTTTTTAGACTTTTAAGTCACCTTAAGCAAAGCTAAATGTCATTTTTAATAGATGACAAAACCTCCTCTCAATTCCAGTGCCAGCAGTCAGAAAAACTGTGAAGCAGAACTGCTCCTGCCAGCACAGCTCACCCCTCATTTCTTCTGAGCAGTGCAGCAAAGTTCTAACTTTGCTCTTAAATGCAGTTTGGGCTGCTTCCTTTAGAAATGGCAAACAGCTGATCCATTTGTTTCAAAGCTGGCAATAGTAAAAAAAAATGTAAAAGTCATAAGCACAGCCTAGTGATGTTGAACTCCCACTTTCTTCGTTTCTTAAAGAAATCTGAGAATTTCTACAGAAAAATCACACTTTCTTAAAGACCTTAGCCTGCAGTTAAGTGCTAGCTTAACTTTTTCCAGCTAAAATTCCAGTCCAGTCATAGAATCCAAGCAAAGAGCCACCAGAAAACAACAGAGGCTTTGCTCCACACCATCTATGATTTATATTGATGATGATCATGCTAAAGCACGAAACAAAGCAGACTAATTTTTATAAATGCCAGTGCTGAACCATTGTGCTGCTTCCTGAATGTCACTTTTCCTCACTTCTGAACAGGGCAAATTTGCTCTGGGCTCCATATCCCCAAAAAAATAATGAATGAAAAAAAAATGGAAGACTGTGCCAGCCTCACATGGACCATTTCCAGATTCCAGCCTCTGTTTCACATTCTTTTCTCTTTGATCCTCACATGAGTTCAAAAATATTTGTTTACATCAAGGTCATTCCAGCCGACTCAATAATTTAGCAAGACAAAATGTTTGAAAGAAAACAAGTGGTTAAAGGAATTATTGAGGGGTTTGTTATTTGTTTGGGTCATGCCAGAAAGCGGAAAATTACCTTAAATATTGAAGGAAAAGACATGCATGAGAGATAAAGCCCAGCCAAAAGCACTGGGGCTCTGGATAACAATTTAAAACAGCAAATACTCTTGAACTGTTTAACTTCTGCATGAGTTCAGAACAGGAGAAAGTCTAACTCTGCAGCAGGCAGGCTTTAACCCTAAAAAACCTGTTCAAAACCATGAGGCTCTTTCATCCTCCCTCACTTGATTTTTTTGTTCCTTTAGTTCTTTTCTGTGTGAGTGATGAAAAGTTTGTGTGTTGCTTTTCCCACTCCCCTTCCCATGAACTTGCAGGCTCTCTCATGGGCACAGACCTCCCAGTTTAGCTGGAAAATGAGCTAACAGGTAAAAATGACAAATGTCCTGCAACAGCTTCTTTTCCACTGGGTTATCACCCTGCATAAACCAGAATAGACACAAGCAAATTGTGCCCCATTCCCTCTGAGGTTTTTTGACATGGAGGCAGCATTAATCCTATCAAGGAACAGTGACTTTCCAACCTATATTTAGGAGCAGAGGTTCTCAGCATCCCTTGCATGACAGCAAAGAGAGAGAGCAAGGTTCAGGAGAGCAAGAACAGCAGTAATTTAGTGCACTCTGTGATCTGCATTTATCCAAAATTCAATGAATTTCACAGCTCTGGGGGCTAAAGGGATGAGCTCCCTCTGGTGCACTGATCACCTGGTGGGACCTGGCTCTGGTTTCAGTGGAGTGCAGCTCTGTGGTTGTTGGTTTTGTGCCAGGGTGGGACCTGTGTGCACACATGTGCTTCCCCATTGTGGCAAGATAAAAATACAAACCCCCTCTGTTCCAAATCTGATCAGATTTCCCAAAGCTAGGGGATATAGAGTGCAGGTTTCAGAGCTGAGAAACAATTCAGGGATTCATCAGAAATAACACAGGTGCCACAAGAAAGGAATTTTCTTTTGGAATGACTGTTTAGCCAAAACCCCAGCTATGTGCAGAAAAACTCTCCAGTGCGAGGTTTAACCCAGGATTATCAATCCTCTGTGCAGACTAAAATCTTTCCCCATCTCTCATCCTCCAAGTCGAATTCCTTCCACAATCCCCATCTCTTCACTGGTTTAACATTTCCTTAAAGCCAGGCTTATCCCCATGCCCCATTCCTGAGCCCAGTCCCAAATGTCTGCCCAGTACAGTGGGTGACTGGGAGTACTCTAGACTGAACTTTATTCCTCCCCAGCCCCTGCTCAGCCCAGCTTTAACCTCGAGGGATCACCATGCAGGTGTCCTCCCTTTGTCACCACTGAAAGAATGAAAAGTGCCTTTGTCACCGAAAGAATGGCATTTTCGTGGTGAAATCACCCTTCTGCCTTCAGAGCTTTCTAGAACTGATAAAAAGACTCATTACCTGCATCAAGCTCCAACAATGAATTGCCACTTTGTACATCACAGTGCTTGAATACAATGGAGAACCAGCACTTGCAACTACCAAAACTTTTTATATCAATTCTTAAAAGCTGCAGAGAAAATTAACATGATATCCTAATCCAGCAGGAGTGTTCCTTTAGGTCACACTGAAATCACATTTGAGCACCTGATTTCCCCTCAATTCCCCCATGCTGATCTCCTTCCCTCCATTTGATGGACAGGCTCCAACAATAGAAGTTTCCCCCGCTTGGTTTTATTGAGCCCATTGCCCAGCTGTGGGCTCTGCACTGGACAGGAATTCAGCTCCTGGAGTGGCTTTGCAGGTCAGACTCCAGCAGCCACACCAAAGCTCAGATGGAGAGCAGCAATCACTGGAACGTGTGAGATGTGGCAGGACAGGAGAGCAGCCTGCAAAGAGTGTGTGGCCACCCTGGCAGCACCTCCAGAAACTCCTGTGAGGTGGGGATTTAAACTCAGCCAGGTCTTGTGTCATCATCCATCCGTCTCCTTGGCTTTCCCTCTCTGGGAGCAAATGATGAATGTGACCTTCTTTGTTTGAGTTCTTGCAATGAAGCACTGTTTGCATAAGGCTCTTTTTTATTTATTTTTTTCCTGCGGCTTGTTGACTTTTATAAGACATTCATAAATTTGTTCTGACTGCCAGTGAGATGCTTAATGGTGCTAAAGGGAAGGTATTAAGGATAGTCGACTCATGTTAGAACAAGCCACTTGAAAGTAGCTATAAATATTTGTCTGGATTTCATTTTGCTAACAAACAGCTTCTTTTCTTCTTCTCCTCCCATTGCCCCCCTTAAAGGGTTGATCTCATAAACAACAGAAGAATTTTCTCATTAATAAAAAAAAGCACATGTCTGGATTTGGGTTTTTTAATAGAAACTTTCCTATTGGGGACATTTGAGTCCTTGTATTCTGTCTGCATGGAGTCAGCTCCCTTTTCAGGAAAAGCTTGGCAGCTTAAGACCTCCAGGGTGAGCTCATGTTCTTTTGCACTCCCTCAAACTCATCCCTGCTCTTTCATTGCTCTGGCAATGGGTTTAGGCTAGACTTAGGGACTGCAGTGTCCTAGAAGCAAGCCAGTAGCTACACATTCCTCCTCATTTTGCTCATGAGCACACTGGAGGGTTTTGGATCCCTTCAGGACTGGAGCCACTTGCCACACAGTTTGGGAACTCCACCCTCCAGTCCCATTGCTCCAAGGTCACATTGACAGGGACACACAGAATATCCTGCTCTTATTGTCCACGGGACCAAAGTCCCTCTCTTTGGGAACTAGGACTGGCAACTGGGGACTAGGACTCCAGATCCCTGCCAGCCCCAGGGCAGCAGAGACAGCTTTTCTCACCAGAGCAGTCCAAAGCTGCTTCTTGGAATCAGCAGGGATGGATGCTGAGGGCTTGTCCCAGCCCCTGGCTTTGGGCAGGCAGAGCTCTGTCCTTTCCAGAACAGTCTCTGCTAGTGTTTCAGCACTGGAAGACCAAAGTTATGCTGGGATGCAAGCACCACTGGAGGTCTGAGAAGCTCCAAACAGCTCCTGCTGGTTCAGATGAGCAGATAGCTCAGCACTCAGCCAGCAGGAGAGCCAAGGAAAAGGGGGTGCCCAGCGGAGTCAGCTGGGAAGGAGAGGAAACCTCCCTCTTTGAAAAGCAATTAGGAGAGCAACAAGAGTGGGAAAACGAGGTTTGGGAGGGTCTTTTTATTTGGTTGGTTTAACTCTGTGGAAAGAATGAGTTGTCAATGCAATATTTTATTTGTTCGCTTGGGGTTCTCACAGAGCAGAGCTCATTACAGCAGTCCAGAAAGAACCAGCAAGGAAACCCTGAGCACTGTCACCTCAGACAAGTCCCATAAGAGCCAGGGTGAGTTTCACCTGGGGAAGGACTGTCAGCTTTGGTCTGAGCCAGCAAACCAACTTCGATTTGCAACTTGGAGCCGCTGCTAAAATTATACAAAACCCCCAGAGAACTACCCCAGACAGCAAGGAAAGCAAAAGAGAAAATAAACTTTCTAATACAGAGCTCTAAACTGTCTCCGGTGTTTTTTCTGGATCCTTTTGGGTTTTCTGGATATGTGCACAGCACTCTCCGTTATAAGGCATCATTATGGCACAAACAAACCCTGCCTCCAGCACAGGGATGGAAAAGACCTGGCAGATGGTCCAGATCAGCAGAGATAAGAGCAAACTACCACACAGGTGAGGCACCTGCCCGGGGGAAGGCTGCAGTTCCCTGCCAACATTCAGCTCCCTGCTTCTCTTGTTCTCCCTCCTCCTCCCTTTTTTTCTTTCTTTTTTTTTTTTTTTAACTCATGTATATCACTCAAGCAGCTTTCCCAGCGCCTGCAAATGCTAATTGCCATGGTTTGTAACATTCTGTACCCCTGTACTAGGATTAGGTGGCAGCCCAGCAGCCCTGATGATATCGTGGTGAATGATTTATCCACCCTGCACCACATTCCTGCCCTGTGCTGAAGCAATAATGCTGGGGAGAACTTGGAGTGATTAGTTTGCCTCTGGTGTGGGCTACAATCAAAGGTTAATGGCCTTGAGCACCCAAGAAGTTCAATTAATGCTTTGGAATGGCCTGGCTGGAAGGCCTTTATTAAATGGACCATTAACACAAGGAACACTATTTCATGCCTTTGTAAACATGAGTAAAATGCTCCTCACATCCAAGGCACCCTGGCCATGTGCTAAATTAGCAAGCACCTGAATAACACTTTGTTCAGAGATGGGCCCCAACTGCATTATGGACACATTCCTACCACCAGCACAAGTCTAAGCTCTCGAGAAGGTTGAAAGTCTTGGGAAAAAACCTCTGGTTTCTGACACTATCAGGAAGCAGCAGTCTTGTACCTCCTCTACCTCTTCAGTCTCTACTCCCACCAAAATCCCCAAAAGCCTGAAATGAGCACAGTGAAGCAGAGCATCCTTCAGAGTCCTCCTGGGGAGGAAAAGGAGTGCTGGTGCTCGTGGAAGGAGCTTTGCTAATGCCTGTGGGGCCAGACCCATCCCATGAACCACAAAAACTTTGTCTGGTTGCTCTGCTCATCCTTGTCACTGAGTGTGAGGGGGAAAACGTGGATGGCAGTAACCAAGAGCTGCTCCAGCAGCTGATTTATTAAAATGTAGAAAGGTTTTTCTATCAATCCATCCATCAGTGCTTCCAGCTGATGCCACCAACAGTCACATCACCCCCCAGAGGAGGGCAGGGAGAAGCAGCCAGATCGTTCAGGGACCACAAGATAACTCCTAGAGATGGTTCTAGCAGGAGGGCAGCTGGGGAGACACCTCCAAGGCCAAGGGCTTGCACAGAAATCAGTCACTCCCCCAGTGCCCTGGAAGTCACACATTGAACTGCTATTAATTGCCCACTCCCAGCTTCTTCCTCTGCTGGAGACTGGTGCAAGGTCCTTTCTGCCCACACCATCCATCCATTTTTAGCTCCTTTTTAAACCTTAATCTGCAGCACCTTCCTGGCCAGGCCTAAGGCAGCTGTGACACAGCAAGGCAGGACAATGTCACCGTGCTGCCAGCCCAGGTTTGCTCTCTGGGGCTGCCCAGCCCAGCCCTAAAACTCCTGCCTAGGCAAATTGGATTAAGCTCAGATCAGATTATGTGAGAGCTGGGCTGTGGGGACTTTTCACTCTGGCTTTTCTTCAGCAAAAAGAGCTGCAGAGGCTCAGTGCGACAACAAGAGAGGGAAAAGGGAGAGAGCCTGGGGCCATGGAGAGGAACTGTGCTAGGGGAGGGGAGAACAAAAGGAGATAACCTGCAAGGTAAATAAAAGGGCACAAGAGCTTTGCTGTGACTTCAGAGAGAGAAAGTGGGGGCCAAGGGGTCAAACTTTACACTAATTAACCTTGTATCAGCAAACCTTGAAAGGCTGAACAGCCCCAGGGGCTGCAGCACGGGAGGTCAGCCTGGGCCATCTTCATCTTTGAAACCAAGGGTGAAAAGAGTGACAAAAATGGGACAGCTCCACCTTCAGAGCCCAGGCAGTTCACAGCGCTGCAGGTCCCACCCGAAAATGGGAGTTTGCTCTGGAATCCCCCCACAGCATCCTTCCAATTTGTAAAAAAATAATTTAAAAATTAAAAAAGCATTGCGAAAATGTGCACCTGCTCTCTGATCCACCCAAGCAGGGATCTGTGTGCTCACCTTTAAACACAGGGCACTGCTAACTCAGACAATCTGAAATAATTTTCTTTTCTGGATCAGTCTAAGTATTGCCATGGGTGTCCTCAGGCTGCACAGTTAATTAAAGCAACACCTGGTTCTGTCAATGCTGTGGACACAGCAGTAAAAATCATGCAGGAACTCACAGAGATATAGAAATTATGAGGACTGATGCATAAAATACATTGAAAATCCATGTTTTGTACAGGATATATAAATAGGACATAGAAAAGGGGTAATTACATCTCTGTTCTCAGTGGCTAATCTAAGGGAAATGGTAAGCCTGGTTTGGGTGTTCTGGCTAGAGCAAACACAGCATAATTGCCATTTAATGCCTTTACTTGTTGGCTTGGAAAGAGAGTTTGAATTCTTGGTGTATTAACACTGAAAAATCATCAGAGGAAAAGGTGCTTTACTCAAACACTGAATACTCAGCTTCATTCTGATAAAGAAAACCAACCTCTACAGCATCTTCCTTATTTCCCCCCATTAGCACAGGGGATCCCCAAAACCACTGGGGGATCCACTCACACCTTCTGTACACAAAATGGAGATTTATTTTTTTTCATATTGGTGGAGTCCTGAATGACAATAACAAACACCTGGAGTTACTGCAGGACAAATTAACTCTGCCAAAGGGTCACCAGGAAGATGAACCCCACAAACAACACTGAGGGGACTTCTCTTTATCAAGCTTCTGTCTGGAAATGCTGCACACCTTCGTCCCCCTGGTACAAAATAAAAATATCAATTTTTCAGGATTTGGGGAAGGTAGTGCCAGCTCTGCCTAGCCCCTAGCACACACCAAACTTA
This sequence comes from Agelaius tricolor, assembly GCF_023055355.1. Lineage (NCBI taxonomy): Eukaryota > Metazoa > Chordata > Aves > Passeriformes > Icteridae > Agelaius > Agelaius tricolor. The sequence goes on from NW_027269278.1 coordinate 16,547,454, forward strand.
CTACTAATCCCAGCAGAGGAAGAACAAAGCTGTTTTCCCATTCTCTCAGTGTGAGGGACCAGTGATTGAGAACTCCTGAAAAGTCCTTTTTGCTTCCCAGCCCAGTTTGTATTTGTTTAAGCCCAAGGCAGACAAACACGAGAGGAGCCCCCAGGAATCCATAACCACCCTGATGCTTCTGGGTAGCAAATCATCTCCACTGCCATCTGGTTTCAGTCACTTCCAAACGAGTTCTGAAGAGTCAATTGTTTTCTTCTAGGAAAAATAAACATGCAAGCTGCTATTCACCCGATTTCCAGCAATTTTCTGCTGTGGGTAAATGTAGCTTCAGATTTTAGAACTAAGTCTCATTCTGATCCAAAGAATTTTGCAATATAATTACCTCATTTTTACTGACTTGGATAACTTGCCCTTTGAGAAAAAAAAAAGAAAAAAAAAATAAAAAGGGGGGTGCAAAGTCTGCAAGACTAATTCCTCCTCCTGCCCCTTTGTTATAAAATCTTGGAACAATTGACAGTGATTAATCTCACTTGATATTTCTTTGGTTCTCTATTTGTTGATTTAAAGGCACGATGTTTTGATTGTTTTCAGTTGCCTGGACAGCTGTCAGATCTGTACTGTGGTTTGATTTGGCTTTCGGGGAGCAAAATTATTATTTTTCTTATTTTTACAGCTCCAAAACATAGTGGCTGACGGAGGTGGCCCGTCAAAAACCATCTATGTGAAACCAAAACTACCTCCAGATTGGGAGAAGATGGCTCAGACATTCTGCAGGCAGATTACACAAGCAAGATGTGGAAGGCAATAACACCATTTTTTTTAAATTTTATTACTAGTTTTTAAGATGCCCAGCTTGCACATAGTCTCAAATACAGTGGCAAAATCCATCCTGAAGCGTAACATCAGTAGTTTTGTAGGAGGAACTTTGGCCTTTGGAGCAGCACTGGTGGAACTGGTGTGGAGCTGCATTTTCTGCTTGTTTTGGGGCTGGAGTGCTGCAGTCCAAGCAATTCCCATCCCTGCTTGTCTGGGACAGGTTGTGCTCAGTGAAAGGAGAGTGAAACAGGGTCTGAGAGTCTGAACCACCAAAAAAAAACCATAAAAGAGTGAGGAGAGCTCAAAAGAGGAAGGTGTTAATTCTGAACACCTCAATATCCATCACCTTCAACCTCCTGTCTCTGACAACCTTTGACTTTAAACCTTACCCTCAATTTTAGCCTCTTTTCATCTCTGCATCTTCCTTTTACCTCCATCTCACCACTGTGCCCACCCAGCTGCCTTTGTGGCTCTTCCCTTCTCTCATGGTGCATCCACAAACCAGACTAACACCACCTGAACATCACCCCTGCCTCATCCTCCTGTCCTTTCTTTGGATTCCAAGCTAAAACCTCACCAGCTTCTACCTCAAACATGGCTGGACAGGGCTTGGAGCAACCTGGGATAGTGGAGGGTACCCCTGCCCATGGCAGGGAAGTGGAACTAAGTTTTCTTAAATGTCCCTTCCTACCCAAACCATTCTGGGATTCTCTGGTTCAAAATTTACCTGTGAGCTTAAACCTGTGGAGAGAGCAGCTGCTATTGGGTCCAGATTGCTAAAATTTAGCACAAAAGAATAAATGCTCTTTCAATGCTCTATAATGTGGTGTTTTCCTGGGTAGACGATGGGTTCTGCTTGCAAATCTTCATGTTTGTCCTCTCCAGTTATAAAAGACTGGGAGAAGACAGCTCCAAGGCAAGCACTACATGGTGGCACCTGAGGGACAGTCACAGCCCACAGCCCATGCTTAATCCCTCATTCCTTTTTGAAATCTGTGGCTCCCAAAGTTTGCAGCACAAGAAACAGCCAGAACAAGTGCACAAACACAGGGAAATGAGGGGTAGGACTCATTATTCTGCAGACTCTCACTGCTTGCAAAGGAAGCTCTCTCCACCACCTGAGCCACTCTCCTCTTTCACTGCCCACACCACTTCCCAGACTGCCTCCTCTGATATTCCTGGTTGGAATTAGGATTACTACCAACTCTCTTAAAAATAAATATAACCCATACAGTTATGTTTTTATTTACCAGATTATTATTCAGGCTTTCAGCCCATTCTGAAGCATCTTCCATTATTCAGATGCAATGCCCCTGCTTTCCTCGTTGAGGGCCTATGGCCCTGCTGCTCTTTTCAAGCTTCACAATTCTATTTTCATGGAGTTTTACTTTTCCTCTTCCAGTCCCCTCCTCCACAGCACACTGCAAGCAGTGGAAGTGAGCCCCACATTATGCCCTGAGAGCCTGTGTGTAACAATAGACTTGAGCTTGGTTATACTAAATCACTCACCCCAACATCTTCTCTCCCTTGCTTTCTAAACCATGGCCATAAATTGTTGGGAAAACAGCAGGACAGTCGTGTCTTTGCATCTGTGCCCTCATCAGCTCTTCTTCCACCCTGCAAATCTGGGCCACCACATCCACCAGGCCACGTTTAATGGTGCACAGCACACTGGTGAAGTGTCCCTCACCCTTGCTCACATACAGATCTTTCAATCCAGCTGAAACATCTGGGAATTCTTTTCCCAGTTCCACAAATCCCTTTCATTCCTGACCATCTTCTTAGGGTTCCACCTTCTCCAGACTCATATTCCTTCTCCTCAGCCACTTGGACACGAGACAGATTGGGACCATCCTTGAAAAAATAAATCCCAGTGGTTTTCCCATCTCCTCTGCTTTCCACCACTCTGGTCTCATTTCTGTCATCTGATTCCTCTTTATCCACATTGCCTGTTCTCATACCCATTCACGTCACACATTTAAGAAGGTGGCAAAGAATGTCAAATGTCTTTATAATCCCACTAAGCCACATTTGCCGCTTCAACCACCAGCTTAGTTCACTGTGCTCCTTTTAAACAAACACAAACAACCCCAGAAGATGTAACAACAACAGAAACAGGCGGGCAGCAGAGCAGGACATGCTGAAACTCAGCGTGGTCCCCCATTAGGGGGAAAATTTCGAGTGTTTTAATCCTGACAACAGCACCACAATGAATCAGTGGATGTGATGGGTCAGCCTCTCGGCTGGTGCAGCGCCAGCAGCTTCCACAGGGGTTCATCAGGCATGAATTGGCCCCATATGTGAAAACCCTCCACAATTTGTCCAGTTTCTCCCATCCCCGCGGAGCAGAGCCTCCATATGTGAGATCCCACAGAGCTGTCAGCCAACGTCACATTTCAATAACAGCAAAAACAGCCGGGGCTGCACAAACCAGTGGAACAATCCCATTGCTCATAAACTGGCAAGTGACCTCCGCTGGCAGAGCTTTTGTTGATCACAGCCCTTTCTGTGGAACAAAACATAGGAGTTACCACGCCAGGACAGACTCAGTGATCCATCTTCCCCTGCTCCTGTCTCCAGCAGAGGCCAACGTTGCTGTTGGAAGGGGAGATTAAAGATGGATCCACGCTGCCTGCGAGGCACCTGGGCTGCTTGTGCAATACTCTGCCCTTGACCCAGGGAAAAACTCTCCTGCTCCATGCAAGTGTGCAATATGTCAGGCCAGGGAGGAAAGGCTCTCAGGGGCTGTCATCAAGCAACATATGTCCAAGTCAGACCACTGTCCTTTCTGTTTCTGTCTTTATTTTAGCTTGATTGATATAACTGAACATCCTCTTCTTCAGATCAAGTTTTTGACTTCACAAATTGAGTTTTGTGTCAAAAATATTGTTCTTACCTAAATTAATATCTTTTCTCACAGAAGTAAATGCATAGGATTATTTTTTCACCTTATCCAGTTTCTCAGGGTTTTAATCCCTTTCCTTGCCTATTCAACAACAAATTAATGTTGGTCCATTCTATTTCTTTGTAGATAAATTTTCTCCCTCCAAACTTTATAAACTCTTATTATTTTCTCCCTTTATTCCATCTTGTCTTGGACGTGATTTATAAAGTTCAGCTACAACATTATTTGGCTCAGTCCTGAACAGAGATTGCATTCTCAGTTCTCACAAGGCAAACAAATAGATTAGGTGAAAAAAAATTTAAAACCTGAAATAATATCTTGTACTTGAAGTAGAATTCAGGGAAGTTGATGAGATGATGCTGATGGCTATACAATGAATCAGATCCTTTCTAAACTGAGATTTATTATAAAGTACAAACCATTCTTCAATTCAAAAGTGAAGATGGTGATCAGATGACTGTTTTATTTGTCCATTTTTTGTCACAAACCAGCTGATTTTGCAGATATTAAACCCAAAGAAAATATTATCTGAACTATTTCTTTTATTTTTTCCATCTCTGAAAGAAGTACTTTTTAAATGCTCTGCCTGGTAGAACATGCTAACGTGAAAAACTCTCAAATTAATTTAGAAATGAAGTATAGATATTTTTGGTTTGGGCTGCTAAAAATAAAGTAAAATTGAAATTTAAAAAAACAGTTGGCTCTCTCTATTTATATATTAATACTCAGAACATCTCCTGATTCCTGAGACTGAAGCAAAGAGGGAAAACTCCTACATCCATCCCCAAGCTGAATATTTTGCGAGGTACCAACTGCCAGTCCTGGCAGCCCCGCCACCCTCGTTAGGTGATAAATTAATGCTCGGCTCCCGCTGTGCCCTTGCCAAGCGGGCAGAGCTCCAGCCCGAGCCTGGCTTGTCCAACCGGCACCCACCCTCTAGCGGGATGAGGGAAAAGTGCTGCTCCAGCTGCTCCGGATCCACCCTGCGGCACGGGCAGCTGCTGGACACCGGCAGGATGCTCCTGCGGGACGGGCACGGCGGGATATTCCCTCCTTTGCTCTCCTCAGCATCTCTGCTGCTCACAGTGACCCAAGATGTGTCACAAAGTCTCTTTTCCCAGCCTGGTACTCAAAGAAGGAGTCAGAGCTCTTCAGCTCTCGGTCTCAAGGTTGTTTATTGTTCCTTATCTATAAAATTCTTTCTCCTGTCCAGCCAAGGTCCGCTCAGCAGGACAGACAGAGGCACTCTGCCTGCCCCAGGGCAGGGTTATCTTTCTATACTAAAAACCACCTGTGCAATATTTACAATTACTGCCCAACACCTATCACCTATGTTAGACACTGAGCTTCTACTCTAAACCAATCCCAAAGTGCCACCATCCCAGCAGGAGATGGAGGCCAGGAAGAAGAAGGAGGAGAAAGGCTGGACATGCCCAGATTCCTCCATCTTGCCCCCTGAACCCCCATTCTAAAAACCCCAAAAAATCTATTTTTCACCCTGTGATAAATTCACTATCATTCTACTTAAACTGTCATGGCTTGTAATCCTTCATATAAGGTTGGTAATTGTTTTTTCCAAGGGCTCAATCAAAGGCACAGGGGTCTTGGGCTCTGGGCAGGGGCTCGAGTCCTCCAGGGCACCAGAGGAATTTCCTGGGTTCTGACACCCTCTGCCCTCCACACCTCTGCTGGGTCAAAAGGAGTTTTAGCCCTGAGAGGTGATTCCAGCCAGGATGAGCTTCTGCAAGAAATCCTGGGATCATCTTTTCTTACAAGCTCTGCACTGCAGGGTCAGGGCCATTTAAACTGCATTTTTATAGGGGACCAAGCTGTGATAACCCAGGGAATCAATGGCTGTAGGTGTCATTCTGTGCCAAAAACAGTGTGGCAGCAGGAGCAGGGCAGGGATTGTCCCCTGTGCTGGCACTGCTGTGGTGACACCAGGATTCATGTGTCCAGTTCTGGGACCCTCAATTCAGGAAGGACCTGGAGGGGCTGGAGCGTGTCCAGGGAAGGGAACAGAGCTGGGAAGGGGCTGGAGAATCCCTGAGGGAGCTGGGAAGGGGCTCAGCCTGGAGAAAAGGAGGCTCAGGGGGGCCCTTGTGGCTCTGCACAGCTCCTGACAGGAGGGGACAGCCAGGTGGGCATCCAGGAGGAGAGGGAACGGCCTCAGGCTGGGCCAGGGCAGGCTCAGGGTGGGCACAGCAGGAATTTCCCCATGGAAAGGGGGCTCAGGGCAGGCTCAGGGTGGGCACTGCAGGAATTTCCCCATGGAAAGGGGGCTCAGGGCAGGCTCAGGGTGGACACCAGCAGGAATTTCCCCATGGAAAGGGGGCTCAGGGCAGGCTCAGGGTGGATATCAGCAGGAATTTCCCCATGGAAAGGGGGCTCAGGGCAGGCTCAGGGTGGACATCAGCAGGAATTTCCCCATGGAAAGGGGGCTCAGGCACTGGCACTGCCCAGGGAGGGTTGGAGAGCCCATCCCTGGAGGTGGCACTCAGAGCTCTGGGCTGGGGACAAGGTGTGGTTGGAGCACAGGCTGCACATGATGATACCAGAGTTCTCTTCCAACCAAAATTATTCTATGATTCTACCTTTCTTTTGTTATAAGGAAAAGACCAACCACACAAACAAACAAAACTAAAATCCAGCCCTAAACCATCTAATATAAAAATATATTCAATAGACCAATATAATTGAAAAGTAATTAAAATGTGGAACATTTTTGTTCAACAATGAGCACTGCAGTCGTGGCACAACCTGTGAATGTGCAGCAGAGCTGTAAGCAGGTCTCAAATATTAGTACAGAATATAAGATATGAGCAGTCTTTGGGGAAAGCACTCTTGAAAGTGTTTGCAGCACCTGAGGCTCAGACCCTGCATCCCACAACCACTGAAAATGTGCTTTGCAAGGGATGGACAAGCAGGCCCAAGGGTGAGAGCAGGGCAGCACCACCAGATAGAGAGATACAGCCCCCAGTGCCTGGGCAAGAGGTCAGCAGGTCCAGTGGCCATGGCTGGGGTCAGCCACACTCCAGAGACCCAGAGAAACCCAAACCAAGCCCAAAGGTGCAGCCACAGCTCAGCACAGCAGCCCCACATCCCCAGGGGCTGAGCTCAAGTGCAGCTCAGGACCTGCCAGCACAGGTGGGTGCCCAGATGGAGCCACTCAGGGAAGTCAGAGCCTGCTGAGGTCTGGCAAACCTCTATTTAAACCCAGAGTAACAATCCCCAGTGGCTTTAGATGAATCAAACTAGGCCCTAAAGTTATAAATGAAGATTTACAGTGACAGTGCGAAATGAAAAACCGCTAAGAAATATATTCTGTTCTCAAACATGCCACAGTGAAGGGCAGAAATAAAGCAGCCAAGGCCATTAAAAGCAAGATGGGACCTGGAACAATTGAACAGGGCTGAGGAGAGCATGATCCTGTCCTCGACATGATGCAATCAGCAGCCTCCAGCAGGTCTAGAATGGAAACAGCGTGAAGTGAAGGAGGGGGGGAATGAAAATAAAGCCATCTTTCATGGATCACATGGTCCCATCAGGAAATATGGAAACCTCTGACTTGTCTGGCTCTCTGTCTCTCCCTCCCTACGGGTCTTGTGCAGAAAGCACAGCCTGTGTGCCCGGGAGGTGATGAAATCCCTAATGCTGTATGGCACATGGGGAATTTGGGGGATTGCAAAACAGGATGTTTCTTGGAGGAAATACAGTCTCAGCAAGCAAAAGGTTCAAGTACGGTACATCTCACAATGATGTAAGAGCTCGATTATGCATCTCCCTTAAAGCCCAGCTTAGGGTTTCAGTTCTAGTAGAACTAATGGGCAACACCTGCTGCGATGAAAACAATTTCCGTCCCTGAACTCGAGCAGAAGTGTTTATCTTTTGAGTCAGAAAATGTTCCTCTAATGTCTGAACAAGACTCCAGGGACGGGAACATATGCCCAGAACTGACGTTTCCGCGCATTAGATTGCTTATAAAAATGGGAATTAGAAAAACCTGGTATCATCAGATGTCTGCTCCAATAAAGTCATTACATAGAAAGTACAGGAAGGTTCCTCTAACGTTTCCTCTCCCTGCCACTGTAGTCCCAGTTGCTCTTTGGAGAGCAGAAACAGAGGCTACTGAAAAAGCTCGCTGGGGTAAATTGTGTGTTCAAAATTCAGGGCTTTTCCAGACCTGTCCCTGGCAAAATTACCATTGGCTTCAATGGAAAGTACCCAAATATGGGCCTCAGGACTTGGGCCCCTTGGTTTTAGTTACTAATTTTGTTATTAAAGGTTAAACAGAGCTGTTGACAGTACAAACTATTTTCTTACGTAAGCGGTGAAAGGGAGAGTGTCAGATATACCAGATAAAACAATACTGCCAAGTCAAGGCAATATAGGTTATGGGTGAGTGTCCCTTAACAGAATATCCTGCCCTGAATCCCAAGTATCACCCTGCTCCTCAAGCAAAACCCACTTAATCCACTGGAGCTTGGTGTGATAAAGAGGCAGAGTCAAGAAAGGACCTTGGGGTTCAGCCATGGTTGCTACAAGGGTTTATAGGGAGTGTAGCTGTTGAAAACACAGAGATTCTACTTTTATGTAGTATTCATTAAATATTATAATTCAAATCAAATATTTAAGCCATCCTGTTATACACACAAGCCTTAACAACAAAGCCCTGGATGACAGGAATATCAGAAAGGATATGCTGGGCTTTCCTCCCTTAGTTTCTGCTGCAATGTTCTTTATCTAAAGCTTGGACCCAAACCAGGGACTTGGTTTTAATTCTTGACCGAAAATAATAACAGCAAATTACGTGGCACTTAAAAATAATAACCATCCAGTCAAAGGCAAAATGTTCTCCATTCAGTCAAACAACACTTCACTGGTTTGGTGATTAAGTGGCAATCCAAAATGTAACTCCCTGGAAAACCTACTGTTGTTATAATGCAATTGTGCTGTCAGGGCCACAGATAGTTCTGTCTTTAATAACAATGCAACAGACACTGAGAGAAATTCCTGTGGTCGTCTGTCCTCCTCAGATACAGTTATCATCCCATAGATCATCAGCTGCACAATGGGCAAGGGTGTCACAAAGTTTTTGACACAGTTAACACATTAACACATCAGACAAATGCAGGACTTGAGCCAGTTCTCACCAAAGCCAGTGGAAAACTCCAGCAGAGCCGTGCTGGGCACAGGGATGGTGTCACAGGGATTGTCAATCACGTAGCAAACAAGACAATCCCAGCAGCTTTCTGACATCAGCGTCTGCCTCCACTTGAGGCTTTGGCAGAGCCTCAGGAAGGACTGGTTCTCTGTCTCCTGCTCTTTTAAACAGCCTGAGAATCACAGGGGTTTGTTGTTTTGGCATAGGGCCCTCAAAAGGACACTGTCGAGCTTCACAGAACCGAAATCTGAATAACTTTTGTCTTTTCTTTCTTAATTTCATGTATTTTTAAGCATGATTTTATTTTCACCCCTGTGCTTTACCCAACTTTTTAAAATGAAGCAGCAAGAAGCCTTTGCTCTGCATCAACCCCACAACCCTAAATCCCAGGTCAGGTCTGACAGTGCTGTTGAAGTGTGGTCATATCAGGCAGTGTATCTAACCACAGAATGTATTTTCTGAGCAAATGTTGAGTAAAACTCCCATAATTTTGCTGAGTAAGAGTTCAGTGGGATTGATCTGCTCGGGGAAGGAACATCAGGGATGAAAACATACTGTTCCCTCACAGTCACAATACCAACACAGCAATAAACACTACCTCGCCTGGAAAATGAAGCTCAAAACAGCAAAATCCTTGTGCAAACGGTGCACAGAAATACCAGAACTCCCAGCTTAAAATAAAAGGCTAAAAAGTAACACAAGAGGGGGAAATATTTGATATTAATCCTTAGGACACTGATTTCTGCAGGGCTGAAGATCCAAATGAATGAGTGGGCAAGAGAAGCTGATCCTGGAAATAAGCTCACAGAAACAAAAGCAGGAGTCTGAATCCAAGATAATTTTCCATTTTTGTACAATCAGGGCTATAAGAACAGAAGAAAATCCATACATTTTCTTATTAATATGGAAAAATATCAGCCTAAGGCCGGAGAGGGATGGAGCACAGGCTGCACTTGATGATACCAGAGTTCTTTTACAACCAAAATGATTCTATGATTCTATCTTTCTTTTGTTATAAGGAAAAGACCAAACACACACACAAACAAAATTGATTTAGGGAAATAAAAATCCAGCCCTAATCCATCTAATATGAAAATACATCAGATAGACCAATATAATTGAAAAGCCATTAAAAAGTGGAACATTTTTGTTCAACAATGAGCACTGCAGTTGTGGCACAACCTGTACAGCAGAGCTGTAAGCAGGTCTCAAATATTAGTGCAAAATATAAGAAATGAGCAGTCTTTAGGGGAAGTACTCCTGAAAGGGTTTGCAGGAGACCCTCACAGGTGCTGCTCCAGAGCCAGCCCAGCTCCTGGGGAGGCTGTGGCTTGTCCTGCCCTGGGCTGGAGCTGCTCCCTCCCTGCAGCTCCAGCTCCTCAGCACATGGTGGCCGTGCTGCATCTGCTCCTGACACAGTTCTGCATCTGGGACTGATGCAGCTCTTAACAGCACCTCAGTGATCTCCTGTGAGGAAAGGTTTGGGGTTGTTCAGACTGGGAAAGAAAAGCTTTGGGGTCACCTGAAGGGAGCCCACAGGAAAGATGGAGAGACTCTTTAAAAGGGTTGGAGGGACAGAACAAGAGGGAATGGCTCCACACTGACAAAAAGTAGGGTTAGATTGGATATTAGGAAGAAATCCTTCCCTGTGAGGGTGGCAGGCCCTGGCACAGGTGCCCAGGGAAGCTCTGGCTGCCCCTGGATCCCTGGCAGTGCCCCAGGCCAGGCTGGACAGGGCTCAGAGCACCCTGGGACAGTGGAAGGTGTCCCTGCCATGGCAGGGTGGCACTGGATGAGCTTTGAGGTCCCTTTCAACCCAAACCATTCTGTGACTGGGAGTTGCTCTGGGATTACAAACACAGCCTGTGCAAGCACCACCCAAAGGAGGCTGTCAATCTCCTGTCTCAGAGCCTTCAAGGGAAAATGGTTGAAGAACATGATAAGCAGGTAAATGGCTACCCCAGGGTAATGATCCATCAAAATCAGCTGAATAACACCAACATTCATTATCAAACTTTGCCCAGCATAATATACTTAACCCCAAATTTTAAGTCACTACGAAAATTCTCTCTTTAAATAAAGTGGAAATGTGTTGCAAGCAACTTCTTTTTATTTCACTGCAAAGAATGCAATCTATTTTTTTTTAACAGCAGTTCATAGAAGACTGCCAGATTTACATGGGAAACTGGGGAATGAGCATTCCCTGCAATGAGTCTGCAGAGGGAAAGAAATGACTTCTCAGAAAGGGCCAAGTTCAGGATTTCAACCTGCACTTTAAGCAGGGGCTAAGAGTAAAGTCCTGTCTGATGGAATTGTGAAATCTCTGTAAGCAAGTTTATAAGCAAGTATTAGCACAGCTGGCAAAGGCTTTCAGCTAGGAAAAAGTTATTCCACTGGTGAAGACGTGCAGGAGGGAGCAGATGAACTCAAGTCTGAAAAAGCACAGCAGATGGGGGCTGTGTGGACTGCAGGCCAGTCGAGAAGCTGCTGCAATATTCATGAAGGACTTGAGGTCTTTAGACCAAAATGCCTTAGCAATAGCTATTAGTAAAATTCTTTTTCCTCTATTTTTTTTTTCCTGTTGCCTGCACACGCTGGAGTTTTGCAGACAGCTACAATGAAAAGTGCTGGAAATGCCAGACAGAGGGAGGAGATGGACCTGGCACAAAACAGGCAGTGAGGAGACTGCTTTGGGATGTCCTGGTGGAGCACTTCAGCCCAGCAATGGATTCGGGAAGCAGCTTGCACTGAGCAGAATGCAAAACTCAAAATAGGAAAAGATGCCTGTTCATACCAGGGCTCCACTAAAAAAAGCTGCTGTGAAAAGTCAGGTCACAAACAGCTGACCAAAGGAAATCCAAAATCTACACTGGTGAAGAAAAGGAAGGTAGGGAATGAATGTAAATGAGCCAGATTCCCCCAGGGAAGCAGAAAGAGGGGTCTTGTTAAAGCACCAGCTGTTAGCTCCCATCTGTGTACAATTTCCACTCCTAGCCTGTGTGTAGGATAAAGCCCTTCCAAAAAGGATTGTGAGTGAGCTGAAAACTGGAGCAGGCCCAAGTGCAAGCTTGTGGTGGTGTCCCACAGCTCGGAGGAGACCTTGTGTTTCCCACAGGGGTTTGAGGCCAGATGCCATCTCCAGGCAGTGCAGAGGCAAAGGTCACCTGAGACAGGATTGCCCAAGTGTAGGGAAACCACATGGGGGAAAGCAGAAGTTGCTGAAGCAGCAGAGTCCCCATCCCCAAGTGTCCCCAAGGCCCAAGCAAAACCTCAGCCACTCAGCTGCCATCAAAGGTGGGACAGTGACAGCCTGGAAACCACACTGCTGGTCAGAAAGAACTCTGTCCCACAGAAATGGGATGCCTCCAGTACATGGAACTGCAGCTAAATAAACTATCATTATCAGCCCCATCAGGAGAAACCCAGCTCTTAGTCGAGTTAATGTCTGTATAATAATAAATTATACAGATATGTCAATAAAATGATCACTGTCTGCAGGGCTGTGGGGCTCTGAGTCACCTGTCACTTCAGCAACCTGCTGTTTTACCATGGTAAGTTAAACTAACTGAGAAAGGTGCTGGTTTGGAGGGGCTTCATCTCTCTGTTAACTGGGCTAAGTTTTCTCCTGGATATTTCCAGTGGGTGGGAATAAGAACAATTGCTGACTCTGGGGGCAACTCATGGTTTCCTCACTGTCCCTCCAGGGTGACAGAGATGAATTGCTCCTCATGTGGACTTTGAGTAAAGTTGTGGTGAATTGTGACAGAGATTAATTGCTCCTCATGTGGACTTGGAGTAAAATTGTGGTGAATCCTGTTCACAAAACCCATTCATGATCCTCCAGGCCTTTGTGCCATTTATACAGACTGGTGGGAATCAGCTGCTCCTGCTGGACCAGTTCAGGCTGGATCAAAGACCATATTCTGCAGAAAAATGACATAATCTGGTGGAGTCTGGTGGAAAGTCACGTCACAGGGGACAGAGGTCGGCATAGGTGGTGTCACAAAGAGGCTGGCACTGAAAGAGCTCAGTGAGGTAAAGGCTGGCAGATGCAGCAGCAGAAAGGAGAGGAAGGTGCAATGTGGCTCTTAGCAAAGGCCAGTCCCTTCTCCAGGACTGAAGAACTTGGGAGCCTCATCCAAAATGAGGCTGCACTAAAAGCAGAGCGAGCCCTCCAGAAGCTCTGGCATCATCACACCGGTCAGGCAGCAAGGGAAGAGAAAATCTCACCCTGGAGCACAGCCAGGGGCAGCTCTGAACTGCCTGAACTGCCCTCAGCACACCCAACTGCAGCAGAGCCAGCGCCAAGAGACACTTGGGCACAAGGATTGTCTGTGGGAGCCTTCATTCACAAATAAATCCACTTTTATCCCAGAGCAGACACCCAGAATAGGACACCAAGGGAAATAGGTTCATAGTTTAGACATGGTGCCATCAGACTAAAACAGCACCCAAATATCAAAGTAAAACAATGATAATCTGCTCTGCTGAACGTCATTCAAAGCCATAAATGCTCAAGAGATACGTCAGAGAATGACACACAGTCTAACCCCAGATTTGAGAAATGAAAACATCCTCATTTAAGTTATGTTGTTTCTGTCCTTAAAACACAGGCTGAACTTTTGGTAGGAGAATAATAGACTCCAAATCATTTTAATGAGACAAGAGATGAAATTTGCAGGGGCTAGGCATAAATTTGAGAGAAATCATATCCTCCTGGCAGGAGATTTAATCATCTGATTATTTCAGGAGACACATTTTGGCATAGGAGGTGTTTGTAGGCGCCAAAAAATCGTACAGGTTTGTTCAAAACTTCACAGAAGAGGCACAGAACTATTATGTCAGCCAATTAATAGACACTTTTGACAGAAAAAAATAACATTCAATCAAAATTGCCTAAAACAACCTTTTCTCATGTATCTGAATTCAAAGTACTTCAAGACCAAGGTGATCTTAGATACCAGCCCATATCCTGCTCTCTTCTTTTGGGTCTTTATGGCTACTCTGGGGTGATGATCCATCAAGATCAGCTGAATAACACCAGCACCTATTATCAAACTTTGCCCAACATAAAACACTTAACCCCAAAATGTAAATCACTACAAAATACTCTCTTTAGATAAGGTGGAAATGGGTTGTAAGAAACATTTTTTTTTCACTGCAAAGAACACAATCGACTTTATTTATTTTTTTTTTTTAGCTGGAATTCATAGGAGACTGCAGAATAATATTACCCTGACTTGTTCTTGTGAATCACTGTCCCAAGGCCACTTTGAACCTCTCCTCAGTGCTCTTTAGCCAGCTGAGGACATCTGTGCTGAGCTCTGCTTTCCAGGCACACGGGGAGGAATGTATATGGACACAGATGTGCATCCACACATCCCCGAGGGTTCCCTGTGTCAGGAGGGCTCTGAAAGGGGTACCCCAAGGTTTCCATACCCAACAAATCCTTCCCAGCAGTGAGGAAATTGAGCAGCCTACATTTTAGCAAATACAAACCCAAAGATTTGGTCCTGCTTAGTGCATTGAGCCCAACAGAGATGTTCATTGAAGGAGAGGCAAACGCTGAGGGAACTCCATAACCCTCCTAGACAGATGCAAAAAAAAAAAAAAAAAAAAAAAAAAAGAATTTGGAAATACCCCAGTGTGTTCCAGCAGCCTGTAACGGGAGACTGGCTGTGGAAGAAGAATTGCTGGTATGATCTCAGGACTCAAGCCACTGTAGTCAGCCAGTCTGCCCACAACGATGGGCCAGCCAAGACAATGCCAGCTCTATGCTCACTGATAATCCAGCCCCAAACACAAACTGCATCCCCCTGCCTGACCATGCCACAGAAGCAGGCAGGAGGACGTGGAAACATCAGGAAGGCAGCAGGCTACCTGCTCCCCTAGGTTCAACAGCAGGGAAATTTCTTCTGCTGCTTGCAAAAGCTCCTAATGGGGTCAGCTGAAATGATGGATGTAAACAGCTCCTCCAGCCACAGGCAGCGCCGGATACTCCGACAAGTACTAAGCTCCTGTGGGTATTACACAACTGCCTCTATTCAGGAGGCTAAAAAGGAGTTCAGTCCTGCTTGTATATGCTGGAATCATTACATACAGTGTTCCCATAAATCATATAAATGGGTGTTAC
This sequence comes from Agelaius tricolor, assembly GCF_023055355.1. Taxonomy (NCBI): domain Eukaryota; kingdom Metazoa; phylum Chordata; class Aves; order Passeriformes; family Icteridae; genus Agelaius; species Agelaius tricolor. The sequence goes on from NW_027269278.1 coordinate 16,562,472, forward strand.
TGTGCCACTGCTTGGGACAGCTGCTGTTATTATTGAAAACCCTCCTGGCAACCCAAGCCCGGTGCCAGTCAAGCTGAGGCTGGCCTGACTGCAGCTTGTGCTGGGCTCCAGTCTGTGCCCTGCAAAGTTTCCCCAGAAGATCTGGGCAGAGCTGAGGCTGCTGTGCCCGCTCTCCATCACCCAGGGGTGGCACATGTCGACACAGAGCCCTGTCACCAGCCACTCACCACGGGGAGCTCTGAATTCAAAGCACTTCAAAACCAAGCTGATCTTAGATCACCAGCCCATATCCTACTCTCTTCTTTTAGGTCTTTATGGCTCCAGGCTGCTGAGACCCCTTGGAGCAGGGGCTGCTCCACATCCCAGCCTGTTTTGGATGGAACTCCTTGTGTGACACAGGCCACTGGGGACAGCCACCCCAACCTTCCTGCTGGGGACACCACAGACACAGAGGAAGCTCAGAGCTCTCAGGGCACCCAGCAAAGCTGCTGGGGACAGAAGCACGAAAGCACAGGCAGCTTTTAGCCAAACCAGTTATCAGAAGAGACCCTTGGCTGAACACAGAGACTGGAAATGACAGAGAGGAGTCCCAGGAGGCAGCAGAAGGCCATGGACACCCTGTCTGTGGTCTTGTTCTGCACATTCCACCTCAAGTCGGCTCTGTCTGAACCTCTCACCCACACGCTAATTTATTCCTGTGGGTTTTCATGAAATGGGAATTCTGAAACAAGATGTACAGAAAGTTTAGTACATGGTGTTAAAGCTAGTATCCATCATGCCAGCTCTCCCTCTCCAATGAATTCGTTCTGCTTGTTATTATCATCTGTCTATATTCATAAACAATACCCTTATGATTTTTTCCATGCCCATTTATTTCCTCAGTCACTGACTTGGTTTCCTGAGGCTATCAGAAAATTACATATAAATATTTATATAAACAGATCTCTGTTTTGAAATGGTCCCCAGCTACTTCTGAATGCAATATGACATCAACCAAGAATCAAGGCATGCTTGGCACACAGAACCCACTACTGACTGTGAAAATGGGTGTAGCTGAAATAGCCCCAGGAAAGGACCCACCAAACTCATATCCAGAATATATTTCATAAAGATTATGTTTACATTATATTATGCTATATTATGCACGTGTTTACATTATATTATTATGTTTACATTCTGCTTCAGTAAATCTGGGGCCCAGGATTGGTACATGGATTGGCAAAACTCTTGTGAAGATGGGAGAACAATTTCATGAGGGGCCATTCATGCACCAGCCAGATGTGCTGTTAGAGCTGTAGTGCAGCACCACAGCTTACTAAGAGGGTGAAAGGATTGAATTGCACTCCTGGACACAGTTCCAGATTAAAATCTGATTACACCAGGACAGACAAGACAGCAAGTATTATCTCTGAGGGTTTTTCGCACAGAAAACAGCATCCAGCAATTCTTCCATTTTGGGTTATAAAGTAATTTGGAATGAGGAGGAAAAAACCTTTGGAAATAATCCCTTTGCAGACATGAGAAACTGCCATGTACGGTGCCATGCTGATGAGCCCAGCTATAATCCAATCTTTGCTTTCTGCTGACTGGCTGAGCTCTGGTGGTTTATGATGTCAGAGGAACCCCTCAAAAGAATTATAGCCTTTTAGTCAGCTCTGAACCATGTATTATTATGAATACTAAACTGGTTCAAGTGCTCTTTTGGTCTTGCTCTAACATTAGACAAAGTCTCAAGCAATTACCTATCTCTTCAAGGAATGTGTTTTCCTTGGCGTGGGATCCTGCTGGAAGCAGGAGGGAACATTTGTGGACACAACTTCCCCAGAGCCAGCACAGGGCAAGGTACAAACATCAGGACAGGGCTCCCATCCCCACAGCCCCACAAAATAAAAGGCTTCCACCACAAGCAAATCTTATTCATCACAAAAACACGTTAAATAAACACAGATAGGGATGGGGCAGGCGAGAGGCACATGGTGGTGGCAAAGTTACTGCAAGTTACATGGTGGTGGATAAACACTACCTTAATTTGAAAGCATGCCAGCATTAGCCCTGCAGAAAGAGGGGTTCAGGCAGTTCCTGTATCCAAGTGGCCCCAGTAAGTTCCATAACAGCAGCAGGACCTTCATTTTTATTTGAAAAGTTTCCTGTTCCAGTGTTGGTAGCTGGAGCAGGACAGCTCTGTGACTCTGCTCCCTACAATGACCCCTGGTTTTTCTAAACCTGGCTCATAACTGCTGAGATCTGGAGAATCTTTTTAGCCTCAACTGACAATTAACTATTTACTTTAAAGCATGGGGGTTTTTTAATGTGAATTTCAACTCACAGTACTCATTATTCCACAGGAAGAATAAAAACCTATAAATTGTGTCATGTAGGTCATGGATGCAATAACTCTAAGCCAACATGGTCAACAGGCTGTGCTGTGTGTCAGAGCATCTGCCCAGATCCCACAGGAGTGAAAAGAGAGGTCCTCCCAGGCCATAGGAGCTCCTGGAGCTATGGGTTAATTATTGTCTGATCCAACTGGGAAATCCCAAATCAGTGGGAAGACCACCTATACATAAAAAGTGAAATGTGGTTATGGAAGGCCAGTGAGAGCCCCAGATCAGACTGCAGAGATGATTTTCTCTCTCACTGCTCTTCCCAGCCCTGCAGGATTGCACTGAATTTCTTGGGTTCAACATAAAACCAAAACCTGAGCCTTAATTTTCCACCAGCTGCTGGCTTGCGCACGGCCATTCCCAGGAGCAGCAGATGCACTGTGCATCCCAGGTCAGCCCAGCTGAGAGCAGCCAGAGCAGCTCCAGAGCACTGTATTGTTTGGACTCTGATTGTGGAATCACTCTCTGTGCAGTCTGTGGGTGGTGACTCGGGTGCTATAATTACCACTCTAATTACATTGGCACGTTTCCTTCTTGGCGAGCCCCATGGAATTACAGTCCCGTTACCTGACCTGGCTTTTCTGATAGTCCTACCACAGTGGGCTGGAGCATTTGGCTTTTGGTCTGGCCACAAGCTGGTAGGCTTAGTGGGAGTTGGAAGGCCAGGAATGCCAAGGTTGGTTGTTGGTTGTTTTTTTTTCTTCCCAGAGCAAAAAAAAAAAAAAGGTCAACGTCCGCTTTGACTGCAAGTTTTACTTGTGGCTCCTTCACAAGGTGAGGAGGAGGAGGAGGAATGGAGGAAGCAGAACACTGGAAAGATCTGGTACTTCAGAGGAGAAGGGACTAGCAAATCTTGCCTATCTTTAACTTCTGCCTCGTGTAACTGCATCACAAACACACAAAAACTGGGTGTGTCTGATAAATATGTCACCTGGGACTCTGGATCAAATTATTTACATTGGGCTTTGGCATTAATGTCATAGCAGTGATTCTCTCCTCTCCTGTAGATACTGCTGCAGGATTTGGTGAGTTCAAAAACTCAAAACCATCCTGTGTTGCACATGGAACCCAGCTCACCTCTGGACTTGATGCTGCCTGTAACTGAGCCCATGTTAACCTTGAATCGCATCAAACAAAGAGAATGCTTTATGTGCCATGGGGTCTTCGGGTGGGGGACCCAGAAAATGCTTTTTTGGTCTCTCTCCTTTCCCAAAATCAAACAAGGTTTCTGCAGAAGAGCTGTGAGGAGTTTCCATGCTCCTCCAAGCTGGATCCACACTGGAGCCCTGGGTTGGGAGCCAGAGCTGTGTCCCAGCAGGCCGTGGTCTGGATGAAACCAGAGACTCCACCGCAAATCTTTTGCAGATCCTTCTTTCCTTTACAGCACTCCGGGGGATTCAGTTTTGGTGACTTTGCTGAACAATTCTCTAAATCAAAGCTGCTTCTTGAAACTCTCCTTTTTTTTTTTTTTCTTTTTTTTTTTTTCTGATGGATTTTTCTCCCTGCTGATTTGGAGCCAGCCTGGGAACAGGGGTGTTACAGGACGTTCAGCACTCTGTGTCAGGCTGCAGCTGCCTGAGGTAGCCACTTCACTCGAGGAAATTATTTGAGGTTTTCTGAAAGCCTCTTGACAGCAGGTAAAGATTGTTTCAGCTTGTGGGAGTGCCAGCTAGAAGCCTCCATAACCTGAATGACATGCAATGTCATAAAAACTCCCACAAAACTCAACTCTGTCCATGCAAGATGCTGATTCTGACGTCAGGGTCTGTCATTTCAGCCATCACTGAGCAGCTCATCAGCATAAGAACTGGCAAGCTGGAGATGCCCTGCAAGTATCTCCTAACAGGAGACCCTTCCATGGATTATTTTAGCTAAGAATGCAACTCTCCACGTCTTGCAGATCTCTTCCCTGTTCTCTCAGGGCAGAAAATAAATGTACTACTGTGAGAAAAAGGGAGAAATAGATGATTTTTGGCCAAAGCTCTTCTGTGGTGACTAAGCAGACTGCAGTCTGATATGTCTCAGTCTGAACAGCCCCATTTCGATGAGCCTGTCACACATAATTACCAACAGAACTTCCAGTTTTTCTTTAGCTCGTGCAGTAGTCCCAGAAATCCTGACTGTTGGGCATTATCTGCCTTATATGAGTTGTAATCTCATCACATTTTTGTTTATATCCACCAGTAATAGAAAACATGCATATCTTCAGTTTGACTTTAGGAATAAAGTAAATATATAATTCTGGCAAATTGTTTGGAATTATAGTTTAACAGCATCTGGTTCAGATATTCTGTAGTAAATTGTTGGCGCAGGCATTGCCACATTTTTTTTATTATTATTATTATTATTATTTGAACCAAAATGTTCTCAGAAACATGTGTTTTTGGTCCAACTTCCATGTAATCCATTTTATGACAGCCACAAAGCTGACGAAGTTTGAAACTTAAACTACCTGGGCAGAAGGGATTGTTTCTGGACACTCATTACACAGCTGATTAACTGAGGAATAAGCAATTCTGGCATGTAACCCGGCGTGTCAGTTGTTTTGGCTTTTTGTCTCAAGGAGTTGTCTTTCTTGAAATACCTCCCCAGGTACAATGTGTACATTCCACCCTGTTTTGCTCACAAATTACATACCTGTCTTTTATGTCAAGTCCAATAGAGCTGCACCAGGTTTTATTATTCCACATTAAAAGTAACCAATTACTTGAGTAAATACCTGTTTTAAAAATATCTCAGAGTGGTTTCCTGTCACTCTAAATACTGAAATATTCTGCAGCATTTCTGACTCTTATAAATCTTTCCAATGGTTCATATTTTATCAAAGAAGCCACATCAGCTTTAAACCTGTGCATAACTCATTGAGAACATTTCTCAAATACATGATTTTTACACAAGCAATCAGGAAGAGAATATATGTGTCATTTTTAATATAGTTAGCTTTGGCTTTTCATGCATTTCATTTTCTGTGACTTTATTGTCAACTTCTGCTCGTTCCTCATAAAAACTAGTTACCAGAAATTCAAAATCGATGATGAGAGGGGAAAAGTGGCTTAAAATACAACCCTTTGAAGCCTCCCAACAGACCTACATTTACTGAGCCTCACAGGTTCTCCAGTGTCGAATCCCATTTCAGTCACTGTCAGCAGCTTTATTCGCACCATCCGAGAACCAGCTTGTGGGAATTAAATCAACATGTTCCCAGAGCAGGTCCCACACCAGGAGGAACCAAGTCCAAGAGGCAGCTTCCCCCGATCTCCTGACCACGTTCCCAGCAGGGCTTTGCAGCTCCGGGCTGGCCTCGTAATGATGTGTCATTTGCAAGTCAGCACCTTGCACTAAGCCTCGAGGTGGGAAAATTACCCAGGAGAAGAGGCAACACTGAATTCCCCCGTCTTGCTTATTTTCCTCGAGTCTGATGAAATCCCACTGCGCTGCTGGGGCTGCACAGCACAGCTCACTCTAACTCTAGTGTGAAATGTGGTTAGTCACAGATAGAAAGCCCAGAATGCAGACCTTGGCACACCTTCCCCACAGCATCCTCTTCCCTTTTGAAGTCATCGGCCTCTCTGTCCTTCAGAAGTGGGTGTGCTTGCTCTCTCCCTGAGTGCTGGAGCCTCTTGCACAGCATTCCTCAGCCTTCACCTGCCTGCAACGGCCTTGCAGGGACACAGCCCTCTTAATAGTCATGAGGGCAGCTCATCTCCCCAAAGACGCCAAACAATTAAATGCTTCCCATTTCAAGGCAGTTGCAAAACGCTCGTGCCACTGCTTGATCATACGAAGCCTCGATCGAGTTATGAAACCCTCTCAAAAAGAAAAGCCTGTGTATGTTAACCAAAGGCAGCTCGGAGTGTATTTCTGAAAGCCAACAGGTGTTCAGAACTTCTGGAAGGAGCTGTGATCCTCTCCAAGCGTTACTGCTCAAACGTGTCCTCAAACGCCTCGCAGCAGGGCACCATCCTGCACTCAGGCTCCTGTGTCCACACAAGCTTCCAGTGCTGGAGCAAAGCTGCAGTGCCTTTGGGATTCAGACATCCCTGGAAACCAGCCCCTAAATGACTGGAACTGGTAACTATTCTATAAAATCACCTGGCAGTCCATCATTCTGCCAGGGAGCGAGTCACACCACGTTCCGAGAGACGGCAGATTTGCTGGAGCATGACCCGTGGATCCCTCACAGCACTCACCTCAGGAGTGCAGCCACAGCTCCCTGACTCCCTAAGGAAGGGCTGGATGGCACCAGGTCCCCTAAACCCAGGAGCACCCTGAGGAACGACCTGGAGAGAGAGAAAAGCAGGGAAATCCCGCAGCTCTGAGTGCCACCCGCTGCCCTGCTCTGCTGAGCAGGAGATGGGAAATGCTCAACGTGCTGGCAGCCAGCAGATTGCTCCCCCAAAGTGACACGAGGAGGGGCTATTTTAGGCACGGTTTTGGTAAGGAAAAGATGTTAAAATAACCTTGATTGGAGCAATTAATACAATATGGGCTGGAAAGGAGGAGCAGCCCACTAAGGCAGCCAGGGCTGCAGGGTTCGAAGGACATGCCCTGAGAAATTAGGAGACCTGACTAGAGGAATCAAGCAGAGGGAGGAACATGGGGTCTGGAGGATGGAGACTGCACAGAATTCAAAAGTCCGAAGGGTAAAACACGTCCAAAAATTGTAACTTTAAAAAGAGGCAGAAAGATTGATGAGGAGTGGCTGCAGGAGGACATCAGACTGAAAGCAGCAGGGAAACAGCATTATGAGAAAGCATCATTTGCCAGGCACCAGGAAAAAAAATTATATAAACATAATACAAACTTACTGGTTAGAAGCAGTGCATTGGCTGTTATCTCCTGCAACAGAGAAAAACTGCCATCCCTTAAATTCTCCTGCCTGAGTTCAACTCATTCAGCCCCCAGTCTTTCAACGCTCGAGCTAAGTTAGACCTAGCAAAGGCAATTAAATAGCAAAACTCTTCAGCAGTATAAATAGTAAGAGAACAAGGACAAAAGAAGGGCCAGGCACTCCAGGTGAGGTACAAATAAGAAGAAAAACCTATTCCTTTAATAGCCCTGCTGTCAGAAAGGGCAGAGCCCATCCCAGGGGCACGGGGGCTTTGCAGCCATCCTCACTGGCACAGCCAGCTCCTTAGAGGAAAGCTGCAAGTTGCAGTTCCGAAGGCAGCAGCATGTTGATAAAAGGGAATTTCCACACGAGCTTGGCACCGCCGCTAAGAATTTCAACCTTAAAAAAGACGCTGCGATGTCAAACCCTCCGCAAGGATTAAAAAAAAAAAAAAATAAAAAAATTAAAATAAAACTTCGCAGGGCTCAGCCCCGGCACACAAACCCCGTGGGCCTGAGACAAAACCGGGGGAGGCCGGGGCTGCCTGGGGGCTGCGAGGGGGTGTCAGGACGTGCCTGCTGGTGCGTAGCCGTGGAGCCATGGTCCTGCGGCGCGGTGTCACGTCCCGCCGAGGAGACCCTTGCTCGGGGAGGTGTGAGTGGATTTCCTCAAGTGCATTTTGACAGCTGTGAGGAAGCGGGCGGCAGCAGCAGCTGGAGACATTCCTAGCTGCGCCCCCCCGGCGGGACCCCCGCCCCCGGCACGGCACAGCGCGCCCCGGCCCTGCCGGGGGCTCGGGGGCTGCAGGGGAGGGGGCGGCAGGACCGCATGGGGCCGGCGGGGTCTGATGAAACATCTGATGTGCATTACGGCAGGGCAAGGGGAGACACGCTCGCCCCTCCCCAGCCAGCGCGGCACTTCTCATCACCTGCTACGGATTTTCCTACGTCGTGCTGTGGTGTGTCTCTGTGTGTGTGTGTGTGTGTGTGTGTGTGTCCCCCACCCCGATCCAGCTACCGGACAAAAGGGAGCAGCCAGAGCTGCTGGGGGGGTGGCAGGGGTGATGCTCTCCCCACGGTCTGAGGGGGTTCTCTCCCCCGGGAAAGCAGCGCCTGTCCCTGTTCGCCCATCCGGGTGTGCACCCAGGGTACCACTTTCCCCCCTCTAGTGATGTATTTGGCCCAAATCCCCTCGCAGCAAGCAGAGTACAAAATCTCGGGGGGGGGGGGGGGGGTGGAGAAAGGAGTGGAAGGTTTCCAAGAAAGTCATTGCAATAGCTGTTTCGGAAAGGGAATTTTTTTTTTTCTTTGAAATCAAGTCTTGCCATGAGGCGGCAGTGCCGCAGGACGGCCGGCGCTGGCAGCCGGCTCCGGGCACGGGCACCCCGCTGCTCCTCTCGCAAGGCCAGCGCGGCTGGAGCGCCCCGAAGTTGCCCGGGGAGGGGGTGGGGGGCACCGTCCGCTGGCTGCCGCCTCCCTCCCAAGCGTGTCAAAATCCCGCTTTTTCACCTTTTTTTTTTTAATTTTTTTTTTTTTCTTCCTGGTATCCCTCCCTCTCCCCGCACCCCCCATCCCCCGGCACCCCCATCCCCCGGCGCGGCGCGGGTGGGGCGGGGGGCGGGCGGCTGCAACCTGCCGGCGGGGCAGGGCCGGCCCCCGGCGGGCGGGCGGAGCGGGGCGGCGGCTGCCATTGGCCGCGGCGCGGAGCGACACCTGCTCGGCTCCCTCATGCGAGTGACACCGGGGCTCGGCGGGGATATTTGAGGCTCCCTCCGGCGCCGCCGCCGCCACTCCGCGCTCGCCGCCGCGCCGGGCACATGCGGTTCGCGGGGCCGCGGCGAGCAGCGCGCTGGGCCCGGGTGCGGCACCCCGCGGGGGAGGACGCGGCGGCGGCGGCGGCGGCGGCGGCGGCGGCGGGGGGAAGGCGCGACCATGTGCGCGGAGCTCGGCGGAAAGCTGCTGCTGGCCCCGGCGCTGCTGCTGGCCCTGCTGCTGGCCAGCGCCCGGGCGGCCGCGGGCACTGAGGCCACGCACCCGCCGGAGGGGCCGCAGGACAGGACCCCGCAGCAGAAGGGGCGCCTGTCCCTGCAGAACACAGGTACGGCGGGGGGGGCACCGGGCTGGCCTCTGCGTGTCCCCCTCCCCTCGCTGCTGCTGCTGCTGCTTCGGCTGCTGCTGCTGCAGCCGCGTCGAGTTATGACAGGCGTTTTATTTCGCTGTCCGACTGTCAGGCGTAAATCATCGCAGGAAATCGGAGCTCGCTCCTAATTACCTTTAAAGCCCGGCTCTGCCAAGCACGTGTTGCCCGTGCCCAGCCGCGGCCCCGCGCCCGGCTCGCAGCGCGGCCGGAGCCCCGCGGAGATGCTGCGAGCCCGGGGAGGAAAAACTTTCTCGGCGCAGCGTTGGGAAGCGGGTGAAGGGCCGGGGGCAGCCGGGAGGGTCCGGGGCTCTGCCTCCTCCGGAGGGAGCCGGGCAATGATGCAACGGGCCGGGGGTTTCTCTCCTCCTCTCCCGCCCCCCGCGCTCCCTCCCCCGGGCATTATCTGCCTAGGAAGAGAGAGTTGGGGCGTGCGCTTGGCTGGATCGCTTCCCAGCCGTGCAAAGAGAGAGCGCGGGATCCAGACGCTTCCCTTCCCCCCCTCCTTCATCCCGCCCCCCCCCCCCCCCCCGCCTTTTCCCCCTTTTTTTTTTTCTTTTTTCTTTTTTTTTTTTTTTTTTTAACACTCTCCGTGCTGCGAGACGTGTTTAAACACACACGAGCAGGAATGCACGAATGCCCATTAGGGACTGCCACATGTGAATCACGGCACTGTGCAGTTCTCAGCACGCTGGAGCCAGGACATGTGATCCGGCGAAGGGTTTGCATCCGGATGCCAACACAAGCACCAGAGCGAGCCGCGCTCCCGGCCCCGAGCGCGCCCGGCTCCGCGCTCCGCAGCGCTCCACAAAGGGGTCCGGTGCCCCTTCCCCCCCAGCTTTCCCTCTGTGCCTCCGACAACCCCTGCATCCCACCCCTGTGCCACCCCCAGATGCACTTCAGGGCAGGTAGAAGGGGAAAAAAATCAAAGGTGGGGGGGAAAAACCCAAAAAAAAGTGCGGCGGCGGTGATTTGGGTTTGAGCGGGTTGCGGGGGGGTCGTGAGAACTCCGGCAGGCTCCGCGTTTCCATCCGCGGCTCCTCGCTCTGCCTTGCAGCGGGTGGAAATTAGACCGAAAGTTGCTGTAAAGACTTGCAAATGGACCGCATGGCAGAGGGGGAGGTTGGGGATGGCTGAAACACGCTGCGGTTCCAGGGGGATTAGGCTGGCTCCCAAGGGCGAACTTTAATTAAAGGTACCACAGGGCACAGAGTACGGGAATTCTTAGCATCCTCAGTTCTGGTCTAAAAGCTGCCCCTGTTTAACTTTATCCCCAGGCTTTTTGAGCAGCCACCTTCCCTCTGGCAGTACTACTACATCCATTTTTTTTAAAGGACCAGAAGCTGTCATGTTAAGAATTAGATTTTTGGGTTGGTGGGGTTGGTTTGGTTTTGAGTTGTTTTTTTTTTTTGAAAGTGAGTATTAGACAGCATTTTTTGCAGTATTACATAACATCTGAAAGGGCAGAATAAACACATATGTACCTGCTAGCTCCAGTACATCTATTTTATGTACCACACATAGAAATATAAATATTTTCTATTAATTTCTGCACAGCTGAGCACACAGTTGCATTTTCATACAACTCCTGGTGCAAAGGACTTTACCTATCAGTGGGAGCTTTGCCATTAAATTGAGAGACATCCTGACTGGCAAAACCCAATGGTCTGCAAAAAATGTTGTGCTAAATGACCAGAAACTTGCTCAAAGTACCAAAAATGAAAAATTTTGGCGGCTGGGTCCTGGGCTTCTCGTTTTGGCACTTAAATTTGCTGGGGGGGCTTTGCACAAGCCAGAGAGCAAAAATCACGCCTGTCTTTTGCTCCTGAGGAATTCAGGAGCATGAGACAGTTCTCAAGTGAAATAATTTGACGTAAGCATAGTGGATTTGGCATTTCTTTCTTGGATATCACTTTCATAATGTAATACACCCAAGTTTTGGCCTAATTCCTGAAAAAAACCGGGCACGATTAACCATTGTCACGCATTTTTCTCTCAAACTGATGTTGGTAGCAAAACAACTCTTGTCTCTCTACCCACCACCAGTTCCTGTGAAGAGTTCTCCAAATTAACTCTAACCAATACTCGTTTTAGCTGAAATCCAGCACTGCCTGGTCAATGCTGGCGATGTGGGATGTGGAGTGTTTGAATGCTTTGAGAACAATTCCTGCGAGATCCGAGGCTTACACGAGATCTGCATGACATTCCTACACAACGCTGGAAAATTCGATGCCCAGGTAACATGGGGGGATGTCCTACCTGTCTGCTTGCTTCTAACACACACTTGGCATGTACTGCAGCTCCTTAACACATCCTTGCACCAAAACATTCCCAGAGCCAGTCTGCTTGCCGTGATTCACTAATTCGCTAGGAATTCTTTGGCTGAAAGGTTCAGAATCAGGACCTCAGGACAGTAATAAAGCAGCAACCTGTCCTAGGAGCCAGGCTGGCTGTAGCTGCAGCTCCCTGGATCCCTTCCACCTCCTGTACCCAGGATAACTCCAGCAGAACCCTTCACGGAGCCAAACATGGGTTTAAGAAACCTGGGTGGCTTAAGCCTCTACGCCATGTCAAAGCTGACTGTGAGGTGCAACTTGGGCTCCCAATTCACTTAGAATTATTTCAGTATTTCCCAACAGTTACTAAAGTTGGCCCTCAAGACTTGCACACAACCAGCCCAGGCAACCTCCTAAAGCCGCTGTACCCAAGCAAGCCTTGGGTTTGAGCACTGACGTTAAAATACGTTACTTCCATGGTATGTGGCATTAAGTTTGTCTCCTTCATTTGCTCCCCAGACCATTTATGCATCATTGAGCCATCCTGTTATTATGTCCTGTAAACCTCCTCTCCCATTCCAGAGTGGAGGGAAGGGAACATTCCGACAGGCCAGCGGCATTTGGCCGGACCAGGCGGCTTCCAGGATAACTTGACTAAAAGCACCAGCTACATGGCACTGCTGAAAGTGTGGCACAAAGTAGAGCTGTCCTCAGGATCCAGCCTGTCCCATGAGGGGTGCTGGGACCACCCAGTAGTAGAGAGCACTTTTTTGGAGTGTTGGAGATTTAGGTTCAAATGCTCAAGGATGTACCAAGGGCCTGGCTACTCATTAAAATGGGAATTGCTGCTTTTGTGGGTATCTGAAAACCTTCAACTTAATTTCCAAGTGGCTTCTAGAAAACACTTGTTTATTTTTGCAGAATATTTCTGTCAGTGGACAGAGCTGACCAAAGGAGTAGGGAAGGAAAGTTGGGAAGGCAGGGAATGGTGCCTATGGAGGCTGAGAGCAGCCATTGATGCCAGATCCCCAGGTACTGCTCATCAAACACAGCCTGTCTCACACCCAGCCTGTCCCCAGTGCAGAGCAGGAGAGTTAAACCCCTGGAGCTTTATTTAACATGAAGGTGACTTTAGCCTCTGCTGTGACATGGTTTTTCACAGCTCCTCTCTGTATCATCCCCAGTTATTTCAAGCTGCATTAAATGACAAGACTAACACTGGCCATTTTCTGCTCTGGAACCTGAGAATTGATGTCAGTTTGGGTTTATATAAGAATTCTCTTTTTCACCCCTATTTGCCTACTGTGCTCTGTGTGTGTTTGTTCCTAGAGGGAAGGGCAAGGGAGTGCCTTTGGTATGGGAAACAGAAAGGGGTGAAGCAGCTCTTTGATGAGCAAGAAACATTTCTGGCTTGAAACAATTTGGGAACAACATCTGCTTGCAGGTCTGGGTGAATCTTACTTAGTGTCAGTGGAGCTGGAGCAGTGGACTCTTGGATAAAGGGGAGCAAGGCTTTGGTCTTCATGGAGCACCTGCATGAAGAATCTGAGGCTGATGAAGAGGGGGAGGCATTGCCTTCCTTCCATGGGCCTGTTCTCAGCAGGGCACAGGGAGTCTGAGCAGAGCTGTAGCTGCAGGGTCCAAGAAAAGAGGGAAGGAAGGGGTAGGTTTGATGCCCACCAAGCAACTGAGTGAAGGAGTCACAGTGGTTAAAGAGATGCTGCTAAAGCAGCTTTCCTCCACCTTATTTTTTAGCTTCTTGGTGTGATTTTCTTCATCTCGCTTAGAATTTCCTGCAACAGGCATGAAGACACTGTAGGATCATGGTGATCATGATTATTATTATTATTATTATTAGTGCTGATTTGAGTCCCTCTCTGAGAAAGAAAATATCAATAGCTGGGGAATAGGGCAGGTGCACATAGAACATCCATACATGTTTCTGAGTTTGTAAACTAATTTAAAAATAATAATAATAAAAAAAAAAACCCTGCAGTTACTGAATGGTATCTGCTTGTGGTCCTGAGGAGCTCAGCATGGCAGGATGCCCTCTCCTTTGTGTGAACCTGCTGTTCTGCCACCCTGGAAGCAAATTAATCCAGTAACTCCAGCACTGAATTACTTCAAGGTGCTTACATTTGCTCTTTCCCTCGTTGGGCCAGTACTAATCAGCTGTTGGGGCAGAGGAACCTCAGAGTAGCAGTGAGGAAGCCCTGGGTGTTTCAGTGCACTGGGACAGCAAAGCTGGGTGACTTGGCAGGGTCTTTAAGGGCAGGGAAACAGAGAAGAAGGGGAAAGCCATGCAGTGATATCCTTAGCTCTGTAATAACCCTTGACATTGTCCTGCAGAGAAGCAGCTGGCTGGGCATAAATCAGCTGCTGTGCTTAATGGACAAAAATACAGACCTACTCCATTTCTTTCCTTCTCAGGGAAAATCCTTCATTAAAGACGCTCTGAAGTGTAAGGCTCATGCCTTGAGGCATAAATTCAGCTGCATCAGCCGTAAGTGCCCTGCCATTAAAGAGATGGTGTTCCAGTTACAGCGGGAGTGCTACCTGAAGCATGACCTCTGCTCTGCTGCCAAGGAGAACGTCCAGGTCATTGTGGAGATGATTCACTTCAAAGACCTGCTGCAGCACGAGTAAGTGCCTCTGTGCTGGTGCAGTCAGAGCGTGGGAGCTCCTTCCAGGAGTGCCAGTGGGCTGTGCATCTGCCCAAGAGCTGTTTCACCTCCTCCTGGCCTTAAGCACCTCTTGTTTTCCCATGTACAGCACCAAGGTAGAGCTCTCTTTGCAGGGCCCCTTGAGGTTTGTGTACCAGGGGTGAGATGTGGCTGTGCAAGGAGGTGAAATGAGTTGGAGTTGGATGTGCCAGTCCCCTTGGTGCTCTGGCAAATACACCATGGGTGTCTGCCATTTCCAGAGGCATCTCACAATGCTTTTTTTGTTTTCTGGGCTCAAAGGCATCATTTTGACCTCAGTATCCTGTTAGAGGTGACAACTAGAGAAGGGGAGAGAAGGTTTATGCAAAGTTGTCAGCAAGATGATAATTTCTTCTTTAAATACATACTTTGAAATGTCTTGTAGTTAATTGTCCCTGAAAGAGCTGCAGTCCCCCAGGTAATCTCCCATTCATCTTATCCTTTATTAATCTCAGATGCTTTTTAATAAAACATGGGGTTGTACAAAATGAAGGCACAAGTCAGATTTTTGAGGACTTCATTCCTCTGACTGGAAGCACAGCTGTCCTCCAAGGAATGGCAGGCACAAATCCTACTTGGAATTGATCAAAGCTGCTACATGACAGCAACAAACCAAGCACAAGCTGTTTGTACTGACTCTTTGTGCACAAATGCAAAAATCAGAGCCTGTTTTTCTTGCAGGTGAACATCTCACTCCTGAAACAAGGAGGCTGAGCCACAGCCTGGCATCAGGCTTAACCTTAGAGCATCTTCCTACCACACCTCTGTGCCTTGATATTAGCACAGAAACTCAAATCCCAGCAGTCACGAGAGACAAAATTTTTTGCAGAATCACTTCTTTGGGAATTTTAGCCTTGCATTTTATTTTCCTCACTACCCAAAAGAGCTGTGCTCTGATTCCCTTAGTGCTGAAAACCACCCCCCACTAATATTTCAGCTGCAGTTGCAGAGAGATGTTTCAATGCCAATTCACTCCCATAAATCCTGTGCTGTGGTTTGTTCCAGCTGGACATGGTGGCCTGAAAGCAAAGCCCTTTCCCTGGACATTCCTGAGGCTGGGATCAAAGGCATGGCTGGGGGCAGAGCTGCTGTGCCCAGGGCCATGGGCAGCATCCTGCTGGCTGAGGGAGAAGGGCAGCAGGGCTCCATCCTGCCCAGCAGCACCTCTCTGGGCACTGCCTGGGCTGTGTCAGCAGCTATAAATTGGGTACTTGGCACCAATTAACCCCCCCATCATTTGGGGATGAAAAGAACTGTGCGAGCCAAAAGCCTGTCCGAGGAGGAGTGAGTTATCCCTATTTTATGAACAGGCTCAAGCAGGAATGCTCAGAGGCAGCTGCTTATTTCTGGGGAGCTGAGCTGGGGGGTTGTTGGTTGGAGAAGAGAGGGTCATTCAGCTGAACACCTATAATTTGCATGATCTCATTTAGCGCTTCCTACACTCCAGCATCTCCCGGAGTGGGAGCTCGGCTCTCCTATGCGGGACTCCCCAAATAGAACCAGCCAGCCTCCTCCCCTCCCCTAAATTTAGAGGCCATCTCTGAAGCTCTTGAACTAAGGAACTTGTTCGAGATCAATAGGCAAGTGTGGCAGAGCTGGAAATAAAATCACGTCTGCTGACTTGCAGCCTTGTGCTCAGTTCAGGTACTCTGGTCAGGCCGGCTGAAATGCAGAAAGTAAAACAGGCAAGGAGAAATGGGCCAGTATTAATCCGCAGGGCTCTGGCAGGCTCTGAATACCTGAAATATTTGGCAGCTGAGCCACTTTTTAGTCATACCAGCAACCTTTTTTCTTACCAAGATTTCTGCAAAGGTTATGCCCAATTTCAAGGACTCATTTCTTGGGAGGGATGGAGGTTTATGTCCTTTTGCTGGATCACTTTGTATGCAACGTGCTCAGCTCTCTCTTATCTCCTGCTTTACATTTAAAACAAAAACCTAAGAGCAGAGAAGCAAGTGGCAGCTCTCAGGCTTGTTCTCTGTTTTGCTCTGGCTGTTCTCTCCCGATGAGTGTTCGGAACGCGGTCGGGCAGCGAAGCCTCCTCCTGAGTCAGCTGTGGGGGTCAGGCTGATTTGCTATGGTGGAAGTGGTGACAGGCCTTGGCAGATTGGTCCCTGCTGCATTCCAAGTAACTTTTTTTTTTTTTTTTTTTTTGAGCAGTAGGAACAATCCAACCATGGGAAATATTTTGAGATAGGGGGAATAGGTGGCTCTCCAAGATTAGCGATTCAAAATGAGTTTAAGTGGTTGGTAGAGTTAGACACTGAGGATAATCTGTTGGTTTTCCTCATCTCTTCTGTCTTAACGTTAATGAGAAGAGATTTAGACTTGTCCACAGGCAGCAGAGCTGCTGGATGGGGTGCCCAGGAGGGGCAGCCCCACCACCCACCCCACACAGCCAGGACTGCTGACCTCGGGCAGCTTTCCCCTTGTGCTGTGGCTGGTTCCTGCCATGGAAGATTTTTAAGCACGTCCTTCTGGGCCTGCAAGCAGCTGAGCAGTTGTGTCAATAGACAACATCAATATTGACCCACAAAACTTGTGACCACAAGTATTTTAAAATTGCTGCACTCGGTGACCTGTGGCTGAGAAGCCCAAGTGCCTGTGCTCGAGCTGCTGGTGCCTTGGGGACACTCAGGGGTGGGTGGGAAGCGCAGAGGGGATTCAGCCAGGGCATGTTTTGAGGCCTTGTTTGGCTGGGAAAAGGTGGATACTGAAAGCTCTGTAAGGAAATGAAGAAATAAAACTTAGTGTGGGAAGAAAAAAGTGCCACCAAAGTGGATTCCATTTGTCTGAGCTCTGTTCAGGCAGATCCTGGGTCCAGATAGGATCTTGCCTGTGATGGAGATCAACACCCAGTGCTCCAGAGATGATGAGGAAAGCCAGAGACTCTCTAGCTGAGTGAGAAAATGCCTCCCTCTCGCAGACTGGGGGCTGGTGAATGCTCTGTAGCTGCCATTCACCCAGAGGCAGAGCCTGCTTGGGGAAGCTGAAGGCTCTGGGCAGGAGCAAGTGTCCTTTGCCTGGTGTCCTGAGTGACAAAGATGGGAGGGTATGGAAAGAGATGGAGGCAGAAAGTGTGAGACAGTTCTTCCACTTGCCAAGCAAGAGCTCATCTGTTCTCTGCTGAACATTCCAGTTCTCCCAGAGTATCTCCAGGGGGAGAGCAAGCCAGATCAATCCAGAGAGGCTTTGACAGGATGCCACCGTGCATTTCCTGCAGCGAAATGCCTGATTAGAATATGGGATTTTCCATAATTAACGTGGGCAGAATTGCTGCTGAGTCAGGGGGTGCCAGGGACTCACACCACTGGATTTGCTGTGCCCAGGGAGGGTGAGGCAGATTCCTCACTGATTCCCTGGGGTGGATTTTTAACTTTTCTCTCACTGCTCCCCTTTCCCTCCAGGCCTTACGTTGACCTAGTGAACATCCTGCTCACCTGCGGCGAGGAGGTGAAAAAGGCAATAACGAGGAGCGTCCAGGCCCAGTGCGAACAGAACTGGGGAAGCCTCTGCTCCATCCTGAGCTTCTGCACCTCGGCCGTGCACGGGGACGCCGTCCTGGGAGCCGACAGGAAGGTGGGGGAAGGCAGCAGGGCCGGTGCTGGCCGTGGGGACATGGTGGCCCACGCTGACCCCGAGCACAGGGAGAGCCCACGAGCAGCCAAGGCAGAGAGAGGTACCAAGGGCCACTCCAACGCCCGGGTCAAAGCTGGGGGCCACGGTCCCAAAGGGGCCCACGGGATCCTGGACCGGGCAGACGAACTGTCCGACTTCGCCGACATCCGGAGGTGAAAAGAGGCACCAGCTCCCCCTTCCCCCCCTTAAACCTCCTCCCTTGAGTTCCATCCTCCTGTCTATGGACATTCCAAAGCATTTCCCATTCAGAGGTCAAGCACAGGGCATTGCAAGATATCTATGGACCTCGGCATCAGTGTGTATATAGTAGCAAAGGGAGAGCAGTGGCAATGGGTTATCGATCCAGCAAACTCGGCGCTCGGGTGGCAAAATGTCTCCGGCTAAATTCTTTCCCCCTTTTTTTTTTTTTTTTTTAATGAAATGGACATCATCTGAAATTTAGGATCTTGTTGGGTTGGGTTTGGTTTTGGGGTTTTTGTTGGGGTTTTTTGTTTTTTTTTTCATTTGGGGTTTTTTTTTTTTCCCTTTGGTCTCCTTGGCAGGGGAGAAGGTTCCAAGCGGGCTCTGCCAGGCTGCATGTGGCTGCTTGTGGCTTAGCACCTCCAAAGGTTCAGGGCACGGCCTCACAGCAGATGGCTGAATTCCAGGGGGATTTGGTTTCTGCCTGTGGCTGGGAACGCCAGAGCTCAGGGCTCTCTGTGTGAAGCTCTCTAATGAAGGAGCTGCCCCGTCTCTGGCACAGGAACCATGTGGTCTGGAGCTCCACCACTTTCTCTGAAGTAACTTCTGAGCCATTGTTCCCACCTGGGCGACGCTGCCTGGTTTTAAGTGCCCCCTGTTAGTTTTTAACAACTGCATAACTTGACACTTGCTGATCACAGAACCATACCCAGTCACTTCAAAGGCAAGTAATCAGCTTCCAGACAAGGCAACGTGACTGTTAAGACTTGCACAGGGTGTGGAGGACCCCCAAAAGCATTCTCATGGGCCTCTGAAAACCCTGTGCATATTCTCTGCTTCCATCTGCCCCCTCAGTGATACAGGTCTTCCACCCTTACAGCCCAAGCCTAAAGGGGCAGGTGTGGGCTCAGACAGCAAAGGACCCTATAAATCCCCATATATTTAGTTCTTTTCAGGGCTGCATTGGAGGCCCATCAGAAGCCTGCCTCTCCTTAGCAGTGTGGTGTGGTTTGCTGGGATGTGGAGCCCCACTCTAACCTGCCTATAGCTTGGTTTATCCAAATGCCAAAGACAAGGAGAGGGGATTGACTTGGGTTTTTTAATTCTTGTGCAGGTAACGACAACCAATCTCCACAGAACGAGTTAGTAAAGGTGAAGAGTGTCAAGAGCTTATTGTCTTTAAGCAGTTTCAAGTGTGAATGAGATGTTTGGCCATATCTCTCCTACCCCCTATGCAATTGTTATTCTCAGGTTGCAGCTCTGCAATCCTATATTCCCAGATATTGTACTGGAAGTGGAGGCTGCAGCACCCACAGGGACAGGAGGGTGAGCTCTCAGCTTCCTCTAGAGGAAAAAGGGAGGTTTTCTTAGAAAGTGGGAATCACACCGGGGATTGGAGCCTTCTCATTTGGAAAGTTTGGGAGGAAAGCTGTGGGGGCAGGAAGGCAGTTCAGCAGAGACAGAACGTACCCATGAACTAACGTACGTCTTGCTGCATGGTGGGAAGGAGCTGCATAAACAGGAGAGGAGGGTGTTGGAATTTGGCTACAATTTCCAACTCAGATTTCAGTTCCTGCTAAGTGAGCACGGCTCCTAATAGCTACATTCAGGGTTTAATGCAGGGATCCACCCGCAGAACTTGGAGGCACTGCTTTAAATAGCGACCACGTAGGAGGCAAGAGGGGACAGTTGAGTTGAAAAGGTGTCTCTGTGATCACCAGGTCTTTGCTTAGAGACCTGGCCTCGATCCTGCCCGACTTCAGCAAAGTTCTGTGATGAAATTTTCATTTGGTTTCAGTGGGAAGAGCTGGGATCAGGCCAGGTGCTGTAGCAGCAAAGACCACGGTGATGGTGCAGTGAGTGTGGCCTCTGCCCCGTGGGGCTGGTGACAGCTCAGCCACCCCTGGGACACCCAGGCTGCCCCACAGAGCACCCTGGCGTGGGCCTGACTCTCTTGGCCACCTCCTCTGCTCCAAAATCCTGCTGGTGGTGCCCTAAGAAGGTTTCTGGCATGTGCCTCCGTGGGTTTCCTGCAAGTGTCCTCTCCCCCTTGGTGGCACAGAACCACCACGAAGAACAAGCTCAAACCAAAAAGACAATCCAAGCATTTTAGCACAAAAAATAAAAAATAAAAAAAATTAAAAAAAAAAGCTAACACAAACCAGAAACAACAACTTGCTACCAATGTTCTTGCATTGAACTAAAATAAGATCCCTCTGTCATTAGAGGTCTTGATTCATCAATGGGAACCAAACAGAGATCTACATCTTTGAATGTCTCAGTCAACATATCACCTCAGCATGCATACAGTTTTATTTGTATTCATTGGTTCTGTGGGGAAAATTGTGTATTCCCCTTGTTTAGTCAATGAAAATTGGGGAGGGGGGGGGACAAGCTGTGGGTGGGAGGGGATTTTTTGTATAAGGCATCATTTTTTTTTTCCTCTGTGTGTGAAGATTTTATGTGTTCATCTACTGATTCCACATATGCTATTATTGTAAATATTTAACATTTCTATTTATTATAGTGTCCCCATTTAAAAAAAAGAACACTGCTGGCTATGATAATTTAAACGTATGTCATGACCTGTGTTGTATATATTCATGCCACTAGTATGGTTTTTTTATGTTTAAAGCTGCGTAAATATAGTTTTATACAGTTCCATAATGTTATTGACAGCATAAATCATTTATTTATTGTTAAACCTTTCTTTCATATCTAACAGATAGGGTGTGTTTTACCTGAGATTATTTTATTGTGACATCTACATAGCCTTAATTCTTTATAAAAAAAAAAAAGGAGAAAAAAAAAGTCCATTTAGATACTGTATGATGCTTTAATTAACATTCCTTATGAACTTGCTGTTCATGAAGGAGGTTTAGCTTAAAAGCCAAGGTATGAATGTTTCCTTTATGCTTTGCATCTGGAATGAGCCTTGTTCTGGAATGAAAATACTGCGAGAGAAGCAAAACGCCTACAGGAAAAAAGATAGCAGTAAACCCTGGAAAATGCTGTCCTAACTTACAGTGCTGAACTAAAAGGAGAAAAATAAAAATGAAATAAATAAATAAAAGACAAACTGTCCTTAATTCCAAATCTCTGGGAGAAAAACGTACTAGTTTTATCTCGTGTAGAGTTTGCAGCCAAATAAGCTTGTATATAAAGAAAATGCATATGGCTTTAGACAAAGCTCTGTACCTTTCACACACTATTATTTTCCTTAAACACTAATAAATGTTTTGAATAAGTCTGTGGCTGGGTTTTGTGTAGCTGGAATTTTGGCTGCTGTGAGATAAGGGGTAGGGAGAGCCCTCTGAAGCTGTGCCAGCAGCTGCAGCCAGGGAGGGCTGAGGTGACCCCAGCCAGGCAATGGCAGAGGGACATGGGGACAGAGCAGGGCACGGGCTCTGTGCCATTCCCCAGGAGAGGGAGACCTCGCTGCTGATCGAGGACCGTGGTGTGAGGCAGGAGGGGAGATGCAGAATCAACTCCAGGGTGAAAAACGGGGAGGAGAAGCTCCCGCAGTTCTCCAGCTCAGAGAAAGCCCCTCCAGGAGGTTTCCCCATGGGTTGGGGTCACTGCAGCCACCCCATGGCTCTGGATCAGGAGGGTGAGGCTGGGGTGCAGCTCCTGGGGTTTCTCCTCCCTGCCCTGGTGATCCCAGGTTCCCAAAGCCCTCTGGAGCCAGCGCACCGTGCTCAGCCAGGCTGGCTCAGGCACAGCCCAGCATCCCCGAGTGCATCCCCGAGCAGCCAGGGAGGGGATCTGTGGCTGACCACAGCACCTGCCTGTGGCCAAGGGGTTGGCAGCCCCCAAAGCCCCAAGTGCTGGATTCCAGCCAGACCCATTAACAAACACAGCAGCAAACCTTTCTGCAAGCTGCAAGAGCTGATAAGGTTTGTCCTGCACGTATGAGAGACTCGGTTCATGTCACACAGCCAGTTACCCCTTCAAGATTTTACCCTAAACCAGAGGACATCTATTTTCACTCCCCACTGGCAGCTATTAATAACCTATCAGTAAGCACCAGCCAGTGGCTCTGTACAGGGATATCACAGGAGCTGTAATTCTCTCTTAAATCAGATATTGAAATCTTAGATGCTTACTGGAGTTTCAGCAAAGGAGAAAAGCAAAATTCTAAGGTTTACAAAAAGCAAGCTGCAGAAACAGCCCTTTGTGTTGTCTCCAAAGTCATTTTCATACCATGTTGGGGTGTAGGCAGCAAAGGGATGGGGAAATTATGAGAAAGCACCTCAGAACATAAAGCATGGATTTTTTTTTTTTTTTTTTTTAAGGCTGCTTGCATGAAAAAGCACATTTTTAACACTCCTTCTGTGGGGTTTAAAAATAACTAATCCAGTTGAAGCCTTTGGATGAGATGGGCTTCACAAGCCTAAATGTGATTTGCAGCAATGTAGGACCTGTAGCATTTCTCTGCCTGTAGGTGCAGCAGCTCTTTATAATCCTGTCATGGACTGTCAAACACCAACGGGAGAGTGCACCCTGCCAGCAGAGCTGTCACAGAGTTTGGTGGGATGTGAGCTCAGACCAGCCTGCAGCCAAGGAATAGCTGGTGCTGGACCCTTCACTGGCATTCACCATCCCAGTGCA
Source organism: Agelaius tricolor (assembly GCF_023055355.1). Lineage (NCBI taxonomy): Eukaryota > Metazoa > Chordata > Aves > Passeriformes > Icteridae > Agelaius > Agelaius tricolor. Next base: position 16,585,231 of record NW_027269278.1, read on the forward strand.
TTTTTGGTTTTTTCCTGCAGGAGCTGCTCCTCACCATGGCTGCGATGCAGCTGAGGTCGCTGCATTCTGCCTCCTCCCCGCAATTTCCACCAAAAAAAAGTTATTTTTTCATCTCCTAACATGAAAAACGGTGAGCCTGCATCCTGCTCCCCAAAGTGGCAAACGTTAGTGATGGAGAAACGACCCCCAGCTCCCCTCAGGGCATCACATCTCACAAAATAGCACAGTCAGTAACAGAGTGCTGACATTAAAAAGTGCAGAAGCACAGGGAGAAAAAGAAACACTAAAACAGACTGCAGAGCAAGGATTCTGCATTGCACAACCCACTAAAATATGTTTAATACCAGCTACAAGTCTGCTTCGAGGCTGGAGTGATCTTAGTTCAATTTGTTCCGAGTCCCTTTACAAGCGAGGTGAGGAAAACCAAATCCAGAAAATTCAAACTGCAAATGCACATCCACAGCCAGCTGAACAAACCCCCCCTCACCCCGTATTCAAACTTGTGATCCATTTGGACTTATCCTCTTCACAGGCTCCCCTGTCTTGCCTCCCAAAAGCACAAAATTAATTCCAGCTATTGGCTTGCTCAGGCATACCAAAACATTTACAAATGTATATGGCAATTTACATATGTCAGCCCACACGGTGAGCTGAGTCAGAGCTGCTGCCAGCGCTCCTGCCTGCTCTTCCCAGGTTCCCAGGTGCTGCCCTTCCCTCTCCTGCTCTGCCTGGAGATGCCAGGAGAGCCCAGGCAGCTCCAGAGCAGCTCCGTGCTGCGTCACGCCTGAGGAATCCATCCCAGCCATCTTCCCAGGTGAGGGAATAGTTAAAAGCCTGCTGGGAAGCCTCTCAGCAGAGCATTTTTAAAGCTATTTCCTGACATCTCACCAGAAACACAAATCCCACTCAGTTTTCACTGCTAGTTCTGTTCGTGTTTCCATGCTCCCCTCGGAGACTCTCGCAGGAAAGGCTTCTCTCACACCTGCTCCAGGCACAAATCTTCCTGCCTGTTCCCCCAGGGACGAGTTCAGCACATCTCCAACCTTGAGCAGAGCCTGAGCCATGGTGGGCAGCTGCCCTGTGAGCAGCCAGAAGGGAATTTTGGAGAGGGGATGTCAGGGGGTGCAGCTGGACCCTCCCCAGAGGCAGGAGCTCCTCTGGTGCCTCCCAAAGCCTTTCCCAGGTCCTTCCTGCAGCACCAGCACCAACAGGTCCTGGCACGGGGCTGGGGCTAAGCAGAGCCTAGTAGTTAATGAAATCCTCACCTTTTTTGTTGCTCTACATTTTCTATGGGGGAAGAACCTCCCAGCCAGTTTGAAATGATAACCTGGTGTCTTTCTTGATTGGGAATGTGAAATGGGAATGTCTTTCTCGATTGGGGACTCGAAGGTTAGAGACATGTCAAGTGATGGGAAGCAGCAGGGGCTGAGAATTCCTATCTCCAAGAATATTGCCTGTTACAGCCTTAACCTTTTCTGCAAATACCATCCTCCCCCTATAAAAACGTGGCTTGCAGTTGATTTAGAAATTCTTTTCAAGTAAGAATCCTTTCCTTGGAGAGTCTGCCGTGAGGTTCTCCGTGTAGATGGAGGCTTTTGAAGGAATTCTTCTGGAAGGCAGTGCCCCAGGGGCAGGGCTGGAAATGCTGCCATGCATCTCAGTGGCTCTGGTGACACCACAGCCACCAGCCCTGGGGTGGTTCTGCAAGAGGAACCTCAGCAGGGCTGAAACCAGGGCTGGCTTGGCTGGCACAGTGCAGGAGCAAAGTGTGCCTGTGGCACAGGCAGCCCCAGCTTCCCCAGTGCCACTGGAAACAGCAGCTCATGGAAAAGCTAAAACCAGGCTGCATTTTAACCCAGCACAGGATCAGCCCTCTGCTAGCTGAGCCATTATGGCACGAAATCCCTGCTAGAAACCCCGCTTCCATTTCTGAAATTTTCTGCAGTTTGTAGCTGCTTTTCTATATCCCACAGTCACACCGGGCTACATTTGTCACCCATGAATAATCCCACTTACATTGCAGAGTCTCTTCCTACCCTGGAGAAAAATGCAGTGGGAGGTGTGGGGAAGCTCAGTGAAAGCTGACAGCCAGGAGAGACTGGGAAAGGCCTACAGAGCTCCTTATTTAGATGTCCTATTTTAAGATAAAATGAAGAGGAACTATGCACATTCAGCATTTTGCTAAACTGACATGAAACCAAGTCACTACAAAATCAGTTTGCAGAGGGATGCAGTGCACATGCTTGAAGCCTTCTGTAAAATATTATTATTATTTATGATTGCAGTAGCTCCTGGCTGTCAGCAAGCCCCAACCTTGGGGCTACTGATCCGTGTATCACAGGAGAGAACCCTGGCCAAAAAAAGGAGAAGGAAACATTGCCCTTTGCCTCCCCATGCAGAAAATGAAATAGTGCCTGCCTGGGCACTCAGCATTAACTGCCTGCACAAAATGCTTTGCAACAGCAATGGCAGGAATTACGTGGTTTTCTCCCACCTACACTTGCTGACCCAAAAGCTGCCACTAACTGATGATGAGTCTGCAGAAGCTCATTAAAAGCGTTTCAGCCTGTACAGAAAGAGGGATTCAAAGCAGCCAGGATGGCTTGGAGGGGGCAGAGGATGCCCAGGGAGGCTGGAAATGCTCTGCAGCAAGAAAGGGCTCCTGAGAGTCCCAGCAGCCCATGGCAGCAGAGCTGACTCTGCAGATTCCTGGGAAAGGAGATGTGGCTGTGTGTGGGACACGGCCTGGGGAAAGCTGGCCACAGCCAACAGCCCAGGGCTGGGCCAGGAGGCTGGGGTGATAATTAAAGGCCCAATCTTGGGTTCATCAGAACCTCTAAAACAACCCATTGATAATTATAGCAGGACATTAGGATTAGGCTTTTCCCTAATCACTGAAGCTTTCCTGACTCCACAGGCTTATCAGGGACAGTCTTGTCAAAGCCAGAAAAGAGATGAGGCTGAAAATAATCTGTCCTCAAACTTCCCACGTTCAGAAATGCCTGATCTGAGGCACGGGGTTTTCATGCAGCACTCCCTAAGCACAGACCATTTGCAAACCATGGAAAAGCAGGAAATCCATCCTGCCTCTCCACATAAGCCAGAATTGTACAACTCTTTAAGTATGATGAAGATAAGTCTTGAATACTGCTTTTAAAAATCTGCAATAAAGTTTACTAAGGTTTATGACGTTATGTACCCTATTGCTTGAATTCTGGCCATCCTACACTTCCCTTTTGCTGGTCACAGCTTTAGCACAGCCCAGAAAAAAGGTCAGGCCCTCTCTTTAAAGGAGAAAAGACAGCTGGACCTCCCCAAGGAAAACAGTAGCAGGATGAGACCATTTTGGGGGGGAAAATATAGTAATTATTCTGAGCAAGAGCATAGAAATCAAAAACCTGAAGGGGTGGAGTGAGAAAGGAGCAGAGACAGTAGTGAGAACATGGGATGATGCCAGTTCTGCACATAAACTCATTTAGGAGCTTGCTTGGAACAAGCTGTTCTTAGGGCACTGCCAGACTGACCAGACAAGAACAGATTTCAGCCCAGTTGACCAACAAGTTGGTCAAACCCTCTCTCGTGCCACTGCCAGCCAACCTTGTAAACACTGAAGGTCAGATAAACATCCAAATGTTGCAATTTATTGGATTCACATTCCTCTGGCGATTCACCTATGTTTTCTTCTGTTGGGACAAAGGGTTGTGGGCAGCTCACAGGAGGATCATGTTCTCTACCAGCACGAGGCACAGGCAGGACAGAGAGGGCAGAGGATGAAATGGGAAGCCCAGACTTTATAGAAAAAAATAAAATCCCCAAGTTCAACACCCATCCTTATCTTCAAACAAAAACCGTGAATATTCTCCTACCTTAGCAATCCTCTACAGGGTGAGAAAATGAACGAACTTAAAACCCTTTCAGGGGTGACAAAAGCAGGAGCTGCCACTGAGGGCTCGTTCTGGAGCCACAGCAGCAGGGCAGGGAGGGCTTTCCCAGGGCTCTGGCAGGGTGGTGGCTCTGGGGCAGGCACGGCGTGTGCCCGGAGCTGCACAGCACGGCGGTGACGCACGGCTGGCTGCAGGGACACACATGAAAGGCAGGGTCAGCTCAGTCCAGAGGATGCCCCAGCCCCACACGAGGCCCTGGCCGCCCCTGCAGTGCCACAGGTGCAGCTGCAGCCTTAGTAAGGCTTGCACAACCCCTGCTCCAATACGCTCCAGGGCACACACCCCCGCACTCATAGTTCACTCCTCCGGCAGAAAAACAGACACAGGGACCCTCCTGTGGCACTGGCAAGGCCACTCTGGTGTCACAGGAGGGCTGGTGCCTCCAGTCTGTCACTGGGATAAACCAAATATTATCCTGATTGCAATCTTACAGCCCACGAAACAGCAGCACAAAGTTGGCTCTGGTTTCTCTCTATCACACAGGTGAAAATGCCACCAAACACAGGAAGGACAACCCCACTGTCCACAGGCTTTAGAAACAGATGCTAAAGACCATCCAGGGTGGGAAGAACAACCTGTGGGAGTATTTGCCAATATCTCCATATCCCTGGAGAATAGGGATCCATTCATTCCCTGCAGGGCCAGGCAGGAGCAGGGTGGGACTGGATCAGCCCCACAGCAGCAGTCCCAGCTGCCTCTGCCGTGTGCCCTTCAACAGCTCCCAAAGACAGGGCAAGGATTCAGCAGAGAGAGGCCCTGGAGCACTGCTGTGTTATTTTATTTCTGGCTTTGAACTCCAGGACCTGCCAGGGTTCCTGGATGTGGTGTCACTCACACCAGGTGGATTTTCCTGGGGTCTCTGCCCCAGCCAGCAGTGCTGGGAAGCTCTGGTGCCTGCTTTCCATCTGACAGCAGCACAGCTGAACCAGAGGGATGCAGAACTAATCCTGGGGAGAGGGGAGCCAGAAAGGGATTCCAGCAACACAAAAACCAGAGGGAAATGCTGGAGTCTGTGATCAGTATCTGTGACCCTTCATTTTCCAAGAAGCAGCAATGATAAGGCAGCTCTGCCCAGGTGAAAGATATCAGCAGGGCTAATTGTGGCTGGGCAGGCTGATTCTCATGGCAGTGCTGTTATCTCCCTGGATTCCAGCTCCCAGCAGCTGCTGTCACTGCTCAGAATATCCAGCAGCACAGAGAGAGGGGAAGAGAAGGGGGTAGAAAGGAGAGAGGAAAAAATGAGGAGAAAGAGAAAGGCAAGGAACAAGAGGAAAGGGAAGTGTAAGAACAGACAAGGCAGAAAGGGGAGGAACAGAGAAGACGTGGAAAGATGAGAAGGCAAATGGGGACTCTGAGCTGCTCCACAATTCCCTCTCACAGGGGTTTCAAGGGAGTGAAGCTGACAAATTGCTGGCTGTGGGTGTATTTCAAGAGGCAAACTCAGCTCGACCCTTCCCTGAGGACACCCATCCTCTGCAAGGAGGGACTGGGGCTGTGTGGAAGGCACAGGGAGTGAAGAAATTACTCCGGAGACATTACTAATGATCTGCTAATGAGGCTCAGCCTGTGCACACGGGGGAGGCTGCTCTGGTCCCCAAAATCCCTCCCAAGAGCCAAGGGATGTGCCTGGCCAGCGGGAAGGCAAAGCCAGGACATAACTTTGTGTCCACTGCCACCACATCCCGCTATTCCTGCACCCGTTCTCTGTTCCCCTGTCCTGCCCAGCTCCCAGGTTTTGGGAGCCCCAGGTCCAAGCAGGAAGGAGCTGTGGGCACTGCCCTGCACAGTGCCCAGCACAGCCCAGGAGGGAACGTGCTGTGCCCGGCCAGCTGGACCTGTCAGACCTGCTGCAGGTGGCCCTGGTGATTATTACCCATTATTACCCTCCTCAAACCAGGTAAATACATGGTACAAGAGTCCCTGGGCCGAGGAGGCGACGCTGGGAAGAGCCACAGCAAAGGATGAAAGGAGCAAAGGTGAGAAGTGACCGCCCCAAAGCCACGTAGCACAACAGCAGCGCCTGGCAGAGCACAGAAAGGGTTTGTTGCCAAAATACAGGTGTCAGGAGCCAGCTGATATGGGTTTTGTTTTCCAAGACATCCACCTGGGGCTCCGGGTATGGCCCAGGACCTCCTGGGTGCTGGTGGCTTCCTGCAGGCCAAGCAGGACTCCTGAATTGACAAAATTAACCCAGAGCTGTGCTGGGTGTCCTGGCTCTGCCCGTGCCAGGCTCCAGCTCTGGGCACTGGGAAAACATCTCCAGCAGAATCCTTAAACTCAGGTGGAAAAAGTCCAAACCCCTCACAACAACTCTGAGAGCTCCAGGAATAAATGTCAGGAGGGTGAGAGCAGAAAATAAGAAATCCTCCCCAGTCAAGATCAATGCCAACAAAACCAGTGCCAGGCTGAAAATACCTGCTGGGTCATCCACTGATAGCCAGTGGGGGCTCCTGGTGGAGATGCACATGGAATTATCACATTTTGGGGGTTTTTCATATTGCCTACTTGAATTTAAAATGACATCAGAAATAGAATCAAAATTATACCATCATGTCACAAAATCCTTTGCACTACAGGGAAAAATGGCACAAATTATACATGATGAGAACATTTTAAAGGAAAGTCAAACTGCTGAGATGGTGGAAGCCGCACACCATGACCTGAACATGGCAAAAAACTCAACAAATTTTCAGGAAAATAACTTTTACTGCAAACACAGAAAAAAAATTATCAGAATTGTTCATTCTAATTTATTCAATTGGTTTGAGTGGGGTACTTTATCATTCAGGTGTTAATTAATGAATTGAAAAGCAGGAAAGTTTATTTTCCATTTCTAGCCATCAAAAAGTCCAAAATATATTCTATTACTAAATCTGTGAAGACCTTGACCAGCAAAAATACTTCATTTCACTCCCTACTTAAAAATTCCCTCAACAAATCACCTTTATACACAGAACAGGCCTTTACACTCTTTATTTTTCATCTCTAGTTGACACATTAGACAGTTTAATTTAGATAATAATTCCTTCTCATTCCTTTTCTGATTTCCCATTTCAATCCTGATAAATTTCATAAATCACAAAAGAAAACAAAGTCTTGCCAAAAAAAAAAGAAAATAAAAGAAAAAAAAATTCCGTAATTTTCCTATGGAATAAATCATCCTTCTAAAAATCTGAATAAATGTCTGATAAGTGGAACAAAGTAAATGTGTACAAGTATGGGAAATCCAGAGCAAATTCTATGCAAGTGTTTAAGGCCCTGAGTGGCATTCTCTGGTCAAGCACAGCAGCCCAGGTCAGGATCCCTACAGGATCTTGCTGATCCACTCCTGGAGCAAAACCTGCCCCATGGGACCCACACCTCCATCTCAGGAGGAGTTTGGTGCATCAGCTGAAACCATTGGCAAAGGTCAGCTTGTCTCCCATAAAAACTAAAACATTACCACCCCCCCCCCCCCAAAAAAAAAAAAAAAAAAAGAGAAAAAAAAGAAAAAAAATAATAAATAAATAAACCAAGAACCAAGTTTTCAGACTGGAGAACTGCAAGTGCAGCTTGTCCTGTCCCCAAGGTGAGGGAACTGGGGCAGGAATATCCGAAATTGCTGCCATGAGATTCCCCAGAGCCCATCAGCCAGGAAATCTGACTGCAAAGCGTGAGCCAGGATCCCTGCAAGGAAATTACTGCATCCCACCTCAGCCTGGGTCAGGACTGGGACTCAAAGCTTGAATATCTTGATTTAAACCATGACAATATCAGTGCATCCCTTGCCAAAACCTCCCTCTCTGTGCAGGGTGAGGAAAAGGCACCGCGAGATGGCAAAGGAGGGTGAGGATTGCCCCCACCCTGCCCTGACACCGCACACCTGTGGGGCAGCAGGAGGTGGGAGCATCCCCAGGGATCCCAGTTTTGTTTTCCCTGGGAAGGGAGGGCAGGAGCATCCCCAGCCCTGCCGGGGTTCCCCGGGGTCCCCCAGTGCTGCCAGCAGCTCCTGCAGCTTTGGCAGGGGAGGAAGAGGAGGAAGAGGAGGAGGCCCTGGCCCCCAGCAGCAGCGCCCACCCACACTCCGCTCCCAGAGCCACAATTCCCGATTCTGCAGCACCATCTTCAGCAAGAGGGAGGAAAACCCCTTCTGCAGGCAGCAGCAGCAGCCGGGGGAGCTGCGGTTCCAGCCAGCAGCAAAAACCCCACAGATGGGAGCTCTGGGTCAGGGGTGGGATTTCTGCCAGCCCAGAAAAACCCCAGCACAACCAAACCTGGGAATAGTTGGTGGGATTTGGTGTTTTATTGTTACACTGCGCTCACAGCCCTTTTTCTGCCTACAGAAATGCAGCATTGGGCTGCTGTGCACCCAGGGAAAATCAAATTATCTGCCAAATTCTCCTCCTGGGTTTGCTCCCAGCAGCCTGCCCTGCACAGCCACATCCACGACAGGAAGGAAATGTGAAACAAATGGGATTTGCTCAGACCCTAAAAAGTCAAATATGGCCCCACAACCTCTAACACGTTGTCCCCAGCCCCAGAATTCTTTCCCATGTGGATTTAGAGCATCAGGAAGCACAAAAAAAACCCTTTCACACTCTTCTGCCTTCCAGCTGCTGATGGGGAGAGGACACAGAGCAGCTGGAGGTTTTTAATTTGGTTGATGACACTCCTGGTTAGGTCTCCTCATTTCTGGAGAGGAGCTCACTTTTGTCCTGTCAGTATCCAGTTTCTCATATAACTCTGAGGGTAACAGCAGAGGAGATGCAAGGACTTAAAATAAAAATAATATTAATTTAGAACCTCCAAAAAATGGATGCTGGGCTCTGAAACAGTGGAAAGTTGATATTAACTATAAGTAAACTCTGAGATATTATTTCAAGAGCTATTTTAGTATAAGATAAAATTTAGAGAAGGCTATTTTCAGGAAAGTTACACTCAGACCATTTCCATCACTAGTTCTGAAGTTAGTTGTTTTTTTTTTTTTTTGAGAAGAAACATAATCCAAATGGACCAAAATTACCTGTCAGTAATTGTGAGATATTTTAAATTCTCCATTAAAAGAAAAGCAGAACAGTGGGCAGTGGGGAGGGAGAGCAAAGCTCATCCTTTCACACACTGAGGGAGAATCTGGCCCTTGGTGTCAGGCAGAGTGGGTGGATATAAAAACTCATTTCTACAGGAGGAAAACCAGAGGAGGGTGGGAACAGCCCCGTGTCAGGTGCTGACTCCCAAAGGTGAAGCTTTGACTCCTTTTGGCAGCACCAACCCTTCCCACCCAGCCACAGCTCAATGTGTGTGCGGCAGAGGGAGGGGAGCAAAATTCTGTGAATTCAGAGACACAGATTCTGGTGGGGATGACCAAAATTATGAGAACATTTTGTGAAATTATCAGGCTGGCAGTTTGTTCCTCGTCTTTTTTTATTCATAAATTCTGTTGTCCTGTGAAGTGCAGAGCCTGCAGCTGGGAGTGCAGCCCTCATCCCTCCCTGCAGTTCCTTTCTGCTTTCACTTGAAGGCAACCTTGCACTGCTCATGGGCACAGAAAGGGGCTGGGGAAGCACTGCAGGCTGGAGGAAATGGATTTACAGAAAATTCTCAAAGCCTGGCAGAAGGCTCACATAATACAGATCTGCATGCAAACCCTGAGATGAGAAATGCTGGCTTAGAAATGCCATGGAATGGACAGACATTGTTGAGAAACTGAACTAGAAACAAGTTTCAGAGGATGGCCTTGCAAAAAAGACTGGATGCTTTAGAGAAATAGAACTGTGGAAGGTGCATGGTAGTGAAACCCACGAGGAGTCATTTTAAATTATTAGCTTTAAAACATTTTTATTAGCTTTAGTGTGACTAAAGCTAATAAACCAAGAAATGCTCATAATGTAATTAAAAATTCATTAGCTCCTGATTGTGATAGTGTGAATTATATCTGTATTATCTCACCCTTCACATGAGACTAAAAATAGAATAAAAGTTTTTTAAAACACCTCTCAGCCGCCCCATCTCTAAGTCAGAAAAAAGCGAAATCCAACAGCAGGGATCCCAATAATAATAAATAAATAAATAAATAAATAAATAAATAAATAAATAATAAACAGCAGGGATCCCAATAATAATAAACAGCAGGGATCCCAAAATCCCAGGCTGGCTCAGGCTGGAGGGGACCACAGAGGGTCCCTGGTGCCACCTCCCTGCTCCAGCAGGGCCATCCCCGAGCTCAGGGCACAGCAGAGGGTCCAGCCTGCTCTGCAGTGAGACCCCAGAGCCCCTCTGGGCTCTGCTCAGGGCTGGCCCTGCCCAGGAAAAAAGGGTTTTCCTCATATCCAGGCAGAATTTGCTGGGATCAGCTCCTGCCCATTCCTCTTGTCCCACTGCTGGCCCCACAGAAGCCCTCCCTCCCTCCCTCCCAGGTGTACCAAGGCTCAGACACAGGGAAAACCAGCTTAATTCACTATATAAAATCTGATTAATCAAGATTTGAACAGTGCTGGTTTTCCATGCAGCTCCTCTGAAGGTGCTTTAACCCCTCTCTGCCCACAGCCTTGCAAGGAGCAGGGAAGAGGATCAGCAGCTGCAGGGAACAAACAACCCCTGCCTTGGCTGCTCTCCTCACCTAAAGCACCAACAGTGACCACGCCAGCAGGGACAGCTCAGTTCTGAGTGGGGCCAGCACCAGCTGCAGAGTGGGATATTTCCTAATCAGCTGCCCCCAAGGAATTTTATCCTTGGATCCTCCTGGAGCTGCTTATCTGGGCCATTAGTGAACTTGTGAGGGACAGGTGAGATACAGCAGGCAGGCAGAGGGCAGAGGCACTGCCTGTCCTCAAAAGCAGGGGCTGAGAGCAGCCAGGCAATCACAGACCTGTCTGTGATGCCAGGAAAAAGCACCAGGAGAAAAAAAAAATACCCGAGAAAACCAAAATGAGCAGCAGGGCCTGTGAAATGGTCAGCAGAGAGTGGTGATGGGGTTTGTGCAGGGGAAAAGAGCAAAAGGAGATGCAATACAGAAGAATTTAAGGGTCCAAAGTTTTCAATTTGGCTTTTCCATTAATTTCAGGGAACAGACACATTGATAAATTGCACACATCCACTTCTTGACACTATTTTGGAAGGAGCAGCCAATAACATCAGTGTGCATGAAGCTGCATTTATGAAACCACTCCTCAAAGCAGAGCAGTATTTAACATTTTCTTCTTTTCCTTCTGCTCAAAATGACCATCTGGCAACAGATTTTCTGGAAGGAAGCCTTTTCTCTGGTTTCTGTTTGGGGACAGACCTGTGCCAACTTCCAGCAGTTCATGTGATTTAGGGATGCAGAATATAGTTCTCCTCTGAAACGTGCGTGGGCTTGGAGTCAAATTCAGACAGTGAAAAGATCTGGTGTGAAGCAAGCTGTGGGTTGCAGTACAATTTTCTCTCTGTGCATGCAATGCTGCCAAACTGGGGAGATTTGTATCCCTTTCCTTGCAGTCTCAGGCCAAATGGTAAATTCTGGATATTATCTTCAGTTATTTTACCTGCCCTAAGCACATCAAACCTGCCTGAAGTTTCATTTAAAACTCCAAGGAACTTTCATTTGGAACTGCAAGATGCAAGATCCTCCTCAGATTTAGCAGTCACAATTACAGTCAATTAAATTTTCTTTAAAAATAGAATAAAATATCTCTGCAAGAAGCCAAGAGGTCTCAGGGGCAAAACTTCCCATTTCAGGAGGGTGTGGGAGTCTGGAAGGACTGTCCTAAAGGAAGAACAATTCTCCCTGTGCTCATTTTAGAAGAGACATCTGAAACTTTTAAGAGCTAAACTGTCTTGCCTGAGCTCAGCCATCAGTGCACACAGAGGGCCTTGGAGACACAGGCAGGGGGGAAAAGGCTCCTCTAATGACCTGCACTGCCTCTGAAACCACCCAGCCCCAGTTCCACCCAGTGTGGGGGCAGAGAAGAGGAAATGAAACCTAATTCCCTGCTTGGAGACTTCAGGCCAGATTTCTGATCTTTTTTCCAAATGCCAGAGCTCTGAAACCTGGCTGTGTCCATCTGGGATGGGCAAGGAGCTGCACCCCAGGGCCTGGCAGAGCAGCAGCAGGAGAGGGAGCTGGGCTGCCCAGGCAGGGGACGGCCACATGGATCCCTAGGGAATGCCACCAGCCTCCCCTTATTCCTCAGAAAAGTCTCCAGGAAACCCTCACTGAATAAAACTTTTTTTTTTTTTCCTTAAAGGTTTTGTCTTTCTGTCTCTAAAATTTGGGTGGCTGGTCTTGGAGGGTGTTATTTTAATGGATTAAAAATAACTTGGCTTTTATTGCTTGGAGATAAAATGTGGCTAAAAAAAATATCTCCAAGGAAAGAGGTTTGTGTCTGAGTAGAGGAAAATTGTTCCTTTGTGAATGCAATGAAATGCAAAAATAGACATCAAAACCTGGGAAAAATTAATTACTTTGTACAATTCCTTTCAGCTGTAACAGTCCCCACTTTTATTGTCATTTATTACTTCTACATCACCCAGCTGCACAGCCAAGGGATGTCATTTGTCAGGAAACCTCCACACTCAGCTTCCATTGCTCCCAGGGGAGCCCCAGCTCCAGCCCAGCAAGGAGCCCCCGGGTGTTTGCAGGAGCACAGCATTGCAGGGAGCACTCACAGCTGCTTTGAACACACACAGAAACCAAGGTGAGAAACTCCATCAAGGTATTCACATCAGGCAGGCTGGGGAAACTGAGTGAATCTGTGGCTCCAGCTGACAAGAAAGGACCAAGCACCTCCCTTGCTTGGGGAAGCTGGCCTGGCTGATTTTCACCTGATTAGAGCAGAGGAAGCCTCAGTTCCCTGTCTGTGGGCACAGATAACAGGGAGCATTACCTGCTAAATTCAGAGAGCAGCAGGAGAAGCTGCTCTGGCCTGCCAGAAGCTCTGAGTTTGCTCCCCAGGCAGCTGTCAGCTCCTGGGACACACCAGCTGTGCCCCGGCTGCCCCCACACCTCAATCTGCTGCCCGTGTCAAATGTCCCCTCTCCCCAAGGCTGCAGGGCTCAGAAAACAGAGGATCCAGACAGTGCCTTATCTCAGTGACAACTTTTTCTGAAATCAGTTGGGAAAAACACGTCCAGCTATTGCCAGCAAAGATCTCCCCCAGCTATTGGCACCGTCAGCCCCTGGTTACGTGGCTTCCCAAGCGGCACAAGGGATGACAGATTCATATTAATTCCAGTCAGCAAATGGATTATAAATACTCCCCCAGCCAGTTGCCACCTGATAGGACTGTCCTTGAGTCCTCCAATTGTGGAAGGGACTTGTCAACTCTAAATTTACCCACCAGTATGTATTGTATAAAACATAATACTCTGTCATCCTTGGTAGACACTTGTGCTGCAGCCCAGCATGGATTAGACCAGAAACTGCTGGTTCCATCAGACAGACAGACAGACATCTCACTATTGCTTATCTGCAGCCTTGGATGGCAGGGAGGAGAAGGGGATGGGTTTGACAGGATGCCTTGGTGCCCCAGCCATGGAGTTGCCACAGAGCTCACATCGAGTCTGAGTCAAGCAAGTGATCAAAAGGCAGGCCCACCTCACACCTTGCTGATGAGGTAACAGCTCCTGTTCCTGAGGATGGCCTTTCCCAGCAGGAAAATGTCCCACCAGCGCTGATAAAAGTGAAGCCACTCCAGGATGGGGTGTCCCAAAGCAGACAGAGCTGATTTGGACAGGCTGAGATAGCACTGCCTGTGAAAAGCAGGAGGGCAGGAGGCTGCAAGTGTGTACAAATGGACTGTTCACTTGGAGAACCACAATTAGATGGGTTTAAATTTACAAAATGGAAAGTAAACAAAAAGCAAGAAGGAGCTCCACTTTTTCTGGCTTTAGAATGGTCCAGGTGCCTGCAGGTGGAGCAGATGCACGTGTTGGTGGCACCTGTCTGCAGCAGATTTTCTCATCCCAAAGCAAGGGGCTGCCTGAGTGGGAGGACAATTTGTAAACCATCAGTTCAGGGCATTTACCCAAGAAAATCTCCTTTTTTCCCCCCTGTTTCTTGTTCGTGCACAAAAGCTTTCCAAACTGGCCAGCTGGAGAAGCCTCTCATCCCTGGCTCTCCACCTAATGGAGACTTGACTGATATTTCCATTATTTTCACTTACTAAACACTTTTTTGCAGCTGAGCCAAAAGACACCTGGCTCTTTTTGGAACCTGCATCTACCTGCTTTATTTGGAAAACCTCAGGGAGAGCAAGGCTGGAAAACAATGCATCAGAAAAATCCCAAGGATTTTTTGCTTTGAGTGACTGTAACACATCTTTGCATTTAGGAAAATATTTCACCTTTGCACCAGGAATTTTTTCTTATCTACATGAGAATCACCTAAACATAACCAAAGTTACCCTCCATTTAATAGCAATTTCTCCAGGCTTTCTCCATGTCTGGAATGCTGTAGCATCTTTTAACCCCAAAAATTCTTTTAATTCATGCTGCAACAATGGAGTCACATGGAGTACCCCAAATTCATGGATGCTTTTAACCTCACACTCTGCACCTTAAATCCAGGGCTAAAATTCCTGGTTATTTCCTCTCCACATGTGGGATAGCAAAGGAAAACCTCTCACACCTTCAGAGCACTTGGACACCCCTGAAATGAAGGAGGGGCTGAAAAACTCTGAGGGGTTCAGGATCTTGCTGTGGAACAAAGCTGGGAGCTCAGCAACAGGGATAAAACTAAATATTGAATTGTTACTTTGCTGCACAAGCACTGTGCATCCTGTGCACTCTGGGACACTCAGGCTTCAGGGGGGAAAGGCAGAGCTGAAATAAACCCAAAAGCCTGACAGGGAATGTACACAACAGAGTCACATCCTGAGTGCTGAGGGCCTGGCTTTGCAGCTCACACCACGTCCCCTTTCCCTGCACTTTTGCTCATGTGTGATACATATAAAAAGTAGCTCAGAGTGACTCCAGTCCTACAAGAGGCTTTTTCAAAATGAGGATTTACTGCAGGGCCAGTGGAGCTTACAATAAAAATGCACACAGAGACAGCAGTATTCACTGCCCTCAAAACGTAGAAAAGAAATCCCTATTGCAGGACATTTTATCCCACTGGAACTTTAATCCAGCTAATGCTAACAAGTGGTTCAGAATAAACGTGGTGGGAATGAGGACAGGAATGGGAACAGGCATCTCTTTCCATTAGATCTCCACCATGGAGTTATCCCTGTCCACTGCCTCCTCCTGCACAGCACCAAAATCCTGAGCATCAGGAAAGATCAGCCTGCAGAGCTTTCCCACCCCTGATGAAATTCAAGGTCCCAGGACAGAGATACTCTGGGATTTTCTGCTCTGTTTTGCCACAGCTTCCATCACCTTCAGTGCAGAGCGCTGAACCTATATGAACCTACTGGATCAGGTTCATATTTTGTAAATATTATTGTTCTTCCATGAACTTTGGCATCAATGAGAGTGAAGCTGGAGAGGCTGGAATACGACACAAGGCTTTGGAGCTTGGCGCTGTTATTTGTCCATTTTTTAAAAAGTGGGGAGGAAAAGGATAGGAAAAGGATAGTTTAGAATTGTGGTTAAACACTTTTTTTTTCTCTAGAGACACTGAGGATTTTGGCTTTGCTTTGTTTATTCTTCCTTGGGACTAAGTAAAGCCATATTTTTAAACATAGGACATCGCCCCCTTTCCTTTTATATGCTGAAATCCTGAGAGTTGCTCTTGACAGGGCTCAGGCTGCTCTGGCTACTTGGAGCTAAATGCATCTTTCAGAGTGTTTTCTTGTGGCCTAAGAGCATATTTATTTTTTCAGTCATTCCACTTTGATGTACCTTTGTTCACTTTCCAGGGGCAGTCCATTTTCATGACTTTCTTTCTTTTAAATCACAATATGTCAATAAAATTTCTAATTTTTCGCCTCAGTTCTGTTATGAAAGTTCAAGCACACGAGAGATCCTTGTAATTCAGATATTTAAAATTTGATCAGCGCTTTAGGATCTCATTGAATCAGTGCTTCAATATTTCCTTAGTTCTCTTTGGGGAGTTTATTATCTTTTTACTTTTTTTTTTGAAAATGGATGACTGATCTGACTCTGACACAGAACTAAGGGCACATTATTACTAAAGCATGTTTTGACAGTGAAAAGCATGAAAGCACGGATGCACTCCCTCATTCCAGGGTGGAAGCCATGGAGCAGCTAATCCTGAACTACACACAGAGAGGCAGTGATGGAAACAACTTCTGCTGGACACAGTGAAGGGGAAAAAAAAAAAAACCTCAGAAAATAATTCAAGGTGGAGATTTCCACCTCCCTGGGCTGGCTGTGCCTAAAATGCAAACCCAGGGGATGAAGATCCAGGAGGAGTCAGCCTCCCTGTGTGGACAGTGTCGAGTGTCCCTGGGCTGGAGGTCGGGAATTCCTTGGGCACCGGGGGCTGTGCTGGGGCAGGCATCTGGGAAGAAGCACAGCAGAGCCTGACAGCTCAGAGAGGCCCAGATGTTTTCATCATTATGGAAAAAATCTGGTGGTGCCTCTTTGCCCAGAGAAACACTGGAGGAGGAAATGTCCTCTTGAGCTCTGATCAAGGCTGAACATTAAAACTGCGCTGGGCCAGGGTCAGGAAAACAACAGAAATCAGAGGAAAGGATCTTTTCTGACTCCAGCTCTAAACTTAAACGTGAAGGTGGCCCCCAAAAGTTGCAGTGCCTCCCCAGGGACCTTTTCCCAAATGAGAAAGCCGGAGAACAGGGCCTGCCCTTGGGGTGCCAGTGGCGTTTCTGCAGCAGCAGCAGCAGCATCCCCGTGCTCTCCTCCCTCCCCTCGCAGCAGGTGCTGCCCCAGGGATGTGCACCCTGCGGGCACACAGACAAACCCTGGGGATGCTCAAGGACACAGAGCACAGCGAGAACCCTGCAGATCCCTGTGCTGGCTCTAAAATCCAGCTCTGAGGGAACCCTCCTGTCCCTGGGGGACACAAACCCCCCGTCCCAAAGCCGAGACCCACCCGAGCCCCTTCTCCCGGGCAGCTCCCCGGGGTTGATCCCTTGGCTCAGATTCCTCCTTTCCCAAAACCAGCGCGGCCCCCGCCGGCTCCCCGCACTAATTTTAGCTTTCAGGCACGGCAGATACGATGTCATCAAAAACCAAAAGTAACTCCAAAGCACCGCCCGGGAGAAGAGCGGGCAGAAGAGTAAGAAAGTGGCAACAGCCGACCCCAAATCCTTTCGATTCTACCACAAATAAATCCTACCCGCGAAATTAAAGGGCGATTGACGTTTTGTGCGTTTCACTCCGAATTTTCTTGTCGTTTTTGTTATTTAATTGACAAATAGAAAAGGTGGCGGTTGCTGGGCTTGATCCGGGCAGGGATCGCACAGAGCTGGTCGGGAGGAAAGCACCGAGGCACCCGAGCACTTCTCCCTCCATTCTGCCAGGTTTTTTTTGTTGGATTTCCAAGACTCCAAGGAAAAAAAAAAAATAAATAAAAGGTGCCGTTTAAAAGGTGTTTTCCCCTCTACCGCTGAAAAACGGGCTGATAATTAAGGCAAAATTTAGGGGGAAAAAAATTCAGACCTGGTTTTATTTATGCGACATTTCTTTGGAGAAATAATAATAATAATAATAATAATAATAATAATAATAATAGTCGGGAAAATATCCAAAATTTGAAATTTTACTCAGAGCAGGAAAAAAAAGTATCAAGGTAAAAACTTAGAATAACTTTTACAAGATTTTCGTTTCTTTCTACCCTTTTGTTCTTGCCATGCACTTGAAATATCTGTGTTTTACATACGGAGGCTTATAGATTCAGCACGCGGATGAAAACCCTTTCTTCTGCGTGTATTTACCGATTTCTCTTTCTTATATATTTTAATTTTGCAGGGATTTCTTTCCAAACATTATCTTTCTATAAAAGAAGCCGCGGGAGCACCCGGAGTTTTTGCTTTCCAGAGAGGATGCAAAAACGAAACAATTCGGAGAAACCGATCCCTTCCCCGTCAGAACTTTACAAAACCCAACAACGGATCATTTCCCCGCTTCCCAAAAAAAATAAAACCGGCTCAAAGTCCTGGTCCTGCTCCGGCAGGGTTGAGTTTTTCGCGGTGCCTCCGTTTGCAGGATTTAGGAGTGGGGAAGGAGGACCCGGCTCTGCCAAACGCATCTCGGGGCAAAAATAATCAAAATAATCAAAAATAATCAAATAATCGCGGGTCCGAGAGCTCCGTGGTAGCAGGGGGTATTCTTTTCTTCCTTACTTTTTTTTTTTGGTAGTTGTTGGTTTGTTGAATTTGGAGGGGGTGTTGGTTTTTGAGGAGGGGTTTTTGTGGGGTTTTTTTTGAAATTATTTCTGATTACCTGAAAGAGGCCCGGCAGGAGCTCACCCTGGGGAGCAGAGGAATTTTCCCAGGGCAGCGGAGAGGCTCCCTCGGGGCAGCCCAGCGCCGAGTGCGGCAAAAGCAGCGGGGCCGAAGCGAGAATTCGCTTTTCTGGAGCAAAGGGACGGGCAGGAAGGGCAGAGCGGCCATCCCGGGCAGGCCCCGCGGGAGCGGCGGGGACAGGGACAGGGACAGGGACACACAGGCCCGGCTTGCCCCAGGACAGCCGATTTCATGGCTCTCCGTTGTGGGTCACAGGCTGCGAGCAAAGGGGACACGGCCGGGAGACGCCAGAGAGGAGCCGGGGGTCAGCGCTTGTAACTCAAATCACACGGGTTCATCGTGACATCCATCCCCGTGGAACTGATCCCTCGGGAAGGGGCTGATCCCTCGGGAAGGGCCTTTTCCAGACAACAGGGATGGATCGTGCTGCGGGAGCTGATCCCTCAGGAAGAGGCTGATTCCTCAGGAAGGGCCTTTTCCAGAGGGCCGGGGTGGATCCTGTTGCGGGAGCCCCGGGGGAACGCGCAGTTCCCGGCGGGGCTGATGCGGCACCCCCGGGCCGGGCGATGCCGGAACGCGGCCGGTCCCTCACCCCTGCGGGTGTGCACGGGCGAGGACAGAACACTTTGAAGACAAATTAAAGCCCGAACACCCTCTCATGTTAAACGTGACTCCCCCTGAGCGGCCCGGCCCCCCCGGGCTCCCCAGGAGCGCCAAGCGCGCCCAGTGACATCGCAAGACGGATCGGATTTTACACGGCCGGCAGGAAGTACCCGAGAAGTCAGACCTTTATCTCCTCTGGAAAGCATCGTGCGGACAGACAAGCCGCAAACACCCTGAAATCTTGCGGCAGTTTCGGGCTTCCCGGCCGAGCACCGCTCCCGTTCCCAGCGGAGCCGCTGGGACCCCTCTGCCCGGGGCAGGCGGATGGGGACAAAGCCCCGCCGTGTTTAGAGCTTTTTGTCCTTCGAAGCAGCCCAGACTTGCCAGTGCCCGGAAGGTATTTCGTTCTTGAAACTGTTTTCCTGTCCATCAGCAGACACCGGTGCGTCCCGGCCGCGGGACGCGTGTGACAAAGCATTGTCACATCAAAATCTCGTCGGTCGTTGAATTCCCCATCCCTAAAAAACACCCTATGGCTCTTGCCCGGAGTGCTTCCCCATGGAAACATAACGAACAAACGCTGTGGGGATTACCTGGACGCGTAAAAAAAACTTTTCCGGGAGCGCAGAAAACCGGCGGGTCCGAAACAAGCGCAAATAACGCGACCCCTGCCCGGGGACGGGGAGAGGGCGACGGGAAGGTCGGAGAACTCCCCCATCGCTCTCTGTTCACCAGCGAACCCAGCACAGTTACAAGTAGAAAGGAAAAAAAAAAAAAAAAGTTACAGGCAGGGTAAAATTAAAGCTTTTCATTTATCTGCCCAGCTTTCGCTTCAGCCGCGGGGGTAAAACTCTTCCAGCACCCGAGGTGCAAGAACCAGCTGAATTGTCAGATTCCAGGCACGGAGCCCAGGGCAGGAGGGGAAACTCCACGGAGGCATTTGCTCTCCAAGTGCTCCTGCCCGAGTCACCGCACCCGAGTCACCGACGGAGGCGGAAAGAGGCGGCCGGGCCAGCCCCGGGCGCGCCCCCCGGCCTGCGGTGCCCAAAGCGAAGCAGCACCGGAGAGCTTTTACCGGGGCGTTTACCCGAGCTCTGCACCGACTGTCGTGTAATAAACGGAGGGCTCCGTGGTGCTGCTGCACTCCGTGCTGTGCCCTGACAGCATCCGCGCTCTCCCTGCGGTTTTTAGGACGCGATCATTTCCTAAAAACCCGGCGGGGTGAGCTGGGATGGTGGCAGGGCCACCTGGGTCCCCTGGCTCCGGTACCGGAGGAAGCCCCGGGCTGGCAGCGCAGCGGTCCCGGGCGCCGAGAGAGGCCCCTGGCCAAGGCCAGATTCGCATCAAGGTCCAAACTCTTTTTTTTTTTTTTTTTGACGGCCGTTAGAGCTTGAAAAGACCGGGGGAAAACAAGAGAATAAAAACCAATTTTGTTAAATGGGGGAAAAAAAGAGGGGGGAAAAAAGGTAGGAAGGAAATGAGGTTTTAGCTGCAGCGGAGTGCCTGGACAGCTCCGAAGCATTTTTTCCACTCTGCAGAATTCCAGAGGAGTGAAAGTAAAAGCTTTGCTGGCCCCAGCCGTCCCCAAAGCCCCTCCTGGAGCCCCGGCGGGACCCCGACACGCACGGCGATCCCATTTATTCAGCCAGGGCTCGCCGGTTCGCAGCACCTTCCCAATGGCTTGGAAAGAATTCCTGCCCAAAGGACCCTGGGGAGCCCTCGGGGACCCGCAGAGGTCCCGGGGTCCCGGCGGCTCCCGGCGCCACGGAGGGAAGCGGGAGATTGGCACCGCTTCTCGCAAGGAAACCCTAATAGGCTATTTCTGGACTACTGGCTCTTAACAAATCTATAGCACCTGAAGTGTTAGCACTCAATTAGTGACAAGGTTTCAAACCCCAGCGTTTACTGGCGAGGTATAAACAGAGTCCTCGGAGATAGCTGGGAATTAGAACGGGAGGGGGCCCTGGACATCTTAACCGGCTGGGATTAAGAGGAAAACTTTTTTAAAAGGTACCATCTCTCTCTCTCTAAACAGTCCGAGGTGTCGAAAGCTCCGAGGGAGAGAGGATGTGCCCTCTGGAGCTAATTGCGGGGTTGGGGATTTCTTCTCTTTGTTTGGTTGGTTTCAGCAAGAAAAGTTTTTCGTGTCCTTTTTTTTTTCCTTTTTAAGAAAAAAATAGAAAGGAAAAAAATACGAAAGCACCCTAAACCTAGCACCTAGCATTAATCACATTCAGCAATCCCGGAGAGAAGCAACGAGCGGGTGTGGACGACAACCCTGGCCTGCGAGAGGCCGGGGCAGGCTCAGTCCCGAGGGGGCAGCGAGAGCAACCTGCAAACAGAGTGAGGGCAGCGGGGGACAGAACAGGACACCCCCACTTTCCCCGACAGGCAGAAAAAACAGCAGCGGAATTTCACCCTATCTCCCCCACTTACACCCCTGGGTCTACAGAAAGTGTTTCAGGGCGCTCGCTCCTCGGGGTCCTGGCTCTCTTTACCCCTTTTTTCTTTTTTTCTTTTTTTTTTTTTTTTTTTTTAATGTTATTTAAACGCGATCAAAAACGAGTCCGCAAAAGTTCAAAGCGATGCGGGAGAGTTCGGGGTCCCCACCCGCGGGGACACCCGGGCTGGGCAGGACCCTGCGGGCTGCGAGCAGCGTCCGGAGCTGGGGGAAGCTGTCCCTTTGTCCCTTCCTCTGGACAGCCGGAGCCTGGCTTCAGTGGGCTGCTGGAGAGCCCCGAGAAAGGGAGAGAGGGGCTGGGAAAGGGGGGAGGAATGGGTGCTGAGCCCCGACCCGGAAAGTCCGTGAGCTGCTGTACGTCAGTAACTGATTCATCAATCAGCCGGACACAGAGCAGACCTGGCCTCTCTTTGCGGAGTGTTTGCTTTTTCACCAATTATTGCGGCCCTGCAGCTCTTTTTGTTGATACAGTAGTTCTAAAAAGTGCTAATGTTCATTTATCAGGGGGCCGAGCCCGGGACTCCCACTAGTTGTGATTCTTCCAAAAATATAAACACGAAGAGAAGGGCTGAGGCTAAAGCCCCCATTTGTTTCTAAACTGCAGTATTAAAAGTGATGCATTGTTGAAGATAAAGCGGAGATAACGCTGTCTGTCTCCAATGAATGTCTCCCCGACGCATTAATGACATTCCAAATGATAGCTCCGGCTTATCGTTCAATTAATCACTTCCACCCTGTGCAGCCGGGCCCACATCGATCGGCAGCCGCCGTGTGACCGGGGGGCTGCAGGGAGCCCGGCATCCTCCACGAACCCCGCCCCGCCGGGATGCGCTCCGGCCTCCAGGGCCCGGGAAAAGCCCCGGGGCAGGAACGGCCGTGCGAGCTCCGAGCCTGAGCCGGGAAGGAGCCGGGATAAAGGAAGGGAGCGCTGCAAGGCGCTGCTCCCATCCCGCAGGATGGGGACGTCGCCAAGGCGAATTTGAGCGGCGGCTCTGGGTTTGGGGAGGGTCGGGATCGCTTCGTTATTTCAGCCCGTATCTAACCCACCCCTCAAAGCTTGTAATAAAAAGGAGGCAACGAGGTTCAGAGAGCCCGCGGAGGGCCAGGGGTGCCGCAAACACTCTGCAAAGCCCCTCCACAGGCCCCTGTCCCCAGGCTGCCTCCACATTCCCGGGGCACTTCACCCTCGCTCCTGCAGCAGAGGAGCATCCATCCATCCCCTGCAGTTATTTCCCAGGAAAAGCCTGCAGGAAACGCAGCCGCGAAGATCGAGCCCTCCCCTCATTAAATCGCAATATTTCAGGCCTCCCTGTTCACAGGGATCGCTCCGACTGTCATCGCCAGATCCGGGGCTGCCTCGCCAACAAACCGCTGCCAGCAGCGCCGCCCGCAAAAACATCCGAAATTCAGCTCCTCGGGGTGCCGAGACCCAAAATCCCGGTGGGGTCCGTCCTGCTGGGGGGGTGGGCAGCGCTCACCTTTCCACCCGCCCCGGAGGGTCCCGTCCTGCGGGAGGAGAAAGGATTTGCACAGCTCTGACCCCGCCACTTCCAAGAGCGGGGCTCAGCCAAGGGCCCCCAAACTCACCGCAGCCCTTCAGGCTTTCTCTGCTCTGCTCCCACCGAGCCCATCCCCGTGCCTCTCTCAGCCGGGCGCTGGAGCGCTAAAGGAGATTCTTTATTTATTTCTAATTTTTTTTTCTGGACCCCCCCCTAACCCACCGAGCCCTGAACCGCCCCTCCGCAACCTGCGACTTTGAAGCCAAGGTTTATTGGAGCGGCTCCACGCGAGTTAAATGAACGAGCCCCACCTCTGCTCCATGAACCGGGGGCCGTGCGCCCACCCGAGCTGCGGGACCCGGCCGGGGACAGCGGCCCCTTGCTTTACCTACCCCTCCCATACCCCTGGGTATTTTGCAACACCTTCACCCGCGCTTGTTTTGATTGATTTTTTTAATATTTTTTTCCCAGACAGTGTCGCATTTTTTGTTTGAAAGCTTTACAAACAAACGAGAGGAAAACCCAGTCGGCATTTCCCTCTCCAAAGCCAGGCAGGGGCTGCTCAGAGTCTCTCTGCTGTCAGCTGGACTTTGCAATCATTATGCTGCTTTAGAAAATCTGTATAAACCCTGAGCGCGGATTTCCCCTTCAGCGCGCTTCACACAGCGGCGAACTCACGTTTTTTTAGTTCCTGCCATCGGATATTGCAGAATACTAAAAACGAAACCTCCGTTCTCTCACTTAAAAAAAAAAAAAATTAAATCAGCACATATTTGGTTGATGGTTTCCTCCGGGCCTGTTTATTTAATCTGACTGTATGATAGATAGCATCAGATAGTGACTTTGTACGCATTAGGCCATTCTTTTTTGTTGATTTTTTTTTTTTTTTTTGTTTCAAATGGATGAACAAACCCTCCGCTGCAAGGCTGGATAAATGCAGTGCCGCCCCTTTAAAAGAGCGGAGCTGTTTTTGAGATGTATTACTATATTAGGTGACATGGAACTTTGCATCTCTCATACCATCACCGCAATGTTGGCCAATAGAAAGCTAAAGTCACCCAAAAACTGCCTAGTCCCTCCTTCCCTGGCCTTATGGTCCGCTCCTACCTGGCGGCAGTGCACAAGTCAGGGCTACTCTCGGGAATGCTATGTGCCCCCTCCGGGAGCCCACGCTCCACCGCTGCTCCACCTTGGCCGCTCCCCACCTCCTTTTCCATGACCCTGGGCTGCGGCCGCTGCCCCGCTGTCCTCCGCAATGTTTCCTAGCCCTGTGACAAGCACCCCCTTCTCGGTGAAGGATATTCTGAACCTGGAGCAGCAGCAGCAGCAGCAGAGCCTGGGCTCCATGGAGCTGGCCTCGCTGGCCTCCCCGTCCTGCATGCTGGCCACCTTCAAGCAGGAGGCGTTCGGCACCGAGCCCCCGGCCCTGCCCGACCTGCGGGACGAGCTGCCCGAGCCGCCCCCCGGCAAAACCGCGGCCGCTTTCCCCGGCTCCTACTACGGGAAAAGCTTCGTGGAGATGGACTCGGCCAAGGAGGCCAAGGCAGACAAGAAAGGTAAAGCCAAGCGCTGCTGCGCGGGGCTCGGGAACAAGGGATGGCAGGGACATGGGGAATCTCCCAGCAGGGTTGGGCGCTCGGGCGGGGGTGCCCAGGGCTGCGGGGGACAGGGGACAGTGCGGGCTGCGCTCGGTGCCGGGGCTCGGTGAGCGGCAGCATCGTTATCCCGTCCCGGGCCCTGCGGGAGCGGGGCTGAGCCCACCCGGGCAGGGTCCCGCTGACCCCGGCCCGGACACCCCCGGGGATGCGCCCCTGTCCAACGGGACGGGCAGAGCTGCCACACGCGAGGCCTCGAGTTCGGGCACAAACCAGGTGACAAATGCGATTCCTGACTCGCTCGGGGGTCGGGATGGGTTTCAGCACAAAGCTACGAGCGATAAATCCAGGCTGGGGCACAGGCGGGCGAGACTCACATCAGCGCACGGGGCACCGTCGTTTTCAAACAAAAACCACGGAAATTTTGCTGCAGAGGTACCTAAAGAGCGGGGCAGGGCCGGTCCTGCTGCTGCAGGAGCGGGCGGCCACAGCGGCCTGCGAGGCCGAGGAAGAGCCAGGACTCGCTCGCTCTTTATTAAATACTAATTTATACATTTTTTGCACAATTTTTCCCTCCCCCTTTTTCCCTTCGCCCCTATATTTTGCTGCAGAACTCTGTTCCTTACACAAGAGCCTGGAGCAGGAGAAAAGAGACCCGGAAGACCCCGAGCGCCCCAGACAGAGGAAAAGGAGGAAACCTCGCGTCCTCTTTTCTCAAGCCCAAGTGTACGAACTGGAGAGAAGGTTCAAGCAGCAGAAATACCTCTCGGCCCCCGAGAGGGACCATCTAGCGAACGTCCTAAAGCTCACCTCCACCCAGGTGAAAATTTGGTTCCAGAACCGAAGGTACAAATGCAAAAGGCAGAGACAGGACCAGACGCTGGAAATGGTGGGGATCCCTCCCCCGCGGCGGATCGCCGTGCCGGTGCTGGTGCGCGATGGGAAGCCCTGCCTGGGGGAATCTTCGCCCTACAGCTCGCCCTACAATGTCAGCATTAACCCCTACAGCTACAACGCCTACCCCGCGTACACCAACTACAACAGCCCCGCCTGCAACGCCAACTACAACTGCAACTACCCCTCCATGCAGCCCATGCAGCCCTCGGCGCCCGCCAACAACTTCATGAACTTCAGCGTGGGGGACTTGAATTCGGTGCAGGCGCCCATCCCGCAGGGCAACGCGGGCATCTCCACCTTGCACGGCATCCGAGCCTGGTAGAGCCGCCCCCGGGCTCGGGACATTGCCAGGCTGCGGGGCTGGGGGTGGCTCAGGGGAGCATCCCCGCGGATCCCACGAGTGCGGTGGCCACGGACGGGGCGGGTTTTGGTATTTCGTGCGGGGACAGGCAAGCACCGGTGGGGGATGCCCGAATTTCCCGGCTCCTCTCGGCTCCTTTCCACCCAGGTCTTCACCCTGATAATTCCCCTCCTTCCTTCCTGCAAACCAGCCGGTAATTTCGCGTGACTTGTTCCCAACAACACCCAGCCGAGCCCTGCAACTCTCTCCCTTTTTTGTTTTTCTTTTTTTTTTTTAACTTTTACTCTATACTAATTATTATTATTGACATCCACATTTAATTTTTGCACTTCCCGTACGGTCCCCGCTGTTCAGTCAGTTCGGCATCTCGGCACCCCCAGGTGTCCCTTGCGAGGGATGAGGACAGACAGACAGACAGACTCCCGAGAGACACAGACACCCCGGCCCGCCAGGTCCCATAGGGTTCTGCACTAAAACGTGAGTTAGCATGAAAATGCACTGTCCGCCCCTTCGAGCGCGCTGCCCTTTGCTGTACGAGCTGAGAGATCAGCGAGTTGTCATTAAAGAGAGTGGCTGAACCTCGCGTCCCTTGCGTTCTTGCGCATCCCGGACATCCCGGGGCTCTCCGGGGCCGCCCGCCCGCTCCGGGAGCCTTTCCCGGCCGGTCCCCACTCCCCGGGTTTGTGCAGCCCCTCCAGTGCTCTCAGCATTCCCGTTTTGCAGCCCTCCGGTGCGCTCGGCATTCCCGTTTTGCAGCCCTCCGGTGCTCTCGGCATTCCCGTTTTGCCGCCTGCAAACGGTGTTCGTATTTTAAAGAGTTTTTTAAATTATTTTAAAGCCGCTTTTCGAGCTCCCAGCCTGGCTAAGCGCCGCCCCGTGTCCCCGGGCTGGGATCGGGACCGAGCCCATCGTTCCCAGTCTCCGGGAGCGCGGGGCTGGTTTGTTATTCCCTGCACAGAAATCGCTGCAAAGAGAGGTACCCACACCCCAAGTCACGACCCAAAGCCCCCAGACTGCCCCCAGCCCATCCGCGGGAGGTTTCCACAGCCCCTGCCCCTCCTGTCCCCATGGGGGGAGCACAAAGGAGCCCCCGTCTGTCCCCAAAGTGCCCAGGGACAGCGAGCGGGGCTCCCCAGCGCCCGGCTCCTGCCTCGCCGCTGCCGCTCTTACGGTAGTCGCTATCAAATGTCAATTATTGGGAGTGAGAAACAACAAACATTGTAATTCAGCGCAGTCACAACATCCTCTGAGAGTGTCTGAGGCTGTCCGGCCGGTGACAGGGCGATTAGGGGGACCTGCCACCCCTCCTGCCTCGGCCCTATCGGCCCCATCAGTAAACAGGGATGGAGACAGGGTGGCTGTGGCCCTGGGACAGAGGATGAAAGGCTGCCGGGGAATGGAAGCTGCCTGCAGCCGCTCTCCCAAGCCCACAGACCCCTCCCGAGGTAGGATTGCACCGATAAGGAGCTCCCAGCTCCTTCCAGCCCCTGCGAACACCAGAGCAGCGCCGGGTGCTGCCCACCAAGCCCCCAGTGCAGAGTGGAGCACAAACACCTGTCTGGGGCTCGGGGCTGGCAAAGAGCGACCTTCAGCCTCATCCCGAGGGGAGTCTGTCTCAGGGAGCTCACCCCACAGAGCCACAGGGGTCTGAGACAAAGGGGACTCGAGGCTGCCGGCATGGGGACAGGGCTCCTGGGCAGGCCAGAAGGGAGCAAAGCCACCTCCCCTCACCTGGAACCATCCCCAGGGCTCCCTGAGGGCTTTGCCTTAGGGAGACACAGGATCCAGGTGGGAGAGAGGCAGCAGAGGAACCGGGAAATGCCCTGCCTGAGTGAGGAGAGCCAAGGTGTCCCAAGAACTCCGGGAAAATATTATTATTCTAACACCATATAAAATTTTAAATTAAATATTTGCATATGACAAACCTTTCATACCTAGGAGTGAGTTTAGTTATCAGTAACAGTTCTGTCATTTTTTCAGATAACTCTTGGATGGAGAATCTGACTGAGTGGGGCAGGAGAAAGCTGGGTTTAAACTGGCGAGGGGTGGGGGCAGTCACAGTTTGGGGCCACAGTTTGCCTGAGCTGTCAAATGGTCACAGTGGTGCCACCGTGCCACCCCTGCTGTCACCACCACAGAGCTCAGCCAGGGCCAGAGCACACAGGGAGCCCCCAAAAGAAGGACAAGTCCTGAGTTAACTTGGGGGCAGGCATTGAGGCTAAAACTCGAACTTTCAGAAACCATCCCGAAGCAGGGCCCTTCTTTAAGTGGGCAAACAAGACAGACAGCAGTGAAACTTCAGAAAAAGCCACAGGAAAAAGTAACTCCCCACATCAACACAGAACCCTTCTCACACACTCCCCACATCCTTTCCCTTCCTCAGACACTGTTATTTTCTCCAAACAAGTTCATTTTCCTCCCATAATAACTCAGAGCTACAAACTATCAAGAAATCTGCCTGTCCAGTGGGATTTCCCTGCAGTGGCTGCTCTGGGCACCAGCTTTGGCTCTGATTTCCAGGGCTGCACTGTGCTCATTCTCAGCAGGGATGAATGTCCCACAGCCCCTGCTCACACGTTCCCCTCCTCCTGCGGGAATTGCATCACGAGCAGATGCAGGGCAGGGTGAGACGGGGTTTGGAGCAGCAGCCGGAGCCTTGGAGCCGGCTCAGGAAGTGATTTAGGAGCGGACACGAGCACAGCTGCCTGGGCCGGCGCTGCCAGGGGCACAGAGCCTCGGTTAAAGACCTTCCATCAGCTGGGTGAACGGGAAGAGCAAGGAGATACAGGAGGAATGACCCGATGCCTCAGCTTTTCTATTTTTCAGATTCTGTGCTGCTTTAGTGTGTGGGTCTGGGCTCACATCAGGGGATGCTGAGCTCTGTGCACAGAGCAGGGACACAAAACAATTCCTGCTCCAGCTGGGCACCAAGGACAAATGACCCAAATCTCAGCCCCAGAGCACAAACCCCGTGGGCTGGAGAGAGAAAAACAAGGATGGGACTGCAGGGGCTAAAGCTGGGATGGGACAATGAACTGCAAGATGCAAATGGAGCAGAACTGATCCCAGGGACAGAGCCCGTGCCCGGCCGTGCATTTTGGGGCCATTTGGGTTCATCTTGGGTGCAGCCCTGGCTGGGCTCTGGTGCTGCCCAAGGTGCATCCATGGAGGAGATGCTTTGAATAAATCCCTGCTTTATTCTGTAGCTCTGTCCAGCCTCTGTTCTAGCTCAGCCTTCCCAAGGCATCAGACCCCCCCAGCACTCAGATTCCGGCCCAGGGCACTCCCTGTGCTCACGGATCCCATTTCTCCCATTCCAGCCCGGCCTCATTTCCAGCTGCAGCCCCACACCAGCTCAGCCCACAGGGTCAGGCAGGGGCAAAAGGTCCCCCCAGGACTTGCAGAAGCACCGGGGCTGTGCCTCTCTGAGCTCAGCCCTCTGAAAGGCTCAGAAAAAACACCCCTATCAAATCGGACCTGGTCCTGCCGAGCCTGAAGCGTTTCCCATCTCTGGAACAGCACAAAAATCCTGTGCTTAGGAAAGGTTATTGCAGAGGGAAGAGCAGGATCCTGGCATTTCCCCACAGAACTGAAATCAGGGATCCTCCCAGTGCCCAGGGGCAGGCCAAGGGCTGTAGGAAAAAAGCTTTTAATAAGATTTGCACTTGGATTTGATCTCGCTCTTCCCTGTTTTTTGGTTTTGGTTTTTTTTGGGATTACACAACCTGGCACTGGCATTCAAGGCCCTGTTCAAACCCAGTTTTTTTGGGGTATATTTTTGAGAATTCAGTGTCCCAGCTCCACCTGAAGGTGACAGGGTGAGAGCAGCTCAGTCTTCTCGAGACAAACTGCACATGGCAAGTTTATCCAAACCCTTTGGAATCCACAGAATTTGTACAGGAACGAGCTGTCAGCTGTAAGGGACTGATACCAAATCCCTTGCCTGCGGCAGTTTTGTAGGAACTGAAGTAATTGTTTTTCCCAAAAAAACACCCGTGCGGTTCCTAGAGTGCTAGAATTTTATTCCTTAAGTTCAAGGAGGTTTCACATCGGAAGTTTTTCTCTGGAGTCCAAAAACAAGATACGGTCCTGGCAGGAATTAAGTGTTTCAGTGTTCCCGAGAGGCTCGGCAGGAAAACAACAGATCAACAACCCTCTGTGCCCGGCCCCTAATTCATCTCACTGACATCGGTTTAGATCAGTATCAGCAGTAAGCCATTTCTTCTTAATGGGGATTATTAAGAAGAATCAACACCTTTAAAATGCCACTGCAAAGCGAGAAAGGGATGCGCTTTCAGGCTGGAGTCCGATTTTTCATTCCTGGGTGGTTTGTTATTGTCCAAAACACGAAATTAACGCTGCATTTTGGCACAGAGAAGGGAAGCCGAGATTTCTCCCAGCAGATCAAGAAACGCATTTGTGAAAGTTCATCAATCACGGCTCAGCAAAGTGACACAGAACGAACACATTACTTGGAGATCTCCCCCTGTCTCCTGCGGTCATTTTAAACGCTGCCACTCCAGCGTTTATTGCAGCAAGAGAGACCCATTTGGAGACGGGAACATGCAGCAGAAAAGACCCATTTAGAGACGGGAACATGCAGCAGAAAAGACCCATTTGGAGACGGGAACATGCAGCAAAAAAGACCCATTTGGAGACGGGAACATGCAGCAAAAAAGACCCATTTGGAGACGGGAACATGCAGCAAAAAAAAACCCATTTGGAGACGGGAACATGCAGCAAAAAAGACCCATTTAGAGACAGGAACATGCAGCAAAAAAGACCCATTTGGAGACGGGAACATCCCGAGCAGCCCATCAGCCACATCCCCCCTTGTCCTGCACTGGGCTGGAGCTGATGGGGTGAGGGAAAATGGTTGAGTTCCTCTGCATGAAGGAGCTGCTGGAACTTCCAATGAAATAGAAATTATTTCAATGGAGACTGGATCAATAAGCTGAGACAGAAAATAAACTCTTACCCAGAAATTGAGTACCCAGGAAGAGAAATTCACATGAGAAGAGCATTTTGAAACCAGCTCTGCGTGTGAGCAGCTGGAGCACTGACCCCACTGAGACTGTAACACATCCCTTAACTCATCCCTGCTTAAAAGAATGTGATTTTTGGTGTCAACAAAGAATCACGATCAAATAGCTAAATCACAGACCTAAGCCAGGAGATTGGGCATTTTCCCAGCCCATTAGAGAGGGACAGCGTGTTTGCAGCAGGTTGAGCAGTCCAGGGGTTCTCCCACCAACTCTGAGAGTTCACTCAATACCTGCTTGGTTTGAAGGGCTGGAAAGATAAGTTGTCCTTAAAAAAAACAAAAAACAAAAAACAACAAAACAAACAAAAAAAAACCCAAACCAAACCACACAAAAATACCTCAACAACAACAAAAAAACCAAACCCCCCCCCCCAAACAAACAAAAAGAAACAAACCCCAAAAGCCCCACAGCACAACCTTTGTGAATGAGAATAAATCTTTTAGTGGTCAAAATAATTTTATTTCTTAGGGTTGGTTAAGATTAATTGGTCTTGGGGAGACATCCTGGAGCTAAATTATTACTTGTGGACATGGGTAAGCTGAAGGCATGAATGACACTGCTATGGAGTGGGCAAGGTCAGGAGTTAACGGGCTCAAATGGGGGAAAAAGAAAAGCAGATTTGTTGAGTACTTTAAATTCTGTGAAACTCTCTGAAAACTAGTTAGTAAGACACAAATTTAGAAAGGCATTTTAGAGTTTTAGCCCTAGAACCAACAGATTGGTTGCTGAACACGTTATTAACTTGCACAGCTCAAAGCACCTGCTCTCTCTCCCACATTCTCCAGGGCTCTGGGCTCTTGGAGCAGGGTTTGGTGCTCTCTGCTGCCACAAGAACACCACAGAGTTTATTTTAGCACAGCAGACATTTCCTAAGTAGATTGCATTGTCCTCCAGCACAAGCTTGGAAATAACCACAACACTGATTCCTAGAAATCGTCCCCAGCTCCCACTTTCCTGGCCCAGGGTGTTTCTGTGCCATGTGCAGAAGAAAAGCTGCAGTCAGAGCAGGGGAGGAGCAGCACACAGACACGGGCAGTGCTGGCTGGGAGCAAGAGCAGCCATTCAACAACAGCTCACAAAACCAATTCATACTCATTTCAGTCAAACAAACAAGCTTCTCACGTTTTTAAGCACCAAAAAAAAAATCAGGATGAAAACCTTTTGCCTCAACTCCAGCAAACCTAACGGTGTTAAGGAGATGATTTATGATTTATGTTAAGGAGATGATTTATGCTGTTTCAAAGGAGGGAAATTTAAATCTCACTGGACTGCAGGTCTCATGTGCTGCTCCCCTCTGTGCAGAGCCCTCAGAGCCAGGTCCAGGCTGCAATCACACACTTCACTCTGCAGACTGGCTGATCCCACTGGAGATTCCCCAGGGCCAGGCTGGGGCAGCAGGAGCCCCTCTGGCACTCTCCCATGCCAGGCTCAGTGTCCTCCTGCTGTTTGTTGCTGCTTCTGGGGGGCTGGAGGCATTTCCCTGTTTGTTCTGGGTTTTATTTGAGCTCCAGCAGCCCATTCCATGCCCAGGAAATGATCCCCAGCCTGTGCACCCGTGGGGATTGCAGGAGTCCCCATCTTGGAGCCACCCAGCCCTGCTCAGAATGCAGGTTCATCTGTTCATCACTGCTGTCTGTAGCAACAGCCTTCACCAAGCTATGCCAAAAACAGAAAACAAAAAAACCCACCAACTTTATTTAGGTATAATTTATAATTCTGAAGAAATTAAAGCACAATTGCCACCATAAAGGGAGATGTTCAACCCTATCTGCCATCCAATACCCACAGTCATCCAGCATGTCCATCTGGGATCAAAAGTTCCCCTTTTAGATGCACACAGAAAAAAACTAACTTAAACCCCCCCCAAACACAGTGAGAGCTGCTGATTATTGGCCTCTCTGAGAGTCAGGCCAGAGGTGACCATTTGCCTGGTTAGACACCAATTTAGAGCCCACCAAAATTTCACCTTGAGAATAAAAACCTAAATAACTTCTTATACCATGAGGCATTCAAATAAGAAATCAGCTTTCCCCCTCAAGTCCTCATTACCTACAGCATTTCACTTTTGTACACACAAAGATTATTTCCCATGTAACAAGGTGAACATAAATACTCAGTTTTTACCAAAAACCCCAAAAGTAAGAGCACATGAGAGAATCACCCCCCATGCAGCACATGGAACAAGAGGAACAGCTGTAGGTTAATTTCTAAATATCCTCTTCAATTTTCTTCCTTTCCTGACCACATTTCCAGTCCTGTTTGCCTCAATATTCTGTGAAAATGCTGTGCTCTGCCCCTTTGATCAGCTCCCTCAAAGCCCTTTCATGTCCTGCTGTCTTCATTAGCTCAGGGTTTAATTGCTGGCCCTGCCGGGGACAGACAGGTGGTGCAAGGTCACAGCAGGAGATGATGGATGGCTCTGGGCAGTGCCTGTGCAGATGACAGCCACCAAAACCCCTCCTGTGGGGCACAGCCGTGTCCTTGGGCTGGGATCAGCAGGGCACCCACAGCATCCCACACCTGCAGCCACCCAGGACCTGCTTTGGGTCCTGGCAGCGACGATTTCCCAACCTCACTTCCCCAGCTCCTTCTGGTTGGATTTTCTAAGCCACACACACACACAGAGTTACAGATGTGAGCACCACCATCCCTGCAAGCCCCTGGGACCAGCATTTCACCCCCAAAACCCCAGAAACGGGAGCTGAGCTCAGGTAAAAGCAGGAGCTTTTACCTCATGGAGGCCTCATGGCCTCCTCTAGACTCACTCCAACCATTCCATGTCCTTCCAGAATAATTTTAGAATGGGATAACTCAGCTTCAGACTGAGGCACAGGTGGCTGGGGATGGAGAGCCCATTTAAGCAATTAATTTCCATTTACCCATTAATTAATTAATTCCCATTTACACCATCTTGTTATTAAGATAAGATCACAAGTTTTGCAGATTTCAGCCTTCAAAATTCCCTAGCCCAATGTTTTCAAAAAGTCTTCTTTGAGATCATTCCTGTTTTATCAACAAAGATAACATCCTATTCACTTCTGAGGGGACTGAAAGTAGAGGAGGTTCAAAATCAGCTGAGAGAAAAGTGTGGGCGTCAGGTCTTCATTCTGTATTTTTATTTTTTCCTTAAATACAGAACTGACAACTGGATTTCTTTTTTTTCTTTGAGTTACTGACAATTGGTGGAATTCTTTTCTTGGGGGAAAAGAAAAACCCCTTAAATAAAAATCAGCCTGGGAAAATCCAGCTCTGCAGAGTTCTTGTCATTGCTGCAGCACCCACTGCTTGTTGCTTTCCTTCTTTTTTTTGGATAAACTCAAGAGTTTTGAGGTCTTGAAATCAGGAAGCCAATTTTAATTGTAGCTCTGACATTTGTGGAATATTGGGATGGTGATTCCACGTCATGCATGGCAGTGCAGAGGCAGAGCTCAAGTGAAGAACAAGGATCCTCCATCACCTGGAAAGGCTGAAAAGCCATTTGAGAAATCCCTGAAATGGGGGGGGAAACGGGTGGAAAGCCTTTGCACAGAGAGGAACTGACTTTTCAAAAGAGAGAAGGCTTTGCTGCCCTGAGCTAAAGATAGGATGAGCACAAGCAGCAGCTTTTTAAAGCAGCAGATCCCTCCTTATCACAAATCCTGGGAGGGAGCAGCATTTCCACAGAATGTGCAGTTCCACGGAGCTTTTCCTCCACTCCAGCATCACACCCAGGGTGAATCATCCTGCAGGGACCTTCCCTGAGCCTCTCCCTCATCCTTACCCTGATTTTCTGCCTGGGTACCACAGGTTCAGCCTTCCTTTATCATTTTGACTTTTGACCTTGGGCTGGAGGGTTTTGCTGTGCCACCAGTGCTGCTTCCTCCCCAGCCCAGGAGGCTTCACAGGAAGGGCTCTGTGGTGATGGATCTGTCAAGACCAAGGGTCAAGTTTATGTTGATCTACAGGTGTCAGGAGAGTATTGATCCTCTGATGAAGGTCCCTGAGAGGTCACCATAAATCCTCAGGGGATGAAAATCCCACGTAAGTCGTTTGCAGATGCTGCAGGGGGAGGCAGATAAAGGACAGCAGCTGCCCAGGCAGTGTTAGCAGACACCCCCAGAGCAGCAGGCGAGGCCACCACCGCACTCTGCTCCAAGCCAGGGTGGCCAAACCTATCAAAAAGTGAAAGCATCAAGCAATTCAGGGCCCTGTCAGGGCAATGAGCTCTTTGGTTTTAGCTGGGGGTGGCTTTGGTTTGCCCAGGACTGGAGGCAGCCTCGGTACAGACACTTTGCCCTCCTTGGTCAGCGCTCTGCAGTTGTTTCCCTGATGGTGGGAATTGCACCCACCTCAAAAAGTGCTTTTATGTACAACCACACAATAGTTTGGGTTGGAAGGGAGCTGAAAGAGTCTCATTCCACCCCCGCCATGGCAGAAACACCTTCCACTGTCCCAGGCTGCTCCCAGCCCTGTCCAGCCTGGCCTTGGGCACTGCCAGGGATGCAGGGGCAGCCACAGCTGCTCTGGGCACCTGTGCCAGGGCCTGTCACCCTCCCAGGGAAGGATTTCTTCCATGTACCTGAGCTACATTTCCCCTCTTTCAGTTTGAAGCCATTCCTCCTTTCCTGGCACTCCTGTTCCTGATGCAGGGTCCCTCTGGTCCCTCTCCCCCTCAGACCCTGCCAGGTGCTCTGGGGTCTCCACGCCCTTCTCTGCTCCAGGCTGAGCATTCCCAGCTCTCCCAGCCTGTCCCCAAAGGGAAGGTGCTCCAGTCCCCTTATCAGCCTCGTGGCCTCCTCTGGACTCGCTCCAACCATTCCATGTCCTTCCAGAATAATTTTAGAATGGGATAACTCAGTTGGAAGTGATCTACAAAGACCATCTCCTCCAATTCCTTGGTTCTGCAGATAGAAAACCCCTTACATCAGCTACAGCCACAGCAGACACATAGAAGGAATCCCCTCCTCTGAATTTCCAGCTCCTCAGGCAGCACTGAAGGTCCCCAAAGGCTTTGACAGTGACCAAGACACCCCTGTGACCCCTGGGGCCAGGGACCAGGCAGAGCCAGCCCAGGGTTCCTGTAGCTGGAGGATTTAAGCCCAGCAGCCCTGGCAGGGCGTGATGCTCAATCCCTTTATCGTGTCTCCTCTCCCTGCAGCAGCCAAAGCCAGGGCTAATTTTAAAAAGCAGCGATATGGGGCTGCTGCAGGAACACACGTTGCACTTGGCTGCTGGGAATTGGAACAGAAATGGGCATAAACTGCTCTGCTCTGCAGCCTGGGTGTTGTACCCTGACCCTGTGGGGGTAAAATGCAGAAGGATAACTTGCTAGCTTGGTGAAGCCCCAAAGTTACAAAATAAACCTGACAAGTTACCTTATTTGAGTAATTTTGGAGGAATAATAAGTCAAAGACTGAAGTAGGTTCAATGAAAATCAATTAATGATCAAAACCAAAATTTTACCCAGCTCTGTTCCTTTGGAAAAATAACATTTCAACATATTAAATCAAGATAAGATCAGAGCCTTGCATTTCCTCTCTGGTGAGCAGTGACAGGACCCAAGGCAATGCCTGGAGCTGTGCCAGAGGAGGGTTAGGCTGGATTTTAGGAAAAGGTTCTTCCCCAGAGGGTGGTCAGGCACTACGAGTAAAGAACCTTATCCTAAAATCCTGCCTAAACCTCCCCTGACAGCTTCATTTCTCCCACACCTGACTGTGAACCCAAGACTGGAGAAAGTTCTAAAGCCTCCCTTGCTGCCTCTATTCCATTTTGAGCCCAGCCACGCTGGAAGTGGCAGGTCTTTGTTCAGGGAAGCAGAATGTGGTGCAGAACTTTATTTCACAGTGCTACCTAGTGGTTTCTGCAATAAATGGTCAGCTCCTCAAAATGCTCCTCCAGACAGAACCTCGGCGTGGAGTAAATACAGATGACAATAAAATCTAAACTTTCATCACTGCCTGAAATGAGTTAAATTGCAGGGGAGAGAAAGAAAACAAAAAAGGGGAAAAAAAGGAAAACACACTTGCAAACTAATCCCAAAGGTTCCTGAGTGGATATTTCATGTACATCAACAATCCCATAGCAACCTCCC
Organism: Agelaius tricolor; assembly: GCF_023055355.1. NCBI lineage: Eukaryota > Metazoa > Chordata > Aves > Passeriformes > Icteridae > Agelaius > Agelaius tricolor. The sequence continues at coordinate 16,622,051 of NW_027269278.1, forward strand.
ACAGCTCTATCAGATGCCAGGAAAGGAATTATTACATTTATTATATTTACACCAGGATTTTTCCTCCCTCACACTGCCAGGGATTGGCACAGGAACACAGAGCAAGGGGCACCCACAGCTCTGCAGAGCCTGTCCCAGCACCAGTGGGAGTCCAGCCCTGTGCTCAGAATTCCTGCCAGCACAGGGACACTCAGAGTGACAAATCCTCCTCCAAAAACCCTTCCACGCCCCTCCCAGCCTTTCCTTTGCCCCACAGCAGGGGCTGCTGCACCAATTTCTGCTCAGGATCACCCTCCTGCTGCCTGTTTGGATTGATTTTCACACTGACCCACACATTTTCCAGCACCACAGAGGAGCAGCTCGGCTGCCCTGTGTTTGCCCACAGCAGACAAGGTGCAGCAGCACAAATTCATAAAATCCTGTTACAATCTGACAGGATCCAGTGGCAGATGTTAAATCCAAGCCTGAGGCACATAATAGTTTCCCTCTATTTAGAAGGAGGAGAGCAGCCTTTGCTTCCCTGGAATCACCAGATGAAAGGAATCATGTAAGTACTAAGTAGTATTAATAGTCCCAGGCACAAAATATATATATGAGAATAATAAGGCCAAACAATACTTAACAGTTATTTCCAATAGCAGCATTTGTATAATGCCATCGACACTCAACTGCTGATAAGCTGGACACACTTAAGGAATTTTAATAAGCCTTTGAAAAGCTCTAACTGATGTGAATTAAGCCCTGAGATAATTCCGACGCAGGGCTATCATTCTTCAGTTAAAAATAATTGATCTTGGGATGTAAACGTCACATCTTGTGCCCCGCAGTACAAAGGCACAGAAAATGTCATTTGTCACCAGCAGTGCCCGGGGCTGATGGACGCGTTCAGAGGGACCCCGGGCTGTGCTGGCCCCAGGAACTTCTCCTGTGGGGTCAGGGATGAGGAAATCCCAGGAAGGAGGCTGAGAAACCCGAATTAACTGTAACCATTGCTACAATTCACCAAGATACAGGAATTAACTACAACCATTGCTACAATTCACTGAGAGACCCGAATTAACTACAACCATTGCTACAATTCACTGAGAGACCCGAATTAACAGCACAGGGGTGGTTATTGGTTCAATTCACTGAGATATGTGAATTAACAACACAGTTGTGCTCATTGCTACAATTAATTGGGATACCCGAATTAACTACAATCATTGCTACAATTCACTGAAACCCAAATTAACACAGGGTGCTCATTGCTACAATTCACTGGGATACCCAAATTAACAATACAGGGTGCTCATTGCTACAATTAATTGAGATACCCGAATTAACTACAATCATTGCTACAATTCACCGATATCCGAATCAACAACAGAGGGTGCTCATTGCTACAATTAATTGGGATACCCGAATCAACAACCACACCGGGTGCTCATGGCTCCAATTTACTGAGATACCCGAATTAACTGCAATCACTGCTACAATTAATTGAGATACCCGAATTAACAACACACGGGTGCTCATTGCTAAAATTACTCGGGATACCCGAATTAACAGCTACAATTGCTACAATTCACCGAGTGCAGTGCCCCGGCAGGGCACAAAGAGCTGCTGCTATCTTTTGGCTTTAATCCACCAAAATAGCTCTGCTGCCATTCCCCTCTCGCAGGGGCAGAAGCAAAGTTTTCATCTGCAGCTAAGTACCGAACATAAAAGGTTTTTCTCCGTCTAGATTTACTGTTTGTTGTTGCTGGGGTGAGGCTTTCTCCACTGGCATTTCCTCACTATCTTTTCTGGAATCCTATGACAGACACTTTTTTTTTTTTTGACAAGGTGATAAGACCAGGAAGCTCTTGTTGAGATCTGCAAAACCTAAATATAAACCCTCATCTTCACAAAAATTAATTAACTTTCAGTAATGAGAAGGTAATTTCCCACTTGCTGTCTCTCAGCATGAACATTACCTTATTGATTGCTTACAAAGTTATTTATCATGAAGTCTGTGAAAGATCAGGAACAAAGTTTGGGTCAAAGGCTGCAATTACCAAAGACAAAACTATTTTAAACAATTCTACAGATAAAGAGAATGGTTGTTTGGGTTTCCTTTTTCGTCAATTTTTTAAAAAACTATTTATATTTGTTTGTTTCAAATAAGCAGGTTACTGGGACAAGCCAGTCAGTGAAAGCCAGGAACCACTGACATTAAACTATTTTCATTTTTTCTGTAGCTACTTTCAAACATCATCTCTGTCATTTAAACAAACGGGAGTAATACGATGAAGAAATTGCAAATGCTGCTAAGAATATCCGAATGAGAAGCAGCAACAGCAACAATCTTTTAAGAACACAGCTGAGAAAGAAATCCCTCATTATTTAATCCAAACTCTGCACTAGTGTATATATTTATAGATAGAGATATATTTATAGATATATTTGTAGATGTTATATGTATAGCAACATACAGAACAGGGGAAGGCTTGCTTAGATCTGAAACAGTGAGTATTTTATATATATATATATGTACACACACTATTTCTGTGAATATACTGAGCAAGGGGAGCCTTGTTTCTCTTGGAAACATCAAGTTATCATCAGACACAGGACAGGAGGCCGACCGGATCAATAGACTTACTCAATATAGAAAAATCTTATCTCGCTTTCAGGCTGGCTGGCCATAATGTCAGCACCCAGATGCCTCTGACAGAGTTATCTCCCATCAGCAGCGGCAAAACTCGCTCAGAGCTTGGGTGACACCTAGGAAAAGCCAATAACCCGAGCAGGAAAGCTGAGTCCCGCTGTCCATTTGGGAGATAAAGGCCGGCGAGCCGCGCTGGGCGCTCTTTGGGGCGTTATCAGAGGGCAGAGCATCGCTCCGGGCTCGGAGCTCCATCCCCGCGGGGACAGCGAGCCCGGAGCCCGGCGGGGTCAGCTCCCAAAGCGTCCCTGGATGTGACACTCAGCCCTGCCGCTGTTGAAAAGAAGAAAGCGAGACGCTTTCATGTGGTTCTATATATACTGGCTCTATCTCCAGGCGCTGGTGTGCGCTGATGCCCGCGGAGCCGCTCTCCCCGCCTGCCCTTTGGGCGCTTATCGCGGCCCCCGGGGACACACGCGGCGTTATCGGCGGGCCGGGCTCGGAGCAGCCGAGTGGCATTTTCCTTTCATGCCATCCCCGACACCCCGAGCGGGGCAGAGCCCGCCCGGCACAGCCCCGGCCCCGCACGATAAGCGGGATGCAGGACCGGCTCTGATGCGGCAGCGATAGCGTCTGATCAGCCTCGCCGTGCGGGTGAAAAATAAAAGGAAGCGCAAGTGGAAGCGGTCTGAGGCTCGGCAAGGTGCCACAGCAGGCTGGGCACTCATGGGAGCAGGGTCACTGCCAGCCCCTGGCACCAGAGCAGGAGCAGCCAGGGCAGAGCCCAGGCAGGGCTGGATCGGGCTGGGGACGTTCACCGGATTCGCTTCTCAACTCAGAGTCACAGAATATTCAGGGTTGGAAGGGACCCACACAGATCATCAAGTCAAATTATTGAGTAAACAGCCCAGGCACCAGCAGCAGCTGACCCCCAACCCTGACCAGCTGAGCCCCCCAACCCTGACCACCAACCCTGACCAGCTGAGCCCCCCAACCTCTGACCACCAACCCTGACCAGCCGAGCCCCCAACCCTCTGACCACCAACCCTGACCAGCTGAGCCCCCCAACCCTCTGACCACCAACCCTGACCAGCTGAGCCCCCCAACCCTGACCAGCTGAGCCCCCCAACCCTGACCAGCTGAGCCCCCCAACCCTCTGACCACCAACCCTGACCAGCTGAGCCCCCCAACTCCAGCCCAATTCTTTTTAGTGGCTTTGCAAGGCTGCAGGAGCCTCGTGACCCACTCAGCATTTCAGTGCCCAAGGCAACACTTGGAGGTGCTAAACTGAGTAGAGATCGCTGTGAACACAAGAAGGGCCTGGGTCTAAACCCAATTAAGTTAATAAAGATCCCAATCCCCTCCTCAAACTGCAGCTTTCTTTATGTGGGAGAGGATTAAAACTTCAAGGCACAGGCACAGGGAGCCACCACCTCTCCCAATCCATCACCAAAGAAACTGGCACAGAGGCTCCATCACAGGTTCCTGTGAGAAATCCAAACCTCAGCTCAGTGGAGCTGTCATTCCCTTTGTGGCACAGAGTTTGTACCATTTTATATAAGCTAGCAGATAATAAAGTTGTGTTTATTCAACAGCCTCAGGCTGAACAAGTCCACAATCAGCTTTCAATAGCAGCAGGATGATTTGAGAGCCTGGCTGTGGCATCTGGCTGTGGTACAAAGCACCTGCAGCCTGTTTGGAGAACAATTCCCACCTTTGTGGGAAGGAAACTCAACAAGCACTCACTCAGTGACAGAAAGGGCTTTGCAGCAATGGACAACCACCAAGACACCACATCTGGGGAAAAGATTTGCTTCAGATTCCCTTCTGTGAGCTGATTACAAACAGGGTGGCAGAGCACTGTTAAAGCTGATTTCCATCCTCCCCTTTTTCTGAGGGAGAGCCCCACATATTTGCAGACAAGCATGCACATGTCCCCTGGATATTCTCAGCCCCCAAAGATTCCAGCCTGGCTTGCTCTGGACCACTTGGCATGTGATAGCAGCCATGCACATTTGGCAGAGACATTTTTAGAAACCTCCAAGCTATGAATTCACCTTTCCATTTTGGTAAAGTCAGTTATGTGGAAAACATTTCAAAAGCACAACTTCAAATACAAACTTCATTTCCCCTTGTTCTTGGAGGAGAGGAAGGAATAAATAGTATTATCCTCTTTATTTGTTTTCCCAGAGTTATCCTGCAATATTTCTGTATTTGAGAACATCACAATCAATAATAAAATAATTATGAGTCAAATCAGGTCAGTCTCTCTCAGCACATTTACAGTGTATGTTAAATTTCCAATGCTCTTCAGGCCCATGTTTATTGCAACCATTAATAAAAGGCAACTTTCCAAGGAAATACAAACCTAACTGAATGCTCTGGAAGCGACCTTCATGCAGATTTCAGGGATGCAATAGCACCTGCTCCTGCCTACAGCCTTCCCACCACAGCCACATGGGAATGGAGACCAGGATTGGCTCTACACCCACAGCCAAATATCCAACAGCACTGCCTGGCTCCTGACACCCCAAGGGACAACTTCCAGGCATTTCCCCCTTTTTCCACAGGTGCTCACACAAAGCAAATCGCTCTCAGTGGGTTGGACTCCCCAGCAGGACCTTAAATCCACCACAAACCTCCAAGTTCCAAACCTCTAAAAGTGCTGAGGCATCAGAGCTGCCTGGTCCTCATCCCTAAGTGGCTCCAGCTGCTCAGCCAAACACCCCCAGTCCCTTCAGGGGCTGCAGGACACAGTTAATGAGCCTCCACCCAGCCAAGGAGCAGGAGTTCATTAACCCACAGCCACTTGATTGCTGCCAGCTGGGTCTCAGCCCCCCAACTCCACAGCAAGATTTCAGCCCTTTTAAAGCTCCTAGTGGTTCTTTAGTCCTTGTTTTAGAGAAGTGTTGTTCTTCAAAGGAAAAATATTTTTACTGCAACTGTTTTGTGACAGTAAATCCCACTCTCCCCTTGCAGGGAGGGTACCTGGTACCTTTTGGAGGGGAATGGCCCAGGAGTAACAGGAGCACTCCTGTTTGCTTTCACTTGTGTCTGAGCCCTCCAGCACAGCCCTGGACACTTCTCCAGAGGCCTGTTTCTTCCTTCCTTCCCAAACTCTTTCTACTCCTGCAGTCCTGGAGTCCCTGGTCTCAGAAGGGCTCCAGCCCTTGGCCTCCAAGCCATGCCCAAGAGCAAAAATTCAGAGGCCATTCCCTTCTCTCACCATCCCTGATGGCTCTGCTGCCCTTGGTAATGTAGGCATCCAGGAAAATGCTACTCCTTTTCAGAAAACCAACACAAATCCATTTTTACCCTTCACAACACAACCTCAGGTATGCAGCAGCAAGACCCTGAGGCACAACATCCTGAGTGCAAATATAAAACCTCTGCAGACACAGAAAAACTACCCAGGCACAGCTTTCCACATTCCCTGGATCAGACAATAAAAAGCCAGGAACAACCACTTCATCATTCCAAAAATTTGCTCACTTTACCAAAAAAATGAGAAATCAAGTCCTACCTTTGCTGCAGGAGCCAAGACTGTGACCAAGAGCAAGGCAAACACCAGAGTGGGTCTGCAGGGAGGGTATTTGAGCACCACTCCCCAGCCCCAGCTGGGCATTGTTAGGGCTGATTGGGGCACCCCACCGTGCCAGGAGGGACCTGGGCAATCACCAGGAGCTGTGCCAGGAGGGAGCCAGGCAATCACCAGGAGCTGTGCCAGGAGGCACCTGGGCAATCACCATGAACTGTGCCAGGAATGAGCCAGGCAATCACCAGGAGCTGTGCCAGGAGGGAGCCAGGCAATCACCAGGAGCTGTGCCAGGAGGGAGCCAGGCAATCACCAGGAGCTGTGCCAGGAGGGACCTGGGCAATCACCAGGAGCTGTGCCAGGTGGGAGCCAGGCAATCACCAGGAGCTGTGCCAGGAATGAGCCAGGCAATCACCAGGAGCTGTGCCAGGAATGAGCCAGGCAATCACCACGGGCTGTGCCGGGAATGAGCCAGGCAATCACCAGGAGCTGTGCCAGGAGGGACCTGGGCAATCACCATGAACTGTGCCAGGAATGAGCCAGGCAATCACCAGGGGCTGTGCCAGGAGGGAGCCAGGCAATCACCATGAGCTGTGCCAGGAATGAGCCAGGCAATCACCAGGAGCTGTGCCAGAGGGACCTGGGCAATCACCATGAGCTGTGCCAGGAATGAGCCAGGCAATCACCAGGAGCTGTGCCAGAGGGACCTGGGCAATCACCAGGAGCTGTGCCAGGAGGGAGCCAGGCAATCATGAGGGGCTGTGCCAGGAATGAGCCAGGCAATCACCAGGAGCTGTGCCAGGAATGAGCCAGGCAATCACCAGGAGCTGTGCCAGGAGGGACCTGGGCAATCACCATGAACTGTGCCAGGAATGAGCCAGGCAATCACCATGAACTGTGCCAGGAATGAGCCAGGCAATCACCATGAACTGTGCCAGGAATGAGCCAGGCAATCACCAGGGGCTGTGCCAGGAATGAGCCAGGCAATCACCAGGAGCTGTGCCAGGAGGGACCTGGGCAATCACCAGGAGCTGTGCTCTGCTCCAGGGTGGCTGCTGAGGCACCTCCTGAGCTGCAGCACCAAATCACCCTTCTCACCCCAAAGACAAATAACATTTATCTGTCTCCACTGATTATTTCCTGCCAGGTCTGTGGCCCATCAGGAGCCTGGGTGATTCCTGGCTGCCTGTGGAAAGAAATTATTCAAGAACCTGTTGCATCCTGGAATTTCTCCCCTCCCCTCTCACAAAAAATCCAGTAGTCCTTGCTATTTTTTCCCTAATTCCTTTGTTTCTAATTGTCTCTCTGCAAATTGACAGTTTAGGTAGGTAAACTTATTTACAAAGATTGGATTTTTTTGAAGCTGAGCAATTTCTCTCATTCAAACCCTCAATGTGCACATCAACAATTTAATTTGTTCTTGGTGCAATTCTGTATCTCAGGAAAGTCTGGGAGGAAGAACTGCCCTGAAATACAAGGAATGAAGAATATGGAAAACACATCCACTCTGTCCAGTCTGCCTGTTCCAGGGCCACAAAATAGGAGTAAAACCCTCCAACTTCCAAATGCACACCTTGGCAGTAATACTGCAAAGATAAAGGATGAAGAGAAGTTATATAAAGAAAAGGAGGAAAAGGGTTTTGATTTTAGTAGACTGCCAATCTAATTCTCTTAACTATTGTGTGAATTCATAGTAACAAATGGGGTTCCCATTTTTGGTTTGCTCAGAGCCCTCCCAAAACCAGAGGGACAGAGCCAGGCTGTGTTAGGCTCCCAGAAAAACAATCCATAAGCAACCACTGCTGCTAAAGAAAAAGCAGAATGTTTGCACTTTCAAGCCATCAGACTTTGCTTTTAAACAAAACTCTTGACATGAATACAATAAATATTTTATTAATGGAATGTGTAAGCTTTTCTCTTCCATCCTTCCTCTTACTCTCAGCACCTTACAACACAGATGGCAGAGCAGCTTCCAGTCCAAGCCAAGGACAAAACTTCATTTCAAGGCAGAAATCAGTGACAGGCTGAAAGTTCAGACTGGCACCTATGAGTGCCCAGTCCCTCAAGTGCTGGATTCCCCAAACCCACAGGCAAATTGGCATTTCTTCTTTCCAAGCATGATTTATCAATCTCTTCTCAGGCAGCTCCCAAGCTCCACGGGGACAGCACAAATTCCTGCCTACTCTAATGCTCCTCCAGCCATTGCAATATCCCTTTATCATTTCATTCAAAAGCCCCACTGTTATCAACCACCTCTTTCTGATTATTTTTTTTAATAGTTCAGTGATTGTGGGAGTTTTACAAAAAGGGGAAGAGTCTCTTTTTGAGGATGTAGAGCACTGTGGCCAGGAAGAGGGCGAGGGCCAGGAAGATGAGCAGTTTGTCCGTCAGCTCCCGGCGGTTGTACTTGGTGATCAGCTTCCTCCCCAGCTGGATGGTGCCAGACATGGACTTGAATTCCTCATTTGCTTCCAGGATGGTTCGGGAAGAATTGGCTGAAATTAAAGGGGAACAGAAAAAAAAAATTAAAATCAGCAGGTTGTGCTTTCAAAATACCCAGCAAAGTGTGTAAGGATGAGGTATTTGGTAACACAAACAGTGCCTGAGGGATCCTTCTGGGTCAGGCTGACTTGTGGGTGAGACTGACAAAGAGTTCTCACAGCTCAGGGGTGCAAAGTGAAATAAGAGCACTGAAAAGATTAAAGGTACTACTGAAGCTCCTGAATTTTGAATTTTTGGGTTAGCAGGTCAAATCTAGTTCAGGTTTTTCAGTCAGCACTGCTGGAAGCAGAGTGAAATAGGAACAGTGTTAGAAAGAGAAATCACCAGCAGCAGCAAGACAGGGAAATAACTGAATATATTAATTGCACCACTGAAAGTGTTCCCTCAAGCCCCAGCAGTAAATCAGTGTGGGCTTGCAGAATTATTCAGCTCAAACAGTTTTTAACAGTCATTTCTGACACACAGAGCAATTTTTTGTTGTTAACACAACAAAAACGAGAAGGGTCAACTAGAAGTGTGTGAGAAAACAAACACATGCCCCAAACTCCTCAGCCTTGCTCCTTTCAAATTGCTAAACAAAAGCAAAAGCCATGGAATGCCCTTTTTTTCTGCTTTACAGAAAGCACAGAATGCCTGCAGGACAGTGCATTACCCTACACTGCCCTGGCTGCTCACACAAAGGTCAAATCCAGCATTGTCTGGTTCACAAAAACAGAGCAGAAACAGGTCAGCAATATTTTGCAAAACACTTTGTCCCATCCCATTTCAAGAGGCATTTTGATCCAAGGGAAAACAGAAAACTTCTTTACCAGAGTTAATGACAAAGGAGAGCTTCCCTGCTCCACAGCCTCAAACACTCCCTGCATCCTAGGGAATGCTCAGGAAGGAGGAATTCCCACTGCTAACTCAGAATTTGCAGCTGGGTTTTGTAAACGACCTTTGGTAGTTTTTCCCTTGATGAATTCCAAGTGCTGTTCATTCAGAAATGGTGAAAAAGTGCCTGCCAAACTGTCCTTTTAATGGGAGAAGGAACAAACTGTGCCCAGCTGCCACCCTCACATGGGGCAGAAAGCAGAGAGGGCAAACTTGTGTTATTTATCCTTGTCTTTAAAGTTCCCTCCTGCCCAAAAGCACAGCTAGGAAGAGGCCCAGGCAGCAATTTCTGAATGCTCCATGAATCACCAGTTGTGACAGGTCACTTGATTTATGGTTTTAGGAGTTGAAGCCAAGGAACTGGGTGAAATCTTGGTTTCACAGTCCCTGATGCACTGCTGACAGAGCAAGTGACCTCGGGTTCAAGGCACTTGATCTCGGTGTCTCAGCCATCCCAGCTGGAGCCTGGCTGGAACAGCCCCTGTCCAGACACTCCTTGCTCTGTGCAGGGACCTGAACCCTTTTGTTTCCTCTGCTATCCCCAAATCTGTGCCAGGACAGTGGCACAGAGTAACACCAAGCTCACTCTGGGCACTGTGTGAGCTCACATTGCTTTTGCAAGAAACCCAACCTCATCCTGACCCCTTTTCCTTCTCAGGATCATGAAACAGAAACTCCACACAAAGTACACTGATATTTCCTGTTTATGTCCAGCTGTTAGAGGAGCTCTGCTGGCCAGTCTTTAATCATCACTGCAGCACATTCTCCCACTCTGCTCCTCTCCCCAGGCTGACAGAGCTGAGCAAAGCTGCTTCCACCACCCCTGCATGTCCCAATTCCAGCTGTACCTAAGGTCTGCACAGTCTCCTCACTCTGCTGCACCTGCTGGGACATCATCCTGCTGATGCCCATCAGACTCTCTGTGATGTTGCTTGCACTCTCTGCCAGACTTTCCTTTGTGGTCTTCCTGAAAAGAGAAAAAAAGCAAAGCAGGAGGAGGTAAATTGTTTTTTTGGATACTCTGGGAAAATGCTGCTGACAGGGAGATGAGACCAATACTTGGCAACATCTCTGCAGTGTGCAAAAGACACAACTGGTTTTCAATGCATGAGAAATTCAGATTATTTTCACTAAACAATAAAGAATAATCACAAAGTACAAAAGTCCTGAATCCAAACAACAGCCCAGAATCTCACAGGGCTCTGTACTTCACCACTTGTTCACCCAGGACTGTGTAAGTCCATGAGCTGCTATGGGAGCACCAACACAAACCCATTTTCTCATCCTGAGCATCCCAGCTGTTGCTTTCAATACACAGCCTGCACACACTCACAGTTCTGAATGTGAAAACAGCTTGGATAATGACCCAGGTCTTGTTTAGAACCTATCTGGAATTAATGTAAAAGACAATATGTAAAGTTATGAAGGTTAATTTATCCCCTTTTCTGCTTAGACATGTCAAGAAAACCTGAATTCATCACAATCCTTAACAGCCCAAATCTCCACAAAAGGGAAATGCACTCATAAAAGAAAAGCTACACTTGATATAATTAAATAAATTAAAAATAATATGTCACTTCCATTTAAAATGAGTGAATATATGAGACACTGCTTAAAGCCCACAGTACAGTGGGACAGTCCGATACCTTTGTCTCAAGATGTCTCTTCCCTGCAGCAGCTGATCTTTCTCAGAGTTGTCAATAGCAATTTTGCAGGCCAGATTTGCCTTTCTCCAGGCTGCCTGGTTGCTGAAATCACAAGAGCAGATTGTTGTAATGTGATGGGAACACCTTGCAAGCACAGACAATTTTCACAAAGCAACCACCACTGCAACTGGGCACCCCTGATACATGCAAGGAGCTTCAGAATGCAAGAAATAGCTGGGCTGGAAAATACTTCTAAGATTATCAAGTCCAAGTTGTGCCCCATCCCCATCTTGTCCCCAGCTCAGAGCCCCCAGTGCCACCTCCAGCCCTCCTGGGACACTCCAGGGATGGGGATCCAACCCTCCCTGGGCAGTTCCAGTGCCTGAGCCCCCTTTCCACGGGGAAATTCCTGCTGTGCCCACCCTGAGCCCCCTTTCCATGGGGAAATTCCTGCTGGTGTCCACCCTGAGCCTGCCCTGAGCCCCCTTTCCATGGGGAAATTCCTGCTGATGTCCACCCTGAGCCTGCCCTGAGCCCCCTTTCCATGGGGAAATTCCTGCTGTGCCCACCCTGAGCCCCCTTTCCATGGGGAAATTCCTGCTGTGCCCACCCTGAGCCTGCCCTGGCCCAGCCTGAGGCCGTTCCCTCTCATCCTGGATGCCCACCTGGCTGTCCCCTCCTGTCAGGAGTTGTGCAGAGCCAGAAGGGCCCTCCTGAGCCTCCTTTTCTCCAGGCTGAGCCCCTTCCCCAGCTCTCTCAGCCCCTCATTTTCTCTATATTTCTACACACAACAAAAACATTCCATCCTGACATTCCCGCTCCTCAGTGTAGCATTTAAGAACCAAGGGAAGAAGAAAACTGTGCCAGGCTCCTAAGCCACCTTCTTTGAGCTCAAAGGGACAGACCAGAAGCCAGGAAGCCAGGACAGGAGAAGGGAGCTGAACCCTTTCTGTCCCTGACCTCTTGGTCTGGCACAAAACACGTGGCAGGGGCTGTGCTTCCAAACCAGACTCTGAGAGACGCTGCACCAATCTCTGCAGCCAATCTCTGCTTACAGCGGGCTCGGGAACAGCCCCAGCCGCCAGACCCACCTGAGCATTTGCTTCTTGTGGTTCTCCACCTCCCGCAGCAAGGCTTGTTTCTCCGACTCCTTGTCCTGCTCCTTGGCCATCTGCTCCAGCTCCTTCGGCGGAGAGCACAAACACCAGCACCTCAGCAGCCACCCGCAGCTCGCACAGCCCAGCCCCGGCCGGGGAGTGGATTCGGAGCACATTTATCTGATAATCCTGGGCTGCGACTCTCCAAATCTCAGCCGGGACCCCCAAAACACTCGCAGAACACCCCCAAACACCGGCCGGAACCCACAGCCGGGATTCTCCAGCCCTAAACCACAGCCGGTGGGCCCGGAGCACAGCTCGGTGCCCTCAGCAGCCCCGGCCGGGCCTCTCACCTGGATGCGGCCGCGGAGGTGTCGGAACTTCTCCTTCACGGCGGCATTGAGCTCCGTGAGGGCGCTGAGCGGCCCCGGGCAGTCCCGGATGTCCTGGAACACAACGGCGCCGTCAGCGCGGGCCCGGCTCTCCCCGAGGCCGTGCCGGGGTGTCCCGGGGCTGGCGGCGGTACCTGCACGGCCGCTTTGATCTCCAGGTCGAACTTGACGATCTCCTGGTGGCAGACCCGCAGCGGCACCGCCGCGGCCGCCGCCGCCATCTTGGCCGGGCAGGGCCGGGGCGGGCGGGGCGCGCGCGGGCGCCCCCTGCGGGCGGCGGGCGAGGACGCGCGGGGCTGAGGGGACGTGGCGGGGCCGGGGCCCATGGCGGGGAATGCGCTGCTCCAAAGGGAGAAACCACAGAATTCCAGGATCTCCGAGGTTATAAAACACCTCCGAAACCCATCGAGCCCAAGCTGTGTCCCATCCCCACCTTGTCGCAGCCCAGAGCCCCGAATGCCACCTCCAGCCCTTCCTTGGACACTCCAGGGATGGGCACTCCAACCCTCCCTGGGCAGTTCCAGTGCCTGAGCCCCCTTTCCATGGGGAAATTCCTGCTGTGCCCACCCTGAGCACCCTTTCCATGGGGAAATTCCTGCTGATATCCACCCTGAGCCTGCCCTGGCCCAGCCTGAGCCGTTCCCTCTCCTGTCCCTGTTCCCCCCGGCTGTCCCCTCCTGTCAGGAGTTGTGCAGAGCCAGAAGTTCCCCTGGAAGAGTTCCAGGTTTACATCCAAGAGCCTTCCTGGGCTCCTGGCCAAGGCTGACACCGCTCAGGAGCAGGGTGGGGGAACACGGGGTCACTGCTGCACCTCCAAAATGAGAAGCAGGCAATGCTCTTTGCTGTTCCCACAAACTCACCCTTGGTGCTGCTCCTTCCCCGCTGCCCTCAGGCCGTTTCCACAGGAGCTGCAGGGAGCACTTTCTCGAGGCACTAACCCAGCTTCTCCAGATGCTCCCACACCAACACAGCAGTGCTGAGGAAGGAAAATCCAGATATTTCCTTACCTAGCTGTCATCCCTTCCAAAGGAAATTTCCTGGAAATATCAAGATGTCAGGGACTTAGTTCAAGGCAGCAGAAGCCATTCACTATCATTCCACACAATGACTCGAGACAGTATTTCCTCCACAATTTTTATTTTAAATTACAAAGGATGTTGCATACATTGATGAATTTGTATCTGAATAGAAGTGCTAGGGATCAAGGGTGACAGAGTAAACAAAGTCAATAGTTTAATTGTGCCTCTTTTCAAAAAAATAAAACTGCACAACTATTAACCAACATTTAACATTGCAACTCAACAGATCATGCTTTGAACAAGGTAAATTTATTTTCTAACAGAGACAAGACTTTCAGTAAGTTTTTCTGAGCTCCAGTTGGAAGTTGATTATAGAATATCAAGGACAGCATTACAATCAATGACCCCAAGCATAGGCAGAACAGGATGCCATGTTTTATGTTTTGTTTAAAATGCCTTTTTTTTTTTTTTGCATCTGCATGTGCCATCAGCCTTAAGAGTTCACTCAACCACAAATACTGAGCAAGAAGTTTTCCTTGGATAAATAATACTCTGGGAAGACAGATAATTCCAATCAGAATGTATGAATATCCATCATTATAAGAGAGATTAAAATTAAGTTTTCTTACTAGGTTCTGTTTCCTAATCAGAAGATTTTTATAGGGTGGGATGTGCTTTTTCCAACACCAGAAAAGCCAATCCAATAATTTTCCTTACAGGAGCTAGTTAAGTCATGCAAATTTGACTTTAAATATACCCAACTAAAAATTACTTTAAACTCCAGAAAACCTCTGAACAATGATGTTATCTAAAAAGTTTGGAATTTTGGTTGTTTTGTTGTTTTGGTTTTTTTGGTTTTTTTTTTTTTTTTTAATGGGGGAAATTAAAAAATGCAAGTGTGGCTTAAAAGAGCTCTAGTTCCACTTTTAGCTCCACAGCTTGTTAGAAAGACAATAAATTCCGAGTCAGTATTTGCTCCCATGGAAGTTCATGGATGTCTAAGAGGCTGAGGATTATATTCAGAGTGCAAAGACACCTTCTCGAAGCACTGGAGGGAAAACATGGCATATTGTGAAATGCAAGTTGTAGAAAGACAGAGATTTTTGTTTGCTGCAAAGAAGATACAGCCTGAAAGTGCCATCTTTGATTAATGACATTGAAGAACCCCAACTTACATTGGGAGATATTCAAGAGTGGTGTTTTCTCAACAGACTAATGCCCTTAATACAGTTACAAGAAGGATCAGTCACTGAGGCAGCAACTGTTTGAAATGTACTTCACACGATCCCTGGGGTAAACAAAATAAACCTCAGCTGTGTGCAAGGCTGTGTCAACAAGCCAAGACCACATCTAGCAGCACACTCCACACTAGGTGATTCCAACTGAAGCCTCCAACTTCAAAAGAAAATCAAATCATGCTTAGATGCACTCTTGAAACTCAGGTCTCAAGGCCAAATACAGATCCTGACATTCACGGTCCAGAACTGGGTTGTGCCTCAGCAGAATTTCAGGAAGACGAGCAAGCACGTTTGAGGAGCAGAACTGCATTTGCTATTTCTGCTGGAGGCAGCTTGGATACAACCCTTGGAAATTCTCCTGATAAAACCTTTTAGAGCTTCTTTTTAAAAAAAAAAAAAAAAAAGCTATGTTTAAATGATTTATGGAAAAGCACATCCAGTCATTATAGCTGTGAATAAGCTGTTTCATTAATGAAGGCAAATATTAGATAAATATTGGGGGGTGTCTTTTAAAAATAAATTTTAAACTGACACCTCTACATTTCCAAAGTGTCTGTTTGCTTTTAGGTTAGTTAAAAGACCTTTCATCCGTTTTAGGTTGGTTTTTTGTTTGTTTGCTTTTTTTAAAAACCCCAACTTTTCCCTGGCCCTCTTAGTATGGAAAAAAGTCAATCTATAAATTAGGAACTGAACACAGCTGAGCCTGACTCTCACATCAGCTTTACAGCAATATAACTTTATTAAATCACAATGATTTTAACTGGTGTGATAAGAAAATCCAGCCCATCCACACGTAAACATAGCTTTAGTACTAAGTCTCTCTCATCCCAAAAAACAAAAAGTACTCACCAAACGTCAGTAAATGTGTTCAATAAACCATAAAAGGAAGCGTTAGCAAAAGGGGCTTTGGGTTTAAAAACACCCTTCAGGAGCACCCCCACGTTTTGCAAGGCCATTCAAAAACTGGTCTTCCATAGAAATACAAAAGGACTACTGAGAGAAACTGAAATCAGCCCTGTCCGCACTCGCTCCAGCACGCCTACATCAGCTCTGATTCCACCTCAGAAGCTTTGACGAGTTCAGAGGGAATGAAAAACACTTAGTTCTAGATGTACAAGTAAGGCACAATATAAAGCCACATCATCATCTGTCATGAAGGGAGGGGAAGGACGAGGGTCATACATGGTACAGCAGAACAAGCAGCCCATCGATTCCAAGTGTGGCACCTACGTTCAGACTGACGAGATCTCGACAAGAGCAGTTATGACAGCATGCTTTTAATATGGAAACAAATCCTAGAGAATCCAGTGTATCAGAAAAAGGAAGAGCTTTCTGGTTGTATTAAATCAAAAAATAGATCATTGTTTTTGGATATAGGATTAAAAGTGAATATTCACAATGCCTACACTCAAAAACAAACAAAAAAAAAACCAAAAACCCAGGACTTCGTTAAGATCCACATACTATGTATGAACACTGAAAATCTTTAGAAAATGGTCTTCTCTAAAGATCACCCCAAAACGCATGCCACAATTGCCAAAAAACAGAACATGTACATTTGTTGGTTTTTATACCCTATAAGATTTTTGTTTGTGATAAGTATACACTAAATGTATATATTTTAATGACACTAGAGGAAGCAGATTGTTACTGGCATTAAAGTACAACCATTTCTAGACGGTTTAAATGCCACAGAGTCCCCTGGTTAAAATGTAAAGCTGCACAGCTTGCCTATGTCACCTTTATGATAAAGTTAAACCAGCAAAAGGTCTTATCTTTACTCTACATTTTACTGCCAGGTTTTATTTATCTCAAGTATCGCTGCAGCATTCTGACCAGCCCAGAGTTAGCAGCAAGTGGCAGGAATCATATAAAACGCAGTTTCTTTTTTTTTTTCTTTTTCCTCTTTTTTTTTTTTAAACAAAGTGCTTTTCTAAGATATACATACATATAAATAGTTACAAAATAAAGTGTCAACATTAAAAAGCTCAACTATTTCAAAGCTTTAACTTAAAATAATACATAGGAAACACTGAAATGCGAGGGTATGGAACTCACTAAAGATTCAAAGTCTACTTTGAAATGCGAGACCAAAATCATAGTCTGGTTTTCAGACAAAAATAAAAAGCTATAAAGTTGTGTGTTGCCCAGGATTCCCAGGCAGTAAGAAAAGGGGGGGGGGGCTTTTAAATACCTTGTCAGTTGAATTTGTCCCAGAAGTTTTTACCTGATTTCAAACTGCTCTCTCTCCATGTTCAGATGCTGCCTGGCCTGCAGGGTTTGGCTGGAGCACAGGGACAAGCTCCGTGTCCAGCCCTGCTCAGGCACAGCCTGCACCTCACAGGACACATTCTCTGTCGGGGTTTTGGGGGCCCTGGGCAGCTCCACAAGAACAAGAGGAAGAAACCAGACCCACCGTGGAAAGCAGCAGCCAACTCTCACCTCACCTGAACAACAACAACACCACCACCACAAACGCCTCAAAGGAAAACACCCACATTCCACTCAGATTTTGCAAGCCTTAAGTGGATTTACAAAGTTTTGCCTAAGTTGCCCTGGGTATTTGTTCAGTCTCTTGGAGGAAAGACTTTCTGTACAGCTCAGTAGTGGTATTTTGGCCTCCTCCTCCCTTTTGAGTCTTCCAAAACATTTAGGTACAAAGGAAGCTGTGAGTGTGGCAGGGCCACCACTTTCACCGGCCACTCCTCCTGCACTGTTACCGATTCAGGCTTTTTTCTCTTATAGTACAAGCTTGGATATAAAAATAATCTACTTATAAACAAAAAGGAATCACAGTACAAACAAACTCAGACAAACTAGAAACGAAGTGGAGAAGTTCCCCAAAGGGAGTGGGGAAAAAGCCTTCATGGACTTTTGCATTTTTTTTTCAGCAGCTACATTTGAAAATATTTGGTATTTCTATTTTCAGTAAACAGTGTTTTGTCATCTTTAAATAGGGAGAGAAAGAACAGGGAGGAAAAGGAGGGGGGGGTCCATGAAACCAGAGAATGATCTTGCCTTGAGATAAAGGACTTTCTCATCAAAGGCTAAAGCTTTTATCTGTACGTTAACACTGACTACAAAGCCAACTCTTATTAGCAGAAGAGCAAATAAGAACTTTGTGTTAATATTCTTCAATCATAGAAACTACTGAATTAACAAGAATAAGTCACATATAAGTCTGAAGAAGCTAGTTTCGAAATACCTGTACAAAAATATAAAAGTCTATAAATTTTTGTTTTGTTTTGTTTGAAGCCTGTGTTGATCCTTGGAAACATCACATGCATAATAATACATCAACTGGAAAAGTGGCAACTAAGGAATTAGATATTTGTAGCTCTTTTTTTTTCCTCTTTACATATATACACGTTACAATAAAAATAATTTTATTTTGGTTGTTTGGTGGAAGTATACTACAACAAGCTAAATACTTTTTTTTTAAATTCTCAAAGTCGAAAACTATTTTACCAATAGCTTACTAAAATCCAAATATATTAAAATCTCCTACAGTAAGTGCAGAGAAAAAAGATTTAAAGACTCCAAGACGGCCACCAACTTATCTACCATGGAAGCGAACTACAAGAACAGCAAAATAATATTGTTATGTATGAATGCTCCTTCTGTAGATAATTGGACCCAAACAAAAAAATTCACAGTTCAGTAAGATCCCTAACCCTGACCTTTAATTTTTTTTCTTTTTTTCTTTTGTTTTTACATTCAGTACAGTATCATATAAGCTGTGCAAAACTTTACTTGGACTGGCAGTTCGCCATATCAGTTGCATTTGTCTTTGGTACAAAAATAAACAATCGCATTAATGTGCAAGTATTTGTTTTCTTCCGGCCAAAGTACCGAAATTGAGTTTTCTAGAGCCATCTTTTATACAATACATAGACTCTGTGGCATATATCTACATTTTCAACATATTCCTATATACATTCAAAAATTTTTAAGAGCTGGAACAAATACATTAAAACCTAAAATCTCACCATCTATACAGCTCGGTTTTGCCCCTCAGGGTTTTCTTCATACAAAACTTTACCAGCTTATACTGATAGCTCTCCCCACAAAATACAAGGCACAAAGAATATACTTTTTTTTTCTCTTGCTTGCACGGACATTTAAATACGCTATTAAGCTCAGAAAATTAAAGTCTTATATGGCACACTAGCTCTAATGCTGCGTGTGCTATGTACAAGTTAATGGTTGCAAAGAAAGCTTACTGGTTTTTTTTAAGAACAAGGAAAGAAAATCCAATTTTTTAAAAATAAAATAAAAAAAAGAACAAAAAACTCCCTACATTGACAGCTTCACCAAAAAAATGCTTCCTCTTACTTCACTTGGACCATAAACCTGTCACAATGTCTGGCAAATGCTAAAAAACATTTTCTCTAGCAAATCCATGTTTTTGCTTCTAAAACAAAAGTGATATATTCTGGTCCTAGATCATTTGAAAGAGAACTCTCATTTCTGCCCTCGAGCTTGAAGCAGCTTTGAAACTACCTGGTTTATGGTCCAAAAATGCTCTGCAGCATTTTCTACCACGCCGTGATTTGTTTTCCTACACTGTTACTTGAAACCAATGGAACCTACAGGTGAGTGTTTACAGAATGCTAAGCTGACATGCAGACCAGAATGCCATTTACAGCGAGGAACTCGGCAGCACAGGCAGAACCTGCCCAGGAGCAGCTCAGTCCTGCCCTACACCTTGGCCATGGGTATCCTCAGCCCCACCAGGCCGCCCGTGGGGTCTCCCTCTGCCGTCTTCTCCAGCACCTGGTTCACAAACTCTGACGTCTGTCCAGCTACAGGGAGTCCTGAAAGGGAGGCAAGAGAAGCTGCTCTCAGGTCACTGCTCATGGCACATTCCTGCTGATGCCTCAGGGTTTGGCTTTTCAATTTCTCAGATTCTGTGCTGCTTTAGTGTGTGGGTCTGGGTTCACATCAGGGGATGCTGAGCTCTGTGCACAGAGCAGGGAGACAAAACAATTCCTGCTCCAGCTGGGCACCAAGGACAAATGATCCAAATCTCAGCCCCAGAGCACAAACCCCATGGGCTGGAGAGAGAAAAACAAGGATGGGACTGCAGGGGCTAAAGCTGGAATGGGACAATGAACTGCAAGATGCAAATGGAGCAGAACTGATCCCAGGGACAGAGCCCGTGCCCAGCCGGGCATTTTGGGGCCATTTTGGTTCATCTTGGGTGCAGCCCTGGCTGGGCTCTTGTGCTGCCCAAGGTGCATCCATTGAGGCTTTTTAATAAATCCCTGCTTTATTTTTTAACTCTGTCCAGCCTATGCTGTAGCTCAGCCTTCACAAGGCACCTCTACAGGTGACCAAAGCCAGGGTACTTTGGTTGGGACAAATGCAATCAGGAAATGGTTCATTCATTCATTCCTCTAGATCAGAAATTCTCTGCAATCAAATACAGCAGAGGAGGCACCAGGATGATCAGAGCTGGGAAGAAAGCCTGGGAGAATTGGGGTTGTTCAGCCTGGAGAGGAGAAGCTTTGGAGTGACCTCATTGTGGCCTCACAGTGCCTGACTAGGACAACGAGATAGAAAGAGACTTTTTACAAGGGATGGAGGGACAGGACACATGGCATGGCTTCACATTGCCAGAGAGCTGGGTTAGATGGGATATTGGGAAGGAACTGCTCCCTGTGAGGGTGGCAGGCCCTGGCACAGGGTGCCCAGAGAAGCTGTGGCTGCTCCTGGATCCCTGGAAGTGTCCAAGGCCAGGTTGGACACTGGGGCTTGGAGCCACCTGGGACAGTGGAAAGTGTTTCTGGTGGAATGGGATGAGCTCTGGGGCTCCTCAGGGCATTTATGATTCTATATCTTCATATCCAGGTAAATACACAAAGTTCACTGCTTACCAAGAGTGTCTTTAATAAGTATGTTCAACTTTTGTTCCATGTTGATTCCTCTGTCATCTTTAGGTACCTGCACCCGATTAACTATTTCTTGTTTGATGGAGTTGATGACAAAGAGTAAATTATCTGCAAAGACAAAAAAAAAAAGATTAGCTTTACATCACACTTCCCTGGAAGGGATTGTAACTTTGTTCACAGTTACCCACACACAGCTATCTGTGTCAAAGGTATCACATCACACTTAGTGTAAAATTAAATAGTTTACATCAAATATTACCAATACTTTCAAAAATATTTACAGAACATGCATGCATTTACATAATTTACACCTGCAAAGTAGCTCAACATTGCAGGTAACCCAAGTTACATTCACTCCATTCAATGAGCTGGGTTTGTACCAACTCTTTTCTCTACGAGCCAGTTCACATCATGGTGCAAAACACAGACTTGCCCAAACAAAAGGAAAATGAAGATGTGAAGAGTTGTATTTACCATATTCCGTGTTGAGACCCCAGAGTTTAACTTTATTGGCTTCATACTGGGCTTTCTTTTTTAGTCTACAAGCCCTATGGCAAGAAAAGGGGAAGAATTAGAGCACTACCAGAAATTCCAGAGTAGTAAGAGCCACATGAACTCATCAACCAACCCTCCCAGAGCTGTGATGCACAAACTCATCCATCCTTACTTAGCTGCTCTGAAAACACTCTGCTACCTGCATCTGCTCACATCTGTCACTTGTGGAATTTGCCACTGTCCCAGTTGTTTGCCCCACAGCTAAGGAAGCCAATTCCAGTGGAAACACATCCTTATCTAGGGGACAGACAAACCACAGCTCCCAAGGTGCCAGCTGCTCTGCTTTTAGATGAACTGGAAATTCCCATTTGATAAACTGGTAACTCCCATTTGATAAACTGGAAATTCCCATTGCAGGAGCTGCCACATGAAGCAGAATTTCTTTAGGCAAAAATTATTTAGATCTTTAGCACTCACTTGTAGCAATCCAAATTTTCTCATCCCTGCAGCTTTACCCAATGCATACCTGGAAGCCAACTTGTTCTTTTCTTTCCTTGACCTGGGTCTGGCAGTTAAGGGAAGTTCACTGACGGGTGTCAGGTCACTGATCACCTTATTCAGCTTCCTCAGCTCATTACCAATCTGGAGGAGTTTTCTGGGGTTGGGAGTCAGGTCTTCTACATCAGTCCTCCGTGACTTCTTTGCTGCATATTTTCCTGTTTAAACATGAAGAAAAATGGGTAGGGAAGTGACATAATACATACACAAACCTATGAGAAAACACTCTAAAATAGGCATTTTTTGGGTGCAGTTTAAGTTCCTTTGTTCACTGCAGAAGAATGGGCCGGAATCAGGTGATCCCCGTGGCCTCTCACAATAGAAAAAGCATTTCCACACAAAGAGCTTTGTACAATTCATATTCTATCCAGATCAGATAAGAGCAAATACTGCTGGCAAGGCCACTGGATGTGACAGAGAGCATACACACAACTCTGCTGAAAAATGTATGTCACAAGTTCAAACCCTGCTGGTTTGCTGCAGCTGTAAACTTGTTAACTCATATGCAGCCAAAATATCCTCCTGCACACTCCAGTGGATTAAACTCCTAAATAATCTTATTGCCAAAGTCCTGTACTAAAATCTTATTGCCAAAGTCCTGTACTAAGAAAGAGTGCTGAGGCCTGGTGCTGAAAAAATCTTCAGTGATGCCAAGATGAAATGATCCAATAAATGCCAGTTAACCCTTTTTATTTTATGTATTTGAAGCTATTTAAGGCCTGGTTTTGCACTTGACTTAAAGGTCAAGTGGCCAAGTGTCTGGTGGGTTTGAGTCCTTAGAGCATGTTTGGTTATTTGGTGTTGGACAACAAATATAAAATAATGGAATCACAGAATGGTTTGGATTGGAAGGGACCTTAAACTCATCTTTTTCTCCCCAATGCCACAGGCACCTGTGGACACCTTCCACTAGACCAGGTTGCTCAGAGCTCCATCATGAGAAAGAGCAGTGATAGGGACTTTAGGTACTGCTATTTCACTACAGGATAAAGAAGCTTTTAAAAATTAAGGACATTCAAAGAAAAAAAATGTTTTCTTCCCTGCATAAATCTACAGGTAACAGCAACAACAACAAAAAAATTGTATGATTTAAGAGAAGGCCAATTGCCATGTTAAAGGCAGTAATTTTCAACTCAAGGGAACATTAACCTTACAACCAGGGAAGTTGGTTTAAATTGCTCCTTCAAAGCCAAAATCAAATGGAGCAGCCTAAAAGAGGTCCTGTGACAAGAAAACAAAAATACCCCTAAGAGTGGTTTGTTTTGGGTGATGTTAATCATGTTTGTGGTGCAGTAATTGCTCACTGGGAAGAAATCAGTTATTAGAGCAACTGGTTTAAGTTTCTAAGAGGGCATCTTAAGGAAATAGTTTATTCCCAGAGGAGCAACTGCTTCACTGAGCTGCTTTCACAGGGGGAAAACAAGGAGAGAGACAGTTGTGCCTTAGTGCTTGTCCTCAGCTCATACCAGTCCCCTGAACTTGGCAGCCCAGAGCCCTCCCAGCCTCCTGCTAACACAGGCAGCACTGACAGGAACAGCCACGAGCAGCAAACATCAGTCAAGGCCCCATCCAATATTTACAGTATCACACTGAGAAAGCTTTGAACTCTCGGGGTTTCCACTGAGAGCCCTTGGAAGTCACAATTCTCAATTCATCCACACTCCTCTGGAAGAAACCACACTGAAAGTCCCTACTGTGTGCTCACTGTGCCTTCCCTGGGCACTGCAGAGTACCAGATTTACAGTGCTTGAGCTTTCATGGCCAAAACTTCCCCGCGCTCACAGGGAGGGGAACTTGGCTGCTGACGGTGTCACAAGGGGAAGACAGTCATTTGTGACCAGAATGAGGATTTCTTACCATGGTGGAGCCCATTTTTCTGGTACATGTTGCTGGGCAGGGTGTCCCTGTCCCACTCAGAGGGCCTCAGCATCCTCTCCTGCTGGGATGGCGTCAGCTGCTCGCTGTACTCCCAGAAGTATCTTCGCTTGCCTCTTTTCCGAGAGGAGATCGCAGTCATTTCTTTCAAATCCTCCACAGAATCATTTTCATACCCTAAAAGGATGCAGGGGGTTGTTTACATACTGCTGACAGAATTGTTTGTAGCCCTTTAGCAGCAGACTGAGGATTCAAATTGAG
Source organism: Agelaius tricolor (assembly GCF_023055355.1). Lineage (NCBI taxonomy): Eukaryota > Metazoa > Chordata > Aves > Passeriformes > Icteridae > Agelaius > Agelaius tricolor. The sequence continues at coordinate 16,646,065 of NW_027269278.1, forward strand.
AGCAAAACCACAGCCAGCTCTGTTTTGCATCATTGAACAATTGGTTTCCAACATTGACTGCTCTTGGGTACTTGCCTTAAATCCAGGATAGACACTGAGCCACTGATGGGGCTTCATTAGTTGAAAAAATCAAAATTATTTATGTATTTCAAGTCCCTTTATGTTCTCTGACCCCCTAAGCTGTAGTTCCCCACAATCCCAGCAGTGCCAAGTACAGACAGCAGATGTTGGACCATGTTCACCCATCCTGACAATTTTCTCCATGAATTGGCAGGAACACAATCCTAACTCACCTCCACATTTGACAAAAAGCATGGAAAGAGAAGCAGATTAAATAAAGATGGATTAGCAAAAGACAATAAAGAAAAAATTATTCAATTATAGAACACTCTGAGTTGGAAGAGGCCCAGAGGATTGAGTCCAACTCCTGCTGCTCCTGAGTCCAAAGACCTGCAGGGAATAAATCCAAGCACTGATCCCTCCTAGGCTGGAGAAAGGGGCTCTGTTGTCAGGACAGTGACCAAAGGACCATCTAAGCTGAAGGGATCTGGACTCACTGTTCAACCTCTTCCTCCTCTTTAGTGGGATGAGGAGAAATGACCCTCAGTAAAGCTGTACAATATTTTAGAGGTGAATTATGATGCAGTTGATATCATGAATTGCTCATGGAGGATGTGGAAATTGTAATGCCACTGCTCACATCACAGAAATATTTTACCATAATTATGTAAACCCAAACCACAGGTTTTCAACCCCCAGATATGTTTAGAAAATAAAGATAATCTATACTAAGGTTAAAAAAAAAATCTCAAACCACTGAATGACCTTTTGTGCTAAAATGCTAAATATTAATTTACATTTACTCAAAAAGGAGCATTTCTAAACATCACATACTGTGATGGAGCTAAAGGAAAAGCCACCCATGCATGGACTGCAGGCTTAGCAAGCCTTGACCCCATATGCTGCAGCTCTGCTTCATCTTCCAACAGCACAAAGAACACTTTCTTCCCTTTAAAACAGTCCATTCAATTGGTCTGTTTGCACTTGAAAAACCAGTTGAAAGAGGAAAAACAAACTTTCTTGCTTTGGTCTGTCCCTCACATCATAACCCAAAGCACGAGCAGAAGTCAGGTATGCAGAAGGATGAAAACCATCCTGAAGTTCTGTTTCTTATAATTTCATCAACTCATTTACTTGGGTTCTCTGGTTTGTTGGAAAGGCAGGATTTTAAAGGCAAATCAAACAATGAAACATGCTTTATAAAACATTTGTGCTGTACAGCCAAAGTTATTGAAAATTTACATGAAATACAGTTTCAAATACCATAAATATTTGTAACTGTAGTTCCATTTTACTCAAATGCTGTTTGACTAAGTATCAAAATACACTCAAAAAGCCCACTGACTTTCCATCTAAAAAAAAGCTATGTAACTCACTATACAGAAATATATAAATGGAGCCCATCTTCATGATAACACAGAATTAATCCAAGCAATGAAAACAAATCTCTGTAAGAGCTGAAGCGTACAAATGTACAACAAGGTTAAAATCAGGACTTCCTGTTTGCTTATTCAAACTGTAATTAAGTTAGAAACTTCAATTACATTGACTTAATACATCCTGCCTTGCAAACCCAACACTGACCTGCTGCCATTATAAAGTGACATAAAGGAACCCAGAGCAGTGTCCTAACCCAACACACAAACTTGTTCAGCTGCTCTGCACTGTATTTATTCCTCCTCTTAGCAAAGATCACACAGCAGGGCAGGCTTCTAAGAAATCTCAAAGGGTTCTTGTATTGAACTCTGAAGCCCTTCACCCCTTCCTAAAAGTCTTTCCTCACATCCCTCCCTGTGCTTTTGGGTTTAAATTCACCAGGGTTAAATGAAGCAGAACAGAGAGCAGGGTGCACGTGACTCTCAGCAGGTGAAAGCCAAGAACAGCCCCAGTGAACAAACCCAGAGAGCTGCAGCTCTCCAGCCCTGCAGCACAGACACTCCTGCAAATCGCTCCCAGGGCTTCCCCAGCCCAGGGCCAGGTGCTCCCACCCACCCAATGCAGCTGCTGGACACAACCCCTGGGTCTCCATGAGCACTTTGCACTCATTTCTTCTCCAGTGCTACTGACAGCTGAATAAATTGCTGCATTTCCCATTTCTGCAATCTCCTGACTAACAGTAATTTAAAAATCTTTCTACTAAATGGGATAGGAAAGATATACTCAGTAATAGCAAAACCACCACGTTTAAATACTAGAAAAGGTCTGGGCTGGTAATTCCCATAATAAACTACCTTTACAGGAGACCAAATTTGCTAAATCTGTGTCATGGTGATAATAAAAATACTGTTGTCCAAACTTGCCTGAGAGCCAGTCACATTTTTAGCTATTTTTCCTTCACTATATCTAAATATTTCCTCAGATAACAGTTGAAGAAAGCATTTCATTCACTCTAGAAGCATACATGAAGAATAACCAAAAGTAAATTATGTATAAAAAAACATTAGAGGGCCAGCAATAACTAGCAGATTTTTGTCCTTTCAGTAAATTACATCCTCACTCAAAATACCAATTGATTTTGCTTTCAGACCTGTGGAAGGTTTAATTTTCTTGTGCTGTGCCTATTTTTAGATACTTTACCCATAGTATTTACCTTTAGAGGTAAAAAAGCAACACAAAATACAAAAGTGACGTGCTTAGAATACCTGGAGATGTTATTTTCTAAAATAGACAAAACAGATGATAAAATTTTTAATATCACCACATTTGAGGTGAATGGTTTTAGGCTTCATTCATGGAAGGGTTTGGCAAGCTTGGATAAGCCCAGATCCTCAGCTACTGCTGCAGAATGTGGATTGCTGGTCAGTAAAATCATTAATTAATTAATTCCACCCCCAGCATTTAACACAACCTCTCTTTTTCAGGGATCCCAGGCTCCCAGTGCAACACATCCCCCATGGGCTGCAGAGCTGGAACAGCTGCTCAGGGCCCCAGAAAGCAGAGGGAGTTCACTCCAGAAGGGAGGAAGAGGCTTCAAAATGTTAATAAAAATGTGTTGTGTGCATGTGAAAATAGCATAAAGGGCAGAATGCTTAACGAGTTTAATGCCAATGCAGGAAATCTAATTAGAAAATAATTTCATCTGAGAGTTCATTATGACAAACACTGACAAGCTCTAGGGAAGCTGCTTCTCTCAACAAGGAAAAATTTCAGCTGCTTTATCCCCCTGAAGTTACATATTGCCAAATGTCTGAATACTTTAATTCTTATTCTCTACTACAGGGCATTTATAAGATGTGAATATTGTAATACTTTATGAAATCAAATTAATACTTGGTTACAATCTGTGCAGATTTCATTTTTATACAATGTTATTGTTCTGTTACATTCCAGGTGAAGGTTAGTTCTTATTCCTGCTCTTAGAACTCCATTTTTAAAGGCAGGAGAGAGGAATTCAGTATCCTCTGAAGCCCCACTAAGTGTTACTGCTGAAACCACCTAGAAATGATTCTATTAATTTCAGTCATTCTTTGGAGTCTGAGGAAAAACTGTACCTGAAAGTAGGACTTAAATAATTATAAAATCATTTCACTCAGGATGTGATTTCATCCTGACAGATCCAACTCCAGATAAATTCACAGCTACGAGAAGTGCTAGAAAGCTCTGCACATGCTACCAGAGAGCTACAATAAAAAAAGAAGGCCACACTTGCAGGCAGCTGCTCTAACCTCAGGCTACAGCTGGGCTTCCTGTACTCACTATCATTATTTTTGTTGCACAACCACAGTTTGTGCAGTTTTTCATGAAATAGGGCAACAGAGACTTTGCATACTTTGAATAAATTGCATTTTGCAAAGCACTTAGAAAATGTGGGAGGAGAGTTCACAACTTAAGATCAGCGCTGCTCATGTGTAACTACCAGGAGTTCAAAAGCTTTCCTTCCCCCTCAGAGGACAAACCCAGCAACTCCCATGTCACCAAAGCCCAGCCCTGCTGGTACCTGGTTCTGAGAAGGTGTCGCTGATGTCATCGTCCTTATCGTCCTCGTAATCCTCCTCCTCATCGTCGTTCTCAGACAGCTCGTGCTCACTGCCAAACCCTTCATCGTGGTCCTCATCTTCAATATCATCCTCATCCTCCTCCTCCTCCTCGGGCTCTGCTTTGGCTGACTGTTCACCCAAAGTGTCTGTTACAAAAAGAGAATAATTGTGCTCTTCTTTCTTCTGCGAGGAGTCGGACACGGAGGCGCTGGCGGAAAGGCTGCTCTCCCCCACAGCCAGCCCTGGGCTCTCCTGGGGAGGGCTGAGGAGCAGCTCTTGAGTCTCTTTAAAAGGCAAACCAGGAGTTGTGCTGTGAGCATGGGGGGACTCGAGTCCTTTTCTCTCCTGTCTCTTTGCCACAGCCCCACAGTAGCAGGTGTTTTCCTTGGCCGCGTCAGCGTGCGCCTGGCTCAGCACCGGCCTGCTCTGCGGCAAGGGGTTGATCTTTACTTTTGCTTTTTTAACATAGTCTTTACATTCAACGTGAATGTTCACCTTTTCACTGCTGTACACGTTGGTCTTGGCCATGATCTGTGTGCTGGAAGCAGGCTGGCTGCCAGCCTTGCTGGCCTTCTGGGCACAGTCCGACAGCGCGGCCTCGGCCTGAACGTTCTTGGAGGAGCAGACCGGCGCCGCTGCTCTGCTCGCCATCTTTTTGCCAGGTAACAAAGGATTTAAAGGGTTTTGTTTTACACTAAAGAGCAAATCAGGGTAATAGAGTGAATCTGAGACAGGCTGGGAGTCCTCGCTGTTCAGCTGAGCCAGTGTGGGTGTTTTGCTTATCACCTCTTCATCCTGGTATGGGCTTGAGAAGTCATCGAGGCCCAGGTAATCCACCTCTTTTGTTCCCCAGATGTCACAGCTGGTTAATTTAGTGTACTTAGTTAGGTCTTCACAGTAGGTATCCCACTGCTCCCACTTGGAGGTGAAAGCAGCTTCTTTGTCCAGGATGTCCGTAAAAGACTCCAAGTTCTCAAGGTCTTTGCAGTCCTCCATGAAAAGCAAGTTGTCCCTGGAGCTTTGCTGATAGTCCATTTCTCTGTCCTGTGCAGAATAAGGTAAGTTAAAATTACTACCAAATAAAAGTATCCATCATCTCTTTAATTACTACCAAATAAAAGTATCCATCATCTCTTTCCTCTCCTTAACCTGGTAAGGAGAGCTCAATTCCAGTGAAGAATGAGAGAGCGGTGACACAGGAAGAAACCTCAACTTTCAACTAAAAGCTTCTTCTAAAGGTCAGAATGAACTTCAGCTCCTGTGCTTCAGCAACAGGTCTTTCTAAAGACACTGCTCTTCCTGTAACACTCTATTTTCCTGCTTTTGCAAATCCATCTGCTCATCAGGAACTAAACCAGTACCAATATCCATTTAAAATATGAAAGACATCACAGGCACCTCTATAATCTAGGTCAATCTATGCTGTGTGCTTAACAGAATACACTTGAGTTTGCCAGTTCCTGGAAAACCTCATTCTAACACGATCAATTAATGACCATGAGTAACCTTTCTCCTTTGATGCAAGGAGAAAATGAAAAAGGAAATGCTCAGCCAAGTAGCTCATGAGTCAACTTCTATTTTCCTTCCCCCTGCACTCACAGCTTGGGTGAAGCAGAACACAGCAGGGGGAAATTCTTCCCTGTGAGGGTGGTGATGCCCAGAGAAGCTGTGGCTGCCCCTGGATCCCTGGAAGTGTCCAAAGCCAGGCTGGGCAGGGTTGGAGCACAAGTGAAGGTGGATTTGAGCCTGTTTGAAGAAATGCCTGCTGAGGAAGCATCACGCTTGCTGGACAAGCAGTCCAGCTCCTCCCTAATCAGCAGCCAGCAATAATGAATAAATTTCCAGCATTCTTGAACCAACACTCCTTTATTCCTACAGGAACTGGTGAGGAGATGAGATGGTGGGCACACAGAGCTGACCTACCAGTTCATACATGAAGTCTGGATCCGAGCTGCTCGCCAGGAGATCCGTGCTCATCAGAGTCTGCTCTGAAAACAGGTGGCTCCGAAAGGCATCCCCAAAAGGAGGGTCCATTCCACTCACACTGGGCTGCAACACAATGGACAGACATTTCAACCATGCTATGAAAAAGCACATTTTCATCTTCAACAAACAGAAAGAGGATCACCATTTCCTCCTGGTCTCAGAAGGTTTTCACCACCGCAGATAAGCACAGAGAATGCTTCAGGAGCACTGCCAACGTGCAGGAGCAATCAAAGGACACGTTTCTATCCACCAGAGCTGCAAGAGCATTCACTGCTCCTTCATTCTTCCCTGCTGCTTTCAAAGTCTTATGTTAGCCAAGTTTTGGGATATGCTGGCATTTGTAGAAGATGAAGACCAGTCCTGGCAAGATCTGGGAGTCCCTCTAATACAAATAATTTTGTACTAAAGCAGTGTTGACTGTGTTTAGAGCCATTAGAACTCCTAAAACCTCCATATAAAATTGTAAGGAAAACAACATCTATGACAACTAAATCTAGATTGTTACCTCTCTCTCAAGAACGAAGTGAAATTTGGCAAAGAAAGCATTATGCAGGATGACTGGGCATGCAGGGAATGGGCAGCAAGGCAAGGCCTTCTGCTACATTTAATTCCAGCCCTCCATTTCTCTTCTAGACGCTCTCCCCCTAAGGGCTGGGAAGGCAGAGACACTGTGCTGCTGAAAGTCATTCAGTGTGCTCAGAGTGAATCACTGCAGTAATAAAAGGCTGTTCTGCTCTCCAGGCATCCTCCCTCACCCACAGACAACGTGGCTGAAGCTTGAACAAACAGCACCAAGAGCAGCACCACAGCTTCTACCACGGACACTACAGGGACCCCACAAAATATACATCCTTTAATCTCCTGCACATCTGCCCTCCTAGTGCTGGTCAGATTGGTTCTTAAACAAAGGCAAAATTATTTACAGAAGTGAATAAAATCCTAGCAGACTTACCTGAGGCATTTCCAAGCCCAGATTCCCCAAATCCAATTCCAAACTTCTTGTTTTATTCACTTGTAGATTCTTTTCCAGCTTTACTTCAGTATCAGGGAGTTTACACCATCCATGCAATGAAATTTTTCCTTAGGATAACTTCAGTTCACCCTGATGGAGCTTTTCTATTTGTCGACTTCTGTGCAGAATAAACACAGCAAACCCCCAAGGAGGTGAGTAATCCTTCACCAACAAGGTGAAAGCTTAAAAACAGTCAAAGGCAAGAATTTCCCCTGAAAATTGACTTTTTCTCATGCTGGAATGTATAGAAATTTTCTACCCCTGTCATCTTTCATTGAATGAAAAGCCACAGATGCTACAGAACAGAGTTGCTGCAAAACCATTTTTGGCCAAGTTACATTTTGTTGCCTTTTTTTCCTCTCTGCTGAGACCAGCAGCTCTACAGACACACCTGAAGAGAAAACCTGGCCAAATTGGGAACAATAATCAGCACACTGCTGGGTATCCAGGAGAGAGACAACCTCTATGACTAATGTAACAGAGCCAATAAACTCTAAAAATGTCTCAGGCAAAAGTCTCAAAATACAAATTTCAAAACAGGCAGAAATGCTGTTTCAGTGGTATCTCCTCCTTTTCTTCAGGGATGAATCCATCCAGCATCAGATAAGATTACATCAATCACTCACACAGCAACATCTAGTGGTAGAGGATCACAGGAATCATCCAGCAGCAGAGCAGAAGAGACAGATTTCCCCAAGAGAACAAATTAGAAACTGCCAAATTCACAGCTGTCTAATAAAATATCTTCTCTATTAATTCATTCAGGCATATATTGAAATTGGACCAATTTATTTACTGGTAGTTTCACCAGTTGAGGAGTTTCTACAGGCCTGCTCTACTTCAGATGTTTGTCTAATGACTCTTCTGAGCTTAACCCAGCATTTTGAAGAGTGTGAGGAAAACCCTACTCAGCATTGCTCCTAAGTCAGACTTTGGTGCAATCTGCTTAGGCTGTGTTTATTCTCCTCTTTTAAAAACAAATAGTAAACTCTAAGTGTCCTCCCACAGCTCAGAACCCTCCCCCAGCAGCACATGACAGCATCCCCGTGATTATTCCCACTTTCAGATGGTATCTCAGCTACTTTGTCCTCTTTAGCATATGGACTATCAGACTGTGGTAAAAACAGACACTATGCAAAGAAGTCTTTACTTATCAAACAGCCTGCTTTGCAAAGAGCAGCTGGAATAGAAAGAACAACAGTTCCAGGTCCAGTTCCACAGGAGTTCTCAGCTGAACCCTCGCTGCCCTGCCAGAGCGGCCGCTCCTCACAGGGCCCTACGGTGAACGAGCCAGTTCCTTGGGAGAAAAGCTCCTTTCTGCTCCAAAACCTCCAGGGAACCCTTTACTTATTTAAAAGTGACATTTAAAGTGAAGTTTGTGCCTCAGCAAGCCCCATCTCCCTTCACCCAGCAAAGGCCACAGCACAGCAGGATGGTCCTTCCCAGGTGGGGACGTGGCAGGAATGACTGAGTCACTTCACCTGGCCGAGGAGAAGGGTCTGCTCTTTAAAACAAGCCCGGGGATGTTCTCAGACAGAGAAAGAGAGGCAATGTTCTGATTCTAAATACCTGAACACTGTCTTTCCATGCAGATTGGTGCCTTTTTCATCAGCACATCAGATGAATGCTTTGACATCACCACCAAACCACCTGCTGCACTCACAAGGACACTGCCAGAGCTCTCCATCATACAAAGGGCAAAGAAAGGAAACATTTGCTGCTTCTTCACTGGCTTTTCTTTGCTGTGTTTTTTGTCAGAACACGGGCATCATGCTGTTCCACACACAGCCAGCAAAGGGGGTTAAACTTCATCTCTACTGACACTGATTTCAGTACCACCCAACCAACACTTCCAGGTGCCAGCTTTTGGATCACTTCCAAATCCTCAAAGCAAACATTCAAGGCTCAGAATACTTTTACCATCTCCAAGACTGGAGTGATAAACTTTTCTTGCACTATTTAAGAATGCCAGTCCTCTCAGGTCAAAGCAGTGTATCAGCTAACCCAATTAATCCTGTAATTCTCTTTATATTTCATTCTTGATATTTTATAATATTATTAATATTTAAATGTGACTTGAATCCCAGTAGGATCTAGTCAACTATTCCACAATGTAGGATTTTTCTCAGCAGCTCTGTGGAGGGGGAAAACACAGTGAGGCCATGAAAAGAAAGACATTGCCTCAGGGAGCTGCACAATCCAGATATCCTTCATGCTCCCAAAAAGCTGCCCTGCTTCCAACTGCTTTCCAAATTTCCCAGAAAGATCAAGGTCACCATTAAAAGCCTCCTGCTGTTTACACCTACCTAACAGTGCTTCTTCACAAACTGGTAAATAAAGATGTATAGCACAAGTCAATGACACATATGGGAGCACAGGTGTCAAATCAGAACTTGCTGTGAAGGAAAGTAATTTGTAGACTGCAGTTAAAGTCCCATTCTTACAGAATTTATCATTACTGGCACTTCCAGCCCAAGACTGAGTTAGAAAAGAATAGTCCAGCTGTTGTGTTATCTATAATGAATGCAGCTCTGAATGAACTAAAAGAGCTGTGGCAGAGCTCAAGTACAGCAGCACGAAGAATTACTGAAGATAAATATAGCAGGAATTTCTACTTGAGGACAATTTCCATTAATGCCTTCCATCAGCCCTTCCCAAAGGCAGAGACAGGTGGAACACAGAGCCTGAACAGTGGGCAGGGTGCCTGCTCCTCTGGCAACAAACAGCCTGCAGGGAAATCTGATTAAGGTGATTAAAGAGCCAGGCCCAGAGCTGGTTCTGTGCCTGCAGCTCTGGAGTCACAGCAGTGCCCAGCTCTGCTCCTGGGGGAGGCTCCTGCCTTCACTGGGGCTGAGGAAGGGCAGGACACCCGAGGGGAGCCTGTGACACACAGGCAGAGGGACTCTACAAGGAAAGGGGTGACAGGACAAGGGGAATGGCTTCAAACTGACAGAGCAGGGTCAGATGGGATATTGGGAAGAAATTCCTCCCTGTGAAGGTGGGGGGCCCTGGCACATGTGGCTGCCCCATCCATGAAAGTGTTCCAGGCTGGGCTGGATGGGGCTTGGAGCAAGCTGGGACAGTAGAAGGTGTCCCTGCCCATGTCAGGGGGTTAAAATGAAATAATCTTTAAGGTCCCATCCAGCCCAAACCATTCCATGATTCTGTAATCTCAGGAACAGTGGTGTCCCTCTAACATTGAAGAACCTGGGCTGCTGATGGAGGCATGCACATGTACATGGTTAAAATCCCATCAGTCATCAACAAGGATCCAAAGCCTCTTCTATGGAGTTAGCATCTAATTAATCTAATGACAAATCCAAATTAAAAGTGATCCCCTGTATTCAATATCTACTTTCTGAAGAGGAACAGTGGTTCCAGGATGACTGAATTTCCCACAGGGAGGCAACAGGTGCATTACCTGGGATTAGTGGTCTAACCCAGGCTGCAGCAGGAGCTAAACTCCAAACATCCAGCATTTAGGGGACACAGTGCAGCTCCTGTGCATGGGCTGCCTCTTGGGCCACTAAAACACCCTCCTGCCACAGCAGCACCTCCAAAGAAGCCCCTCTAAGAGAAAACCCCAAAATTCAGCTTTTAGCTTAGCACCTCTGAAAGTCTTCCTCAGTCACCTGCATGAATCATTTGTACCATGGCTGTAAGGAAAGTTGCTATTTCTGGCCCAGTTCAGCTGTGTATTCTGAACACTGGAAAGGCACATGGAGCATGGCTGGGCTGTTTTGTTGGCTGCACAGTGCTCATTATCCCAGCAGCTAAATGCCTGCTGTAAGTGCATTACAGGAACAATTACACTTTCACGATGGTGACTGCATCACACAGCACAGCTTGTCAAAGGCACAGTTTTGATGCAGGTATAAAAAATAGCTCATGAGAGCCTGCCAGTACTAAACCTAAAAACTCAGGCTGAAACATTCATGGCCAACTCTGAATTTCAGAGAAAGCACAAAAACTACACCACGTGCTTGGAGAGAACCATTATGTACCTTGCACAGTTTGTGGTATCTGGATATTTTATGAAATACTGGACTTGGAGATGCAAGAAGTTCTCCTGCACGTCTCTTAAAAACATTTTTCTCCTTCCACAGTTTGTACCAACTTGTTTTCTGTTACAGAACACCTTCTGCTCAGGGCAGTCTTCAAGCTGAGAACATGCAGACTGCCTGGGGTCCATCCCTGGAGCGTCCAGGGAACATCTGGAAATGGAACTCCAGGCTCTGGTGTGGGTGAAAAGGTGGGAAGCACTCCCAGGTTGGACTCAATGGCTTTGGAGGACTTCTCCAACCTCAATCAATGATTATGTTCCTTACTTTTGTTTCTGAATAATGTTCCTTTTTTTTTCTTTCTACACGATTCTTCAATTATTATCTAGACTTTAAAAAATCCTTTTATGTTTCTCCCCCAGCACAAAGACACAAAGTTTATTAGTACTATTATTATTATTTCATAGCAGTGAGCAAAGACACTCTTTTAAAATGTCTTCCTGTATTTCCACCCACCTCAGCCTCATTCCTGGACTCACAAAAGCAGCCAAGTCCCCCTTGTTGGTGAAGGATTTCCACTAAAATGCCAGCACAAGCATCTAAGGCATTATGCTCTTTGCTTTTTTGTCCTGGAGAGAAAACAACACCTGTTAAAAACCCCAGACCCTGATCTGACAGACCTTAAAAGAACTAAAGATACTCAGACTGTTTCACTTCTTCTAAGCCTCTTCCCTTCAGGAGAGGGAAACTGTTACTTCACTGTCTCTGTTCCTGTTCCTCCACTGACCATCCCTTCCCCCTCCAGTGGTATTTTTCCAATCCTACTCGCCCACAGCAGACAGACTTCAAGACCTGGAAGTGACAGCTCTAAAGAGAAGCTCTGGCCTGCAATCACACACACACAACATCCCAGAGCAGCACAGAGCTCATGGACCCCCCATGCCAACAGCAGTTCCCAGCTCTGGGGGAGCCCCAGCTGTGTCAGCAAACAGCAGATCCCAGAAAATGATGGAATCACAGATCACAGAATGGTTTGGGCTGGAAGGGAGCTTAAACATCATCTGGTTCCACTCCCCTGTCATGGCAGGGACACCTCCCACTGTCCCAGGTGGCTCCAAGCTCCATCCAACCTGGCCTGGGCCACTCTCAAGGATCCAGGGGCAGCCACAGCTTCTCTGGGCACCTGTGCCCACCCTGACAGGGAAGGATTTCTTCCCAATATCCCATCTAAGCTTGCTCTGTCAGTGTGAAGCCATTCCCTGTGTCCTGTCACTTGGAAATTGTCTCTCTCCATCTGTCCTGTAGGTTCCCTTCAGACACTGCAAGGCCACAATTGTGTCACCCCAAAGCTTCTCCTGTCCATGTGAACAACCCCAGCTCTCCCAGCTCCATCCCTCTGATCCCCTGGTGCCTCCTCTGGGTCTCTCCAGCAGCTCCAGGTCCTGCCTGGGCTGGGGTCTCACCTGAGGGGGCCCAATCCCAGCCCCTTCCTGCTGCCCATGGGGACCAGCCCAGGGCATGGGGGGCTCCTGGGGGCCAGGCCAGGTCCAGCTCTTGGCCACCAGCACCCCCAGATCCTTCTCCAGGGCTGCTCCATCTGAGAATCCCCAGCCTGTGTTTATATCCCAGCCTGCACTGACATTGACCATCGTGCAAGAGGCAGAAGCAAAACCAAGTGATTACTTTTTATACTGACAAACATTCTGCATTCACAGATTTTGTAACAACTATGCCCAGATTAATATATTCCTACTAGAAGCACTTTTCCGTATGTTCTGGAACAAAGACTGAGATTTTATTCTTATTTTAGTGCTAAGAGTGGGATGTGCAGCATGTTACACTTATTAAAACTATATTAACAGACTTAATTTTAAAAAATTATTTAATTTAAAATATTCATATTATAAACCTTATTAAAATAACACTGCAGTGCAAGGAGAGTTGTTTGCACATGAGAATTAGTAGTAAAACTAACATTTAAAATTTTTTAGCTGTAGTTTTCCCCTGAATCAGAGTGGGGTGAAAGCAAAGGCAAAAAACAAAAGCAAAACTAAACAACGATTCAGCTTCCAATCTCCAGCAATATTCTACATCCTGACAGGATGGCTGCTCCTATATTTTTTTCTGACAGAGTCTCTCAGACTAAGAGAAAAAATAATTCTGTAGTTTCCAGGAAAAAACAAAAAGCAACACAAGTCTTATGATGAAGGGAACAGTACAGTCTGGTCTACTCTTCGTACTGTGAAATTATGATTGCTATACTCTTGTTAGAAATGGGGCATCTGTACCAGATACTTCAAAGCCAGCAGAAAACTCGAAAAATGCATCAGTCAAAATTGTCCAAAAAGTAAAAAACCCCATGGCTTAAGAGTTTAAAAGCAGAAGGAAAAAAAAAAAAAAACCAGGGAGATTTTTATAGCAAGGTCTAAACTTTAAATTTACAGTTTTAACAAAACTTTTGGTTTAACTTTCATGCCAATGCCAACTCTCGAGCACTTCTTATGCAAGGCTTGATGTTAAAACATTCAGTTGAACTTCCCAAATCACAGAGCACACAGGCCACGGGAATGTAAACCTGTGGGTTCTCTTATTTATCCCATCAGTCTATTAGTGGGACAAAAGCTTCTGTTTCTCCCCAATTAATTCCTGCTAATGCTGACTTCAGTCTCTGTTCTTCACAGGCTCTTTGCCTCTCTCATTATTTAAAAACCACCTGGGGAGGATGCTCAGGGGGCCTGATGCCTCTGCTGCAGGTTGCTCTTATCAGGGAATACTCCCATCAATTCAGAGTAATTCCTGGACATGTCTGAGGTCTCTGAGCTACTGTTATTTATGCATTTTAAAAGGAATCTCGCCGAGATTATTTTAGCAGGAAAGGTTTCTTGCAGAAGGATCACACCCCGAGCAGCTGTGGCTGCCCCTGGATCTCCAAGGTCAGGGGAGCACCCTGGGACAGTGGAAGGTGTCCCTGCCCATGGCAGGGGCTTGAAATTAAAAATCTTTAGAGTCTCTTCCAACAAAAAGCATTCGGGGATTCTATGATTTATTTTCCATAGAAATTCTGACTTCACATTTAAGCTGCCAACAACAGAAATCGACCACGTTTCTAAAGCACCTGCATCTGCCTCTCTGTAATTTTTATTATGAAAACACATTTAACAATGATCATAATTAACCTTCCGCACAAGGATGCTCGGAAGCGACCTTAGAGGCCTTTTAAACACAATCTTTAAAGCATTTAGAAGCGTTTAAAGACAATACGAGTATCTGATTCTGTTCTGCCTGTTACGTGGAGCATGATTTCAACAAGTTACCCCTGGAGTGGCAGCGACAGAAAGATCACGATCACTTTAAGTGAGAATCGCACATTTCGGCAGGCAGCGCTGGCTGCTCCAAGCTGCAGCCTGTTGCACGGGGAAGCCTGAACAAACCCCGAGTGTTTTACAGCGAGTGTGGCAGCGGAATTATCCCGGACACCGGCAGAGAAATGCCGTGGGCAGCGGGGCTGCCGGGGCGAGGGAGGGCACGGCAGCGATGCCGCGGGTGGGGAACGACGCCCAGGGTGGGGACCCTGGGGACAAAGGTAAATAATAAAGGTAAATAATTAAGATTTGAGTCCTCGCTGGCACAAGGGGCTTTAATCAAGGTGTTCCTGGCTAGGAACCGGCGTGAGCTTAGAGCACACACGGAGAGGTGTCCGACACCCGTGTGGGGACACACTGAGAGCCGAGGGCGGCTCCTGAGGCGGTGCGGGGAATTCGCGGATGCTTCATAACCCAGATGTGCGGGGACGGGCCGGGAGCGGGAGACGGGAACGCGCCCCGACGTCCCCTGAGCGCGGGGAACGGGACCCCCTGTGCGCGGGCACCGCCCCGGGCCGGTCCCGACGCCCAGGTGGGACAGCCCCCCTGAGGCAAAGCGCTGCGGAGGGACGGGCGCGGCGGGCGGCCCCGCGGCCACGGCCCCGCGCGGTGCCCGCGTCCCCGCCGCGTCCCCCGGCCCGGCCCTGACCCACTAACACACCTCCGGCCAACATGGCCGCCCCGCCGCCCAGCGCAGCCTACCCCGGCCGCCGCCGCCCCGCCCTCCGCGCCCGCTCATTGGCTGGCTGCCCCGCCGCGCCTCATCCCATTGGCCGACGAGCCCATCGCTCACCCGCCCAGCGGCCCTTTCAAGCTAGGGTGAGGCGACATGTAAACAAACCCCCTCCCGCCGCCCCGGCCGCTGCCCCGCGACCCCCGAGCCGCGCCCGCCGCTCCGGGCACCCGCCCGGCCGGCCCCGGCCCCCCCGCGCCGGACACACCGCCCAGGGAGCCGCGTCCCGCGGGGGGCGGCCCCCGCCCGGCGACCCCCGCCAGGGCTGCGGGCAGCCGGAGCGCACCCGCGCTGCCCGGGAGAAGCCCCGTCCCGAGGCCGCGGCTCGCAGCGATCAGCTGTCCTGCCGCTCTGGCATTACATAAACACCGCGCCGGAGCGAGGACGGTGCCGTCCTGCCCTGCCCCGCACTCGCAGAGCGGTGAGCCCTCTCCGCCAGCTCTGCTCCGCAGCCTTATCAGCGGAGCCGTGCGTCGGGCACCAACACACCCGAGCACAGAGACCCCGCACGGCCACGGGTCACCCCCGGCCGTCCCGGGCATTCAAACAGGTCGCAAACGGAGGAGGCGACTACAAGCCCAAAAGGCAGGAGTGCAGGAGCTGCCGAACCCTTCTCTCCCCTCCCAGGCAGTCCCTCCGCCCGAACGCCCAGAGCGGCCGAGCTCCCCCGGCAGGACGGCGCTTTCCTCTCCCCGGCGCTCGCTACAAGACTCGCTTTCCTTGTAAAGGCACGGGCCGCTCCTGCCGGGCGGAGGCTGGAGGGGACAACGCCGACAACTCCCCGCGGAGCCCACGCCCCGTCCCCGCAGCCCCTTCTCACCGTCCCCAGCCCAGCTCCGGGCCCCAGAGCCCCGCTCCGGGACCGGACACCCCCCGCGCACCGCCGCTCTCCCGCGGCCCCAGCAGCCACACCCCCCCGGCGGGCGAGCGGAGCAGAGGGGCCGCTGGCACCATCCCCATCCCGCTGTCCCTGGCAGCCGGGCAGACACCTCCGTCCCGCTCTCCCTCCCTCCCTGCAGCTCCCTGCCCAGCGGCACCGCCTCCTCCCGCCGGACCACCCGGGCCCCCCGACCCCCGGCGCCCTCAGTGCCGCGCAGCCCCCCGGAGCCCCGCGGTCGCCCCGAGCCCCTGACTCACGGTGCTCAGCGGGGGCCGCAGCCCCGCGCGGCCCGGCCCGGCCCCTCCATGCGGCCCCGGGTTTGTTTGTTTATGTCCCTTCCTGACGGGTTCCCGGAAATCGCGTGACTCGACCCTCACGTGGCCCGAGGGGGCGGGCGCGCGCGAGGGGCGGGGGGAAGGGGGCTGCGCCGTCCAATAGCAGGGGGCTGTGACTGTCACGTGGCGGCGGAGCGGCGCGCGGGGGCTATTTAAGGCGGGGAGGCGGGTGCCCGCGGGCAGAGCGCGGCGGAGCCGAGGCGCGGCCGCGGCTGCTGAGGCTGTGCGGGACTCCCGTCCCACAGCCCGGTCCTGCTGCTCTGGGCCCGCTCTCGCACTTACTCCTCCTTCATCCGTCCGTGTCCTACCCGCAGCTCTGTAATTTGTCCTACTGTCTTCTGCTACATGCACAACCACCTTTCACAGTGTCAGGTGGCTGGCATGGACTGCTTCAGACACAACTGGAGAAATTATTAGTAATAAGTATAATAAAAATAGAGTAACTCGTTTTTATCTTGCTATTTGTAAAGAATGTCTTCTATTCTTTAAAGAAGTTTTTGTTATTTCACCCCATTTATTCTATTTTTGCCCCACGGAGTCCATGACATTTAATTCTGGAAACAAGGAAGCAGCCACCCACCTCTGATAACTCAGCCCTTCACAGGAGTAAAATGCTTCCATGACTTCCACTAGAGGAAAAGTAAACTTCTGTACAGTCTGCAGAACGATTTCTTGTGAGGGGCAGAGATGCAGATATTTGCATTTCCTAAACCATATGAACAAAAGCAGTTACAAGCATTTGAAATGACCCTGACCTGAATTCGCACTCTATACATTGCCAGAGTTTATGACTTAGAAGTCTTCACAACTTGACTGTGGAGTCAGCTTCCTTCACCTTCCTCATTTTTTACCCAAGTATCCTTCAACACAGGCAAAGGTTTTCCATTTCAAGCACAAACTTCTTTCTTTTACACTTGAACAATCTGTGTTCTCTTCTGCTGTCAGACAACAGAGGGATGAGTGATAAATGCTCTGGTACCTGCATTGTTTGTTCAGCAGCAGTGGCTGAACCTCTTTGTTCTCATTTCCTGCAGTCATGCAAAAAAAAGGAAATTATCCCAAGCAGTGTTAATTCCTGGCACACAAGGAGAAGAAGATTCCCCAACCACCATGCAACAACATCCAGCAGAACACACACAAAACATTATTCTTTCACTTCTTCAGTCATCTACCACCTGGCACCTGCTTCAGAGGAAATGTTAACCACTCTGGAAAATCTGGGGAATGCCTTTCTGGGAAGCATCTAGGTGAGAATTGCTCTATGGCTTCTTTGTCCTGGCTTAGAATAGCTCTTTCCATTCAATTCAGCACCAGTGAGACACCCATAGGAACTCTTTTACTTCTCTCTTCTAGAGCAAGTGATAGCTTAGAACCTAAAATAGAAAGCTTGTTAAAGACAGTGGTAACACAATAAACAGCACTGTTTGTCACTGAGTGTTTTCTCTTGGGGTATTTCACTTCAGGCTAAATATGACAAGCAGATCAACATATTTCAAAATCTCAAATGTGTCAACGATATCTTGGAGTATTTCTGTCCCTCCTCTCGAACAATGACAACATATTTTATTCTCCACTCACTTCAAAAATCAAACAACAACTTTAAGTTTTTATATGATCACTTGGTTTCAATTTTCCTAGGAATTATTTGGTACAGACTGTGTAACATGACAGTGTACAACATATTGCATGATAAAATACAGCTCTTAGAAGGTGACATGACAAAAAAAATCCACTATTCCAGTCCCAAGAGCTGCTATGTTTATTTGTAATAACGGGCACGTTCTTCCTTCTTTTGCAATTCACACTGTCCAGTTTTGGATCACTGCAAGTTACATGTCAGGATCTTGGAATTTCCTGTGTAGTAATGAGTGCTGTCCCACTGAACAGTTAATGGTGCTATCCAAGAGGGAAAAGCAAATAAAATATTAACCATTCCCTTATGTCCTTGTGCATAACAATAAAGGGAATAATTGTAATTTCTCTGGGCATGAGGTAAGGAAGCATTCAGGGAGCAGAATTTATACCCTTGGAAGCTGCTCCTCAGCAAACAAGTGAGCAGATCCATCCCAGTGCCACGGACTCAGCTGACACTGAGGAGCCTCAGGAACCTCTTGCTTACATTGCCATGTGCTTTGCCAGGTCTGCAATCCACATGAAGGGTCAGGTCAGTACAAAGCAACTGCAATGTTTCCTGTTCAATTCAATCCATTTGCTCCTATAATATCCTCCAAAGGTGCTAGGGATTGAATCAGCCTCCTGTCAAAATCACAGGGAAGGTTTCATCCAAATTAACCATGCTACCTTTGCTACTCAGACAATGGGAAGTTCCTGGAAAAGAGGCTCTCAAGCCAAGCATTTGCTTATTCCTGCACCTTTCAGCAATTTTAAATTGCAAGTTTAATCCTATTATAGATCTACCCCAGAGGTCTCAATACAGGCAACAATCCCCCATCTATTCCTACTATTTAACTTCATTACAATTTATCCACATCATCTACATATCCTCAGCTCAACTCCAAGTATCCAATTAAACCCATAGACAAATAACAGTTAAACATGGCACGAGAACGTTTTGTATCAAGCAGAGGATTAGTTTTATTTCCAGGCATGAGAAATTTAAGGCCAGATTTCTCAAGAATACAATTAATTTGGAAAAAAAAAAAAATTGCCATCAGCACATGGTACCACTCTCTCTCCTCTCCTCATACAGTTTATTGCACACATTTTTGTCCAGTGCAAACAGAACAGGGCTGAACAGGACAATGACAGACAAGCTAAGACCTGCAAATATAAAGAGTTATTACAGATAAAGGGAATAGGAAATGTGATTCCATGACCCGTAAAAAATAGAAATTTTCATCACATTTGGAGTTAACAGTCAAAATTGACAGTACCAAAGAGGAGTATGAATTGCATTAGGCACTCTGTTAAATGGAATAGTAGAAAAACCACAAGACTTTGAAGAAGCCACTTGAAGAACATGAGAAAGGTTAAGGCATTACTGCAGGCTTCGTATCCAACCAGCTACAGAAAGGGCACCTTTGGGTCACTGGAGTTTTCATCTCTTCTGCACCTGCAAAGCAAGAGGCACCTTCATTATTCCTTCCATGGAGACAGTTTGCTAATTGTAGGCCTGGCTGTTAAGCACAGCCAATTCCATTCCACAAATGCACTGAGCAATGGTCAAGAACTGGAGATAATTCATCTGTGGGGATGTTTTCTTGGCACTTTGATTTCTGAAGTTTCTGCAAGCAGTTTTAGTTACATTATAAGCTGGTAGAACAACTATTTCCCTCCAATGTTTTCATTGCTGTAACAGCACCCAGTGAGCTGGATGAGAGCCCTTCTCCACTTGCACAAAGACAGCTCCTGCTCTGAGAACACAGGCTGTGAATTCACCAAGCTAAGGAGAAAAGGCACTGTTGGGTGACAGTTTGGAAGAGTGCACAGCCTGGATTTACCATGGCTACAGAGCTGTGTGTGCTCTTGCACGCTGCCATCCAAGCCATTAACCTGGGGATGTATCAAGGGAATTGCTAGAAAATCATCCCTTGGATGGGAGGGAGACTGCCTGAAAACACAGAGCAAACTTGTGGAATTTGGCACAGATCAATCAAGGCAGCATTTGCAGAGTTCCTCAGTAGAACATGAGGAGCTCACTGGAGCATTTTCAGGCTGCTCAGTTAAGTAGAATGGGTTTGCTTTAATCATCTTTATTTTTAAGGATCTTTCCACTTTGGGAGTTAGCACTTCATTTTCTTTGCATTTTCCATACTAATCCACCCAAACCTCAACTGAAAGGAACAGGAGGCAGAAACAAGTATAGTTCATCTCCCCTGAATGCTGGAAAAGCACAGCTCAAAACCCATAAATAACTGGTTGCTGCACTGATGGGAATCCATGCAGTGTCAGAGAGATATCCCAGCTCTTATCAGATGGAATCTCACTCACAGCTCCTATCCAGGCATAAACTCCACAGGAGCAAGGACAGGACATGGAGCACCTCAGCCCTGCAACAGCACTCAAACAACTCTGCAGTGCTGTGACCTGGGACAGCACATTTCAAGCAACAAAGAACAGATATTTGAGGATTATTAAATGCTTTACTTTTCTAAACCTTTCCTTTTCAGAGACAACAACCTTAATTTTATTCCAAAACCAAGCCAATAAAATCAGATGGAAGGTTAAAACAAACTCCTTCATGTAACAAAACAGCATGTGCTATGCAGGGCTGAAATGCTCCATTAATAAGTTTAAAAATGACAGCTCCTCAGAAACTCTGCACTCAGCTTCAAACACACAAGGTCCCTCTCCTCCTTGGTACAAATTTAATTCCAGTTCTCTGGAAAATCCTTCACTGGAATGGAGGGGAAGGGCCTGGTTCTGTTAGCAGAAGTCCAGAGGTTGTGTTTCACCTCCTGCCTTTCCTTGCTGGTTTCAACACACAGACCATGAAACCCAATTTTTATGTCCAGATAACTCCAATTTCAGATCCCAGGCAACTGAATCATCCTATGGGATTCAGGGATCTTTGTGCCCATTACCAAAACACACTGTTCTCTGTTTTAGCTAACTAATTATATGTTAGCACCCAAGCAGTGAAAATGCTCCTAGGAAATTCTGCTTGACTGACTTAGCTAATTATAGGCCTGGCGTTGAAGCAGGGCCAAGTCTACCTTCAGCTTCTGCTTGGTGCTTAAAAGGAGCTGCAGACACACACACAGGCCCAGTCTGCCAACATCCCAGTTCACAGGAAGCAAAACTGGGATGAAACTGGGGAGCAAATGTGCAGGACACTTCACAGAAAGCATGTAACAGAGCTATAACATCAGCTGTCACTGCCTGCTGCACTGAGCTGAGACCGTGTTGTACAAGGACAAACAAAAAATGTGTTTAATTATTCAGTTACCAGCTTAAAAACTATAATCATGGCTGCTTGTTTCCACATTTCCTTCATTTGAACCTTCAATTCCAAATGCTGCCCTCCTGAACAAGCCCAACAGCATTAAGGTACTTCTGGTACAAGACTTTATTTGTGCTGGCCCTGTCAAAGAGCCCAGGAACTGCAAGAACCACATTCCAGCAGCACTGCCCTGATAGCAACCACCAGGCTCAGCTGGGATTAAAGCTGCACACAGGCTGTCATTAAAAACAAAATAAACCATCAAGCTGTGAGCTCAGGAGATAAAGAACATTCTAATGGCAGCTCCCATTCCAACTTCCCAGATGAATGAGAGCAATGCTGTGTTGCCTTGGAAATCAGGACAGGTCTTAGATGAAATGGTAGCAGGCTTGAGGAGAGGTTTAACAATTGGTAAAGATTAGGAAATCCACTTATGTTACCCTAGTCCAATTGTATCTTTTTTTGGAAGTTTTGTTCTCCTTACAAACCCCTGAACACAGCACTGTATGACAGGATAGAAAGAAAAATGACTGTCAATAATTCAGTTCAAGCTTTTCACATACCCAATCAAGACTAACATCCAAAATGTTTTGTTGCAGCCTACAGAAAGACAGATTCCTCCTACCAAAGAGCTACCCTGGTCTGAGCACACTGCTCACATTGCTATTCAATCTCTCCTGAAGCTTTAACACACCAAATACATCAATAAATCTGCTCATACTCACCTGTCAATGAGCTGCAGCACTGCACAGACATCCTCAAGGCCAGTGGTATCTGAGGTACCAGATTGTTTCATTGCTTAACTGTGGCCCAAAGAGAGGGTTGAGCTGAGCCAGAATTGCAATCAGCCAACTGCAAGAGAACCCCCCAACCAAGAGACACAAATCAGCCAAAGGACAGCTTGTGACAATGGAAGGTTGTCCAAACACCAGGACTATCAGAGAAGAAAAGGTTATTTTAGGAAGGTCTAGGTTCAAATAAAGATTCTACTCAAGGTCAAACACAAGGACCAGCCACCAGCAATGAAGTTATGGCACCAAATCATTCTGCAACTGAAACAGATTGTCCTGTTCAACTGAAAGCAACACAAAATCACCTGCTAGCATTGCCCTCACACCTCTCTTTGACAGAAAAGTGTTTTGAGACACATGAAACTCAGGAATTTGGGGGCTCAGAAGATGAAAACATAAAAGAGACAAGAGCTTTTTTCAGTGCCTTTGAAGCATCCTTTAAACAACAACCTCTGAGAAACATCCTCTCTCTCATTTGCTTCTCAGTGCACAACAACCTGCCCTTGCAGATGTGGTATATTTTTCAGAGACTTAACAAAAGTGAATTTAAACCTGGCACAGAGGTCAAGAAACAGGGACCTGAAGCAAAAGGGTACAAAAGAACACAAAGACCAACAAAGTACCCCACAAAAACAACCCCAATATGACACAAACCCCAGATATCAGCACAGCAGCCTTGTCACTGGAGCAGAGCACAAACTAACACTGCAGAAGCCATGGCCAGAACTGAGAGCAAGAGGAATGTAGTTTGTGGAAAATATCCAGGAAAGCTAAACAGAAATAAATATTCCACTCTTAAAAGATATATTTGCTTTGTAAATGTTACAAGAATCAGAAAAAGCAATGGATGCTTCCACGGATTTAAATCTATGTTAAATACTAACTATATAAACACATTTAGTGAACACACTGGCTCATCTGTCTGCTATTTCTAGAATGCTTTGTAAGGAGGAGAAAAAGCAGAGCAGCTTTGTAATGGGAGCTGCCACAAATGTATCAGAGTGCTTAGGCAGTCATGGAAAATTCCACACAAACCTTGATGCTCTGACCAGCAAACCAAGTGCAGGTCGGCTGCCTGCAACAGCCACAAAGGCAAAGATGTGGGTCAGACTCAAGGAAACACATCAATCCTCTTCCAATTTACCAATATTTCTTTGCAATGCCCCTTTCAGTTTTGCAGGGGGTAGAACTCCAGCTAAAACAAGGAGCTGAGCCTGCAGCACTCCATCAGCCACACAAGCCTTGGAACACGTAGCAGGCTCTACAAAGGAATTAAAACATCAGCAAGGCACCACTGAGAGCAGCCAAAAACCTTTAGGCTGACACGTTTCTACTTTGCTGTCCAAAGCAGTGACAACAATGTATTTTGAGACCATGATGTTAAATCTACTTAAGGGCAAATTAGCCCTTCAAATGATCAGGGGATTTCTTTAGTGAGGGTTAATTTTTCAGATCCAACAGACAGATCCAAAGAGCATTGTGCCATCTGCCTCCAGCATCCTGCAGTAACACAAGTGGGAGGAGGGTAGAACACTAAAAGCCTGTTAAAGCACATTATTCCTTTTGTCACCGCAGAGCAGGAAGGAACTCCCGGCACGAATCTCTCACCTCCCGAGCTCAGGCCCAGCAGGACTGTGAATTAAACGAGCTGGGAGCACATTCAGAAGCTCAGCCTGTGGGAGCAGGCTTAGGGAAAAGCAGCGTGGAAGTTTCAAAAGGCATTTATTTGCTGGGGCCGTGCTGGGTACCCGAGCTGGGAGCCGGGGCGCCATTAGGGCAGCAGTGCACTCCTCCCCCTGCCCTGCGAGGGATGAGGAATTTAAAACATTTGTTAGGAACGGCCTGGCATTCAAGGTAAGGCATGAAAAAGCTTTTCCCATGGTTTGGGTAAGTGATGCTGCTTTATGCAAGGATCCAGCGTGCCAGCACACAACAAAGTGCAGCATTCAGAGTAAAACAAACCTCTGTATCCAAGGTGCAATGTTCCAGAGCTGCTAAAAGCAGGTATGGCATTCGAGCCACCCACAGGTCCTTAAATTCTACCAGATCCCACTTAGAACAGTTACTGTTAATTATCCAGCTCAGACAAGGAAGTTAAAGTCCCTTCTGTTGTACCAGAGAGATTTTTTAAAAGGTCTTCCCACCACAAGTGCCATCTGTCTGTGCTCGTGTTACAAATGAAGGTCCTGCTATCTCTGTTTAAATGTCAATTTGGGCATCCATATTTTAATCCTGTTAGAATCAGTAGCAAATAATACAATTTTCCAAGCACCCTGTCCTCTGTTAGGACATGATGACACTGTTCAGGAACTGCTTTGTGCACAGCAAAATAGATTTAGTACCTCACAATATGGTGGAACCTCTAATTTCTGCAGCAGTAACTCCTTGGACTTTGCCTTAGATTTTATGAGGTCCCTGAGAATGGTTTATTCCTCAAAAGGCTGCTGGGTACAGGATCTGTACACAAATTAGATGCAAATATCTTCCACAGAACAACCAAATGGATCCCATGTAATTAAGATGGTTATTCAAAATTATCACTGCTAAATCGAAATACAGAAGAAACAGCTTTAAGTTGAAATGTACTGACTTCAAATTAATTTCAGTGAAAATCAATTTATCAATCAAGTGGTGGTTAATGAAGACAGGAAATTGTTTTTTCCCTACTTTCAACTGGAAAGGTAACTCAAAGAGTGTAAAAGCAGATCTAGCAGAGACTAAACAGCTGTACAGAGGAGCACAGAACAGCACCAGCCACTGCTAAGGACACAAAAATAGCTGGGACAGCAGAAATTGTTTTAATCCTAACAGATCTAATGAAGAAATCTCAGGAACAATTCTTTGGGCTTCTTTCAAGGCTGGTATGAAAAATTAATCTCTTTCTTTAGCCATCTAAAATGAAGGTCTTAAATGTTTTCAGTGCCTCCTCCCCCAAAAGGAAAAGAATGCAAGAACAATAAAGTTCCATATGTTTGAATAAAACAGAGGGAAAAGGTTGGACCAGATCTTTTGAGGTCCTTTCCAAACAGAGCTGTTCTACAATTTTATACAGAATAAATGAGCAAATAAAAAATGAAAGACTCTGTGATGAGGCAAGTTCTGTCTTGGAACAGGATGAGAAAAATCTGCTTTTTGTTGCATTCTGGCAAGCAGACACTACAAATACAATTTATGTGGTTGGGTACAACTATAGAGGGTTGAAAATATCCCAAGATTTTGCTGCTTTTTTTTCCCCCAAAGTATAACTGGAGAAAGCCAAAGGAAATTTGGCTTTCAGAAAACAAGTTAGAGCCCACAAAATTACCAAAGAACCCCTGGACACAGAAGAGCAGTTTATAAAACACGGTAATAACAGTAGGCTTTATAATGGGTCTGTTTAGATAAAATAACCAACTAAACCTACAAGTCACAGACCACTGCACATTTGAAGAGTTCACAGAATTGAGCCCAAAGTTAAGAAATTCTACAACAAACACATTTCCCATCACAATCCAGAGGATGCAGCAGATGCCACATAGCCTCCACTTCAAGGAAAACTCTCCTTCAAACAACAGAGACACCAAACCTCAAGGGTTCTACAAGAGTGGGACAAAATTTCTGTAGAAAAAAGCCAAGTGAGAACTTGAAATAAAATCAAAACAAAGCTCAACCCTTCTCCTAATTAAAAACCACCCAAGTAACTGTAACATAAATGCAGCAACCCAGTAAAAATCATCAAAAAATTGTTCTTTCTTAGCCAAACATTTGGGACCTGTTATGAGACTGAGCCGCTACAAACTTCATGTGCAGGGCAAGGAGACCTTCAGAGCACTGAGATTCCCAAATTTCAACCCCAAATTCAGGCTGCTTGCACAAATTCTCAAATTTCTATATCCACTCAGCAAAACTTAAATTTAAAAACTTCTGTGCATACAAAGCAGAGCCAAGTTTGCTGGACTTTTACAGTTGAGCAAGAGTGAATTCTTAGGAGTTCACATATCAAATACTCTGAATAGAAATAAATTTTCTAGAGTATAAACTGATACTAACCCTGAGTATCACACTATTAACCTAAACCAACCTGTGTAAGCTGTGCCACTGTCTAACCCAACAGGCCTCTCCTGGAACATGGAAGATTGAGATGCATTTCTCTAAATATTCATATGAAATTCCTTTGAATAGCATAAATCATGCCTAAATAGTTCAAGAAAGTACAAATACCACTCAGGTTCAAATGGAACTCCAAATAATAATTTTTATAACAAGTTAACCCTTAAGATAAACCAGACTTTTACCACTTTGCTCTCCATAACAAATACTTTCAAAGTTATTTCTGCACAGCAGTTTTTTACAAGATCAGTCTCCACAGTCTTTAAAAGAGGGAGAGAAAAACACAAGCAAGCTTTGTCTTGCAGTCTCCAGCTACAGCTGGCTTAAATCCTGATAAAAAACATTATATGAAGAGCTCTCAACAAGTCACTCTGTAATTGCTACTAAATCTCCTACAGAAAGGAGGCAGCCTCAAAATACACTGTGCATTTAAAGAGAAATTGTCTTATTATATCAAAGTCTCACTAAAAAACCCACCATGCAGCAGCTTTTCCACCCACCACTCTACCAGATTTTGAGAATATATTCAAGGAATTTAAAAGCAAAACTGTTCAGTGGGTTTGAGTTAGTATTACCTCAGAAATAAATATAAAGTGGAAAGGGAAAAGGCAAAAAAAGCCTAAGAATCAGGAAAATCTTAAAATTATTATACTTGTGAACAAATGAGGCAGGGAACTGGAGAGGAGGAACAGCATGTCCATGCAAGGACAGCTCACAGTCATGTGTCAGAGGAGGAATTTAGGTTCCTTTTAAATCAGCATTTTCAATGGGAAAATTTCTTCAGCACACTGAAGGTCTTTGGAACTCAGAATTCCAAGAGCTGTCAAAAAACAGGTCCAAATCTCTGTGACACATTCAAAAAGCTTCTAAGTGCTCTGAGGCTGTAAAAAAGGAACTTGTGATTACAAGAGGAGTGGGCAGGACGTTGTTTGTACTTACAACAGGTAGCAGCAAACAGCACAGGTCACCAGCATGGTGTTGATAACTCTGCCAAGAGGAAGGAGAAATGGGATCAGGTGTGGTGTTGTGACTGACCACAGGATCCACAGGGAAAAACCCACAGCAAACAAGGACAAGTTCAACTTTGATCATATGAAAGATGACTCAACATGAATGTTCTGGCTTCTTCCAGCTGAGTGAACTGCAGAGCTCAGATCTGCAGGACTGACACAGCTCTGCCAAACACTCTACAGCTGGACTGCACAAAATCACTGCAAACAGCAGCAAAACCTGATGCAGTGTCCTTCACATGAGTGAAACACTGAGGCTGCATGCACACGAGAAATGCTTTCTCCATTTGCAGAATTCTACTTAAAGAAAGTTTTAGTGTCAAATTGTCGCTTTTAATTTTCTATGATGACTGAGGGTTCTACAAAAGGAACACAAAACAAAACCTCAATGCTGTAATGTAAATTTTTCTTTTCTTGGTGAAATACAGCTGTGTCAGAAACCACTGGAAAGCTGAAAAGAAGGAAGAACCAAGCTCTTGAAATTGAAAAGGATAAAACTGCAGCTATACACACACAGATGGATTTGAAATGGGAGGAGAGGAAATGAGATATTCTGCAGCTCATAGAACTTGGTGGCAAAGTGGTTTATTTTATTTCAAAATTATAAAAAGGCATTTCCATCTATGTATTTCCTCCCCCAACTGAGTAACAACACCTCATGGGAGGTCAGTAACTTTTGTTGGTGAGGCACAGAATTCCCACACTTCCATGCCTGGAAGCCATTTCTCCAAGGTATTTCTGAGGACAGGAATGTTTCCAGGCATGAACCACACATCAGCTTTGAAAGTGAGGCAGGAAATATCAGAGCTTGAGGAATATTGAGGGTTTAGATAAAGAACTGAGAGAAAAGACAGTTGGTACCTGTGGAGTAGAGGGAGTGTCAGAGAGAGGAAGAGAGATTAAGAAGCCATTATCTCCTAGAGAAAAGAGAAAGACAAAAACTTGTCTGCTTTTTAATCTGAGCAGCCACAACCACTGCAGGAAAAACCTCAGCTTACAAGCCCAGCTGCTGTCCTCAGCTACAAGGGCACCAGCACACATTTAACCCAGAAATCCACCTCTGCAGCCTTTCCAGTCCCACCCAGTGTGGAACCAGAGGACGGTGGAGTAAGTTAGGAAAGGTCAAGTAAGGAAAGAAAGAGGAAGTTGTTGCTCAAATACCGCCTGACAATGAACCACCTTGACACAGGACGTTCTGCCTGCAGAGATTTCACAGAATGGTTTGGGTTGGAAAAGACCTTAAAGCTCATCTCGTTCCACCCCCTGCCATGGGCAGGGACACCTTTCATTATCCCAGGTGGCTCCAAGCCCCAGTGTCCAACCTGGGATTTCAGGGATCCAGGGGCAGCCACAGCTGCTCTGGGCACCCTGTGCCAGGGCCTCAGGGGAAACCCAAACCCGCCAGGGGCCCCGGGGGCAGCGCCCGGCTCTGGCAGCCCCAGGGGCGGCTGTTCCGCTGCCCCTCGGCCAAGCCGGGCCCGTCCGTGCTGCGCCAGCGCTGCGCCCGCGGGGCTGCGGCGGTTCCGGGCCCGGCAACCTCGGGGCGCTTCAGGGCTCCGGGGCCGCCTCCGCCGGGGCCTCCCCCAACAGCCGCGGGGGACGGAAGGGAAGGTGCCCGGTGCCCGCCGCCCCCCGGTCACTCACCCGCGGTTCGGCCCCTTGGGTACGAGCCAGGGCAGGACGCCGCCGACCACCCCCCAGAACACGCTCATGACGATGATGGGCACCGCCAGGCCGCCGTACGCCATGGCCGCGCTCTGAGGAGAGCGGGGCCTCCCGCCACGCCCCGAGCGGCGCCCGCCAATCAGAGCACGCCACGTCAGCGCGGCCGGCGGGAGCGCGCGGTGAAGGAGCCATGGGGCCGCGGGAGCGCGCGGGGCACGTGCAACGGGATCGGGAATGCCGTGGGATCGGGACCGCGATGGGATCGGGAATGCGGTGGGATCGGGACCGCGATGGGATCGGGGCTGTCACGGGACAAGGGTCGGGATGGGATCGGAGCTGCGGTGGGATCGGGAATGCCGTGGGATCCCCATCCCAAACAGGCTGCCCGGTAAGCGGACACGAAGCTCCTGCCGGCTCTGAGCTTCTCAGGGAATTGGGACACGATCCCACTGAGCAGCTCTGTACCTGGAAAGGTCCCAGTTATGAGCAAACCTTACAGAATTCCTCCAACACCCACTCAAGGGGAGGAATTTTGTGTTAAGCGGCACGAGCTAGAGGGACAAAACCCCTGAGCATTCATGAGAGAAACCCACCCCCAGTCCACCCAACACAGCCTCAGTGTCAGGCTGTGAATGGCTTCTAAAACAATTTTCCTCGATTGCCAGCATCCATTGTTGTTCAGGCAGATGAATTCCTGTCCCTCTGCAGCAGCAATTAGAGGGCCATTCACTGAGCCAGTCAATTCACTGAACTGCAGGGCTGTTTTCAACAAGCAGCTCTCAATTATGGAGGTACAAAGTGCCAGGAAAGATCTCCCCTCACAGGAAATTCATCCAAAACAGCACCACCAGCAGCGCTGAGACTGCTTCACCCCATCCCTTCCAAACCAGTCAGCTCTGCCTCATCAGCACTGCTCATAAACCCCTTTGTCCTCATTAAAATAAGACATGAATTAATTATATATACAGTTCACAGAATGAACATGTTAATATTAAAAAAACCATGGACACATCTAATGAAGAGACAGAAATACAAAGACTGTTGAGATGGATGCTTCAGGACTTCACTGCTCTTTCAGGTCGGTTGAAGCATTTCTAAACTGTTTTACTTAACAGTAAAAAAGGTACAAAGAGCTTTTTAATTTAGTGTATTTTTTACAAAGTCAAAAGACAAGCAGAAATATTTAAATGCTGAGCAGGACATGAAGATTTTTGACAGAAGAGACACAACAGGTTGAATTTTAGCAGTTTTTTAATGGTTTTAATCAGGAAGGCAGCTATTCCTGCATCTTCTCGATGGTCTCCTCCTTGTACTTGCCCTTCTCCTTGCCAACCTGGCGGGACTTGGCTTTGCGCTCCAGGATCTTCTTGCGGTCCTTGTCCAGCTTTAGCCTGGTGATCACCACCTGCACAGAGCACAGCACTTCAGCCTCCCTGCCCATCCTAAACCCACCTGAGCACACAGCTGATTGCACCAGCACACAGGCAGCAGTCAGAGCTGGCCCTGGACACTTCCTTCTCCAGGCACCCTGTGCCTCATCACCCCCCCAGGGAAGAATTTATCCAACAATTCCTGCTCCTGCCTCCTCAAACTGGCAAAGAAATTCATGTGTTGGTGTTACTGAAAGTACTACCTGGAAAACAGAACTAACAATCAAACCCTAGAAATGCCATACAGGCACATTTCCTCCTTAATTCCTTGTGCATTTAGGTCTCAGTTGTAAATTCCCACCTCTTTGCTCAGGAGAGGTACAAACTGTTCACACTGCAAGTCTGTAACAAAACATTGCCCTGCTCTCTGCATTAATAACCAGAATCTTTATGCAAAGCTTTACTGAGGTCTAGTTCCCAATTAATGAAAATTTTCCCAGAGTGAAGAAGCAGCAGAAAATTCTGTTTCTCTCACAGCTATTCAGCACTGGCTCCACCACAATGTCACCTTGTCAGTTAGATGCTGTTGCTGCACACAAGTCGTGATGTTTTGGAAGAATTCTGCCCTCCCTCTGCTGAACACACCAACCATTACACCAGAAAACCTGTTACAACTGGATTTTTTCCACCAACACTTCCATCTTTGTGCCCACGTGGCAAGGCTGAAGCAGACTGAATTCATCTGCTTCAAACCAGGTTTTGGCAAGTTCTTGTGTTTAGTTTGAAATGTTTCCTGTTATGATCTAAACAGGCTTTGCCTGGTTTTCACCAGCTCTAAATACCTCAGGCTAAACCCAGGTTCAGAAGTATTCAGTTCACAAGTGCCTGCAAGAGCAATCACAATTCTGAGCATCTGTTTAAGCCTCTCCAACATGGTTTCAACTCACATCTCTCCTCATGACACCCTAACATTTCCTTGAGGCAACATCTCCATTTGTTATTCACAGAACCCCACAATGGTTTGAGTGGGAAGGGACCTTAAAGCTCATCCAGCGCCACCCCTGCCATGGCAGGGACACCTTCCACTGTCCCAGGTGGCTCCAAGCTCCATCCAGCCTGGCCTTGGGCACTGCCAGGGATCCAGGGGCAGCCCCAGCTGCTCTGGGCACCTGTGCCAGGGCCTGCCCACCCTCACAGGGAAGGATTTTTTCCCAAAATCCCACCTTAATCTGCTCTGTCAGTGTGAAGCCATTCCCTGTGTCCTGTCCCTCCAGGCCCTTGTAAAATTCTTCATCTTGTTGGCTCCTTCAGGCACTGAGAGGCTACAACGAGGTCACCCCAAAGCTTCTCCTGTCCAGGTGAACAACCCCAGCTCTCCCAGCTCCATCCCTCTGATCCCCTGGTGCCTCCTCTGGATCTCTCCAGCAGCTCCAGGTCCTGCCTGGGCTGGGGTCTCACCTGAGGGGGCCCAATCCCAGCCCCTTCCTGCTGCCCATGGGGACCAGCCCAGGGCATGGGGGGCTCCTGGGGGCCAGGCCAGGTCCAGCTCTTGGCCACCAGCACCCCCAGATCCTTCTCCAGGGCTGCTCCATCTGAGAATCCCCAGCCTGTGTTTATATCCCAGCCTGCACTGACATTGACCATCATGCAAGAGGCAGAAGCAAAACCAAGTGATTACTTTTTATACTGACAAACATTCTGCATTCACAGATTTTGTAACAACTATGCCCAGATTAATATATTCCTACTAGAAGCACTTTTTTGTATGTTCTGGAACAAAGACTGAGATTTTTTCTTATTTTAGTGCTAAGAGTGGGATGTGCAGCATGTTACACTTATTAAAACTATATTAACAGACTTAAATCAATTTTTTGAAAATGGTTAAATTTAAAATAGTCATAGTATAAACCTTATTAAAATAACACTGCAGAGGTAGGAGAGTTGTTTGCACATGAGAATTAGTAGTAAAACTAACATTTAATTTTTTTTTTTAGTTGTAGTTTTCCCCTGAATCAGAGTGGGGTGAAAGCAAAGGCAAAAAACAAAAGCAAAACTAAACAACGATTGAGCTTCCAAGCACAGGCTGGGGATGTGCAGATGGAGCAGCTTCCAGGGGCATTCCCCCCACTTGGTACCAAGTCCCAGGGGTCCCAGAGCAGCCCCAGTGGCCGTACCTTGCTGGGGTGGATGCCCACGTGCACGGTGGTGCCGTTGGCCTTCTCGCGCTGCACGCGCTCGATGTAGATCACGTAT
The DNA here is from genome assembly GCF_023055355.1 of Agelaius tricolor. Classification (NCBI taxonomy): domain Eukaryota; kingdom Metazoa; phylum Chordata; class Aves; order Passeriformes; family Icteridae; genus Agelaius; species Agelaius tricolor. The sequence goes on from NW_027269278.1 coordinate 16,678,492, forward strand.
TTCTTCCTGTACACCTGCACCACCTTCCCGATCTGCTGGCCCTTGTAGTGTCCCCTCACCACCTGCACACAGCACACACACAGCTCCAGGAGCAGCCCTCAACAGCCAGCCCATCCCACAAACCAGCTGAGCTGCACAGGATCCAAGGATCCACAAACTCATGAGTGACCCCACAATTTCAGCATTACTAACACAGAGCATTTAACGGAGCAGGATTGTGCTTCTCCCCCATTTTCTTTGCAGTAAACCCTAATGGGAGAGCTCTGTTGGCAGACATATTTTATGAAAAATCCTTTGGTTAGGATCTTTTCTCCCAAGAAGCTGAGAGGCCTCAGGAACGAAATGTAAACATTGATTATCTGCTGCTGTGGAATGGAACAGGTGCATCTGGGATTGGTCTCATGTGGTTGTTTCTAATTAATGGCCAATCACAGTCCAGTCTATTCCTTGCTAGCCTTCTGATAAAATCCCTTCTTTTATTCTTTAGTGTAGTTTTAATATATAATATTCTTTTAATATATTTCATAAAATAATAAATCAGCCTTCTGAATCATGGAGTCAAGATTCTCATCTCTTTCCTCATCCTGGGACCCCTGTGAACACCACCACACTCTGCAGCTATGCAGCCAGATTTCAATTTTTAACAGTTTTTACACTAATTTTTCACCTATCATTGTGCTTATGTAAAAAGCCACTTAGCTGAGACTCATTTCTGATCCAATCTTTTAAATACCACAGGCAGCAAACAGCCTACAAAAAAGAAACAATTCTTTGCTTTGTGCTTTATGGTTGAAAGTTTTCAGTTCAGCACAATGATCAGTGCATGTAGCTGAAGTGCAGCAGAATTGCCAGCACACCTGTATCATCCTTATCACTGAAGTGAATTTAAAATGAATTTAAATGAAATGAATTTAAGAAACACTTGGCAGTCCAGGTCGTGACTTGATTAACTTAGATTATTTCTGCCATGCTGAAGGCAAAGCTCCAGCACCAATATCAGTTTGTCTCATTCTTCCCTTTTCCACAGGCTGCACATGAAAACAGAATCCCAGAATCAGCTGGCTTGGAAAAACACTTCCAAGATCATCAAACCCAAATTATGCCCCATTCCCACCTTGTCCCTGGAGCACTGAGTGCCACCTCCAGGGATGGGCTCTCCAAACCTCCCTGGGCAGTTCCAGTGCCTGAGCCCCCTTTCCATGGAGAAATTCCTGCTGATGTCCACCCTGAGCCTGCCCTGAGCCCCCTTTCCATGGAGAAATTCCTGCTGGTGTCCACCCTGAGCCTCCTCTGATCCAGCCTGAGGCCGTTCCCTCTCCTCCTGTCCCTGTTCCCCCAGCTGTCCCCTCCTGTCAGGAGCTGTGCAGAGCCACAGGAGCCCCCCTGAGCCTCCTTTTCTCCAGGCTGAGCCCCTTCTCAGCTCCCTCAGCCCCTTCCCAGCCCTGAAACCCCCCAGAAGAAGCTGAGGTGTGGCAGGGCAGTACCTGGACCTCGTCGTCCTTGCGGATGGGCATGGAGCGCACGTTGTACTTCTGCCTCAGCTCCTTGGACAGGGGCGAGGACATGATTTTCCTGCGGATGTGGGAGGGGGCATTGAAGTGCCGTTTGCGGTTCTTGCTGCGGTCCGAGGTCACAAAAGGGTTGAACTTCATTTTGGCTGCACAAAAAAAAAACAAACCCCACAGCAGTTGGAGATGTGCTCACAGCACGCACATTACACTTTATCACCCAGGCCCACAGAGTCTCCTGCTGCATAAAAATCAATTTCAACTGTTTTTAATGCCACTACTGATCAACAAACCCTGATATCCCGGACTCCAAGTAAATTGAAGCCCCTGCCCTGACTGACAGCGTCCCTGTGACTGACACACGTGCACATCAGACCGTTCTTGCAAAGCTCCCTGTTCCCAGCGCTCAGGACAGCTGGATGCTGCCCTGCAGTCACACCGCTCATCTTTTATAGATTGGTACAGATTTACACCAATCTATAAAAATGTGTATTCTGGGCCCGCACCAGCACCTCCAGTAACGCTCCTCACCACAGCGTGCAGGTAACACATCTGCAAATCCAAGATAATTCCGGCCTTTCCTAAACTTTAGCAACTGCGCTACAGGACTGCCTGTCAGGGCACCATTGATACTGACAGCAAAGGATAAATTAAATCAAAGATAAATTAAATTAAAGGCTAGTTTTGCTCAACTCTCGAGTTTCTGAGTGCACACCCTGGCACCTCCCATGCGGGCTGGGCTGCGCTAACTCCGTAATGCACCAGGGAAGCGCAGCCGGAGGAGGCCGAGCTCCCCCCGGAACCCGAGCTCTCCCTGTCCCGCAGCCCCGAGCGGGCTCCCGACCACCCGAGCCCCTTCCCGATCCCCGCCGCTGCCCCGTGGAGGCCCCGCCGCCCGGAGATGGCCGCAGATGCCCCCGATGGCCGCGGATGGCGGCTCCCGGTGTCTCACCCGCTGCCGCCGCCGCGCCGCCCGCCCGGAAGAGGAGCCAGAGGCGCTTCTGCTTCCGCTTCCGCCTGCGCCGCCGCGGCCCCGGAGCCGCGCCCCCTGGCGGCCGGAGGGCAGCGCTGCAGCGAGGACAGAGCCGGGACAGAGCCGGGATAGACACGGGATAGAGCCGGGATAGGGCCGGGATAGAGCGGGGATAGACACGGGATAGAGCGGGGATAGACTCGGGATAGAGCGAGGATAGACTCGGGATAGAGCGGGGATAGACACGGGATAGACACGGGATAGACACGGGATAGACTCGGGATAGACTCAGGATAGAGCAGGGATAGGGCCGGGATAGAGCAGGGACAGAGGAGGGACAGACCCGAGCACATGTCTGTGAGACCGAGACCCAGGACACAGCCTCTGCCCCAAGGGACACCAGTGACACTGATCCCATGTCTCTCAGCCCCAGGGGACACCAGTGACACTGATCCCATGTCCCTGTGCCCCAAGGGACACCAGTGACACTGAACCCATGTCTCTCAGCCCCAAGGGACACCAGTGACACTGATCCCATGTCCCTCTGCCCAAAGGGACACCAGTTCCCCTGCCCAGCCCCTGCTCCGGTGTCACTGTCACCTCCATCCCAGCTCACCTGCACAAACCATTCCCCTTTCAGGTAGATGTGGCCCTAGTACATATTTTCAGGACACAGACTAATTTATTCTCAATGAGAATTATTAGAAATTAACCAATTAATTGGCTTGGTTGGGTTTGGGCTGGGTTTTTTATAAAGATAGCCTGGAAAGATTTGGGCCTGAGTTGCAGCAGGGTTTGGACAAACACCTTCCCCAGAGCTTTTATTTGTCATTTACAGAGTAAGGGGCTTCCAGCAGCACCCATCACTTGGGGAAATCTGAGTTCCAGTCATTGGAACAAGCAGGATCTGTTCCTTCACAAAGACCTTCCCAACATAAAGGGAATTGGTTTCTTAAGATGGCGCAGATACCCTGAGCCCAAACTCACTGTGCTGTAACCCCTTACTGTTCAACATTTAAAAATTGCCTCATTTATTTCTAAATAGTTATGAAGCAAGACTAAATGGACATTAAAGGAGGGGAGAGGACAAAAATTGGGTTATTTCACATACCAAACCCAGCAAGCCTCAAGCACAGTCCATTCTTCACCTTTCCTTAAAAAAAGGGAGGTTGGGACACTTGGTACTGTACAAAACCGAGCACTGAATGTCCAGACATGACTCAGGGCTGATTACAAAAGAGCCTCGTGCTAACTTTCACCACAGTGACCTGGCTCCCAGTGATTTCATTGTGTGATAACGCTCAGCTCACTGAAATCATAATTAAAAACAAAAGAAAAAAAGCTCCTTTGGATCGATTTTGCAACAGGAGTGCGACAAGAAGCCAATCAAAACATGTAAGAGTTTTATTTTTAATTATGGAACTAAAAAGGCTAATAGTTTATTAACATAAGATTGCAAATTAAAAAGACAAATGCCAGAACTCCTTAACAGTCTCCACTGTAGAAATGTAAAAGACTTGTGCTTTAAACATTGCTGTACCAGACATGGCAGGGCTGCTCCTCCTCCCTGCCCCTCTCCCACATCCCAGGGACAAACCCCTCACTGACACCCCCAATCTGCAAATTCAAACAACTCCTGTAAAGCAGAGACTCGTCACAGCCATTCCCAGCCCCAGCAGAGAAGGAACAATAAATGAGAAATATTCAGGAGCTGGTGGCACACAGGGCCACCTGCACTGCAGATCTCATTTTTTACAGCGCACAAGAAATGCAAGGATTTGAGAGATCAGATCAAACATTCACAGACTCATCTCTCCTGGGTTTTTGTACCCCATTTCCATTTTATTTTCTTTTTAAAATACTCTTCAGCAGTCCAGATACTGCCTAGAATACACCTAATAACTTTCCCTAGTGCTAGAAGTTTTTAACTCCACCATTGCAAAGCATCCTATGCCTCAAGTTCTCACTGTAGGGTGGAGTCTGCAGTTACAGGGAATAATTTAAAGTGGGACTTTCAAATATTTCCTACAGGGATGTCTTTTTTGGAAACCCAAATTCTTCTATAAAAACACTGACTTGAAAGGGCAAAATCAGAACCCTACAACTGAGGGTTTCCTTCTGCTCTGACCTGAAATTCTTTTGTTTGTAAGGACGTTTAAAAGCACAACTAAGCTCATTTTCTCCTCAGAAAATCCAGAATAGAAGTGAGATCTCCTGGGTGCAGAGGCAGTAACTGCCTTGCTTTCACACCTGGAGAGATGAGAGCAGATTCTGCTGTAAACACACGAAGCAGTACCATGGTGTGACCCTGCAGGACGAGCTCACCACAAATCCCAGCAGCCCCAGAAGGTGGCCTTGGCTTGGCAGCTCTCAAAAGCTCAGACCTGGTTTAGAGAACCCAGGTACAGATGTTCCTCCTGCCAGAACTTCAGTTCAATTTGGTTTCAACATTTTGCAAAAAAAAAAAACCCCAAAATTTTTGATTTATTGCCTTATTGTAGGAGATGTTTTGGCAGAGAGAGCAGGCACGCTGAAGTGTGTTACTTCCAAAAACAAAACCCCAAAACAAACCAATTGCACTGGTCTTGTTTAGAGAACTGGCCTGGACTGCACAGGAGGCAGTTGAACACAGACAGGGAATGGGGAGAACACACCAGGGGACACAAAGAATCTGCAACCACCTTTCTTTGTGTCAAAGAAATTGTACCAGAGGAGAAATTTCAGAAAATGACCTGTACTGCAAAGATCTCCCCTTGCCCAGCTCAGGAGAAGGATGCACTAAATAAATCTTAGTGTAAGGAAGATGCTGAAATATTAAAAATCTCATTGTTGTAATCCACTGTTCCCAAGCTGTCAGCAAAGACTCGCCAAATCCAAAAGGAAAAATGAAGACATTTTAGCTGTGAGTTTCAGCTGGTCACAGTGGATGAGAGGAAATCCTTCAGCCAGCAGGAGAAGCAATTGCCATGGAAAATCCCACAGCCCAGGTGAACACAAACATCTCACTGAAAAAATCTACCCATACATGAATGAGTACACGAAGTTCCACAATCCATTTTGCAGCTAAAGTAAGAGCAATCAGTCCAGAGAAGAACAGGGAAAAATTCCAATGCTGTCTGAAGTCACTGCAGGGCAGAGCATGGCAGGGGGAGAGGAGCTGGCTGCTTCTTTTTGGTGGGTGGATCAAACTGGCAACACTTTCCCTGCTTCCAAAGCAAGGAGACAAATTCAACAGACAATCAGGAATTCTTCTGAAATGCATCTGACTCTAACAATAACACTGAATATTCAACAATTCATATCATCACAGCATAAAGTTTGGATATTTTGCCTCCAGGGAAAGGCAATGGATATAATCCAAGAGAAACCCTGCACCCATCTTACAATTTACAGCACTGAGTTCAAGATCCTTATTTTATGATTATTTTTGTTTAATCCATCCTGAAAGACTTAAAATTTGTGTATCCTCAGCTCAGACATTCACAAGGCATGCAGAGACTGTCACTACTCAAGGAACACTGATGAGGCTCTGGAAAATGCACTGGTGGGCATCTGCTCTCATTTTTGAGACCAAATGAGATGCAAGACACCCCTGGCAGGAGTTTTCCCCTCACACCTCTGTGTTTTGGAGGCTCCAGAAGACAAGGCTTGAAGGAATGGACAGGGAAGCTCAGGAATCTTTTTAAGGGATCAAACAAAGCTCCCAGCAAGGGTCACCTGTGGGAATGCTGCCCTGGGTACCTGTGGGAGAGCACTGGCAGGCCAGGGCTCAGAAAAGATGCCTGGCTGAGCTTTAAAGGAAAAGGGAGGCACCTTAAATCCCGAAAAGTCAGAATTCCTGTGTTTGACAGGTGTATTGAATACACACACACAAAGCAAGAGAGGAAGCTGTGCTCATCCACCCAGAGGGCTGCACCATTTTTCTGAGCACAGAGAATATAAAACCTCTTTTCAAAAGAAAACAACAACAACAACAATAATAAAGTAGAATCCAGACTTTTGGGTGGTCTGTGTTTAGAAACAGAAGAAAGAAAAGCTAATGCTGTAAAGACAACTATTCCCTTTCAAAGCAAAGGCCACATAAAACTGTGTTGCTCAGTTTGGTTTTTACTTCATGCCACCTGTAAACACAAGACTGGATATTCAGTTAGTGGGAAGGAATGAAACCACTTTTACATCCAGGATAAAAGAAATGCCCTCCACTGCTGGGATCACAGATCACCTGTAGGAAAAGGTAGCTGGGGAAGGCTTCCTGTTCTTTTTTCACTTGGTTAGAAAGGTTGTATCTGAACAACTGAGCTTTCAATAGAAGCACAGAACATTTCTGGGTGTTATTTCTGCCCTCTGTCTCTTAGGTTTGCTGTGGGGACTAACACTTTCCACTCCTCACCAACAGATACATCACCTTTTTGGCACCATGGGTGGAATTTCTTCCTCATGCGTAATTTTGCCCTATACAAAAGTCGATTGTCTGATCATGCAAATCCAACAGAACTCCAAAAAGTGCCACAAGACAGTTCAGCTCTTTGCCATCTACTCCCTAGTTTGTACACTGCCATAGGAACCTCCCAGAGGACAGACTGCCATCCTCACTTAGATCTCAAATGGCATTTCAACCTCTCTCTCTGGGGGGAGGGAATCCACACCCTGATTCCACTGATTTTTCCCTCTCAGAGCTCTGAAATGCATGGAGATTTCTTTGATTTGTTGAAGATGTCTTCACTGACCAGCCTGATTAGAGAAAAACATACTGATTCAATCAAATAGAAAATAAAGACAAAAACAGGTAGTGGTAGATTTGTCAATCTTTGCTCCTGTCCTTGGAGTCGAGGGTAGAGTTTCACTGCTACTGCATTTTGCCCAGCTGGATCTTCTTCCAGGCCTCTGATGCTGTGAAAATGCAGGAGTCCAGGATCCCAGCTACAGTAAATGTTCCTCCAATGATGGCACATATCTGCAATTACAGACAGACAAACACCTTTGTCAACAACGAGGGGAACTTTTACACAGCTTGAGCTGGAGGAGGGGTCCTGCTGCCTGGGTGTTTGCTGGAAGCACAGCAGGGAGTGGGTAACAGCCCTGGGGATGGAATTCCATGAGGATCATTCACAAAAACCATTCCCTGCAGTGGAATAAATGAGTGCTGAACTCCTCAGCACTGAGCCATCACAAATCCCAGCTCCCACAGCACAAACACTGCTCCCTTCTGGCTTAAACTCCACCCAACTCAGATTTCTAGGAGCTCTGTGCTGCTCACATCTTCCTGTACTGTTTTCTGTTATAAACACCAGTCTTGTAGTCTTTTCCCCATTTCACAAGATAATTTACTAACAGGCAGAAGGCTCTGAAATAGCACGTGAAGGGCAGTGAGTAACAGAGGAACCCAGCTGCCAGTGACACCACAGCCCTGCCTAACACTTTCCATGACAAGGGCTGCTCACAGCAGCCAACTTAACTCTTCGTGGGACAGAGTTTTCCACACAAGATGTGGATCTTGGGTCGAATTGAAACACATAATTACTTCCAAGAACAGAATTAGGGAAAAAATTCATCTCCTGATCAGCGTTAACAGCCTACTTCACTTCTCAAGTGCTACAAAAACACAGAAATATTCTGTGTATTCTGTCAAACCTAAGTCTTTGTGGAAACAGAATCAGAGTCCTTTAGGCTGGAGAAGACCAACAATACAAAATATTTCCCTGCTACAATGGCTCACTGGTTTGGGATTGCTCTCTCCTTCAGCCCCTAGCTCATAGCAAATCCCTCTTTTCCCAGGCAGGCCCTTGTCAGGAGATAAGCTCCACATCTTGTTCCCCTTCTCACAACCCCATTTTTATTCTCAGAACCACCTCATCCTACACAACATAAAAGACCAAATTAAAAAGAGCACCACAGCTGTGAAGTAAAAAATGTGGGAGCTGGGAAGGTAGAACTGTGTAATTAGAACATGGCTGGTAACATTTGTAGGTTGCATTGTGGTGTGTCACACTCCCTGGTGGCACCCTGGGACTTTCTTCCCCTCCTGTGGTGTTGGACTTCTGCCTCCCCACCGTGGTTTGTATGAAGCTAGCCTTGAGCAGAACTCAGATGTTCTTGTATCAAAACCAGTGTGGCAGCAGGAGCAGGGTGTGACTGTCCCCTGTGCTGGCACTGCTGAGGTCACATCATGGGGGCTGTGTCCAGCTCTGGCCTCTCGTGCTGAGAGACCCTGAGGGGCTGGAGCGTGTCCAGGGAAGGGAACAGAGCTGGGAAGGGGCTGGAGAATCCCTGAGGGAGCTGGGAAGGGGCTCAGCCTGGAGAAAAGAGGCTCAGGGGGCCCTTGTGGTTCTGCACAGCTCCTGACAGGAGGGGACAGCCAGGTGGGCATCCAGGATGAGAGGGAACGGCCTCAGGCAGGGCCAGGGCAGGCTCAGGGTGGACACCAGCAGGAATTTCCCCATGGAAAGGGGGCTCAGGGCAGGCTCAGGGTGGGCACAGCAGGAATTTCCCCATGGAAAGGGGGCTCAGGGCAGGCTCAGGGTGGGCACAGCAGGAATTTCCCCATGGAAAGGGGGCTCAGGACAGGCTCAGGGTGGACACCAGCAGGAATTTCCCCATGGAAAGGGGGCTCAGGCCCTGGAACTGCCCAGGGAGGGTTGGAGTGCCCATCCCTGGAGGTGGCACTCAGAGCTCTGGGCTGGGGACAAGGTGGGGATCACAGCTGAGACTCGGTGGCCTTGGAAGTCTTTTCCAACCTAAATAATTCCATGATAAACGTTATAAAAGTGCAACACAGCTGGCCCAGAAGGGAACTGGTGCCACACTACACACACCCTGCCACGTCTCTGCTCCCACACAGCTCCCCACGGGCAAAGTCAGAGACGAAAACCAACGTAGGAGCAGCAGCAGAGCTGAGGGGAAGGAACAAACAGCTCATCAAGGGTGAGCAAAGGCAGTGAGAGCGACAGCTCCTTGCCATGTGCATTTATAACCAAGATATGAACATTCAGTGAGCTCAGGAAACGGGGCTGCAGGAAATGGGGCTTTTGCAGGACACTCAGCATTCCAGCAGATCCAGGCCGCTGAAACCAGAGCAGCAGCCCGAGGCAAAGTCAGGGTTTTTAGGGGACAAGTCCAGCTCCTGCTCCTGTACCCCCTCCCTGCTGTCCCTGAGGTGTGGCACAGGGTGACCCCCCAGGGAAATGCCCACCATGGAGCTGGGTTATTGCAGCTCAGAGCGGCCCAGCTGACGGGAGATGTCACAGCACAAACACAAACCCCGTCCAACACGCACATTCTGCATCACAGGCAGGAAAATCTGACTTCAGTGCAGCAGCACAAGGGGCTGGGGAATAGAAAAAAAAAATAAATTCATCTGCAGAGCTCTGTAGTGCTGAGTGGGGATGAGTCACACACACCTGGCACTGGGGCCTCCTGCACACACAGCTTTGAGTCCTGGTGACGAAAAAAGGGCCTGGAGGGCTTGTGACCAGTGCTGGGCTCCAGGTCAGCACAGGAGCTGCAGCAAATGTTCCTTGATCAGGACAGCTCTGATGCATACAGGCAGGCATCAGGCACTTCTCTGGGTTTAATGGGATGAGTTATTGGCAGTGATCTGCCTTCAGCTCCATGAGGTCTGTGGGATCAGGCCCAGCCATGAAGGGATGAAAGGAAGGAGACACAGAAGGGGAATAATCCCAGCAGTGAGGGCCCTCTGGACATGAGGAATGCACCTTGAACAGAAGGAGATCACAGCAGAGTGGGATGCAGGCTGGTGCCTAAAGGAAAACACCAGGGGATACACAGGAGGAGGCAGGGCTGCTGGCAAGTGACAGAAAGGCAATGTCAGACACATGACTGTGCTCCTCAGAAGCAGGATACCATTCAAAAAAGATGCTTTTTATAGGCATATAATGGCAGATCAGCTGTGAATCAATGCTGACAATAAAATTAAAGAATAATCCCAGCTATCAAATCATTTCCCATGAAAACACCTCCACACCCTCACCCCCAGCAAGATGTGTAAGAAACTTCTGGGAGCACAATTTTAGGGAAAGAAGCAGAGGCAGAATGAGATGCCAAGTCATGAAATGCTGATGCTTGACCTTTTTAGGATTATTTTTTGAAGCCAAGTGGATGTGCTAAGAAGAGAAAGTCTTTTACTATGATATTCAGGTTTTACTTCAAGCCCCCTTATCTGGTTCTTTGTGTATTCTATTCACTGTCTAAAGTTCAGTGAAGGGAACTTGCTGTTTATCAAAAGTTGCAAAATCAAAATCTTGAAGTGCAACTCCACCACACTGTTTATGTGAATTGCAGTTAAAACAGTCAAACAGTTTAAAAATCAGAATTTGAGGTCTTCACTGCAGCCAATTTATCAAGTGCTTCACATTCCACCATGCCTCACTGGCACAGCTCACTGCAGCTTCAATTTTAAGCCAACTCCCTGAAGACACTTTTTTTTTTTTTAAAGTTCTGGAGGATCTTTAAATAGCTCTTTGCCTAATGAGCAGTTTGGCCAGCACAGCTTTGTTCTGGATGCTGAGATCAGGACTGCAGGATGCTCTCTGGACAGATCCAAATGTAACTCGTCAGGAAAACACCTCTGGAATTTGATAATGCAGCTCTTTTCCACTTCTACTCAGGAGTAAATACCTGGAACTGGCACTCCTTATTAAGCCAAGCAGCAGCACTGAGTAAAACTCAGTATAAAAAACAAAATTCAGTGTCTTGTAGGAGAGGAGAGAAGTGGCTGCTGATAAAATCTCCACTGCCAGTCTTCTTCCTATTTACTGTAAAAATCACCCCAATACCAGCAGATAGCAAGGACAAGCAGCTCTGTGTCATCCAACAGTTCTCCTCCCTCACTGGAACAAAGGAAAACCCTCAGGTGAGACCAGGATGACTTTGGGGAGGAAAAGGGTGAGGGGTGCCCAGAGCAGCTGTGGCTGCCCCTGGATCCCTGCAAGTGTCCCAGACCAGGCTGGACAGGGCTTGGAGCACCCTGGGGTAGTGGAAGGTGTCCCTGCCATGGCAGGGTGTGGGATGGAATGAGCTTTAAGGTCCTTTCAGTCCAAACCACTCTAGATTCTCTGCACATTTGATCTCATTGGATTACTGAGCAGTTTATGGCAGTTTTCAGCTTTACTTCCAAGCTTCTGACATGCTGCAAGAGCCTAGGCAGAGCCTAGGCAGAGCCTGGCCCTTCTGGAATGGGTTAATTTCCCTTCTTTTTGTGCCCAGCTATTAAATCACCTCCCAGTCCAGCAGCACCCCAGAGATGTGCTGCTGTGTCCCCACCTCATCGCAGTGCCCTGAGGCAGAAACTCAATTCCTCTGGGCAAGAAAGGCTCAGGAGGGCCCTGAAAGGCAGGCAGGGGAAGGGAGAAGGAGAGGGTGGGGTGACTCACCGATGTGATAAACCTGTACAGAGGCTGTCTCCTCTCTGTGTACTTCACTGTGATGGGGCTCAGGTCGTAGCGGAACCAGATGGCCGGGATGATGCGGCCCGTGTGGCTGTAGGCCACGTATTCCTGGGGAAAAACAGGGGAAAAAAGGAGAAAATGGCACAAAATGTGAGCAAGCTCATTCCAGAGAGTGTCTGCCAGAAAGCTGCCTCCGTGGGTTTGGCCTTCACCCCACTGTTTTGTAGCAGTGGCCAGATGGAAAGAAGCAAACAGTGAATTCCTGTGTGAGTGCTCACCTCCCATCCTTATCAAAGAGGAAAACAATCTCCTTCCAGGCTGATAATGAAAGAGCTGGGGGTGATGGTGATTATTCTCACCTTCATTCAGAGTCACAGGATTAAACAGAAAGGCTGTCATTGATTCTCCATCCTAAATCTACTCTATTTAAATATAAACAGCCTGGCTGCAGGTGAAGATTTAGGTCTGCATGTCTATATTTTGTATATAAATCATTCACCAAACAAATGAAATTTAGTTTGTAAAAGCCTGAAAATCTCTCCTTGTCTTTGCATTCCTCTGTCAAGCCCCCTCTCCATTGGCAATGGGAATGCTGTGCCTCTTAGTATCAATCATGTGGAACCATCTTTAAAATTCCTGCTGAAAGCCAGGATGAAACTGTATACAGAAAAATATTAGCAAAGGTTCAAAAAATATCCCAGGCTGGTTTGGGAGAGACACTTTCCCGATTTCCAGGTCCACTCTCCTTTAATCCATTTGTTTCCAAACAGGTCCAGTGCCAGCTGCAGCCACAGGCCAGCACCCAGCAGGACACACTGCCCAGTGCCAGCACCAGCTTGGGAACTGAAGCCACATCTTCCTGAGATAATATTTTGTCTGTGCTGTCAGTGGAGACAGGAATCAGTTTTCAGACATTCACAGGGTGAAGAAAAATCCCAGGAAAGCAGGCTGGGGACCCAGAGTCCAAGGAGAGCCCAGTGTGGCACAGGCTGCCCCTCCCTCCCTCAGCCCTGTGACAAGCTGCCAGCTCACATCTCCTCTCCTGCCTCAATTCTCCTTCACAAAGAGGCAAAGACAGCCTCAAATACTTCAGAAAAATAAAAAAGAGCAAGCAACAGGACACTCATGAGCATGACACAAAAAAAAATAATTTTGTTCTGTGTGCTGGTGAAACAGCATTTATCTTCAATCATCTCATATAAATTCCAAATTTCCCTATTTTTAGGTGGTTCATCCCATGATGACAAGAGAAGCAGAAGTCCCCAGTCATGACATTTTCAGGCTTTTATTGGAGCTCTGCAGCTCATTTTGGGACAGTGGTTCTGTGGGAAGGGAGGAAGCAGGGAGCTAAGAGAGGAGACAGAGTCTGTACCCTTCAGACTCTCCCCATAGCAGCCACTCTGTGCCAGACTCTTCCAGGGGCTTCCCATTTCCCTTTCCCACTGCTCAGTGTGGAGTGAAGGACTGAAGCACCATGAGCAGAAAGCACAGCTGTGCTTCTCAGCACCTCAGGTTTGACAGAACTGACCTCATTTTTTCCTTCCTGTCCCCTTCTCCCCACCAGCACTCCTGCCCTCATGAGTCAGACTTGGCTGAACGCCCCAATTTGCAGCCAAGCTCACAGAAGTGTCAAAAGCTCCTGCTATTTTCCAAATTACTTTCAGAACTCCTGTCACAGGAGTCTTATCAGAACAGCAGTTGTGACATTAAGCAGAACAAATACACTGTAATCTGAACAGAGGGAGATGTCCAAATCCCTGGGACAGACACACAAGCAAGCCCAGAAGTCACCAGTCAGGAACATTAATCTGAGAACTCATCCAGGAGAGTGTGTGCCTAATTATCAGTTAGGGCAAACTAGAAGTAGATATTACAAACAGATTTTGGACTTTCATTTAGCACCTGAATGGCAAGTAATTTTCAACTGGAAGATGCTTTCTACTGTAAAAAGTAAATAGGGTCCTTTTTTTCCTTAAAACAATTCAATACATTGAATTGTTAAAATGCTGGATGTGGCACTCATGCTCTGGGCTGGGTGACAAGCTGGGAATTGGTCACTGGTAGGATTTGGTGATCTTGGATCTTTCCTAAACTAATGGATTCTGTGATTATTCACTACCATAATGCAGGAACTGTGAAATACTCAACCAGCATATATTTGCTGCTTCAGTTCAGTGACTTAATGTCTGAAAAAAACATTTGTAAAAAGCTAAAAACTCTGCTGATTTATTTGTCTCATCCCTCCATCACAACTGAGACTGTTTAGTTACTAAAACCAGGTGTAAATGAAGCCTTATGTGCTCAGCTGGATTATTTCCATTCAGATGCACCTTGCCAGGCACAACAGGAGTTCCTGCAGCCTGTAAACACCTCCCACACAATCTACAGAAATCCACATCAGCTAAACTGACAGGTGAGCACACCAGGAGGAAGAACAGGAATGAAAGCACCACCACCTGCTCTGACAAACCCTCCCAAGGCTGGCAAACTGCAGCAGCAGGAAAAGCCCCACTCCGAGGAGCTTCAGTTCCTCCTTCTCCCAGCAGAGGCTACTGCTCACCCACAAACCCACAGGGCACAGAGAGCAGCAGGAGGGGAGGAACGGTGGCTGAGCATCCCCTGGGGTGCAGAGAGGAGCCCGGGGGTGGAGAGGCAGCTGCTGCTTTACCTTGTTGGCCACGGTGTACTGGTAGGAGTATCGCTGCTTGCCGCTCATGTCCTCGTACACCGTGGGCACAATCTTCAGGATGTAGTCGTGAGAGGCAAGGGCTGTGCTCGGGGAAGGAAGGGAAGGACATGTCAGCACTGAGAGAAAGGAGCCAGCCCACAGGACAAGTCACAGAAAAGGGTGACTCCCTCCTCCTTATGGCAGGGACAAAGCTTCACCCGCCACATTTGTGCCCTTTGCTCAGAACCCTGGCAGGTGCTTGGGTGACACCAGGAGCCGCCCACACCTTCTGTAGGACCACAACCCACCCATGGTTTGGGTTACCCCCAACCCTCCTAACTGCTTGCAACTATAAATGGTAACACTTATCACCACCACAAACAGCCTGGTTAAATCAGGAACTGGCTGAGGTTAGGGCTGCAGCCCACTGAGATCATTTTGACTAAAAAACCTGAGGTATCACAACCTGAGTACTTCCATTTCTTTCTTGCTTTCTCATCCTCCTTCTCCTACACTCCTACAGCTGCTTAACTTTTTTTTTTCATTATTTAAATGGCTCATTCCAGTTTTTGTGTCTGCTAAAACAGTTCTAAAACAGAATTCTAAATGACATCTCTGAAGGATCCTCTAGCCAAGTGTAACACAATGACATTTGGCTTCTGGAGGTATAAAACCCCCAAACCACAACTTCAGGAACAGCCATAGAAATTTTGTTCCAAGGAATGGACAAGACTGATGTCCTGGAGGAGTCTGAACATTTAAGAGACAACTCTCTACACTGAATTGTAGCATGCATTGAATTTTCCTTTTTGTGCTAGGCCATGAAAATGTCCCTCTTGCCATCCACAGAGCAGAAATTCCAAGGCAATTTGCAACACAAGTACAAGGCAAAGTTCTGGTGGAAGTAACAGCAGCAAAGGGACACTACAGGAACAGGATATGGATAAAAAACTCCACAAGGACTGCAAAGGAACCTTTTGGACTAAGCCTTTTCTCTAGCACTGGAGGAAATGGAAATGTCAGCCAGCAATGTCTGGATGATTTTGGCTGAAGAGGCGAATGAAATACACTGGATACAGCAGTGTTGCATGCATGGCCCTGCTTTCCCTCCTGCAGAGGGTGGCTGAGAGCTGCAGTGCCCAGGAATACCCACGGTTTGAGCTGAGCTTGTCTGCTCCCTCCAAGGCATTGAATGCTCCATGGACGTTATGGACCTGGAAAGCAAAAAGGAGGATGAAGAAACTCTGCTCTGCCTTGATACTCTTGACCTTTGCTTCCCTAGCCTGTAACCAGCCTGATTCAACCCTTCCAAAAAACAAAGCCTGGATCCAGTGAAAGATGACCCCAAATATCTTTCAGTGACCATCATCACAGCGGTTGGCTCCAAGTGAAAAAGCTGATTTCACAACATCTTACAAGATGAAACTCCAAAACCACTCCAAAGCTAAAGGAATTGCAGTTGGAAGAGGCCAGTTGTGAAATTTTCACCGTGAGGTATTTCCTAAGAGCTTTGCAGAGGTAACTGTGAAATTAATTTTATCAGGCTGGAAGGGAAATAGATGGGAGTCACACTGGGGTTAAAACTCAGCAGGTTTCTCCTCTAAAGGTGGCTGGTGTCAGGGCAGCTGGGTCGGTACAACTCCCCAGCCTTGGAGATGGCTGATGGAAGGACACATCCCAACACTGACACCCCTTCAGCTTTTCCTGCAGCTGATTTCAGACCTGTGAGTATCTGTTTGCCCAGAAAAACAGCATTTCCATGCCCTGCACACGCTGTGACCTGGAGCCTGATCTCCAGCAACAGAATCATCCATGTGTGATCTCTCCAGGCAGGGAAAAGCCCATGGCAGCAGCTGTAGGTCAGGGGTTGTGCTGCTCACAAGGTACAAAGAGAGGACACAGAGCTCCACGACCCAGAAATTCCTGACCTTAAGTCAGACAACAGGGAAGAAGAGTTTGGAGTGAGGATTTGGTCAGGGGTGTGACAGTTTCACCTCACCAACAGGGCAATGCCATCTCCTTCCCAGACCCTCTCAACACACTTCTGTCTCATCCTCATGGGCATTTCCCTGCTCCCAGCACTACAGAGTGGATCAGGGAGGAAGCAGCAAGTGAACCAGTTCTGCTCAGCAGAAAGGAAATTCTGGACAGACAAAATCACAGCAAGTTCCACTGGAAGGTGCTGGGAACAGGAGCAGAGCAAAAGCAGCAGCTGATCCTTCTGCAAGGCCTTTTGCCCTGCTGGAATTTCACACAACCACCACCATTCCCACACTACATCTGCAGGCTGTGCTCATTCTTCACTCACTGTAAAAGGCATAAGAAAAAGAAGCCCCTGGAGTGGGCTACAGTGTTGTGTTCCATTCTTGGAACAGCTAAGAAGTCTCTTACAGAATATCTGCACCAGAGACTTTAGGTTCACTTCAAACTTTTGGCAGATTTTCCCCTCATCAAGACCAAAATTCAAACCAATGAGTTCCTACCTCCAGCTGTCAGGTAACCCACTAAAGAGAGGTGTGTGGAAATAGGAAATGTTGTATTTTTAATCATAATTTCTACTGAGTTCTACATTATGGTGTTGAATAATCCTGGCTTTAACCTTGTCAGTAAAAAGGCATCATCTCCTGCTCTCCTCATCCCTCTCCTTACTGGGTTACCCCTGACATGCAGCAATTCACTGCATCAGTTTTAATTCTGCAGGTTTTCATTCTGATCTCATCCTCAATGAGGATGAAAAATCTACAGGAAGTCTGCCACTATTGTGCACAAAGTACTGATGAAGACTCAAAGCTCATTCAGAGCCAGATGATATTTAAATCTCTGCTTCAAAGAGACTGGTTTTTCTGGAGAACACAGCCTGTCCCTCAGTGGATCACTGAGGCAGAGTCAGCCCCAACCCACAAAGAACAAACTCCCAGCACATGACACAAGTGAATAAGGAGCTCCTCACCCTCTGTAAGGAATATAAGCTTTTATTACATCAAAGCAGGTGGAGACAACCTGAAATATTCAAAGGTGCACCTAGGCAGATTTAAAGCTCCCCACACTTGCTGAGTCGTGGTAGCACCTGTTTGGGGAAGATATCCTTCTTTAATTTGTGCTGCTGAGCTGCTGCTTGCCTGCAGCACCTCAGACCATGAGCAGTCATCCTCAGCTCTGAACACACTCCTCTCAACTTGCCCCAGCCAGGAGCCAACTCCACGTTTGCCAGACAGGTTTCTCACCACAAGAACTGAAGGCACTTGCTGCTTGTCCCTCCAGGCTCCTCCTCCATGCTGATTCACACTCCAGCTGCCTTCCCCCAGCACTCCATGATAAAACAATGGGAATGCTCCCTCAGAGCACCCATTTCCCACGCAGGCTGCACAACTCCCCATTACCACTCACCTCCTATTTTTCATAATCTCAGTGTGCTTTACAGACATTAAGCCAAGCTTATTTATACGCTAATATTTCCTCGTTCCCACACAAGATAATTCCTAAAAGGAGCCGGGAGCAGAACCAGAAGACTACAAAGCAACGCTTAGACTTGTTAGCATGAAAAAGGGCTTTGGAAGTGGGTGTACAAGGAGCAGACTAATGAGACGTCTGTGCTGAGGAAAGAAGATTACAGAGAGACTAAGGGTAAGCAATGTTTAGGGTGAGTCTCAAGCTGGGTGTGCACATGTGGAACTCCCACCTGTGAGGGCAGCTCCTTGGAAGTAGGCTAGTGCTGTAATCTGTCCTTATTGAGAAATCAGGTAATATTACATAACTTGCAGCACCTGGTGAAATTCTATCCACTGGGCAAGTGCATGCATTCAGCAGGGAATTGGCAGTGCTAAGTCTAACTTGTGTTTCACAGAGCAAATTTGACTAATAGGTGTCTGCTATACAAGTAGAGTGAAGTGAATTAAAAAGAGCTTGACTGCTGCTGTGGTGAACACAGTAGCCAGCACACATCTTCCCTGAGTGCATCACTGCTCCTCCACAAAGGCAGAAAGGTTTGTTTGCTGTGTTCATGCCAAAACCAGGACTTTGCTGAGCCACAAGCCCTCATTTCTAACTGTCCCCACTGAGTTTTCCAAAAGCACTCTGAGTTTCAGAAGAACACATCACAGTTGCTCTGTGGCTGGACACTGCTCCTGCCCCAGCTGGTGGCAGCTGTGAACTCTTCCAGCCTTGAGCTTACGGTGCAGGGACACACAAGCCTTCCATAAAACCAAAGTGTCTAACATTAAACCACTCTCACTGCATTCCCCTAGAGCCAGGGAAGTTTCAGGACTCACCTGTAGCTTGTCCCCAAATGAGAGCTTGTGGATGATGTGAGTCATGTCGGGGTTCTGGGGCTGCGCCGTCGCGCTGTGCGTCGACACGTGGAAGTTACCAGGGACCTAAAATTAGCCACAACAGGGAAGACAGGATTTCACATTTTATCCCTCAAGGCATTGCTAGGCTCTGTGGTGTGACATGGGAATGCCTGGATCCATCCAGGAAGATGGGAGAATCTGTGATGCCTTCCTGCAGCTGACCAGCACCACCGCGCTCAGGTCCTGCACCCCGGAGCCTGGCACCCCACACTGCTGATGGTCCTGACCAGGGGATGATGAGTGGGTCACTCCCAGCTCCAGGGATTCCCAGCACTTAAGGCTATGTCTTTCATCCCCATTAAAATAAAATTCCTGTCTCTCTTGCTCAATGTCTTACTCCCACATCTGGCATTTGCAAAGGGGCCCACTGCTGCAGAGCAGCCCAGGAAGCTGGGGATGTATTTCTCTTCTGGTATCAGTCATGAGAACTTTACCTCTGAGATTGTGTGCAGGAATGAGTTTTATGTGAAGAGAAAATCCACCACCAAACCCATGTGGGCATCCCATACAAACTAACCTAGATCTTCCCCTTAGCAGAATCTAGCAAGAGCCCTTCCTTTAAATTTTTTTAATGGAGGGAAATACGAAGAACTGAAAAGCACAAGTTTCACCTAAAGGCTCAGTTCCAAGACAGAAAATGAGCCCTGGTGTCCCTCTGATGGCACCACTCTGCATGCATGCACTTTTCAGGTCACTAGCCCTGAAGTCCTTCAGCAGATTCAGCTCAATCACTGACATGGAGGTGCAAGAATATTTTCCTATTGAGAAAAGGTTGTGAAATGAAGCATCCCTGAGGAGCAATGTGGCACAGCCCAAGGCAGGAGTGGGAGGGTGGTTATACAACTGCTGCCCAGCTGCTCTCTGCAGAGACACCTCACCAGCAGGGCCATGGGAGGCCACATGCCCTTCCATGTGCTTTCAGGAAAGCTGATTTAATGACCTGAGGAACAGCAGCGCACTCCTGGGAGCACTTTCAGGTGTGGACACCAGTGGTGTCATAAACAAGCTGAGCAAACAGCAAGCAGCACACACCAGCATCTCACTGTCACCCTGTCCTCCCTCAGCAGCTGGGACAGCCCAAGTGCAAGCCCTGGTCAGGTTCCCAAGGCTGGCCAGGTCCCACTCAGCTCTCAGCCTGTCCAACTCCTGCCAAGGCACTGCACTCTGCCAGGTCACACACAGGAGATTTGGGCTTCCAGAGCCACAAGTCCTGGGTCAGCTCCCCAGCCTGTGACAGCTGTCCCAGCCACTAAATGAGACACAAATGAGCAGTGGAGGAAGCTCCTCAGTGCCACATTCTGCACCCCCTTCTGGGGCTGCTTTGTGAGCAGGACACACCACATGCAGCACACAAACCCCCAGGTGCCTCAGCTCTGTGCTCTGGGAATTGTCTGGACAAGAACTTTCCAGTTCCCTTTCCCAGCTGCCAGCCATCCTGGTGCCCTGGAGATGAGAAAAACTCCTCTTTTTAAATCCCCAATCATTTCCATGCCACAGAACCAGCAAGAGGTGCTGTCTGTTATTTTTAGATATGCTTTAACACAACCTGGGAGGAAAAGAAGGAAGGAGGATTTTGTAGCCTGTGGTACACCAAGAGGAGTGAATAAAGGGTGTGCCTTTCTTAGGACATCACTGGGTCCCACCAGTGCCTCCCCCACCCCAGCAAGTCATCTCCAGCATTACATAGCAAGATTATTCAATCTTGAACACACCCATTCCAAAGAGGAGCCTCCTCCAGGCCTGGAATTTCATTCCTTGAGACAGAAGCAGAGCATCCCCAGCAAGCATGCGTGGGGCCACGTGCTGTATTCCAAACATCCCAGCAGGAGCCTGGCACCCTCCAGCAGGGCACATTCCTGTCATTCTGCAGCTCTCAGAACAAAGGAGAGCTGAGATGCAGCCACTGCCAGAGACCTCTCCACCCTGAGTCAGGTTTTGGAGGTGCAGAAGTCGTGAGGAGTAAACAGAGGAGCCCTTTGGCATCTGTAGGGTTTTCACACATCCCCTGGACATGGGGCTGCTGCACAGAGCTGCTCTCCCTGATCAGCAATTCTGTCTCCATTACCTGCTTTGGAGAGTGAAGCAAACCCCTGATCTAACACATTCCCTGTGGGTCTGGCCATGCTGCCTCCTCTCCCCACACTGACTTGAGTTTCCGTCTGATCAGGGTCATAAACACACACAACATGGCGGGAGAGACACAGATTTGCAAATTTTCATTTTCACAAATGGATCCTGCCAGCATCTCCCCAGGCAGCACACCCTCACCCACAGTCAGTGCCACTCACCTTGTTGATGCTGAAATGGCCCTCAAACCTGCAGCCATCCCCATTATTGAGAGGGATCTTCATCGAGTTGTCAATGTGACCCACTTCGTGCCTTCCCATTTCATCCTGGATGTCCAGTCCAACCACTGCAGGGGTGGGAGGGAAAAGATAATTTTTAAAAAACCCAAACAAAATAAGCAATAGGAAGGTTGCATAGGAAAAGCATGTATTGTTTTTACTTGAAAAAAATCCACACCTTTTTTCCTGACGTTTGACTAAACTGAGGTGATAATGTCCTTTGTCAAAAATTGTTATACCAGAAAAGCTTTGCAACCAAACTTTTCACACTGCCTATTTGACACAAATACACCTGCCATGTCCTGCCAGCTGCCTGCACTCCCCACAAACAGAACAACTTTGGGCAGATAAGGCAGGTGACCTGGGAAGAGCCAACAACCAGCTGGTGCACTCACAGCTCCAAATGGAACCTGGGAGGTTTCTTGCTCCCAGACACAAAAAGGTTGCTATTGAACAATAAATAAAATTAAAAAAAAAAAAAAAAAAAAAAGAAAAGAAAAAAGGAAATGAGATTCAGAAAGAAGCCAGTGAAGGAGATCAGCCACTAACACATGGTCCAAGAAAACAGGTGCCCTGGCCTGGAACAGAAAG
This sequence comes from Agelaius tricolor, assembly GCF_023055355.1. NCBI lineage: Eukaryota > Metazoa > Chordata > Aves > Passeriformes > Icteridae > Agelaius > Agelaius tricolor. The sequence continues at coordinate 16,700,330 of NW_027269278.1, forward strand.
CAATGGGATATTGGCAGAGGCTGCAGCTACTTATTTCCATCCTGTTACAGAAGAAGGGCCACTGTACCAGGCTGGGCCCATTTCAAGTATTACTTAAAGCACAAAGAAAAGCTGCTAAGTGAAGAGGTACTCACATTCACAGTGCAGGTTTGGCAAACTGATGTTCAGGTTCACTTCTATTTTCCCTCCACTGTCTTTGTCTGGGTCATCCACGTAGAGCTCATTAACTCTGGAGGGCAGAAACACAGGTGGGCTCAGGCACAGGGAAAACCCAAAAACGTGCATGGGGAGGGGGAAAGAGGAGGTTTGATTGTGTGATGGCTACAACAGTGTTACAGAGAGAAGGGAAAGCTCTCCAGGATGGAATGGGGGCAAATCATGGCTTTATTTGATTTCTTGGCAAGTGCAGGAGGCTCTAAACAAGTTCTGCACCAGTAAAAAACAAAATTTCTGTTCTGTGCTTCCTGTACCCTTCTCCACCCTGAGGTTTCAGAGGTGCTACAAAACAAGGGCCTAATGCTGATGAGATGGCAGGTTATTGATCCCTCCCTCCCCTGGGCTGCTACTCCTTTTAGGCAGGAGGGAAGCATGTGTTTTTCCATTTGTGCCACAAATAGTTCCAGAGAAAGGCTGCTCTCAGCTACCCCCAGGAAAGCTTATTTGTGTCACTAATTGCCTTTTGTTATTGCCACCCAGCTGACAGAGCAGCAGCAAGAGGAGGAAGGCAGCAGGACATATTTGTATTCTTCTCCTTAATATCACATTTCAGGCTATGAATGGTAACCAAAAGTGGTGACTAAAATTGAGGAGAAGGGGATTTGAGCCAGGAACAGATGGGAAGAAACATCCTGGGCAGCAGGATCTCACACACTACACCAGCTCCCAAAGAGTAATGTTGTCTCATAGCACCCACAGTGCTGGCACGCATCTCGCAGGAGACAAAACACAGATAGAGGGGCAGAGGAATGCAGGAGTATAAACATTTATTGTTGGCACAACGATCCATCCGACACGTAAAAATAAACCAAAACAACCCCAGTGCTGAATGTGCTGAATGGTCCTGGAGAATCCGCTCAGGGGAGACTCACCCCATTGAAGTGAGATGATGGTGGGATTACCTAGAAGCTCTTTTCCCTGTTCGACAAATAAGATTTGACAATTTATCTTCCAGCTGGGCAGATTATAAAGCTATGGGAGCTTAGATTCAGGCAAATTACATAAAATAAAACAAGTGAGTGCTCTGTAGCATTTTTATTTTCCATTCAAAGTGCACTAAACTCTTTGACAAGCCCCATGCTAAGAGTCAAAGCAGAGTAAGGCAGCTACAAGACAGATTCAGAGTGATTTTGCTCTGGTGATCCATCTCTGGGCCACGATGAACTGTTTGCCCTGTGGATGCAGAAGAAACAAACCTTCACACTGAGAAACACACATGCTGCCAGGTTTTTTGGAGGCAATTACTCACAGGTCAGTGGGGTTTACAGACACTCATTTAAAACCAGCACAGCATTTGTGTTCGGCTTCACAGCCCTACCTTTCTCTGGTTTTAATTGGCTTGACAAGTTGCTTGCAATCATTACTCAACCTATTTTTCAAGTGATTAATAAAAATGACACAGAGGGAGGGGAAAGATTGCTCATCAGTGACCTAGTTAGCAGCTTTTTGGCTGAGCCCTCTCCTCCTGGGTGGAATGCATTCTCTCCTCTACGTGTTCATTACTGCCGGATTGGGCAGATTGGATTAAGTCATATATCCAAATAGGGCCGGGAGGAGCAGCCCCAGCCAGGATGGGCACTAATCCCCCAGAGCAAGGCACCTCTCAGTGCTGCCCCAGTGCTCCCATCCATTTCCCAGCTCCAGCCCATGTCAGAAACCCTGGCTCCTTCCCAGGGCTGTGCTGGCTGAGATGCCCAGGGATGCCCAGCAGTGCCACGGGCACTCCTGGCTCAAGGAACATTGACAGCAGGGCTGGCAGAGCACAGCCAGGTCCAGCAGCTCAGCCCAACATCCCAGCTCTCTGGAGAAAAGCCCTAGCACGGTCACTGTTTGTATTTGCTGATTTCTAACCCTGAACCTGTCAGGAATCATGCAGCTCTGGCAGCGAAGGCACAGGAGCTGCTCAGTGATGAGTGAGTGAGAAAGAAATTTCTGATTTCTCTGGCAGAAATCAGAGCATGAACTGAGCACAGAGAGCCCGTGGGAGCTCTGACATAGGCAGGCAAGTGCTGAGCTCACCTGGCTGCTGGCTGGATGGCTGAGGCACAGAGAAGTAGGGCAGCCTGTGCAGGTCACACAGCCCATGAGCTGCAGCAGAAGGAAACTGGTTTCCTGTCCCACAGTCTGGCCACTGGAACAGCAGCTCCCAGCCTGTCCCTTGGGCAAGGCTCACTGCCACTTCCTCCTCCTCCTCCTCACCCAGTAGCCCTCTGCCCCTCTCCAACTCATGTTCCAAATTTCACAACCCAGTCTATCACTGCACAGACATCAGGCAGCTCATACAGTGATCCTTCCTTTCCTTCCCCTCATTTCAACCACAGCCTCACCTTCCATGGAGCACCCATCCACTGGATCCTGTTCTCCCTCCCAGTCCAGCCACTGCCTCCTCATGGCATGATCAGCTCCTGCTGAGGGCCCAAACTGATAAATCCAGCTCCAAAGTGCATCCTTTGTGTGTCACTGATAATCCCTCTCACCATGGGGAACCAAGGGTACAATGACAACACACCACAGGCTGCACCTGGTGGGGCAAACCTCACAAGAAATGTTGTTTTCAACAAACTGGACATTTCTCTCCTCAAATATTTGGAGTATTGGAATTCTGGAAATCTCACAGGTAACGCAAATTTCCATGGTCAAGGCTATTCCTTCCAGTGAACCACTGGCACCCAGGTTTGGGGGGCAAAGGGCTGGCACTCACATGTCCCTTGTCATCCTCCTCCCCAGGGCCACAAAGCCAAATTGCACCCAGCCTTCCTACTATTTAACCACTCTCCTGGGATGTCAGGAAAGCTTATTTACCCCCTCTAGCCACTCTCCCTGAAGGACCAACATCTCTGGTGGAAGACAAGAAGTTGACTCTAATTTATAGCTGGAATACAAAGTGTCCCAGGAGGAGCAGTGCCTTAACAGTAAATCTGGGATGATCACAAAGGAAATAAAACCTGAGGCCAGGCAGAGAGAGGCAGTGATACTGGTCATACTGTGACTCCAAAGGCAGGGTGTACCTTCTCCAAACATGGAGGAGTTGGTGTTTTCCTGGCTGCTGCTAAGGAATATTTGAATAAAAGCAGCACAATGAAGGAGGGTGAGGGTGCAGAGCTCTGAAAGTACAACAAGGTGAGAGCCGGACCTCTCACCCCCACTGACCCGAGGAACAGCAGGGAAGTTTCTCCATGATCCACACATCAGGAATCTGCTTCACTTCTAGAAAGAGCCACTTGGAAATATTTCACATTCCTGAGTGATGCTGTTGGGCTGCTTACCCTGTCTGCTTACAAACTTCCAGCGTTCCACGCAAAAAGCTGGAGGGACCCTTTGGCCAGATCACGCCAATGGCACGTGAGAGCCAAGGCAAGGGGGCCACAGCAGCCAGAGGGCAGGCCATGGCTCCAGGGTTTTATCCAAAGAAAGTCAGACCTGTTCTCTGGGCTTTAGGTCTCAGATTTATGACACAACAGCTTCGTTTCCCCAGAAACAAAACTTCCACAGTGATTTCTTTCCACCCAGCAGCTCTGGCCACTAACTGCAGCACTTCAACAGCTGAAGAGCCTTTGGATCTGAGGGTGGGCAGTGCATCCACCCTCCAGAGCTTCACACGCTGTGTGGGTGCTCTCTAAACGCGTCTGCCTTGGCCTCTGTCCTCCTTGTCCCAAGGCCCTGCTTCAGGTTTTTGCCTTTTTCCTCGCCCTTTCACAGCCAGCTTCCTCCTTAGTCATCAGCCATGGAGAAAATACAGCCACTTCCTCCAGAAAGCTGCACTTTACTCATCCTCCAACTGCCAGCAGGCACCCTCTGATCTCTAGGACCCCATGCCTAAGAGGGAAAATAATTATTCTTTCCTGAGGAAGCCCAAAGCTTCTCAAAAGACTTTCTCAGGTGAGCCCTCTTGGCTCCACTTGCCCTTTCAGCTCTAATCAAACTCCTTCCTGAAACACAACCCTCCAGTGCTGAGATTCCTGCGTCACCACGTTTTCAGTGGTGCCAGAGCAGAGAGCATTAGACAAATCTTTTCCATTTGTGTGAAGAAACAACAACAAGCAGGTCAGCAAACTCTCTCCTGCGTCATGCGTCTGCTGCTGTGACATTTGTCATCTCCTGCATCCCAATCAGCTCCTCAGTGTGAAGGTGCCTGTCCCAGATCAGCTGTGGAGCACAGCAAACACGCTGCCCTACAAAGGAAGGAATTACAGCTCTCCAGGAGACAGGAAGAAGGAGAAGGGTTTGAAAGACGTCAATGTAGACTTGAGTCAGGAATTGCAGATGACATCATGACACGACCTTCCGCTTCCTGCAAGCCCACACAGGGCACAGCAACCCTGCACAAACCTCCAACACCTCCTCTTAGGTAATTCCCACCTTGCCTCACAAACATCAATTAAGCTTCTTACCTGCCTACCTCTCTCAGGGCTGCTGAGGATTACATCCTTCTGCAGAAAAGTCTCTGTCTCAAGGTCAGTCCGTGGCAGGAGCAGGATTACAACTCCAATTTCCTTTGCCTACAAAGCTCTGCTGGGCTGCTTGGCTCCAGCATTTCATCTGCCTCAAATGGATGAGCCAGCAGGGCTGGAGGTGTATCTCCAGCTCCGTGGCAGGACACAGGAATTGTGGCACCTCTGGGCTTGTGCTCCCAGATTAGGGTTTGCAGCAGAAGGAACCCCTGCTGCAGCTGGATCACACTCTGCTGCTTGGTACCATTTCCATGGGCTGAGAGCCACAAAACACAGCCCACACGCTCTGGAGAGCTGAGGGATAAAAAGCCTCTGAAGACAGGTCTGGTGACAATCCTGCTGCTCTGCAGGATCAGTCCTGGGCATGCAAATGAATCCAGTGTGGACAAGGATCACTGCTCCCTGAAACTCCTGGAGTTTTGCTTCCTCCCACACTCCTGACAGCCTTCTTGGGGCTATCCTGTTTCAGGCCAGGAACTGGGCTTTGATCACCCTAGTGGGTCCCTTCCAGCTCAGGATATTCCATGACTCTGTGATTCATGGCTTATGCTTTCATGAAAAGGCAGTAATTTTACTGCAGATATTCTGCTTAAGTAATTAATTGCCTTGCGGGGGGCTCAGCTTTCCAATTAGCAAACTTGTCACTTCAGATGGGTTTTTGTCTGTTATTACATTAATAAAAAAAAAAAGCAAACACTGCCAGGAACAGTCTGTTGCTCCCTGCAGTGTGCTGTGGCAGATGAATTAGTGTTGAGCAGAAACATTCATACCACAAGCACCACATTCATACCCTCCTGCTCCATCCCCTGGCTGCCAATGCAAGGCAGACTAGATTAGTTAATTACATCTTTAATCCTTAATGATGGAATACTTGGAAAACTATCATTGATCTTACAGGACATAATTCATGACCTAATTAGGGTGATAAAACAGTGAGATTATCATCTTGCCAGCTATTAACGTCTAGCACTGATCTGAGTTAATTAGAAAAGAGAGGGGTGATTTCTATGCTTCTGATTTGCAACACAGCAGCAGAGGAATGAGGAGGCTGCTAAAGGCAGGACAAGCCATTTCTAGCTCTCAGACTACTCTCAACTCGACCAACTGTTGGTTTTGCCCAGGAAAAACCAGACACATTTAACCCTTCAGCTTAATTTGTTCAGCCTTTTGAGTCATTGGCTCAGTGGGACCAAGAGTGTTTGATGCTGTTCATCTTTCAGAGGTTCAAAAGTGGAGCACAGAGCTCCTTTTCTTTATCTTCTACAGAATTGAGGGGATTCATCAAGGTTCTTGGTATGGAATCACTTAGGTTGGAAAAGACATCCAAGATCATTGAGTCCAACCTGTGACCCATCCCCACCTTGTCACCCAGCCCAGAGCACTGAGTGCCACATCCAGGTGATCCCTGGACACCTCCAGGGATGGGGACATTCCATGCCTGAAGTTTGGACTAAGTCTTCAGTCACTCTCAGTCTGGACTAAAAACACCTAAAAATCAAGAGGATCTTTGACCTCCAGAGTTAAACTCACCCTCCCCTTAATGGCAATGATGGGTTGTGACTGAGAAAAGAAAAAAGCTCTTTTCCCTCACCGGCCCTTCACTGTGCTTTTCCTGGGAAGGATGCAGCCCCACCTAAGTGCCAAGCTTGGATTTCCTTCATGGCTGCTCACAGGCCTGTTAGGGTCACAGGATAAATCTGGAAGATGAGCAACTTGGGAGCTTTCTACCCTCCTCAGGGCTGGTCTCCCCAGGAAACCCGTCAGCAGCAGAAGAGGACGTGCCTTTGGAGTGTGTTACCTCTTCCATGAGCTTCCTGCAGCGTCTTGGTTTGACTTCCTAACTGGAGCCAGCTCCTGAGCACAGCCCCAGCCCCGGCGCTCATTAGAAATGCCCACACGAGTTATGACACAGCTGCCGTCCTCCCCACACAGGTAATGTTTGGGTTCAGGGCTATGACTGTGATCCTCGAGATGAGGGTGTCATTTCTTGGCTCTCTGCCACCCAGACAAGCCTTCAGCAGCTGAGACTGTAAATGCTACCACAATGGGCTGGTCAAGGAAAAACAGCTTTGAAGTTGGGCAAGAGCGGCCAAACCGAGACTTCGAGTAACACCAGGCACTGAGGCTGCTGCACTCCTGAACGTGGAGGAAAGTGCAGCACTGGGCAGGAGCCAGGGAGTGTTTGGGGTCAGTGTGGTGCACAGCAGATTCTTCTTTTCTCATGTTGCAGCACGAGCTCAACAAACCACCCCAACTTCTGGCTCAAAGTGCAGCCACTGAGGGAATCTCAGTGCTGAGGGTGAGACAGGGAATCCTGTGGGCACCCCTGCCCTGAAGGAGCTGTCCCTGCACACACCCCACTCACAACAACTCCGTGGAACAGGCTCTGAGTGCTCAGCAGGGAACCTGCCACGTCTCTGATGTAAAGCACCAGGCCAAGTGCTCACCTTGTCATCAGAATTGTGCAGCTCTGCCCACCCAGCTTGGCTCTGTCAAGTGCTTCAAGGGAAATATGACAAAAAAGGAGAAAAGAGTGATGCAGTCTCACAGCCCAGCTGGCAGTGACAAAGCAGGAAAGTTCATCCCATGTAACTGCACACCTGTAATCATCCAGGTCCTGGCTGGCATTGGGAAACTTCAATCTGGGTGAGGTATCTGTTGTAGGAGACTCTTAATATTAAAAAACACCTTGAAGCTCGCAATAAAAGTTGATGAGGGCTGAACAGTTTGCACATAAGGAATCTTCCATATATCTGTAAGTATTGGATCATGGGAAAACAAGACTCAGAAACCTTTTTGAGACAGTATTTCCCCTGTTATTAGCTATTACCCAGTTTAATGGCAGCACAGAGCTCTCACAAGTTCCAGACCACGCAGAGCTCCCAATTCTTATTCCAAGTGATGAGGCTCTGCTGCCTCACAACTCACTGCCAGTAATACCTGACTGAAAGGGAACCACAAGAGGCTCACAACAACTTGTACTGGGTTTCTCAGAAGAGAAACCAATGAGTAAGAAATGGAAAATAAAAGTTCACTCCTGCTTTCGAAGCTGCTGAACTGGGAAGGACTTGATGTGACTTTCTGAAGTATTTCTGCTGTTCTGGGAGAGCCTTTTCACAACTGCTGGGGGTAAATAGTCCCAGCAAGAGTCTGGTGACTTGTAACTCACCAGAAGGAGGTTTTCCTCCTCTTTTGTGTGAGCTTTTGTGTTGGACAGTCCATGACGAATCAGGTTCCTGCAGTCATTTGTCCCAGACTCTTGTATGTCATCCCCTCTCCAACTTTACTGCTTTATTGCCTGCAAACACCTCCAGCCCACACAGCTCCTGCTGGGAAAGGCACTTCACCATCTCTCTGAGGTTTTAATGGGGAACGTGTCAGCTGAGCATGCTTACAGCACTTCCCAACATTTCTGTGGAAAATGCATCATCTTCTTAAGGAAAAAGCAAGGAGATTCCCCAGAGTTATGCAATTGTGCTGTTCAAAAAGGAATTTCTGGTCAGGAAACTGCCACTACATAAAGATGTGCTCTCCAATAACTGGGTCAAAACTAGGTAAATATTACTAATTCCTCCTGTAAAGCATTAACTGGAAGAAAAAGGAAAACCAGACAAGAGAATGAGATCTATGAGGAGAGCAAGAAAAAAGCAGTGCTTTACTTGAAGCAGCCTGTCTAGCTTTTCTGTTTTTTAAAACAAGAAACCCAAGGAAACTCAGCTCTGTGAAGTGGCTGATAAGGTGACCCCGGATTTCACAAGCAAACACACAGAACTGAAGTCAAAGAAACTGTGAGCAAGCAAGAAATGTGAGATACCATCTCTGAAGTAAACGTGCAACAGGCACAAAAAACGATCTCGAGCTTGATTACACTCCTGCCTTCAGTTAAACATTAGTCAACCTTAACATTATTCCTGAAATTATACTCTTGATCCAAGACAGAGCTGCACAAAAACAATGCAAGAGCCTCTTGGTTATCAAAATGGTCAATCTAAGCAAGGTTTCAGAGCCTTTTAGCTCAGCACTGACATCTGTTGCTATCAGGACCATCATGTGAGCCTGACAGAAGTTCCACCCTTCCCGACTGCCCAGGAACTGTGCCTCACACTCAGTGAGCTCACTGCCACATCAGCAGGGGGATGGAGAAGGTTTCCTAGAGCCCAAAACAAAGGTAGATGTGTTAAGAGTTACTAAAAGTTTACTTCGAGGCAGGAAGAAGATGAGAACAGGAGGGAAAAAATAAAATTCTGATTAACTCGGTGTTAATAAGTACTTCATACTTGTTCAATGAATAATTTTTAAAAGTAGAAATTATTTCCATTTTCTCACAGCTGACACCACCTGGGGCAACTTGTCCTTGTGAATAAGGTTTCCTAGTAAGGCTCAACAAAAGAAGGAAAAATTCACACATTAATAAAACTACCCGCATGAATCAGAGATTCAGCTCTGACATCATAAAAAAAAAGCAATTATTGATATTAAATTAATAATTCTTATTTTATGCAATCCATTTCTCCATGCTGCTAATTATGCAATCCAGCATGCAGCTAATAAAGGATCAAGCAAGTCTGGAACAGCTTCCTCTATCAAAAATAGTTCAGAACCAAGTTTGCCTATTAATTTTGGCAAATTAAAAAGCTGAATGATTGTCTGAGAATTTGGACTCAACCTAAAGGAATCCCAAACCCATTAGGCAACTAAATGACCTAGTGAAATTACAGGAATATTTCTCTCAGATAACAGTAAAGCTGTAAAGATTCACATGCACACAAACAGGGGAAAACATGACTTTTACTTACATTTCAGTGGCTATGAATCCAGTGAGCTCAGACAGGAAGAGAAACAATATGAAGAGACAGCAGCAGACAGAGACTGGAACAGAGGCAAGGAGAGGAAAAGGTTAGTTTTGTATGTGTAACAAAGACAAAAACTGTTTTCACACAGCCTTATCACTGCCCCTATGGATATGCCACCCATGCACAACTGAGAATGAACAATTTTTAGAGTCCATGACCAAGAGGAGCCCACCAGAGCAGTGACTTCAATGCCATGCCAATATCCAAACATCCTGTGGAACCATTAAAAATTCAATTATTTTATGAATGCATAAATATCCAACGTGTGTCTTTCCCACTGAGCAAACACCAAAAGATTCTGTAGACAAGAAAAAAAAATAAAAGCCCTCAAATTCACATAAAATCCTGACCACTGCATCCCCATCCTTGGGACTTCCCAAAGGCATGTCCTAATTCTGCTCACAGGCAAGATTATCTAGAAAACCCTCATCTTAATTCTTTGCCTCTTGCAGTGAAAATATGAGAATCCCTTGGCTTAATAATTAATGACCCAGAACAGGAATATCTTCCACTTTTGGGCCACTTTTTTCTGTCATGAATTCCATCTTCCCACATTCTCCTTTTTCAGCACACAATGCTGGTCTGCCAGCACTCCCTCTTCTTGACAACATCACTTCTTTGGAGCCTTGGCTCCCAATTTTATCACTATTAAAACCTCCAGAAGGCAGAAAGAACCAGCACCTCCTTGCTTTGAAAGGACACAGTCCCCTCACACAGTGTTTTGGGGATGAGGAGACATTTTGGCTCTGTCAGGTTCCAAAGCTCTGTGTAAAGCACCTCAGAGCTGGACAGCAAAGAAATGGCCACACTGGAATTGTGCAGCCAGTGCCTGACTTCTCTCATTTCTCCATTTGCTGACCCTGCAGAGAGGGAAAATCCCCACTGAAGGAATTGTGAGGTAGCCAGACGACAATTCCGAGGAGTTCCAACATGGAATTGCATGGAGGGAACCCAAAGTTGCTGGAATTTTACTGTTTGCTCTTCACCAGGAAATTATTCCAACCCCTGAGCAGTGACAGTCACCCACACAGCAGGGGCTGGAAGGAAGCACAGCTGTAAATCCTCTGGATCAGGGATGACTGGAGCAGGCAAGGATGGGCCAGCTCAAGGGGACAGGGCTGCAGTGTGTCCCTGTGTTAAATACAATACCCAAATTCACCACAAATCACTCACAGAAAGGCAAAGCAGGAACTGACTGACAGCCAGAGCACAATCCCAGCACAACCCCTCCATCCCAGCACAGCCCTCTGTGAAATGACCACTAATTAGGGTTGAGAAATACATTTTTTTTCAAAAAAAGCCACGTTCCTCAACTTTATTCCACATGACCTGCACAGCCTGACTGCCCATTCCTTTGGGAAGCTCAAGTAACAACAGGCTGGGAACAATTTTATCACTCCCTTGGTAAAGATTGTGAGAGGCAAGGGAAGGAAAGAGGTGCTGAGGGCAAGTACTGAGACAGAGCCTTGAGTGACCTAAAGCCTTGTGCCTCATTCTTCCAGTTCTGAGGAAAGAGAAATGCGTTGCTTCCCCTTCCTCATCAGAGTAATTTCAACTGTGGATTCATTTATTGGCCCACTCTGAAGTGCAAGGGATTAACAGACGCCAAAAAATCACAGAATCACAGAATAATGAGGTTGGAAGAGACCTCTAAGATCACCAAGTCCAACCTATGCCCTAAGACTTCAAGCAGACGATAGCACCAAGTGCCATGTCCAGTCTTTTTAAACACATCCAGAGATGGTGATTCCACCACCTCCCTGGGAAGGGCATTCCAGTGCTTTATTATTCACTAGCTAGGATGAGGAAAGAGAGGAAAAAACCCCAAAGACCAGTAGGAAACCAGGAAGCAAGAAGGGATATTAATCCTGAAGAGAAACCTCAGATGGGCACACAGCTGCTCCCAAGTCTTGGCTGCCAGGACACAGAAGGTGACCAGGGCTGAGACCCAGCTGAGCCCTGGCACGGGGCACCAGCAGAAAGCTCTGCTTAAAGCACAGCAGCAAATTCTTGTGAGAACATCCACACCTACATAAGAGCCCAAAAAAAGAAAGCAAGGCAGCACATGAGCAGATCCAGTGTTTGTAGTGCTGATCACTGACAGAGAGACACGAGATCTCTGATCTCTGGCAGTTGCAGGGAGAGTGTTTGACGTAGACAACCCTTTTTTCTTTAATTGCTTCCCATATTCCTTGCTGCTTTTTATAATCCCATAAAGGCTTTCCACAGCATCAGCCAGACCTCTCTGCTCTCAAGCATTTCTAGGAAAGCCTGCTACTACTAACTCTCTTAACTAAATTCTCTCCCACAGCTTCCTCTCTCTTCCAGTTTTTAAACTTCCTTCTCTGCCACTTATATAATCAAAATACCTCCTTCTTTTCCAGTACTTGCTCCCTCAAGTCCATTTTCAGTTCGGCTCTTGCAGTGAAGGTTCGTGACAATACTTACCAAACACAGCACAGTAAAATTCCACTAACCTGGATCTAAAAAACCCTGCAAGAATGCCCTGAAGTGCCTGGCAGGGACTGACTTTCAAAGCTCCTCAATGCTTTTCCCAGTTCTCAAACCACAGAGTCAGTTTTGAAGCTGTAAAAGAGAATACTGAAGGTGGGCATGAGAGGGGGATATAAAATCATGAGCAGCCTGAAGGAGGTGAGTGGGGAACAATCACTCACTGTCTCTTCCAGTATGGGAACTACATGGAAAGGGGAGGTTAAAAACAAGGGAAGGTTTTCCTTTACACAACTAAATTCTGAGGATTCTTGACTACAGATGCTGAGGTTGCATAAGAAATAAAACCTGTTAGATTACAAAAAGGAATCATACATGCCCTGAGGAAGAAATCCATTGAGGGATACCAAACACAAAGGAACCAACTCCAGCCTAGGAAGCTCAGGAGCCAACTGAGCAAAGCCTGGTGCAGTGTTTAACCTGCCCCTCCTGCTCCTTCTCAGGCATCTGCTGCAGCACACTCTGGGACAGAGGACACTGCACTGTTCAACTCTTCCTATACACACACATTTCCAGGGCAGGGGCAGTTTTTGGCACGAGGCTCAGGTGCCAGCATTATCAGTTACTCTCTCCAGAGGCAGCATTTCCTCAGCTGCAGAACAGGAGCTCCTCTCTCAGCCTGGAGCTGCAGGCACAGACGTTCCCAGCACAGGAATTTATGCACGGGGTGCTTCAGCTGCTTCTTTCACGGTGAGGGCTTTTACCTGCTTCCATGCAAATGTGCAGTCCTACCACCCACATTTGACAAGTGTATTATATTATATTTGGAAAAGTAGATTAAAGGCTGGGATCAGACAGAATCAAACAATTCATGCATAAAGCTTCGTTAGCTGCAAGAGCACGGCGACGTTCCCACAGAGCTCCAACAACATCTGAGACAGGTTTTTTAAAGCTCTAATATGATAACATGATCAATGTATCAAAGGTTGCTGGTGTAGACACACTGCTAATCTGCAATCCCAAAAGGATGGGAAACTCTGCCAAGGTTTTTATTCCTGCACTAACCTTTTTGTACTTATCCCTTCCACTCCAAACCCCGGCTGCGTACATTCCTGGCCCTGCCTCCCCACCCCAGGAGAAATGAGAGAAAGTCAAAGTGTTTAACACATCACACAGACTGAGAACATGGAGCCATGTCTATATTAAGGCATAAAATTAATAGTATTTATTATTCAGTGGAGCAAACTGTTACGAAGCACAAGGAACGGGTCCTGTTACAGGCGCCATGTGAATCATAACTCGGATATTTCCTGATGTGTATTTAAAACTCCAGCCCCCAAACAGCACAGAGTATTTCTGGATAACGTTTCCATGTGTGCATACAACATGTGCATGCAAACTATGCATCCACAGCGATGGCTGGGGAGCAGGAGGGTGCCAGCAGCTGCCTGGGCTGCAGGCTCCTCTCCAGAGCCCCAGAGCTCCTGTCCAGCCAGATGCCAACTGTCAGGCAGCCAGGAGTGCTGCTGCCGCTGCCTCTGTACCCAAACATGGCCAGGTTGTCACCACGTCTGTCACAGAGGCACCACAGACATGCTACACACGGTGGGAGGACCTGGAAAAACTGGTGGAAGAGAGACAACAGCACGACGGGGATGCTGCCTGAAGAAGGGACCTTTATTGAGGAAAAGGAGTGAGTGACTTCTACACACCTCCCAAAGAAGCCCACAGCAGTGGCTGTGTTGCTTTGGACAAACCTCACTCCAAGTGAATTCTTGGTTCCTTCATTCCTAAAAAACTTGTTTGTAGCTGAGTGGCTGCCCCACAGATCTGAAGGATCTTGTACACAGCCTTCACTGCAAATCTGGGATTTCAAAATCCATACCTAATAAAGCCTCAATAACTCCAGCTGGCTTCTGAGCTTGCTCATGTTCAAGACCACCTGCTCTTCTCCCTCAAAATCCCCCAACACTTCCTCTCCCTTAGCTGCTTCTTCCCTGAAAGCCTTGGCCCCTTCAGCCCTGGTGAGAAGCAGAGCTTTTCTTCTCCATCTCCTTTCTTCTGTAATCTGATCTGTTCCCTAATAAACCTCAATTTCTGTTTTTGAAAATAGACCTTTATATAATCCAAAAGTCACTGTTGAAACCCTGCAGTAAGTCCTTTCCTATTCCAGAAAGCCTTCAGCACCAGAAGTGATACTGAACTAAAGTTTCAGCAGAAATCATATGGAAAAGGCCTAAATTAATAGTTGGATACCATGGACTATTTTATATTTGCTCTGTAAAACTTGGAGGACTTTAAGAAAGCCAAAATAAAGCTGCAGTCATAGTAATTCCACATGATTACTAAAGCCTGAAAGCTTTTTTGAGAGGCAGAACCTTCCCCTGCACTCAAGTTCCCAGTGTTAACACAAGCTGACTTCCCTAAAGCAATTTTTCACCAGGTCATGCAACCTTCCCAGGCTTCCAACTGGCCTGGCAATGGGCTGGTCTCACCCATGGCCCCCTACAACACCTAAGATTAGTGGCTTTCAAATTACAAGCCACAGGCTTGGTCAGACAGAAGAAAGCCCATTAGAAAAGCTGCTCACAAGATCCTCTCAGGCAAAGGCACCAGTTTGTTGGCTGCCTGTGTGGTTCAGAAGCTTCTATCAGGCTGCCTAAAAACACTGTGAGAAAAAGAAGGAGAACCAGTTAGAGAAGAAAATCAAAGCCTGAGAAGCTGTAAATAACAATAGAGAGAAGTCAGCTAATAATTGTAAGTAAGAGTCACAACCTTGAAGCCTTCCCACAACAGACTTATCACTTGAGCTGTTTACTGCAGATCTGAAAGCCTAAACCCTGGTGGCCTTTGATGGTTTTTTTTGCTTCTAAAATACTCTTTTGCAGGTGATTCATAACAAGACAAATTCTCAAAGGGAGCCCAGTGGCAGTGTGGGAACTCTTAGTTTCCAAAACAGCAGAGAAGGCAGGATCACTCACAAGTTCAAAGTGTTCTTTCAAAACACCAAATCTCATCCGCCCCTGAATTCCCAAACAGTTTGAGTCAAGCTCTTTGTTCCCAACTTCAGCAAACCTACATGGGAGTTGGGATACAAGTAATTCAGGGGCCAGGAGAACTCAGGGGACAAGGACTCTGAGAGTAAATATTTAGGGAAATGTGTTATCTTCACAGAAGCACAGGATAGTTGAAGCTGGCAGGGACTCTCTGGAGCCCATCCCATCCAACTGCCCTGCTCTGAGCAGGTTGCTCAGGGCCAGCTCTGGTTGTTTGGAGCATGCCCAAGGACAGAGACTCCACACCAGCCTGTTCTTCAGCCATGCTCACAGGCAGGAGTTTCTCCAGCTCACAGAGGGCTTTCCTTTGTGTCCTGATTCACTGGCACTGACTCAGACCTGCGTGCTGTCACCAAGGGATGTGACATCACTCACGTCAGCAATGACACACAAGACTACTGACCCATCTCCCAGCATGGCTGAGTGGGGCACAGCTCCCTGATCAAAGGAAGTCCCTGCTCAGAGGGACAGGAAAGCTGCATGAGCAGGGTAATGACAGGCCTGGCAGGCTCAGCCTGATCAATGTTTACCAAGCCCTCTGCCCAGCCAGCTCGCTGCACATAATTGTGTGAAATGGCATTACTCAGCCTCCAGCCTCCCTCAGGAGCAGGAAGGAAGGAAAAGGGGCCCAAGGCAAGAGATGTGTATCAGCCAAAGTCTGTGGATTGATACATGGGAGTGAGAGTGGATCCCTATCAGTGGTTGGAGCTGGAGGCTCTTTAGGACCCCTTCCAACCCAAACCATGCTTCAATTCTGAATTCACACAAACCATTCCAGTGTTTGATGGGCAGAACAAGCTGCCTCAGCAACAAAGGACACCCTTTCCAACGCTTACCATCCCTTTAAAAGAATTCCCTGCAGACAGAGAGGCCAAACAATCTTTAATTTTAGACCAGGGCTATGCAAGGACATCAAAAAGAAGTTACTTACTAATGGCCCCTGTGTAGGTTGGCTGTGTAAGGTCTTTTGGCACCTTCCTGTAGATGTCAAACCTGAAAGAGGAAAAGCACCAGCCATAAAACAGGTGGAACATTTCAATACATTTCATGCCCCCACAGGGATGAACGATGCTGAAGTTTTTTCCATCCAGCTTTCCAACAACATTTTTTCAGTAGGCAGGAGGATATGGGAAGGAAAAACAAAACAAAAAAAACAACCCTTTTCTTTTGTACAATTATGTAACTGTGCTCTGTCTTGGCTCCCATTTCCAAAGCATTTCCCCCCACCTCCCTGCTGTGGATCTGTGCAATCTGAACTGTGAGAGCAGCCAGGCAAGAAGTCATGCTGGACAAGTTTATAGACCACTGTAAAAAGAAAAGGATACTATACAGATTCCTGAATAAAAAACCCAGTAAAACACAACCTGTATTGCCCCTTGTCATTTATATCCTGCAAAGCCAAAAACAGATAACCAACCCCTAAGTCAGAAATCCAGGTGTTGAGACCAAAAAACATCACTTGGACATTGGATACAACAACAGAAATTAACCCAACAGGTTTGTTCCTCCCCCAGCTAAGTCCAGCTTAGTATTAGATGGTTGTTTTGATTCAGTCATAGTTTTTAATATCCATAGGGCTCAGCTTGGCTATTTTAAACTGCCCATGGTTAAACTCTCCCTGCCCTCATGTGTTAGCTGTGTTATTTCCTACCACCCTGTGCTCCTGCACGCCCAACCACAATGCAGCTCTGACATCAGCTTTTCCATCACTCAATAAAAATTAATTAATGCATTAAAAACACCCACCCACCCACCCTAAAGAAGGAAGTGACCGCTTCTCCCTAAAAATAGACTTTTTTGGATATGCCACAAGTGGGTGAGAGCTGATGGTTTTTCCAGCCCTGGAGAGGGCTTCCAAATTCCCAGTCCACATTGCACCAAGATGAAACACCCCTGTGTTTATTCAGTAGCTCCTACTGCATCAAGTATTTTATTGGGAGTTTAAAAACTAGATAACTGTTCTTTTCTTTATCTTCAGCTGCTGAGGTAACTCTGAAGAACTGCATGAACAAAACAGCATTTGCCTTGCAGGACGTCAGGAGGATCCTGTGCTTCACTCAGGAGCTGAAGCTGGAGGAAGGAGAGGGAATGGAGAGCAGGTAGGAAGATATTTCAGGTGCCCAGCTCAAGTCCTGAATGAGCTGTGCCATCACCAAACACCCCAACAACCCTCTGTGAGACACCTGACAGCACAGGAGCTGTGTTTTCATCACCCTTCTCACTGCTGAGCCTAAACAGACCAGCAATATTCCCCAAGCAAACAATCCATGTATGGTTTTCCAGCTGCCCTGAGAACATCTGGAAAGTGCTGTTTGCATTCTTTCCACATCCACCGAAGCATCAGGATGGTGAAAGAACCCAAAGTAGCTGATGACATCATGGTCTCACAGGCAGAGGAAGCTGCTGCTCTCCCAGCCCATTAAATGCTGCAAGCTGGCGTCGTCTGGCCAAAGTCACAATAATAGATCAACAAGGCTAAAAAAGCTGAGAGAGAAACAGAGGGAGACAGAGCACGTGAACACCAGGAGCTGCTGAGTGTGAGCCAACACTCAGAAATAGGAACCAGCTCCAGGATGGACTCAGTAAAAACAGCAGCATGTGGATACTATAAAAGGAAGTTTGTTCTCACCATCAGAAATATTTACTAGTATTGAAATGATGGCCCATCACAGCTTTACAAGAAAAAAAGAATCCAGCTTTTTAAACAGCTCACTGGAAAGCTGATGTCATATGAGGCAGACTTCTCTCCTCTGAGATTTTCATTTCATCACATAAGTAACACCCAACACCACAAATTAACTTTTCCATGGCCTAAGTAAGCTTGGATTAGGCAGAGACACTACAAAAAGTGCTTGATTAAGGTTTTATGGATGAAAGCAAAAGCTTGAAGGATGACATCCAGAACCTGGCCCAAGGGGAAGGGAAGGGAAGGGAAGGGAAGGGAAGGGAAGGGAAGGGAAGGGAAGGGAAGGGAAGGGAAGGGAAGGGAAGGGAAGGGAAGGGAAGGGAAGGGAAGGGAAGGGAAGGGAAGGGAAGGGAAGGGAAGGGAAGGGAAGGGAAGGGAAGGGAAGGGAAGGGAAGGGAAGGGAAGGGAAGGGAAGGGAAGGGAAGGGAAGGGAAGGAGGGAAGGTGTATTAAAGCTTGCACAAGGATGCTGAAATGATCACAACAATCAAAAAAGACAAGTTTGGGATAAGAGGCAAACACTGCCAGTTAGATTTTGCTCACTGATGTGTGGCACCAGTAAATCCAAATGATCACCAGCCCAAAAGAAAAAGGACGGGCTATGTGTAATCTCCTGGCAGAACAATCATTTGCTTGGAAAAGACACTTTCTGAGCTAGGAGGGTTCACAGTCAGGCACAGGAACAACACTCCTCAGGGTTCCAGGCAACTTCTCATCTGATACTGGCCACAATTTATACAATGTCCTCAGTCTGATCCCTGTTAGTGAAAACTGCAGGGGGATTGTACACTCAGAGAAGGGCAAGGGAAAGCCCAAGTGGCATCAAAGTTTGAGGAGAATGATGGAGATGGCATGGCCAGGACAAAGAGCCACCTTCTTCACTCTATTTAAACCCCAAGTTAGAAGATATGAAATGCAAAGAATTCAATGACAGCTTGAAAAGTATGTTTGTGAGACACCAGAGAGATCAAGTGCAATGAAGCCCCAAAGAGGCTTCATTAATTACACATATTATAAAAATAAATAAATCAAGCAAATGTCTCAAACAAATCTGTGAAGTTGACAAGTGTTATTGTAACAGGAGACCTGAAACCCCAAGAAATGAGAGATTTGTGGCAGCTCCTATCGGACCTAGAGTTATTCTAACAGGAGACCCAAAACACCAAGAAGTGAGAGATTTGTGGCAGTTCCTATCAGACCTAAGGGTTAAAAATCTGCCTCCACCAGAAAAGCTTTTCTCCTTTGCCACTGGCTCCTTGCCTGCCTCCCAGAACTGAAAGCAATCCCAGGAGAGCACTTACACTGTGCTGGGAAGAGAAAAGAATGAGGATTAGACAGCAGAGATGATTTGTAATGCACAGGGAGGAGCTGTGTGCATGGCAGAGGGGAACAGGTTTTACCTGCCCTCAGGTCAGACGTTCCTGCAAGCACCTGCAGTAAAAATTCCAAGAAGCCTCCAGGTTCCTGAGGCATTGGTCACTTGGAGGAGTATTTGTAGCCTGGGAACAGAGAGGAACCTTGTGCTCTGCTGCAAGAGCTGCCTCCCTGCTGTAGCCCAAGCAGTGGAAGGTGTCAGCAGTGCTGCAGGGAGCCTGGATGTGCAGAGGGGCTGTGACCGTGCTCACTGGGGTCTGAGGATGAGGGAAGAGACGAGGAGCTGACTCCATGGTTCAGAAGGCTGATTTATTATTTTATGATATATATTACATTAAAACTATGCTAAAAGACTGGAAAAAAGGATTTCATCAGAAGGCTGGCTAAGAATAGAATAGGAAAGAATGATTTACAAAGGCTTGTGGCTCGGACTCTGTCTGAGCCAGCTGGACTGTGATTGGCCATTTATTAGAAACAACCACATGAGACCAATCGAAGATCCACCTGTTGCATTCCACAGCAGCAGATAATCAATGTTTACATTTTGTTCCTGAGGCCTCTCAGCTTCTCAGGAGGAACAATCCTAAGGAAAGGATTTTCCATAAAAGATGTCTGCAACAAGGGGCTGCACCTGCCAGCTCACAGGGCACCCTGTGCCATCCTGAGATCCACTGGCAGAGCCTGGGAATCATCTTTCATGACCAGGAGGAACCAGGGTGTAGATTTACAACTGCTCAGTGAACTCCCTTAACCTGCAGCTCATGCTGCTTTAGGAAGGGAGACATCACTTCACACCCCCACAGCAGGCACATGTGCATTTTCCACTGCACCTTGTTTATATTTAGCTTTTGGCAAGTTTCTTCCTCCCCTCAGAAAGGCGAGACTTGTAAGGAGAAGTTGTATCTTTGAGCTGATCAATTAACATCGTTTCAGAGTGGAAACAACAAACTTGCTGCTAGGAAAGTTCTTCCTCCAGGTCATCCCTGTTCTCATAAAGGGAAAGCTGGGCCTTGCAATTCCAGAATTTGAGGCTAAAGATAGAATTAGGCTGTCATCAGTACAACAAAGGAATTTCCTGACACATCTAGAGTGTCTTTTCTTTCAGTGGAGAGCAGGGTTGCAAAGAAAGAAATAAAAAAAGCCCGTTTGGCAATGTCAGAGGTGTGCAGGAACCCACATCCGTAACTAACATGAAGGAATGCTACAAAATGGTTTTTTATCAATCCAAGAGTTGAAATGGCAAAAAAACTCTCTCACCTTCCTGGTGGGAATGTCAACAAACTGGTAAAGCAGCATCACAGAGATGAGCAGGGTCATTCCTAACCAGGTTCAAACAGAGAATTCACAAATCTCTGTGTGATTAAGGCAGGTGTGGGGCAGAACTCCAGCTCTCTGATGGACAGGAGTGCCACAGTCCTCTTGGAAAGAGGGAGGTGAGATCAAGGTGGTGACCTCAAAGGAGCCAAACAAAAGGGCGGCACATTTCAAGGGCCAGCAAGTGCCAGAAGGATTTCAAAAGCTGTGCCTACACTAATATTAACAGAAGTATATCATGGAATCACACAATGGTTTGGGCTGGAAGGGAGTTTAAAGAGCATCTCATTCCAAACCCTGCCATGGGCAGGGACACCTCCCATTGTCCCAGGTGGCTCCAAGCCCTGTCCAGCCTGGCCTTGGGCACTTCCAGGGATCCAGGGGCAGCCAAAATGATTTCCAAGAGCAGGTGAAAGAGCTGTGCTGGCCCTTAAAGGAGCTTATCACAGACTCATGGAATGGTTTGGGTTGGAAGGGAGCTTAAAACTCATCCAGTGCCACCCCTGCCATGGCAGGGACACCTCCCACTGTCCCAGGCTGCTCCAAGCCCTGTCCAGCCTGGCCTTGGGCACTGCCAGGGATCCAGGGGCAGCCCCAGCTCCTCTGGGCACCTGTGCCAGGGCCTCACCACCCTCACAGTAATTTTTTTTTTCCTAATATCCAATCTAACCCTACTATCTGCCAATTTGAAGCCATTCCCCCTTGTCCCCCCAGCTCCTTGTAAAATTCTCTCTCCATCTTTCCTGCAGCTCCTTCAGGCACTGGGAGGCCACAATTGTGTCACCCCAAAGCTTCTCCACTGCAGGTGAACAACCCCAGCTCTCCCAGCCTTTCCTCCCATCCTGGTGCCTCCTCTGGATCTCTCCAGCAGCTCCAGGTCCTGCCTGGGCTGGGGTCTCACCCGAGCTGTCACTGCCAGTGCTGGGTGAGAGGCAGGGAAGGCACAGGACCCAAACAATGCAGTTTTTTTTTTCTAGAGTTGATGCTTGAGCTGCCTCCCCAGAGCAGAGGATGAGCTCACTCCCTCAGCAGGAGCTGCCTGCCAGCGCTTTATGTACACTTGAGCAGTTTCAAGTTTGGACCCGAAATATTTCAGGAAATGAAGTAATAAATACATTATTTCACTGAAGATTTCCACACCTCCAAACAGAAGACTCCTCTCTGGCATCTCTGGAATCTGAGAAGAGCTTTTTCAACAACTCCGTAAGACGCTGTTAAGTTTTTCATGAACAAGAAGCAAAGAATGTGAGGCAATAAAAAACCCCCAACAACTTTTAAGGAGAACTAAACTAGACAATGGCTAAATTTAAATGTCCCATAACAAAGGGAAACTCTGATACCCAAAGGAGTTCACATCAGAGAAGGAAAAACACTAATTCCTCCTTCAGTTTCCAGCATTTGCCCATCCCTCCCTGGCACAAAGACAGGAGGGATGCCCTGGCCATGGCACCCAGGCTGAATTTCTCCCAAAATCACTGATGTGGAGTCCCTGCAAAGACCCAGCAGAAGCTCTGGAGGGAGCAGCAGTGGAATGTTCTCATGTACCATTCTGCAAGGTCTGGTTTTACTGATTTACCTGAGGAGCCAAGGAAAAGCTGTTCTGGAGCTCTTGGACTGCATTTTGGATTCCAGTTAATCAAGCAGAACTGTAACACATTCCCATGTGGCACTTGGTCACAGAACAGAATTTGGGCACTGTACATCTGCAGAAAATAAATTCATTTTTGTCCCCTTCCAGAAATTAATGCTCACAGACAGGGGAAAAATGGTTGTGTTCTTCAGGCAGATTATGTTTTACCCAGGAGAACCAAATATTTAAACATCAATCTTCTTTTTGAAGCATACTGGCTCTACTGTAGGTACTTCAGCACATCCTGAAAGTCAGAGGCTGTGAGCATTCACTACGACAAATTCCATTTTTGATGTCAAAGATGATTAAGAAAAACTAAAAACCCAACCAGTATCATGGCTGACATTCCACTTTTAGCAGGTCAGTGGTGGTGTAAATACACCATTATCATCTTGGCTCAGCAGAAAGGGTCCATGGCTGTGATTCACCCAGAAGAATGTGGGTGTTGAAACAACACTTGGTTCTCCACCTCCCATGCTCACCAGCTTGGAGAAGTGACATCTATTTTTCAGCAGATACCACACTTGGAGCTGAGGTCACTAATTCCTGGTGACATTACTCACTCTCAGTAACGAGTCCAGTGTGGAGTGAACAACTACCTTAATTTCATTACACATCAGCAGCTTTGAGATCTCTTTGAATAAATGAGGCCGCCTGGTGCTGCTGAACCAATTAGTTTCACTGACAAAAAACTTGAAGTGACTTGCAGGTACAACACATTTTCTAGCAGACACAGAATTCACTATGAAGTTAATCAAACACCTGGCAGTTCTACAGCAGAAGTGGCTGAGCTACACAAAGGGGGAATTATCAAATACAGAGAGAAAAAGTCAACTTTGAGGGTGTGGAGGATCCCTCACTGGGGATATTTCAGAACTGTCTGGATGTAAAAGGTTGGATCAGTGATCCACTGTGGTCCCTTCCAACATGACCCATTCTGGTGACTCTGAAACAAGGGGTTTAGGGTCAGTAGAAATGCCATCCCTGGTGGTTTCCTTCTTGGTAAGAAACATCACTTCCCTGAGGAAGAGATGGGCTGCAGGTTGAAAAAGAGAAAGGCAAGACAACTATAACACATAGACATGGGGTGGAAATAAAGAATAATACACCTTTCCAGGCTGAGATGGCTTCCTGATCAACAAAACCCCTCACTCAAGGGCTCAGTTAAAAAGAGCACAAAGAAATAACAATCCCTCTCTTCAGCCCTTCAGTGGGAGGCTGCCTTGGGCAGTACCGCTCAGATTTCTGTGGAGAACCCTCTTCTCACACAGGATTTCTGTATCTGCAGTACAATTAATTCACTCCCAAAGCAGGAGGCAGGAATGAGTCTGTCTTTTCACAGCCCCTTTGAAGCCATAGCTGTCACACCAAAACCACTCTCCTTTTTTTGCTCTAAACCTTGCACAGCAGCTAACACTGCATCTTTAGGCAATTTTCTCTGTTCTCTAAAGTGAAAGAAGACTAAGTTGGCCTTTGAGAAGCTATTTCATGCCAGAACTGTTTCCTTGCCACTGCACAGGGAATACAAGTGGGTTAAAGCAGTTCCCAAACCCTGTTTACCCTTTGCCTGTTTGCTGCCCCTCCCCATCGATCAGCAAGGAGCTGCAAACTGCAGATAAACCCCAGTGAAATATTGCTGCTGGTTTCCCCCATTTGTCAAGTCCTCCTTGCAAAGGGGACCAGAGCATTTGAGGCTGCAAACCTCAAATCTCAAGAAGCCAAGAAGGCATGAGGTCACTATTTCTCCACACTCACCAATTCCTGACTAAACAAAGAGCCTGCCTGTTCTTTACTAAGTCCACTCATTACATACTCACCAGTAAACCCAGTTACAACGTGGAAGAGAGAATTTTTACTGTTACACACTGTACTTGTCATGTTCAAGAAATGACACACAGGCAGCCCATGCAGACATTAAGTTTTAAAAAACTCAGTCTTGAAAAAAAAAAAAAAGGTGCTTTTTGTCAAAAGAAGATCAAGTACTCTATTTGTTACACTGGTTTTCTTCTTCAGGTGGACAGAAAAACTGCTGCACTGTGCATTTCTGGGAATATTCATTCAAAACAACAATCCCAGATGGTTTTTGGTGAAAAAAACATCAAAAAAATTACAGCACTGTGGAAGATGCACAGAGAGCAAGGCAGGTGCCAAACACAGCCCTGGACAGTCAAGCCTATGCCAGCTTACATTTGGTTTTTGATAAGAGTCACTTCGAGGCAGGTCTGTCTGATAACAGGCTTGAAAACATCCACTGCCTTTTCTTTGAGAGCGTCTGTCATTCAGACATTCTAAACAAATTCATTTTTAGGCCACATCCCTCAGAATTACACAAGCCTCTCTAATTACTTCATGTAGATATCAGTGAATCCAGACAACTACAATTTCTATTTAAGTGCCTTTAAAGAGAGCAATCATCCTCAGCTCTGAGGATTAGTTTTCCCTGGAGACAAGGACATAACCTTGGGATTTGTCACTCAAAACACTTCTGTTCTTCCTCTTCCCATTTCCTATCTGCCTCCTTGAACCTTTTTGTTTTACGAGCAGAGAGCAGAGATGGTTGGTTCCATCTCCTTTATTTGGGTTCCCCACAGACCTGGTGCAGAGACAACCAGCTCTTCCCACAAGATTTGTATAAGTGGGTCTATTTTGAAGTTTGATTTCACGACAGAAGAGCTGCAGGGGCAATTCAGGAAACCAAGGCAGGTGTGAAGCAAGAAGAGAATGAGAAACCTCAGCCCCACTTGAGGAAACACATCTGAGTGCACATGAAATGAGCTGGAACAATGGCTCTGGAAAGTCCCCTCCATCCCACCACACAGCTTTGTTTCCTCATATTCCTGCTGCTCCCACCTCTGGAAGACCCTTTCCTAGAGACAGCACAAGAGTTTATGGACTATGATTCATTCAGTAGCTGCTACTATTAAGGCTCTTAGCAGAGACAGCAATTACAGCTGAGAATCCACTTTGCATAAAACACTTCATCATTTTGAAGGAGGGCATGGGAGGCAGAGAGAAACTCAGTCATGGTAAATATAACTTGGATTAAGTCCATCTGACATTCAAAGATGACTGTGCACAAACAGACTCCATTTTCTCTCTCCAGGAACACTTCAGAGGAGGTCGGTGTTGCAAAGGGGAGATCAGAGTTTAACCACCCTGTCCCAGCACCTTCCCTTCTCCCTTTCCCCAAATCAATGCAGCTTGGAGGCAGAAGGGGAGGAAAAAACCCAGGCCATGTTGGTTATTTTCCATGTGAATTCATGGTATCAAAAGGAAGCTCTGCCTGCTGACTGAGCAGGATCATTCAGGCTGGAGACACGAATAGAAACGCCCTGGCTTTAATCCCCAGTGGTATTTCTAGAGAAACCTTCCCACCAGAGGCATGCTGCTGAGTGACAAGCAGCATCTCTATCTGTGTGCTCTGCTGACTTCTCAGGCAGCTTCTCTGCTCACCTCAGCAAAGCCTTAAAATTTAGAAGTGCCCAAGAGAAAACCTGGCTCCCTCCAGCTCAGGCACGGTGGGGTCTGTGATCAGCCCCTGGAACACCCAGGGATGGCACTCCCCATCCTCTCCCCAGCATCCAACACGAAAATATGAAATAAACCAGATCCTCAAGCTGTAGCTTCTAGATCAGGAATGGACACTGGGAGCTCCTGGGACCAGAGGAGGCTGCGGAGCTGAGCAAGGGCCTGGAGCATCTTGGTGCCCAGGAGATGCTGAGGGAGCTGGGGCTGCTCAGCCTGGAGAGGAGCCCTCAGCCCTGGGGGGTCCCTGGGTGTCCCTGTGTCCCCCTGTCTGTCCCTGTCTGTCCCTGGCTGTCCCTGTGTCCCCCTGTCTGTCCCTGTGTCCCCCTGGCTGTCCCTGTGTCCCCCTGTCTGTCCATCCCTGTGTGCAGAGGTCGGAGCAGGCCCAGCTCTGCCCCAGGCCCAGCCATGGCCCCAGAGCCCCGGGCAGGGCCTGAGCCCAGCAATTCCCCTCAGAGGAGGCAGAGCTGCTGCCATGGGCAGGGCCAGCCCTGAGCAGAGCCCAGAGGGGCTCTGGGGTCTCACTGCAGAGCAGGCTGGACCCTGCTGTGCCCTGAGCTCGGGGATGGCCCTGCTGGAGCAGGGAGGTGCCACCAGGGACCCTCTGTGGTCCCTCCAGCCTGAGCCATCCCGTGGAACTGCTGTCCTCAGACTTGATCTCTTGAGACCAAAAAAAAAACCCAAAATAGATGGGGCTAGAAAAAAAAAAAAAAAGAGAAACTAAGATGGCATAGAGAATAGTCCAGGGTTACTAAAAAAATTAGATTTTAAATTAAAATCCAATCTCTTAGCTAAGAGCTTCCAAGCTGTTTAACAGGCAGCAACTGCTCCTCTGTTTCCTTGGGTCACTGCTCCCAAACAATGACTTTGGGACAATTTATCCCTGCTTTGCCAACAAAGCTGCTGGGCACCAGGACCTCAAGAACACCAGCTGAGGAGCACAAGCCATCAGGTGGCTTTTAAGCTCTTCAGAGACCATCTAGCTCTAAATAAAACCAAGCAGGCTTAGACACAGTCTCACTCCACCAAAGGTAGGCAGGTACTTCTATCAGAACACACTTTTCTGGCTTCATTCCCTCCTACAAAGCACATCAGACACTCATGGTAAGATCTTGAAAACTGTTGCTTCTGTAAAATGGATAAATCTAAAGCCACCAATTTAGCTTTCAACATGACAGCTCAAGCTGAGGGGAAATACAGAGGTAGAACAAACAGCACAGCTGCGTCAGGTTTGCACACAAGGAACTCTTTTTATTAGCAAAATACCATTTACTTAAAAAATAAAATCCCAGATGCCTGTCTGAAGTAGTTGGGGGGAGTGTTACTGCTCACAGTTGTTGAAACCATCCCTAGAACTCCTCTGCCCAGGACCAGAGATAAAAAGCCTAACCTCTTTACTTGCTAAATTGATTTCATTCAGCAGTGTAACAGCTGGAGTGTGCAGAGATGGCCTGAAAGATCTTTTACCCCATTCCCAAGGACAGAATATGTGAAATAAAACAGCAAAGATGGCCCTGGAGAACAGCTGGGGTCTGGGACACAGAGAAGGCACAAGCAGGACACAACTCCCCTCTGCTTAGTGACCCTGCCAGGGGCTGGGCGTCACCAGGAGAGGAGAGGAATAAAAAGAAGCCTGGCAAGGAACAAACACTGCTCAGCAATGCCCTGGGCTGGATTATGTCCCCCAGCTGCTTGAGAGCTGCTACAGGAAAAAAAGAAGTCAGATGTAGGATGGGCTTTAATTGGGGAAGCATCAAGAAAAGCCTGTCCTTTTAAAGCAAAGCCTCTCTTACTGGACACTAAAAAAGTAGTGAGTTCCAACACCCTCTGCATTTTCAGTTCCTCAGTTCCTGTGCTCCTTGCTGTACCTGTGCTGGGAAAAAATCTCCAATTTTGCTCCACAAACCTAGCAAAGAAAGAAGAATTTCCACACATAGTAAATTCATTCTAAAACAGGTGAAGAAGTAGAGTTACCTTATTCTTACACCTTACTCTACACATGTATAGAAAGCATTAATTTTTCTATTTTCATTGAGAAATATTAGCTCAAGATTTAATTCTGAAATCCTTTCTCTAGCTGTTTTTCTCCCCACCCAAAGGCAAGTGCATGTTCTGACAGCTCTACAAGAACACTTAGCTCCTACAACCCAGCACAGACAATAAAATCAATCACTCTTCTCCAAGTCCAACCAAGTAGGTGAAATGTGTTTAAATGAATGGGAAAACAATGGCAGGAAGTCAGCAGCAGGGACAGAAAAGAGGAACTACTGACTTTTGAGCACTTCATTCTGCTAATTCTTTGTTTAGATGACATTTCTATGTTTCCTGACTGCTGGCAGATGAGAACATGATGTGCAGGGAGCAGCTCAGGACAGCTCTGGCAGAGCCAGGCTGTGATCCCAGGATGAGCAATGGGAGCCAACAGATCTGATTTTGTTCTGCTCACTGTGTAATTCCTGTTCCACTCAATTAAACCTTTCTTCTTCAGCTCGTTCATTCTGTACAGCAGCACCTGGCAACATCTGCCCACCTTTCCTCCAGCACGTGGCAATCTACAGGTGGGAAAATGCAAATATCTGAAGCTAAACTAGCAGAGCTCCAAGTTCCACTTGAAGGAATGGCTGGGGGGATTTTTAGATTGGATATTAGGAAAAGGTTCTTTGCCCAGAGGGTCGTGGGGCTCTGACCAAGGCTGCCAGAGCTCCAGGAGAGTTTGGACAACACTCCCAGGGATGCAGAGGATGGGATTGTTGGGGAGTCTCTGCAGGGCCAGGAGCTGGCTCAATGATCCTTGTGGGTCCCTTCCAGCTCAGAATATTTTGAGATTCTCTGATTTCTTTGAAGGTCTGTACAAGGAAAGCAGCAGGAAGGTGACTTTAGGAAAACAAACTGGATGTGCTCTGCAAGAGCCCAGCTTGGTTCAGTACCAGGGCTGTGCCTGGAGAGCAGCTTGGGAACAGCGCTGGTGGTTTTGGGAATTGGGACACAAACTTTGAAGCATGTGCAAAGTAAGATAAGTGATCCTGCTAATCGCAGTTTCACACAGAAAATAAACACTGAATACACAAACACCAAAGCTTGGCCCCGAGTGTGAGCTGGAGATGCAAATACAGATTCAAAGCCGGACCAAGAAGCCGATACTTGTAAATACCAAGACGTTATTAACACATTTTATAAGATTACACCCCCGTAACAGCAGATAAATTACACACCTCATTAAGCAATCGGCCAGTCCTCATTTACACACAATGGGACATTAACACACACTGCAGAACCTGGGCTTTACTGGACAAATTCTCAAGGCTTCAGAATTACATCGGAACTGGTTAATCCTCCATTACTTTGAGCAAGCTCTGATATGAGAAGGACCAGACAGGGAGATGGAGGGGCTGATGGAGTTTTAAACCAGTTTATCTGGACTGCAAGCCGGTGAAGATTGCAATTTTTCAAATGCTGTATGACTGACTTCTCACTCCCAACATCACAGCAGTTTTCAAAGCAAACAGGATTTTTTTCTGACCTGCTGGCTCTCCACACTTACAAACCCAGGAGTGAAATGTAGGAATACATTTCCTTGCCAGCCAGCTCCTCCCTCTTAATTCCAGTTCCAAGAACATAATGAAACCAACAGAGGAAGTGTCTGAAACAAGGAGGAGTACTGAGAACAAGAAAACAAGGTTAGGCCAGGAGGACTGCCATTAATTATATAATCCAGCCTTTGGGTAAGTGGACATTTAGGGAAAGGGGCTGAGAGAAGCTTGGAGGCACCAGCCTGAGCACATTATGTCATCTGGCCTGCTGGTTACTTAGCAGGTACAGGATCTGCATAGGGACAGAAAAACAAACCCATTTATTTCTAGGACAAAACACTTGCAATCCTCACAGCTGCTGAAAAAAGGCACAAAAATTCATACATTCTGCTCTCACTTAGATTGATTCCAATTCTCCTTTCTCCTCCCTTCTGCCTGCCCTGTGGTTCTATTGTGCTGCCCTGCAGAACACCTTTTTGTCAACCATGTGCCAAACTTTGTGGTTTTATTCTTCCAGTGCATATCAAGGAGT
Source organism: Agelaius tricolor (assembly GCF_023055355.1). NCBI lineage: Eukaryota > Metazoa > Chordata > Aves > Passeriformes > Icteridae > Agelaius > Agelaius tricolor. The sequence goes on from NW_027269278.1 coordinate 16,729,947, forward strand.
TCTCTCAGGAGTATACTCAGCAATTGTATTGCTGCAATATGCCAAAAGTGCAACTATTTTAGGTGACACTGAAGGATGGAAGACAGGAAGCAGTACATCACTTTTCTTTTTCCTGCAAAATAAAATGTGACGCTCAAACACGTTCCAAAGGCAATTAGGAGGAGGAGAAAAGTATAATCTCAAATACTCAAAAGTGGAGTCTTGCCAGCAAGCATTTTATTTCCTTTTAGGCACTGAAGCAGGTGTCAAAATGAAGGATGGGAGAGAAATGTATTTTTAATAAAGTGAGCAAATTACACTTTGCTTCATCAAAACAGGAGAAAAGTGTCATGAAGAAAAAATGCTCAAGTAAGGGGACTGGTATTTAAAGGGATCCAGCCCTTTGCTGGACTGTAAGAGCCATTGTACTCCTGAGTGGGAGCAGCATTTTCTGGAGAACAGGGAGAATGGGGAAGAGCATTAAACATAGATGGCTGTTCCCCAAGCCAAGCAGAATGTTCAGATATATGAATGCCACAAGCTGACTGGAACCTTCCTGGTCCAGAGCCTTCAACTCAGAGATTCTGGTTCCTGCAGCTCCCCAGCACTTCCACCCTTCACCATCCCCTTGGTCCTGAACATTTCTCATTTTCCCGGTGGGACACCTGCCAGCTCAGGGGCCTCAACCTCCTGCCACATTCCCTTCCCACAAACAAACAAAAGTCCTGATCTGCAGCAGACACTGAACAAAATTCAAAGCTGGACAGTGATTTCCAAGAATTTACCAGCACACAACCAGAGAGCTATGGAAAAAAGAGCTGTACCATAGTCTTTTCCACAGCTTCCAGGAATCACTAAACACTAAGGCTCTGCTGCTGCCTTGCACTGCTGAACACCTTGAAACAAGATCTGGGAAGAATATTTTAGCATCAGAAATGTTGAGGTTTTATTTGGAGAAGCTGCTTTCTGGTTTAAGTCCCAGCTGCACTTGCTCAGAAATTAATACAAAAGAGCATGAACAAATATAACATCTGGGGAATCAAGGAAAAAAAGGGGAGAGAGGGATAGGTGAAGAAAACAACTCCATAAGGCTTCCCTCAAAAGCACACATGCCAATCCGTACCTACTGCAGAGAGAGATTTCTCCATATCAAACTCCTGTCCCATTCAAGGGATTAAAATACATTGTACTCTTCCAGAATATCAGTAACTCTGCAGTGACCAGCTCAGGTTCTCCTATTTAAATTCCAATCCAAGAAGACAAGAATTTCTGTACAAGCTTCTACAACTCATTCCTGTATTTTATTTGCAACTAAGTGTGTTACCTACAAGCAAGTACAACCCTTCTGCATTGCCTGGCTTCCACGTCAAGTCCCTGCTTTAATACAATTTCCAAGAAATATCTGTCTGGATGCCCAATAAAAAAACATAACTGATGCAGACTCAAGAGCTGCAACTTGCAGGTTTACCACTGCTTTTTGGTCCAGATATAACCTGTTATAATACAGCAGCCCCATTCAGATTTCAGTGCAGATTTCACATTTCATTTAGAATGACACAGAATCCAAGTAACGCTCAAAGACTTCACCTTTATCAGAAAACAAGGTCACATTTACATTACTGATGTTTTAGGGGGCACACAGGGGTGTGCAGAGAGCAAAACTCTGGAAATTTTGAAGCCAGGTTTGGAAGCCAGCTGATCTGCTTTAGGATATAATGAAATAAACACTAAGGAATCATGACCTGAAATCCTGTCAGCAGTAATACAGGCCTGCACATTTTAACATACTCTTCTATTACATGCCAATCTTTCTGGCTTCTCTGAATTAAACTAAATACATCTCATTTGGAAACATCCTTCAAAAAAAAAAAAAAAAACAACCAAACAGAAAAGCAAACATCCAAACACACACAATTCAGTGAGCTGCACTGGCCAACGACATCTTGTATGTGCCTGCCATGATTATTACTGAAATACTCAGACATTTCAGTAAAAAGAAGATTTACTACTAAAATACTCAGGCATTTCAGCAAAAGGAAAATTTTGTAGATTGTGGCAAGGCTGTGGTTAATTTTTTGGCAGACCAAGTTTTCCATTTCGAGAGCAGCTGGCTCTGTACAGGAATACCTAGACATCACTTCAGGGCTTGTGCTTGGACAGAAGACAAGAAAAACAGATGATTCCCCACTCCTTCCTTCATTGCAAGACTACTCTTTCCTCACCACCTCCACCATTTGAACTACATGCCTAAAAAATACACCAGCACACTTCAAAATACAAGCTGAACAAGGTCCCCAGGTCCCAGTCCAGGCTGGTGGCATTGCTTCAGCTCTGTTTACAGTGTGATTCAGTCATTTTCACAGCAATGAACTATGATGGCATGAAGGAAGCATCTGTGTCACCAAGGACTGAACAAAGGAGGACAGTTAAAGTTCAGAAGGAACAATGCAAAACTTTCCTACCAAGCCAGACTTTAATATTTCCCTACTTACTCAGGAAAAAAAATCTCCACTCTGATGATATTTTGAGAGAAATGATGCACTAGGGACACTTAGAAAGAAATATTTACATACATGCACACCATGTATAATCAGTTATTTGTGGCACAAACATCAATAGACTCTGTCTGTACAGCTCTGCCTGCCCATCTGACTGCTGTGACTGCAGAATAATTTCTCAGGTGCCCTCAAAGGGCCATTGTTGAGCCAAAGTTAGTCATGGCACTGCTTGGCACCCAAATCCACGTTGGCCATTACGTAAGGTGGCAGCAATACCACTTGGCAGAGTTGTTTACCAGTGGCATTGCACAATGTGAACTGGAACAGGCTCCAGACGTGGCTGCAGGTGGGGATGGAAATGCAGCTACTGCTGAAATGAGCTCAGTTTGTCAGAGCACGCTGCCAATAATGCCAAGGTCATGGGGCTGGACTCGATGAGCCTTGGGGGTCCCTTCCAACAGAGAATATTTTGTCATTCTGTAATTCTGGAAACCTGGAACTACCCAAACCAGAGCTGTGCTACAGCCCCTAGACAATGATTTAGGAATGATTTACCAGCTCAGTCACATACAGGAATTAATATTTTGGATGAAATCATTGCAACCTTATTGCTCTTAGCAAAGGGAGTATGTTTGGGTTTAAGTTAGACCTAAGAGTTGTGGTGGGGAATGGACTGACTGATGCTCAGACTTGTGACCTGGAACAGTTGTGCAATCGATTCCTGTCCAGATTAATGAGCACAAACCAGGGAATTTTAGGTAATTTTGAGTCTACAGAGAAAAATCTTTTCCAAATTAAGCATCCCTCAGACACCTCCTCATTCACTTGTTAAGGCAAATAACTTGATTTTAGCCTTCTTTCAGAAAAGAAGGAACAAAACAGTCTTTCATGGTCCCCTCATTTTTCTTTTGGTCAGGAATCGATTTCACAGCTGTGCCTGGTCACAAGTGTGAGCATCAGTTTGCTATTCACCATCACAATCCTTAGGTTTAATTTAAAACCAAACAAACTCCCTTTTGCTAAGAGCAGGAAGGTTGGAGTGTGTCAGCTTTGGTTAAGACTGAACAATTTGATTTAAAAGAAAACCTTCAGGAACTAAAGCGAAGACCTGCCTGTGTCCCAAAACAATAAAAATGATCCATAGGTCTGAATCAGCACACCCACACTAAAATACCATTTATCACAGACATGCCAAAGAACAGCTGACAGTGGGAGCCTGTCATACTGTGCAGATGGAATAAAAGTTTTTGCCTTCTACTCTGGATCAGCATTTAAATCTAAATCCTTTCTAAGCTTGGCTCCTTTCCCATGACCTCCAAAATCCGGGTACAGCACGCTGTTACTTCATACAGGTTATCACATGGTGAAAAAAAAACCAACCAAACCCCAAAACCAAACAAGGAACAATAAAAAACCCTAATGAAAACATCACAATGATTAACTGTGGAAAATAAATTCTGAATCTTTAAGTTAAAAATAAAAAAAAAAGGATTCACAGACATTTGCCACACTGTGCGAAACACCTGGCCAGGGCACAACTGTGAATTACTCAGGATTAGAACAAAAACTTGATTTCAGAGTGGTCTATTTTAGTTTTTCTCAGTGTAACCAACTAAAGTGCCAAGATGGTTCAGAAGTTTCAGTATTTTACAAACCCACAGTAACTCTTCCATGCAGACAGGCAGGTGCAAGCAAAAGCCACCAGAGTCAAGAGAATTTGCAGCAATGCTGCTCCCCACCATGTCCTCCTCCACTGCAGGGGAGTCACTTCATCCTTACATCTGTAATTCTCATTTTTATTTGTGTCATTCTCAACACCTGAGCAGTTTGAAGTCCCAGCACCAGCTTAGCCTCTTGCTAATAGGATCACACAACATGTGGGATCCCTCCTGGCTGGCTCACAATCACCACTCAAGATGACCCAGGCTTAGAGTTTAATCTAATTATGATTTGAACCATCCTCAGAGGCTGCAAGTGTGCAGGTGACACCAGATCTTAAAGGCTCCAAGGGGAAATACCCTCTCAGCTCCAGTGAGAGAACTCAAAATCCCCCATCAAACACATCCAAAGCTGCTTTGCTGACACAAGTTCTAAAAACCAGGAGATGGGCAAGAAGGGAAAAATCTGTCTCTGTCTCTCAGCCAAATGGGTGTTAAAAAATAGGAAAAGAACCAGGCCTTCTGGAAATACAAACTGATTTAGTAGCTCTGTAGGAGGGCTGGGTTCTTGTGACATGCACTGAACAGACCTGTACTGAAGGCTCCAATCTGGAAGCTGAAAACTTGGTTCTGTACCAACATCACAGCAGGACTGGGGGGATTAGTCTGAATTGAATGCTTTGAAAAATGAAAAGCATTAGGTAAATACTGAGTATTATTAAAACCCTGAAGATACTGGACACAGAATAATTATTATTCATGTGAGATTACTGTGAAAATATTGGTTTATTTATGAATTAAATGAAGTTTGTATTAGGAAAGGGAACCACTGATAAGCCAAGAAAACAGAAATCCTACAGAAAAAAAATTGTACAAAAAAGTACAAGTAACAAACCAAGCTACTTCCATATCAGACTGACTGATGGAGAAAACTCCCAAGAAAGATTTTTAAGCAATTTTGGTTCTTCAATCTAGCTAAGTTTAAGACAGAGCAGAGATTTAGTCCCATGGAAGTAAATTATTTCTTTGACTTTTAGTTGGTGAAGAACAGGGACATTTCTGGTCCTGGGCTGTTTTAATTACTTGTCATTTGTGTCTCATCATCTCCAGATGAGATTTGGGCAACCTATTCCTCCTAGAGCTATTTTGTGTGGAAACAGCTCAAAGCCTGAACTTGCAGCTGCTCTACAATGCCCCTCTCTACACCTGGTGCCAGCTATCAACATCCTGCCACCCTAAAATACCAAAAATAAAGCTCTAAGAAAGGGGAGGATACAAAACCAACAAAACCTTGCCTTTCCAAATGTCCTTGGCAGAGCAGCTAAGGCCAGAATTCCTTCAGATGCAACGTGAAACGTGTGGCCTCCAGAACACAAAACCTTTCCACGTGGAATGCTGGACTCTAGAAGATAGGCAGGGGCATTTCTAAAAGTTTCTTAGCAATCCAAGCCCCTGCTCACACACAGGCATGTAAAAGGCAGGGTACCAAACTGTACCTGCCAAAACATCCTGCTGAAATCTCTGAGAGAAAAACATTGACATTTACATGGTGAAAATGTCATTTTCATTCAGAAATTTACTCAAGGTGGTGACCTTATTTCTCCAAGAGCCTTGTATTGCACGTTCTAGAGTTGTCAGGAAGTACCTGTGTGGTTTTTTTTAATGTGTGCATCATATTTTACCTACAGCAGTAAAATTTTCCAGCCTCAGCAGATTTTGTTCCACTGCCTACACTATGAACAAAACCCACAACAGCTAAAAAGGGCTCTAACCTTTGCAAACCTTTTGGTCCTGAACTCTGTTCATGCTTCTAAAACAGGAAAGTGGTTTGCTGCACGTGACAATAGCTCCTCTGTACTTTGGATAGGAAATTCCTGTTATCAATGGCAGCTTTTGAAAAATTCATCCTTGCAGAAAAGCTGAAGTTCAGTGAGCTTATGTTATTTGAGAAAGAGCTTTGAAGTGTCTATTTCTAATCCTCCACTCTGAATGACAAAGAAGTTATTTGCAATTGTGAATCTTTAAAATGCAGATCTGAACTGATGTCTCTGTTTTTGTAACTCATTAACACAAACCCTGCAATTCAGCTTTTACTGAACATCTTTTTTCCATTCCAAAGTGAAGCACTAGTGCTGTCTCTTAAGATGATTATGCTCTTGGTGAGCCAGTGTTTCCATTCTGAGACCCAACAGAAATTACATTTTCAAATACATCAGAAATAACATTTTCTTTATCTGCTATTACAAAGTGACAGCCACAGCCCAGGATCTCTTATTGTTCATGTATTTTACAAGTCTGAAAATGGATGGCAATAGGATTCGCAGCTGGCAGAATGTCTCCAAAGAAGAGTTTTTCTATCAAATTTTACACAAAAGCAGAAAGAAATGAGGCTCTGGGCCCCGGATCCCACATGATCCAGCAGATGCTGTTTCCAGCTTCAGCAAGTTTTCATTCAGAAGCAACTGCCTCCATGTTCAACAATGCCTCATGGATCACACAAGATCCTGTTAGCCTGTATAAATGAGAGGCCTGGTTTAGAATTACAGTAAAAATATAATAAAACACTGCACTATCACCATTTCCCATCTCAAAGGGCTGCACATGTAGAGGTCATGATGATCCTACATGGAAAGGACTGCAGTTACCTGCATATTCCCAAAAATGTATCTATTTTTTATTGTACTATTAACGTTGTAGTAAAATCTGTATTAGAAAACTCATCTGTGCATCTTCCCCTTGGCATCTCTGAAATTGGAAAGATGCAAATTGTTGGTTCAAGAACAGCTCAAAAAAGAAATGAACCTGCAGTTGCTATTTTGGCTCCAGTGAAGTCAGAGAGGTCTTTTTCACTTCTGCTTTGGTACCTGACACTGCCTCCAATGGCCCAGGGGATGAAGGAGCCACACAGAAAGGCCAATCCTACAACTTGCACCTGCTCAAAATGGCAAAACCAGAGGTGGAGGCATCGATGTTGGCACCCAGCCATCAGACACGTGGCACAGCTTTGGCACATGGAGCCAGCTGCAAAGAGCGACCCCTTAAAGATGCTCTGGGAGCTCCAGCCTAAGCAGTGACCCCCTAAAGCCACTGTGGGAGCCCCACTGTGATCTCCTAAAGCTACTGTGGAAACCCCAACATAAGAAATTACCTCTGAAGCTGCTGTTGGAACCGAACCATAAGAAATGACCCTCTGAAGGTGCTGTTGGAACCCCACTCTAAGGAATGATGCCCTAAAGCTGCCATGGGAGCCACACCATGACCTTCTAAAGGTGCTGCAGGAGCCCACCACAAAGAGTGACCTCTCTCACAAAAAGTGAGACCCCAGACACCTGCGGGAGGAGCAGCAGCCCAGCACCTCCCCCCCAACACCCGCATCCATCACCCCGCAGGTCCTGCTGCTCCCTCCGTCCTGCCCAGGCAACCCGAACTGCACACACCCCCTTCGGCTGGATGGAACCGCACGATGGAGCTGGGCACAGCCTCCCTGCTCACAGTCCGTCCATCCATCCATCCATCCATCCATCCATCCATCCATCCATCCATCCATCCATCCATCCATCCATCCATCCATCCACCCGCCCATCCCACGCGCACCCGCGGGCGGGGAGCGACGCGGGGCGGCGGCGGGCGCTGCCCGCGGGGCGGGCGGGCTCTGTCGCGACTCCGGGCGACACTCACCTCCTGAAGTCAAAGGGCATGGTGGTGGCGGTGGTGGCGGCGGGCGGGCTGCGGGCGCCCCCGGCCCCGGCTGTGGCCTCGCTGCCGGCGGCTGCAGGGCCAGGAAGTGACGGCCCCGGCCCCGGCCCCGGCGCCGCGCAGCCCCAGCCCATTGGGCGGCCGGGCCGGCCGGGGCTTCCGCCGCCGGGTTACGGAGCGGCCCCACCGCGCTCGGGGATCCGGGATCCGGGATCCGGGATCGGGGGTGAGGGATGCGGGATGCGGGGTGAGGGATGCGGGATGCGGGGTGAGGGATGCGGGCGGCCCCAGGGCCCGCGGGGCTCCCGCACTTTGCAGGGTCCGCTCGGCTCAGCCCCGCGGCTCTCAGAGCGCTGGCAGCGCCGAATTACGGAGTTATTTGGGTTGGAAAAGAGCTCTAGGATCATCAAGTGCCCAATCCCCGCCTTGTCCCCAGCCCAGAGCCCCCAGTGCCACCTCCAGCCCTTCCTTGGGCACCTCCAGGGATGGGCACTCCAACCCTCCCTGGGCAGTTCCAGTGCCTGAGCCCCCTTTCCATGGGGAAATTCCTGCAGTGCCCACCCTGAGCCTGCCCTGAGCCCCCTTTCCATGGGGAAATTCCTGCTGTGCCCACCCTGAGCCTGCCCTGAGCCCCCTTTCCATGGGGAAATTCCTGCTGATGTCCACCCTGAGCCTGCCCTGAGCCCCCTTTCCATGGGGAAATTCCTGCTGTGCCCACCCTGAGCCTGCCCTGGCCCTGCCTGAGGCCGTTCCCTCTCATCCTGGATGCCCACCTGGCTGTCCCCTCCTGTCAGGAGCTGTGCAGAGCCACAAGGGCCCCCCTGAGCCTCCTCTTCTCCAGGCTGAGCCCCTTCCCAGCTCCCTCAGCTGCTCCTGGGGCTCCAGACCGGAGTGTGGGGGTGTTTCAGGCTTTGTCCAGCATCTTTTGCACTCTCAGCATCACAGGAATAGCAGAGTGTGTCAGGGGCTGCTCCACGGGCTGTGTCTGCAGACAGGGGACGGTCTCACACCTCCAAGTGCTTGCCAAGGAAGGGAGAGCACCCACCCCTCCATCCCTGGGCACCTTTTCAGTTTATCTTAGATATTAGGAAGAAATTCTTCCCTCTGAGGGTGGGCAGGCCCTGGCACAGGATGCCCAGAGCAGCTGTGGCTGCCCCTGGATCCCTGGCAGTGCCCAAGGCCAGGCTGGATGGGATTTGGACCAACCTGGGACAGTGGAAGGTGTCCCTGCCCATGGCAGGGGTGGCACTGGATGATCTTCAAGCTCCCTTCCAACCCAAACCATTCCATGAGCCTGTGATAAGCTCCTTTAAGGGCCAGCACAGCTCTTTCACCTGCTCTTGGAAATCTTTTTTTTTTCTTCGCACTTTTAGTGAAGACAAGGATTTAAAGTTAGAAAAAGCTCCCCATTCATTAGATGAGGCATTTCCCCAATCTTTCCATTGTGCCTGCATGCCTTTCTCTGGCTGCATCCCTGGCAGGTTCAGTGCAGTGCACAGGGCTCATCCTGTCCTGCTCCATGCACCATCCCTGTTGCCATAATTCTGTCACCAGCTGAGAGCATCCCTCAGGGATGCTTTGTGCAGGTAGTGAGACTGCTGCTGTGTTCAGAATCACTGCCACTCACATGCAGTGCAGGTTACACTGCACTGCAGGAACAAAATACAACTCTTCTTGCCTTTAAGTCTAAAAGCAGGGCAAGAGAAAGAGTGAAATGACAGCAGTCTGAGTATGCAATATACTGCATTTCTAATTGATTCTGTACCTTTCTTCCTCCTCCTCCTGCTGTCATAATTTCTTTACTTAGAGATGCACATCTTTCCATTTTTTCCCCTTCACACAGAAACTAGGCCCATACCTGGTTAAAAAAAAAAGGAGAAATTCAAATTGAAGCAAGCAGGGGAAAATTACTGAAGAGTCAGAGCTGTTAATCAATACCATTTTCATTCAAAGAAAGAGATAATAATTTATGCTGGGAATATGAAAAACTGAACTGGAGGAATCCCAAGTATGAGATAACACAGCATTATCCCCCAGAAGCCCCCAGGGAATAGATAAAAATACCTAATTGTTTTTTTGGGTTTTTTTGATCTCAGACACCTAAATTATCTGACTGTATTGTGCGAGCACATTCAGCAGATTGCTCACAGATCAGCCACGAGATCCTGCTGCCCTTCACACTGTGCTCCAGAACTGAGCAGCCCAGTGAAATTAATGAGACAATTCTCATCTCTCATGAGGTCAAGCCATTGCCCAGGCGTAGTCAGGGGGGAGGATCGTTGTGGAAAAAAACCAAAACAAACAGTGCCTGACGAGGTGGTTACACAACCAAGGGCTCCTGGCAAGGAGCATCATTAGCTGTTAGTAACTGTCTTGGGCAGAGGCATCAGCTCTCCCAGGAGCCAAGAGAGTGCTGAGGGCTTTACAAAAGCTCTTCACTTGTACAGTACATAAATCTGGAGGTGGCCTTGAAGAGTTCTCCTCCTGCAGGCTCGAGTCTCCAGAGCACAGCACAGTGAGAGCTCGCCTTGTGGGGATTTGATTTTATTTTCCACTGAAAGGTCAAACTGGAGAGAGCAGTGGGCTCAGAGCAGCTTTGCAGTCCAGCTCACTCACATCCTTGCCAAGGGAAGAAGAAGTTAATGCCCTGAGATAAGACCCTCGTCACAATATTGTTTAATTACATAAGGCCTCCATCGAGCTGGAGATAAGAACAGGAATTTGTCCTCAGTCCAGCTGGGTGGGGCAGCTGAGCTCATGGTGTGTGATAGAATGAGAACCAAAAGCAAGGGGTTCATCTGAGGTGCTTGTCCCACCATTAGAGCTGCAATGAGCCAACTGATACTGACAACTGATGGAAAAGTTAACTTTCCTTTTCATGGGAGCAATAAACCAACCTTTTTCTGACAACAGCAGACTGAAAACTATCATTTCTCTTCAAACTGCATTGAGAATGATCATTGAGCCAAACTGCTACTCTGAAACCAGTACACCAATATTTTCAGACCTCTGACTACCAAGAAACCAAAGCAGGAGGATTAATTGACTCACCTAAGACTCCAGAGTAAGATCAGCTTCAGTTCTAAATTAGTAAACAAATCCCTTCAGTCCTAAATCATGTTCATAATTCTTCTTGCAAAAAAGAGCATTTTCCTCATTCCAGATCACTTTGTTACAGATAAATCAGATCATGGATGAGTCTATCTGAGTTCCTGACTAATGTCTCACAACAACAAAACTGGTACCTCCTTCTTATGAAAAAAACAGTGGCAAAAAAGTGCTTTATTTGAATCATCTTCTTGGTCTTTTATTTAATAAATTTGTGTTTGCAGGTAAAATGATTCATGTCCAGGTTTCTGGGATATTTTTCATCTCCAGTTGATATGCTATTTTTAAGTTTTGACTTCATATTAATAAAGTTAATTTACAGAGTTTATATTGATCATTGACAATTCAGCCTTGAGGAGACTGAGGGGAGGTCTCCTGGAACTTCCTCCCGAGGGGCAGCTCCGATCCCTGGGACAGGGACAGGACCCAGGGAAGGGCTGGGGCTGGGCCAGGGGAGTTCAGGCTGGATTTTGGGAAAGGTTCTTACCCCAGAGGGTGCTGGCACTGCCCAGGCTCCCCAGGGATGGGCACAGCCCAAGGCTGCCAGAGCTCCAGGAGGGCTTGGACAGCGCTCCAGGGATGCCCGGGGTGGGATTGTTGGGGTCTGTGTAGGGGCAGGAGCTGGACTTGGATCATCCTTCCAACTCAGCATATTCCACGATTCTCTGAATTTTACTTATCTCAGTTTTGTACTCTCAAAGTTTTCTCTTTCCCAGAAAAGTGCAAGTTCAATCCTCACCTGCTCACCACGCTTTGGGCTGTTCTAACATCCTGTACCACTCATATATACAATTTCCTTTTTTGTTCTGTTTGTGATTCCTTACACAGGGCTGAGTTTCGTTTTAGCCTCTGGCTCCTGCCACAGCCCTTGCATTGATTGGGAGCATGGTGTAGGTGCTGTGTGTGGGTCATGAGCAGCACTGTTTGCCAAAGGTAAAGCTGGGTACACAGCTCATCCTTCGGGTCAGCTGGGCTTCGTTCATCGATGGGGAATGCGCTGTGACTCTTAGGAAGGTGCAGTGCTTATTCACTTATTCCCCTTCTGCCACAGAGCTGTGTAAAAACACAACCAAAAGCTGCCCCGTGGCTTTTGTCTGGGGTGTTGTGAGGCAGGGCCCACCCCAGGCCATTTCCCTGGGTGATTCGATTTTATTCAGTTTGCAGGGGTGGGCTGGGAATGGAGTGAGCGCATTGCTCTGCAGGGCGTGTGCCCCCGATTATGTGTTGTGTTCTGCAGGGTGTGGCCTGGAGCCCTGAGCACAACTGCCGTTCAGGAAAAGGAAAAAACATTGCAGAGAATGAAGAGAAAAAAATGTTATAAAGCGTTTTCAAAATATAAATACCAGCGTTTGAGGAAATCTTGCTGCAGGAACAGGATGCGCGTGGAGGTGAAGAATTCAAATACAAGTGCTGTGCTAAGTATAATCAGTAATGAAAGCTCAGCCCTTCCTCTTAGGATTTGGATAAGCTATGTGTTGGCAGTACTTCCCAAATTCCAGGGAACAAAAAGCAAGCTTTGACTGTTGTCTTAAAGTCCTGCTGCAGCGTTGTTTGTTTATCATTACCACATGTAATGCTGTCCATCTATTTTTGTGAGATACACAATAGAATAAATGAATATCTACTGAATTTAATGTGTAAGTTCCTTCTTTATTAAATAGCTACACTCTTTCCTTAAGAAGACGTAACAACCTCTGTTCTTCCTGCTCAATAGGCACAAGAAATAATCTGATTATTTTTCAGTCACAGGGATGGACACAGCTGACATGTATGGCTGTGGAGAAGGGGGTCTGTGCAGCCACATGGACTCTGCCTTGTTCTGTGACAGTGGGCAAATAAATGCTCAAGGGAATCTGCCACTCTTAAAGCCCCTAGAAAATTTACCCTGCTTTTAATACAAACTGCCTGTTTTCAAGCCTGTTTCCTGGCATGTTTTGGGTGCCAGGAATTTACTATGGGAAAGTTACAGCGAGCAGAACATTTTTTGTGTTTTTGTATTTTATTTCTTTTTCCACTGTGGAAATGAATGCCACAAGGAAGTTGCAGCCCCTGTCCCAGGCTTACCTCATGCTTTGTACAGCACCCCTGTGGTGGTGAGTGTTCCGTGTGGTTCAGGAGACTGCAAACACCTGAGCAAAGGTCATGGCCAAAGGGAGATGCAAGTTAACAGTTAACTAGGTTACAGACACTAACTAAAGTCTGTAAATTAACTGGATAGAGGACTTTGAACACTAGGAGGGCCAGATCTCAAGGAGATTTGGGATTAGCAGCAGAGGAGGGTTGAGGATTACACCTGATTCTCAAGGCTCTGCAGCGAGTTAAATGCCTTAAATTCCCTTTACACTGGAGAGGAATAGTTCAGAACCAGGCCTTGAAGGAGTCGAGTGCCCTTAGCCTGTACACTGATGGTGAGATTCCTACATCAGCCAGTGGGAAATACTCAGGAGAAGGGGACCTCTGAATACCTCACTGTGAAACTCATACAGGGCCACAAAGTGTTTGCTTCTGGGCTTAGAGAACACATTTGGCACCCGCATCTAAATTAGTCTTGTCAGTGAAAATAAGCCTGGGAGATGAGCCACCCCTGTGCTTTAAATACTCACTGAGTGCTGGAGAGCCTTTCCCTGGAGGACAGGTCTGCACCTTTGGACACCATGTGCGAGAAACTTGAGGGCATGAAGGGAGAAAAATGTGCTCTGCCCAGCCTCTGAAGGCTGAGCCACTGTGCAACCAGAAGTGCAGAATTTCTGGGGTTGAATTAGGGCTTTTACCTTGGAAACAGTGACTGTGCTTGGACACTGGAGGAGGGGTCCCTGACTCACTGATATTAAATACCTATAAGCACTCCTGAGACTTCCCTTCTGCTGCCTCCATCATTCCTGGGAAATGGGGTCCTGAAGGTCTTGCTGACAAAAGCCCCAGCTGATTTCTGGACCAGGAGGGAAGGAGCAGCTGAGGGAAGGGGGCCCACCCAGAGCAGCGGGGCAGGAGAAGGCGCCAGACCCTGCGGCGCCTCGGGGAGCCTTCCCCAGGAGCTGTGGGCACTTCCAGCATCTGACGTGGCCGAGCAGGGCAGGCAGAGCTTTCCTGGGCTGCTCTCACCAGCACAGGCGCCAGCAGTCTGCACAAGTCGCACTTTGGTGCCTGAGTGCTGTTTTGGATGTCTCCCAGAGCTGCTGCAGTGGGCACTCAGGCTCAGCAGGGACGGGGATGCTGTGCCACAGTGACCTCTCTGAATGGGGGCTTCTTCCCAGGCTGGGAGCTGTGCAAGGCAGCCCAGGCACCCAGGTGCAGGGTCAGGTCTCTGTCAAGCTCTGCTGTGGTCAGCAATACATGGAAACCAGCTTTACACAGCAGAAGGTGTCATGGACATCTTTTATGAAAAATCCTTTCCTTAGGATTTTTTCTCCTGAGAAGCTGAGCGGCCTCTTGAACAAAATGTAACCAATGGTTATCTGCTGCTGTGGAATGCAACAGGTGCATCTGGGATTGGTATCATGTGGTTGTTTTTAATTAATGGCCAATCACAATCCAGCTGTCTCAGACTCTCTGGTCAGTCACAAGATTTTATTATAATTCCTTTCCTTTCTATTCCTTTCAAGCCTTCTGATTAAATCCTTTCTTCTATTCTTTTAGTATAGTTTTAGTATATAATTTTCTTTTAATATAATATATATCATAAAATAATAAATCAACCTTCTGAAACATGGAGTCAAGATTCTCATCTCTTCCCTCATCCTTGGACCCCTGTGAACACCACCACAAGAAGGAGTATGGGGGGATTCAGCAGCACTAGGCCATCACAAAGGCCCTCAGGCAGTAAAGAACTGAACCCAAACAACAGCTTGACAAGGAGGAATTTCTCAAACAAGGCTCTGGAAGTTTCCTTGGAAGCTTTGCCAGCTCCTGCTGTGGGCAGCCAGTCCTGCTGCTGCAGCTTAGTGGGTTCTCTCCCATCCTCTGACCCTCTGGAGCCAGCCCTGTGCGTGAGATGTTGACTTGCACTTCCCTGACTTGCTTTTGGCATGTCCTCTGTGCTGCCTTATCAGCCTTCTCAGTGATTTCCTCCAGATATTGTCTAGCTGAGTAAGCCCAATGGGACATTGCAGACAAGAAATACATACCTTTTTTTTTTCATCTTTTTCGTGGTAAGGATATGGATTTTTAATTGCTGCCTCTGCTGCAAATGAGACTTGTGTTTTCCTTGTTCTCACTCAGTCTCTTGGCACTGTTGTGATGGTCAGTGGATTGGGGAGGTTTTGTCAGTGCTAAAGAATCTGTTGCAGAAATCAGGGTGTGGCCAAAGAAAAATTATTTCATAAAGATGTTTTATTAACCCTCTAATGAATTAAGGCAGAAATCATTATCTCTGGCCTTGTTTTGTCTGCAGGGACACCTTCCGCTGTCCCAGGCTGCTCCCAGCCCTGTCCAACCTGGGCTTGGACACTTCCAGGGATCCAGGGGCAGCCACAGCTGCTCTGGGCACCCTGTGCCAGGGCCTGCCCACCCCACAGGGAACAATTTCTTCCCAAAATTCCATCTAAACCTGCTGTCTTTCGGTTTGAGGCCATTCCCCCTTGTCCTGTGGCTACAGGCCCTTGTAAAGAGTATCTGGGCTCAGATTTGGAGTGGGGTTCGTTTTGGTGGTCAGCTCCAGATGCCTTGTGATCCAATCCATCCTCGGTGCCAGCCCCAGCAATCACCACCTGGCCAAACAGACTCTGAACTGTCTCAAGGTGCTGGCTTGAGATGGGGGTGAGGAGAGTGCTCTAAGACACAGAGTATGCAAGGGAGCGTGGAGAGATATGAATAAATGGAGAGAGAAACTGCTGGAGAAGGGAATGCCCAGCACAAGGGAACTGGGAACAAGCAGACCACACATGTAGGCAGGCCTGTGCAGGAACCTGAGGAGGATAAACCCAGCTTAAGGCAGAAGCTAAGAGGAGATGTGCTTGGGGGAGCTGAATGGTCAGAAATGAAGTGAAAGGTTCCTTTGAAATGACAGCGTGCAAAATCAGAAATCACTCCACCAAAGCAACAAATAAACCCTTCCAGAAAACTCCTCCATCCTTCAGAGGAAGGCAGGCCCAGCAGCCTCCAGACTGCTCCCTCACCAAAGAACACTCCTTTCACCCTGTCTCTGCTGAGGCCACTTCATGGCTTCTTGCTCAAACTTCTCTCAGGAGAAAGAACAAAACCCCGTCCTCCTCACACTGTGATGATAAGCCTGCAATGGAGTTAGCCAGGATTTATTTTAATTGGACTTTTTCGCTTTTTTCCTGGCACTTTAAAGTTTATGAACGGAAAGGATCAGTCTGACTCAGAGACTGGGCTACTTCCAAACATTCATCTTA
Organism: Agelaius tricolor; assembly: GCF_023055355.1. Lineage (NCBI taxonomy): Eukaryota > Metazoa > Chordata > Aves > Passeriformes > Icteridae > Agelaius > Agelaius tricolor. The sequence goes on from NW_027269278.1 coordinate 16,746,240, forward strand.
GCTGCCATATGCTAATGCACCTTGGCTCTGTGCATCCTATGCTGTAAATATGTCTGTACCTTTCATCTCTGGTGTCAGAGGCCACTGAGGGGAACATGTCCTCAGAGGCCACTGAGGGGAACTTTTGGGCAGTTTGTGATTGCCTGGCATGCAATCTGCAGGCAGTGGCTGAGGTTCTGGGAGGAAGAAGGTCTAGAAAACATCCCCATCATGTTCTCTTGAAGTTCCTGTTTTATCATTCTGCAATATGGGTTGCCAAAGTTATGATGCCCAGGGAAATTCTTTGGCCTGTGCTGACTCTGAAATCTGTACAAAGATTTTGGTTATCCCAGTTCTGAGCTCTAGGCAATAAACCTTGGAATATTTGGTACAATATTTAGCCCCTTCTGTTTTGGTTGGCTTTGTTGTATGGGTATAACAAACACGTAAAAATGATTGTCCTGCTCATCATGACTTTTCCAGCACTGAAACATGAGTCTCTCATCCTTTGTGTTTCACTTTCTTCCATTCTTCATCCCAAATGTTTCCATTCTACTGATTTCAATTTCATTCACTGTTTGAGGGCGTAAACTGAAAGTGTTTGGTATTTCCCTGCCCCTTCCTCATCTTCTTACTCACTCACTCTCTTCCCTGAAATCACTGTGGGAACAACCCTATTCAAAAAAAAAAAAAAAAAAGAAAACTTTCCAATTTTCCAATTCTACTTATTTCAGTGGAATATCCCTGATGTCCTTTTTCCATATCAGTGGATGTTTTTTGCTGGTGACAATGGTGTGAACAGCATCAGGAAGAAGAAAACTTCATTGCAGAGGCAGGCACTGAGGCTAACATTAGCCTAAGGAAACTGATTTTCCTGGATTCCCCCTCAAGCCCATGTGCAGGAAAAGGTCTCCTCCAGAGGCAAGTCAGAGCAGTAACCTCGTTCCATGGAGGACATGGGCTGTCCACAGAGTTTAAACTCCTTAAGCCCAAAAGTTTAAAGAGATTGAAACCCACTCGTGTTCAGGGGAGTCACAGCGGACCAATACCCAATCCCAATGTTGAGGACTTGTTCCTGGCATGGAGAAGGATGTTCTCAGTTGAGTAACCACTGGTTTATGGTACAGGACAACATCCCTCAGCCCTCTTCCAATCTTCCAAGCAGTCCCCTGGCCTTGGTTGATGGATGGAGAATGGTGTAAACCATTGTTAATTCACACAGGACCTTTCTCCAGGAGGACAGAGATCTGATGGACACTTGGTGGACACCAAGCTACAGCCAGCAAAGCCTTGCAGATGAGATGTAGGAGATGAAGTAGGAGAAGCTCAGCTTTCCCACACTGCAGGGAAATTTCCTGGGCACATTTTACATTTGGCTATTTCCCCACTTGCAGGCTGTGCAAGAGCCTGGACGTTGGGGACACGGCAGTGACGGAGGATGCAGCTGTCCCCTCGCCACCAGGAGCCTCGTCACAGTGACAAGGCAGAGATGAGTCATGGCTGGAGCTGCTTTATGTAAATGAGGAACCTCTGGTGTTCCCCTGGTGCCTGTGGGGCCACAAAAAGTTCAGTAAGTGACGCTGTGTTCCCATTGTTCCCATGTCCCCACTGAGGCGGGGCAGGGAAATGGGGTAAGGTGGCTGGGGTTGCCCCAGAGAGGGCAAAAATTGGTCAAAACTGGTGGGAAGCTGAAAGTGAACCCCTGCAAGGGGAGGTTCCTTCCCATCAGCCTGGAGAAAATTTTCTGTTGCCTTTTGCTGTTAATTGCAAAAGCAATTGAGCCACTGATGGTAAATCGTGGAGGGGAGCAAGAGAAGGGGGAAGTAAAGAATTTTGGCAGGGAGTTCTCTCGCTGCGAAATCAGTCCGTTTTGGTGAGATTTATGGGCCATCTGTGACACAGCTGAGAAGCTTATTTGGGAATAAATAAAGAGAGGTCCCGCTGCTGAGTGGCATGGTGCTGCAGTCCCTGTCCTGGTGGCCTTGTGTGGGCAGCACATCCCAGGCAGGAGCACCAAGGAGGAGGAGGAGTGGAAACGTGAAAAAGCAGCGCAGTGGAATCGTGTCTGTCCAAAGCCACAGATAATATTATTTCAAGTGGGGGACCAAACTCTCTGACTCACCCCCACAAAAATCACGTTGAATTGTACTGAAGACAGTGGAATTAATCTGGTGTAGAACCAATGTGAGGGAGATGCCAGCCTCCCAAAGGCTGGCCTCCGTGGCTGTGTGGTTCTGAGGTGCTGTGATTCATGTGGACACTGCACTGCTGCGGATGACTGCAGGCAGCCAAGAGGTGTGAACAAGCTGACAGGCCTGAAAGGCTTTCTCTTGCATTAGATATGTTCCTTCAAATCAGAAGGAAGATTTAATTGACTCCAGTGGGAGTTTTGCTTGAGTTAGGACCTAGGAGCTGAAGTGAGAGATGAAAAATAAAATGTACCTTGCTAGTGCAGTGCTAACAGAAGTGACTCCCTTCATTTACTCTAAAAGACATGCAAGAAACTTTCTTTAAATCATTTCAAAACCCATATCACTGTTTTTGTCATTATTCAACACGTTTCCTCTTACATATGATTGTTTCTTTGTCTGTAGATCTTATCTGTCACACTCTACAAAAGTTTTCTTATCCCTTACAGTAATCCAAATTCGATAATGCTCAGTACATTTAATTACTATTTTTTCATTTTTTCCCCTTAATTGATTCAGCCACCTACCCATTTTAACCCTACCCTGGTTAGCAGTGCAGCCACAGCACCCACGTGTGCTTTGCTTCCAGAGAGGTCTGCAGTAAATTTCCCAGGCAGGTGATGGATTGATGCAACTCTCATTTCTCACTGAATGTAAAGGTCAGTCTTATAATGCTGAGAGGTCCTCCATGAGCTAAGTCCTTCGTGTGTTTTTGCTCTTTTCATTACCTGTTCCCCACTCTGTCCCACAGTGTAATGGCTGATAATTGAGCTCTTTTCAATGGTGTGGCTCCTGCTCCATTGAAGGCAGGAGTTTTTTCTCAGCAGAAAGCTGACTCATAAGGATGCTGCCTTCTATCCTTAGGAAAAGTGAGTCACTAATGGATTTTTCATTATACATTCAAGTACCATGGGCTGAAATTTTGTTCTACCAGTCTCGTCTTGAGGTAGTGTTTGGAAGCCTTTTAGATTTGGTATTTTAGTTATGTCTCAGTGAGGCTCTTGAGATACAAAAGATGCTGTACAGGAGCTGGTTGGTATTATATGCTGTGAGTATTCCCATTAACCTCAGCAGTGCCGTGGTTTCACTCTGTGTGCTGTGTCCTTCCTCAGCTAAAATCCCATAAAAACCTTTTACACCTGCACCAACAAGTTCAGCATCTGTTTTCAACAGACATAAAGAGCTGAGAGTTGGTTTTCAAAGCTGTACAAAAGCTGAGAAAGCTGAGGCATAACTGAAATAATATGAATCCCACTGCCTCTATTGAATTAATAGAAATAGTCCATTTGTTCAGGCAGTAGTAATTTGGTTTTCCTTCAGACAAGCAGTGAAGATTCACCATTCACCACTTCACAATGGCCCACAACAGAAAGTGAAATATTATTGTTTTTATTGTTTCTATTTTATAAATAAAGGAATTAAATTTAGGGGAGATAAAGTTGTGATAGGGAGACAATGGGATTATTGTGATGGAACCCAGGAGTCCTGTATGGCTTTTTTCCCAAATGAAACAATATTTTTCATCGAAGATTTTGCTGTATTTACAGTCAGGGCTGTTTAACTGTGGGCAATGTCCATGTGAAGGAGACCTGGGAGAATCTGTGTAGATTTGCAGCTTTTCCCTGTCCACGTTGCATTCTGTTAAACTCCCTTTGCAGGAGGTTTTATGGGGGAAGTCTGAATCTCTGCTGCTGACTGCAGCTGTTATTTAAAGCTGTGTGATGAGGATGCAAAGGGATGCTGTTGGGTGGTTCTTTGTTCTTCGTTGCACAGAAGTGGCTGGGCTGCAATGACAAGTTTGTAAATCATAGGTAGTTCCGTTCTCACACCACCCAATAACCTCACAATCTCTCTGTCAGCTTCCTGAGGGCCTTGGGAAGCTATAATCTGCGATAAAAATGGGAGCTGGGCTGGTACATGTGTATCAAAGCTGAAAAGTTGGGGCTGGCTGACCTTTTCATTCTGAGCAAATGCACTCATTTCCTTTGCGTCGCTTCGCTGTTTCCTCCTGAAGCTTGGCATAATAGGAAATCCTCCAGGATTGTTCTCCTTAATCGCTGGCTCCATTGTGCCGGCTTCTGTTCCCTTCAGGAGCAGTTTTCCTCGTGGAGCATCACTCTCTGTGCTCTCAGTGCCCCACAGACTCAGACAAATTTCAGCTGCTGAAATTCTGGCTGAGAGCACAGCAGGGGCAGCGGGTGCTAAATTCAGTGAGCTGTCAGAGTAAAGAAACAGCCCTCTGATTTTCAGTTCAGAAAAAAAATAAAACAACCCCCCTCACTGGGTTTTACAGTGACATTTCCCAGTGCTTGTGATTAGGCTTAGATGAATAATGAAAATGAGTGGCTCGTAAATTTAGATTTTGCTTCATTTCCATACGTGGGGGGATGTCATTTGTTGTCATGTCACTGCTAATATTTGCATAGTCATCTGGCAATTATAAAGCAGGCATATGAATCTTTAGGACAAATAACTTCTCCAGAAATATATTCTGGAATGCCTGGTAATTATGACTAGCACATCATTTTTCAGTTTGTTTTTTATTCCTCTTTGTCATCCAGTCAAGAAATTCCACGCTGTGGCTGTACAGCCCAAACTGCAGATGGAGCAGCATTTGTATACACACATCTTTCTCAAAATTAGGCCAGTATTCAGAAATAAAGACATACTGGCAATCACCTAGAACTGTTTGGGAAATAAAAATAAAGCTGAAGTTGCCAAAATAGTTTATTTGTGTTGGTAACCTTGGCTTTGTAAAGCACAGCATAAACGAAAACAGTGGCAGGTCAGTTCTCAGGAAGAGCTGAAGCTTCACCAAGTCTTATCTTCTGTTTCCTGTTGCAGCACGGAGTTGTTGACATCATGTTCCTGCACATGCAATATGCAGAGAGCTCAGGCTTCAGCATTCTGTTTTGGCACAAACACAGCAACTTCTGCTCGTTGCTACTGGTTTTGTGTTTTCCTGCTTTCCTCCACTGGAGCTGGTGTCTGAGGGGAGCCAGGCAGCCTCTGCAGGTGTTTTTCTCAGCACTCCCAGTTTTTTGCTCTCTTCTGGCTCTCAGGTGCAGCTTGCAATAAAAACCAGCAGCGTTCAGGGGGCTTTGGGCAGTGGGTGACCCATTCCTTAGGCACAAAGTTCCATGGAAGGACTTGTGTGGCAGCATGGCTGGCAAATACAGCACAAACCCCAGGACAGCCCTTCATGCATTTCCACTGGAGTCAAATCCCCAGGGAAATGAGGTTAGGGATGGTGATGCTGATGATAATAGCAAATAATGCACGCTCCCCTCGGATCTTGGCTGCCTATCAAGACAGACTTCCTGATGAGGAGATGCATCTGTCTGTCTCCAGTCCCTTCCAGGTACCTGCAAGGCACCATTTTTTGCAATTACAAAGGACTGCAGATGAGAACATGCCCCATAAGAAGCAATCGAGCAGCATTTGTCCCAGACTTCTGTCTCTCATTTCCATAATCGTTCTCATCTCAACTCCTCAGACATTAGCAAGCCAAATCTCAGAACAGCTCTGTCAAGTGCTGGCACTGGTGACAGTGGCAGCCCAGGAACCTCCAGGATTTCCTTTTCTGCTCCAGCTGTGCTTTGTTTGCATGGGGATGAGCCAAAGGGGGCACAGGGAAGAGCTGAGGGTCAGTGAGTGGACCTGTTTGCTTCCAGGGGGCACTGGGGCTCTGCCAGACCACTTTGCCAAGGGTTTCTCTGTGGAGTTTGCAGAAATCACCTGTCCCAGCTGTGCAGCAGTGGGGAGGGCTCTGTGCCAGGTGCTGAATGGGACAGGAGCACATCAGTGGTGACGTTGGTGCCTTTCCTGTTGTGGCAGTGCCACACAGAAAAGAGGAAGGGCAGCCCCGTGGGGAGCACTGGATTGACTGCAAAAGGTCTGGGCTCACCCCAGAACACTCTCCTTGCAGTCCCTCAGCTCCCACTGGCTCTGTTCTCCCCAGGAAAATGGGACCTGCTGTGCTCCCCTTCCTCCTGGGTGCTGTACAGGCCATTCTGCTTTCTAAGGGAACAAACCCCATCCCAGTGCCTTTCTGAGGGAACAAACCACATCCCAGTGCCTTTCTAAAAGAACAAACCCCATCCCAGTGCCTTTCTAACAGAATAAACCCCATCCCAGTGCCTTTCTAACAGAATAAATCCCATCCCAGTGCCTTTCTAACAGAATAAATCCCATCCCAGTGCCTTTCTAAAAGAACAAACCCCATCCCAGTGCCTTTCTAAAAGAACAAACCCCTTCTCAGTTCCTTTCTAAGAGAACAAACCCCATCCCATTTCCTTTCTAGAGAACAAACCCCATCCCAGTGCCTTTCTAAGGGAACAAAACCCATCCCAGTGCCTTTCTAAAAGAACAAACCCCATCCCAGTGCCTTTCTAACAGAATAAACCCCATCCCAGTTCCTTTGTAAGGGAACAAACCCCATCCCAGTGCCTTTCTAAGAGAGCATACCCCATCCCAGTGCCTTTGTAAGGGAACAAACCCCATCCCAGTGCCTTTCTAAGAGAGCAAACCCCATCCCAGTGCCTTTGTAAGGGAACAAACCCCATCCCAGTGCCTTTCTAAGCAACAAACACCATGCCAGTGCCTTTCCAAGGGAACAAATCCCATCCCAAGCCCTGGCTTGTCCACAGGATCCCCTCCTTTGCCACTGCAGGCAGCACCAACTGGAATTCCAGTCAATGATTTAGCAAGATAAACAGGCTTTGGCAGTGGCAGGACAGGTCTCCCCCCACACTTGGACTTTGTGTGAGAGCAAACAGAGTCCAGCACCTCTCAGGGCACACAGGCAGCACTCAAAACCATCTTTTCTGCTAAAGTCCAAAGGGAAGTTGGTATTTGCCATGATGTGGTATCACAATAACCTTCTGAGCCCTCCTATCTAATCCTGTACTCAGCCCAGGTTGGGCTCAATGTTTGTTTTGGTTATTCTTGACATGTTTGATAAGGGGGAACCAAATGCTGCCTGGCCCATCCTCTCACTCTTGGGCTGCTCTATTGTGGCTGATTCTCATCATTTTATCTTTGCTCTCGTGACATGCAGCCACTCAGCTTTAGTCACATCCACCATTCCATATGGCCTATTTAAAGTATGTACAAAGGAAAATAACCTTTGTTCAAGGTACTTGCTCTTGATTCTTCTTTCACAAGCTGCTGATTATCGGTGTTGTAAAATGAGGTGATTTTCCATGTCATTATTGCTAGAATGTGACTCTAGATTCATGCTCATGAATTATTTTGTCCCAGATCCTCTAAGAAATGAGCAGGATTTGCCCCTTTGGTCTCTTCCAGAAAGGTTTCTCAAGCACATGGAGCACAAGCAGAAGCCTGCAGATCCCTTTCAACTGAAAGCTGAAATTTTAGAGGAGCTTTGCTCCCCATTTCCTGTTGATTGACCCTGAAAACCTGGATGATCTCATCCTTAGGCTGCTCTGAGCTGTCAGACAGAAGCAGAAGGTTATCTCCTAGAAAGTGACAGTGAAAGTGGAAGCTTCCCAAGCCCAGGAGGGCTGTGAGGGTTGTGAGGGTGGCCCCTGTGGTGCCTTCAGGATATTTGACAGAGCAAGGGGGAAGGAGTGGTCGTGGCTCCTCCAAGGAAGCCCCAGTGGGAAATTTCCTGGCAGACAGAGCAGCTTTAGGACTCCTCTGGGTACATCTGCCACTCCACCTCCCTTCCTACTGCAGGGACTGCTCTGGTGCTCTAATTGCCACATAAATACTCAGACATCACTTGTGCCAGAGGATTTTCTTCCTCAGCCTCTGAAAACAAAGTTAAATATAACCATTCTTCTCCTCCAGACAGAGAAACTGAGGCACAGAGGATCTGAAGGTTCGGTAGCACGTCACAGGCAGCAAATCCCAGGTGTCCTGATTTCCTCTCACCCAGATGAATCCCTAGAACTATCTCCTGTAATAAAGCTTAGCTCAGAGACTTATTCTGAAATGTAATTAATATGCAAAGTGCTTTGATCCCCTCTGATGAAAGATTCCGTGTAATTTGCTATCATTTTTTAAATTAATACCTCTAACTGTTCTGCAGCAGTGAAACGAAATATGGATAATTTCTTTGCTATTTTTGGGGAAAGGACTGAGTCTTTTACTCCAGGAGTTTTAGGTTACAGTCATTTTCAAGAGGAGGGCTGGGAGGTTGCTGCTGCTGTCGAAACACTTAAAAAAGTGAGGATTAACAAACATACAGTGTGTTCTGGGATCCTGGCTCTGGAGGGGTGAGCTCCCCCCCTGAGGATGACTAACAGCAGGATGTGGGACATAATTTGCATGTTCTCTGCCTCTGCTGCAATCATTTGTGTATTGGATACTTGAATTATACATTACACAGAAGGTCGCCCACTTGCCAAGCTGACAGCCCTGCTGAGCAGAGCACAGCCCTGGACAGGGGGCTGATGTTATTTCAAGAAATGCTCAGTGCTGGGCTCAAAAAAAAAAAAAAAAAAAAAAAAAAAAGAATAAGTTCTATGTATGAGAGTGGAATTTGTCACTGAATACTTCAGGGGTTGTTTGCTCATTCTGACCACGCTCCTAGCTCTGACTTTCACTTGTTTTGCATCTCCTTCTGTTCTTGTCCTGAGGTGAGTTGGATGCTGCTGGCAGGTGACAGAAGACATTCCTGCACACCCCAGGGCTCCTCTCCCAGGAGATCCAGCCCAGGCAGGGGCACATTCCCCCTGTTCTGCCTGGTTGGAGGCTGCCTCTGGCATTTCACAGAAATCCCAGCCTGGAAGGGACCACAGGGTCACTGGTGCCACCTCCCTGCTCCAGCAGGGCTGTCCCAGGGCACAGGATTGCATCCAGAAAATTCTGGAATATCCTCAGTGAGGGAGGCTCCATCCCCTCTCTGCTCTCTGTTCAGGGCTGGGCACTGCACAGGAAAAAATTCTTCCTCATAATCAGGTGTACCAGTTTCTATCCATTGCTTTTTGTCCCTGTTTTCCAAAGGAGACAAGAGAGCTCCCTGCTCTCCTTGCTTGAACTGTTCTTCACTGGCAGGAAGACATCAGGGGTGCTTCTTCTACTGCCCTGCTCAGAAAAAAACCCATACCCCAAAAGCTTCAATAAACACCCACAAAGTCACTTTTGTAGATCTCCTGTCCAGGAGGACAGACCTCACAGCATCTCCCACTGCAGCCAGGCTCTGTGAGAAATCATCCTTCACAAATTGAATCCCCTGAGAGAAGCAGTGATCACACTTTTCCCCTTCAAAATGTTATTTTTTCTGGCAGTACTGACCGCAAGAAAACAAGCGAAGCAAAGGAAGTGATTCAAAGCTAAGTGACAGAGTGCACTCATCTATCATCTGATCATTTCTGCTGGTGCTCACACTACCTTGCTGTACCCAGGCTCAAAATTTAAGTCTGTGTCATCCCAAATTCCATTTCCCAAGCAAAAATGCTGCATTTAGTAACAGGTTCCATTAGGCCCTGTGCCTTTCTTCTGCTTTAGAACTGGAGAACCCATGGCAGTGGGAACCATTTCATCAAATGCATTCTTCCAAAACCTGTTTTTTCAATTTGGGTCCATCAGAAAGATGTGAACCATTTCCTTTGGTATTTCCACCGAGAGCTCAAATCTCTTCGTTAAGAATTGCTCATTAGCCCACGTTCACATTTCCCCTTCCCTTCTTTCCCTTTCCCTTCCTTTCCCATGGTTTCAAAATCTGAATGGAAGCTGCAGAAGCCCATTGAGAACCTCTGACCATTCCCTGTGGAATATTTCCCTCTCCCCATGCTCTGCTGGCCGACAGTCAGAGCTTCCAACCCAAATGCCTTGGGATGGGTAATGCAAGATAAGCAACGCTTATCTCCCTCAAGTCCCCAGTGCCTGCAGGGCAGGAGGAGCTCTGGGCAGGTGGCCTCACAAACCATGGCAGCAGAAATCAGAACCTCTCACCTCCCCTTGCAACTGCAGCTGCCTGCTCTCCTCCTCACTGAGCCAGGCTCCTGCCTGATGTAACTCAAGTTTTTCCTATTGATTCCCACCAACTATTTCCAAACAGATTCCCAAGAAAGCCATGAGGACTCCCAGCCTGCCCCAGGTGCAGTGCTTGGCATGGATTGTGCTGTTGCCAGTGGCTCTCTGGCCCCAAAACTGACTCCATCCAATGCTCCATTGGATTCCAGGGAAGCTGCACACATTTACTCCAGGCAAGAGCCTGGCCCAGAGCAGAAATTCAGATATTTTGTTACTTTATAAACAAAAGTCATCGTTTTTCGGCGTAATGTGCCATCCTCCTGTTTCTAAGTAAAAGCTACATCACCAAAGCCTCAGGGGGAAGGGCTGTGTGAGTAATGGCAATGGCAGAGTCTGCATCCCAACCACTGTGCCAAACAATATTCCAAGAAAATACTTCTAAGTTACAGCAGTTGCGTAAGGGTGATTATTATTTTTGAAGCAAAGAAAACCAAGTCCAGTTTCTAAAAAAGCAAACACATATTTTTAGCCTTGCTGGTCTCTTGATCTCAGACTAATGAGAACCATCTGCACTGGGCCTGGCTGACGTTCTTGGTAAATAACCTTTCACTGCAACATTCCAGATGTTTCAGAGGCTTCTCTGTGGAGCAGCGTTTGTCTCCCTGCCTGTCATTCTCCCTTTCTGCCTTTCCTCTCCGTGTTTGCTTCAGGAATATGCATTCCTTTAGTCAAAAGTTTTTTGTTAAAAATAGTTGCCCAGGATTTTTTGGCTAATCTTCCTTAGGGTGCTTGCTTGCCAGCAGAGAATGAAAGTTTTTGTTCCTTGGTGCCAGTGTTGAAAGGTAAAATTGGAGATTTGAGAAAGAAGCTACAAGATTGAGACTAAAAAAACAAACCAGAAATCAGTTGGAGATGGATTTCTACCTCATCTGGATCCCTCTGAGGATTCCAGCTGTTGAACAGACACGTTTCTTTTGGTATTGAGAAATTCAAATGCGACAAACGTTTACGGAATACACAAATGTACTTTTTTCTGAACAAGATATCTCACTAGAAAACCTTTGCAAATCATTGTGTAAAGAAGTCCTGTGGTTTGCTTTGCTACCTCTGCTGTGATATATCCTGGTACTGGCTGTTTCCTATGCTAAGGAAACATCCCCAGACACGTGGGTCACTTTATGTCCCAGCCAAGCTAAGCTGAGCCAGCCTGGAGGAAAAGAAGGGGATTTAAACCCGTCCTTTGACCTTTCTGTTATCTCCACCTGGAGCCTGCCTGAAATCTGATGTGTTACAGCTTCATTAACGCTGTCACTTGGGTTCAGGGAGCTAAGAGAAGCTCGGGTGTCAAACCTGCTCAGGTCTGGGAGCTGCTGTCTGTGTCATCCACTCCCAGAGTGCTGCTCAGGAGCAGAGAACCCTTCCTCAGGAATAATTAATTACCCTGCACTCTCCACTGCAGAATTACCCTGCACTCTCCACTAGCTCATTCCTTCCTTGTGAAAACTTCATGTCACTGCCCCCGTGTAAAAGCTCTGGAAGGCACAGGCGAGTCTGTCTGGTTTTCTCTGAAGGGTTTGGGGCTGTGAGGCTCCTGAGTGCTCAGCTGTGAGTGGGACATTGTGGTGGCAGTTGCAGCACACTCTGATTTTCCGAGGTTCTGTGGGCTGGGACACGCAGCAGGGCCGAGCGCGGGGTTCAGCGAGCGCTCCTTTGTTCTTCTCTTGCCTTGTTATCGCATTTGTTTCATAACAAAGGTTTCCTGAGCTTGGGGGTTTTGTGTGTGTTAATACTGGTAATATGATTTAAATATTCTGATGATTCATTTTCACTCCAGAGAGCTGAATCAGCCATGTAGAACATAACTTGCTTCTCCCAAACCGTTACCTTTTTCATCCTTTCTCGTCATTTCTATAAGGGGATGATTCATGCTCCTCTTGTATTTACCATCTGAGAATGTGCCCCACTCCTTCAGCTATTTTCACTTCTTGTTCCTCTTTTTCAAGAAAAATAAAATGAAGAAGAAACAAAAGTGACTGCTGATGGATGAGGCCCATCCCACTGGTGAACATGGCATGTGAGCTAAACCCAAACTGGACAGACAGGAAAAAAAGAGGAAAAAATTCCTTGAATTATTAAATTGATCAGAGGCCAAACTGAGAAGTTCAGCCCCTAGCTTACATTTCACACATTTTTGAAATCCTTTGTGTCCAAGTCAGGGGTTGTGTTCAAATAAATGTGCTCAAACATATCCAGTAAAACGATTTCTTTTTTTCTTTGGCATGTTGAACAGAATTCCCTGGTTTTATTCAGTTATTCAATTTGAATTTGTTTATTCTCCAGCCTGGTTATTGTTGCGACACCCCATTAACTGGGGGATGGCAGTGTTAATTATTGATTGACCTGATTACACTAGAGCATTCTCAGAGATGGCTGTAAGATATATAAAAAACATAAGGAAATAACTGTGTCAGGCCTTGGGAAAACACTTGGACTCTCATCCTCAATTTCCACGTGAGACACTGTGCTTCTCAGTGGTGAGATCAGTTTTAAACTCAGAGAGCATCTCCTGCCTTCCCTCTGTCACTGCCAGCCTCACCAGACCCAGGGTCACCCTCCAGGTGAGGCTGGGATCATCCAGGTGAGTTGAGGACCATCCAGGTGAGTTTAAGACCATCCAGGTGAGGTCAGGACCATCCAGGTAAAGCTGGGATGATCCAGGTGAGGCTGGGACCATCATGGGGCTCTCTGGCTGCTCGTGCCCTCCAGGAGATGCCTCACTCAAAGAAAAGTCTCCCTCAGTTTTCAAGCATTTCCATTTTAGGGCTGCCCTCATCCTTTTCTGGGTGGCTTTTCTGGGATTTTAATGGGAATGAAGTTCTTTACAGCACAGCAGCTGTCAGAAACCCTCGCTCAGAAATGTGTTCATGCGAGCATCCCTTGGGCTGGGCCTCTCTCTAAACAGAGCTCTGGATTTTGAGCAGTGGCCAAGGTGAAATCACAGCTGGAGAGAGGCTCCAAGAGCCACAGGGCATCTGTCCACACATGTGGCCACCCTCAGGAGAAACGTCCCATGTTTGGGCAAATCCATGTGAGCCAGTGCTGCTGTGTGACCTCACTCCTCATCCATCCCCACCAAGAAACATTTTGTGCAGCTTCAGAGGACAGCACGAACCTGGGCTCACCTGGAGCTTTCACAGCAAAGCCATGACATCAGCTCAGCCCTGCTTTTTATCAAGCGGCCCATGAGCAACGTGGGAGGGTCAGGAGTGGCCCTGACAAGGGATTTCAGGGACAAAGGAAGGGATCAGCAAGTCCCTCTCCTGGATCTCACGCCCTGTCCCCCTCGAGTGGCAGGGAGGTGACTCACTCTGCCCCGTGTGTGCTCCTGGAAACAGCACTGTGGGCCAAAGCTTGGCTTTTTCCACAGCCTCGAGGTTTTCGTGTCCCAAACAGCCCAGTGTTCTTCTCCCCTATGAGTAATGCTGTGTTTTCACTGACCACTGTTCCACACTCATCACCTCCCTCCATCACATGAGGGAACCGTGTCATTTTGCAAACATTGTCACAAACTGCAGGGCACAGGATGAATAAGCAGCTCTGCATTTACTGACACTGGGGGGTTTCTGAACAGTTATGGTTTTAAACACTACCATTGGTTATAAACACCTTGGAAGCTCAGACTGAAAAAGCACAGAAAGGTTGGAAGAATAAAAAAGCACAGAAAGAGGAGCAAGGGTAACAAAAGGGCTCAGCTGGAGCATGTGCAGTGTAATATCCACTGGAATTTCTTATTTCCCTACAAGTTTCTTTACTTTTTGACGTGCTCTTGTGAAGGGTCACTCTTGGGTCCCCACACTGAGTTACTCCATGGTCCAGGAATGCAGGAATTGTGTTGGGGTTTTTTTTTGTTGGTTTTTTTTTTTTTTTTTTATAACAGAAACCTCACTTTATTTTTTAAAAAGGCAAAGTTTAAAAGGCAAAGTTTCCAGTTGCCTTTGCTGTTGTATCCTCCCTTTCTGTCCCCTTTTAACACCATTAGATGTGGGACAAATTTAGACCTGGAGGGTGGCAGGAGTGGCAGAGATGAGCTGTGGAGGAACAGCAGGAGGATCTCCCTTGATTGCTGCACTTAGCACAGGGCTTCAGGAGGAGACAGAAATGCCTTTCCATCATTTCTGCAGCTTTCAGCCCTAAAAGTCCTGTATTATCCCAAGCTGCCTTATCCACCTACAGTTATTTGTGAGCTGGGAGAAGTTGTTTTGTGTGAACATGAAATTGTTTCTCACAGCAGCTGGTCACACTGGCTTTACAGACCCTTCCCTGGTGGAAGATACAAGGAGTGGAGAACAGGTTCGTGGTGGCTCCAGGACAGGGAAAAGATGCCAAACTCCAGCTCTACCCCTTCCAGTTCTGTTCTGGGTTAATGGGCAGAGTCACCCCAGGCTCAACATCAGCCCCTCGTGTGCCACGTCCGTTTATGAAGCCTTCACCTGGCTGGAAAGATAAGATAAGAGGAGCAGAAAGATAAGAGGAACAGAAGAAGAAATGGCAGTGCCTCAGCAGCTCTTATCTCAATCTTTATGAGAATGGATGGTTCTGGGAATCTGAGGCTCTTACAGAGTCACTGCGCCCACAAAACGCTGACATCACCTGACAGGCAATAAACCCGAGGCTCATGTTCCTGGGGAGGAGAACACGCCTCTCCCTGCTCCTCGGTGTGAGCTACGTCATTTGTTTTCTATTCAAATTCAGCCTCCTCCCACGGAAGCCTTGCCTTGCCCTACCAGCCATCAGGAGATGTTACTGAGAAAATACCCGTCCCAGCAGTAGGAAGAATAATTTCCCATAAGTGTATTTTATTGTGTATCTAAAGCCTTTCATCTTGAAGTATGAGAACTTTACAAATACAGCGATTTTATTGAATAAATACCCTTATGCCTAGTGCAAGGCATGATTCATAGCAGATTAATAGAGGCAATTAAATGTAAGATTAAATTGCCTAAACCATTTGCCCTACTAAGCTGATCCCAGAGCTGTGAAGTGTATCAGTGCCACTAATTCCCAGAGATTTTCCTTTGCAGGCAGGTATTTAAGGATTTTGAATATCAAATCCAGGTATCCCAGGCTGGCTCTGTAATGCCTGTAATCATGTTAAAACCAGCACTAAGCAACTTGCCCCAGGCAGCTCTGTGAGTCACTGAGGAGAAAGCAGAACTTCTGCCTTGCAGGAGCTGCTCCAGCAGAGTGGAGCCTTGCAGAATGGGGATGGGGCACTGTCCATGCTGTAAATCCTGGATTTCAGGCTGTGACAAGGGAACACACGGGGATGGGGCACTGTTCAACTGCAAATCCTGGATTTCAGGCTGTGACAAGGGTTTGGTGGCTGTGACAAAGGAACACACGGGGATGGGGCACTGTTCAACTGCAGATCCTGGATTTAGGCTGTGACAAGGGTTTGGTGGCTGCTGTGACATGGGAACACACAGGTCCAGGGTCACACAGTGCTGGCTGCTGGCAGAGCTGCTGGCCAAGCCCAGCTGCAGCTCTGGGACTCTCGGGTTTTGGAGTGTTTGGGGCTCTGCCTGCAGCATCAGCAGCTCGTGGTGAGGAGCCCAGAGTCCAGGCAGTGCCCACTGGGGCTCTCTCTGTGCAGGACTGGCACCCACAGCAGAGCTGTGAGCTGAGATTTCCCCAGGCAGGGCTGGGAATATGGAATTTCCATATTCCCCAACGTCCATCAGGATCCAGATGTGTCCCCAGTTGAAATATCCAAGCTCTGACACCAAATCTTTTCACTCATGGCCCACAGAAATGAATGTACCAGGCTCTCCAGGAGTGAGACCTGAGCCCAGAGCTGCTTTAATGCTGTTAGGACTTACCCTCCTGCCACCCTATTCCCCCTTCTCACCAGCTCTGAGAAGAAGGATTTGAGGCAGTCTGAGCTCAGCCAAACCCCGGCCAAAGGGTTAAATCTTGGGATCTAAATGCATAAAAAAAATGTTTTCATTGCAGTGTGAGTCATCAGTAATTCTATATTGTTTGTGTTCTCTTTATGGTGACCTTTCATCTCTGAATCCTTTTTTTGTTTCCCTTTCTTTCTCTCTCTGTCCTTCCCTCCTCCCTCCCTTGCTTGCTTCCTTCTTTTTAATTTCTCTCTCTCCCTATGTATCTTTCCTTTCTTTTTCCTTCTGTTTCTTATGAATCTGTGCCTCTGTAAAATCTGTCCAAATATTTACAAAAGGAAATGCTGGGTTGTGAAACTGAATTCAGAGAAAATGTTACACATGCTGAAGAAATGCATCCAGCAGGGTTTCCAAATGTTCCCACATGCATTTTTGTCCAGTGTCTCAAGTGTTGGGGCTTGATACTTCGTACCTTTATTCAGGCAAAACTCACACTGGAGAGGCAGCGAGATCCAGGCTGGGGTCTGTTCCAGTGGTGCTGTAATTCTGGACTGGTTCCATTTGATTCTGGCCATGGGTGACTGGTTAAAAAGCCTGAATAACCAGTGGGGCTGGGTGAGTGGTTTGTGCAATGGGCCCGTTCCAGGCCAGGGGTTGTGTCACTTGTCAGTGGGCTGGGACACGGTGGCATCGCTGTCAGGCAGAGCAGGAGCTCTCTGCGGCTCTGAAATCTCCAAAAATCATCAGCCAGGCTGCACTGGGTGACCCCTGGTCCCTGGAGGAGCCAGGACAGGTCTCAGCTCCTGCTGAGAGCAGAAAAAGCCACACTCAGCTGTGCCATCATCCATGAAGTCATTTTCCCAAAAAGTCCTTGATGCTCTCATGTCCTCATGATGTCCTCATGTCCTCATGTCCTCGGACATGTTCTGGCAGAGGAACAGGGAACTGGTTAAGCCCCGGGGATAATGGGAGTGGGTCCCATCTGCTCGCAGAAAGCGTCACCTCCCACCCCCTCACTCCAGCTCATGTTTCTATTCTCACCCTCACAAAGGCTCCGCGGCCCCGGCGCTAACAGGGATTGTTTGGGAGGAAGGGGTTAATTTTGTATTTCCCGGCTTTTGTTAGGGCAGGAAAATGAACCCTTTAGCAAGTCATTCAAGGCGGTATGAGCTTCTAAAAGCCACTTCAGGCCTGGTTTGTATTCTGCTTTCTTGCATTCTTAGGGCAGGTTTATTTAAGAAAAGAAAACAAAAATAAAGCAAGGAAATAGCCAGCCCAGGATTGTGAGTTATTAAGTACACACTGCCACATGTGATGAATTTTTTTCTTCCTGATTTACACCGGGTATAAACAAGACCAGATTCCAAAGCCTCACAGTTACATAAGTGCATCGAAAAGCAATTATCATTGTTGTGGAGATAAATTCCCTTTGTGCAAAGGCCTCTGTGGGGTGTCATCCCTGCCCTGGCTCAGAGCAGCCAAGGTACTTGGCCCAAGCCCTGGCTCATATTCAATATTTGTGTGGTGCTGGTTAACATCATGATGAGAAAAGTGGACGTCAGTGAGAGCACATTGTCCCTTGGCTGGGCAGGTGGCAAGCCTGGAAATTTCTTTAAACTCGGGAAAAATTGAAGATGCCAGACTCAGGAGAAAAAAATATCTGTTTTTTAGATTTGTGGGCCACTGAGAAGGGTTTAGACAAGGAGAGGAAAGCCTGTCAGTGGCACAGGGATACCTGTGAGCCTGGCATGGGATGGAATAGATGCTCTTTGTTCCCTCCCAGCCCAAACCATGCTGGGATTTCAATATTCTAAGGATGTCCCCAGTTCCTAATCCCACAGGGGCTCTCCACTGTGGCTGGACACACTCTTTGCCTCTCCCGTGCTCCTGCCAGGAGATGCCTTAAATCATTCCCACATCACACTCCAAAGGAGAAAATGAGGCAATTCCTGGGTACAGTTGGGATTTCATTATTCTAAGGATGTCCTCAGTTCCTAATCCCACAGGAGTCATTATTCTAAGGATGCTCCCAGTTCCTGATCCCACAGGAGTCATTATTCTAAGGATGCTCCCAGTTCCTAATCCCACAGGGGCTCTCCACTGTGGCTGGACAGGCACTTTGCCTTGCCCATGCCCCTGCCAGGAGATGCCTTAAATCACTCCCACATCACACTCCAAAGGAGAAAATGAAGCAATTCCTGGGTACAGACCCACAGAAAGCTCCGTGTCTGAGGTCCATTTCCTCCAGGAAAGATGATGAGCACAGCCCTGTCTTGTGGCCATCTGTCGTGCTGGCTTGTGCTGCAAGAAGTTGGCAAGGAATCCATCATGGACAATTCCTGCTGTTCCTCTCCTCAGAACGATCTGGGCAGGCTGGTGTTGGACAGGTGATGTGCAAGGTCACCAGAGCCTGGTGTCATGGTGGTGTCACATCTTTTGAGGTGCACATCCAAGGAGGACACCAGGGGTGATGTCCCTGTGGTGGCACATGTGTCACCTGCCCAGCTGAGGGGTCCTGAGGGGTCCCTGGGACAATGGGGGCTGGTGTGATGGAGAGGAGTCATTTCCCAGCACCCAAGTGTGTGAGTGTTCATCCCACAATCTGCTTCCAGCCCGCTGCTGAAAGAACAACAATAAATAAATGGAATGAAAAGTGCAATCCTGTGTTTATTTTAAAGGAACGTGTTGAAATAACAGATTCACTTTGAGGCTGCAGTTCTGGCAGGAAAAGCCAGTGCTCAGCAGAGCAGAGACAATCCTGTGGGTGAGCCAGAGCTGGCACTCACCCACCCCTGCCCTTGTCCGTCCACCTCCTCCTGGACCCCTTTGGGATCCTGGAAAACCCTGGAGATCTCAGCTGGACACAGAGGTGGTGAAAGCCTGGGGCACTTTGGGGGAGACAGAAAATGTGAGGAGGGATGGGTGGGAGCCTGGTGGGGCAGGAGAGGGAGAGGAGCCCTGGGTGGGTGCAGAGGTCTCCTCCAAAAGGAGCAGCTGGAGGGGGAAGTGAAAACACAGAACTGCAGAGTGGGGTGAGGAAGGAGCAGCTGGGCAGAGCAGGGGAAGAGGAATTGCAGGGGGAAAGGGCTGGGGTGGGATGGGGTGATGGGCAGAGAGGGCTGGGGACACCCGGAGGGGATCATGGAGGGGAACATGGAGGGGACACCCAGAGGGGACACCCAGAGCAGCAGGGGAAGTGGCAGCAGTGCTGACTGGAAGCCCTGAGTAAGAAACACCCGAGTGGCTCAGTGGCAGCCAGTCACCCACGGGGAAAAAAAAGAAAACTTTTGGGAAGTGCTGATGCACCAAAGAGGGGGAAAGAGAAAGAGAGCTCCCACCAGTGTCCTGCCAGTTACTGGGCAGCCCCCACCCCTGGGGAGGCTCTCAGTGGGGGAAAATGAACTTTGCAAGGGTCTGCTGTGGGGCTTTTTTCCATATCCATGAAACATGATGGGAACGCTAAAATATGTGTTTACATTATGAATATATACACAAATATATGTGTACACATATATATTTATGTGTGGGTTTGTCTGTACATGTAGCTATGCCTATGCATGAATACAAATATATGGATGTGTATGCCTTTATAGATATATTTTAGGAGAATAATCACACCCTCATCCAAAGCTCGACATCCCAAAGCTGCTGCTGCTGGTGCTTGCCTTGAATTCTGTGGGAAAGGAGGGAGCAGCTAGTGCTGCAGCAGAATCCCCCTCTCCTCTGTTATTTATATATATATATATATATATATATATATATATATATATATATATATATATATATATATATATATATATTTACCCCCCATATAGATATATATACACACCTACACATGCACACAGGTGTATATATGTACATATTTATAAATATACAGAGATATATACACATATTTATAAATATATAGGCACACATATTCACATAGATACGTAGACATAGGCACATATACATACACACACCTATACATACATACATGTATATATAAAAGTACATATATCTGTGTGAATGTATATATATGTGTATATGTGTATATATATACTTATATATTTCTATATATTATATTTCTGTATATTTGAATTTTATATTAATATATATTATATATATTAATATATGTACATATATATTATATATAATTCTGTATATTTATATATTTTATATGCTTATATACATGTATATATACATATATAAATATATATTATGTTTCAGTATATTTTTATTTGATATATTTTTAAAAAATTACATTCTGATATATTGATTTATATATATATATTTACATATATATTTTAATATATTTTATATCTATTCATACCGGGGGGATGTGTGTAGTACGGCCGTGTGTGCACACGCGTGTTCAGGTGTGTTCAGGTGTGCACAGGTGTGCACAGGTGTGTACAGGTGTACCATGGGGTTCACACACCCCTGTGCGCGCCCCCGCGCCCGCGCGCTCCCGGCCGCCCCGCGGAGGATGACGTCACACCGGCGGGGCCGGGCGCGCCCGCGCTGGCGCGCGGCCAGGGTGACGTCACCCATGCAGGCGGTACGCCCCGCCCCTCCACCGGCACCACGTGACGCGGCCCCATTGAGAAAACGCCGCTCCCGCCGGCGCGGCCCCAATATAAACGCGCGAGCGGCCGAGCGCGACCGGGACACGCGGGGACAGCGGCACCTCCGCCACATCGCCCTGCCCATCCACCCAACAATCCCTCCATCCATCCCTCCATCCCGCCCGGCCATGGTGAACCTGCGGGTGTGCGCGCTGGAGTGCGAGGCGCTGCGGGCGCTGCTGCAGGAGCGCGGCGCGCAGTGCCTCGTCCTCGACTGCCGCTCCTTCTTCTCCTTCAACGCCGCGCACATCCGCGGCTCCTGCAATGTCCGCCTCAGCACCATCGTGCGGCGCCGCGCCAAGGGCGCCCTGGCTCTGGAGCACGTCGTGCCCAACGAGGAGCTCCGCGCCCGCCTGCGCCAGGGGCTCTTCCACACCGTGGTGCTGCTGGACGAGCGCAGCGCCGACCTGGACGTGCCCAAGCGCGACAGCACCATGCTGCTGGCGCTCGGCACCCTCTGCAGGGAGGCCCGCGGCGCCCGCATCTGCTTCCTCAAGGGTGAGTGGCGCCGCGGGCGCCGGAGGGGACGGGAGGGCCGGGCCGGGCGGCCCCGCTCTGCCCCCGGCCGTGCGGCGCTCACCCCGCGCCCCTCTCCCCGCTCTGCTCCCGCAGGAGGTTACGAAGCCTTCGCGTCCGCCTGCTCCGAGCTCTGCACCAAGCCGGCCGCCCCCGCCGGGCTCAGCCTGCCCCTGAGCGCCAGCCCCGCGCCCGGCAGCGCCGACTCGGGCTGCAGCTCCTGCGGGACCCCGCTCTACGACCAGGTGAGCGCCGGGGGGAGCGAGCGGAGGGAGCCGGGACGGGAGCGGAGCGCAGCGGGCGCTGCCGCCGAGCGCCGGCCGGGGCTGAGCGCGGCTGTTCCTCTGTTCGCAGGGCGGGCCCGTGGAAATCCTGCCGTTCCTGTACTTGGGAAGCGCCTATCACGCCTCCCGCAAGGACATGCTGGACGCTTTGGGGATCACGGCGCTGATCAATGTCTCGGCCAACTGCCCCAACCACTTCGAGGGGCACTACCAGTATAAAAGTATCCCCGTGGAGGACAACCACAAGGCGGATATCAGCTCCTGGTTCAACGAGGCGATCGATTTCATCGGTAAATGAGCTCTTTTTGCAATCCGCGCTTTTTCTGGGTTAATGTCCCCTGGGAAGTGATTTTTGGCATTCTTGTTTTCCGCGGTAAAACCTCCGCTTGAGATTGGGGGATAACATTCCACTGGGAAGATAAACTCGGGGAACATTTCCATTAGTTTAATTCTATTCACAGGCATAATCTTAGCTTCTGAAAGCTGTTTAAAATCTTGATTCAAGAGGCGCTGGTCTTGCAGAAAAGAGTGAATTTAAGCGGATCAGTATTAAAGTAATCTTGCAAGACTGCTAAAGTGACCTGGAGGAGCTATTAGTATAATTGGAATTGGAGCCCAGAGTGAAAATAGCTGCTTTCCTCGGGACAAAGACTCCCTTTGTCTCGAAAGCTCCGGGTGTACCTATTAGGCTAAGGAAGGGATGGATTAAAGAAATGTAAAACAGCAGCCTGTGCTTTTCCCACCTCTGGAAGCAGCGAGACTTGTTTGCTAACTGTGTGCTTTGATTCTTTCAGACTCGGTGAAGAGCGAGGGAGGAAGGGTCTTTGTGCACTGCCAGGCTGGCATTTCCCGCTCAGCCACCATCTGCCTTGCTTATCTCATGAGGACCAACAGAGTCAAACTGGATGAAGCCTTCGAGTTTGTCAAGCAGAGGAGAAGCATCATCTCCCCAAATTTCAGCTTCATGGGGCAGCTGCTTCAGTTTGAGTCGCAGGTCCTGGCCCCCAACTGCTCAGCAGAGGCCGGGAGCCCCGCAATGTCAGTGCTGGACAGAGGGGCATCCACCACCACCGTCTTCAACTTCCCCGTCTCCATCCCGGTCCACACCACGTCCAGTGCTCTCAACTACCTTCAGAGCCCCATCACTACTTCCCCGAGCTGCTGAAAAAGCAGGTGAAGAACGTGGCCAGGACTCAGACTTGCTGTCTCAAGTGCAATAAGGACAGGGACAGTGTCACTTGTGTTTTGTGGGGAGCTGTTGGTGCATCCCAGAACGGTGTCCATGGAGAGGAGCTCGCCCAGTGCCAGAGAAACCAGGTGTTTCTGACTTCTCAAGCAAATGTCTGGATGTCTGCACAGAGATCAAAGGACATTGGCTCTTCCTGAGCTGTCCCTCCTTGTCTTCTGTCTGTCCCAAGCCTGCTCCATGTTTAGTAGCATGCTCACCAGTATTCCCATTCCTGGACACTTTGAGCAACACTGATGCTGTCCCCTTTTATATGACAGTCCTATTTATTTATTTTTACATTAGTGCATTGTTGTTGGGTTTTTGTTCTTTTTTTTTTTTTTTTTGCCTTCACAAACGTAAAGTTTCAGTTCTAGAGAAACCAAATACCTCAGTATTTTTTGGTACAATTATCCTGTGTGTGTATATCTGTCAGCTCTTCTTGTTTCCCAAGCACTGACATGAAAGCACCAGGCGAGTGCTTTTTTTTTTGAGTTGCCAAGGGTTGTATGTTTGCTGATTTATTTATGATGTGAAATAATATATTTCTTCTTATGAAGACATAGTTTTGTTACATGATTATAACTTTTTTTATACCAAACGGAATAAATTATGATATTTCTATTCATCTGGATTATATATTCTTTAAAATACTGCATTTCACAGTCCCAAAACTCACGTGAAGCTCCGGGGTGAAGAGCTGTAATTTTCAACTCTTCTGGCCTCCGGTCTTGACTGAGAAAAATGGGTTTAAGCACCATAATTGACTAGAAACTACTGCAGGTTCTTAACCTGAGCTTTTCTTTGTCCCCATCTAATTGTGTGCAGTGGCAGGGAGCCAAGGCTGGCTTCTCAGCTGGGAGTGGATTTGACTGCCCCGATGGCTGTAACAGAACCAGCTGAGACTTGGGCACTGGGCTACACTGAATTCAAAATAGTCCTTCTCCTAAGAAGGAGGAATAGGCTTCCTTATTCCTTGTTTACTTCTAATGCTTGAAAGGTTAAGTCTAAAAATTAACCTGTTAGTAACAGATCTCTAAGGCTTGGCACAAACTCACAGAGTGTTTTTCTTTTTCTGTCCCACCTCCTTAACTCCTTTTTGCAACTCAAATTGCCCCTGATGCCTGGAGTGAGGTATTTGGCTGGCTGGGCTGTCTCTGTAAACAAATCAAGGCATGACAGGGGATCAGGTAACTCACCCATTTTATTACCCAGACCCAAATAAATTCTTTCCTGCTGGAGATTATCACTAGAGTCACTTGGATCTGGTGTTTCTGTTGAGGCAATGAGGAGAGTTGGTGTAGCACAGCCAAAGCCAGGCAGGGGAGCTCCAGCAGCATCTGTGGGCAGGGGCAGGATGATGGGCAGCAAAGGGTTCCTGGGACACATCTGCACCTCTCATGGGCATCTCTGCTGTGACATCCCCTTCCCAGGGAAGCTCTGAGGGCTGTGGGATGCAGCTGGAAGCTTGATTTCCTAGGCAGGGTAATGCTGGTAACAGGGAGAGGGATGCTGAGGGAGCAGCAGGGTTCTGGGTTTCCCATACTCACTCCAGAAGGGAGCCAGCAGTTCCTGCATGTCTGATATTCAAAGATTAAATCCAACTTTTGCCCCATCAAAAACGGTTTTGCTGGGGCACACACCAGGTTGTGAGTGTAAAATCAAGGAATTTAAGCAGCTGTGATCTTGATGTACAGGGGAATGTTTTTGTGAGCATAAAGCAACTGTGCTCTTGTCACACAGCAAGATGAGCAGAGCACCCCAAACTCCTGCTGCTGTCCTGCAAGTTACCTGGGGTGTTAATGGTGCTAAAATCCAGGCCTGCTCTCCTGGGAGAAGGTGCCCTTGGAGGATGGGATGAGGCACCGGTGCCTCTGAAGCTCTTCCATGTGAGCTGCCCCTCCAAAGCTGCTCTGTCGTCAGCACCGCTCGTCAGCCCTCCCCGGCTTTCAACCCGACACCGAGGGAGGGGAAAAATGGAGCAGCTAAAAGAGGAGACATCCCTGGGCACTGAGAAGTGGAGTTAGAAACTCACATTTTCCTGAAGTGTACCCGAACCTCCAAGTGAATGTCCTCCCCAAAACCTGCAAATCCTGCAAAACCCCTTTGTCCATGGAAAATCCCTTGGCACCTCGAACCTGCCATTGCTGTCCTGGTTAAATATGCAAGGCTGTCTCTGAATACGTGAGCCTTTTTACACCTGCAGTAAAGGGTGGAACAAACTTTCACCTTCAAAGCAAAGCAGAGCTCGTTCAGTGGAAAAATACAACCTTGGCAGCCCTGGCCATGCAACTGATAAAAAAAAAATCCTGCCTGTTAATCGCAATTCAAACAGAAATCCGCTCCCTGACAGCCGCGGGAGCTTGTTTATGTGTTTCTTGGAACAATAAAACTCATTACCTGGCAGCAGATCAGCTTTTAGAACCGAAGCAGGCACCTGACAGGGGTGCAAAAGAGAGCTGCTTCAGCACAAAGGCTGCTGAGAGCCCCAGCAGGGCTGCAGTCCCTGCCAGCCGCCAGCAGCACCTCCAGCCCTGACACCCGATGCCCTTTCCCAGGGCTTTATCGGGATCCTTCTGCTGTCCCCTGTAATCCGACTCTGACGCTGCCCAGTCTCAGACTCCTGTGGGGTTTGAGTGCATGGGATCGCACCCAGATCCCAAACGGCTCCCGTGGCGAGGGGGAGGGAGATCAGGGTGAGACTTTGGGCAGGTGTCACCTTGGGATCAGCTGGGGGTTTGCTGGGAGGGATGGGGAAGGAGCAGGACGAGGGCCAGAGGGGGAGGATGCCACCAAGGCACAGCCAGGCTGAACTTTGTGAAAGAATCTTTGCTTCCCACCCCTTATTTATTCTCCCAGCTCTGCTGCTTTGCTTGGTTGGAATATTAAGGCACACAGTTCACCCCGGTTTAGGGCTTTAAATTCCTATTTCTCTGCCTCCAACGTGAGCTGGCTGTCCCCTCGTGCTAGCAGGACTCAGCTGAGACCATCCCGTGGTATCCAATCCCCCATCCTGGCTCACAGCAGGCGTGTGTGGAGCTTTCAGTTTGTATAAATCTGTATCTCTCCGGTTGCAATACATCCCCATGGAAACCACGAGGAGTTTCCCCTGGCTGAGGATGGCAGTAACATCACTTCCTGCTGCTGACAAACCAATTTGTCATGAAGTGATAAAAAGGCATGGTTTGTGTTTGCAGGAACTGGCTCGGGGCTTTGTTCCTCCCAAGCCAGAGGCTGCTCACCCACCCCGAAGGCAAACAATGGCCATTGTGCCCTGCAGAGCAGCCATGGGGACACACTTTGAGCCTTTCGTGTCCCCAAAACGCCACCAAAACACCCCAAGTTGAACACAAGTCATGGCAGCACTTAGCACAGCAGCCACAGATGTGTCCCCACGGCCCAGGGGTGTCCCTGGCCAGCCCACATGGGGACACAGCACAGGGGCCCTGTGTGCTCCTCCCAGCAAGATGCAACGCTCAGGGGACACAGCCTACCCAGCTATCACATGGCACACAGAGCCAGAGCTCCAGATTAGATGTGTCTTGGGTAATTCCCTCGTCTCAAAGCTTCTGCCTGTTGTCATCAGCACTGGAGAGGTGCAGGGTGTACTCAGGCTTAGGGACTATCCTGGATTAGTCACCCCAGGATCAGACTCGCAGGGCCACAAGGATGTGTGATGCCATTGCATTGAAAAAAAGAACATTACAACCAGATCACACGCAGGCAAATCTTACTGGCCTGGTTATCACCTGGGTTTTTTCCTCTGCCTGGCTCCAGGGTAGCAGAAAGGGCACTGAGAGCTTGTTGGAGGTGATGTTTAAGTGCAGCCCATTCCCCAGCTCCACAGGCACAGCGGGATGGGGAAGGAGGAAAGGTCGTGGTGTGTGACTGTCACAGTGTGGTGAGAAATCACAACACCTCAAAGCCCATCTAAACCTCTTCCTTTTGCTGGGCCAGCAGCAGTGGCTGTGACAGACTCTCAGGGCCCAGGGAGACCCTGCCCAGGGCTTTGGCTTCCCCAAATCTGCTCCCATCCAAGGCTGGTGGGAGCTTGGGAAAACAGCTAAAACACAGGCTCAAATCCACTGGTGCTGACAGAACAAATGAATGAGATTTGTGCTGTGTGTGGCTCCTCACACCCTCTGTTAACTGCAGGGCAGAGCCAGAGGCCACAGCTGATGGCAATCCAGGAGGGGCACAGCCCAGGTCGGTCCTGTTAGCACCCCTCAAAGGTGTGCGAGGCTAAATGGGACCAAGGTATTAAAGGAGAGACTGGGGAGAGTAAAATTTTCTGACGTTGCTGTGAGGACTTTAAGCTGCCTGAGGCTGTGGCCCTGAGCACAACCTCCAAGAGATGAGCCCAGGTACCCGAGGGGAAGCAGCTGAATTGCTCTGCTGCTGGGCTGAGTGGAGAATTCCTGGTTTTGGGAGCTGTTTCCCACTTGGGCAGTGCAGTTGTACAAACCTGTGCCTGTCTGGAGAGCAGTCCCAAGGTCCTACCTGGACCTGATGCTGTCGTTCTGGCACAGAGCAAGTTGGCAAGAAAAACAGGCAAAACCAGGGCAGAAATCAGCATCATTTTTTTGCCTTTATATGATGTGAGCAGCCTGTCCTCCAGGTATGGGGTTGATTTTTTTTTCCCCCCCTTTCCATGGGAGTTTTCACTCCCAGGGTTCTGTAGCTGCCCTGTGTGGCTGCTGTCCCTCCTGGCAGTGCCAGGCTGGCTGTGCTGGCCCTCCAGAAGGGGCTGAGGGTGGCTGAGGCTGTGCTGGGGCTTTCCTGAGTGAGCTTCTCAAGCTGCAGCATTTGCATGCGTTTCCTGCTGACTTGCCCTGGGCTTCCCCTCGCAGCCCTGGCACGCAGGGGAGGGGGTGAGATCAGAGATCCGACACTGTGGGCAGCTCCCAGCTCCCTCCTGGCAGGCCTGAGCTCCAGGAGGGTGCTCAGGGCTGAGGTGCTGTGCTCTGGGGGCTGGAGTTGTTCTGGGAGCCAGCAGAGAGGGTGCTCGTGGGTGTACTTGGCCTATGGGAAGGGATGCTCGTGGGTGTATTTGATGTATGGGAGGGGATGCTCGTGGATGTATGGGAAAGGGTGAAGCACCCAGGCCATCAGGGACCCTGTTAGATCCCAGCCAGGCTTGGTTGGTGCCCAGAATGGGTGAGTCAGGGCTGTAGGAACAGTAATTTCATCAGCCAGGCACACAGGGGAAGGGGTGAGATCAGAGATCCGACACCGTGGGCAGCTCCCAGCTTCCTCCTGGCAGGGCTGAGCTCCAGGAGGGTGCTCAGGGCTGAGGTGCTGTGCTCTGGGGGCTGGAGGTGTTGTGGGAGCCAGCAGAGAGGATGCTCATGGATGTATTTGGTGTTTGGGAGGGGATGCTCATGGATGTATGGGAGGGGGTGAAGCATCCTGGGCATCAAGGACCCCATTAGATCCCAGCCAGGTTTGGTTGGTGCTCAGAATGGGTGAGTCAAGGCTGTGGGAACAGTAATTTCATCAGATCAGACACTGTGGGCAGCTCCCAGCTTCCTCCCAGCACGGCTGAGCTCCAGGAGGGTGCTCAGGGCTGAGGTGCTGTGCTCTGGGGGCTGGAGGTGTTCTGGGAGCCAGCAGAGAGGATGCTCGTGGATGTATTTGGTGTTTGGGAGAGTCTCAGGTTTTCTGTTGCTGGAATGGCTCCTGAGGGATTAAAGGTATTAAAAAGTCTCTTTTTCCCAGGCCTGCGACTGAAGAAGTTGAGATTCCTCGGTTCTGCTTCTCAAGGTTGTTTATTTTCTCTTATCTGTTCCATTCTTTCTCTGACCTGCTGAGATCTGTCCAGCAGGTTGGTTGTGGCACAGCCCCTGCCCTTGGGGTGCTGTTGGCTTTTTATATTAAGAACTACAAGTGCTTTATTTACAATAATTTCCCAATACCCATCACCTATGTTAGACAGTCTGTCTCTACTCTAAACCAATCCAGAAGTGCCACCATCACAGCAGAAGATGGACAACAAGAAGAAGGACAGGACATGCCCAGATTCCTCCATCTTGCCTCTTGAACCCCCATTCTAAAACCCCAAAATTCTACTTTTTCACCCTGTGACAAATTAACCATCATTCTATTCAAACTCTTGTGGCTTGTAACTCTTCTCACAAAGCTGGTAATTGTTTCCATGGGCTAAAATCGAAGGCACAGGTGGTTTTGACACCATGCCAAGGTCTCTGAGCCCCGGCCAGAGTCTGGAGTCCTCCAGGGCAGCCAGGGGAATGTCCTGGGCTCCCACAGGAGGGGATGCTCGTCGATGTATTGGGTGCAGGGGAGGGGGTGAAGCATCAGGGACCCCTTTAGATCCCAGCCAGGTTTGGTTGGTGCTCAGAATGGGTGAGTCAAGGCTGTGGGATCAGTGATTTCATCAGCCCCTTTCATCCCAGCCTCCTCATTGTCCACACCGTGTCGGGGCCAGCACCAGGGCCATGGAAAATGCTTTATTTCTCATCAAAGGGTTCTCTGTGCCACCAGCCCCTCTCATATCAATACCTTCTCATCCCTCAACTATAGGCCATGTTTAAAAATAAACTCCCAGAGGACTCTGATATGACGTAGTTATCTTCTAACTCAGTAACCAGTTGGCTACAAATTAACAGGTTTTTACTACACAGTGTATTTTTTTGAATTACAGTCTGTCTCAGAGCCAAATCTAACTCCCACCTGTGCTCAAATAATAAACTACAGTGTCTTTTTTAGACTTCTAATTTCTGTGATAATTTAATTTTATTTGAAAGGAGGTTTTTTTTTTTGTTCTCCAGCAGTTCTGGTAGAGATGGCTAATGATGGCTTTTTTTCAGGTCTTTTACACACTGGAAAAAAGTGTTTTATTTTCAGTATATTCTCAAAATTCTTGTCAAAGTATGATCTATGGTAAATTTTTCACACATCAGTATCTTGTTCTTTCAAATCTTGTTAAGGTTTTGTTAATTGGCAGCTGGGTCATAGCACCATGTGGTTTTAATGGCAGGTTTTTCTAATTTAGGAAAGATATAAACAGCACATGTGCATTAACTCTACAGTCTCTCCTGATACTCTGTAGTTCTTGCAGACCAACTGGTAACTTCTGTCCTTTCTTGTTTTCTGCAGTGAAATCTTGATGATGGCAGAGATGTATTTCAGGGATTTTTGGGTCATAACTTAAAAATTGCATCAATCGTTTGCTGTCCCACAGGCATGTCCAGTTTTCTCTCTGTGACAGGGACAGGGCCCTGGGAACTGCTGGGGCTGTGCCAGGCAGGGTTGGGGTGGATTTTGGGAAAGGTTCTGCCCCAGAGGTGCTGGCACTGCCCAGGCTCCCCAGGGATGGGCACAGCCTGAGGCTGCCAGAGCTCCAGGAGGGTTTGGACATCCCTGGCTGGGATTTTGGGGCTGTGCAGGTTCAGGAGCTGGGCTGGATGATCCCTGTGGGTCCTTTCCAGCTCAGGATTTTCAGTGATTGTAAGAATCCATCCTGCACATAAACTACAGGGCAGAGAGATGGGATCTCTGTGATTTGACCCTGCACTCATTCCCACTAGCCAGAGGCACTGCTGATACAAACAAGAGGCATCAACTCTGTGGCTGGTGGGCCTTTCTATTTCAATCACGTCGGTGCTGGTTTCAATGTTACATTACAGGATGTTTTCTTGGTCTTTGTTGTTAAAACAAAGCCCGGAGTGCTCCACGTGTCAGCTGCTGATAGCATCAGCTGTGACCTCGGGCTGTGTCTGCCACATGTGGCCTTTGCTGGGTGCTTCAAATCACAGAGATCCCATCTTCCTGCCCTGTAGTTGATGTGCAGGATGGATTCTTACAATCACTGAATGTCCTAAGCTGGAAAGGACCCACAGGATCATGCAGCCCAGCTCCTGAACCTGCACAGCCCCAAAATCCCAGCCTGGGCATCCCTGGAGTGGTGTCCAGGCCTTCCTGGAGCTCTGGCAGCCTCAGGCTTTGCTGGGACAGCAGAGCTCCTGCTGCTGGGCTGGGTGCCAGCCTGGAGGGGAAATTTAGCTCAGTTATACAGAAGAAATTGTTCCCTGTAAGGGTGGGCAGGCCCTGGCACATGGTGCCCAGAGCAGCTGGGGCTGCCCCTGCATCCCTGAGGTGTCCAAGGCCAGGTTGGGTGGAGCTCTGAGCATCCTGGGCTTGGGGAAGGTGTCCCTGCCATGGCAGGAGGGGGAAATGAGATGATTTTTAAGGTCCTTTCCGCCCCAGGCCATTCTATGCCCCTGTAACCATGTCTGGGATGGCCACTTCTCCCTCTCCCAGCCCTGGGTGGGTCACACCTGGCACCTCAGGGCAGGAGATGACCACTAGAAACATCTTTAGATGACCACTAAAAACACCTTTAGATGACCTTGGGAACACCTTTAATCCTCGCTGATGGCTGAGAATGAGGAACCCGAGCGCTCAGGGCTTTCCAAGGTGCACAAATGCATCTGTAGCACTCACTGAGATCAGCACAGGGGGAGTGGAGCAGCCGAACTGCCCCAAATTGAATCTCCTGGCTGCTGCAGCTTGGCTGGAGCCTCTGTTGCGTCACCAGGACGCTCTGAGCCCGAGGATTTCTGTTCTGGCTGCCCTGGGAGCCGTGCGGAGCCAGCTGAGCAGCGGCACCGAACAATAGCTCCCACCCTTTCCTTCTGACGGGGAGGAACAGAAGGGAACAAAGCTGTTCGCAAGGAGAAAAAAAAAAAAAAAAAAAAAAAAAATCCTTTCGGTCTTTCTTCCGACTCCATTAGGAGATTTTCCTCCCGGACATCCCAGCCCCCAAATTTCAGCACCTTTCTCTCGTTTCTCTCCATCCTTTAAACTCCTTTCTGCAGGCGCCAGTGGGGATGGGTGTTTAAAGCTCCTTTTGTCCCTCTGTTTACAGCTTCCCTTCCAGCCTTTCGGGGATGGCTGACGTCAGGATGCTCCTTTTGGGCTGCTCTGTGCTTTTATCTGCTGTTAATGCCTTCCCTGAGCCGCAGGAATGCGGAGCCTGGGCAGGGAGAGGGGTCCGGGCCGGCGCTGCCCACCCTGCTGTCCCTGCCAGGCAATTGGCTTGCTGGGCAGCACCATGGTCATTTATGGCCTTGCGAGGGGAGGACATGCCCCCTGGCACCCTGTCCGTCTGTCCTGGCAGCTGGCACGGCCCCGCCTGGCACCGCCAGCTGCTATTTTTAAGGCGGCCGGGCTGCATCCCAAGTATAGCGAGTTCTATTTCTGGTGCAAAATGATCTTCCTGGGTGGGGGATGCGAGGGGTTTTTTTTTGGATGAAACTCATGGGTTTGGAGGCAGGGAGAGGGAGAGAAACAGCTGGACACAGCTGGAGGAGAGGCAGGAGAAGAAGCAGGGAGGGCTGGTGGCCCTGGAGGTCTGGTCCAGAGGGAGAGCTCTGCTCTCCAGTGCTCCTCGCCAGGGCTTTGCTCATGGACCAGGAATCACAAAGGCCTGGGCTTGGTTTGCAGCTGGGGTTTGTTGAGGACGCTGGAGGGCTTTGCATTTGTTTGAAATGGGCTGCTGGGCAAGTTTGAGATTCCAGAACATTTAACGAGGCTTCGAGGGATGAAGAGGATGCTAAATGCAGAGCCATAAACGCCCTGGGTGCTTTGGCCAATTTTGGGCCCGTTTCTCACTCCAGGTCTCAGGAGGAGCAGAATGCCATTTGTCCACCAGGGCTTAAAGAAATCCCTGAAAAGAATCAAGAGCCTTGTAGTGATCCCAAGAGGCCCCAAACAGCCCTGCAGGCTGCTTTAGAGAGGGGATGTGACATTCCTGGGGTAGCAAAGGACAGCTCTGCTCCTGCCTCCAGGTGCTGGAGCAGATGGAGCAGGCTGTGCACTGCAGGAAAAGCTGTTCCCCAGGCAGAAAGGGATGTGCAGGGCCATGGGTTGGGCTCCTCGTGGCTGTGGGTTCTGCCAGTGCAGCATCTGAAACGGAAGGTCTGGAGTGTTTCCTGTTGTGACACACAGGTGGGCTGCTGGTGACACAAAGGCTTCTGAGAAGATAGAAAAGGATGTGAAAGGGTTTTCTTTGAGGCTTAAGAAGAACTTGCCATTCTTAACTTTTTCAGTGCCTTCTAAGAACCCACGCTGCAATGACAAGTGGCACAAAAATGTGACATTCATCACATTGCTAATCCAAGTCCTGCTCCTAAACCTGCTGTTCTCTTACCTCCACCCACCTGTGCACCAGGAAAGGCTTTTCTTCAGCCATAAATCCAAAGTGGAAATAGTTGGTATTTCCAAAGCTGACAGCATTTTCTTCTGGAGGAATATTCAGTGGTTCTGAGACTGGATGAAATGTTTCTGACTTGTGTTCTCACCTGGAGCCAGGCACTCATGTCCAGCTGGGATCCTTCAGGGAGAGAGCTCTGTTTCTAAGGGCTGTTTTCTGGGAGGTCTGCATTCCCAACAAACTGCTCCATGCAGATGGATTTCTCCTCTCCCACAGCAATCTGGGGCACTTTTCCATGGGCAGGTGCTGCATGTGGGGCCTCAGCACTCCCAGCTTTGAGACTTTGTTCTCATGGAAGGGGGAGGCACGGCAGTGCAGGGGAGGAGCAGCTGGTGCAGGTGAAGCTGCAGAGCCGTGTTTGATGTTGGTGGATGAAGGATCCAGGCACTGCAGAGCCTGAAGCCTGTCACAGTGCTTGCCCGGGGCACTCAGCACCTCTGGCTGCCTTGTTGCTGCCTTTCCCCTTCCCCTGCCCGAGCCAGTTTCCATCCAGGCCCTCAGTTAACCCTTGGAGAAGAAGTGCTAACTGCCCATTGTTTTGCCCTTCCCACCATGACATAAGTGCAGATAAAATATCATCACATCACAAGTGGCACCAGTTGCTCTGGGCTGTTCCAACCTGGCTTTCTACCAAATCTCCAGTCCTGGACATCTCAATTTCCTCCCCCTCCCCTGCAGCCAGGGTCTCTGAGAGGCAGCTAAAGGGATGAGAAATGGCTTTGCCAGGGGTGTGGTGGCAGCTGAGCTGCCCCTTGTCCTGGCCAAAGGCTGGGGCAGCGTCTGCAGAGGGGCTGTGCTGTCTGTCCATGTCCTGGTGGCTGCTGTGATCTGTTTATCCTGTCCCTGAGCTGTAGGAACTGCTGTTCCCTCCTGCTGCAGGCTCAGAGAGGCACTGGAGCTCTGTGGTTATAGAAAGCCCTGACCCAGCTGCTGTGCTGGGCACTCTGTGGGAGCAGCTCTGCATGGGGGGGCAGAGCCTGGCTGGGCAGAGTGGGTGCCATGGGGCAGCTCTGCAGGTGCTGCCCGTGCCTGCAGCCTTCATCCTGGGGAAGAGGAGGCTCAGGGGTGGCCTCATCCCTCCCAGTTGACAGGAGGGAGTGTGACAATGTTCACAGGGGTCCAAGGATGAGGGAAGAGACGAGGAGCTGACTCCGTGTTTCAGAAGGCTGATTTATTATTTTATGATATATATTATATTAAAACTATACTAAAAGAATAGAAGAAAGGATTTCCTCAGAAGGCTAGCAAAGAATAGAAAAAGAAATAATGATAACAAAGGCTTGTGTCTCAGAGTCCGAGCCAGCTGGGCTGTGATTGGCCATTAATTAGAAACAACCACACGAGACCAATCACAGATTCACCTGTTGCATTCCACAGCAGCAGATAATCATTGTTCACATTTTGTTCCTGAGGCCCCTCAGCTTCTCAGGAGGAGAAATCCTAAGGAAAGGATTTTTCATAAAAGATGTCTGTGACCAGGGTGCAGCCAGGTGGGAGTCAGGCTCTTCTGCCAGGGAACAAGTGACATGGGACAATAGGAAATGGCCTGAGGTGGTGCCAGGGCAGGCTCAGGGTGGACACCAGCAGGAATTTCCCCATGGAAAGGGGGCTCAGGCACTGGCACTGCCCAGGGAGGGTTGGATCCCCATCCCTGAAGGTGGCACTCGGTGCTCTGGGCTGGGGATGGGGCACAGCTGGGTTTGCTCTTCAGTGATTCTGGGATCACTGCCAGCCCAGGAGCTCGTGGCTGGCTCCTTCCTCCCCCTGCTCATGGCTGGGTGTGTGTGGGACCCCTCAGCCTCCTCCTGCTGCCCACACAGCCCAAGTGGCCGTGTCACACCAGTGCCCAGCCAGCCCCTCTGCAAGGATGGGCAGAAGAACCAGCTGGGTGTGTTGGGTTTCTCCTCTCACATCAAGGTGGGGGAGATGCTCCCCAACAGCCAGGGCCACCCTTGGAGGTGTTGGCTGTGCTGGGAACCCCCTACATGACCCATGGGGGGCTTTACAAGACCCCTGGCCCCATCTCGGGGAGCAGTGTGAGCACCCCTGGGCTCTCTTTAGCTCACCATCAGCTCTGGGGAGCAGCTGGAACCGTGGATGCCTGGAACTGTGCATTTCCTTCTCCTCCCCATTCCCCCCAGGAAGGGGCTGTGTTTGTGGGGCTGAGCACACAGATCCCTGCAGCACAGGGGCCCTGTGTTTGTGGGGGCCCTGTGTTTGTGGGGGCCCTGTGTTTGTGGGGCCCTGTGTTTGTGGGGCCGTGTGTTTGTGGGGCCCTGTGCTTGTGGGGGCCGTGTGCTTGTGGGGGCCGTGTGCTTGTGGGGGCCCTGTGCTTGTGGGGGCCCTGTGCTTGTGGGGGCCCTGTGCTTGTGGGGGCCCTGTGCTTGTGGGGGCCCTGTGCTTGTGGGGCTGGTTTTTAAGGGCTGGTTTTTAGGGGCCGTGTTTGTGGGGCTGTGATTTTGGGCTGTGTTTGTGGGGCTGAGCACAGGGGCTGTGTTTTTGGGGCTGTGTTTTGGGGCTGGCTGAGCCCTGCTGCCCAGCAGTGACGTGGTTGGTGCTGCAGGAAGGAACAGCAAGTTCCTGAGGGGACATTCCTGCCATAGCTCTGCGGGGCCCTGTCCCCTCCCCGCTCCCTCTCCAGAGGCTCTTATTGAAAACCATTTCCAGGGCACCTTTCCAGGCCCCTATTCCTTTTCACACGCCAGGGGTGGAGGCAAACCCCCCCTCCCTGCCCTGAGCCTGCATCCAGAGCCTTCTCCCAGCAGCTGAACTTTTCCAGAACAGAACCCCAGGCTTCCCTGAGGGCTCCTGGAAAGCAGGAGGGATGCACAGGCTGGTGCTTGAACACAGGTTCCCCATGAGTAAAAGCATCCATGTCCTTGTGCCTTCACCCTCTTGCTGCTTCTTAATTGCTGATTAAGGTCTAATGAATATCCAGAGATTGCTTTTATAGAAATGACTTTAAAAATCTGTTGCTCACTGCATTTTGCTCTGTTTTCAGTCTGCAAATATTCTCATTTTTGTTGCATTTTTCATTTACTTCTCAAGAACACAGATGATTTTTTTGGCCAGCAGTTCTTCAGCAGCTGTAGGACAGTCAGGGAGGGGACAGGGTGCTCATCCTTGCCCCATCTGCCTCGTGGGGCAGCTCTGGCAATGCCAGCTCACTGCAGCACCGGGGGGATGAGGCTGACCCCTGGATCTGGGTGTTTCTGCCCTAGATAGGCACAGCCCTGAGCTGTCTGAGGGATTTTTCCCTGCACAACACACACCAGGTCCCTCAGAAATGCAGTGCTTGAGGCTGAAACTGAAAGTTTGGAGAGAATTAGTCACTGCTGCACCCTGGTAACGCTGGCAAAAACCAGCCTCAAACACCAGCAGGGTTTTGCAATCCCAGCAGCAGCAGCCCTGAGCCTCTCCTGACACACAGGGAGCTGCTGGGGGAGCCCCCCAGCCCCTTTCTCCTGCCCCAGGCATCCCACAGTGCTGGCAATGGGGTGAGGAGGGTCTGGGGGCACAGCCCAGCACCCTGCTCTGTGGCAGTCCCCGCCAGTCTGGGGGTTTGTGGTGTGTCTCTGCCTTGGGGAACAGCAAATACACCCCTGAGTGCTTTGGGTGACAGGGTTGGGGTCCCCACAGGTCACCAGAGCCATGGGAATGCTCTCCAGCCCTAGAGAATTCCAGAATCATTTAGGCTGGACAAGAGCTCCAGGTCCCAGCCCGTGCCCCATCCCCACCCTGTCCCCAGCCCAGAGCACCCAGTGCCACCTCCAGGGATGGGGATCCAACCCTCCCTGGGCAGTGCCAGTGCCTGAGCCCCCTTTCCATGGGGAAATTCCTGCTGTGCCCACCCTGAGCCTGCCCTGACCTGTTCCCTCTCTTCCTGTCCCTGTTCCCTGAGGGAAGAGACCAAACCCCCACCTTGCTGCACTCACCTTATCCCACCCTCAGCTTGGAGGGTCCAAAAATCCACTTGGGAACTTTCTGAGCTGAACTCCAGCTGCTTTGGTGTCATTGTTGGCCACAGCCTTCCCTGAAAAGTTTGAAATCTCTCTTTGAAATCTCTTTGTTTCTGCCCTGCTGGGCTCTCTGGGGGTGTGGGGAGGGGGCAGTGGGGCAGGGCTGTCCCTGCAGGGCTGTGGGGCTGCTTTGACTCCTTGCAGAGCCGCAGGGTTCACGTCAGTGCTGGCACCGGGAGCTGAGCTGTGCTTCAGCACCACAAACATAGCAACGGCACAGCAGCGCAGAGCGGGGGGAAATTCACACAAAATCAACATGAAACAAACCCAAACGGGTTTGTCAGGCTTGCCTGGGCTGCGCTGCACAGAGAGAAAAAAAGGCAAAGCTTCCAGGAAATGGATGAGGGCCTGTGAAAGGGTTATTCTGGATGCTCTGAAAAATCCCAGCCCTTTCATCAGGGAGTGTTTGAGGCAGAGCTGCTCTGGGCCGGCCCTGCTGGCCCCTGGAACCGGCTGTGCAGGCAGGGCAGGAGCCTCACTCACTGCTGCCCTGCCTGCTCTGCCTCCTGCCCTGCCAGCCCTGACCTGTTCTGTGCACCTGGGCACAGCCTGGAGCCTTGGCACAGCTCTGCTGTCCCCCCAGACCTTCGCAGGACAGAGGGGTCCCAGCCACAGAATGGTTTGGGGTGGAAGGGACCTTAAAGATCACCTCATTCCCACCCCCCTGCCACAGACAGGGACATCTTCACCAGACCAGGTGGCTCAGATCTCCAGCCAACCTGGCCTTGAAGGGGTTTTAATTCAGGATTCACTTCAGAGGAAGGGGAAAAGCTGTAGGGAGCTGCAGGGAAATGTAAACCCACATCTGTGTCTGTAGTGGGCCCAACTGGGTGCTTTGGATCCTGACCAAATCCTGGTCTGAGGGAGCTCAGGAGGGGACTCTGACCCTCATCTATGAGAGAAGGACCAGTCCTTGTGTGAGTGGATACAACCCTGCCTGGGCAGGACATTGCCTGGCACCTCCTGCCAGCCCAGTGGTACCAGTGCCATTCCAGGGCAGGGGAACTGGGATCAGAACTGTGGCACAGATCCCTGGCTTGGCACAGGGGAGCTGCTCATCCTCTGTACAACTTCTGGGAGAAGCCTGAGCAGAGTTTTGGGGGCAGAGAACAACAGGAGGGGCAGAGGGGCTGCAGTGGGCCAGGGATGCCTCACCCTGCATCCTCTGCTGTGGGTGGAACAGTGTGGCCAGGGAGGGAGGGAGGTGAGGGCAGCCCTGATCAGCCCAGCTGGCAGCTCCAGGCCTGGCCATGCAGCAGGACTGAGGTTATTGTCTCATAATTAGTAATAGAAAAAACCCAGGCAGTCCTTTAGGAGCTGAGCTCTCCTGACCCTCCTGGCCGTGCATTCTGAGGCTTGCAGGGTGCTGCAGACACAGCTGGGTGCTCCTGGGCTGCCTGGGCATGCAGAGCCTCCCCTGAGACCGTGGCTCTCCTATTTGGAAGCAGTGCAAAGCAGGAGGATGGATCAGCTTTCCCTCTGTGCCTCCTCCCACGTACCTTGGTCATGCCCTTCCATACCTCCAGCCCTTCCCACACCCAGGGAGCTCTTGGCAGGTTGTGTGTCGCCCACAGTGCTGATTTTATTTGCTGCTTGGTCTTTTTTCTGGACTTTTCTGGCATTTTCTGGGTAAGGCCAGGCCCTGTCCTCAGCCCTGGGGAAGGTTTGTCCCAGCTGTGCTGTTCCTGTGTCACTTTTGTCACCGGAGGGCTCTTGGAGCTGTGTGCTCCCAGGACTCTGGGAAACAGCTCGGACATCTCAAGGCTTTCAGAGTGAAACCCTGGATGCAGAGAGAGCCAAAGCAGAGGGAGGAGCACAGCAGGTTGTGACTCACTGCCCTGCACCTCCAGAGTGTGCTGGGACCTTCACTGACCATCTGGAGCCTGGTGGAGAAGGAAAAATCCAACCCAGCTGGATCTTTTCAACCAAAATTCTGCCCCCTGAGGGGGTGTGCTGGTGTGGGGGGTGTCTGGGAGTGCCAGGAAGGTGGTGCAGAGCCAGCAGGGCCGTGCCTGGTGTGTCAGTGAGCACAATGTCACTCGGTGTCACCTCAGAGACGTTGTGTCAGCGGTGGTGAGCTCAGGATTATTCACACCAAAGTCACATCTGCTGCACAACCTGCTGGGCCTTATCAAGGAGCTGAGTGTCCAGCACCTCCACACAAAAGGCAGAGAGGGCTGAGTCATGGAGCAACCTGTTAAAAATCACCCAGGAGTCAATGGAGGAGAGGGAGGGATGGAAATGGAAAGAAGTCAGGCTCAGGTTGCTTGAGTAACCCTGCCAGGCCCCAGGCTCCAAATGTCAGTGCTTTTATCAGCTTCCACTCGCTCTGAAATATTCCTTAGCACGTTTTCCACCATTTGTTTCCATTTGAAATGAGAGTCCACTAAATCCTGTGACTTCTGGGAGTGATGGTGTGACTCATGCTAAGCCAAAGCAGAAGCTGCCCTCTGACACCTCACACATCTGGATTTCCAGCCCCATTTCAAACTGGTGCTGACTCTTAGCCCTGAAACCTGCAGCACCACCCACTCTTCTGCAGCACTGAGGGATGGATCTTGTGTAATAAACAACATTTTCTAGCTACAATGAGAAAATAGCACACCTGGATTTTCGTTCTGGTAGAGAAGTAGTTGAGAACCTCCTTGAGTGTGATTTAACTTGTGTTAATGAGTCACAATCACAGAGATTCATCTTGTCCAGCTTTGCTGTCACATTAGCCAGAAATTTTTTGGTTTTTTTTAAGTTTCCATCTCATATGACAACCTCAAAAATAGCTGAGGCAAAATGAGTAAATAAATAGCTGCCAGGAGTTTAAATAAGGCTACCTTGCTCATTGTGTTCTCTGGAAGGATCTGTTTTCCTACACAGAAATCTTTTTCCAGGCTGAATTTAAGGGACTGGGACACTCATCTGTGGATTCCTGGGTGTTGTGGGGCTGTGGGGAGCTGCCAGATAAGTTTTTTCGTGGATCAGGGAATTGGATGAATGGTCCAAGGAGTGTCCAGCTGTGGACAGGCTGCAGGAGTGCCCAGAGCCCTGAGGGCAGTGTCTGTGCACCTCTGCATCCACTTCACACAAAATTCCCAGGCCAGAATGAGCATGTCCA
Source organism: Agelaius tricolor (assembly GCF_023055355.1). Classification (NCBI taxonomy): domain Eukaryota; kingdom Metazoa; phylum Chordata; class Aves; order Passeriformes; family Icteridae; genus Agelaius; species Agelaius tricolor. The sequence goes on from NW_027269278.1 coordinate 16,786,246, forward strand.
GCCTTGAAGGAGCTCGAGGGTGAAAAGGGACATGGAAACATCACCCGTGGTGCTCAGCCCAATAAATCCTGGAGCTGTGCTTGGGAGGTGTCGGGTACCACTTCATTAACCGTGTCTCTAATTAGAGCTCTGTGTGTCCGTGTCCCTGTGTCTGTGTCCCTGTGTCTGTGTCCCTGTGTCCCTGTGTCTGTGTCCCTGTCTCTGTGCCCTCTGCTGGGCTGGGCCAGCTTCGATGGCTCCAGACTGCTCTGGGGACAAATCTCTGGGAGCAGGGTGGGGAACTGCCGGTGATCTCATTTTGTGTGGCACTGCAGACGTGTGGGTTTGCCTTTTCTCTCGGTTTTCTGTGCCCTTATGGGGTGACATTTAGGTGTGTGTGGTGTCTGACAGGTCTGCTGTGCCCTCCCTGCCCTCTCCTGACCCGGGAAGGAAGGTTGTTCTCAGGAGGCAGCAGGTGAGGGATGCATGCACAGCATCCCCTCCCTCTGGAGCCTCTGTAGCCTCAATGCTCGCTCCAGAGATCTTCAAAATATCAAAACCTTCCCCAGAGTTTTCTTCATCTCACAAAACACTTTAATGACATCAAAGCATTCAGCTTGGTCTGGGAAGGAGCCTGGACAAGCCCAGGGGAAGGATGTCTGTGGTGGTGGTCACAGGGGTCCCAGGACCAGGGAAGAGACGAGGATCTGACTCCATGTTTCAGAAGGCTGATTTATTATTTTATTATATATATTACATTAAAACTATACTAAAAGAATAGAAGAAAGGATTTAATCAGAAGGCTAGCAAAGAATAGAAAAAGGAATGATAATAAAATCTTGTGACTGACCGAGAGAGACACAGCTGGGCTGTGATTGGCCATTAATTAGAAACAACCACATGAGACCAATCCCAGATGCACCTGTTGCATTCCACAGCAGCAGATAACCATTGTTTGCATTTTGTTCCTGAGGCCTCTCAGCTTCTCAGGAGAAAAATCCTAGCAAAGGGATTTTTCAGAGAATATTGTGGCTACAGATGTCACCCTTTATGGCTGCTGCTGCTGCCTTGGCATCGTTTTTGTGCAGCCAGAGCATCGTGATTCCCCTCTGGGGATGAGCTGGGAGGACCAGCAGGGCTGGGGGCGTGTGTGGAACCACCAGAACTCCCCACAAGTCCCTTCCCACCAGCTAAACCCAGAGAAAAACTCCTCCTGTCTGAAGAGAAGAGGACCAGTGTTGTATTTGTGGGGTTTTTAGAGGAAGGAAGGAATGATGAACTTGATTCCATGTTTTCAGAAAGCTAATTTATTATTTTAAGATACTATATTATATTAAAGAATACTACACTATACTAAAGAATACAAAAAAAAAAAAAAACCACAAAAAAAAGTTAAAATACTTACAAAAAGTTAAAAATATTTACAAAATACTTACAAAAATTAAAAAAATAATAATAAATTTCGGGACTCCCTCTCCAGAGTCCGACACAGCTTGGCCCCAATTGACCAGTAAGTTAAAACAACTCACAACAAGAACTAATAAAACAATCGCCTGTTAAATCTACAATCTCCAACCACATTCCAAAGCAGTAAAACACAAGAAAAACAAATACAATAAAATTGTTTTCTTTTTTCTCTGAAGCTTCTCAGCTTCCCCCCTCCCAAAAAAAAAAAAAATCCTAGACAAAAGAATTTTTCCAAAAAATATGAATTTAACAGACCAGGATGGTTTTTGGTGAAATTGGAGCCTTGTGAACGCGGAGCCGGCGCTGTTCGTGGGCAGGAGCTCCCCTCTAGCGGGGGATTTCAGCATCGGCGCTGCCGGGGCAGAGCGGCTGGAAAAGAACCTGGGGGGATGTGGATGCCATGCGTGAAAAACGCCAATCACTTGTTCTTAAAGTTTTAAAAGTTTAATAGTAATAAAATGGGTATAAAAATAGTAATATGATTAGAGTAATAATAATTTGGACAATTTGGATTAGGACAACATAAGACAATAAGAAACAAAGAGTTACAGACATCCAGGTACCTTTTCTGGGCAGCACAAGCTCGAAAAAGGACCCACGTTAATAAAGGATTAACCCTTAAAAACAGCAACCTGTTGCATATTCATGCACCTCATCCATGATGCATAAATTCCATTCAAGCACAGGATTCTGTCTGGGCAGTGTCAGCTTCTTCCTCTGATTCCTGATGGCATCTCAGGGCTGAGCAAGGCAGGGAGAATTTGTTTCTTCCAATAATGGGGCAATGAATTCTTTTTCTCTGAAATATTCAGGTGTCCTGTGGCTGCTACCTCACTGCAAGTCCTTTCTTTAAAAAAGTCTCCTACATAGCATCGTTTCTATTTTAACATTTTGTTATAACCTAAAACTACATTTAACACACTAGTTAAGAGAATTAATGCAGAATCACTTTTTAACACAACACGTATAATATTAATTTTAATACTTGCAAAAAGACAATCATAAAAATACCCAGTTTTCACACATGGTGCAGAGAGAAAGAAACAGCAAGTGCTTCTCACAGTGGCTTGTGAGAATTTTTAGGGAGTTGTAAAGACCTGATAACTTGTTAAGTATAAACAATCCACAGGTGGTGTTTTTGTACTTCTCCTTTCTCTTCTTCTCAAAGACAGTGTGTGAGGAAGATGTTTTTGTTAGTTAGCCAATCCAATAGAATCTATCATATCACTCTATAAAAACCATGCACTGGTGGCACTCAGTGCTCTGGGCTGGGGACAAGGTGGGGAGGGGGCACAGCTGGGACTCGATTGTGGTATTTGCAGTGGTCCTGCAAAAATATAATATAATATAATATAATATAATATAATATAATACAATATAATATAATATAATATAATATAATATAATATAATATAATATAATATAATATAATATTGCCATATACTATAGTATAATGTATGGGTATCTCACCACTGCCTCTGCTTTCATTTCTGTGTTCCATGCATTGGGTTATTCCAGGGCCTGCAGAGCGAGGCAGAGGAAGGCAAACCAGCATCTTCCTCCCCATTTCTTCTGGGAAAGCTGCCCCATGCAGCTGTGCCAGCCACCTCACAGTGCAAACCCTCTGTGCTAGAGCTGAGGGGGGAGTTTAAGGGAGTTAAACCTCTCTTTGCTGGAGGGTTTTGGTTCCAGGCCAATCACACATGTTGAGGGTTAGTCCTGCCTGACAGATTCTTGGTGGTCTTGGCATGGAGTGAGTGGGTGAAGCTCAGCTCAGTTCTCAGCAGAGACAGATGTTTGTGATTTAAAAAAAAAATCATTACTGTGGTCATTGCCAGCCAGATTGCCTGGAATAAAAAAGCCTTTCTTCAGGTCAGGATCGATGCATTTTGGCTCCAAATCTCCTTGGGAAATTCGTGCTCTCTGGGATATTTCAGCTATGGAAAAAACATTATGAAAATTTAACCTGATTGGGCTTTTGTCCAAAGCATGACCCTGACACAGGGAGAGTCCAGGATAATGCAGGGGCTGTTTTGGGGGATGTGTTACTTGATAACCCTTTCCCTGCTCAAGACATTGTCCAACAATTCAGGCCAGTTTTACATACCAGCCATCCAACCTTCCCTGAGTGGTGTTATCCTTCTTCTATGGGGGGAAGCTGCAGGGAGGGATTAAAGGGATTTGCCAACAGCCCAAGAAAACAGATAAACTCTGCCAGAGCATCATCTCTGAACCTCTGTGCTGTGCCAGCAGCTGGGGCAGAGCCTCCTGAGAGCCCTGTCCCAGAGGGGCCAGTGGGATTTGAATGGGAAGGTGCCACACAACTCCCCTGGGTGCCCTCCTGGGGTTTTATCTCTGTGGCTCGTGATGTGACCCATGATGTGACCTGCCTGGGCTCCTCCTCCTCCTCTTGGGGACTCCTGGTGGCTGCTGGAGCACTGGTGGGAGAGGATGGAGATAAAAGGAGGCTGCTCTGATGGGCTGGGAAGGTCTTGCCAGGAGGGCAGGGCTATGATTGTGGCCCAGCTGCAGAAAAAGGGCAGGGTTTGGGCAGTGGGATTTGTGCAGCGGGGTTTGTGCAGGGTTTGTGCAGTGTGGTTTGTGCAGAGGTGTTTGGGGAGTGGGGTTTGGGGAGAGGGGTTTGGGCAGGGTTTGTGCAGAGGAGTTTGTGCAGGGTTTTTGCAGTGTGGTTTGTGCAGTGTGGTTTGTGCAGAAGGGTTTGTACAGAGGGGTTTGTGCAGGGTTTTTGCAGTATGGTTTCTGCAGAGGGGTTTGTGCAGGGTTTGTGCAGCAGGGTTTGTGCAGCAGGGTTTGTGCAGGGTTTTTGCAGTATGGTTTATACAATGGGGTTTTTGCAGGGTTTTTGCAGTATGGTTTATACAATGGGGTTTTTGCAGTATGGTTTATACAATGGGGTTTGTGCAGCAGGGTTTGTGCAGTATGGTTTATACAATGGGGTTTGTGCAGCAGGGTTTTTGCAGTATGGTTTATACAATGGGGTTTTTGCAGTATGGTTTATACAATGGGGTTTGTTCAGGAGGGTTTTTGCAGTATGGTTTGTGCACAGGGGTTTATGCAGTGTGGTTTGTGCAGCGGGGTTTGTGCAGGGTTTTTGCAGTATGGTTTATACAATGGGGTTTGTGCAGCAGGGTTTTTGCAGTATGGTTTATACAATGGGGTTTGTTCAGGAGGGTTTGTGCAGCTCCTGCCCCGGGGGCCCTGCCCTGGCAGCAGCAGCAGCTCTGCACGTGCTGCCTCTGCACTCAGGTTCCCACTGCACCTGCTCAGGTGGAAGCAACTTCCCTGTCATTAGAGGGCTGGGAAAGCTGCTCCGTGTGCTACTCGCCCTCCTCAGGAATGTGAGTGTGTCTGAGTTTTCTGGGAACAAACACAGCCAGATGCCTCCTCCCTCTGCCTTTGAGAAAGGCACTGATTTCTCTGACTTTTGCAGCACCTGCTGCAGCTCCTGTCTGCCCCCAGTCCCAACCTGCTCAGGGTCCACTGGGGAACACCCAGCACTTCTGCCTTGTGCTGCTGTTATTATCCATTGAATCATGGAATATCCTGAGCTCCCACAGGATCATCCAACCCAGCTCCAGACCCCTCAACAATCCTACCCTGGGATTCCTGGAGTGCTGTACAAACCCTCCTGGAGCTCTGGCAGCCTCAGGGCTGTGCCCATTCCCTGGGGAGCCTGGGCAGTGCCAGCACCCCCTGGGGGAAGAACCTGTCCCAAAATCCAGCCTGACCCTCCCCTGGTGCAGCTCCAGTGGTTCCCAGGGTCCTGTTGCTGCTCACAGAAATTGGAGGCCCTGATGAGGTCTGACCTCAGTCTCCTCCAGGCTGCACTAGACTGGGATTGTTGTTTCAGGGTTATTGCCAGAAACCCAAGCCACACTAAGCCCCCAAACCTGGCGATGAGGGACAATAAATTGCCACGTGTGAGGACAGCACAGCTCAGGAGGCTGCTCTGAAGGTCGCTCAAGTACGGGGCTTGTCACAGCGCTCGCACCTGAGGGAGGAGATAAAAAGTGCATTAGCAGCCAGATGAGGAATATCCGCATGTCACTGTAACCCCTGCTCACACACATCCCCTCCTCAGCCAGGCTCCCAGCCCTGGTGTGTGCTGTGGGCACTGGGAAGGCAGCAGTGCTCCTGCAAAAGCTTCGTGGTTCCTTTTTTGCTGGACTCAGCTCTTTCCCAGGCTCCGAGCAGGAGCACACTCGTCTGCACATCATGTTCCCATTATTTTGTCCATGGTTTTCAGGGCAGGATGTGTCTTCATCTCTATTTCAGCAATTAAGAGCTGCTGGCACCCAGAAATGATGCTCTGGATGCAGCTGTGGAGGAGGAAACCGGCACAGGGACAAATGGTGGCCTCTCCACTGTCATTTTCCTTCTTTCTGTTATTACCAGGGGTGGCTGGGCTACTGTGACAGTAGAAACACTCAGGAATTTCCCTTCTAATTTGCTCTTTTACTTCCTTCGAAGTCCACATCAGCCAAATAGAAGAGTAAATGAGATAATGGGGAACAGAAGGCAGCAGGACTCATCCCGGCTGGAAATCTCCCAGCTCCGTGGCACGAGAGGACCACACGCTGCTTGGGACTGGGAAGAAATCCTCACCCTGTTCTGTGGCATCCTCCTGACCTTCCCTGGGCACAGCTGTGCCCCGGGACAGGTGACAGCAAGGGCTCTGCAGTGCTGCGGGGCTGCGTTTTAAAGCCTTTCGGAAAGGAAACAATTCTGCCTTGTCAGGGAGCGTGGGGAGACCCCTGGGTTAATTCACCGTTCTCGGTGCCCAGGATGAGCAGAGGGATGGGACCCTTCGGGATTGCCCCGGGGCGGGATGACAGCGGCGGGGACACCTCCTCCTGCGGCCGGACGGGTGCGGGCTGAGCCGAGCCGTGCCGGGCTCGTTCGGTCGGGTCGGGTTGGCCCATCCCGAACCGTGCCGGGCTCATTCGGGTCGGGTCGGGTTGGCTCAGCCCGAACCGTGCCGGGCTCTTTCAGGTCGGGCGGGCTCAACCCGAACCGTGCCGGGCTCGTTCGGATCGGGTCGGGTTGGCTCATCCCGAACCGTGCCGGGCTCGTTCGGGTCGGGTCGGGTTGGCTCAATTCGAGCCGTGCCGGGTTCGTTCGGGCCGGGATGGCTCATCCCGAACCATGCCGGGTCGTTCAAGCCGGGTCGGCTCATCCTGGGCCGTGCCGGGTTCGTTCGCGTTGGGTCGGGTCGGGTCATCCCGAACCGTGCCGGGCTCATTCGGGCCGGGTCGGCTCATCCCGGGCCGTGCCGGGTTCGTTCGCGTTGGGTTGGGTCGGGTCGGGTCGGGTCGGGTCGGGTCATCCCGAACCGTGCCGGGCTCATTCGGGCCGGGTCGGCTCATCCCGGGCCGTGCCGTTCCGAGCCCATGAGAGCCTCCCGGGTCGGGTCGGGTCCGCTCCGCCCGTGTCCCGCCCGCGGCCGCGGTTGGCGGGGCCGGCGCGGGGCGGGGCGTGGCGGCAGCTTCGAATCGCGGCGAGAGCCGGAGCTGCCCGAGCGCGTCCTGCCGCCCGCACAGCCCCGCACGGCCCCGCACTGCCCCTCCCGGCCCCGCTCCGTCCGCCCATGGGCAACGCCGAGTCCGTCCCGCGCGGTGCCGCCGCTCCCGGTAAGTGCGGTCCGGTTCGGGTCGGGTCGGTCCGAGCGGTCCCGCTCCCCTCCGCTCCAGGGCTCCCCAGCGCTGGACACAAACCCAGGTGGGGCCGCCCCGCCGTGTCCCTTTGGGTGGGGAGGATGCGACAGCGCTGTCGGCGATGCGGAGGTGGCAGGTGACAGGTGACATGTCAGCGCTGCGACCGCGCTCAGCGCAGGTGCCGCAGGTCTGAGCGCGCCGCTCACCTGTGCTGGCATCGCCCCGGTACCTCCGAGAGCCTTTGGGGGCTTCTTGTCCCCCTGCCAAAGCGGGGCTGAGGCCGTGAATGTACTTTCATCCCTCGCAGCTGCTGCCCGCGCAGCAGCTGTGCCAAATCCACCCGCCGTAATTCAAAGTCCTGCGCTCCAAAATCTCCTGCCAATCCCGGCTCCGGGGCTGCGGGAACAGAGCTGGCAAAACAAACGGCTCGGCGCTGGCCGCGCTGCCGGGTGTCAGGTTCTTGTTGCCTTTTATGCGTCTTTTTTTTCGTGTCCAAGAAGTCCAACAGCCGCCAGCCTGGTTGGCTGGATTTGAAGGGAGCTGATAACTGAGCTCAGCCAACCGGCACAAGATGCCAGAGCTCCGGAATACAAATAATCCTGGGTGGGAATAAGGAAAGCATTGAGTAACGTGCGGGCTGACACGGAGCAGCATCGTGGTTACTGGTATTGCTCTAGAGCAGCGAGGTTCTGCAAGCCTCAACTTGTTTCTTGTTAACCTCTCCTTGGCCTGGGGCCTTTGGGGTTTGCAAAAACTGCAGAACAGTTGCTTTGTTTTGAAATTTTTTTTATTTTGGATGTGCGTGACCTGCTGCAGTTTCAGTTTTCAATAAAACGTTGCCATTCTTCCCACCTGGTTCTGAACGTCAGAAATGTGATCAATTCTTTTAGGCATTTCCAGCATGGTCTGATTTAATGACTTCTTTCACAAAGTCCTTAGGTTTGTTTTCTTTTCCTCTGGGGGAACCCAAAATACTTTGCTGCTGGCAGGATGAGGGTGTTGTCATTTACTCGGTGTGCGGATTCAGCAGTGTGATGTGCACTGCTGGATGCTCCTGCCTGAGCCTCCTACAGGTGTGTGTGGTATGGAGGGGAGGGAAAAGTCCCTCTGGAGCTGTGTCAGGAACCTTTGGAGCAGGAGGTTGCATTGCCCTGAGTGGTGAGTTCACTGGCAGAAATCCAGAGCGGGTTCCCAGCGATGCTGCAGTGGGAGAAAAAGGAATGTGGGTCAATGCAAAGGGAGGCTGGGGTGTCTGCACCTGTAGCAAATCCTTCTCCCTGCAGGAATTGGGCAGAAAATAGACAGAAAAAAAACCCCAAACCAAAAGAACAAACCAAATCAAATAACTCCTGATGCTTGTTACCTACTGGCTGCTGCTCTCAGGTGTGTGCAGCACCACTGGGGTCAGAGCTGTGTCCCTCAAGGGAGGGTCTCTGCTGTGCTGTGGGGTGTTACTGAACCCCAGGGGATTAAGAGCTGGCTATTCCTAAAAACGAGTGCTTTGGGTGCTTTTTAAACCCTGCTGTAGTGGGTTATCCTCTTGTTTCTTGTATTTCTCTTTCCTGAGAGCTGCTTCTGCTGTGTTTGGTTTTGGGGTGGCCAGCCCCCATCAGATTTACATATTTGCTATGCAATGCAAGATTATTTCTAACTGATGAATAGCTCTGCTCCCTGATGGTGGTTTTTGTTTTGAAATCCAAACATCCAGTCTCTTATTATAAAGCCAGTTCTGCAAAATAGAGCTGGAGATAACATTTTGGAAGCTAATGAACTGTTGGGTAAGTCAGACCTCAATAATACTTTGTGTCAACAGCTGCTGCTGCTCCCGTTTGCTTAACAGGGAAGGTAAATAAATGCATTTGCTGGTACTTCTAATATTGGACAGGAGAATTTGAGCCAAGATAGAATTAATTGTCAAGGGCCAAGAGAAAGATCATCAGTGTTTGGGTGGAAAGCAGGAATGTGGGATTGTAAAATCGGCAAATCCTTAAAGCTAGAGCTGTCACTAGGCACAAGGGTTATTAATTTGGAAATATTGACCTGTACATCTGTTATAAGGGAGGTTCTGCAGCCTGTGAGCTGTGCAGGTCCCCATGTCCCCTGCTCCTGGCTCGGGTGGGCAGTGGGGCTCCAGGGTCCCGCTGTCACTGGAGGGCAGCCGAGGACAAAAAGTCAGCACCGCTGCTCTGTAACTCACCGGGAAATAAATAAATTAAAAAAAGGCTGAACAAATGCCAGGAAAAGGACACTGTGAAGTTGGTTGCTTAAGGGATCAAGAGAAAAGCAAATAACCATGCAGCAGCTGGTCCCAGGAGAGCAGAGCTCGGAGGGGGACAGAGCTGAGGGTGACTGCTCACTCCAGGAGCAATGTGCATCCTTCTGAACAATCAGGAGCTCTCCCAGTGGGGGAGAAACTCTGAATTATTTGCACCTTGTGCAGCTCAACAAGGTCAAAAGTTGCTGAAAGGTTTCTTTGCATAATGCAAGTGGAGTTATGCCTGTATTAGATAATCACTCCCTGAGTGAACTCTGTTAATGGTCTTGGAGTGTAAACCCAAATTGCAGTGCTGGGACTGTTCCAAGGGAGCACAGAGCACACACACGGCTGTGCTGGGCTCATTTTGGTGGGTCTGACCTTATTCAGTGCTCGGGTTTCTCCCAGAGTGCCATTCTGTGCTTCTCTCAGCTCCCAGATTTCTCCCACTGTACGAAGTTTTCCCGGGCTGGAGGAGCAAGAGGAGTTTGTTCCCGTATGGTTTTCTTTTCTCTTTGCTCTGAAGGGCAGGGGGAAGGATGAAGGATCCCAGCTCTGGGCTTAGATGGCGCCAGAGCCTCAGGAAAGGATCTCCCAGAGCACCGGCACCTCTCACTGCTGCTTACCTGAGCACAGAGTGAGCCCAGCCCGTCCCTCATCCCTCACCCACGGGGAAGGAGCTCCCTCTGCCTCGGGCATTTAAATGTAAGGTTTGGCTGGGATCTTCATTCCTGCAGCTGGGAAATTCTCAACTCACGTTTTGTCTTCACTGCTGTGCTTCTTACCCTGAGTTCACCGTGCCCAGCTGCCAAAATATTCCACGCCACAGTGCAGAATTCCTGTAGGGGTGGTGCTGGGCAGATGGAACAGGATGAGCTTCAAGGTCCCTTCCAACCCAAACCATTCTGGGACTGCACCCAGCAGGCTCCAGGCAGGCTGTGGGGACAGCAGCACATTCATTCCCCTCGTGGTTTGCTCAGAGACACTTTGGTTTCACAGGGCACAGCCTGTTCTCTCCTTAGCAAATCCCTGCTGCACTTCTGCACTCCCCAGAGTGCTGCAGGCTGAGCTCTGCTCAACTGGGCATTGAAATGATTGTCCCAGCTGGATTTTTAATGGTAAATGAACGGCATTGATGTGGATTTATCGTGAAAATGATAAGAGAGTACATGTTGTGGTTCCTTCTCAAGGCAGGATGTGAACTCATCCCAGAAGTTTGGCTGTGGGGGATTCCCTGCAGCCTCATCTGGTGCAGTCCCAGAATGGTTTGGGTTGGAAGGGACCTTGAAGCTCATCCTGTTCCATCTGCCCACTAGACCAGGATGCTCAGGAAAAGCTGATGCTTAGTAGTGATGTCTTTTTTTGTAGATCTGGATGAATTTTGGTTTGCTGGAAGCACCTTTGCATTGCTTTGGAACAAACACAAAGTGTTCACTGTGACACAAAGCTCCCAGGGCAGGGGCTGTGCTGAGGAGGGGCCACACAATGATTACAGCCCTGAGGGGAGATGGGAGTGTTTTGTGTGTTCCCATTAGGTCCCCCCTAACACCCCCATTCAGGGCTCTTTGCTAGGGCCAAGCATTTTATCAACTCTGAGGCTGCTGCACACACCTAAAAAGGAGCATCCATAAGCCCTGGCCAGAAAGAGCTCCAGTTTCCATGTTTGGCACTCAAACCCTGCAGTTATAAATGCTGCTCCTGCCTCAAACTGGAACATAAATGTTTATAACTCCTGTTGCTCTCCTGTCAGTTTGCACATTAATTTAGTGTCGAGACACCTTTTCATTTCTGACCTCGTCTGGGTACCAGCTCAGACTCTGCTGAGGTTGCTGACTTTTTCCCCATCAAGCACAGAAGCTTTGCTTTTAGAATTCTGCCCTCAGTTTGCAGAGGTGAGGTTTCTCACACATGTCCCACCTCTCTTCCCATCCTGGCTGGGGTCACTCCCGTGGGTCTGAGAGCCCCTCAGGGAAAGGTTCCTGGGACACAGCTACAAATCCTGCTGTGGAGGGCGAGGGTAGGCAGGAATGAGAAACTTCAGGTCATAAAATAATCCAAAAATTCACCCAACCCTCCATTGTCTCTATTTCTGGATCCCTGATAAAACTAAAACTCGGTTCTAAATAATGTGCAATATTTCAGCAAGGAAAAGCAAGACAAAGGGGCTATTTAAAGCCACCTTCTTTGCAGGGCTTGGCTGGCTGGCTCTGCCTCTTTTGTGTCATTGTGTCTGTGCAAAACACAGACGAGAGGCTGGGGAAATACAATGTGCACTCCAATTTAGAACGCATGCAAAGGTCAGCCCTGCTGCACGCTTGGCTTGGGGGAGGAGGAGGAGGCTTTGGGCTGAGCAGGTTAACTTGGATTTCTGTAAAGCAATGAGGGGTATCATAAACATGCAGTTATAGAGCAGAATAACCTGTCTGGCCCATGCCTGGCTGCTCTTTTTGCTCTGAAATTGAGGCATTATCTTCCCTTGCTGGCTCTGTTCTGTGTTGCTGCTTGAATCCTGGATCTTTCACCCTTCAGTGTCCTTGGGTGGATAAGGAGGCCAGGAGTATCTGTGTGAAACCTTTGGAGAGCCACAAATATAAAAGTGAGGTGTCACAACATGTGCCCAGCTTGGAAGCAGCCACAAAAGCCCCAGGGGCTGCTCACCTGGCACTTGTTTGTTCCGGCAATGGGGAATAAAATAAAATAAAATAAAAGCACTTGCTAAACTGAGGGGAACTGCTTGCTGGGGGTTGTTTGGGCATGGGAGGGATGGCCCAGGAGGAAAGGAGAGCACAGAGAATGTGCTGGAGGTGACAGGAGGTGCCACCCAGCAGGGCTGTGCTGCACAGGTGGGACATGGGGAATTGTCTGCATTCTGGGCCTGCACAAGCTGGGGACGGTCTGCTGCAGCCTGAGAATTGAGCAGGACTTTGGGATCCTGAAGGAGTCCATTCAAAGAAAAACCTGGAGATATTTACTGAGGAGATGGGGCAGGCTAGCTTTTTGTTGTTTGCTCTTGTTTTGGAGGGAGATACAAATACCCTTCCCAAAGGCTGAAGTGTGTGGGGGTATTTAAGAAGTTTCAAGCCACTCTCAGTGCTTTGGAAAGCAGCTCTGATGTGCCCCTCAAGGATGAAGTGTTGAACCAGCAAAGCCAAGAAGGCAGAGCATGACAGGGGAGGGTTAGGAAGGCACTGGGGTCTGTGGTGCCTGGGTTTAGGGCCATGTTCCCAGCACTGGGCTCAGGAAAGCTGGGCATGGGAATGATGCCCACAAACTCCCACTGGCTGCTGTAAATGTTGCATTTCCAGGGCACAACACTCACCCAAATATCACATTATTTAACCTGAGAGGGACTTGAGAGACCCACCAGGTGTGAGGCTGTCCCACAGCCTTGGTTCTGTGAAGGGGAAACTGAGGCCTGAGAAGATCCAGCTGATCTGGAGTTTGCAGCACCTGCAGGGGAGGGAGTTTCTCTTCTGCTTCCCCCAAATCCTGAGGCAGTTCAGGAGTCCTGGCTAAGATCCCTGCTGTCATCTCTGAACTGTGCTGCCTCCCCAGTGCCTGTGGGTATAAAAACATCACATCCATTCGAAAGCCTTATCTGGGCCTCCTTTCTGCAGGGTTGTGATGGATTTTTGGCCTTGTTCAAGTTAATCTTCTGCGAGGATTTATCTATTTTTCATGTGTCAAAGATAATTTTTGGGTTTTTTTTCAGAGCTTCTTCATGCTGAATTAATTTCTTCTCTGTCAAACCTGTTTTGTTTTTCGCTGGAGCCCTGTGAGTGGGAGAGCCCATCTCCCAGAAATGTGTGTGTGCATCTCTTCTCCTGCGTGGGGCACTCCCAGGCCAATAAATCCAAACCTGCAAGCTGCAAACCCTGGGAAGGAGCCCAGCCCTCCCCCTGTGCCTCAGCTGCATCCAGGGCTGGCTCTGGATGGCCCATGGGGTGCAGCCCAGCTCAGGCATTCCCACAGGATGGGGTTCCCCTTTTGAGCCATTGACAAATCCATTCCCTTCATTTGGCCAGGAAAAACCACTTTAATTTGGGGAGATATGGAGCCTTCTCCTCCTCCTCCTCCTCTCCTGTCCCCTTGTGCCTTGCAGACAGGAGCTGAAGGTGGTGGGAGCTGCAGGGACAGTTTTGTTCTCTCTTTATCCAGTGTGGTTTGTTTTATGAACAGTGCTGGAAACTGGGAAAACAGGTTACTCAGAGCCTGAGAGCTGCTGCTAATTTATGATAGTTTTTTTCCTCTACCTTTAAATTGCTGAAGGTTAATGAGGCTGAGACAAACAACCCTGTTAAATGCCACAGGGTAACAATAATCCCAGCATTTCCTGCTGTGGGCTGGGACCAGGGGAGCTGCCTGGTCCCTGTCCCTTGGGAATGGCCTGGATTGTCACAGCCTTGTGACAGCTGGGGGCTGAGCTGGGCCTCTGCTATGGCCAGAGCATCCAAGGGAGATTTTAGGATGCTTCAGGGCTCCTGCTGATAGCAGGGATGCTAAATCCAGGTTTACCTGATATCCCTACCTGCCTGTGCACAGAGCAGGACCTGAGGCAGGGTCAGAGCAGGACTTGTGCCACGTGGCTGCTGAAGCAGCTGGGGACTGGAAAAGGCTGGAGAGGCTGAGCAGGAGGGAGGATCTCCCACATCTCTCACTCCCCTCGTGCTGAGGTGGAGAAACAAACCTGGGACAAGTCCCCTGTGAGGCTTTGCCCCTTCCCAGCTGGATGTGTTTGGAGGCTCTGGGTGCTCCCTGCTGGGTCTGGGTGTAGGGAGCAGCTGGAGGGGGAGCTGAGGCTGAGCAGGGTTTGGGAGAGGCTGTGCAGAATAAGAAAAACAAGGAGCAATTGTTTGTGGAGCTGCTTTGTTCTCTCTATTTCTGTAGCTAACCTTTTGCTTCTCGAAGCAATAATAAAAAAAAAAAAAAAAAAAAACAAAAAACCAACCCTCTTCAAAAAATATTGCAGGGTGTTTCTTTGTGTGCTTTGACTAAGCTGTTCCTCATAAACCAGCGGCTTTTGCGTAAACACAGGCATGGCAGCAGCCTTGTCTGCTTTTCTTTGCAGCTGCCAAGTACCTTTGCTCCCCCAGCAAAGTGTAACTGGGGGAGTGAGTGAGGCTGGGAGAGGCCCAGCAGGCAGAACTGGGGTGCCCTCCTGTGCCAGTGCATCCCTCCCTGCACCTGCTCTGCCCTGGGGGGACCCTGAGCCTGTTTGTCCCTGGATGCCACCAGGTCTGACCAGGCCTTGGCTCCAGGCTGGGCATTCAACCAGCCAAGGACTTCAGAGCTTGAGGGAGGGACTGAAAACCAACCTGGGCTGCACCTTTGGGCAAGGGCCATTCTCAGGACTATAAATGTGCCTCTGCAGATGGGTATCCTGGGCTCTGATGTGAACTTTTAATTGCTTGCCAGTGCTGGAGTCCCAGCAGAGCTGGAGGTGGCAGCAGCAGCTGTTTGGTTGCTAATTGCTGTGTCTGCTCCCTCGTGGCCTCCAGTCAAAGCTGGCATGCTAAATCCAGGATCTGCTGAGAGAAGGGAGACCTCCCTTCCACCCCTTTGGCCTGTGGGCTTCAGTGATTTTTTTTTTTTTCTTTTTCCCCAGCTAAAATGAACAAAAATTCTGTGTCCTGTGACAGCCCTGATAAGCTGGAGGCTCCAGACATGCCCCAGCACAGACTGCCCATTACAGCCTTTGTTTATTTAAAAATAAAAAAGCCCAACCTCACTATCTTGATGATGGGAAAAAAAAAATTCCATAAACGTGCCAGAGGCGTAATTGGTGCCAGTGGAAACCAAAAATGACCCTTTGCCTTCCTCTCCACCCACCTTTTTCACAGTCAAGTGGTTTGGGAGGGAGCTTTCCTTCAGCTCTGGTGGCACTGCAGGAATCCTTTCCCATGGATTTCCCCAAACTTTAGCAGTCTCAGATGCTCCAGGGCATGGTGGGAGGCCTGTGGCATAATTCCAGGTGGGATAAGGTATCCCTGCCTCTCAAACTGTGACCAAATCCTTTGGAGAGCATCCTAAGGGCAGCAGCAAAGTGCCCCGGGAGTGCTAATGGAGATCTCCTTATCAGCACCTTTGCTAATGAGGGATCATCCCCTAACTGTGCAGCCTGGCTGCTGGCCAGGGCAGGCATCTCCTAGAACCTTCTCCTGGCCTTCAGACCTGCAGGGCCCGGGGACAGAGGGTCCCTGGGGGCCTTTCCTGCCCTTCTGGGGGTGGTGGCACCCCCAGCTCAGCTCCTGGGCCATGGCAGGGCAGGAGTCACCTTTTCCTTGGCTGGTGGCTCTGCTGACCCTCCTGGTGGAGATGTGGCCACAGCTGGTGCTGTTCAGGATTTCCTGGCACTCTCTGGGCTCAGCTGCTTGCAGGGGACTCGTGTTGAGCCCTCAGTGCCACCAAAAGCAAGGTGAAAGGCACCAGGTTGGGCTGAGCCTTTGAGGGTTTTGTGGGTGCCCTGCAGCGATGGCTCAGTGAGGGATGGATTTCATGGGAGGCTTGTTGCCACACAATGAGCTTTTGTGCAATTATGTGGTGTCTTTTAAATCATTTCCTCCAACAAATCTGTCCACACCCAAACCAAAATAAACATTCTGAAAGGCTGCAAAGATAAACACACAATGCTTGCCCTTAAATGCAGCTTTTCCTCCCTCTCCTCACAGACACCTGCTCCTTGTCCTGGGAAGGAGGAACATCCAGGAATGCTGAGTTAGGATTACCCAGCTCAAACTCTGGCAAATGCTAACGTTCCAAACCTTCATTTCAGACCATCATTATCCTTTTTAGTCAGTAACCTTCTCAGAAAGGAGAAAGAGTCCCAGGTTTCACTGTCACCTCCTTGCTCTGTCTTTTTAAGGTCAGTGCTTTCTTTCCATCACTTTGAGGCCCTGCACTGTTCCCAGTGCTGGCATCCATGGGCTCCCAGCCTTATTCCACATCTCTGAGCTGATTTCCAGTTTGCTCTCACCCATTTCTGGGCTCACACAGAGCGTGGGTGCTGCCCGTGCTGGTGGGTGAACCAAGGTGTCACCTGAGCAGCAGCCACCACCACCCTCAGCTGCTCCTCTGCACTTTTCTCAGCTTTGCTTTGGGAATAATTTATATAAAAGAGGGAATTTAACCCCTGCTCCCTCAGCCTGGTTGATAAATTGTGACCTCCCTGGGGCTTTGGTGTTCTGGGGTGAGGGAACTGCCCTGACCAAACTCCTGGGTTATTTCTCCTCCCTGAGTCCTTTGCTGCTTTTCCATCTCCTGTGACTCCGTTGTGTCCTCAGCAGCCCCTTGGGAAGGGCCTCAGCAAATTGGGCACAAAATCCTCTGTTGTCACCCTCTGCTGTCACTCTGGCATCTCCTTCATCCACCCATCCCTTCCCCAGTGAGACTTGTTCTCTGCTGGAAACCCCAGATGGGAAAGTGCTCTGGATTTAATTAGCATCTTAATTAGTTTATCAGCCATTGGCACCACTGTCATTCCTGGATGCACTTTTCAGCAGAGCTCTTGTTCTTGCTATCCTTCAGTGCTTATTTTTTTTAGTTATCACAAAGTATCATTTTCCTGGTTCAGGGAGATATTCCTCTGGAATTGTGTTTGTTAGCTGAGCTGGGTAATACATATTTTCTTTTTCCTCCCCAGTAACCAATTCACTTCAGTTTTTCTTCTTCTGCCCAGCTCCAGATAGTGCCTGATCATTAATCCCAGACATGTGCTGTGGTGGGAAAGGTGTCTCCCTCTGACAGATAAGCTTGACTGACATAAATAATTTAATTCCTCTGCACCTTTTTTTTCCTTCTGTAACTGCTGGAGATCGAAGTGACCCACAGAGTATTCTGAAATTCTCCTGCAACTGATCTCCAGGCTTGATTTTGTCTTCAGCTCCTTGGCAGCTGTAATTTATAGTCATGCTCCAGTGGCTTCAGGAAGATTATATTCTTTATTTTCACATCATTTTTCTGCTACAGAAAGGGAAGAAAAAATATGGGTGTTTTGTCTATTTACTTTTTTTGGTGTGGTCTAAGTTCTGAACACTGGGTTTTCCTTCTGATTTTTGTCTTCCCTGAATGGTCTTTATCTATCTTATGGTGATAGATAAAATGATAGATAAATAGAATGGTCCTTATCTATCTTATGGTGATGGATAAAATGATAGATAAATAGAATGGTCCTTATCTATCCTATATCTCTTATACAGAGCCAGCCTGTGCTGTGTCTGTATTCTGCCTTTTTGCTGGGAATTGCATTCCAGTTGTTGCCATTGATTCACTCTTGGCTCAGCCAGGCTTTTCCTCCTCCTTTCTGGCTTTCCTGGGGTTTTGTGCCACCCCCAGAGGTGGGACTGGGGTGGGGTCAGTGGCTCTGCCTTTCCTGTGGCCTCCCTGGGGACCAGCAAATCAAGGGACCACAGGAGGGGCTGGGGCAGCCCAGAGTTTGCTTTTTGCCAGCAATCAGGACCTGTGTGGCTGTGACAGGGACCCTGCACTGGCTGGACTGGGAGATTGCTGCTCTTGACTCTGGTACTGAAGCTCCTCAGGGTCTGTTCTGTCTGCCTGGTGCTGCTTGTAGGGCCATGGATCCCCTGAAGGATGTTCTTGCTTCTCTTCCCAGAGGTTGTCCCTGGCAGCTTTACACCCAGGGGAGTGCCAGCATGGATTAGAAGCTGGCTGAGACCCTTGGCTCTGTCAAAGGGAAGAGAAGGGGGTGAGGGAGTTCCAAGGAGCCAATTTTTTGGTGCAGTTTGCCCATCAGTGTAACCTCATCAGTCTCTTTGTGACAGGAAATCCTCCTGTGTTTTTTGGGCCCATGTTTCTCCCTCAGGGCAGCTCACCCACCTCAAAAATCCAAGTCCATATGACCAAGCCTTCCTCTGCAGCTCTCCTAAGTCAGGGCAGAGTACCAGGAATAATTCCCAGCCCTTGGAAGGGTCTGGCAGGGCTGGCAGGCAGGAGCTGTGTGTCTGCAGAGATTTGGGGTGTCTGAGGGGTGCTGAAATTACAGCCTGTGGGAATCCAACTGCTGCACAGGCTTTGAACACTGAGGGGAAAAAAAGAAGAAAAAACTCCATTGGCCTTTTGTCTCGTGATTTCACTGGCAAGGCAAGAAGTTTGCAGCTGATGGGGGAAAGTCTTGGCTGCTGAGCCTGGAGTGGGATGGAGGGATTTGAGCTGAGCTTTCTTATTTCATCTTTATGGTAGTGACTCACTTGACTCTTGACTTTATTCTGTAATTGTAATGTTTTAACCTGAAGCTTTGCAGATGGAGAGCTGACAGGAACGGAGCGAGGTCGCTTTGCTGGGTTGGTGTGACAAGAACTAACCCAGCTCTGATGGTCCTCAGCCCTTGTCAGGGTTCTGTGCCAGCCTTTTTCCAGCTTCAGCTCTGTTCCCAGTGAGAGCAATGGAAATATTGTCTCATCAGAGGGTGTTCCTGGTTTTGGGGTCTCTCCAGGCGTGGTGTTGGTGCCTCTGCCCAGAGAAAATCCCACAGCTGGAGCTGCTGTGGAATTTGGCTGTGTTGGGGCAATTCCTGGAGTGTTCCCTTACCAGGAGGAGGAGGGAGTGGCTGAGAGCACCCAGTGTCCTCTCTAGAGCAGGGCCAAGAGCTCTGTACCTTGAGCAAGGTTGTGATTTCTGTCTCTCCACGTGTTCCAGCTATTCACAGGGATATTGTGACACTGCCAGTGTTCTCTGAGGGCCATTGGGAGTGGATCTGCTAGGAAACACTGTGTGCTGCTCTATTTATGGTTCTCAGGGTCTGACCCACTCACTCAGCAAAGCTTCACACAGCTCTCCCCATCTGCTGTCCATGTTTTGCAGTGTTTTCTCTTGACTCAGAGTTTTATAAGGAAAGGGGTGTCTGTGGAGGGAGAAGGATGCCCCAGACATTTTCCAAGGGCTGGCTGAAAGGTAGAAGGATAGCTTTGCAATATGACATTTTTGTCTATCACTGGGCCCTCTGTGCATTTAAATAGCTTTAAAAATGACTTTTGTAGGCCTGGAATCCTCACTGCCATCCCCAAATCCACTGAGTGCAGGACTGAGCTCCACTTCTGATTCAACTCCTGATGAATCATTATTTCCACTACTTGTTTTTCATAATTGCTTTTGCTAATTCTCAGCTGTATTTGCATTTTCTCAGTGCTCACCATCCCCTTCATCCCTTCCTGGGTGCAACATGCAGCTTGTGTCCCCTGTGATGTTCAGGGGAGCTGTAAATGCAGAAGGTGATCTTTGGCTGGTGTAAATTATCAAAGCTGTGCTGAGTGGATCTGTAGAGCTCAGCTGCAGGAATTCCTATGGGATATTTCATTCCTGCTGGCTGGAACAGCAGAAAGCTGGTGGGGGAAATGGCCTTGTTCAAACATACCTGATGTGAGCAAGACCCACAGCTGAGCAATTCTCTGCTCCTTTGTTTTGGCCTGTTAAGCTTTAGCAAAATAAAATCAATCTTTTGGCCTTTTCTGTGTGGAGTCAGGTGCTTTACAAGCTCTCCACATCCTCTTGGCCACACAGCAGCTTGTTAAACTGGAACCCCAAGGCAGAGGCTCCTTGGCAGCATGTAGGAAAAGGAAAAGAATTTCAGGTTAAGCAAAGTTTAGTTATTTCAAGGGAGAAAAGTTTCCCTGCAGATAAGCAGAGTTCAGACCTGTAATTCTGACTGATTCCAGCACTGATTCCACTTGGGTTCTTTGCTGTTGGTTAAAGGATGGGAAGGCAGAGAGTTTGTTTGGGTTCTGCTGCATTAACCCCATGGTCAGAACTGTAAATGGTTCAGGGAGAAAAAGGCACCTGATCCAAACCTTGTTGTCACAATGAAAGGAAATTGTCCCTTTTCAACTTCAGCTGAATTTACAAAACATCCTGACCCCAATGTGTGTCACCCAAACCCTTCAAAATGGGGCCAGTTATAAACAACTTGACTTCATTCATCTCCCCTGGAATAGGAGGAGAAGGAGGGGGCAGGAAAATTTATTGAATGGAAAATGGATCTTTTTAAAAAGAAAAAAAAAAAAAAAAAGGAAGAAATGGCTCCTTCCTGGCTTTTTGGGAGGAATCACAAACAATGGAGGTAAAACCCAAGCCACAAACCTGGGCTGGCTCTGGCCAGCTCCAGGCACATCATTTCCCCTCCAGAGAATCATGGAATGGTTCAGGCTGGAAAAGACCTTTGTGTGTGTGTTTCTCCCCCTCTTTTTCCCATTCAGGAGCAGTGTTGCCAGCAGGCAAACACTAATCCATCCTGACAGCTCTGCCCATCTTCCTGCTTTGGTCTGGCAACCAGCAAACAGCTTGATTAAGGTCCCTGGGGCTTTATTAGTGCAGCTTGTTGCCTGTAAATTAATCAACAGGTTTCCTGTGTTTAACTCTTTCTGGGAATGTTCTGCATTGCTGTGGGTGCTGAATCAAGCCTTTAGAACTGGCTTTTCTAAAAAAGGCACAGCAGAAATAGCTTCAAAGGTTTTACAGGCCTGGGTTCTTGGGACAGGAGGGGAAGAGATCCCGTGGGCTCTGCAGGTGCTGCTTGTCTGACTTCCCATCTCCAAGAGCAATTTTAGGCTTTTGCTTTATTTCTCTTGGCTGTTCAGCCCCTGTAAAATATAAAATATCCATTATCCGTGCAGAGGGCAGCCAGATGGAACCTGTACTTTGCTGAGTTATCCATAAGAAATCAGATGTGCTCTGGCCCCTGAAATGAGAAGTGCATGGAGGAATGGGGCCACCTTGCTCTTCTGAGGGCTGCTCTGGAGCCATGGGCAGAAGTTGCCAGGATGTTTTATTTGGCAGTGTTTTCTTTCAAGTTTTGGGCTTGTCCTTTTTAACTGTTTGGTCTCAGCATAGAGGGATTAGGAAAAATAACTTTGTAGTGCTGGGCTTGGATAATGAGCAGAAGGTTTGGGGGCACACACTGAGTTTTCAGGTGACTGCAGGTACCAGGATTGAGATGACTGATGTTTTATGGATACAATGGGTTGAACATCCTCTCATTATTTCAAAGCTCACAGGATTTCCAGCTTCTCACATGGGGACACCCAGCTCCTTATCTCCATTTTCCATTCCCGTGCCTGTTCTCTCCCTCCCACTCACTGGAGGCTCCATCAGAGCATTCTCTGTGTGCCCTGTCCTGCCCTTTGGGGCCAGCACAGCCCCTGCCTGTGCTCCCACACACCACAAGCTCTGGGGGAGCAGCAGCCCCCTGCACATGGGCTTGGATTTGGTCTGATCTGGACTTCACCCTGCAGTGAGCAATGGTGAGAACAGGCTGAGCCATGCTGCTTGTATAGATTATTTTTAGCAACAATCAAAGATAGAAGAAGAAGAATGTGCCTGTGCAGAGGTTGTGTCCTGCCCCTGTGGGAGGGGAGCAGCTGGCAGAGGAGGGCTCTCCTGCTCCTGCACATTCCCCCAGGAAGGATGTGTTCCTGAAGCTGGCTCCAGCCAGACCAGAGTGGGGTGAGGTGTGGAATTTGCCTTCAGAAGCTGGCCAGGATCTGCCTTCTGGGTGATGTACAAGTTCTCACATTTGATCACACTTTTCATGCCTATTTTACTGAAAAGCATCTCAGTGCTCATCTGGAGCTGTTGCATCCAGGTGTGAGCAATGCTTCCTGCCCCAGAGCAGTGCAAAGGAATTCGGAGAGCGAGGCTCCAGCTTTGGATCCTTGGCATCTGTGGCCAAAGCACCTTGTAGATACCTGCACCACGAGTTAGAGCTCCCTGGCAGGGGCTGAAACACCTGCAGGAGCCAAGTGTGTGAGCTGAAATTCCCAGTGGTGCTGCCTGTGGAGCTCCCCAGGTGACAGCAGAAAACTGTGTGCAGGGAAAGTGTTTTCTCTGCATTTAAAATGTCATGCCAGTTGATCTGCTCTTGTGAGGAGGTTCTTGGTGGTGGACAGAAGGAAAAGTGGCATTTCTGAAGGGGGATTTTAAGACAGATGTGTTCTGGCCACTCTGTAGTCTTGAGGACTGAGGGAATCTTGGAAAAGATCTCAGAGAGCAGGTACCAGCAGGGCTGGAAAAAGTTTATTCATGTAGAGTTCATAGAATTATAGAATCTTCTGAACTGGAAGAGACCACAAGGATCCAGCTCCTGTCCCTGCACAGACACCCCCAAATCCCACCCTGGGCATCCTTGGAGTGCTGTCCAAGCCCTCCTGGAGCTCTGGCAGCCTCGGGGCTGTGCCCATCCCTGGGGAGCCTGGGCAGTGCCCAGCACCCTCTGGGGGAAGAACCTTTCCCAAAATCCAACCTGACCCTGCCTTGGGACAGCTCAGACAATCTTGACTCTGGCCACTGCACCAGAGGCCCAGCTGCTGATTCCCATCTCCCATCAGCAAAGATTTCCCTGTAGGATATTCCCCTGGGATATCCACCTTGCTCTGCTATGAGGGCACACAGGCTCCATCTCCAGTGTCCACACCATCTGCCAGAGTGACAAAAGGATGAGTGCAACCCTGTGAGGTTTGGGAGGGGGAGAGGGCACCACCTCAGTGCCCTGCACGGTGCCAGGCACAGCTGGGGACACATGGCTCACATGGCTCTGTGTCAGGTCTGTCACATCCCCAGCCCTGGCCTTTGCACTGTGCCAGCGTGGTGGCAGCTGTGACACATCCAGCAGCTGTGCCTGCTGCTCCTGCTGCCAGGAACACGGGGGTGACCTTTTCAGAGAGGAGGAGAGGCTGGGGAGAGCCAGGGGTGGGTGGGAGGCAGTGGCAGCCCTGGCTGGGGGGTTTGGATTCATGGAGCAAAGCTCCCATCCCTGCTGGGTTTGGATTCATGGAGCAAAGCTCCCATCCCTGCTGCTCTGCTGGGTTTGGGTTCATGGAGCAAAGCTCCCATCCCTGCTGCTCTGCTGGGTTTGAGTTCATGGAGCAAAGCTCCCATCCCTGCTGGCTGCAGGAAGCCCCATCCCCTCCTGCCTGCTGGGGTTGAGGCAGAGCTTTCCCTGCTGGGCCCTGCCATCTCTGTGGGATGCAATGCCTGGATGATGGGAGGGAGGAGCAGGGTGATGCTTGGCAAATGCTATTTATGGGCTGCTGCAAATCTGGCTGTGTCACCTTGGGTGTAGGAAATTTTGGTGTCCCTCCACCCTTCTCAGCCTGGAGAAGCAGCCAGAAGCAGTGGGGGTCTGGGCCTTGTGCCATGTGCTGTGATTTGTCCATGAAATTGTCACATTTTCTGTGCTGAAGGGGTTTTCCTGTGACTCCAGCACCTGGACAGTGCTCTGCTCTGTGTGTGCCTGCTCTGCAGTGAAACCAGGGGTGGCTTCTCTAGGAAAGAAAATATTTTCCAGGTATTTGAGGTCAGCCTGACTCGGGAAACAATTCTGAGCCTCTCAGGCTGGATTGGTACAAATGGCACCATGAGTGCAGGGAGATGCAGCTCTGTGTGAAGGGGTGAGGTGGAACAGTACCAGACATAACCTGAAATGACTTAACAAGCTGCTCAAGTTTTTTAAATGCATGTGTCGTTTTTTTCCCTTTAATTTAAATTTCCTCTGACATTTCATAGGCTTCATCACTCAATGTGAAGCCAAGATCCATGTGAGTGTGTGCGGTAGGATTGTTTTTAAATTTTATTTTAAATACAGATGTCTGGAATAACTTTTTTGCACACACTGTAGGAGTGTAAAGGTTTCTAAGCAACATCATTTCATGCTGTTTGCATTCGAGAATGTAAAACAGGGTTCCTTTTTTTAAAAGTCTCTGCAGTGCAGGCATAATTACAGGA
This sequence comes from Agelaius tricolor, assembly GCF_023055355.1. NCBI lineage: Eukaryota > Metazoa > Chordata > Aves > Passeriformes > Icteridae > Agelaius > Agelaius tricolor. The sequence goes on from NW_027269278.1 coordinate 16,810,348, forward strand.
TCCCATTATGCAGCATTGTGTCTACGGTGAAGCCTGCCCTAATGGAATATTCTGCCTTCTGCTGAAGCCTTACCTGCTTTTTACCAAGACACTTAAGGACTTAATTAGCGTCATTATAGACTGCCACCCCCTTCCCCAGCCTCGTGCATGAAGGGATAATGATCTGTCCAAGCTAGCAGTGTGTTCACTTCCCATGGTTAACAGCACCGCATGGAGGGAGCGTTTCCGAGCTCGCTGCTGCTCCCTTGAATTGAACATGGAGGAGGAGGGGGGGAAATGAAAGCATTTCCTAGGAGCAAGAAATACACTCTGTGTTTACTTGGCCTGGTCCCTGCCACTGAGCTGGGAGGGTGTTTGTCCCTGGGAGACCCTCGTGGAGCTCCTGGGGGTGATGCTCAGAGCTGAGCCAGGGCACCCAGGGGTGCTCCAGCCCTGCAGGGCACCCAGGGGCACTCCAGCCCTGCAGGGCACCCAGGGGTGCTCCAGCCCTGCAGGGCACCACCCAGGGGCACTCCAGCCTTCAGCAGAGTGCCTGGGAACAGCAGGGGCCGTGTGGGTGCAGAGAACCTGGCCCTGATGTCCCTGTGGTTGTGCTGCCTGTGGGCAGCATCCTCCAGTGACCTTCGTCCATCCAGATGTGGAATTAGAGTGGATGGAATGGTTTGGGTGGCAAGGGACATTAAAGATCAGTTAAATTCCACCCCCTGCCATGGGCAGGGACACCTTCCACTAGCCCAGGGCCCTGTCCAGCCTGGCCTTGGCCACTTCCAGGGATCCAGGGGCAGCCACAGCTTCTCTGGGCACCCTGTGCCAGGGCCTCCCCACCCTCACAGGGAAGGATTTCTTCCCAAAATCCCATCCAAACCTAATCTAAACTGCTTCCTGCCTTGCTGGACAGCAGGTGTTGCAGCTGTGGTCAGTGGGTTGGAGTGACAGGAGGTGGTGGCTTGAGGACACTGCTCTGATGCTGGGGAGGATCATCCTGCTGCCCCAAAACAGCATCTGCAAGGCTCCTGTCAGCTGGATGGTCAGGCCTGATCTCCAGGGTAAACAACATCTGCACTGAGCTGCCCAACAGAGTTTTATAAACATCTGGGGGCTTTTTGTATTTTATGAGATGAGGAGTGTTGGCTTTTGTATCAGAGATGGGGCCAAAGGAGTTTTTATTGCTGGTTAGGTAACTTCTCTGGCATGTTGTGTTGGGAGCCCCAGACATAATTAATGAGGTGTGGGAGTGCTGTGGTGCATGTGTTGTTTTGTGTGATGGCTGTTGCTGCTGCACCCCGTGCCAAGACGTGGCCATGACGTTTTCCTTACAGGTGGACAGCCCTGAGCCCCCTCCACCTCCTGTGTCCCTCCTGTGTTGGCATTTCTGCCCTACCTGCTCCTGGCTTTTGCTCTCCTAGCAGGTTTTCTCTGGAATTCTGCTTACATCTTGCAGGGAAATTCACCCCAAACCTCTTTGCACTTGTTTGTTCAGGTGGGAAGGGGCACTATGAGTGGTCAGGGATTTAGGAGCAGGTCCTGTGGGATGTGGCACTCCCACAGCTGCATCCAGGGCTGCTGTTTAAAGGCTGGTGCCTCATCTCTTGTGAGAAGCACAGACAGGACAGAAGGAGCTGTGATGCTGATGGATTTCCTGTTTTCCTCGACTCACCTGGAATCCTGAGCATCCCCTGCTTGCTCCCTCACCCCAGCAATTCTGTGTGGCCTGGGGTGCTGCAGGGAGGTCACCCATGCTGGGAGCCCCTGCACAGCCCAGAGCTGCTCAGGGGCCTCATCTTCCTGGCCTGTGAAAAGTGTCCCTGCCCGTGGCAGGGGGTTGGAGGCAGAGAATCTTTAAGGTCCCTTCCAACCCAAAGCATTCCATGATTTCCTGCTCTGCTTTGCTCATCCTGCTCTGTCCATTCCTATGAAGGACTGGCTGCAGTGATGCAGTGCCTGGTATTTTTGTTTTCCAAAGGCCATTTGGCTCTCCTCTGGCTTTTCCAGCCTCTGCTCTCAAGGAACTGTGTGTGATCCCTGCTCAGGGAGCTGGGAACATCTCCTCAGCCCCACAGGGGCAGGGGAAGGTGCAGGCAGTGCTGGCCCCCAGCACAAAGCCCATCCAAGCTGCAGCTCCCTCGTGTTTTCCAGGGAGGTGGCTGGAGGTCTCCAGCAGTGCACGTTGCCTTTTGGCTCCACAAACACTGAGAAATGGTGCCAGATGGATGGAGCTTTACAGGATCTGCCCTGTGCTCCGTGGATTTTAAACAAACCTGGGAGGGGGTTTGGGCTGGATCCTTGTTTGTTCTTGAAGGAATTGATGAGGGCTTCAGAGTCCTCGTCCATCCATCTTCCATATGGAGATAAAAAGTTTTGGCTGAACACTGCTAAATGTGCCGTCATCTATCACAGCGGAGGCGGGATTGTGTCAAGGAAAAATAATCCACCATCAGGCTCAAAAGGAGAAAAAAGGGAAGAAAAAAAAGGAAAGAAATAAGATTTCCAGTAAAACTCATCGCTTTTAAAAATCCAATTCACTCTTTGCCAAGTCATTGTTTGGTTTTAGACTTGTTTCACATGAAAGCAACCTTTAAAGGTTACTTTTATCCCTCTTTAATGAGCTATAGAAATGAGGCTGGTCTGCTAGAGGGCAGAGGGCAGGGCTGGGGCCGTGTGTTGAGCTGATGCTCCCCTTTGGAGTGGCTCTGTGAGCTGTAGCACAGCTCCCTGGCTGCCAGGTTCTGCAGCCAGCAGCTTTCAGCAGGAGAAATGAGAGAGGATCATTGATGTATATCTTTCCCCTTGCTGTGGAGGAAATGATATGTGCTGCAGTGTGTGTGGGAGAGAGAATAGACAGGGCTGGCTGGGTGTTTCTGGAGTGTTCTGGATGCTGGGGTGTGCACCCTGGGGACCAGCTTTGCTGCCACCCCTTCTGTGCTGGGTGCTGAGCTCTTTGGAGATGTGACCCCAATGAAAGCTCTTGGAAATGTGAGGCCTGGCCCCCATCCTCCCCTGGGTGAGGGGACACCAAACCCCCTCCCCAGGACAGCCCTGTGCTGCCCTTCTTTCCTCTGTGGTGCCTGGGGCTGTTCAGGTGACAGTGAGGGTGTCCCAGCAGCTCTGCAGGGAGGGACTGTCCACTGTCCCAGCCCTGAGCTGCAGGACACTCACCAGGTGTCCAGCTGTGCTGTAGGGCAGTGTCAGGGAGTGGTGGGCAAGGTGGCCATGGGGCACAGCTGCCCGTGGGTGCAGCTCCACAGCAAGGTGGCCCCATGAGCAGGATCTCTAAACAAGGCTCATCAACATGGGCTGGGCTCTTCCTTCTCCTACCTGACTTTTTCTGCCCAGGCATTGTGCAGGAGCAGACCCAGAGCCCCCCAGCCCAGCTGGGACCCCTCCCAAACCTCACAGAACCCCCCATTCCGAGGGCTGCTGCGTTCCCTCACTCTGCTCCCAATGTGGAACATCTCCCTGGTTTCTCTGCTGTTCACGTCACGTTGCCTGGAGCTTTTAGGGGAGCCCTGGCTGATGCACAAGGAGCAGCAGGGGGGGGAAATGAGCAGTGCTGTGCACAGAAAACCAGAAAATCTGATGTGTTTGTGCTTCCCTGTGCTGCTGTGGGTGTGGGACACCGGCCTTGCGTGGGCCATGTCTGCCACAGGGCTGAAGGCTCCAGTGTTGAAGGCTCCAGGGCTGAAAGGTCCAGAGCTGAAGGTTCCAGGGCTGAAAGGTCCAGAGCTGAAGGTTCCAGGGCTGAAAGGTCCAGAGCTGAAGGTTCCAGGGGTGAATCACCCAGGGCTGATGTCCCCAGGGCTGAAGGTTTTAGGAGTGAAAGCCCCAAGGCTGAAGGCTACAGGACTGAAGGCTCCAATATTGAAGGCCCCAGGGCTGAAAGGTCCAGAGCTGAAGGTTCCAGGGGTGAAAGGTCCAGAGCTGAAGGTTCCAGGGGTGAATCACCCAGGGCTGATGTCCCCAGGGCTGAAGGTTTTAGGAGTGAAAGCCCCAAGGCTGAAGGCTACAGGACTGAAGGCTCCAATATTGAAGGCCCCAGGGCTGAAAGGTCCAGAGCTGAAGGTTCCAGGGGTGAAAGGTCCAGAGCTGAAGGTTCCAGGGGTGAATCACCCAGGGCTGAAGGCTCTAATGTTGAAGGCCCCAGGGTTGATGTCCCCAGGGCTGAAGGCTCCAGAGCTGAAGGCTCCAATGTTGAAGGCCCCAGGACTGAAGGCTCCCATGTTGAAGGCCCCAAGGCTGAAGGTTCCAGGGGTGAAGGCCCCAGGGCTGAAGGCTCCCATGTTGAAGGCCCCAAGGCTGAAGGTTCCAGGGGTGAAGGCCCCAGGACTGAAGGCTCCCATGTTGAAGGCCCCAAGGCTGAAGGTTCCAGGGGTGAAGGCCCCAGGACTGAAGGCTCCCATGTTGAAGGCCCCAAGGCTGAAGGTTCCAGGGGTGAAGGCCCCAGGGCTGAAGGCTCCCATGTTGAAGGCCCCAAGGCTGAAGGTTCCAGGAGTGAAGGCTCCAGGACTGAAGGCAGCTTGGTGACAATGCTGGCAGTGCTCCAAGAGGGGTGATTGTCACATCCCCATGGGGTGCCAGCAGGAGCCTGCCTGGTGTGGAGCTCTGGCCCTGCCTGTTGCCACCTTCTGGAGAGGTGTTTGTCCTGAATCCGCTTCCCCGGCAGAAATCACCTCCATCCTCTTTATGCTTTGTGTGAGGGGGGTTTTGCAGGAGAGGACTGTGATGCTCTGGCTGTTTTTGCTGCTGGGGTGTGAGGGCTCCCCCACAGCAGGAGCAGCCACCCTGGGATGCTCCATGTGAGCAGGATGTGGTGGCCTGGAGAGGAGCTGCTGCTGGGGAGCTGCCAGCATGGAGAAATTCCCTCTGAAGCAGAGCTGAGGAGGATGCTGCTCTCTGTGGAAGTGTCAGAGGCCGCTGGAGGCAGAGAGCAACTTTCCTATGGGAAAGTAAAGTCTTGTTCCATTTTTAACCCTTGGTAATGGAGTCCAGGGTGCAATGTGACCCCAGGTTACATAGTTGTAATGCCTTCCCTGTGTGCTGGGCTCTGGGCCCTCAGGAGGGGGAAGGAGCCATGCCTTGCTGCTTTTGGCCCAGCTCCATGAAGAAGCGAATTTGTCAGTGCCTGTAAATACTGAAAATGGGGAGGCAGGAAGTGGACATCTCCTTAAGTGACATCAGAGCCAGCAGCCCTGTGTGGCTTTGGGGACACTCACCCTGCCAGTGTGTGTGGCTCAGGAAAGCCTGGGAGAGTGGCAGGGGAGACTGGGGTCCCTGGTGGGGCCACAAGGTGGGAATCTGTGTCCTGGTGGGAATCTGTGTCCTGCTGCTGCCTGCAGAGGCTGTCTGGAGCAGAGGCTGGGCAGAGTTACAGCAATAAATTGGTTTTTATTAAAAGCCCTTCACAGGACACACCTTGGGCAGTGCCAGAGCCCGGCCGTGGCTCCACCCCAGATGGATCCTGGCCACGAGTTCTCACACTTTGATAAGTTTGGGTCCATTTCCATGCTGGCTTCATTGTCCAATTCCAGCTCCAGGTGATGCAGTCCCACCCTCCCAGGTTGCTCCCCTCCATTCCCTGTTGTTTGCACTTTTGGGCTGAAGCTGCAGCGGTGTCCTTGGTTCTGGGGCTGGAAAAGGATTGTTCTGTGGGACTGAGCTGTGAGGAGAACCTGCTGACATTGATATGGAGTGCAGAGTTCTGTACCAATGCAGTGCAGAGGCTGGGAAATAGGAAAGCTCAAACTGAAGGCATCACTGGGATCCTGTGAACTGGTCCTGGCCTGGCAGCAGGAAGGAGGGCAGCCCAGCCAGGCCATGGTTTTTCTCAGAGGTTTCTCCCAGGTTTAATGACCTTTCCATGCTCAGCTCTGAGCTCCCTGCTCATGGATGCCACTGGGGAGTGACACAAATCCCGTGTGGTCAGCGGGTGCCAACACAAACCATCCCTGGGGCTTTGGGAGCCCTGCAGGCACTGCCAGGGTTGGGAACCAGCCCCAGCAGGCAGGGGAGACACCTCATCCTGGGCAGCTGGGATCTCCTCCAGCTCCCTCCTGCCTCTGGTCTCCAGGAGGGTTTGTAATCTGATGATTACACTGAGACAACAATGATAAAACATTTATTTCAGCCGTGTCATTAAAAATAGATGGCTGTAGCCTAAAGGTGGCTTGTTGGGTGACTTGCTTGCTGTTCTGCTTTGTTATGAAGCCTGAAAATTACTGTGTTTCTTAAAGTAGTGTTGCTTGTTTTCCTCACAATTCTTTCCAGCCTTACAAATATTAAATATGCTATGTCAGGTTGGTTTTGTTGCAGTCTCTAAGGAAGAGCTGCCCACTGGGAACTTTCTCTGCCCCAAGGATGTCAACAGATCATTTATCCACCACGAGGAAAACAACAGTTGACTGTAAAATGAGACCTTAGAAGTAAAAAAAAATAAAAAAAGAAGTGGAGAGTTAGCAACAGTCAGCAGTTCCTACCTCAAATATCCTTGTTGTAAATTTCCTGGAAAATGGGTAGGGTACACAAGGGGTGAGTTTTTGGTGTTAAATACTTCCAGAGCTCCATCAGGAGGGAGCAGGCCAGCTGTTGCTCCAGATGTTGCCTTGGGGAAAAGATCACCCATGGGAGCTGGATTGCTGTGAGGTCTCTTGGATGCCTTCCCCTTCTGATGGTGTGAAGCAGCTTTTATAAATGTATAAATGTTATCTCCTAAAAATGCCATGAGATTCATCTCTGGGGATACTTGGGAATGTGGGATGGGGGAGAAGAAGTGGCAAGAGGCCAGTGGAAATCCCAGAGGATGCTCCAAACACAGGAGATGTCACAGGCAGGCGGGGACAGGACAAGTGTGGGTTCTACTGCCACCCCCGATGTCCCTGGTTTTGGAATTCTGTTAACCCTACTCCCCTGTCAGCCCAGTAAACAGGAGGTGCTGAGCACCTCCTGGAAATCCTGGGAAAGAAATGTTTTGGTGTTAGTACAAAGCAGTTAGGAAGGGAGGTTTGTGTTTTCTTGCTGGATGTGCATTTCCCACCTCCTGGATTAACCCTGGCTCAGGGTTTGTGTGCCCTGCCAGGGCCTGACCTGCATCTTGTACCAACAGAAGCCCATGAAACATCTGCTGAGGGGGCAAGAAAACCCTGTGGTGTTTGCTGCCAGCTTGGCTGGGACAGAGGAAGGGCCAGGAGGGTGGAGAGGGCACAAACAAGGAATGTTCAGGGTGGAAAAATGCGACCTGGTTTCTCCACAGCAAACTTGTCTGCCACAGGCTCTCTGGGACAGTGCGAGCAGGGCTTTTGCAGTGACTGGAAAGTCCAAACCTCCCTGAGGCTGATGAGGGGCAGAGAGGCACCACTGGGTGGGAACATCCTCCTCAAACCCTCTGGGGAGCTGCTACTGAGGGTTTGGAGCTGGCTGGGCTGGGATGTGAGACAAAGGCCATCAGCCAGGCAGGGGACAGGCTGTGTGACACCGTGCCACTCTGGGGACATCAATTCCCAATGAGCTGTGAGTGCTGAAAGGCTGCATGGCTCCTCAGGGAGGGACAGATGAGGGTCAAAGCCAGCCAGTTATTCCAGCTGTGGGCACTGGGGACACAGCAGGGACGCTGGTGCTGCTCGTGGCAGTGGCAGCCCCTGCTGAGGTCACCTGTGGTGGCACCAGGAACAGGGCACCCAGCAGGGCTCACCCAGGCTCCTTTTGAGAAGGCATCAGGGTGGTGCAGAACTCCTGACCCTGCAGGAAAGATGGAGAGGGGCTTTCTACAAGAGCCTGGAGTGACAGGACAAAGGGAATGGTTTCAAACTGAGAGTGGGTTTAGATTAGATATTGGGAAAAAAATCTTCCCTGTGAGGGTGGGGAGGTTGCCCAGAGAAAGTGTGGCTGCTCCTGGATCCCTGGCAGTGTCCAAGGCCAGGCTGGAGCCACCTGGGACAGTGGAAGGTGCCCATGACAGGAGGTTTGGACCTGGATGATCTTTAAGGTCCTTCCCAAGCCAAACCATTCTGTGTTTCCATGTGGATTTTCAGGCAGTATCTGGGCACGAGGGAGTTAAAAGGAACAGTCCTAATGCCCCATAGGAGAAAGGGACACTCCAATAAATGAGTGAGTAGGAGCCCTGGGGACTCCTGAAGCACTGTGGACACCAGTGGATGTGGTTTGGATACTCAGCAGGGCCAAGATATCCTGGGGGTGACAGCAGACAGGGAGGGGTGGGATAGTGGCGTGTTCAGGCTTGGGAAAAACTGAAAAGTGAAATTTACTTTGCCTAGAAATTGGTTTTTAGACTGTGGCTTCACTGGACAGAAAGGAACAGTTTCTGAAGGAACCTTTTCCAGTGAGGAGCGTGGCTGGTGCTGCAGGGTGGTTGTAATATTAGACCATCTCCAGGGCTTGACAAATCACCTTGCAAAGTGTGTGCAGCAAGCTGCTATTTGCAGAAAGGTTTTGTGGAAGAGGTACTTAACTCAGAGGAAGAGCTTTGGCTTCCAGAGCAGTCAGCTTGGAGCTGTGTCCAGCTTCTGGTGCAAAGTGAAGCATTTCTCAGAGGTAAACATCACTTTAAGGCAGGATAAACCCAGCCCAAAGCAGGCAGGGACGGCTCTTCCACCACCACCACCACCAATGAATCAGTGTGCAGCTCTAAAAAGGGCAACTCCTGGCAGGCAGCTCCATTCAAGGGTCCCCCTGCCCGGGCTGGGCTGGGGAGGGATGAAAGAGCAGCAAAAACTCAACTCTGAAAGTTTCCTTCCTGCTGCTGGGAAGGACAAGCAGCTCTTCCTTGGGGTGAAGCAGCCTCTGTGCTCAGCAGCTAATCCTGCTGCCTCTGCTGGCCCCTGATAAGCTCTCTGGCCAGCTCTGATCATTTTCCAGCATCTTTATTAGAAAAATAACATCAGAGGCACTTGGGAGTCAATTAGGTTTCATGTGACTAATGTTAATTATTATTACTTTTGTTAGTTCACCTAATCCACCAGGATTCTCCCATTAAGAGATGTCACTAATTTGTTCCCAGAGGGCACTGTCTCCCACCAGTGGATTTTGGAGCATTTCCCTGACTTGCCCTCTATTTTTTATTTAATGTGGTTTAAAATTTGATTGGAAGTTAATTACTGTGAGCTGGAAGTTTCCACAGGCTCCTGTAAACATCAACTAAGCTTTGCAGTCTGGGTTTATTTTTACAACGTGTCAGGCAAAGAAACCCAGGGTAACAGTTTGGGAATGCTGGGAGACATCTGATTGAGAATGGAAATTGGCAGATAAGTGATGTGGAAGAGCACATCCCTGTGTGTGCAGGAGGTAAGGAGTGTGATGGATGTGGGTGGAGCAAAAAGAGAGTTGAGATAACCTGAACCCACAGGCACACAGTGAAATCTGACTTCTCTCTGTGCTCTGGAGCACAGGAAGATTTGCATGGATGCAAAACAATTTAAGGATCATTAAGACAGAAGGCTGAACATGGAAGAAAATCCTTGGATAAAAGCTTTTCTCTTGCTTCTTTTTTTATTTAATTCACCCCTTTTTCTTTTTCTTTTTCTTTTTTCTTTTTTTTTTTTTTGTTTTGTTTTGGTGTTTTTTTTGGTTTTTTGTTTTTCTCTCCATGAGGCACCAAGGAAATCCAAGAAATCTTTTTGTGCCTTTTTGGATGTGGATGCCCTTAGAGCAGCTGCTGTCTGGCAAGTGGTGCCCATCCCTGTTCAGTGCTGCTGGGGGGATGCTTTGAATGCAGCCCACAAAGAGATTGGTTTAAAAAAGGGTCAGACAGCCTCTGACTCCAGCGTGTTCAAGCCCTGTGCACAGTTCAGCACATCCAGTTGTGCTAACACAGCTCCTTGCCAGAGAGTGAAGTGTTTGTTTGCAGATGGCACTGTGAGCCCTGGAGAGCTGGGCAGGGGTTATTTTCATTCCTAACAAAATAACAAACCACAGCACTATGGAATTTATCATATAGGAGCAGCAGGAGGAGGTCAGGGCTGTCTGAGCACAGCACTGAGGGCTCTGCTTGTTGTGTTTGGCTTGGAGAGAGAATTCCCAGTGGGATTTTTGGGGCAGCAATCAATCCCTGTCTGCTTTTCTTTCTTTGATGGAGTGACAGCCCAAGTCTGTGCTGCCAGGTGGAGCCTGGTGCAGGATGGCACTGGGGGGTGCCAGTGCTGGAATGGAATGGGTTGGGAGGGACCTTCAAGATCACCTGGGTCTGACCAGGGCCACCTTCCACTGTCCCAGGTGCTCCCAGCCCTGTCCAGCCTGGCCTTGGGCACTGCCAGGGATGCAGGGGCAGCCCCAGCTGCTCTGGGCACCTGTGCCAGGGCCTCACACCCTCATGGTAAAGATGTGGGGAAGGCACAAGAGGAGCCCACCCTGTCCAGAACTTGTTGAGGCACTGGATAGTCAGTGATTTATATTTTTTAAGCACAATTCTGTCACTGGGTGTTTTTTAAATAAGGACACTGCTTGGTTTTGTGTAGACTTTTTATCCTTTGCCTCGTGCCTGAGGAGTGACTGTGTGTCCATGCTGGGGTCACTCAGCTTCCTGCTCTGCCTCACATCTCCACCTCAAATTGGCACAGTGTTGCTCATTTCCCACTTCTGGTTTGGAGTCCAGCCTCAATGGAAATGTTAATTTACAGCAACTACTTCCCAGGGTATGATTTGGGAAGAAGCTCTCGAGTTTTCTGTGTGGTTATCAGAGAGTGACTGACTGTACAACCCCAGCCCTCCCCTGGACCTGACAAAGGTCCTAACAATGCTTGCTGAAAGTAAAAGTGCCCTGTAGGCAGTTCATGCCCCAGAGGTTATTTATGGGCAGCTTTCTCCAGAAGTACCATAAACTCTGTGATTAATTACTGGGAGAAAGCCACTGTTGGGACAGGATAACACTGGGGTTTCTGTGCCTGCAGCCTCAGGGCAGGGCAGCTGCTGCACAAAAGCTGCTCTTGCAAAGTAACAAAGCAGAATCCTGGTTTATTTATTTGTCTTCTTGTTGCTAACACCCTGTTGAAGTTGGGAAGCTGCAGGGAAGCTCTTGCAGTGCCTTTGGGAGAGTGTTGCACGTCAGGAATCATCAGAGTGTGGCACTGAGCAGAGCCCTGGGCAGGTTTTCAGGTGGAGCTGCTGGCACTGGGTGAGCAATTCAGGTGCATCCCTCATGCTGTCCTCACTGCCTTGGAGAGCTGCTCACCTGCTGCACTGCCTGGGGGCAGAGGAAGGGTGCTCTGACCTGGGACTGTCCCATTTCTGCCTCTGGCTTCCTCTGTGGCCTTAGATGGGTCACTTATTCCTGCTCTGCTTTGCTTTCCCATCTCAAAAATGGAATAAAGCAGCTTTGTGCACTTAAACTCAGAGATCAGCCCCGTTGTCTTAGACAAGGTGTGGATGAAATGAGGTCTCTCTTACCCTGCATCCAGCTGGCTTCTTGGGAGTGGCCAGTCCAGAGCAGGGAGCTGCAATAAGGAGATTTTCTGGGAGGTGATGTGGTGACAGCAAGGTGGGATGAGAACCAGGAGCTGGTTATTTTGGAGCAGGATGGCTCCTGGCTGTGTCCTCCCCACAGCCCTGTGGGAGCAGCACAGCCACACAGGGCACCTCATCTTTGCCTTTTTCCTCAGGAGAAAGGGCCAAGGCTGCAGGAGGGTGCTGTGCTGGGTGCAGATGTTTTGTGTCTCTCATCCCTTGAGGTCAGCTGGAGTTCTGCCAGCGCCAGTGACGTGTGCTGAGCAGCAGAGGCCAAACCCTCCCTCAGACAGAGCTGTGGGACTGCTCTGTGCTCTCTGAAGGCTTTTATGGCATCCCAGGGATGCCTCAGGGTCTGGCTTTTCTATTTTTCAGGTTCTGTGCTGCTTTAGTGTCTGGATCTGAGCTTCACATCAGGGCATGCTGAGCTCTGAGCACAGAGCAGGGAGACAAAACAATTCCTGCTCCAGCTGGGCACCAAGGACAAATGATCCAAATCTCAGCCCAGGAGCACAAACACCGTGGGCTGGAGAGAGAAAAACAAGGATGGGACTGCAGGGGCTAAAGCTGGAATGGGACAATGAACTGCAAGATGCAAATGGAGCAGAACTGATCCCAGGGACAGAGCCCGTGCCCGGCCGTGCATTTTGGGGCCATTTTGGTTCCTCTTGGGTGCAGCCCTGGCTGGGCTCTGGTGCTGCCCAAGGTGCATCCATTGAGGCCTTTTAATAAATCCCTGCTTTATTCTTTAGCTCTGTTCAGTCTCTGCTCTGGCTCAGCCTTCCCAAGGCATCCCCAGCACATGCAGGGCCTGGGGCTGAGCTGGTGGCACTGGTGCCACATCACCCAGACAAGGTGTCCCTGCAGCACTGTCCCCATGCCAGGCTGGTGTCTGTGGAAAGCTGGAGATGACTCATTTCCCTCCTGAATTGCTGCCTTTCCTCCCTTTGGGCATCCTGCTGCCAGCCCTGCTCTCCCAGCTTCCTGCACGCTGCTCTTTGCTCACTCTATTTATAGGGAATTTAATAAGATATCAATTAAAGAAATGAAAACAAACCCAGGACGTCTGTCAGCTGAAAAGGTTATTGGTAGCAGTTGTCTCAAACCTTGTCAGCCCTTTTTATAGACAATCCCTGTTGTTGTGGGACAGCTGGGCTGGGCCTGTGTGTCCAAGCTGGGCACCCTGTCCCTCTGCTGGGAGCCTGGTGCTGCCAGCCCTGCCTGCCCTGCTTGTTAAAAGGGGAGGGATGCTAATGAGAGAAGTGGGCTTGAGGGAGTCCCTCTTTGTGCAGCACACTGTTAATTAGCTCTCCTGATTTACTGCTTTCCTGTTTGGGGGATTTGGTATTTATGATCCTATGGGGAGGATGTGAGCTGGCATGGAGAGAGGAGATTTCTGCTCCTTCAGGGCTTTATGATCCCCCTTCCTCTTGAAAATTCCAGCTGTGGGGAGAGACCAGGAAATTGGAGATTTGTTTCTGACTGAGTGAATTAGTGTCTGTCTCTGTAAAATCTGTTTCCCTGAGTTTTGCTGCACCCTAAGTATCCTTTTGGCTCTCTGCCTGGCACCTCTGCAGTGTCAGCACGGGGAGAGCCTCCTGCTGCAGCCAGAGGCCATCCCAAACAGTCTCCAGGTCTGTCTGGGATCTCTGCTATGTTCATTTGTTCCATGGCTTTGAGAGGGTGGGGGTGAACAGGGGAAAGCCTCCAGCCAGGCTCAGAGCTCCTCTCCTGAGCCCCTGGGCTCCAGGGTCCATGTGCTTGTCCCCAGGGGTGTGCCAGCACTGCCTGAATGCTGCCAGCATCCCTGTGCCCCCTTCCAAAGCCACCTGGAACAGATTATTTCTCTTTAAAACCTTGAGCTGCTTCTGCTCTTTATTCCTGTATACTCTGTATTCTGTGTTATTTTTGTAAGAGTAGTGACAGGACAAGGGGGGATGGCTTTCAACTGACAGACAATGGGTTTAGATGAGATATTGGGAAAAAATCCTTCCCTGTGAGGGTGGGAGGCCCTGGCACAGGGTGCCCAGAGCAGCTGGGGCTGGCCCTGGGTCCCCCAAGGCCAGGCTGGGGCAGCCTGGGACAGTGGAAGGTGTCCCTGCCATGGCAGGGGTGGCACTGGATGGGCTTTAAGCTCCCTTCCAACCCAACCCATTCCATGGCTCTCAGCCTGGTGATGTTGTCCTGGTTCACTCTGGGGAGTTTGTGATGAACTAAGGCAGGACTTTGCCTGGATGGAATCTGAGTCCCACCTGTCCCTCCTGGCACTGTCACCTCTTCCTAGTGCCTTCTGTTCCTGCTGCTTCATCGATCAGCTCCTCCTGTGCCCACCTCTGCTCCAGCTGCCTCTCATTTGTCAGGTCCTTCCTCTCTCCTCAATTCACTTCCCCAAAATTACCACAGGGAGCAGAGCACCTCCTCCAGCCTTATTAAAAACACGAGGGAAATGGATCTGCACAGCTCCTGGGCTCCATTTGATATTGTTTGATCTACTGAGAGCAAGAGGAAGGGAAATGCTGACTTGGGGGAATTCAGTAGGAGCTGTTAAAAAAAAGACATGTCCAAAAGTACAAGCATGATCTCAGGCAACACAGACATTGTGATCTGGGAACTACAGAGGGCTGAGCCTCTGTGGCTGGGCAAACAAAGGGACAGAAATAGCAACCCAGAAATGCTAATTCATTGTCAAAGTGATCCCCACTCCCCGGCCATATGATTTATATGGAGCAGAAACCTGGGCAGCTCTGCTTGGCTCCTTTATGTAAGGGAAGAAGAGTGAAAAAAGTGAAAACTCATGAGTTGGACTCAGCTCTGGGGCTTCTGCTGTGGTCTCTGAGACACTGGAGTGGCTCCTTCATGCCTGGGTTAGAAAATCAACCTTCAAGTCATGCTGTGGCTGAAGTGCCTTTGGGGCCACGGCTGCTTCTGATTCAGGAATTTCACTTGGAGGTGATCAAAGAAGCAATACTTTGATCCTGCTTTGGCATTTGCACACCCAGCAGCATCCTGGGGGCTCTCTCTGGCTCTCCTTCCTGCCAGCTGTCTGCCACTGCCATTTCTGCCCAGCAAAGCCAGCCCAAGACCATCCAAGGAGAAGAGCTGTGAAGGAGAATGAGGACAAACATGGTTCACCAAAGCCCCTTGGGGACAGGGAGCTGGGAGGGCAGGAAGTGTTTCAGAGATTGCTCCTAATTTGGTTTATTTTCTATTTAGGCTGTCCCAATTTATCCCAGTCCCTGTGTCCTCTGCTGTGCAGTCACTACCCTGGGCTCTGTAATGGGCCCTGGAAAGCCAAGGATGAGGAGCTGTTAAAAATGGGAGGTTAAAAGACCAGGTAGAACAGACACTGTGCTTGTGTGTCAGCATGAGACCCTGCTCCAATGAACCATCTTCTTTTCCTCTTCTCATTTTCTGGGAAATAGTTTTTCCCCCCCTCAGGATCCCTTTTTAAAAAAAAAAGTATTTGGCTGGCTGTGTCTGTGCAGATCAAACATCCTTCCATCATTACAGGCCAGTGAGTCACAAGGGCCATAATGGCTCTATCTTAAAAATAACCCCAGAGCCCCTTGCAATTGCTCTGCAGGCTGGGATGAGTTCCTGCATTCCCCAGGGAAAGGCAGAGGCTGAGGAAGAGACCCAGGGACAGACGGTCACTGCCATGAAAAGGCTCTGCTGGCTTTTCAGATCTGCTTTTTGTCCTCCCTGCAGCTCTGCTTTCTGCTCTGATGGGAGCTCTGTGAAATGCATGTTTCCTTTCAACCCTCCTCCACCTCCATTCCTTTTGCCTTTGTCTCCTTTTCTTCCCCCATCTCCTTTCTTTTTGGTTTTTTTTTTTGCTGGTTTTTTCAGGGGTGAGGAAGAGTGGGGTTGGTTTAGAAAGATCTCATCTGTTAATAAACCCTGCTGCAGCCACTAAACAATCAGTGTGTAAGGAATGATATTCCAAATGCTCAGCTCTTTCTGAGGCAGAGGAAGAGGAGAAGCTGGGTTATTCCTGATGCTCTTTGCAATGAGTTTTGCATCCAGTTTTGATCCATTGACAAAGGTGTAAACTTCCAGCTCTGAGTGCTTGGGGAAAGGTGCAGCTCAGCCTTGAGGTGATGCCCTTAAATTCTTGTGACATTGTTCTCTCTCTGTGAAATGTGGGATAATGCCTCTCCCTCCCTCCTCTTCCTGTAAGAATTGCTCAGTTTTGTATTTCTTTGGGGTGTCTGGACACGTGGCACCCTCAGATCTTCAAACAAAAGAGATTCCAGTGCAGCAGGAGTTTTTCCAGAGGTGTTTTTCCTTGCAGCACATTTCTGTTTGTCCCCAGGCTGGGCAGGGATGGCAGTGGTGCAGGAGGGCTGGGGTGCCCTGTGCTGTTTAATTTAGGATCAGCTCCCAGCAGGGCTGACTGGGTTTTCTCATCAATTAAAAGGGGACCTGGAGCACCCAGCTGTTTTTCCTACCTCAATACCACCTCTCTTGAGACCTAATCCATCATCATATCCATGATTTGTTTGGAGTTGCTGATCCATGGATATCCAAGTGACAGCTCTGCCTCTTACCTGTGAGACCCAGACCCCTTAATTCCTGAGATGATTCTTCCTTAGCACTTAGAAAAGAAAATTCCCTCCATGAAATATGCACTGAAAAGGAAGAGACCTCACCAAGACAAATGCAGTTTCCCCCTCAACTAAATACTCATCCTATTTAAAACTAAGGAGGAATGGGTTCAAACTGAAAGAAGGGAAATTTAGCTTGGATATATGGAAGAAATCGTTCCCTGTGTGGCTGGGGAGGTCCTGGCCCCTGAGAGAGTGGAAATGTCCCTGCCCACAGCAGGGCTTTGACACTAAGTGATTCTTAAGATCCTTTCCAGCTCATGCCAGTCTATAATTCTATAAATAATTGCTGAATAAATGTGATTTTTCACCTGGATCTCCATGACTGTGTTTTGTCCAGCTGGGTCATCAGCCAGCAGCACCTTTGGGCAGTTGTGTTTCTCAAAATTAATTCTAAAGCTACAGGAGTTGCAGCAGTTGGGCATTTTCCTTTTTTTTTTTTTTGCATGCAAGTGTTAGGCATGTGAGGTCTCACAACTTCCTCTGAGTGGTTATAAATTATTAGCAACTGCAGCTAATTAATCTCAAGGGTTTCATGGTAAGGTTGTCTAGCCCACATAAGAGAAATGAATACTTTTATTTTACTTGGCCAGTTTTTAGTTTGCTATCTGGATCTGCTCGTTCCTTAGGATGGGAATTTGGGCAACATGTGTCCCTTGCAACTGCATTTCTTGCCAGAATGCTAATGCTGGTAGCTCTTAAAGGCTTTTGTGGAGCACTTGGAAGCTGTGTGAGATGAAAAACATAAATAAGTTACTAACTAGCCTTGGCATAACTCCCTGAGCAGTGTATCTATTGATATGGAGGTTGGCTGCAGATAAAAGTATCCTTCTGTCCTGATAGTGATATTATTTGGACGAGGTTTTAATCCAAGACTGTGAGGCCAGAGGAGGCTTTTTCAAAGGAGTGAGTTCCCTTGGATCATTCAGCAGCTTTGGAGCTCTTAGAAGTCATTTTATGACATGGCTTTTATTTATTTCTTTACCTGGTGGTGAAGTGTTAATAGGCACCAGAATACTTCTCTCCAAAGTATCTAAATCTCAAAAATAAATGGGGTTAAAATAGCTAAATTACTTAAATTATTTTGTTTGGTTTTTTTTTGGTGGGGGGGGCGCTATAATTTTAATTCAGTTTTGTGCTGTGTAGTAGCAGGAGAATCAGAGGCAGGCACACTCCCTGCTTGGGGGTTCTCTGCTTCCTTTTTCTGCCTCTGTCAGGGTCGGGATTGAAGGCACTTGAGATGCCTTCAGTTCAGGTTCACATTCAGACTCAGGTGTTTATTATGCATTATAAATGTTACAGCCTCACAGCAGTGAGGTCTGCAGCCTTTCATTGGCAAGGCACAAAATGGCCAACTATCTCTTCTTACAAGGTGTTTAAGGGCTAAACAATCCAATTAAGAGCTGACACCTAAATTATTTTCCCTTTTAACCCAATAATTGATCACTCAAAGCCCACAGTGTGGACTTTTCTGTCCAATTACAAAATACCACCCAAACCTGTGCATAAGAAGGAAGAAGAAGGTAAAGAAGAAGGAGCAGCCTCCACCCTAAAACCTCCATCTTTCTTCATATTTATTTCTATATTCTAAAACCCCAAACTCTAAGTTTTCCACCCTCTGATATCACACACTTCTAACCAACCACACACCCACAATCCCAGTGCTATTAATCAATTTTGGAAGCCTTCTCCACAGCCTAAGGTCAAATGCAGTGTTCTCTTGGGAGTCTGTACCTTTCAGCACAGAAAATTTAAAATTCTCAGCATCCAAGGGTCCAACACCTGCTCTACCTGCGTGTGCTGAATTTATAGAGGTCATGTCTTTACCTGTGGGTGGTTGGTGCTCTGGAGAGGGCCCTGCCTCTGAGCCAGCTCTAATGGGTTTCATTCTGCTCCAGCAGTAGTGGTTCACACTTGGAAAGTGAAAAGCCCTTCTAGATAAAGCTCTCCACACTGTTCAGAGCCACAGTCTGCTTCAGAGGCTAATTTAAAACCCATGTTCTGCTGAAGAGCTGGCAGCACTGACAGGAGCAGTGGTTTGGAACCCTGGTTTGCAGTGTGTTTGTGTGTGTGTCTGCCTGAACAGCCCAAATGCAGCCTCTGTCACAGTGCTTGCAATTAATTACAGATTGCTGTGAAATTCTGGCCAGGATTGCTGCCTCAACCCCATGGGGGAAAGCAGCACAGGAGTGCCAGGGTGGTGTTGTATTTGTGGGGTGCCCCGTGGCAGGAAGGAATGATGAATCTGGCTCCATGTTCTTAGAAGGCTAATTTATTATTTTATACTATATTTTATTAAAGAATACTATACTAAAACGATACTAAAGAATACAGAAAGGATATTTACAGAAGGCTAAAAAGATAATAATGAAAACTTGTGACTCTTTCCAGAGTCCTGACACAGCTTGGCCCTGATTGGCCAATGAGTCAAAACAATTCACATGAAACTAATAAAAAAACCACCTGTGGGGAAACAATCTCCAACCACATTCCAAAGCAGCAAAACACAGGAGAAGCAAATGAGATAATTATTGTTTTCCTTGTTCTCTGAGGCTTCTCAGCTTCCCAGGACAAAAATCCTGGGCGAAGGGATTGTTCAGAAAATGTGACTGTGACAGGGTGGGACTAAGGCAATCAGAGAATTAAGGGAGGGTGAAAAGCTTTGCTGGAGGTGCAGGGGGAGGGAGAGGGAAGGAGGCTTTCCAAAGGGGTGAAATGGTGGGATTAGAGCAGAAAAACACACACGTTTCCTTTTTACTGAATTTGGTGGACTTGCCACACTTTAGCTGTGACATGTCTGTAATTCCTGTTATGGGAATAAGGGCTGGAGCACAGTGGGGAGTGGGTGTTGGGGTTTCTAGCAGAGGTTTTATGGGGGGCTGGAGTGCATCCAGAACAGCAGAGCCACTTCTTCCATCCTGAGGAGCTACTTTGAGGAGCAAAACCTGTGAGGCTGCAGCCTAATTAGCCCAGTCATTAATTATGATGCTCATTTTGGGGGACATGCAGTTTTTTGCCCACGTGGAGCTGATTTCTGCAGGGTGGTCATTTATCAAAGTGCAGGACTTAAGCAGCAAGGAGCTGCTGCTGTCTAGGGCTGCTGAAATCAATACCAATCTCTGAGCTAAGCAGCAGCAGCAGGACTTGCTCCCAGACAAGAATATGAGGCAGACACTCCCAACGTTTCTGGAACATTGCAGCCACCTCTGGATAAGGTGGTTTTGGTTTTTTGGTTGTTTTCCCTTTTTTTTTTCTGCTTTGGGATTTTTTTTTTTTTCATGTGTTTATTGCTCTCCCTTTTTAGTTTCTTTGTCTTGCTGCTCCTCTGCCTGGTACATATGTCTGTGTTAATTAGAGGAAAAAAATGAGTTATCCTTTTAAGTGTCTTAATTAAGATTTTTCTTAACACCCCCCAACATTTTCTCAGAGTTTTTTTCACAGACATCTAAAACTGTTCTTAAAAGCTGATGTCAAAATAATCTTATGCTTAACAACTGCTGTTTAGATATCTTTCCAAGCATCCAATCCTTGGATAATTTACCTTCACAGCACTGCTGAGACCTGTAAAGCCTTGCTGTGAGCAGCAGCAAGTGAGGTGAACTGTCTCAGGTCAGAGGGAATTGGGATTGGATCCAGTCCCCCTGAGGCTGTCTGAAGTCTGGTTCTTGAGGAATGTCTTTAAGTACAGCTGGAAAGTTGGTTTGTGTTTGAAAAGTAAAAATATTGTTACTCAAAGGCCAGTTATTGCAGAAATAGCATCTATTTGTTCAGTGTTAGGAATAAGAACTTTCTTAATGGCCTGATGGAAAAGCTGCAGGGAATTCTCCTTGAAATGCTCTGGTGGGTATTGCCAACCTCTCCTCTGTGGTGGATCTGTGTTTGTACTGGGAGATGCAATTAAAGCCTCTTCTTCCCAGACAGCTCCAGTGAGACTTGAGTCACTTCAGCCCAAGCTCCTTGGGGTAACTGTGAGATGTCTCTGCTCTCCCAGGTCCCCAAAGCCACCAAAAGCTCCTCACTGGCCTCCTGGCCATTGCCCTCAACAAAAGGGTGGGTGCTGCCAGTATGAAATTTTGGGTCCAGTATGAAATTTTGGGGTCCAGTATAAAATGTTGGGTCCAGTATGAAATTTTGGGAGGAAAACCAATGTACTGAGGAACCCTTCCTTTCCAAGGCTGCTGTGTCACACCTTCTCTCCCTCTGAGAAACATCTGCACTCCTATTCCCTACTGATCATCTGGCAGAGTGTGGGGACGAATCCTCTCCTGTGGTGTGGTTTAAAGTAGATTTATCCCAGAACTGTTCTGTGGCTCCTCTGCTCCTGCCTGCTGATGTGGCATCCCCTGAGCAGGGTTCTGGGGCTGATGGTGATTCCCTAGATCCTGGCTCTGTGGGATTTTGGGATTTGGTGAGAGTTTCTTGTAGAAAAAAGGTGCCTCCATTTCCCTGCTTGTGAAATGGAAATTCTGCTTCTCTAAACCTCACTGTACTCACCAAATGTTTTCAGATAAACAGATGAAAAGTTGCTCAGAGGAGGGGCCTCAAGGGATGTGAATTATCCATCAGCAGACCTTCAGCTGGAGTTAATGAGATGGAGAAGGAATAACCCCATGGGTAGGTCAGGCTACACCAACCCTGCACCTGTGTGCATAATTGATGATGCAGAGATCTGCTCACCTCGAGTTCTGCACCCTCAGCCACCTGGCAGAGCTGAAATCAATCCCCCTGTGCCCAGCTGGCAGCCAGGCCCTGCAGCTCTCTCAGGGTTTGATGCCATTCCTGCTCCTGGGGTTGGGTTCCCCAGATGGGAGGGCAGGAGCACTCCCTGCTCAGCCCCTGGGATGGTGCTCCAGTGTCCCAGAGCTGAACCCAGAGCCAGCACCTGCTCCCTGAGCCCCAGTTCCTCCTTGGAGAGTGGGTTTGGGTGTGCTGGGGGATTTCTTGGCTCCTGTGCTAGCAGCTGAGGAAGGGTCTGGGCATGGACTGCACCATGTCGCTGAGGAACGAAGCACAGAGGGGGAAGTGCAGCACCTTGCAAGGTAGGAATGCCAAATCTGCCCCAAACTTCTGTAATTAGCACAGCCAGGTGGCAGGCACAGTTATCTGTTGTCTGGGATTATGTGCAATCTCTGCTGGAAGGTACAGAACAGTCAGATAACAAGTACAGAATAGCACTTCCAACCCCTGGCAGCTTTTCTTAGGGTAACTGTAAGGCCTTGATGTTCTGGACATATTTTAGGGATGTTTTTTTGAGTCTGGAGAGGGAAAAACTGTGTAATTTCTCCCACTTTTACAGCTTCTTCCATTTGCAGTGGGCCTGTGTGCTGCTAAAGCAGCTGATGCCTTCTCCTCTGGTAAAACAGGGGGGTAAAGAGCCCTCCCAGAGCACTCAGTGTGCTGCAAGGAGCCAGACAGACTGCACAAGTCACTGTTTACCTTCCAGACAGGACAGGCTGCACCCAGAGCTGAGTAATGGATGTGAATTAAATCCTCCTGCTAGGCTGATGCACCTCGAGTGGCTGAGCTCGGCTTACACGAGCTGACAACGTGACTCTGCTTTGGGTTGCTTTGTTTCTAGATCTTCCTGTGGAAGTACAAGCACTCCTCAGGGCAAAACCTCCACTTTCCCCCAGTGGCTGGGCTGCTGAGGTCGGAGAATTTGATTTTTGGCTTCTGCAGGAAGCCTGGGCTGCCTCCCCTGCTCGGGGCTGTGGCCAGGCTGCAAGTTGTGGAAAGGTCTGACTTAAGCAGATGCTTCCTGATCCAAAGCCAGCTCCTTGAGCCGAGGGTGCTTCCTAGGAAATGAGGTGCATTTGGTCAGGCTGTGGCCTCTGGGCCCAGCTACTTGATCTTCAGCTTCTCCAGCACACTCTGGCAAGAAAATTGCTGATGTTTAGGCCTTGTCTTTGTGAGCAGAGTTTAAACAAACCAAGCCCAGCTTGTGTCTGCAATGTGCCAGTAAATTCATGTTTTATTAGGACCAGGAGAGGTTTCCTGTGGTGTGACCTGGCCAGATCAGATGAACAGAAGAGGCCACTCCTGGCCCTTTTCTTTGCTCTGTCATCTCCAGGTTCCCTTCCTTGCATTTGTGTTTTGGTGAAGGCTTTTTGAGCCTCTTGGTAATCAATTTATTGTGATTGGTATCAGCAATTCTCAGAGCCTTATTGGCTTCCAGGTGATGGATATGGTAAAAAAGCTGGAGAGAATGTGGCAGGGCTGTGGTTTATTGGTTTGGGGCTCTGAATCTTCATGGTTTATTCTGAATTTTGTGTTGAGACACAGTAATTGTACAAGAGACAAACAAGCATTGGTCCAGTGCCTTGTCATGTGCTGTGGAAAAGGAGGTGGATGTGTGGTCTCTGAAATTCTCTGTTTTCCAGGCCATTAAAATGTGATTTGTGAAGCAGTGAAACTTTCTTCTCTGACTGTTCATAGATCAAGAAAACCCAAGCCCTTTCTGGAGCTCTGTTGTAGGCTCCTATCTGCAGAAGAGCATAGAACAAATGCCTTTTGAATTTGGGAGAGTAAATTCTGTTAAGAATGCTCAAATTCTGGGGGAAAAATGATGCATTCCTTAGCTGAGAGCTCCCATCAGCTCCTGAATCACCAGCAAAAGTGTCCTTCAGCTTGTGAACAAATCCTTGTATCCATCTCCTTGCAGACTCTCATTGAGGGGCTGGAGCGTGTCCAGGGAAGGGAATGGAGCTGGGAAGGGGCTGGAGAATCCCTGAAGGAGCTGGGGAAGGGGCTCAACCTGGAGAAAAGGAGGCTCAGAGGGCCCTTGTGGCTCTGCACAGCTCCTGCCAGGAGGGGACAGCCAGGTGGGCATCCAGGATGAGAGGGAACGGCCTCAGGCTGGGCCAGGGCAGGCTCAGGGTGGGCACTGCAGGAATTTCCCCATGGAAAGGGGGCTCAGGGCAGCTCAGGGTGGACACCAGCAGGAATTTCCCCATGGAAAGGGGGCTCAGGCACTGGAACTGCCCAGGGAGGTTTGAAGAGTCCATCCCTGGAGGTGGCACTGGGGGCTCTGGGCTGGGGACAGGGTGGGGATGGGGCACAGGCTGCACTTGATGATCTGTGAGAGCTTTTCCCACTTCAGTGATGCTGGGATCCTGTGATTTTTATGATTTATGATTCTATATGCACGACTGTAATTTGTGGGCATTTCCTGCTGACTGCCAGTGAGCTCCTCCACAAATCTCCTTCACCCTGGCTGCTTCCAGCCCAGCTCACACCCATCCCACCTCTTTGAAAGTCCTTGTTCCAGGAGCAGCTGCCCACGGGGACACTCTCCAGAGCTCATTCTTGCAGCTTTCCTGTTGCTAGCAGGGGGACAGGGCACAGGGGCCACAGCTCCTTCCACTTGGAGGGCTCAGAGACAGAGCTGGCGCTCGGATTTTTGGCTGTGTGCTCACAAAAGTGGCTCAGCCGAGGCTGCATTGACACCCTGGGAGCTGGAGCAGCTGTCTGGCTTTGGGAGAGAGGTTCAGAGCCCTCCTCTCTCTGCCTTCCTCCCACTGCAGGCACCTGCTCCAAGCATCCTCCTCCCTGTAGTGGGGCTGGGCTTGGGTACCAGCACAGCTCCTGTTCCTCCCAGGAAGAGACAGGGAGATGAATCCAGGAGGCCACGTGTGCCTAATTTATTCACTCTGTCATCTCCCTGGCTTCTCTTTATCCTCCTGTGTTGTTGGAGGCTGTTTGGAGAGGCTGGGAGGGAGGCAGCAGCGGCACAGAACGTGCTGTGCACTCAGGGATGAGCTGGGCTGCAGGATAAACACAAGATCTGAACCCCATTTGTCTCTCTGGGGGGATTTTGTTATCTGGGCACAGCCAGCAGAGACTCAGAGCAGTGAAATGCAGCATGCAATGACATGGGCTGGGCTGGGCTGTGAATTTAAAACCTTGGCTTGCCCACCCAGGCACATTTTGAAGTTTTTTCCTCTTTTCTTTGTGCGTTCTGTGTTGCCCAGAATAGCAATCAGCTGGAGATCAGAGTTTTCTACCCACTCCTTTTCTCACAGGAGTTGTGCTGGTGGAGTGGATGCTGCCTGTGATAACCCCTCCTTCAAAACATGGGGGTTTTAAAATAGTCACTTTTGTAGTTTCCCCTTCCTTTCATTTCCCTTCCCAGTGTTTATTCAGGAAGAAAGTGAGATGTGGCTGAGCCTCAAAGGCGCCTCTGCCCTGAGTTAAAGTGAACTGGAGGGGATGTGGCAGGAGCTTTGGCCACGGGGTTCTCAAGCCACATTTTCCTGCATAATTTACTATTTCCTGGGCTTGATCTTCTCCCAGCAGAGATGTCCAGGGAGCTGTGCCTGCACAGGCACACGGTGTGCTCTGTCCCTGCTCCTGCACATCCCAGAGCTGCTGCTGGCCCACGCAGCATCCCTCGGTCCCTGCACTTCCTGCCAGGCCAGGGGATTTTGCTCAGCGATGCCTCTGGGAATTCCCTCCCCACTCTGAAGGATTTACCAGGCTTTCTGTTGTTGTTTTGTTTTGTTTTGTTTCCCCCTCCATTGATAATTTCTGACCTTTTTTGGCAGAAGGCAGCGCTGACATCCAGAGAAGGATTAAACCACCAACTGAAAACAGCATGAGAACAATCTTGGGGAATCGGAGATTTTTTCATTAGGTTCACAAATTCTGTTAGGAATAAGCAGGAAAACATGATCCTCCCTGTTGTAATTTCATTATAAGAAAGAGCCTGGGCCCCATGTGTGGGGAAATGCTGTGGGGGATGTGTTTTGAGGGCTGTTCTGAGAGCACCAAAGGGATTTGGGACACAGGAGGAGGAGGATGTGTCTCCCTCTCACAGGGTGCTCACCCCTCACCCCAGCAGCCAGCACAGCCCCCTGAGGCCCATGTACCAAAAATCACTTGGGTTAAGGTGTTTTCCCCCGAATTTTGGTTCAGAGAGAGTGAAATCTCTGAACCAACCACAACAGGATCCTGTCAGCCCCTCTCTGCTCAGGGCTCATCTCTGGGGCTGCAGCCCAGCCTGAGCTTTGGAGAACTTTGCATTTACAATGTGGAAATTTATAAGAACCAGGAAACAAGAGACTCCTTCCCAGCCCCACCCCCACACACATGGACAGAGCAATGCTTAATTCTTGTCATCCCTGGGCCTGGGGGCTGTTTATATCCAGCATTGCATGTTTATACGTGGAGTTCATCTCCTCAAGTGAAGACAGATTAAGCAGCAGGGTGAACAGACCAGTTATGTGAACTATGGGATTTCCAGCCTAGAAATTCTGCCAAGACCAAGCCAGACAAATTGGTAGCACAGCAGTGTTTCTCATTAATGTACATGGAAAGTTGTGCCTTGCTGATAATGCACAACAGCATCCTGTTGGGAGGTTTGGGAACCCATCTGGGAGCAGCTATCAGAGCTCTGTTCCAGGCTGGATTGAGTTGTCTTGCTTTCCTCTCTGTTTTCTCCTCTGACAAGAAAAAAAAAAAAAAAAGAAATGCAGTTCCCTTGCATTGACATCCTAAAATATATGGGAATATTAGTGAGTGGTATGGTTTGCTAACAGAAATAAGATTATTGTACCCTCCCTTCCCTCCCCGCAGCCATCCCTTGCTGTTTGTGGTTTGCTGGGTAAGTGGTTGTGGTGCCCATCTTCCATCCCAGAACAAATTATTTCCAACTTGAAAATAAGATTACCTGCCATAATTGCATGTGGTGGTTTCCTCTGCTGCTGCCAAGTGTGGATGCTGATGCTCAGATCTGTGGCTTGGCTGCTTTTGTATTCTGCATGGAGAATATTCCTCAGCACTCTTCATGCTTCCAGGGACAGCAGAAAGGAGCCACAGCCTTGTGTCCTGAGCTGGGAGTTGGTGGCTTATTCTGCTGGGAACTCAGGGCAAACACTGGACAAAGGAAAGGAACCACATCTCTGTGTTCCCATTCCCAACCAATTCTTTGCCCTATTCTTTTCCTCGCCTCCTCCCTGTCTTGGAAAAATGCATTTTAGTTCCAAATGCTTGTTTATGGCAGGCTCTGGAGCAGAGGGTGTGTCTCCAGTGTCTGGCACAAAAGGTTACAGTCACCATCATCAAATAACAAGAGGCCACTTGGTCTCGTTGTTGGGGACCAAAACCCAGCAATCCCCTCAGGACTGGGCTGGGAGGTGCTCAAATTCCCTGGGAATCTGAGTCTTCAAATTGTCTCTTGGGCCTGAGGCTGCCACTGTGATGTGCATCTCCAGGATGTGGTGGTTTCAAACATTTACCCAGATTTAAAGCACAGCTGCTATTTCTGGCATCTCCTTACTGGAGCTGAGGGGGAAAACCCTGATAAGGGACACAATTGTGCCCAGAGGGGCTTTGTGTGCCAGCCTGGCTCCTTCCAGCTTTTGCCTCCCTTTGTGTTGGAGGAGGAAGCTGGCAAAGGGCTGGAATTGTTCAGGGCTGGGGAACAGCTCCAGGCTTGGATAGGCTGGGGCTTTTGAGCTGCCCCATCGGGGTGCATGGATGGGGACAGGAAGGATTAAAGAGCTTGGACTGTCCTGGAGGATGATTAGAAACCAGCCAAACTCCCCTTCCCAGCTGGAGCTATGGGTTAAACACCTCTGCACAGCTCAGCACCCTCCCACTGCCTGCAGAAACATCACTTCTGGAGTGATCACACCAAAACTTTCTGCCTGTTTTGAGCCTTTTTTCATCCCATGAACCCCTTCTCACTGCCCATCACAAATCTATCACACCAAAACTTTCTGCCTGTTTTGAGCCATTTTTCCTCCCATGAATCCCTTTCTCACTGCCCATCACAAATCTATCACATTAAAACTTTCTGCCTGTTTTGAGCCATTTTTTATCCCATGAATCCCTTTCTCACTGCCCATCACAAATCTATCACATTAAAACTTTCTGCCTGTTTTGAGCCATTTTTCATCCCAATAACCCCTTTCTCACTGCCCTGCACAGATCTATCCAGACTGGCACTAGGATCAATGGGGGGATGCTTCTGAAGAGCTCAAAAGCTGTAGCTGGAATTATTCTCTCTTTTTCTGATGGTTTTTCTTGATGGGATGGGTTATGTTACTTCAGGATGTGAAAAATATGGGTCAGCCTGTCCCCAAATGAGGCTGAATTCCTTCTAGTGAGTGTCTCCAGCTGCCACGTCCTGCCTGAGTGCTGAGAGGACAGAAGAGATAGCTCTGATTGATGGCACGGAGCAAGAAAAATGTTTCAAGAGCTTGGACTCATTTAGAGATCCCACAGAAATGCCCAGCAATGAGTAAATGTGGTTTTGACCCTGAACTGACAGTGCTGTGCTTGGAAACACCTTGTGCTGCAGGGCAGCCTGAGTGCAGAGCAGTGGCTGGAGAGCAAACCTGGGGAATATTCGTGGGCCAGTCAGTGGTTCCCAAGGATTTGGAGAGTTTAGCTTCATCTCACTAGCCATGCCTTTCTTATTTTTTTTTTTTTCTTTCTTATTTTTTTTCTCTCTTATTTTTTTTCTCATTTTTCTTTCTCATTTTCCCTTAATTAATTTCCCTTAATTAATTTTCCTTCATTTTTTTCCTTCATTTTTTTCCCTTCGCTTTTTCCCTTCGCTTTTTCCCTTCGCTTTTTCCCTTCGCTTTTTCCCTTCGCTTTTTCCCTTCGCTTTTTCCCTTTGTTTTTTCCCTTTGTTTTTCCCCTTTGTTTTTTCCCTTCGTTTTCTCCCTTCATTTTTTTCCTTCATTTTTTTCCCCTTCATTTTTTCCCCTTCATTTTTTTTCCTTCATTTTTCTCCCTTCATTTTTTTCCTTCATTTTCTCCATTTTTCCCTTCATTATTTCCCTTCATTTTTCCCTTCATTTTTTTCCCTTCATTTTTTCCCTTCATTTTTTCCCTTCATTTTTTCCCTTCATTTTTTCCCTTCATTTTTTCCCTTCATTTTTTCCCTTCATTTTTTTTCCCTTCATTTTTTCCCTTCATTTTTCCCTTCATTTTTCTCCCTTCATTTTTCTCCTTTCATTTTTCTCCCTTCATTTTTCTCCCTTCATTTTTCTCCCTTCATTTTTCTCCTTTTTCTTTTTTCCTTCTTATTTTTCTTTCCTTTTTTCTTTTTTTTTTCATTCTTTTTAATTCTTTCATTAATTTTTTAAAGATTTCTTTGTTTTCTATTTCTCTTATCTCTCCCCAATCCTGCTGAGTTCCCTCTGATTCTCAGCAGCAGCTGCCTGTGAGTCTCTGGCTGATGGACAATGAGCAGTGAGGGCAGCCCTGTGCTGGGAGTGGGATTGCAGAATGTTCCAACTTGGCAAGAAACTCCTCTTGGCCTTTTAGCATTTTTTTCCTTTAGAAAAGCACAGTTCTTATCTTGTGAAAATATAGATATTTTCTCCATAAAGACAGATTTTTCCTAGTTCAACATCCTGGCTCGTCTGCTCTAACAAACATCATCCCTTTGTTATTTGGGTTTATTTGCCAGATTTTTATAATTATTAAATAGAAACAGTGCAAATAGTGCTTTATGGGACTGGCTCAACTTTATAAAGATCTCATTTCTGTGAAAGCACCTTTCTCACTTGTGTCCTCTCTCAGGAGTTGCATAGCAACCACCTGCCCTCTCAGGTCCTGCCTTGAACTGAAGATTTTTTTGCAGAGAGGCTGAACTTGACTTAAAAATAGATTATTTTGCCCCTGATGAGTCATTTTTCCACGGGAAAAATATGTAGTTGGAGTATGGCTAAACTAAACTTCACAAATTCAATCTACAGTGGACATTTCTTGACGTTTCTCACATGTTTTGGGGCTGGCAGAGCTGAATTAAAACTGGGGTTTGGGCTGAGTGATGTTCAGCTCCCACACAGAGGGCTGAGGAGATGCCCCCAGCATGGAAGGACAATTCCTCTGGAAGGGAATCCTGCAGAGGGTTCCACCAGGGCTGTGTTGGTGTGGGAGCATCCCTTGGGTGAGCTCTCCAACCCCTGGCTGGGGACATGAGAGAGAAATTTCATTTTCAGTTCAATTTTCCAGTGTTGTGGAGGAGTCTGAGCCTTTGGAGTCAAATCCTCTGCCCAAGCTCCCAGAGTGTCCTGCTCAGGGAGCAGCAGAACTCTGCATCCTGAGCCATGCTAGGGCCAGGCTGGATGGATTTGGAGCAGCCTGGGACAGTGCAAGGTGTGCCTGCCATGGCAGGGGTGGCACTGGATGGGCTTTAAGGACCTCCCAACCCATTCTGTGATTCTGTGACTTTTCCTTTTTTCTGTTCAGTAGTGAGGAATAAATAAATAAATAAATAAATAAATAATAATAATAATAATAATAATAATAGACTATTCTAATAATTTAGTCATTATATGATAATAAAAATAATAATAAAATATAATAATAAATAATAATAATATTTTATAGTTCTTATAATGGTTATAATATTATAATTATTATAATAGTTATTATAATAATTATAATATTATAACCATTATAAGAACTATAAATTATTATTATTTATTATTATTATATTTTATTATTATTTTTATTATTTTATTATTTTATTATTTTTATTAGGGGTATTCACCACTTTAAAATTGGTTCTGTGCCTGTTGCAGGAGACAGAGGAAAACCCTCCTGATCTGCACAGCTCTGTTGTAAAATACATGGACAGAGTAGGAAAGATGGAAGAAAAGGTGTTTCCAGTGCCTTGTAACCTGAGGATACTTCCCAAAATCCATCTCCCTTTGCAGAGTCACTGTTTCCCCTGGCTGGGGGAGGCTGGGGAATGCAGGGTCCCCTCTGGATATTGGGGGGCACCCATGGGAGGAGGCAGCAGGGCAGGAGGGGGCTGATGAGAACCCTTTGGCTGCATGGGGAGATGGAAACCCCTCACTCCTGCCTCTGCCAAAGGCCAGCACCTGATGGGGCTTGAACCAGAGCAGCTTTCCTTGACTTTTTGCAGGAGTTTGGCTCTTGTGTCTGTGTGCAGCAGCTCGGGCTCCTCCAGGGTGGCACAGAAATATCTGCAGCCTTGGGCTGTGGGGGAAATGCTCTGAGGGGGCTGAGCTGTGGAGTCCCCCCTGAGACCCATCCCCAGCCCAGAGCCCCGAGTGCCACCTCCAGGGATGGGGATCCAACCCTCCCTGGGCAGTGCCAGTGCCTGAGCCCCCTTTCCATGGGGAAATTCCTGCTGTGCCCACCCTGAGCCTGCCCTGAGCCCCCTTTCCATGGGGAAATTCCTGCTGGTGTCCACCCTGAGCCTGCCCTGAGCCCCCTTTCCATGGGGAAATTCCTGCTGTGCCCACCCTGAGCCTGCCCTGAGCCCCCTTTCCATGGGGAAATTCCTGCTGTGCCCACCCTGAGCCTGCCCTGAGCCCCCTTTCCATGGGGAAATTCCTGCTGGTGCCCACCCTGAGCTGCCCTGGCCCAGCCTGAGGCCATTCCCTCTCCTCCTGTCCTTGTGGTTTTTATTCTCCTAAGCCAGCTCAGCCATGGCTTTTATTTTTTTTGCCCACGAGCCTCTCTCCATCTCACTTTCAGCAAACTATAAATACCTATTCATAACAGCACCTTCACATCATGCAAATATGTTTAGATCTCGTTATGTCTGTTTTCCCTCATGGGATTTCTCTGGGAAACCTATTTGCTAAATGAGACTTTCATCCCCTAAGGCCCTGCAAATTTCTTGTGCAACCTCTGCCTTTGTGTTTTGCATTATGCCTGCATTTTTTTTTTTAGGCTAAACAGATAACCCTGAGGCCCAGTGTGATTTTCTTTCACTGTTAGTCCCTTTATAAGATCACGGGACTCTGTGAAATACGGATTCTTCAGTGCTTATGAAGAAAAATAAAAATTCCAAGTATCCCTGAGGAGGGGGAATAAAGGCAGCAGCAGGGTTTTGTTAACATTTAGGCAGAACCAGCCAGGAGAATGACACTGTCCAGATGGAAAGAGCCACTTCCTGGCTGTAAAGATAACTCACTAAAGGAAACATAAGCTGTGGCTGTGCTGGCGATGAGAAACACAAACAGTGCCAAGAATTCACCC
The DNA here is from genome assembly GCF_023055355.1 of Agelaius tricolor. Classification (NCBI taxonomy): domain Eukaryota; kingdom Metazoa; phylum Chordata; class Aves; order Passeriformes; family Icteridae; genus Agelaius; species Agelaius tricolor. The sequence continues at coordinate 16,841,376 of NW_027269278.1, forward strand.
CGAGCCCACTGGGAGCTGCCTCCTTCTTTCCCTTGTGCTGAGGGTTCAAGTTTACTTAGTTGGGAAATATGGCCAGCATTTCCTGAGGAGCTGGGGTGGCCCTCGAGGCCCAGAGCTCGTGTGGACCCTCAGGAGCTGCTTTATTGCTGGGCAAGAATCACAGAAAATTCTAGGCTGGAAGGGACCCACAGGATCACCCAGGTCCAGCAAACCCACCCTGGCATCCCTGGAGTGGTGTCCAAGCCCTCCTGGGGCTCTGGCAGCCTCGGGCTGTGCCCATCCCTGGGCAGTGCCAGCAGCCTCGGGGGGAAGAACCTTTCCCAAACCCCACCCTGAACTCCCCTGGCCCAGCCCCAGCCCTTCCCTGAGGATGAGCACAGCAGAGCTCTGACATCTCCTCTCAGCGGTGCCCCAAAGTGCAGCCCTGCAGGTGCCACTTGTGGGTCCTGTCTCATTTCTCCCTCCCTTGGGAAGAGGCTGCTCAGCAAAAGGGTGAGAAAGAAAAGCTGAAAACCCCAACAGTTTTTGGGGTTGGTTGTGTGTTGCTATAGGACACGAAATAACACAATGTGGACACTCAGCTTTCTGATGGGAGAAAGAGAACTTTTAATTTCTGATTCTACCATTTATAGATTTCCAAGGGTGACAGTGCCACATCTCCAATGACACTGGGCAAACCAACAGTCTATTAAATCTCTCCTCTTCCATAAAAGAATGCAAACGAATGAGTTATTTACATAAAGTGTGTGAGAAATTCGTTACAAGAATGTAAACATCAGAAGGCTTAGAAAAACTTAAAAAATCAGGGTGACAGTTGTGGGGTTATGTGCACCAGGGTGTTTTCCTGGTTAACCCTCTCTGAGCTCGCTTCCCAGTGGGAAGAGCTGAGCTGGCTGTGCCAAGGATCTGATGGGATCACGTTTATCTGAGCAGTTTTTTCTCCCCAAGGTATCCCACAGCCTTTGGAGTCCCCAGATTGAATACCAGGCCATAGATCAAGGACTGTTGCCTCTGATTTGCTGTGGAGGTGAACACAGGATGGATCACAGTGTACACTGAACTCTCCAAATTTAGATCCCCTCTCTGTGACATTAATTCTCCTCCTCAGAATGACTGCATTCATCCCAGGCCTGTGCTTGGTTCCATCCAGTGGGTGTGCCTCAGACTGGAGGTGTTTCACAGCTTTTCCTTTGCTGCCAGGGATAAATACTTGAATGCACTTGGATTTGTGTGCTGGAGATTCTCCTGGATGTCAAATAGGGGACAAATGATGTGTAGGATGAATTTAAGAGCTGAGTTTGCTGGGGTTTTGGTGATGTTGGGTGCTCTGTTCCACCTGGGAACCTTCCTTGGTTAACTCTGTTATCTCTGCCTGAATATTGCAAGTTAAATCTTAAAAATATCCTCTATGTGGGATCTATTTTGGTTCAGATTTTTATAGAAGTTGATGAATTTTATTTTTTCCTCTTGAACAGATCTGGTTTCAAATTCTTCTCCATCATCTTGGCTCTGCAGGCAAGGTGATGTAAAAAGTGGCACTGAGCACAGCTCCTCTGGGAAAACCAAGAGCAGGGAATGAGGAGGGATAGAACCTTTTCTTTAGGATCAGGGTTTGCAGTGGTTTGCCTGTTTCTCTGTGTTACAAAAACAATACAAAAATCAACTTTTAGATAACCACATATCTGAAATGGGATTCCCAACCATCCTTCTCACCAGGAAGGATTTCAGGCAGATGTTCCTCATGAGTTTTGGCTTTCCCAGCCCTGGCTGAGGCTGGAGCTCTATCAGGGCTGTCTTCTTCTGTCAACTGCTTTCAAAGCTTCTCCTTAACCCAGACTTCCTCTCTCTTTTGGCTCCAAATCTCCTGTCACTTTGTCACCCATTGGAAGAAGCCCAGCAATTCTGCTTTTTATTTATGGATTTTTCTATTGTCCTGTCAGAGCTGCTTAGGATCTGGCATGTCACAAGTTCACCATTGTCTTCTGGTCCCCTTATTAAGGGCATAATTTGTCCTGCTGAGCTCTGGACCAGGTCCATGTTGCCCTTGCTGGTGCTTGGTCACCCTCTGAGGCAGAGTGGGAAGAGCCAGAGCAGGGAAGAGTGGCTGTACTGTGAGCTGGGGATGGTTTTTGTCACTGAAACTTACAGTTTTTTCTCTTCTGTGGGTTTTTTTCCCCCCATCTGACATGCTGGAGAGGTTGTGTAAGTCACTCATGAAGGTGATGTCACCCAGGGAGAACCTGGGCTCCCATCAGGTTTGAGATCACAGGGGGAAGGCAGCATTTGTTTCTGGCAAAGGATGCTCTGCCTGACAGAAATAACCGTGCAATGTGGGTCAGTGTGACATGACTGGCAGCTCCAGCAAGGAACAACCCAAAAAATGGCTCAAGTCAGCTCTGAGGTGTTTTGTGCAAGTGCCAGGAAAGAGGAACAGGGGGAAAGCAGAGAATGATGCAGAGCAGAGAGATGAGAGATGCTGTGGGGAGAGGGGACCTGACTGGGCCATGGAGCTGGGGGGGACTGGCACAGTGACAGGCTGGGGACACTCAGGGGTCTCAGACACACTCAGGGGTCTGCAGACACACACAGGATCTGCAGGAGCACTCAGGATCTGCAGGAACACTCAGGATTTGCAGCACACACTCAGAATTTGCAGGAACACTGAAGATTTGCAGGAACACTCAGGATTTTCAGGAACACTCAGGATTTGCAGCCACATTCTGGATTTGCAGACACACACAGGATCTGCAGGAACACACAGGATCTGCAGGAACACTCAGGATTTTCAGGAACACTCAGGATTTGCAGCCACATTCTGGATTTGCAGCAAACACAAGATCTGCAGCTACACACAACATTTGCAGCCACACTCGGGATTTTCAGGAACACACAAGAGCTGCAGCCACACTCAGAATTTGCAGGAGCACTCAGGATTTGCAGCCACACTCAGGATTTGCAGGAACACTCAGGACTTGCAGCCATACTCAGAATTTGCAGTACACACTCAGGATTTGCAGCCACACTCAGGATTTGCAGCACACACAAGATCTGCAGCCACACACAAGTCTCTGAGGGGAAAACACAGTGGGTGGATTTTTGAAAAGGGCCAGGATTAATCTGCCAACCTCTGCAGCTATAGATAGAGAGGTGTCTGATAGAGCTGCTTCTTGGGGAGGCTGGGCAGAGGATTTCATCCCCAGGGGTGTCATAAGAGGTCCTGGTGTTGCTAGAAGTCTCTCCCCCTCCAGTGGGGAGCTCGTGTTCATCAGAGTGTGGAAGGAATTCAGAGCTGGGCTGGGCAGGCACTGCCAGAGCTGTGATGAAAATGATTTCTTGCATTCTCAGAAGGGATTTCCTGCTCACCTCAGCCTCACCTGGTTTCTCCAGTCCTCCTCCTGCTCCATCTGCATCCAGACAGTGCTTGGGCAGCACACCTGGGAGGAGCTGAGCTCCCATCAAATCCTTGATTTTAGATTTTCTGGTCATTTCAGCCAACTCCTTCCCCTGCTGGAATTCTTCTCCTGGTTGAAACATCACAGATCAAGGGCTAAATTTTCCCCCCAGCAACCTGTAGAGGAGGGGGGATTTATGCCCATGGTGTTCAGGCATCTGCAGGGGGTGCGTGTGGCCTGCACTGAGTCAGCTTTGAAAAGGAGGACGGGATATTTTAAATAGCTTGCTCTAAAATTGATTCCAATCTGTCTCTTTGTGGCAGCAGGCTGAAATAATAACGTTTCCAGGCAGGTGAGGAAAGCTGCCTGATGTGGAATTTGAGGGTGATCATGACTGACACGGATTTTGGGACTGTTCCAGGGAGGGGACACGTGTGCCAGTAAATCCTCTGGCAGCTCAGCTGCAGGGTGGCTCAGAGCCTGGGTAAAGGAGTGCAAGAGGGGACATCTCAGGAAGAATAAAGCCTCAGAAAGCCTTGTTTTCACTGCCATACTAATATTGTGATCATTGATAATGAAAAGATCTTTTGTGAGATGGAGTTTGCTTGTTTGGCCTGCTCAATGCCCATTAGCACAGTATGCTGAAAGTATATATAGGAGTAAAATTAATGATATTTTTTGAGTTGATTAAAGTTTAAATAATATCTTTTTTTTTTTTTTCAAAATTATTGTACAACTCAGAATTTTGTGAGTCTCAAAACTATTTGATATGGATGCCATTATTTGGTAATGGATGTGGAATTAAAGACAGGCTGTAAGGCAGATTAAGCAGAACTGCAAAACATGACAGGAAAAAAAAATCCTAGCAGTCATTTCTCCATATAAGATGGTTCTGTTTAATTTAAATAACTGTGATTTATGTTGATTTTTCAGTGCAGTGGAGCAAAATAACATCATTACAATTTACACGATTAATTTCCTGATACCATTATGTTTGTCTACAAATCTTCATTCAAAAATTCAGTCTGAATTGTCCTATCACTACATATTCCTATATACAGTGGGAACTGTATCAGTTCCCCCTTGTCCTATCCCTATATTTTCAGTGAAAAGTCCCTCTCTGCTCCCTCTTTATGTCCTGAAAGGCTGTGGCAAAGGGTTCCCCAGGGCTCTGGAGCAGGGAGATGCAGCTGGGAATGCCTCAGTACCCTGAGCTGCGAGCCTAAAAATTGGAAAATACCCCCCAAAAATGCTGCAAACCATCCCAGCAGCTTCCTGGTGCCTCCTGTGCCCCCCAGACAGGAGGGACACCCTGGCCACACTCTGCACTTAGAGGTGGCAGCATCCCTGGCAAGGGGAGGAGGAGGATGCCCAGCAGGAATGATCCATTTTGGCAGCTTGCCATGGAGCCTGTGGCCTGCCCTGCTTTCGCCCCAAAAATGATTCCAAAATCTCTGCTGGTAAATGGAGAGGCACCTGATTGCCATGGCTGATTGTCTTTTTCTGAGTGGTTTTGTTTCTGCACTGGTAGTTTTCCAGTCTAAGCAGAATAAGAATGCAAAGAGGAAATTACTGTCAAACAGACCTTTCTAAATTGCTGTCAGTGAGTGGCAGGAGATGAGCCAAAGAGATCCTGTTCTTGTCAGCCTCACTGGAGTAGCGTGCTGTCCTCATTCATGGAGAGCCCTTGTCTTTTTTAGCTGTGTGTAGGATGAAGCAAATAGTAAGTGATGTAAATGATTGATTTGCTTTGCTGCAAATGATTGAAATGTGGAGAAGTGGCAGGAAAAAGGAGCGTGCAGTGCTTGGAATGGATGAATAATGAATGGGGAGACAGTTTGCTGTGCATTGTGGCTCCTGGCTTTTGGCTGAGGCTGCCAGGGCTCCCTCACAGGGTGACACACAAGGGGAGATGAGCATGGGCACAGGGCTGTGCCAGGCAGGGCTGGGGACGTGTGTGTGCTGCTGGGACCTCTCTGGGACACTTTGCTGCACACCTGCACTGACCCTGCTGGGAGCAGCCTTGCACAGGGCCACAGCCTGCTCTGAGCACCATGGCTGTGTGAGCAAAGGGTGACTTCGTGAAATTTCAGTCTGGATTTTATCTCACACCTCATTTTGGTGTTGTTTTCCCACTGCTGATGGGCTCCTTTCCTTTTCTCCCATAACCTGGGACCTGTCTGTGCTGCACACCTGCACAGACCCTGTTGGGACACAGCATCCTCTGAGCACCATGACTGTGTGAGCAAAGGTGACTTCATGAAGTTTCAGTCTGGATTTTCTCTCACACCATGTTTTTGGTGTTATTTCCCTGTGCTGATGGGCTCCTTTCCTTTTCTCCCATAACCTGGGATCTGCCCTTGCTGCACACCTGCACAGACCCTGTTTGGAGCAGTGCTGGGTGTGAGCAGCCTTGCACAGGGACACAGCCTGCTCTGAGCACCATGGCTGTGTGAGCAAAGGTGACTTCATGAAGTTTCAATCTGGATTTTCTCCCACACCACGTTTTTGGTGTTATTTTCCCACTGCTGATGGGCTCCCTTTCCTTTTCTCTCTCCCTCCAAATGCTGCTCTCACTTCTTCAATTCTTGCTAAGTCCAATACAGGAAGCAAACCCATACTGGGTGCTCAGGATGGTGAATGATGGCAGTTCTGGGCCTCTCATCCAGGACAGGACCACAACCAAGGCTGGGCTCTCATGCCTGAAGAGCCCTGGCCCAGATTCACATGCCCTAATTTTGTCTCTGTCTGATATTTGCTGTTGGCAGATGCTGCTGGGAGCTGGGGGTCTTCCCACAGAGCACAGGCTTGCAAATGAGGCAGGATTTAGGTCAGCTGAACCTGGGCCAAATGGTGTTGGAATCATTAATTGGTACAGCCCATCCCTTTGGGCTGCCTGACAGTGTGGCAGCTGCTTCCCGAGGGGGGAAAGGAGAAAAGGAACTTTCTGGCCACCAGATTTTCTCTGGCTGAGTGAAAGAACAGCCCCTGTTCTGCCTAGGGGACACAAATTTGGCGTAGTGAGCCAAGAGATGTGATGGACACAAAGAGAATTCGGTGAGAGGATGTATCAGCAGCCATCTCTCCTTCTTGCCAGGTGATAATCTCAGAGGCTTTCCTGCCCTCAGCTTTTTCACTGGAATTTTGTCAGAAAAACAGCCCTTAGGCATTTTCTCACACTTTAATTTGGGGAATGGAAGATGATTTTTGGAGGTGGGATCATCATCATCTCTAATTTGCAGGTGGCCCTCAACTCTTGCTGTTCAGCTGATGTGCCCCAGACCCTGTTCCCACAGGGATGGCTTTTGTACACTTTTGTACATCCACATTTCACCTTTTTGGGCTGGAAGCAGTTAAATTGCCGTGCTTCTGAGGAGAAAAATACATGCCTGAGGTCTGTAAACCTCATTGGAAAAACTTGGGTTTAATTTTAGCACAATGTGCTGAAGGCAGGTCCTGAGGTTATGGTCCAGGATTTCCAGGGATTAAATGAAGTAGGGCACAAATTCTCTGGGTCATGGAAGGTCAGCTGCTGCTGTGCACTTGTTCCACAGCCCTCTGGGCTCTGCTCCCATGGGACAGAAACTCATTTCCCCAAAAGGGCTGGGAAGAGTGAAAAAAAAAATTACTTATTTTCATTGAAATGAAAGTGGAGTGAAGGGAAAGAGTGGAAGGAGAGTTTGGGAAGGACATCCATTGTGGTGCTGGCTTCTGCTGGGAGCTTCTGTATCCAGCCTGTGTGCTGAGAAGGCTGAGCAGCTTCAGGACTCATAGAACAGTTTGGGTTGGCAGTTCATCTGGGACGTTTTCAACTTGACCAGGTTGCTCAAAGCCCTGTCCAAGTTAGCCCTGAACATTTTCAGGGATGGGGCAGCTGCAGTTTTGAATTCTGCAGCCCCTGCCATGCCTGAGCACCCTTTCCATGGGGAAATTCCTGCTGTGCCCACCCTGAGCCTGCCCTGAGCCCCCTTTCCATGGGGAAATTCCTGCTGTGCCCACCCTGAGCCTGCCCTGGCCCAGCCTGAGGCCGTTCCCTCTCCTCCTGGATGCCCACCTGGCTGTCCCCTCCTGTCAGGAGCTGTGCAGAGCCACAAGGACCCCCCTGAGTCTCCTTTTCTCCAGGCTGAGCCCCTTCCCCAGCTCTCTCAGCAGCTCCAGACCCTTCCTCAGCTCCATTCCCTTTCCTGGCTCCGGCCCCTCGAGGGCTCTCTCACCATGAGTGGCCCAGGACTGGACACAGCGCTCACGGTGTCACCTCAGCAGTGCCAGCACAGGGGACAGTCCCTGCCCTGCTCCTGCTGCCACACTATTGCTGAGACAGCCCAGGTGCCATTGGCCTCCTGCCCTCCTGGGCTCACCTGGGCTCACCTGGGCACACCTGGGCACACCTGGGCACACCTGGGCTCACCTGGGCTCACCCGGGCTCACCTGGGCTCACCCGGGCACACCCGGGCTCACCTGGGCACACCCGGGCACACCTGGGCTCACCTGGGCTCACCTGGGCTCACCTGGGCACACCTGGGCTCACCTGGGCACACCTGGTTCAGCTGCTGCTGCTGCCCAACACCCCCAGGTCCTTTTCCCCCAGGAGCTTCCCCAGCCTGGAGCTGCAGGGAGTTGCTGTGACCCAGGGGCCTTGCTGAACCTCACAGCCTTCCCTCAGTCCACCAAGCCAATTATTCAGCTTCTTGGCAGGACTCTGGGCTGGGCTACAACCTGCCTGAACTCCCCCCTTCCCAGTGCCCTCTGCAGGCTGGGCACAGCTGCCCAGGAGCTGCAGATGTGCAGCAGGGTGGCTGCATTGCTGCTGCATCCCTGCCAGGGTGGGATGAGCTGGAAGGAGCTCCCCAGACATGAAACAAATGGAGGCAGCATGAGGCCAGAGCAGCAGAGCAGGAAGGGAGCTGGACAGGCCAGCTGGAGTGTGTGAAGGCAAATGGACTGGCTGGGAGGGAAGGGAGGCCTGGAAGTGGCTGCCTTTGTCTAGACAGTGACTGTAATGATTTCCTTATTATTTATTTTATTTTTATAACTGCTCTCTCTGGACAGTCCATTGCAGCCGTGTCCTGGGACAGGACTGGGTTCCTCAGACACAGCAGCCCCGTGGGCAGGGTGCTGTTTGTTGAGGGGATAAAAATAATGATGCAGCTTTGCTGGGCTGTGGGATGTTTTTCCCTCTGCCTGGCTGAGCTGACACTGGGCTGTGCTGGCCTGGCAGCTGTCAGTCAGAGTGCTTGGATGTGCCAATGAGCCAGGCTCACCAGGGGCTTTGGGAGTGCTTGTGAGGGCTGTGCTGGCAAAAGCCGCCCTGTGAGGCTGCCCAAGCCCCAACCTCCTCCTGTCCACGGCGGGCTGGAAGGAGCTGGGCCAGCCCCTCCACTCTCAGCAGCCTGAAATCCCCTGTGAGAGCTCCTGCTTGGCCCCTCTCCTGCAGTTCAGTGAGCCTGAGGCTCTCACTCCTGTCTGCATAATCATTTCTTGTTCTTCTGCTGCCTTTTACACTTGCAGAGAGCACAATGCAGTGCTTCTCACGAGGGGGAAAAAAAAATAAAATCCCATTTTGGAGCCGTGCTGTTTCTTGACCGCCCCAGTCAGCAAAACCTCTCCAGGACTGTCCAGAGCCTTGCTGCACTCTTGTCTGGGATGGATCTCAGCTCCACAAGAGAGCATTCCTCATAATTGAATCACTTTAATGCTTAATTAGAAAAATTCTATGTTTCCTTGGGGAAGAGTGAAGCACACTGTAAGTGAGGGCAGGGAAGGCTCCTTCAGCCCAGCACAGCATCCCTGGGGGAATGCAGGGCTCTCCAAAAGTGCAGCTTCTTGCTTGCCTGCTTTTGCCCTTTCTTCTCCCAGGACAGGAAGCTTGGGGTGGGGGGAGCTGGTGCTGAATTTGGGTTTCTGTGAGGTTCTGGCTGGAGAAAATGCTGATTTCTTCTTCTGCACAGCCCTGGCAGCCTGGAGAAACCAAGGAAAGGAGGTAGTGGTGAGGTGAGGGTCGGGCTGGGCTCCCAGGGAATGGGACAGGAGGAGAGGGAACGGCCTCAGGCTGGGCCAGGGCAGCTCAGGGTGGGCACAGCAGGAATTTCCCCATGGAAAGGGGGCTCAGGGCAGGCTCAGGGTGGACACCAGCAGGAATTTCTCCATGGAAAGGGGGCTCAGGCCCTGGAACTGCCCAAGGAGGTTTGAAGAGTCCATCCCTGGAGGTGGCACTCAGGGCTCTGGGCTGGGGACAGGGTGGGGATGGGGCACAGGCTGCACTTGATGATCTGTGAGAGCTTTTTCCACTTCAGTGATGCTGGGATCCTGTGATTTTTATGATTTATGATTCTATATGCACGACTGTAATTTGTGGGCATTTCCTGCTGACTGCCAGTGAGCTCCTCCACAAACCTCCTTCACCCTGGCTGCTTCCAGCCCAGCTCACACCCATCCCACCTCTTTGAAAGTCCTTGTTCCAGGAGCAGCTGCCCACGGGGACACTCTCTAGAGCTCATTCTTGCAGCTTTCCTGTTGCTAGCAGGGGGACAGGGCACAGGGGGCACAGCTCCTTCCACTGAGCATTGATGGAGTGGCAAACATTGGATTCAGTGGGGAAAATAAAGGTGGAAATCTTGTTTCCTGCCCCAGCTGCTGCTGTGGCCATTTCCAGGCCTTTCCCTGCCCTTCCAAGCAGGATTCCATAGTGAATTTCATTTGGAGTGAGCAGAAATGAATCTGATTGAGATGAGGATGGACAAGGATTTCTTTCCATGGATGTGATCAGAATCTGGCTCACTTGATGGGTGTTTAAAACCTGGTTTAGTCTGTGGGGGCTAAACCCCACAAAAAGGGGCTTGAGGTTCAATGGTAACAGGAATTGTGGGGCACCAATGGCTTTTCTTTGCATGAAAGGAACTGCATGCAAGGGAAATTGTTAATTATCACAGCACACATTTTTATGGTTAACGATTTAGGTTGTTCTGAGAGGCAATAGGAACTGTCTGTGGGTGTGTGGGTGGAGAACAGATCCTTAGGAAATGCTATAATTTGTATTCCTGCTTCTGCTTGGCCGGGTCTGTCAGGGATCCGCTCTGCTCTGTGGCTTGTGCTGTGCTGGGGCTTGGAAAACAAGAAATTCCAGGGCTTCCTCACCTGTTCACAGCCTTGGGTGATGCCTTGGGAAGGCTGAGCTAGAGCAGAGGGAGATGCTGCATTGCCCAGATGCAGGGCTGGGTGGAAATGTGGATCTGGGGTGGGATTGTGGGAGGGGAAAAGGCAGAAATGCCTCTGTGATGCCCTGGGAAGGCTGAGCCAGAGCAGAGGCTGGACAGAGCTAAAGAATAAAGCAGGGATTTATTCAAAGCATCTCCTCCATGGATGCACCTTGGGCAGCACAAGAGCCCAGCCAGGGCTGCACCCAAGATGAACCAAAATGGCCCCAAAATGCACGGCCGGGCACGGGCTCTGTCCCTGGGATCAGTTCTGCTCCATTTGCACCTTGCAGTTCATTGTCCCATTCCAGCTTTAGCCCCTGCAGTCCCACCCTTGTTTTTCTCTCTCCAGCCCACGGGGTTTGTGCTCTGGGGCTGAGATTTGGATCATTTGTCCTTGGTGCCCAGCTGGAGCAGGAATTGTTTTGTCTCCCTGCTCTGTGCACAGAGCTCACCATGCCCTGATGTGAACCCAGACCCACACACTAAAGCAGCACAGAATCTGAAAATAGGAAATCCAAACCCTGAGGCGTGATGGGGACTGGGACTGTGGAAGAGTTTTGCCCATTGATGGGGCTGGGGCTGTGTCTGTGTGGCCCCTGTGGGTGATGTGCAGTGTCAGAGATCTCAGCTGTGCCCCCTCTCCAGGCAGCTCTGCAGGGCTCTGGGCAGTTTTTCCACCTGGTTTCAGGGTTTGGGAAGATGCTCTGCACCTTTTCTTCCATTCTGCACCCTCCTGTGCCTCAGAGCTGCCCTCAGCTCCTCCTGCCACACATCCCTGCAGTCCCCTGAGCTCAGCCCTCCTGGGACAGCCGTCCTTGACCCCTTTTGCTGCTAAATAACAGCAAAACGAGACACATGAGGCTCCTCCCTGCTCTCCCTGGTGTTCCTAGAACCCACCAAGGCTGAGAGAGCTCCAGGAGCACCATGGAAATGTCCTCTGTGGGCTGCGTGTCCCCACCGCCACTGGGCACTGCAGCCTTTGGAGGGACATCCACAAAAGAGGAACAAAAAGGAGATTTTCTGCCCAATGCCTTCACATTTGTGGGTGGGAACAGCTGGGCTGGTGTACAAGCACTAGAGCAGCTGCCAGGGTGGGTTCCTGCAGCCCCAGGAGAGGAGAGGAAAAAGCCTTGGAGAGGGTGAAACCTCCACCCCAGCTCCATGTTGGGTTGCTACCGTGGAAATGTGACTCACGCTAAAAATAATCCCGGTGTTGCTATAGAAACTTGCAGGGTTGCTACGTGTGAACCTGGAGAGGATTGTAGGATTGTACCCTCCTCTGAACATTGTTTTTCCCTTCCCCTCAGCCCTGCTCACCCCAGGCAGGGCCAGCACGGCCTTGCTGGGTTGCCACAGGTTTTTGGGGTTTTTTTTGCTGTGCCAGAGGATGGGATGGGATGTGGCTGATGAGGCAGAACCCAAAGATCTAACATGTTTTGTGGTTTTTAATGTGGCTGTTGGACTTGAGGCTTCCTTCTTCTGAAGTGATTGAAAATAGGATCTGTGCTTATGTGACCATGGTCACAAGGGGTTTCAGGATGAAGAAGAGATGAGAATGTTGACTCCATGATCAGAAGGCTTGATTTATTATTTTATGATATATGTTACATTAAGACTATACTAAAAAGAAATAGAAAGGAAAAGGTTTCTTCAGAAGCTAGCTAAGATAAGGATAGAAATAATGAATAACAAAGATCTGTGTCTCAGACAGAGAGCAAGAGCCAGCTCTGCCATGAGTGGTCAGGAAATTTAAACACTTACAGGAGACCAATCACGGGTCTACCTGTTGCATTCCACAGCAGCAGATAACCATTGGTTACTTTTGGTTGCTGAAACTGCAGCTTCTCACAAGGAAAAATCCTAAGAAAAGATTTTTCATGAAAGATGTCTGCGACATGCTTAGGTCAAGCAGGTTTGGATAAAGGAGGAATCAGCCCAGATGTATGAATTGGCCTTACACTGAATTTCTCAACAAAAAAAGCCCAACAAACAATATTGGCTTTTCTTGAAGTTGTTTCCATTTTCATAACCATATTTTACCTACTCCTATCTGTCCACTTCTATTCCTTCCAGTTCCTCCTGACATGGATTTTTGAGTCCATGTGTGCATCCCAGCTCCTGTCCTTTCCTTAGGTCTGGAGAGGAGCAGGTCCTCCTCCTGCTCCTCCACCTCCTCAGCCCTCTGCCAGGTTTCTCCTGCTCTCCACCTGTAGCAGAGGAAAAGGATGTGTGGTGAGGTTCCCTCAGCTCTGGGGATGAAAGGTGCTTTTGTGTTCATTAACTTTATGGCAGTGCCCTCACCTGCCATGCCCACCCTCCTGTCCCTCCCAGCTTTGCCAGCTCCTGTGCAGGGAGCTGAGCTTTTCCATGCTTTTTAGGAAAAAAAAAAAAAAAAAGCCAAATCAGGGGATCAGTTCATGTTTTTCCAGGCTGGAATGACAAATGCTGGAAGTTTGCTCTCAGTTTGGAAAAGGGGCTGAGATGAGCCTTCAGAACAGCCCCTGAAGGACAGGATGGCTCCTGCACAAATTATCCTCCAAGGCAGAGGGAAATTTCCCCTCAGTGCTGCCATGGCTTTATCCCAGCTTCATCGAGGTTGGGATTTTGGGGAAGAGCAATGACCTCCTGTCTCTGCTCCAGATTTACAGCTTGTCCCAAACATGAGGTGGAGCTGAGTCCTTAGAGTCAAATTCACTGTCAAATTCACTGTCATGACAATGTCTCACTGCAGGGAATGGGAATGGTGTAGAGGAAAGCAGAAAAAGAAGAATTTTTGTTTCCCAGAAGAAAAAAAAAACAACCTTCTTTTAAAATCCTTTTCAAGTTGGTTGCTTTGAAAGCCTCTTTGTTGCCCCGGGAATTTTAGAAGATTTTAGGATTTTTTTTTACCTCACACCTGAGGGTTTGCATTCCTCTAGCACTGATGCCAGCCCAATCCTGGAGGTGATTCACAGCAGCAGAGGGTCTGGAGACCTTTCAGTCCTACCCCTGCTCAAAAGCAGTTGTTCCCTGGTGGCATCCACAGCCCATTTCTCCATAAACCAGGCTTTTGGGACTGGTTCACACTGGAAAAAGCATTTCAGCCCTTGCCTTTCTGATGCTGGAGAGGCAAAAAGGACCTGCTCTCTGCCAGGCTAGCAAGGGCTGCTTTTTCTGCATTATTTTCCATCTCTTCCACCAGTACCCAGACTTGAGAGGCTGCCAGAGAAGGGTTAAGAATAGAAAGACAGATGAGGCAAGCTTCTGGGAACTTCCCCTTCCACCGAGGCACAGGAACATGTGTTATTCCCTGCCCCTTTGGCAAACAGCATGACTCTCCCCACCTACACACATTTGCCAGCTGGTCTCTCTCTCTCTCTCTCTCTCTGTCTCTGTCTGTCTTGCAGCATCTCGAGCTGGTGGAACCTGCCCTGCAGGATCCACCAAATCCTTCTCCTGGCTGGCTGCCACCTCCTTCCCCACCTCTCTGTAGGGCAGAGGGTCCCCCCTCCTCAGGGGAGGATCCCCCATGGCACAGGGACAGGTTGTGTCCTGTCCCATCCCTGTGCCAGGTCGCCCAAGCCCCCCCTTTTGTTTAAAACTTGGCAGCCCAGCCCAGCCTGCAATCAGAGGAGTTTTGGACCATCAAATAGTTGGGTTAAATATCAAGCTGTGATTTGGCTTGTCCAAACATTGTTGGGGCTGGATGGGCTCTTGTTTGGGATGTGGCTGATGAGGCAGAACCCAAAGATCTAACATGTTTTGTGGTTTTTAATGTGGCTGTTGGACTTGAGCTTCCTTCTTCTGAAGTGATTGAAAATAGGATCTGTGCTTAGGTCAGGCAGGTTTGGATAAAGGAGGAATCAGCCCAGATGTATGAATTGGCCTTAAACTGAATGTCTTGAGAAATCTCAACAAAAAAAGCCCAACAAACAACATTGGCTTTTCTTGAAGTTGTTTCCATTTTCATAACCATGTGCAATTTGTGATGTCAAGCTCCTGACAGGCACTGTCCTTGGGGAACTCCAGTCTGGCTCAAAGTAGGAGTTAAATCCCAAGGAATTTGTTCCCAAGATTTATGGCCAGTGGTATGGATGCCAAGGATTTCATTGCAGGAGGATCCAACACTTCTGTGCCTTGCTTTTTGAGGATGCACAGTAATTAATTTTATGAGGATGCCAACAGAAGTTAATTAGGGACTGAAGAGGCAAGGATGTCTCTGATCTCCTTTCCTTGGCTGAAGTTGTGATACTGAGGCCCAGCTTGGTCTTTTAACCTGGACATTTTCATCTGGGTGGAATATTGGGAACTGGAGCTGTAACTTGAGCTCTCCCTGTTCCTCCTGTGGATTTCTGGAGGAAATCCAAAAGGTACAGAGCTGGAGTTCCTTCAAAGGACTCTGGAGCAGAGTGTCCTAAAAGTGGGATGGAAAACTCCATGAGAACCAGCTCTCCTGTGCTATCCCAATGTTTGGCATTGCCATCCCATGTAAATATAAATAAGCCCTTCCAGAAATCTTGATTTGAGCTCAATTCCAAAAGTGGCCCCGGGCCAACGTTTCTTTGGGACAAATCCTCCTAAAACCCTCCCAGCTTTAGGACTCACCAGCTCCCAGAGCATCAATCTTGGACTCTGCAGTGCAGGTGATGAGTTTGGCAAGGGGACATTGCTGCTGTGACACCCAGCAGAGAGTTCCCAAGGGAGGAAGGAATTTTGATCACCAGGAGACCTTGGTGCCCTCTCCCTCCTTCACGTGGGTAATTTATGTGCTCTCCCTGCCTCCATTTCCATTGGTAGTTTGGATGTACTCACACTCTGCTTCTATCGTGCCTCATCAGCCTCCTTTAATTAGGTGCTAAGATCATCAGGGGAAGAACATTTAGCACATAAGGCAGCTCCAGTACATTTAATGAATAATAACAAATGCGCTTTCTTAATTAATTTTTTTTCCCTTCTCTTACAAAATAACGTGTTGGTGGCTTAATCAGCAACCTGCCCCGTGCTCTGCCCCAGAGATAGGGGTCCTGAGGGGGCTTAGAGCCTGCAGTTTGTGTGGCAGGGTTGGGAGGGATTCTCTGGCAGGATGGGAATGCTCCTGTGGGGTAACTCCACTTCTCTGTGGGCATGAAGAGAATCAGAATGAGTTGGGTTGGGTTGGGTTGGGTTGGGTTGGGAGGAACCTTAAATAAATCTCATTCCAACTCATTGCCACAGCCAGGTTCACCTTCCACTAGACCAGGCTGCTCAGAGCCCTGTTCAGTCTGGCTTTGGACACTTCCAGGGATGGGAACAACCTTGGGCATTCTGTGCCAGGAGCTCACCTCCCTCACAGTAATGAATTTCTTCCTAATACCCAATCTGTACCTACCCCCTGTCAGTGTGAAGCCATTCCCCCTTGTCCTATCACTCCAGTTGCTCTGTAAAAAGTCTCTGTCTTTCTTGTAGGTTCCCTTCAGCTCCCATCCCTTGTAGATCACTGTTGGGTCCCCCCATAGCTTCTCTTCTCCAGGCTGAACATTGGAAATTCCTTTAGCTTTTCCTCACAGAAGAAGTGTTCCCTCCCTGTAACCATCTTGGTGGAATCCAACAGCTCCATGTCCCTCGTGTGCTGGGGAAAAGGGGATTTCTTCTCACATGGAAACTCAATAGTTTTCCACTGGGCTTGTGCATGTCACAATTTTGTCTCAAATCACAACAGTTTGTGCTCTAAGGAGCTGGGATTTGCAATGGCCCAGCATTGAAATGGAGTCTGTGACTGGCTGTGTTTTGATCTATTAATTTTTCGGCCTTTGGCAGCTGCCCCAAGGTGCAGCCTGCTGCTTGTGCCACCCCAGTCTTGATCTAGGGACACCCCAAACCCACCTGTAAGCAGCTTGATGTGACAGTCACAAGTCCAGGCTGTGATATCCCAGCTGGGTTTCTTCTGTCTCCTGGCATTGGGCTGTTCATTTTGCTTGGGCTGCCCCATTTCCTCTTGTCTCAGTTATTATCCAGAAAAAAAAAAAATAAAAAAAGGAGCTCAGGAATGCTCAGCTTCTCCTGCAGAACTCTCTGAGATCCGTGGAAGAAAGCTGTCATATCTTAGGAAGTAGTCACATTAAAGTGGTAATTCTTGGTGTTTAAACAGGATCTGATGACAGATGGGATTAAATGCAAAGCAGCTTGTTATGAGGTTTTAATAACTGTGACAGACCTGGGGAAAGTGGTGTGGGGGGTGTGAGTGATCCAGGGAAGGCAGAAGCACATGATGCAGGATGACAGCTGATGGCATTGCCCAGGAGGGAGGAAGGGATTGTGCTGCAAGAAATTTGTGTGAGTGTTTTGGGGAGAAGGGAAGAGGAAGGGAAAAAAAAAAAAATCACCCAAACAGAGGAAAACTCCCCGTTCCCACTGTTCTGCCATGTAGCAGAGCTGCTCGTGACAGCACAGCACTGAGTGCCAGGTGATGTGGCCACTAAATATAGGGGGAAAATATGTCAGTGTTAGTGTCAGCTTGGGAATGAAGGGAAAAACAGACTCTGCTTCCTGCCAGGGCTGGGGACTGCAGAATGTGCAGGCTGTAAAGCAAAGGGGACCTTCTCTCCTCGCTGTGTCCTCATCGTGCCCACTCTGTCCTGCAGGGTCCCCCTGAGGGTGAGGACAGGATGTCCCTGGGGGCTGGAGCTCCTGGCTTTGTGCTCTCCGTGGAGCAGTGCTGGGGCTGTGCCCTTGCAAAGGCTCTGCTGAGCACCAGAGAGGGATGTGGAGGGGGCACCTGCCTGGCTCTGCTGAGGAAGAGTCTCCTGGGGGTGGAGGTGTTGCTCTGCTGGCTTGGAGGGATCCCCCGAGCTCTGTGGTGTCTGATCAGAGGCAGAGAGAAACCACAGCACCCTTCACAGGATCCCAGAATAATTCAGGCTGGAAAAGCCCTCCCAGAGCACTGAGTCTCCTCTGTGCCCCATCCCCTCCTTGTCCCCAGCCCAGAGCTCTGAGTGCCACCTCCAGGGATGGGGATCCAACCCTCCCTGGGCAGTTCCAGGGCCTGAGCCCCCTTTCCATGGGGAAATTCCTGCTGGTGTCCACCCTGAGCCTGCCCTGAGCCCCCTTTCCATGGGGAAATTCCTGCTGATGTCCACCCTGAGCCTGCCCTGAGCCCCCTTTCCATGGGGAAATTCCTGCTGTGCCCACCCTGAGCCTCCTTTCCATGGGGAAATTCCTGCTGGTGTCCACCCTGAGCCTCCTTTCCATGGGGAAATTCCTGCTGGTGTCCACCCTGAGCCTGCCCTGGCCCAGCCTGAGGTAATTTCCTCTTTTCCTGTCAAACTAAATCTCGTGGTGAGGATCTCAGTGTCATCAGTAACCCTTGGTTGGACACAGTGCCATTAATAACCATGGAAAAACTCAATAGTTTTCCACTGGGCTTGTGCACATCACAATTTTGTTTCAAATCACAACAGTTTGTGCTCTAAGGAGCTGGGATTTGCAATGGCCCAGCATTGAAATGGAGTCTGTGACTGGCTGTATTTCATCTATTAATTTTCTTTTGCAGCTGCCTCAAGGTGCAGCCTTGCTGCTTGTGCCACCTCAGTCTTGATCTAGGGACACCCCAAACCCACCTGAGGCCCTTTGCAGGCTCCTCCTGTGACACAGAGCAGAAACCATCTGCCAGTGCTCTCAATTCTGAGCTTCACCCAAGCAGCAGCTCCCATTTTGATGCCTCCATCCTCCCTGTGGATGATCCAAGATGGGCCCCACGGTGCCCAGGAGCTGCTCCCCTGTGCCAAGAGCAGAGGTGGCTCCTCAGCTGGGCCCCACTTGCATCCTGCTGCTTCAGGAAAGGGGCTGGAGCTGAAATGGAGATCTGGAGCTGCCCAATTTTAGCAATGCTGGAGTCCTGAGAGCTGGGGAGCTTCAATGACTGCGCACAGCAGGAAGTGAGTTGGCTCCAAGCCTTAGAGGCTGTGGGGATCTGTCCTTACAGATAGGCTCCCTCTCTGGATATATCTCTGGGTGTGTATATATATATATATATATATATATATATATATATTTTATATGCACATATCCTTACTTCTCTTTTTAGGTCATTGGAGATACTTCCTAGTCTATGGCAATTCCTAAAAAGAAGTTTTGCAGCCTTCAGCCTGCTGTTAAGGAGCAGATGATGTTCTGATGATCATTCCCTTTCCCAGGCAGCTTCCTTTCATCTTCTGGGTTTCTTTCATGGGGAATTTTCCCCCCCTCTCATGCTATATTCTGCTGAAGGCAGCTACATGGAACTGGAGGCTCAGTTGATCTTTTTGCTCGTTTCCACCCACAGAAGTCTGTCTTTTTTAACATCCTAAATACCTTGGTAACAAGATCATGGGTCTTGATTTGAAATCAGTCTTTAAAAGATCTTTTTTTCTCCCCTTTCCTCTCCCAGATCTGAGCACCATCACAGGGGGAAAGACATTCACCCTCCCACAAAAGACTGAGAGGGTTTCAGGCCCCAGGTTCCCTTTGGTCCCTTTCCTAACAGGGAATTTAATCAAGGTTTCTTCTTCCCCTGAGGAAAACTCTGGTAATTCAAAGCATTGGAGTGGAGGAGAAGATTTGGCTTTTTCTGCCACTCAAAGCACAGGGACACCAGTGTGAACCCTGGCATTGCCTTCATGGGATGTTGAAATCACAGAATTATGGAATGGTTTGGGTTGGAGGGGACCTTAAAGATCCTCCATGGCCAGCCCTGCCCAGGGGGGCTTGCACAGATCCATGGCTGGGCAGGTTCATCCCACTCTGGGCTCTGCTGGGGCCACCTGAGAGCACCTGTGTGTCCCAAATTCCACCTTCCAGCCCCAAACCTCCCCCAGAGGCAGAGCTTTGTCCCTGGTGTGTCCCAAATTCCACCTTCCAGCCCCAAACCTCCCCCAGAGGCAGAGCTTTGCCCCTGGTGTGTCCCAAATTCCACCTTCCAACCCAAAACCTCCCCCAGAGGCAGAGCTTTGTCCCTGGTGTGTCCCAAATTCCACTTTTCAGCCCCAAACCTCCCCCAGAGGCAGAGCTTTGCCCCTGGTGTGTCCCAAATTCCACCTTCCAGCCCCAAACCTCCCCCAGAGGCAGAGCTTTGCCCCTGCAGTCAGACTGGGGCCAGTACAACCTCAGTCCTTTGCTTTGTGCCACTTGTCACCATCCTCCAGTCTCCACAGCAACGCTTTCTGAAGGCCTGGCAGGGGATTAGGGATAAATATGTGAGAAAAGGGTTTTCTCCTGCTGGATGAAGGTCTCTCTTATTAGAAAGCAAGTAAAAATAAAACAGAGAATGCTCTGCAAGCTGCTCTCTGGATGGAGGTCTGGATTTTTAGACTCTAAGCAGAGGGTCTGAAGTTGTGTCAGCTTTGCCTGGCTGGGGGTGGGATGAGGTGAGCTTTAAGGTCCCTTCCAACCTAAATTGTTCTGATTCTATGAATGTACAGGTGTTTGTAGGGCTGAAAGCTGAACATCACCTCTCCAGGTCCTTGATGGATGTTGTGAGCTGGCTGATGCAATTGCAGAGTCTGAAGCAAATCTTGCCAAGTGCTTTGGTACTTTTTACTTTTGCCAAGTACAGATGTGTGAAGTGAGGCAGGAATTCTTGTGAATAACTCTGGTGTTAAAGTGACACTGGGAGTGGAAGGTGGGGTCAGCAGCTCGTGGGGCTCACAGCCACCCAGGCATCCCGTGCAGGGGGTGAGTCAGGGAGATCAGAGCATCACACAAGGATTTGCTTCAGTGGAGACACTGGGAACAGCCTGAGGTCACCCAGAACAGCCCTGGGTGCCTTGTAAACCCCTCTGGCTCATGAGCACAGTCAGATGTGACTCAGGCCCCAAGGTGATTCCTATCTCTGCCTGCTGCCCCCAGGTCACCCTGTGCTCTTGGAAATTGTCAGCAAATTCTGCCTTTATGAGCACAAAGTCCTTCTGGATGAGGGTGTGGGGAGAACATTTCTGGCTTTTCCAGATTCTTCCTTCTCTGTCACAGCAGCTGGGAGCTCTCTCAGCCTCAGTGTTTAATCACTGTGCTGTCAGACCAAGGAAGGTCTGCTCTGCTGCCCAGGGATCCAAACGGGATCCCAGACCCAGCCAGTTCTGTAAATCTAGGGGAGCTTCCCTCCCCTTCTCGCCCTGCAGACAGCATCTGGGATTGACACAGTGTTCTTGAATCCCACATGCATGGAGTGACCTCTAACAGCATCCAGGGAAAGATGGAAATTCACTGACTTCAGTCCCACTCTTCATTTTTCATCCTGTTACCAAAACCAAAGGTAATTCCAGGGAGAGAGCAGCCCTGGGGCTAATCCTGGGGTATGGGAGCAGGATGTGGGCTCCAGCTGGTTTTAGGCTCTGTCCTCAGGAACTGTGAGGCTTTGGCAGTGCAGACTTTGGCCTTTCTGCCTGTGTTCAATTGACATCCTCATGTCCCAAAGACTTTATGTAACAGGGAGGATTTGAGCATTTTTATCACTCATGGCCACGAGGCAAACAAACTCTAGTGAAGAAGGAAAGCCATAGTAATTGATGGTTATTTTCAATATTCCTTGGAATATTTGCCAGGCTTTTTGCCTGTCCATCCATATTTGCAGCTAGCAGGCCTTGGAGCCATGGTCTGGGAAGGGCCTGGAATCAATGGGACAGTTCATTTTGCTGAATGTAAAGATGATTTCTCTTTTGGGGAAGAATATTCCCACAGGACAGCTCACGTTGGGACAAAACCCTACACAGTTCAGGGTTCTTCATTGTTTTCCCCCTAGAAGGCTGAAAGGCACTGGTAAATAAAATGTATTTTCAGTTAAGGAAATGGAATGAGCAGTTCTCCTGAAAAATCTAAGTGCAATAAAATGAGGAGCACCTGAGAAAAGAATGAGTGACCTCACCTAGAGGAATGGGCAGTTCTCCTGAAAAATCTAACTGCAATAAAATGAGGAGCACCTGAGAAAAGAATGAGGGACCTCACCTGGAGGAGGTGGAGCCCCAGGGACAGGTACAGCTCACATACAGAGAACATGGATTCACCTGAGGGAGCTGAGGTGAAAATTAAAAAGGGAAAGCAAAGCTCTCTCCTAAAATATATCCCAGAGATGAGGATTTTCTGGTCTGTACATCCACACTGGGCTGCCACCCCCAAAGGTGCTGAGGTCAGAATTTGGACTCTGTGTGCCTTGCTGATGTAGAAGCTGTGTTTCCAGGGTGTCCTCAGTGTGCATGGGGAGTGTTGATGCTGGTTTTGGGGGAGGAGATGAGCAGGGCAGAGCTGCTCTGGCACGTGGCCCCTGGGAAAGAGAGGAAGCTCAAGCTGATATTTTTCAAGTGGGAAGGGATGAAATCAATGGGGAAAAGAGTGATTGTTCCTAGGTCAGGAGAGCACGTTCCAGATGGTGGGGAGGAAAACCCATTTCCCTAGAGGAGTGTGGTGGGCATTTTGCAGCTGAAGGATCCTGAGAGAAGACAGAGCTGATTGTGTCCACTTGGAGGTGAAACCTACGATAACCGCACTAAAGAAAAGTAATGATGATGTAAAGGCTTTTTCTACTCCCAATGGTTTTTTTTTTTTTCCTTATCTGATCCCCACCTGCAGCTGGGAGTTGGCTTGTTTTTGATTGTGCTGAAAGATCTGGTTTGCTTGAGATCCTTCCAGTAACATTTGCAGCAAGGTTTCCTTCCAGATTGTTGTCATTAGCTCTCAGATGCAGCTGGATCTGGGTGGAAATTCAGCTTTCTGCCACTGACATTCTCAGTGACCAAAATGCAGCATTGCTGGAAATTTCTAGGGATGAGACAAAGTGAAGCAAATTTTTCCCAGGCAGGAGGGTGAATATGCCCTAGTGTCCTTTGGAGAGGACATCAAAGATCATTTATTCCCCCCAGCCAGGACAGAAACTCCCAAATCATTAGATATTATTGAAAAGGAAGAGGCAGAGGATGTTGTTCAGATTTAATTTGGGGCCAGCCCAAAGGGATACCCAGGAGAGTGGTAGGGAGCAGGAAATGTCAGAGCAGAGTTTTCCAGCATTGCTGATTCCTTTGCATTTTTGGATAATGGTCAAGAGAACATTTTTATTTTCATGGTACATCAGCCATGTGCTTTGTGCCCACAGACAAAACCTAAATGCCACGTCCTTGCCCAAAGGAGTTTTGTATTGAACTGGGTCCTTTTCTTTTATAGAGACACATGTCTGCAGAGAAACAAATTGCACTTATTCTCCTTGCCTCTCACACCAGCAATTGCTGTACATGAAATGAAATTGGGCCAGTGGCTTGCATTGCCAGGGTCTGAGATTCTTCCATCTCTGCAGATGCTGCCCAAGGGGTTGTTCCACAGCTGGACATCCCCCTGGAAATATGAACAGGCTTTAGGAGGGCAGGAGCCCTTCCCCAGTCCTGCCCTTGTGGGTGCAGGCACCACTGGTGTGGGTGGGTTTGGACTTTGGCAGCTGTGGGACCACATCAGGTGAGCTCTGGCTGTTGGTGATAGGATCTTAATTTAACATTCAGATTGTAGCCACAGGGAAATTTGAGCAAATTTATACCCGGGAGTGGGCTTATTCTAAAGACTCCAATGTCCTGATGTGAGGGAGGTCTGGAGGATGTGAAAAGAAATGAGACACCAGGTTCAGAAGCACCTGCAGGGATGCAAACTCACCTGCTTGCTTTAAGTGTAGAATATATTTTTATTCAAAATTCCTCATGATATGATGCCCTCAGTGTCTGCTTCAGGCAACTCTTTTTCTCCCAGCCTCTGAAGCAATCATGGAAAATTTGCTGCTTTGATTTGAGAGCTGTGCTGTGAAAAGGTGGCTGCACACCTGGTGTGGGAGAGTCATGCTCCCCATTGCCATTTGTTTGGTTTTTTCCCCCAAGCACAAGCTTTTGTGACCATTTAAGGCTGAGAGATTTGCTTTCCTGGTCATTATTTCCCCCAGCACTTGTTCTACCATGCCTGGCATTTCTGTTGGCTTCCTGCTGGTTAAGTTGTGTATTTTCTATATCCAAACTGATAAGAGATTAGGTTTAGATTGGGGATTAGGAAGAAACTGTTCCCTGTGAGGGTGGTGAGGCCCTGGTGCAGAGCAGCTGTGGCTCCCCCATCCCTGGAAGTGTCCAAGGCCAGGCTGGATGGGGCTTGGAGCAGCCTGGGAGAGGGGAAGGCGTCCCTGCCCATGACAGGGGCTTGGAACTGAATGATATTTAAGGTCCTTTCCAACACAAACCAATCCATGATTCCATACTCTTCCTCAATCAAACACATTTTTCAATAGTGGCTGTTGGGCAATATCCTAATTTTGTGTTCATCTGTTTATTCCTGCGTCCCCTCTGTGTGTTGGGAGCAGCCCCTGCAGTGTTTGCAGGGAGCAGGACCCCAAGCTCTGAGCTGCTCCTGGAGGTTTGGGGCACAGGTGGCTTTGTGCAGCTGCACATGGATGTTAGCACAAGGAGAGCAATAAATGTCAGGCTCTCTTGTCAATGAATTGCTGTGCAGTTTGGCCTGGGATTATGGCCCAGCCTCAACAACTGTTTGTTAATAGTTAAGAAGGGCTTGACAGATTCTTAACTGGTTAATAAATAACTCAGGGAAGAGAAGGTTCTCTTCTAAATTGCAGGTTAGTTTGCTTTATTTTTAATGATGTCCCTTGCGTGTGCCTTGTAAAATTTCTCGAGAGCATAAATGAGTGACAGGCCAGGGGCACTGAAATCTCCTCTGCTCTTTTTTCTGTGTTCACCAAGGCAACTTCATTTTAGTCTCTTCCATCCTATGAAATATGGTGCAGGATTGAATATGCTGCCATAAATAAAGCTTGAAAAAGCCTGTGCAACTTGGCCCCAGAGTCTGTCCTCTTGCAAAATCCAGGATTACGAATTCCAGGTGATGTCATCCCAGGTATGAAACCCTTCCAGCCAGTAGAGGTGGGGTTATTTTCCTCGTGGCATTCCTGAGAACCACTGCCTGTGAATCTGGGATCCTGCAGTTGATTTTGTTTCTCCATCTGTTGGAACAGCCCTGGCAGAGAGTGCTCAGGCTCCCATCCCCCTGGATTATTTGGTGAATGTTTCTTTCATCTGAGATCACAGACAGACAAGCATCAGCTCACGAGGTGTCATGTACCAGCTACTGAATTTAGAGCTGCAAGAAGCAGAAAACACAGGCTCTGCTTCTTTAATTAGTTCCTGCATCTGCTTTGTTAGCTGATCAGAAGTCCAGGAGCAGAAGGAGTATTTGGCCCAGGACACTGATAGCCATGCAGTGAGATCATCAACCATTCTTTCCAAAAGGGAAAGTTAAGGAGTCCTCCTTCGAGGTCCCAGAATAGATTTCCTGTTGAAAACCCAGAGAGTTTCACTTTTCCAGTATCACACCACCACTTCTGGCCATGATGTGGAGGGCTGTGAACCTCAGTGCTGCTCCTACCCTCAGACATGTGAATTCCAGAAACTCCTCAAGCTGGAGCTGAGGGATCTCTTGTACTGAACTGTCCCACAGCTGTACCCCCCTGAGCTGCTGCCCCCTGTCCTGACAGATCTCCCAAAGGACAGACTTGATCCCAGCATCCTGAGGTTTTGCTTGTTGGTCGATGCAAAGCCTTGAATAACACAGGGACAGGGTGAGATCAAAGCTTCTTGGTTTAGCTTTTAGTTTGGGGAAGGCACTTTGGGGTTTGTCAGCAGTGACACATAAATTCTCCTTCTGTGAGCAGAGAAGCAGCGTGAAACAAAGATTGTGGGGTGTGGGATTCTTGTAGTGAGTTGGTGGCTCTGTACAGGACAAAGCTCAGCAGGGAGCATGGGTGTTTCTGTGAGGAACAGCAGGGAAAACAGATCTGTCTCATGCAGGTGAGGGAAATGCTGTTTTCTGGGAAATACCTCATTCTCTAGAACCTGGATTCTCTAGAACCACCAACTTCTGCTGCCCATGCTAATCTGTTTGTAGGGCAGGGTTACATCCACATTTACTGCTCAGAATGAGAGCAGCCAGCCTGCTCAGCTTAGTGTTGAGTTAGGAATAAATAATTACGTCTGCTTAGTTCTCAATGTGATAAAATCAAGTTCTGGCATGGTTGCTGGCCTTGTTTTAACCCTAACATCATGCACAGACTCCAGTTTAATAATACTGAGGACTAACTCTAAGCTGCATGAATGTCTCAGGTTAAGAACTGACTGATGGCTGTGGGTTATGTTCACATCCTGCCCACCACAGGATATGTTTAGGGCTCCCTTTTCCAAGTACATCCTTTCTGTCTTTTTGGGTTGAAAAGGTCTCTTTCCTGAAAGAGATATGAAATAGATTTTATAGTTTTATTTATAGAAATATATATATATATATATATATATATATATATATATATATATATATATATGCATTTCTATATTTCTTTTTTATAGACATTTCTGTATTTCATTTTTATAGAAATATTAAAATGTATATATTATATATAGAAATATATAATTTCTATAATTTATAGAAATAAAATGTATTTCTATAAATATATATTTATATATAAATACATTTTTATATAATATATATTATAAATATATATTATAATATATTATTATATAAATATATAGTATTATAATAGATATATTTATATATAAATACATTTAATAGATATATGAAATACATTTAATATTTCAACTATTTATATATTTTAAATATTTATTTTATATTTAGATGAAATATATTTTATATATTTTGTAGATATGTATGAAATATATATGTTTATATATGAAATGATTTTTTAGGGGACCTCAGTTACCTGGCTCACTGCAGGACAGAAAATGAATGATTTTTAGGGGATCTCAGTTACCATGGCCTGGCTCACTGCAGGACAGAAAAGGAATGATTTGCTCTGCTTGGCTCTGCTGCTTTGCCCAGAGCAAACATTTCCTGTGGTTAACTGGGTTTAAAAGTGCTAAAACAACAGGGTCTGGCTGGGGACAAGAGGAGAACAGAGACACATGAGTGGTGTGAGCCATGGGTGTGCACTCAGTGCCCTGGGCTGGGCACAAGGTGGGGGTCAGGCACAGCTGGGTCTTTCCCAGGTGCTTCCCTGGCTCCCTGGTGGTGCCTCCTCCCCACCAAGGAGGTTTGAGACACCTCTGTTCTTCTCAGGTGAGGGAAAAAATGTGTGGGTAAAGCAGGAAGGATTTCATTGGTCTTTGTGGGGGTTTAAAAAGCTTCCTCCATGAAAAAGGAGGCCCCTGAGTTTAGATTTGCAGCAGTTATCCAGCTGGAGTGAACATCTGCAGCTCCCAAGGAACCTCTGGGCTCCTCACCCATGCCTGTTGTCTTTTCTGACAGTCCCAGGTGTGTTTGGGTGATTTATTCCCTCTTTTTGATTTTTAAACCAGCACATCCCAGCTTGGCCAGAATTCCCACAGATTTCTGGATAAGCAGCATGTGCTGCTCTCTGCTCTGAAAGGAGAGCAGGGCAGGGGTGCCTGGGCCAGCCCCTCATTTCCAGAATATCCACATTGGCTGTGCCCCTGCAGACCTGGCAGAGGCTGTTCCACACCTGAGGGTGCAAAACTGCAGAGGGATTTGGTGAGGAGCAGGGTGAGCTGTGTCCAGCTCCCAGAGCAGTGGATTTGGGGATGTTCACAGAGCCCCACAAACCACAGCTGTCCAATAGAGGGAGAATTCATTGCACCCCAGGCTGGTTTGGGCTCAGACACCTCTCAGATGATGAGGATTCTCCAATCCCATCCTGGGGCAGGCTGTGCTCTGCCCTGAGCCCTGGAAGGGGCTGCCTGGGCTGTGTTTACCCTCCCTGACCCTCCTGGTGATTTTTGTGCTGTGCTGTCATTCCCTGCAGCAGCTCTGTGGGAATGTTTGTCCACATTGAGCTGGCTGTGCCCCTGCAGACCTGGCAGAGGCTGTTCCACACCTGAGGGTGCAAAGCTGCAGAGGGATTTGGTGCTGGAGAGGAGCAGGGTGAGCTGTGTCCAGCTCCCAGAGCAGTGGATTTGGGGATGTTCACAGAGCCCCACAAACCAGAGGGAGAACACTGAATTCATTGCAGCCCAGGCTGGTTTGGGCTCAGACACCTCTCAGGTGATGAGGATGTCCAATCCCATCCTGGGGCAGGCTGTGCTCTGCCCTGAGCCCTGGAAGGGGCTGCCTGGGCTGTGCTTACCCTCCCTGACCCTCCTGGAGTTCCCTGCAGCAGCTCTGTGAGCTCTGAGCACCTCATTCTCCCACTCTGGTGCTGTGAGCAGCCCCTCCCCAGCCCCTCAGAGCTCTCCCACTCATGGGAATGGAGCCAAGAGCATCTTTCTGCCCTGTGACACCTCAGCAGGGCTGCTGTGCTTGACCTGAATCCCCTGCAGCACCAGTGGGGACCAATTCCCCCAAGGGACAAGTCCTGTCCTTCCATTTTGAGCCCATTTGTGAAAGGAGGGCTCTTTTCCATCTTTTCCCCCCCTTTTTTCTTTTGATGCCAGCCTCTATTGTTTGAGGAATCTCGTGCTAGGAAACTGGGGCTGGGGAAAAGGAAGCTCAGAGGCAGAGCAGCCAAACCCTCTGCAGGAATCTGCTCTCCTCTGAAGGTTAAAGCTTGTCATTTTTCTGATTTACTGGAAATGATTGGTGTTTCCTTTGTTCTGCTTTGTGGTGGCTGCTCTGATAAGGCCTGAGGGATGCTTTCCTTGGACAGATCTGGAGCCTTTACAGAGAAAAAAAAAAAAAAAAAAAAAAGGAAAGTAAACCCATGTCCTGTTTTCCCCTATTCGATTTCTTGTAAATCAGGATTTTGCTTGTAAATCAGGGATTTTGCTGGTTTCAGTGAAGGGACTCAGGACTCTGTAGCTGTAATTTCTGGGGACTTTAAAAGGCTGCAGAGCCTGAAGCACCATCCCAGGCTGCTGTGAGGGGAGAGCTCTGAGTGCACTGTGTGGTCTGACCTCGGGTGCCTGGAGAGAGGCTCTGACACTGGCACAGCTCGGAGATGGAGAGGGTTTGGAGCCTGATGTGAGGTTTGCTGGGAGCCCAGAGCCCTTTCCAGGCAGAGTTCAAGCCTGAGACCTTTCCAGGACAGGGCAGGACAGAGCTGCAGCTCCAGGCTGAGCAGGGCTGTGTGTGGCCCAGAAATACAGAGATGCTGCAGGTCAAACCCTGCTGATGAAGGAATAAATCTGATTTTAGGAATAAACATCCTCTCCCAGGCCGGGTGAGGATGGGGAGTGGAGAGGGGACTTGGCCAGCCATGATGCAGAACTTGTGCCACGTGCAGAGCTGCTGCTGTCACTCAGCCCTGCTCTTCCCTAGGGTGGCTCCTCTCCCCCCTGGCAGCTGCTTAAGGGCTGCCACTCCCTGGCTGTGCAGCAGCAAACCCTGATTGTCACCTGTGCCAGGGCCTCCCCTGTGCCAGGGCCTCCCCTGTGCCAGGAGCTCCTCTGTGCCAGGGTCTGCCCTGTGCCAGGGTCTGCCCTGTGCCAGGGGCTCCCCTGTGCCATCATCTCACCTGTGCCAGGGCCTCACCTGTGCCAGGGCCTCACCTGTGCCAGGAGCTCCTCTGTGCTATGGTCTCACCTGTGCCAGGGTCTGCCCTGTGCCAGGGCCTCACCTGTGCCGGGGTCTGCCATGTGCCATGGTCTGCCCTGTGCCATGGTCTGCCCTGTGCCAGGGTCTGCCCTGTGCCAGGGTCTGCCCTGTGCCAGGAGCTCCTCTGTGCCAGGGTCTGCCCTGTGCCAGGGGCTCACCTGTGCCATCATCTCACCTGTGCCAGGGTCTCATCTGTGCCATCATCTCACCTGTGCCATAGTCTACCCTGTGCCATCATCTCACCTGTGCCAGGGGCTCCCCCGTTCCAGGGTCTCACCTGTGCCAGGGTCTCATCTGTGCCAGGGTCTCACCTGTGCCAGGAGTTCCCCTGTTCCAGGGTCTCACCCATGCCAGGGTTTGCCCTGTGTCAGGGCCTCACCTGTGCCATCATCCCACCTGTGCCATCATCTCACCTGTGCCAGGGTCTCACCTGTGCCAGGGTCTGCCCTGTGCCAGGGTCTGCCCTGTGCCATGGTCTCACCTGTGCCAGGGTCTGCCCTGTGCCAGGGTCTGCCCCGTGCCAGGGTCTCACCTGTGCCATCATCTCACCTGTGCCAGGGTCTGCCCTGTGCCAGGGTCTGCCCTGTGCCATCATCTCACCTGTGCCATGGTCTGCCCTGTGCCATGGTCTCACCCGTGCCAGGGTCTCACCTGTGCCAGGGGCTCCCCTGTCTGGGGAAGGCTGATGTCCCTAACCCACATTGCCTCTGATACAGCAGGAGATTTTCCCAGTGCCTTCAGTGGGCTACAGCCACCTCCATGCCACCCTGTGCCTCCCCTGTTCCACCCTGTGCCACCCTGTGCCACCCTGTGCCATCCTGTGCCATTCTGTGCCACCCCGTGCCTCAGTTTCCCCGTGCAGCCCAGCACCCATCACCTCCCTGGGGTGCTCTGGGGCTCTTGGGGTGCTCTGGAGCCCTGGGATGTGAGGGATTGAGGTGTCAGGAGTGTCCCTCTGGGCAGGCAGAGCTGGCCCTGGTGGCTGTGCCTGGAGGGTGCTGGCACCTGCTGTGGGCACAGAAAGGAGGGGAGGACCCTCTCTTGCTGTTTGGGGAGAGTTTAC
The DNA here is from genome assembly GCF_023055355.1 of Agelaius tricolor. Classification (NCBI taxonomy): domain Eukaryota; kingdom Metazoa; phylum Chordata; class Aves; order Passeriformes; family Icteridae; genus Agelaius; species Agelaius tricolor. The sequence goes on from NW_027269278.1 coordinate 16,871,537, forward strand.
ACCAAAATCTGGAGTGTCCAGTCCTCCTCCATCCCTCCCCATGACTTAGGGGCCTCTTCCTGGCCGTGGTGAGGTTTTTGTGCTGTGCTCTGAGGGTTTTTGGCTGTGTTCTGGCCATGGTGAGGTTTTTGTGCTGTGCTCTGAGGGTTTTTGGCTGTGTTCTGGCCATGGTGAGGTTTTTGTGCTGTGCTCTGAGGGTTTTTGGCTGTGTTCTGGCCATGGTGAGGTTTTTGTGCTGGGCTCTGAGGGTTTTTTGGCTGTGAGGCAGAAGCTGGGTTTGGTACCCCCCTTGTGCCTTGTCCCTCCCCAGCTGAGGTGTCACAGGGGTTGGGATTCGGTGGCACAGCTCTGCAGGGACAATCTGTGACAAAGAGGAGGTGGCATTGATGGAGAGCTGCAGCTCCCAAAGGGTGACAGCACTCCTGCTGCCCTGCTGGGCTCTCACTAAGGGAGATCAGGTGAGTGCCTCTCATCTGGGTTCTCTTTCATCCCATCCTGCTGAGCTGCAGGGGGGTGGCAGTGCCACCAAACCCCTCCAGGTGACCCAGAAAGCTGCCCTAGTTGGGTTAGTTTGGTTTCTTTGAGCTGCCAGCACCGTGATGGGAGCAGCTGGGAGGAGACACAGCAGCACTGTTCATAAGAGTCCAGATGAAGGATGGCAAGAGCTGCTGGCACCTGGACAGATGCTTGCTGTGGGACAATGGCAGTGCCAGCCTGCGGTGCAGGGGCTGCTCCAGGCATCATTTCCTCATCTGGGCCAGGTACAGGTGGGTGATGGATGGGCTGGAGTGAGCCAGGAGCAGGCAGGGGAGAGGATGCCTTGTCAAGTGTCTGTCACTGTTGGGTTGGGTGTGACACACACACCTGATCGGGATCTAAGAAGAGAAAGTTTTTGTTCTGCATGTTCTCTGGTTTTTATACTCTTAACAAAGTGTGATTTAAGTCATTGACTACATCACAATAACTTATTATATTCATTGGTGCAAAGCCATTAACATTAATATAATTGGAAAAAGTTTTACAGAAATTTAATAAGGCACAAATACACATTTACTTATGCACGTAATCTAACTTAAAAAAAAAATTCAGGTATCTTTTCTAATCTGTTCCCATGCATACAGCCTTGTCTTCTTCCTTGTTATAAATACACTCAAAAATCATCAATTGTTATTTCTTCTACTAACTCAACTTTACTTACAAACCAGCTTCAAGCCCCTCCAAGGTGTCCTTAATACCAAGAGGTACCACAAGTGCTGTGAGATGTCTCTTCCTTTTCACTGCACACAGATCTCTAAAAGATGCTCCTTCCTATTTTATTTAAATAAAACACTCCAGTGACAAGGTGCACTGCAAGGATGGGACCTTTCCTTCAGGGAAATGGGGCTTTTCAAAGGGAAAGTTTGAATGCCATCCCAAAATTTCACTTCTCTAGCAGCACAGAGGAAAGGCTGTAAAGTCCTCCTGAGTTTTGGAGCATCCTCATCATCTGAGAGGCCTTTGAGCCCAGAGCAGCCTGGGGGTGTAATGAATTTAGTGTTCTCCCTCTGTTGGACAGCTCTGGGACTCTGTAAACAACATTGAGATTCAGACCTCAGCCTTGTATTCAGAAAAAAAATGGCCAGTGCAGGTGTAGGAAGATGCTGTAGCTGCAGAGATTTCCCTGCCCATGACAGTGGGGTTGGAACAAAATGATCTTTAAGGTTCCTTCCAACCCAAGCCATTCCGTGATTTATTGGAGTCTCCTTAAAACCACGTTGCATGACTCAGGGGTTGTTATCTCCAGTCTGAACTGTTGAGTCTCAAGGGTGTGCTTTGGTTTTTTTAATAAAAATATCCTGTCTTTATTTAATAGCTGAGATAGAAGGTTCAAGCCAGCATCTCTTGGGAAAACTCTAAAATTGGCAGCTAAGAAAGAAATCCCAGCAGAATTGAAGAATTACTGATGCTTTAGAGGAGAATTACTGATATTTATAGAACGTGGATGTACATTTAATTTGGAGACAATTGTGCAGATGTAGCACATCTTGGCAGTTGTTTTCTTTTGCTGATAAGGGTGCACAGGGACAGGAGTGTCATTCATTGGGATTTCTGCTTTGCTCCTTCTGCCTCTTCCCTGTGTGCTGTCCTCGCTCAGATCTGCACCTGCCTGTTCCTGCAGTGCCCCTGTGGGCACCCAGGGCTCCACACCAGTCCTTCTGCAGGGCTTTAGGATCCCTGCTTGCAGTGGTTTAAGGCCACTAGTACAGTGGTTTAGGATCCCTGGTTACAGAGTTTAGGATCCCTGGTTACAGTGGTTTAAGGCCACTAGTACAGTGGTTTAGGATCCCTGGTTACAGAGTTTAGGATCCCAGGTTACAGTGGTTAAAGGTCACTAGTTACAGTGGCTTAGGATCCCTGGTTTGAGGTCACTGATTACGCTGATTTAAGGGTCACTGGTTACAGTGGTTTAGGATCCTTGGTTACAGTGGTTTGGGATCTCTGGTTTCACTGGCTTAAGGTCTGGTTACTGTGGTTCAGGATCCCTGTTACAGTGGTTTAGGATCACTGGTTACACTGGTTCAAAGTCCCTGATTACACTGGTTTAAGATCACTGGTTACAGTGGTTTAGGATCTCTGCTTACACTGGTTTAAGGGCCCTGGTTACAGTGGTTTAGAATCCCTAGTTACAGTGGTTAAAATTCCCTGGTTACAGTGGTTTAGGATCCCTGTTACAGTGGTTTAAGGCCCCTGGTTACAGTGGTTTAAATTCCCTGGTTACAGTGGTTTAGGATCCCTGTTACACTGGTTTAAATTCCCTGGTTACCGTGGTTTAGGATCCCTGTTACACTGGTGTAAGGCCCCTGGTTACAGTGGTTTAGGATCCCTGTTACAGTGGTTTAGGGCCCCTGGTTACAGTGGTTTAGGATCCCTGTTACACTGGTTTAGGGCCCCTGGTTACAGTGGTTTAGGATCCCTGTTACACTGGACCCTCCCTTGTGCTCCCTGGTGTCTCCCCCAGCCCCTTTTCCCACAGTGGGGACACAGAGCCAGGCCTGGCCGTGGCTCCAGAGGGCAGGGCCAGCCCGAGAGCTGCCCCGTTGTGCAGGGCAGTGGTGCCCAAAGGTCCCCTGCACCCAGCTCTGTGTCACAGCTGTGCTCCTGCTGCCATCCCAGGCAGCTCCATCTGCTGCTACAGACAGCTCAACCCCTGCTGCCTCCAAAGCGTTTTTATTTTTATTTTTTCCGTGGTTCTTGGTGAGCCCTGGAGTGGGAAAATCCCTGCAGAGTTTGGTCTGGGCTGCAGAGAGCCCCACAGGCCCTGCCCCAGAGAGTCCCTGCCCTTTAGGTGGCTGGCAAGGAATAATTTGCTTTTTTTATTACACTTAATTATTACACAATAATTTGCTTTTTATTACACACAAGCACTTCTACAAATTCCTGAACCCAGCCTTTTGGTCAAAAGGTCCAACCTGAAACCTCTTGCAGGATTTTTTTTTTTGAATCAAAGCAGTTATTCTGATTTTTTTTTTTTTTTTCATGGCAGAAAAGGCAGCAAATCTCTAGGCTACCTGCTAGGGAAGAAAAAGCAGGCACCATATGCAATGTAGCTCTTGCTCTAGCTCAGAAATGCCGAACTCTGGGAGAGAATTCGTCCCACCAAACGCCCACTAAGCACATTTTTTAAATCTGGTTTCTCAGCCTTTCGGGAAAGGAGAAGCAAAATCTTCTTGCCTGCTGGAACCGGGCCCCGTTTCATGAAATTAAATGGCTAAGGAGGGGAAAAAAAATATATCCAAGGCAAAGATGCTATTCTCAACAAAGGAAACAGTATATGCAACAGCTTCTGCAGCATTCCTGCAACATGATGTCTTTCCCTGCAGAGTCTCAGTCAGGAATTGATTGTCTGAGCAGAGAATTGCTCGATTCACAAAGGCTTGGGGCACACTTCATGAAGCGTTTGCTGCAAGGATGAATAGCTGGGCATGTGTGTACATCAGTCTATAAATCATGGCTTGTTCTGCCCCAAGCAGGAGAGCTGAGCTGGGGCTCTGTCGCTGGGCTGGTGCTCTCAGGGCTGGGGATGAAGGCAGCAGTGTCCAACATGTGTGACCAACAGTGTCACAGGGGTCTGAGCATGAGGGAAGGGATGAGGAGCTGACTCCATGTTTCAGAAGGTTTGATTTATTATTTTATGATATATATTATATTAAAACTATACTGAAAGAATAGAAGAAAGGATTTCCTCAGAAGGCCGGCTAAGAATAGAATAGGAAAGAATGATAACAAAGGTTTGTGGCTCAGACTCTCTGTCCGAGCCAGCTGGGCTGTGATTGGCCATTAATTAGAAACAACCAACATGGGCCAATCCCAGATGCACCTGTTGCATTCCACAGCAGCAGATAATCATTGGTTACATTTTGTTCCTGAAGCCTCTCAGCTTCTCCGGAGGAAAACTCCTAAAAAAAGGATTTTTCATAAAAGATGTCTGTGACAAGCATGGGGTCAGGATTCGATGGCACAGCTCTGGAGGGACAATCTGTGACAAAGAGGAGGTGGCATTGATGGGAGAGCTGCAGCTCCCAAAGGGTGACAGCACTCCTGCTGCCCTGCTGGGCTCTCACTAAGGGGAAATCTGGTGAGTGCCTCTCATTTGGGTTCTCTTTCATCCCAGATTTTTTCCCAAGCCATGTGTGGATTGTGGTTGGGGCTCCCAGGGTGTTTGGTGGCACTGCTGCTGTGAATTGTCCCTGCCACCCCTTGCTGCCCTCCTGCTCAGGGGTGCTCTGCTGTTTGGGCTGATTTGGCTGGAATTTGGGTGAATTCTGCCTGCTCTGGGGGGTTCTGGAGGAGGGTGGGAGCTGGCACCAGCCTCAGAGCTGAGAGAGGCTGCAGGAGGGCCCTGCAAGGAGCTGTGCTGTGGCCAGGGGTGCTGTGGGAGATGCTGAGCAGGGAGGGGAGGGCTCAGGTGACCTGGGGAGCTGCCACATGTGTCCCTCCTGCTCTCCAGGCAGTGCCCTTTGGGCAGCAGAGACGATGCCCTGCGTGTCCCCCTCCTTGGGGCAAGCCAGAGGAGCCCACAGCAGGGCCAGACCTGAAGCCCCCAGCCCAATCCTGTTTTCTGTCAGCTGGTCTGATTTCCCAGGAGGGAATCCCTTCTAGGAAACCCCCAGGGAAAAGCCAGGAATCCCTGCAGAGCCCAGCTGTGAGCCCACAGCCAAGGCTGAGGGACATCCTGAGCATCTCCTGCTGGGCTGGGTTCTCTCCATAAGCCCTGTGGGTGTTCAGTTCAATATCCCAGTGGCTCTGTGTCCCTGGCTCACCCCATGGGTGTTTTTCCCCAGAGATGACAGCCTGGGGACAGGCCCTGGCATGGCAGGTGCAGCTGGGCAGAGCTGCAGGGTTTTGGTGGGCTCTGCTCTGCCCCTGCCCATGAGAAGCTGTCCCCCAGCCCCTCAGGCAGTGCCTTTGTGCCTGCTAGTGGCACAGGAGCACAGGCATTGCCTGGGCACAGAGATTCTTGCTTATAAATTAACTGCAGGTCACCAAGGGTCAGCTCCTTTTTGCTCTATTGTGCATGAAAAGTTCAGGAGGGTCGGGCAAGGAGTGAAAGATGGTTTTTTCCTGGATAATTTTCTGCCTATCCAGTAGCTCTGTGTCCTCTCTTAGTGCTTTATTTCAAGAGAATAACTCCTAAGTAGAGACTTAAGAAGTTGGTCCTGTTTTTAGAAGGTGACAGGGAGTAAATGCAGGATTTGTCTTGTTTTGGTTTGGTTTGGTTTGGTTTTCCCATGAGCACCTAAAATGTAAAATATTATCAAGTGCTGCATTTCCAAGTGGCCTTTCAGTCATTGCCCTGCCTGGGGAAATCAGTAACAGGTGAAAGAGCTCCAAGCAGGGGCAGATGAGCTCCTCTGTTTGTGTTTCTCACTTGTCATCTGCTCCCCAAAGAGCTCCCAGAGGTCAGACAATTCTGTCTGCCTGCTTTGTCTGCCACTGAGAGCTGTCCTGGGAAAAGCTGGGCTTTAGGCAGCCCCAGCCCTGCTTTTCTCTCCCAGTTCTGACAGATTTGCCTTGGCTGCTTTTCACAGCGCTCAGAGAAACCCTCCTGCCAGCAAATGTAGGGGGTTTTGGTTGTTTTTTCTTTTTCATTTCTTCCTCAGAATTTTCTTCCTCCTTCTGGGGAGGATTTCTCAGTCTCTCAGAATCTGTCATGTGGTATTCGTGTCTCATGAAATGCATCCTGCTGGCTTGTGGGAATGCTGCTGCCTCTGATCCCAGAGCAGGGGCTGTGGGAATGGGGCAAGGCAGATCAGGGGTTCAGGGATGGATTTGGGAATGGGGCAAGGCAGGTCAGGGATTCAGGGATGGATTTGGGAATGGTACAGAGGCAGATCAGGGGTTCAGGGATGGGTTTGGGAATGGGGCAAGGCAGATCAGGGGTTCAGGGATGGGTTTGGGAATGGGGCAAGGCAGATCAGGGGTTCAGGGATGGGTTTGGGAATGGGGCAAGGCAGATCAGGGGTTCAGGGATGGATTTGGGAATGGGGCAAGGCAGATCAGGGATTCAGGGATGGGTTTGGGAATGGTGCAGAGGCAGATGTCAGGGATTCAGGGATGGGATGTGTTTGGGAATGGTGCAAGGCAGATGTCAGAGATTCAGGGATGGGATGGATTTGGGACTGGTACAGAGGCAGATCAGGGATTCAGGGATGTGTTTGGGAATGGTGCAAGGCAGATGTCAGGGATTCAGGGATGGGTTTGGGAATGGTGCAAGGCAGATGTCAGAGATTCAGGGATTCAGGGATTCAGGGATGGATCTGGGAATGGGCACCCTCTCTCCTGCCTGCCCAGTGCCCCTTGGCTAAATATGGGTCAGTTTGCATTTCCCAGAAGCACGTGAATGGAAATCCTGGGGCTCAGGGGTAACCCTGGCAGATGTTGCACTCTGGGTTTGTTTGTTTGGATCTCCAGAGCACTCTCTGATCCCAGATTTTCCTCTCTGGGGAAGCTGATTCCGGAATTTCGGGCCAGCCTGAAGTGGATGAGCGTCCCCAGCTCCTGGGTCACACACACTTCCACTTCCCCTGTGGAGGCTGCCCATCCCCATGGACACTGAGAGCCTCCCCAAGGGGAAGGGGAAGGGGAGAGGAGCTTCCCCAAGCATTTATTTATTTATTTAATTGATATTTGTCAGAAACAATGCTCGTTTTCCAAAGAGTCGCAGATTGCAAACCTCCAGGTTTCCTGTTCGGAATTCCTCCTCACCATCTGAAAATCCTTGTCCCCACTTGGCCTGGGATTGGTACCCAGCACCCAGAGGCTGCATCCAGCCCTTCCCAAGATCAGCCTGTTGCACTGCAGAGTCCTCCTGCTTTCCTTGCCTTTCTGAAATAACAATTTGCTTTTACATAATGTTCTTAAAACCTCCTGGGTGAGCATTAGCTGACCCTGCTGAAGACTCAGGCGTGCTCCTGCTCTGCAGATGAAGGAAGGAGGGCAGGAGGAGGGTACCAAATTTGTGAAGGTCACACAGCAGAGCAGGAGCAGAGCTCGGGCTGCAATTCCCTCCTGCTCCTTCCCTCCTGCTCCAGGCTCTGGCACACAGCACTGAGAGCCCAAATTAAGAGATTATAATGCATAATCCACGCTGGTGTGCCAAGAATTCTCTAAATCATATTACACTGTCACATAAAATGATGACTCATTTGGTAACACAGCCCACAACCAGTTCCTTTATGTTAAAATTACGTGGACAAGACTGGATTTAAAAAGAAGAAGGAGAGCTTGTTGTGTGTGTAGTGAATGCTGAGTTATAGATGCTTTCATGGATGTTATTTTGGCTGATGCTGAAGGAGCATTTGTGAGCCTGTTTGTTGACAGTGGTGCTGGGGACCAGAGATGCTGACATCCCACTAACAATAATAGGAACTGCCTCTGTTTGTTTCTAAATTGGAATTTCTTCCTTCCATGGGCCCAGCCCACCCTCCACCCCCACAGGAGGAAAGGGCACTGCTCTGGGGCTGGCAAGGGAGCATCTCCCAGCAGGGCTGGAATTGAGGGCTGCAGGGATGGCCCTTGGTCCCTCATGGCCAGGAGCCCTCTCCTCCCCACAGCCCTGGGAAGGTGGAGAGAAAGCAGCTTTGTTTACCTATAGCATGAAGGGTGTGGAATTAGCCCAGGCACACTTTCCCCAGGAGAAGATGCTGTCACAAGTCTCTCCCTTTGTGCCTCTGTTCTCCTTGTTCCTCCCTGCATCATCATCATCATCATCATCCTCGCTGCCACCCCAGCTCCTGCCCTTGCTGGCAGCCTCTGCTGCTGTTTGGGGACTGTCATTATCCTTCCAAAGCCACTTGGGACGTGGCAGCTGTGAGTGACACTGAGCTGTGCTGTGGTTTCACCATTTCCTTTTCCTCTCTCTGCCTGGGCTTTAATTCCTGCAGCTGAGGAATCCGTGGCCAGATCCCTTTCTGCCAGCAATGCCCACATGTTCCTCAGCTCAGAGCTGCTCTGGCATCTTGTCAGAGGTGGCTTCTGCATCCCCTGTGTGGCTGGCACGTGTCACAACCTGCACCCTGAGCGGAGAACCCCATCAGGGCAGGTGCTCCCTGCTCCTTTGGGCATCTGAGCACAAAATCCATCCATCCCTGCAGGCTTCCCTTCCCTGGCTGCACCACATCCTGTGGGTCACAGCACTCTGCCCTATACTCCACAAAGTGTGGTTTAGTGTTCCAGTTTTGGGTAAATAAGCCAAGCCTCCAGCAGGCTCTGAGGGCAAGGATCAGGAAACAGCTTCAGCCTCTGCGTAGTCAAGGCCAGTTCAAGAAGCTCTTTGCAAGATTTTCCTACTGTTGTGCTGGAACCTCCTGCTTCCCTTCATTTCTTAGAGGGGAAAAAAGAAGTCGGAACCAGTTTGGGAGAGTGACCTGTGGAGACCCTGAGCATCCTGTGCTGGTGCAGGGAGCAGGGCAGGGAGGGAATTGCTGCCAGCAGTCAGGAGGCGTGGGTGGCAGGAGGGCTTTGTGTGCTGCTGGAGGATGCTCTGTACATGCATCCCTCCTAAACAAATACCTCTTTAAGTGTGTGTGATGGGAATTCAGCTTTTTTTTTTCTTCTTTTTTTTTTTTTTTCCACTCATCTCCAAGTAGGAGAGAGGCTTATTAGTACTCTCCTTCCATAGGCAAGATGCGGAGGCTGGGAAGTTGTGAGACGAGTTACATTTGCTTTGATCAGGCAAATCTGCTCTCTCCTGGACAGGCCCTTCAGCCAGGAGGAGGAGGGGAGAAAGCACAAGGTGCTGGCAGGAGCTCCAGGGGGAAGCTCATAAAAGCACCCAGCACAGCCAGGGAAATGAACTGGTGTCAGGAGGAAGGAATTGCTTCCATGCTGGATGAGCACCTGTTGAAGAAAATGCGTTGAATGTCACTGATGTGCATTCAGAGGAGCTGCACTCTCTTGGCCATGGTGGTGTTTGCAAGCTGGAAGGGCATTTTAGGCTGGGACAGTCCCCTGGTGTCTTTTTTAGGGGATTTTCCATCTGCAGCCTCTGAGAATTCCCAGGGAGCTCCTGCTAAGCAGGGGAAGGAAAGGGAGGTTTCAAGGTGATGGAAGGGAAGGAGGTTTGGGCAGCCTCAGAGCTGCAGGCAGATGGAGCTGGAAAGGAAATGGATGCTCTGAGCCTCTCCTCAGATTCAGTCACAGAGAAGGGAAAGGAGCCAGGGCTGAGGGTGCAGGGTGTGAAACAGGAGCAGCTGGCAGTGCCTGGGCTGTGCAGCAGGGCTGGGTGCAGGAATCTGCTCTTTGGGAAGGACAGAGAACTCTGGGAGCTCCAAGGGATTGCTCTGTGAATGGGACTGACCTGGCCAGTTTGAGAGTGGAGGGGCAGAGCTGTTTGTGGAGGCAGCCAGGGGCTCTGCCAGCCAGGGAAGGTGATCCCACCCCGAACAGGGATCTGGGATGGGAGGAGGCTCCCCTGGAGGGCAGGAGGGCTCCCAGCCCCACAGACACTCAGATTTCTCAGGGTTTTGTCTGGCTGTTGCTGGAAGAGCCCAGCCTGTCATTATTTGCTGCCATCTGTTAGAGACACGAGTGGCAGCTGCTCCCAGTGGTACCTTACAGCTCACTGCGGCTTCCAGCCCCCAAAACTCGAGCCCCCGGGGGATTTACAAAGACAATGAAACCCATCCGATGCCGTAAGAAGAGTCCCTCGTTGGGCTGGTAACAATCAGTGGAAGTTTAGCTGTTCCTTGTAAGCTTTGTGCATCTTTGGGAACATTACATTTATACAAACGTGTTTATATCACTGCTAATATTTCCCTCTCTGAGAGAAAGGCCTGGCCTGTGTGGGTGCTTAGAGGAAGGTTTGTGTCAGATTCCTGTCTGCGACAAACCTCAAGTGGAATTCATCACATTTTTGATTCAGGAAGAAATTTGTCTCTCTTTTCTTTTTATTTTTTTATTTTTTTGGTCCATTTTGAAAGGCCTGGATACACACCCCTGCACAGTGAGATTTAGAAGTGATTACACTGAGCTGGGAAGCAGCTGTCTGACATCAGTGGGATACAGAAAGCCTCCCAAAGACTTTTTCCTTTGCATAATATTATCCTGATCAGACTCCACTGATCCCACTAAGATGAATTTGTTATGGGGAGCAATAGAAAATGCAGAGGGAGAAGCAACTAAAATGTGTGCAGCTAAAAGTGGCCAGTCCTGCAAGCTGGATCCAGCTCAGTTTTGTGGCTGCTCCAGAGCTCTGCTCCCCAGTTTGCCCATGGCCAAGCTGTGACCTTGTACAAATCTCCTGGGTTCTCTGTGGCTTGGTTTCATCCCTCATGAAATGAGGATATTGTCACTCACCTTGTCTGCAAAACGCTCTGAGGTCTAGTGGTAAAAATTGCTGGGAAGGAGCTTAGGTGAGATTACAGTTTTGTGTTTCTGGGAGTGCAGATAGAGCAGAGCTGTGTGTGCAGGTCAGGCTGTGCCTGGCCAGCCAGGGCAGACAGGGAAGGAGATTTCTTCAGAGGCACACAGAGGAAATTGCTGAAGTGTGTTGTGATCAAGAGTTATCAAAACTTGCTGGAGCAGAAAGAATCTTAAAATGCTAATGAGCTTCTGTCTGTGGAGCCTTGCTTGGGGCAGTTTCTGCTTTTCTCCAGGCTGACTTTGCAGTGCTGCTCAGGCCCTGCTCAGGGTCCAGTCCTGGCTCTCTTTGACTCTCTCTTTCTGGGGAGGGTGAGAATCCTCCTGGCTGAACCCTTTCCCAGGAGTGTTGTTTTGCATTGTGAGAAGCAGGTTATGTTAACAAACTCTCTGTTTTCACAATGCCAAGAGCGGGAATGCTGGTTGCACTCCTGCAGGCAACCTCCGTGTCCCAAGGATGTGCATTCCCGTTTCATTGTCTTCTATTTTTACCCCGTTTTGGGGAGGAGGAAGGGCTGGGACACCCTTGGGGCGGGCAGTGTGCGGGCTGGTGTGGCCGGGGTGTGGCAGGAGGGACAGGGACAGGGACAGGGAGGTGACACCCAGCCCGCACACGGCACACACATGAGCAGCCCCCGGCTGCTGCCGCCGGCTTTTGAAGGCGAATTGAAGCCCTAAAATAACAACTGCCACTCCCTGCTGAGGGAAAGCAGCCGCGACTCGCGGAGCCTCCCGCTGTCTGGTGACACAAGGACTTTCCCCTCCGTGACAAGAGGGTGACATTGCCGCCCTCCCCTTGTCCCCCTGGAGGAGCACTGGGCTCCTGCTGCCCTCTGACAGCTCCTGCAGCAAAGGGAGTGGGAGACATGTGCTAACCCAAGGAGACAGCAGATGGGTGCAGGCGCTTTTAAGAACAGCTGCTGGTGTCTCACTCAATAATCCCATTTTTAACAAATCCCTATGATAGCGAAAAAATGCTGGAAATTGGGTTTTTCTGTCCTCTCTCATCTCTTGAGCCACACTTGACCTGTTCAACATGATCTAGGGATTAAAGGCTTGTTATTTTAGCTTCTCTATAATAGATCAGAGGCTGATCTCTGTCAGGCTATTGAGCTACTATTCCTTGGCTCTCCCCCTCTTCCCACTTTTCCTTTTGTGTCCCAGGTTCTGTGACAGCCCAGAGATGTGACTCCTGCCAGGGGACACTTTTTCCCAGCACTGTGCACCGTGTCATCAGCCCAAGGTGCTGGCTGCAGAACATTTTGGAGCTCTGAGGCTCCCAATTCTAAAGTCTTAAAACTCTGGAAGCTGGGCAGGGAGGGAAGGCATCGTCACCCCTCGGGCCAGGAGGAGGGAGGGGTGGGGAGGGAGCCTTGTTCTTCTCCAGGGGGGCTCCAAAGGTGTTTTTCCGTCTGAGATCCGAAGGAGGGAAGCTGTGGAGCCGATTCTGTCGGTGCTGAGCTCTCGGCTGTGGGCTGAGGTGTCCTTGGTCACCGCCGTGCTTCGAACTAATCACGCCTTTGCCGACACAACGCTGCTGCTAATTCCCTCGGTGCCCAGGTGGGGAAGCCGTGTCACCGAGATGCAAAGTGGCTTAGCCAAGGTCACCCGCAAGGAAATGGCACGGAGAGGGAGAGGGCTCAGCTCTGTCGGCTCCCAGTGCTCCCCAGTGCAGCTGTGCCCTTCGGGAAGGTGTTGCTGATGGAGAGGTGTGCTTGTGCCACGGGAGAAAGAGGATTCTTTTTTTTACCCTAGGAGGGTGAGGCCAAACGTCTGTCGGAGGTCTCTGGGGGCTTCGGGGGAGATCCGGGCCCGTGTTGGCCCAAATCCCCGGCTGGCAGCTCCTCCGACAGGTGCCAGTGGGTGCAACCCGGAGAGGCACCGGGACAGGGACAGGGAGCAGAGCGGCTCATCCAGGAGAGACACCGGGACAGGGATGGGAAGGAGAGAGACTCATTCTGGAGAGGCACTGGTGGAGGGATGGGGGCACAGCGGCACATCCCGGAGAGGCACCGGGACAGGGATCGGGGGCACAGGGACAGGGATGGGGGCACAGGGGCACATCCCGGCGAGGCACCGGGACAGGAACAGGGGGCACAGGGGCACATCCCGGCGAGGCACAGGGGCACGACTGGGGCACAGCAGCGGCACATCCCGGCGAGGCACAGGGGCAGGATTGGGTCAGAGCAGCGGCACATCCCGGCGAGGCACAGGGACAGGATTGGGGCACAGCAGCGGCACATCCCAGCGAGGCACAGGGGCAGGATTGGGGCACAGCAGCGGCACATCCCGGCGAGGCACAGGGACAGGGATGGGGGCACAGCGGCACATCCCAGCGAGGCACAGGGGCAGGATTGGGGCACAGCAGCGGCACATCCCGGCGAGGGACAGGGACAGGGATGGGGGTACAGGGGCACATCCCGGCGAGGCACCGGGGCAGGATTGGGGCACAGCAGCGGCACCCGCGGCTCGGGCGGGGCGGCTCCGCGGGGCGGGGCGGGGGCGGGCGCGGAGCGGCGGCGGGAGGCGGGCGCTGTCCATGGCCCTGCGGAGCTCCGGGCGGCCCCGGGCTCCGCCGCGCCGCCGAGCGAGCGAGCGATGGGCAACACGGTGCACAAGACGCTGGCAGGTACCGCCGGGGCCGCGGGGCTGCGGGCGGGGGGCGCCTCCTGCCCCGGGGATGCTGCGGGCGAGCGAGGGCGGCCGTGCCGCCCCTCCGCGGTCCGAGGCTCCCCGGGAGAAGCCGAGCGTGTGGGCGATGCCCGGGGAAGCCGAGCGTGTCGGCGATGCCCGGAGGAGCCGGGCGTTCGGGCGTTTCAGGGGTTTTTCCGAGCCGCTCGCTGCCGGCGATGCGCGGCGGGCGGGGATGCTGAGCGCGGGGTGAAGCGGGGCTGATCCCGCAGCTGGAGCGGCGCTTCCCAGCCCTCGCAGCCACTCCTCGGAGGGGCTCTCTGCTTCATTTCCCCTTCTCGTTATATTATTTTAATACAACTTTTTAGTGGGGAGAGACGTCAGTTGTGCGGAGTGGCCGGGTGAAATGGTCGGTGGGCTGCCCTGCCTTTAAAATTGCCTTTTTAGCCAATTCTGCACTCAGACAAGAGACGTTCAGATTCTTTTCCTTTGCAAGTTCGTAACTGTGGGGCTCTCTCCCCCCTCGGAGAATCTGTGCATAATAAAAGCAGTTGGTCTCTATAGAATCAACAGTGTTGAATTACTGAGCCCTTGCCAGGCTGTATCTTCAGCTACTTTGCTTTTCTTCTCTTTTCTGCTCTTGCAGAGCTCCTGCATTGCATCCTTTGTACTTCAGGCTCCCATAAATAAAAAGGGTATTATTAAACTTATTTAAAGAAGCAGGAGGACCTATTGAACACATACACGTCTGCCTGTAATCAGCCAGGGAGCTGAATATAGAAATAAAGAGAGGAATAGATTAGCATTTGGATGTGCCATATATTGTCTTTGCAAAGAGAGGGTGCCTGGGACCTTCAGGGCACAAAAGAAAGCTGCTAAGCTCGTGGTTTAGCTATGAAGCAGTGATTAGATTTCTAGTTGCATCTCCTCTCGTTCTCTATTACATTTAAATGGGACATTAGCTCCTCTCACAATACGGAAGTCTTCATTTTTTTCAATACTTCGCCAACTGGCAAATAAAGACATCGTGAGGAGTGCATGACCTTGGAGGAAATTTATTTCGCTTTTTGGCTTTTCAGCTGGGGGCACATGCAAAAAACCTGGGAGGGGAAAAAAAAAAAAATCAAATCCGGGGAAACGTCTTTGGGTCAGCAGAGGTTACCCCGGTCAGGCTGGAACTTCCCGAAGGAAAAATATCTGTACCTGCTGGGCCGTGGTGGGATCTTGCTGAGAGCTCCGTTCCAGAAGGCTGGGAGTTGTACCAGCCCTTCTGCCTGGTGCTAGAACAGTCTCTCCTGAGCAGCCTCCACATGCTCAGCCCTCCACACGTGAATTTAAAAAAAGGGATGACATCAGCTTCACAGCAGCTCCGCCATTCAGGACTTCCTCGCGGTGCTTTCAAAAGGAGTTGTTAAAGAGGAAAAGTTTGATGGAGGGAGGGAGGGGGGGGAGAAAAATGAAGGTTTGATTTATGGAGACCTCCCAGCTCAAACGTTTGCTCTGGTGGCCTAGAAAATCTCGGTGGTGTCCCTCCAGGTGGAGGCTGTCTGGGAGGATCGCAGCGCTGGGGATGGTCCATTTGCAAACATTTGTCAAATTGCGCAAGGCAAAGCTATGCAGGACACTTGAATGCCTCTGCTGAGGGCTGGATGATGCTGGAAATGTCTTTTCCCCAAATTTAGTTTGCTTTTTACAAGAGTAATGACAGCCCAAAGGAGCTGTTAACCTGTGGCTGCAGAGGAGCCTTTGGATGCTTGCAGTTTGGAAGTTTATGAATTTCTTTTGTCGGGTTGGACCCCATTCAGCAATTTTTCATATGAAATTGAATTTTGGATGGATTGTTTGTCTTTCATTATCCAAATGGCATTGCGGAGGGAAGCAGGTTTAGAGCTGTTCTTGGAACAGTCCTTTTGAAAATTAGAAAGTTTTTTCCGGGGGACTGAATGGTTGGATGAAGTCCCATTTATAAATGTGAGGGCTGTTTAGAATTACTCAAAGATAATCAGTCAGAATTAAGTCTTTCCTCTTCTTGGTCCAGAATGCACCTCTTTCTTCACCCTGCAGACTGAGCAAGGCACTTTCATTTTGACAAACAGAGGAATTGTTCTCTGTCCCACGGACTGGAGAGACTTCTTAATAAAACCCAAACAATCAAACAGAACGTCTTCAAACTGAAATTTGCTTACTTAAATTGATTCAGTGCAGAATCACTTTGGTCGTTTTGTTCACCATAAATAGCTAAAGGTAGAAAAAGCTTTTTCAATGCAATCAGACGTAGAGGGAATGTGGAGGGACCTGGCTCCTGGAAGAGCCAAACAAGCAGCAATTCAGGTTTTACACAGAAATGGCAATGCTTTTCTCAAACAGCAGAATTCAATTTGAAATCCTGTTGAAGACAACTCATTTTTATACCCGACTTTGTCCGAATGTGCTTGATCAAACCGTTCCTGTTGCATCTTCAAACCCTCGCCCAGCCCCATCCGTTCCTCCACGCGTTTCCGCGGAGCCATGCAAGAGCACACGCTATCGGTGCCGGAGGAATTCGTGCCGGGAGCTTGGGAAACTCGTGTTTGCCCAGTATCCGATGGTCAGCACACAATGGGCCCGGGCTTTGTCAGATTAACAGCGAGGTTCCGAGCGGAGCGGCACCCACGCGAGTAATGAGGCTGCGCCTAATGAGACGCAGCTCCTGGGGAGGCATTGAAGGGAAAGGAGCTGGGATGTGTCAGATGCGCTTAACAACAGGCCTGAGGTGCTGCTGGAAGCCGCTGTTCTCTGGGGGACAGCGAAACGACACCCGACACACGCGGCTGCTGCCCCGCGGCGCTCGGGATGCTCCGGCAGGAGCGGCTCCACACAGGCTGGGCATGGATGTCGCTGTTTCCCTGCTCCCCTCGCCTCCCTGCCCACGGCCCGAGGTGATCTGCGGGCAGCTGGGTTAGGGGGTTGTTGGTTTTTGAGGCACGGGGTTGTCCTGGCTCCTGCAGGTGATGGGCAGCACCTGGGCTGGGCTGCAGAGTGGGCCAGGAGCTGCTGCATCTGTGGGATTTGTGGGATTTGTGGGATTTGTGGCTCTGTGCCTGTTTTGCTGCAGGGAATCGCTCTGGAGCTGGGGTGAGAGAGGCAGGGAGCTGCACACAGCACCCTGGTGTCGTGGATAGGGCTCCTTCCTCCACGGGGCTCCTTCCTGCAGGCACACACAGGGCTCAGGAAAGGGTTAAAAACCAGTGGGAGCCGGGACCTCGGCAGGGCAGGCTTGGGAGAGGGGAAAATTCCTCTGATCCAGGGAAAGGCTTGAAGGAGCAGCGTCTGTGAGCCCTGGTGACAGGGGAAGGTGGCAGCTGCTGGACACAGCAGGCACTCGCCAGCCCAGGCACAAGGGAAGGACTTGGGGATCCAGCTGTTGGTCCTGACCCAAATAGGGGCATTGGTATTTAACAAAGCAGCCAAATTCCCTTTTTAGAATCTGGCTGGGATCTGATTGCTGTGCTTCTCCCACAGCCTTCCTCACAACTGTGAGGAATACCAAGTATGAGTGGCATTTGTGTCTGGTAAACACGAGGGAGAATGGGGCTTGTTCTGGCACAAGTCACTTCGGTGCAAGAAATTATTTTGTATTCTTAAGGAAAAGGCTTCTAATCATTAACCCACCCTCAACAAGGCAGAAATCCCAAGTTTAGGCCTTCACCAGGCTGGTGCTCCCACCTGCCAGGCCAAACAGGGATGCTTGGAGGGTGCTGGATAAGGCAGAGCAGCAGGAATTCACAGCATGTGGGTTAAAAAAGACATTTCTGTGTATGCCTTTTGAAAATACTGATTCAGTTCTCCTCTAAGAAATGAGGAGCAAAGTCCATGCAGTGGGAAAAGATCTCTCTGCCTTTTCCAGGGGCTGAAATCTCACTTGAAGGAGCACTTTTGTTTAGATTTGTTACTGGTCCCTCCTCCTTCAGCTGCTAGTGATGCACTGTGGGAGGAGTTCTTGTCGTTGTCAGGAGTTCAGTAAATTGTTTGATTTGGCTCCAGTCTGACTTCAATAAAACTACAAATAACCACTTCAGGTTGGTCTGGTTTGAGTGAAAAAAGTTCCTGTCCAGACCAGTTTTTGGTTTGGGTTTGGTTCAGTGCTGATCATCAAGGACTGCAGGTGTTAATCCAGCCTGATTTTGCCTGTTTTTCTGCATCTTTTAGGCTGGGAGTTGAGGTTCTGAGAGTCTGTCACTGATTTTGATGACTCCCTGTGAGACCTTTGAGCAAGTGGCTTTATCACAGGATTGCTTTGAATGTAAGGGAGGCAGGAAACCCTGGCTCACATGGGGGTATAAGAGTTAATTAATTATGAAGCATCTCCTGGAAGAAGGTCACAGAAGTGGAAAAAAAAAAAAAAAGGAAAAAAAAGATTAATTCACTGCTTTCTTAGCAGCCTTCTGCTTTCCCACTCTTCAAAAGGAAACCTGTGAGGCTGCTCAGCCTTCTGTGGGATTTAGAGCTGGAGCAGGTTGATTGTGCACTGAGGGCTCTCTTTAACCACTGTACATGCCCCAAACTGTGCTGCAGCCAACTGGCACGATTAATTCAGCCTTTGGCACCTCGGCTCTGGAGGCTGGAGGAGCAATCCAGGCAGGCATCGCCTCCCAGGCTGGTGTTAAATGGAGCTGTGTCATGCCCCGTGGCCCACGGGCTGTCACACACACCCAGCACTGTGCCAAGTGTGTCATTAAAGCCAGAACTTTCCCTGCTCTCCACTGGCTAGTGCTGGGCAGGTGCCCTCTCTCTGTTTTTGTGGTTTTTTTTTTTTAATTTTAATGATTTAAATAATTTAAATTTATCTTAAATTTTAATAATTTTAAATTTTATAATATATTATAATATATTATAATATATTATAATATATTATAATATATTATAATATAAATATAAATATAAATATAAATATAAATATAAATATAAATATAATATATTATAATTATATATTTATAATATAATATATTATAATATATTTTTATAATAAATAAAATAAATTTTATTTATTTTAAATTTTAATAATTTTCAAATTTTAATGATTTATGCTCCAGAGGGGAGTTGCTTTGCTGGGAATTCTGGCAAGCAGCACTTTCCCCACAGGGAATTTCTTTGCTGGGAATTCTGTCAAGCAGCGCTTTCCCCACTTTTATTTCTTTTAATTTCTTTGGATAATTTTATTTCTTTGGATAATTTGGGTAATTTTGTGTGTCAGCACCTCACCCTCCTGCAGAGGCTGAAAATCCCACCCCAGGCTCTGTCTGTGTAGGCAGAACCCTTGGATTTCCTCCCTGCAGGCAGAGGAAATCGCAGCTCCCCAGCAGGTTATCATCTGACAAGCCATGGAAATGCTTCCATGGGATATTTGAGGTGTTTAACTCCAGGCAGGCAGGTTTGGATGTGCGGGCATGGATGTTTATTTGACAGCGGGATGAGTCACTGCCAGCCCTGTGCCGGGTTCCTCTCCCGGTCCTGCCGAGGATCCTCCTCCCGTGTCACATTCGCTGCCTTTCCCATCAGGAATGCAAACCAGCACCTCTGAGCTCCGGGGGATTTCACCTCTGAGCTCCTTGGGTGGAGGAGCTGCTCTCGGGGCAGCCGCGTCCTGCCACAGCAGGGTTTGCCTTGAAAGGAAACATTTTCCTGCCCGGCAGCATCCCTGTGTTTACAGAGCCTATCTGAGAGCCTCGGCAGCTAAATTAGGAGCAGCCTTGCCTAAGGTGGAGCGCGCACGTCGCCGCCATGGATGTGGTGGGCTCGGCAGAGGAGCAGGGAGGAGAATTGGCGCAGGGAGAGCCTTCTGGGGAGCTGCTGCTGGGCTGGCTTCGTGTGCTGCACCACGAGATTCCCGGGACACACCCCAGAGCCCACCTGGACATCCCCACACACCCGGGGAAGGTGTGTCCGGTCCTGCTGCTCCTCTCCTTGCGTTTCTGTGGGGAATGGGTCTGTGTGATGGCGCGAGTTAGAACATCTGCCTTGCCTCAGCCTTCTCACGAGACTGAAAATGGAATAAAAGTTTTTAAAATGCCTCTCAGTTACCCCATCTCCGAGTCAAAAAAGGGTATAATTGACACATTCCCATGTTATTGTGCTGTGTTTATCTCCCTTCCCCTGCCCAGGGCAGTTTTTGGGAGCAGTCTGGAGTCCTGCACAGCAGCCAAACCACGGGGCTGACCCATGACCTGCGCCTTCCCCGCTCCTCAGGATCTCCTTTTGGCCGCTTTTGGGACTCCCTGGCACCCAAATTCTGCAGACTTATCCAGAGGGCAGAGGTGCCAAGGAGTGGGGAAGGGCTGTGGGGAAGGGCCTGGCTCCGTGGCGCATCTCAGGGGAGCTCCTCTGCCTGCAGCAGCTGCAGGAAGTTTTGCTGGAGGAGGATTTCCATACTTTGTTCTGTCCTCTCGTTCAGGCAGCTTCTCCAGCCTTGTTTGGTGTCACTGATCTGTGTCCTGGAGGGGACTGAGGCTTTTGGTGCCCTCAGAGAGGTTCTACCCCTTCTCCTTCCCAGCCCAGCTCCTTCCCCAGAGGCATCAGCAGGGACAGGCCCTCCCCAGGCTCCCTCTGATAAGATCTGTGCCCATGGGAGGACGTTTTTGGTGGGAAGGAGATGCTGTTTACTCTGTGTTCTTCCCTGTCTTGGTGATGGCTGTGCTTCTTTTCCCCGTGTCTGATACAAAGAATGAATCACTGGCACTGAGGGAGCTTTATTTCAGCTTACCTGTGCCAGCTTTTCCCTTCAGACCTGGATGCCCTGTTGTCTCAATTACTGAGGGCTGGAACATGAATTCCTGGTGTCTGAGCAGTTGGACTGGGCCTTTGGGGAGGAGGGAGGGAGGAGAAAGTGATTTCTTGCTTGTTAATTTGTTTTCCCCTCTGTGTCCAGGGAGATCTCCTCCTCTGCTTTGTGTAAGCAGGGCTTGCTTTCCACCCAGGAGGTTTTTTTCTCCCTGGGTTCTTTCAGACCTCTGGCAATGGAGCAGCTCAGGAATCTCCTGCTGAGAGGATCTGACCCCAATCCTTCCCCCTTTCCAACAAAACCATGTCTTTTTTCCCTTTCTGCACCCTTCTGCTGTTGGGAAACCGAATCAGAAGATAAAAAATGATTTATTGCTTCAATTGCACAGGAAGATTCCTTAAAGACAAAACCATCTAACTGCACTTCAAAGCTTTCTCAGTGCAGCTGGGAAATCACATTTAGGATTTTTTTAAGAGCTGCTGATGCTTTGAGGGGGGAAGGATGGATGGAGTTGTTTGTGGTTGTTGGCTGGATAATTGCATGTAACAGGTTTTGGTTTTGAACTTTGCTGGTTTTGCTGTGGATTTTTACATAATAATGAGAATTCTGTACTTTAGGAATTCTCCTATTTTAGCCATTTTCCTGTGATTGCACTCCTGATAGGAAAATGTCTAATGGTTATGTGGGAGAAATAAATAGACACATAAAAGTAAAGCTCTGGTTTTTGTTGGCTGTGTGGCAATACAGGGAAAACAATCAGTCAAGAAAGAATTCCCTGGAGCAAAAGTTTTCTATCAGGTTTCCAAATGCTAGGGAATAAAGATTTTTGATTTTTGCCCTCCTCCATAAGTCAAACATTGAATCCTCCAGGCCCTGCCTGGAGAAGGCAAAGATAAAAGATAGAATATCCCATTTGGCAGCACAAATGAAATAATTTCATTCAGGTTTATCTTGCTCTGCTCAGAGATAACTGGCACTGTGGCACAGCTTTCCTGAGCCTGTTATCTCCTCTGCTCTCACTGGGACACCAGCTGCTCAGCTTGATGTCTCCTGGAATTTATGGAGTGCAGTTCAAAAGTTATCTCCTCAGCTTGAAAGCATAATTCCTAATGAGGGAAAATTGCTGTTTCTTGGGGTCTTAAACTTGACACAGTTGGATGGAGTTGGTTTTTTTTTTTTCTTTCCCTGGGAACACAAAACTCCACTTGGGAACTGCCTGGTGTGGTGTCCTGGGGGTGGCTAAAACTCTGTTAACAGGAGCAGCTCAGAGGCTGCAGTGAATTTTGGGGGGAAGACAGGACCAGGAATTTTGAGCATGTGCTCTCCAGAGTGCAGCCAGGCAAGTTAGAATACAGGTGGAATACAATAAATAAGAACGGTTCTATCACTGGAGATCTCAAAGAACAAGTTATTTTTATTTGTTATTCATCAGCTAGGAATGGAATGAGTAGAACTGCACTACCAGGGCTAAGGGTGGCTTTGATAATCCCTGTAGCTCCTGGCAGAAAGCTGTGTCCCCTTGTGACCTCTTTGGGGGCTGCTCTGTGGTGCTCCTTTCCTCAGGACACCTGCAAAAACTCTCGATTATTTTGTCCTGCCAAGTGAAAGGGTTTCCAGGAATGAGAACAGAAATCATTTTCTAAGTGGCTGTTGCTCGTAGACATCAAGAGCCTCTTCCCCTGGCGGGTGTTTCAGAATTCCAGGTGTTTTGGTGCTCCCTCCTGGAGTGGAGGCGTCCTCTGCAGGGTGCAAGGCACATCCCCACCGGGGCACCGGATCTGTGGGGTTTGAACAGCAATTACCGGGCACCTGATTTGTTTAAACGGGTTCAAACAGCAATTTGTGGGCTTTAAACAGCAATTACTGGGTGATTCGGCAGCACAGAGCAGCTCAAGCTGCCGATGCCATCAAAGGCGCAGGGTGAGAAGGACAGAGGCTCCACAAGGCTCAATTTCAAGGAATTCTAAGTTTATACTAAGTGATTTCAGCCTCTGTAGCGTGGCTTTAAACACCTGAGCCTGGAGCAGGGTTTGTGCCTGAGGATTGTAATCCTGGGTTTTGTAATGCCTGTTATCCTGGGGATTGTAATCCTGGGGATTGTAATCCTGGGAGTTGTAATCCCTGTTACCCTGGGGATTGTAATCCCTGTTATCCTGGGGTTTGTAATGCCTGTTATCCTGGGGATTGTAATCCCTGTTACCCTGGGGATTGTAACCCTGAGGATTGTAATCCCTGCTATCCTGGGTTTTGTAATCCCTGTTATCTTGGGGTTTGTAATGCCTGTTATCCTGGGGATTGTAATCCCTGTTACCCTGGGGATTGTAATCCCTGCTATCCTGGGATTGTAATCCCTGTTATCCTGGGGATTGTAATCCCTGTTACCCTGGGGATTGTAATCCTGAGGACTGTAATCCCTGCTATCCTGGGTTTTGTAATCCTGGGGATTGTATTCCCTGCTATCCTGGGGATTGTAATCCCTGCTATCCTGGGTTTTGTAAACCCTGTTATCCTGTGGTTTTGGAAGGGATGGGAGGAGCCCACACAGCCCCATGCACATCCCCATAGACACAAACCCAAACTCTGTTCAATGACCAAAATCAACCTCCTGAGCCCCAGGGCTGCTCCCAGGGATGTCAGAGTGGCTCAGGGCAGGCTCTGTCTGACCCCAGGATGCTTTTCCCACCCTGTGCTGGGCTGGGGGCCTCGGATGGAAGCAGGAAAACTTCTCCCTGCCTTCCTCAATAATCTTAAGAGATCTTCTCCAGCCTAAATTGTGCCTCATGCCTTCAGACATCTGACAAGTGCTTTATGTAAGGCCTCTCAGATCCGTGGAATTGTGCAGGAAGGGGGATTTTTTTAATTTTATTTTATGTTTTCTGGAATAAGAATTGCCTTCTTCCAAATTAGCTTAGTCTGCTGCTGACGTCACCCGCTGTGCCAGGGCCTGTGAGCCTGCCAGATCCCAGAATCTGCTCTGTGACAAGCAGGGATCTGCTGGCCCTGGGCACCCTGCCTGCTGCCAGAACTTCCATGTCTAGACAAAGGATGCAGCTCACCTGCAGGGCTCAGCCATCCCCTCTGTTTGTTTGGCTAGAGCACAGTCATTAAGAGATGAATTTATATTAAAGGCTTCCAAGAAATGCCTCTGCAACCCCAATGTTTATGTAAGAGAGACCGAGAAATTCATAATTTATTGAATTTGTGTGTGTTCTGCTTGGGATTATTCATTGGAGGAACATACTAAGTGATTTTTTGTATCCTAGTAACCAACTGCGGTTGCTTTTCCATGAATAATCTTTCTAGTTTAACTTGACCAGTCAAATCTAGAAGGGAAAACTCAAATTAAATTTTCAAGGCTCAGATAGCTTTTGCAGGTGAGAGAGAACACATTTTTTCTCCCTCATTTAACCACATAATGATCAGATTGACAGATGCTGTCTGGAGAGTTGGATTTTCCCGAGCAGAACAAAAGTGGAAGTTTGACTCCTTATGAACTGAGCTTCAAAGCTTGATTTCTTTAATATTCATAATTAATGAATTGGTTAAAATAGTCCTTTCCTCCCTCAATCTGATGGTTTCCAGGGCAGATTTTTAATTGCAATGCAGATTATTTCCCTTTTGTGGGGAGCCCAGCGTGGGGGGTCTCCCATCAGCTCATGAGGACACTCTGTTGGTTAATTAATAAAATGATTTGTGAATTATTTCTCTCTGCCTTGCCAGCCCTGTGTGGAACAGCTGGAGTTTTTCACTTAATAAGAGTATGTTCACATTTTTCTTCTTCAAAATTTATTTTGATTCAAAAGGAGCCCCTTTTCGAAGTCGTGTTTTGAGGAGCTGTGTTTCTTTCAAAATGCCTTTTGCTCTCAGAAACATTAAAAGCTACTTCGAGAAGAAAAACAAAAATAAGAATTTACTTCCCATCTCCCTGGGCGAGCTCCTTGTTTCTCCCACCCTCGTGGAGCGCTCAGCTGACCATCTCCACTGCAGCAGGACATTCCTCCCTGAGAGGTCAACACCACTTCTCATCTTGAACCAAACTCTTTTCAAAGCCTCTTTTTGTATGCATTCCTATTTAGTCAATGTTTACAGCCCCGTGGAAATTCACTGCACTCCTGTAAATGCCAGAGCCTATGGGCAGGCTGGAGGAATCCTCTCCAAACCACGGCAAGCAGCTCTCAACCACCGCCTCAGATTTTCCTTGGGGATGAGATTAATGGTGTCAGCAGGTCCCACAAGGAGGGAGAGGCTTTCCTTGTGTGCCTCTGGATTGGGACCACGTTTTCCCCCTCCCTGATTTGCCCCCTGCCTCCTTATTCTGCATTTCCCTTTCTATGTTCATATTCCTGCATTTCCCCTTTCTATGTTCATATTCCTGCATTTCCCCTTTCTGTGCCCATTCCTGTATTTCCCCTTTCTGTGCCCATATTCCTGCATTTCCCCTTTCTATGTTCATATTCCTGCATTTCCCTTTCTATATTCATATTCCTGCATTTCCCTTTTCTCTGCCCATTCCTTCATTTCCCTTTTCTGTGCCCATCTTCCATATTTCAGTGTCTGATGGATTTGGGACCAGGGAAATCCCTGCTGTGGCTCTGTTTTGGTAACTTCAGGCTCCCTGGAATCCCTTTTCCAGCTCAGATTCCCAGGAAGATGATGCAAATGGGAGCTTCTGGGTGTCCTGAATTTCGAAGAACTGGAGGGACAGTGTGCAGTTGTGTTTTATTGTGGCCAGAACCACAGAGGCTGTGAGCTGTCAACACATAATTGTGCATTTTGTGTTGGGTAGTAGAAGTTTGTTCTACCAAAAAAAGAACAAAAAGAACTGCCCAAAGAGGAACAAATTCTTTCTCTCTTTGCAGCTTTTCAGATGTGATTTATAGGTGTGTTTTTCCAAGTGAGTCCAAACAAGGCCAGTGAATGACTCTGAATTAGTTTGATTCTGTTAATTGAAACAAGAGACATCTGGGTGGAAATGGGAGGGTTTAGGCAGCTGCTTTTTTTTGTTTCATGTGGGATTTTTAATATTCCCAATTCCACAGTTACCAAGGAGTGCTGCTGGACTGTGCACTGGGGTTTGGAGGTGGAAATGATCAATGAAAAATACAAAAAAACCCCAAAATTCAGCTGTAACAATAGCAACAACGGGCAGCTCTGCACTGAACTGTTTGGAAGGTATTGACCAAAGGAGTTCTGCTGAACAATAGCCCAAGCTGCACATTAACAAAGTGAGAAAACAGGGTGTAAATTCGGGTACTGCCTGGACCTGGCCATTGCAGTGCTGTTTGCTCCATAATTCACACCTTCACCCCAATGATTCTTTCTTCTGGGGCAGGGAGCAAAAAAAAAAAATTGTTTTCATCATTTTCTGGCTTTTCAACAATGCAAGGAATTGTGTCTCATCTCCAGATTGTTTTTGGTTCACCTGCCTCTATCATATTTTGGCTGTGATACCACAAAGACAGAAAGAATAAAGGGAGAAAAATGCTGATGTTGATTTAGGTGTGCTGGGTTCAAACCCCACTGGAATTAAGGTTGACACAGAGGCTTAAAAATAAACCTCTCTTGCTCAAATCCTTCTTGTGTTGAAATAATTGAAGACATTTGAGATGAAGGAAAGGGGCTGAGGTCATGCTGTGTCCAGTAATGGTATGACTGTATTTATTTTTTTTTTTTGTTTGGACAGTTTAATGTCTTGAAGTGGGTCTTGTTTCCTCTTATTAATTCCTGCAAATATCATGGAAAAGGATGTCAGAGCTGAGCCATGCAGCAGCCAAGAGTTGCACAACCACCTGCCTCTCAGATTGCCTTCACAGCTTAGCAGAGAAATCTGCATTTTTAAATACCTCAGCTAAGGAAAAGAGGGACGCATCTTTTTTTAGTGGGATGTTTTCCTGTGTTTCTGGACCAGAATGCTACTCTTTTTTCTTTTTCCCTTTAAATTTTTTTGGATTTGTTTCTGAAGTATTTAGGAAAAAAAACCCAAAACTTGTTTGTCTGAATATTTACTAAAACAGCCAACAAAATATGTGATGTTATTGTACAGGTTGGACTGTACACGAGTTGAGTGAGGTCATCAGAAAGAGAGTTTGGCCAGATTAATTTTCCTTGAAATCTCCCTGCTGGGACAGTGCTGGCTTGAGGCAGCAGCTCACCAGTACAGCCCCAGAGAGCTCCCAGTGCCACCAGTGCCACCAGTGCCACCAGGGAAAGGAGCCTGGCAGAGGAGCAGAGCTGTGCTGTGCCCCTGATGTCATTATAACCAGTTATTACCATTGTTTTGCCCTGTTTTGGATTCTTTACATATTGTTTTGGAAAAGCTTAGTGGGATCACAGCCTTTGTATATATAAAATATAGGATGATTGAGGAGCTGGCCACTGCTTTATTTAGCTTCCTCAGCCATGCATTCCTCCCCAAGTATTCTCCCCTCCTGCTGCCAGATCACTGTTTAAATTGTGTGTAAATAGAAAAGGAACTGTGGACACAGTTAAAAAATGCTGGAAGAGGGATTTACTGGGAAGAACACCTTCCCCCCTTTTCCTGGGGTTTTTGGCTCTTAGGGCAGATCTAAAGCCCTCTCTGGGTGGCACTGTTAAATCTGATGGCTCTCTGGTTATCCATCCCTGTTTGGACTGGAAGAGCTCCACTGGTTTTTTTTTTTCTTTTCAACTGAATTCTTTGGAGTGTAGAGAAGTTGTAATTAGGAGAAAAAAAAGGGACTCTTAGAACCACTGTGAAGAGAGATAAAGACAAAAGAAACTTCTGTAAAAGCGAGGAAGCAAAGAAAAAGAGCAGGTTTGTTCATTTTATCTTGAGGGGTTTTTGGGGAAAAGTTGAAGGTGGAATGGATGGCTGGGCTCTCCTCCCTCCACCTGCAGCATCGCTCCAAGCGCTGATCTCACCCTTCACAGAATCCCAGAATGGTTTGGGTTGGAAGAGACCTGAAGATCACCTCATTCCACCCCCCTGCCATGAAAGGGACACCCTCACCAGGCCAGGGGCTCATCATCACCTGCAGCTTTTCTTCCTCCCCAGCCCTGCAGGATTCCTGTGCTCAGGGGGAAGCTTTTGGTGTTTTCAGGGAGTGTGGAAATCACAGCTCCTGGCTGGAGCCTCACACACCCACCTGAGTCATGCACGGAGCCTACCAGCTCATGGCCTGGCCTTGCTCCAAACATGCTTTTGGGAGGTGGGGAAGGCATGTGGATTGTGTACAGCCCAAACCCAGAGGGATGAAGATAAGGTAAACACAGCTTTTTGGGGATTTTCGGAGAACAATGCATGGAAAGTGAAGCTCAATTGCCACTATCGCTCTTCAAATCTTTTTTGTTAAATTTTCCCCGTGTCACAAGCTGCCCTCGTGGTGCAGTGCCTGTCTGTAGGGGATGGGTGGGTTTCCTGCATCAAGGAGACAACAAAATGATTTCCCTCTTTGTGTTCCTGTCCAGAGGAACACATGGATGGGCTGTGGGAAGGATGTGCTGAGTCCCAGAGCTCTTTCCACGAGCGCTGCATTGAAACCATGGCATGGAGTGGAATTGCAGCTCTGAGGATGTTCAAAGGCAATGCATGCCATCCTTCAATTTCATTAAAAGCCATTAGCATTGGAATGACATGGTCACTATTTATAAAGCCCTGGAGCAGATGACTCGGTGCAGCTGGCCAGGAGAAAAGGCTCAATGGAAACAGGGAGTTTATTTGCATTAATGGTCCTGCCGTGCTGCTCTGGCAGCAGGAGGAGGCCGAGGGCATGGACCATTTCAATGTCAGTGATGATGGCAGGCACAAGATCTTGTAACTCTTCAACAAATCCCAGTCCTGACTGGAGAAGGAGAGCACCAGAATGAAGCTTTTGAACCAATGTGTTGCTCTGAAAACCTGAGCTGTTCATGCTCTCTGTGGGGCAGGAGTTGTCTTGGAAGTGAGAAATGCATGGGGAAGAATTGGGGGCAAGGAGACCAAGGCAGGTTTTTTGACCTGTGAGGAATATTCTGTGATCTTTGCTGTGCAGAGGGACCAGGCAGGGGCAGGGGATGGGTCTCAGAGGGAGAGGGGCCAGCAGCACTCCCTGACACAGGAGGTTTTTGGGGTCTCTTGGGTTGCTCTTAGGCTGGGTCTGTACTCTCACCTTGGACCCTATTTCTGTATGAAATTAGTAAATCTAAGCAGAGCCCAGCCACCCCAGAGAACATCAGGGTTTTGTTCACATCTCTGCTCCTCTCTTCCCATCTTGGGGTCTCCAGCTGTGACCATTCCTCCCAGATCAGCCTTTCCAGCCTCAAGTGTTGCATATTTTAACTCTCTCTCTGCTTTCTGGTGCACACTGCCTGTTTCTAGAAAACAAGGAAAACAATAAATCACAGGAATAAATGTTTTAATCCCCAAGCATTTAGATTTGGAAAATATTCAGTCTTCCAACCTAGTGACGATCATTTCCAACCTAGCATTCCTCAGAAACCGTTTGTGGAGTTGCTTTAAGAGCCATCAGCTGCTCACTGCTCCTTGCTTTTGGTCACCTCCCAAAACTCCGTGATGGACTCAGAGAAGATAAAGTGAGCTGAGCAGACCTCTGCTCTCCTCGAGCTAAGCTCCACTTTCTAAAGAAGGTAACAATTCTTCAGACCCATAATACATCAAGTCAGGGGCAGGGGTTTGCTTTGCTGGTGTAGCAACTCGCGTGTGTTGCACATGCAGCTGATTAGTGAGAGCACAGCCCAGAAATCCCCACTCAGAGCTCCAGTGAGAGTGGCTGACTGATCATTTCTGACAGGATGTTTTTATCTCGAGCCAGTAGCCAAGAGCTCCAGCGAGTTTTGCAGGATGTCTCTCAAAGCCCTGCCGTGTCTGGGCGCTGTCTGGCCCGGGAGTGTGGCTTTGGGACATCAGACCTGGGTGTTGAGCCCTGGAGCAGCCCAGGAGGAGCTGTGCCCTTTCCAGGGCTCCTCATCCATCAGGCAGCTGCTTTCATCGCTTGCACTGCAGGACTTAGGCAGGGATTATGGCATGAACCCTGCCTCTGCTCCATCCCGCTCGCTCTGTCTCTCATTAAGCAGCTCTAAGAATTTCTTACTCAAGTTGCAGACTCATTGACCCAGATTCCCTAATAATACAGGGAAGAGGAGATTTTTTTTTTTTCCCTGTGCTTAATCGCTGGCTTCTGTGTATACTGA
This sequence comes from Agelaius tricolor, assembly GCF_023055355.1. Lineage (NCBI taxonomy): Eukaryota > Metazoa > Chordata > Aves > Passeriformes > Icteridae > Agelaius > Agelaius tricolor. The sequence goes on from NW_027269278.1 coordinate 16,900,992, forward strand.
GTGCTATTTATATGCAGGAGGACTAAAAGCCTGTAATAAAGATGGGGCCAACTTTGCAGCAAAATTCCTGCGTGCCCAGAGAGAGAGGCACAACAGGAGAGAGGCAGAGGTGAGTGTGGGTGGATGTTCCCATCCTTGCAGACCCAGCAGGAGTTTAATTTTGGGGAGCAGCCCTTGCTTTTGCAGCCTGATCCATCAATATTGGTTTAGCTCAGGGCTCCCCAGTTTGCTCTGGAAATGCTTCTCCATCTAGGTCATGCACTGGCTTTCCTTGTGGCATATTTGATTTCTTCTACCACCAAAAGCAAAGCCAAGCAGGAGAATATGATGTTATATATATATATATAATCATTATATTATTATATTATATTACATTATATTATATATAGAATTATAAATTTATATAATTATGTAAATTATATAATTTATATATAAGACATTAATATGATTATTAATATGTTGTAACATAATATAATAGTATTATTATATTATATTATATTACATCATATTATATAATATTAATGCATATAATAAATATTATTATATTATATTATATTATATTATATTATATTATATTATTTAATAATAATTTAATAATATATTAAAGTATTTAACATTTAATAATATATTAAATACATCTAACAAATATAATTATATATTGTATTATATTATATTATATTATATATGTATAAAAATATAAAAATATAAAAATTTAAAATTTTATATATATATATATATATATATATATATATATATATATATATATATATATATATATATATATATGAGAATATTCCTGCCAGGCTCTCCTCAGCTTCTGGGGCTCTTCTAGGTTGTGGAGGATTTGCCATCAGCACTTTCCATCCTCAGAGCAGAGCTTCTGTCATGGTTTATTTTCTGCCCTGAGCCAGCTGGTGGTTCCTGGGAGGAACATGTCAGAGTTTCAGCTGCACTCCCCATCTTCTGGCTTCACTGCTGCTGCCATGAGGAGATTTTGGGATAACCAGGAGAGTTAAGGCTTGGTCTTGGCTTTCTTTTCAGGCCACCTATTTTTTATAGGGTGTGACTGAGCTTTGGTGCGAGCTCCTCACTGCAAGAAAAGGGTTCAAGTTGAAAGGAGCAGCAATGCAGGAGCTCTTTTCCTGAGGACACACAGGAGGTGGAGCAGCCTGGAAAATACAGTGGAAGGCAGGAGGTGGAACAAGCTGGAAATTACTGCAAGGTCCTGCTGGAGTTGCCTTTGCTGGTTTGAGAAAAAGGATCAGAACTAAAGGATTTTGGCTAATGCTGTTGGCAAATACCTCCCTGTTTTCATGGAGGTACACCTAGAAGTCCAGAATAAATACATCATTAGCCCCTGCCTGTAAAAAAAATGGATTTTAGTATTTAAAAAAAAATCCCCCATAAAATGTTTGATTTGAAGCATTAGAGGATTTTCTTGTGGAGACAAGCACAACTTGATTTTGTGAGCTAAAGTCAATCCCTATTCTCTGCCAGGGATTTTTCTGAACTGTTCTGCAATGAGAAATGATGTATGTCCATGAGATATGTGCATTGAGAGTTACCTCAGTGCCACAACACAGCTTCTTTTAATGAAAAAGTGACTTTTGTATGTCTTTTCTCCTCCCCTCCTTCACAAGCACTTCTTCAAAAATTCCACATTTCCTGTAATTCATCACAGGCTCTTCAGTGTCCCCTTAACACCTCAATTTCTGTGTCACTCTCTTGCAAATGAACCTTTTTTGAATTCTCTGGAAGTTTCTTTCAGGTTAGAAGACATTACATCAGAACAGGCCTCCAGACTGGTTGTGCAAACCATAGGAATTTACACAGGGGGGTTTATTAATTGAATTTTCCAGTGTTTGAGCCAGCAGGACATTCAGAAATGAGGCAGATTTTTTTTTTTGTTGGATTTGGTAGCCCAGCTTTCCAAATCCACACTGCTGAGCATGGAATAGGCCGCCCCAGTGCTTCCCACAGAGCTCCCTGACACATTTTCTGTATTAAAAAAAAAAAAAAGAAAGAAAGAAATGTCTAGACAGCTCACTAAATTTATATGTGAGCAGATTTGTATCTCTTGTCCTCAGAAGATAAGATCGTGTCGGAGCAGAATCCTGCTTGGTGCTGCTGGGGATGTTTGGTGTCTGCAGGAACAGCCTCCCCTGCCTCTTCCACAATCCCAGGGGCTCCAGCAGTGGAGATGCTGTGCTCATGCCTCAGGTTTTAGCTTTTATGTGTTTCACATTCTGTGCTGCTTTAGTGTGTGGGTTTGGGCTTCACATCAGGGCATGGTGAGCTCTGTGCACAGAGCAGGGAGACAAAACAATTCCTGCTCCAGCTGGGCACCAAGGACAAATGATCCAAATCTCAGCCCAGGAGCACAAACACCGTGGGCTGGAGAGAGAAAAACAAGGATGGGACTGCAGGGGCTAAAGCTGGAATGGGACAATGAACTGCAAGGTGCAAATGGAGCAGAACTGATCCCAGGGACAGAGCCCGTGCCCAGCCGTGCATTTTGGGGCCATTTTGGTTCATCTTGGGTGCAGCCCTGGCTGGGCTCTTGTGCTGCCCAAGGTGGGTCCATGGAGGAGATGCTTTGAATAAATCCCTGCTTTATTCTTTAGCTCTGTCTGGTCTCTGCTCTGGCTCAGCCTTCCCAAGGCATCAGTGGGATGAGGCCTTTGAGATGTGCTTTGACTGGAGCACACTGGGATTGACTGGGATTGTTCCCACCACTCACTGTCACGCTGTGAACTCGCCCTTCTTGTCCCCCCCTTGGGGTTTTTCTGTCACAAAGCAAAAGTCACCTTCCCCTGTCTGCAGGCACCTTCTTCAATGTGCAGCAGCAGCAGCAGCCACCTGAGTATCTGCTGGGATAGGAAGAAGTTCAGATAAAGCAGAGCCCATAAAGATAAGCTGTGGGTGTGTTTGGTGGATTCCCTTTCACCGGGCACGAGGCTCCAGAGATGGATTTCAGGCTGCAGGCTGCTGCCTCTCAGGAGGTTTTTAGCCTCTCCTCTGAACCCTTCAGCCTTTCTCTGAACCCTTCAGCCTCTCCCGAACCTCTCAGCCTTTCTCTGAATCTCTCAGCCTTTCTCTGAAGCTCTCAGCCTTTCTCTGCCCAAGGGCAGACCCTGCTCCCGCAGCCTGAGCTGTGTCTGCTGCCAGCTGTGGATGGTCCCAGTAATTTTCCCCTCTCTGTGCCCACTGCACAGGCCTGTTTGGCACCAAACTGCTCCCTGGGATCCTGTGGGTCTTTTGTCATGGATTTACTTGGGAAAGGCCCTCAGGAACAGGCTGTGGCAGCCAGGGAATGTCTCTGGTGCAGACCATGGATTTACCGGTGACGCATGAGGACGCAGCGCTCTCCTCCTCCTCCTCCTCCTGCTGTCAGGCTGCTCTCGCTGTAGCTCTGCTCTCCTTCAGCATTATTCCCTTCTCCCCCATTTTAGGGGTATCATTCCTGCCTGGCTTGTCAGGGCAAGTGAAGACAGGATGGATCTGGCTCCAGGTCACTCCCCAGCTCAGAGCCTCCTTCATCCCACGCCCCAGGGAGAGCAGCAGCCTCAGACAGGGCTCTGGAGCTGAATTCTGTCTGCTGCTGTCAGTGGGATTACAGTGCCACTGCAAACAAATGGGTGAAAAAAATGTTTATTTTTAGAACTGGAACCATGATAAATATGTGGAATTTGTCCAGGGTCTGCCTGCTGTACCTTTTTGAAATGCAAAGTGCATGTCTGTTAAAATACCTCTCCAAAGGTCAGCATAACCTCTGGAATGAGTGTGCTGGCCTTTTAGAAAGCAGGTGAAGCTTCAGATGAGAGCACGGCCCCCAGAACCCAAATCTGCCTCAGTGTCATCTGACACCACAAGGATGGAAATGCTGCCTTGCCAAAAGGGTTTATCCTTCAGTGAGGAGCCTCAGACCATTCCTCTCCCTTCACTTCAGCTTTTCCTTCCATTTTCCTGCCTTTTATATTTGCTGGTGTGTTTGAGGGACGTGCTGTGAGTGTCATGTTTGAAACTGGTGAGAGTGGGGATGAAAAATGGAAAACTGGAATAAAAAGAGGGATGGAAGCTCAAGGCATCCCTCAGTGGGTTTGTGTCCTCTGTGGTGATGCAGCCAGGCTCGCAGGGCTCAGGGGTTGAAGTGTTAGAGAATCTCACATTTTTTCCATCCTTTTAGCTGCCCATGAGGTGGAGGAAATGGTGTTACTCTCTTTTAGACGGGGAAGTGAGGCAGAAAGAGAAGAAATGACTTGCTCCCAAGAGTTGTAGGAATCTCACAGCTGAAGGAAAAAAGAAAAAGAGTTGGCGTCGCTCTTCACTGCCTGTCAGGCACCCCGGGCAGGGTGGCACTTGTGCCACGAGCTCGGCTGCCGTCATCCCACTTTGGGGTGGGGATGCACAGCCGGGAGAGGAGAGGCTCTGGAGCAATAGCAGAGGGAATAAACCGAGCCAAACTGTGGAAGCCGAGCTGCAAATGAGGGCAATTCAAAGACACAATTGAAAGGCACAAACATCCTGTTGAGCTTGGAGTCCCCGTCAGCACCTAATGAGTAAAGCACATGCCCCAGCTCAACCCCAGGCGTGTTTCAGTGGGAAAACTCTGCCTCACTGCCTCGGGTGGTGGTGGCAGGCTTTATTCCACAGGCAGGTGTTCATGTGAAGGGGGGAGCAGCATTATAAATAAATTGTCCCTTCATTTCCGTCCCAGCGTTTCCTATTGTTTAGCCACAATATGCTTTCCTGTTTTTTTAAAAACAAAACAAACAAAACAAAAAGTGCCAGATCCCGACCCCGAATCCCCCTCTGGTGGGGCGGACCCAAAGCTGTGTTTGAAGCGGGTGCCGGTGTTCTCGCTGTCCTGTCACTCGTGCTGGTGGCACTGGCGCTGCCACCTTGGTCCTCTGTGCCTTCTGAAAGGGGCAGGAGAAGAACCTGCATGGGAGCAGTGCCAGGGGCATCACATCCCTGGCAGGAGCCTCTTCTCCATCAGGGGGCTGTGGGAGGAAGGCTGGCGCTGCACTGGCACTGGGAACAAGGGGGTTTTGGGGATAGCAGAGAGGAGAATAAAATCTGTCTTCCCTCCTTCCTGCTGCTGGCCAATGTGGGGCATTGAGGCCATGGCACTTGCAGCAACAGGGGGGTTGTTTTTAACCATTTTACAAACAAAAAGCAGCTCAGTGGGTTATAAAATGAGGGTTTGTCTGCCCAGCCAGGCAGGGTGTGAGGTGGCACAGAGCCCACCCGGTCCCTCAGGAGCCCCTTGGGATCCATCCCAGCTCTGCTGGACCAAGGTCCCACCTGAAGGGCACAAAGGCTGTGTGAATGCTCATGGAAACAGGGGTGCAGTGTGGGGAGGCAAGGCCAGGAGAGGCTTCACCCTGCCCTGTGCTGGCTGGGTCCCTGCCTGGAGCCCCCAAACCCTGCTCCCTTGGCAGCAGCTCTGTTTGTCAGGAGTGCTGACAGGCACACATGGAGCAGCACCCACATGAGCACGGGTGGGCTGTGCTGGGAGCAGCCATTTCTGCATTTTAGCTCTTCAGCAGGCAAGGAATGAGATTTCTCCTGGAAATACAGAAAGAAATGTCCCTTTCTGGGGAGCCCTGCCGTGCTGGGGCCTGGCCTGCAGTGCTGCTGGGGCAGAGGTGCTGTGATGGGCAGGGGGATTGAGCCTGGGGAGGATTTTCCCTTCCCCATCTGCTCCAGGGCTCTTTTCCACAGCCCCAGCATGGAACTGGCACCCTCCCCTCACTGCCTGAGAGCAAGGATGCATTAATTTCCACTGGTGTTTGACAGTATTAACCACTGCACAGCAACTGTCACGTGCAGGACAAAGCAAGAGACACAACACCTTTTGATTGTTATTTATATCTTACTGCAAACAGGAGCTTTTTGCCTTCATAGCCCTTTGACTCCTGTTGCAGGTGCCTGATTTGAAGGGCTAATCCTGTGCTCAGATCTTGCTGCAACCTCTCTTCTCTCTGCTCAGTGCCTCAGTGCAGGTCCCAGCCTCTCACTGCCCTGTCTGCTCTGGTTTAGCTTCCAAAACAAAGCTGCCACCACTGCAGCCCTCCTGCCAGCTTACCCAGCTGAGCTCCCAGGATCTTCTGGTGGTTTTTTTCCAACAGAGAGAAACGACAGAAAAATCCTTCCCTTGTCACAAAGCAAAGCCTGGGGTTGCACACAGGGAGGGAGCAGCTTGAAGGAAGGGCCTGGCAGGTGGCTGCTAAAGCTTCAAGCATGGCAAAAGTGTTCAGAATAATTGTGAGCATGTGAGGGGGGTTTATATTTAACAGGATGGCTTTGGGCATTCAGAACGTGTTCCATTTTTGTTTTAAACATCTACAAAGCCAGGTGCAGAGACAGGAGGAGAGGTGGAGTGGGTGGGGAATGGGGAGACCAAATTCCCTGGAACACCATGGTGGTGGTGGGAGCCCAGGACCTGGAGCAAGTCCCCATGTGCTCAGGGATTTGCAAAAGACGTTGTCTCCACCTCAGGGAGCTTCTAGCAAAGGTTTAAGATTCAACGTTGAGCTTTTTTTCATTTCAGCTTCATGCCTGTGTGAAGCTCACTTTAGGTCCCAAATCTGCTTTTCTTGAAGTCAGTCTCAGAATTGCTATTGACTTTAAATGCTGCAAGATCTCACCCATCAATTCTCCCATCTGTAAAAGGAGGATGGCAGGATTTCTGTGCCATCTGCGGTGCTGTGAAGCTGAAAACAATCATCATTTATAAAGTGCTTTGAGCTCAAATGGGAGCTTCTGGGTAAAGGCAAGGATGAAATGTTCCTGAATGTGCCAGTTGCATCTGATATCTGAGCCAGGGGCTGGGTTGAAGGTTTAGGAGGAACAGTCTGGTGTTGCAGAGGTGCTCCAGCTGCTGAATGTCTGGGATTATTTGTGCTGGTCAAAAGTTCCTGTTCATCATTACAAAATCAGGGCACAGAGGAGCTGGTGTCTGCATGTCCCACAAAAATCTCCCAAAACCCATGCTCTCCTTGAGCATCTGTGATTTTTTAACAGCCACAGTCCTCAGAGCTCCTGTCTCTGGCCACCATGTGAGTTAACAGCACGTGCACTGCAAGGAGGAAACTTGGAGCTACAGATGTTGGGCTTTTCTGAGGGCAATAGGAAGCGTCTGATGGGAACAAAGGACGTTCCTTCCTCTCCAGCTTTGCAGGGAAGCGGCCTAACCTTGCTTGACACATTTTTGCAGAAGGCTGAGAGCCAAACTGGGACAGCAAAGAGCAGGTTGTGGTTAAGCATGCTGTGTGAAGGTGAAATATTGAGAGGCTTGGAACACAAGCCCTGTGAGGAACAACTGAGGGAGCTATGGGGGTGTTTAGTTTGGAGAAAAGGAGACTCAGAGGTGATGTTATCACTCTACAGCTCCCTGAAAGGTGCCTGTGCTCAGCTGGGGCTGGGCTCTTTCTCCAGGCAGCACTGACAGAATGAGAGGACACAGCCTGAAGCTGCACCAAGGGAAATTTAGATTGGATATTAGGAAAAAGTTTTTCCAGAAAGGGTGATAAAGTTCTGGAATGTTCTGCCCAGGGAGGTGGTGGAGTCCCCATCCCTGGGTGTGTTTAACAAAGCCTGGGTGTGGCACTGGGTGCCAGGGTTCAGTTGAGGGGTTGGGGCTGAGGTGGACTGGATGATCTTGAAGATCTCTTCCAACCCAGCGATTCTGTGAATTCTGTGATTCTGTGTGATTCTGCATGTGATTCTGTGAATTCTATGGGATTCTGTGAGATTCTATGTGTGATTCTGTGAGATTCTGATTCTGTGAATTCTATGTGATTCTGTGTGATTCTGCATGTGATTCTGTGAATTCTGTGGGATTCTGTGAGATTCTATGTGTGATTCTGTGAGATTCTGATTCTGTGATTCTGTGAATTCTGTGTGATTCTGTGTGAATTCTGTGTGATCCCGTGAGATCCTGTGACACTCCACCTCTTGCCAGAGCGCTGCAAATCCCACCCAGCCGAGCCGAGCCCTGCTGACATCTGTCCTTTGTCCCTTTGCAGACACGAGCCACCAGGCGCGCTCGGTGTCCAGCCGTCCCTACTACAGCCTGCCCAACAGCAGCAGCCATGAGCGGCGCTCGGTGCTGGCTCTGGCGGAGCCGCCGCGCTTCCACTCGCAGGCCAAGGGCAAGAACGTGCGGCTGGACGCGCACTCGCGCCGGGCCACGCGCAGGAACAGCTTCTGCAACGGCGTCACCTTCACCAACCGGCCCATCCACCTCTACGAGAAGGTGCGCCTCAAGCTGGTGGCCGTGCACCACGGCTGGAGCGGGGCCCTGCGCTTCGGCTTCACCATCCACGACCCCTCGCAGATGAGCTCCGAGGAGATACCAAAGTACGCCTGCCCCGACCTCGTCACCCGCCCCGGCTACTGGGCCAAGGCCCTGCCCGAGAGGTTTGCGGTCAGGGACAATATCTTGGCCTTCTGGGTGGACCGGCACGGCAGAGTTTTCTACAGTATTAACGATGAGGAGCCCATCTTGTTTCACTGTGGTATTAAAGTTTCCGGGCCTCTTTGGGCGCTCATAGACGTCTATGGAATTACCCATGAAGTGCAAATTTTAGGTAAGTGTGTCTTTGTGGCCTGTGGGCTGCTCTTCTGCTTGCTCTTTCTGATGCATGATCTGTGTGAGCATTTCTATGGGACACTTTAGAAAATTAATTTGCTGTTGGTTTTGTACCGCCAATTAATCATTTTTCCTCTGCCAGCAGTAGCAATATATTCCAGAGATGGCAGTGATGAAAAGTCCTAAGGCTGCACATTATGGGAAGGGATAAATGGAAATCTTTACCTGTAATTCCACTCAGCTTTCCCTGAGCTGGATGTGCTGCTTTGGCATGGAAAAACATGGAGCAAGGTCCCAGGGACTGAGGAGACAAAAAGGACCAGTTGTGACTTTGTCTATTCTTTCCCAGCTACCAGTTACTGCCAGTCCATTGGAAAACTTTGAGTAATTGCCCAAGAGTTTCCTGGAGCCCTTCCTCAGCCCCTCTCTCTGCTCTTGGCCATGGTCCCACCCAGGCTGGCAGTTTGAGGGGCTGTGTTGGCACTGTGACCCTTCCTTGGCACAGGGACATCGCTCAGAGCCCTGGAATCAGGTGGAGTCTGGCTGGTTTACAGCCTCATCCTTAGGGAGGGCTGCAAGAGGGGATGAATCTGTTCCCATTAGCAAACCCAGCTGATGGCCATGGAATGATTTTCCTTTAGTGGCTTTTACAGCATTGAAATTTCTAATTAATTCAGCGTTAGATGGAGTGTTTGAACTGGGCTGCACCACAGGAAACACTTTTAAAATCCAAGAGAGTTGCCCTTTGCCGGAGACTCCTTGGAGCTGATGGAGTTTTAGCAGCCCAAGGCAGCTGCACCTGCCCCAGGGGATGGTGCTGCCAGCCTGGCACGGAGCAGGCACCAGGGCTGAGCTGTGGAATGGTGAGTCCAGAGGGCAGGCAGCTCCATCACATATCCTTCTCAGCAGTGCCAATTATTTTACAGGCGAGAAGGCCACACATAAACAACGCTTTTCCCTGTCTGCTGTGCCTCAAATGTGTAATTAAACTGCACCAGCAGCTTGTCCTGTAATTGCAGTTGTGACACACTCCAGCCTCTGGTGCTCATCACAGAGGAGAAGGAATGTTTGCTGTATTGGCCAAGGCAGCTGCTTTACCAGAGCTCTTCTTTCTCCTCATTAAATTGGAGCCTGAAAAATAAAATGCAGCTTCTTTCTGCTCCCCACCACCACTCCTGCCTGCAGCATCCAAGAGTTCCCAGTGAAAAGCTCAGGCTGAGAGCACCTGTACTCTGCTGGGAGGTTTTTTTAAATTAAAACACCAAACCCCCCACACTGCCCCAGGAATCAGGGCCATACTCAGCCACCTGGGGCACCAGGGGACCTGAATTCCTTGCTTAAAGATCTGCTTGTCTCTGCCTCATCCTCCCAAAATGTTCCGAGTTGAGAAAATTGTGAAATCCAGTTCTGAGGCATAAAATGTGTCTTTCAGCATCACGAGTCACAGAATGGTTTGGGCTGGAAGGAATCTTAGAGATCATCTCATTCCAGCCCCCTACCATGGGCAGGGGCACCTTCCACTATCCCAGGCTGTTCCAAGCCCTGTCCAACATGGCCTTGGACACTTCCAGGGATGAGACACCCGTCATGAAGTTTGGATGTGTCTGACTCCTCTGTGGGAGCATTTCTTGCCACACAAGCTGTGCTGGCTGAGAAGGAGCTGCTCCAGCCATCAGCCCACCCCAGTGGCCTCTCCTTCCTGGGTTTCTGAGTGAGGCAGGTTCTGCTTTGCAGCTGCTGGGTGGATTTGGGTGTTTTTCCTTTTTTGCCAAAAGCCTGGGGATTCTCTCCTCCAGGGAGCAGGCAGTGTTGGTGCTGGGCTGCTTCACCCCTCCCCATCTCTGGGAAGACCAGGAGTCATTCACACAGACTCTTAAATTCCACATGCTCTGACTTTGCTCAGTGCATTAAACCCTTCAGAGTGAAGTGTCCAGCTGCCCCTGCAGGGCTGGAGGTAGAAGGGTGAACAGTCCCAAACTTTCCCACACCTTTATATCACCCCCAAGCCTGGCATGGCTCAAGTGGAAACCTGGGAAATTAATTAAGGATCAACATCCTGACTTTCCCTTTGCTGTGAAAAGGGAAAACAACCTTCTGCTGTAAAAGCTTTCTAACACCTGCAGGAAGTAGCTTTTGTGACAAGCTCTCCATTCAAAACCTCTGCAGGGCTGTGAACACCCCTGAGATATGAGGCTTGAAATGACCTCTCTGGGACACACCTGTGCCTGGACACAGGTGTAAGGCATTGACAAGGAGTGTGGAAAGAATATCCATTCATCCTTGAGTCCATCACTTGTGGACCTGTCTTGCACAAGACCTTGGGACAACAAAATATTGAGATTTTTTTTTTTTTTAATAATATAACCTCAGAGCTATCAGATCCTTCTGTCAGAAAGCTGTAGGAGCACACTGGTTTCCAGCTTTTCCCCATTTCCCAGTGCAGGGAGCTCCCAGATCACACAGGTACTTTGGAACACTTGGTTTTCCTTGGCTGGTGCCAGATGCAGCCACTCTCTGCCTGCTCCACGTGTGACTCTGCACCAGGAGCTGTTCATTAGTCGTTGACCTGGGGCTGATTTTTCCTCATGGAGTCTGTAGGCTGCAATAACAACTGTAAGCATAAAAGCAGGCGGTTTTCTCTTGACTAAAGCCTCTGTGCCTGGGTTTCTCTCACAGACAGCATGTTTGCAGAGACCATGACCACGGCCCGGCTCAGCACCGCCCGGCTCAGCACCTGCCTTCCCCAGAGCAACCACGACTCGGCCAACTTCAACAACAACGAGCTCGAGAACAACCAAGTGGTGGCCAAAATTGCAAACCTGAACCTAAGCCGGGTACCAGGGCTTGGGACTGACAACCACATCATCCCCTGCTGCCCCAGCCGGCGGCAGCACGCCCAGGGAGTCCCGGCCTTCCTGGACACCGACCTGCGCTTCCACCCCACCCGCGGCCCCGACATCACCTTCTCCCAGGACAGGATGGTGGCCTGCACCAACTGGCAGGAGAGCAATAGGACCTTGGTGTTTTCTGACCGGCCTTTGCACATCGGGGAGAGCCTCTTTGTGGAAGTAGGACACCTGGGGCTGCCCTACTACGGGGCCCTCTCGTTCGGCATCACCTCTTGTGATCCGAGCACTTTGCGGACAAACGAGCTCCCAGCGGATCCGGATTTTCTCCTGGACCGTAAGGAGTACTGGGTGGTTTACAGGGCCTTCCCAGTGCTCAACAGTGGTGACATCCTCAGCTTCATGGTCTTGCCCAATGGAGAGGTGCACCACGGGGTCAACGGGGCCAGCCGGGGCATGCTCATGTGCGTGGACACCTCACAGTCCCTCTGGGTGTTTTTTACCATCCACGGTGTGATCAACCAGCTCAAAATCCTGGGTAAGTGCAGCACATGGAGCACCTGGCTGGAGTAGGTTCCTGGGCCAGAAGCAGAGCTCTGGGTTTGCACTCAGAATGTTCACTGATGGGAGGATGCAGCTCGTTGTGTTTGCAAACAAGAGTGACAAAGCATGGTGCCTGTCACAGAGATGTGTGCAGCCTCTAGGATTGCCCCAGGAAAGAATGAGGCTTGGGAGATAAAACAAGCACCAGGCAGAGAGGCGGAGATGGCTGTGGGGGGCAGCTTTTTTTCAGTGGGTTTGTTTATAGAAGGGAGTCTTTACAAACAGGGATGGTTGTGGGGGGCAGCTGTTTTTCAGTAGGCTTGTTTATAGAAGGGATTCTTTATAAACTCCCTATTCCAGCCCACAGGTATTAAACGTCTGCCTTGCTAAGGATGGTGATTTTTATGGGCACAGCTCTGGTTTAAGCATGGGCAGTAATTGCTCCTGAAGCACTGCCACAGCTCAGGGATCAGCTGGCACTTCTGATCCATTGCTGGTGACCAGTTCCAGCCTTTCTCATTTCCTTCTGTTAAGGATTCAATCAGAAAAGCAGATGTTAATGACTTTGTAAAGCAGGTTTTCTTCATCCAAAGCAATGGCTTTTCCCAGCTGACAGTGTGACAGCCACAGCTGGAGCCCACTGCTGCTGGGGAGAGTGGGACCGTGGGGAAGAGGAAAGGCAAATATTGCATAACCTGGTGCTTGCTTCTCTGAAGCTGAACAGGCATCGTACAAAGGCATAACAAGGTCCAGACCCTGGGCTCACATCCAGAATCTTGCCCTACGTTGTTTCCAAGGGGCAGCATTAACTCAGGACTTGCCCTGAAGTCGCTGTGCCGGGGGGTGGGAGCAGCTCAGCAGGCTGAGGGGTTTGGCCAGGTTTGGGGTGTCCCTCTGTGGGCTCAGCTCTCTCCTGTGTTCCCAGGCACGGTGCAGTCCAGCCCAGGGACGGTGTCTCCCTCAGGATCTCCTGGTGGCTCCCAGTATGACAGTGACTCAGACATGGCCTTCAGCGTCAACAGGTCCTCATCAGCCTCCGAGTCCTCGCTGGGTAAGGACAGCCAGCCTCAGCCGCAGGGAGGGGGGTTACCTCTCCTGCCAGGCCAACAGAAGGAATGGGAAGAAAACACAGTGCTGGAAAGGTTTTCATGGCCTGGAGAAGGGCTGTGCATTGGTTGTATCAGCCCCAGTGTGGCCAGCAGGAGCAGGGCAGGGACTGTCCCCTGTGCTGGGCACTGCTGAAGCTGCACCTCGAATCTTGTGTCCAACTCTGGGCTACTTGAGATGAGAAAGACATGGAGGGGCTGGAGCATGTCCAGGGAAGGGAATGGAGCTGGGAAAGGGGCTCAGCCTGGAGAAAAGGAGGCTCAGGGAGGACCCTCTGGCTCTGAACAACTCCCAGACAGGAGGGGACAGCCGGGGGAGTTGGGCTGTGCTGCCAGGGAACAGGAACAGGATGGGAGGAAACAGCATCTAGTTACACCAGGAGTGGTTTAATTCAAATATAAGGAATAATCTCTTTATGGAAAGGGTGGTCAGGTTTCGAACAAGCAACCCAGGGAAGTGGTGGAATCACCATCCCTACAAGTGTTCAGAAAATGTGTGGATGTGGCACCTGCCCCATGTGTAGAAAAGGGCTAACAGGCTCTGACTGCTGCACGTTGGAATACACTGGGATTCACTTGGCCAAAGAACCAAGCAATGACTAAGGACAGCCTTAAAACCTGCCTTAAGTGTGTCACACAGTGTCAGCTTTGCTCCATCCCAGTTGACCAGCTTCATTCTCCCTTTTCTTTTGCAGTGACCGCCCCCAGCTCCCCTTTGAGCCCCCCCATCTCTCCTGTCTTCTCCCCTCCGGAGCCATCGAGCAGCAAGAACGGGGAGTGCACCGTGTGCTTTGACAGCGAGGTGGACACGGTGATCTACACCTGCGGACACATGTGCCTCTGCAACACCTGTGGTCTTAAGCTGAAGAAGCAGCTCAACGCCTGCTGCCCCATTTGCCGACGGGTCATCAAAGATGTGATAAAGATTTACCGTCCGTAGGGGCTGCAGGAAGGGGGAACGCCGCTAGCAACCCACGCCTTTCCGTCCCTGCTTCTGGGTTATCGTGCTGGTCAGTCGTTATCCAGTGGCTCGTTATCTGTGTTTCCTTATTTGACTGCTAGGGCACAATTCAGGGAGCAAAGCTGAGGATCGTGTGGGGCCCGGGACCTGAGCCAGCTGCAAATGAGAAATTTCCCCTGCAAAGGCTCTTTTTTCTCTCCTCCTGCTGAGGGGGAGGCTCGCTGTGCTGTGGGTTCAGATGGGGAGGTTGTCACTTGGGCAGTGCCAGGTGCCACTGGGCAGTGCCAGGTGCCACTGGGCTGCCCGACCCTAAAACCCCACAGCTCTGGGCTGCTGCCAGGGCCTTGTGCTGTGGTGGAGTAAAAATGGGATAAAGCCCAGCAGGAGGGTTCAAAGTGGACAGAAATGATCTGGAAATGTCATGTAAGGAGAACCAGCTCAAGCCAAATAGTGACACAGCCAGACTGTCACTTATTGGGGTTCTGTCCCCATGAACAGACTCATGGGGACATGGAGGAGCTGGTCTGGGCTTAGATAATGCAGATTTTTCTTTCTGAGGCAGAACAGGGACTTCTGGCCACAGAGGCTGAGAGCCAGGGAGCTGCCCTGGGGTAGCAGTGAGGAGCAGGAGCCCACACAGAGCCCCTGTAGTGATGGAGCTGCAGGAGCTGTGAGGGGCACCTCGGGCACTGCCCTGCTGCCTTCTGAAGCCATAAACGCAGCCTGTGGGTGACAGGGGTGTGTGGATGGGACACTGCAGTGGTGGCCTTGCCACCTGCAGGCACACACCTCTGCACTTTGCTCTGCCCTCCTGGAGGTGGCACAGCTGCTGTGTCACCTGTCCTGCCTGTCACCTGTGCTAGACCTTCCCCTGCAGCCAGTGCCATGGCAGGGCTCAGCCTTCCTCCCGCCCCACCACGGGGATTTTTGGAGGCTTTGGTGAGAAATTAATTTCTGACCCAGTCCCATCAGGCTAACCTTTATTTCTGGGGACTGTATGTGCTGATTTTACTTGTTCTTTCTTTCCCAGCACAGCTCCCAGCTGCCTGCACACTGGGTCTCAAGTGTACCTGAGACCTTGCTGAGAAAAAACAGGGACTATCTCACTTGGCTTTACTGAGGAGGAAAGAAAAAGGCTCTGAGGCTGAATTAGATGGTGGGAATTTAAAGGTAAATGGGTTTTGGGTGTAATGTCAGCTGCAGGCAGCACCTGATTGTTCAGTACCAGGGCTGGTGTGAGGAGCTCAGCATCCTCCTCCCTGCTGCTCCAGTCTCTGTCCTTTGCCCATTGCACAGCCCCTATCCTGTCCTTCAGCCCCAGCCTGGCCAGTTTCCAGCTGCTTCAGGCTCAGAAAGAGGGAAAAAAGATGGAAATGGGAGGATGAGAGGAGCTGCGTCCCTGCAGCTCGGTGACCGTGTGCTACCAAGTGCACAAGAACAGCTTTTCAGAAAGGTGCAATTACCACATTTTAGCCTGGAAAAGGGAAAAAATGGAATGATAACTCCTGTACATTTTAGAGCTTCTGAGCACAGAGGGAGCCTGAGGGATGTCTGCCTATTCCCTCTCTCCTCCAAGGCTGTGGGTGTGTGGTGCTGCTGCCCAGGTGGGGGCTTGGCTGTGCCAGGAGAGCTGGGTTTGGCTACTGGCCTGTGCCAGCCCTGTGCCAGCCCTGTGCCAGCCCTGTGCCACGCTGCCATCAGGGAGGGCACAGCCAGGGAGCAGCTCATCCTCCTCCTGCAGCAGGCTGTGCTCACAGGGCACCCAGAAACCTTTTGTTTTTTCCTTGGAGTGCTGATGAACATTTTTATTGAGTGTGGAAGGAGAGGCTGCTGTGACCTCTCAGCCATGGCCCTGCACGAGGGCCCAACAGCTTTGCAGAGCCCTTTTTGAAGACCTTTTTGGTGCCACTGGCTGTGCCACCACCCTGAGCAGAGCCACTGCACCTTTCACTCCCACCTGTCCTCGAGGAGGAGCCAGGGCACATTCCCTGCATCTGGAGCTTTTCTGGACCTCCCAGCTGTCCTGCACCCCAGGCAGCACAGGCTCTGCATTGCCAGGGATGTCCCAGCCTCACGCTGGCAGAGCCAGGCCCAGCTGTGGGCAGTGCCAGGGTGTGTCAGCACCTGCCTGGGCACTGCCAGCCGTGGGAAGCCTTTCCCTGGGGAGGAATCCAAGGAGAGCTGTTGGAATGCCCAGCCTGGATCAGGTCTGGGCCGTGCCCAGGGTGCTGTCCCAGCTCCAGGGGTGCCCTTGGGTCACTGCTCCCAGTGACACCAGCGGGGCAGAGCCCCCCTGGCTCGGTGCCACCTCAGGGCCTCCATCAGCAGGGTGGGTGCAGCCTGGCTGGGGTTTTTTTGGTGTAGCTCTGTTTTGTATTTTTAAGCCAGCAAGGAGAAACACCGAATCCACCCCAGGAGCTGTTCAGGACACTTTGCAGAGGCTGAATTTTTGCTGTAGCAGCCAAAACCAGTTTGCAAGGAGGGGCAGCACCCAGTGAGGCCAGCAAGGAACCAAGAGGGATGGGAGAGCAGTGGACCTGTGGCCCTGCCTATCCAAGAGCAACAGGAATTTTCCAAAATAGGCCTCAAAAAAAAAAGAAAAAAAAAAAAGAAAAAAAAAAAGATTTCCAGGAAAAGGTAGCCTCTTACAGATTTCATTGTTAGTATTCGTATTGCTATTTTTTTTAAACAGTCCAATGATATATGATTTGTACAGAAGATCTGTTTGTGCCTTATAAGGGTGTCTGTGCACTTTTTATCCTTTTTAAAGCAACTTTTAAAAAGAAAAAAAAAAAAAAGATGGGGGGAGAAAACCAACACAGATCAATGGTAGTTTTATAGAATTTTGTGTTCACTGAGAATCCTGCTTTATACATATATATATATATGTATATACACACACACACACATATATATATATATATATATATAGGAGTGAAAAAGTGTTTATTTCCATGGATTTTCCCCTCCTCTCCTCCTTAACCATTGTTTGAAAATTTAAAGAAAAAAGGAAGAAAGGAAAGAGATGGGGGAACTCTTTTACCTCTCCCCCTTTCTGAGGCAGTTCCTCTCTTGTCGTTACCTTTATGATTCAATACTGTGACCTGTATTATCTTGTTGAAGCTGAATCAGATTTTGGACCTCTGTATTAGGCTTTTCCAGCAAAATTTTGGGGGGCCTGGGGAGGGAGGGCATCGCACGAGGGAGGGAGCTGCACCTCTACATGTCAGTGCTCTATAGTGTTCAGTGCTGTGTGTTTTCCTTTTGTCCATTTACCTGTTTTCCATGAATATAATTTTGACTTGTTTATGAAACAAATAAACCTTTGGCTTGTACAGAGTGCTCCAGAGTGCTTCAAAGAGTTTGAGCTGGGGGGGTGAGACAGCCTTGATTTGCAAAGTGAGGAAAGACTAATCCAGAGGGGCAGAGACTTCCAAAATAATAAAAACAACTTTACAAACCTTTCCTGAGCTTTGCTTTGCTCCTGGGAGTCACTGCCCGGTGGCTGCTCACTCCCTCCGTGGGCTGGGAGGCTTTGCTGGCTCATTTAACCCTGCAAATCCTTGGAAGTTTGGGGGACAAGGGTGTATTGCAGGGCTACAGAGGTGGAAGGCTTTGGGGGCCTTCACAGAGAGCCCCAAATTTTTTATGCACTCACCAGCCTGGCCCCTTCCTGTGCCCTGCTGAGGCTGAGGCAGCCAGGGGTGATGGAGACACAGCAGGAGGCTGATTTTAATTTTAGTTTTTTTCCTTTTCTCCTTTTTCCTTCCCCTTTTCCTTTTACCCTTCCCTTTTCCCTTTCTTCTTTCCTTTTCCTGTTTTCTTTTCCTTTCCCTTTTCCTGTTTCCTTTTCCCTTTTCTTTTTCTCTTCATGTGGAGTGGAAAAATTCATCCACAACTCTGCCCTGCCAGAGCTGAGTGTTCACACAAACCCCTCGCTCACTCTGGGTGCTGAAGGAGCTGACAATTTATGTCAAAAAGCCTTTTTAGACACTCTGCTGCCTCAGTTTACCCCCAGAATTGATCCCTGGCCACCCAGAACCCCCAAAGCCCCTCAGCACTGGCAGTGCCTCCTTCTCTCTCTGCATCTTCCCAAAATCACTGAACTCTGCTGGTTTGAGCCCACAGTAAAAACTTCCACACTCCACTGCCCCATTTGGTGGGATATAAATGAGATATAAATCTGGGCACCAAGGAAGACACAAGGAGCTGTCAGGGTCCCCATGAGCCTCCCTGCCACAGCTGACAGGACGGACAGACAGACAGACCCCAAACCAGCCCTGGATACAGGAGCAGCACCCCAGAATTCCACCAGCCATACACACAGGTTCACCAGGGTGCTTGAAACCAGTCAAGCAGTTTATTTTTGTTTCTTAAAAAAAAAAAAAAAAAAAGAAAAGAAAAGAAAAAAAAAAACAACCCCAAACCCAGCAAATAAAAAAAAAATCCATCCCTTAAAGGTGAAGGTATAGACAGGGCATGGACACAGCTACATCTACCTTCTGCTGCCCCCCACCCACCCACAGTAATGGAGATTTATACACATTACATAATATAGAGACACATGGACAGACAAATGGGCTTTGGGAGCCTGGCAGGAGCTGGGCACTGCAGGGCTGATGCCCACCCAGGATGTGCCCAGCCTGCTCTGTCCCCACATCCCAGCTCCTGGGCCCCAAGCCATGGCACAGCCCCTGCTCTCAAAGGCTGGGCTGTGCCTGGTGGGGGGCTGCCCCCGAGTCTGGGCTGCTTCTGGCCACCCTCCTCCTCCTCACGAGGTAGGCAGGGAGGTCCAGGGAGGAGAGGCAGCCTGGCCTGGGGCACAGGTGGCTGCAGGAGCGGGGGCACAAAGCAGAGCGGGGACAAAGCCCTGCCAGCCCAGCAGCTCCTGGCACCTTCCCCACAGGAACCTGGGCAGGCAGGAGAGTGGAAAAGGGGTAAGGCTGCAGGTGTGGGCACCTCCTGAGGGGGATCCCACCAGGGCACTCCCTCCTGGAAGCTCTTTGGGAAGAAGGGAGCGCTCCTGCCCCATGCTCAGCGAGCCAATACAGTACTTGTGTCAGGAAAATGGAGCACGACCAGTTCTGAGGCTCAGGCTGGGAGGGGAGAGGGAACAGCCTCCTTCAGAGGCCAGACCACACAAATAGCACAGCCCTCTCTGAGGAGAGCCAGGGCACAGAGGTCTCTGAGACAGAGCTGAGATGAAAAGGCCATTCAGCAAAGGCAGAGCAAGGACACGGTGCCTGGGAAAAGGACACACGGCCCTTCCACCCTGTGTCAAGAGCAGGGATACAGGTCCAGCCCTTCCCACATACTGTGGGAGCTGGATTTGGCTGTGGAACAGCTCTGCTTTAACTCATCCTGTCCCCACTCCTTTCCAAAGCAGAAGGGATCGAGTGGAGCCAGGCAGAGCCAAGGCAGAGCTGTCCCAACCCACCCAGGAGCACATCAACACCTCCCGATGTGCCAGCAAGGAGCTTTGTTATTGCACTGCCTTGCAAATGTGGTTTTGCAAAATGCTTTTTGCCAGCTCAGGTGAGTCAGCCCATCAGGGGCTGATGTGCCACCGGAGGAAACCGCAGGTGGGAGGGAGAGGAATCAGCCACACACCGGGGTGAGTGAATTCCCATGGCTAAAAATCAATTTTGGGGCTTCTGGATATGAGGATGGTCAGGATTTCTCTATCAGATCAAACTGCCCCACTGCCCTCCCAGAATGATCCTGGGACTACTGTTTTTTCTGTATGCAAACAGAAGGATCTTCACATTCCCAGGGTGGAAAATATGGACAGAGAAGGAAGTGAGCATCTGGGGGAGTGGAGAACGCTCCTTCAATTCAGCCAGCCTCAAATTAGAGGGAAAACTGTCATTATTTTCAGCAGCAAAACAATGTGGCTGCATTGCTCACACTTGCAATTAGACCAGAGAGGGCAACAGGGCTTGGTCAACACCAAACCTGACCCAGCCTTGGCAGGGATGCTGGACTGGATGATCTCCAGAGGTCCCTTCCAGCCCCAACAATTCTGTGACTCTGTGAAACCCACAGACATCTGGGTTTAAAGCTCTTCTGGAGAGAAATGTGGCCCTGAAGCTGCAAATAGCCAAGGACAGAAAGGAAGAAAGCAGCACTGGGGAGCAACAGCTCATCCTCCTGCTGGGATAAGCAGCACTGAGGGCAAGGCAGGGATGTCAGCATGGAAAAAGCCCAGGCTCTGCTTGCCCAGAAACCCCTCCAAGCCAACCTGGCCCACAGGGTGAAATGCAAGAACCTGGAGGACAGGTAGGAGGGGTGACAAACAAGGCAGGCAGCCCCTGAGCACCAGACACACCTCAGAACTGGTGGTGATGAGGAGCTGAGCTCCCACATTCTGGATTGCACTTGATAAATCAGCACCGAGGGAAGGACCCAGCTCCCGGCTGCTGCCCGCCAGCCCGGGGAGCTCAGTGGGTCCTGGAAGGGGTGGTCCCCTCCGAGTCCAACAGGCAGGGCAGTCTGTGTGGGGAGGAGAGCAAAGCATTCCCTTTTCCAGGGGTTTTGGGGTCGTTCTGGTCCTCTGTGCCTTGCATAGAATTCCTCAGCTCCGGAAGCAAAACCCCTCTGATGTTTGGTTGCAGTACTGCAGGGGAGAAGCCTGAGAGCTGTCCTGGAGCAGCACAGCAGGACCTGGTAAATGAGGGTGTATTTTTCCCTATTTTTTTCCATCAGGAGGATGTTGAAGTTAACACTTGTCATCGTAGAGCAGGGAAGGACCAAGGGATGATCCCCGTGCAGGGGGAGTGTGGCACAGCCCTCAACCAAAGACAGAGCTACAGAAACCTGTTCTCAGCAATCATTTCCTCCTTTTTGCCACATTCCTCGTGGCTCTGCTACACCCCTGGACTAAGCAACATGACCTGCAACTCTTGGCTGTGACCCTGAGCTTCAGGGAAAGGCAAATCCTTCTGTCATCTCCTGCATTGGTACCATTCCACCTGGCTGCTGCTGGATCTCTCTCCAGTTCACCACAGAGGTGGCAGAACGTCACTCAAGGTCCATCTCCCCAGCACAGAGAACCACGGAAGCCAAGTCCTTTGGGGAATGTGAGGAGGAGGATGGGTACAGGGAGCACAGGGGTGAGGAGGGGAGGCCGAGCTGCTTCCTCCAGCTGCTGCCAAGGGGCTCCAGCTGGGAAGCGTGGGATCTCAAATTATTATCTTCTCTTTTAAAGCCAGCCTTACAGAAAACTATAAATTAATCTGCTCATTAAATACTCAGGTGAGAGACCAGGGAGCCTCCAGCCATGGAGCAGCTACGGCTTCTTCCGCAGGTAATTGGAAGGGATCCAGCCCTCCCAGCAGGGCCCCCCAGCCAGGACCCTGCAGAACCACCAGCCACTGCTGTTCTTCTCACGAACTTCAAACAAAGTCCCTTCTCTGAAGCTGTTGGTCTCCTCGTCACCTTCAAAATCCGCCACTGCCACGTACAGAGCTTCCCTGGAGACGTCGGGCCCAGACATGGCAGCTGAGGGCCTCTCCTTGGCCTCCCCTCTTTCCACGGGCTTGGAGATGACCTTTGGGTTGATTCTGGCTTTGGCTTCGTCCGGCATGCAGGCAGCGAGGAAGGGCTTGGCTTTGGGAGGGACCAGCATGGGCCTGCCTGGCACTGCTGAGGGCCTGGCCTCGGGGGCTTCCCGCACCGGGGCCCTGGGCTCGGCGGCCATGGCAGCAGGAGCCCCCATCTTCTTGGGAGGGGGTGGCCTGCGAGGGGGCACCACGGGGCGCTGAGGGGCGTCCCGGGCACAGGGGGGGCTCGCTGGGCCCAGGGGAGATTTGGGCAGTGCCTCTTTGGGGGCAATGTCCAGCTTGGGAAGGGCTTTGCTCTCCGTGCCCGGCCGCTCCGGAAAGCGCCCGCAAGGCTCTGAGGAGAGCGCGGCGTTGCTGAAGGAGCTTTCCCCAGCAGCGGGGTCCTGCTCCGAGGGCTTCTCTGGGCACTTGGCAGGTCTCAGCTTGCTCCGCAGGCTGCAAATGTCCAGTCTGTCATCGGCTGGGGGTGCCTCAGGCCGGGGGGACGCGGCGGGTTTCGGCCTGATCTGAGGTCTTGACTTCAAGAAGGGGTTCTGGGTGATGGGCTCAGGTTTGTCTTCCATGGGCTCAGCTTTTGGCTTGGTTGGCTTGACAATGGGCCGGAGGTTTGGCTTCTTCACCTCCTTGGCCGACACCTTGTGTCCACACTCCAGCCCCATTTCGTTCTTCAGCTGGAAGAGTTTGCCCTTCTCCGCTTTGAGCTCTGGCTTCTTGCTGTCCTTCGGGGCTGCCGACTGCTTGGGTGGGATCATGGGCAAAATCATGCCTGGGGGCTTGGGGGGAGGCCTCTGCCTCTCTAGTAACTCTCCTTCTGATTTGATGATGGACTCCTTCCTGGGTGGGAGGCTGGGCTTCTCCTCCGTGTCACGGTCTGAGATCTCCTCGTAGCCCCCGGCGAAGGACAGGTCCCCGCTGTCAGGAGCCTCCTTCCCCTTCCAGTCCTTGCCCCACCTCCCAGTGCAGTCCATGCCGTTGGGAGGAGCCTCTGGCAGGGGTCGGCAGGGCCCTGTCACCTCCTCGCTGGCGCTGCCGCCATCGGTGTCACCGAGCCGCAGCTGCGCCATCTCGTTGGGGAGGGGAGCCAGGAAATTGGGCCTGGAGGCGTTGCTGGTTTTCTTGTACTTGTCAATGAAGGTGGCAGGGGCCCAGCCCTCCTTCTCCTCGATCTGGATGTACCACCAGCCACTCAGGTTCTTCTCAATAACCTGCCAGGGGGAAAGGAGACCTCAGACAGCCACTCTGCGCTCAGGGGTTGCAGAAATGATGGCAGGGTGACACATGGCCTTGTGCTGCTCCAGCCAAAAGCCTTGGAATCCCAGCAGTGGCATCCTAAGGGGAGGGATGCCTGGTCCTGGCTGCCAGGGAAGGAAGAGGGCTGAGGAAGAGCTGCTGAGCTGTCTCTGTCCCTCATCCATCCCGGAGAGGGATGCTGGGTGCTGGCCACAGCGTGGCACTGTTGGAGCAATGAAGCAGCAGCAGCAGCAGCGATCCCATGTGGATCCCACCCTGCCCAGCCTGTCTGCAGCTCCAGGAGTGGGGCTGGGGCCTGGCAGGGGCTGAGTGGGGCAGCCCTGAAGAAAAAATCCTCTTAGAGAGGCGTAAATCACATCTGGACACGGAGAAAGCAAAATCCCATCTGCAGGAGGGGTTCTGCCAGCAAAGAGGGTGTGCCAGGAATCTGGAAGGGCTTTTAACTTTACACCTGGCCTAACTAAGAGGAAAAATTTCATCTCCAATGCCATTCGTGGTGTGGGTTTATTTTCCATTTGCTCAAATAGAGCACTCACACTTGGGGGACAGGAGGCCACCAAGAACGGTGTGGGGCCAGAGTCCCTTGAGCTCCTACAGATTTTTATGCCACTCTCAGAGTCTGGAATGCTAACAGAGACAAAACCATGCCTGGTTTGCACCCAGAGCACCATGGGGAGCAGCTCTCCCTGGCCTGGAAGGGGAGCCCTGCCCAAAAGGTGCCAGCGCAATGGGAGCCAGGAGCACTGCCCTGAAGTGACAGTGACAGTGTGTGAAGGGAAGGTGACAGTCTCACCTCTACTTTCATCCCTGCCTGGAAGCTGATGCCATCAGGGATGGTGGTCTGGAAGTCAGCAATGGTGTAATATTCCTCTTCCACTTGAGGGGGGACAGGAGGCTTAGGCAGGTTCAGACCACGGGGCTGGGACAGGAAAACAGAAAAGTCATCAGTGTGTTTGTACAGCAGGTGTGACACCACATCCAGGCACGGGGACAAGATCCCAACCAGCCACCAGAGCTCCTTGCAGTGCTCCCCTGTGCCACTGCTGCCCTCCCACACCAGCTGGCACTTACTATGGTGAGGTCTCGGCGAGGAGGTGGCCTCTGCCTCATCTTTGGTGACTCTGTGGAGAAGAATTCCAGATGCTGATGAGTTTCTGGTTTTTAAGCACGTGTTCATGAAAGACAAGTGAGAGACAGAACAGAAAGGCAAGGACTAAACCTGTCCCAGGGAAACCCAGAACCCATCAGCCCAGAACCCATCAGCCCAGAACCCTGAGTGGCACAGGTCCCCCAGGTCTCAAGGGTATCCCAGCTTTCAGGTTCTCCTGGGAAATGCAGCTGAGGTGACCATGTGAAATTACTTTTGCAATGCAGGACTGACCCAGAGGACCTGGCCTGCAGAGGGGTTAAGATCACAGAATCCCAGAATCATGGAATTGCCTGGGTTTGAAAAGACCTCAAAGCCCATCCCATTCCACCTCCTGTCATGGGCACAGACACCTTTCATTATCCCTGTCCAGCCTGGCCTTGGGCACTGCCAGGGATCAGAGGCAGCCACAGCTGCTCTGGGCACCCTGTGCCAGACCCTCACCACCCTGACAGGGAAGGATTTCTTCCCAATATCCCATCTAAACCTGCTCTCTGCCAGTTTGAAGACATTCTCCCTTGTCCTGTAAAACATCCTCTCAATTTTCCTGGCAGGCTCCCTTTAGGTGCCCCAGTTTCTGAGAGGAGAACATCTCCAGCTGATCCTGGAGCCTGGGAGAGGATCCCCAGCCTGGGAGGGAAGAGATGTTTGGAGCCCACCTGAGGCCATGTTTGACCCCACCTGAGGCCATGTTGGAGCCCACTCAAGGCCATGTTGGAGCCCACTCAAGGCCATGTTTGGAGCCCACTCAAGGCCATGTTTGGAGCCCACTCAAGGCCGTGTTGGAGCCCATCTGAGGCCATGTTTAGAGCCCACTCAAGGCCATGTTTGGAGCCCACTCAAGGCCATGTTTGGAGCCCACTCAAGGCCGTGTTGGAGCCCATCTGAGGCCATGTTTAGAGCCCACTCAAGGCCATGTTTGGAGCCCACTCAAGGCCATGTTTGGAGCCCACTCAAGGCCGTGTTGGAGCCCATCTGAGGCCATGTTTAGAGCCCACTCAAGGCCATGTTTGGAGCCCACTCAAGGCCATGTTTGGAGCCCACTCAAGGCCGTGTTGGAGCCCATCTGAGGCCATGTTTAGAGCCCACTCAAGGCCATGTTTAGAGCCCACTCAAGGCCATGTTTGGAGCCCACTCAAGGCCATGTTTGAGCCCACTCAAGGCCGTGTTGGAGCCCACCTGAGGCCGTGTTGACCCCACCTGCCCTGCCCAGCACTCACTGCGGCGGATGTCGGCGCTGGGCAGGGCCCGGCTCTCCAGCCTGCTGTCCCTCTGGCCCCCCAGCCCGTCCTTGTCCCTGCTGGCCAGCAGCTGCTGCCTGGAGATGCCATCCAGATCCAGGGCCCCGGAGTGAGCCGGGGAGCCCGAGCCCAGCTTGGGTGGGAACCCATCTCCATTGCCCTTCCTGAGGTAGGAGGCAGGGGCCCAGCCCTCCTGGCCCTGGTACCTGTGGGGACAAGGACAGCAGGGTCACTGCACAGAGCCCCTGGGACACGCCGAGGACGTGAGCCCAGAGCTCAGCACACACCTTGGCAGCTCTGGGCAACAGGAGCTTGCCAGGCTCTCCATGGCACCAGCAGAGCTCCCTCATGGCTAATGCTCCCACACAAGCTGGCCCCAGCCAGGGCCAAGCAATGGGAGTGCTGTGAAGCCCAGTTTTCACCTCAGCAATGGCACCGGTTCAGGAGTGAAGAGCTCTGGCAGGGAAAGCAGAGGGAAAAACACGAGGGCTGCTGCTAGGATTGATGTACCTGGTCTTTGGAGAGAGCACAAGCCCTCTCCCTGCTGGCAGCCTGGATCCCTTCCCTGCTCTAAATCTGTTTAGGAGAGAAACCAGCCCTGTGACCTGACTGCAAACCACATGCACAGTGCCCCTGCCATGCCAGACCCTCCCTGCTGGCTGGGCTGCAGCCACCTTGTTCAGATGGCACCAACTACCGAGTCTGTAATTGCCTTTCGAGCTCCTGTGGCAGCTCTCCTGTGCCTCACACGTCAGTGGATGTGTTTCTGGGGCTGTGCTGCTGCCAGGAGCACAGGTTCACTGTGAGGTTATGAAAATTGCAGCGAGTCCTCCCACCCTGAGCAAGCCTGGCCGTTTGCTCCACCACAGAGAAGAGAAAATGAGCTTCCAGCAGAAAACAAACCTCAGCTGGGGATGGGCTGGAGCCTCTGGCACACAGCAGAGCTGGCCCAGACCTGGCCATTCCCTGCAGGAGCCTCCAACAGAGCCAGGGGATGCAGCCAGCCCTGGGACATTCCTGGGTTTCCCCATCAGCAGGATGTGACACCCACTAAAGCTCTGCTGGGGGACACAGCCACCTCCCAGCACAGGAAATCTGGGCAGCTCAAAGATTTTCAGCCAAAGCTGTGCTTGAACATCAAATCTGTCAGGGTGGAGAGAAATGAGTTCTGGAACTCTGCCCTCCCCAGCTCACAGACTTGCCTTGGCAATGGACATCCCACAGCCCCAGCTGCAGTGCCTGGGACAGTACCTGATTTTCCACCAGCCCTCCAGGTTCTTCTGGGTCACCACCACCACGGCCCCTTTGTCCAGGTTCATCTCATCCTGGTCTCTTGCAGTGTAGGGGTAAATCACTGTGTACTTCTCCTCTGGTGGAAAGAAAGAGCAGCTTCACTGAGGAGCTGTTTGATGGGAACCTGGCCTCAGCTGACAAATGGCTATGAAGTGCTTGATAAAATGATAATTCTTGTAATTTAGGTGCAAACATACAGAGATACACGACCACTCAAAGGGAAATGACAGTGAAATGTATTTGGAAATGTAAACCTTGGTGAGCTGCTCTGGCCCAAGAAGTTCTCTAAAACAGTTTCTCCTCTCCCTTAGGACTAAAGATTTTTCACAGCTCATCACAGAACCTCTTCCATGCATTCATTTCAGCTCAAATTTCATTCTCAGAGTCTTTAAAGAGGAACCATCCTCTGAAAGGGGAGAGAAATCCCACAGGCATGAGGAGACAACCCCATTGACACAGAGGTGCCCTCAAACTGCTCCAGAGCAGCAGATCTGCAGGAACGTCACCATTTAACCCCCAGGACATTGGTCAAAGCCATGTGGGGAGCCTGGAGAAGAACCTGAAGTCATGTCCACCAGAACAAAGGATGTTAAGCAGGAATGTGAATGTTCTTCCCTTCAGGAGGAAGGAGAAACATCCTAAAAGCCATGCAGCCATGTCAGACAAATGGGTCCATCCATCCTCCCCCTCCCTCAGCTTCCTCTCTGGAAGAAACACAGGGACACAATTGCCTGTGCTTACACAGTGCCTTCACAACAGGGTGAACACCATAGGGGAAAAATCTGCCTCCAAAATTCACCCCTCTGACATCCCTACATCCCCACCATGCAGGTTTCCTGGATTTGTCTTCTGGGAGTGGCACAGCTCTGGAAGGGCCTGATTTTCCACCCCCTTCATGCAGAGGAGACCAAGCAGAGCATGTCCTGTCACATCCAGCAGGACCTTCTCCTCCTGACCCCACCCTGAGGCACCAACCCAGGTTACTGCAGGAACTGAGGCAGCAGCTGGGAGAATTCTGCACATGTGTGCTGGGGGAAAGCAGGAACTGCAATTTCTGAGCCCAAAACATGAGAGGGAAGAGCTGAGAGAGGAGAGGGACATGCACAAGGGAAGGGAAGGCTGAGGAGCAGGGGTGGGCATGCACAGCAAACCAACATGCACACAAGGCTCCAAGCACAACACAGGGGCAGCCAAGAAAGTCTCTGTGTGCTCCACCTTGAGCCCATCCAGGGGTGTACAAGTCCCCGAGGGTCCGGCGGCGGCCAAGGTGCCTGGGCAGAGACCAGTACCTCCATGGCACTGGGAGCAGCACGGGGAGAGCAGGAGAAGGACAAGAGAGGACGTGAGGAGGTGGCACTTCATGTCCAGGAGGAGACAGGGCTGCCACAGAGACTCTGCTGGCCTGGAGCCCTCCCCAGGCTGAGCCCCCCAGGCGAGGGGCTGGGCCAGCTCTGCTCTGCCCTGGGCACACAGAGGCACTGGCAAGGATCTGTTATCCAGGGACACCTGGGATTTGCTCCAAGGACAGGCTGGAGCCTTGCCTTTCCCACACTGCGTGCTCTTTGTCCTGCACATGCACTGTCCAAGGACCTGGGCTTTGCTCCTCCTCCAGGGCAGGTAAAATAGCCCCCTGAATAAAGGGAGACACTGGGGTGAGCATTGGCACCTCTGTGGAGGAGCAGAGAGGCCAGTGGATGCACCACCAGTATCCAGCTGCCCCAGTCCTGCTGCAGGTCCATTCCTGGGGTTTTGTCCCTTTTCCCAGGTTTTGTTCCTGGGTTTTGCCTCCCCCAGGCTCAGGGAGGGTGAGGCAGTGCCTCCAGCAGAGGAAGCTGGGGCAGATGCCTCCAGCAGCTTCTTACCTTCATCAGGCTGCATTGAGAACTCATCCTGGACTCCATCCTGGGCCTCCAGGCAGGTGGCTGGCACCCAGCCTTGCTCCTCCAGCGTGCTCACAAACCACCAGCCTGAGGAGAAAACAGCAGGAGGCTCAGCCAAGGGCTCACACCAGCCAAAAACTCCCTCCCTCCCTCCAAACCACGTGCCTGGGGGGCTGTGACCCCTTTCTTGCATCTCCATGGGAAGCTGGGGTGACCCAAAAGCAACAGAGCCAAGCACGGGAGAACTGCAGCTGAGTGACATCTAAAAGTACAATTCCCTCCCCAGGAAAACCAGGAGAGGCTCTGAGAGCTGAATGGCTCCAGCCACTGCATTTGCTTTTGGTTTTTTCTGCCCCTTCACGGTTCATTCTCCCTCAGTGTGGGTCAGCAAGCCTGGGCTAATTAGCAGAGATGAATACCCTGTGTGTGAATCGATGGCTGAGCCCTGCTGCGCTCGCCTTCTCTACATTTGTGGAAACAGCAGAACTGAAAAGCCACGAGCAAATGCAGGATTTAAAACATCAGCTCTCCCAGTGGAAGCCCAGCCAGCTCCAGAGAGACCACAAGCAATTCTGGGCCCCCCTGTGTGTCCAATCAAAACCAACACTTGCTGCTCGTTATTAAAAGCACAATTTGTGTCTTTAGGGGGGGAAAATAAAGATTGAGTGTCACCCTCAGAACCCCCCCAGTGAGTCATTTAGAAAGACAACCACATTGTCAGGGAGGGAATCAGCTACCTGCATGGGAGGGAAAAGCAGGGCTGACCTTTGATAAATAAATGATTTTCCACAGCTTTTGAGCTGGCTGTGCTAATCGTTTCATTTGCTTCAGGGTTGCTTTTATTTCTCTCGTTCTCAAACAGAGCTGCTGGTGCAACTGATCCTCTGGCAAGCAGCTCTCCAGAGCTGCTAAAATCTATTTTCATTTAACTCCCCCCAACAGGCAACATCTGTAAGCTTCAGGGAATAAATTCTCCATGCCATGGCTCAGTCCCTTTGCAGGGAATAAATTCTCCATGCCATGGCTCAGTCCCTGTGCAGAGGTTAAGAGCAAGTTGAAGTTTGGAAGCAAGCGAAGAGCTCGGCTGCTGCCCACAGGAATTGTGAATACACCAAGGGGCCTTTCATGGCCACCACGACAGTGTCCCCCTCTGTCACTCACTAAACCCAGCCTGCCAAGCCCAGGCATGGCTTTTGTCCTCAGCACACTTCAGCCAAGTTTTCCAGCTCCAAGAAGCACCAAGACTGAGGAAGGGGGACGGCACTGGGGAAATCAGCCCTGAGAGAGAGCCCTGCAGGCTCATCCACACTGACAGAGCAGAGCTGCTTCCTGCACACCCCACCTCAGCATGCCTGGGGGCTGTTCTGCTTCAGGAGAACACTGACAGCCCAGGACTGCTCCTGTGCAGCCCCAGCAGCCTGTGCAGAGCCCAGCTCCCTGTACCTGATTCATTCTTCTCAATGATATCCACCACCTGGCCCACGCACAGGCTGATCTCCGAGCTCTCCTGCTTCTGGTAGTCGGCCACCACGACATACTGCTCCAGCACCAGGGGCTCGGCCGAGGCACAGTCAGCTCCTGCACAGGGAAGGGGACAAAACCGACCCGTGTGCCAGGTCAGCACTGTCCCCAGGGCACGGCCACCGCCACCCAGCAGCTCCAGGACACCCTGGGGACCCGGCGTGAGAGGGGGGAGCCAGAGCTTTGGGCAGAGTGAGGGGGACAGAGATCAAACCAGCAGCCAGGTGAGGCGGGGACAGCCAGGTGAGACCTGCTGCAGCCCACCAGAGCCACCCAAGCAACCTCCACCAGCACAGGAGCTCACGGCAGCCTGGATCTCCCTGGGGTTTTGGTGACTCCCCTGAGCACATTGGCTGCCCCAGAACACAGAGCCTGCAGAGGGTTCTGCTGGGCTGAGGAGCCCCAGAGCCCCAGATGGGAAGGGTTTGTAGGATGGAGGTGTTTGTAGGACAGGGCACATCCCCTGTCCTCCCAGCCCCGCTGTGCTCAGCCCCTCGGTCTGCTCTGCTCCCTGCCCAGCTGCACATCCCGGTGTCCTGGCAAAAAAATGGGGGAAAATACCCCGAGGAGGAGCAGAGGGGGCAGAACACGGCGGGAACAAAGCGATGCTGTGGCGAGCAAGAGGAGAGCCGGGGAACGGAGCTGGACCGGCGGCAGGGGGCACTGCGGGATAAGCCGGGATAACGTGGGATAACCGGGACAGCGGGAGAACTGTGGGACCACCGGGACAGCGGGATAACCATGGGATAACCGGGACAGCGGGATAACCATGGGATAACCGGGACACCGGATAACCATGGGACAGCAGGGACAGCGGGATAACCATGGGATAACCATGGGATAACCATGGGATAACCGGGACAGCGGGAGAACTGTGGGACAGCCGGGACAACCATGGGATAACCGGGACACCAGGATAACCATGGGATAACCGGGACACCAGGATAACCATGGGATAACCATGGGATAACCATGGGATAACCGGGACACCGGGATAACCATGGGATAACCAGGACACCGGGATAACCATGGGATAACCATGGGATAACCGGGACACCAGGATAACCATGGGATAACCGGGACAGCGGGAGCACTGTAGGATCACCGGGACACCGGGATAACCATGGGGTAACCGGGACACCAGGATAACCATGGGATAACCGGGACAACCATGGGATCACCGGGACACCGTGAGCAGAGCAGGATCACTGGGACAACTGTGGGATAAGCCGGGATAACCATGGAATAACTGAGACACTGGAAGAACTGTGGGACAACCAGGACACCGGGAGAACTGTGGGATAACTGAGACATTGGGGGAATTGTGGGACAAACCAGGATAACTGGGGGATAACCAGGACACTGGGAGAACTGTGGGATAAAACTGGGATAATGGGAGAACTGCAGGACAACCGGGACGCCGGGATAATAACATGGGATAACCGGAACACCGGGAGCACTGGAGGATCACCGGGACACTGGGAGCAGGGCAGATAGGACGGTACACCAGGAGCACTGTGGGATCACTGGGACACCAGGAGCACCGTGGGATCACTGGGAGCACTGTGGGATCACCAGGAGGATAGGGCAGGACACCAGGATGTCCCACACACGTCCCGGACACTGAGGTCACACGGAGCACTGCCAGCCCTGCTGTCACCGGAGGGGAGCGAGGCCAGCCTGGTGCCCAGTTTGTGCTTTCAGCACCATTTCATTTAGGGCAGAGTCTGGATATGCATCCCCCCAGCCTGGCACAACTCCCCACTCACACCTGCCACCACCCCACAAACATGAGTGTCCCCCACACTGAGCACAGCTGCCCTTTGCCCATGGAGCACCAGGGCTTGGCAGGAGACTGCCAGTGCCCAGTGTCCAGCCGGGCATTCCCGCACCTACATCCCCCATGAAACAGGCACAGGGCACTCAGGTACCCAGAGCACCACAGCACTTCCCTGTCTGCCTCCAAAAACCTCCAAAAAGCACAAAAGTCTCAACAAAACCTCGTCCAGGACTCCCCTGCACCGGGATAAGAAAAGGTAAAGGTACAGGCAAGGATCATGGCACAGTTTTACAGCCCCTGATGGGATGAAGAGAAGGGAACCCCAGGAGCAAAGGGAAGGGGGAGGCCACCAGGACAGCGAC
Organism: Agelaius tricolor; assembly: GCF_023055355.1. Classification (NCBI taxonomy): domain Eukaryota; kingdom Metazoa; phylum Chordata; class Aves; order Passeriformes; family Icteridae; genus Agelaius; species Agelaius tricolor. The sequence continues at coordinate 16,933,084 of NW_027269278.1, forward strand.
AGGGAAGGAATGATTGTGCCATTTGTGAAAAAGACCTTTAGAAAGGGATTGTTAGGGGTGTCAGGATCTGCTGTTGTACCTGGAGCTCCTGCTGGACCCAGAATTGTGTTTCCTAGCAGACACTTCTCTGTCTGATTTGAATTTTATGCCAAGGGGAGAACAGTTGCTCAAATGCTCTTTTGCTAAGGGGGAAAGATGAGCAGGTGCATTTTATTCAACCACTATTGGTCAACGTTGTGTGAGGTCATTGGAGGCCCTGGTGTGGGTTACTTGAGGTCATTTGGGATTACTAGAGGTCATTGGAGTCCCTGGTAGGCATTGTTTTAGTTCAGCTGGGGTTACTGGAGGTCATTAGAGTATTTTTTAATTGATCTGGGGGTTACTTGAGGTCACAGGGGTTACTTGAGGTCATTGGAGTATTTTTTAATTGATCTTTTGAATTGATCTCTAACGTCCCAGAGATCTGGACTTCCCAATGGAAGAGAAGGATGGGAGACCTTGGCTATCAGGATCCATCTACAAAATTACTGGGCTAATAGGAACTCTCCTTGTCTACTTTATTCTCTGTTTTTACCTGCCACACCTGGTGCAGAGACCTGGAAAAGTCAGGAGGGGGTGTTTCAAATGTTCCAGGTGGTTAAAAAGTAGAGTTTGTAAAGACAAATTGAGAGGTATGAGGAGGGGTTGAGAGGAAAGATGTGTGCTAAGGTGCCATCCTCATCCTGAAGGACAGGATCTAGCAGGTCCTCAGGACTGCCAGGATGTTCTGCTGCCTCCTGGAGAAGTTCTCCTGTTCACAACCTCTCCCAGCTGCTCCTGAGAATGCCAGACCACAGCCAAGGCTGCAATGAAGCACGTGTCTGCAGGGCAGTGTTATTTCAAGGAAAAGGAAGGAAATGGTCTGTGCCCATAAACAGCACCCTGCAGAGCTCCAGGTGAGCTGGCCAGTGCAGAGGATCTGTTCCTGACCAGGAAAGCTTCCTACACCCCAAAACCCAAAGGTGGGGCAGCAGACAGAGCTCAAAATAGCCCTCGAAGTGAATGGGGGATGCTGGGACTATCTCTTCTAGCAGCTCAATTAAAGGTTTGTGCTTAAAGGGATCTGAGGATCTACCCAGCCCCTGAGAGAAAAATAACAACTGCAGGAAGAGATAAGTACTCCCCTTTCTGCCTCCCTCCTGTAATTACACCCGTGCCTCCGAGGCTATTTGCAGTTTCAGCAGCCAATTCTGGATCCTCCAACGTGCCCATTAAACCAGAAGAGAAGTGGTAAACCGAGCTTGGAGGAAGAGGTAGGCGTTAATTCCGGGAGCATTTCACCTGCCCTAATCATCCTCAACCACAAAAACACACCCTGGAGGGAGCAAAGCATCCTGAGCACAGCCAGACCTGGGTTCCTCAAAATAGCATCAGTGTAAAGCTGCCCAGGGAGCAGGGAGACAGCACCAAAGCTCTGAGCTGGGGAGGGGAGGAGGAACCCCCAGAGAGGGGTGTGCAGGCAGCTCAGGCAGGAGCTGGGCATCCTCAGCTGGGACAAAGACATAAATGTGGCCTAGAGAAGGGGAATCCACTGAGCCAAGGGACCACTGAGGCCTTGGGCTGGGCTGGCAGAAGTGATGCTCACCCTGGAGGCAGGAGGGGCTCTCAGCACATCCCAGAGCTGACCCAGGGCTGCCCACAGCAGTGACCTCACCCTCAGCCAGCACAAAAATCCTTGCAGGTTTTGTTTGGCCAGAAACTTGGCCTTTCACCCAAGGGTTGAGATGTACCAACCCAGCAGGAAATCTCACAGAAATGGGGGTGCTTGTGATCTTTTCCTTTTCCTTTTCCTTTCCTTTTCCTTTCCTTTCCTTTCCTTTCCTTTCCTTTCCTTTCCTTTCCTTTCCTTTCCTTTCCTTTCCTTTCCTTTCCTTTCCTTTCCTTTCCTTTCCCTCGTGCCAAAAGTGAGGAATTCCTGACAGAGCTTGGCCACTGGTGCTCCCAGAGGGAAACAAAGAGCTCAGCACTGAATTAGGGGCACAGGTATTTGGGTTTGAAGGCTGTTGTACACTCCAGCCTTGGCCTAATGCATCTCCCAACAATGTCATTGTTTGGATGAAGTCACTTCCTCCCCTGCCTGTGTGGGTCAGATCAGAGCAGCCCCTCTTCTCCCAGCCCTGAGGGGTTTGGGATGATCAGCACTGCAAGGGGGATGGGCCTTCCTCCTGCTCTCACTGAAATGGGCCCTGAAGGCTCTGCTGAATTCTTTGCAAACCCTCTCATCTCCCCAGGGATTCTTCCAGAATGTGGAAAACAATCACATGGAAATACCATCCAGCAGTGGGGCTTCGGGCAGCTCCCCTGAGGCTCCTTCCCTGCCTCTCCTCAGCCCAAACACTGCAGGGACATTCCCCAGCACAGCAAAAGGGACGTGGGCACAAAAAAAGCAGCAAAAACCGAACTGGCAAAGGGGCATTTGAGGTCTCTGCCAGCCTCCTTGGGCAGCTCCAGCCAAATATAAACTCTGGAGGCAGTTTCAGGCTCGCCTGCACCAAGCCATGCTCTCCATCTGTGCTTTCTGTGAGAGGCAGAGAGAACAGAAACGCTCCAACAATCAGGGGACTGATGGCATGGCTGCTTTTAGACAAACCTAAATCAGGGGCCAAGGCAGAGCCCCAAAGTCTGGGATAATCCACCCCCTGCAAGCTGTGCAGAACCCACGCCTCAGGCTCAGCCAGGCGGGATTCCAAGTGCTGTACAAAAAGCTGAGCAAAGAAAGCAGATTTGATTTCCAGTGCTCACACACACCAGGCCCTCCTCGAAACTCCAAGTGTCCTCTGAGTCTCGTGGTCACCACAGGAGCAGCACTTTAACCCACTCTGCATCCCAGTGTTTGCTCAAATCCCATTTCCAAACCCAGCCTGCAGTGCCAGCACCTCAGAGCTCTTCCCAGCACTACTCAAGAGCAGCTCACCCCCCCTCAGGCAATTGGGAAATTGTTTTTTGGACAATCCTCGTGATTGTTGTTTGTTAGCAGCTGTTGGATGACCCCTCCTCAGGGACATCCTGGATTGAAGGAGTGTTTTTTGTGCCTTGCTGCACATTCGCTACCTCAAAGCAGGCCTGGCCTGAAGACCCAATGAGCCACCAGGGATTTCCTCAAGGTGTAGAAGGAGTTGGGGTGACAGCAGCTGAACCAAATTCTGTTTCTGCTGCCAGGAAATGCAAGGCAGTGAGATGAATCTCTGAACATGTCTGGCACGAGGCATCAACCCTGTGTAAGGTTACTGAGAGCAAACACCTTTCCCTGCTGGCTGCTGCCAGGGCCAGAACAGCACATCCTGCCCTGCCAGAGCTTGGATGTTATCCAAACTCTTCCTTCTCAGTGGAGAACTCCTGCTCCTCTAACAGGCAGTGCCCTTAAATTGAATTTTGCCCTCATTGAACTGAGTTATGCAGCAGAAATGTTCTTCCTCTTCTCAACCCTAGAGAGGCCTCTCCTTCTCTTGTCCCCAGCACTCCAGAACAGAGCCAGGCTGTGCTGGCAAATGGCTCACGAGGGTTTAAAATGTCCATCCCAATGTCCTGCTTGGACAGAGAGCAGTCAGAGATTGAGCAGAAAATGCTGTCAAAGGTTTGAACAGGTTAAAACCCTGTGAGCCCCACAGGAGAGCATTCAGCCCATGAGAACAGATCAAACCCAGGAGCCCCAACCACACCAGAGCTTCCCACCTGCATCCTACTGTCACAGACACATTTTATGAAAAATCCTTTTGCTAGGATTTTCCTCCTGAGAAGCTGAGAGGCCTCAGAAATGAAATGTAAACAATGATTACCTGCTGCTGTGGAATGGAACAGGTGCATCTGTGATTGGGCTCATGTGGTTGTTTCTAATTAATGGCCAATCACAGCCCAGCTGTCTCAGACTCTGGTCAGTCACAAGATTTTATTATCATTCCTTTCTATTCCTTGCTAGCCTTCTGATGAATCCTTTCTTCTATTCTTTTAGTACAGTTTTAATATATCATTTTCTTTTAATATATATGATAAAATAATAAATCAGCCTCCTGAAACATGGAGTCAAGATTCTCATCTCTTCCCTCGTCCTGGCACCCCTGCAAACACCACCACATGCTACCCCCAGCCTCAGTGAAAACATCAGCTCCTGAAAGAGCTCCACTGGAAAGGGGAATGGAATCTTTGAGTCCCTCCTGTGCCTGTCCCCCCTCCTGCAAGAGGATCCCACTCACCCACAAGGGGGTTTGCTCACACAGGTGATGGCAGTGCCAGTTCTCTGGCCAACATCCTTCCCACCACTGATTTCAGCAGGATCTCCATGCAGCCAAAGCTCAGACCTTCCTTCCCAAAGAATTTCACATTATTTTTATACCTTCTGCAGCTCCAGGAGCTGAAAGCTGCCTCCTTAACCCACGGACCAAAGGCTCTTCCACTCCTGTCTCCTGCTCTTTTTGGGAAGCTCAAATAACCCTAAACCCCACCAGCAAGGGGGTGTTTCAGAGATGTCCCCCTCTCCTGAGGAGCAAGGGCAGAGCATCCCAGGCCCCAGCACCTTCCCAAGGCTCCCAGCTGGTGCCATGGTGAAGGAGAACATCCAGCTGCACCAGGAGACTCCCAGCCCCACACTGCCCCCCAGGCAGCTCAGACATTCCCCTGAACTCCTGAAATATTTCACCCCCAACCCTGCAGACCCTCAGCAGGCCCTGGGGCACGTCCCCTGCCCGTGGAGCTGCACCAAGAGCCAAGCCCAGCCCCTGTGCCACCAGCCCGTGTCCAGCAGCCACCACAGAAAGACACAGGGGATGGATGTGACAGCTTCTGGCAAGGGTGAGAAGCTTCCTGCCCCCCCAGCTGAGCAGGTGTCCCCCAAGAAAGGCAGAGCAGAGCAGGGCAGGAGCAGCTGTTAGTACCTCTGTGCAGGAAAGAGGCCGTTCTCTGGATAATCCCTGATGAGGAACAAAAGGATGGGAGACAAGGCATGAGGCAGGGAGGGGGTGGACTGGGGTCCAGCAGTGCTCACAGCACCTCCAGGGTAGTGCTGGGAGCTCTGGGCATCTGACCCACCCAGGGTCAGGGGATATGGGATGGGGGCCATGGGGCTGGGAGCCCCACAGAGCCCCAGGGATATGGGATGGGGGCCATGGGGCTGGGAGCCCCACAGAGCCCCAGGGATATGGGATGGGGGCCATGGGGTGGGACCTTGCCCCACAGCAGGAGAGCTGGCCTGTGGGTGGGAGCAGGAGTTGGTGTAAGCAGCAGCAGAGAGGAAAGGAGTCCTTACCAGACCTCTTCTTCCCAATGGGCTCCCTGAAAGAGAGAAGGAAGAGTGTCAGCAGAGTGAGGGGACAGTTGGGGGCTGGCTGAGTGACAAACCCACCCAGGAGGGCACACAGCGCTGGCCTGGTGGGGCCACTGACCCTCCTCACCCAGCCACTGTCTCCATGGGCATCACCCACCTGCAAACAGCCCCTGCCCCGCTCCTTTCACTTCATAATTCAATGTTTTGTCCTTCCCAGGCTGAGCTTGACTGCTGGCCTGGCCTTGCAACTTCCACCGAGGCACTTGGTACCCCCTTGGGCACTCATCCATGCAAGTGTCAATAGAATGAAATAAAATGCAGCCAAGATGGAGTGGAAACAAAGAGGACATTGCTACAGAAACTGGAGCCTGTTGAGTTCAGAGACCTGAGCACCACGTCCCAGGTGCAGAGCCCAACAGGGGAATCTGGGACAGAGCATCCCAAAGATTTCCCAACAGAGGCAGCACTGCAGAGCTAAATCAGAGTTAATTAATAATCCCCATTAAATCTGCCCCAGTTCAGAGGTTCCACAGGGAACAGGGAAGGGAGGCAAAGCAAGGCCAGATGAGCAGGCTGGAGACCAGCAGGTGGTGATGGGAATAACTGGAGTTTCTGCCCTGCCTTCTGCTAAACCCATCACTGTAACTCATCCCCTGCTTCCCTTCCCTGGCTGCTCTCTCTGAGTGAGGGGGCAAGGGAGGAGCTGCAATTCCACTCTGCTGCTGGGATGTTCCTGGCAGGGACACAAAGAGCTGCAGGTCTGAAGAGCAGCAGCCCTGGCCCAAGCACCTCAGAGGGGACAGGAGCTCAGACAAGACAGGAAACAGCAATAAACTCCTGGCAGCATCTCCTCCTCCTCCTCCTCCTCCTCAGATCCCCGTGGAGCAGAGCAGGGCAGAGCAGAGCTCACATGCAAAGAGCTCCCTGGAAACTGATGGCTCCAGCAGGAGGGGAGGAAAAACCCCTCTGCCTTCCACTGTAAATCCCATTCAGCCCCAGCCCCCAGCAGCCATGGCACAGTTACAAAGCACCAATGCCCAGCTGGGACAGGGGGACACAAACCAGCGCCACAGAGGTGGAAAAAGCCAGGAATGCTTCTCCAGCTGCTTCCCAGAATGCTGAAGGCAAAGGCTGCTGTGTGACTGGAGCCTCACTTAAAGCTCTGAGCCAACACCACAGCCTCAGTGGGCTCAGCTCAGTGTCCTTCAAGAACCTCACAATCCCCTGAAAGGAAACTCTGACACATGGAGAACTCAGCACACTCAATAACCCACATGCCACGATTTTTTTAGGAAAAGAGAGTCAAGTTTCTCAAGCATCTTCTCTAGGCAGCATCCCTGAGGATCCAGGGGTGGGAAGGAGTGAGATGGGGAGCACAGAGGTTGAGCAAAGTGAGCAGACTTTAAAAATAAATTAAAAGCAAATACAAAGAGGCTGCTTTTCAACAACCTGTAAGACAACTGTTAAACTACTCAGTGCAGGATGCTGGGGACACTGAAATTCTTCATGGACTTACAGGGTCGTAATTCAGGCAAGAAATGTTAATTAAGAGTCATTAATTCTAAAGCCAGGTCTAAAGAAGAGCTGTTACAGGCTGGCTTGAGTTTATAAACTCTTTCCTAAGGCACATTTGGTGGCTGCTGGGCCAGGCAGGTCCCAGAGCTGCAGGGAGGTGGCCCTGAGGTTGTCACACAGAAAAAGCCACCTTGCAGTGGGACTCACAGGAGAAAAGTGCCCCCAAATGTGGCTTTGGGGACCTCAGCACTGGCCCTGCCGGTGCAATAGGTGAAGGACTGGAGCACCAAGAGAAGGAAAACAACTGCAGCTGCTGCAAACCCACACAGGAGCCACATCAAACAGGACGGATCTGAGGTCAGCATTCCAAGAAAACATCTCCCTCACATAAAAAACAACCTCTCTTGTAAAAAAAAAAATCCTGCTGTAACACAGTAATGGCACCAAAATAGCTGTCAGGAGGGGCTTCATCTCCTGAGCATTCAGCCAGCTTGGAGATGTTTGCAAGATTTATGGAGGCAAGGAGCAGGGGACAAGAGAGCCCTTGTTTGGGAGAAGTGATGTTTAGCAAATGCTCCAGCAGCCCTGAAAGGAGCCCCTGTGCCCACACTCCAGGGCCACTGCAGAGCTGGCCAAGCTGAGCCCTCGGGCTCAGGACCTGCCCTGGGAGCTCAGAAAAGCCAGAGCCTGTGCAGGGAGCTGGCACACTGCAGGGCTCTGCAGAAATTGGTGTTTGCTGCTGTCAGCCAGCTCCCAGCAGAAAGGGAACGAGGAGGCTGTTGTGGAGCTGGGATCCAGCCTGAGCTCCTGCTGAATGTGCACGTGGGGATCGGCAGAAATGCAGAGCAAACAACTCTGTGCACAAGCTGTGATCTGTCTGCAGAGCAGGACACCACCCCAAAGCCACAAGCCAGCAAGAATCCTTATCCAGAGCAACATCCACCACCTCATGGGTCTCTGCTCCACCAGCAGAAGCTCCTGGAGTGGCTTCCTGCAGCCCCTGCATCCCAGAGCAGGGACCGAGTTCAGAGCAACAACTTTTTAAGTGTTTTATGCATGAGGGCCTGCTCAGCTCCCCAAAAAACCCAGAGAAAGATGCTTTTAATAAAGAGGTTTCTCATGGCCAGGGGTGGGAACAGCACCACGACAGCCCCAACCCCAGCACACCCCACTTGTAACTGTGGGCAGTGAATAAATAACTGCTTGGTAATACTAGTAACTAGTTAGTCATTAATGTTAATAATTTATTAATTACTATTAGGGCCTTGCTTCTCTACAGAGTTAACCACTTGTAACTGTGGGCAGTGAATAAGTAACTGCTTGGTAATACTAATAACTAGTTAGTCATTAATGTTAATAATTTATTAATAACCATTAGGGCCTTGCTTCTCTACAGAGTTAACCACTTGTAACTATGGGCAGTGAATAAATAACTGCTTGGTAATACTAGTAACTAGTTAGTCATTAATGTTAATAATTTATTAATTACTATTAGGGCCTTGCTTCTCTACAGAGTTAACCTGGGCTCCCTGATAGCTGAAAGTGAGCTGAGGAGGGAGCAGCTGAATGCCTTGACTCAGCAGTGGCTCCATGCCCAGCCCCTCAGACCTCCCCAGCCTTATTCCAGCACCTCTGCTGTGGTTAAAAGCTGCAAAGGGCAGGGGGGAGCTGAGGGGGCACACAGCACCCTCCCACCTCAGCATCCTGTGCTGCTCAGACCTGCTGAGAGACGTGGGGAGCAGGAATTTGATGACTTCTGTTCTTTGAAGCTGCAGGGCATCCATCCAACACCGAGGAGAAAAATCCCACATCCCCCGGATTGCTAAGTTTCCAGAGGTTTCTTTTTCCATAAGCATTTCTCTTCTCCTCCTTCCCTCACCGCTCTTCACAAATTCCTCTGGATTCAGCCTCATTCTGCCCCACGCTGGGCAGCCCTGTGAGCTGGAAGCACTGGGGTAATCCCAGTCAGGGATCCACATCACAAAAGCCACCAGTTTTCACTGCCAGTAGAAGCCCTGCCACCTCCCCCTGCTCTCCTGTTTGATGTTGTCTCTCCAGGACAGGAAAATTTGGGGCAAAGAGGGGATGGAGGGAGGGCTTCACCTCCCTCTTCCCCCCACCAAATGCTGAGGTTCCTGTCTCACTCCCCTCCTGGCTGTGACATCCTGCCCAGCTGGGAGCAGTGGTGAAAGGAGGAGGAATAAAGTCAGAGTTTGAGCCTTTTCCTCTCCTTGGAGAGCAGGGGGAGGTCGGGAAGGGCTGAGCACCACTCGTGTTGTGCAGCACAGGAGCTGCTGAAGGGAGCAGGAAAAGCAGGAGAGCCCTGGCTCAGCCCAGAGGGAGCTCCAGCTCTGGGGAAAACAGCACTACAGGGGCCTGGAGAGAAAGGCTTGGGCTGTCCAACCTCCTCTTTCCATTCCCAAACACTGCCAGAACCAAGGACTGAGTTCACCCTTTGCAGTTAAACCAGAGCTCCATAAACTGCAGTTAAATAAGAATTCCACGAACTGCAGTTAAATCAGAATTCCATGACTTACAGTTAAACCAGAGCTCCAAGAACTGCAGTTAAACCAGAGCTCCATGAACCTCAGTTAAATCAGAATTCCACAAACTGCAGTTGAAACCAGAATTCCAAGGACTGCAGTTAAACCAGGGTTCCATGAACTGCAGTTAAACCAGGATTCCATGAACTGCAGTTAAACCAAAGCTCCACAAACTGCAATTAAATCAGAGCTCCACAAACTACAGTTAAATCAGAATTCCATGACTTACAGTTAAACTAGAGCTCCAAGAACTGCAGTTAAACCAGAGCTCCATGAACCTCAGTTAAATCAGAATTCCATGACTTGCAGTTAAACCAGAGCTCCAAGAGCTGCAGTTAAATCAGAATTTCACAAACTGCAGTTGAGACCAAAATTCCAAGGACTGACTGCAGTTGAACCAGAATTCCAAGGACTGCACTTAAATCATAATTCCAAGGGCTGCAGTTCAAGCAGAGCTCCAAGGGCTGCAGCCAGCTGTGGCCCTGGCAGGGTCTGACATCCTGGGGTGCAGTGAGTTGGGTGAAGCCTCACCTGCACCCGGACAGAACAAGCACAGGGTGGATCCAACACCACTCACAGGCACGTGCCCTCCACTGCCAGCAGCTGCCACCCTCGTGGGCAGGGGTGAGCAGAGGTGTCAGCCAGGGATGCCCAGGGAAGGGCCAGGGAGCAGGAGGGCTCCATGAGAGTGGCTGACCACTCCTTTTCCCCTCCCTCATCCCCACCTTTCAGCCACCCAGCAGAAAAATATTTTCCTTTTATTTTTTCCTTTTTTTTTTTTTTTCTCCTTTCCCCCACTCTGTTTGTGGCCTGGCTCCCTTTCAGATTCCCAGAGCAGAATGTTTCTGTGCTGGATGAGGGATGACATCCGGGCCAGCCTCAGACACGCTGTCACGTCTGATCCAGCCCCGCCGTCTATCACAGCTCCCATCTCCTTAGTGCTGAGCTGGCAGCACTCCAGGCCTTGGGAATGGGCTCCCAGTGCCTCCAGAGGACAGAGTCAAGGACTTGGATTAATTAGCATTTTGAATTGTAGCTAATAAATACCCCTCTGGCATTCGGAATGGGATGGGGACACAACGGGGATGTCCTTGAGATGCTGCAGGGTTTGGCTGATGGAGGCCAAGGGACAAGGGGCACCCACTGGGTCCCTCTGTGTGCTGCAAGCTTGGATCTCCTCCTGGAGAGGGAGAGAAAGGGAAGGAGTACATTCCCCATGGAGAGAGGGAGAAAGGGAGGCAGCACATTCCCCATGGAGAGCAGGAGAAGGGAAGGAGCACATTCCCCATGGAGAGAGGGAGAAGGGAAGGAGCACAACCACCACTGGATTCAGCATCACCTGCTTGCCCTGCAGTGGCCAAAACTCACAAACTCACAGAATTCTGCACCCAGGACGCTGTGGATTGTCCCACCATAAAAACATGTTTGGGATTTCTGGGCTCCAGGCAGTGCCTTGTGTCTCAGACCCAAAGCAGGGAGGTGGCAGGGGACTGGCACTGATGGCTGCAAGGACAGAGGGCTGGGAGCACAAGCAGCTCCCAGGGCTGCCCCAAAGGAGTCTCCCCACACCTGAATGCTCTGGCCACAGTGCCCACCCTGCCTCATTTCTGGCTCAGCCTAAAAAACAAAATAAAGGTGAGGAGAGAGGGTACAAGGCTAAAGCTGCCCTTCCATCCCCTGTGGCTGAAAATCCCTCACTGCAGGTGGGTCCGAGACCTGACTCCTACTGCAGAGCAGCTCCTCCTCCTCATGCAGGGCTCAAAGATCCCTGCACAGACATCCCAAAACAGCCCCACACTCTGATACCCCCCCTCTGATGTCCTTGCAAGCTCATCTTGTCCTGGTGTCCCTTGCTTGTCCTTGTCCATCCATCCAGGGCTGGATGACCCTCCCTGAGGGCTGGATGACGCTCTCTGAGGGGTGGATGACCACTGGAGCAGCAGGTTAAGTGGTGAGCAATGGCTGGGCAGGACAGATGAGAGCATCAGAGACAGCAAGCAATTAGTTAATGGGCTCTGGGGCTCTCAGACCAATCTCATCAGTGACAACGAGCTGCAGGAGAAATGATGACAGGCCAAGCCAATAGAAACAGGAGCCAAAGGAGGAAAGCAGGCATGGGGGAAGGGGGAATTAAGAGGGAATGAAAATAATCAAAAACCCAGGGAGAAGATGTAGAACACACAAGCACTATACTGAGCCGGAGACCTGACAGGCTCAGCTGCTGCTCAGGGGAGAAAAACCAAATCCCTTTATCTACCTCCACACCCTTCCAATAGAGAATGGTGTCAAATCAATTTATTGCTTTCCCCTCACAGTCAATCAGGCTCCTGCAGTGCTCAGGAGCCCTGTCACAGGCAGCAGGGGAAGGGAGAGCAGCAGAGCAGCACATGGAGGAGGCTGCTCAGATTCCTGCTGCTCGTGATCAGCAGGGGATGGGTGGCTCCTGGCCAGAGCAGCTCACAGTCACAAGACTCAGAACCACACTGAGTTGTGTAAGGTTCCCTGCAAACCTTGCTGGGTGTGCATGGAGAGGCTCTGGAGTGTTGTAATGGATGAGGCTCATGGATATGGGGAGGGAAAGTGCCCTTCCAACGAGGCAGAGGTTGGTGCAAGTGTGTGAAGTGAGGCTCTCCAGGCTGATCATGCTCCTGAGAGTGCTATTTGCAAGGAGAAAGAGGCTCAGGAAGAGACCAACACTTCATGGGGTACAGAGAAGTGTTTCCACTTTCACACTGGGGAAAAGTGTCCACACTGAGCTGCAGAGCCTCTGCACCAAAGTCTCCAAATCCCAGACCTGTGACTCGCAAGGGAATTGCTCATGAGCACCAGAGTGCTGGGCATCAGCAAGCCCAAGGCAGTCTGTGTCCCATCACATCCCAGTCTGTGTCCCATCACATCCCAGTCTGTGTCCCATCACATCCCAGTTTGTGTCTCACCACATCCCAGTTTGTGTCCCATCACATCCCAGTCTGTATCTCACCATCATCCCAGTTTGTGTCCCCACCATCCCAGTTCCTGTCTCACCATCCCAGTTTGTATTTCACCACCATCCCAGTTTGTATCTCACCATCCCAGTTTGTATCTCACCATCCCAGTTTGTCTCTCACCATCCCAGTCTGTCTCTCACCACCATCCCAGTTTGTCTCTCACCACCATCCCAGTTTGTGTCCCCACCATCCCAGTTTGTCTCTCACCATCCCAGTTTGTGTCCCCACCATCCCAGTTTGTCTCTCACCATCCCAGTTTGTGTCCCCACCATCCCAGTTTGTATCTCACCACCATCCCAGTCTGTCTCCCACCATCCCAGTTTGTCTCCCACCATCCCAGTTTGTCTCTCCCCCTCCCAGTTTGCCCCCCAGCAGTGGCACACCCACCCACTCACTCTTTGGGGGGGCTCAGGTCGTCGGGCCGTGTCTCGAAGAACTGCAGCACCTCCTCACACTGGGAGATGTAGGGGGGCAGCTGGATCAGAGCCTGAGGAGCAAACACACACACACACACACACACAGTGCTGCTGGCAGCATCCAAACTGTGCCAGGAGCCCAGCGAGGACTCCTGGGACACCAGTGGCACCCAAGGGGTTCCCAGCAGAGCCAGAGAGCCCCTGTCCCACCCAGCACCCCCCCTGCTGCAGTTCAACTAAAGGAGAATAAGCAGAGACTGCCCCAGGCAGCTCCACCTTTGGGGCAGGTGCTGTGCCAGAGGCTGGGAGCCCCAGGGTGCCCATGCAGCCTCCCAGCTCCATTTCCCAGCCTGGAGCAGCCATCCTTGGGAAAGGCTGGGCACTTTACACGTGGCAGGCTCCCACTGCCACCCCAGCACAGCCTAAAAATGCTCCTTTGGGCAATGGCAGCTTGGGAAGGGGCAGGGGGAGAAGCAAGGGAGGCAAAAGCACAGACACCAGGGCTGGGAGGCTGCTGTGGAATGGCAGGAGATGTAAAATTCCCTCTGCTTCTTTCCCTTCAAGGAATCTCTTGCAAAAAATCTTCAACAGTGGGACCTGCAGGGTGAGAGTGCCTGGCTGGGAGGGCAGTGGAAAAAAGGAGTGTTTAAAATCAGGGAGCAGAGCTGTAGCCTGAGCTGGAGCAGATTTATAACCAGATTTCTGTGCAATTCCCCCTCCCCTGTGTTTGCTGTCCCAGCAGTCCCGTGACAGCAGCGTGGGCAAAGCAAACCTCCCCTCATTTCTCTCCTGGAGACAAAACCACAGCAGCAGAGCCTCAGGGTGACCACAGAGATCAGATGTGGCTCCTCAGTGCCCCAAGTGCTGGCCCCAAAGCCCTTCCAGGCACTGAGCAGCAGTGCCTCAGTGCCAGCACAGCAGCCTTCAGCCCACTAATCATGGGCCAGACTGAACAGCACCATGTGAGACACAGCACAGAGAAAACCACTCCCTCCATGGCTTCTGGGCCCAGGGAAGGGCTATTCAAATATCAGGTTTTGCATGGATGCCATTCCCATGTGGTACCACTCCCCAGCTCCAGCATCCCATGACCTAAGTGACTTCCTCTTGCCAAAATTCCTGGGATTTTGTGGCCTGGAGAAGGCTCTGTGCCCTCTGAAAGGAGGGGATGATCCCAGAGAACACCCTGGGCTGGAAGGAGGAGACACAAGGCCCACAGCTCATTTCCCAGCACGTTTGGAAGGAAGCCCACCTGGAGCTGGCTGTGCTGAGCCAAGCAGGCCACAGAAACAGAGGCACAGCAGCCTGAGGTCTGTCTGTCCCGCCTCTGGCCCTGCCTGAGGTCTGTCTGTCCCACCTCTGGCCCTGCCTGATGTCCGTCTGTCCCGCCTCTGGCCCTGCCTGATGTCCGTCTGTCCCGCCTCTGGCCCTGCCTGATGTCCGTCTGTCCCGCCTCTGGCCCTGCCTGACGTCTGTCTGTCCCGCCTCTGGCCCTGCCACCCAAAGCAGGACACAGCTCTGGTGCTGGAGCCACAGCAAAGTCACCTTTCCCATCCTTCCTGCAGGCCTGAGGGGAAAGGACCGAAGGCAGAGGATCCTTGTTGGATTAGAATCATTCTGCAGGCAGTGAGAATGGATTTTGTTGTCTTTCTCAGGGCAGCAGCATTCTCAGTGGGCCACCCAGTCTCTTTGGGGTAGAGCATCACCACTCCTCCATCAATCCCCCCTGACACTTTCCCCAAATCCCTTAGACAGGAGGAAGGCAGATCCCACACCACGGGAAAGGCCAAAGGGAATAAACTGGAGCAATGAGAAGGCATTTCAGGCCTCTGCTCCCTCTCCTTGCCAATCCCATGGTTGTCCCAAGTCTCATTTAGCAACTCATTGCTCTTACCAGTTTGCTCTGATTCCTTTGCTGCTTCTCCTGCACTTTATCTTAAATTGCCACGTTTTTCATTCAACAGGAGCTGGAACAGAGCCCTGTGAAAGCAGTGGCTCCCCCCCTGCTCCTCTTCCCTGCTTCCACCCCATATCTCACCCATCCTCTCTGCAGGGCTCTCCCAGAGAACAAAAACACCCAACTTCCCCCAGAGGAGACTGCAATAAAGAAAATCCTCCTCACAGAGATTCCTCCTGCTCATCCCTGCTCATTCTCCATCTCTGGCCAGCCCCAGAGCCAGCTCAGCCCAGTTGCTTTCCGGGCAAGCAGCAGCAGCAGCTCTGGGGCCTCGTGGGTGATGCATTAACGGGAGGAGGAGAGCACAGCTCCCTAAGTGGGTCATAGAACATCAGCCATTACCTTCCTCTTGTTAAGGAAAAAGGGTTCATTATATTTTATGCCACTAATGGCATTGCTCTGAAAGAGGCAGCTGCAGCGTTTCATCACTGAGGGACGTTTTCTTCCCCAAAATGGGATTTATGGCCGTGTCTGTCTGTGCAGGGACACAGCTCAGTGGCCAAGCACCATCAGCTCCCCCAGGACAGCTCAGGGCACACCTTGCACCACACCTGCAGCGCTCATCTGCTCTCCTGGCCTGCAGTGATTCTCATCTGCAGCCCCTCTGCAGAGCTGTCTGCATTTCCCAGCCCATCTCCATCCCTGGAGTTGTGATTCCTCCCTGCCAGGGGCTTGGCTGAGCCCTAAACCCCACAGCCTCCCCCACCACACACAGGCACTGCCACACCTCCCTCACCTAAGGGATGGCATGGGCATTTCACCATTTCCCCATCTTCTCCCATGGGTTTTACAGTCTTTGCATAAATTTCCAACAACATTCAGACTGGATTTTGGAGGTACCAGTCCTACCATGGCTGCTGCAAGCACCAGAGCATGTTTTTGACATGCTGAGATGTGACACACACTGGATTTGTGTGAAAATAGTTCATTGTGGACTTCAGAATTTTGTTTCCCCTGCCAAAAAAAAAAAAAAAAATCTGCCCTAAAATCATAATTTCCCTTACACTTCAGCCCAGTTTTATATCCTTCAAGGGTATGGAGCAAATTGTCTCATCCTCCTCTGTGTTCCAATAATTTTCTGAGGTACAACTCATCTTACCCTGGTTTTGTAACCAGTAACTGGAGTCTGCATCCCAGTTTGGAGCCACCCCACCATCCTACAGCCTCAAGTAGGATCAAGTAGCCTCCTCCCATCAAACAGGAGGCTTTTTCCCAAGAGATGGGAAAGGAAAGGCTCCCTGAGGAGCTTCAAACCGAGTCCTGCATGGAACCATCTCACTGCAGACCTGTGGTGATGGGCACAGCCAGGCCCTTCCCAGCCCTTCCAGAGCTGGCTCTGCTTGGCAGCTGGAGAAGGGCCAGGGGGGAGGCAGAGCCCAGCAGCAGGGAGCAAACTGCAGAGGGCTGGGCACCTCTGCCCTGCAAGGCCAGGCCTCCAAGCCCCCTGCACGGATCCACAGAGAGAAAAGCCAAACCATGGGTGGGTTTAAATCAAAAAGGGACTGAGAGCAGGGGCTAAGCCACACTCCTGTGCTCTTGATGCCTTCAGTTTGAGCTTTCCTATTTCCCAGCCTCTGCACTGCATTGGTACAGAACTCTGCACTCCATATCAGGTGTCAGCAGGTTCTCCTCACAGCTCAGTCCCACAGAACAATCCTTTTCCAGCCCCAGAACCAAGGACACCGCTGCAGCTTCAGCCCAAAAGTGCAAACAACAGGGAATGGAGGGGAGCAACCTGGGAGGGTGGGACTGCATCACCTGGAGCTGGAATTGGACAATGAAGCCAGCATGGAAATGGACCCAAACTTATCAAAGTGTGAGAACTCGTGGCCAGGATCCATCTGGGGTGGAGCCACGGCCAGGCTCTGGCACTGCCCAAGGTGGATCCTGTGAAGGGCTTTTAATAAAAACCAATTTATTGCTGTAACTCTGCCCAGCCTCTGCTCCAGGCAGCCTCTGAAGGCATCAGGGCAGCACTGCCACACCAGGAGATGCTGTCAGTCCATCAGGATGGAGCTGGGCCAAACTGGGATTGTCCTTGGTGGGTGCCCAAGGACAGGGAGGAGTTGGGGGTGCTCAGCCTGGAGAAAAGGAGACTCAGGGCTGCCCTCATCACTCTCACAGCTCCTGAAAGGTGCCTGTGCTCAGCTGGGGCTGGGCTCTGTCTCCTGACAGAACCAGAGGACGCAGCCTCAAACTGCACCAAGGGAAATACAGGTTGGATATCAGGAAAAAGTTTTTTCCAGCAGGGGTGATAAAGTTCTGGAATGGCTGCCCAGGGATGTGGTGGAGTCCCCATCCCTGGGTGTGTTTAACAAAGCCTGGATGTGGCACTGGGTGCCAGGGTTCAGTTGAGGGGTTGGGGCTGAGGTGGACTCGATGAGCTTGAAGGTCTCTTCCAACCCAGTGATTCTGTGAATTCTGTGTGTGATCCTGTGTGATTCTGTGTGTGATTGTGTGTGTGATTGTGTGTGCGATCCTGTGATCCCGTGTAATCCCGTGTGATCCTGTGTGTGATCCTGTGTAATCCTGTGTGATCCTGTGTGTGATCCTGTGTGTGATCCTGTGTGATCCTGTGACCTGGAGCCCCCTTACCTTGCAGTACTCATCGATGGGGATCAGCCGTTTCACCGCCACGTCGCGGATGTGGCTCCGGCGGAACAGAATCTTCCCTGAAACGTGAGAGGAGACAAGGGAGACAGGGCAGCTCAGCTCAGCACTCTTTGGGATCACTCTGTCAGGACCTTTTCCCTGCACCCCCTCTTGCTCCCCAAGAGCACCATACCCAAAAAAAGCCCATTTCCTCCTATGGATTAAACAGCTCACCAGAATCGGGCACAGTCCAAGTGGCAAGGACAGCCAGGGGAGAGAAGAGCAAACAGCTCCCAGCAAACTGCATCCCCCTGGTCTCTCACCAGTGCTGAGGAGCAGCCCCCACCAAAGCACACCCCTCTGTTTGCTGGTGTGCAAGTCTGGGCTGGACAGAATCCCTGGCAAAGGCTGCAGGACATCCCTGTCCCATTGTCCAGCGTGTCCAGGTCCAGTGTGGGCAGCAGCCAAGCCCAGAGGGTTTTTCCCTGTGCAGCTCCTGGATGCCACAGTGTCTGCAGCTCTGAGTCAGACCTATAGAATTTTCCTTCCTGTCTGGGGTTTATTTTTGTTCTCCATTAATGGGATCCTCTTGCCACTCCGTTTCCTCCCCTCTGGTTATGGTACAGGCCTCTTTCCTTTGAAGCCTAATGAGTCCTAAATGCTTCAAGCTGCTCTCTCAGAGAACAGCTTCCCTGGTTTAAGGAGACAAAAGCCATTAGCAGACAGTGAAACAGATCCCTGATCAAAAGGGTTGGTGCTGGCAGCATTTCAGAGCACTTCCCAAAGCTCTAGGAACTGGCACTGCTCTGCAACACCATCACCTGCAAAACCCAGCTTTGTGGCAATGAAGTTCCCTCAAGTTCCTCCCGGCAGCTCCAATACCACAGGAAAGTCTTTTTTGTGCCTGCTTGGGTTTCCAATCCCATCCCTGAAGCCAAGGAGAGCAACAACCCCTTCATTTATCAAAGGGGTCACCACGGGGCAAGCCAGAAGCCAAACTCCCCTCACTCCACCCTTGCAAACCGCATGAGAGCAGGGAAAAAGCCCTTGGGGAGTCCCACCATGGCTTTGTCCCTTTCCCCTGGAATTACTGAAGCCAGGGGCTGGATGCTACCGAGAGCAGGACGCAGGAAAACGGTCACATGGTTCTGGCAATTTGAACTGCAGGGCTGAGTCATTGATCAGAATTTGAACTCCAGGGCTGGGTGATCTATCCCAGTTTGCAATGCAGGGCTGGGTCACCCCCTGTGCCTCTCCCTGACTTGGCCAGGAGCTGCATCACGGGTGACTCGTGCAAGCAGCCAAGGCATTTTTGAAGCAGAGATGAACCAAAGCCAAGCCAACTTCAGCCTGCAAAGAGCACGAGCAAGAACCTTCTGGAGGAGCCAGATCTCCTGCCAGGCTCAGTTAATGCTTTGGAACAGGACTGAACCCACTCAGAGGCAGCTCCATCCTTGCCCTGCAGGGGAAGGGAGGGGGTCAGGCAGCTCAGCCCAGGATTGCTCCTCATTTCTGGGCCCTTGGCAGCAGGGCTGGGACGCTGCTGGTGGGAAATGCTCTGCCCTGCAGTGCATTCCCTCTAAAGCATGCCAAGAAGAGCCAAATCTGGCAGCCTTTGTGACAGAGTGAGAACAAAATCCCCCTCTATTCAATCTTCTTCTATTTTGAGGGTGAACAGCCTGGGAACAGGGGATTTCTCTGGGAAGACTGGGACCAGCACCCAGGCTGGAGCTCCATTCCTTGCCCTGAGCAATTATTTTCCATCTGACAAGAGAATGATCGAGTTTTGCCTTTGCATCAGCAATCCCAGTGTGTTTGCTGCTGAGGATTCTGTCTGAATGATGATTGCTAGAAAGATGAATGGATCCCACCAGTTCTGCTGGCAGGGGTAAGGAATGGCTGTTCTGGTTCTGGGTCTGCCAAAGTGAAATCACTGCTGGGTGGGTAGGTTACAAATGGCTGAAATAATAAGCTCTGGGTGTGGGAATACTGAAATGTTTAACAAACATATGCTAGTGAGTAATAATAAAAAGAATACAGTTTGGGGGGAACAAATTCATCACAAGTGATCTTAAATTAGCCCAGGCATGGAGCATGTGAACCAGCAGGAAATCCAGCTCCTCTCTCCATTTGCTCTAGATCTGGTATTTTTCAACAAGGAAGTTTATTTTCTAACAAAAAGCTGACTTTAATCAAAAAGCCTAATTAACATAACTGCAGCCCCTTCAGTGCTGCCAAATCTAGCAATAGAAACCCTTGAGCTGACAGGCAGGAGAGAGCAGGAAACCCCTTCCCTCCTGGAAGGGAGAGGTGGGCAACCTGCAGCATTTCCCTGGGCAGGTTTTCCTTGGCCCAGACCTAAATCTGGGAATTTAGGGTGGAATTTCAGCAGAAATTCCAGTGGGAATTTCTGTCCAGTGGGGCTTTTCCCATGGCCCAAGGCAACAAAGCACAAGGGGAGCACAACAGGAGACCGAGGGGTGCAGAGAGCACCTGCATCCCTCTGCAGCTCCAGGGATGGCTCCCACCTCCTCATGCCCAGAACTCTCTCCCTGGTGCTTTTCTGGCTGCTTCCAGAGCCTGTAAGGATCCTCAGCCAGGTCCTGGCAGTGCCCAAGGCCAGGCTGGACAGGGCTTGGAGCCCCCTGGGACAGTGGAGGTGCCCTGCCCATGGCAGGGGTGGGTGAGGTGACCTTTAAGGTCCCTTCCAACCCAAACCATCCCAAGGCTCCACGGTTCCAAACCCATTTTTGCTCCTGCCCCGGGATGAGGAACACAGCAAGGACAAGTGAAGGGGGCAGCTCTGATTTTCCATCAGCTGCAGAGGCCAGTGCTGCTGCAGGCTCCACTTGCCCAGCTTCCCTCTCTCCTCACGATGCCAGGACTCAGAAATAATTAGATTTTCTTATTTACATAGATAATGTCATGCATGAGCAATGAGCAGCGAGGCTCCATCCTTGCTGGCACCAGGAATTCCCTCCAGCAGGAAGTGTGCTGAAACTCACTGTAAAAATACCCTGTAAAATGCACTGTCCTCCACAGAAACAAACAAAGCTGAGAGAGGACTGAACGTTTCTCACCCAGGAATGTGTCAAACAAGTTGATTTTGGAAAAAGACAGCTGAGATAAGGCTCCAACACACAATGGCTGTGCAAGCATCCACACTGCAGAATGGGCTGCCTGCTTTTTCTGGACTTTAAAAACCTGTTAATCCTTCCAAAGGGAAAAAAAGCTCCACTGAAGGGATTCTGTCTGGCCATGAAAATTCCTCTGGTGCCAGAAAGGATCTGTTCCCCAGGAGTGGAAGAACCCAACTCCTCTGCGGGTAAATCAAGGCTGATTTGCTTTTTCTGATTGACCCAGAGCAAAAATTGCTGGAGCAGCCCCAAAATAGGCAGGCTGGAAAAAAATGCAGCCAGGTCCCCATTGCCTCAGGCTTCACTGGGACTGAGCAGTGTCAGAAACCCTGGGGACAAGGCTGAGGAGGAATTTGGGTCTCCAGCAGTGAGAGCCAGAGCAGGCAGGACACAGGAGGGGTTAATCTCTCCAAACAAACAAAACCAGGGACCAGGGCTCTGCAAATGGTTCCCTCCTGGGGGAGTTCACCAGGCAGAGCTGGAGCTGTACTGGGAGCAAGGAGATGGGAAAAAAAAAACCCCAAAAACAAAAAACAAAACAAAACAAAACAAAACAAAAACAAAACAAAAAAAAACACCAAAAAAAACCCACAAAAAACCCAAAAAAACCCCAAAACAAACCAAAAAAACCCAAACCGAACCAAACCAAACCAAAAAAACAAAACAAAAAAAACCCAAAAAAAACCCCAAAACAAACCAAAAAAAACCAAACCGAACCAAACCAAAAAAACAAACAAAAAAAAACCCCAAAAAAACCTCCAAAACCCCCAAAACAAACAAACAAACAAACAAACAAACAAAAAACCAAAAAAAAAACCCCAAAAAACCCAAAAAAAACCTGAAAAAAACCAACCAAACAAACAAAAAAATCCCCAAAAAATTAAAAAACCAGGCAGAAGGACCTTAAGTAGCAAAATAGTGGAGCCAAAGGCTGGATGTGCAGCAGGCTGAGAACCCCAAGCATCCCCAGGGCAGCCCAGCTGTGAGCCAGGCAGGGGCTCCAGGAGTGGAAAAGCAGCTGAGCCTCCTGCCCTACCCTGAAGGAGTCCCCCCCTCCCCATGGAAAGAATTCACTCCTCTGCACCTTCAAATCACATCCAGACCTTCCCCAGCACGGGTTCCAAGCTCACTTCAGAGAAAAGGCAGCCCTGAATGTAGACATAATGAATCCCAGCCCCTGGAGCAGCCAGCCGTGGCTGGGATGGGGGATCAGGCAGGAGTCCTGCACTGTGCATCTGCTCTGTGCCGGGGCTCAGCCTGCCCTCCCAGCCTGCTGCAGCACAGATCCCCTCTCATCAGAGCACAAAATAACAACAAGGACCCTTGGGCCATCTCCAGCTCACAGGAAGATGCAACAGCACTGAGCAAAGTCAGGTACCAGAGCTGGAAAATGGATCAGTTTTTCCAGAAAGGCTTGTTAGCTAAAGGAGTAAGAAGAAGCTGAGAAGCAAGAAGAGGCTGACAACTTTTTAAAGTTGTAACTAAAGAGACTGAAAGAAGTGAAGAATTGAAGAAAGATAAGAGAACTTTGCAGCTGAACGAAGCATTTTTAAAAAGTTATTTGAAGTCATTGTAACTTTTCACCAATAGTGTTATATTGACTTATTGCAGCTAATAGTTAAAGTAGAAGAAGCAAAACCAATTTAAAAGTGTATAAAAAGTCAGCCATGTTCAATAATAAAGAGTTGCCATCTCAGACTGCTTGTGGTCTCTGCTTTGTGTCGTGACCGCCTCGACAGCGACAAATTTTCTTTCTCCCATTGCCTTCACAGAGGTTTTGCGGGGATCTAAAGCACCCTCACAGTTACCCTGGGAGTTATGCTGGCCCCAAAGCTCAGAGCTCAAACCCTGGCCCCAAAGCTCAAACTCAACCCTGGCCCCAAAGCTCAAACTCAACCCTGGCCCCAAAGCTCAAACCAGGCCCCAAAGCTCAAACTCAACCCTGGCCCCAAAGCTCAGAGCTCAAACCAGGCCCCAAAGCTCAAACTCAACCCTGGCCCCAAAGCTCAGAGCTCAAACCATGGCCCCAAAGCTCAGAGCTCAAACCATGGCCCCAAAGCTCAACCCTGACCCCAAAGCTCAAGCCTGGCCCCAAAGCTCAAACTCAACCCTGGCCCCAAAGCTCAAGCCTGACCCCAAAGCTCAAACTCAACCCTGACCCCAAAGCTCAAGCCTGGCCCCAAAGCTGAAGCAGGCTGCTGGGCTGGGAAGGGAGCAGAAAGCAGGGCTAATTCTGCTTTTAAAAACAACCCCCCCAAACCCCCTTTGTCCTGCTCCCTTCACTCAGGGCTTCACTGCTAAATCTTCCTGAAAAGCAATTTTACAGCCAGAGTGAGCTCAGCCTCAGGCAAACCCTGCTTGCTGGGGCTCACGTTTCCAGGCAGGCAGGAGAACTGGCCAGGAGCTGCTCCAGGCCCCTGGGGCTGCAGGGAGCTTGGAAAGCTCCACGTTCCTCAGCAAAGCTGTTTCCTGAAGGATCTGGCACAGCCCTCCCCAGCTGAGCTCATTTGTTTGCTCTGCTCCTCTCCTTTCTTTCTTTCCTGGGGTCCCCATCTGCCCTGTGCCAGGGTGGGACCCTGGGGTGATGTCCCAGCAAGGCACCAGCAGGGCTCTGTCCCTCTGTCCCTCTGTCCCTCTGCAGCTGCCCAGAGCCCTGGCAGGGCACAGCTGGTGCCAGCCATGGGCTGGGTGCTGCCACAGCTGCTCCAGCACCACAGGAAAGCTCTGCCAGGGGCTCAAGGCCAGCTAAGAGAGCTCAAAAAGCACTTCAAATTCCCCTCAAAGCTTTTCAGGCACACAGCAGGAGCACTGCCAGGAAAATTCAAACACCACCAGGCTCTGCTGTGGGATAGAGGTGGTGCCAACACCCAAAAAGGGACAAGCCCTGGCCCCAAAGCTCAAACCCTGGCCCCAAAGCTCAGAGCTCAAACCCTGACCCCAAAGCTCAAACCCTGGCCCCAAAGCTCAGAGCTCAAACCCTGGCCCCAAAGCTCAGAGCTCAAACCCTGGCCCCAAAGCTCAAGCCCTGGCCCCAAAGCTCAGAGCTCAAACCCTGGCCCCAAAGCTCAGAGCTCAAACCCTGACCTCAAAGCTCAAGCTCTGGTCCCAGATCTCAAGCCTGGCCCCAAAGCTCAAACCCTGGTCCCAAAGCTCAGAGCTCAAGCCCGTCCCCAAAGCTCAAGTGCAGCTGCTCTGCTTTGGAGGACCCAGCTCAGTGGCCCCACAAGAGCTCAGTGGGCTGAAGGAACTTTGCACTTACAAAATCCCCTCCTGACAGCATCCAAGACCTGCTCAGAGAGGCCAGAGCCTCCAGAAATTTCCCATAAAAAGTCAAATCCTCAAGGCAGGCCCTCACAAAATGAGGCAATACAAAGCCAGCAGAGTTGCTGTGGGCTGGGTGTTGGGATGTGGGGCAATCCTGGAGCTCCTTCCCATTCCAGGAACCCAGCCTGACACACAAACCCCGTGGCACCTCCTCAGGTGGTGGTGCTGACCCCAGTTTGGGACACTTTGGGGTTTGCTGAGGGAGCCAGAGCTGCAGGAGGAAGATTTAGCAGTGAAGTCCTGAGAAGGGAGCAGGACAAAGGGGGTTTGGGGAGGCTGTTTTTAAAAGCAGAATTTTGGAGAGCTGCAGTGGCCACAGGGCTGGTGCTGCTCTGCAAGGGCTTCCCAGCAAGCAGAGGGCTTGCAGGAAACCACAGCAGCCAAAGCTCCCCTGCTAATGAAATTCAGATGCTCCAAATGGGACTGGGAACAAACTGCAGCATTCCCAGAAGCTGAACACAATCTAAACCCAGCAAATCTAGGGAGATAGAACCATGTTTGTGCAGGAAACCAGTCCCAGGCTCACCTGGATGGCACCCTGGGCTGAGAGACACAAAGCTGGGGGTCAGCTGGGACAAAACTATAGCCATGATATTTTCTGAAAAATCCCTTCCTGAGGATTTTTTCTCCTGAGAAGCTGAGAGGCCTCAGAGGAAAAGAAAAACAATAATTACCTGCTGCTGTGGAATGCATCTTTGATTGGTCTCATGTGGTTGTTTCTAATTAATGGCCAATCACAGCCCAGCTGTCTCGGACTCTCTGGTCAGTCACAAGATTTTATTATCATTCCTTTCTATTCCTTGCTAGCCTTCTGATGAAATCCTTTCTTCTATTCTTTTAGTATAGTTTTAATTTAATATATATAATAATAAATAATAATATGTATAATATATAATATATACAGTTATAATATAATATATATAATATATACTAAATAATAATATATAAAATATATTATATATATTATATATGAACATATATAATATATAGTAAATATATAAGAAATAATAATATATGAAATTTATAATATGTATAATATATATAGTTTTAATATAATATATACTAAAATATATACTAAATAATAATACATAATAAATATTTAATATATAAAATAGATTATATTTATGTAATATATATATTAAATATATATAATAAACAATAATATATACAATAAAATCAGCCTTCTGAAACATGGAGTCCAGATTCTCATCTCTTCCCTCATCCTGGGACCCCTGTGAACACCACCACAGTCACCCCAAACTGGGAAAAGATTCCAGAAAGGAATCAGGCTCCAGGACAGCCAGCAAATATTGAAAGAGCCTTTCCTGCCCTCAGAAGCAGAGCCTGCCCACCCTGTCCCTGGGGAGCTGTGGCTCTGCCTGTCCCAGGGCAAAGGCACCACAATCCCAGCTCCAACACCACCTTGCCCCAAGCACAGGGCTCTGCAGCTGGCCCAGCCTCTCTTTTCCAGCAATTTCCACCCCCTTTTTTCCCACAGTGGAAATCCCAGTGACATGTTTCGGAGCAAAGGGAAACTATTCCAACACCAGGGAGAAACAAACACTGGTGAGTGAGAGCAGCAGAGCTCTGACCAGGCTTCCCTCCCAAAAATAGCAGAGTTTTGGTGGGAATTTTCTGCAGAGCACAAATCCAGTTTTTCCAAGTGATGGCCTTTGCCAGTTTGGCTTCCATCTCTCCCTGCTGGCAGGAGCCCTTGTACAGCAAGAGCTTTTCTGCTGTTTCACCAGGTGAGCTTTGCTGCTCTAACCCCAGGTGAGCTTTTCTGCTGAGCTTTGCTTTTGCTGATGTTACAAAGCCAGGACAAGCCAGAATCACAAACCCAGAGCAGATTCTCTTGCTCAGAAAGGGGTGGAAATTAAATTATTTTCTATTTTTTTTTTCCACAGCATTCAGAGCAAAGCAAAGCCCACAAAGGCCTTTATGTTTCTAGAAGAGCCAGGAGGCAGAGCACAGCACAAAGGGCTGCACTAAACAGACCTGACAGCCACTGGAAGTGATTATGGTGCTGTGACATTCCTAAATATCCTCATTAGCTGCTCAAGGGTGGGGGTAAAGACAACTCTGTGGTCACAGAGACTCCCCACAGGCTGTTTCTTTGCCCAAGCCATATTAAGGCTCTTTTTTCCCCCCACAGCAGCAGCCACACCACAAAGTGCCCCAGATTATCACATGTGCTGATAAAACCACTGGTGCTGGACATGGCACAGAGCTCCTGGCTTTGAGCAGGGCAGGAAACCCATTCAAAGGCTGAATTCCATTGCTCTTTCCTCCTCTCTGGTGTCCCCTGGAGCTGCACAGGACAGGGAAAGCAGCGTGGGAGCAGCTCTGGGGAGCCTCACAGCACCCTCAGCCCTGGGCCTGTGGGGCTCTTGGGGCTTCCACTCAACAGCTCTGGAGGTTCAGAGAAATCCTTGGGATTCCACTCAACAGCTCTGGAGGTTCAGAGAAATCCTTGGGATTCCACTCAACAATTCTGGAGGTTCAGAGAAATCCTTGGGGCTCCACTCAACAATTCTGGAGGTTCAGAGAAATCCTTGGGCTTCCACTCAACAACTCTGGAGGTTCAGAGAAATGCTTGGGGCTTCATCTCAGCAATTCTGGAGGTTCAGAGAAATCCTTGGAGCTTCCACTCAACAATTCTGGAGGTTCAGAGAAATCCTTGGGCTTCACCTCAACAATTCTGGAGGTTCAGTGTGACCGTGCTCACAGGGGTCCCAGGATGAGGGAAGAGATGAGGATCTGACTCCATGTTTCAGAAGGCTGATTTATTATTTTATGATATATATTGTATTAAAACTATACTAAAAGAATAGAAGCAAGGATTTCATCAGAAGGCTGGCTAAGAATAGGAAAAGAAAGAATGAAAAACAAAGGCTTTTGTCTCAGAGAGTCTGAGCCAGCTGGGCTGTGATTGGCCATTCATTAGAAACAACCACATGAGCCCAATCCCAGATGCACCTGTTGCATTCCACAGCAGCAGGTAATCATTGTTTGCATTTTGTTCCTGAGGCCTCACAGCTTCTCAGGAGGAAAAAATCCTAAGGAAAGGATTTTCCATAGAAGATGTCTCTGACAGTTCAGAGAAATCCTTGGGCTTCCACTCAACAATTCTGGAGGTTCAGAGAAATCCTGGGGGGGGTTTAAGACCCACTGCTGACAAATCAGAGATTTTAAAGGACACACTGCAGGCCAAGAACTCGCTGCTGCTCAGATGGTGCAGCAGAGCAGAGCTGAAATCTGTGTCTGCTCCCACATGTGTGTGTGCTCCCAGTCCCACAGAGCTCCTGCTGTGCCAGAACCAGCCTGGATCCTGCTGGAGCCCCTGTCCTACCTGGCAGAAAGGGGATGATCCTCTGCTTGGGGTCCTTCTGGCCTCCTTCCATGGGGAACTTGTCCAGCATCTGCATCTAGGAGAGGAAATGCAAGAGAGGTGAGGAAGATGAGGGATTCACGGGCAGGACACGAAGCCACTGCCCAGGAGAGAGACAGAACACACCAGGGACTCCAACACTCCCTCCTTTGGGATGAGGAGGAGGAGGAGGGAGGTGCAAACTCTCCTTTGGTTTCCTCAGGGCATGGATCTGAAGTGTCTGCCAGGATTTCTGCAGCTCCCTGGTGCCCAGGTACTGAAATGGGTCTGGCTGAGTCTGCTGGAGCTCTCTGCCTAAAGAATTCACATTTATGGAAGCACTGGAGACAACCTGCCCAGGAAGTGTCCTGAGCACCTGGAAAGTCCAACCAGCAGCCCTGCACAGGCAGCAGTTACCCTTTTTTCCTTGGATCTCTGGGATAAATTTCTTTATGCCAAACCCTGGGATAAATTACTGAGGTTTGGTGCAGAGGGGACAGATGCAAGGAGGTATTTTTTCCCTGCATTTTGAGAAGAAATTAAAAACTCCTCCAAGAATCCCAAAGACAACAGGAAAAGCAGAAAGAGCTCTCAGAGTGAGCTCAGAACCTGGGTGGCACTGGGAGGGGTTTGTAAGGGAAAAAATGTCCCCAGACCTGGCAGCAGCCAGGGACTGTGTGACATTCATTGCAGCAGCCCCAGGGAGGACCTGGCTCCCCAGGCAAGCCAAGAGCTCTGCCCTCAATCCATGAAAATCCCGGCTGCCAGCACAGCCCTGTCCCTCTGTGCAGCACTCCTGCTCTGCTGTGTGCAGGGCAGAGCTCAGGAGAGCCTGTGGCTGGAGAGGGGAGAGGAAAACAAGGCACAAACACTGCACAGCTGGCTGTGGGTAAACCCTGGAGGCACTGGGAGCAACCCTGGAGGCACTGGGAGAAACCCTGGAGGCACTGGGAGCATTCCTGGAGGCACTGGGAGAAACCCTGGAGGCACTGGGAGCAACCCTGGAGGCACTGGGAGCTCTCCTGGAGGCACTGGGAGCAACCCTGGAGGCACTGGGAGCATTTCGGGAGGCACTGGGACCAATCCTGGAGGCACTGGGATCACTCAAGGAGGCACTGGGAGCACTCAAGGAGACACTGGAGCATTCCTGGAGGCACTGGGAGCATTCCTGGAGACACTGGGAGCTCTCCTGGCCCTGCTGCAGCCCCAGCTGAGCATCCCTGGCTGCAGAGCTCCCTGAGCTCCAGGGCAGAGGCTCCAGGCTGTGCTGTCCCAGCAGCTGCACGTGCCTGGGCTGTGCCTCTGGCCAGGTCCCTTCCCAGCCATGTGATCCCTCCAAAGCCATCCAGAACTGCAGCCCAGCCCATCTCCATGTCCCTTTGTGCCCTGCTCAGCATGAGGAGCCTTCTCCTTGCTCCAGCCCAGCCCAGGAGCACCAGTACCACCAGTACCAGTACCTGGGCTGGCACCATGCAGCCTGCAAGGGACAAATTGCTCTTTTCTTTCTTGCTGGAAGGAGGAAAAGAGGCTGGAGCAGCCTCTGGCATGGGCAGGAAGAGGAGAGGGCAGGGGGGATCCCAGCCAGCCTGGCTGCCACATCACCCAGCTCTGGAGGAGGCACAGCCAACACCAGCTCAGCAGCTTTCCTGGGCATGAGCCTGTGGGAAGAACAGCTGGAAACCTCACTCCAAGCAAAACAAGCCCAGAGCTGGCTGTGAGCACAGGAGGCAGCTTGGGATGGCAGATCCAGGAGCACAGAGCCACAGAGAGCCAGCCTGGGCTGAGGGATCCTCCTGAGCTGCACACACACACACACAGAAAACACAGAACAGAGAGGGGGAAAGAGCAGAGCCAGGGGAAAGAGCAGAGGAAAAGAGCAGAGCCAGAGCCAGGGGATGCCAGCAGACACAAGGGAGAGCTGGCAGGGCTCCAGGCTCTGGGGTTCCCTCTGTGGCCTCCCTGTCCTGCTGACCCTGCAAGACGGGGATGCTCCTTCTCCTGCAGCACCCCCAGAAACGCCCCAGTGCCTCCAGGGTTGCTCCCAGTGCCCCCAGGACTGCCCCAGTGCTTCCAAAAACACCCCAGTGCCTCTAGGACTGCTTCCAGTGCATCCAGGACTGCCCCAGTGCCTCTAGGACTGCTACCAGTGCCTCCAAGGAAAGCAGCTCCAGCTCTGCAAAAGGGATGGGAAAAGGGTAAAAGTGCAGCAACCCCACAAACCCTGGGGGAGGGACACAGGGACAGGCACCAGAGGGTGCTCTGCAGTGCCAGATTTTCCAGGTAGAGCAGCCTTTCCAGCAGCAGAGCTGTGGGAGGCAGGAGGGTGGCATGGGGGCACTCCCACAAACCCTGTTTGCAGCAAAAGGTTCCTCTCCAAGCCCCAAACAGAGCTGCTCCCATCCCATATATATACAATATATAAATATAATATATAATATATAATATATAAATATAATATATAATTTATAATATATAATATATAACATATAATATATATCCCATACCATATATATACAATATATAAATATAATATACAATATACAGTATCTACAGTATCTACAGTATCTAATATATAATATATAGTATATAATATATAATATATCCCATCCCATATATATAATATTATATAATATTATATAATATTATATAATATTATATAATATTATATAATATTATATGATATATTATATATAATATATAATTAATATATAAGATATAATATATAATATATAATATACAATATATAATATATAATATAAAATATATATCCCATCCCATCCCCAGAGGGGCCAGCCAGGCTCCCAGGGAGAGGGGCAGACAGGGCAGCAGAGATGCAGCCAGACACCAAACACAGGGCAGCACAGAGGGGCCAAGTCCTGCTCTCAGCAATGCACCCAGCCAGCCCAGGGAGAAAAAAATGAAGGGAAAAAAAAATCAAAAAACCAACCCAGCAACAATTAATCCATTGTTTCTCCCCTTCCAAGATTATTTTTAAGTATTTCTGACAGAGAAGGAGAAAGAAAAAGGCTGGGGTGGATGCAGTTTGAGGAATTCTGGTGTCTGCTATGCAGGGAAGCTGCTGTGTCCCATTTTTTACTGACCCCTGGGCAGAGGGAGAGCGATCCCAGGCCCTGGAGCCAGGACTGGGCACAGAAACCCCAGTGGGGGATCCAGCCCAGGCTTCCCACAGCAGCACAGGGCACATTCATCCACATTTATCTCCACCACCAACTAATCTTATCAGTGAACTGTTTTCCTTAGCCAGGAATGTCTGGGCAGTGAGTCTGGAGCAAGGCAGATTCTGAGAACTCCCCGTCCCCATCCTGAGCTGTCCATTAACAGGGAAATACAGGAAAAACAAACCAGGATAACCCCCCAGAAATGGGCAGCCTTGGAAAAGCAGCTTTGTACCAGCAGGCTGGCAGAGAGCTGCTTCATCAGCAGGAAAGCCCTAAGATAATATCCTAATTAGAGCAATTAGCAATGCTGCAGGGGATCCTGGGGAGAGGGGAATTGTCACAGACATCTTTTATGAAAAATCCTTTCCTTAGGACTTTTTCCTCCTGAGAAGCTGAGAGGCCTCAGGAACAAAATGTAACCAATGGTTATCTGCTGCTGTGGGATGCAACAGGTGCATCTGGGATTGGGCTCATGTGGTTGTTTCTAATTAATGGCCAATCACAGCCCAGCTGGCTCAGACTCTCTGTCCGAGCCACAAACCTTTGTTATTCATTCCATTCTATTCTATTCTTAGCCAGCCTTCTGAGGAGAACCTTTTCTTCTATTCTTTTAGGATAGTTTTAATGTACTATATATCATAAAATAATAAATCAGCCTTGTGAAACATGGAGTCAGCTCCTGGTCTCTTCCCTCATCCTGGGACCCCTGTGAGCACAGTCACAGGGAGCGTCCCTGCTCTGCAGGATTTCTGGTTTTGCCCCAAAAAGGAGCTGTGGTGCAGTGCCACAGGGGTTACAGCGTGCACACAGGCAATTCTAACACAGAACTGCCCTCTCTGTAGCAAAAATAGAGGCCAGCAGTTAAGGAGAACAAGCTTCTCTCTGGAACTATTTTTGACAGGCTGCTGCTTTGCAGCAATTCTTGGTGAATATGTCTTTGGGAAGTGAAGTCACCAACACTGCTAATTTCATATTACTGATCAAGGCAGTATCACATACTTTCCAAAATTACACCTTCAACCTGAATGTACCTTCCCAAATTAAGAGGCTTCCAAGTCTAATGCTTTATCAGTTAATATTCTTTGGAGGGCCTAAAATGCACAGGACATCACTGTGTCACTGCCTGGCATTGTTTAACAAAAGGCAGTCCTCCTGTGCTTGGTTTGCTTTGTTCAGATCAGAAATGCCTGAGATCTGAGCCCTGCACAGCCCCAGAGGCCCCAGCTGGGGGATTCAGGGCATCCCTGTGGCTGTCCTGGAGTGCAGGACCCTGCCAGGGGCTCAGAGACCCTGGCACAGAGCCCAGGACACACCTGGGGGTTTGATTTGACCCATGGAGAAGTTACCAACCTTACACGAAGATCTGCAAGCCATGAAAGTTTAAGTAGAATGATACTGAATTTATCATGGGGTGAAAAATAGATTTTTGGGGTTTTAGAATAGGGGTTCAGGGGGGCAAGGACAGCAGCAGCAGCCTGGGATGGAGCAGGGATGAGCTGGGCTGAGGCTGCTCCCATCCCACCCTGCCCAGCTCCCCACAGCCCATCCCTGCAGGGCAGGGAGTGCCCCAGGGTGAGCTCAGAGGGGACATCCCTGAGCCCAGCTGGCCACCAGCACAAACTGGGGCCACCAATGTCCCACTGGGGAGGTGGGAAAGGGACTGGGGTCCTGCCAGGGGGGACAGGGCTCCAGGCTGGGAACCAGGGACCTCTCAATGTGTTCCTGCACATCAAAGCACTGGGATCAGCTGGTTTGGGAAAGCTCTGCCAAGCAATCGTCTGGGAAAGGGAAATCTGGCAGCAGCTCACAGGCTCCTGGTGTTTAGTCTCTCTGAGATCCTACAAGAGGCACCTTCCCTGCATCCTCAAGGGCTGTCTGAACAAACAGGGGGTGAAAAAATCCCCACAGCAGCCCCGAAGACAGAGGGATTAACAAGGAGCAAGCTCAGATCCCAAATGTGTTGAACAAGACAAGAGAAACGGGCAGGAACTGATGCCCAGGAAGTTCCACCCGAGCACAGGGAAGAGTTTCTCCCCTGCTCAGTGCCCAGTCTGGGGAAGGGCTCCAGTGGTGCCACAGCATCCCCAGTCCATGCCAGGGGGAGCTGGGTGCTCACAGCAGCAGGAGCTGCCCCAGCTGGGCAGGGTGAGCAGCCCCAGGGCATTTCACACAGCAGCAGGGGCATCTTCCCACCCAGGTGAGTCCTGCTCACCCTCTCCAGCAGCCCCAAGCATCTCAAACCAGCATCTTCCCCAGTGATGGAAGACTGGGAATGCATCAGATTTTAGTTTCTGCTGTGGAAATGAGAACAGTGCAGGGGAACACCAACATCTGCCCTATTCCATGGGCCAGGGCTGTGCTCACACCTCCAGGGGAGTTTCACACCTCACCCTGCTCCACAGCCAACCCCACTGAAGGGCTCCAGGGTCACAGAGGGACCCCAAACCCCAGCCTGACCCGTGCCCAGCTCCTCCCCCAGGCACTCCTGAGCTGGGTGCCCTCTCCCTGCTCAGTGTGGGGAGCAGCAGAGCTGTGTGCATCCCTTCCCTGAAACCCATGCCCAGGCCAAACCTGAGACAGGCCCAGGCAGGGGCTGAGCTGAGCCAAGCTCAGGGCAGGAACAGCAGCCTCATGACCCTCTTCTTGCATCACACTTCTTGCCAAGCACCCAAACCATCTATTTCCCCTGCTGCTCCATGCTCCAAGTCAGCAGAAAAGCCAATATTGAGGGTTTTTTGTCCCCACACAAGGGAGGATTTCACAGTGGTGTCACCAAGAGCAGCTCCAGGGCAATGCAAGGATAGAACAAAGGGGCACTGCAGACCCTGAGGGGTTCAGCTGCCAGAGCCAGGGGTTTATACAGAACAAACCTCAGCCCCTGGCATGGCCATGGTCCCTCCTGCCCCTTCCCAGCTGACAACAAAACTCTGGCAGAGACAGGAACCCCCAGGGACCAGCTCAGCATCCCCACAGCTCCTTGTGAGCTGAGCCAAGCTCAGGGCAGGAACAGCAGCCTCATGGCCCTGTTCTTGCATAAGCAACTGGAAAATGCTGACCTGCCAAGAAGAAAGATCAGCAGGTGAGGATTCATTACAATTAAAGCTTCAATGTGAGCTGCTGAAATTAAAAGCCTTTTTATTTTTGTAATGTTTTAGGTGACTCATCAAGGGCAAAGCTTTTCTTAAGAATAATAATAGTGGAAATAAAAACCCCCAAGAGAATGTTTTACACAGGCTGAGCTGAGCTTCTTTCCTTGCTTTCCACTTCCTCTTGCCCATCCCAGCCATGGGAACGTCCCTGCAGCACAGCTGGGGCTGTGTCACACAGGATGGGAAGAGCTGGTGCCAAAATCCACAGAGCCACCACCAGAACCATCAGGAAAGCTGCACAGGTGAGTCCTGCTCACCCACACCCCCTCTCCAGCAGCCCCAAGCACCTCCAACCAGCATCTTCCCAAATGAAGGAATGTCACACACATATTTTCAAAAAAGTCCTTTGCTAAGATATTTTTTTTCTCCTGAGAAGCCTCAGGAAAAGAAAAACAATGATTACCTGCTGCTGTGGAATGCAACTGGTATTGGTCTCATGTGGTTGTTTCTAATTAATGGCCAATCACAGTCCAATTGTCTCAGACTCTCTGGTCAGTCACAAGATTTTATTATCATTCCTTGCTATTCCTTTCAAGCCTTCTGATGGAATCCTTTCTTCTATTCTTTTAGTATAGTTTTAATATATCATTTTCTTTTAATATAATATATATCATAAACTAATAAATCAGCCTTCTGAAGCATGGAGTCAAGATTCTCATCTCTCCCCTCATCCTGGGACCCTGTGAACAACCACCACTTCTAGGATGGAGCAAAAGAAGAGGTTAAATTGTTCCCCTGTGCCCAGGCCCCCAGGAGATCCCTGCAGAGCCCTTTGCCAGGGGACCCCAAAGTGCCAGAAATCCCTCCCAAAAGCACAGGAGCAGAGATTTCCAGCAGGCTGGGAGAGCCTGATGGGAGGGGAAAGGAGTGAGGAACCAGGAATGTGGGGAAATGTGACCGTGCTCACAGGGGTCCCAGGACCAGGGAAAAGATGAGGATCTGACTCCATGGTTCAGAAGGCTGATTTATTATTTTATCATATATATTACATTAAAACTATACTGAAAGAATAGAAGAAAGGATTTCCTCAGAAAGCCAGCTAAGAATAGAATAGGAAGGAATCGTAACAAAGGCTTGTGGCTCGGACAGAGAGTCCGAGCCAGCTGGGCTGTGATTGGCCATTAATTAGAAACATCCAACATGAGCTAATCACAGATCCACCTGTTGCATCCCACAGCAGCAGATAATCAATGCTTACATTTTGTTCCTGAGGCCTCTCAGCTTCTCAGGAAATCCTAAGGAAAGGATTTTCCATAAAAGAATGTCTGTGACAGGGAAACACCTGATCCCTTCAGCTCCACCACCTTCCCCTGCAAGGGCAGGACAAGCCCAGCTCTCCTTTCTGTCTCCCACTCCCCCTCCAAGTGCACAGATGCACTCCTTGGCTGCCCAGGGTGTGTGGGTGGTGCTCAGAGCAGCCTGTGCTGCACCAGGAGCATTTAACCATAGAAGATTGAACAATAGAAACAGGTCCTGGTCGTGTCACCAAGAATGCCCCGCTCTGGGACACAGCGCTCCTTCACGCTGATTTACTGCTCTCCATCCTCTGCCTCCCCCCAAGCAGCATCAATCACATCAAACTGGTTCATTTTGGAGCCAGGGCTGCTGCCACATGCTATAAATTGCAGGTCCTTCCACCAGCAGAGTGCCTGTGTTAGATTGATTAAAAGCACGTGGAGATGCTGGGTCTCACTCAGCCCAGAGCCACAAAACCCCAGCAAAGCCCCAGGGCACAGCAGGGACCTCCCCAGGGACACAGCCCATGGCAGGGCCAGGACAGGGGCCCTGGCAGGAGGGAGGAGCTCAATTCCCAGAGCTTTTCCAATAATAAATATCCAGGGAGTGGAAGGGCATCAGCTCACCCTGGCTCAGGGAGAGAGGGAACAGGGAAACCTTCAACCATTGCATTATCCAAGGGCTCCCCCCAGAAACCCACACTGCATTGTCAGCACAAGCCCCCAAGGGATGGAACTTTTATCCCTCCCATCTTTTTGGTTCCTTTCACTCAGCATCAGAGCCTTTCCCCTGGGATGTGCTTCCCCCAGGGCTGGGAGGGCTGTCCTGCAGCTGCTCTGCCAAGCTTCCAGAGGGAAGGAGCCAGGAGGGATGAAAGGGCAGAGAACAGGCTCAGAGCCAGAGCCAGAGCCTGCCCTCCTTGGCCCTGGGTGCAGCTGGAACAAGGCAGCATCCCAAGGGAACAGGGGAGAGGGGCTCACAGCAAACAGGGCTGCACTGGGAGAGGGGCTTGGAACAAACCAGGAGCTGTGGAGAGCTGCTCCCAACCTGGAATAAACCATGGAGAGCTGTTCCTAATCTGGAATAAACCATGGAGAGCTGCTCCCAACCTGGAATAAACCATGGAGAGCTGTTCCCAGCTGGAATAAACCATGGAGAGCTGTTCCCAGCTGGAATAAACCATGGAGAGCTGTTCCCAGCCTGGAATAAACCACGGAGATCTGCTCCCAACCTGGAATAAACCATGGAGAGCTGTTCCTAATCTGGAATAAACCATGGAGAGCTGTTCCCAGCCTGGAATAAACCATGGAGAGCTGTTCCCAGCCTGGAATAAACCATGGAGAGCTGCTCCCAGCCTGGAATAAACCATGGAGAGCTGCTCCCAGCCTGGAATAAACCATGGAGAGCTGTTCCCAACCTGGAATAAACCATGGGGAGCTGCTCCCAACCTGGAATAAACCATGGAGATCTGCTCCCAGCCTGGAATAAACCATGGAGAGCTGTTCCTAATCTGGAATAAACCATGGAGAGCTGTTCCTAATCTGGAATAAACCATGGAGAGCTGTTCCCAACCTGGAATGAGCCATGGAATCCTGTTCCCAGTCTGGAATAAACCATGGAGAGCTGTTCCCAGCTGGAATAAACCATGGAGAGCTGTTCCCAGCCTGGAATAAACCATGGAGAGTTGCTCCCAACCTAGAATAAACCATGGAGAGCTGCTCCCAGCCTGGAATAAACCATGGAGAGCTGTTCCCAGCCTGGAATAAACCATGGAATCCTGTTCCCAGTCTGGAATAAACCAAGAGCTATAGAGTGCTATTCCTATCCTGGAATAAATCAGGGGTCATGGAGAACTGTTCCTAACCTGGAATAAACCATGGAGAGCTGTTCCCAACCTGGAATAAACCATGGAGAGCTGCTCCCAACCTAGAATGAGCCATGGAGAGCTGTTCCCAGCCTGGAATAAGCCATGGAGAGCTGTTCCCAGCCTGGAATAAGCCATGGAGAGCTGCTCCCAGCCTGGAATAAGCCATGGAACAGCTCTCCCAGCCTGGGATGAGCCATGGAGGTCCCAGCCCTGCTCCAGCCAGGCTCTAGCTCAGGGATCTGCAGCTGATCCCTCCTGCCCAGCCCTGCAGCGTGTCCTGGCTGTGAGCTGGCCTGGGAATGCTCACCCAGCACCATCCAGGGAGCTGAGCCCAGGGCAGGCCCAGGAGGTGCCAGCCCAGCCCAGGCTGAGCCCCTGAGCTGCCCTGGCTCTGGGAATGTGCTGGCTGCTGCTGCCAAGGGCTGGAACGCTATAAATGGGAGACATTTGGAGAGAGGAAACACAAAGGAGCCAACTTTTAACTAGGCTGAAGTGCACTGGGCTGTGCATGTTCTTTGTGGAGGGACAGAGGAGGAGAGTGGGGAAGGTCTTTGATGCACTGCTGCAAAAATACTGGCTCTTCCTTCTGCAAACAGAAAAAGGCCTCATTTAATGGAAAGTGTTTTCTCCTGAGCTCCAGGGTGGGAATTCACCATTCCTCCACTTCTGCAAGGGCTGTTGGAGCCCATGGCTCTGAATGCAGCCTGGGCAGAGAGGACAAAGCAGCTGCTGGTGCTCTGCAGCAGAACCTGGCTGGAGGGAGCTGTGGGTTCCTCCCTGCCCTCAGTCACGCAGGGCCTGCCTGTCCTGCCCCAGCTGCCTGAGGCAGAGAGATCCTGCTGATTTATTTCTGTGGGAGGCTGGAACCACAGAGCTCAGGGCACACGCAACTACCCAGAATTGTGCTGAACTCCATAAACCCTGGAGGGGGGGAAAAAAATAAAAAAAATCCCCAAAGTGTTGAAATAAGATTCCTGTTACGAAAGAACCATTGAGAGAGCCCTGTTTACCACCCTGGACACACAAAACCCTGCCTGGCTGAGCTGCCTCAGGGCTCTGCCATCAAAGAGGCCGCCCAGGAGAGGGGGATCCAGGCTGGAATTCCAGAGCAGGAATGAGCCAGGAGAGGGGGATCCAGGCTGGAATAATCCCAGAGCAGGAATGAGCCAGGAGAGGGGGATCCAGGCTGGAATTCCAGAGCAGGAATGAACCAGGAGAGGGGATCCAGGCTGGAATAATCCCAGAGCAGGAATGAGCCAGGAGAGGGGGATCCAGGCTGGCATTCCAGAGCAGGAATGAACCAGGAGAGGGGGATCCAGGCTGGAATTCCAGATCAGGAATGAACCAGGAGAGGGGATCCAGGCTGGAATAATCCCAGAGCAGGAATGAACCAGGAGAGGGGGGATCCAGGCTGGAATTCCCAGAGCAGGAATGACCCAGGAGAGGGGGATCCAGGCTGGCATTCCCAGAGCAGGAATGAGCCAGGAGAGGGGGATCCAGGCTGGCATTCCCAGAGCAGGAATGAGCCAGGAGAGGGGGATCCAGGCTGGCATTCCCAGAGCAGGAATGAGCCAGGAGAAGGGGGATCCAGGCTGGCATTCCCAGAGCAGGAATGACCCAGGAGAGGGGGATCCAGGCTGGAATTCCAGAGCAGGAATGAGCCAGGAGAGGGGGATCCAGGCTGGCATTCCCACCTGCTGGAGCCCAGTGCTTGCTGCTCTCTGCTCTCCACATCAGGAGCATGAAGATAACTCTCACTTCACCTCTGAGCACTCCTGCCAGGAGCCTGGGTTAAATAATGGAGGAGGAGGAGGAAGGGAAGGAGACAGAGGAAGGCAAGCTCTGAGCTCACAGCAATGGAAGCAAGAGGCTCATTTTCATTTTTCAAGCCTCCAAGTGCCTGAAACAAGCTGATGAGAACAATTCCTCTTTGTGTGCCAGCTCCAGTGTTCAGAGCCCATTGAGTGTGCTGGATTATTCAGAGCCTCTCTGACTCCCTCAGACACAGACTTTCCCCTCTCCCTGCCTCTGCCTGGCACCTGTGTGCACACAACAGGTGAGGAACCCCCTCCAGAAGCACCAGGCTCTGCTCCACATGGAGATGGCAGGCACAGGCCACTGCCTGCTGCCAATTTTCTCATGGAAGCAGGCACCACTTCAACAGAACTATTTATTTTTTGGTGTTCCACACAAAGCTGCTGGCCCCAGGGCTGCAGGACTCTCTCCAAGATGACACAGCTCCAGGTGGGTCAAAGCTGAGAGTTTCCAGCAAAGAGCCTGAAGGAGCTGTTGAACATATGGACAAACAAGAGAACTGGGAAACACACACTGGATGCACAGACAGACAGGAATGGGAGGGAGAGCCAGAGCCAATTTTAGAGTTGTTCAAATTCCCTGGTTTTTCTGTCCCTGAATTGTGTGGGGAGCACGTTTAGCCCAGCCTATGTTGTGTCTCCAGCCCTGGTCTCAAAATGAAAGCTCTGAGCAGAGAAGCAGCCACAGAACATCATCACCCTCAGGGGCTGAAGGGTCTGACTGCAAGGGGAAAAGCCTTGGGGTAACCTGTCCCAAAGAGGGGCACCCCTGGAACATGGCAGGGCACAGCCAGGGGGTCAGGGAACAGGGACAGGAGGAGAGGGAACCTCAGAGAGCCTCAGGGTGGACACCAGCAGGAATTTCCCCATGGAAAGGGGGCTCAGGGCAGGCTCAGGGTGGGCACAGCAGGAATTTCCCCATGGAAAGGGGGCTCAGGCACTGGAACTGCCCAGGGAGGGTTGGATCCCCATCCCTGGAGTGTCCAAGGAAGGGCTGGAGGTGGCACTCAGAGCTCTGGGCTGAGGACAAGGTGGGGATGGAGCACAGCTTGGATTTGATGGTCTCAGAGATGTTTTTCCAATCTCAATAATTCTGGGATTCTGAGAATGTGGCAGCAGCCAAAGGCAGAAGATGCTGAGGACATGGAGTGGGGCTGCATGGGGACAGCACAGGGGGCTGGCAGTGGCAGGAAAGGTGTAAAAGGGTTGGGTCTGGGGTGTTTTAGGAGAGCAGCAAGAGATGAGTGGCTCTCAGTCACATGAAGAGCTGGAGTGACTGCCAGCCGTGCCTGCTGAACTCAGAATGACAAAGGGGGGAAAAATGCTTCCTCCTGGGGGTTTCCACAAGAAACCACAAGAGACAGCCAGAATCTGTTCTCTGAGCAGCAGTGGCACTCCTTGCAGCCTGAGGTTTCAAGAGGATCCTTCCAAGGAACTCGTCAGGCTCCTCCCATGGGGAGCATCCCTCAGGCACTGCAGAGCCTCTGCACCTCCCAGGCAGGAGCAGACCCTGATCCTCTCCCTCTGCCCACCACAGAAGCCACTCCCGTGCCTGATTTCCACCTTCCATGGCAGCTGACATTCCCAGCAGCCCTGCAAGCACCAATCCCATCCCTTTGTTTCTCAGGGACAGCATCCATCTGCTGCCAGCAGCTCACATCTGGAATTGTGAGTGTTGGGAAAGAGCCTCAGTCCTGTTGGAAGGAAATTATTCCTCCAGCCAAGGGGTTTATGCAGAACTGAGTTTAGCATTTGGAGTTAGAAACTTACTACAAATCCTACAGTTACACCAGGTTTTAAACCTCAGAATTACAATTTTATCTTCCTTCCTTCCTTCCTAAAAAGCTGCCCTGACCTAAATTGCCACCTGGCAGAAAATATTCCCAGAGAAAAGGAGGAGAGGCAGAGGACCTGCAGAGCAAAACCCCTCCTGAGCACAGGAGAGAGCACAGGCTGGAGCTGATGCCCAGCTCCACAATCCTCACCCTGATTTCAGCCCTGGAGTGGTGACCCCGGAGCAGGAAAAGGCACGGCCTGAGCATTTCCCATGGGATGAGAGCCCCCCTGCATCTGCCTCAGCTGCTGGCCTGGCTCCAGGAGGAAGCAGCTGAGCTCAGCTGAGGGGTGGGCAGGGTCACCAGCCCTTGGGGAGAGGTGACAGCTCCTGTGGGACACTGGTGTGGCACAAGGAATGGAAACAGCCAAGCAGGCAGAAAGGGGAGGTCCTGCCACCCTTGGAAGAGAAAGGCAGGGTGGTGGTGCTTGGAAAGGTGCAGCAGCCACGAGATGGGAACCTGGAATTGCGCAGGACAGGGCCAGAACCTGGAATTGCGCAGGACAGGGCCAGGCTTGGGCACCAAGGACAGGAAAGGGAAGGGCACAGTACCCAGGAAAAGCCTGAAATGCTCCTGGCTGGAGCCTGTGGCATCTCTGTGACCAGCAGGGTGGCTTCTGACACTGCTCATCCCAGCATGGGGAATGCAGCTGCCCTGATGGCTCCAAGGCAAAGGGATTTCCCCATGGAAAGGGGGCTCAGGGCAGGCTCAGGGTGGACACTGCAGGAATTTCCCCATGGAAAGGGGGCTCAGGCCCTGGAACTGCCCAGGGGGGTTTGGGTCCCGATCCCTGGAGGTGGCACCTGGAGGATCTGGTACTCAATGAGCAGTTTTAGAACAAGGTTTCTTGAGTATCTACCTTGAACCAACAGACCATAAGAAGTGCAAAGTTCTACATGGGAATTAAATCTTTTGGGCAGTTCTCCCTTCTAATTGCTAAAGATTTGTATCTTTGAATTTGTATCTTTGAGTATCTCTGTAGATGATAATGAGCTCTGGGCTGGGGACAAGGTGGGGACGGGGCAGAGGTTGGACTCTGACCTTGGGGCTCTTTTCCAGCCTCCAGGATTGTGTGGATTCAGGGTCCAGCAGCCTGCAGGCCTCACTGCAGTTCATTCAGGGTTTGCAGTGTCCTGCCTGCCTGGGAGGGGAGCACACTTTGCCCCCTGGCTCTGCTCTCAGCACTCACTGCATTTTCCTTGGCCCTGCTCCTGAAATAACTGTTGAGCCACCGGGGAAGGTGACAAATGATTCAGCTGTGGCCCCACTGGGAATACCAGGAGGAAGGAGCTCCCCAGCCACTGCAGCATCTCCTCAGCCCCACCAAGCTCCTCTCTCCCACTTGGATCCAGAAGTTTCCAGGTCCCAGCCCCTGGTGCACCAACCCTTTCCCTGCTCTTTTTAAAAAACAAACCCTGCTCAGCCCCTGACAGGAGCATGGAAAGTGCAGCCAGAGCCACTGGTAGCACTGATATTAAATGAACAAACATCCTGACCCCAACATGTGCTGGGATTGCTCAAGGCTGTGAGCATCAATCAGCCTGCATGGGTTTTCCCTGGATAACAAGACAGACAGATTCTTGACACACAGCTCACCTGCGGCTCAAATTTCCAATTCTTCCTCCAGCACATCAAAAAGATCATCAGAACTGGACCTAGGAAAAATATTTTCCCCTCTTGCTGTTTGCAGAAGCAGCTGAACCATTTCAGTCCCACACTCGTTTTCTGGGGGGCTGTGTGGAATTTTCCCTTTTTTTTTTTTTAAAATAACCAGAGGCATGAATAATTTCCAGCATGGAAAACTTCTGCCTGAAGAGCTAAAATTGGCCCAGAATCATGCAAGAGTCACACAAGAAATGGCAATGGCACCAGGCACTGCTACCAAGCCTACCTAGAGCATTTTTTTCCACTGTGCTCAGAGGATCTGTTTCACTCCTCACCTCTCAATCCAATTTCCACTGTCCTGCAGCATGAGTTTAAAAGGAGGACACCAGGAAGCATGTGTGATAAGGGGGAAGGAAGGGGAAAACCACAGCTTCTTTCATTCTTTCAACAGAGCCAAAAAGGAGTGGCTGTTTTAATATTTTTCTCATTTTTTTAAAGGAAAAAACTGCAGGGAACAGCAAAGGGAGGAGATGTTTGCTTTAAACTTTCCCACCTCCACCATGATACACATCTCTATGTATTTATAAAGCAGCTCTGCTTCTAAAGGTGTTTTGCAGAGTGCCTGGCTCCAGTTATGACATTTTCCACCTCAGGATTGTGCACAGCTCCAGCCAGAATGGAGGGACAGAGGGAGCACAGCCAGGATTGCCCACAGCCCTTGCCCAGCCCAGGGAACCAGCACAGACACCCCAAAAGGGTCTGGGGGCACAGACACCCCAAAGGGAACCAGCACAGACACCCCAAAAGGGTCTGGGGGCACAGACACCCCAAGAGGGGTTTGGGGGCACAGACACCCCAAATTCTGTGCCCCAGGCAGAGGAATGAGCCTGGAGCACCATGAAGAGGAGATGCTGCAGAGAAGGAAGCACGAGCTCCATTTCCTTCCAGGCCTGGCTGCTGCCCAACAGCTGTTCCTTATTTATTTACTTTAATATTTCCTTGGTTACACAAACAGCTGCCCACAGCTTAACCCCTGCACTGCCAGGGCCCCCCTCCCCGGGCAGGGGACAGGGCTGAGAGCAGCCTCTGCCCCATCCCAGGCTCTGCAGCTGAACCTGGCAGAGCCATCTGCAAGCCCAGGGCTGGCTCTGCTGGGCAGGCTGCAATTTCAGCAGTGGCTGGATGCAGAGGAATGTCACAGACATCTTTTATGGAAAATCCTTTCCTTAGGATTGCTCCTCCTGAGAAGCTGAGAGGCCTCAGGAACAAAATGTGAACAATGGTTATCTGCTGCTGTGGAATGCAACAGGTGCATCTGGGATTGGGCTCACGTGGTTGTTTCTAATTAATGGCCAATCACAGCCCAGCTGGCTCAGACAGAGAGTCTGAGCCACAAACCTTTGTTATCATTCTTTGCTACTCTTAGCCAGCCTTTTGAGGAGAACCTTTTCTTCTATTCTTTTAGTATAGTTTAATGTA
The DNA here is from genome assembly GCF_023055355.1 of Agelaius tricolor. Classification (NCBI taxonomy): domain Eukaryota; kingdom Metazoa; phylum Chordata; class Aves; order Passeriformes; family Icteridae; genus Agelaius; species Agelaius tricolor. The sequence continues at coordinate 16,976,385 of NW_027269278.1, forward strand.
ATATATATCATAAAATGATAAATCAGCCCTCTGAACCATGGAGTCAGCTCCTTGTCTCTCCCCTCATCCTCAGACCCCAGTGAGCACGGTCACAGGGGAATCCAGCCCAGGGGGATGCCCAGCCCCACCTGAGAGGGCTCAGGGGGTGCCCAGCTCCTCCCTGGTGCCACAGGCACCCCAGAGCCCCTGTGCCAGCCCAGGGATCCATCCCTTTGTGCATTTCCCTTTCTGCTCTGCACAGGCTCTGCTCCAGCAGCTCAGGTTGGGTTTGGGCTCATAAAGCCCAGCCAGAGCCCTTGGCTCACCTCCACCAAGGAGGAGGTGCAGAACACCCCCTGCCTGCTCACCAGAGCCCTGCTTTGGGTTTCCTGCAGCCCAGCCTGCCCCAATGGCCTTTCCAGCCTCCTCTCCCTCACTTCCATTTCCCTCCTGGCTCCCCCCTGCACCAGGAGGGAATTAAATCAGAATAATGGCATGGCCTGGCTCGGAAGGGACCGTACAGATCATTGAGTTCCAACACCCTGCCATGGGCAGGGACATTTTCTACCACAGCAGCTTGTCCAGAGCTCCATCCAACCTCTCCTTGGGCGCTGCCAGGGATCCAGGGGCAGCCACAGCTTCTCTGGGCACCTGTGCCACCCTCACAGGGAGCATTTTTCCTGATTTCTGCTCTTAACCCACTCTCTCAGTCTGAGCCATTCCTGTCACTTCGTGGTTTTGTAAAAGGTCCCTCTCCATCCTTCCTCTAGGCTCCCTTCAGTGCCAAAGCAGCTGCTGCCAGGGGAGTGAGTGGGCACTTCCCCTGCTCCAGGGCATCAAACCCTCCCCAGGGGCAGCTCTCAGCCCTGCTCTGCTGTGACAGCAGCTGGGGAAGCCACAGGAGCGGAATTTGGACCTAACTCTGACAAAACCCTCCCCAAAAGCAAACAAACCCCCCCTCAATAACAACCCCAGCGATTGCACAGGTAAAGCAGAAACCAGCAGCTGCAGTGAGCTCAGCCTGTCAGCCCACGAGGGCTGGAGCACCCCCAGCACCCCTGGCACCCCCAGGATTCCCCACCTGCAGGTCGAAGAACTTGCTGTACCGTCTGTAAATGACCTCGGTGGCTCCATTGGACCAGGTGACCTTGATGATGTACACCTGGAGGGAAGAACAGAGGCACAAATCAGCGTGAGGGACCCCAAAAAGGCCCCGCCACAACCCAAAAAGCTGCCAGTGCAGCCCCCCAGAGCTGGGTGACAGGCAGGGGAATGCTTCAGATCAATTCAGCCACACCACAACACAGGTGAGGGTAAATTGTTGAGCCCCAGTGCTGCAGCTTAAGCAGATGTTTGTTTCTGGTGGTGGACTGAGCTCTGTGGCCCTGGAGGGGGGCACACATTGAGTGTGGGGTGACATTTCTGTGTAAAAACACAGCACAAATCCCTCCAGCCACAGGAGTTGATAACTGAACCCTGGGCACCCCATTTACAGCGGCAGCACCAAAGCTGAAGCTGAGATCCAAGGGCAGCACCTGCACCAGCCTGGCTGCTGCAAACGGGACTGCAGCAGCTCAAACCCCCAGGCTCTGCAACTCCGCCTGCTTGGCCTTGGGTTTCTGACACCTGCAGGGGGGGAAATCAGCGTCCTGATCCCTGAAATGCCACAGGATCAGCCCCAGTCACTGCAGGTGATTCACAGACCCCGAGACCGGGCTCTAACTGGGGATGAATGCAAAGCACAAAACACCAAACCCGGCCCGTTTCATCAGAAAACACCAAACCCAGCCCATTTCAGCAGAAAACACCAAACCCGGCCCATTTCATCAGAAAACACCAAACCCAGCCCATTTCAGCAGAAAACACCAAACCCGGCCCATTTCAGCAGAAAACACCAAACCCGGCCCATTTCAGCACAAAACACCAAACCCAGCCCATTTCAGCACAAAACAAACATCAAACCCGGCCCATTTCAGCACAAAACACCAAACCCGGCCCATTTCAGCAGAAAACAAAACACCAAACCCAGCCCATTTCAGCACAAAACACCAAACCCGGCCCATTTCAGCACAAAACACCAAACCCGGCCCATTTCAGCACAAAACACCAAACCCAGCCCATTTCAGCACAAAACACCCAACCCAGCCCATTTCAGCACAAAACACCCAACCCAGCCCATTTCAGAACACAACAAAACACCAAACCCGGCCCATTTCAGCACACAACAAAACACCAAACCCGGCCCATTTCAGCACAAAACAAAACACCAAACCCGGCCCATTTCAGCACAAAACACCAAACCCAGCCCATTTCAGCACAAAACACCCAACCCAGCCCATTTCAGCACAAAACAGCAAACCCGGCCCATTTCAGCACCAATTCTTCTGTGAAGGACAACAAGCACATCTCAGAATGAGGCAATTGCTGATCTCATGTCCCCTCTGTGTTTCACAGAAAGCAGAGATAACCCTTGGTGAGGTGCCAGTGCAACACCCAAGTGACACAAATCTCAAATTGATAGCAGATTGACTGAGCAGAACCCAGGGTATTGTTTTCCTCCTAACTCAAGTCCTTATTTCCACCAGAAATTCAAGCATCAGTTCCTTGAAGAAGGACCAAAACGTTCAGAAGCCCAGGTGAAGGGACCTGCTGGAACTTCTGCTAGCAAAATCAAGCATCAAGGCTCTTAAAAGCTGATGTTTTGGGATTTAAAAGAGAATCCCTCAGGGGTTTTTACCTACTGAGATGCCCATTTTTGGTATTTAAGAGAGAATCCCTCAGGAGTTTCCCTACTGAGATGCCCATTTTTCCAGATTCTGGAATGTGACCAACATCCTCAACCAGCACCCAAAGCTCAAACACCAGGACAGCACAACACTCGGTTATTTGAGTTTATCAAAGCCACTCAAATCCTGCACTGAAAATCCACCTCAAATCTCTCTCTGCCGCTCAGAGGGCTGGCACAGCCTGAGCCACCGAGGTGGGGACACTCCTGAGGGTGACAAACTCTTCCCAGTGCAATCACTCCCACATTAAGACAGAAAACAAGGCAGCAAGAGGGATCAAGTTCTTACTGCTAAAATAAAGAACTTCTCTACTTGCAAACCAGGAATTCAAGGTCCACTTTTGTTGAATTTGGGCTGGGTTAGAAGAGACCTTAAAAGATCATCCAGTGCCACCCCCTGCCATGGCAGGGACACCTTCCTCTGTCCCAGGGTGATCAAACACCTGGCCCTGGGCATTTCCAGGGTGATCAAACACCTGGCCCTGGGCACTGCCAGGGATCCAGGGGCAGCCACAGCTGCTCTGGGCACCTGTGCCAGGGGCTCCCTGTGCCAGTGTTCACAGGGGTCTGAGGATGAGGGAAGGGATGAGGATCTCACTCCATGTTTCAGAAGGCTGATTTATTATTTTATTATATATATTACATTACAACTATACTAAAAGACTAGAAGAGAGGATTTCATCAGAAGGCTGGCTAAGAATAGAGTAGCAAAGAATGATAACAAAGGTTTGTGGCTTGGCTCTCTGTCTGAGCCAGCTGGACTGTGATTGGACATTAATTAGAAACAACCAACATGGGCCAATCACAGATGCACCTGTTGCATTCCACAGCAGCAGATAATCAATGTCTACATTTTGTTCCTGAGGCCTCTCAGCTTCTCAGGAGGAAAAAATCCTAAGGAAAGGATTTTCCATAAAAGATGTCTGCGATAGCTCCCCACCCAATATCCCACCTAAACCCAGTCCCTCAGTCTGTAGCTATTCCCTGCTCTGCTCTCACTCCCCAGCTCTTATTCTGAGATGAAGGACCCTCATTTCCTCCCTATGAACACAAAGAGCACAGATGGTTCTCCAAGACAACATCTGCTCCAGCTGTGGAGGCCACGCTGTGCTCCAAGGGAGGCAGCACTCCCCCGGCAAACCAGGGGTTAACCTGGTGCTAGCACAGGTTCAAACCCCTTCACCCCCTGCCCAGGACCTGCTGCAGGGCCAGCATGAGCTCATGTGGGCTGGGAGCTGAGCTGCTATCCCAGTTTTGTCAGCAGTCCCCAGCGCTGCTCGGGTTATATCACTGCTGGCTGCCTGCCTGCACGGAGCCTTCCACTGGGGCAGCAGCAGGAGCCAGCTCCTCCTCATTGTTTATTCCTACCCTGCCTTTATTTGGAGTCAACAGCTTGTTAGACTGGGATTTTAATCAGGATGTGGACAGACTGAGCCAAAGTCATTCAGAGCTCTTGAGGGTAATGAAGGCACAAGGGCTGAGGGCACCCCAGGCTCCCCTGTGGCCTCTGCAGCAATTTCTGCTCTCTGATGAGCTCACTGCTGCTGTGCTGGAATGCAGAACTCCCAGGGCTCGGGAGAAGAGTCCCTTGCACATCCCTGTCCAGCAGCAGAAAGGTCTCCAGGGGTTCCTCCTCAACCTACTTAAGGAAAGCACTGAAGATGGAGGAGCCCACAGGACCTGGGGCTCCTCTGTATCTACAAAACCTGGGGAAAGCCAACTTCCTCTCTGCTGGTGGATATTCCTCGTCCTTCCAACAGCCTCATCCCAGATCTTGTTGTCTCCCAATATCTAATCCAGTCCCTGCTGTCTCAGAAATAAAAAATCCACCAGAAAACACAACCCTGGTGCTCCTCTCACCCAACAACAAGGTCTGAACACTGCACTCACCCAGTGAGCATTTCCATGAGGCACCAGGCTCCCACAGACCCCAAAATCCCTTCCTCAGGTGCTTTTGGAAGGCACTTCCAACAACCAAGACAGCTTTAAAACCACTGCCCTTGCTCTGAAGTTTCCCTGCTGGCCTGGCACTGCCCCGTGTCCTGCCAGGAGCAGCCACCACAAAGCAGGAACCCAAACAACCCAGATTTTGTCCCAGCAGGAGCCACCCCATCAGCTGAGGTGAGAAGAGGCTTTTCCCCAGCCCAGGGCACGTGGAAAGCAGTTATTCCATGGGTTTTTATCACTGAGGAACCACCTGCAGGGCTTTTCCATGGAGGAAAAAGGAGAAGAGAGGGGATCCCCCAGGGCTGTGCCCCCACAGGGATGGGGCTGGCACTTGGATCCTCTCCAGGGATTCCTGAGGCTGGATCCAGGGGGGCTTGGGATGGGCCCCTGGCCAAAACCAGCAGCTGAGCTGTCCAAATCCCAAATCTCCAAACACCTGCAGCCCTTCCTGGGCCAGCTGGGGGCTGTGACCAGGGAAGGGAAGGAGCTGAGTCAGTGGAACCCAGGAATGGGGGCTGCCCTTCCTCCCTCTGGAAAGGACACCCTGGAGCCTCAGTGCTGGCAGCTGCAGGAGGCACAGGGACAATTTCTGAGGTGCAGGTGGATGTGGTTTGATGCCAGCTCAGAGGAGCATTTCTCATGAGCACCAAACCCTCGCCATGCTCCAATCCCTTGGAGGGCAGAGATGGAACAGATCCCTCACAGAAAATGGAAACTTGCAGATGCAAAAGGCTGAGTTCAACAGAACTGGGCTCCCAAACTCCTTGGGATCCCTACAGCACATGGGAATGGTGACAAACCAAGTATTTAAAAGTGACCCATTGAGCAGGGTGACATCAGGACCACCAACCGCTGCCCAGGGCTCTCCTTGGTCACACAAAATGCCCTAAATGGAAATATAACATGGAAAAAAGGCCCAGGGGATCCTGCAGCCTTCCCCTTGGGCCCCCCCATCATCACCCAGCATCTGTCACTGCTGTCCCCTGCCCAGCACCTCTCTCAGAGGGAGAACAGCCCGTGGAAAATGGGGCTGAAAACCTTTGGGAGGGAAGGGAAGTGTCAGGAAATAATAGCTTGCTGCAAGACATGCAGATGGCAGCTGGCCAAGCACACCAGAGCTGTCAGAGCAGCCCAGGGAACACTCTGAGAGCCAGGGGGATCCAGGACAGCCCTGGATGCAGGGAGGGAGCTCCTGGGAGGCTGCAGGAGCCAGCTCAGACCCACCAGAGCCACGGGAGTCACGGGGACAGAGGGGGTGAGGAGCCAGCGAGACTCTGGAAAGGGCAGCCAGAGATTTCGTTTTCCTTTTCTTTCCTTTCCCTCTTGAAGGAATGAAGCAGCCAGCCCTGGGAGCAGCCAGCCCAGCAGTGTTTTTGCAGGGACTGCTGGAAATCCCTGGGGCTGCACCCAGCGGTGGCTCCTGGTGCCTTTCACTGCCCTCAGGGACCGAGGAGCCATCCCCAAATCCTCCCTCCTGCCCTGCCCACAAAGTCCCTCACAACAGCACGGGGAGGGAGAGAGGAGCTGATTCAAACTGCTGACTCGAGGCAAGGAAATGAAGAACAGATACTGAAAAAAAAAATTAAAAAAAAAATTAAAAAATAACAGAACCAGTTTCCCGTTCTTAAACACGAGGCCGTGTGACCTCGCAGAAAAATCATTTCTGGACTCCCTGCATAAACACACCAGGACAAGCTGGGAAGCAGCCTGGACTGCTCAGATGTGAGCAGGAGAAAGGCAGAGGGAAGGTGAGCAAAACCTAGAGCTGCAGTTTGAGCTTCCCTCCCCTCCTACAGCAGTTCTCCAAAGTTTTTCATGGAGGTTTGCACGGTGTCCTGGCTGGGGGGGACACACAAAAACCCCACAGGAAAGAACGTGGGAGAGGGCACTGGGAACTCTGCCTGGCACCAGGCAGAGAAAATGACCTCGGTCTTTTACATTAAAAGTCCAGCCCAAGCTCAGCAGCATCCAGAACCCAGGTGGAGCCCCGGGGCAGCTCAGCCACCCCAGCATCAGCTCAGAGCCTTCCCTGAGGGATTCCAGAGCTCCCCTGTGCCCAGAGCAGCTCAGCCACCCCAGCATCAGCTCAGCCACCCCAGCATCAGCTCAGAGCCTTCCCTGGACAATCCCAGAGCTCCCCTGTGCCCAGAGCAGCTCAGCCACCCCAGCATCAGCTCAGAGCCTTCCCTGAAGGATCTCAGAGCTGGTGGAGCCCCGGGGCAGCTCAGCCACCCCAGCATCAGCTCAGAGCCTTCCCTGAAGGATCTCAGAGCTCCCCTGTGCCCAGAGCAGCTCAGCCACCCCAGCATCAGCTCAGAGCCTTCCCTGGATGATCCCAGAGCTCCCCTGTGCCCAGAGCTCCTCCACACAGACACGGGCAGGGGGGACAGCAAACTGATGGTGACTTGGAATGACATCTCCAGGCAGTGCAGGGACACAGAGAAGTCCCCAGGCTCCAGCAGGGCTCCTGCAGCAGCCCCAGACGCTGCAGCCTGCAGCGGGGGCTGAGCTGTCTGCAGAGCTGTTTCCAAAGGCTCGGAGCCTGTGTGGTCTCAGGTCCAGGGGGACTGTGCACAATGAACCTCTCTGTGGAAAACTCCACATATTTAAAGCATCTTTCAGCAGCAAAGAGGAAAAGCATCAGTCAAAGGCATCAGGCTTTTGATTTCACCCACGCTGAAACGCGGTGACCCTGGAATGAGGGGAGATGTGAGAGCCTCACCCTCCCTTTGGAAACCCAAAGGGGCAGAGAAACCAAAGGAGCTGAGCAACGCAGCCAAGCCAGGGTGGGTTTAACACAGAAAAGGGAGTGGGAAATTGTAAGAGGAAAAGAAAAAAAAAAAAAAAATTAAAAAAAAAGGAGGGAGGTGGCTGGAAACAAAGAAAGTTCTTGGCACCAAGCTGCTGTGCTTGGCCCCTCTCCATCAGCCCTCACTGCTGCAGGCCTGTGGGGCTGGGGAGGGGACAGGGGGCTCCTGTGCCAGGGGGTGCCAAAGCTGGGAGCAGCAGAGGGACAGCCAAGGCCCAGCTGAGTGGGCAGGCAGCTCGTGACCCCCTCAGCCCTGCTCTGTGCCTGCTGGGCAGCTGGGAGGGGGGACATGCTGGCATGGGAAGGTGTTCTAGGGCACCAGGGATGCTGCCCTGGGCTCTCTGGCACAGGGGAGGCAGAAAGGCAGGCAAAATCTCACCACCAGCCAAGGCAGGGCTGGAAACAGGGCAGGCAAAATCCCACCACCTCCCAGGACTGGAGGGAGCACCAGGGCAGGCAGACCCTCAGCAGCAGCCCAGGCAGCCTGAGCACACAGCCAGCACTGCAGAGCAGCCCCCTCTCCCCTGGCCCCAGCTCATCCCTTTGATTTTTTTGATTTTTTGATCTGTAGCCTCTTCCCCCCAAGCTGCCGTACAGGCTGGCAGGGCACAGCACTGTGGGATGGCAGGGGCACAGCCACCAGGCTGGCACCCCAAGGACAGCCCAGCTGAGGCTGCTCAGAGCCCTCAGGCACAGAGCAGTGCAGCCAGCCTGCCCCAGCCCCTCTGCAGGTCACACACAGGGATCCTCCTGTGTCCTGTCCCCACACTGCGACAGGAACACAGAGACACCCTCCAAAGCAAAGCTGGGGCATCAGGGGCAGAGAGATGGGGGCAGGCAGAGGCCAGGGAGGGCCCCAGAGCTGCTGGAACTGAGTGAGTGTGAGCATCAGCCTGAACTGAGTGTGAATATCAGCTGCTGGAACTGAGTGTGAGCATCAGCCGGGACTGAGTGAGTGTGAGCATCAGCTGCTGGAACTGAGTGTGAGCATCAGCCTGAACTGAGTGAGTGTGAGCATCAGCCTGAACTGAGTGTGAGCATCAGCCTGAACTGAGTGAGTGTGAGCATCAGCCTGAACTGAGTGTGAGCATCAGCTGGAACTGAGTGTGAGCACCAGCTGGAACTGAGTGTGAGCATCAGCCGGGACTGGGTGAGTGTGAGCATCAGCTGGAACTGAGTGTGAGCATCAGCCTGAACTGAGCGTGAGCATCAGCCTGAACTGAGCGTGAGCATCAGCCTGAACTGAGCGTGAGCATCAGCCTGAACTGAGCGTGAGCATCAGCCTGAACTGAGCGTGAGCATCAGCCTGAACTGAGCGTGAGTGTGAGCATCAGCCTGAGCTGAGTGAGTGTGAGCATCAGCTGCTGGAACTGAGTGTGAGCATCAGCCTGAACTGAGTGAGTGTGAGCATCAGCCTGAACTGAGTGTGAGCATCAGCCTGAACTGAGTGAGTGTGAGCACCAGCCTGAACTGAGTGTGAATATCAGCTGGAACTGAGTGTGAGCATCAGCCCGAACTGAGTGAGTGTGAGCATCAGCCTGAACTGAGTGTGAGCACCAGCTGGAACTGAGTGTGAGCACCAGCTGGAACTGAGTGTGAGCACCAGCCAGGACTGAGTGTGAGCACCAGCCAGGACTGAGTGTGAGCACCAGCCTGAGCTGAGTGTGAGCACCAGCTTCCCCCACGGAGCTGCTCCTGCTCAGCAGCCAAGGGCCAGGCAGGATTTGGCCCTTCCACATTCAAGCTTTTCAACAGCCTTGAGAAACGTGGCCAGGGAAGAAAAATAAAAGGAGAGTTTGAGTCTGAGCGCTGGTTTTCATCCACAAAGGTAAGAGTGCTCCATGCTCAGCTCTGCTGAGAGGTGAGGAGGAAAGCCTGGTGAGCTCTGTGGAGCAGAGCAGGGCCAGGCACGAGGACAGGGCAAAATTCCTCCCAAATTCCCAGTCCATGTCATTGGGACAGCATCACCCAGCTGACAGGAAATGGGATGAGACAAGGCACAACCACAGGATACAGCAGCAAACCACCACTGAGGATGCTGAGAAAGCCCTCAAAGCTTTAGAGGCCACCAGGAGTGAGACTGCAGCTTCCCCTAGCTCTGTCCCACTCCTAGTTTGGTTATCTGGGGACACCACACTGCATAGATTTCACACTACTCATGCCAGCCTCCTCATCCTCACTCAGCTCCTCGGGCTGCCCACAGGACATTCCAAGGGCATGGTCACCCTTCATGAGACAGCACAGGGAAAAGTCATCCCTGACACCCTTGTGAAGGCAAACAACCAGGATGATCCACAAGGGCAGAAACACCTCCCAAAATCCAGGGGAATAACTCAGCTGCTCAAGGGGACACCGGGCCAGGGGCCACTGAGCTCTGCTCCAGCTGGGACCACAAAACAACATCCATGGGGTACGTGCTCCTCAGAAATACCTCCAGCTCATAAATGTAAAGCACTAAAGAAGCTGCAGATTGGCAGCTCTGTCCTCTTGCCATTCAAACACTCCATAATCAGTTCCAGATAAGCACAGCAGGGCTGGGCTGCACGAAGAATGAAACCACAAATGGCCCCAGGAACAGAGAGGACACCTACACCACCACATCACAAATTCCACATCAAAAACAGAACAGCACCTTCATTTTTTGAACGTGGTTCTCCTCAGATTTGTTTTCAAACACCTGTAGGGCCCATTAGCCAGATTCCACCACTCACTGTTAATTACTTTCACAACCCAGCTACCACAAATGAGGTCTTCACTTTGTTTCAAGCTTTGCCATCTTGTTCACTGGGTTTGCAAAATAAATGTATGCTGCACATTTTGTTTAAACCCCCCATTTTCAGGGATAAACAGGGGAAATGAATGGAAGTCCTGAGAGAACACAACCCAGCTTTCCCAAAAATCTAACCCACCCAAACAGCATGCTGTTGAATGAATATATATAATTTTGGATGGTGATCCAGAACAACTATTTAAACCTATATAACAATGGAAATGTTCCTGGTAGGCAGAAATGGAGCTGGGATTCAATGGCATTGCTATTAACACAGAGAAAACATTGCAGCTGTAACAAAATGGAACATCCTGAAGATGGCCAAAGGGAAAGAAAACCCAATCTGGATTTAGTAGGAAAAAGCTTTCTTTTAGGGCTTCTGCTCTAGAGTAACAAACACAATACTATAAAGAGGTCCTGCGTGAAGTCCTTTAAAGGAAAATCCAGTCTGTTTCTAGTATGGCTTTGTTTTGGGTCTTTTCTGAATAGACATTCATTTATCAGAGACTTGGCCAGACCAGAGAAATGACAGTCTGCTCCTCTGTCTCTCACAATGATTATTTTTAAACTTTCCTCTTGGACTTTGCCTGCTCAGATTTGCAGGGTGGCCCCGGAGCCCTCGCTGGCAGCATCCCTGAGCTGGGATCACTTCACACAGGACTCTGTGGGAAATGCACTGCAAATGTCACCTCAGCCACAGCCTGGAGGATGGAGTCCCCTTTTCCCTTGGAAAATGGGCTGCCATGAGCCAGAGCATCCTGCAACAAACACCTGCACAAGGATCGTTCCTCAATGCCCCTGCCAGGCAGTGCCCATGAAGAAAAGCTTAAAAACACACGTGGAGTTTGAGGGCACAGGGCTGTACCTGTACCCAGCCACCCAAACCCTGCCCAGCACCTTGCTGGGTGCTTGCCCTGCAATTTGGGGAAACGTTGTGCCTCCTGCTCCACAGCAGAGCTGCAAAACAACCAACTTTTTGTCTCAGGCATTGCAATTCTTGTTGTATCAATTACCCAGGTGAAAAGCAAACCACAGCAGCCCGAATAGAGGCAGCCCTCCCTGCTGCAGGTGCAACAAGGGCTTGGAAACACTGCCTTGATCTCACTTTTCTGGGAAAGTGGAATTCATAACTTTGTGCTGTGGCCTCACCTTGAGCAGCACAATCACACCTTTGTCCAGCAAAGGGAAACCTGTGGCTGGGGCAGAGGAGCCCGAGCAGGGCAGGTCATCACAGAGGCAGCAGGGGGAAAAGGCAGCGTGGTCCTGCTGCCTCCCCAGGGACAGGAGAGCTGCCTCAGGGCTGGGGCAGAGCACATCTGTGTGATGGGAGAAGGCAGAGGGCAAAGGTTTTTACACGGACACTCGGTGGTCGCCTTGGATTCACGCTGTGCCAGCAGCCACTGCCTACAAATGATTCAGCCATGATTTGCTGCCTCTCTTTCTCTTTGCAGGAGGAAAAAAACGGAAAGAAAAAAAAAAAAAAAAAGCTTTGGTTTCATATAATTAACTGGCTTTGTGAATCTGCCCGGTTCTATCGATTCCTCCAGCAAGGCGAGCGCTCCCATTGACTCCAGCGCTGCCGGCCCCTCCCTGGCTCAGCCCTGTGCAGCCACGCTGGCTCCCGCTGCTGGGTTTGGGTCCAAGCCCGGGGCAGGGGAAGGCTGGAGCAGAGGGATGGGATGGGCTGGGAAGGCTGGAGCAGAGGGACGGGATGGGCTGGGATGGGCTGGGGAGTCCGGGGCTCACAGCTGTCACCGCTCCCGCAGCCCCTGCTCCCCATCCCCACCCACAGCCCCTCCACCCAGCTCCCTGCTCAGCAAACATCGCCGGCCCGGTTTTGCAGCCTGGCAGGGATTATTTGTGCTCTGCCCCAGCTCCAGCCGGCTCCGCGACGGGCGGAGGGCGAGCGGGGACAGCGCAGAGCGTGTGCGGCACCGGGTGCGCGTCCCTGCCGTGGGGACCCTGCTCCGGAGGGGCACGGCAGGGCTGCAGGCACAGCAGAGCCATCCCACAGCCAGCCCAGAGCCATCCCAGCCCGGCTCGTCACGGGACACGAAGCCCCGGAGCCGCCAAAACAAACAGCAGCGCACGGAGCTCCGCACGGCTCCGGAGCCGCACGGCGATGAGTAAGGCTGCGAGGGACACGATGGCAGGAACAGCGCACATCTGGAACCGGTTCCAGGCTCTGCCAGGGCTGGCAAAGCTCCAGGCAGGGCAGCAGGAAGAAGGGGAGATAAGGGAGGTGGGTGGCAGCGGCCACGCCGCATCCCTGATGCGAGGAGAGACCCCGCTGCCTTCGCCTCCTGCCCTCACTTTCCTCCAATTGTTGCTCAATGCCACCAAACAGCCGAGGGGACCTGGAGAAGCCCTTGATCTCCCCAGAGCTCTGAAAGCCTGGCTCTTGTGGCAACTGGCTTCAGGCAGAGCGAAGAGCACATCTGCACAGCCCAGATGTGCCACGAGCAGTGAGTGTGTCACTGGGTCACCCCGGGCTACGGCAACACGGGAGGGAAGAACATTTCGGGCTTTGTTTTACGCTGTTGCCAGGATTCACCCACGAGCTCGCCGCGGGTGTGCCTGGAAACACACCAAAGTTTAAATCATAAAAAAAAAAAAAATTAAAAAAAAAAACCAAACACCTTCAAAACCAGACAAACCCGCAATAGTCTGGAGCACGCAGGAAGGCAGGGGACACGAGGGATCCTTCCTAGGGACCGAGCACTACCCAGGCACCGAAAGCAGCAGCCGGGTGGTCCCTTTGCCCCGGGACTCCGCCACCAACAGGTCCCACGGCCCCGGCTGCAGGAGCGGGGCCGCTTCCCCGCGGTGCCCGTGGCCGCTGCCCGGTGCGCGCAACCCCCGCCCGCATCCCCGGGCATCGCCCGGGGCCGGGGGCAGCGGCGGGGCATGCCCAGGCTGGCAGGGGCACCGCGGGAGCCCTGGGCACAGCCGGGAGAGGCACCCCCGGCACAGCCGGGAGAGGCACCCCGGCAGCGCTGCCGCCCTCTTTCTCTTTCTCCTCCTCCTCCTCCTCGTCCGTCCTCCCTTCCCGGAGCTCCGCGCGGGAGCGGGGCCGGCAGCGCCCGGCCTTTGTTCGCCCAGGGCCGGGCTGGGCACTCACATAGTGCTTGTTGGGGATGCGCCGCTTCTGCACGTCCAGCACCTTCACCTCGGCGATGCTCCGCCTGGGCATCGCCGCTGCCGTGCCCCTCGGGGAGCGGGGACGCTCTGGCGCTCGCCGCCGGCACCGGAGGCTGCAGCGCGGCCGAGCCTCCCCGCGCCGCCCGCTCCGGGGGCGGGAGGCGGCCCCGGCCCGGCCCGGCCTATCCCGGCCGGAGGGGCGGCCCCACCGCCGCCGCTTAAAGGGCCGGCCGGCCCCAGCCTGCCCGGGGTGTCCGCTCCGCGCCCAGCCCGGCGCTGCGGCTGCGACACGGCTCGGAGAGCCCCTCCCGGGAACGGGTCCCGGTTTGTCCCCCTTACCCGAGCGTGGTTCTGCTCTTGTCCCATCACTGCAGTGCCCTCAGGTGTTTCTGATGTTGTCCCATCGCAGCAGTGCCTGTGGGTGTTTCCGATGTTGTCCCATCACAGCAGTGCCCTCAGGGTGGTTCTGCCCTTGTCCCATCACAGCAATGCCCTCAGGTGTCTCTGCCCTTGTCCCATCACAGCAGTGCCCCCGGGGTGTCTCTGCCCTTGTCCCATCACAGCAGTTCCCCCGGGGTGTTTCTGCCCTTGTCCCATCACAGCAGTGCCCTCAGGTGGTTCTGCCCTTGTCCCATCACAGCAGTGCCCGCGGGTGTCTCTGCCCTTGTCCCATCACAGCAGTGCCCGCGGGTGTCTCTGCCCTTGTCCCATCGCAGCAGTGCCCTCAGGTGGTTCTGCCCTTGTCCCATCACAGCAGTGCCCGCGGGTGTCTCTGCCCTTGTCCCATCACAGCAGTGCCCTCAGGGTGGTTCTGCCCTTGTCCCATCACAGCAGTGTCCCCGAGGTGGTTCTGCCCTTGTCCCATCACAGCAGTGTCCCCGAGGTGGTTCTGCCCTTGTCCCATCACAGCAGTGCCCGCGGGTGTCTCTGCCCTTGTCCCATCGCAGCAGTGCCCGCGGGTGTCTCTGCCCTTGTCCCATCACAGCAGTGTCCCCGGGGTGGTTCTGCCCTTGTCCCATCGCAGCAGTGCCCGTGGGTGGCCGGCAGCAGCCACGTCCCTCCAGGAGGCAGGGAATGAGCAGGGAAGGGCTGTCCTGCTCAGGCCAGAGCTGCCCTGCCCGGGACAGGCCGCATTCCTGCTCACAAGGGCGTGCAGTGACAGGAGCAGGGAATGGCTCCTGTCAGAGCAGGCTGAGATTAGATAGCAGGGAGGAATTCTTCACCGTGAGCGTGGTGAGGCCCGGCCCAGGCTGTCCAGGGAAGTTCCATTCCTGGCAGCCTCCAAGGCCAGGTTGAACAGGGCTTGGAGCAGCCTGGGATCGTGGAAGGTGTCCCTGCCCATGGAATGGGACGATCTTTAAGGTCCCTTCCAGCCCCACCGACCCATGATTCTACCCCTGCCAGCCAGGAGCTGACCCCCTGCATCCACCTCTCCTCCTGGCAGCCCCACTCCGTGCCCACGGTGCCAGGAGAGAGCCAGGGCAATGCCCAGGCCCTTCTCTGCACCAGCACTTACCCCTGGCCTCCGTGCTCCCAGCAGCTCCTCAACACGTGGCATAACCACAGCTCTCTCCCCCGCTGGGCTTTTAATTACATTGTAAAGTTACTCAAGGCTTACACTGGCAGGTCATTAGTTTTCATATGAATTTAATTTAATCATAAACAACTCATCTCACTCCTTAACGGCTCCTTAAATGTGGCTCTTTTTTAATACTATTAACTTTGCTACAGCCACCCCAGAGAATTGATGGAGGTGCAGGCACTTTGCCAGGGCTTTATTGCCCCTCCCCAAGGGCTCGCCTTCATCCTCCTCCCCCTCAGCAAAGCCCCCAGCCCCTGCAGAGGTGGCTGCAGAAGCGTTGCTGGGCTGTCTGGAGGGGACATCAGGCCACTGGTCACCTCCCTGGTGCCTGCTGGGGTGCAGACCCAGCACTGGGTTCCTGCACATCACCCCCACTCCTGCCCCAGTCACCACTGCTCAGTCGGATGTGCTCTGAGGAGAGGTGGGGATGAGCTGTGGAATCCTCCCTTCCTTCTGTCCTTGTGACATTCCTGTGGCATGCTGGGGGTGGAAGTGCTCATGAAGAGCCTGGGACAGCACCAACATCTGCAACTGCAGCTCTTGGTGTTGTGTGGAGTGTCCAGGCTGGAGCAGAGGAAGTTTTACCAGTTCAAAAGCCCTGAGAGATGCACAAATCCTCCAGAGCATGGTGAGGAAAACACCCAAACCAGCTGCTAAGGGAGGGAGTGTACACTGAGATGTGGAGCAATGGAGAAGGCTGATTGAGAGAGGAATGAAACAATTTCTGGTCTTCACATGCTGAAGAGAAGAATTAAGGTAGAGAAGCATTTAAGCATCAGCATTGTCTTCTCCCTGGGCCTGCTGAAGGGATTCCATCACTCCTCACAGCTAATGAGCACCCAGGAACCGGCAGGGCTTGGAGAAAATCTCAGCTCAGGCTGCAAAATGGCTCCAGTGCTTAATTAACAAGTGTAATGAGGGCTGTAGAGAGGAGTGGGGAGTGGCTTTGCATGCTGACCAGATCACCTCCCCTGGGAGATAACTCTGGGAATTGACTGGGGAGAGGCAGAGCCTGCCTGGGGCTCTGCTGTGCCCTGGACATTTCATTCCTCAAGGAATCTGCCCAGGGTTTGTAAGGGAGCCCAAATGAGGGCTCTGTGAGCGGCCTGGGAGTCCTGTGCTTGTCCACACCTCTGGGGGTGCTGCTGCAGGACAGCAGAGATGTCCCACAGAAAGGTTGGGTGCTGCAGGTGCAGCCGAGGGGAGTTTCAGGGTGAACATTCATCCCCTGCTGCCCTCACCACAGGCTGAAGCTTCGTGAAGCCAAATAAAATAAAATAACTGTGCTAAAATAACTACACAGGAGAGGTCAGGACCTACACAAGAGTCAGGCTCGGGCGCTCTCCCTCGTGCCTGTCAGGATCTGAGCAATTTAAAACGACTTCTGAAAACCATCCCTCAGCTCGGATGGACAAATGGGTTTCTGCACAGCTGTGAGTGGGCTCCAGCTGTGTTTGGGCACAGCTGGGCAGTCCCTGAGGTCTGCCTGGTGTCAGGGAGTGTTAGGAAAATTAATCCACAAACACCAGAGGTTTATGTCCAAAACAGAGACAGAGGAGTCCTTTCTGGCTTTATTGGAATTGAGGGAGAGGCCATGGGGCATTCCCCTGGGATGTCTCGAATTTTTGGAGGATGGAGCCTCCTTTTTATCCCAATTTCCTGGCTGCATTTCCCTTCTCTCTTTCCCCATTGGCTGAGGTACTTGAGAGGTACAGACTTCCCAAAATGCCTGATACCAGAGATTTCCCAAAGATTTCCCTCTAATGTATAATCCTCCCTTTTAATTTTTAATTCTTATGGAATTTTAGGGGTTTTTCTTCCCCATCGTTCCCTTCATCTCTCAATGTCTAATTTCATTTATCAGCAAACCTAAAGTTTATTTGTAAAAGCAAATACCTTTTTCCGTTCATCAATCAGCAGAATCCTTCCCATTGTTTCTTTTATTTTCCAGAGCTGGTTTTATCCACCAGCAGACCCCCAGCTTGTTTGCAAAGACAAATCCCCTATTCCTCTCAGGAGGGAGTGGAATGAGAAGGCAGAGCCCCAGCACCAGCCCTGACTGCAGAGGGAACACTGACTGCAGCCATCCTGGCATGAAGAGCCTCTGCTGCTCTCTTGGCCATTTCAGAACTGGGGGATTGTGCCAGGAACCTGAATGTCCTGGTCCTCCCTGAGTACAGAACAAATCCATCCATCCATCCATCCATCCATCCATCCATCCATCCATCCTCCCTGAGCCGCCTCACAAAAATCATCCAAAATGATGCTCCTACCCCCACAGAGGACACAGCCCTGCAGCTGGAGCCCAGCCCAGCAGAGATTTCCCGTTTTTCCAGATCTCTCTGATTATCAGCAGTCAGCAGGAATGATTTTCCACTGCTGTGAGCCCTGAATTGCAGGGTTTAGGTGCCAGCCACTGGCAGCAGGCAGCACCCATCCTGCCCAGGGAGAGCAGAACCCTAAAATGAGGGAGCACAGGGAAACTCCTGAGGACCACCCTGGAAAAGTACTGAAAGCCCGAGGAGAGGCAGAGATCTGGTGGAAGGGATGTCCCAGAGAGTGCCAGATGCAGGGAAAGAGCCGGAGAGCCCTTCAGGAGCTCCAGGATGATGCCATCTAGTGAGCGAGAGGAAGAGCAGCGAGAGGAAGAGCAGCGAGGGGAAGAGCAGCGAGGGGAAGAGCAGCGAGGGGAAGAGCAGCGAGGGGAAGAGCAGCGAGGGGAAGAGCAGCGAGCATCCAGCTCCTGCCAGCCTGGAATCGGGTCCGGAGCAGTGCAGGATGGGCTGCCAGGGCAAACTGCCCCCAAAATCCAGCCCCATCCCAGGCTGGAGAGCAACAAGGCAGGGCCAGCCCCTCCAGGGAGGCTGGGACTGCTCAGGCTGGGGGAGTTTGGTTGGAGAATAAAGCAGTGGCCACTGGAGCAGGAGCACACAGCAGCGCTCGGCTGCAGAGGACTCTCAAGGGGTCCTGCAGAGAGCAAGGGAGCAGGGATGCAGCCATGGGAGGAGAGAACTCAGGCAGAAGCCCCAGGACCCTCCCTGCCTGCCCTGCTTTCCTTCCCCCAGGGAGTTCCAGCATCAGCAGCTGCCAAAGCCCTTGGGCGGCCCAGAGGAGTTTGGAGCCCAGATGTGACAGGACCTGACCCGCAGGGGAGGCTGCAGCTGCTGCAGCACCAGGAACTGCTCAGGGCTGTCAGCTCTGGTTTGAAAAATGAAGGAATATTTTTACTTTTGCTCTGTCTTCAGCCTAGCACCCGGAGGAAATGGTAGTTAACAGTTATTTCTGGAATATACAGTACTTATATATATATATATACTTATATATGTGTTAAATCCTCGTGGTTGAAGCTCCCCTCAGGCACTGCCAAGGACATGCAGATGAAGTTAAATATTCCCAGGAGATCTCCTGCTTCCCTGGGATACACTGAGACCAGTGCAGTGCTGCTATACATAAACAAAATGATTAATTATGTCTCCTCAGCTACTCCATTCCTTACCAGGTTGTGGAGCAGGGAGACAGGAACCCTCAGGCTTTGCTCATCCTTCTCTCTCTGCTCATTTAAAACCTCACCAGCACCACCTCACACTCCCAATTCCATCTCATTTCCAGCACCTCACCTGAACTCAGGTGCTGCACTTACCTGGGCTGGACATTGCCAGCAAGGCCATTTCCTGCAGGAAATCCAAGGTTAAATCGGCAGCTTCTGGCAGACCCTTCCAAAACTGAGGGTAAACCCACAGCAGCTCCATGTGCTGGTGTCAAAGCTGCCTGAATTTAATGTGGTGTGTCCTTGAGAGGAATCAATGAAAGCAGCAGGTGAAAAGTTGTGAGCAGGGAATAAAGGGTGTGGCATTTGTGAGGGTCCCCAGGTCGAGGTGAGAGAGGAGAATTGACTGCAAGTTCTCAGAAGGCTGATATATTATATTATATTATATTATATTATATTATATTATATTATATTATATTATATTATATTATATTATATTATATTATATTATATTATATTATATTATATTATATTGCTATACTAAAACAATACTAAAGAAAGAGAAAGGATACATCAGAAGGCTTAACAAGAATGATAATAAAAACCTGTGACTCCTCTCAGCCTCTCCACAGCTGGACCATGATTGATCATTAATTAAAAACAATTCACATGGAACCAATCAAGCATTCACCTGTTGGTAAACAATGTCCAAGCCACATTCCAAAGCAGCAAACACAGCAGCAGCACTCAGAGAATTTTGGTTTTCATTCCTCTCTGAGGCCTCTCAGCTTCCCAGGAGAAAATCCTGGGCAAAGAGGATTTTTCAGAGAATATCACGGTGACACAAAGGGCGTTTGGGTTCTGTGGTGGGAGCTTTCCTGAGCAGCCCAGGGGACGAGGCAGAGATCTTCCCCTGCACCCACAGGGCAAAACGCGATTTTTTCTCCTCCTGATCAGAGGAGAGCGTGGGAAGGGAGAGGGGAGCATCTCCTTGGGAGAATTGCAGGGTTTGTGCGAGGTTCCCGTTAATGCAGAGGAAAAGGAGCCTGCAGCACTGCTTTGCTCTCGGCTGCAGTACTCCCTGCTCACCGGGCAGCGTCAGCCCAGCACCGTCTGAGCAGGCACGGAACGCACCCAGGGAGCGGCTGCTTCCCTTCAGACCCCAGAGCCTCAGCTCGGTGCTGAACATGTCCCTGCCCTGAGCAGCAGCACAGGCTCCAGCTCGCCTTTATTCAGCCTTGCAAAGCTCACACACCAGAAGTTTTTCCAAGTCAGCAAAACCCAGGGCAGAAGCGAAGCTGAGCTGAGGTCACAGCTGGCAAGCAGGCACAAAATCAGACCCGTGCCCAGGTTTCTGAGTCTGTGACTTTATTAGAGAAGTCTTTACATCATGGTGGTGGCCCCGCTGAAGATATCTTACAAAATATTTAAAAAACCCTTTTTATTTGAAACCACAATTTTTAAAATCGTGTCCCACCCCCCCCCCCCCCCCCGAAAAGCAAGCTGGATTTAATTGTGGCTCCTTCTGAACAGGGAACAACAACAAAAAAATCCTCTTTAGAAAGGAGGGAGAATGATAACCACGCTGTAAACATGACACAGATGATGTGCCCCCCTTCTAGGTGAGGGACAGGTACTGGAGCCTGGCACACCCAGGGAGAGAACACAAACACAGTCTCCAGCCAGCCCTTGTCCCATTTAGGAACATCCCCTGGCATTCATTAACCTTCCATCAGCCCCCAGCCAGGTGTTAGCACATCTGGAAGGCACAATCCACGTTTTGGAGGTGGGGCAGGAACCCTTCCTGTGTTCACTAACAGAGACATCACTGCTGTGAAATCAGACTGGGTAACCTGGGATGGCCCAAAGAGACAGAGCCTTGCCAGCCTGCAGGAAGTTTGTAAATATGGATTAGGAGCTGTAAAAGTGTAGGGAATGCACTCCCCAGATCCAGAGTTAAAGGCCTGGGGGCTGCCTCCTTCAGCCCAGTACCTAGAAGTGAGGCACATCACACACCACCTTTCCCTGAAATGCCAGTAAATCAACAGAGGGGACTCAAAAATAGCAACTTTTTTCTTATATTTTCTTTCCCTTTTTTTTAAGCAGGAATATTTTTTTTTTCTTGCTAAAGAAACAGATCTAAAACAAACAATGTTGTCCAGAAAAAAATCCTTAAGTGCTGCCTTACACCTTTGGGTTGTGTAAAGAAGAAGGTGCTGCCAGTGAGGTCCCTGACCCCTCCCCAGCTCTGTGCTCCCATTCCCACCCAGCAGCTCAGCCAAGCCCTGCCTTGTGCAGCAGGAGGGGACAGAAAGGACAGAGGACCTGCTCTGCCACTCTGCCACCACTCCCAGCCAGGAGAACCATCCAAAAAGCTGTGGCACATCACAGGGAGATGAGGCATCAGTGGACGAGGAGGTGCTGGGAGCAACAAGCCCCGTTTGCATCTCCTCTTCCCTTGTCCCACTGCTCCCCCCAAACGATGCTGTGCAGCCATCACCCTCTGGCCAGGCTGCCTCACCCACATGCCCCACACAGGAGAAGACTGGAAATCCAGCCCCAAGCACCTGTGTGATCACGAGAGCTCTGGCTGTAACACCCTTGACCCCCGCTCATCCCCAAGGCACCTGACAGTGACAGCCACTGTGTCACCGCAGGACCGAGCGCTGTCCCCAGCGTCCCCTCTGCACCTGCACGGCCTCAGAACCAGAGCCTGCAGCAGCTGGGCAGTGCAACCAGCCCAAAGCCAGCCTCTGAGAACAGAGTTAGTGCCACGGGGGCTGTGGTGCCACTGGTCACAGCAGAGGAAGAGCAGGAGCATCTTTGGGAGCACACCCAGACCCTTTCTGCACAGGCTGTGTGGGGAGCAGGAGGAAAGAAAAAACCCAGCCCTCCCTAGGCAAAAAACCCCCAAATCTCTGTCCCTCTGTGGCAATAAAAGGGCCGTGGTGGAGAGGGGTAAGTGTAAGGCCAGGGTGAGATTAAGACAATGCCAGAGCTGCTGTGCCCCAGGCCAGGCCCCACAAAGGACTGGGACAGGAGCAGCCAGGGTGGAGAGGGAGGTGACAGCCCTGCCCCAGGGGCTGTTTCTCCTGACCAGAGTGGGCACTGCTCCAGTCTGAGCTGACAAACCCAGTGAGCACCAGGCTCACCCCGGAAGCATCCAGCCATCAGTGCAAGTACAATCCAGAGGGGCTCCTGCCCCAAATCCCAGCCTGGAGCTCCTGGGAGAGCCACCCCAAGTTCCAGCCGGCGTCCCTCAGCGCAGAGGCCACGTTTATCCCAGGCAGGAGGGTGCTGAGGTGACAAGGGGCTGCTGAGAGGCTCTTCCCAGTCCAAGCTGTCCCCTGCAGGCCAGGAGGACACGGCCAGTCCCAGCTGGTGGCCTGCCAGGTGTTACAAGCTCTCTGAGGAGCTGAAGGGGACGAACTTGGCGTGTTTGGATGGCGACACTGGCACCTGTCCATCGGCCTCCTCGCTCAGCTTGAAGAACATCTCCTGCTCACGCTTCTTCTGGTTCAGCTCATCCTCCAGGGCCTTGAGCAAAGAGAACAACACAAGAGCTGGGTTTGAGATGGCTCTGGAGCTATGGGCACTGTCCCCTCCAGCCAGCCAGGACACCCTGCTCACAGCCCCACCTTCTTCCGTGGTCTCAGCTTGTCCCTCCACTCCTTCATGTGCTGGTTGTGGTTCTCATCCAGGGACTTCAGCTTCTGGGTTTCGTGCTCAATCAGGAGGTGACACTTCTCGTTCTGAAAACACATCAGCAAACACAACACCTGTCAGCAGCTGGAACTGTACAGCCAGTGGTCAGATGTTGGATTAAGCTCTTTTCTGACTCAGGGATGGGGTAACTGAGAGGTGTTTTAAAAACTTTTATTCCATTTCCAGTCTCACATGAAGGGTGAGACAATGCAGATTATAATTCATGCTATTACAATCAGAAGCTAATTATTTCTTAATTATAATACATTATAAATATTTCTTGGCTTATCAGCTTTAGTTAAATCTATTTCTTACAGTCAAACAGGATTTGTTGTGGGCAGAGACATTCAGAACTCTGAGCTCCACATTTAGACCCAATGTCTTGGGCACACACATTCAGAACTCTGAGCTCCACGTTTAGACCCAATGTCTTGGGCAGAGACATTCAGAGCTCTGAGCTCCATATTTAGACCCAGTGTCTTGGGCAGAGACATTCAGAACTCTGAGCTCCACGTTTAGACCCAATGTCTTGGGCAGAGACATTCAGAACTCTGAGCTCTGCATTTAGACACAGCAACAAAACCCTCTCAAGGCAAGAGCAAGGGGACATCAACCCTTGAGAGTCCTCTGCAGGCACCCCTCCAGAGGCTGAGCCCTGCACAGGCAGCTCTGGCAGCCCAAGCCATGAGGGATGAGTACCTGGAGGTGCTGGAGCTCGCTGGTGTTGCTCTCACACTGGGCCTGCATGTCCTTCATCTGCGACTCGTGCTTCTGCTGCTGGTGCAGCCGCTCTGCCTTCTGCCTCTTCTCCTCCTGCAGAGCAAACTGGCAGAGGGAAAAGCAACGTGTAGGCAGCATTGCCCTGGCCTCTGGGGCTGCCTGAGAGACCAGCCCAGCTTCCATTATTGCACAGGAAAGGAGGAATTTGTGTTGCTTTGTCACAGTGGAGGCAGCGCTGGAAACCACACGCAACGCCACAAAACAGAGCCCTCCAACCCAGCAGTAAGTTAAACTCTGGCATTTGGGGAAATGCACCTTTCTCCCCCCCCACCAAGCCAAGCCTCAGCTCCTGGTGCCTTTTCAGGCCCTGACCTGTTTGATCTTCTCCCTCTGCTCGGAGGCGCTGCCGCTGGAGTGGATGTGGAGGCTCTTCTTGTACATGGCCATGCGGGTCTTGCCCTCGCTGCGCTGGATTTTGGGCAGCCGGGCCCTCTCCTGCTGCTGCCTCACCTTCAGCTGCTCCAGCATGCGCTGGTTGTAGCGCTGCATCTGCTCCCTCTCCTGCAGGCACACGGGGCTCAGAGGGAGGGACACCTCCCCAGAGCCCTGAGCAGGACAGGGGAGCTGCAGGGCACATTTGGGAATAGCCTGGAGGTGGCTGGTGACACTCCAGAGGGATAAGAGGAGATGGCAAGGACTGAACGTGCTGGGAAAGCAGAGGAGAAGGGGCTGGAAGTGCCAATCTTCACTCCATGCTCTGGGAATCAACCATGCCAAATCCTGGGCAGTGGCAGATTTCCAGAAAAGCCCCCCAGAATTCCCAACTTCTTGCACATTAAATGCACACAACAGAGAGCACATACCCCAGGCAAGAAGGCTTCATTGCCTTCTTGACACCAGCTGTACTCTGGTTATTTTTCACTAATAATGACCAAGCCCTTTAACTCCCAACCCACCCTTAGAATTACAGAATTCACAGAATTACAGAATATTCTGAGTTGGTCCCATAAGGATTGAGTCCAGCTCTTAAGTGAATAGGCCATATAGGGACTGAACGCACAGCCTTGGTGATTTTCCCCCTTTCAGCCTGGAAGGGAAACACCCAAGGACACCTGGACACTTTGCTGACCCACACCAGTGTAGGGGGGTGTAAATCCTTCACCTTCTCGTGCTTCCGGAGCAGCTCGTGCCTCTGGAGGAAATACTGGTCCTTCAGCTGCTGCTTGATGAGCTGGTGCTTCTCCTGCTGCTGGCGCTCCTCCAGATCCCAGATGGAAGCTTCTCGGTCTGTGGGGAGGAGAAGGAGCAGGAGATCACCCACCCTGGTCACACAAAGTGTCCCGAGCTCGAGAGACCCCTGTGCACACCAACAGCACAGCAGATGTTGGGGGTGATCATTCACCTCCTGTTTTCCATGAGAAATTGGTTGCAAACCATATTGGAACCTGATTTCTTGCAATTATGAAGCCTAATTGGTTCGTATTTGTAAAGCACTTTGAAGATTAAAGCACTAAGTATTATTATTGTTAAACATTTAGACAGGACCTGGCAAGGCTGGTTTTTTCCACATCCCATCCTGCCAGCTTGCAGCTCTGTCACAGCATCTGCTGCGTGGGAAGAGCCAGGGCTGGGTAAAGCCATGGCTGCAGCACTCCCTCCCCTCCCTCCCAGCCTTTGCCACCCACCTCTCATCAGCTGCTGCTTCTTGTTGAGGCACTCACGCTCCTTGTCACAGATCTCTCTTTTGTTCTGGGCAATGATGTTCTTCATGGCCTGCTCCAGGTCCTCCTTCTGCTTGGCCAAAAACTCCTGTTCCTGTTAATAAAGCAGCAGTGCCACCACGAGCTCTCCTTCTGCTGCAGCTTGGGAAGCAGCTGCTGGTGTTTCAGAACCTGCCAGTCCCTCCAGCAGGAAGGATGCTTTATTCTGCTGCACATTTCCCAGTCTTGGGACTGGGGGGATGTTCCCTGAGTCTCACCATGGTTTGTTTTTTCTGGGTGAAGTCGTCCATCTTCGCCTTCAGGTTCCCTTTGCGCTGCTGCCGTGGCAGCTTCTCAACCTCGTTCTTCACCTGTGGGGAGGAAATTAAATTTCCCTGCAGGGCACTTTAGGGAAAGTGCCTACCTCCAGTCACTGAACGGCTCAGGAATCACTCAAAAGGCCCTCAGGAATCACCCAAAAAACCTCAGGAATCACCAAAAAAAACCTCAGGAATCATCCAAAAGGCCCTCAGGAATCACCCAAAAAACCTCAGGAATCATCCAAAAAACACCTCAGGAATCACCCAAAAACCTCAGGAACTACCCAAAAGCACCTTAGGAAACACCCAAAAACACCTCAGGAATCATCCAAAAAGACCTCAAGACTCACCCAAGAGCACCTCAAGAATCACCAAAAAAACTTCAGGAATGACCCAAAAGCACCTCAGGAACCACCGAAAAACACCTCAGGAATCACCAAAAAAACCTCAGGAAACACGCCAAAACACCTCAGGAATCATCCAAAAGGCTTTCAAGAATCACCCAAAAACCACCTCAGGAATCACCCAAAAACCACTTCAGGAATCACCAAAATAGGGCCTCAGGAATCACCCAAAAACCACCTCAGGAACCACCCAAAATCAAGACTTTCCCCATAAAACACTTCCCTCTCAAGTCCTGCCACGAGAAATGCTGAACTTCTCAGGAAGAAAGAGGTGCAGGACATCACCTTCCTTCCCTCCCTCCCATGCACAAACTTTCACCTCCTTCTTCATCTGCTTGAGCTGCTCCAGGAAGCGCGCGTGGTCGCGCTCCTGCTCCAGGCGGATGCGCTTGGCCTCCTCGCGCCGCCGCAGCCCGTGCTCCTGCTCCATCCTCTCAATCTGCTGCTTCTGCTGCCTCTCCAGGTTCTCCAGCTCCGTGTCGTAGAACTTCTTCTTTGCCTGCCCAGGAAAGAGGGTTAGGGTTAGGGTTAGGGTTAGGGTTAGGGTTAGGGTTAGGGTTAGGGTTCTCGCTTCGTTGCGTTCCGAAAGTTTAAAAAGAAAAGTGAAAAGAGGAAAAAATAAAAGGGGGGTGGGCAGGGGGTTGTTCTTGCTTGGGTTGAGCCTCTTTAGAGAGGAGGGAAACTTCCAACCAACACCTCATGAAGTTTGGAGCTCTGTGCTCCAACACTGAGTCTCTTTACAGAGGAGGGAACGTCCAACCACCACCTCACAATGTTTGGAGCACCTTGAGCCTCTTTAGACAGGAGGGAAACTTCCAACCAATGCCTCACAAGGTTTGGAGCTCTGTGCTCCAACATTGAGCCTCTTTACAGAGGAGGGAAACCTTCCAACTGATACCTCACAACGTTTGGAGTACACTGACCCTCTTCACAGAGAAAGGAAACTTCCAACCAACACCTCACAGTGTTTGGAGCTCTATGCTCCAACATTGAGCCTCTTTAGGGAGGAGGAAAACTTCCAACCAACACCTCACAATGTTTGGAGCACACTGAGCGTCTTCACAGAGAAAGGAAACTTCCAACCAATGCCTCACAGTGTTTGGAGCTCTGTGCTCCAACATTGAGCCTCTTTACAGAGGAGGGAAACTTCCAACCAATGCCTCACAACGTTTGGAGCTCTGTGTTCCAGCACTGCCCCTGTGCCATGGAAGGAGAAGATCTTTAAGGTCCCTTCCAACCCACACCATTGTGTGATTAGCTACAATATTATTTTACTTCAACAGAAGGGACCAAATGTGTGAGGCCAGTTTATTCAATTTACACTCCAAGCCTTGCCAGATTTCCTGCTGTCACACTCAGGCCATGCTGCTTTCTTATTTAAAGGTTTTTTTTTTTTTCCTGTGAATTACAACAGCACTGTAAACATAAACTGTTTCTCACAGTATCCATGAACAGACATCAAAGAAAAGATCATTAAAGAGAGAAAGTCCAGAACAACCCTTTCCCTGCTACACCCTGCCAGCAAAGGCTGCCAGTGCTTCCCAGGGTGCTTAATGCCCACAAAACCTCCATCCTCCATCCATGCTTCAAAGCCCAAAGGGGTTCCTGTGATGCCCTGGGCTGTTGCAACCCGGAGAGCATCCCTGAGTTGGGCTCCCAGCTGATTCCCAGGGTTTTCCCTGCCCTCCTACCATCATCTCCTGCTCGAAGCGCCGCAGCATCTGCTCCTGCTGCAGCTGGTGCTTGCTGTTCAGCTGGGCCTGGTTCCTGTGCTCCTCCTTCTGCAGCAGACGCAGCTCCCGCAGCTCCTGGCGCCTGCAGAGGGGCAGGGGGGCACAGAGGTGCAGGGTCAGGCAAGCTCAGAGGGCAGGGATGGGCACATCCACAGGCAGAGTGTTTCAGCAGCAAGTGGAAGCTGCAGCCCACAGCACCCTGTGGGCAGGAGGGAGATCCCGGCTGCCTGATGTGCTCCAGGCTCTGGGAGCAGGATGCTGCTCATGGGAACTGCTGGAAAACCACCTGCTCCCACAGGTAAGGCCCTTTAGCATTCACAGCTTCCCAAACGAGCCCTGGCAAGGCTCCTGAGGGGGTTCTGCAGGCACTGGTGTCCCCCAGCAGCCCAAATACCCAAATACCCATTGTGCCAGCTGGGTTAGTGCTCACTGCTCCTCAAGTCCCAGTGATAGTGGAGCCCTGGACAATGTTAAAGACAGACTTTGAAAATGTTGGGCTTTGTGTTTTCTCAGATCACTGCACCTGCTTAAGCAGTATGATAAATGATATAATTGTTAGATGTGATGATTGTTTAGCAACTAAATATAATTATTGTATAATCATAAGAAGAATCATGAGAAACCATGTTAGAAATTTAAGGGGGGAACCATGAGAAGCTATGTTTAGCTGAAATCTGTGTATACAATAGAACAATATAAGTTTAATTATTAAACATGAAAGTTATGTAACGATAGAGTATAAAACACGTTCACCTCGAATGTATGGTCAGAGTCAGATTTGGGTAGAAACTACCCCAATTCCCAGAGCTCTTAAATAAAAAGCACCACATATAATTGCTTATGTGATTATGTGGTTTTGAATGCTAACACCAAGCTAGACTGCTCTGGCCTGGCCTCTGTGCTCTGTATCCATTCTTATTCACACCTGGGTGGCAAAAAGGGCATTTTTCCCAAATTCTGACCCATCCCTCCCCTCATCCAGCTCACCAGTAAATAAGCTCTGCTAATGAGCTTTTACATAAATCTGATACTGGGGCTAAGGAATAAGGCAGCCACAGGGACACAGTGTTTAGGATAAATTATCCTCTCAGGGAGTCCCCGAGAGCAGCACAAGGGAGCCTGGAATTGGGCATCAAATGAAACAATTTGTATTTTAATTATTTTAAGGGCCTTTTCATTTCAGTGCTAGAAACAGCAGCTCCTCTTTCTGAGGATAAGTCAGGGAGGTTTGAAAGCTGCAAGATCTGCAAAGGAGTCATCAAGCAGGGAGGATACACCCATGAATATTAAATAATGCTCCAGGAGTTTACAACTCCCTTGGCCATTCTGTTAATGAAGTCTGAGGAGATTTGAGAACAAAAGGGAGAGGAACATCTTGAGAAGATTTCCCAGCTAATTTCCACTGAGCCAGGCATCTGCAGCCCTGGGGACACGTTCAGGCATCCCCAGAGGACAGAGCCAGCCACAACAAACCTCCCCTTGTCACAGCCTTGCTGCATCTTGAGCTGAATCCCTCCTTCCCCTGCCCAAGCGGGACCAACACAACCAAGAGGATTTTAGGTCACCCCTGGATTAGCTCACGGAGAGGAAAACCCTGCTTCTCCTCCTTCCCAGCGCCCCACTTGCCTGAGGAACCTCATTTCTTCATCCTTCTTCTCGTCCTCGCTGATGATCTTGGAGGTGGTGACGCTCACCTCCACCCCGTCCACCACGAACTTGCGGGTGCGTTTCAGGGTCTTCTTCTGCAGCCGGGAGTCCTGGGGTGGCAGGGGGGAGAGGAGGGGCCCTGAAGCAGCTCCCCAGGGCTGCAAGAGCTGCACTGGGGCCCCCAGAGCAATTTTAGTGCCCTGCTATTCATGAGGAACATACAGAAGGAAGCCACACAGAGCACAAGCCATCAGTGAATTTGGAGATGCGGCCTGGCTACCAAAGCATGGAGCAGCAGCACTTCCACCCTGAAGAAACCTGACCCGCCTCCCAAAGACCCTTCCTCACCTTCCTCACATGGCTTACTCCCTGAAAAACCAAAAAAAAAACTCCTTCCCCTTCTCAAGGACCAACTCAGAGAGCAAATGCCACACGTGGCATCGTATGTGTGGCATCGTATTCCTCCTCCTCAAGGATTCCAGGTGTCCTGGAAAGGAGGAGGAGGAGGAGGAGGAAATTCCTGTGCAAGAGCACCACATTTCCAATCATTAGGGATTGCAGGCTGCTCTGGGGGATGTTGGCTCTCCAGCTCCCAGCAGGAGGTGGGGAAGGTTTTGCCAAGAAAGGTTTTCAGGCACGTTTCTGTGCCGGGAACCTCTCACTCATGCGGGCAGTGTGACAAAGATCTTGTGCAACACATCCCTCTGCCCCCTCAAGTCACAGCATTTCTTCTCCTGGAGCTCAGCAAATACCATTCCAGTTATTTTGCCTCTTCCTCGAAGCCCTGCTGACCTGGGCAGCTCCAGGCCAGGCATTCCCAGGCTCTAGGAAGCTTTAGCAAAAGCCAAGAAGCCTGGGAGGTCTTTGTGCAGTCCCTGCTGACACAAACCAGGCCAGATGCAGGGCAGGTTGGGAAAACTGAGAGGCACAAGCCCAGATGAGCTTTTCCCTGGGATCAGGAGTGCTAAGGAAGAGTAGCAGAGTGATGGACTATGGATAAACTTTAGGAAGCCCCATTTGGGGTTTCACCCTTGAGCAAGGACAAGTCAGGGCCATGGTGTGGTTACTGCACACAAAATAGACACAAGACATCAGACCTCCCCTAGGTTTCAGTGGCCTGGCACAGAAGAGGACACATGAACCTTCAGCAGCTCCACCAAGAGCTCCTCCTTCACCTGAGGACATGCCACATCCCCTGGCACAGCTGCACCCAGCCTGCTGTGCTGGCCTGAGCTCAGCTGGGACAGGCAGCATGCAAAACAAACCCTGGGAAGCTTTCCCTGGGGAAGGGTTCCTCCCTCCTGCACCTTCTCCAGCACCCTGTGGCACCGCTCTCACCTTGAGGGAGATGGAGCCACTCTCCCTGTTGAGGGACAGGTCAGCAGACAAGGAGATGGTGAGGTCCATGCTCTCAGAGGCCGAAGTGCTGCCGGAGTCTGAGTCCCTCTTGGAGCGGGGGAATGGCCCCAGGGGCTCCAGGCTTCCATTGGCCAGCTTCTCCTCACTGAAGTTCTCCAGGAAAACACTCTCTGGTCGCTCCACCATGCTCTTCCTCTCCCCCATGCTCTTCCTCTCTCCAAGGCTCTTCCTCTCCCCAAGGCTCTTCCTATCCTCGTTCTTCCCCTCCCCAATGCTCTTCCTCTCCTCAAGGCTCTTCCTCTCCTCAAGGCTCTTCCTCTCCTCCCTGCCTGGCCTGGGCTCCTTGTTCCCCTCCGTTGAGTTTCCCAAATGTCCTGGCTGCAGGATGATGTCCGGCTTGTCCTGGGTGGCCGAGGAGGCCGAGCTGGGTTTTGTGGAGTGGTTGCTCTCCGGTTTGTCACCGTCACTGCTCACCCCTTTGTCTGAGGCTTTGTGGCTCTGGCCCTCTGTGGTGTCCTTGCCAGTCCCCATGGAGCCGTTCAGGGCTTTGGGCAAGGATGAGTCTGGAGGTTTCTCCCCATCAAAGCTCAGCTGGCTCACCTCAGAGGGGTCCCTCTTGTGCTTCCCAGGGGGCTGCAAGGACAGGCAAGGGCAGATGTTGGCTTTGGCACCACCACTCAACACAACTGCAAGGACTACAAGGCACAGCAAGGTAACCCTGAACTGAACTGGCAGGGAATGTCCCTTTCAGGACATCTGCCCTGGGATGCTTCCATCCTTCCCCAGGTTTGCGGCCCCAAGGATCCTGGGGGGAAGGAAGAGGAGCAATGAAAAAGCCCCAGAACCTGCACATCCTTAAGAGGCAGCTGAGGAATTTGCACACCAAACTCCTTTTCCCATGGCTAACTCCACTGTGGAGGAGCCACTTTCCTTTGTGACAGAGGAGGGAGGTTGAGACACGTCCCCAAGCAGCCCTGAGGTGTCCCCTGCAAAGAGCCCAGCCCAGGGGCAGATGTGCCCAGCTCCCTCCTTGGGCTGGTGACCCCTCCATGTGCTGCTGGGTTTGCTTCCCTTCCAGTTTCTCCAGCCTGCAGCAGGGCTTACTTCCCTTTTTTTTTTTTTTTTCCCTTTTCCTTTTGTTTTTTAACCACTTATCATGAGCCCCTCCTGTGAGTGGGCACTGGACCATCCCATTATTTCTCCATGCCCTTGGCAGCCACCAAAACCCAGCCCCTCCCTGGCTGATCAACCACTTCCCCTCCACCTGACGTGACCCAAACCAGTTTTTGGAAGCTGAAAAAAGGTTCTTTCCCCCAGCACAGCCACGGTGGTGCAGCTGCTCACCGAGGCAGACTCTGAGGAGTCATCCTCCTCTGCTTCATCCCGACTGTCCTCGATCTCCTCCATCACCTCAGCCTTGGCCTCGGCCACCAGCTCCCGCAGGGCCCTGTTGCTGGTGACCTTGCTGACAAAGGGATGCTGAAAACCAAGCACAGGGAAAATGTCAGGTGGCCAAAGTCACACCCTGTGAGCCCAAGGAGGGCTTTGGGCTTTCAGAGACATGAGGGTTCCTTGCAGTGTCACTGGGATTTACCCGCACAGGAATTCACAGGAGAGAAGTTGGCTGAGCTTCAGGGCACACTGAACCTCAGATGCTCCCCAAAGCTGCTTTATGGCAGCAGCTCCCCCCAAAAAACAGCAGTGGGATTTAGACAAGGGACATCTGCCCACAGAATGTCACCATGAGCAGGGCAGGATCCCTGGGAGCAAAGAGAGCCTGGGGGAGGTTAAATTGGAATG
Organism: Agelaius tricolor; assembly: GCF_023055355.1. Lineage (NCBI taxonomy): Eukaryota > Metazoa > Chordata > Aves > Passeriformes > Icteridae > Agelaius > Agelaius tricolor. Next base: position 17,008,273 of record NW_027269278.1, read on the forward strand.
GGGCTGGAATCACTCAGTGCTCACAGCACTGGGATCATCACTCAGTGCTCACAGCTGTGGGATCACTGCTCACAGCACTGGGATCACTCAGTGCTCACAGCACTGGGATCACTGCTCACAGCACTGGGATCACTCTGCTCACAGCACTGGGATCACTCTGCTCACAGCAGCTTCCAGTTTTTGCTGTGATTTTGGGAAGGGACAGGAGGAAAGGAATTGAATTTCAGTCAGGGCTAACCAGGCACAGCCCAAGCTGGCTGCCACAGGGGTGTTTTCAGGAGCTGCTTCTGTTCCAGATGGTGTCCACAGGTTGCTCCAAAGGGAAAAATATTGCTGATGCTTTTTGGACAGTTTTAGTGGCTGAAAAGTGCTATGAACTTTCTAAACAAGACAGAAATGATGTGAATCCAGTCTGGGATCACCAGTCTGGTCCCTACCTCCAGCAGCTGGGCAGCACTGGGCCGGGTCTCTGGGTTCTTGTCCAGCGCCTTCTTCAGGAAATCTCTGAACTCCAGGGACCTTCAAACACAGCTGGTGGTGAGAAACTCAGCACAGGAAAGGCCTCAAATAGCAGAGGGATCAGCTTGATCCCTCAGCAGGTTCTGCCCCAGCTTGCAACTGGCCATAATCAGCATTTTGCTCCCATGGGAAACCCTGTGCTCAGTAATTCTGATTGTTTGTATGAGAAGCAGTAACAGGGCCAGGTCAGGGACCAGGTTTTGCCTTTTCCTGTGCTGGCAGCAGATGGTGGGGACTGAGCCCATACCCCTGTGCACCAGGCATGGGCAGAGGCAGGGCAGGACACAGCAGCTGTCCCCCAAGGGAGCCCATGGCAGCAGCAGCTGCTTGGGGACAAGGAGCCATCCCCAGAGCCCCAGTGTGCAGGGTGGCTGTGAAGGAGCAGGAACCCCATAGGAGGGCACCCTCAGCCTGCAAAGTGCAGCTCTGAGCTGCAGAGTGTGGCCTTATGTCACTTGTGGGCAGCTCCAGAGGCAGCTCCCACCCTGGCTGCTGCCTGTGACAATCCCTGGGACTGCTGTGACTCCAGGCCTCTGCCAGTCATTCGCTGCTGGCTCACCTGCGGCAGCTTTTATGATTTAGAAATAAATAAATTAATTAAATAAATAAATAAATAAATAAATAAGTAAATGGAAATTAGTGGCTTGTTTTCTTTAAATTAACTGTCTATTTTTCCTTTACGTGAAGAAATGGCTTTCCAGACTTCAGGGAAAGCAATTCTGGAGCTCTTGGCCATCTCCAGCTTTAGAGAAAAATCTGCCTTTCATACACACGGGTTGTTTTGAGAACAGCCAAGGGGTCACCCCTGGTTCTGGGGGGTCTGTGGGTGAGCAGCAGCTCTCCCTGTGCTGCCTGGACACTGAGAGCACAGTGTGAGCATCCTGCCCTCAGCCAGCATTGCCTCCCCAGCCCCCTGCGCACAGCTGGAGCTGGAACACAGCTAAACCCCGACCCAAATGAAGGAAAACTGCTAAAGCCAACTGGTTTTTCCTGCTGTGTGAGCTGGGAGGTGCCCCTGGGCTGCCCCCTCACCATTTGGAGGGGCAGCTGAGCGTGGGTGGGTCGGACTTGGCGATCTTCAGCAGGACCCTCATGGGGTTCAGCTCGTGGTGGGGGGGCTCAATCTGAGCCATCTCGATCAGGGTGATGCCCAGGGACCAGATGTCAGCCTTGTAGTCGTAGGGAGTGTCCTTCATGGTCTCACACATCACCACCTCCGGGGCCATCCTGCGAGGGGCAGAGCGGGGCCGGGGTGAGGCCTGGCAGCAGCAATGAAATAACCCACAAATAACCCACAGTGCTGCAGGAAACACAGCTCTTCCCCCCAGCTCCGGGCTTCAGAAGCAGCAGCATCTTTTCCACGGGGTGCAGCCCCCTCCCTGCTCCCCAGAAAACCCCCAGGCCGTTGACATCTGGCGCGGATGTTGCCTCAGAGCATCAATTAATCCCCGCAATTCCACTCCTCCAGCAAGCTGGGGCGATTTAGAGGTTGTGCTTCTGGGGCAGGGACTCGTCCCCATGTGCTTGGAGTGGCTTCAAAGCCCATCTCAGCCCCGGGATGGGGGGAGCACCCTCGTGTGACCCTCGCTGCAAGCCTGGAGCACTGCGACCCCTCTGCAGCGCACGGGCTGCTCGCAGCTCTGCTCAGGCAGGGAAAAACCTTGAAGTGTGCAAGAAAATGGCCAAGAATCCTCATGCAGATCCTCCCACCCTAAGGCAGCGTGGCCCAGCACGCCCCAAAGCTTCAGAGCAAACCTGGTGTTCAGGAATGAAGCCCTTCAGGAGCGGGGGACTCACCAGTAAGGGGTCCCAATGAAGGAATCTCGCTTCTGCAGGGTTTTCACGTTCTTGGCAGACACCCCAAAGTCAGCTGCAAAGAGCAATAACATTAGAGGCTGGAGGAAAGCTGAAAAACCCTTCTGAGTTAGCACACTTGGCTGAGACACAGACTGGAAAGCAAACAACACACACTGATGTCACGGGGCTGTGTCCTCTGAGCCGAGCATCAGGAATTCAGCTTGGTTTGGGCTACATGACCCCCAGGGTTTTCCTCTCCCATGTGCTATAAAACAGGCACAACAACCCCCTCCTGCCAAACTTTACACGTCTGTGAGGAAATGGAGCTCTTTGCTGCAAAAAAAAAAAGCAGCTCCATGGCTGATTTCATTATTATTTCCTAGCAAAAAGCCTGATTTTAGAGCAGAAAACCCAAATTGCTGTTACATTCCTCCATAGCAGATTTCATTATTATTTCAGAGCAAAAAGCCTGATTTTAGAGCAGAAAACCCAAAGTGCTGTTACATTCCACCACAGCAGATTTCAGGATTTATTTCCTAGCAAAAAGGCTGATTTTAGAGCAGAAACCCCAAACTGCTGTTCCATTCCTTCTCTCCCAGCCACTGCAAGATGCCTCTCCCTGATTTTGTCCCATCTGAGCTCAGCCCAAATGGAAGCGGTCAGACCTGGAGGGGGCCCAGAGCCCAGCCCAGGTGGGTTTGCTCTCTGGGACAGCCCTGGGGGCAGCTGGAGGAGCTGTCACCCATGCCCAGCCTGAGCTCAGGGTGTCCCTGCCTGTCCTGCAGACAAATCCAGCCTCTCCTCCCCCAGTTCAGCTCCAGAGCAGAGCGAGCTGGCAAAGGAACCCTTTGGCAAGGCTGCCCCTGTCACCACCAAAGCTGCTGTGCAGATAAGAGGAATTGCTCCAGCTCCCAGCCCTGCCAGCTGGCAACCCTGCTCAGGATGCTCAGCAGGCCAAAACCCACAGAAATCGGGTTCAGAGAGGGATTAAATAAACCCAGGGAGGAGAAATGCATCAGGGGGTCTGAGCTGGCTGTGCCCTGGGGGCTGCAGCTCCATTTGCCTTTCCATGGAATAAAACCTTCCCCTCCTTGTGCAGAGGAGCATCCCTCAAGGCCAGCACACTCAGGGACACCCAAACCCTGCAAATGCAGCTCCAGCTGTCCCTGGGGAGGCAGCAGAGGAGCATCCCTCAATGCCAGCACACTCAGGTGTGGTATTTTCTGGGGTCCCCCATGGCAGGAAGGAATGAATCTGACTCCATGTTCTTAGAAGGCTGTTATGGTATGGTATATTAAAAATATATTATATTATATTAAAATATATTATATTAAAAATATATTATATTATATTAAAAATATATTATATTACATTGAAAATATATTATATTACATTGAAAATATATTATATTACATTAAAAATATATTATATTATATTATATTATATTATATTATATTATATTATATTATATTATATTATATCATACATGCTATACTAAACTATACTAAAGAATAGAGAAAAGATACAGACAGAATGCTAGAAGATAATACTGAAAAACCTATGACTCCTTCCAGAGTCCCAACACAGCTGGCTGTGATTGGTCATGAAGTCAAAACAACTCACAGGAAACCAATCCAACAACCACCTGTTGGTAAACAAATGTCCAAACCACATTCCAGAGAGCAGCAAAACACAGGAGAAGCAAAGCAGGTAATTATTGTTTTCCTTTTTCTCTGAGGCTTCTCAGCTTCCCAGGAGAAGAAATCCCGGTGAAGGAATTTTTCAGAAAATATGACAGTGACACTCAGGGACACCCAAACCCTACAGATGCAGCTCCAGCTGTCCCTGGGGAGGTGCCAGGGACTGACTCACCCAGCTTGATGTCCCCATCCTGGGTGAGGAGCACGTTGCCAGCCTTCAGGTCCCTGTGGATGATCCTTTTGCTGTGCAGGTAGTGCAGAGCTTCCAACATCTGGCGGCAGATCACCTGGATCTGGGGCTCAGTCAGGCCCCTGTCCAGCTCTGCAGGGAGGGACAGGGGGGTCAGACAGGACAGGGATCAAGGGATGCTCACCTGAGCAGCAGGAAGGGCCAGGCTACCCAGCAGGACATGGCAAAGCCACTGTCCCTGTGTCAGAGCAGCAGGGGATGATGGAAAGCAGCTTGTAAAGGTGATTTATTCCCTGAGGCAACACTTGCAGCAGGATTTCCACCTCTTGGAGCTGCTGGGAATGCTCACTGGGACAGTGGGGGAGAGGATGAGGAGGAGGAGCCAGAAATGCTTGGGATGGGGTCAGAACTCCAAATTCCCTGACAATTTGGGGAGGCAGACATGCTTCTGTGAGAGGAGGGAGCTGCACTGGCTCAGCACAGGCAAGAAGCCCAGGGAAAGGGGGCCCAGGGAATGGTCCCTGCTGTGGGGGTGCAGTGCAGCCCCCCAAACATCCCCAGGGACACACAGCACTTCCCAAAGGAACAGGACTGAAATGCTCAGCAGGGTTATCCACAGCCACTGCTCTGAGCTGCTGGTTTGGGTAGCACCAGAGTTCAAGGAGTGCCTGGACACTCTCAGGCACGTGATGGGTTCTTGAGGCTGTCCTGTGCAGGGCCAGGAGCTGGGTTTTGTGTGTCCTTCCCAGCTCAGGATGCTCTGTGATTCAGTGATGCCATTTCTGGTGCTCACAGGGACAGGAGTGACCTCCCTGGGGAGGAGCAGAGGAGCATCCCTCAATGCCAGCACACTCAGGTGTGGTATTTTCTGGGGTCCCCCGTGGCTGGAAGGAATGAATCTGACTCCATGTTCTCAGAAGGCTGATATAATATACTGAACTAATATTATATATATTTATATTATATTAGTTCAGTATATTTATAGTTATATTATATATATATAACTTATAATATATATATTATATATATATATAACTTATATTATATATATATAACTTATATTATATTATATATAATATATATAACTATATATTATATATAGTTATATTATATTATTATATAGTTATATATATAGTTATATTATATAGTTCAGTATATTTATATATATAATATTAGTTATATATAACTATATATATAGTTATATAATTTTATATAATTATATTAATATATAATTATATATAATATATAATTATAATTGTATATATTATAATAATATATAACATATATTACATATATTAATTATAATAATTATAATAATTATAATAATTATAATTATATATATATTATATATATATATATAATTATATACTAATATAATATAATGAACTCTGAGCTCTGCTGGGCCACCTCCACCAGGCCAGGGTGAGAGCTCTGCAGAGCATCACCCCCCTCCAGATGGGCAGCATCTCCTGAGCTGCCCTCCCTCCCTCAGCAGGGCCTCTGCAGAGCAGATCCCTCCTCCAGAAGGGCTCAGCCAGCACCAGATGGGGCTGATGGAGGGACCCCAGCAACTGGGCCAGATGTTTGCTCAGAGCAAGGACCTTCACCACGGCCTGGGGCTGCTGGCTCAGCCACTTTGCTCCTCCTCTCCTCACCAATGTCTCCCCTGCTCTGGGAAAAGATGACGATTTTCACCCTCCATCTGGCAAAAAGAAGTTCCAGTGGGCCATGGGTTTTGTACATAAGATTTTGAAGGGCAAACCCCAGCTGCAGGTGGGGATGGGAGGGGTGGACCAGGCAGCATTCAGCATTTCTGGAATTCTGGGATTTACTAATTCTGGATTTACTAATTCTGGGAGCATTCCTGAGCTCCAGCTCCTCCCCACCCTCACTCAGGGGTCACAGAGCTACAGCCAGGCTGCTCTCTCATGGTTTTCTCTGCTGCCCCTGCCAGGTCCTCCTGAGAGGAGCCAGGAATGCTCAGGAGCGTTTTTGTGTCCCAAGAGATGGGTAAAACCCCGCTGCTGAGGTTTCCCATGGGAAGGCATCACTCCCTCCAGCACTTCAGGAAAGGTATTTCTTCATGCAGTGATTTGGAGCAGCTTTAGAGTTCCTTAAAGGAGGGATGAGGTTTAAGGGCTGAGTTAAAGATGATAAATTCGGGAATAAAAAGCAAGTGAGGCCTTTGGAGGGATCAGGGCTGACAAGGAGTAACCCCCAGGGAGATGTGGCTCTGTCCCAGGGCCCTGGCAGGGTGGTGTCAGTGTCACATCTGCTGCCCCCAGCCAGGGCTCTTTTGGGGTGCAGCCACCATCCATGCTCCCAGCAGCTCTCTCTGCGAGGGAGGGAGGGAGGGAGGAGTTGGGAGAGGGGAGATTGCTGCAAACTGCAGCTCAGCAGAGCTCTGTGTGCCTCACAATGCCTGATACCACATAGAAAAGTCAGCAAGAGCAGCTGGGGAAATTCACCTTGACAGGAACCCAGCTTCAACATCTCAGCCTGCTGGGAGCTGTGGGAACGGGATCCCAGTGCCCCCAGCAGACAAACATTGAAATTCAGCTTTCCCCTGCAGCCAGACCCTCCCCTGTCCCCACCCCTGCTGATCCCAGCAGCTTTAAACCACAAAAGGACATTAAAATAGCCCAAAAACTCCCCCAGAGCTGCCACACCTTCTGCTGAGGGGATGGAAACAGGCAAACCCCTGGGAGAGAAAGGGCAGCGGTGGCACCCATGCCTGCCGTGTGTCTGAGGGCTGCCCCTGGTGCCAGGGGGCTGGAAATGCCCAGGGGGCACAGCTGCACTCACCCAGCATGGTGGCATGGTGGCATGGTGGCATGGTTGGAATGGTGGCATCCCACCCCTGTCACCTGCTGGAAATGCCCAGGGGGCACGGCTGCACTCACCCAGCATGGTGGCATGGTGGCATGGTGGCATGGTGGCATCCCACCCTTATCTCCCCTGTCACCTGCTGGAAATGCCCAGAGGGCACGGCTGCACTCACCCAGCATGGTGGCATGGTTGGAATGGTGGCATCCCACCCCTGTCACCTGCTGGAAATGCCCAGGGGGCACGGCTGCACTCACCCAGCATGGTGGCATGGTTGGAATGGTGGCATCCCACCCCTGTCACCTGCTGGAAATGCCCAGGGGGCACGGCTGCACTCACCCAGCATGGTGGCATCCACGGCCCCGCCCGGGCAGAACTCGATCATGATCTGGGGGGCAAAGAGAGGGTTAAGGTCAGGCTGGGTCCCACTGGGCGAGGGGAGGGGAGCAGAGCTGGGCTGGATTCCCTGCCCTGTGAGCTCCCCTTGGGCACTGCCAGGAGCTGCCAGCCCCGGGCTCAGGTGCCGCCCTCTGCCCAGCTCCCAGGGACCCTCCCGGGGCTGGGGCACCCCCAGCAGCCCCGGAGCTGCTGCCCAGCCCAGCAGCAGCCTCAGGATTTGGGGCTGCCCCCGTTTCCATCCCTCCCCTGCCTTGGGAGCAGCGCTGCCAGCAGGGTGGGATAACTGTCATAGCTGCAAGCTGACGTGGCTGAGAGGCTTCAGGCAGGGTTTTCCCTGCCAAGTGAGCGATGGGGAGGGCTCTTGTGTCTTTAGGGAAGGGTTTTTTAGCTGGTTTCATTTCCCCACATTGCTCAGTCGTTTGTTGCTCTCTTATTTGGAGCAGTTTGAGGGGAAAGCGTGTCAATAAACAGGGTGAGCACATTCCCCAGATGCTGCCATTCTTCCCCAGGGATGTGCAGAGCCCTGCCAGTCCCACACATCTGCTTGCCATGAGTGGTCCCCAGCACCTCAGGGATGCAGATCCTCTCCCCTCAGCTCTGCACAGGCTCAGCAGTCCCCTGCTCACATCAACTGATTGCAATTTCAAGCAGCCAGGGATTACAGGGGACAAGAGCTGCTTCACCTCTCCAAGCAGCTCTCCTCCTCGTGGAGGTGACACAGGGCAGCATTCCAGAGTGGTGAAATGCCAGAGGTGACTCTGAGGACAGCCCTGAGCACTGTTTACAGCTCAGCTCTCTCTCTGCTCAGAGCAGCTCCAAGCACTGGCCCAGGAGCTCAGGGGAGAAGGTTCGAGATCCATTTCCCATGGTTTGATCCTGCAGCCCCAGGAAAGCCACATCCCACCCCTATCACCTGCTGGGAGACAATGGGGAGCAGGAGCAGGACTGGAGCTGCTCTGGGCAATCAGCCCAGGGCCAAGGAGGCAGAGAGGGACAAACTGAGGGGACAAACCCAGGCAGGTGTGACAGGGGCACCACTGGAGGAGAATAACCAGGGGCCAGGGAGAGAAATATTTGGGAAGAAGACAACAGAACCATCCCCAAACCAGGAGAACCCATGCCCACGCATGCAGGTGGAAGCCTGGCAGCAGGGATGGGGCCAGCAGAGCAGCAGTGGGACACAACAACACTTGCTTGTTGTTTAATACCTTGAGCCAGAGCTCCAGCAGCTTCCTGAGCACATGGAAGGGCAGGAATTGTCCCCAGGCACAGAACTGCCCTGTGCCCCACTGTCACCCCAAAGAGCCCCAGGAGCACCATTCCAAACCATTGCTTGTGTGGTGCTCCTCACCACATTCATCAGAGCAGAATAAACCAGCAGCGGCCACCAGCCCTTCCTGGGCTCCTCAGAGCAAACCTCACAAAATTCCAGCCAGGTTTGCAGCCTGGCAATGAGGAAATGAGCAGCACCAGTCCCTCTGCAGCAGCGTGAGCCTGAGTGTCCATCCAGGCCCAGCAGGCTGCAGCTGGGCACTGGGAACACAGGAAACTTCCAAATGTGCATTTTCAACTTCCAAATGTGCATTTTCAACTTCCAAATGTGCATTTTCAACAAGGGCAGAGATGTCAAAGAATAATTCTGGGTGTGACCAGAGCAGCTAAAAAAATAACGAGCTGGTTTCAGCCCCAGAAGTGCAACTTAAACAAACAGAGCTGGCAGTGTCCCAGATCACCCTCTGAGCACACTTCCTTCGGGAGCAGGGCCAGCCTGGAGAGGGCTCTGCCATGGAGGTGACATCAGCAGCTGTGTGAGAGCTGGGAGCACCCACAGCTCCTCCTGCTGCTGCTGCTGCTGCTGCTCGGGGCCCTGTGGGTGTGCAGGCAGCAAACATCCTGTTCCTGATGATTTCCTGTGCACAAGAAACCCAGGGACTTCCAGGATTTTTGTGCAGAGGAAATCACTGTCCCAGGAAACCCAGGGACTTCCTCAGCCCAGGCAGCTGGGGGGACACAGGGTTCCTGTGCCACATCGAAGCTCCTACGAATCCACCATCCCTGTTTCGGCCTCCAGTCCATTACAACCACCCCAAAGTCACTGGTAGCTCCATTTCTGAGTTATCTGAGCCACACAACAGAGTGAGAGGCACAGGCAGAGCGCCCAGCCCCAAATCAGCCCCAGCCAAGGGGCCCAGAACCCCCTGGGCTCACTCCCAGCTCCAGGGGATGCTCTGGCTGCACACACACAGCAGATTTGGGCAGCGGGGTTGACAGAGAAAGGAACTTGCTCTCAGTACCTGTGAAAACCTCTGTGACAGCTTAAATAAAACATGTGAAACAAAACAAAAACACAGAGCTCTGCAGGCAGACACCACAAAACCTTTCCTTTTCAAAAAACCTCTGCAACGGGCAACATTAAAGTTAAATTCATAAGAGAAAGTCCTCTCAAGTTAAATAGTGGGCACCTCGGTTTTTCCCATGGCTCATCTTGATCCTGTGCTCACCACAGCAGGATCTGGAAGGATTTGGGCTCTGACAGACCAGGAGCAGCCTCTCCTGCCCAGGTACTAATAAATATTAAATTTAAATTAATAACAGAAAGTCCACTCAAGTTCAATGGTGGTCACCTCAATTTTTACCATGGCTCATCTTAATCCTGTGCTCACCACAGCAGGATCTGGAGGCATTTTGGGTGACAAAAACCAAGGAGCAGCCTCTGACAAACCAGAAGCAGCCTCTCCTGCCCAGGTACTAATAAACATTAAATTTAAATTAATAAAAGTCCACTCAATTTAAAGGGCTTTGCTGGTCACCTCGATTTTCCCTATGGCTCTTAATCTTAATCCGGTGCTCACCACAGCAGGATCTGGAAGCATTTGGGGTCTGACAGACCAGGAGCAGCCTCTCCTGCCCAAGTACTAATAAACATTAAATTTAAATTAGTAAGAGAAAGTCCACTCGAGTTCAATGGTGGTCACCTTGATTTTCCCTATGGCTCTTAATCCTAATCCTGTGCTCACCACAGCAGGATCTGGAGGCATTTTGGGTGACAAAAACCAAGGAGCAGCCTCTGACAAACCAGGAGCAGCCTCTCCTGCCCAGGTACTGATCAACATTAAATTTAAATTAATAAGAGAAAGTCCACTCAAGTTAAATAGTGGGCACCTCGATTTTTCCCATGGCTCATCTTGATCCTGTGCTCACCACAGCAGGATCTGGAGGCATTTTGGGTGACAAAAACCAAGGAGCAGCCTCTCCTGCCCAGGTACCCCCAAGGTGGCACCAAGGCCCAGCTCACTCCTCCCACCCTGGGCAGGACAGCTCCTGCCTCCTGGGCATGTCTGAACGCCTGGAACTTTCTGCATGGCTAAAACAAAGAGAAAAACCACACATCAAAAGCTTATCTTGAGAGATAATGTCACCAAACAGTGCCCAGTGGCCAAGGGTGGGACAGCTGCTGGCCCCAGCAGGGTTTGGCTCTTACCCAGAGGGCAGTGCCCACAGACCCTTCCCTGGCAGGCAGGAAGGGCCAGGGGGTGGACAGCAGAAGCCACCAGGTGGGAAAGCTCCTGCCAGGGGTGGCCCTGGGGGCACCTGAGGGCAGGGCTGGCAGCCCAGGGGTGCCAGGGCACTGCAGGTGAGGGTCCCTGCAGGCTTCTCCTGGGGCTGTGCAGAGCTCCTTGAGGAGCCTGGGGTCACAGAGGGGCTCCAGAGCCCCCAGGGCCAGCCCTGTGTGGGTTTGCTCCCTGTTGGTGTTCTGAGTATCTGTGAACGCTCGTGGGGTTAGGGGAAATGCTGTGCTGGCTCTGCACTACAGCCCTGCAGCAGTCAAGGAATCTCATTGAGAGCCTTCAGGAGGTCATGGAAAGGGTTCAGACCCCTCTGCCCATCATGTGTGGGATTGTTGTGTGGGCAGGAGGGGGAAGATGGGAGGGTCAGAGCGCATGGAGAGAGAGCATTTGCAGAGAGCTGGGGAAGGAAATGCTGTCAGCTCCCTCCTTGCCACCCATCACACCTGGCCCAGCTTCTCTCACACAGTGGGAGGCTGCAGGGGCTGGGGTTGTCCAGGCTGGCTCTGGGGACAGCCCAGATTTTGGGTTTTATCTGCATTAATGAATCAGTTTTAACCTGGGGGCCCAGTGCAGGGTCAGGAGCTGGACTTTGATGATCCTGGATGGTCCCTTCCAGCTCAGGATATCCTCAGGTGATTCTGTGACACCGTGACAAGAACTGCAGCCCCCAGTGGGCACAGAGCCCTGCCATGCCCCCAGACCCACCCTGCCTGGCCCAGGGAACTTCCAAATGTGCCTTTTCAACTTCCAAATGTGCATTTTTCAACTTCCAAATGTGCATTTTAAACTTCCAAATGTGCATTTTCAACTTCCAAACGTGCATTTTTCAACCAGCCCCCACCATTTCCTCCCAGGCTGCAGCAGTGGGGCTCTCTGTGCTTGTGGGAGCAGCTCTGGAAGCCACAGCATCCTGCTGCCACGGCCACCCCTGCACCCACGTGGCTCTGCCACGTTTCTGGGCCAGCTCTGAGGTGTCCCCGTCACCCACAATGGAAAGCAGCCCCAGCCCAGCCTGTGTGCTGGCACACAGGGGCTGCAGAGATAAGAAAACCAAATTTGCTAAAGGAAACTGTGCTGCACTTGCAGAGAGAGCTGGGGGAGGAAATGTGTCAGGTTCCTTCCTGCCACCCCTCACACCTGGCCCACCTTCTCTGCACCCAGGCTGTGCAGCTGGCACAAAGCTCCAGGGGCAGTTTTTGTAGCTGGGAGTTCCTGTGCCTGCTCTGTGCCCCTCTCAGCCAGGAGCTGCTCCCTGTGTGCAGCACCAGCACAGCTGCAGCAGCCAGGGCCCCCAGCTCCTCGGGCTCTTTCCCTTCTCCCTTTGCTGTGGTTCTGCTGAATGTGAAGGAAATTCCTGTCTGCTTTTCCTGTAAGAGGGTGGTGATGCCCGGAAAGCCCTGCTGGGCACCTCTGCGGGCACATCTGGCTCCTTCCTCTCCATGCCAGGGAGCCCTGAGGTGTCCCTGTGGTGTCCCTGAGGTGTCCCTGCATGTCCCTGCGGTGTCCCTGCATGTCCCTGTGGTGCAGCAGGGCTGGGGCCAGCTGGGACGCTCCTTTTCCATGCCCTGCTCCAATCTGGAAAACGCCCAGGTGGAAATGGCTGCTCCACCAGATGGGCTCACCCAGAGCAGGGCTGAGCTGCCCCTGCTCTCTGCTGAGGGCTGAGCCACAAAATCCTTCCCAAGCTCGTTCCTGGAGCCCCACGAGGCCAGAGCAGCACCAAGACAAAAGGGGACAACACCCAAGAGCCAGTGGGAGCTGCAAAAGCCACCAGCTCCAGCTGCAGCCAGCCCTCAGCAGCCACAGAGAGGGCACAGAACAATCCAGAAGCCACCAAAGGCCTCTTGGCTGCCCCAGAGCAGCACAAATGTCAAAAGCTGGCCTGACATGGCAAATATGCTGTAGGTGGAAGTGAAATAATTCCCTCTCTGTAAGAGAAGGCTCCAAGCTTGCCAATTTTCCCTCACGGACAAGGGCACCATTCAGAGACTTTAAATATAATAAACCTTTTCTGCCCCCTTTTCTGGACAAAATAACCTACAGAGAAAAATATTTGAAGTCAGAAATGAAAAAAGGCTGTCCCCATAAGGGCTGGGAGGCGGAAGAAGATGCAGGGCAGGAAACAAGGAACACAAAGTTTAGGGAGTTTCAGAGTAAGAAAACTTCATGGAGAATAAAGTCAATACTCCTGGCGAAGTGCAGGGCTCCCTGCTGATCTTAAGGAAACTGGGGATGAGTTCTCCCCATTGAAATCACTGCAAGATGACAAAATGTTTCCTTGGACTGCCCCCCACAGATGGCAGAAATATTCCCATCCCTGCTGCAATTTTGGCAGCACAAATTGAAACTCCTTTGAGTTCGACCAAATGGTTTTGATGTTGCAAAAAAGCTCCTTGTGCTGCTTGGAGGGCTGTGAGTGGGATCCCTTTTCTCACCAAGTTATCAGCATTTAGAGGCCACTGAGTTCACTTTGTTACGGGACGGGAAGCAAAACTCCAGGAATGGTTTCAGATATAAACAGCAAAAAGGAAGAAGTTGCTGCTTCAGTGGGAAGATTCCCCAAGTGCCCTGTGTCAGCATCTGACAGAGATGAGGCATCTCAGGAGGGCAAAGCTCACTGGAGAGCTGGAGTTTGACCCAGGACAAGTTTCCTGGTGGCTTTTATGGAGTCAGCAGTTCCAGCACAGCCCAGAGCCTCACCTGGCCACGAGGACAATGCAGTGAAGGGCTGGCCAAGGGCTCGATGAGTTTTCCACTCCTGCCTGGCATCTCCCTAGAAACAACAACCCCTTGTCCTCATCATCCCCAAATTCCCAGCATGAGGTGCCTGGATCCACCACACAACCTGAGTGTTGCTGGTTAACAATTCCAGGGCTTTTTAGAAACAACAACCCCTTGTCCTCATCATCCCTAAATTCCCAGCATGAGGTGCCTGGATCCACCACACAACCTGAGTGTTGCTGGTTAACAGTTCCAGTGAGGGCTTTGAAGTCAATGGATCACTCCAGGCCACGAGGTCTGCAAAAGGACATCCCTCCCTCCCTGCAAATGACAATTTCAGGCTATATCTGAAACAGAATAAAGTTTAAACCTGCAAGCTATCCCTCCTTGCTGAAGCTGGATTTCAAGGCACTGTCTCCTATCCACGGGGAGTTCATAAATATTCCTGTCTATGCAAACTCTGCTCCTTAGCATTCCCTGGGAGATCCAGCCAAGTGGGAACGTGGCTTATTGCAATTCAGTCCTAAACAAAGTTTTCAGGTGCTTTGAAAACTGATTTGCCTACAAGGCTTCTTGTCTGCTCTGCTTCTCTTTTCATGAAGCTCCGGCTTCACGTTACAGCCCTGCACTGGGACTCAGCACCCAGCACTCATTCCCAAGTGCCATTTACCCTTGGGGAAACTTTAGGCAAATCCCTGTCTGTGCCTTCACTCTCAGAGCCAGGATAATGACACCAGGCCTTTTCTAATGCGTTCCAGGGTGTGCAGATGACAAGGCTGAGCAATCACAAGGAATTATTACCTCAATAACCTCTTCATGCAACGTTATCCTGTGCAAAGGGTGGCAGACAAAGGTTTCTGTTCTCCTTTGGGCTGTTGTGTTGGTACCTGCAGGAGCACTCCTGAACTCAGCTGGGCTGGGGCAATTTGCCTGATACTTAAATCATTTTGGGGGTTGCTAAAAATCATTTGGTTTCCCTCTGTTTTAAGGGAATAGGATTTACCCAGAATAGGGTTTAGGGTCACTTGCCAGGAGGCTGAATGCCGAAGCTCACGTTCACAGCACAGGGGGGGCCTGTGGAACCTGCTGCCCAGATTTCCAGCAGAAGAAGATTCAGACCTCCAGGCCTTTGGGAATGGCCAGGCAGAGAGCAGGGGAGGAGGTGTCACCCAGAGATGTGACCCAGAGCATCCCAGCTGGCAGAGACAGGGCCCCAGGGCCGGAGCAGGAGTGACCACCCTCTCCAACTGTGCTGCTCTGAACAGCAAGCTGCTGACCCTGGAAATGCAGCAAAGTGCCAAAAAGCCACTGGGCTGCATCACTTTTTCCACTCTGCAGCTCTGGCCAAGCTGAGGAGCTGCCCCCGAGGACAGGGAGGGGACCCTGCGATGTCCCTGCTGCATTCCCAGGGCCAGGCCATGCCCTGCTGCTATCTGCCCACACCTGCTCCTCTCCCACCCACCCTGCTCGACTTCCTGGGGGTGTTTTGCGCTTCTGCCCGAATTCTGGACTGGTAGGAATTTGGAAACCGGTCCAGCAAACCCCACCCCCTCACTGCCGCTCCCAGCGGGGCCGATCCTGAGCAGCTCCCCAGCCCTGCGTGTCCCAGGGAGCTGCCAGCTCCCACGGGGACCGGGATTTATGCTCCTGCAGCTGGGGCAAGGAGGAAGGGGAGGGATTGCTGTTCCTCTGGTGAGCTGTTCAGCAGAGTTTGGGATCTCTTTGTTTCCCTGGGTTTTCCCTGGGCCGCGCTCGAGCGCCGCCAGCTCCAACGACAAAGTTCAACAACTTCTGGGGGAAGTTTGGTACAAGGCTCCAGGAGCAGGAGGCCAAGTAGGAAGGGCTGCAGCTCTGCTGCCAAGTGGAGCTTTAAAGGGACACAAAGAGCCTCGGGATTCCTCAGGGACCGAGGGCTGAGCAGCCTGGAGAGCCTTGCTCTGGTCCAGCGTTCACACAAACAAATCGCCACGGGCATCCAGCCAAGCTCAGGCTGCTCACCCTGCAAGACATCCCTGCAAGTTGTGATAACCTCCCCTTGCTAAGCAAAGCTGTGGGGAATCTGAGCCTGCTACCAGCTCCCTTTTCTGTTTGTTTTAAAGGAAAGGTATTGCCAGCCTCAGAGGCTGCAGATGCTTTACATAGCCCAGCAGTCGAGCGCATGGGATAATGAACGTTTCTTTATGCTACAGGATTTTCAAGAATGCCCAAATCTCCAGTCAACATCCATATCAAAGGGGGAGCAATCCCAAAAGTCGCTGGCTGAGCAGGTCAGGGCCTGCCCACAGCAAATGCAAAGGGTTTTTTTAAGGTGAGTACAAAGAGCAGCACAGAGCTGGAGTGTCTGTGCCAGCTGTAGGAGCCTGTACCCACACAGGAGAAACCCTAAGCTGATTCAATGAGCCGTTCCCCAAAAGGCCCAGGCAGGCAGGGTTACCTGCACCGTGCAGTTACCCCTGCTTTGATCTCCAGGAAAAGGCTGCTTATTCAAAAACCCTTTTGCCACGGCAACCGTGGGGCAGGGAGAAGCAGGGAGGGGGAGACAACTCCCCAGGGCTCCCCTGGAAAAGCTGTCCCAGCACCAGCATGGTGCTTCAACACCTGGGGCCAAATGATGTTTTAATATCATTGGATTTCTAGAGATATCCTGAATTTCTAGAGATTCCTGGAGCATCTCAGGGTCCTGGGTTTGCTGCTGGGCTGCCTGGGCACAGCCACCATGCCCTGGGAGCAGAGGTTTCCTGCAGGAGAGGTCGGGTTCTTCACAGCAAACAAAACTCTCCTCCCCTGTGTGTTATCACTGCTCTGGCTGGGAACAGCACAGGGCTCCAGCAGCAGCAGCACCACATCAAAAGTTCCTCCCTTCCTCTGAGGTCTCAGCCTGGCTTTTTGTTGTTGTTTTGGAAGGGGGGGAAAAAAGACTCCCAAAGATGCAGCCCTCGAGAGGGACACAAAACACAAGAGCTGTTGTGTTCCTTTCCCATGCTGTAATAATTATCAGCGAAAATTCTGTTCAAAGCAAGCAAACCCCCCCTTTCAGCCCCATTCCTAAGGCACAAATAACTTTAAAAAGTCCCCATTTTAAAAGCTGTGTTATCTTGGGCGAGGGGGATTTGCTTCTGTGTTTCCAAGTCCTGCATCACAGTGCAGGAAAAGAGAATTTCAAATGTGTCCCAGCCACAAGGACTCAAACCAAACTCTTTAAAAGAAAGCATGAGAATCTCAGCTTTCATTCAGTGCCCCCATTTCCAGCAGCCAGGATTTATGCAAAAGAACACGAAATGCCACGGGGCTTGTAATAAAAATAAAATAAAATAAAATCCTGAAAGCTCCCACCAGGGCAGTTCTGCAGCTTCCCTGGGCTGTTTTCAAGCAGCACAAGACTTCTTGGCCTCTGCCACGAGCAAAGAAAAGGAGGTGGAGGGGGATGGAATGAGATAGGAGCTGCTGGCAGGGCACAGCCTCTCTGCAGAGGATTTAAATGCCAAGAAAGTTCGTGCTGGATGCTGTTATCCCAGCAGATTTATTCCTGGGAACTCGCTGGGGCTCTCCCAACCCTTGCTCACAGTGGGCTTTGCTCCATCCCACACAAGAACTGGGGTTTTCCTCCTTTTACACTTAACACCAACCAGGTACAAAACCCAGAGGAACTCTCTGGTTTGTGCTTTCCTTTCCAGTGCTGTGGATTTTTCTGCCACCTCCCCTTGCACAGAGAGGTCTTTTGCTCCATAAATATTTCATGGCCCCTCCTGGCTGCTGGAGCACAAAGCCAGAGCCTGGCAGAGGAGCCAGGGGGGACCTGACCCAGCTCAGGAGGAGCAGAGGGTTCCTCACCCATTTCCCTTGTGAAGCCAAGGAAAGAGCAGCCAGAGTGATTTAGGAAGAGCCCCTCTGAGGCTGAGCCTGCTTGTGGCACTGTCAATTATTCAAGCAGCTGTCATCCAGGAGCTTGGGCACATCTGGAATATTCTCTTTCCATGCTGGGCTGTGAGGAGCAAGGAAGCCACAGAGGGCTCCTGACCACACAGGCACCCCCAGAGGTTTTATCCAGAGCCACTCTGAGAACCCAGGCACCCAGCATGCAAACGATCCAGGAAAATGCTGCTTCAAACAACTGCACAGACAGCAATGAGGATGGGATGTGGGCAGAGCAATAGAAGCTGCTGTTTATATTTGGATGCAAATTTTCCCCAGCAGCACTGGTGACCAAGCAGTGGAAGGTTTGGACTTCAGGGAAAATCTGGTAGGGACTAAAAGCCTTGCAGAAATAAAACAGCCTGGTTTAATGACTGCCCTGCAAGCCAGGAAAACACTGGAGCATTAATAAAACCAGCCTGAGCACTGAAATGCAAATGCTACTCCAAAAAATGAACTAAAGAGAAGGATCCTGCTCCCAGACCAATTCTGGGGCTGCAAGGGTGGGTTTGGCAGAACCCCAGGCCCTGCCCTGGTGGGGAGCCCCACACAGGAGGCTCCTATGGCAGAATTTTAATTTTGGCAGGTCCCAAAGCCCTCCCTGGACAAAGGGACTCTGCAATCCCTTTCCTCCAGGAAGGAAGGAAGGCAAAGCTTCCTTGGCTTTGGGAGGGCGCTGACATTTCAGAGAAGAGCAGGGGCCACGTGGAAGATGCAGGCAGAGCAGGGAGGTGAAGCCAGGAGAGGGTGGCAGATGAAGCAGCCTCATCTCTCACCCCGGCTCAGGCTGGGTTTGCCTTTTTACTTTAGCCCAGATTAATCCTGCTGCACTTGCAGACCATCCAAATCCCAAGTCCCCTCCTAGGAGGGATGTTTGTCCTTCCTTTCCTTAGCAGAGCACATATTTACCTTGCTCTTTAACACACCAGGGCTCAGAATCCATCCAAAATACCAAGGGGACAACTCAGCTCCCTCGAGACCAGAAGAGAGAGCAGAAACACCCCAGCACTCCAAGCTGGGTGTCCCACAGAGCTCAGGGGCTTTAGCCATGGATTTTTAACACAGAAAACACGTGCTGACAATGCAGAAGGTGCCTGCAGAAGCAGCCCAATGAAACATCCCTCTCCTGCACTGCTGGAGCCAGGAGTGAGCCAGGCTGGGACTGGCACCACAGGCAGGGACTGGCAGCTCCAGCAGCTCAGCTCACCCCAGGGCAAGCCCCAAAAGCTGAGATCTCCGCTTTAACTCTGGTAAATCTACTCAGGGAGGCCACAAAGGCACCCGAGACGTTAAAAACAGGAAGGAAGAAGCAGCAGAGCTGCTGAGTGCAGCCTTTGCCACTCTCCTGACTTCCTGCAGTTCAAGGAGGAGCAGATGAACTGAGATGGGTTTGGAAATGCTCCTGTTCACCTGATTTCCACAATCCTCACCCAGAGCACCCAAGGGCTCACTCCCTCAGCCTCTCCATGCCCTACACAGAGCACAGGAAGGAGGGGCCTTTCACACTCAGCTTCCTCAGCTTCCTCTGCTGCCTCTCACACTCAGCTGCCTCTGCTGCCAGGCACTCTGAGAGAGCAGCAGGCAGGGGAAATAAAAAACCGTATTTAAACCTGCTGGGCTAGGGAGAGAGCTGCAGGAACCTGCTGTTCCAGCCCTTGCACCAACCCACTCCCCTGCATCTCCACAATGGAGCAGCTCAGGTGCCTCTGCATGGCAAGGGCTGAGCCCCAAATCAGCCCCAAATCCAGAAAATCACTTGGAAGAGTCACCCTTCCAGCTGGTGTCTTAAAAGAGAGGGGAACTTACTGGTGATGCTTTTTCTACCTTTACAAACCCTTACTGGTGGAGAAAGCACAACTCCAACTTCCCTGTGAAATCCCTTGGCCTTCCCTCGGGTTTTTACCAGCAGCTTTAGTGAGAAGAGGGTTTGGTGATGAAGACAGCAGGGAAAATCCAGGCCCTGAGCACAGAGTGAGCTGATGACTCATTTCTGATGCTCAAGCAGCTCCAGACAGAGGTTTTGTTCACCATGAGAGCCCTTTTGTCTGAGCCAGGGCAGGATGTGCCAGGCCAGCCTTACCCAGAGTTTGCCATCCCAGTAGAAGGCTCCCAGCAGTTTGACGATGTGGGGGTGGTCACAGGTGGCCAGGATCTCAATCTCCACCATGTAATCCTCCAGCTCATCCTCGCTCTTGGTCTCGATGACCTTGGCAGCTGCCAGAGCTCCCGTTTCCTTGTTCTTGGCCTGGAAGGAAAAGCCAGGGTGAGTCCAGAGAAAGTGAGGAGCACCGAATTCCTGAGCTCTGGAATCTGCTCCCTGGACACCTCCAGGGATGGGCACTCCACCAGCAGCTTTGGGGTTTGGGTGTTTTTAGCATTTATCACTGGTACTCAATATAAAAAATTGCCCTCTGCTGTGTTGAAAACTCCATTTTTATTTATGTTGATGAAAATCTCCATTTCTTGAGCCCATTTATTTTATTTTATGTTGATGGCAAACTGAGCTGTCAGTGTGTGCTCACAGCCCAGCAAGCCAAGCATTAGGATTGAAATTTGCACAGCAATTCAGAAATACCTGCCACAAAATGCTATAAACTGTAGGAGGCTTTTAACACTGACCATTCCATGGATGGTTCCTGTAAATTAAGGAGCTCCAGTTCCTGCTCAGCTTGGCTGGCCCCAGCCAGCACACCAGGAGGGAAACCTGCAGGGGCATTTCTGCTTCCCAAAGCTGCCCACACAGTGGCTGCATCCTCCTTCCTCCCTCCAGGCTGCAAAGCCCAAACCACTTCCCACCACAGGGAGAGGGAAACTTTTAGCAAAGGAGATGCAGCCTGTTGTTTGTAGCATGGGGGAGAAAAAAAGGAAGCAACAAAACCTCAAAGTGCAGAAGCTCTCTGATGATACCACAGGTGAATTACTAGAAATCCTGAACATGCAGATAATCCAACCAAGATCTATCTGAGAGTGCAGCCAGGTGGGGATGGCACTCTGCTCCCAGGGACAGGGACAGGATGAGAGGGAACACCTCAGGCTGGGCCAGGGCAGGCTCAGGGTGGGCACTGCAGGAATTTCCCCATGGAAAGGGGGCTCAGTGCAGGCTCAGGGTGGGCACAGCAGGAATTTCCCCATGGAAAGGGGGCTCAGGGCAGGCTCAGGGTGGGCACAGCAGGAATTTCCCCATGGAAAGGGGGCTCAGGGCAGGCTCAGGGTGGGCACAGCAGGAATTTCCCCATGGAAAGGGGGCTCAGGATGGGCACAGCAGGAATTTCCCCATGGAAAGGGGGCTCAGGGCAGGCTCAGAGTGACACCAGCAGGAATTTCCCCATGGAAAGGGGGCTCAGGGCAGGCTCAGGGTGGGCACTGCAGGAATTTCCCCATGGAAAGGGGGCTCAGGCACTGGAACTGCCCAGGGAGGGTTGGATCCCCATCCCTGGAGTGTCCAAGGAAGGGCTGGGGGTGGCACTCGGTGGGGATGGGGCACAGCTTGGATTGGATGATGCTGAAAGCCTCTTCCAGCCCCACTGGTTCTGTGCCTGTGTGAAACCCCCAGCCCAGCTGCAGCAGGAGATGGGTCACACGTGGCAGAGGGGCGAGACAGGAGCTGCTGACTCAGGAGCATCCAGACACTGCCAGAAGCTCCTTGAGCCAGCAGCTCACCCACTGCTCCCCACTGCCACCATTCCACCTCCTGCCCCCTTTTCCTCCCCTCTCCCCCAGGGGAACGATTCCCACTGTGCATGGAATCCCTGCAGGAGCCGGCCAAGCTCTGCTCCTGACCTTTCTCCCCACTCTGCAGTTTCCATCTCTGTGTTTGGAAAACCCTCAGGAGGATGAATTCCTGCTGCAAACACCACAAGCTCCTCTGAACAGCTTCACACAGCTTGGGTGACAGGAATATTGGGCAAATCATTCAGCAGAGGGAGGAACATGAGGGATCTGTGCTGTGCTCTGAAGCGTTGCTGCATTCCAGGAGCTGGCAGGGACAGCAGTGTCCTCCTTACCCAGGGGACAAACCCATTTCCATCTGGGCTCACTGCCCACACTCAGGCCAGCAGCTCCTGCTGCTTTCAGGGAAAATTAGGGGGTTTCTTCAGCTCAGCTCAGCTGGGTTCTCACCCAGCCACCAGCAGATGCTCTCACACAGAGGGCAGGGCAGGGGAAACGTGGAAGGAGCATGGGGAGAAGCTCAGCCCTTCCAAACAGGAGCCAGAAGTGCCCCACTGTGTTTGCTCTGCACTCACAGAGCTGGGAGAGCTCCAAGGAGGGGAAGTAAATATTGTGAGAAGAGGTGGGGCTTCCCCTGGAGCTTTGCTTCCCAGCGGAGGGGCCCTGCCAGCCCAGCCCCTGCAGGATGCTGGGGCCCTGCAGCACCTGGAGAGAGCCAGGAGCAGAGCAGGAGCTGGGGTCAGGGTCTGCAAGGCTGCAGACTGTCGTGGGAGAGGGAGCACAGCCTGGCCTGGCTCACTGCTATTGCTGCATCCCTGGGGAGCAGCCAGGGCCCAGCCGGGCACAGGCACCTCTGCATCCCCAGCCCATGTGAGCTGGGCTGAACAGGGGCTCACAGAATTCACAGAATTCACAGAATCACACAGAGAATTCACAGAATCACACAGAGAATTCACAGAGAATCACACACAATCATACACAGAATCCATGCACAGAATCCACAGAATCACAGTCACACACAGAATTCACAGGGCTTCACAGAATTCACAGAATCACACAGAATTCAGAGAATCACACAGAATCACACAGAGAATTCACAGAGAATCACACACAATCATACACAGAATCACACACACAGAATTCACAGATTCACGCACAGAATTACACAGAGAATCACACAGAGAATTCAGAGAATCACACACACAATCACACACAGAATCCACACACAGAATTCACAGAATCACACAGAACCACACAGAGAATCATACAGAGAATCACACAGAGAATCACACAGAATCCATGCACAGAATCACAGAATCACACAGAATTACACACAATCACACAGAATTCACACACAGAATTCACAGAATCACTGGGTTGGAAGAGACCTTCAAGCTCATCGAGTCCAGCCCAGCCCCAACCCCTCAGCTCAACCCTGGCCCCCAGTGCCACATCCAGGCTTTGTTAAACACACCCAGGGATGGGGACTCCACCACCTCCCTGGGCAGAACATTCCAGAACTTTGTCACTCTTTGTGTAAAACACTTTTTCCTGATATCCAGCCTACATTTCCCTTGAATGGTGCTCACCCACCCTTCCCCATGTCCCTGAGCTCCTGAGGGACCCAAAGGGAGCACTCCCCATGTCCCACATCTCCCCAGCTGGCACAGGCAGGTCCCAGCTTGGGCACCCAGAGGAAATGAAAGCAGCACCTCCAAGTTAAAGCCAGCTGAGGACACGTGGAGCAGCAGGGTGACACGGGCAGGCTGGCACAGGGGTGGGCTGGGCATGACCCTGTCCTGATGTCACTGCTGCAACCCAGGGCTCTTCCCAGGAGGGACCAACCTGAGCCTCAGGATGGCAGGAGGAGACCACGGGGTGAGCTTTGGAGAATGATTCCCCTGCAGTGCAGAGCAGGCACTGCTGACCCCAGCCTGCAGCTTCGGGAGGACCAACAGTGGCACGGGCTGGGCAGTCCAGCCCTGCCTGAGGTGCCCATGGCCCCCTCTGGGCCCAGATTCCAGCTGTCCTGTTCCTCCCACACGAGGCAGAGGGAGATGCACAGGGCCTGGCACGGGCAATCCTGCACTGAGCCCAGCAGCTCACCCTGGGCACCATCAAAGCTTTGAATTCCAAGGATTTCTGCCCCTTTCTCTCCATCTGCTCATCCCCCAGCCCTGACCCCAGGCTACAGCCCCATCCCAGACTGCAAAACCCCAAAAACTGCTGGATGCCAGCTCCATCTTTGGCTCCTCCACTCCTGGGCATCTCAATCCTACAGATAATTTGTCCTTGGGGTGTTAATTAGCACAAACAATAAAAAATCTGAGCAGAGAGCTGCCAGCACGGTGCCCAGGAGGTGCTGCTGAACTCCAGGGGGTTCATTACAGCCATCTCAACCCCAAAAACCCCTCGTGGCCAGCAGCAGCCCCTGAGCAAGTGCCAGTGCAGGAGCAGGGCTGGAATGTGCATTCCACAAATGTCACACAAAAGTTACTCAGTAAACTGAGAGAGGAGAGGAAACAGGGGCAGGAAACAGGGGAAAGGATCTCCCTGCAGAGCCCTGGGACACAGGGGGTGCTGCCCAAGCCCTGGGATGCCAGGAGAGGTGCCAGGGATGAGCAGGATTGCTCACCACAGGAAAGCACTGGGCTGTGGTGGGTCTGAGGGGTGAGAGGTGCCTGCTCAGGTGACAGAAGTGGCTCTTTGGCCTCTGCCTGTGACTCAGCCCGCAGCTATTGTGAAATCCCAGCGTGACAAACACAGGAACTATTTTAAGCCCTGAAAGAACCCATTGGGGGAAGGCTGGAGGGTTCAGCAGGGCCAGTTTCTAGGTGAGGCACAGGAAACCCTCCCTGAACCCTCACTGGCACAGAAAGCAGAACTGAGAGCTCCCCCAAGGGCTTCATTCAGCTCCTTTGCAGCCCCCAGGCCACGGGGTCACCCTCCACAGGCTGCCATGCCACTGCATTCCTCCCTGTCCCCATGCCAGGAGAGCTGATGGCTCAGGTGTCACCAGGACAGAGCCCCAGGAGGAGCCTGGAGCTCCCAGGGATGCTCAGCTGGGGGGTGACAGCTGGGCCTGCCCCACCCCACTCCTGCTCCCAGGGATTCCATCATGATTAATGATTCCATCATGATTAATAATTGCCTCCTGATGAACCTGGCCCCAGCTCCCTGCATCAATAAACAAACACAGCACGGCCAGGCTCGAGCCAGTGCTCGTGGTGCTGTCAGAGAATCAATGGGAGCTGCAATGGGGGCGGGCTGGGAAAGTTGGGGCTGTTCTGCTTGGAGGAGTGAAGCTTTGGGGTGACCTCACTGGGGCCTTCCAGTGCCTGAAGAGCCGCCAAAAAAATTAAAAATGGAGGGGCTGTTCCTCAGGAATGGGAGTGATGGAACACAGGGAATGGCTTCACACTGGCTAGGTGGGATTTTGGGAATTAGGAATTGTTCCCTGTGAGGGTGGGCAGGCCCTGGCACAGGTGCCCAGAGCAGCTGGGGCTGCCCCTGCATCCCTGGCAGTGCCCAAGGCCAGGCTGGATGGACTTGGAGCAGCCTGGGGCAGTGCAAGGTGTCCCTGCCATGGCAGGGGTGGAATGGGATGAGCCTCAGGGTTCCTTCCATCCAAACCATTCCATGGCTTCCAAGCCTATCAGGCCCCTGGAACCATGAATGAATCCTATTTGGGGCTTTGTTGAAATGCTGGATTTAGACCCTGGTGACCCAGGGGACAGCAGCACAGCCCCAGCACAGCCCCAGCACAGCCCCAGCACAGCCCCAGCACAGCCCCAGCTCTGCTGCTCTGGCAGCTGTGGTAACATCTCAGCAAGAGGCAAGGGGAAGTGGCTTATGAAACACCCCAAAAACCGTTAAAGAAAAACCCCATTAAAAAGCAGAAATGCCTTCCTTTGGTTATAGAAGCTGAGGGCAGGAAAGCAGCCCCAGCAGAGAGCTCAGCTGCAGCCACAGCCCCTGGGCAGCCCTGCCAGACAAAAGTGTGAGCAAAGCTGAGCACAACCAGCTCTCCTGGCCCTCAAAGCCCAGCAAAGGGCGCAGAGATGAGAAGCCCAGAGAGCAGCAGAGCTGCTGCACGTGATGTTCCACCAAAGAGCCACAAAGAGCCACTTTGCACCCACAGAGGCACAGAGAGGGGGCTGGCAACACCCACAGAGCCCAGGCACAGCTCCTGGGCCATGCAAACAAACAGGCAAGGTTTGAGGAGGGGGAGGTTCCACACTGACCCAGCGTCTTCAGCCTAAAATAAAAAAGTGACAATGCCGAGTTTTGCCCTTGATTTATTCTAATGGAAATGAATGGATTTACAGCATGGATAAAAAGGTCCCGACTGCAGTGATTCTGCAATATGTTGTAATATATTTATTGTTCATTAGAACAAATTAGTAAACATTATTTATCAAATGTTTCCAGTTGCACGTCCAACATTCTGTGCATCAAAAAGGAATTTCCAGCTTTTCCCTTCCATCCAAATGCCATAAACATAATTAATCATTCAGCAGCTATTATTTCTTATTTCTCAAATCAAAGTGAATTTTCTCATGCCTGATAGCTGAGAGCACCCAGCATCCTTCAAATCACCAGTCCCTGGGAAAGCACTGTGCTCCAAGGGAGCATTCCTGGCCCTGTCTGCATTCAGACAACGCCACAACATTGGAAAAATAATTAAAAAACAGAGGGGGAAAAAGCCTTTCAGCCAGTTCTGAGTTTCCTAGCAACTCCCTGCTCCAAGCCTGGTGCACAGAGGGCTGTGGGAGCAGGGGCTGGATGGCTGAGACACCCCAGAGCCAGGGAGGGGGTTTGGGCTGGCTCTGGCAGGGCTGCCTGGCTGGAAAGCACCAGCTCAGCAGGGCCCTGGCAGGGCAATGGAGCACTCAGCTCTTCCCTGTCCCCAGGGCTGCCAGGCTGGCCCAGCACTGCTGGCACTGCCCTCTGCAGCAGGAATGCAGGGCAGGAGCAGCAGATCCAGCTGTGAGGAGAAGCAGGAGCAGCTGCTGGGCACAGCCTCCTTCCCTGCCTGTCCCACCCATCCCAGACACCGCAGAGAGCAAAGCAAGACAGGAGCCCTGGGGCAGGAGGAGAGAAATGCCAGCAAGGTTGTCACAGACAACTTTTATGAAAAATCCTTTCCTTAGGATTTTTCCTCCTGAGAAGCTGAGAGGCCTCAGGAACAAAATGTAGACATTGATTATCTGCTGCTGTGGGATGCAACAGGTGGATCTGGGATTGGCCTCATGTGGTTGTTTCTAATTAATGGCCAATCACAGCCCAGCTGGCTCGGACACAGAGCCAGAGCCACAAACCTTTGTTATCATTTTTTGCTATTCTTAGCCAGCCTTCTGATGAAACCTTTTCTTCTATTCTTTTAGTACAGTTTTAATGTAATATATATCATAAAACAATAACTCAAGCCTTCTGAACCATGGAGTCAGCTCCTCATCTCTTCCCTCATCCTGGGACCCCTGTGAACACCATCACACACAGGTCCCCCTGTGCTGCCTGAAGGGAGGTGGCCCTGAGGGGCTTTTCTGCAGCCAGGAGAGAAGCAGAGAGCGCAGCTGCAGCAGGAACAGAGCCACGGCTGCGCCCGTGCCAGGGACACGCGGCCCCTTCCAGCCCCAGCCCGGGGTGGCACATCCAGACCCTGCCCTTGGGGAGCTGCCCCCTCCTTTCCCACGGGAGCAGAGCGTGCCCAGGCTCTCCTGCTCAATCTCTGCTGCCTCTGCATTCAGGCTGGGCCAGGCTGGCAATGCCAGGGGATGGGGACACAGCACGGCCACCCCCAGAGGCCCTGGGGACACCAAACCACCTGAGAACCCCACGTCTACAGCAGCACTCCACCGACAGGAAAAGAACCTTTTCTCCAAGGAAATGGGATTCTCAGGAGACAAAATATTTACAAAATCAGGGAGGAGCTTTTCTGGGCAGCAATTGCCACGTGCTGAGGGTGAAAGGCTGATCTGAGCTCTCATGGCAGCAGCAGTGCCAGGATCTGGGCTGTGCCACTGAAGTCATTGCCCAAATATTTAGGCCATGGAGAGCTGTCCCTGTCCCCTGTCACACGGAGACAGCCACAGAGCACAGGGCTGCAGCAGGGACAGAGCATCCCACACTTCCATCAGCTGCAAGCGAAAATCAGGTTTAAAGTTCAGCCAGGTTTAACATTGTTAAACCTTCCCATTCCTCCTTCCCAAGCAAAAAGATTTTAAGGAAAGCCTTCAGCAGTTCTGAAGGACAAGACCATGATCTGATCTTACTTTTTTTTTGTGGCCAATCAGCTCAAACTTCCCCTGTTTCTGTTTTCCTTCCCTTTTCTTTTTCAAAGTTAACTCGGCAGATTAACATCTCTGTGACACCCTTTCCAGGAATTAAAGTGTAGAATCACAGAACCATTTGGGCTGGAAGGGACCTTAAAGCTCATTTTGTTGCCATGGGCAGGGACACCTTGCACTATCCCAGGTGGCTCCAAGCCCCATCCAAGTGTCCCTTGGGCACTGGCAGGGATCCAGGGGCAGCCACGGCTGCTCTGGGCACCCTCCCAGGGAACAATCCCTTCCCCAAATCCCACCTAACCCCGCTCCCTGATGGACCAAACCAAGAGCTGAGCCTGGATCGCCTGAGCCAGCCTCGAGTGCTGCAGGCTGGGCTGATGGGCAGAGAGGTGCCAGGGCCACCCTGGTGCCCACCAACAGCCCCAGTGCTGCTGCTGCAGCAGCTGCACAGCCCAGCAATCAGCCCTGCAGTACCCCCTGTGCAAGGCACAATTCCAGCCCGCAGCATGCACAGCACCGATAGCAGCACGGCGCATCAGATAACCCAAAATTCGCCTTTTCCAGCGCGCCTGGGAGGGGAGAGGAGAAGCAGGGCACAAAAGAGGCGCTGCTGAGTCGGGGGTGGAGCTGTGTGCAGGCGATTTGCAGGGATGCAGTGAATAAAACCCCAGTCCCCACCCTGCCTTATCCGAGCCACTGTCCCCATGGGCAGCGCTGGGCAGGGCAGATAGCGCTGCACAGGAGCACCAAAACAATCCCCAGGAGAAAGGCAGGGGGGCTCTGGCACCAAAACAATCCCCAGGAGAAAGGCAGGGGGGCTCTGGCACCAAAACAATCCCCAGGAGAAGGGCAGGGAGGTATGGCACCAAAACAATCCCCAGGAGAAAGGCCAGGGGGGCTCTGGCACCAAAGCAATCCCCAGGAGAAAGGCAGGGAGGTATGGCCACAAAACAATCCCCAGGAGAAAGGCAGGGGGGTTCTGGCACCAAAACAACCCCCAGGAGAAGGGCAGGGGGGCTCTGGCACCAAAACAACCCCCAGGAGAAAGGCAGGGAGGTATGGCACCAAAACAATCCCCAGGAGAAAGGCAGGGGGGGTTCTGGCACCAAAACAATCCCCAGGAAAAAGGCAGGGAGGTATGGCACCAAAACAACCCCCAGGAGAAGGGCAGGGGGCTCTGGCACCAAAACAACCCCCAGGAGAAGGGCAGGGGGCTCTGGCAGTGCCCCAGCAGCCAGAGGAGCCCCTGCCAGCCAGGAGCTCTCCTTGCCCACACCAACATCCCTTCCTGGGGCACTAACAGGGCAGGGAATGCTCGGTTTGCAGGGCTCAGAGGAGATGCAGGGGCTCCTGCACTGCTGGTTTCACCCTGGGCATCTTCCCTGAGAGCCCAGGGGCTGCCAGTGCCACCTGTCCCTCCAAACAGTGCCAGCTCTGAAGTGGCAGCACAGATCCTCCGGGTTTATGGGCGCTATCTTAGGTGTTCTTCCAGGAGAATAACTCTGCTTTTTTCTTTTTTCTTGCCTTTTCTGAAGTGGCAGCACAGATCCTCCGGGTTTATGGGTGCTATCTTAGGTGTTCTTCCAGGAGAATAACTCTGCTTTTTTCTTTTGTCTTTTCTGAAGTGGCAGCACAGATCCTCTGGGTTTCTAAGCAGTATTTTAGGTGTCTTTCCAGGAAAGTAACTCTGCTTTTCTTCTAAGGCAGCTTGGGAAGGGTCAGAGTGAGGAAGTTTTACAGACCCCAACCCTGGGTGGGCTGGAGCCTTCCCAGGCTGGCGCCCACTGACCACAGCTCCCAACTGCTGGGTTTGGGATCATCCATTTAAGGGACTTTGGATGAGGTGGTGACAGCTGGGTCACCTGTGGCTGCCACCCTGTCCTCAGAGCACCTCTGGCCTTGCCAAGGCCACGGCATTCACAGAACAAGAGCTAGAAAGGAACATTTCCTCCCCACCCCCTCCTACTTTTCAGCTTCACTGCCCTCTGTTCAACTGGTTCCTCATGCAGGCAGATCCTCTTGTGCTGCAAAAAGACTTTCTATAAAAACAGGGAAATCCCAGGCCCAGTTCCTGCTGGCCGCAGGTTTTTTAGGTCTGCCATGTAAGATCCAGACTCCACTATATAGTTCATTCTTTTTAATTAATCTGTATTTAAATGAAGCCTGTCCTACTTTTGGAAACACTGTGAGAAGCCAGTTCAGCTTTGTCTGAGCTCCAGACAGGATTCACAGGGCAGGAATACCCCAAATCCCTGAGCCC
Organism: Agelaius tricolor; assembly: GCF_023055355.1. Classification (NCBI taxonomy): domain Eukaryota; kingdom Metazoa; phylum Chordata; class Aves; order Passeriformes; family Icteridae; genus Agelaius; species Agelaius tricolor. The sequence goes on from NW_027269278.1 coordinate 17,038,125, forward strand.
TCCTCCCTCCCAGCCTCATAAAACCAAATCCTCCTGAAGCCAGCCCGTGTTTCCATCTCTCCACGCCTCAGTTTCTGCCAGGTCTGAGTGCCCGGAGAACAAAGCCCTGCTCAGACCTTTCCAAGGGGACACAACAGATGGCACACGGGGCAGGATGCAGGCTCAGGATTCCGTCCCCTCCCCACGCTTCCGGGCGTGGAAAAGGAGGGGAAAATGGGCAGGAATTCACTCCAACATCCTGAGAACCTCAGGGCCCTGCAGAGCCTCAGCCTTGCTCCAGGCACTGCCTTTAGGGAGAAAATGAAACTGATTTTAGGGTCAAGAGAATGATTCAAGCTGTTCACTGAATTTTGGGTGCTTCTGCTCTCCTGGAGCACAGCGGGGTTATTCAGCTGCTGGGTTTTTGCTGGGTTATTCTGCAATTTCTGGTGGGTTTTTCTGCAGTTTCTGGTGGGTTATTCAGCTGATTTTTTGGCAGCTGAGCAGCACAAGAGGGTAAACCCCTTCTTTCACATCCCACCTTACACTCATCCCCACCCCGGATATAAAAAAGCAAAAGGAGACAACGAAAAAAACCCTTTAGGTGAAGGGAAAATGTGTCTCTGGTTATTAATCCTAAAACAAAGATTAATAAGGATTGTTAATCATTATAAAATAAGGATTTATGAACCTAAAATAAGGTTTATAGCACAGCACCCCCAAATAATTTGGGGTTCTTAAATGAACAAAGAAACTCCTGGATGAGAATTCAAAATCCAGCCATGACCTTTTTCCAGATGGAATGGAGAACAGGTGGAGAAGAGATCAAAGCAATGGAGAAGTGAAATGCTGCTAAATACAATAAAGTAACCCTTTGATTTCTGGCACGATGTTAAACCTCACCCTGCCTTACAGGGTTAAAACTCCACGAAAGCAAAAATTCGCCTGAATATTCCAGAAGGTTTACAACTTCTGGCTGTAAACACACGGTGTCCACCGGGATATTTTCATTCTCATTTGTGTCAGAATGGGGATGAAAGGAGCTGGAGGTGAGCTGTTATTGCCTGACAGGCTGACATTCTTTACCCACAGTAAAAAAGTTACTCTGACAATGCTTTTCTTGTGAGGCTGGGGTTAATAACTGAGGCATTCAGATACAACAACAGACAAAAAAACCAAACCAGCCACCTCTGAAGTAGCTTTATTCTCTAAGTCACCTACTTTGGGTACATTATACATGTTTAAAATAGAAAGCATTTAAATAATTATTTAAGTTTTCCTTTCTCTCAGAGGCCACTGAAGTTATTTTACACTGTTTACCTGGTTCCTGTCACTGTTTGAGAAACTTGAGCAAATAAAAGCACAGAATCATGCAGGAGTGAGTGTTGCTACACACAAATGTGCCTCCAATGCACCTCACAGAGCAGAATGGCAACAGAACTTCTACTGATGCTGCTTTCAGAAGGATAAATGGAGAAGGGACTTAAATATAATTTTTAGGAATTGTGGTTTTTTAGAAGATAGGACCCTTCACTAAAAAGTTTCACTCAATGGGTATTTAGCACTCAGTTTTTTGGAGTTTCTGTCAAACACCACGATAGAGATGAGAAATAAACACCAAACCGCCGTGCCCTGACCCGCGGTCACCTGCCTCCCTTCCTGCCCTGTTTATTTATCATTTTTTCAGAGGTAAAACCTTCTCGGGCGATCGAAGGAGGCCACCAAGCCCCAGCTGCCCGAGAGGCCATTCCCGCCCCATTGCCAGGGCTGCTGTCACACAGGTGTGTCCGGGATCCTGCCAGGGCTGCTCCTGCACCCCGGGCTCATCCCCGGCTGGACACGGGGCAGCCCCGAGCGGGGACAGCGGCTGCTCTGGAGAGCAAAGTCCGGGGGATCTTTGGTCCTTTAAACCCCCGTCCCTAAAGCCCGAGGTTAAACATTCACAGCACGGAGCCAGCTCCTCCTGGCCCTCCCAAGTTTTTCCTGCCGGCAGCAACGGCGGGGATACAAATCCCCTGTCAGCCCCGGGGACTCGGAACGCTTGGAGGCAGCCCTGGAAGCGCCGACTTCCAAGAAACCTCGCTCGCTCCATTCATTGCACCGGCGGCGGGCTGGGCAAAGGGAGCGCCGGGGTCTGCGCACACAAGCACCGCTCTGAAAACGGGGCGACAAAAAAAAAACTCCAAAAAACCAAACCAAACCAACAACAACAAAACAAAACAAAACAACAAAAAAAACAAGCAAACAAGAAAAAAAACCCAAAACAATAACAATAACAACAAAAAAAAATCCAACAAAAAACCTCCCCCCCCAAAAAAAAAAAATTTAAAAAAAGTAAAAAAAGGCAAGAAATAAAAAAAGCAGGAAGCTTTTCTGGCTCCGTTCCCCTCCCCGGAGCGCTGCGATCCCAGCGCGGCTCAGCCGAGCCCGTCCGGCCCATCCCGGCTAACGGGATGCGGAGCCGGTCCCGCTGTGCCGGAGCCGCTCCGAGCCCGGGCGGCGGCGCCGCGGCTGCTCCCGGAGCCCTCGGAGCACCCACCTTGTAAACTTTGCCGAAGGCTCCATCTCCCAGCTCGCCCACCACCTCCCACACCTCGCCGGGGTCCAGGTCGCGGCGGACGTGCTCGTATTCCTTGGAGCGGCGCTTCTCGAAGGCGGAGAGGCGCAGGATGCGGCGGAAATTGGCGAAAGCCATCCCGGAGTGCGGCCCCGGCAGCTGCGGAGCCGCCGCCCCGGCAGGACGGAGCCGCTCGCTGCGCGCCCGGGGAGCGGCGAGGCGGGACCGGCACCGGGGCCGCCTCCAGCCGCGCACATGGAGCCGGAGCCGCTCCACCTGCTGGGCTGGGCTGGGCTGCCCGGGACGGAGCCATTGGCCGCCCCAGCCCTCCGCCCGCCCGGCCGGCACCGCCCCGCACGGCCCGGATCGGCCCGGGTATGGTACGGTACAGACAGGGCATGGTTCGGGAACAGCACCGCCCCGCACGGCCCGGCTCGGCCCGGGTATGGCACGGCACAGACAGGGCACGGCCCGGCTCGGCCCGGGTATGGCACGGCACAGACAGGGCACGGTTCGGGCACGGCACCGCCCCGCACGGCCTGGCTCGGTTCGGGTATGGCACGGCACAGACAGGGCACGATCCGGGCACGGCACCGCACGTCCCGGCTCGGTCTGGGTACGGCACAGACAGGGCACGGTTCGGGTATGGCACAGACAGGGCACGATCCGGGCACGGCACAGACAGGGCACGATCCGGGCACGGCACAGACAGGGCACGGCCCGCCCAGACTGTCACGGCTCATCCCGGGCACGGTTCAGCCTGGGCGCGGCTCTGCCCTGGCCCGGCACTGCCCAGCCGGGTCAAGGTCCGCTCTGACCGGCACGGTTCAGCCCGGGTAGGCTCTGCCCAGTCGTCTTGGCTCGGTTCAGCCCGGGTACGGCCCGGCCCCGTTCTGCCCGTCCCGGTGCATCGGGCCCAGCCCGGCTCGGTTCGGCCCCTCCGCGGAGGAACCAAGGGATCACAATCCCGAGCCGAGGGAAGCAAACCTGGGCCGGGAAGGAGCGATGACCCCGGGGCTGTGCCCGACCCCGCCCGGGAAACCCGAATCCCGCCGTGCCCTGGCAGCAGAGCCGCGATCCTGCCCCCCCTGCCCCGGGAAAACAGCCGGACCCAGGCGATTCCAGCCTCCGGGAATTGCGGGGACCCCGCACCGCGGCTGCCTCGGGGATGGGACCAGGCGGTGTCCGCTGGGACATCGCATCCTCCCCACGGAGGCGGCTCAAACCCTCTGGAATCCCGAATGGAATGGGACACAAACCGGCTGGAATCCCGTTGGAATGGGGACATCTCGCTCTGGAGAGCCGGCTGGAATCCCGAATTGGAATAGGGACATAAACCGGCTGGAATCCCGAATAGAATGGGGACACAAATCGGCTGGAATCCCGAATGAAATAGGGACATCTCGCTCTGGAAAGCCGGCTGGAATCCCGAATGGAATAGGGACATAAACCGGCTGGAATCCCGTTGGAATGGGGACACAAACCGGCTGGAACCCCGTTGGAATAGGGACACAAACCGGCTGGAATCCCGAATGGAATGGGGACACAAACCGGCTGGAATCCCGTTGGAATGGGGACACAAACCGGCTGGAATCCCGAATGGAATAGGGACACAAACCGGCTGGAATCCCGTTGGAATGGGGACACAAACGGGCTGGAATCCCGAATGGAATGGGGACACAAACCGGCTGGAATCCCGTTGGAATGGGGACACAAACCGGCTGGAATCCCGTTGGAATAGGGACACAAACCGGCTGGAATCCCGTTGGAATGGGGACACAAACCGGCTGGAATCCCGTTGGAATAGGGACACAAACCGGCTGGAATCCCGAATGGAATGGGGACACAAATCGGCTGGAATCCCGAATGAAATAGGGACATCTCGCTCTGGAAAGCCGGCTGGAATCCCGAATGGAATAGGGACACAAACCGGCTGGAATCCCGTTGGAATGGGGACACAAACCGGCTGGAATCCCGTTGGAATGGGGACATCTAGGGGCCCCCCCCGGCGGTGCAGCCGGAGCCTTCGCGCTGCCCCGCACGGACCCGAACCGCGCGGGTTTTGCCCCAAATCCGGGTCCCAGCGCGCAGCCCGGGGCACAGGGACAGGGGGGGTTCCACGCTCCATCCTGAGGGATAATTCCAGCAAAACTCAGCGCGGGCTCCCTCGCTCAGAACATCTGATTTTAGCGATGAGTTCCCTGACACATCATTCCCTAAAACCTTGGGCTCATTGTCATCTTTCCCTGTCCTTGCTGTTAAAAAAAAAAAAAAAAAAAAAACAAAACCAAAACCCAAAAACCTGGCAGAGCATTTCCAGCTCCCAGATGCTCATTGAAAGGATCACCTTCAAGAAAAGTCCAAGCTGTCCCACAGCTTCCAGCCACAATCACACCTGGGGCTTTTTTGGGGCTCCCTGGCCCTGGCAGGCTCAGGTGTTTGTGCCTCTCTGCCCTTCAAGAAAAAATGCTCCTAAAAAAACGAGATTGGCATTAAAACCCTCAAATGCTCTGCGTGATGTCTTGGGAAGGGACACACAGGACTCTGCATCACCTGGGATTTAAAACCAGGCATCAGTGACACTACAAACATCGCACTTCAGCTGTTCCGACAACAGCAGCGCTCTGTAATATTAATTAGCCAGCAGCTTGGTTAATTGGGGGCTCGGCAATTCCCCGGAAAGCTTTCGGGCACAGCTCTGGGAGGTGACAGTGGCCTGGGTGCTCCCGAGGGCTGTGTGGCTCAGGGGAGCGGGCAGAGCCGCCCAGACCCACTCCAGCTCTGCCTGGGGATGCTCCTTGTCCCCTCCCCTGTGTGAGACACGCAGAGCTCCAGCCCCGACTGCGCTGATGCCATCCCTGTCCCCTGGGTCCCTGCAGCGTGGGAAGCCCCCAGGCCAGGCTGTCCAAACACCATAACCAGGTCCTGGCACGGGGAGCACAAAATCCACATAAAAATCCACAAAAAGCCCAGCCAGCACTGCAGGAATCCTTCCAGCTGTGCCAGATGCCAGGGGCACGGAGCAAGAGGGCATTTCTGAGCTCATTCCTAAGTGCTGCACATGGAATCCTTTCCCAAACCCAGCCATGCTCCACCTTGAGAAGCATTTGTTTGGTTTCTTGCCCAAAGTCCTCCACACGAGGCTTTTTGCAACCCCTCACCCACTGGTTCAGCGCTTCCCCACCTCATGCTGCAGTTCTCCAATATATCTAAAGATATTTCCAAGGTGGTTTTGGTGTTCCAGCCCAAGTGATCCCTCTTCCCACAGGTTTCTCCCACTGGCAGAGATTTAAGGGTGGCAGAATCAGCCCAAGCTGCAGATTTTTTTTATTTTTTTTTAAGCATGGGCAGTTTTTGTCCTCTGTGTTCACACTTGGGGGAGTTTGACTGAAATTCTGGAGCTGGTTGGGCTCTTCCTCTGTGCTGCCCTGGAGGAGATTAAAGAGGGCTGAAAAGAATTGTTAAAAGTGACACCTTCAAAAGAAAAATGTGGGGTTTTTTCAAGTGTTTCGGGTTGGTTGGAAAAGTATTTTTTTTCCCTCCAGTGGTGGGGTGGGAGAAGAAGACAGGAAGAGAGGACAGGCAGACAGCAATGAGCACCTGCACGTTTTCTCTGGGCAGGAATCACACTCATAAATCATCTCATTAATACTGTCCATGAATTCTGAGCAGCATCTCGTGTCTGTTCCAGGGTGTTAATTGCCTGTGCAGCCTGGCTGGGAGCAGTGGGCATTTCAAATGAAATAAATCCTGCTAATTATTGCTCTCAGCTTCGTGCAGGAGAAGCCTGAGAGCTCCCTGCTCTGCTCAGGGGAGCTTTTATTGCATTCCCCAGGATGGGACCAACCTGAGTAAGGATCAGATCCTCCTGGGCTGGAATGCTGTGGGGAGGGAGGGAGGGAGGGGGTGGTAAAGCCAGGATTACCCCTAAAGCTCAGCTTTGGTGCTGGGCATGAGCTGCAGCTCTGCTCTGGAGCCTGAGCCTGGCCCAGGCTCAACATTTGGGGTGTCCCCTGTGGGATTTGGGGAGGAGGGGGAAAAGCCAGCCATGGATGGGAGGGATGGGAAAGGAGCTGTGAAAGGAGAGTTGCAGGGTGAGCAGAGGAAAGGCTGGCACAGCTGGGGTTGTTCACTGCACAGGAGGAGCTTTGGGGTGACACAGCTGTGACCTTCCTGAGGGAGCTGCAGCAAAGATGGAGAGAGGATTTACAAGGGATGGAGGGACAGGATACTGGGAATGGCCTCCCACGGCCAGAAAGGAGATTTAGAGGGGATATTGAGAAGAAATTCTCCCCTGTGAGGGCAGGGAGGCCCTGGAAGCTGTGGCTGCCCCTGGATCCCTGGCAGTGCCCAAGGCCAGGCGGGAGCAGCCTGGGACAGTGCACGGTGTCCCTGCCATGGCAGGAGATGGAGGGAGATGAGCTTGGAGATGAGCTTTGAGGTCCTTTCCAGCCCAAAGCACCCCACGAGTCCCTGGCAGCAGCTTTGGAGCCTGGCTGGTGTCAGTGGCTCTCCCAGCACCTCCCAAAGCCAGCACCAGCAGCAGCAGCAGCAGCAGCAGCAGCAGCAGCTAAGGCTCCATGGCAGGAAGCAGCAGGATTCTGGCATTTCCTGAGCCTGGGGAAGCAGGAGGTGCCATTTGCTGTCTGGATGTGAGCAGTGCTCGGTGTTCCACGTGCTCCTCCCAGGCAGGAAATCAGGGTTATGGTGTGTCCTGAGCAGAGCATCTCCACCTGCTGCAGGGCACGGGGAACTGGGGGAGATCACCTCACTGCTCCTCCTTTCTGCTGCCAGCTCCCTGGGTCGCTGCTTGTAATAAAAATACAATTAATAACAAGATAATCATCCTCTTTGCCCAGCAGAGTGCAGTTATTTGCTGGAGGTGGTTGAAGCTCAGCCCTGCAGGGGACCAAACCCCTCCCCATGCTCTGGGCAGTTCTGAGCCCTCCCAGCATTTCCTAAAATGAGAAAACACAAAAATCACAAATTCCTGTCGGTGCTGCCTGGTTCAAAGGCTCCTCCCAGCACTGCCCAGTCCAGATGTTGTGCATCACCCCAACATCTGCAGCTCATCCCCAGGGGCAGAGCAGCAGCCAGGGAGGGGCTCTGGGAGCTGGGAATGTTTGGGATGAGCCCCAGGCAATCAGCTGGAACTGATTGCTCCTGAGTCAGTCAGGAAACTCTTGTGGGGAGGGGGATGAGAGGATTTGGGGTCTTTGGATTTGGGGTCTTTCTCTGGAATAGCTCCTGCTGGGCAGGGCTACTTTGTGGGGTGGGATCTGCCTCCTCTACAAAATTAACAGCTGAGCTGCAGGGAATCTGAAATGTTTGCAGTCACCTGCCTGGACAAAAAGCAGCAAAAAAAAAATCCCAAAACAACCACAAAAAAACCCCAAACAACAACAACAAAAAAAAAAAAAACAAAAAAAACCAAACAAACAAACAAAAAAACCAAAAAAAAACAAACCCAAAAAAATGAATAAAAACAAAAACAAAAAAAAAAAAAAAAAACCAAAAACCATACACAAAGAACTAAAAACCAAACAAAAACTGAAACAAACAAAAAATCACCATAAGCAAAAACAACAACAACAAAATCCCAAAGAAACAACAACAAAAAACCAAAGAAACAACAACAAAAAACAAACAAAACAAAAAACCACGCAAAAAAAGAAAAAACCCACAAAAAAACCAAAACCCAACCAAAAAAAAAACCCACCCAAAATACCCAAAAATGAGGGATCCTGGAGAGCCTCCCAGAATCCTTCACCCAGGAACCACACAGCCTCACCTGCCTGACCCTGTGGCCTCAGCAGCAATTTATAAAGTGAATAAATAGCATTATAAAGTGAATAAATAGCATTACAACGTGAATAAACCCCAGTGGTGCTGCCCAGCAGCTCGCTGGTTTCCCTGGGCTGTGTGAGGAGCCGGGGCTGCTGCAGCTGCACCTGCCCAGGGCTGATGCTGGTGCCACCTCTGTCCCCTGCTGCTCCCACTGGTGGGACTGGGGCAAACTGGGCCCTCCCCAAGGCTGGGTCACCCCCAGGGGCAGCTCCACAGCCCCAAACCCCTGCAGGAGGCTGAGGAAACGCCTCATTAACGAGCCCACCTAATTAAAGCCACGTGGAGAGGAGGCAAAAGAGGCAGTTTTGTATTTTTTGCTGAATATCGGCTGCTCACGCCATGGATTTATTCCCCATCACCTCTCAACAGCCCAGGACACCACAGAACCCCCTGCAAATGCTGGAGTTTCCCTGAAGAAATGGCTGCAGCATGAGGGAATAATTAAATTTGAAAATTCCAGCCTCCAAGGGCCTCCCCATCCCCACAACTGCTGTGAGTCTGGGCTTGGAGCAGCCTGGAAGAGAGGAAAATGTCCCTGCCTGTGGGAAAAGTCAGGAGCAAGAGGCTCTGTAAGGTCCCCTCCAACCCAAAACATCCTGTGGTTTTATAGAATGGCTGCATGATTTATAATTTTCTTTCCAGGAAGGGAATATGGGTAAATTAAATTAATTTTTCTTTAATTTAAATTTTATGGGTAAATTAAATTAAATTTTCTTTAATTTATCCAGATTCTCTTTTTTAAGGGAATGTGGATAAATTAAAGAAAATTATACATTTTCTTTACAAGAAAATTGTAATTGTAAGAAATGTAATTTCTTTATAATTAAAGAAAATTATACATTTTCTTTACAAGAAAATTGTATTTTATGAATATCTATTAGAAAAAGCAATATTGATAAATTAAAGACGCTATATGTACAAACTCCCGTATAAAAGGGATAAAAATTATGTATTTTTACATCTGTAAAGGGAAAATTTCCAGGAAAATCAGACCCTTGTTTTTTGTAACTCAGACCCCAAATTCTACAGTGAAATTACCTTTATTTCTTGAATTTTATTTAAAAAATGGAAATATTTAGCTTTGGCCTACAAAGAATGATTCCTACTCCTCTGATACCTCTGGTAGTTAATCAAGACTACAAAAAGTGCTGACCTGAATTAAGACAAAGTGCCAGGGAATGTAATTACAGGACAATTACCCAGATCCATTATTTTTGTTCAGCAAGGAGCTGGTCCCCAGAGCCAGGCACATCTCCAGGCTCTGCATTCTCCACGGATTTCCCACCTTGTCTGCGAGGTAAAACATTGTCACACGCCCAAATTCACATTAAAACCTGTCCCTCAGGGGTACCAGAGGTAATGGAGACATTGGAGAATTGCAGCTCCCAGCCAAAAGCCCCACTGAAGGAATTTCAGGAGGAAAAAGAACAGAGGCATGGCATGGCCAGGATTATTCTTATTTTTTTTTAAATGCAGGGGGAAAACGTTTAAATTTTTGTTTTGATTTGTTATAAATACAGGAAATTTACACAGTGTTTCCAGGGTGGTTTGCTCTCAGCAGTAAAAGATCTTGCCTAGGATAAGAAATAATTTATCAGCCTGGAGAGAACCTGTGAGGTGTTAATAAAGCACCAGATCAAAGCCCATAAAGCACTTTGGGAGTTACCTGGTGTCCAAGGCAGGATAAAATTGGAATTCTGGAATTCTTCCCTGAGCAGTGAAGGGGAAAATATTCAAAAACCTGTTTGACACCAATATTTGATTCTAAAAGTGTTCCTGGAAGTTAGAGGGGAAAGGAGGAGTCCCATCCCTGGAATCCTGGTGTGTCCTGGGGCAATCCCAAAGCAGCAGCAGATCCAGGGAACAGGAACCCCAATCCCTGTCAGGGACACATTTCATGAAAAATCCTTTGGTTAGGATCTTTTCTCCTGAGAAGCTGAAAGGGCTCAGAAATTAAATGTAAATAATAATTACCTGCTGCTGTGGAATGCAACAGGTGCATCTGGGATTGGTCTCATGTGGTTGTTTTTAATTAATGGCCAATCACAGCCCAGCTGTCTCAGACTCTGGTCAGTCACAAGATTTTATTATGATTCCATTTCTATTCCTTGCTACCCTTCTGATGAAATCCTTTCTTCTATTCTTTTAGTATAGTTTTAGTATATCATTTACTTTTAATATAATATTTATCCTAAAATAATAAATCAGCCTCCTGAATCATGGAGTCAAGATTCTCATCTCTCCCCTCGTCCTGGTGAGCACCACCCCAAATGCCACACACAGACACACAGCAGGGCTCTTACCATAAAAATGAAGGTATTTATTCAAGAAGTACAAATTTGATGGTACCAGCCATCTTTGAAAGCCATTCCCATGAGGCAGAGAGGACACAGAGCCCAGTCCCTTGCTCAGAGCACACGGGAGCCGAGTGTCACCAAGTGCCACCGGCGCAGTCCTGGCCGGTGTTGCTCAAATCCACCTCTTTTGAAACATTCCCTGGACTTGAGAGGCACAAATAGGGGGTTTTAAGCCAAGACCAGTTTGTTGTTTTCATAAAGCCACCAGCTCCAATTCCTTTTGTTTCCCATTGCCTTGAGTTGTCTCCAGCCTTTGGAGCAGATTCCGATTTCCTGACGGAAAAAAGAAAAAAAAGGGACCTGGGGGCGAGGAGGTGCAGGATTTTCTGGAGCTCGGGATGAACGAGAGGTTTTAAGGCAGGAGTCAGGATCTGAAGTTGTCTCTTTGCCCCATGGCTCTGGCTGAGTGGTCTTCATGTGGAAAATGTACAAATCCAGAGTTCCCCTGGACCGACCCCCTGCTCCGAGGGTCGGGACAAATTTTCCATGGAGAATCCAGCAGACACGTTGGGTGAAAGTCTCAAAGTCCACTTTAAGGAGCCTTTTGATTAAAATATTTCATTTTCCAGCTGCCTGCCTGCTGTAGGCTCAGCGAAGTGGCCCCCCTTGGGAAGGAGAGCTCCAAGTCCATCCCCACAGGTGGAATTTGGGAGAGGAGAGGCACCCACAGCGATCCCAAACAACTCCTGGGAAGGGAAATCTTGGAGCAGATTTGTGCATCCAAACCACCACGAGTGCAGGACATTCATCATCGGGGGAGGAAACGCAAATGTGGATGCTGGGAATTTGGGAATTCCAACCCCGAGGCTTCCCAGGGGATCTGCAAGGCAGCCACACACCCAGGGCTTTGGAGCAGGGTTTGCTGCTTTCCAGCGTGGACAAAGCTCATCCCCACAGCCAAGGCAGGGTTTTTTTAAAAACACCTTTCTCAAGCACCTCTAATCCCACTCCAGAAAAGTCCAAGCTGTCCCAGAGCTTCCAGCCACAATCCAGGAGGGATTTGATTACAGGGAAGGGCAAAGGCAAAAAAAAAAAAAAAAATTAAAAATTAAAAAAAAAAGCCCCTTTTTCTAACAGAGACTACTTTCATTTCAAAGTAACAGGATCTGAGCAGCACAGGGAAAAAAGCCAAAAAAAAAGAAAAATTCCTTTTTTTTTAGAATGTAAACATTCTCTGCATAAGGTGCAGGGTCTCAGATGTCTGTACAGGAACATGGAAAAGTTTGGAAAAGAGAGCTCCGGAGCCAGAAATGCCCCTTCCATTTCTGAAGCATCACAGACATGGAGAAACGTTCAGCATTCACTTTGTCAACACCTACACAGCAAAAATGCTTCCAGAACTCCATGGCTAAAAGCATCCCACCATTGTAACAAAGAGTAGCTTTGTAGTTTTAATACTTTCCAAAAAAAAAAAAAAAAAAAAGATTTTACATTATTTACTAGCAATGGATATATATGCAGAAGCACATCACACTACAGCAATATTTTATCAAGTTATCATTGACCTTCACCAAACATTATGCACAGTTGCTCCAAAGATTCCCTCTTTCCTTCCCAAACTTTCTGTGGAAGGCAAAGAAAAGCTGGGGTTGGTTTGGTTGCTCCTGGGCTGAGGTTTTTTTTTGGTGTTGTTACACCCCAAATCTAAGGTGTCTGTTAAAAACCCAACTCATCACACCACCAATTCATTTTCCAAACTACTCCCCAGCTCCAGAGAAGCAAAGGCTTTCAGAAAATGGATCCCGAGCTGTGTTCTGTGTGGGAGACCCCAAAACCACAAATGGGGGGCTCTGGAGGAGCAGCTGTCACTGGGGTGGGGAAGAAGACCCTGAGCATCCTTCTGCAGTGCCCCAAGTGGACCTGCAGCACACCTGGGGCATTTTTGGGGCTCCCTGGCCCTGGCAGGCTCAGGGCTTTGTGCCTCTCTGCCCTTCAAGCTCGTCAGGAGTGTGACTTTCACTGGGTTGTTACTCCTGGCTCGGGCAGAAGTGACAAGAAAGAGTAGAAAAATCCGAGCTGTGTCAAACAGAGCTGTCACTGACAGGGTAAAAAAGCTTCTCCTGGCATCAGCTCCCAGCCAGAGCTGAGCAGGAATGGCACAGAGGGCTGAGAGGGGGAATTTAAAAGTCCCAAACTGATTCCTCCTCGCTTGTGTTGTGTGCGTTAAAATTCTGTCCCAGCATTTACACCCCAGGGCCTGAGGGTGGGGACAGCACCCCAGGGGCCAAAACCCAGCCAGGACACGCTGCCAGCACCCTCCTGCTGCAAGCCAGGGGCTCTCCATCCTCTCCTGGGGCTCTCCATCCTCTCTGGGATTCTCCATCCCCTCCTGGGATTCTCCAACCTCTCCTGGGGCTCTCCATCCTCTCCTGGGATTCTCCATCCCCTCCTGGGGTTCTCCATCCCCTCCTGGGATTCTCCATCCTCCCCTGGGATTCTCCATCCTCTCCAGGGGCTCCCCATCCTCCCCTGGGGTTCTCCATCCTCTCCTGGGATTCCCCATCCCCTCCTGGGATTCTCCATCCTCCCCTGGGGTTCTCCATCCCCTCTTGGGGTTCTCCATCCTCTCCCCAGCAGCCACCAGGCCCCACAGGAGAGTCTCTGATCAGTGCCACTTCAGCCACACTCAAATAAATTTCCCCCTCTGCCCCAGAACTCACCCCACACTCTCAGCCTTCCCCCCTGCACTGGAATCTGCACCAAAACCCAACTTTTAGGGCAAACTCTATCATCTGAGACACAACTGTTCTCTGTTGTGTCACAATTTCCAGTTCCATACGTGGCCCTGTCAGCCATGTGCCTTTACAGCTTGTTGCTGATATTTTTAACAGATATTTTGAGATTTTAAAGTTCTTTCCTAATAGAAATCCTGTAAAATTGTGTTTCTGCAGGGTGTGTGCTCAGTAGTGCTGCCACTTTATACAGAGAGGGTCAAACTCTTCACTGTCACCTCTAAAAGCATTTCACCATTCAATTATTTCAGGTTTTGATATGTGATTAAGGAGGGGGAGGCTGTTAAAGAGAATTTTCATGAACAAAATCTCTGTTCTACTCAGAACCCACTCACAACAGGGCCTTCAGAGCATCACCTTTCCTCCCTGCCATAAAAGCAATTAATATAAACCGTGATCATGTGGAACAGTTCCACAAAACTGAGCCTTTTCCAGCTCCCAGGGGGCAAAGAAGGAGCAATCCCAGCCCCAACATCTCAAAACCAGCACCTGGTGACAAATTGCCTGAATGAAAATAGAAAAAAATCATAATAAAAAAAGGATCCTACAAAAATTAAATAAAAGTGGCGTTTTAGTGTTCACAGCTCCAGGTTTGCTCCTCCTTAATCCATCAGAATTTTCCCCCTTTTCCAGGAGGGACTGCAGGGAAATGACACCATAAAGAGCATTTATCCAGACATATAAATTATGCCTTATAAGACAAGTAGTGTCTTCCTGGCATGAGCCCATCCTTTGCCCAGAGAAAACCCAAGAGAGATTTTTGGACTTGTTTATGTAGCAAATATTTCCCCCTCCCCTGGAATGCAAAAGATTTGGCTGCAAAAAACCTCAAGTACAGTAAATCAAATCTGCTTTAAAAAAAACTCCACAATAGAAAACTTGTTCTAGGTTAGTATTGATCAGCTCACTTTCACCTTTAAAAATAAAGGAAAAAAAAAAAAAAGAAGAAAAAAGAAAAGCAAAGCAAGTCACTTTGGTGATTATGAGAACAGGGAACTCGTTTTCCTTCCTACAGCTCTGCCACTGCATTTCAGGCATCCTGGACCAAGTGGGGCCAGTGGAGCTGTCAGGAACCCTCAGGTTTGATACAAAATGAGGACCAAAACAAGCTGTAGTTGAGTGGGGTGGGGTGGGAAATGCAAAGCAAACATGGCTCTGTTTCCCAGCCATCAATGAAATTCTGCTTCCACTTGCTGGGATGTCCCTGGTGCAAGAACTCCCTTGGAGTTTCTGAGTGCCAGAAATTTGATTTCTATGGAATTACTGAAGGAGTAGAAATTTAAAATTGTCAAGGGAATCCTCCAGCTTCACTTAATTCACAGAGGGAAGACAGAAACCAGGAAAAAAAAAAAAATCTGCTATTCCCATATTAAGAGCACATTTGACTTTGGAAGAAGTGATTTCAATGATGGCTTAAACCCCAAGCAAACAGAAAAATGATGATTAAAAGAGCAGGGCCTTGATCTCCAGCACAGGCAGGGGTGCAGAGCAGCTCCAGTGGAGGAACAAAGTGCAGCCCCCGAGCCCAATGTGGTCTCTGAGGCTACAGGAGGATTTGTCACCTGCTGCAGGGCCCCTGGTACATTCTGCAGGGCCAGCACGGGCTGGGGACACAGCCCTGTGCTGCTGAGGCCACCAGGCTGTCCTGGAGGGGCTGTGGGACACCCCAGAGGCTGGCAGCTGAGTGCTGCTGCTCCTCAGCATCTCCGAGGGGAGCTGCACCCCATCCCACCCGGCAGGAACTGCAGAGACCTGGCACAGGTGTGGATGGATCACAGAGCAGCACTCACCCAGCACAGGGGTCTGAGGGACAGGAGGAGCTCAGCAGGCACAGACTCAGTGCCCACGAGGCAGGAGCTGAGGCTGAGCCAGCGTTGGAGCAGTGAATTGTTACAGTACAGAGCAGACAGGGCTGTTATTGCCTGGGGCAGCGGCACAGGGCTGCGCCGCCACCTTGGAATGTACAAATGCTGGGTCTGAGCATCACCAGGAGCTGCCAGAGAGCACAGCCCAGCCCAGCTGCACTGCCCAGGGCTGGCTGTGCCTCACCAGAGCCCGGGCACACCCCGAGGGATCCCTGTGAGCACCGGGCTCCTTCCTGCAGGAACCGTGTGTGCTGCTGATACGAACTGGAAACATCGATTCCGTCTCAAGTTGGGTTTTTAAATAAAAGTGCTCTCTGTTGCTCCAGCCTCATGGATCAGGACACCACTGACAGTTCCAGGACCATGACATATCTGCATGAATGAAGAACAATCTCTTCCCTCCCTCTTCTCCCTTCCCTTCCTTTGCCCTGCCCCGCTGCTGTCGTGTTCAATACGAGATGGGGCAAACCCCAGAGGCCAGGTCACATTTGTACATTTTTGCAGATCTCCATCACAGATGGAATTTTTTTTTTTTTTTTTTTTTTTTTGCTGGTCATTCCTTTCAACCCATCCACGAGCAGGACAACCCCAAAAAAGAAGAGAGGGCAGCAAAACCAAACCCCAGAGCAGAGACGCAGCAGAGAAGAACCAAACGAGAGCAGCGCTCAGTTCTCCACCGGGGTGGGATTCGCTAAGGGCTGGCTCACGATGACTTGCACCACGTAATCCTTTGGGATTTTCAGCTCCTCCAGTTTCATTTTGTCTGCCAGGGGTCTCCCAGAGAAGAACCAGCGCTGGCTGCCCGGCTCCACTCCCTCCACGGCGTGCAGCCGCCGCTTCATGTGGTACACGGTGTCCATGCTGCGCACCAGCAGCCGCAGGTCCTTGCCCGTGGACAGGCGCAGGCGCAGCTGGCACTCGTGCCCGGAGTTGGGAGGGGGCTCAGGGATGTCCAGAGTCTCCAGGTCACCCTTCTCCTCGATCATGTTGATGGGTGGGGCCAGGCAGTAGACAGGGAGCTGGTAGCGGTTGCCCAGTTCATCGTAACACTCGGTAAGAGCACCTGGAGGAGAGAGAAGGGGAAAGTGAGGGGGAATCGCTGGCACTGCCACACTGCAGGGGTCACTCTGGGAATGAGTGGGAATGAGTGGGAATTCCACACTGCAGGGGTCACTCTGGGAATTGCTGGCACTGCCACACTGCAGGGGTCACTCTGGGAATGAGTGGGAATTCCACACTGCACATTTCACACTGCAGGGGTCACTCTGGGAATGAGTGGGAATTCCACATTGTGCATTTCACACTGCAGGGGTCACTCTGGGAATCGCTGGCACACATTTCACACTGCAGGGGTCACTCTGTCACTCTGGGAATCAGTGGGAATTCCACATTGCACAGTTCACACTGCAGGGGTCACTCTGGGAATGAGTGGGAATTCCACACTGCAGGGGTCACTCTGGGAATTGCTGGCACACATTTCACACTGCAGGGGTCACTCTGTCACTCTGGGAATGAGTGGGAATTCCACACTGCACATTTCACACTGCAGGGGTCACTCTGGGAAGTTTTACCCTGCTCTTTGACCACACAAGAGGTGAGGTTGGAATTCAGGCTTTAAAGGACCAGACAAAAATCATCAATGCCCACCTTGTCTGCATAAAGACAAAAATTATCAATGCCCCACCTTGGCTGCATAAAGACAAAAATCATCAATGCCCCACCTTGTTTGCATAAAGACAAAAATCATCAATGCCCCACCTTGTTTGAAACTCGGGGTTGAGATAAAAGCACCTCCCTAAAAGCCAAAAATCCCAGCTAAACCAGGATAAAGTCCCCAGGCAGGCAGGAGGGATGAGGATGTGCTCCCATGTCTCATGTCAGCAGCTGCATGGCCAAGGCTCAGCACACAAAAATGCCCCTTGGAGCAATTCCACCAGGCTGAGCCTGAGCTGTGAAAATGCAGGAGGGCCCCGTGAAAGGAGGATTTTGTAACTTCTCAAACATCCCCAAATTGCTGGAATGGTTCTTGCAGGCCTGGTGTTTCAGTGAGCACTGCCAGGACAAACAAACACGGCCACCCAAGCCTGTGGCTCCATCACCACCACAGAACAACACCCAGCACGGATTTTGGATTTCCACAGCATCTCTGAGCCCACATTCAAACCCTGGAGTGCCAGGAGGGATTTTTATTTCCCTAAACTCCCTTGGGATCACCTGGGTGCTCAGGAATTCTACCACATGCTGAAGTATCAAATACAGGCTGAGCTTTTCCCAGTGTAACTTTATAAAATAAAGATTTTACTTTCTAAAATAGATTTCAAGTGCTGCCCTAGAAAAGCAGCAGCGCATTTTCAGTGCTGTTTTAACAATTCAAGGCAGAGAAGGCTGAAAGCAGAGCCTGGGACACCGAGGCAGCTGCATCCCAAAAGAAGGAATCCTCTCTCACTGTGGTTAAAGCCCCTCTGCCCTGCTCTGAATTTACCTGCAGAAGCAATTCCCACATTTCTGCCCCTAGAGGGGCACAGTCACTTGCCAAGTTCCCCATCCTTGTGGAGCTGGGAATGCCTGAAGAGGAGCCAAGTCCTTGAGCTACAGAATATTAAAAACCTCTTTGAGTCTGTTCTGCACACAACAGCCAAGAGCTCCTTGTTACAAACTAAGGGGGTTTTATTTGGAGTTTTCTTTTTCCTGCTGACACTGAGTTCTCTTAAACTTTGCTGTTTGATCAGCAAAATGACCACAATATAAAATTATAACTCAGGGATATGTGGTGTCACCCAGCCCAGTGTAACAGCAACTTCTTCTTCTGGAAGTCTTTTGGATAGAAATCCTCTTTTTTAAAGGATAATTTGTGTTTGCAAAAACACACAGAGGAAATCATTCAGAAGATCAATGGTTTAGGCTTTCTGTTTGTACAGGCATCTGAGATTTATCAGAGAACAAAACAAAAGGAAATAAAATGATCTAATTACATCAACTCATGACAGTGTTTTACCATTAATGAATTTCAGAGCAAACCAACTTTTATCAAAGCTGTGCTGGACCCAAACCCTTTTATGATTCTTTGCCCTTTACAGACCCAATCCCAAAGTTCCCACACTTCAGTTTTGTTTTACAACGCTCATTTCACTCCTCATCTATTTGCTAAATGCCACAGGACTAAATTCCAGACATAGAAACAAATTTGCTGCTAAAACCAAGCCAAAATCCAAACCTCAACAGCCTTTCAGTGTAGATAAAGAAGCTAAAATTTCCTCAAAAGCCATTTCTTTTAAAAAGAATGCATCAGCTTTAGAAGAGCTCCTCAAAGAGTTAATTTTAAATAACAGGGGGAGCTTGCTGAGGAATTCCTTCATCATTTATCTGGCTGCCCAGCTGAACTAACATGGAGGTCAAAGCTGATGCTATAAACACTGGATTCCTTCATCATCATCAGATAAGCAATATTAAAACAAATCCTCTCAAACAGCAGCTAACTTGGAGGTCTGCAGCTATAAAAATAAATAAATAGGAAGAGACAGAGCAGAGGAAAGCTCTTGCCAATAAAACCCCACAGTCCCACCCCAGGCTGAGAAATGGTTTCTACCAAACTCTTAATGTGGAACAGGTCATTGAACCTCACCAGTAATGCCAGTCTTCCATTCACCCTGGTGGAAATGTCCCCTGTCCCAAGTCCCCAAACATCCCAACATTGCTGTTCTAACTGAAAATCACCAAAAAAATCAAATATCCCTGCTAGAGAGCATGTCCTAACATTGCTGTTCTAACTGAAAATCACCAAAAAAATCAAATATCCCTGCTAGAGAACACTTCCTAACATTGCTGTTCTAACTGAAAATCACAAATATCCCAACTAGAGAACACTTCCCAACATTGCTGTTCTAACTGAAAATCATAGAAAATCAAATATCCCAGCTAGAGAACACTTCCTAACATTGCTGTTCTAACTGAAAATCACCAAAAAAAAAAAAATCAAATATCCCAACTAGAGAACATGTCCTAACATTAAATTTTTGTGATTTTCAGTTAGAACAGCAAACATCCCAACTAGAGAACACTTCCTAACATTGCTGTCCTAACTGAAAATCACAAAAAAAAAAAAAAAAAAAAATCAAATATCCCAACTAGAGAGCATGTCCTAACATTAATTTTTTGTGATTTTCAGTTAGAACAGCAAACATCCCAACTAGAGAACACTTCCTAACATTGCTGTCCTAACTGAAAATCACACACCCACAAATAAAAAAATCAAACATCTCAACACAACATTGCTTTTCTAACTGAAAATCAAATTTCTGATCCTTCCTGCAGGATACAGCAGCTTGGACTACATTTAGCTGGAAGGGGCACTGAAAGACTATAAAGTTTTTATGAGAGAGTGGAAAACAAGAGAGAAAGAAATATTTGTCAGGTTTTTCTGTCCCTTAGGCAGCAGGGTCCTTCCAGCACGGGAGGAAAAGGCAGCACAGAGATGCTCAGAGCTGCAGGGAACAACCACCCCACATCCCAGATGAGCCCCATTTCCCTCCCCTTCCCCAAAGCACAGAGGCTCAGATGCCAAAGCCCCAAGGATTGGAGTTTTCACTGCTGCATCATCCCAAGAAACCTCTGGAAGGGGCAGGATCTGGGAGGAAGGCAGCAGGAAGGAAGGAAGGGTGGCAGACAATGCAAAAAACAACAGCAGATGGGATTATTTTAATATTTCAGAGCTAACAGGGGCTCGGAGAGTGAGGGATTCTGGAAGGAGCTACAAGGCAGAGCTTCTTGTTGGTTGTTATCCAGGTAGGAGACAGCTTGAGAATTTCAGAGGGAAAAATAAGCAGATGTGATCATCAAGCACGAGGGAACGGGAACATTTTGAAATTAATTGCTTTGCCAGCCACAAAAACTTTGTTTTATGAAGATTATGAGGATATTTCACTGGATTTGGAAGGAAAAAAGGACTGGTTAAAGCACTGCTTCCAGCCCTAGGCAGTTCAGAGTTTGGGCTCATCCTCCTGCAGGACCAACAATTTAAGAGCTCTCAAAGACAGGAAGGGCAACTTTTGCAGGAGTTATTAAATCAAGAAAATATGGTCACACTCACCTGAAAACATGAAAAGTTTTAACGCATTTGAAATGGTATTTTGGCATTTCCTTAAGCTGCACACCATTCTCTTCAGGAAAATTCTTATTTTCTGTTCATAAAATGCCTTCAAGTTTCAGAGCAATTTTGAGGAGCACTGCTCAGAAACACCCAAAACTTAACAACTAAGCAGATTTCCATATTATTTTCCCCCTTCTCTCAACCAGATTTGCTGCAGGAAGAGAAATGAAGACAACACAACCCAAAATGCAGCAGTGTAGTGAGACTCAGCTAATTTAAGGAGACTGTCTGTGTATAACACATTTGCCCAAGGAACAGCTGGTTCAGTTGTTTTTCTGACTGAAAATCTCCATTCCAAAGCCAAGCTGAGCCTGGATTGCTGAATAAATTGAGGAAAGCAGAGCTCTCACCTGTGGAGTATTGATTTGGACCCAATATAAATCACTGATGCCTGAAATTCAGAAGGAAAACAAAGAAGTCTCTGGGTCTTACAGCAGAGCAGCTCCTGGAGAGCAGTGATGAGGCAGAAAAGCTGAATTATCTCTTCATCTTTATTAGCTGCTGATGCTAGGTCTGAGCTGGGAAATACAAGATTTTTATAAGGAAAAAAATCCCTGTGCTGACATCAGGAGCACGTGGGAGAGGTGGAGGGGGGCTCCTGCAGAGGGGAGCAGGGCTGGGACAGGAGCACACACACACACAGTGCTGTGCTCCACTCACCTGCAGGCAGCCCACACTGGGAGGAATTCACACCAAAAAGCTCTTCCTGACTTAACCCCAACAGAAACTGCTCAGTTCATCCCTGCAAGTGTCCGAGGCTGCTGTTACCAGAGTGGCTTTCCCCTTTTCCAGAGGGAAATTTGTGGGAATGCTCGTGCAAGTCAGTGCCTTGCACGGTGTAGAGAGGACAATAAAGAATTAATGGTGTGGGGGAAACACTTGACAATAAACCACCCACACAAACCCCCTCCTGTGCTCCTTCCACGCTCAGTTTCCATGGGTTCTGCAGATCTGAACTGGCAGAAAGCTCCTAGACAAAGGTGCAGTTTGGATCCTGAGTTTGGATCCTGACTGCTCTGCTCTCATCCCCACCCTGCCTCTGGCACTGCAGCTCCTCAAGGAATGGCTTTGCACATAATGAGTGTTAAGCATTTAATAATTCTCATTTCCAATCCACTGACAAACAGCTCTTCCATTATGGGAACATTATTGGTCTGGCTCCATTCCATGCTGGAGAAGAACTCCAGGAGGCAGCAGGAGATGCCAGGGCTCCAGGAGCTGCCTGGTGAGCAGGAGCAGCTCATCCCCACTTGTGACACACAGGGATTGAAACTGGAAAGAGAGGGAGGTAAAGAGACTCTGACAGCCTTCCCAACCTCGAGGATCCTGCCCAGCAGGAGCAGCTCATCCCCACTTGTGACACACAGGGATTGAAACTGGAAAGAGAGGGAGATAAAGAGACTCTGACAGCCTTCCCAAGCTCGAGGATCCTGCCCAGCAGTCACACAATGGTTGGGGTTAGAAGGGATCTCTGGAGATCACCTTCAGTCCAACCCTTCCCAGGTGACACAGGGACACATCCAGGTGGGTCTGGGATGTCCCCAGAGGGAATTCCACAACTCCCTGGGCAGCTGCTCCAGGGCTCGGCCACTCTCCACAGAACAAAGTTTTTCCTCATGCTGTAATACCAAAATAACACTTTTAAAGAGCAAATCCCAGTTGGAGAATGAACCAAAGATCCCTCAGGTGTATCCAAGCCCTCCTGCCCCAAACTAAGCACAGCTCACCTGAACACAGGGCAGGCTCCTCACTGAACAGCCTGTTCTGAGAAATTGTGGCTGCCCCATCCCTGGAAGTGTCCAGGGCCAGGCTGGAAAAAGCCAGGACAGTGAAGGTGTCCCTGCTATGGCAGGGGATGGCAGTGGATGAGCTTTAAGGTCCCCACAAAGCCAAATTTTGGGCAAAGCCTGCTGCACGTGTGCCATGTGCATCACTTTGCTGATCCTCTCCCTTTATCACAGCACAGCACCAGCATCACTTCACTCATTAGCACTAATTAACTAGGCTGAAGGTGAAAGATAATTAACAGTCTTCTGAAGCAGAGGAATTTCTGCCCTAGCTAAATGAGGCACTTTTGTTCAGGTTTTAGCCCCAGCTGTGCCTCCCTCGTGGTGCTTGATGTGCTGGAGAGGGGAGAGCAGAGGGACAGGGATGGAACATGGGGGAAAGGGGTGCTCAGGGAACCAAAGCCCCCAAAATTCCTCTTAGAGGAGGAATTGCTCTGCAGAGGAGCTGGGATCTGTCACCCCACCTCACTCACCTGATGGAGACCAGGGAAGAAGGGACCTACACCAGAAAGCTCCAAATTTCCCAGCAGTGTAACAAACTTCCAGAAACGACCTCATCCTTCCCTAAAACAGCTCCACCAGAGCTCACATTCCTCCAGGCTGTGCACTTCACTGGCTTTCCATCAGTGGCTTTGATAAATAAAGTAATTATGCACTAATGCTCAGTAGTTGTCATGTTAACAACACCATATGTACTGCTACTTCCATATCCCTGTAAAACTTGGATCTAACATTGCATGGAAGGAACAGCTTCCAAGAGATATTCCATCAGGGTTCAAAGATGACAAGTCATTTTACTAATGAAGTATTCATCTACTACTCTGCTTTGCATGTCATGAAAATAAATGCCTGTCTAGACAGGCTTCTTAGATAAAAATTTAAAAATAAAATGGTTGGTAAAAGAGCTTCTCTGTGTACCCTCTTCATTTACATTTGCTGTTCTGCATTATCCAGCTTCTTCAAGGGGCTGGAGGGTTTTGGAGGAGAAGAATAAAGCAGAATATCCTCACCAGCTGAGGCTGCACTGCATCCCTGCAAGCACAGCTGCCCTGGCAGTGTTGAAAGTCCCCAGGTCACCTGCTCAGGGTGAGGCTGAACTCGGATTTACACAAGTTGTCACTGCCTTGGTTACCATTGATTTTTTCAGTCTGCTGTTCCTGTAAATCCAGAGTGAACAGCTGGCACTCAGCATCCCAAACCCCAGAACTGGCATGGTTCAAATGGAAACCAAAGGGGAGGCTCACATTATACACGTGGCAGAAATTTCCTTTTTCTTGCCAACCACTGACACTGACAGATTGTGTCCCTGGAAGTGCACAAAGTGCCACAACCAGGAATTCCTTGGGCACTCCAGGGACGAGGATCCAAACCTCCCTGGGCAGTTCCAGTGCCTGAGCCCCCTTTCCATGGGGAAATTCCTGCTGATCCCACCCTGAGCCTGCCCTGAGCCCCCTTTCCATGGGGAAATTCCTGCTGTGCCCACCCTGAGCCTGCCCTGGCCCAGCCTGAGGCCGTTCCCTCTGCTCCTGTCCCTGTGCCCTGGAGCAGAGACCAAATTTCCCCAGCTCCAACCTCATTCCAGGGAATTGCAGAGAGAGAGGAGGCACAGACTGACCATGACTTGTTGGGATGTTCAATCAGCAACTGCTGAGCACAGCACTCGAGCTGCTCCACCTCCTGTGCACTCCAGGCAGGGAGTTCAGCCTCCAAACAATCCCCTGC
Source organism: Agelaius tricolor (assembly GCF_023055355.1). NCBI lineage: Eukaryota > Metazoa > Chordata > Aves > Passeriformes > Icteridae > Agelaius > Agelaius tricolor. Next base: position 17,062,117 of record NW_027269278.1, read on the forward strand.
CCAAAATGAGATTTCATGGAGTTTAATCTGAGCTCCAAATGGATCTGGAGGGAAATTAGGGCTGATACAGCTCTTGTTAAAGCTCCAGGTAAAGCAGCAGCAGTGAGAACCTCTCAGATTGAACACCCAACAAACGTTGGCTCCGATGGAGTGTGGGGTGGTCTCCCAGAGTGGAAAAGTCCTCAAACTGAACAACTCCCTCAGCTGGGTGCAACAGGGAGAGAAGGCAAGCCATGCCTTCAGTTTGAGCTTTCCTGTTTCCCAGCCTCTGCACTGCATTGCTACAGAACTCTGCACTCCATATCAATGTCAGCAGGTTCTCCTCACAGCTCAGTCCCACAGAACAATCCTTTTCCAGCCCCAGAACCAAGGACACCGCTGCAGCTTCAGCCCCAAAGTGCAAACAACAGGGAATGGAGGGGAGCAACCTGGGAGGGTGGGACTGCATCACCTGGAGCTGGAATTGGACAATGAAGCCAGCATGGAAATGGACCCAAACTTATCAAAGTGTGAGAACTCGTGGCCAGGATCCATCTGGGGTGGAGCCACGGCCGGGCTCTGGCACTGCCCAAGGTGGATCCTGTGAAGGGCTTTTAATAAAAACCAATTTATTGCTGTAACTCTGCCCAGCCTCTGCTCCAGGCAGCCTCTGAAGGCAGCACAAAGGCATTTCTGAAAAGTGCTGCTCAGTCATCCTCCCCACAGCAGAAAGACAAACTGAAACCAAAGGCAGGAAATAGAGAGGCAAGGGCGGCAGGGGAAGAGACTCAGAAGAGCCCAAGAATTCTGTTGACAAAGCTCCTCAAAAAACCTTTCAAAACACAAGAGCAGAAGTTAAAGATATTTAAGGAAAACAACTGTAGGATGGAGCCATGAGGTGAATCCTTTCAATGAGGGTGTCACAATAATCCTTTATTCCTCTAACACTGCCCAGCCTCTGAAGGCAGCACGAGCCCAGAATGACCCAGACAAAGACCAAGGTTCCTCCTGCTCCCACCTCCCTGCAGCCCCTGCTGCCCTTCCAGGACCTGCTGCCCTTCCAGGACCTGCCCTGAGCCTGGCACTCGCTCATTTGCATGCTCAGTCTCCAAGGATCACCAGCAAAAATGTGCAAGGCTCCAGGGAGGTCAAGCAGCCTGACAGGATCCCACAGCAGTGCCCACATCCGAAAATAAAACTGCAGCACAAGGCTGGCTCAGGCTGTGGGGGTGGAGGGGATTAAAGGAGGTTACAGAAGATCTGAGTGTTCTTTATTTGCTCCTCACCTCCACGGTGCTGCTCTTTCAGAGCAGAGGCCCTTCTTTAAAATAAATTAAAAAAAAAAAAAATTAAATTAAATTATGGTAAAATAAAATAAATTTAAATAAAAATAAAAATTAAATTAAATTAAATTAAAAAATAAAAATTAAAATAAAAGAAAATGAAAATAAAATTAAAATAAATAAAAAATAAAATTAAGAAAAACATAACATAAAATAACGTATAAAATAAAATAATAAAATAAATAAAATAAAAATAAAAAAATAAAAATAAAATTAAAAATAAAATTAAAAATAAAATTAAAACAAAATTCATAAAAATTAAAATAAAATACATAAAAATTAAAATAAAAGAAAATTTTAAAAAATAAAATAAAAATAAAATAAACAATAAAATTTAAAATAAAATAAAATACATAAAAATTAAAATAAAATAAAAATTAAAAAATAAAAAATAAAATAAAATAAAAATTAAAAAATAATAAAAAAAATTAAAATAAAATAAAATAAGTGGCCCTTATTTAAAATTTAAAAAAGAGGAAAAATTATTGATTAAGCACAAAGGTGGAAGAGTGAATGTTGGTGCTGCCTCCTGCCCTGAATGTGCCCTGAGCAGAGGCTGCACAGATGGTGAGAGCCCAAGAAGGTTAAAAATCCAAGGCCTTGCTGTACCTGTGACCTTCTATAAAAACCTTCCTTGATCACTCAGGAATTATTAAAAGCAGCTCGGAGGTTTCATTGTTCCTGTGCAGTTTCAAGGAGTCAAAACACAGGTGGAAACACAGAGTTCATTCTGCTGCAGGTTTTCTTTGCAAAAAAGCAACAAACCAAGCATTGCTTGCTCTGGGCTGGGCTCAGCAAAAAAGGAAAGATTTTTCTCCATGCTAACAGTCAGCAAAAAGCAGCTCCCAGCTCTAGGTGCATAAAATCCTTTGAAATTCGGATTTTCCCAGAGGTCAAGCTGTCTGTAACACACTCTGAGTGACTCCAAGTTATCAGCCCGAGTATTTGTTGGAGGAGGTTGTGGAATATTTAAAAATGCTGAAATACCTCATGAGTGCAGCCCCTGTTCTCTGTGACACCTCAGGCAGGATTTCCTCACCATTACCTGCGCCTAAAAGGTTAAAGGGAGAAATTTTCTGGGGCTCACCCACTTCTGCCTTGGTTTTGGAGAAAAGTCACCATCCTATTATAATTATTTAAATTCCTGAAGCCAAACCAGCAGAAGATGCCAAAAGTTTTGGCCACAATCAAGCGGAGGTGATGGAGGAGGAGTGGGATGAGCCAGAAGCAGGTGGGACACCCAAGCAATTGATATTTTAGCAACGTGCCAAGCACCTTCTCTGCAGGGTTTGGTGCCATAAATTGAGTGTTTTGCCCTGAAGTGCTGCTCATCTGTGCTGAATGAACAGCCCAACGCTGCCAAAACAGCTCATTCATGGGGGCTCATCAAATTCATGGCAGAAATAATATCCCCCTCGCTGCTCCTGCCTCCAAATTTCCATTTGTTGAGAGAATTATGTTTTTACCAGGCTTTGGTGTGGTCAAACAGACTCAGACCCTCACAGAGAGGAACCTTCCCACATTAAAGACAATTTCTGAGGGCTGCAGCCTGATGTGAGGGACACACCACAGTGAGAGGTAACCTGGATTTTATTCCACGTTTCCTGAGTTTTCCTGGCACGTACAGTTGATATTCTAGCAACTAAAATATCAAAATAAATTACTAAAATATCAAAATAAAATACCCTTAGGTCAGGCTGAGCCCCCCATTTACCAAACTGAGGGCACCCATCCCTCCAGGAACTCCAAACCCACAACTCCAAAGGCAGCAGAGCCACCCCTGGAGACCACCACAGCTCTCACTGGAATCTCCAGGGGGAAAACCCATTTTAAACTTCATTTCCCACTCCCATTTTAAACAGTTCATCTTTCTTTTTCTCATTCCCCAAGCAGCCAGCAAGGCAGGTGAGGCTGATCCTCAGCCCCTCCACTGGAAGCAGCCAATCACGGAGGAAATGTCCACTCCTGGGGAATATTTAATAAAGCAGCATGTCCTGAATGCTATTGGGGAATATTTAATAAAGCAGCATGCCCTGAATATTATTAGGGAATATTTAATAAAGCAGGCATCATGTCCTGACCACCATCAGATAGCACAGGACTCTTATTTACCTGAAGCAGACACTCCTGCAACACCCAGAACAACCAGCAGCTTCCTCCATGAGGAATTTGAGAAGTTCTTTTGGCACAAATATGGATTTTGGGGTTTCTTAGGGTTTTCTTTTTTTATTTTTGGTTTTGTTTTGTTTTGTTTGTTTGTTTTTGGGTTTTGTGCTTGTTTTTTGGTGGGTTTTTTTTGTTGGTTTTTTTTCTTTGTTGGTTTGGGGTTTTTTTGTTGGTTTTTTTTTTTTTTCCCTTAAAGGAATTAACTGCAATTTTCTGGTCACACATTAATGGTTAAAAAAAAAAAAAAACCAAAAAACCCTTAAAGAGCATTTCTGAAAATGTTGCTCAGTCATCCTCCCCACAGCAGAAAGACAAACTGAAACCAAAGGCAGGAAATAGAGAGGCAAGGGCTGCAGGGAAAGAGACTCCAGAAGAGCCCAAGAATTCTGTTGACAAAGCTCCTCAAAAAACCTTTCAAAACACAAGAGCAGAAGTTAAAGATATTTAAGGAAATTTAAGGAAAACAACTGTAGGATGGAGCCCTAAGTGGGGTTTTTATTTGAAGGGCTGAGAGTTTCTAACCTGCACTTAGATATATAAATAAATATTCCAGCCAGCCACAATTGCTTTACATCCTGAGGGTTTGATTCATTTTCCTTCCACTTGAAGAAAACATTGGGAATTAAGCATCCCTCAGAAAGGATGTTGTGATCTATTTTAAAAGTATTAATCACTGCAGAAATGATGGAAAGCAGCATCTTCATTGCAGGAGGTTGTGAGCAAAGTGATTCTTTCTCAAGGTCAGGAGGAATTTGGAGACACAACAACAAAGCACATCCTTGACCAGAACTATGGCCATTCCCAAGGGGAAAAAGCCATTTTTCCAGCTGGGATGGACACAGAAAATGCCAAAAATCACCAAAATAAGGGGCAGCAGAGGAGGATGAGCCGCCACTGTGGCCTGAGCAGGCTGAGGGAAGCTGGAGCAGGGAAATCCCAAATCCAGGCACTCAGCCTGGAGCTGAGATCCCTCCTTTGGATGAAAAAGCAACTCCTGGGCCTGGGCACTGAAAGAGGCAGAGATCTGGGGGATTGCTCCTCTGCAGGAGGCACTTGGTGAGCAGCCAGAGCTGCCCCAGGAAATGGGGTTTGGGGAGGAGCTGGGAAATGGATTTGGGCATGAGCTGGGAAATGGATTTGGGGATGAGCTGGGATCCCACATGCCAGAAAATGGGGTTTGGGGAGGAGCTCCCCAGCTCTGGGAATTGGACTTTGGGATGAGCTGGCAATTGAATTTTTGGATGAGCTGGGATCCCCTGCTCTGGGTAATGGATTTTGGGATGAGCTGGGAAATGGATTTTGGGATGAGCTGGGCTGCCCTACTTTGGGAAATGCATTTTGGGATAAACTGGGAATTGAATTTTTGGATGAGCTGGGAATTGGATTTTGGGATGAGCTTGGAAATGGATTTTGGGGTGATCTGGGCTCCCCAACTCCGGGAAGTGGATTTTGGGATGAGCTGGGAATTGAATTTTTGGATTAGCTGGGATCCCCTGCTCTGGGTAATGGATTTTGGGATGAGCTGGGAATTGAATTTTGGGGTAATCTGGGAAATGGATTTTGGGGCTCCCCAACTCCGGGAAATGGATTTTGGGGCAAGTTGGGCTACCCCACTCAGGGTATTGGATTTTGGGGTGGTCTGGGCTCCCCCACAGCTCAGCAGGAGCCCAGAGGAGCAGGAGCAGAGCCAGCAGAGCCATTTCTGTCACCCCTGGCCCTGCCCTGTGCTGCTGACCAGGCAGGGACAGGGGCTGGAACACCCAAAATTGGGATGCAGCTCCCAGCCCCTGCCCAGAGGATGCCTGGGTGCTGGGAGGCAGGAGGGACTCAGGATTTATGAAATTCCCAATGCATTCCCTCCCCATTTCAGCCTCCCAGCCTACAGAGGGGGCCTGACGTCAAGAACCCTTAAAAATAGACGTGGATGTGTAGAGGAAAAAGCAAAATAAAAGCACTCTCCTAATGCACACACAGCCTCAGTGCCAGCAGCAGCTTGTCTGCTTCCTCACAAGGCAGCAGCAATTTTGGGTTTTAATCCCTTGCCTTTTGGGTTGTTTTTTTTTTAAACTGAAGTAAAAACAAACCAGAAAAAGCTTCCCTGGAACTAATAACTGCTGTCTCCTGAGCAGAGTTTAGTCAAAAAAAAAAACCAAAAACCCCAAAGCAACAAACCAGGAGGCTCAGCTGTAAATTTTATGATATTCACTGCAGATTTTAGAGTTTGCTTAACTTTCATGGGCTGCATTTTGCTCTCAGTGCTACTGCTGATCATATTGACAGACAGGCTTTGATAGTCAGACCTCCCAAAGCTTTCATAACTCTGCTGGAATCTAAAATTAGACAGCCACAGTCACCAAAATACCATTTTAAAGGGGCATTAGAGAAACCTGAGCGAGTATTTGGTATCCTCACAGAAAAAACACATTGTCCAGCAATGTTTGACATGTGTAGAGAGAATGCAATCCATCAAAAGTAGGATTTTGAATGATAATTAAAAAGCCTCTTCAGACAAGCAAGCAATTCCTGCAGCTTTAACTCCCAGCAATGGATACAGAAATTTTCAAGGACAAGAGGAAGAAAAACCACAAAGAGCCGGTGGTTTTAAGGGCAGCAGTTCACAGGGGATTCAATTTAAATGCTAAAGGTTCCACAGCAAAACTCACTGTACAGATTCACTCCATCACAAATTCATCAGTACAGCAGGTAACTCTAATACTGCCACCACACAAAAAGCTCTGCAGAAGGACAGAGTTCCACTTTTGGAGCTCTTTAATTTCCAGGAGCCATCCATGGAATGGTCAGTGGTAAAGCCTCCTACACTTTATAGCATTTTGTGTCAGGTATTTCTGAATTGCTGTGCAAATTTCAATCCTAACGCTCGGCTTGCTGGGCTGTGAGCACACACTGACAGCTCAGTTTGCCATCAACATAAAATAAAATAAATGGGCTCAATAAATGGAGATTTTCATCAACATAAATAAAAAGGCAGTTTTCAACACAGCAGAGGGCAATTTTTTATATTGAGTACCAGTGATAAATGCTAAAAACACCCAAACCCCAAAGCTGCTGGGGGAGTGCCCATCCCTGGAGGTGTCCAGGGAGCAGATTCCAGAGCTGTGTGTTCCTCCTGGAAATCAGGCAGCTCCAGAGCTGCAATTCTGCATTTCTGCTTTTTGCTTGAAGGCAATGTTGGACCCACCTGATAATTCTGTGGCATTGATCAATCTGGGATTGAGAGATCTGCAGGGGACAGGGTGGGGCTGGCCACAAGCCGGATTGCACCCTGGAAACCTTTTCCAACCTAAATAATTCTGGGATTGTGTGTGATTGAATTAGCAGAGTTTTGCTGGAATTGGGAATTCGTGGGAAACCCCCCATGCCTTCCCCACACTGCTGCTCTTGGCTTTGAGGGCTTTCCTTGTTGTTATTTAGGACTTTTTTTAGGCTTTTCTAATCCAGATTTCACCCAAAGGAGAAGAAAATTTTCTATTCAGAGTGGGGATATCTCAGTGATGTTCTTTACTTCTCCCCAGCATTTCAGGGAAATATTCCCATCCCACTTTTGGGGATCTCAGTAAATGAAGAGCCAGGAAAAGGCAGCTGGGGCCAGAGGAGCTGTGTCTGGAGGCCCAGGAAAGCTGAAAACTCAGCAGAGAGGCCCTTTTACCACTCCAACAGCATGGAAGGAGCTAAACCCCAACATCCTGAGGTGAAAAGTCCATCCTGGAACTGACTGCCTAAGAAGGGTTAAAAACAGCCCAACCCAAAGCTCATGGTGGAGTGGCTTTAAGAGTAAATTTTATTTTATTGTATTTATTTTTTTGTAAATTTTTAATTGTATTTTTTTTTTGTAAATTATTTTGGTAAATTTTATGCCTTTTATTTTCTAACCTATTAAAGGTAACCTGTATTTATTCCCTGTCAAAGGTAACCTGCATTTCATTACAACTTCCCCCTGTATAAATTGTGGTTTTCTGCCATCTCCAATTTATATTTTAGCAATAAAGCAAAAGCAATGCAAGGGCTGCAAAGATGCAATCTCTGAGATATTTAACCCCAATATCCTGGGAACTCTGCTGCAGCTCATGAAGTGTCCAGGTTGGAATTCAAAACCTCCACTTAACCCCAGCCAGATTGCAATTAATATTAATGACTTACAGGACAAGTTCAGCCCAACATTAAGATTATTTTAAAATACTACTACTTTTTAAATCCAAGATTTCCTGTTTGATAGCTGAGAAGCATGGGAAACTCTTCTGCATGAAACTGAAATGGACTCATTAATAAAATATGGAGGATGCGCTACCTTAAAGCAGGAGGAGGAGAAAAAAAGAAGTATAAATTGGTGATAACGTTATTTCTATTTTTAAACCCATCCCACAGAGTCACCCAAGATAGATGAGAAGTGCTAAGCCCATCTCACAAGCTTATTTATTTATTTAATACTTCTTACACGCTATTTTTAACAGCAGCAGCCAGGAAAGGCATCCATTAGAAAAATTACACGGGGAGAGTCTTCCTCACAGCACAGGAGTGACACATCTGCCTGAAAGCAGCCTCACAGGAGATTTTTTTTTATTATTTTTTCCCCTCCCTTTCCTGTAGGATCAGAATCCTGTAGGATTCTGGCATAAAAAAAGCAATTTTGTTTTTGCAGCATCGGCTCAGGCCGAGTGTCCCTGGGTGCAAAATGTGGATTTTTCAGCCCTTCCTCACTGCCCAGCCTCCTCCTCTCCCTCCTCCCCTTTCTGCAAGGTTTCATTTTCTCAGGAGCCCCTGGCCTGAACACAGGGACAGGCAGATGTGGATGTGGGGCTTGCCCTGGGTTTTCATTTTTAAAAGCCTCTTCTTGTACACACAGATAATAAATGAAACACCACAGCCCCTGGCATTGCAGCATTTTGCAGAAGAAGAAATTATAATATAATAATATATAATATTTTTATATATATATAATTAAATTATATAAAATCATTATCTAAATTTTATTATTATTTATAAATTATTAATTATTAATATTATCTAATATTATTTATTATCAAAAATTATTATTATATAATATTGTATATTATTATATATTTTTATATAGAAATACATATACATTGTATATATTAATATTATATATTATTATATATAATTGTTATTATATTATATATTATTTAATATATATTATTAAAATTATTAATATATATAATATATTATATATATATAATAATAATTTTTAGAAATCTTTCATTTTTTTTCATAGATTTAAAGGAATTTATCTAACAAATGTTGGGTTTTCTTGGGGAAATATTTAAGATTCCCACCAGGAATACAGAGGGGCATCTCCAGGGATGGGGATCCAACCCTCCCTGGGCAGTTCCAGTGCCTGAGCCCCCTTTCCATGGGGAAATTCCTGCTGGTGTCCACCCTGAGCCTGCCCTGGCCCAGCCTGAGGCTTAATTTTCATCCAAACTATTCTATAAAAGACAGAGCGTGGGCAGGTAAAGAGATCTAGAAGAAAAAACCCAAAAACCAAAAAAAAAAAGGACAAAACTAAACAGAACAAAATAAAACAAAAACAACAAAGAAACCAAACAAAAACACAAAACAAAAAACCCCCAAACCCAACAAACAAGCAAACAAAAAAAATGCAACTAAAAAACCAACCAAACAAAAAACCAAAACAAAAAACACACACAAAAAAAAAAAAAACCAAAAAAAAACCCCAAAAATAACAGGAAAACAAAACAAAAAACAAAAAACCAAAAACCAAACAAACAAACAAAAAAAAAAACAAAAAAAAAAAACCCAAAAACCAAACAAAAAAAACCCAAAAAAACAACCAAAAAACAACAACAACAACAAAAAAAAAAAAAACCAAAAAAAACCAAAACAAAACAAAAAAAACAACCAAAAACAAAAAAACCAAAAAAAAAAAACAAACAAAAAAAACCCCCAAACCCGTCCCAAAAAAACCCCAAAAAAAGCAAAAAAAAAGGGCTAAAAGATGAATTTCAGCAGTGCCAGTGGTGGCCATGAGGGCAGAGCCCAGCAGCTCCATGGGGAATCTGAGGGAAGCTCCACGAGACCCCAGGATCCTGCTGCAGACACCACAGCTGCATTTCCCCACAGCCATTCCCCCTGTTCCCCAGTTTTGCCCAAAATAATGAGAGGATTTGCTCCATCATCCCCTCACCCATGGCACTGACCATGGAATATTTGGATTTCTAGGAGCAGCAGCTGTCTCTGGACTGGGGAGGTCACACTGAAGGGAGAACTTTGCCAACAGCCGATGCCCAAACGTGTCAGAAAGCTGAATAAATACAAATAATGCAATTCTGTGGGTAGAAAAATCCCCAGTAGGCTCCACATCCTGGATAAAAATTGTAAATATTCTCTGTGTTTGGAATTCAGCCTCAAGCCAGGCCTGCCTTGGGCAGCAGAGCCCCTGGTACAGCTTTGATTTCTGAGTTATTTCTCAGATACTCTGAATATTCTGTATGTGGGCCTTAAAAAGCAGATTATAACCTGCCAGCAGCAGGCAGGACTCGAAGCAAACTGCTGGAAAAACAGATTTAAGAGCTCACATCCATTTCTTTTTCCCAAATCTGGGAGCCTTGTACCTGCCCATGAGACATCCTCTGTTTCCTGAGCCAGCCCAGGGACTGCCCTGAGCCCCCAGAGCCAGACTGAGCCTTGCAGGCAGGATGGAACTGCTCCAACTTGGGATTTCTCCACCTCCTCCCTCCCAGCCACCAGCTCTTATGCCACTCTAACAAGGGGCAGCACAGCCCCAAGGTGCCAAGCACCTTCTCTGCAGGGTTTGGTGCCATAAATTGAGTGTTTTGCCCTGAAGTGCTGCTGAACGAACAGCCCAACGCTGCCAAAACAGCTCATTCATGGGGGCTCATCAAATTCATGGCAGAAATAATATCCCCCTCGCTGCTCCTGCCTCCAGATTTCCATTTGTTGAGAGAATTATGTTTTTACCAGGCTTTGGTGTGGTCAAACAGACTCAGACCCTCACAGAGAGGAACTTTCCCACATTAAAGACAATTTCTGAGGGCTGCAGCCTGATGTGAGGGACACACCACAGTGAGAGGTAACCTGGATTTTATTCCACCTTCCTCACGTATAAATTGAGTTTTCCTGGCACCTGCAATTGATATTTTAGCAACTAAAAACAACGCAGCAACTCCCTTAGGTCTGCAAAAATGCAATTTCTGAGTTATTATTTCCATTTATCCGAATGGTGACTTGATCAGTAATTTCTTGCCAGCCCCCTCTCAGTGTATTTCTGTTAGGAATAGAGGGAAGTGATTTATTTCAGAATTGTGGAGTAAGGGAAATATTTCTTGGAAAAAAAAAAAAAAATCCCACCCAGCAGGATTCAGAATAACAAAACAAAGGGGAAAGTACCCAAAATAAGAGCTTGCACTTTATCTCACACAGGATCTAACAGCAGATTGCCAACCCCAAAGTTTTGGGAATTTTTTTAAGGCTCTTCAGAAGAGAAAGTTAAAAAAAAACCCCAACAGTTCAAGTGCCAAAGAAACTCATAAAATCAGGAGGGAAAAATAATCTACTTCCTCACAAAGAGAAGCTGGGGAAAAAGTTATGAAAATGGTGCCTTGGAGCATCCAGGTGCTCCAAGAGATTACAGAAAGTCCCAAGTGCTGCCTGCAAAGATCAGACTCAAGCTGAGTATTCCCTTGGACCACATCATCCATTCCACTGCAGGAACTACCACAAAAAGCAGATTTTCTTGGTCCCTCTGCATATTAACACCACTTTGCTTGGAAACTCTGAACAGGAGCACACCCACACTGAAACCCAGATATTTTAAACCATTCCATCACTGATTTTTGGGGCAAAACCATCATGATTTTAACCCCTCTGGAGAGGCCACATCCTGAGAGCTGCACCTACCATGGGGTAGTGTTATGTTTGCACCATCAATGATTGCTTGTGCCAGTTCGTGGTCGTTGCTCTCAAAGGCGTGGGCAGCAGCCTTGAGGGCATCCCAAATCTCCTTCCTGCCCTCAAAGGCTGGGGCTGTGTCCCAAAATTCATCCCTCTTACTGCGGAGCTGCCCGTCCGTCATGGGGTAATCGCTCTTCCATTTGGGCTTCTCCTTCTTCAGGGGCTGGTTACGACCAAGGGCCACTGTGGGGGACAAAGAAAAAAGGGAAATCATCAAAAGAACACCACAAAATTCCCTTTGGTTGCTTTGTTTTGGATTTACAGTGATGCCTCAGGTTTAGCTTTTGTAATTTTCAGATTCTGTGCTGCTTTAGTGTGTGGGTTTGGGCTTCACATCAGGGCATGGTGAGCTCTGTGCACAGAGCAGGGAGACAAAACAATTCCTGCTCCAGCTGGGCACCAAGGACAAATGATCCAAATCTCAGCCCAGGAGCACAAACCCCGTGGGCTGGAGAGAGAAAAACAAGGATGGGACTGCAGGGGCTAAAGCTGGAATGGGACAATGAACTGCAAGATGCAAATGGAGCAGAACTGATCCCAGGGACAGAGCCCGTGCCCGGCCGTGCATTTTGGGGCCATTTTGGTTCATCTTGGGTGCAGCCCTGGCTGGGCTCTTGTGCTGCCCAAGGTGGGTCCATGGAGGAGATGCTTTGAATAAATCCCTGCTTTATTCTTTAGCTCTGTCCACTCTCTGCTCTGGCTCAGCCTTCCCAAGGCACCCCCAGAGCTGAATTTTCAAGCCTGGTCCTTATTGTTCCTCACCTCCCAGGTGATGCAGTGAGAGGGGTGTTATTCATATACTGCTCATGGTTCAGATCCTCATTTCTTGAGAGAATTATGGTTTTACTGGTCTTGCATGGTCAAAACCAGACTCTGAGTCTCCTCAATTTCCCCAAGAGGTCAAAGCATCATGGAGCTCAGGAGAAGGGAGGTGATATGGATGTGGGCCATGCAATTGTTATTTGCTACTTTTAATTAGGAGCTGACTTTGTTTCTGTGCAAATGCATCCTCCTGCTTGCTGATTTCCCCTGGAAATCCAGGAATCCATCAAGGTTTAAAGAGCATTTTCCTCCTTCTCAATAAACAAAACCCCATTTGTTCCCCTTTAACTACAGCTATTTTTGTGTAATAGCCTTTTTGAGGTTATCACAGGTATAAAAGTTGACAGATTAAAACTCCCTGCTCTCATCCCCATCAGTGCCTGGTGCTGCAGCAGGAGATTCCAAGTTCACAGAGGTTTTAAGGAGACCAAAAGCCCTAACAGGAGGTTAAGCCTTTATCCAATCTGACCCCATACGAGCAAAGAATGATCAGGTTCCTTTGCTAGCTCAGGCTGACAGACACGTCCATGAACCTGAAGTGTAAGGCATGGAGAAGAGGAGTTTGAAAAGGATTCCTGCTGGTGAGCCAACATTGCCAACTATGCAGAGGAATGAGCTTTCTGTGGATTAAAAAACATGGGAGAATGGCTTGGGTTGGAAGGAACCTTAAAAATCATTTAATTCCACCCCCTGCCATGGGCAGGGACACCTCCCACTACCCCAGGGTGCTCCAACCCCATCCAAACTGCCCCTGAACACTGCCAGGGATGGGGTCATTCTTCCCAATATCCAATCTAAACCTGTTCCCTGTCAGTGTGAAGCCATTCCCAGTGTCCTGTCCCTCCATCCCCTGGGAAGCCTCTCTCTCCATCTTTTCCTTTCTCTCCATCTGCAGCTCCTTCAGACAATTGTGTCACCCCAAGGCCTCTCCTCTGCAGCTGAACAATCCCAGCTCTCCCAGCAGAGCTGCTCCATCCCTCCCATCCTGGTGGCCTCCTACATTTGCACAGAAACAAAGTCAGCCCCTAATTAAAAGTAGCAAATGACAATTGCATGGCCCACATCCACCGACTCCAGCTGCTCCTCGTGTCCCACGCAGAACACAACAATAATCAACTTTTAAATGCTTTCAAGTGACCACAAGCATTTATTGCTTTTTGTTTCCACGGGATTGCTTCCATGGGACTGCTTCCATTTGCTTTTCAAAGCAGTGCTGACCATTTAGCAGATTGCAGAGCAGCAAGCCCCAGTGTTTACAAAACACCAAGTTTCCTGGCAGAGCCCAGCCTTTCCCAGTCCAAGGCCCAGCTGAGCAAGCCTGGAGGATGATGCTGGGGCAGCCTCAAGCAACGGGGTTGTGCATTAAACCCTGTACATGCTAAAATTCTAAAAACATATGTGGGAAAAACACTCCAACAAGGAATTGCTTCCTTATTAAGGATTAGCGGCCAGAGCATGACATTTTCAGCCAGACAGAACAGGACACACTGCAAGAAATTTGGGTCAGTGGATATCTTTTTTTTTCCATTCCACTTTAGCTCACATCTGCTTGCATCCACTCAATGGATGCAGATTTGTCCCACAGGGCCCTCTCCTTGTCCCCAGCCATCAATTATGGAAGCAGGTTAAAGGCACTTCCCGCAGCCCCACTGCAAATCCAGCAGCCCACTCCTCTCCCTGCTTCCCACTCTGCCTCAGACTGCACCCAGATTTATTAAAAATTGATTTATCCTCACTCCAGCAGAGGCTCAGATCCTCACAGCCTCCAATAACTCCTCCCTGGAGATCCCATCCTTCCCACACACACAGCAGTGATCATAAACCCAGCGATAAATTCTTTCTTTTCCAAGTTGGAAGGAAGGCTGGTGGAAGAAAGGGACTCTCCAAATGGCTCCAAAGCCAAATCCACTCTAACAAGCCATCCATCCCAGTACTGAGCCTTTAAACACCACTTGGCTTCAGCACAAGCCAGTATTTAAAAAGATCTTTGGTGTGTTTATCATTTAATAGAAGTGCTTCAAGGATCCCCAAAAAGCTTTATGCCTTCCCTGAAGAAATATTCATTATTTAGCTCTGTGGCTAGATGGGGCAGAAAGGATGAGAGAAACTTATGCCATGTAAAAAAAATAATGTGCAAAAAGGCCCAAATATTTCTCTTTCCAGCCCGTGTTTTAGTCACTAAAGCAAAACATGCGAATTTCTACAACCAAACTTTCGGACCACATCAAAGCACTTTCCCTTTTCTGTTAACAAGGCTGATAAAGAAACAAACATCAACAGTCTGAACCACTTAAAAGTATTTACAGTGTCAGTTTTCTGTTCCTCGCTCTGGAAGGAAATTAGAGCTCGGAAGGAAACGTTGCCTTCATTTAAGACCATACCCATCAGAGGCACCAGCAGCTTGCAGGATCCAGAAGAGAAAGCAGCATCCACATTAATTTTTCATCTTACATCACTTCAACACGAGTAAGAAATTATTAATACCCTGCTGGAAAGCAGGAATTGTTTTCCAAATGCCAAGAAGAAGGCACGTTCTGTCTGAAGCAATGCTCCAGGTCACCCTCTCAGCAGAGACCAATGGTTGATATTTTTGGCAAGGGATTTATTTAGAAGGAAATACGGGAATCAGCAGTGGTCTGCTTTTCAAAAAGTGAAATATCAGCAGCCACACTCCAAAATGAGCTAGGTTGCTGTTCCAGCAGCTCAGGTGTGCGGGTGGGGCTGTGCATCCCAAAGAGGGTAAGAAATGCACCGAGTTTAGGCTGGAAAAGCCCTCCCAGACCATCAAATGCAGCCTGTGCCACATCCCCAGCTTGTCCCCAGCCCAGAGCACCCAGGGCCACCTCCAGGAATTCCCTGGGGCTGGGGGAATCCAAACCTCCCTTCGTGTCTGCTTGGAAAGGTGATGGATCAAAGACTGGCCACAAACTCTTCTCAAAGTTCTTTTCCAATCCTAATAATTCTGTTTAATGCCTCAAAGCACCCAAACCGGTGGCACACATGGACTGTTCCTGTGGGATTTTGCAGCATTCCCTGTTTGCCCTAATGGTTCTGTTTTCCAATCCCAATGATTCTGTTGAATGCCTCAAAGTGCCCCAAAGCAGTGGCACACATGGACTGTTCCTGGGGGATTTAGCAGCATTCCCTGCTTGCCCTTGCTACCCTGGCATCCCTGAGGCAGCTGCTCCTGCCTGCCCCACTGAACTCCAGGCAGGCTGCAAAGTCTTATTTTTCAGAAGGAGAAAATGTATTTCTCCAATCCTTGCAGACTGCTTCATCACCTGAATTGTAAATTTATTTCCCTTCCCCGCAGCTTCCCATCAAAGCAATGAATCTGGAAGGTTATCTCTGCTCCTTATGCAGATAAACCCAGATATTTAAATCAGTTTCTTAACAGGATGTCAAGAAATGTCTCAGTGGAAGCTCTTTGGAGCAGCTGGTGTGTTTGTTATGTCGCTATCACTGTGGATATCACTGTGGATATCACTGGTGCCTCTTCTGAGGGGGACCAGATGAGCAGGAGCAGCTGCTACCACAGGATTCTTGTATTAAAAGCCAATATCCAGCTACAAAGTCTATAATTCCTAATTTATACCACCTGAATTACAGCACTCCATCATCAAACTGGGAGTATCTCAGCCCCAGAGGGTTTTGTGTCAAATCAAACGCGGCCAAGCTGAGCCAGGGGACAGCTCAGAGCTCTGGAGAAGGGCAGAACTGATAATGAATATTTCTTCAGGACTGATCTCTGCTTCAAGTGTGACCTGGATCTTCCTCCTCCCCACTCCCTGCCCTGCCAGGTAACCCTGGATGAGACCTGAAACAGCCCTGAAGCAGCTGAGCTCAAATTTGAATTTATCTGTGGAAACACCTCTGCTGCCATCATCCTTCCGTGAGTTTTCCCTCCCACCCCATCCTTCAAACATCTTTCACCTATTTCTAAAACTAAAATTAGGACCAAATTTGGCTGTTCCATCCCTGCAAGCGCTCCACAGTGAATTTCCTCCTTTGCCTTGGAAACACAAGCATATGTTGCTTGCAGCATTAGTCTTTTACAGCTTTTGTAAAAAGCAGAGGAAACTGGTCCAGTTACAAGAACAGGGCCTGGCTGTGCTTCCCAATCCCTGCAGACTGGGGGGAGGATGGACACACAGCCAGAAAGCACCAGGGAGGGACAGGCCACCAGGGAACACAAGTTAGGAGCAGATACAGGCAAACGTGCCAAGATCAAAATGGTGAAATGTTGCAATAGGAGAATCTGGCAAGATTTATTTTATATATAAAATATAATAATAAATATATTATTTATAATATTGTTTATTTTATATTATTTATATTATATTTTTATATATAAAATTATATTATCATTATATTATATATATTATTATATAAAATATAATAATAAATACATTATCTTTAATATTGTTTATTTTATATTATTATTATATTGTATATAAAATTATATATTCTATTATTGTATATAATTATATTATATTAATTATATATTATAAAATATAATAATAGATATATTAGTTATAATACTGTTTATTTTATATTATTTATATTATTATATTTATATAAAATTATATTATGTATTATATTATCATATATAATTATATTATATTATATTATTATATTATAAAATATAATAATAAATACATTATTTATAATATTGTTTATTTTATAGTATTATTTATTTTGTATTATTTATATTATTATATTTTATATATAAAATGACTATATTATTTATAATATTGTTTATTTTATAGTATTATTTATTTTATATCATTTATTTATTAGAATATATAATAAATAAAAGAAAATATAGTCTTTTCTTTTTTTTCCTTTGTCTTGATTAAGAAAATATGCAGGAGATGAAGCCAACTGCTTAAGTGGTGAGAGATGAAAAAGGTTTGGAGTGCCCTGTGAGGAGAGGAGCAGGAACATCCAAGAGAAGGACAAAAGATCACCACAGGTGTCTGGATGGGAATGCCACGTTCAGGAGCTGCTGTGGGTGGGAAAGATGGGATTGGGGGCCTGGCCATGAAATGATGAACAGGGACCAGCACAGCCCCAGGGCTGCAGAGCCAGGGGGAGAAGAGCCAGGCTGCCCTGGGGCTGCAAACACCCCCAGCCCACCCAGCAGAAACCTCAGCAGGGACCTGAAGGCAGCCAGGAGAAGCTGAGGAAATGTTTTACAAGTGGAACCAATGATCAAAACGATTTTCTTTACCAGATTGCTTCCCTGTTGAGGCTCAGCTGCTAACAAAGTATTTTTCTATCAGAAATGAAATGCAAATAACAGTTTGCTACCCAGAAAGTTTCTGTCAGGAATAGTCCCCGAAGGGCTCCCCTCCCCACAATCACCCAGCACTTCTCTACTTCATCAAATGAGTCCCATTTGAAACCCATTTTGTTCCAATTTCCTCATGAGGTACCTTGTAATTTGGCATCACTATCACACAGTTCATCCTAAACATTTTCTTTGCATTGTTCTCCAGTGTAATCCTGAATTACAACAGTGCTCGGAAGAGCCAGGACAAAGGAAAAGTGCAAAAACCCAGGGAAAACAGGGAGGGAGAAAGGGAAAATTCATTGCACTTAAGCAGCAGACAATTTGAATTACATTAAGCAACACAGGCTTACACAATTTAAATTGCATTAAATAGCACAGGCGTACCCAACAACAGGAAAATGGCAGAATTTTATCTGTTTATTGCTGATTTTCAGCAATTTTCTTCTTAAGGTGGTTACATTTTCCCAAGGCAAGAAGAGGATTTTGGAACAGAAGTGGCACTGGACAGTGGCAAAGACTTAGAAGTGAAGTATTAGGACAATTAAGCTTTCCTAACAAGGAAAGGAATTAACATTTCTAGGGAGCCTGTGTGAACTTTCCAAATAAATACAGATAGACAGATAATGCTTGAAACTAAGTCAAGCTTTATGGTTTCTTATGAGGGTAAAATGAACACTACTTCCCTGGTAGAAATTCAGGTTATATCTTGAAATAGTTGTGTACTAAAACACCAGGCTGCAGACTCAAAGCAACATTATAGAAGTGTAGGCAAAGGCATTAATTTTGAGCCAAAGGTATTAATTCTGAGCCAAGTCACAAACTGTGAAGCTTTTCAGGGCAGCAAACCCAGCAGAGACACAGAAAGAACCCCCCCAGCCAAGCCCTGAGCCATTTCCCCTTTCCCCACCTGAAAGGAGGTGAGGAAAGGAAGGAAATGAAGACCAACAGAAGATCAGATGGAGAGGGGAAAGAGCAGCAGGCACTAAAGGCAGGTTGTGCTGTGCCAGGCACCATGTGCTGCTGCCTCTGGGGACAGGGGGGACAATCCATCGCTGGTGCCACCCGGTGCCCCCAGCCTGGCACACAGGGCTGGGCAGGGAATCCCTCCCTGCTCCTCCTCAGTTCCTGCTCAACACCAAAAGCTGCCCAGAAGAGGCTGCAGGGAGCAAAATGCAGTTTAAAATGCAATTAGCAGTTCCTCTGGTCATTCCAGGCAGCTCTGGACAGCTTACCCCTGCCTCTGTCTACACGTTAAACCTTCCCTGGGTCAATACAGAGGCTCCTCAGCATGAGAGGATGAGGTGTATGAATGAGCTGGACAAAGAGAAAAACTGACTCTAATTAGCAGCTATTCCACTGTATTCTCAATTTCTCCCATCATTTTCAGCAGAAATCAGGAGATTTCCAGGCAGCTCATCACTCATCACCCCTCAAAGGAGTCAGCAGTGTTACAGCAAGAAATAAAAGCTTCAGCTTTGGAAATCTGAATCTTTGCTGCTCCCTCTGTGGTATTCCAGAGACCCCAGCTCATCCCAGCCCAGGCAGGATCTGCTCAGGTGGCCACAGCCCTGGGATATCCTGAACAACTGGAACTAGGGCAGTGCATTTTATCTGACCTGAGGGGCATTCCCAGCCCAGAGCCAGCTGGCAAGGGGGAATTGAGACTGGATATTGGGAATAAATTCTCCCCTGTGAGGGTGGCAGGCCCTGGCACAGAGGAGCTGTGGCTGCCCCTGGATCCCTGGCAGTGCCAGGCTGGATGGGCTTGGAGCACCCTGGGACAGTGGAAGGTGTCCCTGCCCTCAACAAGATGATTTTTAAGGTCTCTTCCAACCCAAACCATCCTTTGTTTCCATGATTGTTATTTCCAAAAGCTCTGTGGGTACTCCTGAGTCCTGCCTGCCCACCCAGCCTCCTGCTGGAAGCACAAACAGAGGATTCTCAATCACCTTGATTCTCAACTCTCAATTCTCAGTCTCATTCTCAATTCTCAATCATCTTGATTTTCAATTCTCAATCACCTTGATTCTCAATTCTCAATCACCTTGATTCTCAATTCTCAATCACCTTGATTCTCAATTCTCAATCATTTTGACTCTCAATTCTCAATCACCTTGATTCTAAATTCTCAGTCTCATTATCAATTCTCAATCATTTTGATTCTCAATTCTCAATCATTTTGATTCTCAATTCTCAATCTCATTCTCAATTCTCAATCACCTTGATTCTCGACTCTCAATTCTCAGTCTCATTCTCAATCACATTGATTCTCAATTCTCAATCATCTTGATTCTCCATTCTCAATCACCTTGATTAAGCTCATGACACAACAGCTCCTGTGGACAAATGTCTCAGGTTGGGAACACCTCTGTGGAGTCCCCACATGCTCAGAGCCTGGCTCAGGGCTGAGCAGGGCTGAGGAGGGCAGGCAGCCAGGCAGGGCACAGCCCAGGGGATGCTCATCTGGAGCCCCAAACTCAGCTTGCCCAAACTCAGGTCCAACAGCAGGAGCTGTAAAACCCGGCTCAGAGTCAGCCCCAGCCTGGCAGGGAAGTTCACTGAGGTGAAACAGCTCCAGGGGACAGACATTATCAACACAATTACCTGTCAGCACTGTTTACACTGGAATTTAAACTGCTCCTATCTCTGGCAGATGAATGTCTTCAGCTGGATACAGCAGAGGAGAAAGATTTCCCCATGCCCACAGTGTGCAAGCACCAAGAGCTTCAATCTGCACCATCTACAGTGCACAGCTGGGCCACCTTTTTTAAAAGCTGTGACAAGGACCATTAAGGAAGCTGTCAGCAACATGAAAAATATTCTGTCTGAGCCAGGCTGCACAGAGCACACTGTTTATTGTGACTTCTGCAGCGTGTGGCTTCAGCTGCAGCTCAATTGCAGCTGAGCTGGGCACCAGGGCAGCCCCACACCCAAAACAAGAGCAGCACAGAGCAGGCAGAACTCTGGGAATGCACTGAGAAGCTGAACAGAGCTTATCTGCAAAAAAAAACCCAAAAAACCCCCACCCCAGAGCTTTGTGTATCTCAGCATGAGGAAGAATGCAACTCAGCAACTTTACTTTTAAAGCACTAAAAGCCTTTTGTGTCTCCTGTCCCTTCAGTTCCCAGGGAAACTTTAGACACATCAGATAAAAGTGCAAATTCCTGCCAGGACAACCTGTGCTGGTGCCCTGCTGGGACAGGGCACTGCCCACTGCTCCAGGCTCATGGCAGCATGGACTGAGCAGCAGGAAATGTCCAGGTCCAGCTGCAAAGGAACAGCTCAGGCCCACAAATCCCCTTCCTCCTTGAGCCTGTCCTCCCTCTGACCTCTGCACAACAAGCACCAACTGCTAAAAAAGTGATTTAGAGTTCACTGGGGGCTGACCCCACAGAACCACTGAGGTTGGAGAAGCCCTCCAAGATCACCAAGCTGTGCCCAATGCCCACCCTGACAGCAGCCCAGAGCCCTGAGTGCCACCTCCAGCCCTTCCTTGGGAAAAGGAGCAGCACCAAAACTCCCCCAGTGCCAAGTGCCTCCCCACATACTGACAGTGGCACAGGGACTGCCCTTTTGATATTTAAAACTAAGTGTACTTTATTTACAATAATTTCCCAATACCTATCACCTATGTTAGACAGTCTGTCTCTGTTCTAAACCAATCCAGAAGTGTCACCATCACAGCAGAAGATGGAGGAGAAGGAGGAGGAGAAGGAGGACAGGACATGCCCAGATTCCTCCATCTTGCCTCTTGAACCCCCATTCTAAAACCCCAAACTTCTACTTTTTCACCCTGTGACAAATTCACCATCATTCTACTCAAACTCTCGTGGCTCGTAAACCTTCACCCAGCTGAGTTCTGGGTGCTTTGAGCAAGGCCAAGGCGGGGTTTGGCTCAGCAGGGTTTAAAACAAAGCCTGGCTTTTCTCTGGGCTGAGCCAGGGCTGTGGTGTGGCCTCTGTCACCCAGACACGGCCCAGCCACACGAGGCCACCAGGAATTCTGAGCTGGACAAGTGACACAGGACCATCTGCTGGACACCTGGGCTGTGTTTAACACACCACCAGTGCTTCCAGCATCAGCAACATTTTCAAGGGAAAAAAAAAATAAAATAATCAAAGGCAGCCTTATCTTTCACCCTGCCAGAATGACAAAAAAATATTTGGCTGGGGATTTCTTCAGTCCCTGATGAGGTGTGATGGTGCTGAAAGCAGCCAGGACACCCTGCTCAGCAGGGCCTTGTGCAGAGGGTGTGTAAATGTGGGCCTGAACCTTCTGGATGGTGCCACCAGGGAATTGCATTTACTACAAGGAAACCCAAAGTTGATAAAGTCATTGGATGGTTTGGGTTTGAAGGGATCTTAACTCTCATCCAGTGCCAGCCTTTGCTGGTGTTTAAATGTGGGCCTGAACCTTCTGGAGACCTTGTGGATGGTGCCACCAGGGAATTGCATTTACTACAAGTAAACCCAAAGTTGATAAAGTCATTGGATGGTTTGGGTTTGAGGGGATCTTAAATCTCATCCAGTGCCAGCCTTTGCCATGGGCAAGGAGAGTTTCCACCAGCCCAGACTGCTCCAAGCCCCAGCCTTGGACATTTCCAGGGATGGGGCAGCCACAGCTTCTCTGGGAAAGCCATTCCAGGGCCTCCCCACCCTCACAGGGAAAAATTCCTCCCCAATATCCATCTCTGTCAGTGTGAACCCATTCCCCCTGTCCTGTCCCTCCAGGCTCTTGTAGAATTCCCTCTCCATCTTTCTCAGGTTTTTCCCTCAGGTAAAACTGCCCAGGAGGCAGCAGAGTGCTCAGACCCCATCTCAGCACAGCCAAAATTTGGCTTTGCTGCATTAAACCCTTCCAGCACAGCCTGAAATCTGGGTAATTCAAGGTATAATGCTCAGGACAGATGGCCAACTGCATTTCCCAAGGATTTTTTGGCTGAACATGCCATGCTTGCCATGTCACTGCTGCCAGCACAGCAGTCACAAATTCCAGCAGGAAATGACAAAAAAAAAAAAAAAAAAGCCTCCAAGTTGGTGGCTGTTTTTACAATGACCAACGATTAAATTAGCTTAGTTAAAGGATCTAACACCATGTCTTGAATTTATTCCAGTGTCACAGTTATTGGCAGGGATAAAGTTTCACATGAGCCAATTAACTAAATGCACTATTACTGTATCTCAGCTGCTTAAGCTCATCAGTTAATTAAGAGCTCAGTGTAAGCTGAAAATAGGAATCTTACCTGACACACATCCCAAACATACATTATCTTAATGATTTCATTTTACACTCCCATATAATGTTCCTCAGGTGCCTGAGGAAAACTGAAAGGTGATTGCTTGGTTTCAAAAACAGTGAAAGTCACATAAACATTTGTAGGTTTCATCTGAGAAATTGAATTTCTCAGGATGATACTTGGTGCTTTACTCAGCCCTATTTTACAGGGTACTTTTTCATAGTAAAGTTAATATTTCACCTTCAATTTTGAAACTCAATTCCTCTCGGTTGTCCTGGGCAGTCACCCCAAAGGAAACTCCAGCACCCATGCTGGATAAAGCTCAGAATTTAGTGTAGAACACACGAGCAACCTCTTGGCCATAAGGAATTCCTACTCTTCAAGTACACATTTTGTTAAGAAATCCACATTCATCCCTGAGTTAGAGGCAAGTAATAACAGATAAGGACATCAGTGGATTGCTCAGATAATTAGAAAGCAATCTAAGCTAAAATGAAATACGTGCAAGCCTTTGTTGCAACTTGTATAAATACCTGGATGCCTTGTACATCCAGGGGGAAAAAAACCCCAAACCAACCCAATCCTGTGAATGGGAGCACGTGAACAAAGCAGCCTTCAAACCCCATCCTTTCAAGGCCTTTTTATCCCCCTGTGGATGTTCTTGGGTGACAAACAGCCCTGTTAGAGCCTCAAGGATGATTGATGTAACCAGAGAATGGTTTGGGCTGGAAGGAGCCTTGAGGGGACACCCAGTGCCACCCCCCTGCCATGACAAGGACACTGCCACCATCCCAGGTGCTTCACCCAGCCTGGCCAGGGACCCAGGAGCAGCCACAGCTCCTCTGGGCACCCAGGGAATCCAACCCTGAGCACATAAAATCCCCCAAGGTTAGGAAACGAATCAAGGCCTCCTCCTCCTCCTCTCAGCGATGCCAAGCACAGGGAGCACCTTGGAGGAGGCACAGGAACTTGCCCTCTTCATTTCAATTGCTGAAATGGAGCGAGATTAAAGCAGCCAGAGCCTTTCCACCTTTAGCAAATTAATCTGATCTCCCTCAGAAGTCCCTGAGCACACCAGGCTTTAGCTCTATTAATGGCCTGAGTGGTGCTTGCTCAGTGCTTCCTACGGACACACAGCCCTTGAGGAACTTCCTTTCAAAGGCAGGGATCACAGAATTGGATTGAAAATGCCTTTAATTCTCCACAGCTCAGGGCAGGCTCCAAGCTGGCAGCCCAGGGATGGTGCTGGCAATGCTCTCAGTTGTTCCACAGCCAGCAAGAGCTGAAGCAGGGCTCGGCCATGGGCTGTGCTTGTCCTTTCTGAAAAGCTCCTCACCATAATGCTCCAGGAGCTCATTTCTCCTGTGGCATCACTGCAAAGCAAGAGCAGAGCTCTTTGTCAGGACAGATGCACTTTGCCTACTTTTCCCCATTATTTAAGGCATAATTGATGTAATAACAGATTAAATAAATGTGTGAAGGTGCTGGGCCCTCAAGTGTCTGCAAGAAAAGTTCTGAGTTCAAGCAGAACTCTCCATTATTACACAGGTCCTCTCTTCACCCCTGCTGCCCTTTCTGCAAGGGAAAATAGTTTCAAATTAAGGATGAGAAGTTTGCTTGGCAATGAGAATGCATTATTAAAAAGAGATTCTTATTTCAGCCATCTGAAAGCAGGAGCCCACCCCTCTCTCCCATGGTTTCTCAGGGCAGGTGGGATCATTTGGTTTAGGGAAAGGAACTCCTGAAAGTGTTGGAGAAATCAAACCCCAGCACCCAAACCTGCTGATTTCACTGCATCCAGGAAAGGATCCCTAAGAATGGCTGCATGCAAGTCCATGGCAAACTCACTAATTACTGTGCTCTAATGAGCAAACCATGCCCAGGAAGTGCTGATTCCACAGCTCTGAACAAAGGCATCTCAAGGCCCAGAGCAGCAGAACTGGGGCCACTTTCAGACCTGAGGATGAGCAGGAGAAAAATGCATTAAAAACTGAGCAGCACCCACACAGCTCCCTGTTATTAGCATCAAAACTGCCTTTAACAAACATTAATCCCTGAAATATCTTGATAGAAAAATGCTCTGTGAGAAAAAGGGCTCCTAATTTATGAACCTTCAACAGAAACCAGCAAAAGTTGGAAAGTTTCAAAACACAAGGAAAGAAATGGTGCAGATCCCTAAAGCTGAATTGCATGGCAAGAGTCCCCTCAGCTGGAAAAAATGCCCTGATTAATTCATAATAATCAAAGGAGACGTGTGAAAGAAGGAAGGGTGAATGCAGGGAGCAGAGAGAAATGCACTTCATCAATGGCAGATGAACTCAGCCTGGAAATTTGGCAGGCAGAGCAATCAGATAGCGACAGAATCCTTGAGCAGGCAAACCTGGAAAGAGTTTCAAGACAAGATGAGATCAGTTGGTAGAATTTCTAAGGCAGAATATTGTGTTTGACACAGCGCTGAAGCAGAGATACAGAAGCCTTTGCCATCTTGGACTTTGCAGAACTTTAAGCTGAATTGTCACTACTTAATACTTAATCAAATGGATTTTTTAGTTAATAAAATGGATTTTGAACAGGCTCAATTATCAGATCAGCAGCTCAGCATCCCTCTGGACAGAGCTGCCAAGAGATGCTCAAGCAGGACACTGGCAGCAACCAAAACACTTCCTCCCCCACCCCGAAATATCTGCAATATTTTCCTAACTAATGTGAGCTCAATGCAAATTATTAACTCTTGGTAATAAGATTCCCAGCACAATAAGATAAAATGCTAATGCAGTTCCTTCCCCAGTCCTGCAGCACACCAATCATCAGGAAAAACATGATCAGAGTCATGAAGAATTGCAGTGGCATTCCTAAGATAAAACACTTGATTTGGGATGGATAAAGCAGAAAAAAATAATTTATAAAGGAACCTATTGATTTCCCAGAGCAATATTGTGAAGAAGCTGTGGTAAGCATCAATTTCAATCAGTTTAAATTAAAAATTCTCGGGGAAATTTGCTCCCTGAGAAGTGATTGTGACTGATCCTGGGATGGAGGAAGGCTGGGACTGGGGAGTGTTTGGAGCCCTCCCACTCCTGTCATGTTCAAGATAAAAAAGAGAATTTTGGGTTCCTGTTTAAGTAGGTGATTGTGTTTTCCCCACTGCTGAGCACTCCAACACTCCAAAACCCAGCAGATTATTTCAATTTTCAAGCTAAAATTTCAATTTTCAAGCTGCCAGAGGGATAATTTAATCAAAAGCCATGACTTCTCCTCCTCAACTTAAACCTAATTCCTACAACACCAATATTCAGGAGAACTGGGAAGGGCACAAAATGACACCAATATTTAGGAGAATTGGCACAAAATGACACCAATATTTAGGAGAATTGGCACAAAACTTCCCAGGGAGGCAGGGCCCACAGAGCCCTTGAGATTCACCTCTAACAACAGCTGAGAAGAACCTGTTGGATTTTCTGAAGGTTTGTGTTATTTAGGAGAATAAAAACCCCAAATCCAAGTGTTTTCAGAGGTTTACAGAAAATAATCTCTGTCTACTCTGACTCAATTAGAAAGTCTCCATTATGAGGCAGAGCTCAAGAACTAAAAGCTTATTTACAACTAAAGGATTTTTCTTCTGGTCCTGCCTTGTAACACCAAACCACAACAACCTGACAATGCTGCTGCTCCTTTTCTATTCCCAGCTGCCAGACTAAAATCTTGTATTCCCTGCTCTATTTTGCAGGAGTTTCAGATAAAGCCAAACCCGTGCCTGGAGGATTTTTGGAGCTATTTTAGTGCTGTATTAAAAGGAGAGCCCTGGATACACACAAAGAATGTGATTTGTTGGGCTGCACGAAAGCAGCAAAAAATGGGATTTTGCTGTAACATCCACGTGGGGCCATCCAATCTGTGAGTGACTGGAAGTGTGTGACTTCAGTCAAGCAATAATCATGTGGTTTTCTGTTGAAACTCGAGCTTTTTTGGCACCAGAACTACTTTTAGATCTGCATAAACAGACAATGGAGATCTGTGGATGTGAAAAACACACAAAAGAGTGAGAACCCATCTCAAATGAGCATTTCAACCTGTCTCAGGATAATATCCAATATTGATCAGCACTTCACAGAAGGTATTTTTGTTCTAAAAGCACTCATATTTATAGCAACCCATGTGCTTTTAACGAACTTATGTGGGCAGAGAGCAAAAAAAAAAAATCACAAAAAGAAAAATCAAGTCTGCTACGTGTTTCACTGAGCCAAGTCATCAGCATGCAACTCACGAGTGAAATCTAACTCTCAAAAAAAAATAAAGTTTAAATAGCTCTGTGACAGCTTTCCTCTCCCTCAGCCCTCCCAGTGCTCTCCCTCAGCTGGGAGCTGTGACTTCCCAGTTTCCAGAGCAGGTTTGGTCATTCCAGGCACTGGGAGGATGGAAATGCCAAGGGAAAGGGAGATTTTGGCTCAGCCTCAGCCATGGGGGCACTGGCAAATCTGGGAATGCTGCACCTTGGAAGTGGGAAGCACTGGAGTGCTCAGCTGAACGTGTCTGAGTCTGAAAAACAGAAAAGCTAAAACCTGAGGCATCAGCAGCAGATTCTGTGCTGCTTTAGTGTGTGGGTCTGGGTTCACATTTTAGAATGGTGAGCTCTGTGCACAGAGCAGGGACACAAAACAATTCCTGCTCCAGCTGGGCACCAAGGACAAATGATCCAAATCTCAGCCCCAGAGCACAAACCCCGTGGGCTGGAGAGAGAAAAACAAGGATGGGACTGCAGGGGCTAAAGCTGGAATGGGACAATGAACTGCAAGGTGCAAATGGAGCAGAACTGATCCCAGGGACAGAGCCCGTGCCCGGCCGTGCATTTTGGGGCCATTTTGGTTCATCTTGGGTGCAGCCCTGGCTGGGCTCTTGTGCTGCCCAAGGTGCATCCATGGAGGAGATGTTTTAATAAATCCCTGCTTTATTCTTTAGCTCTGTCCAGCCTCTGTTCTAGCTCAGCCTTCCCAAGGCATCACTGCCACCAAATTTATCCCACCTGGGAATTCCTCCAGCCAGGGAAACTGCACCCAACCTTTGGGTGACCGTGGTGCTTTCCAAACTGTGCTTCCCAAAAAACTTCCCAGCTGCTCCTTCCCCTGTCTTCTCACCCTGGGGAGGGGTAACAAGCTGGGAGCAGCCACAGCCATGCCAGGCAGGAATGGGATTTGTACCTGCACTAAAGAAACATCTAAAATCCATTTGCACATTCCAAGATTTGGGTGTCCCCTTCCCACTCGGGGCATGTCCCCTCTGAGGGACAGGGATGCAGGGCAATGGCTCAGGAGCATTTGAAAGCTCAATATTCTGCATTAAAGACACTCTTTTGAACATACCCAGCTTCTGTGTGCACCTGAGAGGGAGAAAAACACACCCAGACCCACTCTAAAGGCACAAATCCAGCACGTGTGACACAGGCAGGGCTTGGTGACAGCTTCCCCAGGAAATGCTTCGTGCAGAGGAATTAACAATTTTTTCCTTAAATTCTCCGTCCAGCCATTATCCTGTGCTTGCTGATGCTCTGCTGCAGGCTCAGGTGCTCCCAAAAAAAACCCAACAATTGGCAGAGAGGAGAAAATGGCATTTGGCAGCTGCAGGTACCCTGTGCTGTTCTGTAGGTGCTCTTTTACAGAGTCTGTATTTACCCAGCCAGGCAGGAATCACAGGAGATGAGAGCTCTGTGGCAGGGAAATGAAGCACCAAAGTAAATGCCACGGAGAGATTCTTCTGCTGAATCCACAGTGCCCTTCATCACAGCATGGGAGCAGAGCTGCAGCTCCATGACTGGGTTTTAAAAATAGCAAGGTAACAAGCTTCCAATCCCAAAGTGCTGTGCTCTGCTTCCGATGCCATTTCAGGCCCTGGGAGTGCTCTCAAAGAGCACACAGCTCCTCTGGGAAAAGGTGAAAAATGCCTCCCTCCAGAATCTGTTGTCTGCACTAAAGAGAATTATTTATAGTTGCTACATTTATTATACATTATTGTAAACTGGAAGCTGTTACGAGCTATAAAATGTTTATCATTTCAGGGGATGAAAAGTAATTTATTTCTAGAAAAGTGGTGGTTAATGCTAGACTGAATATATATGTTTTAAGAGTAAACTTTCCCCGTTAAACATGTGCAGAGCTACCATGCTCTGTGTGACACATTTTCCCATTTTAGCCTCTAATCTTTTCCCCCTGGGCACTACCTGTTCTTGCTGCAAACTACTGAAGCATTTTCCACTCCCATTTGTGAAGTGGCTCTGCTTTCATGGTTGAGAATGTGGGGGAAAAAACCCACATGACAGATCATGCAGAAACTCCCCAAATCCCCTCCCTTCCACCTCATCAGCAGCACAAGGATGTCTTTATACACACACAGATAGACAGGCACACAGAAAATCCTCCAGCACATCTGAGATTCTCCAGGAGCAAAAAAAATAAAATAAAAATAAAAAATCAGCGCTTCAGAGCTGTGCCCATCTCCTCCCACAAATGGCTTTCAAGCAGGGCTTTGAATTTTCCTTTTTAAATCCTCTTCACTGAGGAGAGGGGGAGATGGGCAGGGAAAAGGACACTGAGAAAAGGCTGGAGGGAGGAGCTGCTAAAACTGCTCTAATCCACAACCCCAGCAGCGTTTCTGCTTTGGGAAGGACAATTTCCAAATGGTTTCCATCAGGCCTGAGAGGTCAAGTGGATGTGGAGCAGCTCCTGCAAATTGATAGCATCCAATAATTGCTCCTGCATTTGTTACCTGCAGAACCTGCAGTGCCCTTGCATTTCCCAGTGCTGGGGAGCCTCAGGATGAGACTGATGGCATTTTAAATATTTAAGGTAGTCTAAGAAAGCCTCATTCAGCATTTGAGACAGTTTTTAATTTACTCCTACAATGGGCACCAGAACAAAAGCACCTCCTGCAGTTTGCTGTGCCCCATCTTTTGTCCAGCTCTCACTCACATTAAATCTGAGAGTGCCAGGGCCAGCACAAGGCAGCAAATGTAAAATTCAGGCTCCAGCTGAGCCTTAAATAAAGCACAAGAGGAGCTTTCCCTGCACACAGGTCAAACAGAGCAGTGCCAGCTGACATCCTGTGCTGCTGGAGGTGTTTTCCACACCCAGCTCTACCAGCATTCCTGCTGCTTTGGGATGCAGGAGGAGGCTCTGGATCCATCCCCTCTCTGCTACGGAAAACTCAGTCTGAAACACTGAATTACACTGCAGACACGACCCCCACGTGAGGGGAAACTTCTTTGTTTCCTTAAAAAAAACAAGAAAACAAACCAAATTTTAAAAAAATCCCTAACAAAACTGACAAGTTCATTTATTTCCTAAGTAGTTGCACATTTCTGTTCTGTCAACTCTAAACTGCCAGACAACACAGAAGCAGCAGATGAAACTAACTAAAAACCTCAGAGTGCAAGAAAAGTGTTTTATTCTACAGTCAGGTACTGATTCCAGCTCTGTTATTCCTCCACAGAACAGCATAATTTGTTTAAAAATGTATCACACATTTATACACCGTGTCTGCCTAGAAAAGAGGATGAAGATTGTTAAACATCACACTCTAAATTACAAGGAGGAGTTATATTCAGTTCTCATGGTAATTTGCATGAATTTCCAGATCTTTATATTCTTTTTTTTTAAGAGGTAACCAAAGCAATTAAGGCCAACTTGACCCTTCCTTGTACCTGCAAGAAGACTCACAGGAATTTACAACTTCACCACGAGGCAAATCTGTATTTCAGGCTTCAACTGTATTATAATTTGTGACTCATAAATTATATTATTCAACATTCACATGAAAAATAATAGCTATCACATTACTTGCTGCAATGAGAGCGCATGGCTGCTTTGTAGAGTTTATTCAAACTGGCAACTAATAATATTTTCCATTTATCAAAAGTCTCCAAAGCACAATGACTGTTCAATTTATTGTATTTAACATTCAGTGAAGGAGGATGTTGTCGTTTTCAACACTGCAATCCCAAACAGAGAAATTAAAATAAATCACTTCATCTAGAAGCCAAACAAACAATTACATGGGGGAACCAGCCAAAAAGGAAACCAAACAGCTTTGTTTGCCAGCCCTTATTAACAGCAAAAATAACACTTTATTTGGGTTTCTGAGAGCTCCTTGTTATCACCTGGAAAACAGAACCGAGTCCTGTATTTTACAAAGGAAAGGTGTCACAGCAGCAGAGTGACAGCCACGAGAGGAACCCTTGGGACTGAATTATCAGGAGTTGGCAGCACCCATTCCCACATCCCAATAACCTGCAGGAGGCTGAGGGTGCCCAGCCCTTGGGAAATACAATTTATTAAAGGCTACTTCCATTCCAAAGCCATGATAAAACCCCTTGGAAAATCAGAGACTCGTTGAGGTTGGAAAAGACCTTTAGGGTCATCATCAACCCATCACTGCCACCTCTGAACCACATCCCCAAGTGCTCCATCTACACATCCTTTAAACACACCCAGGCATGGAGCAGGAAGGATTTGGAGCAAATTTCAGCCATGCTAAGCTTTTTTCGTTATTCCATTAAAAAAACCCCTCCAAAATGAAAACAAACCGTACAAAACACCCCCCAGCAGGACCTAACAGCAAAAGCCAGCTCTGATTTCTGACTATTTTTTGCCAGCCCTGTATTCCAGACCAGCAGGAACTACCTGAAATCCAGAGGTGCCTCTTTCAGGTGGCAGTGAAAAACCATCCCAGCCTGCACCCAACAGCTCCAACCCACTGAAAAATCCCTCTGGGAGACTCTTTGTGTGCTCCAGCACAAAAGGGAGGCACCAAATGCTCTCCAAGCAGTCATGAGCTGCTTGTTTAACCCCCCCGTGCCAGCCAAGCAGAGCCTGGCTGTGTTAGTGCAATTGTGAGCCACAAATCTCACTGCTTAACATGCAAATTCCCCTGGTCAGTCTTGCAGAGAAGCACCATGAAAGCAGTTATTGTGACTTCCAATTAGCCATGTGATACGCAGCCCTGCACAGCACTCAAGGAAAATATTTAAGAAACTGTTGTCCAGTTGCTGAGAGCAGAGGTGGAGCACAATATTTGCCTTTCTGTGAGTTAATGAAGCTCCAGCACTGCATCAAACTCCACGGGAGGAATGGAGGGTTTGAATAATCTCCCATTCTGGCAGCCTTATTTCCACTTGGCCCTGTTCTCATTGCTGGGTGATGGGGGCAGCAGGAAAGAAGACAAATTTCAAACAGAATCAGCATCTTTGCTCCCAAGGAAGGGTGACAAGAACTGCAGCAGGCAGGAGAGCATCATGTCAAGGAGAGCTCAGCAGCAATCAGACAGCTGCAGCCAAAACCCCTAATCTGGAATGACTCCTGCTTCCAGCCACTGGATTCCCTGCTTTTCCCTCACCCCACACAAGTAACTGTCTCACTGAACTTCACCACGTGCAGCTTCTGAGAGGGGTGAGAGCTGCCACGAGGCAATGAACAGGTTCCTCCTTTTCCTTCTCAAAGAGAAATTGAGGAGCCCTCCAGGAAGGACTTGCCCGTGCGGATGGCAGCTGGCACAGCTCTGCTGGTTTTGCTCAACTGAACATACCTGATGGACAGGCACAAGGACAGAGTTTTCCAGCAGTGCATTCCAAGCCCAAAGCAACGCCAGAAGCACAAGTGAAGAGGTCACACAGCCTGGGGAGTGGCTGCAGAACAGGAATTCCTCCCCTGCTCTCACCATCCTGCAGGAACTCGGGCACCTTAGGCAGGGCACAGCTGGAAGGGATGCAGTGCTCAGCTCCTGAAACCACCTTGGGCTGTTAGGTGGGAGACAGCTGAGCTAAAGGGATGAACTGGGCACAACCTGTGTCTATAACCCAATTCATGATGTCCTTTAATGACTCCCCAGTAAATCCACCCAGGACACCCACCACAGTTCGGTGCTGCTGGGCTACAACACACCCAGCATCGAGGCAGGAACTTTTCCTGTCTATGCCAATGTCCTGGTGAAATGAGAACTTGCTAAAAAGAGCAGTGCTAATGAAACAGCTGGTACCAATCTGCAGAGCCCATTTCATTTCCAGCCCGATGGGCAGAGCAGCATCTGTTAAATTCTTGGTGAGGAGCAGCCTCCTCCTGCTCCGGTCACTGCAAACAGAGCTGTGCAATAAGCTGGGCTTTTGATTAGCTCCATCTCACACATGCAGGCACACCTGAGGATCCACACCAGCTCTCCTGACACACACACAGGCATCCTGACCTTGAAAAATGCCCACAGTAAGAGACAAAAGCAGCACACGTGGCCAGGACATGCCGTCAGCTCTGCCAAGCTGCACACGAGCAACGGGAAGTGCTGGCCATGGACAAAAACACTGAGGAGAATACAGGGATGTGACAAATCCTCCTCTCAACTCCAATAACACAATTGAGCACGATTTTGCCACTCCCCACTGCCCTGGAATAAATTGAAACTGGGATGAATCAGACTCGAGAGCTGGCTCTGCTCTCACCCAGCATCGCACACAGCCACTGCTGGCTGAGCAAGCTCTCGGGCGCTCACAATTCTCCAGGAAACTTTTCCATTCTGGGGAAAAGACAAAGCCTCTCCAAAACAAGCCCATCACTGGCAAGTTAGAATCATCATGTTCCAAAACACCTTCCCAGCATTTCGAAACGTTCTGGCCCCGCTCACCGACAGTGATCCGAGAGCGAATGCAGCGGGTGAGGTCACAACCCCGGAGCTGGAGGAAATGAGCCTCACTTGGGGAACAGGAAAAAGTCATCTCTCTGCACAGGTCTCAGCTCCAAACCGTGTTCACTTCTGCTTCAGCTGGTTCTCTGGCTGATGCCTCCAGACAGAAGCTCCCTCGAGAGAGCAAGCTGGGTTTGAGGCTTGCTAAGGGCACGTTAGGAGAATTGGTAAAGCTCGGAATCGGCGCGGGCTGGACTTTGGCACCTGGGGAGTCAC
Source organism: Agelaius tricolor (assembly GCF_023055355.1). NCBI lineage: Eukaryota > Metazoa > Chordata > Aves > Passeriformes > Icteridae > Agelaius > Agelaius tricolor. Next base: position 17,095,859 of record NW_027269278.1, read on the forward strand.
ATTTAGGGGACATACTCAGAGCTTCCCCCAGCTCAACCTACCCCCCCTTTCCTCCTTGTGGAGAGGCAGGAACAGATCTGTAGCATTACAAAACAAGCTATTGCACACTGGAGCTGATTGTTTAAGACAGTCCTAAGAAGCTCATAATTCAAGTGAAATTTCAGCGCTTCTCACTTCGGCGAGACAACCTTAAGGAACATTACCCTGAGAGCATGAATCAACACGAGCCAGCTGACACGAATTTCACATCTCTTACATCTTGAAAGCCCAGCTGCTGTTGTAATGCAGCAGGCACAATGGGTTATTTAACCCCCGAGCAGCAGAGTGCCATGCCCTGGGAGCACCAGGCAGGGACACAGAGAGCCTGGATGGAGCCTGCCCACCTCACACGCTGCTCTGGGGCGTGGAATCTGTTCTGCAATATCACCCAAAACCCGATCGTGTTCTCCTCCTATCTCATTCATTCGATATCACAGGTGAGATAAGAGCAAGGAAATTAAACCCAGCCTATTTCTGTGACATGATCTCACCTCATAATACCAAAGCACATCTCAGGACAAGCACCAGTGGAGCTTTTAATGCTATTTTTTGGTCAAGATTTCAGGGTATGAGATGATTCCTGCTGTTCTTTTCCTTTGACTGGTCCATTCTGCTCAGCACACCTGCAGGGTTTTACTGGCTGGTAAATCTGCTTAGTACAGATGCATTTCAGGTAACCCACTCCTTCCCTTTTTACTAACAGAGTAAGGAAGACTCACAATACTCAAAGCTATAAAATTCCTTTCAATGACACTAATGTGATTAAATCCACAGGAGGTTGTGGAGCCTCCCTCTCTGCAGACATTCCAAACCCACCTGGATGTGTCCCTGTGTCACCTGCTCTGGATGACCCTGCCTCAGTAGGGAGGCTGGACTGGATGATCTCCAGAGGTCACTCCCCAACTACAGGAGTCCTCAACCCCAATTATTCTGGGATTCTGTGAAATCCCACACAGCTCTCAGCAGCTGGAATTCTGGTGTTTCCATGAACTCTGTATCTGGCATGAACCAGCAGATGGTTGGTTCAGATACAACTCCAAGTGCTGCATATTTTTACATTATGGAATGACAGCAAAGCCACTGATGGAAAGAACACCCATCAGCTGGGACATCCGAAATAAAAACCAGACTGATAAATAACATTCTGTAAAACACAGGTAAAACACAGACCTAGATCAGCAATTCTCCTCCTGAAATCTGTGGACCCTGCATGTGTGAGGACTACCTATAAGTCAAGTGTCCTGTTGGCAGGCTGACTTTAAATGACTATAAAACACACACAGCTCGGCTGGAGAACATCAGGGGTCCACGAACCTGAGAGGGTTGAAAAAGCAATCATTCAGGCATTTAGCTGGAGAGGAACCCGCCGGTGAAAGGCTGCTGACACTGCAGCAGCGTTTGCACGCTGGCTTTGCTCCCCAGGTCGGGCTGCGCTCGCAGGGACCACGCTGCTCCATCCATCCGTCCATCCATCCATCCATCCATGCAGCATCTCCAGCCGCCGCCGACCGCTCCGGTCCCACGGGCGGCTAAGGCTGGAGCCAGGCACCTCTCCCGGCTGGAAAATAAACCCGGGCCCCGCAGCAGCGCCAGGATCTCAGCGAGCCGAGGAATCATTGCCCGCACACCGCAAGGAGCGGAGCCCGAGGAAAACAAACTTCGGGAGCCCCGGGCAGGCCCTTTCCCCAGCCGGGCTTTATTTCAGCAGGGGCCGCGTCCCCGAGCCCTCCGGCACTGCCCGGCGAGACAGCCCCGACACCGCTCCCGGTACGGCCCGGCCACGGAGCCCCCGCACAGCCCCCGGTGGACACAGCCCGGTACAGCCCCGGTGCGGCCCCGGTGCGGCCCCGGTGGGCACAGCCCGGGCCATCCCCCGGTACAGCCCCGCACGCCGGGGCCGCGGAGCGGGGCGGGGGCTGCGCCTTGGGGCAGCGCCCGCCGAGCGCCGCCGGCCCCGCCGCCCCGGCAAACTTCGGGCGAACGAGGGAGAGAAGCCGGGGGATGGCCCCGGGCACGATCCGGGCCGGCGGCCGGACGCGGCTCCCCCGCCCGCCGCAGGCCCCGGCCCGCAGCGCCCGCCCCGGGGTCCCCCCGCGGGCCCCCCGGCCCGGCCCGCAGCGCTCACCTCCGGTGCCGTCCGAGTTCTCGTTGAGGCTGCCCGAGGAGTCGTGGTGGGAGCCCACACACCCGCCCATGGGGCCCGCAGACCCGCGCCGAGCCGCCCCCCGCCCCCCTCCCCTGCACCGAGCTCCGCCGCCGGCCGGGCAGGCGCGATGGCTCCGGAGCCGCCTCCCCGCTCCGCAACGCCGCCCCCGGGGCGCGGCCTGCGCCCGGCCCTGGCACCGCCCCGGGACCGCCCCGGCACCGGGACTGGGACCGGGACTGGCACCGGCACTGGCACTGGCACCGCACCGGGACTGGGACTGGGACTGGCACCGGCACCGCCCCGGCACCGGCACCGCACCGGGACTGGGACTGGCACTGGGACTGGCACCGGCACCGGGACTGGGACTGGCACCGGCACCGACATCGGCACCGCCCCGGGACCGCCCCGGCACCGGCACCGGGTCTGGGACCGGCTCCGATACCAGTACCGGCACCGGCATGGACCGGCACCAGGACTGGGACCGACACCGACACCAGCATGAGACCGGGACTAGGACCGAGACCGGCATCGCCCGCGGGACCGCCCGGCACCGGCATGGGACCGAGACCTGCACCGACACCGGCACCGGGACCGCACCGGCACCGCACCGGCACCGGCACCGCCTCTGACCCGCGGGACCGCCCCAATACCGGCACAGGGACCGGCACCGGCACCGGGACCACCTGCGGCCCGCGAGACTGTCCCGGTACCAACACCGGCACAGGGACCGGCACCGGGCCCGCCTGCGGCCCGTGGGACTGCCCCAGCACCAACACCGACCCTCGTACCAGGATCGGGACCACCCCGATACCGACATCGGGACCGCCCCGACCCTGCCCCTGGGACCAGCCCAGCACCGGCACCGGCACCGGGATGCGGGGCCAGCCCCGAGACCCCAGCCCGGGCGGGTCCCGCGGCCCCGGGTGCCGGGCTGTGTTTATTCCCCTCTCGCTGTGTTTATTCCCCTCTCGCGGTGTTTATTCCCCTCTCACTGTTCTGCCTGCCCTGCTGAGCTCTGCCCCATCCCCGAGGTGTTCAAGGATGGAGCTCTGAGCATCCCGGTAGTGAAAGGTGGCTCTGCCCAGGGAACGAGAGGATCCACAAGGTCCCTCCCAACCCAAACCGTTCTGTGGTTCCGTGATTTTTCTTTGCACATGAAGAGAAAGGCCACACTCAGATAAATCCCTGCCCCACCACCCAGCCACCCACCCCTGTGTTATCACACTGCCAGTTTGAAATAAAAACTAAGCAAACTCAGTGCTTTTTGGTCAATCTGACCAAGCAGGCTTCAGTTCTCTGAGAAGAAAAGTTCAACACTTATGCTCTCAATGCCTGGCTGGGTTATCTCATTTCAGCAGCCATCCCAGCCTGGGATTGAGGAGTCACAGTTCCTGCACTATCAGATGCACTGGAGCGCCTTGGAGTAATCAGCAATAAGTCAGAACACTGAAAAAATGGGAGCAGACAGTGCAAAAAATAAAGCCTGGTAACAGACTGTGCTCTGGGTTCCCCACACGCTCTGCAAACACGGCAGCTCCATGTTCTTGTACACGGAGCAGCACAAAACAAAACTCAAGCTGAGCATATTTTTCCTCCATAGAGATGACATTGCAAATGTGTTTTTTGGAATTAAAATAGCATAGCTGTTTGTAGAGTTTCTAGTCGCCACAGTGAAAAGAACTGATGGACAAAGGCGTTTTTCTGCCATTAGTTTCCCTACATAATCTTCGTGCCCAAAGCCCAGCCAGCCTTTGGGAAGGCTCTTGTGTTGATAATTAAAATCCCAAACGGATGAGATAAGCTGAGTGCCAAATGCCGAGCACTTTGTCATCTGAGAACAAAAAGGCACAGAGCTCATCTGCTTTATTGGGTCCAAATGGGAAGGTCAGGCCTGGTAAGAAAGCCTAAAGAACAATGATTAGAGTCTGAGCACATGCCCACTAATTACAACAAAAGCAAAAACTCCTTGTCTGTGCAGACATTTAAACCAGATCAAGGAGCCCCACAGAGCTCGGTTGTTTTACTTTCAGATTTTATCTGAGGGCCACGAGGGAGTTTGCCCATATATCCACTGTATGATCAGAGATATTGCAGAACCACAAAATCACTTAGGTTGGAAAAGAGCTCCAGGACCTCAGAGTGCCACCTCTGCCTGATGCCCACCTTGTCCCCAGCCCAGAGCACTGAGTGCCACCCCCAGGTGCCACCTCCAGGGATGGGCACTCCAAATCTCCCTGAGCATCCCATTCCTGAGATATGCCAAGCTGAGGGGGAGGAATTCAATATTATTAATTCAAAACTGTAAGAAACTTGGAAGGCAGTTGCAAATTTCCCTAGAAGTAGGTGTTGCTGCGAGTATTTTTCATCAGAACACACAACTCTGCAGGAAATCATGGGTTGTGGGGAGGCCCTTGGGATGCACACTCCCTTGGGAGGGTATCTGGGTATCTGCTGCCCAGTGAAGTCCCAAAGCTGGTGGAGCCCAACGTGACCCTGTTCCAGACCAGGGTGGCTGTGGGCTGGCGTGGGAAAGTCTGCTGGGGAAGCCTTGGAAAAACACAGCAGAGCTTGTTATTCTGCCTGTTTGGGACTGATCCCTTTCACTGGACACCTCGTTGTTCTCTCCCACAGGGTATGGAGCACATATATACATTTTTGTGTGCACCCAAACCCTCAGGATGGGCCAAAGCGAATATTTACAGCCTGACCCCACAGATCAAGATGTACTTGCATTGTACCAACAAAGCACTGAATTAAAACCAAACATTTTTCTAAATGTTTGTTTCTTTTGAAAGTTATTCCTCCTCGAAATCAGTTTCTCTGAGCTTTGCCATCAGTTTCTGCACCTCAATCTCAGCTCTGCTCCAACACCCACTGTGGCTTGGGGAAGTCAGTAACCTTGGCTGCTGTGTTTGCCTGCACATCTCTTGGGGGTATGGCCAGGATTAATTAATTCTTGCTCTTTATGACTTCCCAACTGCCTGCAATGCGTAGGATGTAAAACTTTGAACATCAAAAGTGACTTTTCACTGTTAAAGGGTGTCACAGATGCACTGTGCCATGGAGGTACCACTGCCCTGTGTGGTTGGGATTATCTGGGAGGTCACAAACCCTACAGTGCCAACAGCTGGAGGATTTTATTGTGGCACAAATCCTGCTGGACTGTGCTGTCCTGGGAGCACCAGAGGGAGGGGATTTGTGTAGAAGTCCCTGAGGAGATCTCCACATGTCCTGTGTTGGAGCAGAGGGATGGAGCAGCTCTGCTGGGAGAGCTGGGGCTGCTCACCTGGACAGGAGAAGCTTTGGGGTGGTACAATTGTGGCCTCCCAGTGCCTGAAGGGGCTGCAGGAAAGATGGAGAGAGAATTTTACAAGGGATGGAGGGACAGGACAGGGGGCAATGGCTTCAAACTGACAGAGGGCAGAGATGGATGGGATATTGGGAAGAAATTGGAGGGTGGGCAGGCCCTGGCACAGGTGCCCAGAGCAGCTGGGGCTGCCCCTGGATCCCTGGAAGTGCCCAAGGCCAGGCTGGACAGGACTTGGAGCACCTGGGACAGTGGGAGGTGTCCCTGCCATGGCCAAGGGATTGGAACTGGATGAGCTTTAAAGTCCCTTCCAACCCAGGCCATCCATGGCTCTGTGATTGTCAGGTTATTCCCTATATAACACTCTGTAATCCTGTATAACCCTCAATAATGAAATATTTTCTGCACTTGGCCAGTTTTTCTCCCAGCTGGGCTCTCTCTGTTTGCTCTCAGTGCTGGTGGTGGTGGTGGTGGGCTTTGCCATCACATGATGATCCAGAGTGACAAATCCCTGTGCTCTGATGATTCAGCTCTGTGTGGGAGCAAGGATGAGATGCTGACAAATTGCATCAGCACTGAAACTTCTCTCTCAGGCATCCACAGTTTGATTTTTAGCAGCGTTGCTCAGGACAGCACTATCAAAGTCTCCACATTGTAAGTGAAAGTCTTCCCAGATTTCTGCCATCCTGCTCTTGACAGATGGGAAGGGGAGACGGGGCTGATGAGTTTATCAACCAAAGGTCCCACAGGAAGCAGGAGCAGGAAAGAACCGTGGGGTCCAACTGCTCATCTTCCTCCTCAGGGGCTCTAAAGAGATTCAGCAATTTGCTATTTTCAGATTGATTTCCCCATGGCTCTTCCTGGAAGCTGCTGAGGCTGTAGCCTCATTTCCACAGGCTGGAGCTTTCCTTGCACAGCATTTCTGTTCAGATGTGGTTTTTAGGAATGCTGGCTCCCATGCCAAACTTTCCACCAGCAGCTCTTTAGGCTGATTCCAACCCCATCTAATCCATCCCTTCCCAAAGGGGCTGGTAGCAACCTCCACCACCCAGAGGCAGCAAAGCTGAGTCAAAATGATGTGAAACCAGGCAGGGTTTGTTTCCCTGGGATGGCCAAGGAGAGAAAACTGCACTGAGCAATTCCTGTGGCTGAGGAGCCCCACCAGACACCAGAACATCCCAAACTGGCCAGGAATGAACAGAGTGAGGGCTCTGGGTGTCCTGCAGGAGCACAAACCCCACTCCTGGAGCCCTGGCACACGCCTCTGCTGCAGGGATGCCAGGATGGGAATCTGGAGCCTCTGAGGGAATTTCCACCCTCAGATTATCCCTGTGAAGAGCAATGTTGAGTTTCTCTCCTGATCTCTGCAAAGCCCCACACCCACTCCTGGGGACTGCTTGGGTTCTTTATCTCTCTGCCAATAACAAGGAAAAGTCATGATTCCATTGGCTTTAAATGCTTCTGCAAAGCTCTGAAGTTCTGATTTCAATTGCTGGAGAAAAGGGGTCACTGAAAAGGCTAAAAATCACTTTTAATGTGCAGCATCAGCAATAGTGGTAGGAATCTCTGGAAGGGGTGGATTCCACTGCAAGAGCCAGGCTGGATGGGGCTTGGAGCGACCTGGGCTAGTGGAAGGTGTCCCTGCCCATGGCAGGGGGTGGAATGAGGTGATCTTTAAGGTCCCTTCCCACCCAAACCATCCCATGATTCTATGATCTATTGCTTTGTCGCATCAGGCAGGTTTTGCTAATCAAAATGTACATTAAAAAAAAAAAATTAAAAAAAAAGAACCTTGGCTGCTAAAGCAACAAAAGTGAAACGCTGCTTCCCTCCTGTGGTGACCTCCCTGATTGCACAGCGAGACGCTGCAAGAAACGGCGCTTTTAACGTGATTTTTAAAAAATTATCGTCATTATTCTGATGCACTTGCAGCCAGGCAGTCGCTCACACCCCGCTGTCACTGTCACAGCCCCGGGCTGGCATTTCCAACACCCAGCCCAGCCCCTGCTGCTCAGCCAGGCTGGGAGCCCTGGGAGCCTCCTCCCCTCCTGAGCTGCTCTTTGCGGCCACGTTCTCCCCTTTCAGCTGCCTGGGAGTGGATTCTCTGCCTGGCTGGCTGCAGGAGTGTTCTGTGTCTCTAAATAATGCAGGGGCCGAGTGGCACAAGGGGAGCACACGAGCACGGGGCTCCCCTTGTGCCTTTGCACGTTCCCATCGCAGCAGGAGCTGCTTTAGAGCTGGGTCACTGAGGCAGCACAGGGCACAGCACACCTGGCCTGTGGGGATGCCATTTCTGCCTTTCCTGTATTCCTTTTGTGTTGTATGAATATTTTATTAATGTCTGGAGGCTCATCTGGGAGCTCACATCTCCACCTGGAGCTGGGTCACTGAGCCAGCACAGGGCACGGCCACACCTGGCCTGCAGTGATGCCATTTCTGCTTTTCCTTCTATTATTGTATTCATTCTGTGTGGTATAAATATTTTATCAATGTCTGGAGGCTCATTTGGGAGCTCACATCTCCACCTGGGGTGCCCAAGGCCAGGCTGGATGGAGCTCTGAGCAAGCTGAGGTAGTGGAAGCTGTCCCTGCTCATGGCAGGGGGCTGGAGTTGGATGATCCTTAAGGTCCTTTCCAACCCAAACCATTCTCTGTTTCTACGATACTGAAGTTTGTGTTTAGTTTATGGTTTGCTGTAGGGAAGGAACACAGCAGGGACATCTTAAAAATATCTGTGGTCATGAATAAGGGAGAAGAAATAAGGCAAGAGATTTGGAATTCCTTTTTATCCCCTTATGAAAGGATGCACAATCAGTGGTGACAACATAAGTCAGGGATGATTAAAGTACAATAATTTTTATTCTCTGAGACAACCAAAAACAGAAGGAGAGGGAACAGCCTCAGGCTGGGCCAGGGCAGGCTCAGGGTGGGCACAGCAGGAATTTCCCCATGGAAAGGGGGCTCAGGGCAGGCTCAGGGTGGGCACAGCAGGAATTTCCCCATGGAAAGGGGGCTCAGGGCAGGCTCAGGGTGGGCACAGCAGGAATTTCCCCATGGAAAGGGGGCTCAGGGCAGGCTCAGGGTGGACATCAGCAGGAATTTCCCCATGGAAAGGGGGCTCAGGGCAGGCTCAGGGTGGGCACAGCAGGAATTTCCCCATGGAAAGGGGGCTCAGGCACTGGCACTGCCCAGGGAGGGTTGGATCCCCATCCCTGGAGGTGGCACTGGGTGCTCTGGGCTGGGGACAAGGTGGGGATCAGGTTGGACTCCATGACCTGGGAGGGCTTTTCCAGCCTGAATAATTCTGGGATTCTGAGCAGAGAGTGGTAGAAATGTGCAACACCCAAGCCACGCTTCTATTTCATCTTTGAGCTCATGAATACCAAAAATTTCTCAGGGAGAGAAGTTTGTGAGTTGCCTCGCTCCTGGATTTTTAGCTCGGCTTCCCAAAAGTGAAGTGTTTGAAATCAAAGAGCTATTCCTAGACAGAGTATCCAGACAGCCTTCTCACTCAGGACTGGAAATTGGGTTCATCTGAGGAGAAATCAGCCAGGTTTTGGCGGGAGGAGAAGGAAGGGTGGAAAAAGAAACATTCTCCCTCCTGTCATAATGGTTTTGATAAAATTAAAGCTGCAGCAGATGGTGATGGTACAGGCTAATGTTCCCATATGGCAGGATCAATCAGGCAAGGAATATGCTGCTTTAAGAGACGTGTGAAACTGATAGATGCTAATATTCCAAATATTTTAGCTTTGGATCTTGAGCATTCTCCCAGGCTGGGGAGCTGGCAGGAGATTCCTGTGCTCAGGAAGGGTTTGCCTGGACAGCAGTTGTGCTTTGGTGGGATATTCATCCCTTCCCTCTGTCCCCAGCTGGATGAGCTCCTCTGGGCTCCCTGCTGGGTGCTGAGGGCAGGGGCTCAGCCAGAGGGGAAACGGAGATAGGAAAAGGAGCAGGAAGGGAAATGGAGATGGGAAAAGGAGCAGGAAGGGAAATGGAGATGGGAAAAGGAGCAGGAAGGGAAATGGAGATGGGAAAGGACTAGGAAGGGAAATGGAGGTGGGAAAAGGAGCAGGAAGGGAAATGGAGATGGGAAAAGGAGCAGGAACAGAAATGGAGATAGGGAAAGGAACAGGAAGGGAAACAGAGACAGGGAAAGGATCAGGGACAGAAATGGGGACAGGGAAAAAGAGCAGGAAGGGAAACGGAGATGGGAAAAGGAGCAGGAACAGAAATGGAGATGGGAAAAGGAGCAGGGACAGGGAAAGGAACAGGGATAGAAATGGAGATAGGGAAAAGGACCAGGAAGGGAAATGGAGACGGGAAAAGGTGCAGGAACTGAAATGGAGATGGGAAAAGGAGCAGGAAGGAAAATGGAGGCAGGGAAAGGAACAGAAATGGAAATGAGAAAGGAACAGAAATGGAAATGGAGCCAGGGAAAGGAGCAGGATCAGAAATGGAGCCAGGGAAAGGAACAGAAATGGATATGGAGGCAGGGAAAGGAGCAAGGTCTGGCTGCACAGGCAGGGCAGGGCCACTGTCACTCCCAGGTGCTCCCTGCTCCCTGCATTTGTGGGACTCCCAAGCAGAGGCACTGTCAGGGACCAGGACCTGCCACACTGTCCCTGCAGCAGCTCCTTTCCACCTAGAAAGAGAAAACCAGGAATTCTTCTCAGCTCTTAGTTCCTAACCCTGACAGGCAGTGCTCAGAGCTGAATTATTTTGTGAATGATTCACTTTTATAGGACTGAGCTTTGCATGGAAATGGGGGAAACACCCCAAAATCCCAACCTGAACAACCCCCAGCATGGCAGGACACATTCACATGGAGCTGTTGGGTGATTTCACCTGGCTGGACATCAAAATCTTATCTCTTCTTATCACTGTTGTCTCTGAGGAGCTCATCTCACGTGGGCTGTGCCTCTACTGAGTGGTGGAATTGCATCAGGGATGCTAAACTTGGATCAAAATCTCTTTGGAACTTTGGATTGTGATATTAAACATCAAAACCAATAATGACAAGGAGAGATCCTGGCTGTGAGCAGCATTGTTTGTCCCTGGGGTGTGGAATAGGATCCTATTGTTGTGTTCCCAATAAACAAAGAGGCAGATTCTCCCCGTGCCTGATTAGATGGTCTTTGTGTGAGGGGAGGAAAATAAAATCTGTGAGAGACAGAGCTTGGTGTGAGGGATCCTCCTGGGCCAGCCCTGCTGGGGACGTGACCTCCAGGGCGTGGGAGGGGGACAGAGCCAAGTCTGGGAATCCAGGGATTCACAGCATAAACAGCGCTTGAATTTCAGTTTTAACACTCTGCAAAATACCCCCAGCAATCTAAACTGAAGGGGTGCAGGGATTGGAGTGATTCTGCAGGGCTGGGAACCCCAAAGGGAGATAGTTCAGAAGTGGTGCTAAGGAGGGATCTCCAGTGCTCCTACAGGAAAATTCCCCTCTGTGATTGCCAAGGAAGCCTGGATTTGGGACAGCTCCCATCCCACCTGCAATGAGCTGGTCAGAGAAACCCATGGCAGGAAACACCTGAAGAGATGGGAAAATGGTTTAAATATTGGCATCTATAACATGAGGGCATCCTAGTCCTGCCTATGGAAAAATTAAAGACTTCTTAAATCACTGCTTCAGCCCTTGCTGCTGGCTCTAAAACACCCCAATTTTTGGGGATGGGAGCTGTGAGTGGCCATTTCTGAGGTGTCCTTTATCATTTGGTGTCACCAGGGTTCCATGCCATGTCCTGAGCCTGGCTGGTGTCACAGGATCCCAGCATCACTGAGGCTGGAAAACTTCTCCCAGAGCACTGAGTCCCCTCCGTGCCCCATCCCCACCCTGTCCCCAGCCCAGAGCCCCCAGTGCCACCTCCAGGGATGGGGATCCAACCCTCCCTGGGCAGTGCCAGTGCCTGAGCCCCCTTTCCATGGGGAAATTCCTGCTGTGCCCACCCTGAGCCTGCCCTGAGCCCCCTTTCCATGGGGAAATTCCTGCTGGTGCCCACCCTGAGCCTGCCCTGGCCCAGCCTGAGGCCGTTCCCTCTCATCCTGGATGCCCACCTGGCTGTCCCCTCCTGTCAGGAGTTGTGCAGAGCCACAAGGGCCCCCCTGAGCCTCCTTTTCTCCTGGCTGAGCCCCTTCCCAGCTCTCTCAGGGATTCTCCAGCCCCTTCCCAGCTCCATTCCCTTCCCTGGGCATGCTCCAGCCCCTCCATGCCCATCTTGCCCTGGGGGCCCAGAACTGGACACAGCACTCAAGGTGTGACCTCACCACTCCACCTCTACCCAAAACATTACTTCTTAATGCATAAACCCTGGAAAAATACATGTTCTTTGTCAAAAATAATAATGGGAAGAAATAATCTCAGGACTTCCACCATCTGTCAATGTCAAAAGTATCTGCACACGTTGAAATCAGAAAAGAAACCCTCTGAGCTCAGGCAGAGGAGATGAAGTCATTTGTGTCCCCATCCTCCCAGCGAGCCTTTGTTCCTTATCTCTCCTTTTGCATCTGTACATTTGATTTTTCCTGCCTGAGCCTGGGATTCTGCCTTTGTCCTCGGCGAGTTTCAGCCCACGGATCTCATCCCATTATCCAGATCAATCTGAATTCAGGAGCTGCTCTCTGTCTTGTTCCAACACCTCCCAGCTCATAAAGCTGCATTATCTCTGCTATCAGACAAATCACTTATTAATGGGCATGAACAGAACAAGCAGCTCTGGCCCCACCTGAATTGGGAGCTGCATTTTCTCCTGCCCAGGCACTGAAATTACAGAGCTTTTTTCATGTTTCTATTTTGCTCCCATGGCCCTGATTTGCTTATGAGGCTGCCAGGCAATCCTGAGTACACAGATTTTTACAGTCAGGATATCTCACATCTGCTTCTCCCCTGTCCATCATGCTGTTACTCTGTCAGGGGAGGAAATCAGACTGATTTGATGTGATTTGCTCCTGAGAAATCCATGCTGGTTATTTTATTTTTATTTCCCCTGTAATTTTATTACCTTCTAGGTGTTTGTATTGATTATTTCATCATTTGTCCCAGGATCTTTTGAAGAATTGGAGTTGGGCAGGCTGAGGGATCACTCCTGGGGTTTCTTTTCCTCCTTTTTCAAAGCCAGGGCAGTGTTTATCCTGTTTATCCCTCCTGCCACCACCTTCTCAGAGATGCTCACTAATGCCTCAGAAATCCCCTTGGATGGTCCCCAAGTGCTCTGGGATGAATTCCATCAGCTCTGCTGATTTCAGGACACCCACACATTTCCATGGGTGTATTCCAGCCTGGCTTCAGCTCCTTTCTAGCACCAGGTGAGGGAAAACGATGGAACAAAGCAGATTTTCTCCAAAACAGAGCCCACACAAAGACCAGAGAGTGCCCATGCAAGGAGCTGGGAAATCTTGGCCTCCACATCACAGGAACGGTGCCTCTCCCACAGATCTGCAGGGAAAACGGGGCTGGGGTTTTGCAGGAATGGTCTCTGGGACAGGGATGATTTCCTGGTGCTCCTCTGAGCTCCAAACCACCCTTGTCTGGCTGCTGAGGGGACAGGGGGCTCCAGAAGCTCCCTGAGATGTTGGTTATGGACCCAAACTGGCCTGAGGGTGATGCCTCAGGGTTTGGCTTTTCTATTTTTCACATTCTGTGCTGCTTTAGTGTGTGGGTCTGGGCTCACATCAGGGCATGGTGAGCTCTGTGCACAGAGCAGGGAGACAAAACAATTCCCGCTCCAGCTGGGCACCAAGGACAAATGATCCAAATCTCAGCCCCAGAGCACAAACCCCGTGGGCTGGAGAGAGAAAAACAAGCAGGGTGGGACTGCAGGGGCTAAAGCTGGAATGGGACAATGAACTGCAAGGTGCAAATGGAGCAGAACTGATCCAAGGGACAGAGCCCGTGCCTGGCCGTGCATTTTGGGGCCATTTTGGTTCATCTTGGGTGCAGCCCTGGCTGGGCTCTGGTGCTGCCCAAGGTGGGTCCATAGAGGAGATGGTTTGAATAAATCCCTGCTTTATTCTGTGACTCTGTCTGGTCTCTGCTCCATCTCAGCCTGCCCAAGGCATCAAGGGGATGCCTGGGAGCCACAGAAGGATTTGGAGCTGCAGCCAAGGATTTCTGGCAGCTTGGAGCTCACAGGTGGGACTTGGAGAAGGAGCTGGAGAATCCAAGCACAGAGCTGGGCTGGGGACCCACTGGTTCAGGGGATAATTCCTGCTTGAAGCCACAACCTTCAAAAAAGAGCAGGAATTCCCTGAATCTTTATTTGGGCTCACTTTTGCTGGTTTGAACCCAGCAAACACACTGAAATGTGAAATGAGAGATGCTGACTCTGAACCCTGAGCTGGGATGCTCCACATCTTAATTTGGGTGCTTAATCTGGATCACAGAGCAACTGACTGAAAAAAACAAAGTGTGAATTATCACTGGGCAGGCAGGAGGGGAGAACCCCGTGTCAGCTTGCAATTTCCAAGTAGTTTATTTCATTTATTAATTATTAACTGCCACCCTGTCAGGAATACATTTACAAGGGCAAGATGAGATCGAGCTCATCCCTTTCTGAACAATTCAGCTTTTTATTAAATTTCCATCCAGGAGGAGACTTTATGCTGATGAAATTATTTGAGGCACTATTAAAAAGATCCATAAAAATCCCAGTTCAGTGCAGCAGAAAAAGGAAGGTTTATGAGATTTGTGAGAAAGCATTTATCACCTGGAAACACACCCCAGGTAGCTCAATCCAGTTTGCTTTTAATTTAACGGCCCAAAAGTGACTGGATGTCTTTTTGTTCATACTTAAATCACTCAAAGTAATTACAGAGCAGGGCTTCCATCTCATTAAGCTTCAGACCACTAGAGAGAGCCAGACTAAAGTCAATGCTCACTTGTGCAGCCTGAAATGGGAGCCACAGCTCAGATCAGGAGATTCAGAGCAAATCAATCAAAATTTGGATCCAAATTTGTGCTCAGAGCTCCTGCCTGGGGGCTCAGGGCTGAGATGCTCCACCCAACAGGTCAAGGGTGGCTTCTCTGCCTTGGAAATCTGGATCCATCTGTGCTGGAGCCTGTAAATGCTTTGGGAATTCTGCCCTTCTGAGGTTCCAGCATCACCCAGTTCTTGTCCTGGGGCTCTCAAGGAGCTAAATTTTTATTTATTTATTTATTTATATAAATTTTTATTTATTTATTTATTTATTTATTTATTTATAATTATTATTACAATATTTTATTTCTTTTTTTTTCCAAGGTGATTTTCTGTAGTTAGGGAGCTCTCTAATATCATATTAGCTATGCCAGGGGGAGAAAAATCCCCCCCCCACCAAAAAAAAGCACCGAAAAAACCCAAAAAACCAAAATGTGATCAGAGGGCTGGAGCAGCTCTGCTGGCAGAGCTGGGATTGTTCACCTGGACAGGAGAAGCTTTGGGGTGACACAGCTGTGGCCTCACAGTGCCTGCAGGAGCTGCAGGAAAATGGAGAGAGAGAGGATTTACAAGGGATGGAGGGACAGGACAAGGGGGAATGGCTTCAAACTGGCAGAGAGTGGGTTTAGATGGGATATTGGGAATAAATCCCCCCCTGGGAGGGTGTGAGGCCCTGGCACAGGTGCCCAGAGCAGCTGGGGCTGCCCCTGATCCCTGGCAGTGCCCACGGCCAGGCTGGACACTGGGACAGTGGGAGGTGTCCCTGCCATGGCAGGGAGTGGAAGGAAACGATTTCCAAAGTCTTTAAAACAAAATGAAGCACACCAGTGCCAGTTCCTCCTCACTTTTCCATCCCGGTGATCTGCAGAGACTCTCAGAGCAGAAAATCTCTGAGTGTTTGCAGCAAAAACGTGGCACAGAGCAGTGGGGCTCCCTTGTTTAAGGAAAAACTTCCTGAAACCGTCTGAAACCAGCCTGGCAAATATTTGTGTGCAGCATCAGCACATAAACAAACAGGGCTCTGGGGCTCACACAGCCATTAAACATTCCCAGGTTTCTCCCTCTTCATGCTCTTCCAAGCCCAGAAAATGATATCAAAATATACTATATCAAATATAATATACAATATATGTATACTATATACTATATATACTACACAGTATACTATATATAGTATATATATACAATATATACAATATATACTATATATACTATATTAAAAACAGTTAAAAAGTGATTATAAACTTTATATTTATATTATTTAATTTACTTTTAATTTATTCGATTATTATTTATTTTATTATATTTTTATATTTATTATTTATTAGGTTATATTACTTATGATTTATTTATATTATTTTGATATATTATTTATAATATTTATATAGTATTTTTATTTTTATATTATAGTTATATCTGTATAGTATTTTATTTTTATATTTTTATAATATTAATATATTATTTTTATATTATTTTATATTATTTATATATTATTTATATATTATTTATATATTATTTATATATGATTTATATTATTTATATATTATTTTATTTATACTATTTATAGATATTTACATTATTTCTTTATTATATTAATTTTATGTTAATATTTCTATTATATTAATATTTCTATATCTATATGACATTAACATTGTTGTGATTAATAATAATTTGCCAAAATTATCATTTATATATATTAATATTAATAATATTAATTATATATATATATATATATATATATATATATATAAAAAGCCAATCTATAACAGCAAAACCCAACAACCACACTGGCCTTCCTAACCCTGTGTAAATTTGTGTTTCCTCTCCCGAGCCCCCCACAAGCTCCTGCATTTCTGCCCTGCTGGGGAAGGCCCCAGGCCACGCTATTCCCTCTCCTGCAGCTCCTTGCAGCCACACTGAGGAGCTGCCTCTGTCCCTGACAAACACTCTGCTGAAGAATGGTTTTTCCACTTTGCCAGGCAGCGGAAAAAAGGCTCTCCTGCCACTCCTGGAGCCAGGCAGGGCCCTGCACTTAGTGGGCTTTGTGGAACAAAGCATAAATATTTCAGAAGGGTGCTTTAATCAGTGTTTGTTTGCTCAGAAGCTGTTGATTCCTTCTTGGGGAGTTGCTATGGTAAAACCACGTTGGTTTAAACAGGAATAATGATTCTCTCCTCATGTCTGGGGCTGTGGGAGCCCTTGCAGATCCCTGTGTCACCAGGAAGGGATGGCTCTGGGAAGAAGGGATGCAAGGACAGATTTTGTCTGGTTTTCTGAGCCTGTTCTGGTGCTGCCTGTGCCAGAGGAGAATTGAGGAGGAGGAGAAGGAGCTGCAGGAAAGATGGGGAGAGGCTTGACAAGGGATGGAGTGCCAGGACCAGGGGGAATGGATTCAAACTGAAAGAGTCTCCTTGTGGAGGAGAACTGAGATGCCAAAACTCACCACTGAGCACAGGACTTTGCATTCCATCCTCTCAGCACGTTATTCCTGGATTTAGGAGCACCCAGCCTGCCCAGGTGGCAGGGATGGGGAATGTGTTCTGCTCCAGTATCTTCAGGAGAGGAGTTGATGGACATGATGGGGATACCAGGACAGATTTTTGTCTGATTTTCTGAGCATGTTCTGGTCAGATTTTGTCTTATTTTCTGAGCACTTTGTGGCACTGCCTGCTCCAGACCTTGTGGCAGAGAACTGAGGCTTCAAAACTTGAATTGAGGCTTCAAAACTCGAATTGAGGCTTCAAAACTCGCCACTGCCTCCCCTCCTGAGCACAGGGCTTTGCATTCCGTCCTCTCAGCATGTTATTGCTGGATTTGGGAGCACCCAATCCAGCCAGGTGGCAGAGATGGGGGATGTCATCTGCTCCAGCATCTTTAGGAAAGGAGCTGGAGTTGGTGCTGGGAAACTGCAGCCAAAAAGTACAATAGGCACAGACTAAACATGGTACAGCAAAGAGCCAAAAATAGAAGGGCTGCCTTAGATAAGGGACTGACAGACTGTGCCACTTCAGCTGGGCTTGTTTCAGCCTGTCTTTGTGTCTTTGTGTCTTTGTGTCCCAGATTCCAGCCTCCCCCACTCTTCAGGAGCGCTGGCTGTCCCCAGAACCAACCCCAGGGCTTAGCAAGGCACTGCTAAAACCTGGCCAGGAGAGGGAATGGCCTGTGTGCTGCTGGGGGTGTTGGATGGCAATGGGAGCTCATCCCAGGCATGGCCCCTCTCTGACAGCAGCAGGGAATTTGCAGTGCTGAGCCCCAAATCAGCCTGGAGGAAGTGCTCAGTGTGGTGGGGTTCAAAGGGGAGAGATGAGAATCTTGACTCCATGCTTCAGAAGGTTGGTTTATTATTTTATCATATATGTTATATTAAAAGAAAATGATATATTAAAACTATACTAAAATAATAGAAGAAAGGATTCCATCAGAAGGCTTGAAAGGAAAGGAAAGGAATGGAATGATAATAAAATCTTGTGACTGACCAGAGAGTCCGAGACAGCTGGGCTGTGATTGGCCACTAATTAGAAACAACCACATGAGACCAATCCCAGATGCACCTGTTCCATTCCACAGCAGCAGATAATCATTGTTTACATTTCATTTCTGAGGCCTCTCAGCTTCTCAGGAGAAAAAATCCTGGCAAAGGGATTGTTCAGAAAATATCATGGCTACACTCAGGATGCCCTGGGTGATCTCTGTGCCTGCTCCCCTTTGTGTTCCTGCTCTGTGCCCCAGGAAAACAGGAGCTGGCACATCCAGCTGGTGTCCCTTTTCAATTCCAAGGTGATTTTCTGTGGCTAGGGAGCTCTCTAATATCATACCAGCTATGCCAGGGGGAAAAACCCAGCCAAGGTGAGCAGAGGGATGGAGCAGCTTCATAAGGAATGGCCTTTGGGCTTGGTTATCCACCAACAACTCCTAGAGAACAGCCAAAAATGCCATTTTGTCCTCATGGTGTTCTGGTTGAAGGCCTGGAGAGCAGGAAAGGACTCTCCACTCCTTTCCCTCTGCTGCAGTAGGAAAAATCCCCCCTGATGTGTTTGAGGCAGAGCTGGGCAAGAAATTCCCAAGTGAATCCGGAGACATAACACAGGACAATGTCCTGGGGGCCCTCAGGATGTCAGAGCCAGAGATAACACAGAATTTTTGGAAATTCCTCAGCAATATCACTATTTTCTATGCCAGAACAGGTCCATTTACTCAGACAGAACTTTTTGTGGGAGAAGTTCCCAAGAGATTCCCAGAAGCATTGTTAAACCTCAGGTTTGGAGCTGGGAATGCCCAGGGACAGGATTCTCTGAGGGATTTGCTGATTTAATCCATCCCAAATTGGATTTTAGCCTTCCCTGCTGCCCAGCACTCTCTTCATTTTCCTCAGTGCCCTGCAGGGAGCAAAAAGGATCACTGGGAAACCTGGATGTGTTTTCCATGAGGGCAAAATCCTCCTTTCCACCTCTGTTTCTGAGAATTTTCAGAAATTTTTTCAAGAAAATTTTTCAAGAAAAGAAACCTAAAAAAGAGAATGGGGTAACTTTGGAGCATTCCAGGCAGAGCAGGGATGGGAGGGGATTTTGGGGACATCCTGAGCTGGCTTTGGGGGCTTTGGCTCTGCTGAGGATTGGGTTTTTCTCAACATCTCTCCCTAGAAATATCCCAGGACCACAATTCCCCAGAAAATCAATTTTTTTGTGGGTTCTTGAGCAGCAGGGCTGGCTCAGGTGGAATCTTATTCAGGATCTCCCAGGCTGAGGTGGCCAGGGAGAGCCCCCACTTCCTTCCAGAGAGTTTGGAACAGGTTTTGGAAAATAAACAAAGCCCAGAAAAAAAATCATAGAACCCCTGCAGGAGCAGGGCTGGCTGCTGACTCTGCAGGTGCTATTTTTACACCTTAAGAGTTTCCAAGCTCCCAAGAGCAGCTCCAGAGGAGACGTTCCCTGGGAAGGGCTCTGCCGAGCAGGAGAGCTTTTTTCCTGTTTATTCACTGCTGACATTGTGTTTAAAAGCAGGAGGGAGTGACTTTGTGTCAGCCTGCAGAGCATTTCCCTTGCCTGGCTTAGTGGCCAGGGAAAACAATTGCAAAAAAACCCCCAAAAAAGCTACAAGAAAAGCAGATTTCTGCCCTAGGGTTTGGCTGAGGGGATGAAAGCGAAGAGCCCAAAGTGGGTCCTGTCCCAGTCATCCAATTTTATTTTCACCCATTAAATCCATGTGGTTTCCCAGGGAGCAGAGCTCCATCCTGCAGCTCCCAGAGTGGGAAAAGCTCAGCTTTGCTGGGGATGGAGCATCCCAGGGCAGGGAGTGCAGGGAGCCCACAGCACACAGCCATGAGTCTCTCCAGGTCTGCAGGCTGACAGTGGGGAGGGAATAGCTCAGCCTGGGAGATCCTGACCAAGATTCCTCCTGAGCCCAGCCCTGCTGCTCAAGAAGCCACAAAAAAATTGATTTTCTGGGGAATTGAGGTCCTGGGATATTTCTAGGGAGAGATGTTGAGAAAAACCCAATCCCCAGCAGAGCCAAAGCCCCCAAAGCCAGCTCAGGATGTCCCCAGTATTCCCAGTATGGGGCAAGATGGAGGTTTGAGGGCGGTGCTGGTTGTTCTTCTTCACCTTCTTCTTCATGGGTTTGGGTGGTGTTTTGTAATTGGACAGAACTGTGGGATATGAGTAATTAATTATTGGGTTAAAAGTTAAAAAAAAAAAAAGAAAAAAAGCTCCTTATCCAAGCTGTGGAGAGCTCAGGGCTGATTTCAGGCCAAGGAGGGGTCTGGGTTTGTGTCCAGCACCCTGGGGCTGTCAGGCTGGGCTCCATCTCCTGCACGTGCTGATGTTGGAGCCCTGGATGTTGAGAATTTTCCACTTTGAGAATGTTCAACTTTCTGTGCTGAAAGGCACAAACCCACAGGAGAACACTGCATTTGACCTGAGGCAAAAAAAAAAAGAGAGTTTAATGTTTTAGAACATAGCAATAAATATGGGGCAAGATGGAGGTTTGAGGGTGGTGCTGGTTGCTCTTCTTCACCTTCTTCTTCATGGGTTTGGCTGGTGTTGTGTAGTTGGACAGAATTTTGGGACATGAGAGATTAATTATTGAGTTAAAAGTAAAAAGAATCTGGGTGTCATTTCTTAATTGGATAGTTTAAAAGACTTTGTAGAGAAGATAATTGGACATTTTGTAGCTTGTTAGTAGAATGCTGCAGAACTCATGACTTGTAAAACTGTAATCTGGATAAGAAATAATAAACATTTGAGCCTGAACATGAAATACCATCTCTGGTGCTTCAATCCTGACCTTGACAGAGGCAGAAAAGAGGCCAAGATCCAGCAGGCTTGGATGGAGCCTGAGGCACCTGGGCTGGGGAAGGGGCCCTGACACAGCAGGAGGGGAATGGGATGAGCTTTAAAGGCCCTGCCAACCCAAACCCAAACCCCAAACCCCAAAGCCCAAACCATTCTGGGGCCATGGAGAAGAGCTGGCCAAACCCCACCCAGGAATGGTCCAAACAGCTCCAGGGGCTCAGCTTGAAGAAGAGGATTGTTCTAGTTCAGCTCAAAACCTCTCATTGTGCTTCAGTTTTGGATAATTTGACACCTTCAAATTTTGATCATTTAACACCTTCAAATTTTGATCATTTAACACCTTCAAACACCTTCCTCTGGATCCCCTGACTCAATAAATCCCCTTCAGTTAAGAGGTTTGTTCAGTTCCTTTCAGTGTTTTCAGCAGAGAAGGGATTTTTATTATGGCAATTCAATAAATTCTCAGGGATTGGGGTTGGGAACCTCCTGGACATGGCAGAAATGCAAAGCTTCAGAGGGCACCCATCCCATTATAGACCTGATTTCAAATTTTGGATGATTTAACACCTTCAAATCTCTTTTTAAAAAAAAATACAAACTCTGATTTTGCTTTGTATTTTTTAAAGAACAGGTCGACTGCAAAAACAAATTATATTTAAATATTTAAAATTTACCATATCAAATTTAAAATTGCTTTGGTTTTAGCTCCTAAACAGACTATCTGCTTTTAAAAATATTGAAACAATGTGAGGTTTGACCTTATCAAAATGCTTTTTTTTTTTTCCCTACCTCAACTTGAGTGAGTAGAAGGATTTGAAGAATTCAGCCTTTTTGGGAGAAGTGGATTCCTGAGAAACAATTCCCACAGCATCCTCTTGCAGTTCCTAAATCTTTCACAATTCTCAGCTGCCTCAGTCTCAGATTGTGCTGTAATCACAGGCTTTTCACCCAATAATTGTTTACAGACAGCTTCTACCTGCTCCCATCTGTGCTTTATCAGCAGCCTCTGCTGGAGCAGCATTTTCTGTCAATAACTGCCAGGAGCTCCCAGGATACCAAACCTGCCAGGGCCACGTGGCTGATGAGAGGCTCAGAAATTGTTGGGGGAAAAAATTCAACCATCAGAAAGTTCCTTCCAAAAGGGCAAAAAAAAAAAGATTCAAAAGCATCAGCAAGGGCTGGTTCCCAGCCTTGGTCCCTCCAGGGGTCTGGGATGGGGCAGCTCTGCCAGGAAAAAATGGGAAGGAAAAAGGAAAAAGGAAAAAGGATAAAGGAGGAGTGAAGGTTCCTCTGGATCCCCTGACTCAATAAATCCCCTTCAGTCAAGAGGTTTATTCAGTTCCTCTCAGTGTTTTCAGCAGAGAAGGGATTTTTATTATGGCAATTCAATAAATTCTCAGGGATTGGGGTCAGGAACCTCCTGGACATGGCAGAAATGCAAAGCTTCAGAGGGCACCCATCCCATTATGGACCTGATCTCACCTTCTCCTGCAGATAACTGTGATGAGGGGTCAGGTTTATCCTCTGTTTATCCTCTCCTCATTCCCTGCAGGACAGAGGTGGAAACCTCCCAACCCCTCCTGTAATTTCTCCCTCTTTGCTGCTTCTTGAAATGAGCTGGAAATGATTTTATTTATCTGGTCAGCATTGTCCTCTCTGTGCTCTCCACTGATGGGCTCTCTCTGTTCCTTCCTCCTCCTCCTCCTCTCTCTGGGGTTTTTCCTGCTGTGCAGTTGGAGCTCTTAGAGCGTTCCCAGTGATCCTCCTGCAGAAACAAGGACAGAGGACAAGGGGGGACCCCTCTGTGCCAGGCTGAGCTGGGTTTGGGGACATCAGTGACTCCCTGCACAGCCCAGGCTCTGGAATGTTTATTTTACAGGGAATTTGTGGGATAAATACACTTGTCAGTGCAGGGGTGGTTACAGATGGGCTGGGCTGGTGAAATGTCAGCATCTCTGCTGCTCACAGTGACCCAAGATGTGTCACAAAGTCTCTTTTCCCAGCCTGGTACTCAAAGAAGGAGTCAGAGCTCTCCATTTCTTGGTCTCAAGGTTGTTTATTGTTCCTTATCTATAAAATTCTTTCTCCTGTCCAGCCCAGGTCCACTCAGCAGGACAGACAGAGGCACTCTGCCTGCCCCAGGGCAGGGTTATCTTTTTATACTAAAAACCACCTGTGCAATATTTACAATTACTGCCCAACACCTATCACCTATGTTAGACACTGAGCTTCTACTCTAAACCAATCCAAAAGTGCCACCATCACAGCAGGAGATGGAGGCCAGGAAGCAGAAGGAGAAAGGCTGGACACACTCAGATTCCTCCATCTTGCCCCTTGAACCCCCATTCTAAAAACCCTAAAATCTACTTTTTCACCTTGTGATAAATTCACCATCATTCTACTTAATTTGTCGTGGCTTGCAGATCTTCATCTAAGGTTGGTAACTTGCTCCATGGGTCATAATCAAAGCCACAGGGGCATCCTGGGCTCTGTGCCAGGGTCTCTGAGCCCCCTGGCAGGGATCTTGGCTGCTCAGGACAGCCAGAGGGATGTGCTGGGTCCTGACAGTGAAACTGAGCAGATTCCTGCCAGAGTGGTTTGCAGGATGGGTTCCCTTCCCTGGAAACCCTTCTGGGAAGAAAATCCTCCTTAGAATACCCTGAAACACCTTGGCAGCATTCCAGGCTTGCCTTTGGGTTCCTTTCCATCCCTTCCCCACAGCTGCCCCTGGATCCCTGGCAGTGCCCAAGGCCAGGCTGGGACAGTGGGAGGTGGCACTGGGGGATCCCTTCCAACCCGGGTCATTCCATCATTCTGGGATAAACAGGCAATAAAACTGCATCCCAGAAAAGCCTGTAACTCAACAAAGAAGCTCTCAGTGCTCTGGGCTGTTATTTTGCTGCTGCTGGGAAATGGGCAGGAGCTGCTGATTAGTGGCAAATTAACACCAGAGCCAAGCCCAGAAGTGCAGAGTCCTGCTGTGCAGTGCCTGGACGTAACCCCAGCAGAGCACAGCTTCACGTGTGCCTATTTGCACCTCTTCTTGTGAAATTAAGCTTTATTTCTCTGCTGGTATTGAATTTGGGAGCCCAGCTTTATTCCCAGAGGGAGAATGTGCTACCCCAAGAGAGCCAGGGTCAGAGCACTGCACCTCCTTCATCTCTCTGTCCCCTGACATCCCTTGCTGAAAGCAGGAGACTTTATTGGCACCTCCCAAGCCACAAAATAAACGATCCCAAGAGCCCAATATTGAATTTTCACTCTGTGCAAATTGAGAGCATTTGGCTCCGTGCAAACGAGAGCCCTCTCACCCCAAGGGAGTTGGCAGCTGGCTTCTCCCTCTTCCACTCAGGTTTTAATGAAGTGTGGTGGCATTTTAGGGGCATGTGGCACCCCCAGTGACCCACAGACAGAGCTGCTTGTGAAAGTGGGATGGAATGAAAGGCAAACAGCGGGGCTGTGCCAATAAATGAACGTTCTGTCCTGCCCAGCCTCCCCTGGGCCGTGGGGAGCAGGGCTGTGAGTTCACCAGCTGCTTCTCACCACTGAATATTTGCAGTTGCAGAATTGCTCATTTAGAGCCACTCTGACACTCTGGGCTCCAGGAGATCCCACATTCCCAAGAGCTGGAACAGATTGGAAGGGCTGTCCCTCCCCAGCTTGTCTCCCAGCCCCTTTGAGCCCCCACAGTGTGAGCTCCTCTGCCTTCCAGCTCCATGGGATGTGTAAGATAAATTCCTGCACTTTGAGGAAGGATCATTAAGCCCCTCTCACTGAACTCACCTCGAGGGAAGGGGGTGTGCAAATGAACACTGCAGGGTTTTGATCATTCTCAAAGCAGTGCCAGAGAATCTTTTTCTCCAGTTAGAAATTAAAAGCTGATTTCCCTATTTAATCTTACCCCAGAGTCAGCCTTGGAATGGAGCTCTGCAGGTCATTCCTACCATTAATGATAATTAATGGCACAGCACTGAGCTGCATCCCAGGATTTGGGTTCAGGTGCTGCCCTTGGTCACTCCCCTGGGGCTCTGCTGCCTGTGCAGGTGGAGGAGTGGAGGCACAAATGAGCATTTGTGGGGCCACTGCAGCAGTGCTGAGGATGTGGCTGCGTCCCACTGCTCCCTGATTCCTTCCCACTGCAGCTGAGCACAGGGATGGAGCTGAGGGAAAAGCTGAAATAATCCATAGAGACAGGGAATGGGGTGAGCCCTGCAGGAGAGGCTCCTTCACACAGGTATTTCCACCTCCTCTTCACAGATTCCGAATGGTTTGGGTTGGAAGGGACCTAAAGCTCATCCAGTGCCACCCTGCCATGGGCAGGGACACCTTCCACTGTCCCAGGTTGGTCCAAATCCCATCCAGCCTGGCCTTGGGCACTTTCACAGACCGAGGGGCACCCACAGCTTTTCACCCCACCCTCACAGGAAAAAAACTTCTTCCTAATACCCCATCTACCCCTGCCCTCTGTCAGTTTGAGGCCATTCCCCTTTGTCCTGTCAAATTCAGCTTGGAAATTTGCTGTCAGGGCCAAGCACACAGAGCCAGCCCAGGGAATGGGGCAGGCAGCCCTGGCTGGGGCTGTTTTACCTTCCAGGGGCTCACCTGAGGATGGAGAATGGGGAATGGGGCAGGCAGCTCTGGCTGGGGCTGTTTTACCTTCCAGGGGCTCTGCTGAGAATGGGGAATGGGGAATGGGGCAGGCAGCCCTGGCTGGGGCTGTTTTACCTTCCAGGGCCTGAGATCAAAATAGGGAATGGGGAATGGGGCAGGCAGCCCTGGCTGGGGCTGTTTTACCTTCCAGGGGCTCACCTGAGGATGGGAATGGGGAATGGGGCAGGCAGCCCTGGCTGGGGCTGTTTTACCTTCCAGGGGCTCACCTGAGGATGGGAATGGGGAATGGGGCAGGCAGCCCTGGCTGGGGCTGTTTTACCTTCCAGGGGCTCAGCTGCCCCAGGTGAGTGCAGCACAGTCAGTGTAAACAGCAGGGTGAGGGCAAGCCAGGCTGGACCCACAGAAAACAAGCTGGCATTTCATTCCTGCCATTATGAATTCATTGCAGCACCTGAATGTGAAATGAGAGAGGGATTCAGCTCCTGAGTGAGCCAGAGCTGGGCCTGAGCAAGGGCCTTTGATCAGGGGAGATGGGCAGAGCCTCCTGTGATTACCCAACTCTCCCAACAAGCCCTGTCTCCTGAGGGTCCTGCCAGGCAGGGTTTGTCCCTGTCCTGCCCAGGAGGCAGCCCAGCTGCCAGGGCAGCAGGCTGACTGTGCCCATTCACCAGGCTGCCCCATGCAGGGCACTGAACAGACCAGGCAGTGTACCAGGGCTGGCCATGTGCCACCAGCTCTGGGGGCTGCAGTTCCACCTTGCTCCTGCTGCCTTTCCCTCCATCCATCCATCCATCCATGGCAGGGAGAGCTCCTTGTGCCCGTGCCAGGGTCAGGGCTGGCACTGCTCCTGCTGGGCTGTGAATGCTCTCCTCTGAGAGCAGCTTTCAGGGAAGGACAGGGACACAGCCAGGCTTTTCTTTCATGGCCAGGACACAGAAGCTGTGGCCAGCTCCAGCTCACTGCTCAGGTGAGTGGCTGGGCCCAGAAATGAGGGTCACCACGTCCCTGGGGCTGTGCAGTGTCCAGGGACAGAACTGGCACCCTGTGCAGCCACCAAACCCTCCCTGGCACCGGGGCTGGCTCCAGGTGGTGCCCAATGTTCTGCAATTTGATGCCCAATGTTCTGCAATTTATTCCCCCACAGCACAGCTGGGCTCAGCCTGGAGTGACAGGACAGGGGGAAATGGATTCAAACTGACAGAGAGTGGGGTTTAGATGGAATATTGGGAATAAATTCCCCCCTGTGAGGGTGGGCAGGCCCTGGCACAGGGTGCCCAGAGCAGCTGGGGCTGCCCCTGCATCCCTGGCAGTGCCGAGGGCAGGCTGGATTGGGTTGGAGCACCTGGGACAGTGCAAAATGTCCCTGCCCATGGCAGGGGTGGAACAGGATGAGCTTTAGGTCCTTAAAGTGAAGTAAAACTGAGCCCCTTCCTCCTCATTTCCCCCTCTGCCTGCTGAGGGGATTGGGAATAACTTCCAGTGGGCCATTGAGAACCACGTGGTGTTTCCAAATCACGAGGGGCTGAAAAATCCCTGGCTCATATTTCTCCCCTTTCTTTCTCTGTCTCAGGCCAGGTGTCCTCTGTCCCATCCTGCTGACCCTGCTTGGCTCCCTGCTGGTAAACAGGGCTAAAGTGGGCACAGAGAGGGGCTCTGCTGGCTCAGCAGCCCTGGCAGGGACAACATCTGCTGCCAGCCCGGGCTCCTGGGAGCTGCTGGGAGTGGGGAGCTCAGCACAGACCTGCAGAGCGCCCATCCCACGTGGCTCTGGCTCCTGGCCCTCTGCTCTGCCTCCCAGGAGGTTTAAAATATAACCTGGTTCATAGCTGCTATTTTGGGGGCTCTCTGTTTTCCCCTGCTTGAGCTCCCCAAGCATGTGCTGCTATTTTTTTCCAGTAATGATCAACATTACCCCACACATTTCTTTTTAGAATATCCACTTTTAGCCCTGATTATGCAATTATTACTCCCCAAAATAATTTGCTGGGTGAGCTGTAATTTTTTTTTTTCCTTTTCAAAATAAAAACAGCAACAGATTTTGCTTCATTTATAGCGCTGCAAAGTGGTTTTCCCCAGGATTAGAGTGGGCTTCTGCAGGGAATGTGTGCTTCCCAACACACATCACCCCTATCAACATGTTTAGCTCTGATCCCTTGAAACATCACCAAACAGTCCCAGCTTTCATAGTCTTGGAAAAGCAGGAAAATATTTATAGAAAGGAGTAGAAGACCACATAGAACTGTGGGGACAATTGCAACATTATTCCCAATTTGGGAGGCTGGAAACAAACCCAGTGCAGGGGAACTCAGCGTCTCAGCAAGGTGTGATGCTGTAAAAGCACCATGGGATGAGCTTTTCTGCCTGAGGGAGTGAGGGAAGCACTAAAATAAATGTTCAGCAGGGCTGTCCCAGCACCCTGCCCGTGCTCTGCTTCAGCTCCAGCTCCAGCTCCAGCTCCAGCTCCAGCTCCAGCTCCAGCCCTGCTTCCCATCCAGCTGTTCCCCTCATCCAGCTGTGCCCCTCATCCAGCTGTGCCCCCTCCCACCCAGCTGTGCCCTCTGCCATCCAGCTGTTCCCCCTCCCAGTCCAGCTGTGCCCCCTCCCAGTCCAGCTGTGCCCTCTCCCACCCAGATGTGCCCTGTCCCAGTCCAGCTGTGCCCCCTCCCAGTCCAGCTGTGCCCTCTCCCACCCAGCTGTGCCCTCTCCCACCCAGCTGTGCCCTCTCCCATCCAGCTGTGCCCAGTAGCTTTGTGGTTCCAGTGCTGGCGTTGCTGCCAGGCATTGGGGGGCACCCCCAGTGACAGAATTTGCTGTTGGTGGGGGAAAAGAGTCCCCCAAACTCTGTGGGGTTTGATCAGAGTGGCCAAAGCTGAGCCCTTGGGACGCTTTTATTGGGGGCAGATCCTGGTGGTGGTGGTGGAGATGGGCAGGGATGTGAATTTGGGAATATTCACCAGCTGGATGTCCCTGAGCAGGACCCAGGGTGGTGGCAGGTGGCACATGGGCTGCAGGGAGGTGCCTCCTGCTCCCAGGCAGGGGGGAAGTGAGGGCAAGGGGTGCCTGTGCATCGATATCCCCCAGGCCAGGAGCCAACGAGTGCCATTGACGTCAAGAGTGACCCCGCCAGCGCCCAGTGTCCCCTTACAGGCAGGAGCTTTTAGCTCCAGGAAAATGCCTCCCTGCTGAAGCTCTCACTGCTGCCAAACATGCCAGGGCTCCTGGGGACTGGATCACTCCGGAGAGCTGAAAGGAAAACAGCTCAGAGCTCCTTCAGAGGAGAGACAAGAGAAAACTCCCGAGCTGGGTGAAGAGAGCAGCTCCCGACAGAGCCCTGGGGCTCCACCTGCCCTCCCTGGCCTCACAGAGCCTCTGTGGGAAGAGGCTCAGGAGTTCAGAAGCCCCAAAGGCTCTTTATGCAGGCCTGGAGAGCAGGATGGGCCCCATGGCTGTGGGATTTATGGCCCGAGGCCAGCAGAGGAATCGGCTCCTCGGAGTTTGCCCCAGCACCTGCATGGAGCCGAGCCAGCAGGACAGGAGATGGTGCTCAAAGCCTGGCAATCCTGACAGCCCTTCCCAGGCTCTGCACACACCCCAAAGCCTCCTGGCAGGCCAGGGGGAAGGCAGGGATCTTCCTGCAGGGCTGGGATGGGGCTGGGAGCCCAGGGATGCTCCTGGGATGAGCTGGGTGAGCAGCCAGGCATTCCTGCTCTGGGGAAGAGCTCCGAGGGCAAAGAAACTAAAAAATATTTTAGACTGTCCAAGGAATGGCTTGGGGATGTCTGGGAGGGCTGCTGGAGGCACCTGAAGCTCCCTGCACTGCCTGGGGTGTGATATCCTCTGTAAGAAGGAAAGGATGTTTGAGCTTTCCTTTTTTCCTGCCATTCCTTGCCTTTGCACCAGAATCCCCTTTTCTGGGAGAGGGGTGATGTGCT
Organism: Agelaius tricolor; assembly: GCF_023055355.1. Lineage (NCBI taxonomy): Eukaryota > Metazoa > Chordata > Aves > Passeriformes > Icteridae > Agelaius > Agelaius tricolor. The sequence goes on from NW_027269278.1 coordinate 17,125,101, forward strand.
GGGTGCTGCCCACCCCACCCTGGCTGCCAGCAAATCCAGCCTGGTTAAATATAGGCTCTGAGGGAGGCCTGGGGAGCAGCACTTCAACCTGAGGTCCTCAAACATGCCTGGAAAAATTCCACTTGGCATCAGACACCTCACCATATGCTGCTGTTCCCTCCTGCTTTATCCACACAGGACCTCCGAGCCCTGGGCTGTGGAATAGCTGCTATTTTTGGGGGGGCATTTGATATCTTTCCATTCCCTGACCATTCCTGAAGGTGCTGTCCCCTCCTCCAGGCAGGGACACAAACAAACTTCCCAACTGGATCCACTGGGTTGCACTGGGGCAGCACCAAGGCCTTGGTGGGAAGGTGTTGGGAGGCTGACCCTGACAGATACCCACATTTGCCCCATCTGCTTTGGGATTTTTAAGTATTTTCCCCATCTTCTTTGGGATTTTTCCTGACACAATCTGTATTTTCCCCATCTTCTTTGGGATTTTTCCTGACACAATCTGTGGGACTTTCAAGAGCAAGGCTCCCCCATTTCTATTTTGAACTGCTGCTTTCCTGAGGAGGAATTCTTGTACCTCCTCTTTCCACCCAACATCTGTGGCTTTGTGAGAAATTTTTGCTCTCAGAAGAACAAAATGCTTTGAGCATCTGCTTTATTCTCCCACCAAATCACACCTAAATCACCCACACGAGTTTGTAGCAGCCAGGGGGCTTGGCTGGGGTTTCCTTGTGGAGAGCATGGATTTCACAGCAGGGCTGATGCAAAGATGCTGTAGAGAAGCTGCCACAAATCCTGGGGGCCATTCCAGCTGGTTTTTTTCCTTCACACAGGTATTTCCACCTCCTTTCACAGCTGGAAGCAGTGAGCTCTGCCCAGCGCAGGTGTGCAGCACAAAACCCCTTTAAGCCTGGCCTAAAGCTCTCCAGACAAACACAGATTTCTCTAAGGACAGGGGAAAGGTGCCTCCTGTAGGGGTGTGGGAGGTGCCTGAGGGTTTCTTTCCACTCCTCTGATCCCAAATTGGACAGATTTGCAAAGATGCTGATGCCTTTTCCTGAGCTGGCTCCCATTCTAGGCTCAATCCTCCCTGCTGTGAGCTCACACTCCTAAAATCACGAGAGCAGGAGGTGGAGAGGATGCAGCAAACGCCAGCTGAGTTCTCTCCCACGTTTATGGGAGGCAGTTTGTGTTGTAAAGCTGTCAGGAGGGTGGAACATGCAGACCTGAGCAGTCAGACCTTGCTCCACCATGCTGGGAGGCTCCTGGGCTGTCCTGGTGTCACTGCCGGGGTGGGGACAGGGCCTGGCCGGGCTCTCCATGCTCTGATGTTTATTTGTTTGGATGCCTGATGCATCCCCAGCTGAAAAAAAATCCTCAAAGAGCTTCCTGAACTCATCATTGCAGAGGCAAGAAATCCAGATTTCCCTCATTGCCCAAACAAACACAACCTAAATACAAACTCATTCATGCCTGCAGAGCATCCCTGTCCTGCTTCTATGGAGAATGCTATCAGGAGAGTATTTGGGTATTTTTAGCTGCTTTTCATTTCAGTGGCAGCTGGAAAGCAGGAGGAGAGCCAGGAACACCACCAGGAACTGCCAGGCAGCTCCTCACAGGTGTGCAGCAGCTCCCACACGGACACCTGGGCACCCAGGACAGGTCCCTGGGCACCCAGGACAGGTCCCTGGCACCTGGGACATGTTTGGGGCAGCTCTGAGAGCATCCAGGGGCTGGGCACACTCTGTGTCCTCAGAGCCACCAGCCTGGGGCACAGCCATTGAGGCTGTCACCGTGCAGGCCCCAGAGCACAGGCCGCACTTTTCTCTCCACTGCTGGAGCCCTGACGAGTCTGGAGTCAATATTGGCCACCCCTTGTGCTTGGAAGTGGGAAGAAATCACCTCACCCCGTGGTTTTGCTGTCTAATCTGTGCAAATGCTTCTGTTTTAACAAGAGGCAGTGAGCAGTGAGAGCTCTGCCCAGTGCAGCTGTGCTGTCCCTCCAAACCCCAAACCTTGGGGGTGTCCTCTCTATCCCCCATGGGGGAAGGACACCTGGAGGGCTGCAGGCAGCTCTGGGGCTTGTCTGTGTCACCCATCTGAAAATCAGAGAATCACAGAATATCCTGAGCTGGAAGGGACCCACAGGATCACCCAGCCCAGCCCTGTCCCTGCACAGACCCCCCAAAATCCCACCCTGGGATCCCTGGAGTGCTGTCCAAGCCCTCCTGGAGCTCTGGCAGCCTCAGGCTGTGCTCATCCCTGGGGAGCCTGGGCAGTGCCAGCACTCTCTGGGGAAAAACCTTTCCCATAATCCAGCCTGAACTCCCCTGGCCCAGCCCCAGCCCTTCCCTGGCTCCTGTCCCTGTCCCAGAGATGGGAGCTGCCCCTCAGGAGGAGCTGCAGCCCCCAAGGAGTCTCCCCTCTGTAGGGGGATAGAATATAAGAAAATAAAGATAGTGTAGAAAGTAATCTTACCCCTAAGGAGTTGCAATTATCAAGGATTAGGAACAGGCCTGACTTTACCAGGCCACAGCTGTAAGCAATGAGAAGAAGAGTGCTATAAAAGAGTGGGGTGGTTGTTGAGAGGGGAGTCAGTGGCTGCTGTGTGAAGGGGAGTCAGTGCTCTGAGGAGATGCCCATGAGAAACACCAGGAAAGTTTGGAACTTTTGTGATAAGGAGACAACAGCATGGAGTCCCTGTGATAAGATTATAACACCCCCTCAGCCTCCTCCAGCTGCACAATCCCAGTGCCCTCAGCTGCTCCTCCAGACCCTTCCTCATCCTCACGCCCCTGCTTTGGGTGTTCTCCAATTCTTTTAGATACTTAAAACAAATCTTTCCAGGATTTAGTGCCCATTCCCAAGTTTTGAGCATCTCCAGAGCTCTGCTGGAGCCGTGTCACCACTCGTGACCACTCTGGGCAGCCAAGTGTGGCTTGGCTGGCTCTTTGCTGTGACATTAAAGGTAGCAGAGCTTTTATTGCTCTTGGGGATGTGAGGAGCATGAAACATCCAGCTGGACTCCTTCTGTTTGCAAAATGAGTAGGCACAGTCTGGAAGCAATTGGGAGGAAAACAAATGGGAGTCACAGCAATGGCTTCTTTGTGAATTTACCTTCGAGGGGAAAATGTCCTTTCCCAGTTTTTCCTGGTACAAGAGAAGTGTCCACAGCTCTGAAATAGGGTGGTAAACGTGGTTAATCTGAGGACTACCAGCCACAATAATTCCCTTGGCAGTTTCTAATGGCTGGAGAGGATTTCATCTTGCAGGATAAACCCATTCCAAGGCAATTTCCTTTATTATCCCAGCTTGTAAATTGCCTGTTCCTATTGCCCTTCAATGCAGGTCTTTTGAAGTTTAACACATCTGCCAGTTCATAAAGTCATTATTTTTAATTAATAGATAAAGTTCCTCCATTATTCTCTGAATTAACTCCAGCTGAGGAGGAGACAGAGCCAATAAGTGGCTGTGTGTATTCACTGGGAAATTCTCTCGAAATGCTGTGATTAAAGGTAGAGAAAGGGATTTGGGCTTTATTTGGCAGATAAATGGAAAAAGGAGAGCAAAATATTCCTTGCATAAGGAATAACCTGCCCTGCTCCCACAGAGCAAGGAGGTGGAATGTCAGCAAAGTGTCCTGGGAATGGCAGTGACCTTCTGGGAGCACTGCTCCCTCTCCTGCTCCCCACCTCAGGAGCCTCCCCACGGGGCTCAGCTTGGTCTGGCTTCAGAGCAGCTTCTCCTCCGAGGTCTGGACACACATGGAAAGGTTTGGGAAGAAGGAGGAGGTGGAGCAAGGATGGATGTGCTCAGCCTGCACATGTTGTGCAGGTCTGCAGTTCCCCCAGGGTCCTGGCATTCCAGAAAAGCAGTCTGAGAGAGGGACAGCCACCACTGGGTGTTTATTCCTCCAGGATGCTGCAGGAATAAACCAGAGAGTCCTGGCTCCTTGAGGACTCTGGGATTAAAGAGCTCCTCTTGACCTGGCAGCAATGGAAAGATTAAATTTAGGACAACTTGATTATCCCACAGTGATATGTTTCAATAGTGAGAAGGGTAACAGAGACCCTGCCTGTTTACCTTAGGACACCCTAAAAAGTACATTATTTACACATCAAAATAATTCCTGATGTTCCTTTGCCCTGTGCTGCTTCATGGCTCAGTCACATCCATCGTCATGGAAAAGGTTTTCCCCCAGGAATAGTTCTGCCTTCAAAGGAGAGGTCACAATGATGGAGGGATAGGTGAGAAACTCCCACAATCCAAGTGGAGAAGGCAGGGTGTTCTCATGGAATTCCATCCATGAGGGAATGGGAGGCAAGAAGGGGGGAAAAGAAAATAAACAGTGAAGAGCTGGCAAGGTTTAAGAATCTGTTAATGTCAAACATCATGTTAAACATGAAATCCAGCCCAAGCACAGCCAGATCTCAGGAAATCACACTGGCAACTCAAATAGAAACCCAAAATGAGATTGGTCATCTGGCACCAAATTGGACTTTTCAGGATATTCTTTACAATTCATAAAGATGAAGAAACTGTCCCAAATTGCAGTGACCAAAGGAAGAAGTGCTGTGAGCAGTTCAAGCCTTGGTTCAATGACTGGCCAGGCTGGCTTGATGGGCTGACAGTATTTCCCTGGACATCCATGGGGTGTTAAATCAATTCACAACTTTGCAGATTTAACATGGGAAGAAACCCTGGCTGTCATTTGATTTTCAGTGCAAGGCATGAAGTTCCATGGGACACCTCCAGTTGTGGTCCCTCCTGCTCTGTTTATGCAGCAGAGGAAGTTTTCAGGGTGATGCCTGCAGATCTCTGGGACCCACAAAGGTTGCTGAGAAGGGCACTTTCACACATTCCTCACAGCAAACCACAGATGTGACACTGACAAAAAAAAACCCTTTATCTTCACTGGGAAAATTCTAGCTGCCCATAAATGAAAACACAGTTGAAAATCTCTTGGAAAGACAACAAAGTTTGGGCTGAAGGCCAAGGAAGGACAGTTTGCTTTGTAGCTCTAAAGGGTGAAGGAGCCAAGCCACAGACAGGGACTGCCACTAAATTGGCTCAGAGGACCTCAGGGTGGCAAAATCGAAAGCTTTGGCCCTAAAATTGGCCTGAGATGAAACTGGAGATGAGACCTGGGAGAGCTGGGATTGTTCAGCCTGGAGGAAAGCAGCTTTGGGGTGACTTCACTGAGGTGTGAGGGAGCTATAGGGAGGATGGAGAGAGATTATTTCCAAGGGCCTGGAGTGACAGGACAAGGTGGAATGGCTTCAGATGCACAGAGCAGCTTTTTCAGGCTGGGAGCTCACAAAAGGTTCCACTCTGAGGGGGTTTCATGCGTGGGATGTTTAAAGGGAAAACAGATGAACAGGGGAGGAGTGCAATCCCAAGGCTGCATTTAGATGTTTTAGGCAGCAGCACATTTCAGTGCAAACAGGCGCTTGTACTGCACAAGGAAGTCACAACAGAGGGTCTGGACAGCTGAGGGACCTCCTGGTGCAAGTCCTGGCTTAGCTTGCATTGCACTGGACCTAGGAAATAAAGCAGGAAGATAAATTGCTTGACGAACAACAAAGATCCCGTTAATCCTAAGCAGATGTGCCTCCCCAAGGCCACAGTAAAGAATTTCTCCCACATATCCAACCTAAATTCCCCCTCTCTCAGTGTGAAGCCATTCCCCTTGTCCTGTTCCTCCAGCTCCTGATGAATTGTCCTTCTCCAGCTTCTCTGGAACCCCTTCAGGTACTGGAAGGGCTGAGGGGTGTCCACACAATCTTCTCCAGGCTGAATATCCCCAACTTTTCCAGCCTGTCTCCATAGGGAATGTGCTCCAGTCCCCTTATCAACCTCATGGCCCTATTACAGAGCAATCATTCAGAAAATTTTGGGGAAATTCAGAAGAGAAACTTCTGAAGAAGAGCAAGAGAACTGTGAATGTTTGGAGAGAGAAGGGGAATTGCTGAAGTGCTGGAGTGAATTCCCAGCACAGTTTCACTCCATCCACCCTTCTCCAGATGTTTGTCTATAAAAGGTTCATTTAAACTCCATTTCTTAGCTAAAAGGGTTGATAGCAAAGATCTTTATCCTCTGCCTGGCTACTACTCTGATGACCCAAATAGACAAGCCCTGCCAGAGAAGAGCCTGTTCTGGGAGCTATATTTGTAGCTGTGAGAACACAAAAAGTTATGCCTTTGGAATAGAATTGCCTGATTTCTCAGATGTCCTTCTGGATCCTGGCCTGGCAGCTCGTTTCCCTATCTCCAGTCTTCATCTCCAGATTGCTCCAGTGGAGCAGCCTGAGGTTCTGAGGGCGCTGGCACTGCGAGCTCTGGCTGCCCTGCAGAAACCCACCCTCACAGGGTTGTTCTGCACTGAGGTTGTTATCCTGTAAATGGAGGGAGGCATGGAGGGGCCTGAATGGCTTCTGGAACTCTGCAGGAGCTGGGGAGCCTGGGCTGAGCTCACTGCTCTGCAGAGCACCACAGAGGCAGAGCTCTCCCAGCTGAAATGCTGCACGGGCCAGGGGAGCAGGGCTGGGATGCACCCACAGGCACAGACCCACCACGCTGTTCCCAGGCACATTTAGGGCCAGATGAACACACAGCCCTGTTGAAGGACCAGGGTGACCCCACTGGAGCCTCAGCCCAAGCTGGGGATGTTCTCTGCCTCCCTGTCCCGCTGTTTTGTCATTCCCTCATCCAGCCCTGGCCTCATTTCCCCATCAGCACCCACAGACCTGCACAAAGCTCCTCCTTTCCATCCACTTCACTGTTAAATATCCCCAAATCCCAGAGCAGCAGCTCAAGGGACACCTTTTTGGTTTGTATTTTTGCTTATCCCAGGCAGGTGGGGAGGAAACTTCCCCCCAGCTCAGCTGTCTGCTCCTGATCCGGTGTTTTTCCATTCTTCATGGAGTCACTCCCAGTACGTGTGAGGGAGTGGACAGCTGCTCCTGGCCCCAGAGGTGAGCAGGAAGGAGCAGCCAGGGGACATCTGTCAGAGGAGAAGGTTCAGGCACAGAGCTCAGGCCAGAGTTTGCTCCCTGCAGCTCCTGGCTGGAGGAACAGCCAGGAAGAACTTGTTCTCCCAGGATGAGCCAGGAGCAGGGATCCAGGGAAAGAGGGTCAGGGGTGGCAAAAGAAAAGACATTCAATGCTGACAGCCTGCAGGCATGGGCCAGGAAATCCAGCAGTGCAGGAGAGACTGCAGGGAAGCAGCTGGAGGAGAGGGGCTGGAGAGGAACTGCCTGGAGTGTGTCCCTCCTTCTGCACTGAGTGGGATCTTTGGGCTGCAGAAAAGGGGCTCAGGGGGGCCCTTGTGGCTCTGCACAGCTCCTGACAGGAGGGGACAGCCAGGTGGGCATCCAGGATGAGAGGGGAACGGCCTCAGGCTGGGCCAGGGCAGGCTCAGGGTGGGCACAGCAGGAATTTCCCCATGGAAAGGGGGCTCAGGGCAGGCTCAGGGTGGGCACAGCAGGAATTTCCCCATGGAAAGGGGGCTCAGAGCAGGCTCAGGGTGGGCACAGCAGGAATTTCCCCATGGAAAGGAGGCTCAGGCACTGGAACTGCTCAGGGAGGGTTGGATCCCCATCCCTGGAAGTGGCACTTAGTGCTCTGGGCTGGGGACAGGGTGGGGATGGGGTACAGGTTGGATTTGATGGCCTTGGAGAACTTTTCCAACCTCAGTAGGATTCTGTGATTGTGCCCATCACTGGGGTGAGCACCAGAAGATGGCACTCCTGGCTGTGCAGCCACCCTGGAGGTGAAATTCCTTCTGTTTGATCCCAGCCTCTCTCCAAAGCCAGGGACCTGTTCCCAGTCTTCTCAGAGTCACAATTCCCAGCCTTTGTGGGTGACAGCTGCTCTTGCTGGCCAGCAGAGCGTGGCTGGAGGAAACCATTCATTTGTTTTTCTATTAAAGTTTGAAAAAATTTTTTTTCTTACAACCATGACCAAGAAAGGAGGCAAGAGCACGAGGCAAATAAACAGTCATGAGTGTCCCTCAGAGCTCTGTTCATGCTTTTCCCCTGAAAAACAGCTCCAACCCAGAGCAAGACTCCAGGATAGAGCTGGGAAAAACAGCCCAAGCAGAGCAGGGGGTCCCTGCCACTGTCCAGGCAAGGGGACAGCCACCATGGGTGAGGTGGGGACAAGAGTCCTGCAAGAGGCATCTCTGCTTCCCTTCCTCTTCCATGGAGGGGCTTGTGGACACCCCAGCAGGAATGTGGGACAGGAAAAGCCTCCTGGATTTGCCCTGAGCCACCCTCAGGGGACAGGAACGTCACCTGCAGGAGCAGTGACATTCAGGATGGACAGGTCAACATTTGCCAGCGTTTTCCTTTTCTTCCCACTTGGAGCTTGGCTGCCTCTGCTTTTTCTCACACAGTGATGCCAGCTTGGTCTGAGAGCAGGTGGGAAGTGGCCCAGCTGCCCCCAGTGTGTCACTGTCCACGTCCCCAAGCAGGGAGTGCAGCAGGGACAGACAGGGAGGGCGGGGACGAGGGGCTGTGGCCACAGGTGGCACCTGCAGTGAGTCCTTTTTGCCCTTATTCCACATGCTGGGAGCCAGCCAGGCAATATTGATCCTTGGAGGGGAAGGGACAGATGCTGGCATTTGTAGCTCTGGTCTAGGCAACCCAAATCCTATAAAACCCACCCCAAAAAGCTGCACTGAGATCCCTCCCTGGGCTGGGCCTGTTGGCAGCTCTTGCCTGGTTTAGGTGGCACAGATGGGGAAATTTTGAGAATCAGGGGCTCTCCTGGCTGGCTCTGACCTCCTCTTCCAAGAACAAGGAGAAGAAAATTTCCCTGAAGCAGAGCATTTCTGAGCAATGCCATTCCCAATGATTGTGTTTCTAATCCTCAAGGAATTTACAGAGAGATTTGGGAAGAACGAGGCTGGATCCATTTTGGAAGAGCTCTGATGGTTTGTCAGAGAGGAAAAATCCTGGTCCTAAACAGGGTGTTCATCCAACTGCCCTGCATTTCCCATAAGAGGAACTGGGCCACAACCTGCTTGAATTGTCCTCAAATCTGTGATTCCTCCCCCAAACTATAATGTCCTTTATATGAAACCTCCCAATTCCCAATCTAAACCCTCTAAAAAATCTTTGCCTTGCTCCTTTTCGCTTTCAAAGTTGTGTTTCAGTGCTGAGCAAAGCAATCCCCACTCACAGCTTGTGTTTACAGCAGGATTTTGGATCTTCCAGCATGAAAAATGCTGCAACTATGCCAGTTATTCCTTTTCCCATCAGTGCAGAGCAGAGAGTTCAGTCCCCTTTAGGAAACTCTTCTCCATAATTAGGAAAGTGTCACAGAAATTGTTTATCTTCATCAGGGAGGCTGGCACTGTGAGGGCTGTGAACTCTGCAAGCACCCCAAAAACAAACTGAGCTTTCCTGAGAGCCCTGGGGGGGTTCAGCAGGGAGCAGGGGGCTGAGGGAAGGGTGTGTGGCAGAACTGGGGCAGATCAAACTGTTCTGGTGCCCCTGGCCTGGCAAGGATGGTGCTTTGCCAGTGAAAAGGGCCAAATGGGGCTGTTTCCAGTGGGTTTTGCAGGGAATTCTCCTGAGGGGAGCTGGTTCTCCTGCACATGGGGACAGAGGTGAAGTGAGCCCAACACTTGCAGGGAGAATTCTGGTTAATTTTGGTTGATTGGGGAAGAGCAGCGAAAGAGAATTAGAATTTTGGCATCAAAGCTCATCCAGTGCCACTCCTGCCATGGCAGGGACACCTTCCATCCCTCAGGGCGCCCCAAGCCCCTGTGTCCAACCTGGCCTTGGACACTTCCAGGGATCCAGGGGCACCCACAGCTGCTCTCAGGGCCTCCCCTCCCTCACAGGGAAGGATTTCTTCCTTCTTGAAGGCTTCAGAGTCCTCTTCCTTTCCCTGCAGAGCTCGGGTCACTCTCACAGACACCAGGGTGGTGCCAGGAGGTGGTTGTGGGAAGACTGAAATATCCCAAGAAGATTAAAATGAGTTTGCTTTTTCCCTATTTTTTTTCCCTGCCATCACAAATGGATCCTGGAAACAAAAGGAGAGAAAACAAGACTCCAGAGCATGAATACAGAGAGCAAACGTGGGGATTCTTGGTTTGTGGTGGGCTGAGCCATGGCCCTGCTGGAGAGGGACACGTGGTGGCACTGCAGAGGTGGGCAGGTGGCAGATGGCAGCTCCAGACCTGGGGTGGGGAATGTGACACATGAGTAATGCCATGGCTGACTCCCACAATTAATAGGCAAATATCATATTCATATTATATATCTATATATAAATGTATATTATTTATATGTATATTTATATTTATATTTATATGTATATTTATATTTATAGTTATAGTTATAGTTATAGTTATAGTTATAGTTATATGTATATTTATATTTATATTTATATGTATATTTATATTTATATTTATATTTATAATATATTTTATATATAAATTATATTTTAATATATTTTATATTTTATATATAAAAGAAATTATATATTTTTATTATATATATATGTATATATATATATATGTATATATATATATATACATATGTTAAGAGAAGTTTTGTAGATTTATATTTATTTTTTACCCCCCTTGTGTTGTTATCAGGGGTGACCTGGGTTTGGGACATTTGGGAGGCTGGGATTGTTACTATGGCAACAGCTGACCTCCAATTGAGATTTAAGGCAGTGATCTCCACCACTGGGCAGTGAAGAAGGGGTCATGGACAGAACTTTGGGAGAGCTAAAGGGTTAAAAGGTGAAACCTCCATTGTGTGGGTGAGCACATGGTGGGAAAGATTTCTCTATTCAGTCTTCTGTTGTATTTTTGATAAGGTTTTGATAAAGCTTTTAAATTTTTGGAAGTGAGTAGCATTTCTCACAGGAAGGAGCAGATTTCCAGCACCAGTTTGTGTGGAAGGCCCTGGCCCTCAGGATGCAGCTCAGGGGATGTGTGACCATGCCTGAATCACGCCAGGCTCTCAGCCAAGGGATCCATGAGCTGGATCCATGTCCTGCACAGCCCAGTGATCCCCATTTAATTCTCTAAGCCAACTGTCCCCTCCCTGGAGAGCCATTCCAAGGAGGAATCCCACCTGGGGGACACAGGAGTGGCTGATGTGCCAGATCTGTCTGATGGGACACGTTTGGCTGATGCAGGCTGTACTCAGAGATGGTTTTGGCCCCTTGATTCCATCGCTATTCGTCAGCCCTCATTAAATCCAACCCTGCCCTGACAAAGCACTGGCAGCGAGACTGCAGAGCTCAGCTTTGTCCCTGGGACAACTTAATCTTCCTTCAGGCTGTAGCTGCTGTGGAATAATAAAGCTTCCCAGCTCGGATGTGCTTTCCCAAAGGTCACATCCTTTCCCAACAGCCTCCCCAGCAGCCCTGGGCTGTTGTGGGAGGGGAAGGGAGTTTCTGTCCCCACGAAGGGATGTGCTGCCAGTCCCTGCTCCCATTTCAGAGTGTTCCCCCTGCCCTGCCCTGCCCTTCCAGGCTGAAGCAATTTTGGACTGGCTCCATTGCAGGAGGAGCCTCACCCACAGCATCACTGCAGCTTCTCTCTGGACTCAGGTCCCTCAGGGTTTGCTTCTCCCCATCCAGTGCATCCCTGCACTCCCTGGAAGATGCTGCTGTGAGGGCTGGTGAATCCCAGAATCCCAGAATCCTTGAGGTTGGAAAGTCCCTCCAGGATCATTGAGTCCAAGCTGTGCCCAATGCCCACCTTCTCACCAGCCCAGAGCACTGAGTGCCACCTCCAGCCCTTCCTTGGACACCTCCACCACCTTCCTGGGCAGCCCCTTCCAGTGCCTGACCACCCTTTCCATGAAGAAATTCTTCCTGAAATTCCTTCTTTTCCCTGTTTTTGATAATCACCTTCTCAGATCCCTCTAACTCTCACCCTGCTCTTCACGTGCCCTACATTTGTTCTCAGCTCTGCAACAAATCCACCTGCTCTGCCTTGATGTGCTACAGCCTTGATGTGCCTTTGCAGAGTTTAATTGTCCAGAGAATAATTGAGCTGAGCTTGTCTTTCCCTGCTGTGCAGCAGGAAGGTTGTAAGAGCAGCTGAGCTCTGGCACTGGGGTTTGATCCAGCCCTGTCCCTACACTGCACCTGGCCTCAGTGGGGTCTGGGCATCCTGGCACTGATCTCTCCTGGCCACAGGACACCTTTTAAGGCAGGAATGACAGCAAAACCACAAAGATTTCCACATCATGGTGGTCAGTCCTGAATTCAGGAGGGGGAAACACCTTCTTTGACCCAGTTTGGGGGAAATGTGCCCTGCACCATCCCTTGCTGGTGCTGGTGAGTTCTTTTCTGTGTAAACCCAAAACCTCTGTGCCAACTGTGGGACAGCTGAGGAGGGCACAGCTCACTGGCCACAGCCTTGGAGGTCACTTTGGCTGTGGTCCTGCAGTGGCTTGATGGAGCAGAGGGAATGTTTAAAAGCAGGAAGCAATGGAGATGGATCGGGATCCTCCCACAGCTCTGTGCCAGGGGAGTGTTTCATTTGCCATTTGAATTATTTCTTTAGTTCTACTTCTTTTATTCTTTAATTTCATCAGGGCTCACAGAGGGATGTGGAGGCTGCCTCAGGCTCCTCCTGAGGCCAGCACTCCAGAGCCACCAGTTCCCAGGGAGAGCAGTTGGGAGCTTCACCTGGCATGGCACAAAATCTCTGCTGGTTGGCAGCGTGGCTGCTGGAGGAAAAAGCCTGGATGGATAAAAAATAGCCCAGGAATGAGAGGTGCAAACAGCTGAACCCTGGCCAGCCCAGTGGGAAAAACTGGCACAGTGACTTGGATGTGAAAGGTCTGACAGGGAGCAAACTGGTGCTGCTGATCCTACAGGCATCCCTGCAGGAACTGGGACCACAGGTTTGGGGCAAAGATGTGGGAATGTGGGAATGCTCCAAACCCACTGCAGCGCTGAGCTTCCAGTTTGCTTGGACCTGAGAGCAAATGTCCCCCATGTGGGACTGTTCCAGGCCCCAACACTTGGCCCTCAGGGTGTTTCCTGCATCCCCCAGAGCTGCCTGGCCCAACTGAGGAGCCCAATCCAGGTGCTGGGAGCGTGATGGGAGAAGGTGGCACTGAGGGCTTACCCTGAGTCACCTCAGGGCTTCTGGAACACCAAGGTTGACTTGAAAGGGGCACAGCTCCTTCACAGCCACATCTTGGGTGGATGGGTTTTCACATCTTGGGGGGATGTGTGTTGACAGCTCTGGGGATGTGTGTTCACATGTTTGGAGGATGTGTTTTCACATCTTTGGGGGATGTGTTTTCACATCCTGAGGAGCTGTGTTTGCTCTTCTTGCTGGAGGAAGTGGTCAGACCAAGGCTTTTCTCTCAGTGCATTGCACACTAATATTTATTCTTTTCTAACCCTTACATTCTATATCATATTCAAGGCACTTCTCCCAAGGAGCCGCTGTGTTTGCAAGAATTGTGAGGTTGGAAAAAGGGAATTTGTCAGCTGGGAATGCTGTCCCCAGCTTGGATGGATTTCTGATAAAATCTGCCTTCCAGAAGATAATCAGGATGGTTACTGTGAAAGCAGGAAAGTTTGGGGAATGTTGGGCATGAGGGAAATGAGGACATCCGAGGTTTTCCTCAGCCTGAGTGAGGACCATGAGCTGAGTCACATTTTTAAAGATTTCTTGGATAGTGGTGGGGTCCTTCAGCTCTAAACCATCACTTCAGTGTGAAGAACCCTGCAAAGTTGGTATTTCCATGAATATTTCATATTTAATGTGAGCCAGAAGAAGGAGCAATGCACAGTCAGTTGTGAGTTCATCCCCAGGAAATGGAATCACTTCAGAAAACACATGGAGCACGTCACTGCTCATTAATTATGCACAACTTAATAAACTGCTGCATACAGACTGAGCTCAATTGCTCCATTTTTCCCCAAGCACAGCAGAGTGGAACTAAGCCCTGCCAGATTTGGGTTTCTTGTGTTTTAATTCCTCTGGGGGGAGCATGTGGACATTTCTTATCAAACTCAGAGTGAGAAATAACCCTCCCTGCTTATCAGTGACTCCTGAAGCTGGATCAAAGGATGTTTGCTGTGCCACAGAGTTCAGTAGTGCCTGACTTGGAAGCAGACTCGTTTCCTGCCATCAGTTCTTCCATGCCTTGTTCTTGCATGGAATCTTTGTCCCTGGATTTCCTTGTCTTTCTATCAATCCTCTGTTCAGATTTAGCCCTTATCCAGGGGAATGCTGCCAAGGAGATCTGTGGAATTTTGTCCTCAGTAGATTGAAAATTTGGGGGAAAATGCTGTTTATGGAAGAAGGAAATGATTTACACATTTTTGGGTCAGGTTTTGTGTGTGTGTTTGTGTGTCCCACAAGGATTTCCCTTCCCCCAAATGTGCTGAAGTTTTTCATTTTGACAGCTTGAAAGAAGCCTTTCAGCCTCATCTTTCAGAATCAGTGCTTGGTTTTTCCCTTTTGAAATGTGACCTATATTTTAGAAAAGATGTTAAAAAGAAGAACCAATGGTCCCCAGACAAAATAAATCTCTTGGTTTTGGTCTAGTTCATCCTCTTTGTCGCCGCTGTTTTACAAAACAACAGAGGTGGAAATGCAGCTCTGCTTGGGCTCAGCTAATTAATTTTCCTCTGCTTTCTTTGTTTACCCACCAAGCTGAAATATTGGCTGTTCCCACAGCTTTATTTGGAAATGGGCTGGGAAAGCTCCTTGTTCAAAGAGTCAGACTGTAGGAAATGCCATGGGGATCTCAGGAGGAATAACACCAGGGACAGCACTTAGGTGAGGAGCATTCCTCCAGTTCTTTGCTGCAAAACCCCACTTTTTGCAGGAGAGAAACAGAATTTATGGGAATTAGTGAGGGTGGTGGCTGCTTTTTAGGGAGCAGGGTGATGGAAACGATCCCAGGTGCCAGAGGTGGCTGCTGAGGCAGGAGGAGCCATGGCGGAAGGGAGGCACCAGGCCCTGAGTGACTGAAGCACTCCAAACACAGCTTTGGCTCTGTTTTCCCGAGTTATTTTTGCTCCTCACGGAGCCCTGGGCTGGTGGAAATGAGCTCAGGAGCTCGGTGCTTCCTGTGGTCACCTGCCAGGCCTGGGGGGCTGCAGGGCCTGTGGCAGCCCCAGCGCAGGCCCTGTCACGCTCCCTCTGCTGTGCCAGTGTCCCCTGCAGGGACAGGGGACAGTCCCCACGTGTCCCTGATGGGCACTGCCAGCCCCACAGCCCCGAGTGGTCCTTCCCAGGGCTCCAGCAGCCTCCTCAAAGCCGCAGCAGAGCCTGTCTGCATCCTCCCAGGGGACTCTCACATTCCCAGACTGCTTCCCAAAGGAGCGCTTTGCTTTTTCCTGGATTGCTGAGTGTATTCCAGAGCAATTCCACAGAAAGCCTGGAATAAATGAATCTTTTCCTCTGCTGTTCTGACTTCATTTAACTCTGGGCATGCTGAACTCGTAGGAGGTTGTGGTGGTTTGGAAATGGTGCAGCAGGAGGTGGAGAATGGAGGAAGCTGGGCAAGTCCTGAAGCTGGAAACTGCCAGTGGATGTGGAATACTGGGCCCAGGTCTGCTGATTCCAGCAGAACGAGCACATGGAGCTGCTGGAGCAATTCCAGAGGAGGCCACAAAGTTGATAAAGGGATAGGAGCACCTCTCCTGTGGAGGGGCTGGGAGAGCTGGGAATGTTCAGCCTGGAGAGGAGAAGGTGGTGTGGAGACCTTGCAGCACCTTCTGGAGGGGCTGCAGAGAGCTGGAGGGGGAACTTCATCAAGAATAGAGAGAAAGGACACAGGGAACAGCCTCACACTGAAAATTAATAGATTTAGATTGGATATCAGGAAGGAATTGTTCCCTGTCGGGGTGGGCAGGCCCTGGCACAGGTGCCCAGAGCAGCTGGGGCTGCCCCTGCATCCCTGGCAGTGCCCAAGGCCAGGCTGGACAGAGCTTGGAGCAGCCTGGGACAGTGCAAGGTGTCCCTGCCATGGCAGGGGTGGAATGAGATGATCCTTAAGGTTCCTTCTGACCCAGCTCATGCCATGATTCTAAACCAGACCAGCAGAGGAGGAGAACTGGTCACACTCACCTACGTGGTGCCCTTCTCTTCCTCAGCACCAGCTCAGTTCCAGCTCCCACCCTTGGGAATGTGTCCTATGGATCTCTCCAGGGACAAGATGAACACGATGTTCCCACTGGCTGGAGATTGCTGCCTGGTTCTGTCCAGGGATGGGAAAATGAGCAGGGAACACTTCAGTGTCCTGATCTTCCCAAGGAACCTCTGAAGTGCTGGGTGTGGGAGGGCTGCACAACCAGGTCAATGCTTTTTGGGCTACAGCAAAATTCCTCTCTAATTCTCAAGGTTCCACAACATGGAAGCCCTGTCCTGGAGCAGTTTCCAGCAGGGACACCATGAACAAGTCAGCTTTAATCTTATTATCTCAATGATGCTCTTTATTAGCCTAAATCAGCCTGGCATCCTTTTGATGTCTGTCCAGGATGGATGGTATCTCTCCTTGTTGGAAAGGCCATGGAGAATTCTGTTCCTGGGCTGCAAATAAGGAGGAAAAAAATCTTCCTTGCTGATGAAGTGTTTAAGAGCACAGAGGAGGGAGAAACTGGAATGATCAGAGGAGGTCAGACCTCCTGAAAATAGGGTGACCTTTGGGGAACAAAGCCCCTGCACTCCAGGAGGAAATCCCAGGCACCAGCACAGGCTGGGATGGCCCTGCAGGAGCAGGGAGGTGGCACCAGTGACCCACGGTGGTCCCCTCCAACCTGACCCATGCTGGCATTCTGGGCTACTCCCAGGAGCCCATACCTTCACAGCTGGTGATGACAGGAAGCAGCTTTTCTCTTCCTCGAGCCAAAAGGAGTTGAATGGAAGCCCTGTGTAATTCCAGGGCGTGGTGGGTGACAGCACCATGATATCACTGCCTGGCAGTGCCAGCAGCCTGCTCCCATGGCACAGCCCAGAGCCTTTCCAGGTGTGGCAGCAGGAGATGGGATCTCACCTGCCTGAACATCCCAGCGTGGCACCGACTCCTCAGCCAGGGAGGAGAGGAGGAGTCTTGGCTTCAGACTGATCTCAGCAGGGTGGTTGTATAAGCATTTTTAAGTCTTTAAAAGCATTATCTCATAGGGTGATTTAATCAACATTTTCACTGTTGGATTTGTTGTCCTCACAAAGCTTGAGCCAAAAAGGGGATGGGCCAGAAATGAGGGTGAACCTGCCCAATCTCCCTGTTCAGGCCACAGAACTAAAAGTCAGGAGAGAAAGGAAACCCAGGGAGATCATGCCATGAGCATTGCCATTAATGGATGCTGATTAGGGAAATAATCTATTTTTAATAATCAGGGTTGCTGTCTCAAGCACATCCCTCCAAAGTCCATTTTGCTTCCCCCATGCTCATCCTCTGGCTGAGGAAGGCCCTTTGTGAGAAGGACTCAGTTCCCACGGGTTCCCAGTTCCCCAGCCCTAAACAGGGATATTGGGGCTGCTCAGAGAGTTGGGGCTGCTCAGAGTCTGGATCTGCTTCCATCCAGAAGAGCTCAGGGTGAGGAGAGGAGCCTGGCAGGAATGCAAAATATGCAGGGCAACCCAGGCTGCCATGGGTAGAAAGTGCAGTTGGAATAAGGGGGATAAATTCCCAGGAATTTCAGGCTTTAGGACAAGAGGATAATTCCTTGGTTTTCTCTAGACCTGTGGGTCTGAGCATCCTCTCTTGTTCCAGTGCTGGCCTCTGCTCAGAGCTGTGCCTCTAATTGTTGTAATTAACACACAGAGAATGAGTTAATTACAACACATCATTGCCTCAGGGTCCACAGAGGGAAAAGGGACCCATGGCACTGCCCATCCCACAGGATCAGATCCCTTTGCCACCCATTATCAGCTTTCCCAGGGCACTGATTTGCCAGAAATTCCCCTCTGGACTCTGGGGGGAGGAAACTCCCCGGCCCCAGGGTGTGAAATTGCAGCAGAGGGGGAGTGGAGAAGGGACATTAATTCATGGGACAGCTTTAATGTGGGCAGATATTTCATATTTCCCTCATGCAAATGCTCCAGGAATATGAATGGCTTCCAGCAGGGACTGCTCTCAGAGTTATGTTTTGTTGTTGGAATGAAAATCAGGGAATGAATTTACCCTGGACACAAGGTGGTGGGCAACAACCACCAAGGATTGCCAGGAGCAGGAATTTGTCCCTGTTAAGACAAGAGTATTATGAATGTGACTTTTCTCATAATTAATAAAAACCAATATTTTTAATTAAAAATATAAAAATTTCTAACAGCTGGAGATGCTCACTTGCAATGCAGATCCCTCCAGTGCTTTTATTTGGGAAGAAAAGGGAAAATGAGCTGGTTCCAAAGGATTATTTTTTCACTTTTAATAGAATAATGGAATCATACAATGATTTGGGTTGTAAATATTCGAGGACAGCCTTGGAACAAACTGGTCCAGTGAAAGATGTCCCTGCCCATGGCAAAAGGTTGGAACAGGAAGAGCTTTAAGGTCCTTTCCAACCCAAGCCAGTCTGGGATTCTGTGATTCCAAGAAGGAGAATGCACCATGGATATTTGTCCTCATAGCTCTGGATGTTTATTAAAGATAAAGGCTGGAAAGAAAAAATTTTTCAAAGCCAACTCAACCCCAACAGGTCTGGCAGAAAGGCAAAAACCTTCAGGGACTTGAAAAATGGTTGAGTAACATTAAATTGGTGATTTTTAAATGTGAGCAGTGAGTAGAATGAATATATACCATATATTATAACACAGATATGTATGGCCTGAGTTATTTAAAGTCTTAGATTATGCATGAGTTATTCTATATTTTATATATAGCATGTGGCATTAAATAAACCCCTCAGCATCTGCCAAGAGAGCCCAAAAATTGTCTCTGGAAACAGCCCAGATCTTTTCCAGTGCCTCTCTAAAGAGCACCTGCATTCAGTGGTCAGCAAATGTTGCCCAATTGATGGCAACTGTTGTCAACATCAACAAAAATAGATGGAATAATGAAATATTTCTGCTGACATTCTCAGATACAACGTGTACAGCT
This sequence comes from Agelaius tricolor, assembly GCF_023055355.1. Classification (NCBI taxonomy): domain Eukaryota; kingdom Metazoa; phylum Chordata; class Aves; order Passeriformes; family Icteridae; genus Agelaius; species Agelaius tricolor. The sequence continues at coordinate 17,144,143 of NW_027269278.1, forward strand.
TCCACCTGACCACAGATCCCTGACAAACTTCCTTGGCTCCAAGCTGAACAGATTTTTTAGGGAAAAATTCTCTGGGGAGAAGCTGCCAAAACTCACATGACTCTCTTGGTGACTTCATTATTGCATTGCTGGTATTGTTCATACTGCTTTTTAAAATGTTATCATGTTAATATGCTATTTAATAATATCATATTTTGTTCTAAAAGATAAAAATAGATTTCAAAAAGCATCAGGGGCCAATACCTCTTCTTCCACTGTGAATGTTCCCAAGCCTTAAAGAAATCCCAAGAGTGCCATCAGAAATATATGACATAAAACAGGGCTGGTCCTGATGCATCTGAACTGAACTCAAAGCCTTGTGGAAGGATGAGCCTCTCCCCTAAACAACTGATCCAAGTGCTGATGGAAAGGAAAGGACACAGGGAATAAATCCTGGTTTTTCCAGCAGTTTTGTTCAATTTGCCTTTCTCCCATGGTATTATTACCAGAGGTGTTTGATTTGAGCTGGGTGAAATATTCCAAGATGCCAGGATTTCCCTCTTTATTCACCACAGGAATTGGATTCCTGTTGACAAGTTGGGAACCCTTAGGATAAACAACCTCCTTAGGAAACAAACCCATCCTGGCCCCACATAATTGTTATGTAAGTTCTTGGTGTCCTGAAAAACAAATCAATTAAATAAATAAAGGGGGGGGGGCAAAGTCATTAAAATAATTGGCTTCCTAATTTGCTTGATCAGAAGCAGCAGCATGGATTTGATTCCCTAGGACAACGTGTCCTGCTTTGGAAAAGGAGGAGACACTCCTTGTCCTGCTCCACTGGGAGCACCAAGCAGCACAAGGGGCTCAGTTTGACTCCCATCCCACCCCAAAAGTGCTGGGATTTGCCCAGAACAAATTCCAAGGCTTGAGGAATGCAGGGGTAAAGTCAACACTCATGGAGAAGCCTCTTGGCCTCCTGGCTTTGAGAGGGAACTAAAGGGGGGCGTTTATTCTGGATTTAGGATCCCCATTGGGAGCCCGCGGTGTGGGAAGAGGGAAGAACATTTCCCTGTGTGCTGCACAAGGAGCTGCTGCAGTTCATTTCCAGGGATGAGCCCCTGAATGCTGCACACTCTGCCCTCACTCTTGCCTGAGCTGCTTTTGCATCAGAAGCCTCAAATTCCCCATTCCCAACTCTCTTTTCCAGAGGTTTTTTTGCCCAGGCTGGGTAAGCCATCCTGCAGGGGAGGATACACACAATAAACAGCTTTTTGAGGTTGATTTAATGCCTCACCAGCTCTCCAGTTATTAATGTATCCACAGAGGAGGTTTATGGCTGTGTCTACCACAAACTGATAAAGATTATCACGGAATTAATTCCCAACAAGTGTGTTGTTAGGCTTGGAGCCAAATGCTCTGAGTTATCAGTGTGAATAAATACTTGAGCATAATTTCTCAATGAGCCTGTCTTAAATGGACTTGTAAGGCCAAACCTCTGCAAATAAACTCTGGGGAAAGTGAAAAGAACAAACGTCACCGTGTTCTCACAACACATCCAGCAGACCTGACGCATTTGGTGCAGGGCTCAGGGTGTCTGTGATCCAGAAATACCTCCCAGATTCCCTGGAATGTGGCAGAGCTTCTCCTCTGCCCTCATCATCTTCATCCTCCTTGAAGGAGGAGTGTGGAGGGAATGCTCACCCTTCTTGGTTCTTGTCCTTCTGTCTTCCCACCTTCTGTCTTGCATTTCCCAGCAGAGCCCTGAGACTTTCATTTTCAGTTAAATTCTCCTGCACTTTCATTTTCAGTGAAATTCCCTCCTCTCCTGCTGCCTCTTTTGAAGGAGTCACCAGCTCAAAGAGACACTGCAGCTCCAGGGGCTGCTGGTGAGCACAGAGTTCAAAAGCAGCCAGAAACCTCTGGGCATTGGCCAGGATGATTTTCTGTTTGTGCAAGTGACAGAAGAGTTTCCATCATCTGTTGAAAAATGATCCTAAAAATAACTTTCCCTCGAGTGCTGCACAGGCACAGACCTGTGCAGGGGACCTGGGTGCTGGCAGCCTGGGGACCTTCACCTGGGGGAGGAAGGGGAAGGGATTCAAAAACAGGAAAAAGGCCAGGACCTTTCAAATACTCCTTGGAATACTTCCAACACTTCTTCTCTCCAGCTCATCTCTTCCCTGGGTTGCATCTCACACTGTCAGGACCACATTCTTGCTGTCCTTATGGAATAATCTTGCATTTCCTTTGTTTTGGGTTCTGCATGAATTTATCCAACCCTCCTCCTTCCAGGAAAAGTCACACTGCTGCTGCTACAGGGGAGGTGTCCCAGGATGCTGCAGTGAGGCTGCAAGGAAATATTTGGGAGCATTTTGGAGACTTGGAAGCACCTCCAGCTTCTGTCTGGGTTAAGGCTCCTTCATTCACCGTGCTGGAGCACAGGGTGGGTGCTGTCCTATCTGGGTGCAACAGGGGATGCCAAAAAATCATCTGTAGGTTCCTGGAGTGGCCATGACTCCAAAGAGGAGGGTGGAGGTGGTGGGACAGAGAAATGTCCCTGGGCTAGTGGGTTTTTACAGCAGGGCTTCACCAGCACTCCCAGCCTGTGATTTATGAGGAGATGGGAACGGGGCCAAGCTGGGCCCAGTCCCACTGTGGAACTGGTTCCTACATCTCAAACAAACCAGTCAGAGAAAAGCATCTCATCTTTGTGTTGGAAGGTAGCCCAGGGCAAGGTCTGTTTGCCTGGCTGTGGAAGCTGTGCCTGAGGAGGACATTGGGCAGGGGAGTGGCAAAAAAGTCAATGTTTTGGGGCAGGAGGGAGCCAGCTGACACCTCCATCTGTCCAGCAGGGCAGGCCCATGGGCCACTCTTCTGCTTCAGGGCTGGGCAAAAGCAGTGCCTGTCCCCAAAAAGGACACAAAGGGATGCTGGAGACACCCAGAGACACATAAAGTGTGGGATGGGGATCAAACCCCGGAGCTGGCAGGAGAGAGGAACTCAGATTTGGCCAGTCCTGGTGATCTCAGCATTTGGAAAGGGCAAATGTTGATGTACCTCTGCTTGGAGGGGCAGAATGGTTTGTGGAGCCCACCAAGGCTCCCAGTGCTGCTTCCTCAGGGTTTGAAAGAGGCTGAAGCTGTGACAGCACTGCCATCAACTGCGAGAGAAAAATTACTGCTCAGGTGAGTAGAAAACACAACAAAACCATAGCAAAATCCTGGTGGCATTCCCAAGGTAAGCAAGGAGCAAGGAAAGAGCAAGGAAAATGTAAAACTGGCAAGCAGAGGGCTCTTCCCTGTGGGAATCCTGTGGGCTCTTCCCTGTGGGAATCCTGTGAGTCACATCAGGCAGTTCACAGTGTTCTCTCAGCAGGAGCTTCTCACCAAGACCATCCCCCTTCTTCACTCATAAAATTGTCATTTAAAAGAATTTTTAATACTTTAAAAAGTCCCTGACTGCCCCAGAGGGTGGGGAGCATCCACACCTCGTTCCTCCTGCCTCAGCCTGGAATGACCTCGGCAGCCCTGGCAGCACCTCCTGCCCCAGGAGGAGCAGGGAACTTTTATGGCCTGTTTCAGGCAGCAATAAAACGTTTCACACCTGCATTTTGGATGCCTGACTGCTGGAAAACGCCTGGGAAAGCCGCTGGTGAAGCCTTTAATGATGGCTATTTTGAGGCATCACTGAGTGCTCTCCAACAAACCTCGGCTGCATCAAAATAAACAAAGCAGCAAAATATTTGTGATGTCATTATTGCTTTGAAGGGAGGACTCTCCAAGCTTTGCTGAGGGTGCTTTGCAGAGGTTTCCAGAGGCTGAAGGTGGAATGGCTCCCAAGGTACTAAAAAGTCTCTTATGGACGTTGAGGCAGCAGCAAAATTCATTCTGGCTTAAACTCAACTTAGTGGCACATTCCCATGGCAGGGGACACATCCCAGTGAGGATGAGCTGGGAGAAAATCAGATTTTTAAGTCCTCTTGGCATTGCAATGCTGCTGGTTGCCAGTGGAAAACCTGCTGGAAAGTGGCATCACCAGTGGCCAGAGCCCAGACCCAGTCTGTCAAACCAGTTTGCCAGCCTGTTACTGGGAGAACTTTTCTATCTGTAAATTTATCTGTCTTTCACCCCTGAAATTTTTGGATACCACAACAAAAAATAATAAGTAGGCTCTAATTTGATGCCTGCAATCAGCTAGGAGCATTAATTTTCCCCATCAGCATTTAAATTTTCATACACCCTGTATTTTCCTGACTAATTGAGAATCAAAATTTCTTCTCCAAAATGATTTTGATGAAAGCAGCCTGGCTGATTTTTTTTTTTTAATTAGTGGCAATATGCAGAATTGTATTTAAAATGTACAAACAGCAAAGACTGGGGGAACTCATCTTGAGCCAGGGGCAGCTTTGCTAATTCCAAATGTGGGAGTTTCTTTGCTCACAGGTGGAATGGGGTTTGGGCTCAGTTCTGGGGACCAACTCCAGCCCTTTTTGCAGGGGACATCCAGTGCTGGAAGGGCTGAGCCCTGCCCAGGGCACTCCCTCCTCCTGAGCCACCTCTTGGAGAGGGGCTGCAGAGCCTGAACATCCCCAGGAGCATCCCAAGCCAGCCTAAACCTCCTTCCCTTTCATGAGAACCAAAGCAAATCTTTACATAGTTATCCTCCCCAGGAGATTCATTACCAGCCAAAAAAAAAGAGGTTTTAAAGCTGTTCCTGTTGCCAAAGTGCAGAGCTGTGTTTGTGTGGAGACTGTGCTGACACCTTCATGGGCTGCTGCTCATCTCTGGGATCTGTGGGACTCAGAACACTCTGCTCTTCACATCCCGAATTAGGGGAATTAGTCCTTCATTTGCCTCCATAAATGATGTTTTTTCCTCTCGAGTTGCATCATTTTGGATGAGATCCTCCACCAGAGAGGAGGCAGGGACCTTGTTCAGCTGCTTCTACGAGGGGGAAGGAGCCTGGCTGAGTTTGGAAAAGCAAACTGGCTGTTCCCAGCGGTGCTGTAGGGACAGAGCACAGCAGCAGCTCCTCCTTCTCTCTCCCATCCCAGTGGGAACAGCCAGCCCATCTCCTCCAAATCCCTGCTGAGCTCTGTTCATTCCCTTTTCCCCATTTTTTGGGAAGAAATTGCCCAATCCTGACCATTCCTTAATTTGAGCAGCTGATATCCAGCCCTGCCTGTGCTGTTGGGTTTTTGCAGTGTGGGAGGGTGTGGTGCTGTTGAAACTCTTTCTATTCCTTCACCAGCATTCAATTTATTTAAAAAATAAACAAAAAATCCCTATGAGCCACAATAGATTGTTTAATCAGCAGAGAGCTGGTTAGCAAAGGAAAATGGGTGGCTGAGCCAGGTGCAAAATTCTTGGAAACAATTCAGCAGTTGCACTGGAAGGAAAATACCCCAGGGCAGATGTGACCAGAGGGGGATGGAATTCAGATTCTGCTCAGTTCTCTGAATAAATGAGGAGTTTCTGAGTGGGTGCTCCAAAAACCAGAGAGGAGCTGTAAATAAAGGTTCTGAGCCACCTTTCCCACTGGGAGCTGGCTTCCCTTGGGAGGATTTGATGGGATAAACTGAGATAAGGGCTGTGTGTGGGGGATAATAAAGTCCCAAAGGATCCAGGGACACCTTTCCAAGCACAAGGGCTGGAAGGAAGGGATGCAGCCCCAGACCTCTGGTGCATGGACAGCTGCTCCTGTTTTGTAACATTTCCATGGGTTCTCCTCAGATTTGGACATGTTTTTTAAACCTTGAGTGTTTCTTTCAGGAACATGCACAGCCTCTGCACCCCAAGTTTGTTTGGCTTCAGGGAGTCCTGGAGCAGCCCAGGGATGCACATGGAGAACCTCTGACGTGGAATTCACCATGGTGAATAACATCAGGGTGATAACACCCTGGTGATAACCCCAGGGACCCCTGGGATCCCAGGAAATCGGTGCCAAATTGACTTTGGTGCCTCTTCATCATCACCATCCCTTCCTCAGAAGGGTCTGAACAGGGCAGGGATGAGTCTGGGGCAGAAGGCCAGGGTTGGGATGGTTGGCAGAGCTCTGCAGGAGGGTTTTGCACAGGAACTGCACATTCTGCTCAGAGTTTGGCATGTTCAGCCCTCTCCAACACCTCTGGCACTCTGCAGAGCAAAGCAATAGGTGCCAAACTCATGATGGCTCCTTTGGATGCCCAGGGAGAGCCAAGGAAAAGCAACCAGCCACAAAATTCCTTCGTGAGGATCTTTTTCCTTCACTGGTAATGGAAACTGGGAGAAGCTTTGTGGGATGGGGCTGCCAGAACAAGCTGCATCCATCACCAGCTCCATTTTCCCTGCAGGAAGGGGCAGCTGTTAATTTATTTATTTGTCTCTGCTCCATGAATAGGATTAGGGAAAAAAGCCTGGAAAAAGCCTGGGAAAAGCAGGACAAAAGTGCCCCTGCACGTGGTGATGAACACAGATGGAGGATTTATGCTAGAAGCAGTGGAAGAATTCCAAACGTGTTTTCATATTCTGCATCCTGCCTTTCATGCCTTCAGCAGTAGGAAAAATGTTGTCTTTACATTTCTGCCTGGAAAAACAATTAGGAATGTTGATTGCAGTGCCCAGGAGGTGCAACAGGGGCTGGCCAGGAAGGGATTTTCTCTGCTTGTAAACAGGAAGACTCAACCTTTCCCAACATTCTCCACAAAGGTGGCAGGAGCATTCCAAGGAGCTGGAAAATGGGATTGCAGTGGGAAAAGCAGCATAAGGAAGAAATGAAAATAGGGAGCAACAAAGCAAAGGCACCATCCAGGAGCAATCTCTGCTGAGGGGAAAAGACGGGTGGTGGCACCTCAGCTGCTCTTTGGAAGTTCTCCAGATTTTCCAACACCCAGGAGCATCCAACACCCTCTCCCCTCCCTAAATCAGAGTTTTCATGGGCAGAAATCTGAGCTGATTTGTTTTCAATTTGTTTTTCCCTCCCTAAATCAGAGTTTTCATGGGCAGAAATCCAAGTTATACCCAGAGCTCTGTGCCCAGCTCAGCTCCATCATTACACACTGATGGGGATCCCATGGAAAGGGACATTTGGGGAGGAAACTCTTCATTGCTCGGGTCAAAACTCTGAAACCCAGAGTTTCTCCTCAGGTTTTGACATGGTTGTTAAACCTCGAGCATTTCTTTCAGAATCATGGCTTTTATGGTAAACAAATGTGACAGATTTTCCTGATTTCAGGTCTCCACCTTCATCCCTGTGCTGAGTGCAGCATGATGTAGACACTGGCAATGTGAACTCTGTCTCTGCAGGCTCTCAAAGCACCTGAGTTTATTTAATGAATTTAAATTTTTTCCCTGCACAATTTATGTATGCCCACCATTTTCCCTGCCAACAGTTCCCAGTGGATATACAGATATCAGATGTGAGCTCAGGTTATCTCTGGTTAACTGGTGTGCAAAAACAAAAGGTGAAGTTGAAAGTTTTGAGTCTCCTTTTCAGGTCATTTCTCCTTGGCTCTTGCCAGGACACAGGGAACTAGGGCAGGGCAACTGGATAACACCAAGCAAGTCATTTCCCCTGGCTTTGCTTCACTGTTCCCATCAGGAAAAGGGGAAAGAGGAATATTAAATTCTCTTTGAGGGGATAATGAGCTGGCTGCAGGATCCTGAGCTGGCAGTGGCTGGATAGCCCATGTATTATTATTTAATATTGTACAAACAAAGCCATTTCCCAGGGGTCTTTAGGATAACATCACCTTTTAGTGGGCGTTAATTGACTTTCACCCAATTTGTGCCTGCATCCCTTCATTAACACCATAACCACACGGCCTGAACCTTCAGCAAATGTTTGAAAAGCCAAGTTTCCGTTCTGTCCTGCCTGCCAGCAGCGGTGTTTTGTCCTTTCTGCAGTGATTCAGAGCCTGTTCCTGTCCTGGCAGTGCCAGCCCCGTGGTGCTCTGGGAGCAGCTCTGCCCTCCAGCCCCTGCCAGGCAGGAGCTGCTCCTGAGCTGACCCAGGGACTGAATCCCCTCCAGTGCCCAGGCAGGGCAGGAGCAGAGGGTGCTGTGCCACAGGCCAGGTTTGTAATGGAATCAGAGCCTGGAGAGGCAGATCCCAAAGGATCCGGGGGCCATCGCCATCCCAAAGGATCCGGGGGCCATCGCCCTCCTCCCATCACCAGAGCCACTGGGAGGTGTTGGCAGGGAAAGCTGTGGGTCAGATCACAGAAATTCTGCCTGAAAAACAGATTAAAGTTATTCAACAGCCCCACTGAGGTGCTTTGAGAGCCTGGAGAGGCAGATCCTAAAGGATCTGAGTGCCATCACCATCCCAAAGGATCCGGGGGCCATTGCCCTCCTCTTGTCACCAGAGCCACCGGGAGGTGTTGGCAGGGAAAAGTGGGTCAGGTTACAGAAATTCTGCCTGAAAAACAGATTAGAAGTTATTCAACAGCCCCACTGAGGTGCTTTGAGAGCCTGCAGGGACAGAATTCACATTCCCAGTGTGTGCATCGTGCTGCACTCAGCACAGGGATGAAGGTGGAGACCTGAAATCAGGAAAATCTGTCACGTTTTGGCTCTGTCACACAAGCCCCTTTGGGTCATGGCCATACTGGATGAACACAGATTTCCTGTAGGGATATTTGGCTGTTTCAATGTTCCCCCTCCTGCTTGGAGCAACCCCAAACTTTTGGAGGATGTCCTGGAGCGCCAGGCACAGGGACAAGATCCAACAGCAGGAGAAACTCCTGGGAAGGGGCTGTTCATTCAGGGACATGCCCTCGTTTGTAACTTTTGATGTTCATTCAGGGACATGCCCCCGTTTGTAACTTTTGGTGTTTATTCAGAGCCATGCCCTCGTTTGTAACTTTTGGGCAAGTTCAGATGCCTCCAAGTCCTGGGATTCCAACCAGCACTTCCTGACCAGGGAACAGAGGTGTCCTGGCACCAAGGGGAGCTGCCCACAAAGGAACATCCCCGTGGAGAAACTGAGACTCTTTGTGTGCTCCTGGCAGCCCCTGGCACAACCCCTGGCACAGCCCTTACGCTTTTCATGGGGATTTTTCTTCCCTTCCTTGCATTTTGAATTTCCTTTGCCCTGGGAAGAGCCTGGTGCCAAAGGAGCTTCTGCCAGCTTAAAGTAGGGTTGCACCCCAGGATTGCTGTGGGGAGAAAATGCATTTACACCAAATCCACATACCCAGGCTCAGGAATGAAATAATTCATGCCTTGGGTGATCAGAAATGAGATTTTGGTCTGAAGGCATTTCTGGGACATCCATGATGGATTCAGAGAAGTCAGCAAGGGCTTGGCTCTTCAGGAACTTTCTGGAACTACCAGTGCACTTCCAAGGCTTTTGCTGAATCCCCACAGCTTTGAAGGGAGTTAATTCAGTGCAGGAGGTAAAACTGTCAGGAAAGGCTCCTGAGGCTGTCAGAAAAGCCTGTCTGAGTATTTAACTGGAGCTCCTGGTTTGTGCAGCTCCTGGAAGAACAAGGAAGGATTTAGGATAGGAAACACTGTGCAGGTCCTTGGAGCTCAGTGTCAGAGCTGTTGCAGCAGGATAATTCCCTTCCTGCTACCCTCCCCTGGCTTGCTTTAGACACATATTACAATCTAATCCTCAGTATTCCTTTTTATTTTTTTCTCCTGTCCCAGAAATACAAAGGTTCAGGATTTAGGAGTGTGAGATTCAGAAAGGAGCTTGCCTGGAGAGTCAGACACACAGCAAAATGTCAAGGATTCACTTGAAATCCCATCTAATAAGGCTTCCTGCCAAGCCTATCCAAAGCACCAGGAGCTTTTCTATCAATTCTAATGGGCTTTGGGAAATGCTCTGTGGCACAGCAGGGAGCTCTTGTCTGGCAGAACAAGAACTCCTAAAGAATGGTGGGGTGTGGGAGCAACCCAGGTGGCCCTCGGTGGCCTTTATTCCCTGGTGCTCACTGGTTCCCTCCTCCAGAGGGAGAGCAGAGGGGCTCTGCTGGGAAAAGGCTGCTCAGGGAATGAGATGGGGCTGCTCTGATGCCACAAGGGGGGAGAAATTCTGGAAAACGGGCGGGAGACGTCTTCCCAATTATCCCTGCTGCTTCATTTGGATGAAATTCATGAGCTGTGCAAGGGAAAATCAAGGTGTTTTCTGCCAGGCTGGTGTGGATTTGGAGCTGGGCAGAGTTGGTGACTCCCCATGAGGGGCTGCAGCTCCAGTGCCAGGGCCATGTGGAATAACAACAATGGGAGAGCCTGGAAAAGAGCTGTGTGTGCCTGGTTTGTACCCTTGGAGTTATGATTCAGTCCTCTGCTGCTTGCTGATGTCAAAAGATCATTTCCAGCAGTGTCAGAGGGCTTATGAAACATCCCCATTTCCCCAGGAAAAAGCATCACAAAACTCCTGTTCTTTTGTGCCTTCTCATGGCTGAACTCACTGCAGAGGTCAAGTGGGGCAGGAGCTGTGGACACCTTCCCTGGATGTGGACATTCCTCCAGCAACTCAGGGATAATTATAGCCCCTGCCCAGGGAGAGGAGAGGGCTTGTTTCAAAGGAAAATAGGCAGGGGTAAGCAGAAATATTTGGGAGACTCTGCTTCCTTCCAATTCCAGAGGCTACCAAGGAGGAAAGCTTCGTTTTAAGGCCTCTATCCCACAAATACCCCCAGAAAAATGCAGGGAGGTGAAGCAGGGGAAATACATCCTGATAATTTGTTTGTGAAGTACCTGGGAGTGACACAAACTTCTCCCTGGAGCCCAATGTTCCCAGAGTTGTTATCAGCTGCCTGGCTATCAAATAATCAGGAGAGGCAAAGAGGAGAATTTTGGCTCCTGGCATGATGAGAAGTGATGACCCTGTTGAGCATCCCATTTGCTGGGAGAAGGAGAGGCCTGATCCCTCGGGACAGAGGGAAAGGAGGGTTCCAGAAATCCTCCCAACAATGCAGAGGGATTCCCAGCTTGGATTTGGGGGGTTTTTCCCACCCACACAAACTGGCAGAGGCTGGTGGGAGGACAGTGCACGTGGGAAGCTGCTGGGGAAGGATTGGAAAGTGGAGGAAGAGGGAATATGTTGGGAAGAAGAGGGAATATGTTGGGAAGAAGAGGGAATACGAGCCAGAGGGAGAATTCTCCAGGAAAAGGACTGCAAGGACCTCTAAGGAAGAAGAGAAAGAGCAAAACCAGGATTAGATGAACAACATGCTCAGCGGAAGAGCCAAGATAGGAACATCTGGAGGAACAGAGGGAGAAATGAGGCAGCTCACCCTGAATCCCCTTGGACCCTGCCAGAAGCAGCAGGGATTTGGGAAGGGCAGGTCCCGGGGCTGAGGATGCAGCAGAGCGGAGGGAGATGGAATGTCCATCCCATTCCAGGAATGCAGGCAGCTCTCCAGCCCTGCGGGGTGAAGGGCACTGCAGACGCCAGGCAGCCCAGGAGAGCACCAGAGGAAAGAAAACAAAGGAGAACACCAAAGGGAAGAAAACAAAGTCACCGGGATTCCTCGCGACTTCAAAGCCCCGAGCCACGCCCGGCCCTTGTTGCTGCTCGGGCTGGGAGCCAGCGCTGCGATGAAGGGAAATTTAAAATAAAAGAGAAGCTGCTTCATCGTGTTCTGCTCCAAACCTGAGCCAGCCCTGCCAATCGAGCGCCTCAGAGACAGAGGGAGGAGAAAGACTCAGAGCTGTGTCTCCAAACACTTCTCACACTCAGAGCTGTGTCCCTCAAACACTTCTCACACTCAGAGCTGTGTCTCTCAAACACTTCTCACACTCAGAGCTGTGTCTCTCAAACATTTCTCACACTCAGAGCTGTGTCTCCAAACACTTCTCACACTCAGAGCTGTGTCTCTAAACACTTCTCACACTCAGAGCTGTGTCTCCAAGCACATCTCACACTCAGAGCTGTGTCTCCAAACATTTCTCACACTCAGAGCTGTGTCTCCAAACACTTCTCACACTCAGAGCTGTGTCTCCAAGCACATCTCACACTCAGAGCTGTCCCTCAAACATTTCTCACACTCAGAGCTGTGTCTCCAAACACTTCTCACACTCAGAGCTGTGTCCCTCAAACACTTCTCACACTCAGAGCTGTGTCTCCAAACACTTCTCACACTCAGAGCTGTGTCCCTCAAACACTTCTCACACTCAGAGCTGTGTCTCCAAGCACATCTCACACTCAGAGCTGTGTCCCTCAAACATTTCTCACACTCAGAGCTGTGTCTCCAAACACTTCTCACACTCAGAGCTGTGTCCCTCAAACACTTCTCACACTCAGAGCTGTGTCTCCAAACACTTCTCACACTCAGAGCTGTGTCCCTCAAACACTTCTCACACTCAGAGCTGTGTCTCCAAACATTTCTCACACTCAGAGCTGTGTCCCTCAAACACTTCTCACACTCAGAGCTGTGTCTCCAAACATTTCTCACACTCAGAGCTGTGTCTCCAAACACTTCTCACACTCAGAGCTGTGTCTCCAAACACTTCTCACACTCAGAGCTGTGTCTCTCAAACATTTCTCACACTCAGAGCTGTGTCTCCAAACACTTCTCACACTCAGAGCTGTCTCCAAGCACATCTCACACTCAGAGCTGTCTCCAAGCACATCTCACACTCAGAGCTGTGTCTCCAAACACTTCTCACACTCAGAGCTGTGTCCCTCAAACACTTCTCACACTCAGAGCTGTCTCCAAACACTTCTCACACTCAGAGCTGTGTCTCTCAAACACTTCTCACACTCAGAGCTGTGTCTCCAAGCACATCTCACACTCAGAGCTGTGTCTCCAAACACTTCTCACACTCAGAGCTGTGTCCCTCAAACACTTCTCACACTCAGAGCTGTGTCTCCAAACATTTCTCACACTCAGAGCTGTGTCTCTCAAACACTTCTCACACTCAGAGCTGTCTCCAAGCACATCTCACACTCAGAGCTGTCTCCAAGCACATCTCACACTCAGAGCTGTGTCTCCAAGCACATCTCACACTCAGAGCTGTGTCCCTCAAACACTTCTCACACTCAGAGCTGTGTCTCCAAGCACATCTCACACTCAGAGCTGTGTCTCCAAACACTTCTCACACTCAGAGCTGTGTCCCTCAAACACTTCTCACACTCAGAGCTGTGTCCCTCAAACACTTCTCACACTCAGAGCTGTGTCTCCAAACACTTCTCACACTCAGAGCTGTGTCTCCAAACACTTCTCACACTCAGAGCTGTGTCTCTCAAACACTTCTCACACTCAGAGCTGTGTCTCCAAACACAACACATCACCTGTCTGGTGGGACATCAGACCACCCTAAAAGGTGACCTTTGTCCTCTACATCACCTCCATGTCAGGATTTAGCACCTTGATTTTTTAAGATTTTCTAAGCCTTCTGAAGTTTACATTCTTGTAATGAACTTACACACTTTCTGTAAGTAACTTCTTGTTTTGCATTGTTTTATGGAAAAAGAGAAATTTAATGGAGTGTTGTTTTGTCCAGTGCCATTGGAGAGGTGGCACTGCCACCTTCCAATGCACTGTCACTTTTAGAAATCTATAAATGTTGGAGTCAGAAAATGAACTTCCCTTTTTACCTTGAAAACAGCAGCGTGTCCAGGTCGTGTTATTTCATGTCTTGTAGTGACACCCAAACTCATGAAAATTCCAAGTTCCCAGGCTGCTGATGCACCCCAGAAAACTCCAGCTTACAGCCAGCCTGTGCCGTGGCTGGAGCTGAATTTAGAGAAGAATTTTTTGATTTTTTGGAGGGGAAGAGTTGGAAAGCTTCTCTTGAAGAAGGAGTTTGTTGACAGAGAAATTGAGAGTCCAGAGTTTGGTAAATATTAAAAATAAATAAATAAATAAAAGTCTGACTCATGTTCACAAATGAGTAAATTTAAACTGCTGCCATTATTCTCAGAAGTCTCAAGGGCACTCACATGGAAAACTGCAATGAAAAGTTTCTAAATGGTGGCATCAATTATTAATTTTATTAAAATGTGCGCCTGCAGAGCAGCACTCAGGAGCTGCTGTGGGGTTTTCAGGCAGGCCTTGGAGCAACCTGCTCCAGTGGAAGGCACCCATGATGGGGGCTGGAAGGAGCTGATCTTTAAGGACCCTTACAACCCAAACCATGCCAGGATTCTGGGATTCCAGGAACCAGCCAGCAGAGGAGCCAAGCAGAGGTGGAGCCTGCCCTTTTTGCCATGGCCCTGCAGTTTGCCACACGTGGGATATCAGCTGAGGAGCAGCTGGGATGCTGGGACTTGTCCTGGTGCCCTGGGGCTCCTAAATCCTCCCTTTGGGCTGGGGGAGCAGTGGGAAATGGGGCTGTGAGGTGTTCACAGGGGTCCCAGGACGAGGGAAGAGATGAGAATCTTGACTCCATGATTCAGAAGGCTGATTTATTATTTTATTATTCATATAATATCATATCATATCGAAATATTAAAACTATACTAATAGAATAGAATAAAGGATTTCATCAGAAGGCCAGCAAGGAATAGAAAGGAATGATAATGAAATCTTGTGACTGACCAGAGAGTCTGGGCCAGCTGGGCTGTGATTGGCCATTAATTAAAAACAACCACATGAGAGCAATCCCAGATGCACCTGTTCCATTCCACAGCAGCAGATAATCAATGTTTATATTTCATTTCTAATGAGGCCTCTCAGCTTCTCAGGAGAAAAAACCCTAAGGCAAGGATTTTTCATGAAATGAGTCTGTGACAGGGCTGTTCCCAGCCCCATGCCCACCTTTGTGTGGTTTGGGGCTGATGGAGCCTCCTCCTCTGCTGGGATTCACCACCTGCAGCTGGGGTTGTGTCCCCCAGTGCTGTGACAGTGTGGGGCTGGCTCTGCCTCCTGCTCTGTGCAGCTTTGGGCATCACAAAATAAATGTATATCAAAGTATTAGTGTCCAAAAAAGGGTTGTGCAGGGGCTGAAAGGCCAGCCTCGAGTGCAGCCTCCTCTGCCCAGCCCAATTTATCCCCCAGAGCAGCAGAATGAGGATTTGGGGTCCAGGCTCTGAGCTGCAGCTTCCCCAGGGGAGGTGGCAAGCCCTGAAATGAGCCCAGTTTGGATTGCTCGTGACTCAGAGGTGTGAGTAAATGTGAGAACACTCTGCAGCTCCTCTGATGGGAACACTCCCTCTTTCACACGCTTCAGAGGTGATTCTTTAAAAAAAATAAAATCTAAAGGAGCAGAATATGAGCAGCAGCCAAGGAATTTATTTGCCCATGTGCTTCCCACCTCTCTCTCACACCTCTGTTCTCCTGCAGCTTTGCCCATGGAGCAGATCTGGGTGGAGTGGAGGGAATAAAGGTAATTTTCTTCAGGGAATCTGTGGGTTTTCACACGGGGTGGCTGCACTTGCACACTTTGCTCAGTGAGGGAGGAAGGCAGAGCTCAAGGGGAGTGACAAGAAAAGAAAAAAGCAGATTAATGTTCCTGAAGCAGCATCTGCTCAGAGGAAAAGGTTGTAGAGGTCTTAGCTAAATATTCCTGGACATGTGTCTGTAAATGGGACTGGACTTTGGAGGGAAATTATTATGGGATTGAGGGAGAACACAGCAAAGCAGGAGTGGGGTGAAGGAGAGAGCCTGGGAAAGGATGTCCCTGCAAAAACCCTGCCTGTGCCTCAGCCCTGGCTCAAAACCAGCTCCTAAAGGGAGTTTGGGTTCCTGCTGTCCCCCAGGAGAGGCTGGCTGTGCCTGGTGCCAAGGCTGGTACCAGATTCACATTTAAGCAAATCCCCCCAGCAGTGACACCTCCTTGCCAGCTGCCAGGGTGAAATTCTTCTAGTCTGAAGTCCTCATGTGTGAAACATCAAAAGCAAGAGCAAGGACTCCCCATCCAAGCTAAATCCAGCCTGGCAGAAACCAGTCCAGGTGTGAGCACAGAGGAAAAGGCTGTGCACTGGTATCTGGGTGGAGCTGGGCTTGGGGATTAGCTGAGATCAGCTCCAGCAGTGACTGCAGGGCAGCAGGAGCTGATTCTGTGACTGAGACCTGTGAGAACCAGCTGGGAGTGGCTCAGGCAGGCAGGATCCCTTTGGAAACCATCACACTTCACTTCCCTGCCATGCTGGGCGAGAGGCTGAAAGCAAAACTGCCCAGCTGAGGTGGCTGCCCTGGCACCTGGGACATCCCTGGCTGGCATCACCCAGGGCAAGAGCTCTCATTTCTTACCCAAAACAGAGCATGGGAATGGCCTTGGGAGCACCTGAGATGTCCTTATCCAAGGCTGTGGATGAGCACAACAGAGAAAAGGAGGCTCAGGGGGGCCCCTGTGGCTCTGCACAGCTCCTGACAGGAGGGGACAGCCAGGTGGGCATCCAGGATGAGAGGGAACGGCCTCAGGCTGGGCCAGGGCAGGCTCAGGGTGGGCACAACAGGAATTTCCCCATGGAAAGGGGGCTCAGGGCAGGCTCAGGGTGGGCACCAGCAGGAATTTCCCCATGGAAAGGGGGCTCAGGGTGGGCACAGCAGGAATTTCCCCATGGAAAGGGGGCTCAGGCACTGGCACTGCCCAGGGAGGGTTGGATCCCCATCCCTGGAGGTGGCACTCGGTGCTCTGGGCTTGTGACAAGGTGGGGATGGGGCACAGGTTGGATTTGATGGGCTGGGAAGGCATTTCCAACCTAAATGATTCTGGAATTTTGGAAAGGGTCACTTTTGGGTGTCACTGAGCCTGTGCTGACAGCGGGATAAGAGACAGGGCAGGCACTGGAAGGTTCTGTGAGACCTTTGAGGCACCAGTGAGGAGAAGGCCAGAGAAACACAATAATTGGGAGTAAATGGAAATAAACGGGAAGGCTCAAGCTGCTGAGACATGAAGGGAAATGGAAGTGGCACAAATTAGGCAGTGACTAATAGGACACTGCAAACAGAAGGAGGGGGTCACACACCAACAAGGAAAGGAAAGCAATTAGGGGGATCGTTAAGAGAAATGGAATGACTAATTGAAGGAAAGTGTCAGCTGAATGTCAGGAAATAATTCCTAAGTGGGAGCAGCTCAGGGCTGTGGAACAAGCTCGAAATGAGATTTCCTGAGCTGTTCAACCCTGAGTCAAACACTCAGAATCCACCACTGACTTGGCAAGAGCCCAGGCCTGAGCTGCTTCCATCGGAGCCTCTGCCCTTGTCCCAGTTGTTTGAAAAACAAAAATGATGTTCAAGTCCATAAAACGCAGCTAAATTTCCACTCAGCCTTCACCACAGGAATCCTTCATTCCTTGAAACTCCTGGTCAGGCACAGACCTTTGGTTGCACAAAACAGCCATGGAAAGATCTCCAACACTGATTGGACGTGTTTGCCTCGAACCCTTCCTTCTCCTGAACTTCACGAAAAGCCAAACAGCCTCAAATCCTGATTTTATCTTTATTGTCCTCCCTGGAAGGCGCAGTCATTTTCTGATTCATTTACTCCTGTAAGCAGTGCCAGCTTGGTCCCTGGAACTGTCTAGGAAGCTGCTGCCTGCCTGGATGGGTGCTGTGGTGTTTTCCAGCTCAGCTGGAGCTGATTTCCACTTGCCATTCCTTTCTCAAAGTCTCCTGTGCCATGGGGATGGGAAAAGGGGTGAAATCCCTGGAGGCACGGAGGGCCTGATCCCCAGCTCTCCTGTGGGCACTGCTGGCTGCACTCTGTGTCCAGCTGCTGTCCCCATAACAGGGTGGGTCTGTGGAGTGCCCCCATCTGCTGGCACTTGCTCCTGAGAAGAAAAATAAAGGCTGGATTTTCCCTCTCCTATTTTTGCCTTGAATTCTGTGTCCTCAGCACAACAGCAAAGCTCTGTTCTCTCACAGTGTGGGCACGGAGGAAGAGGAGAGCAATGCCTGGGAATTTGGTCTAGGAAGAGACGGTGCTGGGGTCACTGGGGCTGGAGGGGGAGCAGGCTCTGTCCTGAACCACCCAGAGCACAACCCACGGTGTTGAGTGATGGAAACTGATAACCAGAGAGCTCCCCAGGGCAAACCTGCCCCCATTCCTCAGGGAATAAACCAGAGCTGCCAGCACGGATCTGTGACAGCTCTGGGATGTGCAGGGGGAGGCTGAAGGGTCTCTAACCTCTTCAAACACCCCAAAATTGCATTTATTTCATGAAATTGTTGTCCTTTTTTAGCTTGTCCTTATCCAGAAGTTACTTCAGGTGTCTTCAGGACACAGCACAGCAGCTCAGGGGGTCCCTGCTCCTGATGCTCTGTTCCTGATCCTGCAGCTCCCAGGGTCAAAATTCCACATGGGCTGCAGTGGCCTCTGAATTCCTGAGTGTCCCAACATCCCTGAACTTGCAGTGAAGCTCAGGGAAAGACTCAGCCTGTGCTGAGCTTTGATTTATCCCTCAATTTCCACCTGGTTTCCCTCAGGAGAAGATAAAAGTGGTGATAGCAACGCTCATCTGTGAGATCCACATAAACCTTCAGCTGCTTTGCCTCTGTCCCTTGTCTAAAGATGAATTGAAGCCACAGTGAGGAACCTCCCTTACCAACCCTGGCCCCCGGCCAGAACCTGAAAAAGTGGCTGCTCAGTTATTTTGGGCTTGGAATCCCCTCTCCTTTTCTGTCCTGCTTCCCCAGCCAAAACAGAGCAAGAGAAACACAAAATGAAAATGGAACAGCTCTGCCTAATCTTGTTCATGGGAATGGCCTGACTTGTGATGCTGGCCCAGGACATTTCCTCCAGCTGCTGTTTGTCCCTTGCCCAGGATCCCCTGGAGCAGGGACAGCCTCTGCTGGGCCACACCAGGATGGGCCTGCAGCTGTCTGGAGCAGCAGAACACGATTTTGATCAATGGAAAATCAAAAATCTGATTCTGTCCAAGATGTTCTAATGAAAACAAGAGTCTGCCCTGGGAACAAAGAGCCTCGTGAGAGGTTTCCATGCAGCTCATTCACACCGAGGAGCTGCAAACACGGGGAGCTGCTGCCACGGAGCTGCTGCCACTGTTCACACCCTTCACGCTGCAGCTCCAGCCCTGCAGGAGCTTCTGCATCCTTTAGGGCTGCAGGTTTTGCTTGGAGATGAACTTGGGCACTGATGGACTCGGTAAAAACCTCGTGGAACACACAGCAGGGGCAGGATGGCAGTGAGTAGTGAGGAAATGTGGATTTGCTGTCTGCACTGACACTCAGAGCACTGTAATAATAAAATGTCTGCAATTTCCACCTTGGTTCACTGCTGGTAATGCCATTTATTTGTTTTTTATTTTATTTTATTTATTTTTTTATTTTAATTTTTATTTTATTATTTTATTTTTTATTTATTTTTTATTTTATTTTATTTATTTATTTATTTTTATTTTTTTTTAATTTTATTTTTAAAATTTTTATTATTTTATTTTTAAAAATTTATTTTATTTTACTTTATGTTATTTTACTTTTTTATTATTATTATTTTATTTATTTTTTATTTTAATTTTTATTTTAATTTTTATTTTATTTTTTTATTTTTTTTTTTTTATTTTATTTATTTTTTATTTTATTTTTTATTTTATTTTTAAAATTTTATTATTTTATTTTTAAAAATTTATTTTATTTTACTTTATGTTATTTTACTTTTTTATTATTATTATTTTATTTATTTATTTTATTTTATTGGGGTTTTTTGTTTGGTTGGGTTTTTTTGTTTTTGTTTTTTTTTTTCCTGGGTCCTGAGAGGCCTAGTTAGGCAAATATTGTTCTGAGAGGAACCCTAGTTGGGCAAATATTTTCTGTCCAGAGCATCATGGCTGATGGTGCAAACATCACTTGTGAGCTGCTCGTGTCTGATGGATTCCTCTGCTGTGGCTTCCTGGACTGGAGCAAGTTCAGGATGCCCAGAGGGCTGGGGCAGCTCTGCTGGGAGGAAAGGCTGGCAGAGCTGGGAATGCTCACCTGGACAGGAGAAGCTTTGGGGTGACACAATTGTGACCTCCCAGTGCCTGAGGGAACTGCAGAAATCTGCATTGAGCTGGTGCCAGAGGCTGAAGCTCAGGAGTGCAGAGCAGTGGGGCCATGCCAGGCTCCAGCTCCAGGGGATGCAGTGCTGGTGCTGCTGAGCCTGTGGATGCTGGGGAAAAAGAAAAAAAAACCCAGGAATTGATGGGAAATTGCAGGTTTGGGCTGTGAATCCAGATGTTTGTGCTGTGGGTGACCAGCTCTGGTCAGGAATATCAGCCTGAGTGCTGGCAGCACACATGTGGTGGCACAGCCTTGGCATCATTTCATGCCAACACACAAAAATGTCATGTTCTAATTCTAATTAATGAGTTCTAATTCAGATCTAATCCAGAAGACTCTGCCAGGATGAATATTTATTTCTGTTCATTCTCCCTTTAATGCCAAAACCCGCTGGATACTGCCCAAACCCATTTGAAATTAAAAAAAATTCTACTTCATCCCTGCATTACTTGGTCTCCAGGATCTACAGAAGTTTCTGCTTTAAAGATGTTGTTAGGAAAATTAATCCACAAACACCAGAGGTTTATGTCCAAAAAGGACACAGAGGAGTCTTTTTACTTTATTCCAATCAAGGGAGAGGCCATGGGGCATTTCCTCTGGGGCCTCTCACATTTTTGGAGGATGCAGCCTCCTTTTTATCCCAATTTCCAGCCACATTTCCCTTCTCCCTTTCCCCATTTCTGAGGTACTTGAGAGGTTCAGACTTCCTGAAATTCCCGATACCAAAGATTCCCCTCTAATGCATAACCCTCCCTTTTAATTTTTAATTCTTATGGAATTTTAGGGGGTTTTCTTCTCCATTGTTTCTTTCATCTCTCAATGTCTAATTTCATTTATCAGCAAACCTAAAGTTTATTTGTAAAAGCAAATCTCTTTTTCCATTCATCAATCAGTGGAATCCTTCCCATTGATTCTTTTATATCCCAGTGCTGGTTTTATCCACCAGCAGCCCCACAGCTGGTTTGCAAAGACAAATCCACCATTCCCTCTCATAATGTGAAGGAATTTCTTCCTGACTTTTCCAAGTCCACAGGCACACTGGGGACGTGGCAGTGGAGTGTTCTGGGGCTGTTCCAGCAGTGGCCCTGCTGTGACAC
The DNA here is from genome assembly GCF_023055355.1 of Agelaius tricolor. Taxonomy (NCBI): domain Eukaryota; kingdom Metazoa; phylum Chordata; class Aves; order Passeriformes; family Icteridae; genus Agelaius; species Agelaius tricolor. Next base: position 17,165,100 of record NW_027269278.1, read on the forward strand.
AACCCACTCCCAAACACTGCCCTGCTCACTCCCCACCTGGGCAGGGTGTTGATAAGGCAGGAGGCTGGGATGATGAATGGCTGCAGGTTTCCCTGTGGGATCAGCCCATGGCACGATGGATTCCTGATGTCAGCAGGCTGTGGACAAACCTGGAATCCCAGAAAACACAGCCAGACCCTGCTGGCCTGCCCTGAGAGCAGCAAACTGGGGGCGTCCCAGTTGTGGGGGTCCCATTTCTGGGTTTCTCTGGGCTGGATTGAATGCACTTGAGATGATATTTCATGCTTGGATTCAGGTGTTTGTTATTTCTCATCAGTGAAACAGTCTCACTGCTGTGAGCTCTGCAGCTTTTCATTAGAAGGCACAAAATGGCCACAATCTCTTGTTCCAAGGTCTTTAAGACTAAACCATCCAATTAAGAACTGACACCCAGATTATTTTCCCTTTTAACCCAATGACTGATTCCAAAGAGCCCCCAATGCAGACTTTTCTGCCCAATTACAAAATGCCACCCAAACCCATGGAGAAGAAGGAAGAAGAAGCATGAAGAAGACACCCAGGACAACACCCTGTGCCCTCCATCTTTCTTCCATCCACAACACACTAAAAATCCCAAAACCTCAATTTCTCACCCAGTGATACACCTGCACTGCTCTCTATAACCTATTTCACACTTTTGTGGATTCCAGTCTGTCTTGAAGTCTGGGAACCTTTCTCCTTGAATGAGGGTCAAAGTCAGTGCTGCCCTGGGGGCCAGGGCACCCCAGAGCAGACAGAGGAATATTCCCTGTGGTGCCCTGGGTTTCCACAGCAAACCAGCTCGAATTCCTGGGATAATGCCTGGAAAAGCTTCACCCTGGGCACGGAGCTGCGCTCCTGCTTTTTTCCTGCTGGGATTGGAGCTGTGCCCAGCTGGCAGCGCTTCCCTGCCTGCTCCAGAGCTTCAAAGGCTGCTGGTATTTCCTTTGAGTCATCTGGGTGAAGAGGCTGATAAGGCTGGGCTGGGGCTCGGAGGTGTCAGACGCTCTCTGTGCTGGCCTGCAGCTGCAGAGCCCTCCAGGGACATTCCAGGGCTGGATCTGGGCTCTCCTGGGTACAAACTGTGATGGGTCCTGGCAGGAAAAGCTCTCAAGAAAAGGTCAAGCCAACAGGTCAAGCCAAGGACAGACTAGGATGTTCCAAACCCCCTATCCCAAAGCTTTGCAAACTTTCTCAAGTCCCTCTGTGAAGTTTCCTGCTTCTAGATCAGGTTTGATGCACATTTCTGACCCTCTGAAGATTTGGGAGCACTTAAGGGACTTTTAAAGACATTTTTGCTGTCATTTTATTGCAAAGCTCCCATACTTTCTTGGTGATTTCTCATGTGCAGTCCTTCACAACACAACCAACAAACTCCATCTCTCTCCTCTCACCCAGCTAACCCCACTCTTTTGTAGCACTCTTCTTCTTGCTGGACACAGCTGTGGCCTGTTAAGGGCAGGCCTGGTGCTAATCTTACTGGACACATCTGTGGCCTGTTAAGGGCAGGCCTGGTGCTAATCTTTGGGGATTGGTGCAGCTGCAGCTCCTCAGGTGTGAGACTGCCTTCTGCACCAGCTTTATTTCCTTACATTCTACCCCTCCACACATTTTTGTTGTCCCTGTCTGAGCAGGTGAAAGTGAGCGTACAGAACACACGGGTCAGCATTAGAGCTGCATCCCCGTGCCTGACTCTGCTCTGGTTTTGGTGGAATTCCATCATTTTTCATCAGGAAACACTCTGATTAATGTAACAGGGATGGAGGCAGGCCTTTGCACTTCAGGGTTTGTCCAGGGAAGCTGGAGGAGCGACAGATTCCACAGGGATCCTGCCGAAAGCTGGATGGGGTCATTTCCACCACTCCCTCACTTCCAGCTCCCCGTGTGATTCCCTGAGGTTCTTCCAAGACAAACCAACCCCTCTTTGCTGAGGCTTTCCCAACGCTCCCTCTGACACCAGAGCTCTTTAGGGGACACAAATTCCCTGCAGCTCTTTGCAGCAACTGCTCCCAATGAGTCCCCTGCTGCTGCTCCCTTCCAGGTGACTCCAGGAGATCCTTCCTGTCCCATCCTGGATGAAGCTGGAGAAAATAAATGGAAACCCCAGCAAAGCCCTCGTGTGCTGCTGAGGGAGCTCTGCTTGTCATTGAAGGGCAGCTGCTGCTGAATTCCAGAGCTTTATTTCCTGGGAAACCGAGTGAACCAACAGGGCAGAGCTGCAGCTGGGAGAGGTTGGAGTTGGGATGGAATTTCCTCACTGCTCCAGGTCCTGTGGCAGTGGGAGAAAACCTGGCAGAGCACGCAGAGAGAATCTGGGAAATGGGAATTGCTCTGCTGCTGATTTCCTGCCTGCCCCTGGGCACATTTCATCTTCCATATTTCACCTTCCCATATTTCATCTTCCCTTGGATTAAAAAGATTGTATTGATTCCGTTCCTCTGCTTCTGCAGGGAGCAGCGAGGACCAGGACCTGGAGAATTTTTTTGGTCTTTAAGTGCTGTAGATGGATAGAAATTTAAATTCATGTGTCAGACTCTGAACCTGGTGCCAAGCAAAGGGACGGAGCTGGGAGAGGTCATCACAAAATTATGTCTCACTCTGGATTGTGCCAGAAATTCCCTTTGGTCTTCTTTCCGTGGTGAGAGGCTCTGTTTGCGTCAGAAAGACTCCTCAGCCTTTCTGCACCAGGCTGGGGGGCTCCCAAAAACTCTGGGATGAGGCTGATGCTGTCCAGGGGCTTGGCCAAACGTGCTGTACAAATCCCAGAGTTTCCCGCACGTTCCAGGCGTCTCCAGATGAATTGAAGATGTTCAGGATGGAGGAGACGTGGAAAAAAAAAGGGAATAAAGCATGGATGATGTGCTGTACCATCAGTGGAACATCCATCCTGCACGTGGAGCTCCTAATTCCATTCTTATTCACAGCTGGCACCACCAAATGAGAGAGGAGGAAACTTCCAGCAGCTCCTTTTGGTTTGAGCTTTATTAACCCTGATCCCCATTCCCACCTTCCTCAGTCTGGAAAAGCAGGAATTTGATGTGAAAAGCTCCTTGACACTGGACTGACATTTTAATTTATTTTTTTTTTTATCATCTGAAAGGTTACCAAGTCTTGTCTTGTCTTCTTCTGATCAGCCTTCAGTTGGAAAGAAAAAGGAGAATTCCAGAAAACAGCAGAAAGAAGGGACATAAAGAAAGAGTCAGGGACATTTTTATAACACTGACCAAACTTTTACCTCCATGGACAGTGGGGAAACTTTTCCCAGGTGTTCTGCACACCTGGAACAGGAGGAAAAGTCTTTTTTGTCTGTGGTTATTTGTTTGGGTTTTTTCCCCCACAGAGTTATTTCCACCTCCTTTTAATTAAGTTTTGGACACTAAAAATCTTTCAGTGGACACTGACAAATCTTGTATTTGTCAGTCTTATCATGACCAGGAATCAGTAAATGCCTTCTCAATCTTGCCTATATATAGAAAACAAAACTGGTTTTTATTTTGCCCATAAAGATTTATCTAAGTGCTACAGTTTAAATTCTGTGCTTAAAGTCAGAAATCCCCAGTTTTTATGGATTTACCTTTCAGGTTATTAAATATTCCTCCTGGCCCTTAGAAACCCATTGATTTTGTTTTTATTGTGGCAAACAGGAAGAGATATCACCCCTATCATATCTAGTTTCGTTTTTCTTTCCCATTAAGTGCTTTGTCTCCTTAGGAAAAGCAGAGACACATCCAAAAGTTCCTTTCCATACCTTTTTTTAATGCATTATTTTCCTCACTACCTGTAAGTTCAGATCCCAGTTAGGATTTCCAGGAGTTCTCTGAGCTGTAACTCTGAAATGCTGCAGGATGTAAAATAAAAGGGGCAAAAAGAAAAGGAGCAAAAAGAAAAGGAGCAAAAACAAAAGGAGCAACTTCTCAGTGCACAGAGCAGCCCTGAGCTCTTCCCAGTGGTCACAAATGCAAACTGTCCCTGGATGCAGGACAGGGATTTCCCTTCCCAGGATGCACGATGTGGATTTTGTGTTGTTTTCCTATTAAAACTCCTTGGGACTCTGGACCTTCATTCCCTACATGGTCAGATATGAAGACAATTCCCTGCTTGGGGCAGTGCCAGCTGATGGCCCTGGGGATGGAGTGCAGGGTGCAAACCCAGGAGGATGGGCTGGATTTTACCCCATGGAATTTTCCTGAGCCCAGAGCCAAGCCCAGCCCCTCTGGATGGGGATTTCTGGGATCCCTGCAAGGCTCCTGCTCTGCTCCTGACAGGAAGCTGTAAAATCTGTAACAGGAGCTGAGAGGAATCACCTTTCCACGGGGGAACACAGGGTTCATCCCCATGGAATACCAGGAACAGGCAAACACAAGTTTCAATGTCCTCTCATTCCAGGTGCTGCCTAAATTAATTATTGGGCAGCGCTGCCTTGTCAATACTGCAAAAATTCCCTCTAATTGCACATTGCTTCTTCCCTCTCATTCCACCTTTTCCTCTGCCTGCATCCATGGGAACATTTATCCTCACCTCTCTGGGAGCTCACACATCCTATCCTGGTGTGCTGGAAAATGAACCTTTAATCTGAGAGGGAGGAATCCCCTCCAAAACAATAGGGAAAGAGCTGCTCCTCTCTTGGAGGCAGGTGAAAACATTTTTGCAGCAGCCACTTCATTTCTTTGCCCTTTGTTTTTCCTACCTCATTAACGTGGTTTAAAGTTAATTACAATGCTCCAGAGCCAGTTGTCAGCAAAGCTCCAACAGGGACTCAGTGCAGTCTCTGCTCCATTCTAAGGCAAATTTTCCTTTCTCTCCTGAAGCACTGCAGGGATAATAAAAAAATCTTTTCCAGTGCATTCAAATTTTCCTTCCCACAGCAGTTCTGAGTCATGTCCAGGCTCAGAGGTTTTCCCTGGGGAACAGAGGAGGTTCATGAGGAGCACAGCAGCTGCTCCAGCCTGGGCTGCTCAGCACCCATTGTCCCCTCAGATCCAAGCCCTGCAGCTCTGCAATAATAAAACAAATGTTCACTGATTTTCTCAGATCTCGTGTCTTCTTCCAGGAAAGGGCCCTTTAGGCTGCCCTTTTTATTTCTCTGCCCTCCTGAGCTACAGGAACAAAAGGGGTTTTAATCAGCATCTCCCAACTCTTGTGAGCCTGGAGCAGAGGGAGGTGCAGGGTGCCAAGGAGTGGTTTGTGAGTCTGGGTGCAGGTAGGCACAGATTTGCTGACGTTAAAGAATTAAAATGTGCAAAAGTGGATGAATAAACCAGGAAAGTCCAGGGCATTTGGGAATGCCCTGCCTAGAAGGGAGAGCCCCAGGATTTCCCCATTTTTCAGCTGCAGAAAGGACGGCAGTGGTGCCTTCCAGGCCTTTCCCTGCCCTGTGCATCCACAGCACCTCTGATGGCACTGCTGGTGGCTCAGGAGCAGGAATCTGGGGATTCAAGGGACATTTCCTGTGGAAGGGATACCCAGGGGCACAGGGCATGGATCTCAGGTCCCTCCTGCACTCCAGAGCTGTTCCCTGTGCTCGCTGGAAGGCTCAGAACCAAGTTCCTGCCCCATTTTGGTGGTGTCTCACAGAAGGCTCCAAGCAGGGATATTTTATTTCTTGCCCTCCCTCGTGGCACTGACAGCATTTGAATCCCCCAGCTCCAGGCCCTGCACAAATTTGGAAAGATTTTATCTCCAGAGAAACATCAAACAGCTGAGGGCTGGGTCTGCCAGACGCTGGAATTCCTCCCCCCAGAGCCAAATTCCTGTGAACTGGGGTCTCCCACTTCTCCCATTGCCTTCATGTGCAACACCAACAAAAACCCAGACTGTGAGGATTGGGTAATTAATGAGCTTTAAATCCCTGGGGGGAAGGAAGGCACGGTGGTGGCAGTGCTGGGGCCAGCCCCACGGGCTCCTTGTTACCCTTGGCACCAGATTCCAGAGAGATGCAGCCCCTCCAAGCTCCTTTACCTGCTCCAAAATCCATCCATATCCATGGCTGGGAGTGCTGGGCTCAGGCTGCCAGCAGGTAAAGGAGAGGGGTGCTGTTTATTTTAGTTGAGCTTATTTAAAGCCTTATAATTATTTTTCATATTGTTGTATCCGTAATTATTTACTCTGGGCTTCGAGCAGGATTTTCCCTTTTAAAACTGCACCCACTTGAACTCGGCAGCTGCCTGAACTCATGCAATAGGAATGAGCTGAGATTTCCAGGGAAAGGGAATGCAAACCTTCCTGCAAAATGTTCCTTACCAGGGTCTGTCAGCTACAGCCACCCTGGAACTCTCAGCCTGGACAGGACCAAGGCTCTTTCCCAGAGGAAAAGTCTGGGATGCACTGCCTGGCATCAGACACTGGATCTGCCCCTCCTGTGCCTGTAAAACCCCTGCAGATCCTCACCTCAGCCGGGCCCTCAGGAAGCAATTTAAGATGCTGTGGAAACCAAAGGAGTGAGCTGCTCTCAAATGACAAGGACAGGAGCTCCTCCCCTGCAGTCACCTCTGGTTTTTGTGGGACAAAGCCTGGTGCTCCCATCAGTTCTTGCTGCTGACAGCTCCTGCCCTGCTTTGGGCCCAGTGTCACCCACAAGATGTCCCCCCAGCCCTAATGGGGACATTGTGTTGCTGTCACCTCCTCAATCTCTTTCAGCACCGCAAGAGCAGTTCATGAGACAAGACCAAGGATCTGTCCTTGTTTCCTCGAGAAACAAGGGATTTATAAACAGGTGGCAGACAAAAATTCCTGCTCCCTGTCCCTGTGCTGTCACCTCCAGGATGGAGTGCTGCTGCTGGACCACACCTGAGCCTTGAGAACCACAGCAGCAGCTGCTGAAGAGACACAACCCTGCCCTGGGTGCCCTGGGAAGCCCCCAGGGTCCTGTCCCATCTTCTCCTGGCTAATGCTGCAGGAATGGAGCCACTGGGGTGCACAGGGAGGTACCCACCCTGCTCACACATCCCACTGCTGCCTCTCCAAATGGAACTGGGACAGCTCAGAATTCATCAAAAACAGCCCCAGGAGCACAAACCCCGTGGGCTGGAGAGAGAAAAACAAGGATGGGACTGCAGGGGCTAAAGCTGGAATGGGACAATGAACTGCAAGGTGCAAATGGAGCAGAACTGATCCCAGGGACAGAGCCCGTGCCCGGCCGTGCATTTTGGGGCCATTTTGGTTCATCTTGGGTGCAGCCCTGGCTGGGCTCTGGTGCTGCCCAAGGTGCATCCATGGAGGAGATGCTTTGAATAAATCCCTGCTTTATTCTTTAGCTCTGTCCAGCCTCTGCTCTGGCTCAGCCTTCCCAAGGCATCACAGAGGCATTTCTGCCTTTTCCCCTCCCACAATCCCACCCCAGATCCACATTTCCACCCAGCCCTGCATCTGGGCAATGCAGCATCTCCCTCCTTGCTCCACCTGCTCCTCCAGGACACCTTTCCCAACCTCCCACTTGCACCAGGGGGTTACACAAGTGATTATGAAACCAAATGGCTTTGACCTTTGAGGTGGGGAATCAATGGCTGGGCAGGGCTCAGCTCCCTGCAGGAATATTTAACGGGCACAGCAGGAAAGTTGCACGAATTTCTTTCATTCTGGGGAGAAGGCAGGGAGCCAGCACGGTGTTGTGCTCACCTCAGCCACTCAAATCTTCATTATTATCTTGGTTTACCTGGCCTGGCCTTCTGCCCTGCCCTGGGGAGCAGCTCAGCTGCAGGAGGACCCAAGAGATTTTTTTTTTAATTTTTTTTTAATTTTTTTTTTTTTTTTTTAATATTCCTAGAACTGGAAATGTAAAGGATAAAACTTCTCTCAGGGATTTCTTGGACTCAGAGACGGCCACAGGCGGCTCTGAGAGAAAACTGCAGGCACAAGGGTTGGTTCCTGGAGAATTTCTCTTCTGCAGCAGCATCTCCAGGGATGCAACCAAAAAGTCCTCAGAGAGGCACCAGGGTGGATTTTTAAGGCGAAAAGCTGAGCTTTTGATACGTTCTGGTGAACTGAGGGAGAAAATTCCTGTTCTCCGGGGAATGGGGAGGAATTGTGGAGGACACAAAGTTCTAAAAACGCGGGATCTGTGCCTCCAAGGAAAAGGGGAGTGGGAGAGGTGGGAATTGCAGGTTCTCTGGTCAGACTTGGAGCCGTTCTTTATCCCAAATCTTCTGCCGGGAGCTGGCGGAAGGGGCGAATTTGAGCTTGCCAGGGCTAATTTTAGCACGAGACAGCCTCACACCATTTCCCTCAGGGCTGGCAACGTCCAGAAAAAAAATTAAAATAAAATCAAGCCCAGATTAAAATCACGCAATTAGCGTGGCGCAGCAAATGCAAACACTCGTCAGAGATGAAATCTGGTGCTGTAAAATCTCGGTGCCACACAAAGCCCCGCTCGCAGATACCATCTCCGAGGTGGGTGCTGCACACAATGGCCCATCCAAAAGCAATTACTGCCATTGTTTAAGGAGTTAAATAAGGTTTGTTTGAGGAGCTCAGCAGGCTTTGTTTAAGGAGTTAAATAAGGTTTGTTTAAGGAGTTAAACAGGGTTTGTTTAAGGAATTAAACTGGGTTTGTCTCACATTCCAGAGGTGGGGAAGGAGCCCGGGTGGTGCTGGAATCTGAAATGCAGAGAAGTCTCAGAACTTCGGGCCTGGAAGCCAAAGCTTAGAATTAAACACAGGATTTGATCTGAAACCTTAGAAAAAGCCTCCAAACTGAGGTGCTAGAAGCGAGAATGTGGATTTATAGCTTAAAGCAGAGGCACATAAGCTAAGTAGAAGATTAGGAGGCAAAACCAAGAATCTGTCCTTGTTTCCTCAAAAGATAAGGGATTTACAAACAGGTGACAAACAAAAATTCCCGCTTCCTCCAGAGTGGAGTACAGCACTGTAAGTTTGTGTGTCATAACATGATTAGCTAAGAAAGCTCACACTGCAGCATGAGTCCGTAAATTGAAATAGCTAAAGATTGAGTCAAAAGCATAGATATACTTGTTAGCAGTGTTTCATTAGTTAAATACTAATAAATAATAAATAAATACTTTAAAAATCTTGTAATGAGGTGTCTTGTGACTTTCTGAGCCGCGTGGTGAAGATGTGAGCCGAGCTCACCCTTCCTGCCTGTGCAGAAGATAAGAAAAATAAATCACATCATCTAAAGCGACCGAGAAGCGCCGTCTCTAATTCCTTCCAAATTCCTCCCTTTCGCTTCCAGGGGCTGCTCTGCCTTCGGTTCCTGAGTGAGAAAATGAGAATGGAGTGGAAGAGGTGGGATGCGAGAAGTGAGCTGGGAGTGGGGTGCGGAATTCCCCAAGGAAGGGAATGGTTTAATGGGGTTCCCACCACGGCCAGGCTGAGAGGGAAGCGAGCAGAGGGAGAATTGTGCCTGTTTTCACCTCACCCGGGCAGCTTCGTGCTTCCCACCCTTCTCGCCACCGGACTCGGCCCACAATTAAGCAAATTATTTGATGGTAGCTGATTAAACACCTGTCTTTGGTGGCCTGTGGGTGGTTTCGTGCAGAATTCTCTGTGTGTTTCTCCTCAAGCCCGGTCACTTCATTAAGGATCCTCCACTCCCCAGATCTTGCAGAATTCAGCCAGTGAGTTCCTTTCAGGGCATCCATTCCCTTCTGTGCTCAGAGGGGAATCCCTGCGACAATTCCTGCTGGAACTGTCCAGGGTCTGGGTGAAACACAGGGATCAGAGATGGAATGCAGTAAAAGCAGGGCAGCCCCGACGACGGGGAGGAATGACAAAGAGGACTCTATCTTATCAGAAGGCTAATTTTATATATATATATAAAAATTATATATATATATAAATATATAAATTATATATATATAAATTATAGATATAATTATATATAAATTATATATATAATTATATATATAAATTATAGATATAATTATATATATAAATATTTATCACGATATATTATATATATATATATTTATTATACTGTATTATTCTATACTATATTACGAGAGGAATAGTGGATTTGTCTTTGCAAACCAGCTCTGGGTCTGCTGGTGGATAAAACCAGCACTGGGATATAACAGAATCAATGGGAAGGATTCCACTGATTGATGAATGGAAAAAGAGATTTGCTTTTACAAATAAACGTTAGGTTTGCTGATAAATGAAAATAGACATTGAGAGATGAAAGAAACAATGGGAAAGAAAAACCCCTAAATTCTGTAAGAATGAAAAAATGAAAAGGAAGGGTTGTACATTAGAGGGGAATCTCTGGTATCAGGTGTTCTGGGAAGTCTGAACCTCTCAAGTACCTCAGAAATGGGGAAAGGGAGAAGGGAAATGTGGCTGGAAATTGGGATAAAAAGGAGGCTGTGTCCTCCAAAAATTCAAGGGATTCCAAGGGAATGCCCCATGGCCTCTGCCTTTATTCCAATAAAGCCAGAAAGGACTCCTCTGTGTCCTTCTTGGACATAAACCTCTGGTGTTTGTGGATTAATTTTCCTAACAACTGAATCTAAACCGAATCTGCACAAGCACACAACTGCACAGAATGTGGTGATTCAGCTGACAGTCTCAACACACACACCTGGATTCAGGTGGTCAATAAATCAAAACACTCATACCAGAATCTAATTACCAATTCTCTTCAAGTAAACAATGATCTTCTACAATGCATTCTACTTGTGAACAACACAGAAACAGTAAATGAAATAAAAAATTGGTTTTTCTTTCTCTGAAGTTCAGAGCATGTGAATACCAGAAATATCCTTGGGAAGTTCTGCCTTGCTTTTCTTTGTGAAGAGAAATGTGGCTACAATGGAACAGGCTGAGGCTTTACAAAGAGTTCTAACAATTAACCTAAGCAACTTTTGAATTGTTATTTTATTTTTCCAGCAGGGTCTTTAGGGAAAGGATGGGACTCCTTGTGCTGTAGCCACAGAGAAACCCAAACATTTTGAAACCCAAACTTTTTAGGACTATCTTGTGGAGCTGCTCCAAAAGAACAGACACCAGTGAATGTCCTCTTAATATTGCTGGAGAAATAAGGAATTGTTGATTGTGTTTCAGTGAGGGAAAACAGAAAATTGTGGGCACAATGGCTGCAAAGGTCCGTGGGATCCAGGAGGAAAAGGTGATTAAAGCAAATTAAAGCCTCTTGGGTTTGCCCCAGATGAAGAACATCCCACTGTGGCCATCCCACCCTGCAGCAATTCCTCCTCAATCCATCCCCTTGGAGCTGAGGCAAAGCTCAGCAGCCACTCAGCTATTTTGGGTTTGATACCAGGCAGATTTGATAAGAAAGCTCTCAGGAAAAACCAAATTTCCTCTTGGACTCTGCACATATTCCAGCACATGGAGTTCCTTTTCCTACCAGCTCCTGGAGCAGCCTTCTAAAATTAGGAGTGAGGTGGGAATCTGTCCTCCCTGCACACAGGGACCTGCCTGTGTCCTCAGCTCCAGGACTCACCTGGGGCACAGCAGATCCTGCTGGACGGGCAGGGGGAGAGGGCACAGGTCCCTGTGCTGTTTTCATGGGAGATCTCCTCTATCCATGGCCATTATTTATGGGAGTCAGAGCTGTACACCACGGGAGGTGCCACATCATTTGCCTCCTGCTCAGTGGCACTGAGAATTGTCTGGGCAGCTCAGAAAGGCAGTGAAAAGGTTTTAAATCAGAAGGACCTTTCAATTTGGTGCATTTGTCTTGGAATCAGCCTTGGCCTCACACCACCAGCCAGTGTGCAGCTCCAGCCCAGGCTGCTGGGAATCCATGGCTGCATTAAGGTGACCCCCCTGCACCTGGCTGGGGTCCCCTCTGAGCTGCTGGGTGGCATGATGGAGCAGAAAGCACCCCAAAACCCCCCAAGTGTGCAAATCCCCCTTGGGCAGGCTCAGAGCCTGCCAGGAGAGCAGATGTGGGGACAGCACAGGGGACACTGCTGGCACCGGCAGGGCTCAGCACAGGGGACACTGCTGGCACCAGCAGGGCTCAGGACAAGGGGACACTGCTGGCACCAGCAGGGCTCAGGACAAGGGGACACTGCTGGCACCAGCAGGGCTCAGGACAAGGGGACACTGCTGGCACCAGGAGGGCTCAGCACAGGGGACACTGACAGGGACCAGCAGGGCTCAGCACAGGGACACTGCTGGCACCAGGAGGGCTCAGGGGGCACTGGCAGGGACACTGCTGGCACCAGCAGGGCTCAGGACAAGGGGACACTGCTGGCACCATCAGGGCTCAGCACAGGGGACACTGGTAGGCACCATCAGGGCTCAGGGGACACTGCTGGCACCATAAGGGCTCAGGGGGCACTGGCAGGGACCATCAGGGCTCAGCACAAGGGGCACTGCTGGCACAGGGGCACTGCTGGCACAGGGGCACTGCTGGCACCACAGGGCTCAGCACAGGGACACTGCTGGCACAGGGGCACTGCTGGCACCACAGGGCTCAGCACAGGGACACTGCTGGCACAGGGACACTGCTGGCACCAGCAGGGCTCAGCACAGGGACACTGCTGGCACAGGGACACTGCTGGCACCAGCAGGGCTCAGCACAGGGACACTGCTGGCACAGGGGCACTGCTGGCACCAGCAGGGCTCAGGGGGCACTGGCAGGGACCAGCCCCGAGGGAGGCAGGGGTGGCTTGGAGACAGAGATCTCCTGTGCTCTGGAGGCCAAGCTCAGCTGTGGGGAAAGCAGCAGGGGAAGAAAAGGCCGTGATAAGCATCTTTAATCTGCGGCTGTCACTGCCCTGCTCTCCCCGCCCCCGGTTTCCTCTGCTGCCCTCGCTTTGTGTCCTTTGTGTCGCTCTGTCACCTGCATCCCCAGCAGCGCTGACTGGTGGCTGAGCAGCTCGGTATTTGGCCCAGAGACAATGAATCCCTGGTGCTCAGCTGCTCCAGCAGGGCCGGGTTCCACACAAGGCCTCACTCTGCACCAGGCTCGCCCCTCCTGTCCAGCGTTTTCCTTTCTCTTGGTCTGCTCTGAAACACAGCAATTACTTCCCTCCTGGCACTGCAGGGGTTAAAAGGTGGATGTTAGGAAAGATGAAAGTCTGACAAGAAAGTCTCACAGATGTGTATATTTAGCAGAAAGGTTTTCAAGTGTAGATTATGAAGAAAGAATAGAGATAGAAGCAAGCTTTCATATAAAAGAAAAGAATTGCTGAGCCAGTCTTACTGGATAACCAAAGAAGCAAAAAGTATGATAGCTAGAAAAAGTTTTTGTGACTTTGAGCAAAAGATAAACCCACCTCAAGCAAGAAGATGTTTTCACCAAGCAGAAAGATAGCACAGGCAAACAGGACTGCCAATGTTGCAAGTAGAAAAAAGGTCTCCGAATTTTCCACTGCAAGAAAACTGAAACACAACTTCTAGCTTAAACTGTAATGTACTGACTGTGAGTGATTGGAGAGCAGTAACATGAATGTGGTAATTATAGCAGTTATGATAGGCTGTAGATAAAAGAGCCAGATGTGGGCAGGCCACTCCATCCCAGTTTGTGGCAAACATCTGGGCAGGCACACAGCCTGCAGCTCCTCACAGTCCTCAGGAAAGCCTTCCATGCCCAAAGCCCGGCTGCTTATTCCAATTATGTCAGTTGGGCTGATAAAAGTGATTATTTCTCTCTGCCAGCCCTGCTTTCTCATTGATCCCACAGGCTGCTCTTCAAATGTCACTCAGTGAGGAGGGAGAACACATCCAATTAGGAAAAGGGAAAAGATCAGCGTGATGACAAAGCACCAGGGCCAGTGGGCCATGAAACAAGTGAGATCTGTCTGGTTCTGACACCCTGAAGTCCAAGGAACCCAGAAGGAGGCATTTTGGGGCTCTCTCCCCCCAAAAAATTCAAACTGAACTGTGTTCATAACATCTCTGAGGTTTGGTGTTGTATTTGTTCCAATATGAAGCCTTGAACCTGATGGAAATCTAATAATTACTCAAAAGCACAGGTAAGGTCATGCAAATCTCAAAAGCCAGTGGGACTTGGGGTGATGGAATTTATTTATTTATGTCAGGCAAATTCCTGCCTTTTTTCTGAACCTGTGTCCAACTCAGTGAGGGCCACAGCTGTGGAGCCAAAGACAAAAACCATTTCAAGCCCTGTGCCCACCCTAAAAGGTGAGCAAAGATTGCCAAGGAGGGAACCAAGGGAGAAAGCCAAGGAACAAAAAGCAGCCTTGCCCTGCTTCCTCCAGCACAGCCTCTTCACCAAAGCCCAGGCAGAGATTTCTTTGAACAGAGCACAACAAACTCAAAATATGGAGCTGGAAACTGGGCTGGAAACTGATCCCTGCAGCCTGGGCACAGATTTACAGAGCCCTGAGCTGCCTCTGGAGGGGGATTGGCAGAGACAGGGCTGCCTTGGCTAAAACACTGGTTGCAAAGCAGAGAACTCCCCTTTTAAACAAGAGTTTGTCAAAGCCTTTGTGTCTCTCTCACCACATCCCCAAATCTGCTTTGGCTCCTGCCAGGGCCCAGTGCTGCCTGCAAGGCTGAACATCTGTAGGATGAACACCTGTATCTTTATCAGGATAGGGGACTTCATTCTTTAGGAATGCTTGGATTTGGAGGCAGAACACTCAGGAACAGCCCAGCAAACCCACATGGTCACTACCTGACACCTCAAGTGCTTCCTGGGGCTGTCACATCAGCTCTTACCCAAAAAGGAGGAACAGGGAGCTGAGGATGAGGTGTAGTTCCCACAATTTCTGATTGTGGGGGTGACTTCTGGACCTTATGCTCCTTGTCTCTTCATTTTTAAGCCTCTGAAGTGTGTGGATGCAGAGGTGGAGTGTGGGAAGGGCAGGGAAGCCGCTGGTTCAGGGCAGGACAGACACTTCCTAACTGCCTTTAATCTCATTTCCTGATTCCAGTACCTCATCTGCCCCTCTGCTCTAAACCACAAAACTTCCTCCTTTCCCCATAAATAAATATCCCCAGCACAGCTGGGGCATGGCATGGGCACCCAGCAGGCCGTGGTGTGGGGCAGTGGGGCAAAGGCAGCAAAAATTGGGGAACCTGGCCCTGGCACCCCAGAACTGCAGGAAAAATGAGGCAGAAACATGAAAATGCATCAGAGGCCAAGAGCTGATGAGTTTCAGATAAGATTCACCATTGATAAGTGTTTAATTGCTGACAAAGGCAGGAGTCTGGCACTGCCTGTGCCATGGGAGGGCCACAGAGCTGCATCCAGCCAGGACCGGCCTGCAGCTGCTGCTGGTGGCACTGGGGTAATCTGGGTGAAAAGAATTCTTTATTTTCTGCCTTTCTGTGGCACAGGGCAGTTGTAGAACCACAGCTTTCACCTGTCACCTCTAAAGCAGCCAGGGCCAGCAGTGAGAGATGTGTCTGGAGAGCAGTGCTGCTTCAGAGGGACGGCAGAAATGAAACTCCAGAGGCTGGGTTATCTCCTGCCAGGCTGAGAGGAAGTTTCCAGGATTCCTTAGCCCTTATTTAGCCAATTTGTTTGTTTTGGAGGGGAATGCTTGTGATAGTGTCTGCCTCTGACCATATGCCTGGCTGGCCACAGTGTCCAGTGGTCACTCCCTGCCTGGTCAGTGCCCCCAGGACAGTTAAGGGGTGTCTCTACCCTTGACCAGCTCTGAGATTTCTGTGGCTGCTCCACTTGGATGCCCCCCACGCTTGGGGTGCAGCCAGAGCACCGAGCTGGGGACTGGCAGGGAGGGGGACCTGGGTGACATCCTGTCACAGGGTGCCACCAACCACAATGGGGTGCCGGGGGTCCTCAGTGCCAGCAGTCCCAGAGTCCTCGGGATTCTCCTGGTGCTGTGCGTGCTGGGGAGCACACGGGGGGCACGGGTGGGCTGGGGACACCTCGGGGCGGGGGCGTGGGGACATCGGTGACGCTGCGGGCAGGAGGCACGGGGACAGGGCGGGGAAAGAGCACACGGGGACACTCTGGAGCCGGGGACAGGAGAGCACCGCGAGGAACAGGGGCACACACGGAGCGGCTGCGGGGACACGGCAGTGAAAGGAGCTCACAGAGTCACCCTGGGGCCGGGGACAAGAGAGCACGGAGAGGAAGGGGAGCGCACCCGGAGCGGCTGCGGGGACACCCTGGGGCGGGGGACAGGAGGAAGGGGAGCACACACGGAGCGGGCTGCGGGGACACGGCAGTGAAAGGAGCACTGAGGGTGATCTCCTGTCACTCTGGAGCCGGGGAAGAGGAGCACACATGGAGCAGCTATGGGGATACCCTGGGGCGGGGGACAGGAGAGCCCCGCGAGGGAGGAGAGCACACACGGAGCGGCTGCAGGGACACGGCAGTGAAAGGAGCACACAGGGTGATCTCCTGTCACCCTGGGGCGGGGGACAGGAGAACACCGAGAGGAAGGGGAGCGCACAGGGCGATGATCTCCTGTCACCCTGGGGCAGGGGACAGGAGAACGCCGAGAGGAAGGGGAGCGCACAGGGCGATGATCTCCTGTCACCCTGGGGCGGGGGACAGGAGAGCACCGCCAGGAAGGGGAGCGCACCCGGAGCGGCTGCGGGGACACGGCGGGGATGCAGCGCACGGGGCGGGGACACGCGTGGGGCAGGCGGGGGTGGCCGCGGGGTGCGGGGGGGTCGGGGTGCGGTGCCGGCCGCCATTGGCTGCGGCGGGCTGATGTCACGGGCTGCTGTCACTTAAAAAGCTCCGCGGCGCCTAACGGGCTGGGACACGGGCTGGGACACGGCCGGGACACGGCAGGGACACGGCAGGGACACCGGCTGGGACACGGCCGGGCCGGGAGCGGAGCGGTGCCCGGTGCCACAGCCGAGCGGCCCCGCGCCTGTCCCGCAGCTGTGCCGCATGTGCGGCTCCCGGAGCGGCGCCGCGGCCGCGGAGCCCCGAGCGGAGCCCCGAGCGGAGCCCTGAGCGGAGCCCCGAGCGGAGCCCCGAGCGGAGCCCCGAGCGGAGCCCTGAGCCGAGCCGAGCCTCCCCCGCCGCCCCGGGGCTGTCGCCGGGCCATGGCCGAGGCGGGTACGGAGCTGCCCGGGGGCAACGCCAGCGCCAACCAGAGCGCCGCCGACCCCACGGTGTCGCGGGACGTGTGGATGGTGGGCATGGGCATCCTGATGTCGCTGATCGTGCTGGCCATCGTCTTCGGCAACGTGCTGGTGATCACGGCCATCGCCCGCTTCCAGCGCCTGCAGACCGTCACCAACTACTTCATCACCTCGCTGGCCTGTGCCGACCTGGTCATGGGGCTGGCCGTGGTGCCCTTTGGCGCCTGCCACATCATCATGGAGATGTGGAAGTTTGGGAACTTCTGGTGCGAGTTCTGGACCTCTCTGGACGTGCTGTGCGTCACGGCCAGCATCGAGACGCTGTGTGTGATTGCCGTGGACCGCTACTTCGCCATCACCTCCCCGTTCAAGTACCAGAGCCTGCTGACCAAGGGCAAGGCACGTGTGGTCATCCTGGTGGTGTGGGTGGTGTCGGGCCTGACGTCCTTCCTGCCCATCCAGATGCACTGGTACCGGGCAGACCATGAGGATGCCATCCGCTGCTACCAGGACGAGATGTGCTGCGACTTCTTCACCAACCAAGCCTACGCCATCGCCTCCTCCATCATCTCCTTCTACCTGCCCCTCGTCGTCATGGTCTTCGTGTACGCCAGGGTCTTCCAGGTGGCCAAGAAGCAGCTGCAGAAGATAGACAGGAGCGAGGGGAGGTTTCACACCCAGAACAAGGAGCAGGAGCAGAAAGGGGGAGCCGGGCACCGCCGTTCCTCCAAGTTCTTCTTGAAGGAGCACAAGGCCCTCAAAACCCTGGGCATCATCATGGGCACCTTCACGCTGTGCTGGCTGCCCTTCTTCATCGTCAACATCGTGCACGTCATCCAGGACAACATCATTCCCAAGTACCTGTACATCCTCTTGAACTGGCTGGGCTACGTCAACTCTGCCTTCAACCCCCTGATCTACTGCCGGAGCCCCGACTTCAGGTACGCCTTCCAGGAGCTGCTGTGCCTGCGCAGGTCCGCCCTCAAGATGTACGCCAACGGCTACTCCAACAGCAACGGCAGGAGCGACTACAACGAGGAGGACAACGGCTACCCCCTGGCCCCGGATAAAACCTGCCAGCTGCTCTGCGAGGAGGGCTCCTTCCCTCGCCCCGAGGACTTTTTGCACGGCAAAGGTACTGTGCCCACCGGGGAGGGTGCTGGGGGCTCGGGCGGGGCTTGCGCGGAGGAGCCTTTGCAAGGAAAATCGCCCTCTTTTCATAGGAATAGTGATTCTTTTCTAGAGAGCGATTAAAACCTAACAGCTGCGAGAAACCCCAAACTCAGGCTCTGCCAAGCGGGGCTGGCCCTGGCAGGGCAGAGAGGCTGCTGGCAGCTCCCCTGGTTTTGGGGCACCACCCCGGGGTCCCTCAGGGGGTGGGGGATGCCAGGCTGTGCAGAATGCTCGTCCCCAGAGGGACTTTCTGGCCGTGGCCGGGACTGAAGTGACCTGGGACTGAACGACCTTGCTGGGAGCCGGGAGCGGGGCTGGACGCCCCTGCCCCGGTGGGACAGCTGCCGGTGCCTTGTCACCGCCCCGCTGGTGGCTCTGGGAGCCCTCCTGGCCAGGAGGGCACCTGGGGCGGGGGCGGCACGATTGTCCAGCCCGGGGCACTTTGCGGAGATGGCAAAACCCCTGAATTTGATCTGCGACAAAGCGGCGGGGAAGGGATGCAGGCAGCGGGGCGGGCTCGGGGCTGCCGGCTCTGGGACAGTTTGATCACAGCCCAGAAACTGTGAATGCTCTCTGGGGTTTTGTTCTGCCAAGTGCTACGGGACTTTCTGTAGGGAAAAAAAAAAAAAAAACGATAGAAATAAACGGAGCGTCTGCCTAGAATGTGAGCCTGTGACTGTGGGACTCAGGAATGTGGCACTGGGAAGTCGAGTGACACCCGGCTACAGTCACAGCCCAGCCAAAAGCTCGTAAAGCGCCCGGTTTGTTTAACTGCGAGTCTCAGATGACAGCGAGCCGGGGGAGGTGGCACGGGACGGGGTCCGGGTTTTCCGTGGCACCCTGGAAACGCCGCTCCGACCGCGGCACGGCTGCAGGTCCCTTGGGATAGGATAGGACAGGACAGGACAGGACAGGACAGGATAGGATAGGATAGGACAGGACAGGACAGGACAGGATAGGGATAGGATAGGATAGGATAGGATAGGGATAGGATAGGATAGGATAGGATAGGATAGGATAGGATAGGATAGGATAGGATAGGATAGGATAGGACAGAACAGTCCCAGGCTGGAGAGGAGCAGCGATTTGGGCTGGGGGCTCACCCCGGTGTGACACGCTGGACCCGCGGCCGGCAGGGTGTGCAGTGCCGGGTTCTTTCAGGAATTCTCGGGAAAGGGGTAGGAAAAGCTGCTCCCGGGACCTCTCGTGCCGCGGTGTGCGGGGGATGCTCGGGGATGCTCGGGTGTGCGGACCCTCCGCATTTCCATGTGCTCGCTCCGCACCACGGGGCTGTTGGTGGCATTGTCGTTGTCGTGGTCAGTTTTGGGGTGCGGGGCTCGCTGGGTGCCCGGGAGCCCTGTGTGGGTGCCGAGTGGCCACCCGGGGCTGAGTCCCGGTGCAGGGGGAGGCAGAGCGGCTTTGGGGCAGCCGTGCCCGTCCCGGAGGAGCCGGGGCTGGAGCGGGGCTGGAGCGGGGTTTCTGGAGCGGGGTTTCTGGAGCGGGGTTTCTGGTGCCGACACCCCGGCAGTCCCTTGGCTGCTCTGAGCACTCGCCCCGAGCGCTGGTGCCGGCAGGGCTGGAGGGAATCCCCCGGCCGGGAGGGGACATTGCTGCTCCAGGTGTGGCCACAAACTGCTCGAGCTCTCGGGGCAGAACGCAGCGCTCTGGGAACTCCTGCTGCTCCTTTTGCTCTGTCCCAAAGTGCTGCTGATCCTGCCTGGGGAGGAGGAGCAGCTCCAGGAGCCCTGTGCTCCCCAAGCCCCGTGGCTGCCTGGGCTCCTCTTGTCCCCTGCGCAGCCCAGCAGCGCAGCAGGGACAGGGAATGTGCCCGGAGCCCTTCCCTCGCCCTCTGCCCGCCCTGCCCTCACCTGCTGCCCGGGGAGCGGTGCCAGCAGTGCCCCAGGCGCTCGGAGTGCCAAGGAAGGGTGACACGGTGACACTTTGTGGCGTGAGAGGCCGCGGGGCAGCCCCGCGGATAAGCACGGACAGGAGGAGGGCAGGAGAGGGGCTGGAAGGGATGGAGAGAGGCTGGAAGGGATGGAGAGGGGCTGGAAGGGCAGGAGAGGGGCTGGAAGGGATGGAGAGGGGCTGGCAGTCGGGCACTGCTCACTCCATGCTCCACTGGCACTGAGAGAGAGCTCAGAGGATGTGCAGGGGTGGGGAGGTGGTGCAGGTACACACTCGGTGTAGGTGCACACTCAGTGTAGGAACAAAGTGTAGGATCACACTCGGTGAAGGTACACACTCGGTGTAGGTGCACACTCAGTGTAGGAATACACTCAGTGTAGGTAACACAGTGTAGGAATACACTCAGTGTAGGCACTCACTCAGTGTAGGCACTCACTCAGTGTAGGCACTCACTCAGTGTAGGAATACACTCAATGTAGGAATACACTCAGTGTAGGAATACACTCAGTGTAGGAATACACTCAGTGCAGGCACTCAGTGTAGGAATACACTCAGTGCAGGTAACACAGTGTAGGAATACACTCAGTGTAGGCACTCACTCAGTGCAGGCACTCACCCAGGGGCTGCAGATGCAATTTAGCTCCTTGCAGGCTGTGATTATTAACCAGCATTCAGGGGAAATGAGCATTAACCTCTTGATTGCAGAGATCAATATCTCTGCCTTGCTTTATCTCCTCTGTCACTTGATCTGCTGCCAGTCCCTGCTGCTCTGCCATGCCCAGGGCACCGTGGGTTTGAGAGGGCACAGAGGGGTGAGGTGTCCCACAGTGCTGGGCTCAGGCCAGCCCCCAGCAGGCTCCAGTCTCCCCAGTTTGAGGCAGGGCCCTGTGGCACAGGGAATTCCCATGCCCACATCTCTGTTGTGGTTTGTGTTTTCACCATGATGGATTATTTGCATTTCGGTAGCGCTGGCGGAGCAGGGTTTGTTGTCCAAATAATTGTTCTCTTTTTTTTTTTTTGGCTTCCTCTTCTTACTTCAAATATTGTGGCTGTGGGTAGCCAAAGCTGAGAGATGAGCAAGTGATTATTTGCAGAAGCACAACAGCACCCAGAGCACGTGGCTGTGGAAGGGACAGGGAATTTTGGGCTGTTCGCACTGGACAAATGAACTCGGTGCTGCAAAGCTCAGCTGCACTGCCAGGAAACCTCAAGCTTGCCCTGGAGTCTGGGTGTTGAAGAACTGCTTTCTTTCCTATAAGGCAACATTAGTAAAACTGGTGAAATATAAACTGTGCAGTTCTGGGGGCAGCTGGAATCAAAAGAGAGAAATAGTGGAGGAAAAAATATTATGGCACTACCAAAGCCAAATCTTTCCATGGTTGGGGAAAAAAACAACTAAACCCTGTTAAAATATTTTATATTAAAAAGTTTTATAGACATATTAAAAAATGGAGCATTGGAGTCAGGAGTTGCTGTTTAAATTGGATTTTAGGATTTTACACTGGCAGAGTTGGCTCAGGTTAAACACATCTGATAAAACACACGTTGGTGACTTCATTGGAGGGAAATCAGTGACAAACATTAAATTCTCCCAGCAAACAGAGCAGGCTGAAGCAAACACTGTGCTGCTGGCTGTACCTCGTGCCACTGCCACAGAGGAGGGGACAGAGGGGACACAACCCCCAGGTGCTGCTGTGCAGCCAGCTGGAGCCTGGCCCTGCATTCACTGCTTCTATCCACCTTGGCCAAGCAGATTGTTTTTGTTTTTAAAGTCTTGGTGGGGTGAACATCACAAACACAGCTTGGGTGTTGTTACAAAAGCCTGGCCTGGCTGTGGCTGCTGCCTGGGACTGGGGAGCTGCAGTTTGCACAGCAGGGCTGTCCTTGCTCCATCATCCCCAGCACAGAAAGCTGCTGGGTTGCACCAATCCTTCCCCTCGTGAGCCTGCCTGGGCAGCCAGGGCTGGAAATGCTGCTCGCTGTGGCCCTGGGGAGATGTGGAAGTGAACAGGGAGGAGGCAAAAGGCGCCTGGAAGTGTGGCTCGAGTGCCTTTTTAGGAGTGGCTGTTCCCAAAGTGCCTCAAATCCCAAATTGTTCAGCAATTCCTGCAGTCCAGCACTGCCCACAGGTGCATCTTGCACTGTCAGGGCTGTGCCTGCCCCAGCCTCACCTGTGGAGCTGGACTCTGTGTTTGGAGTTTGTTTTCACATTCTTTGAGCTTTCAATGCAGCATCAGCCTCATTGCATGGCTGAGACAATTAAATATGGTAAAAACTCACTTATAATGAGCTTATCTTTACTATTTCCCACAGACCCCACCCTGGGGCTCAGCTGAAGGTGAGGGCCCAGCACAGCAGAGAGGGAGGGCAGAGATTTCAGTTCCTAAATGCCCCCAAATGTTTGAAAATGGACCAGAGATTAGGAGTGTGGAAAACCCCATTCCCCTGGATCTGGCAGCTGGAATTGTTGTGTGTAAAGGTGCTGAAGCACAGAATTTAAGGGGCCACTGAGATTTTTTTTTTAACTTTCTCCATCATGAAAAAAAGTGTATTTGCTGCTTCTCCATGCATGCAACTTCAGTTTTGCCATTTTCCCTATGGCAGGAGCACCCAGCTGGATTTCTGTGCAGTATTTCCAGTGCCAGGGAGAGTGGATTGGGAAATATTCACTTGTTTCCTGTCCTTGGTAAGGACATTTTTGCACAAGTGCACGTACAGGTCTGTGTGTGTGTATCCATTATCTATATACAGCAATACTTAGAGCTGAACATAAACAAGGAAATGTAAAGGGTTTGCTGTGCCAGATAAGTACAGAGATGAAGATCTCTATGTTCAAAACTCCAAGTATTTACTGCAGGTCCTACTGACTGACGTGTTGAAATAAAGAGGATTTATGGGATTTATGCTGTAGTCAAGTGTCCTTGCTTAAAGCCAATTTCTCCCATATTTCCCAGCATTTTCCTAGTGAATCCTTCAGGGCTGATTAAAGAAAACCAACACCTCCAGGAGCAGGGAGGAAACACAGTGTGGACAAAAACTTCCTTAATTTATTATTATTTATTATTTATCGTTTATTATTTATTATTTGTTATTTATTATTTATAAGTTATCATTTATTTATTATTTATTACTTATTATTTATTACTTATTATTTATTACTTATTACTTATTATTTGTTACTTGTTATTTGTTATTTATTTATTATTTGTTATTTGTTATTCATTATTCATTATTCATTATTTATTCATTTTTTTTAATTTAAATTTAAACTTAAATTTTAATTTTAATTTTAATTTTAATTTTAATTTTAATTTTATTTATTTGCTATTTTATTTATTATTTATTATTTATTATTCCAGTGCTCTGAGCCCTGGCAGGGGAGGAGGCCGTGGATGCTCAGCACTCTCTGGTTTTCCCCCTCCCACCAGGATCTGCAGACAGGGGTTTAGAAACCCACCTGCTTCCCTGTTTGGGCTGGCAGCCCTCCTGTGCCCCTGTGGCAGCACTCCCAGCAGCTGGCAGGGTTTAATGCTCTGTTGCTGCCACCAGTGCCAGCATCCCCCGGGGCTGGGAGGGAGCTGCAGCCTCCCCAGCTGTGGGGGTTTGGAATTTGGGCTGGGGGAAGGTGAGGGGGTGACCTGTCCTGCAGCAAGGGGGTGGCAGCAGCAGCCCTGCCTGCCCCAGGTTGCCTCATCTGGGAAAAGCTCCTGGAGGTGTTTGTCTGGAGAGGTCCCAACCTCCCTCCTGGTCTCTGTTACCCGGTGTCCTGCTGCCCCTCCTGCTGCAGGCGGGGGTGAGGAAAGAGCAGGAGTGATGCAAAGCAGGATGCCAGCCCAGAATGGTGCAATGATGAGGATTTTGTGTCCTCTGTGCCACGGATTGAAGCCTTGGCAGCAGAGGACACTGTGCCCTGCACATTTTGAGGCTTCTCCTTTCCAGAAACAGCAGCAGGGAATTGTTGTGCAGCTCAGACAGGGAGATTGCAGCAGGCACTTCCTGCCAAATTACAATAATTTGTGCTTTCAAGGGATGGAGAGCCCCAGCCATGGCTGACTGCAGGAGGAAAAAATCACTCAGGCCTTCAGCATCCGTGGGGGAGCAGGAGCTGCCACCCACCTTTCCCCATCCCTGTTACAACAGGACATTCCTGACAGGGAACATTTCACCTGGAAAGGTGCTTGGGCTTAAAAGGTGCTTAAAGCCAGCCCTTACTGCCCCTGAGGATGCCAGCAGCCCCTCCTGGCCCTGATCCCCCCAGGAATGCCACAGGAAAGGCCTTGGGGAGCCCCACTGGCAGAGCCTGGGGCTCACAGACACAATCCCCCTGGGGCTGTGCTTTCCCTGCTCCCTGGGGCTGTGCTTTCCCTGCTCTCAGAGCTCCCCTTGCCTCCGAGCTGTCCCAAAGGGATTTTTCTGTCTGTAGAGCTGCTGGTGCATCTGAAGGCAGCTCTGAGCCTGGCTTGGCTCTCTGAAGGAGCTCATGAGCCCCTCTGGGGTCAAGGCAGGGCTCAGGGCAGGATTTGGGCTCTGCTGAGGCCTCAGCCCCAGGCCAGGCTGGTTCAGGTTTATCTCAGCATCGCAGGGCTGGCTGTGCTGCTGACACTGCTCCTCCCAAAAACCACCATCAGCAACAAGTCCTGATCCTCGTGAGGCAGAGCTCAGCTCAGAGGGCTGGAGCAGAGGGTGGCAGCCTGATCCCAGCCTTCCCCAGCAGGTGAGGGCAATGGAGAGGGAGGAAAGCTCTGAGAAGTGAGAACAGATTCCCCTGCGAACTGACCCAGTTCCCCCACAGATATTTTGGGGCTGCCACCAGCTCTGCTGTGTGCAGACACACTTCCTCTCACCACCACCATCAGAAAACACACACAGCTCCCACTGAGACATTTCATCTGAGGGCCAGACTGCAAGAAACTTATTTAGGTCTCCAGTTTTTCTCAGAAAGAAAAAGCCACACATTTCCACTCACGTGTCAAACGCAACGGAGTGGGACTCTCAGACTCTGGAATCCTGAAACCCCAGGGATGTTTTGCACTGCTTCTGAAGTCTTCAAGGCTGCCTCACACTGTGCTGTCCCATGGGACCTGCATCCAACAGCCACCAAGGAGGTCAAGTCCTGACAGGCACCATTTATCTGATTCCACTGTGGCTTTGGGGGTGATAAGAAATGTTTTCAGCAGCGTGGTTCTTGCTTCAGCTGCAAGATATCAAGATGAAGCTGTTCCCACCCAGGGATGAACAAGCATTTCCTTCAGCCAAGCAGAAAAAAAAAAAGAGGATTAAGGAGAGGTTTTTCACACTCGCATACACTTGAGAGGAAAAAATATTTACATGAGGGAGAAAGGACTTGGCAGGGCCTCCCCAGAGGCCATTTGCTGTTTATGCATTTCGCAGGCCTGGGCTGAGGCTGCAGAGCCTGGGCCTCCCTGAGCCACTGGGGGATGTTTTTAGGGCTGGGAGATCCCTAAAACCAGGGGGATTGTGTTTGTGAGCCCCAGGCTCTGCCTGTGTGGCTCCCTAAGGCCTTTCCCTTGGCATTCCTGGGGGATCAGAGCCAGGAGGGGCTGCTGCCATCCTCAGGGGAAATAAGGACTGGCTTTAAGGTAATTAAGTTATTATCTTAATAATAACTTAAGATAATAAGTTATCTTATTTTAACTTAAGTTATAAGTTATATAAGTTATAGTTATAAGTTATATAGTTATATCTAACTATATAAATAGTTATAGAGAACTCTTTTAGGACAGGTTTGGATGTCCAACGAGGCTCCTATCAGCTCTGCCATGAAAGTCATAAATCCAGCACAGACTGGTGGTGGGAAGAGAAGGAATCGATGGAGAATTGTTACGTGGAAAGATGGATGCAACCAAATAGAGAGACAAAGTAAACTACAGCCCAAGGAGAGTGTAAAAAGATGGAGAAACAATTAGAGATGAGAAATCAGTCCTAGGAGGGAAAATGACTCAAGCACCAGCAGGAAACTCAGGAGGCTGGATCCCCTGAAAGGGAGGGAGAGGGAAGGAATGGATTGCAGAAGAGGAAGCAGGGCTGGGAAATGCTGTGAGAGCAGGACCTGCATTTCAGGGCAGGATCTGCATTTCAGGGCAGGATCTGTGTTTCTGTTCAGGATCTGCATTTCAGGGCAGGATCTGTGTTTAAGGGCAGGATCTGCATTTCAGGGCAGGACCTGCATTTCAGTATAGGATCTGTGTTTCAGAACAGGATCTGTGCTCCATGGCAGGATCCACATTTCAGGGCGGGATCTGTGTTTCTGTTCAGGATCTGCATTTCAGTGCAGGATCTGCATTTCAGGGCAGGATCTGTGTTTCTGTCCAGGATCTGTGTTTCTGTGGATCTGTGTTTCTGTTCAGGATCTGTGTTTCAGTTCAGGATCTGTGTTTCTGCCCAGGATCTGTGTTTCTGTCCAGGATCTGTGTTTCAGTTCAGGATCTGTGTTTCAGTTCAGGTTCTGTGTTTCTGCCCAGGATCTGTGTTTCTGTCCAGGATCTGTGTTTCTGCCCAGGATCTGTGTTTCTGTGGGTCTGTGTTTCAGTTCAGGATCTGTGTTTCTGTCCAGGATCTGTGTTTCAGTTCAGGATCTGTGTTTCAGTTCAGGATCTGTGTTTCTGTCCAGGATCTGTGTTTCAGTTCAGGATCTGTGTTTCTGCCCAGGATCTGTGTTTCTGTCCAGGATCTGCATTTCTATGGATCTGTGTTTCTGTGGATCTGTGTTTCAGTTCAGGATCTGTGTTTCTGTCCAGGATCTGTGTTTCTGTGGGTCTGTGTTTCTGTCCAGGATCTGTGTTTCAGTTCAGGATCTGTGTTTCTGTCCAGGATCTGTGTTTCAGTTCAGGATCTGTGTTTCTGTCCAGGATCTGTGTTTCTGTGGGTCTGTGTTTCTGTCCAGGATCTGTGTTTCAGTTCAGGATCTGTGTTTCTGTGGATCTGTGTTTCAGTTCAGGATCTGTGTTTCTGTCCAGGATCTGTGTTTCAGTTCAGGATCTGTGTTTCTGTGGGTCTGTGTTTCTGTCCAGGATCTGTGTTTCTGTCCAGGATCTGCATTTCAGGCAGGCAGCCTGGCTGGTGCCTGTGCCCTGCCACGTCCCCTGTGTGCTCCCGGAGCCCTGGGGGATGATGGCTGCCTCTGGAATGAGCAGTAGCTTTGCTTCCTTCTCAGGGCTGCCCTGCTGCCTGCCAAGGCATGGCTGGGAGGGCGTGGGGCAGGCGTTCCTGTCATGCTGGAGCCAGGGATGCCTTTGGGGTGAGTGTGTGACAGGTATGGAGACAAACCAGGACAGCCGCCCTGTCCCTGCTGGCCTCGGGGATAAGGAGGTGGGAATGGGGAATCACAGAGCCACTGAGGCTGGGAAGGACCTCTCAGAGAATCCAGCTCAGCCTCTGAGCACATTGCCAGCCAGGAGAGTTGAAGGGGAAATGGTTTTTTTCCCCATGGAAGGGCTGTGGGAAGGGGTTGGGTCCCTGGGATGCTGCTGGGCTTTGGCATCACCATCACTCCCAGGAGTTTTGCTGGTCTTAATTTGCTCTTTGTTTGTCATCCTGAGGTCTCCACAAAGCCAGCCAGGAGCTGTGGTGTGTTGGGAAGGGACAGGCCAGCATTGTCACCTCTGTTGGTATGTCCACCATGCAGATTTCCTGTGTGACCAGGGCTGTGGCCCTGCTGTTTCCCTGGGAGCACGAGTGTCACTGTCACTGTCACTGTCACTTGCTGAGGTGGCTGATCCATGGGCAGCCCCAGGGGATGAATGGAGGGACCCCCAGCTCACTGTGCCCCAGGGAATTCCAGACTTCCCACGGGAAGGTGGGAACCCACGGGCTGGGGGCCTGGGAGGGACCCTGGCTGTATTAGGGATGCAAACCATGGTCCAAATGTCCATTTTTCAACGGGACACTTCTGAGAGAGATCCTTTGTTAATAATGGAATAGGTTTTCCTTCCCCTGAAAAAAAGACTACCTTGATTAGGCATTGCAAAATTCAGATGATTTGCAACATGCATTGTTGAATTTTTCAGGTGTTTGTTCTATTCCTTACCCAGCCCACAAATTACTGCAAGGAAAATTAAGTTTTAGAGAAAAAGCCATGCTAAGTGAGGATCCTTTGGGTGCCACCACTAACAGGAGCCCTTGGAGCATGGGGATGTCTGTCCAGGGGCCATGGCCACCCTGAGAAGGAGCTGCCTGGGCTGTGCAGTCCCCAGGCAGAGATTGTGCTGTTAGAGACACACACAGCACTTGGAAAGGCCAAAATGTCCCTCCAGGCCCTGGGTGTGACTCCTCAAAACTTCCTCAGCCCTGTCTGAGCCTTGTCAGTGGCAGGAAAAGAGAAAGGCAGCGTGAAGGTGTCACCCTGCTCATGGTGACAAACAGCAGGGCCCAGATTAGAAACCAGTCTGTGCCCTGGTGACTCACAGGCCAGCTCAGTGCCACCTGCCACTGCACCTGCCAGGACCTGCCTCTGCCCCCTGCCAGGACCTGCCATGCAACCCATGCCTGGCAGCAGCAGAAATCCATTTTATGTTGTATTTTTTAGGATGAAACCCTTCTCTTCCTTTGCTGCTTTTGGGGTGGCTGTGAGACAGCTGCCACCATCCAGATCACAGAGGGGATGAGACTCAGAACTGGACCCCCAAATCCTTCACTCCAAACGTGCAACTCTTGCCATGCAATAGTAGAAAACCATTTTATGTTGTATTATTTTAGGATAAAACCCTTCTCTTCCTTTGCTGCTTTTGGGGATGGCTATGAGACACTGAGATCTTCCAGATCACAGAGGGTATGGGACTCAAAGCTGGATCAGACACAATCCTTCACTCCAAACATGTAATCCTTGCCTGGCAGCAATAGAAAACCATTTTATATTGTATTTTTAGGAGGAACCCCTTCTCTACCTTTGCCACTTTTGAGGTGGGTGTGAGACAATGAGATCTTCCAGATCACAGAGGGTATGGGACTCAGAGCTGGACCCCTAAAATCCTTCCCTCCCAACGTGCAATCCTTGCCTGACAGAAGTAGAAATCCATTTTATGCTGTATTTTTTCAGTCTTTAAAAGTGTCTGCAGCCCCTGCCAGCTTGTTCCATGAACCTTCAGTACCTGCTGAATTCTCCTCCTCCTCCCTGATGGACCAGGTTGTGTTTGCAGGAGCTTTCCTCTTTCCCCTCCCCTGGGTGATTCATCTGAGGGTGCATTGCATCAATGCAAATGGGGCTGAAAACGGCAATTTCTGTACAAATGGTAATTCCAGGAACAGCCAAGCCAGGTCCCAGGCTGATAATGGCAATTTCTGTACAAGTGGTAATTCCAGGAACAGCCAAGCCAGGTCCTCTGGGGCTTTGCTCGAGGAAATAAATCCCTGTGGGTTTAGCCAGGAGTTCCAATTCTTTTTTGTTACAATTAATAAGAGAAACTTGTGGGTTTCTGAAAGGATTCTCTGCTCCAGCGCAGACCCAGGGATGGTTTATCCTGCTCAGAAGTGGCCTGGAAGATTTTCAGGCTGTGTCTTTGCAGAAGGGAGGGGTGTCCACTTCTTCCCCGGATAAAAGAGTCCAGGACAAACCAGAGGGACATAATTTCCTAAATCTGTGTCTCCTGCCCCTGCCAAGGCAGAGGGACATCACCTCCTCCATCTGTGTCTCCTGCTCCACCCTGCTTTCCCCACAGGAATCCTCACCCCCATCCACGGCTCCTTCAAAGGATGGTGATGGGAATAACGAGCCCTTTGTTGTTAATAATAGAGACAATCTGGAGATGAGCTGCTGAGGGATTACAGGGCTGCTGGACTGGTTTTGGAGGTGAGAGTAATGGAGCTGAATAAATGCGTGGAGCTGAATAAATCCCACCCGCTCCTCCTTTCATCTTCCTTACATGGAGCTCACTCAAGTTTGGCTCCCAGTAATTTATGGGAAGTTCAGTTATTCCCACACCCCTCTTGCTGATCTCTGTGCACAGAAACCACTCTCATTGCACAGCACAGGGGGTTTTTTGGCCACTTTACGTGATCCTGAGCCCTGCTCTGCCCTCCTGCCTTTGCAGTGAGCACAGGGCCAGGTGTGGAGGAACCAGAGGATTCCCCCAGCTCTGGGGTCCCTCAGATTTCGGTGCTGTCGTAACTATGAAGCTGATTTAAAATAAAACACGCCTAAAAAATCTCCCATATCAGACCCTCGGAGGGCTGTAGCGAGCCCCTCGAACTCTCCTCCCATTCCTACACAAACCTTGGGACCACCCATTTCCAAATGAGGTTTCGGGTGACTGCTGGGCTTCTCAACCTCCCTAAACGGGAGGGAAATTACAGTAAATGAACGAGCAAAATGAAAACCTTGTGTGCCCTTAGCATCCCGCCCCTGCCATTTTGGCACATTGCTGCACTCTTCCTCCTGCAAGGAGTGTCTGTGTCATTGCCAGCCCCATCTCTGGGGTCAGGAGGAGGGACTGGCCCTGCTGCTCTGCTGAGAGCTGGGGCTTGCCCTGGAAAGGGGGCGTGAAAAACGCCAATTAAATTGTTTTTAAGAATTTTAAAGTTTAATAGCAATAAAATGGTTATAAAAATAGGAATACCATTAGAATAGGAATAATTTGGACAATTTGAATTAGGACAATATGAGACAATAGAAACAAGGAGTTACAGACAGTCTGGGTACCTCTTTCTGGGTAAAATAAGCCTGAAAAAGGACCCACGTTAACAGAGGATTAACCCTTAAAAACAATAACCTGTTGCATATTCATACACCTCATCCATGATGCATAAATTCCATTCAAGCACAGGATTCTGTCTGGGCAGGGTCAGCTTCTTCCTCTGAATCCTGACAGCATCGTCCTGCAGAACAAGGTGGGAAGAAGCTCATTTCTCCTGATAATGGGGCAATAAATTCCCTTTCTCTGAAATATTCAGGTGTCCTGTGGCTGCTACCTCACGAGTAGTGAGTAGTACCTGCGAGTCCTTTCTTTAGAAAAGTCTCCTACAGAGCATAGTTTCTATTTTAACATTTTGTTGTAATCTAAAACTATATTTAACACACTAGTTAGGAGAATTAATACAGCATCACTTTCTAACACAACACGTATAATATTCATTTTGATATTCACTTCATTTTAATAATAACTTTATGACACAACACATATAACATTTCACATTATTATTATTATTATTATTACATATAACATTTCACAACATTATTATTATTATTATTATTATTATTATTATTATTATTATTATTATTATTATTATTATTATTATTATTATTTTCATATTATTTAACAATACCAATCATAAAATACTCATTTTTCAGAAGGGGACAAGGCAAGCCCAGGCTCCAGCAGTGATGTTGCTGCCAGGGGCACAGAGCAAGGGCTGCATCCATCAAGTGCAGCAGGTCACCATGACTGGAACCATGAGATCACCAGCTCCACCCCACAGGGAAATCTTTTTATATCTCCCTGATAGATGCCAACCATTTGCTCAGTCCCTGCAGCAGGGGCTTGCCAGGGAGCAGAGCAGAGAGCCCAGCCCTGGTGCTGGGAGCTGGGCTGTGAAAACAGGCAGTGTTTGCCCAGGTGTGATGGGTAAACAGCCCTGGGTGCCTGGCCCTGCCTGGCTGCTGGGTGTTGTGTCTGCCTGTGATAGCATCAGCACCCTCTGCCAGCCCAGCTGGGCTGTGCTGAAACAAAGCTTGGGGTGAGCCCAGCCAAAGCAAACCAAAGCTTGGGGTGAGCCAAACCAAACCAAAGCTTGGGGTGAGCCCAATCAAACCAAACCAAAGCTTGGGGTGAGCCCAATCAAACCAAACCAAAACTTGGTGTGAACCCAACCAAACCAAACCAAAGCTTGGGGTGAGCCCAGCCAAACCAAACCAAAGCTTGGGGTGAGCCCAGCCAAACCAAAGCTTGGGGTGAGCCAAACTAAACCAAAGCCTGGGGTGAGCCCAACCAAACCAAAGCAAAGCTTGGGGTGAGTCCAGCCAAACCAAAGCAAAGCTTGGGGTGAGTCCAGCCAAACCAAAGCAAAGCTTGGGGTGAGTCCAGCCAAACCAAAGCAAAGCTTGGGGTGAACCCAACCAAACCAAAGCAAAACTTGGTGTGAACCCAACCAAACCAAACCAAAACTTGGTGTGAGCCCAACCAAACCAAACCAAAGCTTGGGGTGAACCCAAACCAAAGCAAAGCTTGGGGTGAGCCCAGCCGTGCTGGATGGAGCCTTTCCCACACAGGTTCAGCCCTGGCAGTGTTTGCCAGGCCTTGGCACAGCTCCTGTGCTCCACCCTTTGATGTGGGTGAGAAGGATCAGAGGAAAATTGGGATTTTCTCTCAGTAGCAGCTACTTCCAAGTGAGCCATTGCCTGAGGGGATTTTGGGAATGGGGTTTGAGCTCTGCAGCAGCTTTGGAAATTGTTAGTGGGGATGTGTTGCACAAGAGGCCAGCTGGGGCTCTGTCCCTCTCCCTGCCCCTGTAATTGGGCATTCCTGACCTGCTTGTCACTGATTTAATGGGATGGAAGATCCACAAAACTCCTCAGGAGCAGCATCCTCCAAAATCTGGTGATTGAACCATGAGTTGGAATTGCCAGGAATTGCAGGAATTGCAGGAATTGCCAGGAATTGCAGGAATTGCCAGGAATTGCTAGGAATTGCCAGGAATTTCCAGGAACTGCAGGAATTGCCACTCCTGCAGGCTGAAATGAATGTGTTTGGATTGCTGAAGTTCCATGAGGAGGGGATGGAGGGAGAGCTGATGGATGCTCCACCCTGGGCAGGGAATTCCTGAGAGTCAGGACACGCTGCTCAGGCTGCAACAGAAGATTTTCCTCCTTGTCCCCAGGTGGGAGACAGCGGCATGAGCAGGTGGAGAGGATATCCCTGGATTCTGTGCTAGGAAGCAAACCCTGGGCTGAGCACTCATTCCCCAGGCACTGTTGGATTTCCTAGAATAAAAATCCTTCTGCATTTCCCCCTGACACTGAGGTATTTTGCATAAAACAATCAAGCTGACCACCCCAAGTCCATTTACAAGTTTTCCAGGAACTCCTTGGGGCAGTCAGAGGAAATCAGAGTTCAGGGCTGGATTCCACGAGCGATGACGCCAGGCCCGGGGAAGGATTTTTAATCCAAATGTTCACAAACGCTGCTTTCTTACAATGTGGGATGTTTCTGGTGTGGATCCCCTCCAGGCATTCACAGGCACCTGCTGATAATCCCATTTCTGTCAGATCCCTGGCTCTCTCCCACCTGGAGGATCAATGTTTGTTGTTTTCTTGGGAGGATTTGGTGGTGTCTCCATGCTTTTGGCATTCCATGGCCTCCTGAGCTTGGCACACAGCAGTGCTCCTGCCTCTGGGTTCCCCAGGGCTGCAGGAATGGGGAGAGAACCCTGGGGACCATCCCAGCATCCCACCAGAACCCCCTGCCCCAGCAGGGCCAGGGAGAGCAGCTTGGCAGAGCTTTGTGCTTGGATTGTGGCAGGAGGGAGATGAAATCCCACCCCGGATCTTCCTTTGTGTGGAGTCAAGGCAGATGGAGAATTCCAAATCCCACCCCAGATCTTCCTTTGTGTGCAGCCCAAAGGCAGGTGGAGAATTCAAAATTCCATCCCAGATTTCCTTTGTGTGGAGTCAAGGCAGATGGAGGAGAGAATTCAAAATTCCATCTCAAATCTTCCTTTGTGTGCAGCTCAAAGGCAAGTGGAGAATTGAAAATTCCATTCCAGGTCTTCCTTTGTGAGGAGCCCAAAGGCAGGTAGAGCATTCCAAATTCCATCCCAGATTTCCTTTGTGAGCAGCCCAAAGGAAGATGGAGGAGAGAATTCCAAATTCCATCGCAGATCTTCCTTTGTGAGGAGCCCAAGGGCAGGTGGAGAATTCCAAATTCCATCCCAGGTCTTCCTTTGCGTGGAGTCAAGGCAGATGGAGGAGAGAATTGAAAATTCCATCTCAGGTCTTCCTTTGTGTGCAGCTCAAAGGCAGGTGGAGAATTGAAAATTCCATCTCAGGTCTTCCTTTGTGTGCAGCTCAAAGGCAGGTAGAGAATTCCAAATTCCATCCCATGTCTTCCTTTGTGAGCAGCCCAAGGCAGGTGGAGAATTCCAAATTCCTTCCCAGATTTCCTTTGTGAGGAGCCCAAAGGCAGGTGGAGAATTCCAAATTCCATCCCAGATCTCCCTTTGTGAGCAGCCCAAAGGCAGGTGGAGAATTCCAAATTCCATCCCAGATCTTCCTTTGTGAGCAGCCCAAGGCAGGTGGAGAATTCCAAATTCCTTCCCAGATTTCCTTTGTGAGGAGCCCAAAGGCAGGTGGAGAATTCCAAATTCCTTCCCAGATTTTCCTTTGTGAGCAGCCCAAAGGCAGGTGGAGAATTCCAAATTCCATCCCAGATTTCCTTTGTGTGCAGCCCAAGGCAGGGGGAGGAGGGGACCTGTTGCTCCTCCAGGGAGAAGGTTGTTCTGCTCATTGTTAACTTGTTTGGCTTGGGTTTAAGTCCTGTGTTCGCTGGAATACCTGCAGAGGAAATTGGGTGTAAGCCAGGCTTAGGGACACATCTACACTCTGCTGGCATCACACCAAGGAAAGGAAATGACAGTGCCACAAAGCAAGGGGCAGTGTTGCCTGCATTGGTTTAGGGGGGACATTGGGATTAAACCCTTCCCTGTGAGGGTGCCCCATCCCTGGCAGTGCCCAGGGACAGGGTCTGGAGCCCCTGGGCCAGTGGGAGGTGTCCCTGCCATGGCAGGGGTGGCACTGGATGGTTTCAAGGTCCCTTCCAGCCCCAGTCATTCCATGGTTCTATCCCTGGTCCCTTGTCCCTCTGCTGGGAACAACATTCATTCTGTTAAATGATTCACAAACCCCACAGGACCCAAAGCAAGCAGCGTCCTTCCACTTCCCCAGAACTGAACAAAGAAGAAAAAACCCCTCAGAAAAGCTGGGACAAGGGAAGGAGAGGGAAATGGGATAACAGAGCCTTTAAAAGCCTGTTGCTTTGCAGCTGTTCCCGCCCTGGCTGCTTTCCAGAGGTGCTTGGATGATCCTCTGCCTGGAAAAAGGGAGTCCTTCAAACCCATCACTTGATGGGGACACTATTCCTCAGCAAAGGAGATGAAAATCCAGGTTTGGGGTTTAGGAATGGAGCTGCACCAGTGTGGGAGCCAGGGATCTTCCCTCAGGTGGATTTGAGTGATATCCCAGTGCTGGGAGACCCTTCAGGTGGGCATGAAGGGCACAGAGGACTTGGACCTCCAGAGAAGTTTGATGCCACAGGCAGCAGCAGATACGTGGAGTGAGTTTGGGCTGGCTCGTGGGGAAAGCTGGACATGTGCTAAGAATTGGGAATTTATGTCCCAGTCTGGCTTTGTGGCTGCTGGACCAAGAGCTCAGCTGGGCTGTGCTGGGCTTGGCACAGCAAACTGGAAGGATGAGCTGGAATTTTTCCTTTCCTAGACAAAAGTGATCATAAACCAGACTGAATCTGGGACTGGGACACTCTGGGGTTGTTTTTTATGCTGCACCTTGGCTTTCTATCAGGCATTCACAGGTTTTTCTTTCACCTGATGGTTCCTCTCCTGTTGCTGAGCCCTGGGGTTCCTCTCACGCTCTGCACTTGCAGCAGATGCTGTTTAAATGTTCCAGGAGGAGCTGCTGGCACATGGGGGATGACAGGTTGCAGAAACAGGATAAGATAGCAGGAGTTTCCAGGGAAAGCTTGGAGAGGCAGGAAAGGAAAGGGGGGACAGTCTGGAGAGGGCTGTGCCAGGCTTGGCTGGGTTGTGAGAGCCCCGTGGAGGTGCAGACGGTGCAGGGCAAGGCTGGCAGATTTTCCTGGTTCCTGGAGGGCTGGAGCAGGAAATTCTGTCTTGCTCTGCCCTCATTCCACCCTGGATCCCTGGATTGCTTGGGGAGGAGCTGCTCAGCTGCCTTGCAGGGAGCTCCATGTCCGTGGACATCCAGCTCCTGTGGAGATTCCACAGGGTACAGGGCTCAAATGGAGTGAAGCAAATATAACATTGATGGAATCAGAGATTCTCAGAATGGTCTGGGTTGGAAGGGACCTCAAAAATCATCTCGTTCCATGGCAGGGACACCTTCCACTGTCCCAGGTTGTTCCAAGTCTCATCCAGCCTGGCCTTGGGCACTGCCAGGAATGCAGGGGCAGCCCCAGCTGCTCTGGGCACCCTGTGCCAGGGCCTGCCCACCCTCAAGGGAAGGATTTCTTCCCAACATCCCATCTAACCCCGCTCTCTGTCAGTCTGAAGCCATTCCCTGTGTCCTGTCACTGCTGTTCCTGCTGATTTGCAAAACCACTTAGTGCAAAGCACTAAGACAACCCACAGAGAATTTGTTTTCCTCTTCATCCTCTCCTTGACCCCTTGGGAAATGTCCCCTGGGAGCCATTTCAAGCTCCTGCCGTGACTCTGTGGGCAGCAATCCATTCCCATTGACTGGAAAGGGAATTCTGACTTTCCCATCAGCTCCTCACCCTGTGCAATGGCTGTCCTTGAGCCTGGGATTAATTAGGACTAATGACCAATAACATCATCACCGGGCTTCCACCTCTCCTAGGAGTGTCCTGAACCAAAATAAGGCAATGGAAAGGAGAGGATTCCAGCTGGGAAGCTGTTAACAAGGCTGTGCACCCCTGGCTTGGTGGGGTGTGGCTGATCCATCCTGCTGAATCCAGGATTCCCACAGGTGTCCAGGCACTGCTCATTACCAGAAGGCTGCAAGGTTTCCTCAGCCAACTTCTGGTTTGAGTATTAAGGTTTGCCTTGTGAACCTTGAGGAATTCAGCTCCCAGGGCAGAGGAAATGTTGGAAGGGGTCAGGCGAGCTGTGCTCTGTCCGTGTCACTGGGAGCAGCCAGCAGCATTCCAGGACAACATCTGATTTTGTGCTTTTACGAGGCAGATGTTTGGGAGAAGGGCTGTGCTGTTTATTCCAGCTGCCATCTCCCAGCCCTGCTCCCTCTGCACAGAGGAGCCCATAAATAAAAATTCTTGGGGTTTTGCCACCATTTGGGCAGCCCTGCCTTCCATCAGGGCCTGCTGCACACCCCCTCCCCCTGCACCTCACTTTTACAGGGGAATAAATCAGGGAGGGCTAAATCCTCTCTCAGAGACACAAGGATAAATCCGGGAGGGCTGCGCTGACGTCGGCGCCGCGCTGGAATTGCAGAAGGGAGTTTGATTCCTTTATTTCAGGGTTCTGCTGCTGATTTACTGCAAAGGAGTTTGGTTCCTTCATTGCAGAGCCCTGCTGCTGATTTACTGCAAAGGAGCTCGGGCTCAGCGTGCCCTGGGACTCAGCAGCAAGGCAGGGCTTGCTCTGGGGGGCAGAGCTGATGGCAGAGCTGTTCCATGGGTTTGGCTGGAACTGATTCACAGAATTCATAGAATGACACAGAATTCACAGAATCTCACAGAATTCACAGAATCACACATAGTCACAGAATCACACACAGTCACAGAATCTCACAGAATTCACAGAATCACACACAATCACAGAATTCACAGAATTCACAGGATTCACAGAATCACACAGAATTAATAGAATCACACACAATCACAGAATTCACAGAATCACAGAATCACACATAGTCACAGAATCACACACAGTCACAGAATCTCACAGAATTCACAGAATCACACACAATCACAGAATTCACAGAATCACAGAATGACACACAGTCACAGAATCTCACAGAATTTACAGAATCACACACAATCACAGAATCACACAATCACAGAATTCACAGAATTAATAGAATCACACACAATCACAGAATTCACAGAATCACAGAATGACACACAGTCACAGAATCACACACAATCACAGAATCACACAATCACAGAATTCACAGAATTAATAGAATCACACACAATCACAGAATTCACAGAATTCACAAAATCACACGGAATCACAGAATTCACAGAATTCACAGAATCACACAGAATGAATAGAATCACACACAATCACAGAATTCACAGAATCACACAGAATTCACAGAATCACACACAATCACAGAATTCACAGAATCACACACAGAATTCAGAGAATCTCACAAAATCACACAGGATCACACAGAATCACAGAATTCACAGAATCACTGGGTTGGAAGAGACCTTCAAGCTCATCCAGTCCAACCCAGCCCCAACCCCTCAACTGAACCCTGGCACCCAGTGCCACATCCAGGCTTTGTTAAACACACCCAGGGATGGGGACTCCATTCACCTTCCTGGGCAGAACATTCCAGAACTCCTATCAGACTGTGTGGCCTGCATTTGGAGCACCACAGAGCCATTATTGTGACCACCTTGTGGTGAGATATCCAGGATCATCAACTTCCTTTGTTTTCCTGGGCAAAGCCAAACCAGGATCTGAGCTCCTGGAGGGATGGGGGTGATGAGCAGCACCATCATAATGAGCAAAACTCCCTAATTACAACAGCAGCAATTAATTAAACCACCCCAGTGGTGAGGGATGCAGAGCTGGAGACAGAACCTTGCTGAGCTCTGTGGCTCCATTTCCTGAGCACAAAAAATGGAATTATTTTGGAGCGTCCCCTTTTCCTCCCCACTTGAATGCCACCAGTGGCTCTGCCCTGGGAGCTGTGGGGAAGGTTCAGGTTTCCTTGGAAGCTGACAGGCACCATCTATAGGATTGCTGCAGAAGAGGCCTCGGGCTCCCAGCTGATGAAAAAGGGCAGAGGAGCTTCACCCTGAATTTCCAGATTTGTTCTGGAGAAACTCCAGCGTGCTCAGCATTGCACGGTGCCCAAAGGCACAGCTGCCCTCGCCCATCCTGCATGGCTGGGGGCTGCTGCTCCTTGGTGCCCTGAGGGGATGCTGCCTGTGGAAATTGCTGGAATTGCAGAGCTGGGATTATTTCACACAGGGATTTCCTGAAGAGCTCATAATCTGCAAAATTTCCGGTTTTCCTCGGGAATTGTAGGGACGGGACAAGGGGGAATGGCTTCAAATCAACAGAGGTGGGATATTGGGAGTAAATTCTTCCCTGAGGGGATGGGGAGGCCCTGGCACTGGTTGGGAACGAAGAAGGAGGGGAAGAAGGGAGCAAGGAAGGAAAAAAGGAGGGGTGAACACAATTTGCAGGGCAGATGGAGTACAAACAATGTTTCTTAAGAGATGCTGGCAAGGGAAACTGGTGCAAATCATCCCTGTCACGTTGCAACTTCATCCTTGATTTGCACAAGAAATACAACTCCAGTTTGGATACCCAGAATTCTTCCAAGAGAGGCATTGTGTTCCCAAAGAACAGATATGGGGTTTTTTTTTACCTCTCTGCAGACCCATTTTGGCTTTAAAGCTGTTTTCTTCTCCTACACACACAGATGATAATCTTTTACATGTCCTTATTAAAAAATATCACTTCCAGAAAATAAAAACACTGGCATATTCTGTACTTGTTCCTTTCTCTATCTCTGAATTAATTTCCCATTTTTTCATCTGGCTTGTCAGTCATTTCCTATCTCCACAATCGAGGAAAGAGGTTTAATCTCTGTCTCCCGGCTTTGGCATCCAAATCCCTCCTCTTTCCCAACCTCTCTGTGCTAAATTAACACTGTTTTCCTTTCTCTTTGTCCCCCCACAGAGATCCCTGGATGCCCAGGAATGGTGGAGAGCTGAACCAACCTCTGTTGCTCACCACCCTGAGCTGTGAGGGCTCTGCAGAGATGGAGTGGGAGCACAGCCTCTCCTCCCTGAGCCAGGGGATGCTGTGGGAAGTGACTGCCTTGGCAAGGTCCTCATCCCACCCCACCACGCAGCACCGCCAGGAGAAGCTGGGCAAGGACCACCAAGGGACCAGGAGAGGCTCTGAGAGCCTTGGAGGACACCGGGAAGCCACGGGAACTGAAGGAGGGGGTGTCCAGACCATGGCAAACGTGCTGAGGGGTTTTTCCCCTTGGAAAAGCCTTTCCAGAAGGGAGCACCAGGCCCAGTGTGGGCTCCAGCTGGACTGGAGGAGGCACAGCCAGGTCTCAGGGCCAGGTCAGGAGCCCAGCAGGTGATGGCAGCCTGTCCCCTGCTGGGTGGGGATCCAGCTGCAACAGGAATCTGTCCAAGACCAAGAGACAGCAGCGTGGAGGATTCCTTTGATTTATTCTGTGCTTGTTTCTCCTTCTGGTGTCTTCTCTGTCTACCTCTTCTCCTCTAAGAGCATGGATGGCCCTGACAGTCACCAAGGAGCAGGAGGATTGGCACAGGGCAGGAATGGGGCCTTTGTTCTCTCCTTGCTTCACAAAAATCTCAACTGTCCTGCCTTGGGAAGGCTGGGACCTGGCAATCCTTTCCCTGCAGGAAGTCACATTTCAGCAGGACCAGCCACCCATGGGAGCCAGGATTTCCCACCTGAGGCTCAGAAATGGCAGAACATCCATGGCAAAACATCCATGGCACAACATCCATGGCAGAACATCCATGGCAGAACATCCATGGCAAAACATCCATGGCACAGCATCCATGGCAGAACATCCATGACAAAACATCCATGGCAAAACATCCATGGCACATCCATGGCAGAACATCCATGGCACAACATCCATGGCACAACATCCATGGCACATCCATGGCACAGCATCCATGGCAAAACATCCATGGCACATCCATGGCACATCCATGGCAGAGCATCCATGGCACAACATCCACAGAACAGCATCCATGGCAAAACATCCATGGCACAACATCCATGGCAAAACATCCATGGCAGAACATCCATGGAACAACATCCATGGAACAACATCCATGGCACAACATCCATGGCACAACATCCATGGCACATCCATGGCAGAACATCCATGGCAAAACATCCATGGCAAAACATCCATGGCACATCCATGGCAGAACATCCATGGCACATCCATGGCACAGCATCTATGGAACAGCATCCATGGCAAAACATCCATGGCACATCCATGGCACATCCATGGCACAACATCCATGGCACATCCATGGCAAAACATCCATGGCAGAGCATCCATGGCACAACATCCACAGAACAGCATCCATGGCACAGCATCTATGGCACAACATCCATGGCACAACATCCATGGCAGAACATCCATGGCACAACATCCATGGCAGAACATCCATGGAACAATATCCATGGCACATCCATGGCAGAGCATCCATGGAACAGCATCCATGGCAAAACATCCATGGCAGAGCATCCATGGCACAACATCCATGGCACAACATCCATGGCACAGCATCCATCCCTCTCCTGCAGCTGTGGGAAGGAGCACACCGAGCTCCTGATTCTGGATTGTGGAAAACTCATTAAACAGAGGAAGAGATGGAAGGACTTACAGCCTCAGGCAGAAAACAGCAGGAAAAACTGGCTGGAAACCATAAAAACGTGCACCTTGGACTGACAGGTGGTGGCCCAGCTGCAGCTCTGTGGTCACTGAGCTGGTACTGAACTGTGGGAGCCCCATCTCAGACCTTCCCCCTCGGGCTTCCAGCTGCAGAACCTTTCCCTTCAGTGCAATCCTATTTATTTATTTATTGTCTCGCTGCTTGATGTGAAGCTGCTAAAGGAGCCCCCTCCCCACAAGAGCCAGGCCTGTGTGAGGGCCCTGAGCAGAGGGGCAGGACACAGGGACACCTCCCAGCACTCCAGGAGCCACCTCCTGCTGAAGGTCCTGCTGTGGGAGGTGTTTGGACTTGGTGCTCCTTGAGGTTCTTCCCAAGCAAACCCATTCTGTGGTTCTGTAAGAGCTGAAAAGGAGCTCCCATCCCTGGCCCTGGATCCCTGGCAGTGCCCAAGGCCAGGCTGGACAGGGCTTGGAGCCACCTGGAATAGTGGAAGGGGTCCCTGCCCATGGCAGGGGTGGGAATTAAATGATCTTTAATGAATTGAATGATCTTTAATGAATGAAATGATCTTTAATGTCCCTCCCAACCCAAACCATCCTGTGGGGAGCAATCCCTGGCAAGGACAAGTGCTCAGCCCAGCAAAGCCCAGCTCAGCTCTGGCAGTGGGGATGCTCCAGCATTGCTGTGGGGATGTACTGGGAACGTGTGGGGAACTGAGCCCTGCCCTGCCTGGGAAGCCCAGCCAGGGGCTGGAGCTGCAGCCCTGCATGGGGAGCTGCCCTGGGGAGCTCTGGGTGCAGCTGCAGCACCACGGGGAGGGTCCCAGCTCTGCTCCTGTCACTGAACAAATTCCTCCACCAATAAAGAATGGAAAGCGCTGCTCTTCCCACTCTTCTTTTTCCCAGCTGCCCCTGGATGGTGGGAACACAGGAATGCCAGGGCAGTTTGCGAGGGGCTGGATGCAGTCAGGAAAAGCAGGGGACTCGAGCACAGAGTGCGCCAGGGCAGAGCCCTGCAGGGATTCCTGATGCTGGGGGGTGATGGGTGCCAATAACTGCAGGTAAAAATGGGCTGTGGGACCAGGCTGAGCAGCAGCAGGGCCCTGGGGTGGGGCTGCAGGAGGAGGAGGCACCACACAAAACCAGGAGGAGAAAAGAGGGCGATGAAGGTGCTGAGCATGCCAAGGCTTTTTCACAGGATGGCAGCAGAGGAACCTGCAGTGCTGCGGCCCTGTGCTGTCCCCTGGGCTGGTTCTTCACCCAAATCTCCTTTAAATCTCCAGATCAGCTCCTTAATTCCTCCTCCCCATCCCTGCAGTTCTCCTGGCTGAGCCAGGGCAGGGTGGCAGTGACAGCGTTGCAGCTCCCCAGGAGCGTTCGCCAGGGGAAAAAATCGGTCCCCAAACAAGGAAATCATCAAAATGACACATTTCCAACTGAATTAATGATGAGACAATTAATCATCCCAATTAAAACCAGTGGAGAACCTGGAGAGCCCTAATCCATAAAGATGCTCCAGGCAGCAGCACCCTGGGGTTTCACACTGCCCTGGCAGGAGCTGCAGGCAGCACTGCCAGGAGAAATTGGGAATTTTATCCCAGGACAACCTGAAAGGAGAATTTGGGAATTTTATCTCAGGACAGCCTGAAAAGGAGAATTTGGGAATTTTATCCCAGGACAGCCTGAAAAGGAGAGTTTGGGAATTTTCTCACAGAACGGCCTGAAAAGCTGCACAGGTGCCTGTGGAGCCACCCCCTGCTAAAATGCTCATCCCTGGTGTCTGTGGACATTCCCAAAGTCCCCTTGTGTGCCACCCACCCACCTCAGAGCCTTGCCCAACCCCTGCAGGCAGGGATGGATTTCTCCCAGAATGGATTTTCCTCCAGGATGGATTTCCCTCAGGGTGGATTCCCCCAGGGTGGTTTTCCTCAGGATGAATTTTCCTCCAGGATGGATTTTTCCTCCAGGGTGGATTTTCCCCCAGGGTGAATTTCCCCCAGAATGGATTTCCCCCAGGATGGATTTTCCCCCAGGATGGATTTTCCTCCAGGATGGATTTCCCTCAGGGTGGATTTCCACAGGAGGGATTTCCTCCAGGATGGATTTTCCCCCAGGACAGATTTTCCTCCAGGATGGATTTCTTCCATTATGGATTTTCCTCCAGGGTGGATTTCCCCCAGGATGGATTTTCCCCCAGGATGGATTTTCCCCAGGATGGATTTCCCCCAGGATGGATTTTCCCCAGGATGGATTTTCCCTCAGGGTGTATTTTCCTCCAGGATGGATTTCCCCCAGGAGGGATTTTCTCCATCTCCCAACCTTCCCACCTGCATTTGCAGGGCTCTGGGCTCAGCCCTGTGTTTTGGGACTGGAGCAGTGTGAGCCTCGTTTGCCAAGAGCCCACACAAGCCCAGACAGCCCAGCAGTGTCCAGACACCTTCCCGAAGTTCCTAAACCCTGCGAGCAAAGGGCTGTGAGGAGATGGCTGCAATAAACCCTCTCTTCATCCTTTCATGGTCCGAGCCATGGACATGAATTACGGCAGTTTTAAATCTTTCTCAAACGGCCTCTAAAGAGCGTTGTTAAGCCGGGATGTCAGCGCTTGCTGCCTGAATGAGGCTCTTTTACGAGGCACTTTAATCCTCCCAGGAATCCAGCGCCCCCTTTTCCACCCACAGATCCACTCCTGGCTCTCCTTTCCTGTCCCGTTTGTTCCTCGAGGCTCTGGCGCCGTCACCTCTGGCAGCCCCATCTCTTCCAGATGCAAACGGGTTCCTAAAAACCCCACACCTGGCTGGGTTTGGGGCTGAACCCCACATCTGGATGGATTTGGGGCTAAACCCCACACCTGGCTGGGTTTGGGGCTAAACCCCACACCTGGATGGATTTGGGGCTAAACCCCACACCTGGATGGATTTGGGGCTAAACCCCACACCTGGCTGGGTTTGGGGCTGCCCGGCAAACTGCAGAGCCTGCAGAGCAAGCAGGGGCTTCTCTTGTGAATTCTGCACTTTTTGAGGTCATCCCTGTGAGGTGCCTTCCTGTGGTGCCCTGTGGCCTCTGGGTGTGGATTTTGCTGGAGGATGGAGGAGGATGGAGGGGCTGTGCCCTCAAGGAGCCACAGCCACCCCAGGCACAGCCACGTCCCTTTGGGATGGCCCTTCACCTCCTGGCATCCTCTGAAAATCCTGCTCTAAAATAAGCAGCAGGTGCTTTCCCTGCCTTCCCTATTTCCCTTCTGGATGTTTTATTCCTTTCCCTGATTTCTTTATTTCCCTTCTGGATGT
This sequence comes from Agelaius tricolor, assembly GCF_023055355.1. Lineage (NCBI taxonomy): Eukaryota > Metazoa > Chordata > Aves > Passeriformes > Icteridae > Agelaius > Agelaius tricolor. The sequence continues at coordinate 17,209,776 of NW_027269278.1, forward strand.
TTTATCCCTTTCCCCGATTTCCTTATTTCCCTTCTGGATGTTTTATCCCTTTCCCTGCTTTCCTTATTTCCCTTCTGGATGTTTTATCCCTTTCCCTTCCTTACTTCCCTTCTGGATGTTTCATCGCTTTCCCTGCCTTCCTTATTTCCCTTCTGGATGTTTTATCCCTTTCCCTTCTTTCCTTATTTCCCTTCTGGATGTTTTATCCCTTTCCCTTCTTTCCTTATTTCCCTTCTGGATGTTTTATCCCTTTCCCTGCTGCCTTAACCCCAATATCATTCCTGAGGTTTTTCCTTCCTGGGGCACAAGCTGAATTCACATTTATTTCCATTCAAAAGGCACAAATCCCAGCAAATGTTGGATTAAACCATTCCAGGCTGGTGATTTACCATCATTTTGATTGCTAGAGGAGAATGTTGAGTTCCCAGATGCTCTGGATTGGTCTCCATGGAAATGGGAAGGAACCTTTGGATTGCACAGTCCGGAGGTTTTGTCTTGGGTGTGATGGGGGCTGCTCTGCTTTGCTTTCTGTGTCAGTGAAATTCCTGATGAAATCGAAATGCGGCAGCCCAGGCTGTCACCTGACAGCAGGAAACAAAAAACAGGAAGAAGGAGCATTACAAAAATGGAAATGATGGTCATTAAAGCACAAAAAATCCCATCAAAATAAATCTGGACATTATAAACACCCAGCTGCTTCATCCATGCTGCACCCAGAGCTGCTCGTGGCTGGAAAGGGGAAAAGCTGGGAATTACCCAGTGCTGTTAACCATTAACTGCTTCCTGCAGCCTCTGCCTGCAGCCTGCACCTGCTTTTAGGGTTAATCTTCCTCCCAAGGCTGCCCAAGCCAATGGAAAGGCTGGGTGGGCATCCAGAGACGCAGGTGACCACGAGCTGTGCTTGCAGTGGCAACCAGGCCACAGAGCAGGGAGCTCCAGGTGGCCCCAGGTGTCACAGAAGCCACGTGGGAAAGGGGCTGGTCCTGGAGCTCAGGGCCTAAATGGTCCAGAAGGGATAGGCAGGAGGATGAAAACAGTCAGAGGGGACAGCCCAGAGGCAGCAGCAGCGCCCAGAGGGATCCCTGGTTCAGGGAATGAGGAGCAAAGGAAAGGACGGTTCTTCACCAGGGACAGACAGACAGGGATGGGTTCAGGAAAGAGGGGAAGCTGAGGCTGGGTATTGGGATATCCAACATCCCCACAGCTGGCAGGGTGGGCAGGCCCTGGCACAGGTGCCCAGAGCAGCTGGGGCTGCCCCTGCATCCCTGGAAGTGCCCAAGGCCAGGCTGGGCATTGGGGTTTGAAGCCTTGCAAGAAACATCAGAAAATATTGTGGAGCCAGAAAGGAATTCCACAGCCAGCAGATGTGGGGGAAGGCTCTGTTTGTCAGCTTTGAAAAATCATCTCAGATGTTTCTTTCTAGAAAACAAAGAAGGCCCAGCTCCAGGGTGGCTTTGTTCCCTTTTCCAGAGGTGAGGGCAGTGCACTGACCCAGCATTGCTCCACTTCCTTCCACCCTCCTCAGCTGCAGAAGTTCTGTGATTTTGATGGGTTTTAAACAGCAAAGAGGGGGGTGAGGGAGAAAAGAGAGAAATGAGGACACCCTGGGCATCATCTCCATGAGTGCATTCCAGGACAGAGCAAACAAAGAGGAAATTAAATTTTCCACTTTTATCACCCAAAGCAAAGCGAAATGAATGCGTCAATCCAAAATTAAATTTTCTGTGTTTAAGAAGCCTCCCCCAAAAAAGTGTAATCAGAAATGAATTTTTTTTTTAATTTTTCCCTGAGAAAAGAGATGGATGTGATGGAGTCAGGCTCTTTGATCCCCAAGTTGTGGCTAAGCAGGGTGGAGTGGCACTTCCATGCTGTGGCTGCAGGTGGGAGTTCCCTGCTGGTCCTTGGGCAAAATTTGATGGTTTTGGTAAAGAGGGGAAGAATCCAGGCTGGGGTCCAGCCACAGACATCCCACATCCCATGGACAGCTGGGAACAGGGCAGATTTGGTCAGGATTTGGTCAGGATTTGGTCAGGATTTTGTTGGGATTTTGTTGGGATTTTGACAAGATTTTGGCAAGATTTTGGCAGGATTTGGACAAAATTTTGGCAGGATTTTGACAAGATTTTGGCAGAATTTTGGCAGGATTTTGACAGGATTTGTCAGGATTTTGGCAAGATTTTGACAAGATTTTGACAGGATTTTGGCAGGATTTTAACAAGATTTTGGCAGGATTTTGACAGGATTTTGGCAAGATTTTGACAAGATTTTGACAAGATTTTGGCAGGATTTTGGCAGGACAGGTGGGAGAGGGGGAACCCCTCCTTGCTCTCCCATGCTGCCACCTCCAGCCCATTCTCTGCTGCATCCCAGGTGCTCCTGCTGGGAAAACAGCACAGAAATTCCAGAGGGCTCCAGGCAGCCCCTCCAGGGCATCACCTGCTGTTGAGGCTGCCCTTGGAGGGAGCTCAGAGCTATTTTTGGAGCTGCTTGAGGGCAGGGAGGATTAAGGAGCCCCAAAGGCACAAGAGAGGGCTGGGATTTGCTCAGCCACAAACTCTGCCCAGCTGGGGAAGTGAAGGGCCAAGCTGGAGCCCTTGGGAAATTTAGGTTAAATTCTTTTAGGATTAGGATTCCCCAATGTTAGGGAGGAAATCCTTCCCTGGGAGGGTGTGAGGCCCTGGCACAGGTGCCCAGAGCAGCTGGGGCTGCCCCTGCATCCCTGGCACTGCCCAAGGCCAGGCTGGGTGGGATGGAGCAGGTCCAGAGCTGGATGCTCACAGCTGGCAGCACTGGGGACAATAATGACATTTATTATTCATATTTTTTTTCCCCCAGTATTTATTGCCTGGCTTTTCTTCTGGAGCAGAAAGACTCTGAGATGGGGGCTTTGTGCCTGGAAAATGTTCCTTCTGCCTGTTTTTTGGGGGTGCTTCTTGAATCCAAACTGGCTCTCCCTCCTCATTTAAATGCTGTAAATCCCACATTGCTCCAGCCCCTGCAGGGCTCACGCACAGCCAGGCTCTCCAGAGACCCCAAAGCTCTGCTTTTCCCTGGAATCCTCTCCCAAGACCTCCCAGGGCCCTTCTCAGGGGATTTTTCGAGGGCAGATAAAGAGCCTGACTCACCTGCAGCTGGAATTCACTCCAGGCTCACTGCAGGGTTGATTTTCCATTTTAATTCCATTAAATTCCATTTAATCTCCTTTTCAGGACTGACCCCCCCCAGGGCAGTGCCCTGGCTCCCTCCTGCCCTGGCCAGGTGTCTCTGATGACAGAAGTGTCCCTCACACCTGGCCTGTCACCTTTACCTGCACCTGGGCAGCTCCACCCACGCCAACACCCCTGCTCTCCCCAGTTCCCTCCATCCTCAGGGGTTTCAACCAAACCATGGAAAATCACCAGGAGTTCTGAGCGGGAAATCTCCTTGCAGAGAGCTGTGTGTGCATTCCCTGCCCGGGCACAGGGATAAATCCCAGTGGGAGATGGATTCCTGGCTTTTGGTGATTGCTGCAGCCTTCAGCAGCATCCAATGCTTCTGCTGATGCAGAGAGTTTACAAGCAAGAGGATCATTTCCTGCATTTGGGAGTGAATAACAGTTCTTTCAATCCTGCCATAAATAAATGAAACCAATGGAAGTGATCATTCCCACCCAGGGAATCCCTGGGTGCCCAAGGCCAGGTTGGAATAAACTGGGATAATAAAAAGTGAAGAGAAAGGTGTCCCTGCCCTTGGAATGAGATGGTTCCTAAAGTCCCTCCTAACCCAACCCATCCCATAATCCTGTGATTCCTGAAGAGAAAGTTTCAGTCTGATAAAGCCTTGTAGGGAGAGAGTGGGACAAGAACAATAAGGAGGCTCTGACATGAAATCACATTAAATCACATTAATTGCAACATAATCCTGCAAACGTGTTCCTGGCTGCCAGGTTTGCTCATTGCACAGCAGAGCACACCCACATCCCTCCCCAGGAGCTCAGTGCACGCAGAAATCACAGCAGGCTCCTGCTGCAGCTCCAGGATTCCTCCTGCTGCTGCACCTTCTGCTGTGGTTTCTGCTTTAGCACACTCTGCCCCTCTGCTGAGTGGTTTTCCCACGTTTCCCTGAGCAGGATCCAAGCCAGTCGTGGAGCCAAAGCCCAGCTGCCCATGGCAAGGTGCCTGTGGTCGGTTTAGGCGCTGCCAATCAAAAATCAGGGGAATTGTGGCCTAATTAAGGTGGTAAAATAGGAGTTTGTTCCAAAAAAAGCTCCTGTGGGTGGGCAGCCCTGTCCTGGGGCAGGGGGCAGAGCCAGGCTGGACACCCCAGGCCGTGCAGGGGTTTCAGCCTCTCCGTGGGTTCCACACCAAAGCCACCCCTGAAACTCGAATGCTCAGGTGAGAGCTTGTGTGGGGACGTTCTGCCTTGCCCAGCACTCAAACCCCACAGCACCCAGGAGCTGTTCACTGTGTGAGGGGCAGATGTTGAGCTCCTTTCCCTTCCCAGCCTGGCAGATCCCTGGGAAAAGCCCTCCCTGTCCCTGGGGCTGGGAAAAGCTGCAGGTGACCCCACAGCGGTGGAAATTGCACAGAAGAGGCCAAAGCCCAACCCAGAGCCCAGGCTGGCCCTGTGTATGGCAGGGGGCTCAGAAACCCCTTTCTCATCCTGGCTTCCCACTAAACCACAGCTTCCCCTGAGCTCTGCTCCTGCAGACCTCGTTTGACTGGAATTCTGTGCACAGGGGCAGCAGGCAGGAGCCTCTGCTTCCCAAAATATCCCTGACAGGTGCCCTTAAAATCCTGGCAGCAGAGTGACACCACTGAGAGAGATCCCAAAATGGATTTCACCTCTTTCAGCCCAACCAGATGCAACCCTGGACCTGCAGGGCAGTTTGATTTGTGCAGCTTGTCTCAGGCACAGGGACTGGAGAGCAGGAACATCTCCATGCCCACAGCTCCCAGCTGGGAGCCCAGGCACAGAGCTCAGGGCTGGGGCAGGCTCTGGCTCCCCACTGCCAAAATGTGGTCATTAAAATGATTAGAGAGGTTTCTCTGCCCTAATTAAGGTGCAAACAAACCCAGAGGCAGTAGTAGAGATCTTTATTTAACAGTAAATGTGAGGTGCAGGGTGATGGGCAGTGGATGGATGGATGGATGGATGGTGGATGGATGGATGGATGGATGGATGGATGGATGGATGATGGATGATGGATGGATGATGGATGGATGGATGGATGGATGGATGGATGGATGGATGGATGGATGGATGAGGGATGGATGATGGATGGATGGATGATGGATGGATGGATGGATGGATGATGGATGGATGGATGGATGGATGATGGATGGATGGATGGATGGATGGATGATGGATGGATGGATGGATGGATGGATGGATGGATGGATGATGGATGGATGATGGATGGATGGATGGATGGATGGATGGATGGATGATGGATGGATGATGGATGGATGATGGATGGATGGATGGATGGATGATGGATGGATGATGGATGGATGGATGATGGATGGATGGATGATGGATGGATGATGGATGATGGATGATGGGTGGATGATGGATGGATGATGGATGGATGGGATCCTCTGCTTTCACTGGACTTGTCCTGTCCCCTCTGCTCCAGCCTGGCCTTCCTGGGCAGGGCCAGCCCAGACTGCAGGAACTGCAGGGGAGCAGGAGCTGCAGGAGCTGCAGGGGGTGCATGGAGTGCAGGAGCTGCAGGAGCTGCAGGAGCTGCAGGAGCTGCAGGAACTGCAGGGGGTGCATGGAGTGCAGGAGCTGCAGGAGCTGCAGGGGTGCAGGAGCTGCAGGAGCTACAGGGGTGCAGGAGCTGCAGGAGATGCAGGGGGTGCATGGAGTGCAGGAGTTGCAGGAGCTGCAGGAGCTGCTCTGCCCGTGGTGGCTGTGGGGACCTGGAGGTGGCAGTGGTGCCCCAGCTGCGTGGTCACACAGGGTGTGAGTCCTTCAGAGCTGCAGGGCTCCATGCAAAGCCCACAGGGGAAATTCCTCACTTGTGTAACCACACCTGTTCCACAGAAGAAAAGGAAAATAACCCCAGGAATGTAACTGAAACCAAGCCAATCTCCAGCAGCAAATCCAATCAAGTTTTCCTGTTAAGCACAGGTTTGGAGAACATTGGCTTGAGTCATTTACGGGGCTGGATCGATGGGAATCATCTGGAGTGAGTCCCAGCAGCAGCCTGTGCTTGCAGAGAGGTGAATATTGGTGCAGTGCCCACTCCTGCCATGGCACCACGTGCAGGGTGACACAGGACCTGGTCCACCAGAAAAGGGTCCCCACAGTGTGGCAGCTTTGGAGAAATGCCCTGGAAATGTGAAGGAGGCACTTCTGGGTAGGTGTGGGGCCCTGAGGTGGCACAGGGCACAACCCCCAGGTTCAGGGCTGCTGATAACAGAGACCACAGCACCAGAGGGTCCCTGGCTGGGACGGGCTGGGAGGGACCTTAGAGATCACTCAGTGCCACCCCTGCCATGGCAGGGACACCTCCCACTGTCCCAGGTGGCTCCAAGCCCCATCCTTGGACACTGCAAGGGATGGAGCAGCCACAGCTTCTCTGGGAATTCCATCCCAGCCCCTCCCCACCCTCACAGGGAGGAATTCCTCCCAATGTCCCACCTAACCCTGCCCTCTGGCACTGGGAGCCATTCCCTGTGTCCTGTCCCTCCATGCCCTGTAAATCCTCTCTCTCCATATGTCCTGGAGCCCCTTCAGGCCCTGCGAGGCCACGACTGTGTCACCCCAAAGCTTCTCCTGCCCAGCTGAACAATCCCAGCCTCTCCTCCCAGCAGAGCTGCTCCATCCCCCTGACCCTGGTGCCTCCTCACCCAGGACCAGGGGATGCTCCCCCCATCCCTCAGCCCCCTCCCCTGGGCCCCTGCCCACCCCATCCAGAACTCTGAGCTGTCCTGGGACCGTGCAAGGAGCAGCTCAACTTCACTTCTCCATTTTCAGTCGCACTTGCAGCTTTAGAGCAGCCCAGCTGCCTCCTTGCCTTTTTTCCAGTGCCAAAAGGAAGGTCCCAGGGAATTGGAGTGATGCAATCCTTGAATCATCCTCTAAAGAGCAGTGGTGGGCGAGTGTGGGGTGTGAATCACACAGCTCCTAATTGCAGCCCCCGCTGGCAGCCAACTGCCCAAGTTGTTGTTTGCTGTCCTATTTTCCCTTTTATTTGGCCATTTGACAGAGTTGTTCATTACAGGACTTTTTGAGATGCCTGTTGCCGTTGGCTCAGGGCTGCCAGTAATATTTTAATGAATTTTCCCCCCCAGATAGAGATGAACAAAAGAGCTGGAGGAGAGGGTTTGATTTCCAGCCTCTGGCTGCACTTTATAAACAGCTCAGATGATTAAAAAGACAAGGGTGCTCTTTTAATAACAGGTTTTGTCAGGGTTCAGCTAATTAATTTCAGAGAAAAATGAAGCATTTTGGTAAAGCAGCCACTTCAGTTCCTTTCTCTGCTCAGCTTCTCTTTGGCTTCATGATAAAATTTCCCCTCTCATTTTGGTGGAAGTTTAGGATGGTTCAGGTCCCTTCCAGCCTGGCCAAACCTCCCCCAGCCCCCTGAAAACGTGGGCAGGGTGGGAATGAGGAGCTCTCCAAGCTGCAGCCTTGGCATCCTGCAGGATAACACAGAGGGAAAATTGCTGGCAAAAAAAAAAAATTAAAAAAAGGAATTCAAATTAACCCCTCCTGTCCTCTCCTGCCACACTGAGGGCTCCTGACTGGTGAGAAATCAGGTGGGAGAAAGGAATGGAGAGAAAGGACATGGAAAACTGGGATTCGTGCAGTGGGGAGAAGCAGCAGGGAGTCTGGGATCTCTCCAAAGGTGAGGGACCAACCCCATTCCCAGTTCTGTCTGGTTTTCCCTGGATTCCTGATCGAGCCTCCCTCTGCCCTTCCCTGGTGTGGGAAATACCAGGACAAGTGAGAACCAGAACTCCTTCCCTGGGCACAGCAGACAGCAAAAAATCAGAATATTGTACCCAGCAGGTCCTGCTGGATAAATCCAGGTTCGTTTGCCCTGCAATCTTCACCTTATTTAGAGGCAACCCCGTCCCTGTTGCCCTCCCCTTGCTCCACTTGTGAAATAAATGTCTATTTTTGTGCCTGTTCCCCACGTACTGCCAGGGAAATGAAGAGCTGTGTTTATTCCAAATGGCTTTATTGAAGCATCAGGAAGCACAAATCAATTCCCAAACAAAGTCCTGTGGTACCCCAGGAATCAGAGCTGACAAACACAGAGATTTGCTGGGTTAAATTAATAGCCAGGCAAGATAAAAGGCAAGGCAGGCCATAAAATGAGTCAGGTACAATATACTCCCTAAATGTAGAGCTCAGCAGTAAATAACCAGCAGAGGGGTTTTAAAAATCAACCTGGAAAAGCAAATCCTGGGAATTTGCCATGGACGAGTCTCTTCTGCCTTTCTTCCCTGCCCCTGGTGGGGCTGCAGGAGGAGAGCACTGCTGGAAATTCAAATCTTCCACTTTTCCAGCTGCTTTGGGCAGAGGAAATTCAGATTTCCTCGTGTTCCCCTCCAGTGCTGGGGGGGCCCAGAGCTGGGGCTTTGCTCTCTGGTTGTGTTGTGTGCAGAGATTGGGAAATGCTGGGTTTGGCAAATAAATAAAAGGAAGGATTCGAGCCCTGGGCAAAAAGAGGGCAGAGCAGGCAGCAGGAATCACAGCACCTCGGGCTAGCAGCATCCCCAGGGCTGGGAAAACCGGGAATCACCTGGGAATGCTGCCCTGGGCATCCACCTGCAGGAATCACAGACCAGGGCAGCATCCCCAGGGCTGGAAAAACTGGGAATCACCTGGGGATGCTGCCCTGGGCACCCAGCACCCAGCCTGCAGGAATCCCAGGGCTGGAAAAGCCAGGAATCACCTGGGAATGCTGCCCTGGGCACCCAGCACCCAGCCTGCAGGAATCCCAGGGCTGGAAAAGCCAGGAATCACCTGGGAATGCTGCCCTGGGCATCCACCTGAAGGAATCACAGACCAGGGCAGCATCCCCAGGGCTGGAAAAGCCAGGAATCACCTGGGAATGCTGCCCTGGGCACCCAGCACCTCGGGCAGCATCCCCAGGGCTGGAAAAGCCAGGAATCACCTGGGGATGCTGCCCTGGGCACCCAGCACCCAGCCTGCAGGAATCCCAGGGCTGGAAAAACCAGGAATAACCTGGGAATGCTGCCCTGGGCACCCAGCACTTCAGGCAGCATCCCCAGGGTTGGAAAAGTCGGGAATCACCCGGGAATGCAGAGGGCACAGGGGCTCTGGGGATGTTCCCTTCCTTAGGCCTGCTGGAAGCAAAAATGTGCATTTTCTCTTTTCTCTCGTTCCCCTGAGATACTGTCTCTGTTATTTTGGTTTCATTCACACCGCCGCACTTTCCCATTGCGCTGAGTGGTTTTTCCCGTTGCTTTTCGCACCGGAGCTGTCCCGGAATGTCACCAGCAGCCACCTCTGGTCCCTCCCTGCTGATCCCCGGTGACAGGGACGAGCTGCCCCAGGCGCGGCTGCCACCCAGGGCAGCACCTCTGGCGCTGCTGCCTCAGCTCCTGAACATTTTCTCACCTTCTCCGGGGCTGCTCCGGCTTCTTCCTCTGTGCTCTCATTAACTAATGAGACGTGATGAGGCTGTGACACCGCAGGGAGGGACAGGGACACCGAGTGTGGCGTTTCCCTGACAGCGTTTGGGAGGGGATGTGGTGACAGACACTGGGATGGGAGCACCTGGGAAGTGAGAATCGCCCAAAGAGCCTCAAAATTCTTGAACCACCTGGGTTCTCCTGCATTCCCAAGTAGGCACTGCTGGAAGGAGGGGTGGGAGGAGATGCTGCTTTTCTGGGAGCGTGTCCCTCCTCAGGGCACTGAGACGAGGCCTTTTGAAACCGTTTTGAGGGGGATGTGGCTAAAACTCTCCTGGAATGTTCCAGGCTTGGAGCTAATAAAGCTCTTCCACATAAATTAAGTTACAGGCATCTCATGTTCGTCCCTTTGGGTTTCATCACTTTTTGTAGGTGAAACTCAACCCAACGATGCAGAATAATAATAATAATAATAATAATAATAATAATAATAATAATAATAATAATAATAATAATAATAATAATAATAATAATAAAATTGTCTAACGAGCAGGAAATCAATCCCTGTCTCCTGGGCAGTCATTGAATATCAGATTTTTTTTTTTTTTTAATAAACATGAGATTGCTGTGTAACTGAAGCTGAATTAACAGGTTCAGCTGGTGTGTGCCTGGGTGTGCAGCAGCTCAGTGATTTCTGCAGGCTCCAGCTCGGGCTGGAAGGGATGCAGGGACCGGGAGCAGCTCCTTGCCATGGTAACCCCTGCCCACCCTGGCTGCGTTTCTCTCGGGCAGGCTCCGTTGGAGGCGCTGGCAGCAGGGACCGGCTCCAGCGAGCTGAGCAGCCTGGGCTGCCCCTCCCGGGATGCCCAGGGTGACAAATGCTCCTCACTTTTCAGAGTTTAGGAAGGTTTATTAAACCTTATCGAAAATACAGCAGAAGACTGTATAAAGAAAAAAAGGTTACAGCGCTGGGAGCAAAAGATTCCCCCCACACACCATGTGCTGAGCCCCCTCACAATGGAGGTTTTTCCCTTTTTAACCCTTTAACCCCTCACAATGGAGGTTTTTCCCTTTTAACCCTTTAACCCCTCACAATGGAGGTTTTTCCCTTTTAACCCTTTAACTCCTCACAATGGAGGTTTTTCCCTTTTAACCCTTTAACTCCTCACAATGGAGGTTTTTCCCTTTTAACCCTTTAACCCCTCCCAAATTCTGTCCATCAACCCCTTCTTCGCTGCCCGGTGGTGGAGATCTCCTCCTCAAATCCTGACTAATGTACAACCCTCCCTTTTCATTTTTAATTCTTACAGAGTTTAGGGGTTTTTCTTCTTCATTGTTCCTTTCATCTCTCAATGTCTAATTTCGTTTATCAGCAAACCTAACGCTTATTTGTAAAAGCAAATCTCTTTTTCCATTCATCAATCAGTGGAATCCTTCCCACTGTTTCTTTTATCTCCCAGTGCTGGTTTTATCCACCGGCAGACCCACAGCTTGTTTGGAAAGACAAACCCACCATTCCTCTTGCTGGGGAGGGGAGGACAGGCACTCCCGTGGCATCCACGTCCCCACCGTGGTTCGCGTTTATTTTTTTCTCTCAGCCAAGCCTCTCGCCCTTGTTTGAGGGCACGGAAAAGGACGGGGCTCGTTTCCCTCAATCCCACAGGAACGGCAGCTGCGGTTTGGCAGGGACGGGCTGGGAATGCTCCGAGCTGCGGTGCCTGGGAGGATGCTCGGGTTCAGACCTTCAGCCCGGAGAGCAGGAAATGTTAACGAGCTGTTGTTCATTAGCCCCGAGTTTCTCTCGCACCCACGCCCTGCACCCCTGCATTCACATGGGTTTGGGTCAGAGGGTGTTGGCAGCACCTCGGCCACCCCAAATAAAGAGTGAGCAGGGCAAGAACTGGGTGGAATTTTCAGCTGCTGTGGCATCACCTGCTGAATTCCACAGCCTGCCAAAAAATAAATCACCAGAGCTCCATTAGGGTTTGCAGAGTGCCCAACAGAGAATTTCCTCAGTGCTCCTTAGGCTGTTGTATCCTTCCAGGTGGAAATACAAGAAGATCAAGAGATTTCCAGCTGGAGGTGAATCCAGAGGGAGAAGAGGGAGGCACCACAAAAGTAGTTTGTGTCAGTTTTTAGGGCAGGTTTGGAAAGGATTTGAGAACAAGGCAGCTCATGGCTGGGAGTTTATCAAAACAGCAGCAAGAAGATTTCAGGAGAAAATCTGTCAAGGCCAGCAGAGGATCTGTAAGGAGGAGTCCAGGTGATGCAGGAAGAAAGGACTGAGAAAAGGCACCCCCCAAATCTTCTGGGGTACCAAATAACTCCCAAAATAGCTGTTGTACAGGGCACAGAGATGGCTCTGAAGGTGCCAGGTTTGGCTTCCCTTGGGTGCCAATCCCTGTCCCTCAGTGCTCTGCCCCAGCACAGCCAGCACAGAGCTCACAGCTCATCCTTCTGCCACACCATGAGATAAAAATGGCAAAACCCAGCTGGATGGGTCAGGGAAATCTGGGAGAGACTCCTGATGCTCTGGAGTCATGTAGGAATTCATGAAATCCTTCCCAAAGCACTGGAGGAAGGGTTTTTTTAACCTGATTTATATTGTAGGAATACTTTGGGATCAAGCCTGGCTTAAATCTCAGACAGGGGAAGAAAAAATCGTGCTGCCATTAAACAATCAGCTGCAAGGAGCTGAGGGTGTTCCAGGGAGGATTAAACCCCACAACCAGCCCATAAATCCTGCAGATATAGAATTTATAACCAATGTGGGTTTATGCTCTTGTGTGGCACCAGTGCCACGGTCAGAGCAGGTGCAAAAGAAAGGAAAAAACCCAAACAAAACAGCAAAAGAAAACAAGCAGCCCATAAACCAGAGCACAGGGGGAGTTTGGTTATGTAAGGATTTATTCTTCCTTCCTCAAAACCCATCTGCTGCTCAGGAGCTCATTTCTGTGAATTCATCCTCGTTCCTGGACTGCATTCCAAGAGTCTCCACGGCCAAATGTGGAGACTTTATCATTTCCCTCCCTCTCCTGCAGTGTGACAGGAATTGCTGGCACTTGTGCTGCTTCCTACACTTGGCCCCAGTGCTGTGGGGAGAACAGACTCCTAGGCCAGTTTTCCTCCCAGTTTTCCTCCCAGTTTTCCTCCCAGTTTCTTGACAGTTTTCCTGCCTCTTTCCTCCCAGCTTTCCTCCCAGCTTTCCTGCCTCTTTCCTGCCTTTTTCCTGCCTATTTCCTGCCCTTTTCTTGCCTATTTCCTGCCAGTTTTTCTCCCAGCTTTCCTGCCAGTTTCTGGACAGCTTTCCTGCCTCTTTTCTACCTCTTTCCTCCCAGCTTTCCTGCCTATTTCCTGCCAGTTTTCCTGCCAGTTTCTTCCCAGTTTTCCTGCCTCTTCCCTGCCTTTTTCCCTCCTCTTTCCTGCCAGTCTTCCTGCCTATTTCCTCTCTCTTTCCTGCCAGTTTTCCTGCCTCTTTTCTGCCTCTTTCCTCCCAGTTTTCCTAGCTGTTTCCTGCCTATTTCCTACTTGTTTCCCACTTGTTTCCTCCCACTTTTCCTGACAGTTTTCTCACAGTTTTCCTGCCTCTTTCCTCCCTCTTTCCTGCCAGTTTTCCTGCCTTTTTCTTGCCATTTTTTCTGCCTCTTTCCTCCCAGTTTTCCTGCCTATTTCCTGCCAGTTTCCCACCTGCTTCCTGCCTTTTTCCTGCCTCTTTTCTGCCTGTTTCGCTCTGTGAGGAGCTGTCACTCTTGGCACAGCCCACAGGGGCTCTGAGCAGCTTCCCAGGGACCCCCATTTCCCCCTGGCACCTCCTAAGCCAGGACAAGGCAGGAGCAGGGAGCTGTCCCCCTCCCCTGGCACCCACCAGAGCCACATCCACGTGTCCCTGGCACTGGGGTTTCACCAGTTGGATGCTTGGGTTGTGTTTTCTGCCCCATTTTACCACTTTGCTCTCCCTGCCCTCTCCATGCCCACAGGGATTTCTCCCTGGGGATGCCCATCCCAGGTGGGGAGTGCCAGGGACACTGAGGTGGCTGTGGGCAGTGCCAGCAGAGGTGGCAGCTCCAGGAGTGCCCCCTGCCTGATGCCACCTCAGCACAAGGAGTTTCAAACCCCTGCTGGGCATTATTTTTACATCTGGCCTCTCTATTCCCCATCCAGAGGCACTTCCCTGCTGCTGCTCTGCCCCTTCTGCCCTCCCCCAGGACAGGGTGAGCTCTCAGGGCAGGCCCAGCAGCACTGCAGGAATTCCAGGCCTGTTCCAGGTGTTTCCATCCCAACACCCCCCAGTGCACAGATGGAGAGTTTATTCAAGCCCCTGCAGCCACAGTTGGTGACTCCTGGCTCTGGCTCAGCCTCAGCCCCTGCTCCTCCTCCCCCATACATATTTATGAGCCCAATTATCACTGAACAAGCAGGTTGCTGTGCAAATAAATGATTTTTAATCTAAATTACCCAGTTTACACACTCCCCCCAGCTCTGCTTAGCAGAACAGCTGGTGTTTACCAACTCCTCATTACTGAGCCAGGCAACAGCAGGAGATGCTGCCCAGAGAGGAGCAGCCACCTCTGAGATAAGCTGAGCTCAGGGTTTATCTCTGCCTCAGCCTCGCTGCTCCTCCACTCCAGGTCTCTCATCCAGCCCAGTTTGCACCAGTGTGCCACGAAGGAATGATGAAAAAATGTCTGCTGATAGCAGCTGTTATTGTTGGGTGCTGTATTTCTGCAGAAACGAGTCATTTCCACGAAAATCCAAATAAATCCAGCCCTCTGTCCATATCTGCATTTCCATTTATCAGCATTTCCTTTCTCCCCATTCCACGGGAGGCTCACAGCAGAGCTCAGATGATGCAAGAATTATTCCTGTCGTGGTATTTCCACTGTCCAAGAATGAACATATGGGAGAGAAATCCAGCCCCTGGTTACTCCAGGCCTTAAATGGCCCCCTGAGGCATCAAACAAACAGGGGATCACAGTGCCAGGACTGGGAGTGCTGCAAGGCCAAACTGGGGAAGGATTGGGGCACCAAATCCAAAGCAGGGGTGTCCCTGCAGCTCCCAGCACCCTCTGGAAGCACTGGGAGGGAAGGTGCTGCTCTGTGCAGCTCGTGCTGCTGCACGTGGCTCCCTCCAGGCCTATTTCCAGCCTGTCTGGCTGCAGGGAGGAAGGAAAACTCCTGGCCTGGGCATGGAACAGGCAGTCACATGTGGCTGGGGCAGGAGTCACGAGCCACGGCCCCGCTGGTGTCAGAGGAGATTTGATCCATCCCTTCCCTTTCCCCTATTTCTGCGGTGTCGGGGCAGGGCGCTGGTGGTCGGTGCTTTCTGCAGGGTAATTCCTGTGTTCCCACATTCCTTCTCTTGCCAGAGCCTTCTACTGGAGCAGCAGCACAGCCCTGGCCGGGCTCTGCATCCCTCCTGCAGTGTCCCACAGAATGCCCCAGGCTGGAGGAGGACAGGAGCTGCAGGAGCTGAGCCACCACCCGGTGACCTGCTCTGGCACAAAGTCCCCAAATTCTCTGCCCACGAAACTGGTGGCTGGAGGGATGGAATATCCTCATCTTTCCTTGGGCACGGACCCAGGACTTGGTGCACATGAACAACAGCTTTTAATTTCACTGTATTGTGAATTTTAATGAGCCCTGGTCCCCCTGAGCTCTCATCCTGCTCATCACTGCAGGTGGGAGCAGGCAGGCAGGTGAGGGACAGGGAAAATGAATTTTACAGGATGCTCCCAAGGAGGAAGACTTTTTCTCCCCACAGGCACCACAATTTTGTTTTGTTGTGATTTAAGAAGGACACATTTGGTTCCAAAGCAGCTCCAGAGTCTCTGTTTGATTCCTGGAGCTCAGCTGAGTCAGGCCAGCTCAGACACTGAGCTTGAGTGTTTAAACAAAGCCCTTAGGGCTTCCAGAGCCATCCCAGCTCCTCTCCACACTCTGATTTCCAACTGTCCCTTTAAACAAAGCCCTTAGGGCTTCCAGAGCCATCCCAGCTCCTCTCCACACTCTGATTTCCAACTGTCCCTTTATACAAAGCCCTTAGGGCTTCCAGAGCCATCCCAGCTCCTCTTCACACTCTGATTTCCAACTGTCCATCTTCCTCCTGGCACAAAAGTGTGACACCCTGCTTTTCCCTGTGTGTGAAAAGATCCAGAGGATGCTGAGGAGTTGGAATGGTCCTTACAGACCATCTAGACCAAAAGAAAAAGGAGAACTGACTGAAAAACTGCAGAAAACATCCTGCCCTGGCATGGTGAGCACCAAGCAGCTGCACTGAAGTCAGGCAGCCCATCAGGTGGGGTGGGCAGGGAGGTTTTTGGGAGCCTTGAGCCGGCTGGATCTCACCCAGGATGGAGATTCCCCTGCTCCGGGCTGGGTGTGAGGCTGCCCGGCAGCACTGCAGCGATGCTCGGTAAACAGGAGGAAAACAACCATTGCCCCGGTGACAAACGCCTCGGAGGGACTGCAGGAGGAAGCTGAACTCGGTGTTTGTAGAGAGCAGGGAGGGAGGAAACAAATATTCTGCATTTAACAATCTGAGCGGGGCAGCACGGGCAGGGAGCTGGAGGAACTGGGAGCGGGGTCTGGCTGTGAAGCCCAGATGGCCGCTGGTTGCCAAAGCAAAGAGATCAGCTGGGAAAAGCTCTCCTTGCTCCCTGTGCTCCAGAGCCGGGCTCGGGCTTTGCGAGGGAGCCGCTCCCGCTGCAAAAATGGGCATTGATTGCTCTCTGCTGGCTGAGCCGGGCTGAGCAGCAGAGCTCTGCATCCTCCCGTGCCCGGAGAACAGCTCGCGTGGGGAAATCCCTCCAAGGTCGGGAAATCCCTCCAAGGTCATCGAGCCCGACCGTTCCCCAGCACTACCCCGTGTCCCCAAATGCCACATCCACATTCTGGCACCTCCAGGGATGGGGACTCCAGCATCTCCCCGTTCCTGTGCTCCTGCTCCAGACCCGGAGGTTGGCTGGGGTCAGGGTGGGCTCTGCCTCCCCCTGAGCAGTTTTTTTCTGCCCCCAGATGAGGCTGGACCAGCCCCTTTATTCCTCCTCTCTTCCCTAATTCTGTCCCTCACTGCCAAAAGCTTTGGTGGTGCTTTTTACAGGAGAGGGGCTTGGTAGAGATGTCACCACAAACCTCGTGGAGAAGATGAGGATAAAAACCAGGTGTAAATAAAGGAGTTGCTATTCCAAACACATTTGGGTCAGGCTGAGCTGCTCCAAGGTGTGGGGCAGCTGTGGGGACGGGCACATGGCAGCACCCCCCAATCCTCATCCTGGGCAGGGCACCCCTGAACCCCCCAGGAGCTCAGCCCTGCTGCACCCCCAGCTCCAGCACTGCTGCCCTGGCTGTGCCACCTCTGCTCTGGGCACAGCCCTGCTCCTGGAAAACAAGGGCAGGGCCCCAAGTGCTTGGCAGGAGGAGCCCAAACCCTTCCAGCCCCTCAGGACGTGGTGCAGGAGCCTGCTGGGCCGGTCCTGGTGGGCAGACAGACCTTGCAGGGTGCTGTTGGATGGCTCCACTGGTGTCCCCAGGCTGGCACACGGGTCACACCACATGGCCACCTTGGCTCAGCCACCGGGGCCGGTCAGTGGCACAGCCTGGGGTGCCCTCAGGTCCCCCTGGGGCTCCGGGGATGGCACCCAGCTTGGCACGGAGCAGGGCCTGCAGCTCCTCATCTCCCAGCTCCATGGCTGCAGCCAGGGCCAGCAGGAAGTAGGAGGCTGCATCCTGTTCATCCTGAGAGAAAACACAGAACAGGAGTTAGGAAGGGGCTTCACTGTAGGAAAGACATTCTGTTCTGTTCTTGTGAGCCAAGGAAAGCCCCATATCTCTCCTGAGGAAGACACCAAGGTTGTCACCATGGAGATGTGATGAAGGAGAGAAAGTTAAGAGATACAGACTCTAGCTGGCTCACAGAATGATGTGGCTCCTTGGTCACCCACTGAGAACTTTGTTTCGTTCCTATAACCAATGGGCAGTGAATGTGTCTGTTGGATGAATGTAAATATCTTGAAAAAGTATAAAAGCAACACGTTGCTGTAATAAATCTCTCTTGCACCCTTCTGATGGGGTCGTGGTACTTTGTGCTGTGTCGTGCCCCATAACAACACTTCCCTGGAGCTCACAGGGCAGGAGGGAGCTGGAGCAGAGCCTGGGGGTCCAGCAGGACCCAGGGACACCTGATTTCACTGGAATGGTGCTCAGTGCCAGCACTTCTTTCCAAATTCTCTTCTCCTCTTCAAAAGCAGATGTGACCTCCACCCTCAGCTCTCCATCCAAGGCACAGCACCACGGGAGGGCTCCTCTCTTACCTTCAGCTTGTGCAGGGCCAGGTTGCCCAGGTGCCAGTAGACCTTGCAGTAGTACAGGGCCTCTGCTGAGCTCTGCAGCACGGGGGGACGCATGGCCAGGGTCTTCAGGTAGCAATCCTCGGCCATCTCGTGCATGTGCAGCAAGTCATAGGCTGTGGCCAGGCGGTGGAAGGCAACCAGCTCCTGCAGCTGATCCCCTGGGAAAGAGAGAGATGGGATCAACCAGCTCCTGCAGCTGAAAGAGAGATGGGATCAGCCAGCTCCTGCAGCTGATCCCCTGGGAAAGAGAGATGGGATCAACCAGCTCCTGCAGCTGATCCCCTGGGAAAGAGAGGGATGGGATCAACCAGCTCCTGCAGCTGAAAGAGAGATGGGATCAACCAGCTCCTGCAGCTGATCCCCTGGGAAAGAGAGAGATGGGATCAGCCAGCTCCTGCAGCTGATCCCCTGGGAAAGAGAGAGATGGGATCAGCCAGCTCCTGCAGCTGATCCCCTGGGAAAGAGAAGGATGGGATCTGATCCCCTGGGAAAGAGAAGTGGGATCAACCAGCTCCTGCCATGGATCTGGAAGAAGGTATGTGGAATTAACCAGACCCTTCCATGGATCTCCTGGAAGAGAGGTGGGTGGAATCAACCTGCTCCTGCCATGGATCTCCTGGAAAAGAGAGAGGTGAGATCAACCAGCTCCTGCAGCTGATCCCCTGGGAAAGAGAGGGATGGAATTAACCATGGATTAACCATGGATTTGGAAAAAGGTGTGTGGAATTAACCAGCTCCTGCCATGGATCTCCAGGAAAAGTTGCTGATCCAGCTCAATCCACCCCCAGCCCTGCTGAGCCACTCTGGATGCATTTTCTCAGCAGGTATCCTGGGGGCATGGATACCTCTGAGAGAAAACAGAGCCATGGGCAGGGTGGTTGATGCCACAGCTGGACAGCTTGGCCCAGGAGTATCATCCAGCCAGGGGATTTTCTTGGGTGCTGGAAGGGGCTGGTACAAGACTGGTCCCATCCCAGACATTTAAGCTGGCATTTTGCCCATCCAAACTATTTCTGTAATGGGAAGGGGTGAGGTTTTCAGCAGAAGCAGGGCAGGGAGGAACTGCTGAGTCCTGTGCTTTCACCAGACTTCCTGTGCTCTGGGGTAACACAAACCCTCTGCTATCACACAGCTGAAAAAAGAGGAAGTGGCCTCAAAAAGCTGTCATGACTTTGGGTAAGAGCAGGTCCAGCAGTGTTAGGAAAGCAGGAAATCCCCTTTTCACATGGATCTTGTTCTCATCCACAAGATTCAGTGGCTCTCCCAATAAATCACCCACTGCCCAGTAACTCCCAGTAACTGCCAGTTACTTTTGGGTGTAAATCACTCACCAACCCTGAGGCTGAGCCTGGCTGCCAGCGTGGCAAACTCCAGAGCCTTCTCGTAGCCCTGCAGGCTGATCTGCAGCTCTGCCAGTTTGTTGAACAGCCTCAGCTCTGTCTGGGTGGCCTTGAGTTTCCTGGCCAAGGGCACAGCTCCTCCCTAAGGAGACAGAATGGTGAGCTCAGGATGTTCCTGGAGGGTCAGCACTGCCTGAGAGGGGTGACAGAGCAGCAGGCCAGGGACCAAAGCAGGGGATGGGCACTGCAGGTTTAGGTTTTAGTTCCTTGAAAATGAGTTTTAAATCCCAGTGGCTCTCAAAGTCTGATCCCTGCCCTTCCTTGGGTGCTGGGAATTCTGACTGGGTGTACCCAGGAGTGACCAGCCCACACCTAACACCACCAGGATTTGTAATGGAAGGAGCCCATTCCCAATCCCAAATCATTTTGGGGGGTTTTTTTGCAAATCTGTGCTCCAAGCCTCCCACTCTGGCACCCTTGGGATGACCCCATCCCTCTGCACCCTCCATCCTTGAGGCAGAGCCCTCCCAGCCACCACAGTGGGGACACAGGGATAGAATGCTCAGGGGGCTCCATACCCTGTAAAACTCCACAGCCCGGGCCCTGTTCCGGCTGCCATTGAAGAAGGTGTCACCTGCTTTCTCATAAAGCTCCATGGCCAAGGAGAAGTTGTCCCCTTTCAGAGCAGTCTGGATGGCTGCCTGGAAGGAAAAAGGGGCTGGAGTGACATTTGGAAAGGCAGAGACATTGGTGTGATGTAATAAACCTCAAATTTTAGGAGCTGCTCTTCCACTTTGCAGCTCAGCTGATAAAATAATGCTGGAGATGGAGAGGTGCCAGAAGTCTTCAACTCCAAGGACTTCCCTGGCACTTGTCCCTTATTTATGGATATTTCAATGGGAACTGCTCACTTGGCACCTCCAGCTCCTTTTGGCACTGCCACATCACTTTCTGACTCAATGAACTCACTTCTTTTCACCCCCAAATCCTCTAAACTCGGTGGATGGAAAGAAAGAGAGGAAATTCAGTGCCTGAGGGCAAGGCAAGAGCTCCTCCTTCCAGCAGCAGGTTTACAGTGCTCACAACTTTCCCTTCCACGTTTCCCAGCCCCAAAAGGCTGTGATGAGAATGCAAGGCACAGCTCCAGCCACCTCCCCCGTACCTGGAAGTACATTTCCACCAGCTCATCCTCCTGCAGGAGATAATAGAGTTTTCCTGCCTGCAGCCAGGCCTCTGCTGCCTTCACAGCCTCCTGGAGGTCGATGAAGATCCTCAGGCTTTGCTTGGTGCAGTCCAGGGATTGTCTCAAAGCCCTGTGATGGCAACAGGCAAAAAGCCACCTCAGAGGGGTCACAGAGCTGTCCCCAGGCCACCTCCCCATGGCACTGACCCCCTGCCCTCTCCTCCTGGAGTTACCAAAGGCTGGGGGCAGAAGGACATGGTCACCTCTGACAAAAGGATCATGGATGTCTCCACGCTTTGGTGCTCAGGTTTAATGGGCATTTGGCCACCTTAGGACAATTCAGGACACCAGTGGTCCCACTCACGCTGCTCCTCACCCCTGGGTGATGAAGAGAGCTTCATCCAGGTCACCTCCAAACCCAATCTGCCTCCCTAAACCAAGTCCCAAAGTCACTCCCAGCTCCACATGGGAGCACAGGCAGGGAATGCTTGTACCTACATGTCCCAGACAGCACCTGGCACCCAAACCCACACCTCTGCCTGGTGTTTGTCCCTTGTGAGATCTCTGGCTACATGTCCAAGCCCCTTTTCCAGCCCCTGGTCACTGGAGGACACAGGGCCAGGCAGTGGGATGAGCCAGAGGGCTGGGCATGGACTCAGCTGTGGGGAAGGGAGAGCCAGCAGTGTCCAGGGCACTTTGTTTGCTTGGTGTCTCTCCTGCTGGCAGGCAGGCCCCAGCTGTCCTGGGAGCCCAGGCAATGGGGTGCTTTGTGATCCTAAATAGCACCGTTCACATGACAGGCATCTGCTCCCTGCATGCCTTCCCCCTGCACTCACCCTGACCTGGCTGGGAGGTGAACATCCCAGCTGGGGACAGCCCTGCCCATTTGTCCTTCTGGGACTGGGAACTGGCTCTGCACTCTTTGATCTGATTGCCTTCAAGGTCTGTGGCCTGTCCCAGTCTCCTCTCCTCTCCTCTCCTCTCCTCTCCTCTCCTCTCCTCTCCTCTCCTCTCCTCTCCTCTCCTCTCCTCTCCTGTCCCTCTCCCAGTCCCACACAGTGTTAGGCAGGGATTAAAGGTGAGCTGATACTGGTTTTAAGCACCTCCTGTGGGTCTTTAGTCCCTCGCTGGGGACAATATCCCAGCAGATGTGGGAAGGGCAGCCTTGGCAGCTGGAGGCTGAATCCAGACTTACTCAAAGAGCAGATAAGGAGCCCGTTCTTGCTGGGGAGTGGTGATTAATCACTGGGATAAGCTTCCAAAGGAAGCAACGAATTCCCTGTCACTCTGCTGAAGCCTGGATGTGTCCTGGAAAACTGTGTTTGGCCACACTCCAGCTCTGTCTGGGACAACGTTTGCCCAGCTCTGGTTGACATTGAGCTGCTCCCTCTCAGAGCACAGTGACAGCTCATAAATCCCAGAACCAGAGCTGTGGGGCAGATGGAGCCACCACCACCCTGCTCGAGGGACACCCCAGGAAAGCCAGCACACTCTGGCAGCATCCCACAGCCCAGGCACTCACTCAGGTGTGCCCAGAGCCTGGTAGAGCTGGCTGAGGGCCTGCCTGGCACTGGCCTCCAGCTCCCTGTCCTGCAGCTGCCGTGCCAGGGATGCCCGGTGCTCGTGGTAGGTGATGCAGGCCTGCAGCTCGGGGCACACTCTGCTGTAGAAATGGCACAGACGCTCCGTGACGTGCAGCTGACCTGTGTGGCACAGGGAAAGGGAGAAGGACAGCTCAGGGGACAGCTGACCTGTGTGGCACAGGGAAAGGGAGAAGGACAGCAATGGGGACAGCTGACCTGTGTGGCACAGGGAAAAGGAGAAGGACAGCTCAGGGGACAGCTCAGGGGACAGCTGACCTGTGTGGCACAGGGAAAGGGAGAAGGACAGCTCAGGGGACAGCTGAGCTGTGTGGCACAGGGAAAGGGAGAAGGACAGCTCAGGGGACAGCTGAGCTGTGTGGCACAGGGAAAGGGAGAAGGACAGCTCAGGGGACAGCTGACCTGTGTGGCACAGGGAAAAGGACAAGGACAGCTCAGGGGACAGCAGCAATGGGGACCTGATGGGGTCAAACGCTGCCTGGCTTCCCTCTATACTCACTCCTCAGGTTCTGCCACTTCAGGGCAAACCCCAGCGCCAGCTCATAGCACAGTTTGGCATCTTCCAGCCTCTGCCTGTCCACCATGGCCTGTGCCAGCCACAGCAGCACCTGTGCCAGCTCCGTGTCCATCTCTCGGTGGCCCTGGAGCTCGCTGTAGAGCCGCACTGCCCACAGCAGGTACAGCTCGGCCAGCTGGGCCGCCCCACACGACAGGCTCAGCTGGCCCAGGTTAGCCAGGGCCACGGCCTGGTTCCTGCAGCTGCCCGCCTCCTTGGCCTTGTGCAGGGCCCTCAGGAAGTTCTCTGCAGCCTCCTGGAGGCGGCCCTGGGCGGTGAGGGCCATGGCCAGCAGGTTGTGCACGGCGCCGTGCGGGGTCTCGCAGGCCGCGCCCCGCAGGCAGCGCCGCAGCCGCCGCAGGAGCTGCCCCGCCGGGCCCGGCCGCCGCTGCAGCACGTACAGCCAGGCCAGGCACAGCGAGGACTCAAAGGCCTCCTCCTCCCCCAGCAATCTGGCCAGAGCTGCAGCCCTGGCTGCGTAAGGAATGGCTCCATCCAGCAGGCCGTGCTGGAGGTACGTCCTGGACAGGATGGCGCAGAGCGTCCTCTGCATGGGCACGGCCCTGCTCTCGCAGCAGAACTGCAGAGCCTGCCTGAGGTACATACAAGCCACTGCTGGGATGCTGCTCCTGTCCAGCTGCTGCCTCCCCAGGAGCTTGGAAGCGTTTTGGAGGATGAAGCCGGCTCTCCAGATGGGGGTCGGCGTGCCCTTGGCGCTGCTGGGAGCGAAGGACCTGACGGAGGCCAGCGCGATGTTCGGCAGGCACTTCTTGTCGTAGAGGTAGCCCAGGGTGGCAGTGGCATCCAGGGGCCCAGCACGGCTGCCTGGGCTGAGCCAGGTGCTGCTGAGGCACTGGAGATGCTCCAAAAAGGGCAGCACCTCCTCGGTCCTGCCCAGCTGCAGGAAGAGCTTGACAATGAGGAAGCAGATCCGAGCCTCCAGCGGGGCGTTGCCCACAGCGATGGATTCCCTCAGGATGTAGGTGAGGAGCTCCAGCTCGTTCTCCGAGCTGAAGGAGCGGCCAGGCAGGCACACGAGCAGGGTCACCGTCTTCCCCAGCAGGGAGGAAAACTTGTGCTTCATGTTCTGCTTCAGGTAGATGGAGGCGAGGCTCCCGTGCAGCGCTGCCAGCAGGGGCAGGTCCCCAAAGCCCCTGTCCAGGACACTCATGGCTTCCTCAAAGTACACCCGGGCCTGGGAGAGCTTGAGCTTTTTGATGCAGAGCTTACCCAAGAGGAAACAGAGCCTGACGTGAGCCCAAAGTGAACGAGTCCTCTTGGCCCAGTTCCGGGAAGTCTCGAGGTACAGGACCAGTTCATCCTCATCAGAGAAACCATAAAAAGTGGAGTGGAGAAAGGAAAAGCTGAGATCATAAAAGCTTTGAAAACTGGGCACGAAACTGTCTTGGTTGAGGAAGGTCAATATGGGGTCAAAGACATCAGCATCCTCCATGTGGCTGGCGTTGAGGTCAATGAAGAATTTGGGATAATCCAAGTCATCCAGCTTCTCCAGGAGAACATCTTCCAGTGTGGCAGGGGCTGTTTCACTGCCTGGGCTGGACAGCTCTGAGGTGCTGCTGGTAGCCCAGTCATTGATCTCCTCCCAGGACTGGAGGATTTCTTTACTGCCATGGAGAGCAGCCTCTGGAAGGGACAGGGAAACCACAGTGGGATCAGGAAGAAATTCTTCCCTGTGGCTGCCCCACCCCTGGAATTGTCCAAGGGCCGGTTGGACAGGGCTTGGAGAAACCTGGGATAGTGGAAGGTGTCCCTAACCATGGCAGGATGACCTTTAAGGTTTTTCCCAACTCAAACCATTCTCTGATGTTTCCTCCTGTCCAAATTCACCCTCAGAAGCCATCACCAAAGCCTCCTCCTACTCACCTGGTGGCACTTGTGGGAATGCAGCTGTGGGTTCAAACCCAGCTGTACAAAGAGACAAACAGAAAATAAACCCCAAATCCTTGGTCAGTGTCAATGTGAAGAAATCAGCTGAAGTCCCAAAGCCACCCAGCCAGAACAGAGAAAGTGAGAACCCCCAGAAACCCCGACCCTGGTCCTGCAGGCCAAGCTCAGTGGAGAGCAGCACCTGCCAGGGTGAATCCCAGCTCAGGAGCTGCCCTGGCAGCAGAGAAGGGCCCTACAGACTCCAGCATGGCAGGGTCACCTCCTGAGGACACCTCCAGCCTCCATCACCAGGCTGAGCACAGGTGTCACAGGCACATTTTATGAAAAATCCTTTCTTTAGGATTTTGCTCCTGAGAAGCCAAGAGGCCTCAGAAACGAAATGCAAACAATGGTTATCTGCTGCTGTGGAATGCAGCAGGTGCATCTGGGATTGGTCTCTTGTGGTTGTTTCTAATTAATGGCCAATCACAGCCCAGCATTCTCAGACTCTCTGGTCACTCACAAGATTTTATTCTCATTCCATTCTTTTTCCTTTCCTTCAAGCCTTCTGATGAAATCCTTTCTTCTATTCTTTTAGTCTAGTTTTAATGTAATATATATATAATAAAATAATAAATCAGCCTTCTGAAACATGGAGTCAGATCCTCATCTCTTCCCTGCTCCTGGGACCCCTGTGAACACCACCTCACACAGGTTTGTGCTGCCTCCACCCCAGAAGTTGCCTCTGCTGCATCCCCATGGTCTTGGGGCTCCCCAGGCCCTGCCCAGCTCTCCCTGGGGATGCAGGGACTGGGATATGAGGGGAGGGGACACTCACCCAGCCTGTACACAGAGGTGATGTCAGTGTGTGCCAGGTCCCCCAGGAGGGTGGCAAAGTGCTCCTCGTCACCATTGCATGGGATGTGCAGCACTGGGGACTTCTCCTCTTCACTCAGAAACACAAAGCTCTTACCCCTGGGGTGGGGCAGGAGAAAAGAATCAGCATGTGCCCAGCCCCTGACACTGCAGCTGGCCTGTGGGGTGGGGTGGGATGGGATGGGATGGGGTGGGATGGGATGGGATGGGATGGGATGGGATGGGATGGGATGGGATGGGAAGTTTTCCCATGCCTTCTCTTCCTCCCACCACAGAATTTGTGTTGCAGATGAACACAGGATTCTGGACACCTTCCCCATCCAGGTTCTCCATGAAGGAACAGAAAGGCACCAGAGAAAAGGACTTATTGGTCTGGTTTGGAATCCAGAAGCCACAGGACACCACCTGATCTGCTCTGTCCCTTCTGGAGTGTCAGAGAAAAGTGCTACAACTCACCTGGAGTGACTCTGAGAGGGGAAAGCCCAGCAGACCTCGGTTAAAACCTTGTCCTCCCACCCTCACCCTTGGAGAAGCCTTTTGGGATGGACATCACATGGAAGCCACCAACAGAGACAGCTGCTGAGTCAGGGTGGGATTTACCACCCTCCCTCCCTCCCTCCCTGGACAGCTCTCCCTGGGTCCTTGGGAGGGTGTGGAATTCTGCTCTGTGCCAGTGGCCCTTCTGCCTCCACACCCAGGGCAGGAGGAAGGAGAGCAGGATTTGTTTCCTGGGCAGGGAATGCTCTCCCCACCCTTGCCAGGCTCCCAGCCCCTCAGAGCTACAAACTGAACATTTCTAGGACAAACTGGGAAGCCACCTTGCAGAAATTAGCCCAGGGTTGGATCTGTTCCTCTCCAAGAATCACCTGAGGCAGGTGAAATGCAATTTTTGTGTTTGGGCTGCAGTAGAGCCTGGACAAAGCTTCTGCTCACACCTCAAACCCACCTTCTGTGAAGGTCCTGCAAGGGAAATCACCTGCCCTAGGCTCTCACACAGCCTTGAGGTAGGATTTGGAGCCTCCCTTCCCTTTTCTCCAGAATTTAATTTAAATAAACTCACAGAGGTTCGCAAGCCTCGGGGTTTACGTGTCGGGTGAGAACAAAGCCGATGCTCCTGGTGCTGAGGGATTTGCCCACAAACCAGGGCAGCCCAGGGATGAAGAATCCAATGATTTCTATGGGATCTCCTTTGGAGAAGCTCAGCTCATCCCACGCTGCTCCTCTGTGGTCCTTGGTGGCGATGCACCTGCCTCTGACTGGGAAACCAAGGCAAAAAAGGGAATCTCAGTGGGATCCCTGCTAAAACCTCCTCACTGGAAAAGGTCTGGGCAGAGAGTGGCCATGATTCCAGCTGGAGAGGGCTGCCCCTCTCTCCCCTAAGATTTATTGTGATCTTGGACCCAGCTCTCTGCCTTTTCTCCTTGAGAAGTGGGTTACAATGCAAAATAAAAGAAGGATGGATAAACTCCACACCTCTGTGAGCTGCAGCCTGGAAGGTGACTGGAAATATGGATTTTCAGAGACACTGCCCTGTCTCAATTCTGCCAGGAGTGAAATCCTGGATAGTGCAAATGCCCATCCCTACATGACAAAGTCAGAGCTGCAGGGACCTCCTGTGTCCAGCTTGCTCTGAACTGGACTGGACTGGGGTTAAGGGCTGGGTGGAGGGCACAGGTTTCATGTGAGCACAAGGTGGGAACCTCTTGATTTGAAACCTCACCCCTGAAAGAATGAAAAGAAACATAAAATTGCAGTGGGACAGGGAAAAGCCGGTGGCAGGAGGGTGTCACCAGCAGCTCTCTGCTCTCTGTGCTCCTCAGAACGGGGTTGGCAAGTGCTGAGCTGCATTCCAGAGGGCCCAGAGATGCAGCATTCCCTCAGAGCCCCTGTGGTGGGGTCAGTCCCAGAAGAACAGATGGGTTTGTGGCCATTCGTGGCCAAACCCAGGTTTTGTGCCCAGCCTGGGACAGTGCACAGGTGCCACTCACCAATGGCCCGAGAGTTCGTCCCACTGATCTCCTGGGAGAGGCCAAAGCTCACAGCATAATTCCTCAGGAACCACCTGCAAGGCAAAGGGGACCTCAGTGGTCCTGGTGAGCACTGCTGAGCTCAGGCCAGCCCAGGGATGGTGTCACACCACAGGGGAGGAGCAGGATAAATTTGCCATCTTTAAGGAAGGTTTCTCCAAGTGAAAGGCTCAGCCAGGTGACCAGTGGGAAGCCTCACTTTGGCTGGCATTGCCTGAATTTTTTCTGCCACTTCTTCACCTGTTAATCAGAGATAACCTCATGTATGACCTCAATCAATACCTTACAAAAACCACATCTGAAGTAGGAGCATGTCCTTGCTGGGTCCCATTCACAGAGAATGCATTAATTCCAGTCTTTATGCCTGATGTGGATCCTCCTGGAAATATCCTCACAGAATTGTGAGGCTCTTGCCCTTTGCCAGAGGCAAGAGGAGTTTCCCAGCCAGCCTTGGTGCCAGTCATGCACCAGGATCAGGAAAGAATCCTGGTTTGAGCCCTTTCATTCAGCACTTACTGGTAAAAGGGGTGAGCTATTGGCTCCAGAGCAGTCACAGGCACCACACCTCGCTGCCCCGTCTTCAGGGATATTCCTTCCCATCTGGAATCCTGTCCAGCACTCTTCACATGGACCAGCTCATTCCTGCAGAGCTGCAGACCCTCCTCTCCCTCCTGCTCCAGCTTGCAGACCCCAGGCACTGCCTTGCAGAAAAAGTTCCCTGCAGAGAGAGAGTCAGAGGTGGCATCAGTGCACCAGGGGCTCCAGCCCAGCCCTGCTGGGCATTTTCAGGAATTCCCCCACGTGCATTCCCATCACACCTTCCTGGAGGAGCAGGTCCATGTAGATGGTGGCCAGGTGCTCCTCATCCACGGTGACCCTGAGCTCTGTGTCCTCCACCAGGGCACAGTCCAGCCAGAACTCCTGGGCAAGGAGCAGCTGCTCCAGGCAGGTCCCCACGTACCCTGAGAAGCCAAGAGGGGCACCAGGATCAGCACCTCCTTCTCTGGGCAGCAGGAAGGGTCTTGGGGATTTCCAAATGTCAGGCAAAAGTTTCTAATTTTGTCTCCAAAATTTCCCAAAGGGAATCCTCCTGATTCTCCCTGATCCAAACAGAGATTTCATAAACAACAGATTGCAAAGTTTTCTAATTCATTTCCCACTGTCCACCCTGAACATTACAGTTCTGTAGTGTCAGACAATGCCTTCTCCAAAAACCCTCCTCACACTGTCTGTTTAGACCTTGGAAACATTACCTAAAGTCAGATAGGTGGAAAACTTCCAGACTTCCTCTGGGGTTTTGAAGGTGAGGAGGAAGCGATCCTCGTGTGCCTGGGTGCAGACCAGCCTGGCTGAGAGCTCCTGCACAGGGGAGACAGAGCAGCATCAAGGGACACTCCTGGAGCTGTGAAATCCAGCAGGCAAGGAGAGTTCAGTCCAGGCATCTTCTCTGTAGCTGGGATTTGTTTGTATAAAACCCAGCCTGAGAACTCTGTGCCTGTCCAGAGCTGTCCACTCCAGCAGGGACATGGATTTGGTGATCCCAGCCCTAGGAATTCCTGGATATTTAGGCTCAGATCCCCCAAAACAACACAAGGCTCAGCTTTGCCCCTCCCTTGCCATCAAGTTCATCTTCCCCATCATCCCAGTCCCCTCCAGAGTCCCCTGCAGTGGCCTTGGAGGAACTCCTCAGCTGGGTTTGGCAGCCCAGCACACCTCCCACCATTCCAGGAGCATGCCAGCATGCTGGCACGGGGTTTGTACCTTGAACAGGGCACAGACACTTCTGTCATCACTCTCCAGAGCCCACAGCCTCCTCCTGGCAGCCTCCTGGAGCTGGGCATTGCGGCGCCCGCAGGAGCGGCTCTCCACGGAGAAGGAGAGAGAGAGCTCTTGGAAGGGAAAAGAAGAGAAGGGAAGGGGAGGAGGAGCTCTGTGCCACCCAGAGCCACCCCTGACACCCTGCCAGGGCCACCAGAGCCTCCAGCTGTGGCTTGCTCTGGGGCTGGTTGAAGGCACTTCAGACAGTAGTTTATGTTGGGACTCAGGTATTTATTGTTTCTTATCTGTAAAACAGTCTCACTGCTGTGAGTTCTGCAACTTTTCATTAGAAGGTACAAAATGGCCAACAATCTCTCGTTACAAGGTCTTTTAAAACTAAACTATCCAATTAAGAACTGACACCCGGATTATTTTCCCTTTTAACCCAATGACTGATCCCACAGAGCCCCCAGTGCAGACTTTTCTGCCCAATTACAAAATGCCACCCAAACCCATGGAGAAGAAGGAAGAAGAAGCATGAAGAAGAAACCCAGGACAACACCCTGTGGCCTCCATCTTTCTTCCATCCACAACACACTAAAAATCCCAAAACCTCAATTTCTCACCCAGTGATACACCTACACTGCTCTCTATAACCTATTTCACACTTTTGTGGATTCCAGTCTGTCTTGAAGTCTGGGAAACTTTC
Organism: Agelaius tricolor; assembly: GCF_023055355.1. Classification (NCBI taxonomy): domain Eukaryota; kingdom Metazoa; phylum Chordata; class Aves; order Passeriformes; family Icteridae; genus Agelaius; species Agelaius tricolor. The sequence goes on from NW_027269278.1 coordinate 17,239,660, forward strand.
TCCATGAATGAGGGTCAAAGTCAGGGCACCCCAGAGCAGCCAGAGCAGTATTCCCTTGTGGTGCCCTGGGTTTTCACATCACACAGCACAAGCCCAGCCCATCCTCATCCCTCAGGCACCAAGGTGAGACCCCAGGCACTGCAGGAGCCAGGAAATCTGTGAGGTGCCCCAGGAGCTCCTTACCTGGGGGAAAGGTGTCCCTGAGAGGCAGCAGCACCAGCGGGGGCTCTGGGGAGCCGTGTCCTGCCTCGGCAGCGGGGCTGCTCCTCTCTGCCAGCCCAGCCTTACCTGGAGAGGAGGGAACAGCAGAGCTGCTGGGAAATGCTGGGCAGAGCTCTGGCATGTCCTGCCTCAGCTGAGAGCTCCTAGAGCACAGCCCTGCACATCTGTGGGGACTGTGTGACTCTGGGACCACCCTCAAGTCATGCTCAAGGTTGGAGAGATCCATGGGAGTGATGGGGTCTGACTCCATCATTCCCTTGATGTTGGGCTTTTTTTCCAGTGCTGCAGTGGCTCTGGATGAGGGGATTTCCCTCCTTTCTCCTGGCCAGGCCCTCAGATGAGCAGATCTGTTAAAAAGGTGAATCCCCAACAGAGATGTTGTTTTGGAGGAAACCTCAACTGCCCAGCACAGGAGAGCCAAGGCCTTGCAAAACTCTTTGTTCAAAAATTTGAAAATCAAAATGAGATTTTCTCCCCTGCCTGCTCTGCAGGGTATCCAAAATCCAAGCAGCTTTCTCCCTGCTCCACACATCATCAGCTATTGCCATAAAGGATTCAGAGCCTGCAACTTGAGCTGCTAATTATGTTAATGAAAGCTGAGGCACACACAACTCCAGCCCTGCTCTTCCACAGCTGCATTGGCAATAGAGGGATAACCAGATTAAACCCCAATTTTTTGTCAGCAATCAGACAGGATTTTTAAGATAAACATGTACCTGGAGATGTGCAGCTGGAATGTGCAGCAGCTTTATTAAGTCACTTCTTTGACCAGAACTTTCACTGAGCCAGCTTTGCCAGCCACTCAAATAAATTGATATTTGCATGCAGAAATAGAATTCTTATTTAAAGAAATAGAATTCTCATGTAGAGCTAGCAAGTAGAAAAGAACAGCCCAAGGTTGGACAGGCCATGAATAAGTTTTGCTTTGAAAGAAAAGAGTCTACATTGAACAAAGTCTTAACATTTAATGTGGCAGCTCCACATGAAGAAATGGAGAAGGGGAAGTGAAGGCAGGAAGAGGCAGAACTAAATCTGAGCTGGCTCCTGCCATTGCTCCACTCCTGGCTGCCCTCCTCCCCTCTCTGTGCCCACAGAGCCTGGCAGGGCCTGGGGGTGGGTACATGGTGCCATTCCCTTGGGATGGGGATGGGGATGGATCCCTGATGCCATGCCCTGGGGATGGGGATGGGTCCCTGATGCCATGCCCTGGGGATGTCTCCCTGATGCCATGTCCTGGGGATGGGGATGGCATTCCCTGAAGATGGGTCCCTGATGCCATTCCTTCAGGATGGAGATGGGTCCCTAGTGCCATTCCCTGGGGATGGGGATGGGTCCCTGATGCCATGTCCTGGGGATGGGGATGGGGATGTGTCCCTGATGCCATTCCCTGGGGATGGGGATGTGTCCCTGATGCCATGCCCTGGGGATGTCTCCCTGATGCCATGTCCTGGGGCTGTGTCCCTGGTGCCATTCCCTGTGGTTAGGTTCCTGATGCCATTCCCTGGGGCTGTGTCCCTGATGCCATGCCCTGTGTTTGGGTACCTGTTGCCATGTCCTGGGGCTGTGTCCCTGATGCCATGCCCTGTGGTTAGGTTCCTGATGCCATTCCCTGTGGCTGGATCCCTGGTGCCATGCCCTGTGTTTGGGTACCTGTTGCCATGTCCTGGGGCTGTGTCCCTGGTGCCGTGTCCCATTGTCCCCGGCGGTGCAGGCGGTCCCCGTGGGGCAGGAGCTCGGGAGGCCGGGGCCAGCAGGACTCACACTCTTCACCTGGAGGGGGGGCAGAGGTGTCTGCATCCCTGACAGGATTCCCCCAGCCCCAGAGGTGTCCCTGGGATGTGCCACAGGAGGTGGCAGGTGGGACACTGCTCGTGCCACCTCTGCCAGCAGCAGGACAGAGCCCGTCCATGAGTCCCCAGGGCTCACTCTGGTTGCTCTCACGGGTTCAGTGTTTATTTTCATTTGAGCCCGGCTCAGAAAGGGAACTGGGAGCTTTTTTTTTCAAGAGACCAATTGAAACTGCAGCTGGGGAGTTGTTCCCAGCCGTGCCAGTGACTCACTGACCTCCTCAGTGCCAAAATATTTTGCACCAGTGGGCAGCAAACAGCTCCAGCCCCAGCCAGGTCCCAGCACTCAGGGCTGCACTCCTGGCTCCAGGGCTGGGTGCTCAGGGCACCTTCTGGCCCTGGCTGGCCCTGAGCCATGTCCCTCCTCCAGCTCACTGGGACACCCTGGGACAGGAATGGTGCCCTGGGGGATGCCAGCACCCACGGGCTGTGCTTGGAGGGCTCTGGGCAGGGAGGGGAAACACCAACAGCATGGGAATAAACCAGCCCCAGAGTCACCCTGTCCCCTCCCTGGCCAAAACATCCTGCCTCACTCCCTACATGCCCCAATCCAAGAGGAGAAAGCACCAGGAGCCATCCCAGAGGAAAGGCAGGCGGCCAGAGGGGCCAGTGCCCAGTGCCAGGGTGTCCCCAAGGCTCCCAGCCCATGGCAGGAGCCCTGCAGCCCCACGGGCACCTTACCTGTGCATCCCAGCGCCAGCTCCTGGTGCCAGGGGGTCCCCAGGCAGCAGCCCATGTGTGCAGTGACAGCAGCACAGGGCTGGCACAGGGCTGGCACAGGGCTGCAGGGGCAGGGCTGCTCGCTGCCCGCCCGGCACCACGGCTGGGCACGGCCACAATGCACAATGTCCCCTTTGAGAGGGCACTGCCACCGCGGGGGCGGCGGGCACGGGCTCAGGGGAGGGCACAGGAGGGAGGCACTGCAGCAGCCAGCTTTGGGAAGGCCTTTAGGGTAGCAGTGGCTTTGGGAAGGCCTTTAGGGCAGCAGTAGCTTTGGGAGGGCCTTTAAGGGCATCAGTTAGCTTTGGAGAGGCCTTTAGGGCAGCAGTGGCTTTGGAGAGGCCTTTATGGCATCAGTTAGCTTTGGAAAGGCCTTTAGGTCTGGCCACACAGCTAAGAGTGCCAAGGGCACCACTAAACTATGTCCCTAAGTGCCACATCTATGTCCTTCAAATGGGGACTCCAGCATGTCCTGGATGGGCTGTGCCAGTGCTTGCCAAGCCTTTCTGTGGATGAATTCTCCCTGATGTCCACCCCTGGTGCAATTCGGGACCATTTCCCCTCCTCCTGTCCCTGCTGCCTGGAGCAGCCCCCGGCTGTCCCCTCCTGCCAGGAGCTGTGCAGAGCCACAAGGGCCCTCTGAGCCTCCTTCCCTGCACTCTGCTCCAGGAGGGCAGTGCCCATCCCACGTGGCACATTCCTGCCATTCCTCCTCTCACTCTGCCGAGCCTGCCCCAGCTCCCAGCTGATCTCCCCCATTTCCAGAGGCAGAGCTGCTCCCTCACCTTTGGGGACGTCCAGCTGGGGCCCATCCAGCGTCCTCCATGTGGGTCTGGCTGTGATCCTGCTCCTCCTTCCTGCCTGATGCTTCTCCTGAGTCACCCTGGGGGCAGCTGGCAGCACCACGGGCATCTCTGCCACCCACAGCCAGGTGAGTTCTGCAGCCCAGGCACTGTGGGCACCCCGGGGACAGTGCTGTGCAAACCCCAGCTCCAGCAGCAGCAGCAGGAAGGGGCTGGCTGCCCTGCAGGATCCCTTGGGCATCCCAGGATGAGGGTGAGCCTCATTCCCTCCTCACTCACATCCTCAGAGCTTCCCCAGCCCTCAGGGTCGGGATTTGGGCTGGCTGGGAGGGCTCACTGAGCTGTTGGGGGTCTGCAGAGCATCTTTGGGCAGCAGCAACACAGCCCCTGCAAAATAAAACCCAAAAGGGTTTAGGGAGAGAACTTGCAGGTTGGGAGGGGTTTTAGGGATGGGTTTTTACTGCAGCAACCAGGCAGAGCCACCACTGCAGGGATTTGTGTGCTGGGGGTGCTCCAGGAGCATTGCTGGCTCTCCCAGGCTGCATCCCAAGCCATGGCAGTGCCTTGGACTTCTCCAGAGGAGGGAAAAATTAATCCAGGGATAAATTATTACATTAATTATTATAGGAGGGAATTAGGCCAGGCTGGATGAGGCTGTGAGCGCACTGGTGCAGTGGAAGGTGTTCCTGTCCATGAGCAGAGATAAATTTTAAAGTCTCTTTTAACCCAGACCTGGTGATCTGCCTGATTCCATGACCCAGAGAGGGAATTTCTCTGCAGACAGACTCCCACACCTGGCACAACTGCAGTGCCCCTAAAGCACGGCCTGAGGAGCACCTGGCTGTGGGAATGGCAGGATGGAACCCAGCTGGCATGGAGCTGGCAACTTCCACACCAAAGGGAAGGGAAACCAAAGCTCTGCAGGGAGGGCTGCACTCAGAGGTGCTCGGGTACCCTGTCAGAGCAGGCTGCAGGAGTGGGGATTCCTCATCCAGATCCCCAAATGCCAGCCTTGTCTGGAGGAGGAGCATCCCCTCATCCTCCTGCTGAGCCCCAGGGCTTTGCACCCAGAGCTGTGGGGCTGCAGGAAGGGCCGTGCTGGGCCAGGCCATCCCTGCTCCCCTGGGGCAAAGGCAGAGCCTGGGCCCTGCCCACCAACCCTGGGCAGCTCCAAAGCTAAAATCCTGCCCCAGCTGAGCCAGGTGCAGGAACCAGAGGGGGAATGCAGCCTGCCTGTGCTCAGGGCACACAGCTGGAATTCTGTGCTGGATTCAGGCACACCTTTACACAAGAGGTGTTACTGCTTTGGGCCCGTGCTGTCCAAGTGCTCAGAGCTCAGGCAGGGCAGTGTTTTTAAACAAAGCTTTTTGCTTTCCTCAGAAGATTCTTGCTTTTAGCAGTTCCTGCTCACCAATTAGCATCAATTTCTTCTACACAGGGGATTTTTTTTTAAGCAACAAAATGGGAGGGTTAATATTTTAATATTAATATTTTAATATTTTAAACACAAATGTCTTCCTTTGTGATTGTGAAATGTCTTTTTGTTTTTAAGTCTACCTCGACAACTTAGCAACCAAACCCATCCCTGTACAAGCAAAGGTGTCACCTCCTGTTTGACCTGAGCTGGAATTTGCCTTTTGGCCAGCAAGCTGAAAACCTCTCACTCCACTCCTACCCTTCTGCTTCCCAACAAACCCTGGATCTCCCCTGGAGAGCCCCCATTGCTGCTGCTGCTGCAGCCTGGCCTCCCTGGAAAAGCCAGGGATAAGTTTGGAATATTTCCTGGGATCTCAGCCTGTTCCAGAGGGGGTTCTCTGCCTGTGCCCGCTCTCCAGGGTCTCTTCTCCCTCTGCAACCCCAGTGCCAGCCACTTTTCCCTGCCCTGGGCATGGAATGGAGTGAGAGTGGCTGTGCAGGCACCCTCGGCTCGGGGACAGAGCTGCCCCAAACCCCAGAGCTCTGCAGGGCTGACACCAGCCCTGGCACCAAACCCCCTTTCTCAGACCCATTCCTCCCGTCAGTTCCCAAAGCACCCGAACCCTCCTGTCCCTCCCTCCGTGCCCATCCCTGAGCCCCTGACCCAGGCAGCGCCAAAGCCCCGCACTCCACGCTCCAGCCTGGGATTCCTGAGGCCCTGGATCGCTCCAGCCTGGAATTCCAGAAACTCTGGATCTCTCCAGCCTAGAATTCCAGTGGTGCCGAATCTCTACAGCCGAGAATCCCAGAGGGGCTGGATCAAGCCTGGAATTCCTGAGGCCCTGGATTGCTCCAGCCAGGAATTCCAGAGGCTCTGGATCCAGCCGGGAATTCCAGAGGCTCTGGATCTCTCCAGCCGGGAATTCCAGAGGGGCTGGATCCAGCCTGGAATTCCAGAGGCTCTGGATCTCTCCAGCCTGGGATTCCAGATGTGCTGAATCTCTCCAGCCTGGGATTCCAGAGGCTCTGGATCCAGCCAGGAATTCTATAGGCTCTGGATCTCTCCAGCCTGGAATTCCAGAGGCTCTGGATCCAGCCGGGAATTCCAGAGGCTCTGGATCTCTCCAGCCGGGAATTCCAGAGGCTCTGGATCCAGCTGGGAATCCCAGAGGTGCTGAATCTCTCCAGCCGGGAATTCCAGAGGCTCTGGATCTCTCCAGCCACCTGCACCAGCTCCCAGCTGACTTTGCCCATCTGGGCCGAAGGGCAGGGGACAGCCCCGGGGACACACAGTGGCTCCACTGACCTGCTCCCAGCTCCGCTTCCCTCCCGGAGAGCTCCCGCATCCAATTCCAGCCTCTCGAGAGCTCCCGCATCCAATTCCAGCCTCTCCGAGCCCGGGGAACGCGGCTGTGCTGCCGGACGTGTTTGCGAGCGCGCCCGGCGCTGCCACTCCCTCACACGAGGGGAGGAATTCCTTCCAAGAGCTCCTTATCATCCTGGGAACCTCCGCTTCCCAGCAGAGGTCAATGAGTTACCCAGGGCTGGGTTAGAAACTGCGGCTCCCGCTATTCCCAGGCGCCTCCTTCGCCCGGCTGGGCAGGAAACAATTCCAGGGAGGCTCCATGGGCACCGTGTGCCCGTGCCAAGCGCAGGGATCTCCTCTCCCTGGCACGAGCAGCCTCTCCCGGCCTCACCTGTGTCCTGCCCGCCGTCCTTGGGGCTGTGCGGCAGCAGAATCCCGGGAGAGGCATTCCCGAGGGAATCCCAGCTCCGACCCCCCTGGCAAAATGCAAATACGGGCGCACAGAACAAGAGATCTGTGGACCCAGCAGTATTGGTGCTAAAGTCCGCGGCAGGGGAATCGCGGGGAGGTTTTTCCTCTTGGAAGCGATGAAAACAGTAAACAGTTAACAGTTAACGAGCTTTCCCGATGTGGTAACGATGAAACAGTGAACACCGAGCATTCCCGATGTGGAAATCATGAAACAGATAACACCGAGCATTCCCGAAACAGATAACACGGAGATTTCCCGATGTGGAAATCACGAAACAGTTAACACCGAGATTTCCCGGTGTGGAAATCATGAAACAGATAACACCGAGCATTCCCGAAACAGATAACACCGAGCATTCCCGATGTGGAAATCACGAAACAGTTAACACCGAGATTTCCCGATGTCGAAGGGATGAAACAGTTAACACCGAGCATTCCCGGTGTGGAAATCATGAAATAGTTAACACCGAGATTTCCCGATGTCGAAGGGATGAAACAGTTAACACCGAGCTTTCCCGGAACAGTTAACACCGAACATTCCCGATGTGGAAGCCATGAAACAGTTAACACCGAGCATTCCCGATGTGGAAATCATGAAACAGTTAACATCGAGCATTCCCGATGTGGAAGCCATGAAACAGTTAACATCGAGCATTCCCGACGTTTCTGCTCCTTCTGAAGTCGGCCATTCCTTGGCAGGTTCAAAAACGAAGCCTCGTGGCTTTTCAGCTTGTTATTCCACACTGAAGCTGAAAGCAAAGGAAGTCAGCCCAGAGCCGGCTTCGCTGGAGGAAAAAGCAAACAGAAAAAGATGAAAGGTTTTGTTTGAGGCCAAAGGAACTCTTGGTTCATGGTTTGATCCTCTGGCACCCACTTTGGTGTGAGATGGAGCAGAGCTTTCCTTCCCTCCCTCTGAAATCCCACTGGGGGAGGGCTGGGACACTGGCAGGAGCACAGGGGACAATTCCTCAGGGACATTTCCTCATTCCAGAGCTTTGCTTTTGCTGTCACCCTGTGCTAATGGCACAGAGCAGCGATAAGCACCTGCCCCCTCCGGGTTCTCCAGGAATCCAGGACCCCTCGGGCTGCTCACCTGGAGAACCTGCCTCGTGTCCCTCCATCCCCAAGGCTGGCTGGCCTGGGGACAGCATTTTCACAGATTTTTGGGCAGCTGGGGCACTGGGGAATGGGGGTTCATGCGTGGCTGAGGACACACGGAAATCTCAAGGCTTTCACAGCCAAACTGGTGTGGCCAGTCCCTGAGTGCAGCCAGACTGGCCTGGCTTTGAGACTTTTCTCCTCATCGATGGCCCTCCCTTAGGAATTTTCTTCCACCTCCAAGGCCTTTCTGAATTCTCTCAACACAAAGCAATCCAAAGCTGCTGCTGCTGCCCTGGGGATTCTGCTCCATCCCACAGCGAAAGGGTTAAGAGGGCTCTGGGGCTGAACTGAGCTGAACTCAGCGCTTCGTGTTCAGAAATGCTGAGTCCTGCTCCTCTTGCATTGTTTTCAGCCAGGGGAGGAAATGAACCCTCCTGGAAAACTGCAAAACTGGAAAAGTGGAGAATGGGAAAACTGGGAAAGTGGAGAATGGGAAAACTGGGAAAGTGGAGAATGAGAAAAATGGTTCAGTGTGTGTTGGATGGATCCCTGTGGGTCTGGAACCTTTGCCACACCAGGAGCTGTGGTTTGGGGTCTCCTCCCTGGCACTGGGGTGGGAATCCCAGGAATGCTCCCTGCTCCTGTCACCATCACTGCAGGGCAGCAGCTCAGTGCCACAGCCAGGGCAGCCTCCAGACTGTCCCAGACACAGCCAGCAAAGTGAGGCCGTGCATGGGCATGGAAGGGAGGACCAGAGGAGGCTGCTGGCACTGCCCAGGCTCCCCAGGGAATGGGCACGGCCCCGAGGCTGCCAGAGCTCCAGGAGGGTTTGGACAGAGCTCCAGGGATGGCCAGGGTGGGATTTTGGGGCTATGCAGGGTGAGGAGTTGCACTGCTGATCCCACAGGTCCTGGCAGCTCAGGATATTCCCATTTCCGAGCATTTCAGGGTGTGAGGGACATTCACCCTGCCCCAGAAAAGGCAGAGCTGCTGGCACCAGAAGCATCATCCCAAAGGAGCTTGTCCTGAGCTTTGCAATAGGAATGTCTGTCCTCGCCCTTCCCCCGTGCCCAGTGTCCCCTCAGGGACATCGTGGGCTCGGTGTGACCTCCTGCAGCCCTCGGGAGAGCTCAGGGACTCACCAGCCAGCAGTGCTGGCTGAGCCGGGCCCTCCCTGCTGGGTGTTCATTGTCAGAGCCATTAGATGGCAGCAGGAACCGCTCCGCTGCCTCCCAGCATGGGCAAAACGCGATTGCAGCCCCGCTGTCCCCAGTCCTGCTGTCCCATCCCTGCTCTCCCAGTCCTGCTGTCCCAGCCCTGCTCTCCCCATCCCTGCTGTCCCATCCCTGCTATCCCCATCCCTGCTGTCCCAGCCCTGCTCTCCCCATCCCTGCTGTCCCATCCCTGCTCTCCCCATCCCTGCTCTCCCAGTCCTGCTCTCCCATCCCTGCTCTCCCAGTCCTGCTGTCCCAGCCCTGCTCTCCCAGTCCTGCTGTCCCAGCCCTGCTCTCCCCAGCCCTGCTCTCCCCAGCCCTGCTGTCCCAGCCCTGCTGTCCCATCCCTGCTCTCCCCAGCCCTGCTCTCCCCAGCCCTGCTGTCCCAGCCCTGCTCTCCCTATCCCTGCTCTCCCTATCCCTGCTCTCCCCATCCCTGCTCTCCCAGCCCTGCTGTCCCAGTCCTGCTGTCCCAGCCCTGCTCTCCCATCCCTGCTGTCCCAGCCCTGCTCATCCCATCCCTGCTCTCCCCAGCCCTGCTGTCCCAGCCCTGCTCTCCCCATCCCTGCTCTCCCCATCCCTGCTCTCCCCATCCCTGCTCTCCCATCCCTGCTGTCCCAGCCCTGCTCTCCCCAGCCCTGCTCTCCCCATCCCTGCTGTCCCAGCCCTGCTGTCCCAGCCCTGCTCTCCCCAGCCCTGCTCTCCCCATCCCTGCTGTCCCATCCCTACTCTCCCCATCCCTACTCTCCCCATCCCTGCTCTCCCCATCCCTGCTCTCCCAGCCCTGCTCTCCCAGCCCCAGCAGCTCCATGGGCTGGCAAAACCCCCCCACGCCCTGTGGGGCTGCAGAATTGGAAAAACAAGGCAAAGCTCCAAAATAGGGGAGCAGCGCCCTGAGCAGCAGCAGGGACACAAGAGCCAGGCTGGAGGACATCTCCTGGGAAATAACCCTCTGGAACCTTCTCCCAGGGATTGTAGGAGCTCCCAGCTGGGTGTGACTCAGTGGCCAGCACAGCCACATGCAATTCCAGCAGGGATTTTATGGTCCCTGGGTTAAAGACAGCCCAGGACAGGTAATGCTGATGGGAATGTCCAGCTGAGCTTCATCCAGGTGCTGCTTTGGATGGAAATCAGCAGGAAAACTGCTCCAAACATCAGAGCTGTTCTCCTCCGAGAGGGTTCCAAAGGAAATGTGTTTCACCTCTAGAAAATGACACTTCCAAAATATTTAATGTTCAATTTCCCTTTCAGTCTCTATTTTCTGTATTATCCTCTGCTTTTACCCTGGTGTTGTTTTGCCACTGGAACAGAAATAAACAGGACAAGGAGAAGGAAAGATGACAAAGTGAATTTAAATGAACCACCCCATGTAATTCCCACAGCTCAAGCTCCAGCTTAACCATCCAGTGAGGGGATAGTATTTGAAGAAATCTTTGGATAAAATGGAGAAAATCAATATTTTTAGACTTCCCTCTGGAAGAAAAAGAGAAAATCTAATTAAGAAATTAATTGCTTATGCTGAACTAAGGGGGTTTTTTGGGTTTTTTGGGGTTTTTTTTTGAAGTGCTTAATGATCCAAGCTTCTTGTAAAGGTGCTGGTCTCGATGCCATTTCCTTTTAGAACGCAACAAAGCAGCTCAGCGAGGCTCAGCATCTTGTTTTGATATTTCCAGGCTGGAACATTTTGATTTTTCAACTTCCAAAGCTTTGCTGCTTTAATTTTTTGTCCATAAAACCGAGGCTGAAATCAGAATGAAAGCTTTCAGTTTAAGCTAATTAATCCAAACACTTTGAATCAAAGCCTGGGATGTTTGCACAGTGGTGTTCTCTGGGAATTTACTTTCAGGGTCTGCATTCCATTTTTAGACTGAGGAACAAAAAAAAAAAAAAGAGTGAGATTTCCTAGAAAAGAGATAACCTGCTGCTTACCTGGGGCGAGCCATTCTGCAGCTTAGAAGTGGAAAAAGAAATTAGCTCTCCTTAATTACAGCATTTGGCCTCCTCCTGAGGATCTGGAGACCTGGCCTGAGCTCCAGTTCCTGGAGGTGCCCTAAATTCCTCCAGAATCACCCCGAGTCCAGCTTTTCCCATGGAATAATTTGATGAAGAAAAGGAAAACTGAATTATTGCCATAATCCCACTGCAGCATTCAGAAAGCAGCAGCATTTCCCAGGTCGTCCTGAGCAGGGGGTGCTCCCTGAGGAGCTCTGGGAGGCTGGAGGAATTCCAGGAGTGCACAGATCCCAGAGCTGAGCTTCCCACTGATGGTTCATGCTGGGCAAGGCTGTCCATGGACATCTCCTGATCCCAGCCCAAGGGGAGGAATTCCTTCTGCCAGCAGCCCTCAGTGCTCCAGGGCCACTTCAAAGAGAAAACCAAAATGAACCCCGGCTTCCCCTGCCCTCCCGTGGGGTGAAAGCAGGGCAGGGACCTTGGGCTGCAGCTGGAACTGAGCTCCCTGTGCCAGGCAGGAGCTGCCAGCTGGGCTCAGCAGGGTGGCTGTGCCCACAAAGGGTCCCTGTGTGTCACACACAGGCTGGGACAGGCAGATGAAGCAGCCCCAGCTTGGGCATTAATTCCTGACACAGCCTGGGGGCCCCAGCCCTGCTGTGGGACACAACAACTGCTCCTCCTTTTCCAGACGGCTCCAGGGTGAAAGATCTGCAGGTTTTGGGGAAAACACTGACTTTCAAAGCCCTTGAACCTTTGCCATCAGTCCAGGCCATGCAGCACCTCTCCTCTCCCACTGTCCAGGTCCTTCAGGAGGGAATGTGAACATTCCTGATGTGCAGAGCTCCTGCAGGACTTGCTTTGACTCACCTGCTGCTGGTTGGGGAATATTGGTTGCATTTGACCCAGAGGCAGCCTTGGTGAGGATAAGAAGGAAGGAGGATGCAGGAGCCAGAGGATGGAGCCCTCCCTTGGTGGATTTGCAGGATGGCTGCAGGTACAGATGGGCTGTGGTGCATCAGCTCTCCCTGGAGCACATCCAGATCCCACCCATCCTCCACTGCCTGGGTGCTCTTTTCACTGCCTCTCTTTGCACGGCACTAAAATTAATGCTGAAAATGAGAGTTTGCTTGAAAATAATCTATCATTTGATTATCACTTTAATGCAGGCAGCCCGGGGAACATCTGCCTCTGCCAGGCTGTGTCTCCTTCTGCTGATGTGGGGAATTGCTGGGAAGGGCTGCTGGGGAAACTGGAAGAAAGCCAAACCACTGGCAAATGCCTTGGTGGTGGCTGTGAGGATGAGGAGGATGAGGAGGAAGAGGATGGGAAGGGACCTTTGTACCAGAGCCCCACTGCCCAGTTCACTGCCTCTGCTCCCAGTTGCTCTGTGCTCCAGGGACCCACAAATTAAAATGTTCATGCCCATAACATGGGAAATAATTCTGCCACCACTAGGAGTGCCTGGCTTTGCACTGGGGCAGTGGGCAGCAGCATCTGCCCACGCCTGACCTTACCCCTGCCAGATGCCACCTCCCAGGGCAACCAGGGACAAGGAGAGTGGATGGGAACTGCCCAGCGAGGGAGAATTTCCTCCCTGCCATGCCACAGCCCATGTGCCGTGGTAGAATGGGGTCTGCAGCCCCCTTAGGCTCCTCTGCTGCCTTTTGGGAACATCACAGCCCCGGACTTTGAGGCTTTTTTTGGAAAATGTCACCAGCTTGTGATGAGTCAGCCGTGGCTGTGTGCAGCCTGCCCAGTGCTCCGTGCGGGGCGTGGGGCTGTCCCCAAGGGCATTCCCGCTGCTCTTTGCACTCAGATCATCCTGGAGACACGAGAGGCTGTGCTGGCAGCGCTGGGCAGGAGCTGAGCCGGGGGCTGGGCTGCCAGGGCCGTGTTTGGCCAACTGGAGCCGCAGGGACAGACGGACACATGGGCGCTGCAGCTGCCGTCCCCGGCAGAGGCAGCTCCAGCTCGCCGGGGATTCTCGGAGCCCGCAGCAAAGGCTGTGCACCCAAATGACTCCCAGTGCAAGGGAAGGGGCTGGGAAAGCACGGGGCGAGCGCTGGAAGCTGGTGCTGCAAGCACGGATGTGTGGGCGGTGTCCAGGTGTGCTGGAAGGGATGATCCAGCCCCGAATAAGGCAGAAACGCCAGAGGCTGCTGATGGACCATCCCCCGTGCCTCCAGGACCGGGTGTTTGTGTGATCCTTTTACTCTCCTGACTCTCTCCCAGCCCTGGGACCTGCTATCCGAAATTCCCCTTGCAGCCTCACCATTCCTCATCTGTCCCACTGAGGCACTGAGGAGGGATCCCCTTCCCTGGGGCTGCCCCTCCAGCCCTGGGGACCAAAATCCCTTCCCAGGGGCAGCAGCTGAGCACAGCCTCACATGGAAACACGCAGAGACACATGGCTCACACTGAGCCTGATTTCTCACCATTCCTGGGGCAGCTGTGGCACAGGATGTGTTTGAGCCCAGCTCCCGGTGGTTCCTCGTGCAACCAGCAACTTCCAGCTCTCCAGCTGGGATCAGGCAGGAACACAGTGATGAGCAGGTGGGGGAAGGCTGGTTCAGGTGATTCTCAGCATCTTATGGAGGAGGGATAAAAATCCCAGTGTCCAGGGAAGGAAAATTAAATGAAATTAGCACCTTTTTCTCCTCTGTCCTTTTATCTCCATCACTCCTGTGTCCCTTCTCACTGGAGAGTGCAGGGTTCCCCTTCCTCTGCACAGCCTGAGCTCTGTGGGACCTGCAGGTGCTGAGCGGAGCAGGAGCCTTGTGGGAAAAACGCATCCAATAATTGCTGTGAAAATTCATGTTGCAGTGCACAGACACAAAGGGATGAAAGGAGCTGCCTTAACATCCTGACATTTCCTCCTCTGTGACTCCTGTCTCAGGCATCCCGAACATCCTCTCGCGGCAGCTTTCGCAGGCAGTTCCCTCAGACAAAGGAAAGGAAATGGGATTTCCAAAACGCCCTGGGACGGCAGAGCTGGTGGTGAAGGGCTCGGAGCAGCGCCCAGGAGCTGCTGGCTGGGATGGGGAGGTGACCAAGGGCCACAGCTCCTTGCTGCCGCCTCCCCAGCACCAAAACTCACAGATCCCACTGCGGGATCACCCTGCCCAGCTGGCAGTGCCCTCTCCCCTTCCCCGCAGAGCACCTCTGGCACCACCCAGCTGGGGAGGGGATGCGAGAGCAGAGGTTCTGCACGGTGCCCCCTGAGATCCACCAGACCCACCCCATCCTCCTGTGCAGCCCTCTGCAACCCCAGCCTGTCTGTGCTGGAGATTTCAAGTTGTTCTAAAGGCAGCAAGTTAACAAGATTTGGAAACCAGGTCAGCGGAAGAAGCTCAATTGGCTGCTGAACCGTGGGGACCAGCTCACGTCCTGACTGCTTTATTGACTCCTCAGATGGGGGTCATTGACACCATTCATGACACTCTGGCTGGGATGGGGACCTTCCCTGAGGGGACACATCTGGACAGGAAACTTTACAGAAGGCCAAGCTCAATGCAGCCTGAGCCATCCCACCGTGCTGGGCCATAGAATCACCACAGAATTGTAGAATGGCCTGGGCTGGAAGGGATCCTAAAGATCATCCATGGGCAGGGACACCTTCCATTAGCCCAGGTGGCTCAGGGCTCCTTCCAGCCTGGCCTTGGACACTGCCAGGGATCCAGGGGCAGCCACAGCTGCTCTGGGCACCCTGTGCCAGAGCCTACCCACCCTCACAGGGAGGAATTTCTTCCCAATATCTAATCTAACCCTCCTCTAAAGCCACTCCCTCTTGTCCTGTCACTACATGCTCCTGTAAACAGCGTCTCAATCTTTCCTGTATCAGCAGCTCTGCTCCCCCCAGCCCTGCAGGAACCTCCAGGCTCCCACTCCCGCTGCTCCTCCTGCTCTTCCCTGACACCTCAGGGGAGGGGACAGCCAGAAGGGACAGGCAGCAGGGCTGGCAGGGAGCTGGCAGCACCAGCACAGCTCGCTGCTACCTGTCTTGTCATGTCACCAGCAGCAGCTGCTGCAGATAAAGCAGCGAGAGGAAGGAAAGCCAGAGGGGCTCTCTGAGCAGCTCTGCAGCCCCAGCAGTGCAGGGACACAGCGCCTGCCACGCTGCATAACAAACCTCTCTCATTAGTGGCAGGGCTGAGCTCAGATCCTGCAATCACAGCGAGGATCACAGCCTGAGAGGGCAGCACAGTGGGCATGGGGCACAGCCTGGCTCTGCGGGCACCCGGGGAGCAGCCTGGGCATGGCTTTGTTCTGACTGAGAGTGTCTCAGCCACAAAACAGGGGGCTCAAGGCTTTGGAGCCTTGCAGGGATCCTGAGGTGCTGCCAGCAGGGAAGGCTGCTCTGATCCCGAGGGAAGAGCCCCTCTCTGTCCCACAGCCGTGCAGACACCCTCAGCTCCCTTCCTGATCCTGGCATGGGACAGACACCCAGGCTGCCAGGAGAGCCGGGGTGCCAGCCTGGGCAGCTGCAGGAGGGAACCTTGGCACTGGAGGAAATCTAGCACAAACCGCATCCCTCTGTCCTGGAACAGCATTTCTGGGATGTTCAGCTGGACAGCAAACAGCACAGGGCAGCAGTGGCACCCAGGGCTGGGCAGGAGCCCTGCGGCAAGGAGGGACCAGCCAGGGGGCTCAGGGGCTGTGGGCAGGGCAGGGCAGGGCAGGGCAGGGCAGGGCTGTGGGCAGGACTGAGGGCAGGGGGCTGAAAACAGGGCAGGTGGAAGGCCAGGGCAAGGGCAAAGCTGGGCTGGGCTGTGGGCAGAACTGAGGGCAGGGTGGGGCAGTGGGCACGACTGCAACCAGGGCAGGGCAAGGCTAGGCTGGGCAGGGCAGGGCAGGACAGGGCAAAGCTGGGCTGGACTGCGGGCACGACTGCAGCCAGGACAGGGCAGGGCAGGGCAGTGGGCAGAGCAAAGCAGGGCAGGGCACTGCCAAGGCTGAGCATCCTTCAGCCGCCTCCGGGTCCGCGCAGGGATCCGCGTCCGCCCCGCCCCGCCCGGCCCCGCCCGGCCCCGCCCGTGTCTCCCGGGCCGGTCGCTGCCCGCGGGCGGTGCCGGGGGGTACCGGGAGCTACCGGGGGGTACCGGGGGGTGCCGGGGCTGTGCCGGGGGGTACCGGGGGGTACTGAGGCGGTGCCGGGGGTACCGGGTGGTACCGGGGCGGTGCCGCTGGGGCCGGGGCGGTGCCGGGGCGGTGCCGGGGGGTACCGGCGCGGTGCCAGGGGGTACCGGGGGCTACTGGGGGGTACCGGGACGGTGCCGGGGCGGTGCCGGGTGGTACCGGGGCGGTGCCGGGCGGTGCCGCTGGGCCGGGGCGGTACCGGGGGGGTACCGGGGGCTACCGGGGCGGTGCCGGGCGGTGCCGCTGGGCCGGGGCGGTGCCGGGGCGGTACCGGGGCTGTGCCGCTGGGCCGGGGCGGTGCCGGGGCGGTGCTGCCGGGGCGGTGCCGAGGCGGTCCCGGTGCTGCGCGGCCCCGCCGCCGCTCCCAGCCGCTATAAGCGGGCGGCCGCGGCCGCGCTCTGCAGTGCATGGCCGAGCTCCGGCTGGCCCCCGCCGCTCCGCCGGGACCCTCCCCCGGGCTGGGACCCTCCCCCGGGCCGGTCCCGTCCCCTCCCCGCCGGCCGTGACCTTGGCATCCGCCGGCCGCGGGGACGGCGCCGGGGGCAGCCGCCGGAGGATGCGTTAGGCGGCGGATCGCACGGGAATATTCTCCTGGGAGAGGGAGAGCGGCAGCCTCCTCCCGCGGCTGGGGAGCAGCAGGAGAAGCGGATTTAAAGAGCATCTCGGCCCCTTTGTTGGGTGAGAAGGACGGGGAAGGAGCGGCAGGATGAGCACCAGCAGTGAGTACGGCGTCCTCTCGCCTTGGCTGAGGGAATGGGGCTGATACCGCACCGAGCTGGCTGGGAGGAATTGGAAAGAAAATGTCATAGCAGCGCTGACAAGCCCAGTGGGATGGATTTTGGGTTATTTTCCTGCTTGCCTGCTTTCTGACAGGCTCTGGCTCGGCCGTGTTTGATGTGGGCTGAGCCGCGGTGCTTATCTCCACGGAGTACTTTTCTTGGCTTGGATTGCTGGGGTTTTGGAGGGCAGAGCATCGACTGAAATGTCGATACGCAACATGGTGAGAGGCAGCCAGGAGCGCTCTGACAGGCACAGCCTCACTTGCTGCTGCCTCTGCCTGGGCAGAAATGGATGCGAGGGGAGGAGGAGAAGGGTGAGGAGAGACCCAGAAACCTGAGCAAAGCACAGGTGCAATCCTGGGGAAAAAAAACCAACCCCAAACCTTCTGCAGCTGGGGATGTGGGTGTTGCTATTGTGCGTGTGAGACAGGGACGGAGGCACTCATGCGCTGTGGATGAATTTCTAAAGAAGCAGAGCTCGGAAATGTGCTGCATAAGATGAGAACTGGCACCAGGCTGCTCACTTTGGATTCTGTGCCCTTGCTGGAAAGTCTGGGAAGATTGATCAGGGCTGAGCAAGTCACAATCAATTTCTTTTTCCTGCCTGCCGTGCTGTGTGACAGCTGTGCCCACCTCGCTGGCACGGCTTTGATCCCCGTCTTTAAGTCCCTGGTGAAGGAGTTGGTGTTGAGGGCCACCTGAGGGGCTTCCTCCCGGCCTGACCCCTGCAGGGAAGCCCCCCTGCCCCTGCCGTGGCTCCTGGAGCTGTGTGAGGAGCCGAGCCCTCCCCCAGGCACAGAACAGCAGAGCAGCAACTTCTCCATTGCTCTGGCGTGCTGAGGTTTCTCAATCCGAGGGCTTGGGGTGGTTCCCGAGCAAAACACCGTGAAAAATGCCTTGGCACGCTGCGAGCCAACAGAACAGGTGATTCCAGCTCTGTTGGGCTGTGTCAGAGGCGAGGAAACTTTCCAGGTGCCCTCTGCCCGAGCCACACCTGGGGCAGGAGCGAGCCCCTTCCCGGGGGAGCGGGGCTGGCGCTGCCTGGGTGGGGAACAATAGGGACTGATCCTTTCCGAGCCTGCAGGATGCCTGAAAACAAAGGGTCCTCCCTCTGCTCCTCCGGGGGAGCAGCTCAGCCCTGCTGGCATCACGGGCCTCCCTGGTCAGGTGGGACTGCTGGGCTTCCTCTGAGCCAATTCTGACAAACGCCTG
The DNA here is from genome assembly GCF_023055355.1 of Agelaius tricolor. NCBI lineage: Eukaryota > Metazoa > Chordata > Aves > Passeriformes > Icteridae > Agelaius > Agelaius tricolor. The sequence goes on from NW_027269278.1 coordinate 17,257,840, forward strand.
TTGGTTCCTTTTGGGATTCCTTCCCAGCTCTTAATAGCAGCCTGGGCTGCTGCTGGAGATAAGGGCTGTTTATGGCACTGCTGTGTTCCAGCTATCTGATGGTGCTGCACAACTCCCTCAGCTGCAGCCTCCCACACCCAGAGAGGTGCCAGGGCCCCAAACCCTGCAGCTCTGCCCATGGAGGTGCCAGGGAGCCCAAACCCTGCAGCTCTGCCCATGGAGGTGCCAGGGAGCCCAAACCCTGCAGCTCTGCCCATGGAGGTGCCAGGGCCCCAAACCCTGCAGCTCTGCCCATGGAGGTGCCAGGGCCCCAAACCCCCCTGCTCTGCCCATGGAGGTGCCAGGGAGCCCAAACCCCCCTGCTCTGCCCATGGAGGTGCCAGGGATGCAAACCCTGCAGCTCTGCCCATGGAGGTGCCAGGGAGCCCAAACCCTGCAGCTCTGCCCATGGAGGTGCCAGGGATGCAAACCCTGCTGCCTGCCCCAAACCCTGCTGCCTGTCCCCTGCTCTGCCCATGGATCCAAACCCTGCAGCTCTGCCCATGGAGGTGCCAGGGAGCCAAACCTCACTGCTCTGCCCATGGAGGTGCCAGGGACCCAAACCCCCCTGCTCTGCCCATGGAGGTGCCAGGGAGCCCAAACCCTGCAGCTCTGCCCATGGAGGTGCCAGGGATGCAAACCCTGCAGCTCTGCCCATGGAGGTGCCAGGGATGCAAACCCTGCAGCTCTGCCCATGGAGGTGCCAGGGATCCAAACCCCCCTGCTATGCCCCCTACTCTTCCCTGCCACACAGGGGAGGCCCCTGGGCACAGCCAGGAGTCCTTGGGAGCTGCTCCTCTGCCCCTGTCCAGCGCTGTGGCCCTGGGCACATCACTCAGCAGTGCCAAACCCTCCTGCTCAGCCTTTTGGGGGGCTTTGCAGTCTTTGCCTAAGTTACCATTCCCCCATTTTAAGTAGCAACTCTGTGACATCTCCTGGTCACTCAGGGTGCTGGGGGTTGGTGATTTTGGGTCACTGCAGGTGCCTTGGGACCACCCCAGGGCTGTGCAAACCCTGCTGGGCTCTGGCTCTGCCCTCTTGGGCTCCCCTTGCTCTCCCAGCAGCTGGAGTGCTCTGAGCAGGGCTTGGATGCCCAAATGCTGCTTCACTTGTGTTCCAGCTCACTCTGCGAGCCAGGCTGGGCTGTGGGGCCATCTCTGCCATCAGCTCACTCTGGGACTGCTGTGAACACTGCCAAGAGCTGCCTCACCCAGCTCTGGGCATCCCTCCCCAGCCTGTAGCCCCCCAGTCCATCCACGAGGCACAAAACCCAAATCCTGGCAGCCTTGTGTCTGTGCCATCTCTGTTTCACCCCTGTGATGCCCCTGGCACTGCCTTACCATGGCTTTTTTACCCCTCTGCTGGTGGCCAGTGGCTCACTGGGGTTTGGTGCCACTTGCCAGAGCTTCCCAGCCCTCCCAGCATGGGCAGATCTGCTGCTCTGATTTTTTTTGGCTGTTTTTCCCCTCAGGACAAGGGCTGAAGCAGCCAGATTGTGCACAAATTTATGATGCCCAGGTGTGCCTGTGCCTGCAGGCCTAAAATTTTGGGGCTGGCAAAGCAAGGAGATGCACAGCTGAGGACAGAATGCCACCATCTGATCTGTGAACTCCCACCACTGCTTCCCACTTCGCTGGGTGCATTTTGTTCACGCTTCTCCCCTGCCTGAGGCTGATGTGAGGCAGGAAACCTGTGGCTGTGGGCCATGGCTGGCCCTGAGCCACGCTGCTGAGCAAATCTGAGAGGCCTCCAGGAGCTCTGGGCAGGATTTGCTGGGTTTATCCCTGGAGATGCTCCATGCACAGCGCACAGGAGCCTTGCTGAGGGGACAGGGGGTGCTTTGCACCCTGGATTTGAGTGTCACCATATCATCATCTGTCCCATGAGGAAGGCAAAGCCAGATAGGAATTGTGTGTTTGGGGTGAAGAGATGAAACCACTTGATGCCAGGTGTAAATGCCTGTCCTGAGGCTGTAGAGGAGCTCAGGTGGCCCCGAGGGTGGGAAGGTGGCCTCTGCTCCTGGGCTTGCAGTGATGGGTAGGAGGGCACAGTGCTGGTGTTTACATTCCTTAGGCTATCACTGCCTCTCACTAATTGCTTACAAATGGATCCCTACCTTAGCAAACAGGTCTGTGATGCTGCTTGGCACTTCCATGGGAGCTGGAGCTTGCAGGACAAACCCTTGGCCAAGAGAACATCCCTTAAAATCAGCATCTCCCTGGGAACAGCATGACTGATGCTGTGTTTGTGCTGAAAGGGTTAAAGCTGCCCCTGCCCCGAGGATTTGAGCCTCTGGAGTGAGTGGGAAGGATCCCTTCTGCTGCTCTGGAGGGAGCCAGCAGGGCTGGGTGCTGCAGGTCCCTGGAGTGCTGGCTGTGAGTCACCCCGTGGGATCTGCACATCATCCATCCCTGCTGGGGTGGCAGGGAGCCTGTGCCAGCCTGGGCACTGCTTTGGGCAGAAACAAGGTGCTCCTGCTTGTTCTGGGTCCCTGTGGGATGGCAGAGGGGCTGTGGCAGCCTGGGCACTGCTTTGGGCAGGATCAGTGTGCCCCTGCTTGTTCTGGGTGAGGGCAGAGGGGCTGTGCCAGCCTGGGCACTGCTTTGGGCAGGATCAGTGTGCCCCTGCTTGTTCTGGGTGAGGGCAGAGGGGCTGTGCCAGCCTGGGCACTGCTTTGGGCAGGATCAAGGTGCCCCTGCTTGTTCTGGCTCCCACCAAGGACATGCCAGCCCCTGTGGGTGCCATCCTGGCCAGCTCTGGGTTGGGCAGGTCTGGATCAGCGTGGCACAGGGTGATGGGGCTGGCTCACACACCTGGCATCTTCCAGACTCCCTCCTGTCCCCAAGGTGGGAAAAACAAGGCCAGAATCTGATGGCAAACCAGCTCAGGGTGGGCTGAGCCATTTTCCCCCATCCTGGGAGCAGTGGGAGCCTGGTGGAGCACAGAGGGCTCCCAAAGCAGATTTGGAATGCCAGGTGCAAAGTGTCCCCCCCATCCCTGGCACCTCTCAAATTCCTGCCCCTGCCCTGAGAGAGGCAAGGCTGGACAGTGGAGCATTTGGGAAGGGAGGTTTCCTGACAGACCCTGGGGGATGCAGCATGTTTGCCTGTTATTTTTGTCTTCCCTCAATCATGCTTCTCTCAGATCGTGATCCTCTAAGCGTGATTACCCCGTAATCTGCAGGCACATGTGGGTACAAGGTGTTTACCAGCAAACTCCATTAAGGGCCTGTGTAATTGAAGAGGAATCCCGTGGTGCTGGCCATCTCTGGGAGCTGCAGCTCTGCTCCTGGGCCAGGTGATTCACCAGGTGTCCCCACCCAGCTGGGAGGGTTTCCCGTGGTCACAGATGCAGGGAACCCGGAGGGATCAGCCTGTTGATGCCATGAGCAGGGAGTTTTCCAGAATTTGGGCACCAAGAGGAGCTCCCAGACTCCCTGCCTGCATTTTAGTCCTCTCAGCACCATGACAAACAACCAGACACAAATATTCTCTGTTTTCCTGGGCAGCCTAGCAGAGGCACAATCACCCATTGCATTCTCTTTGCTGCCAGAGAATTCCAATGCCAGGCAGCAGCTCTGTCCCTGGGCTGGTGGATGGGCTCTGTCCTCTCACCCAGGCTCTTTCAAACCCTCTTTCCTGGCAGCTGGCCCTTGGGAGAGCAGGAGCCCTGCAGGCCTGTGGAGTGCGTGCTGGAAGGTCAATGGAAGCCACTGAATTCTTCCAAGGGCCTGGCGTGCTCTTCTCAAACAAAAAGCACATTTTCTAATCATCAACTGCCTCTGCTTTAGCAGGACAAGAGCCTTTGGGGTGCCAGCAGGCTGGGCTGGGGACAGGAGTCCATGTGCTGCTGCCTCTGCTGGGAAGGAGGGAGGGAAATCCCACCCAGCTCCGGGCAGACCCTGCAGCCCTGTCGTGCTGGGGCCATCACGAAGCTCTGGGAACACCTCATTTGGTATTTTTAGTTCTGAAATACATCAGAGACTGAGCTGGGAGCGCTGCAGAACCTCCAGAAAGCATCTGGGGGTGGAGTGGTCATGGCAGGAGCTGGGCTGAGGAATGATGGGGAGTTCTGCAGGATGGGGAGGGAAGGAACAGGTGCCTCAGGCTTGGGGATTTTGGTTGTGGGCAAGGCTGGGAGGGTCTGGAGCAGGGATTGTGGCTGTGGGCAAGGCTGGCAGGGGCCTGGAGCAGGGATTGTGGCTGTGGGCAGGGCCTGGAGCAGGGATTGTGGCTGTGGGCAAGGCTGGGAGGGCCTGGATCAGGGATTTTGGTTGTGCCAAGGCTGGCAGGGCCTGGATCAGGGATTTTGGTTGTGCCAAGGCTGGCAGGAGCCTGGAGCAGGGATTGTGGCTGTGGGTAAGGCTGGCAGGGGACTGGAGCAGGGATTGTGGTTGTTCCAAGGCTGGCAGGAGCCTGGAGCAGGGATTTTGTGCCAAGTCCTCCTGTGCCCAGCACCTCAGGGGTCAGGGGGCTCAGTGCATCCCTGGGGGAGCAGAGCAGCTGGAATGCTGTGCCCCACAGCCCGTGGGCACTCCTGGAATGCTGTGCCCCACAGCCCGTGGGCACTCCTGGAATGCTGTGCCCCACAGCCCGTGGGCACTCCTGCTCTCAGGAAAGGGCTGTTTGAGGTTTATCAGGCCCAAAGGGATCTCTCCTCAGCTCACTGGTGCCATTTATTTGCCGGTGGCTCAGGTGTTTGATAGGCCCCAGTTTCTGGGTGCATTTTTCAGCTCAGGTGGAGTTTTGTGGATGCTTTATCAGTATCAGCCATAAGCCCTGGCCTGGGAATTGATGAGCTTTCTGCACTGCCTGGGGCGGGGAGCAGCAAGAAAAAGGAGCTGCTGCTGCTGCTGCTGTGCTTTCCTGAGCCAGCCTGTCTGACCTTCCTTTCTTCTTACCCTTGCTGGCCTGGCAAGGCCTGCAGAGCCCCAAGGATCATCTGTTTTTCCTGTTCATGGACATTTTTACTCCACTTCCATTTTGAATCGGCTTCTTCCTGAGCCTTGGGGAAGGCTCAGAGCTGGGGAATTCTTTGTGGGAAGGTTTCTCTGGGGAGCAGGTGCTCGAGGTTTGAAGCCATCCCTTGGCTTCTGGTTATTCTTGGCAACAAGAGGCACATTTGGAGAGCTGGGGGGCAGGAGAAGCTTTGCTGGTGCCAATGCCAGCCTCAAAACCCCTTCCTCAACCAGGCTGAGTTTGAGCTCCATGGTTTGAGCTGTCCTCAGAGCAGGGAGTTGTGTGACTGTTGCCCAGGAGGATCTCAAATCCCCTGCCAGGCCCTGTGAAGCAGCCCCCCTCAGAAACACCTCACTTGTGAGAGCACCTTGCCTGTCCTTCCCAACATCCCAGCTGTGCTGTGCTGCCAGCCCTTTTTGGAATATTTTTGGGGCGATTTTTTTTTTTTTTGGAATTTTTTTGATTTTTTTTTAATTTTAATTTTTTTTTATTTTCTTTGATTTTTTTTAATTCTTTTTTAATTTTTTTTATTATTTTTGGATTTTTTTATTTTGTTATTTTTAATTTTTGTGGGGTCTTTTTGGAATTTTTTGGAATTTTTTCCTTTTTTTTTTTTTTTTAGTTTTTCTGGATTTTTTTCTGGATTTTTTTAAACTATTTTTGGGGTTTATTTTTGGGGGTTTTTTTTTGGTTTGGTTTGGTCTTTTTTTTTTTGTTTTTTTGGAATTTCAGGATGGCCAGGGCTGGAAGGGACACCCAAGCTCTTGTTGCAGCACCCCCTGGCATGGCAGGGACACCTTCCACAGAGCTGGGTGCTCCAGGCCCTGCCCAAGCTGGCCTTGGACACTTCCAGGGATTGCTCTGGCTGCAGAATGGGAGCTATTTCTGAACCCCCTTGGGGACTGGGTGGGTCTGTGCCTGGCTCAGAGGCACTTGCTGGGACATGTGGGGCTCTCCCAGTGCCAGCTGCTCCCAGGGCAGCCACAGAGGCTCCCACAGGGTGGCTGGGTGGCTGGCCCAGGGTGGCTTTGCTGCACCCCCTGAGCAAAGCCCTCAAAGCTTCAGAGGAGCAGGGGGAGCAAAGCTGAGTGTGGAGCCCCTTCCTGAGGCACAGCAGGAGCTGCAGCCCCTGCAGGGCCCCCTGTGCCCTCACCTGGCTGGCACTGGGGTCACTGTGCCCTCACCTGGCTGGCACTGGGGTCACTGTGCCCACACCTGGCTGGCACTGGGGTCACTGTGCCCACACCTGGCTGGCACTGGGGTCACTGTGCCCTCACCTGGCTGGCACTGTGGGCATCCTTCCCCCGTGGCACACATGTGCCAGCCTGCTTTAGGCTCTTGCCAGGCTGTGCCAGGGTGCAGGTGGCACGGGTGGGGTGTCCTTGGGGTTTGTGGCCAGGCTTTGGGACAGAGGGGGATGGCAGCTATTCCACAGGGAATAACCAGATTGAGGGGGAAAAGAGGGGATTGTGGGGTTGATGCAGTGCCTGTGGGCATCAGGGAGCCCTTGGTCCTTCTGTCTGTCCAGGCTGTGCCTGTGGGCATCAGGGAGCCCTTGGTCCTTCTGTCTGTCTGTCTGTCTGTCCAGGCTGTGCCTGTGGGCATCAGGGAGCCCTTGGTCCTTCTGTCTGTCTGTCTGTCCAGGCTGTGCCTGTGGGCATCAGAGAGTCCTTGGTCCTGTCTGTCTGTCTGTCCAGGCTGTGCCTATGGGCATCAGAGAGCCCTTGGTCCTGTCTGTCTGTCTGTCCAGGCTGTGCCTGTGGGCATCAGGGAGCCCTTGGTCTTGTCTGTCTGTCTGTCCAGGCTGTGCCTATGGGCATCAGAGAGCCCTTGGTCCTGTCTGTCTGTCTGTCTGTCCAGGCTGTGCCTATGGGCATCAGGGTGACCTTGGTCCTATCTGTCTGTCCAGGCTGTGCCTATGGGCATCAGGGAGCCAGCTCTTGGTCCTGTCTGTCTGTCTGTCCAGGCTGTGTCTTTGGAGGCAGATTGGGTGGAATTTCCCCCACCTTTTGACCATGAGCCAAGGAGCTGAGCAGTTCCAGGTGTGTGGGCACACAGGGAGAGCTCAGCCCCTCTCAGCAAGGCCATCCCTGGTCTGCTGACAGCTGCTGCATGATCCCAGCTTGGAGCATTTGATCAGGGAGCAAAACCATCCCTCCATCCATCCCCAGAGCCCTTGCACTGGTGTCCCACCAGGAGAAGAGAGGGCTGAGCTGATCCTTCCCCTCTGCAAAAGGAGGAGCTGGATGAGCTGCTGAGGGCTTGAGTGTGGATGTTCTCCCCTCCCCTGAGGGATTGAGTGAGTGTGGATGTTCTCCCCTCCCCTGAGGGGTTGAGTGAGTGTGGATGTTCTCCCCTCCCCTGAGGGGCTGAGTGTGGATGTTCTCCCCTCCCCTGCTTTTCACAAAAAAGAAAAAAAGCCAAGGCAGTGCCTGTGTGGTGAGTTATGTGCTGATGACTCCTCCTGATGGGCTCCATATAAAATCCCCTGCCTCCCTGAGGATGCTCCCCGTTGAAAGCTTTTATGGCATCTTAAAAATAGCCCCAGAGGGGGAGAGAGCCAGAAGATGGATAGGTAGGTGGATCCCTAATAAGGAGAGGACAGGAAACAGCTCGGGAGGGAATGGAAAGACTCTGGTGCACGGCATGTGAGCGGCTGCTGAGGGAGGGGATGGGGTGGCCACGCTGAGCTGCTGCCCAGCAGGAGCAGGAAACCCTATAAAAAGCCTGCCTGGGGGATCTGTGCCTTGCACGTGCTGGGGACAGGGCTGGGCTGAGCAGCAGCTCGGGCTGTGGCTCCCCCAGGCTCTCCCTGCATTCTACAAGTGGCTGTTAAAAATAATCCCTGCCTTGGCCAGCTGCAGCTGCTGCTCCTGTGTCATCCCCAAAAAGAGTGCTCATCCCCAAACTTCTCATCCCAAACTGCTCAGCCCTGCTCCTCCCCTCCCTGCAGGCTGCAGCTGAGGGATGGCATCACTCCTGCATCTCCCTGAGGTGCCCTTTGCCATCTGGGCTGTGCCCTGGGAAAGGTTCTAGGACCCTGAGGTGCCCTTTGCCACCTGGGCTGTGCTCTGGGGAAGGTGCTGGGACCCTGAGGTGGCTTTCCCCCCCAGGCTGGGACCCTGAGGTGCCTTTTCCCCCCCAGGCTGTGCCCTGGGGAAGGTGCTGGCAGCTGCCTGGCTCTGTGCCCCTGGCAGTTCGTGGTGCCCAGGGTGGTGGCACTGGCAGGGGGCTCAGCAAGGAGGGCACAGCTGCCAGGGGCTGGCAGGAGTGGCCTGCAGGGGGACAGTCCCGCTCTGCACTGCCAGCACAGCGGCTCCCTGCAGGGCAGGAGGCTCCAGGCCTTTGCTGAGCTTGTGGCAGCTCTCCCCCAGCACTCAGGGAGGATTTTCCAGAGTGTCTCCAAGAAATGCTAATTGCTTTGGCTTCCCTCGGTACAGCACAGCCACTGGGCACAAAGGGCTCTTAGTCAGCTGAGAGCTCTGCCAGATCCTTGCTCTGGATGCCCTGGAGAGCTGCTGGGCTCTGCTGTGGCCATGCTGGTCCCCACACCCCCTCTTGTCCCCAGCCTGTCCCGATATCGGGTGGCACGAGGCACTGTGAGCTCTCTTTGGGGTGTGGAACCCCCCAGACTCAGCCCCTGGCAGGCTCAGCATGCTCAGATGCTCCCCTTGGGCTGGAGGGGTCACAGGAGTTTCCCATCCTGGGGATGGGGCAGGAGCCATCAGCTGAACGCCTGGGCTGCCCCTGCCCAGCTCTGCCCCTGGCAGGACAAGCCCTGTACAGGAGCCTTGCTTTGGTGCAGGCAGCTGGGAAACTCTCCCTGGCTTTGCCCCCGCTCCAACTGCAGGGAAAAAATGCTGCTAACGAGGCTCCTGTGTCACAGCCACCAGCCTGTCACATCCAGCCCATCTCCCTTTACTTTTTTGCCTTCTTTGTCCTTTTTTTCCCTCCCTCAGCTAGACAGGAAGCCAGGGAAGCAGAGGCTGTGCAGGGTTGGCAGTGCCCATCTCCAGGGAATAGTGGAGCTGCAGAGACCCTGCCTGGTGCTGGGGGTGGCTCTGAGGCAGCAGCACCTCCTGGCTGGAGTGTCCATCCTCCTCCTCACCTGCAGGGCTGCACCCTGCTCTGGGCTCCCAGCACTGGGATTGTCCAGCCTGGAGGAGAGGAGCTCTGGGATCACCCAGCTGTGGCCTTCCAGTTCCTGGGGAGATGTGGAGAGAGGATTCACCAGGGATGGGGTGGCAGCATGCAGGGCATGGCTTCCCACTGCCAGGGAGTGAGGTTAGGTGGGATGCTGGGATGAAATCCCTCCCTGGGAGGGTGGGCAGGCCCTGCATCCCTGGCAGTGCCCAAGGCCGGGCTGGACAGGGCTTGGTGACACCTGGGACAGTGCAAGGTGTCCCTGCCATGGCTGGGGGTGGAATGAGATGAGCTTTAAGGTATCTTCCCATCCAAACCATTCCATGATTCTACCCCTGGTCCCTGCTCCCACCTTGGCTGGGAGCATCCCCTGGGTGCCCAGAGGGAGGCCTGGCCCAGGATGGGGACACCAGGATGAGGACACTTCAGCTGGCCAGGATGGGGACACCTGGATGGGAGACACCTGGATGGGGACACTGCAGCTGGCCAGGATGGGGACCCTGCAGCAGTCCCAGCCCTCTCTGCCTCCTGGGCTGCTCAGGTGGCAGCAAGGCTCCGGTTTGGGACAATTCTGTTCCCTGGCAGGCGGGTTTTGGCTCACTTTACCAAAAGCACATCAAAGCCCGCTCTCATTTTCCCCCTCGCTGAAAGGGGACTTGTTCCCGGAAAGTGCCAGCTCTGCCGGGCCCATTGATTGCCCGTTAATTGTCGCTAATGAGGAGCTGGTGAAGTGGCATCCAGAGGCTCTTGGGGACAGACTGTCGCTTCGGCTTGGGAGGGACAGCTCAGCGGGGAAGGCAGCGTGGCTGAGCTGAGCTGAGCTGCATGAATGGCTTTGTTAACGAGGAATGCTCCAGCTCCTGTGCCCGCAGCTCGGCTGCACGGGGGCTCTGGTGCTCCCCTGTCCACAGATGGATTTATTTCCACCTGGAGAGTGGGATGGAGAGGGCTAAACCCACCCATGTTTTAAGTGATGCTTTAAGTTTGAGCTCTCATATTTTCCAGACTCAGTACTGTGTTAGTTTATAACTCTGCACTCCATATCAGGTGTCAGCAGGTTCTCCTCACAGCTCAGTCCCACAGAACAATCCTTTTCCAGCCCCAGAACCAAGGACACCGCTGCAGCTTCAGCCCCAAAGTGCAAACAACAGGGAATGGAGGGGAGCAACCTGGGAGGGTGGGACTGCATCACCTGGAGCTGGAATTGGACAATGAAGCCAGCATGGAAATGGACCCAAACTTATCAAAGTGTGAGAACTCGTGGCCAGGATCCATCTGGGGTGGAGCCACGGCCGGGCTCTGGCACTGCCCAAGGTGGATCCTGTGAAGGGCTTTTAACAAATCCCACATTCATTCCTTTACCAGTCCAGCCTCCATTCTAGGCAGCCTCTGAAGGCACCAGCAGGACTCAATCTGTGCCCAGGAGCAGCAGGAGCTGTTCCAGGGCTTGGCCTATGGCAGGCAGACCCTTGTTCCCCAGCCCCATGAAAGGCACCAAAGGCTCTCAGCAGAGCCAGCCCTGCCTGCCCAGGGCTCCCCCTGCATTCTGAGCTGGGGAGCCAAGGGGAGCCCCAGTGTGGGCAGGAGGAGAGGAGGGAGCTGGGGTGCTCAGCCTGGAGGAAAGGAGACTCAGGGCTGCCCTCATCACTCTCTGCAGCTCCTGAAAGGTGCCTGTGCTCAGCTGGGGCTGGGCTCTTTCTCCAGACAGAACCAGAGCACACAGCCTCAAACCACACCAAGGCTTGGATATTAGGTTGGATATCAGGAAAAAGTGTTTTACTGAAAGGGTGATAAAGTTCTGGAATGTTCTGCCCAGGGAGGTGGTGGGGTCACCATCCCTGGCTGTATTTAACAAAGCCTGGATGTGGCACTGGGTGCCAGGGTTGAGCTGAGGGGTTGGGGCTGGGCTGGACTCGATGAGCTTGAAGGTCTCTTCCAACCCAGTGATTGCTGTGTGTGATTCTGTGATTTCTGTGTGATTCTCTGTGTGATTCTGTGATTGTGTGTGATTCTGGGATTTCTGTGTGTGATTTCTGTGTGTGATTTCTGTGTGTGATTCTGTGATTTCTGTGTGATTTCTGTGTGATTTCTGTGTGATTCTGTGATTGTGTGTGATTCTGGGAATTCCGTGATTCCATCTGTGCCAAGCCCTGGTGTGCCCAGGGGGGTTCACAGTTCCAGCTGTGCCTGTCCTGCCACGTCCCTGCCCTCCCCAGCCAGGTGTGGCCCTGCCCTGTTGGCCCCTCCTGCTGGGCACCCCCAGGTCCCCCAGCTGAGGCTCAGGATGGGGCTGTGGGTGTGGATTCCCCTTAGGAGGGTCACACTGCTGCAGAGCTGTGCTTTTATTGTGGAGACTCCTCTCCCACTGCAGCAGCTCCCTGGGTGCCCATCCCTGCCCCAGCAGCTCCTTGGCACCTGTGCCACTCACCTCAGTGGCTCCTTTTATCTCCTCTGTGCTAAAATGGCTGAGCTGCCTCACCAGTCCCTTCTCTGGGTGTTTTCTCTGTTTTTCTGCCGTTCCTGCCAGGTTTCCATGTACCTGTGACCTCCTCCAGCTCTCTGGGTGCCCGTTCTTGTTCTCACAGCAAGAGGCTGTGTCTGATTCCTGCTCAGCTGCAGGCAGGGCTGCTCTGCAGAGGGGATCTCCCCTCTGGATTTGTTATTTCTTTAGGATAAACAGCCAAGTGGGATGTTATTTTCCATTCCTGCTGAGAGAGGTTGGAGCTGCTGCTTTCTGACCCATCCCTGACGTCTGGTTTTGGATTCTCTGCCTCTGAAGCGGGGAGGAGAAGCAAGAGTGGAGAGTGTGGATGTGTTCTTGCTGTACAAGGGATTGGTGGCTGCACCTCTGCCTCCCACTCTGGCCCTGCTCTGGGGTTCAGGGGAGCCCTGAGTCATGCATTAATTATCCTGGACTCTGTTTTCCCCTGGTCCAGGCTCCTTTCACACCCAGCCACTGCTGTGGATTTGGGACTGGTTATTGTTTGTGTTCTTACCCCTTTTAGGGGGCTCAGGCAGCCCTGCTCCACTCGGGAAGCAGCAGGACAAAGAGCTGGCACGGCTGGGCTGAGAAATGTGCCTGGGGCTAAAAACTGGGGCAGAGCAGGAGAGCCCAGAGCTGCTGTGATGTGTGTGCTGTGCTGTGCCCCAAAACTGAGCCAGCCCCGTGTGCCGGGACAGGGGCAGGTGCTGGATCACCTCATCCATCCACCCATCCATCCATCCATCCATCCACCCATCCATGGATCAATCCATCCATCATCCATCCATCATCCATCCATCCATCCATCCATCCATCCATCCATCCATCCATCCATCCATCCACCCATCCATGGATCCATCCACCCACCCATCCATCCACCCACCCATCCATCCACCCATCCATCCACCCATCCATCCATCCATCCATCCATCCATCATCCATCCATCCATCATCCCTGCATCCCCCAGGGTCCCTGAGCTGCCCCAGGCTCCTCAGGGGTCTCTGGCACTGTCCCCTCCTGTCCCAGTCCCACTGGCAGGGGACAGGCCCTGTCCTGGAGGGATCCTCTGCTGGGACAGTCAGGAGCTGTCCCAGTGGTGCACTCAGAGGGTGGCTGTGTGAAGCTCATCCCAAGGGGAGCAGCCTCCACCCCAGCTGATTTCCCTCCCCATGGCTCTCTCCTGCCCCATTTTTGCTCCGTGGTTTTTTGCCTTTCCTGCTTTTTTTTTTTTCCTTCCACCCTTTCCCCACCTTCCTCTTCTCTTCCCTCCGCTGTTTCTCTGCTGGCAGCTTTGTTCTGCTGGCTGTGTACTGGGGTTGCCATGGTGACTGCCAGAGCATCTCTGCATCCCCAGCAGTGCTCCTGTGCCCAGCCTGGCCATGGCAGGGACAGGGCACACCCTCCTGCCCCTCCCAGGGACGGCATTCCCTGGGGACATCCCTGTGGCCGTCTGGGCAGAGGAGGGGACAGCGTGGGGTGGCCCTGAGCAGCTCGGGGAAGGGCTGGGGTGCAGGGCTGGCTGCGTGGCACAGCTTCACTGCTGCCACAGACATGCCAATAAAACCTTCAGTAAATATTTTTTTAATGAGCAAACACCAGTTGAGGAAAACAGAGGAGCTGCTGCAGCCCAGGGAGTCCCTGGGGTGTGGAGGCAGAGCTGCTTGTGGCTTTCTGGTGGCGATTTGCAGATGACAATATCTCCTTGCAGTGTGTGTCAGAATCGCTGGGCCCCTTTCAGGAGATAATTAGGTTGATGTGTTATTAGCTGATTACTGGGGAAACATACATTTACTGAGGATTTATTCTGCAACCAGCATTAATCTCCTGTATAGCTGCTAAACCTCCATAAATAATCTGATTTTGATAATCAATTGCTACTGCAAGTTCCCTATAAATCTCAATTAAACACACATTTAACAGGCATCAAGTTGCCAAATTTGCCTGTGCCTGTGTGCTGCTGCTTGCCTGGGGCAGATGTCAGGGGCTGGGCAGGCTCAGCTCTGCTTTTCAGAGAGCCTGAAAGCAGAGTGGGGCTTGCCAAGGCAGAGCATCCCAGAACAGCCCTGGGTTCCCACCCAGGGAGCCCAGCCCAGCCCATCTCAGCTCCCTGATGGGAGCTGGGCCTGGCTCTGCTGGGCTGGACCAGGGAGCAGGAGGGGACCCTGCCCTGGGCCATCCCAGCCAGGGGGACACGACTGCCACATCCCCCCTGGGGCTCTCAGCAGTGCTTTCCTGGGCTGGAAATTGAGAAACTGAGCCTGCCTTGGGCTGGGGGCAGTCCTGGCCCCCCTGGGCCACTGGGGTGCCTTGTGCAGCCTTAGTGCAGGTGCACAGAGGGTGGGGACACCCTGCAGGGAGAGGTGACCAGCAGGACAAGGTGCCACCAGCTTGCTTTGGAGTGGAAGGAGATTCCAGCCATTAACTGGGCTCTGTTTGCTGTTGAGGCAATTTATCTATTTTATTTTATTTTATTTTTATTTTATTTTATTTTATTATTTTATTTAATTTATTTTAATTTTTAGTTTTTGTTTATTTTGCTTTTATTTTATTATTTTATTTTAATTTTTATTTTATTTTATTTTATTCATTTTATTTTATTTTTTAATTTATTTTATTACTTTAATTTTTATTTATTTTATTTATTTTATTTTTTATTTTATTTACTTTAATTTTTATTTTATATATTTTATTACTTTTTTTAAAATTCTATTTATTTCAATTAAATTTTTATTTAAATCACATTTATTTTAAAATTGTATTTTATTTTTTTATTGTATTTTTTATGTATGTATTACATATTCACTGATTTATTTCATCTCCTTGTTTTTGCCCCAAGTGCCCACTCCATCCTGCTGTGTCCCTGGCACAGGGTTTTTGGGGTTGCTCTGTGGTAGGGGACTGCAGGAGTGGATTTCATCTCTTCCAGCCCCATAATGTGCAGGAGTTTGGTTCAGGAGGGCTCCAGGGGGATGTGGCAGTGCAGAGAGGCTCTGAGGGGATGTGGCAGTGCCCTCTGAGGGGATGTGGCAGTGCCAGGGGGCTCCAGGGGGATGTGGCAGTGCCAGGGGGGCTCTGAGGGGATGTGGCAGTGCCCTCTGAGGGGATGTGGCAGTGCCAGGGGGGCTCTGAGGGGATGTGGCAGTGCCCTCTGAGGGGATGTGGCAGTGCCAGGGGGCTCCAGGGGATGTGGCAGTGCCAGGGGGCTCCAGGGGATGTGGCAGTGCCAGGAGGGCTCCGGGGGATGTGGCAGTGCCAGAGGGCTCTGAGGGGATGTGGCAGTGCCCTCTGAGGGGATGTGGCAGTGCCAGGGGGGCTCTGAGGGGATGTGGCAGTGCCCTCTGAGGGGATGTGGCAGTGCCAGAGGGCTCTGAGGGGATGTGGCAGTGCCAGGGGGCTCCAGGGGATGTGGCAGTGCCCTCTGAGGGGATGTGGCAGTGCCAGAGGGCTCTGAGGGGATGTGGCAGTGCCAGAGGGCTCCGGGGGATGTGGCAGTGCCCTCTGAGGGGATGTGGCAGTGCCAGGAGGGCTCCGGGGGATGTGGCAGTGCCAGAGGGCTCTGAGGGGATGTGGCAGTGCCCTCTGAGGGGATGTGGCAGTGCCAGAGGGCTCTGAGGGGATGTGGCAGTGCCAGGGGGCTCCAGGGGATGTGGCAGTGCCCTCTGAGGGGATGTGGCAGTGCCAGAGGGCTCTGAGGGGATGTGGCAGTGCCAGAGGGCTCCGGGGGATGTGGCAGTGCCCTCTGAGGGGATGTGGCAGTGCCAGGAGGGCTCCAGGGGATGTGGCAGTGCCAGGAGGGCTCTGAGGGGATGTGGCAGTGCCAGGAGGGCTCCAGGGGATGTGGCAGTGCCAGGAGGGCTCCAGGGGATGTGGCAGTGCCAGGGGGCACTGAGGGGATGTGGCAGTGCCTCCCTGGCTCTGACAGAGCCCCCAGCTGTCCCAGCCAGCTCCTCCCAGGCTCTGGGAGCCCTTGCAGGAATCTGGACCAGCCCGGGGAGCTCCTGCTGCAGTTCTGCCCCGGCCCCAGCCGTAACTCATCCCCTGGAATGGGACTGCCTGGGGCTGCTGCTCGGCGCTGGTGGCATTGAGAGGGCTCTGTAACAAACATCCCAGCCCTGCAGACTATTTCTGGGGACATTGTCCCCTCGGTGACGCCAGGGCTTGCTTTGCCAGCTGTCACCCCCAGCCCAAATTCCCATTGCATTAATATCCATGCAGTGCCTCTGGATGGGGATTTGATTTCAGCTGGCTCCCCGGAGTAGAAAGAGTTAAAAATAGCAAATCCACCACCCCTCATTCCCTGGCTCTGACGCAGTCTCCCAGGTTGGAGTCACAATGCCGACAGGAATAGGGTTTAAAATAAAACAAGGGAGTGCTCTGCACTCCGCAAAGGGAGAAAAGACCTGGAGGAGCCCCTGGTTTTATAAGGCAGGCAGGAGTTTGTCTGCCTGGCAGATAAATGATGCTGGGTGTTATAAATGAATACTCCAATTTAATAATTAAGGAAATTTATTAAATTATCAAAGTATAAATTTGGAAAAAGCCACAAGTGGTTTTGGCTCTGAGCCAGGCAGTCAGGGTTGGGGATACCCAGGATTTGGCCTCTATCACACCCAAAGTCCCTGTGGGCCTCCAAATGTCATTTCTGGGGTCTGTTTTATACAGTTTGGGCTCTGGAAGGGGCCCTTCTTTAGCATATTTTAGCATTTTATTGTAGTTTTTTCTTTCCTGCTGCTGCATTTCCCAGTGGATAATTCCTGTAATTCTGTCAGGTGAAAACTTCCTGGGATCAACTCCCGATGATGCCTATCAAATGCCTCCTGCTGGGGTCTTGTCAGCTGAAAAATCCCTTGAAATATCCATCCCTGGAGCCAGTGTCCTCCTGGTGCTGGAATCTCCATTCTTTATCACTATTACTGCTCATCGCCCAACACTGGCTTGGTACACACGATGCTGTGGTTTTAATTTCCTTTAGCATGAATTCTTGTATCTATAATATGATAATATATAATATGATAATATATAATATGATAATATATAATATGATAATATATAATATAATAATATGTAATATAATAATATATATTGTAACATATATCACACTGGGCACACGCAGAGATCAGCGGGGGAATTCAGGAGGTTCTCAGCCCCAGGGGAACCAGGGAGGAGGGGGCTCAGAGCACTCTGCTCTGGAGCTCTGCACCTCAGCAGGGCTCAGCAGGGCTGGGCTCAGCCTCCTGGAGGTGCAGGCAGGGACAGAGCAGGCAGATCCTTCTCCCAAAAGTGCTCCCAGACTCTGGAAGCAACAGTCTGCTGCAGGGTGGCGAGGTGCCAGCCTGGCTCTGCCTCATCCCACGGGGCTGCTGCTCTGATCTGGCAGAGAAAATCCTAAATCCCCACGTTTCTCCCTCTCTCGGAGGCTGGCCTAGTTTAAAAAAAAAAAAAAAAAGTCAGCTCCTGGCTTTTCTTTTGTAATATTTTAAATATAGCAGCCTTTATGTCTCTGATGGATGCGCCATATGTTTGGGAAACGGCCCCGAAATGCACCGGGCTGGTGGGTGGAGGTGAAAGGGAAGGAGCATTTCCACACGGGAAGTTGCAAACACAAAAACACAGCAGCAGCAAACAGCAAATCCCTGCTGCAGCAGCCAGCAATAATCTCCTTTCTGTCCTGCCTGTCCCATGTGAGCAGCAATGAATGTTTCCATTGTGTCACCTCCTGTCCTGGCCACCCTGGCGCTGCCTCCATGGTGCCCAGCAGGACGTGCCACAGCTGACAGCTCCTTTGCCTTTTCCCTTCCTCACAAATTCCCTTTGCTGCTTTCTCTTTGGGGTTTTTTGGGGGGTTTTTCAGCTGGACCAGCCAGGGAAGTTGCTGCTGGAGCTGCTGCAGGCTCAGGCTGTGCCACTGCAGATCCCTGGTACCTGTCCTCAGCCCGTCAGGAGCACCCAGCCCTCCCCAGCTTAAAAATGTAAATATTAAATAAGGAACCACGTGATGCTTCTGCATTTTACTGGGGGCCAAGGATCAGGAGAGAGAAATCTTTTGTCCGGAGGTGGATCTGGGTCCCTGGTGCTCCAGCTGGCCCAGAGTGCTGCTGGGGGTGGCATTGGCAGCCAGGGACAGTCCCTGTGTCCCCCCCAGCCAGCACCGTGTCCCAGCCCTGAGCACAGCCCCTGTTCCTCTTTTCTGCAGGAAATCTGGCCCCAGCAAAGGGATGAGCTCAGGCTTTGCAGCTTTTGGCCAGCACCTCCAGTTTGGATTCTCTACTCCACACGTCCCTCAGCTTTAGGAGCCAAGTGCAGCCCCTTGTGTGGACCCCCCAAAACCTGTCCAGCCCAGCTGGAGCTGAAACAGCAGAAATCCTATTTCTGCTATTTTGGAATAGGAAATTCTGAAATTCCCCAGTGGGCTGGGGCTGGGTGCAGCCTGAGGCAAGGCCACCCCTCCCTCTGCCTGCCTGGGGCTCCCCCTTGGCACCATCAGGAACCAAATCCAGGGCAGGGCATGGAAATCCAAATCCAAGGGGCTGTGTCCCTCCAGACCACCCTGCAGGGGAATTCCTGGGACACAGGGGAACTGCTGGGATTCATTGGAATTCCTGGGATACAGGGGAACTGCTGGGATTCATTGGGATTCCTGGGACACAGAGGAACTGCTGGGATGCAGGGGAATTCCTGGGATACAGTGGAGCTCTTAGGATACGGGCAAATTCTTGGGATGCTGTAGAATTCCTGGGATGCAGGGGAATTCCTGGGATACAGGGGAATTCCTGGGATACAGGCAAATTCTTGGGTTTCAGTGAAGTTCCTGAGACACAGTAGAGCTCTCAGGATGTAGTGGAACCCCTGGGATACATTGGAATTCCTGGGATACCCTGGAATTCCCGGGATTTAGAGGAGCTCCTGGGACATAGTGGAACTCCAGGGATGCAGTGGAATTCCTGGGATGCAGTGGAATCCCCAGGGTCCAGCGTGTTCCTGGCCCTGCCCAGCCCAGGTGCAGCTCTCAGCTGGGCAGGCTCCCAACTTTTCCCTCTTTTTCTTGGGGAATCCGGGAAGATGCCAGCAGCACCCAGTGCTTCCATCCGATCCCAGATCCCCCAGGACCCCCGAGGTGCTGCTGGGATGGGGCTGGGGGCTCCTGCGGGCAGGAGGTGCCAGCCCTGAGCCCCAGGGAGGGTTTGGGTGTCCCTGGCACATTCCAGCCCTGCCTGTGTGGGAAGTAAACATCCTGCAGGGGCAGCTCTGCAGCCAGGTCAGCCTGGGAGACAATCACAGCTTCCTCCACACTCATTTGGAGAATAATTTCCACAAACGCAGCCAGCAGCAAATTCTGCTGTGCAGGCAGGGCCCTGGCTTTATTTTTTGGTTGATTTTTTTTTTTTAATTATTTTGTTTTGTTTGGGGTTTTGGGGTTTTTTTTTGTTTGTTTGTTTGTTTTTTGGGGGGGGGTTTGTTTGGTTTTTTTTTGTGGGTTTTTGGTGTTTGTTGGTTGGTTGGTTTTTTTGTTTTTGTTTGGTTTTGGGGGGGTTTTGTTTTGTTTTGGGGTTTGTGGGTGGTTTTTTGTGTTTTTCTTTGGTTTTTTGGTTTTTTTTGGTTTTGGTTTGGTTTTTTTAGCTTTTTGTTTTGGTTTGGTTTTGGTTTGGTTTTTTTAGGTTTTTGTTTTGGTTTGGTTTTGTTTTTATTTTCCTTCTCTCCCCTTGCTTTTTCTCCTTTGTCTCCTCCCTTCCTTTGTCTCCTCTGGGTGTCTCTGGCCTCCCTCCCGTCAGTTTGTGCAGCGTGTCCCCGTGTCACCCAGCTCCCAGCCTGGCACAGTGTGCTGCCCTGCCCTCACCAGGCCCTGGCACCTTTTTGGGCACCTGTGGCATCCCTGCAGCCCTGCTCCAGCTCCCAGTGCAGGGCGTTCCTCCCTCCCTGGCGTGGAGGCAGCGCTGGCCCAGCCTCCCGTGCCCTCTGCATGGTGGCACTGCCACTCCAGCTCCTGGTGCCACCCTCACCAGGGCTCCTCTGTGTCCCGTGTCCCACCCAGGGAGCAGCAGCAGCGGGGGCCAAGGGGCCACTGTGGGCCAGGTGGGGGCAATAATTGGTGCTGATCTAATTAGGGAAGCCTAGGGCTGGATTAGGAGCTGTGACAGGGGAGGGGTTTTAGCTGTAAGCCACAGATGGCTTTGCCTGGGAGCCAGGAGAGGCTGGCATGGGCTGGAGGGGCTCTAATCCTGCCTGGAACACGCTCTGAGCTGACTGGCAGGTTTGGGAGCAGCCATGGGGCTGCTCTGGGTGCCCCCAGGCACTGTCCCAGCCTCAGGGGTTCAGTGCAGCAGAGGAGGAGCAGCTGGAGCTGCTGCAGGCTCAGGCTGTCCCACTGCAGATCCCTGGTGCCTGTCCTCAGCCCGTCAGGAGCACTCAGAATCAAAATTAATCAAAATTAATCTCAAAATCCCACCACCCACAAGCCATTGAAGCTGCCACTAAGTACTTCCTAACCCCAGCAGCTGCTTGTGCCCTTGTCCTGCTCTCCAGCATGAGCAATGCATGACACACTGGACAGTGAGATATTTCCCAGCTCACCCACCCAACATCCTGCCTGGTCCTAACTTCAGCAATTGCAGTAAAAGTAGGACTGGTGCCATTCCACTTCTGATTCCCAGAAGTACTCCAAGGCTCTCCCCTCACTCCCGGCCTCCTCCTAGCCACTGTCAGCCCTCCCCAGCTTAAAAATGTAAAGATTAAATAAGGAACCACGTGATGCTTCTGCATTTCACTGAGGGGAAGGATCAGCAGAGAAAAATCTTTTGTCCAGAGGTAAATCTGGCGTTTTCTCCTTGGTGGAAATGGATTTTATCTGTGGGAGCTCCATGGAAGCAGTGCCTGAGCACTGAGATGGCCGTGCAGGGCTCAGTTCACCTCCAGAGCTGGCCATCACTGCTTCCTGGGCTCTTCCTTTACCTCAGGAGGGTTTGGTTGAGCCTTTCCTGGGTCTCTGTGCTGCTGGGCCCTTCCTTTACCTCAGGGGGTTTGGCTGAGCCTCTCCTGTGTCACTCACCCAGCTCTGTCCTGCTGGGCCCTTCCTTTATCTCAGGGGGTTTGGTTGAGCCTTTCCTGGGTCTCTGTCCTGCTGGGCCCTTCCTTTATCTCAGGGGGTTTGGCTGAGCTTTTCCTGTGTCCCTCACCCAGCTCTGTGCTGCTGTCCCCTCCTCACAGGGACCTGGCCTGCACTCTGAGGTGTTTCCCAGCCTGGTTAATTGGGGTTTGTGTCTGGGGCAGGCACATTCTGGGCTCAGGGCAGCCCCAGAGGGCACGGCCCAGGCTCTCCCTGCCTGCTGAAGGAGCAGCATCACTGCCTGCCAGCCCATCCTGCCCTTCCTTCCCAGGGCCTTCTTGGGGCTGCAGCACAGCAGGCAGGAGCCTCTGGCCCTGCTGCTGATGAGAAAAACCCACAGCCCGTGGCCCTGGAGCTCCCAGCCTTCCTCCCCAGCAGCCCTGGGACACAGCTCAGCTCTGCCTGAGGGGAAATCCTCACCCTGGGCTCCCAGGAGCAGGGAAGAGATGAGGATCTGACTCCATGTTTCAGAAGGCTGATTTATTATTTTATTAGATATATTAGATTAAAACTATGCTAAAAGAATAGAAGAAAGGATTTCATCAGAAGACTTGAAGGAAAGGAAAAGAAATGGAATGATAATAAAATCTTGTGACTGGTCAGAGAGTCTGAGACAGCTGGACTGTGATTGGCCATTAATTAGAAACAACCACATGAGACCAATCCCAGATCCACCTGTTGCATTCCACAGCAGCAGATAACCATTGTTTGCATTTCATTTCTGAGGCCTCTCAGCTTCTCAGGATAAAAACCCTGGCAAAGGGATTGTTCAGAAAATATCATGGCTACAGAGCCAGCCAGGTCCCCTGCAGGGGATTGGGGTGCAGGGTCCTGCAGTGGAGCAGTGTTGGGGGTCAGGATGGATGGAGAGCAGAGATCTCTGCAGCCAGGGCTGGAACTTGGGGTTCATTGCAAAGGGCCTGGGTGAGGGCCCTGCTGGGAGCTGCCAGGCACAGCTCAGAGCGGGACTGAGAGAGAGAGAGAGGTAAAGGCAAGAGTGTGGTAAAGAGAGAATGAGAGAGTAAAAGAGAGGATCAGAGGGCAAGGTTCCTGTTACAATACAATGAATCTTCTTCTGGTCTTGGAACTTGCAGGTTATTGCAAAGGGCCCAGCTTGGAGCTGCCAGGCACAGCTCAGAGCAGGACTGAGAGAAGAGAGGGGGAGAGAGGATGAGAGAGAGAGAAAGAGGGGAAGAGAGCGAGGTTCCCATTACAATACCATAAATCTTCTTCTGTGTTGAATATTCTGATTCTCACTGACCAATCTAGTACAATACACAAATCCTATAGCATTTACATACAGCCTATAAGAATCATTCCATTACCACACTGGGTTACATTTTAAACCCTAAAAACTCCTCTTTGGGCCCCTTCTGCCAAGCTGGCAGGGTCTGCTCTGCCCCTTGGGCCTGTCTGCAAGCAGAGGGTGTTGTTCCATCAAAAGGGGATCACCTTCAGCTGGCCACACCCCAGGGCTGGATCCATCCCCTGGTGACACCCACACATCCCTGAACATTGCAGGGGCTGGATCCATCCCCTGGTGACACCCACAGCTCCCTGCACACCCCAGGGCTGGATCCATCCCCTGGTGACACCCACAGCTCCCTGCACACCCCAGGGCTGGATCCATCCCATGGTGACACCCACAGCTCCCTGCACACCCCAGGGCTGGATCCATCCCATGGTGACACCCACAGCTCCCTGCACACCCCAGGGCTGGATCCATCCCTTTGCTGCAGGTGCCAGCTCTCAGTCCCTGCACCCACCAAACTCAGTTTCCCATGGTGGCCCTTTCCCTCCTTATTAATCTCAGGGTGAATGCTTTGCTTTGCCACAGTCCCCTTCACTTGTGGCTCTCCCAGCATTGTGTGATTGTTAATTACTGTTAATTAAGCCAGGCATGCCCATCTTCCTGTGGAGCTGCTGTGTTACAGCCGTGCTGGCAGCAGGGCTGGGTGGAAATTTCCAGTTCCCTGTGGATAATGATCCAAACCCCACCTGGAGCAGCTCATCCCTGATCGACCTTCCTGGAGGGCCAATGGGCTGGAAGAGGGAAATAGGTGGGAAAGGAGCATCACCTGCTCTGATCCCTGTAAAGAAGGAGGGGTGGATCTTTAAAAATGCCTCTGGGTGCTCAGGGAAAGCTGTTCCTGGTTTGCTGTTGCTCGGGTATGTGGGGCTGTGGGGTTTGGGGCTGCCTGGGGGGACCCAGCTGCTGCAGGAGCTGGTTCTGAGCTTGTTGTGCCCTGCTATTTGTGTTGGTGCTGAGCAGCAAGGCCTCCAAATGGAAATGATCCCCTGTTATCCTTCCACTCCTGAAGTGCTCAGAGTGTTCCAGAGGTTCAGCATTTCCCCATCCTGCTGGAGGCTGGACAGGGGCAGGAAGAGCTCAGGAAACCAAACAAGGTCCTTGACCCTCCTGAAGCCAAGGAGGGCATTGCAGAGGGGAGCTGCAGATTGTGAGCTCAGAGCAGCCCTTGGGCAGGGTCCCTGTGCCCTGCTAGGGCTGTTTGGGGGCTGTCCCCTGCCCAGGTCACCAATGGACTGTCCCCTGGGGGTTGTTTGGGGGGTGTCCCCTGTGCATTGGGGCTGTCCCCTGTGCCCTGGGGGTGTTTGGGGGGTGTCCCCTGTGCATTGGGACTGTCCCCTGTGCCCTGGGGGTGTTTGGGGGCTGTTCCCTGTGCATTGGGGCTGTCCCCTGTGCATTGGGGGTGTTTGGGGCCTGTCCCCTGTGCATTGGGGGCTGTCCCCTGTGCCCTGGGGGGTGTCTGGGTGCTGTCCCCTGTGCATTGGGGGTGTTTAGGGACTGTCCCCTGCCCAGCTGCCCCCCTGGCTGGGCACTGGCACCGCTGCCTGACCCCAGGGCAGCAATCCCTGACCGGAGGTGCCACCGTAATCCGGATCACTGGCAAATCTGCCCCGTGCCCACGCAGCCCTGTGGCACTCCCTGCCTGGCTGTACCCAGAGCCCACCGGGACACGGGCACAGCCCCACAGGAGCCCTGCCCTGGGCATGTTTTGCACTGAGAGTGCAGCACAAACCCGGGAATTGTTGGCACGAGCCAGCTCTGAGCAAAGTGGGGGCAGATTCTGGCATTCCTTGGGCAGCTCCCACCCCCTCTGCAGGGCTGCTGTGTCCCAGCCTGCGAGGCCACTAATGCTATTTACATTATTAGGGGATTATTTGGTGTAATGAGCTTTGCCCCGCTCAGCTGGGGCTGTGTAATACTTCCTGCACGGGGCCACCAGGCGGGCAGCTGCTGCCTGCACACAATGCCCCAATGTTCCTGGACACAATTCCAGCCTGGCCTGGGCCTTCAGCACAAACCAGGGAGCTTTGGGCAGAGCAGGAGGGTGAGGGTGCCCTGAGCTGGGTCCTGACCCGTCCCCATGGGCACAGCCAGCAGTGATGGCTCAGAGCCAGCTCTGGAGCACAGCTGAAAGCATCTTTGCCATCCTCAGCTCCTCTCCATCAGAGCAGCAAGGGTTTGGGATGTGTTGCTATGGACACCAGGAAGTTTTCCCTGGAGACCAGGAGCCTGTATCAAGTGATGCCTGCGTGTTCCGACACTTATTATTATTATTATTATTATTATTATTATTATTATATCACAGAATTTCTAAGTTGGAAGAGACCTTTAAGATCATCGAGTCCAACCCATGTTCTAACACCTCAACCAGATCATGGCACCAAGTGCCACATCCAGGCTTTTGTTAAACACATCGAGGGATGGTGACTCCACCACCTCCCTGGGTAGATGATTCCAGTATTTGATCACTCTTTCTGTGAAAAACTTCCTCCTTAATTCCAGCCTGTATCTCCCTTGGTGCAGCTCGAGACTGTGTCCTCTTGTTCTGTCTGTTGTTGGCTGGAGAAAGAGACTGACCCCAGCTCACCACAGTCACCCTTCAGGAAGCTGAAGAGAGTGATAAGGTCACCTCTGAGTCTCCTATTATTATTATTTTTATTTTTATTATTATTTTTATTTTGGTCTCCCCCCCTTCTTTGTTGTGAATGTTTCAGTGTGGATGAATTATGAATTCCTGGCTCCCCCCCCGCCTGTGTCCTGCTTTCCTCTCCAGCTTTGTGGATTTCCATGGCTGTGTCCCAGGGCTTGGCTCGTTCTGGGCCAGGGTGTGAGCTGTGGGTGCGTGGGAGGAAGGCTCAGCTCTGTAACTCTTGCTCTGCTGGACACCCCTGCACACAACATCCCTGATTTATTCCAGCTTTAGGAAATCCTCTTGGTCCCCTCAGGCAGCTGCAGAGCCCCTGCGCACCCATTACAGCAGCAACCATCACAGGAGGTGCTGGATCCCTGCTCCCAGGGCTGCTGGCTCTTGGGTGGGGGTTCCCTGCTCCCTTCCTTTTATTTGGGACCTCAGAGAGATTCAAGTCTAGACTAATTAGTCTCTGCTGGGCTGGCTCCAGGCCTTGTCCCTTCTCTGCTGGCACTTGGTGTCCTTCAGTGCCTCAGGTGCCTCTGAGAGCTCTGGGCTCGCAGGGAAGGGAAATCCCAGCAGCTCCTGGACGCCAAGGCTGGGTCTGAGCTGTGCAGGAGGCACTGGGAGCTCCCTCACAGCCCATTCCCAGCAGCTCCAGGATGCCAAGGCTGGGTCTGAGCTGTGCAGGAGGCACTGGGAGCTCCCTCACCCATTCCCAGCAGCTCCAGGATGCCAAGGCTGGGTCTGAGCTGTGCAGGAGGCGCTGGGAGCTCCCTCACAGCCCATTCCCAGCAGCTCCAGGGATGCAGCTCTGCTCCAGGGGGTTCAGCCCCTGTGGCCCTGGGCCTTTGGCACAGAGAATGGGATTTTACTGTGCCACAGTCTCAATGTCATTTTGACTTCTCTTGCTCGGCTTTTGAAGCTGATAATGGGCTGTTTCTGTTCCCTGTCACTTGATCTGCCCCTGGGTGAGCGAGGAGCCTCTGATGAGTGATCTCCTCTGTCCTGTGCCCTTTCTCCCTGCTCTGGAGGGACTTCACAGGCTGCCTTTCAATCAGCTGCTTCTCCTGTTCCTGGGAATGCAGTTCAGCCCTGGGTCAGAGAAGCTCTGGCCCATTGAAATCCTCCTTTTTGCTGCTTGACCTGCCCAGATTGCGACTCCCTGTCGGAAATCTTACAGCAAATAAATCCTGTGGTGCTTGGCGTGGTGTCAGCCTGGCTGGAGCTCCTGCCCAGCCCAGGCACTCCTGGGAGGGGCAGGGAGAGCAGGAATTGCTCTGTTTGCTCCATGTGTTTGGGAATTGCCTTCAGACAGCAGGAGGGCTTCATCTGGAGCGTGGGGCGAGGCTGCTGGGCATCCCCTGTGCGTGTCCCAGAGGGGTGAGGAGTGGAGGGGAAGCCCAGCACTGCCTGCAGCAGGAGGAATTCAGCTCCTGCCCTGCCCTCCCTGCAGCCCCCAGAACCTCCCTGCTCTGAAGGGATTCACAGAATCACAGAATTTCTAAGTTGGAAGAGACCTTTAAGATCATCGAGTCCAACCCATGTTCTAACACCTCAACCAGATCATGGCACCAAGTCCACATCCAGGCTTTTGTTAAACACATCGAGGGATGGTGACTCCACCACCTCCCTGGGTAGATGATTCCAGTATTTGATCACTCTTTCTGTGAAAAACTTCCTCCTTAATTCCAGCCTGTATCTCCCTTGGTGCAGCTCGAGACTGTGTCCTCTTGTTCTGTCTGTTGTTGGCTGGAGAAAGAGACCGACCCCCAGCTCACCACAGGCACCCTTCAGGACATTGAAGACAGTGATAAGGTCACCTCTGAGTCTCCTTTTCTCCTTGAGTGGGGCTGGGCTGCTCTCCTTGCTGAGGGGGTCACAGCCCCACCAGGGCCAGGCACTCCATTGCTGCGGTGTTTGAAAGCTCCTTGACCCATCCCTCCTTCCTCCAGATCCTCAGCAAACAAGAAGCTCCAAAACCCCAGCAGTTCCTTCCTGAGCTGCTGCCAGCTCAGAGCTTGCTCAGGATCAGCACCAGCAGGGCTGGCACAGCAGTGCCCTGTGCACCTGCTCTGGGGACAGGAGAGCACTGGGCAGCTCTGGGGTGATGCTGTCACCTGGCTGTCCATGCAGGGACAGGGTGCCCTGCACAGAGTCTGGCACTGCAGGCCCGTGAGCCTCTTTTGTAGGCAGGGAAATCCCAAATAAATCCAGAGAGGGCTGGGCTCCCATCTCAGAGTCACTGTCTGGTGTTTGTGGGGTTCCCAGATGAAGGAAGGAAATTATGAATCTGACTCCGTGTTCTTAGGAGGCTAATTTATTATTTTATAATCTGTATTATATTAAAGAATACCATACTAAACTATACTAAAGAATACAGGAAGGGTACAGACAGAAGGCTAAAAGATAATAATGAAAAACTCGTGACTCCTTCCAGAGTCCTGACACAGCCTGACTGCAATTGGTCCTTAAATTAAAACTATTCACATGAAACCAATGAAACAATCACCTGTGGGTAAACAATGTCCAAACACATTCCAAAGCAGCAAAACACAGGAGAAGCAAATCAGATAATTCTTGTTTTCATTTTTCTCTGAGGTTTCTCAGCTTCCCAGGAAAAAATCCAGGTGAAGGGATTGTTCAGAAAATGTGATGGTGACACCATTGGGGTGCTGTCCCTCAGTGCTGGCCCTGCCACAGCCAGGCCTGAGCTCAGTGCAGTGACACCCGGCCATGTCCCACATCCTAACAGAGCCTTCCCCTCTCTCCTCCTGCTCTCCCCTGTTGCTGCCAGCAGTTCCCTACCAGCAGAACCCCTACAGCCCTGGGAGCAGCTCCTCTGCCATCCAGTGCTACCGCTGTGGGGACACCTGCAAGGGCGAGGTCGTGCGCGTGCAGAGCAACCACTTCCACATCCGCTGCTTCACCTGCCAAGGTAGGACCAGGCCCCCAAAAAGCTCCTGGCTGGGCTGTCCCACAGCCCTGGGGACAGGGGTGGCAGCTGCAGGGGGAGGTGGTGTGGCACATCTGCCTTCCCTGAGTGATGCCAGTGACACCTCTGGGTGTCCAGTGTCACCTCCCTGGAGCAGCCTGCAGGTCCCAAACGTGCCCATCTGTGTCTGGGGGGGCCACTGTGTCCTTCAGCTGCTCCCAAAGCGAGCAGGGGGAGGAGGCACTGCCAGCCTGGCTGAGAGGTGGGGAGATGCCCAGAGCAGCTCTGACAGAGCTGGGGCTGGGTGACACAGCCCTGTGACACCCCTGTGACACCCCTATGACACCCCTGCCACCTGCCCATGGATGCAGCTGGGCCCTGGTGCCCCCAGGGCGGGCAGGAGTGCAGCAGGGAGGTTCTTTGGATGCTCCTGAGCTGCAGGGCTGTAAAGCTCATGGTGCAGAGCTGCTGCTGCTGCTCAGCTCCTTTATGGGAGCAGCTGCTCTCAAGCAGCTCCTGCAGGCTGTAAAATTCCCCATTGCAGGGCTCGTTAAAGGCCTCTTCCAAGCTGCCTGTGCTAAGCATGGTCCCCATCCCCCTGGCCACCCTCTGCTCCTTGCCAGAACAGAGGGGTTGGCTGCGGGTGACACTGCCCAGGCTGTCCCCGCCCTGCTGCAGCCCTGTCCCCCGGGGTGGGGAGCAGCCCCAGGTTTTTGGGAGGGGGGATCTGTCCTGGGATGCCCTCAGGGCTGACTTGCACCTGCAGGGCCCTGTGCTGAGCTCGCTGCCCTTCCCCAGCCCGGCCTGGAGGCTCCAGCAGGAGCTGAGCATCATCCAGACAAAGAGCTCAGACAGCTTCAAAGGGAGCAGGAGCCAGCAGGGAGAGCCTGGCAGAGCTCACTGCCTGATTTCCAAGTGAAAGGGAATAAATAATGAGAGGAAATCCTCCTGTCTCACCTTCCCTCACAGCTCTCACCTCCTGCCACCTCCGGCTGGCTCCAGCCCCGCTGAGCTGGCACAGGAGCGAGCCATGGGATGGGCTGTTCCACAGCAAACAGGGCACACAGCAGCCTCATTTCACCTTGCATTTGCTTCCTGATGCTGTCCCTGCATTGCTGGCCTGTCCCTCATTGCTGACAGGGTGTTAGGGAGACCCAAATTCCCCTGCTGGGTACCCCAGCTGTGACAGAATTCACAGGGATCTGAGCATGAGGGAAGAGATGAGGATCTGACTCCATGTTTCAGAAGGCTTGATTTATTATTTTATGATATATATTACATTAAAACTATACTAAAAGAATAGAAGAGAGGATTTCCTCAGAAGGCTGGCTAAGAATAGAATAGCAAAGAATGATAACAAAGGCGCTGTCTGGGACTCTGTCCGAGCCAGCTGGGCTGTGATTGGCCATTAATTAAAAACATCTAACATGAGCTAATCACAGATCCACCTGTTGCATTCCACAGCAGCAGATAATCAATGCTTACATTTTGTTCTCGGAGCCTCTCAGCTTCTCAGGAGGAAAAATCTTAAAGAAAGGATTTTTCATCCCAGAATGCCTGTGACACCCAGCCCCAGGGAGCAGCTGGGCCAGGGGAGGCTGCACAGGGCAGGAGCTGCTCCCTGTGCCTGCAGCAGCTCCAGCTGTCCCCTGCCACGCAGGGTCAGGACAGAGGGGGCTGAGGGACAAGCCCAGACCAAGGTGGGTGCCCAGTGGCTCTGAGGTGCCCTCCCCACGCTGTCACCCTGCAGGACGGGCTGGGCATGGTGCCCACCCTGTGCCACCCCGGTGCCAGGCTCTGCTGCTCTGCAGGTCCCTCTGGCTGGAGAGGCCGTGGGAGGGAGGGAGGGAGGGGATGCTGAGGCCAGGGCTGGCCACGTCTGCTCGGATTCCTGTGATGGGCTGTGCACCACCCACACTTCCCACAGCAGGGAGGAAGCCAGCAGGGCTGGACACATGGAAAAACGAGCAGGGAGAGCTCCGAGTGTTCCCAGGAGCTGCTCCCATCAGGGCAGGGCTCCATGGAACTGCAGGTGGCTCAGCACGGAGGTGGCAAGGACAACGCCCCTGCCCAGCTGTCCCGGGGCACTCCCAGCCCTGTGCTCATCTTCCTCACCCCACGGAGGGGCTGAGCCCCGGGCAGGGCAGCGCAGGGAGGGGATGCCCAGGCTGTGCCCACGTCCGTGCGTGCTGCAGGAGCGCTGCAGTGCAGGGGCTCCCTGCCGGCTCTGGGATCCCTGCGGGAGCGGCCCCATCCCGCAGCCCGACACTGACATCTGCTGGGAGAGCCCAGAGCTCGGCTGGGCTGGGAAACCCTGGGAGATGCCTGCAGGAGGAGATGGGAAACCCTGGGAGATGGGAAACCCTGGGAGATACCTGCAGGAGGAGATGGGAAACCCTGGGAGATGCCTGCAGGAGGAGATGGGAAACCCTGGGAGATACCTTCAGGAGGGAAGGGAAACCCTCAGAGATAGGAAACCCTGGGAGATAGATACCTGCAGGAGACTGGGGAAACCCTCAGAGATAGATGCCTGCAGGAGGGAAGGGAAACCCTTGGAGATGGGAAACCCTTGGAGATGCCTGCAGGAGGGAAGGGAGGCCCTTGGAGATAGGAAACCCTTGGAGATGGGAAACCCTTGGAGATGCCTGCAGGAGGCAAGGGAGGCCCTTGGAGATAGGAAACCCTTAGAGATGCCTGCAGGAGGCTGGTGAGGGACCCGCCCTGATGGCTGCGTGTCCTCTCCTCAGTGTGTGGCTGTGACCTGGCCCAGTCAGGTTTCTTCTTCAAGAACCAGGAGTACATCTGCACCCAGGACTACCAGCAGCTCTACGGGACCCGCTGTGACAGCTGTGGGGACTTCATCACCGGCGAGGTCATCTCTGCCCTGGGCAGGACCTACCACCCCAAGTGCTTTGTCTGCAGCACCTGCAGGTCAGTGCCAGCTGCTGGCCCCTCTGAGAGCCCTTGCTGAGCTCCCTGCTGGCCCCGGGGGTCCTGCTGACCCCTCCCCACGTGTCCCTGGCCGCAGGAAGCCGTTCCCCATCGGGGACAAGGTGACGTTCAGCGGGAAGGACTGCGTGTGCCAGAACTGCTCCCAGGCCCTGCTCAGCACCAAGCCCATCAAGATCCACGGGCCCAGCCGTAAGTTGTGCTGTGCTGGGTGCACAGAGAGGGGCCACGTGTCCCTGCAGGGGTGACAGGGCAGCTTTGGGGTGACAGGACAGGTTTGGGGTCCCCCTGCAGCCCTGCAGAGCCAGGGTGTCACCGAGGGTTGGGAGGAGGGACAGGGCAGTCCTGCAGCTCCACCCAGGATTGCAGCTGGTTTTGGGAACTGCCCTGGCCTGTTGGTGACCTGGGCAGGTGCCACCACCCTGGCAGAGCTCATGGGGGGTTCTGGAGCTGGGTTTGCTCCAAGTCAGTTGCCTTGTGTCCAAGTGGGTGCCCTGGGAATGCCCCTGGGGCTGTCACAGCACTGGTGTTCCTTGCTGGCTCTGCAAGCACTGAAAGGGTTTTTCTGCTCATCCCCTTGCCCTGGTGAACCCCAGAGATCCCCTAAAAGTCAGCTGGAGTGATGGACAAGCTCCTTAGGGTGGGTTTGGCCTTGCTTTTGACTCCAGATTGGGAGGACCTTCCCTTCCTGCCCTGGAGCTCAGTGCCTGACACAGTCCTGCAGCCAGGACTGGGTGTCACCGTGCTCCTTGTCACCCAGTCACCACGGTGGTGGCAGGGTTGGTGCTGATGGACGCCCTGTGAGCCCCCCAAGCTGCCTCCCTTGCCCAGCCCTCAATGGGGGGGACGTGGCAGGGTTGGACTGAGCCAAAGGACAGGAATTCCCTCATCTTCAGGCCAGGCCCTGCCTCCCTCCCTCCTTCCTCTCCCTCCCCATCCCCTTCCCGGTGCTGCAGTGGGGTTACCTGAGGACACCACGCCTTGGGGTTACCTGGGGACACCCTGCCCTACTCACAGCAGCTGCAGGCACACGGAGCCTGTCCCTCCCTGGTGGCCCCAATGGCGCTGGCAGTGCCACCGGCAGGGTGGCAGGGAGCTGTGCTGCATTCCACAGGGAAGGCATCCCCAGGAGCAGCATGAGAAGCCTCTCCCTGCAGCCCCAGCCCTGCAGGACCCGAAGGAGGGAGCAGATCCTGCTTTTGTGCAGGGCTCAGAAATCTTCCAGGCAGGGATTTGGGACAGAGCAGCCTGGGCTGGGCTGGGCTGGGCTGGGCTGGCTGCTCCTGCTTCCCCCATGGCAGGGACAGGGTTAAACAAAACCCCCTCCAGGCAGCCCTGGAGCCCAGGGGAGGGGAGGACAAGGAGGAATCAAGGTCAGGGCTCCAGGCCCGTGTGCTTCCTGCTGGGAGCCAGGGGAGGAAGGGAAGGGAGGCCGGAGCAGGGCCGGACAGCACAGCCCTTCCTCTGCAGGACACTTCCACCCTTGGGCACCTGCCAGCCCAGCAGGGCCCTCCCACAGCCCAGCACAGAATGAAACTGGCTGGAAAAACCCTTGAGGTCATCGAGTGCAAGCTGTGACCCAGCAGCTACTCCTCAGCTCAACGCTGGCACTGGGTGCCAGGTCCAGGCTCTGAAACCCAGCAGGGACGGTGACCCAGCCCCTCCCTGCGCCATTCCAGTGCTTCAGATAAGAGTTTGTTCCTGAGGCCCAGCTGGCCTGGCTCAGACTGGGCACCCCGAGGGAAGTCCAGGGCTGTGGCTGGGTGCCAGAGGTACCTGTGAGGTCCCAAATTTCCTGTGCTGGGGACAAGCAGAGGTGACAGATTGCCACAGTGAAATGATCCCCACGAGGCTGCCTCAGGAGCAGGGTGTTTGTAACAGCATTGTGGTATTTTCAGGGTTCCCCAGACGGAGGAGGAAGGAATGAATCTGACTCCATGTTCTTGGCAGACTAATTTATTATTTTATGATCTATATTATATAAAAGAATGCGATACTAAACTATACCAAAGAACAGAGAAAGGATACAGACAGAAGGCTTAGAGATACTAATGAAAACTCGTGACTCCTTCCAGAGTCCTGACACAGCTGGACAAGCAAAACACAGGAGAAGCTAATGAGATAATTCTTGTTTTCATTTTTCTCTGAGGCTTCTCAGCTTCCCAGGAGAAAATCCTGGGCAAAGGGATTTTTCAGAAAATGTGACAGTGACACAGCATCATCCCTGGCTCATCCTCCGGGGCAGGGCTTTCCTCTGGGGGTGAGGGCACTGCCAGGGCTGTCCCACAGCAGCTGGGGGTGTCCCTGCTGTGCCCACGTCCCCTCCTGTCCCCCCAGACTGCGCTGGCTGCAAGGAGGAGATCAAGCAGGGCCAGTCCCTGCTGGCCCTGGAGAAGCAGTGGCACGTCAGCTGCTTCAAGTGCCAAACGTGCGGGGTCATCCTCACGGGCGAGTACATCAGCAAGTGAGTGCCACCTCGGGGCTGGGGCGGGCAGGGGCTGGCCTGGCACTCACCTGGCACTCACCTGGCACCCACCCCTCTGTGCCTGTCCCCAGGGATGGCATCCCCTACTGCGAGTCCGACTACCACGCGCAGTTCGGCATCAAGTGCGAGACCTGCGACCGCTACATCAGCGGCCGCGTGCTGGAGGTGAGTGCCTGGTCCTGCACGAGGGTGCCCTGCTGCTCTGGGACCCCTGGCTCGGCTTGGTCTGGCAGGTTTCCAGGAGAGCAGAAGGTCCTGCAAGTTTCCAGCGGGGATGAAGCCCTCTCTGGTTTCTCCATGGGGCATGGAGGCCTCCAGGGCCACCCCAGTTTGCTTCACCTGCTCGCTGTGGGCAGCAGTGAGGGTGGCAGGGTCACTCAGGGACAGGGGACAGGGCCAGCTCAGCGTGTCCTGCCTGGCTCAGGGCTCCTCTCTGCTCTCCTCACAGGCAGGAGGGAAGCACTACCACCCCACCTGTGCCAGATGTGTGCGCTGCCACCAGATGTTCACAGAGGGAGAGGAGATGTACCTGACAGGTAAAGTGTGACAGCAGGGCTGGGGGCCTGGGGGGTTTGGGTCCTCCTGGCACCTCCTGGCCAGGCCCTGGCCTCCTGACAAGGGTCTGTGTCTGTGTGTGTGCAGTGCCAGGGATCCCCCTCCCACTGCTCTCCAGCTGCTGTGTCAGAAACCCCTGCTCTCCATGAGCCCTGCCCCTGAGCTGGGAACTCCTCCTCTCCCTGCACACCTGGGCACAGCCCAATCTCTGCTCACTGAGCCCAAAGGATGGGGGTGTTGTGGTGTCCCCAGCTCGGTGTCACCTGGTTTAACCAGCAGCAACTGGTTGGGCCACCCCAAATGTCCCAGCTGAGGTCTGGCCCTGCCTTGCTCCATTCCTGATCACAGACACTCAGTCCCCGCTGCCCTGCACGTTCCTGTGGCACTGCTGGAGGTGGCAGGGACGTGGCAGGGGGACCTGGCAGGGGGTGACAGTGTGTGAGCACTGTCCCTTTGCTGCCCTGCAGGCTCTGAGGTGTGGCACCCCATCTGCAAGCAGGCAGCCAGGGCAGAGAAGAAGCTGAAGGTAGGCACCAGGGTGAGGGTGGCACGTCCCAGGTGCCATTGTCCCTGTTCTGGCAGTGCCCACACCTGGAGTGGCTTCCTGAGGCTGCCCAGGGGATGGTGGGTGGCCGTGGCTGGGGCTGTGACAGTGAAATTCAGCCCCAAACCAACAATCTCTCCTTGCCCTGCCCTCACCTGCCCTCCCCGTTTGTGCCTCCACAGCACAGAAGGACGTCAGAAACCTCCATCTCGCCCCCTGGCTCCAGCATTGGCTCCCCAAACCGTGTCATCTGTGTAAGTCCAGCTTGCCCCTCCCCAGGGCTGCCAGCAGCAGCTGCCAGAGCTGCTCTTCAGTGGGACAAGCCCAGAATTTGGGGGCAGCACAGACAAATCCCCCTGTCCCTGCAGCACGCTGTGCCACCAGTGCCATGGCACAGCTCAGGGGCACAGGAGCAGCACAGTCCTGCCCTCCCAGCTCCTCTGCCCTCCCCTGCTGCCTTTCAGGCCTCTCCTCTCACCTGTCCCTGCTGCTGGGGTGCCACTGAGCTCTGTCTGCCCTGTGCTAGCTCCACACTGTGCTCCAGCCTCCCCTCCCTTCTCTCCTCCTCTTCCTTTCCATCCCTGTGCCTGTCTCTCCCTCTCCCCAGGCTAAAGTGGATAATGAGATCCTTAATTACAAAGACCTGGCAGCTCTTCCCAAGATTAAGGCCATCTATGAGGTGCAGCGTCCTGACCTCATTTCCTACGAGCCCTATCACAGATACACGTCGGACGAGACGCTGGAGAGATATAGCTATGGGGAGGTACTGATGTAGCTATGGGGAGGTACTGATGTAGCTGTGGGGAGGTACTGAGGCTGCAGGAGCCCTGCTGGGGGGCAGGAACGGGCCCCAGGCTGGCCAGAGCTCTGGGGGGCTTGTCCATGCCAGGGGGAGCCGTGCAGGGAGGCAGGAGTAGGGCAGAGCCTGGCCCAGGGGCATGGGGAGGGTCAGTGATGGAGGTGAAGTGATGCTGCTGTAGAGTCAGAGAGATCCCAGTGAGCTCAGGGCTGTGTGAGAGGAGTGATGGGCAGGGAATGCACCCTCACAGCCCTGAGCAGGGCCCCTGGCAGGCAATCCTGCAGGCAGCCAGCACAGCACCTCTGGAGCACCTCTGGAGCACCTCTGGAGCAGGGCTGCCCTGTGGGTGCTGCAGCCAGGGAAGGGCTGGGCAGTGCATTCCTGCAGGGCTGGGAGCAGGGGAGGCTCAGGCACGGGGCTGTGCTGCCTGCCCTGCTGGGGGAGCCCAGGGAGCCCAGGGAAGGAGAGGAGCTCACACAGGGAGGCACCTGAAGGGTGCTGCAAGAGGAGCAGCAGCTCCTGAAGAGGATTTGGCAGCAGCTCCTGAAGAGGATTTGGCAGCAGCCCCTCTCCCATCCCCAGCCCAAGGTTCTGCCACGAGCCTGGTGTCCTGCAGCCCACCAGGATGGTGCAGGCAGCGTGGCCATGGCCCTGTGTGCCTCCCCCTCTCCACAGAGGTGTCTGAGAGGTGGCAGCTGCTGATTGCTCCTGCCAGTTCCCCTCCTGGCCAGGGCTCCCTGCCCAGTTCAGCTCTGCCTGCACCCCCAGTGTAACCCAGGGACTAATCCAGCTGCTGTGGGACCCCAGTCTGTCCCTGCTCCTCCTAACCATGTGCTGTCTCTCTTTCTCTCTCTGTTCTCCTCCTCACTTTGCCTCCTGCTGCCTGCAGTCCCTGGGGACCCTCTCCCCATACTCACAGGTAATGTCCCTGTGGGCACTGGGTCTGTCACCTGCTGCTGCCCCAGGATGTCCCCCTGCCCAGAGCCTCTGCTGCTCGTCCCCCTGGGCTGGTGGCTGTCCCAGGGTGGGGGGTGACAGGGGAGGGGGGCTGTTGTGTCCTTCAGGCCCCAAAGAGAGCAGGGTGAAAGCCCTTCACAGCAGAATGGCCCCAGGGTGCAGCTTCTGCCCTGTGGAGGCAGCCCCAGTAACTGGGAACAAGTTCAAGGCAAGGGGACAATCTCCAGGCACCAAAGCTCTGTCACCTGCTCCCAAACCCTGGGCTGTGCTGCCTGTGCCTTGGCAGGGCAGGCTGGGGGCCCCTCCAGCCTCAGGGGACACTCAGAGCCACTGCCAATGTCA
This sequence comes from Agelaius tricolor, assembly GCF_023055355.1. NCBI lineage: Eukaryota > Metazoa > Chordata > Aves > Passeriformes > Icteridae > Agelaius > Agelaius tricolor. The sequence continues at coordinate 17,294,067 of NW_027269278.1, forward strand.
CACACAGGGCACCCCCGGGCAGGGACCCCATTGTGGGGCACCCCTGCCAGTCTAACCCCGCTCTCCACGCCTTCCCCACGCCAGGACATCTACGAGAGCTTTGACCCGCGGCAGAGGCGAGCCTCCAGCCCCGGCTACATCGACTCCCCCACCTACAGCCGCCAGGGCATGTCCCCCACCATGCCCAGGTCCCCCCACCACTTCTACCGCTCAGGTGAGGATTTGGGCTGCAGCCCCACCGCCAGGGGGAGAGAGGATCGCAAAAACAGCTCTGGGATTTCTGTGCTTCCTCATCTGGCCGGCAGCAGGGGGCCCGGGCTGGCCCATGGTGGGAGCAGTGCCCAGCTCTGCCCATCCTCTGTTCTCCAAACTCCTGTGAGCAGCAAGGAGAGGCCAAGGGGAATTTGGGGTGAGAGGCAGGTGGCCTCCAGCTCTGGTGAAGACCCCTCAGCTGCCCTGGTGGCTCTGGGAGGGATGTGCAGGAGGTGTTTGTGCCCCTGTGAGCAGCAAGGAGAGGCCGAGGGGAATTTGGGGCTCGGGCAGGACGGGATGAGAGGCAGGGAATGCAGCTCTGGTGAAAAGCCCTCAGCTGCCCCGGCGGCTCTGGGAGGGGCGTGCAGGAGATGCTTGTGCCCATGCACACGCACAGCCCGGAGCACGGCGGGGAGCAGAGCGTGCCTGGGCCGTGTCTCCCGTCCTCTGGAGCTGTGGAGGAAGGACCGGAACACTCTGAGCTCACCGAGAGCCCCCCGCACGGCCAGGGGCTCCTCACTGCCTCTGCAGCACGCTCGGCTTTCCTGCCAGCCCCGCACCGGGGATGCGGGAACGGCCCCGCTCCATCAGCGCCACTCCCGGGCCGCAGATCCCCGTCACCCCAGACTCACCCGGGTCACCGCCGCTGCTCTAACACCGCTGCATTTAACACCCATTTTCTTCTGCCTCTTGTTCTCTCTCTCGGTCACTCACGGCTGCTTCTGCTGGGCCCCGCGCAGGCACCGAGAGCGGGCGCAGCTCCCCCTACTATAGCCAGTTAGATGTGAGGTCCTCCACTCCAACCTCATACCAAGCGCCCAAGCATTTCCACATCCCAGGTAGGCTCCGGAGCGCCCCGCAGCCCGGGGAGCCGTGTCCGTGGCATGCCCGCATGTGCCGTCCCCGCTGTGTCGCATGCCCAGCTCCGCCGCCTGCCTAGAGCCAGGATCTACCCCTGGGAGAGGCCATCCATAAACAGGACCCCTCCTCCTTCTCCTCCCCATCGCCACCCGGAGGTCCCAGAGCCGCCCGGAGTCTGCTCCATCCTTGCAGCATCCCTCTTCTTCCTCCTCCCTGCCCTTCCTCCACTGTCCCCCACACCGAGATGAGTGTCCTGGTGAGAGCCTGTCCCCATCCCTGCCTTCCCCAGGGTCACAGCCGGAGCGTGTCTGCCAGAGGCGTTTGCACGCCCCTCCGCTACAGATGACTATTTTATACTCCCCCTAGGGCCCGCCGCTCCCTCCCCCCAGTGTCCGCTGGGCTTGCCAGATGCCTGCTGCCCTTCTGCAGGGATTGCAGGGGGCCACCAGGTAAGGGCCACCCCCGCCCCCGGCCCCGCCGAGCCCACGGGGACGGGGCCGGAGCGGGCAGGAAGGGACAGGGGGTTGGGAAGCAGGCAGAGCTGCCCATCGTCACCTCTCGCCGGGGTCAGAACCCCGCACCGGCCACCCAGCCGGGGCATCTCCCCGTGTCCCCACAGCCTGGCGCCCTCCCCAAGGCATCGCCGATGCCCTGAGGACACCCGGAGGCTCCCCCAGCTCCGCTCCCATCCCTGCCCTGCCCATCCCTGCCCTGCCCATCCCTGCCCTGCCCATCCCATCCCCGCCCTGCCGCTCGGTGTTTATGGATGGCCCCCTCCCTGCTCCAGCTCGCTTTCCCTCCCGACTCGCTCTTTTCTCTCTCTGTGCTGCGGAAAGAGGCTTTGGCTGATGCTGGCTCGCCCCAGGTAGCTCGCAGGCGGTTCTTGCCGGCGCTGGCACCCCCAGAACGGTGCCTGGCTGCCAGGCTGTGCCCCTGCCCCCGGTGCATGCTGTCGCTGGGTGCTCGCTGCATGTCCTGGCACTCCTGGGCAGCCGGGACCGCTCCCTGCCCGGGCTGCCGGCCCGGGGCCCTCCCGGGGCCCTCCCGGGACCCTCCCGGAGCCTTCCCGGGGCCCTCCCGGGGCCTTCCCGGGGCCTTCCCGGGGCCCTCCCGAGGCATTCCCGGGGCCCTCCCGGGGCCTTCACGGAGCCCTCCAGGACCCTCCAGGAGCCCTCCCGGAGCCTTCCCGGGGCCTCCCCGGAGCCCTCCGGGTCCCTGCCGGGGCACTCCCGGTACACTGGAGGGCCCGGGGGTGGCTCTGTGATGGGGACGTGGCGTGGAGGTGGTGGCACCGGCAGGAGCCGTGTCCTGTGCGCTCTCAGCACGCCCGCACTCACCTCCCTCTCCCTTCCTTTCTTCCCTTTCTCTCTCTCTTCTCCCACCAGCTGCTGGCGAGAGCAACATCTACAGGAAGCCACCCATCTACAAGCGGCACGGTACGGTCTGTGTGTCTGTCCCTGTCCCCGTGTCACCCCGGGGAGGGGACCGCTGTGCTCAGGGCTGGGTGGGAGATGGGGCTGGGCTCTGCTGGGATGCTCCTGCTCCGGGCAGCAGGGAGGGTTCAGCAGGGGACAGGTGTGACTTTGGAGCACGTCCCTGTGGTGAGGGATGCAGCAAAGGCTGGCAGTGACACCAGGGATGGCTGTGGGAGGGGGAGCAAGGCCTTGGTGGCTGAGGGAGTCAGAGCAGCCTCAGGAACGGGATGAAAAGAGCAATTTGCAGTTGAAAATGCAGCCCCGGAGAAAATGCAGCCCATCCTGGGCGGCTGCTCCAGCGTGTGACAGGCCTGGGGGTGCTGCAGGTTGGAGAGGGTGTTTGGGTGGCCCTTGGTGCTTGGATGGCCCTTGGTGCTTGGGTGGCCCTTGGTGCTTGGGTGGCTCTTGGTGCTTGGGTGGCTCTTGGTGTTTGGTGGCTCTTGGTGTTTGGTGGCCCTCAGTGTTTGTTGGCTCTTGGTGTTTGGTGGCTCTTGGTGTTTGGTGGCCCTCAGTGTTTGGTGGCTCTTGGTGTTTGGTGGCCCTCAGTGTTGGGTGGCTCTTGGTGTTTGGTGGCTCTCAGAGGGGCTGGCTCTGTCCCCTCCTGCTCCCAGAGGGACAGCAGCTCTCTCTGGGCAGTAACTGTGTCTCCTCTCTCTCCCTGCTCTCCCCTCCCTCCTGCCCACCTCCCACGCCTGCTGCTGCCTGCTCCTGCTGCTGTAAGTACCTGCTGGGTCCCTGTGCCGGTGGCTCTGCCACCTCCTGGCCCTGCTGCTCCTTCCCCTGTCACCCTCCTGGCCTCTGGTGCAGCAGGACTCCCCCCGTGTGCTGTGGAGGCTCTGTCCCCAGCCTGAGCACCCTGTGTGTCCCTGCCATGAGGAGCCAGAGCCCCTCTGCTGCCACCTGTCCCAGGCAGAACCCAGAGAGCCCCGTCCCTGCTGGGGCTGAGCCTTCTTCCATGCCCTCTGTCACCTCCTGGGGACAGCACAGCTCGGTGGCACTGCTGGCACTGGATGAGCACGGTGCAGGAGCCAGCACTTGTGGGCTCTCAGCCATTTGGGTCCCTTCCCAGCCACATCAGTGACATCCCCTGCTTGTCACTGTCCCCACTGTCTGCCTCAGTTGGAAAACTGATTATTCCCAGCTCTGCTCCGTGCCCAGACACAAATCCCTGGCAGTCCTGGGGAGGGAAGAGGATCTGCCTTGGTTTGGGAGGGATCTCTGCAGATGCTCACCCTGGCTCTGCCCTCTCCTTCTGCAGACACCCCCTCTGCAGCCACAAAGAGCAAAACCAGCGAGGACATTGCTCAGTCATCCAAGTACAGCCCTGCCTACTCCCCTGACCCCTACTACCACTCTGAGTCTGAGTACTGGTCCTTCCAGGGCTCACCCAAAGGTAACAAATTCCCCTTGGGCTGGGAGAAAGGGAAACCCATTCCTGCTCCACCTTTTCTGGGAGGAAATGCTGCTTTGAGTTGGACACAAAAGTGGGGTTGGGCTGAGATACCTGCAAAGGTGACCCCAAAACCCAAAGAGTGTCTGGGAGCCAGCTGTCCCCATGCAGTTGGGGACTGTCTCCTCCCTGCCTGTCCCCCTTTTGTCCCCATCTGACCCCTGATGTGTCCCCATGCACTTGGGGACTGTCTCCTCCCTGGCTGTCCCCTTTTGTCCCCATCTGAGCCCTGATGTGTCCCCATGGAGCTGGGGACTGTCTCCCCCCTGCCTGTCCCCTTTTGTCCCCATCTGAGCCCTGATGTGTCTCCTGCAGCTCCCCGGGCCCGGAGGTTTTCCTCAGGGGGTGAGGAGGATGGGTACGACCGGGGCATGCACAAGGTGAGTGCCAGCCCTGCTGGGCACAGCCAGCCCCAAACTGGCTGTGGGGAGAAGGCTCAGCCCAGCTCTGCCACCCAAGAGGGTGCCAGCACCATCCCCATGGCCCTGGGCCATCTGTCCCCTCCTGGCCATCCCCAGCAGGGGCTCTGAAGGAGGGGACAGCCTCCCCCAGCAGCTCAGCCTCATGCCAGGGGATGCTGTGCCCTTCTGTGGGGTGCCAGGGAGGGCTGGGCAGGCACAGGAAGGGTGGCAGGTGGCTTTTCCCCCCTGGCAGATCCAGAGTGGCATCGGGAGGCTGATCCTGAGGGAGGAGATGAAGGCTCGCTCCAACTCCTACGCAGACCCCTGGACCCCCCCTCGCAGCTCGGCCAGCAGCAGGGAGGCCCTGCACACAGTGGGCTATGAGGGCTCCCTCAATGGCTGTAAGGCTGTCCCTCTGTCCTTCTGTCCCAGCCAGCACAGCCCCAGCCCCTCAGGGCGGGTGGACAGGGAGGAATGGGATGAGGAAAGGGCTGATGAGAGGTGCTGGGCAGGGAGCTGGGCTCTTTTCCTCTCTGGAGGGTTCCATCCATCCCCTGTGCCCCAGCTGGGATGGGGCAGCCTGGAATGGCTGAGGGGTCTCTTGGGGGTCTGGCAGCACAGCCATGCCCAGGTGCTGTCACCTGCTCTGGGCTGGCACCCCAGGGACCTCCTGGCACCCCAGGGCTGCCTTGCTTGCCCTGCTCTTCTGACAGAGCCCCCAGTGCCCCCAGCCCTGCCCTTGGGGCCACTTGAGAGCCTGGCAGCACAGATGGCCCTGTGTCCATCCCATGCTCTCCTTCCTCGTGGCACATCTGCCCTGGTGGAGCTGGCTGGGGATGCTCCTGGGAGCCCCAGGGAGGGTCTGTGGGGCTGGGGATGGGCAGCTGTGCAGGGATGGGGTGCTTGGCTCTCCCTGACAGCAGCTCTGCTCTCCTTGCAGCTCCCCGCACCCATTACCTGGCTGACAGCGGTGAGTGCCTGACCCAAGCCCTCCCCAGCCTCTCCTGGGGATCCAGAGCTGAGCTGGAGGAGCTGCTGGGACCTGGGAGGGGAGAAGGGAAGCCAAAAGGAGCCCTTGAAAGGCTGGGTTAGGACAGAGCTGGAGCAGGGCAGAGAGGACGAGTGGGGGAGCTGAGAGAGCAGAATGGGCGGCTCTGTAGGGTGAGGTGGGAGGGTGCCCCAGGAAGGGGATTTTGGGGAGAGGAATATCAGCACAGGCTGGAAATGAGCTGGAGCTGGAAGGAGACAGAGCTGGGAGCACAGGGGCAGAGGGTGGGGGCTGTCCTGGCCTCTGAGGCTCATTGCTGCTTTTCCCCTGATGGAATTGGTGCCTTCTTTGCAGATCCCCTCATTTCAAAGTCAGCCTCCCTTCCTGCCTACAGGAGGAATGGGCTGCACAGGGTGAGTGCCTCCTGCTGCTGCCAGGCCTTCCCCCTTGTGCCCTTTTGATTGAGGATTGAGGCATTCCTCAATCTCCCAGGCATTCCCCAATCTCCCAGGCATTCCTCATTTTCCCAGGCATTCCCCAATCTCCCAGGTATTTCCAATCTCTTCTCCCAGGCATTTTCCCTTGTCCCAGGCATTCCTCATTGTCCCAGGCTTTCCCTCTTGTCCCAGGCACTCTCCATTCTCCCAGGCATTCCCAAATCTCTTCTCCCAGGCTTTCCCCATTCTCCCAGGCTCCTCCAAGCCCCCAGTGCTCCCTCTCCATCACTGGCATGTCCTGTTTTCCCCCTCCTGTGCATCCCTGCTGTCACTGCTGCCCTGTGCCAATCCAAAATGATTATTATCATTAATAATCGTTATTGATTAGGGTCCAAAGTGCCCTGTCCAGGCAGTGCCTGCCCCGAAACTCCCACAGGGCAAACCCAGAGGGATGCTGGTGTTGCTTTCCAGCAGGGGAGCTTTGCTTTATATCCTGGGGGTAGTTTGGGAACTCCAGCTCTGCTGCTGCCTCTGGGCTGTCACTTCACCTCCTGGTGCCTCCCTTTCCCTGCTGCTGGGTGGGAACCTCGGTGTCCCTCCCTGGGGACATGGGAGGTGCCCCTGGAGCGTCGGGAGGAGCCTCCCTCCCTTTCTCAGCCCCTCTCTCTGTGTCCATCCCCCTGCAGCCTCCCAGCGCGGAGCTGTTCCACTACGACAGCACCAACGCCGTCAACTGGGGCATGCGAGGTGAGGGGGACACTGGGGCATCCCCGGGACGTGCTGAGGGGCTGCCCCTGCTGAGGGGCTGCCCCTGCTGAGGGCAGGGTGGTGGCAGCAGAGCTGTGGCTCACGTCTCTCTTTCTGCTCTCCCCACAGAGTACAAGGTAAGAGCCTTCTGCTGCCAGGAGAGGCCACCAGCCAGAGCCCCAGGCACAGGTCTGTGTGTGTCCCCAGGCTCTTCAGAGGGGAGCTCAGCCCTCTGCCTTTGCTCTGCTCCATCCTGGACCTGGCAGCCCCATCCCAGGCCTGTGGGGCTCACACTAGAGCCCCTCCCCAGGTGCTGCTGAGCACAATTGTCCCCTGGGTGAGGAGCAGAGCAGGGGGGTTGTGCTGGTGGTTTCCTGGGTCATTCCTGCTTTTGCAGAGTGAGCAGGTTGTTCCAGAGCCGCCATGGAGCTTCAGGGTGGATCAGAGTCACCCTGAGAGCAGCTCCCACCTCTCCTTGTCCCACCCAAGCCCTGGAGGCAGCTGTGGCACCCAAACCCTGTTAAATACAGCAGGAGGCCTTGCCCTCCTTCCCAAGGGTGCCCCACAGTGTCCCTGTCCCTGTGCAGATTTACCCCTACGAGCTGCTCCTGGTGAAGACGAGGGGGAGGAACCAGCTGCCCAAAGACGTGGACAGGACCCGGTTAGAGGTGAGAGGAGCCCTTGGCACTGGGGACAATCAGGGCCCACAGGGACCTGATCCCACTGGGGGTGGCCCTGGCACGCGGCGTGTGGGGCTGTGTGAGGAGCATTTCCCTGTCTGCTCAGGGCACACGAGTGGCAGGGCACTGTCACAGGGCTCTGGCAGGGGCACACGAGTGGCAGGGCACTGTCACAGGGCTCTGGCAGGGACACACGAGTGGCAGGGCACTGTCACAGGGCTCTGGCAGGGACACACGAGTGGCAGGGCACTGTCACAGGGCTCTGGCAGGGGCACACGAGTGGCAGGGCACTGTCACAGGGCTCTGGCAGGGACACACGAGTGGCAGGGCACTGTCACAGGGCTCTGGCAGGGGCACACGAGTGGCAGGGCAGTGTCACAGGGCTCTGGCAGGGACACACGAGTGGCAGGGCACTGTCACAGGGCTCTGGCAGGGGCAGGAGGGAGGCAGGGCACTGTCACAGGGCTCTGGCAGGGGCACACGAGTGGCTGGGCACTGTCACAGGGCTCTGGCAGGGGCACACGAGTGGCAGGGCACTGTCACAGGGCTCCTGCTGCCCCCCTGTGCCTCTGGCAGGGGCAGGAGGGAGTCAGGTCCCGCCTTTCCCAGGGGAGCAGTGCTGGGCTGGTGTCACCCCATTGTCCCAGCGGGCAGGGGATGCCCTCAGAGCCCCTGGCAGGTGCCCAGCTCTGGCCCAGCCTCCTGTTTCTCCCCAGAGACACCTGTCCCAGGAGGAATTCTACCAGATCTTCGGCATGACCATGGCCGAGTTCGACCGCCTGGCGCTGTGGAAGAGGAACGAGCTGAAGAAGCAGGCCCGGCTGTTCTGAGCCAGGGCACTATAAATATATACATACCTATAAATATATACATAGAGAGATCTCTATATTGCAGCTCTGTATGATTCTGGGGGCTGCACAGGCCACTGGGGCCATCCCTGCACCCCTGAGAGTGAATTGGAGTCTTGCAGATCCTTTGGTGCTCTGTGTTTCCTTTTCTTTTCCAGTCTGAGTTCTGTAGGGATCCCTGGGCTCTCCCCTTGGTGTCTGACACTGCTGCCCCACAGGGGCACAAGGGGAGGGTGAGGATTCACATCTGATATTTCAGTTTCCACAGGGACACAAGGGGAGGGTGAGGATTCACATCTGATGTTTCAGTTTCCACAGGGACACGAGGGGAGGGGGAGGATTCACCTCTGATATTTCAACTTTCACAGGGACACGAGGGGAGGATTTTCCAGAGAGCAGGGGTTTGGGATGGGGTGTTCCATCCCCTCCTGCTCAGCTGGGCTGTGGAGTTGGGGTGGAAAAGGCCCTGGGCACAACAGCAGGAAAGTGAGATCTCATTCCAGGCTCCTTAAATCCATCCCTGCCTTTGCATGGCCAGGACTGGGGGCACTTCAGGATCTGAAATGCAGAGCTTGGAGCAGGGGATAGAAGTGCTGGGGACCTGAGTCCCAGTCCCTCCTGGGCTGGGGCCTTTCCCTGCAAAGCCTGGCCTGCTCCAGAGCCAGTTTATCCTCCCAAGGGGCCAGAACAGCCACTTTCCATCCCCAAACCCAGCCCTTCTCAAGTGGAACAGCCAAAGCCACCTCCTGCCTTGTGCAGTTTCTTGCTGCTCTTCAGGTTTGTCCAGGGCTGAGTATTCCAGGATATTCCAGCTGGGAGCTGGGAAAGGCCAGAGGAGAGGAGTGGGAAATGCAGGTCCCACAACCTGCTGGAGCTCTCCTGGGTTTTCCTGAATTCCCCATCACAACTGCCATCATTCCCTGATGAATCCCTCTGGAAATGCAATTCCCTTTGCTGCAAACTCCAATCTTTGTATCCCAAACTCTATGGGATAACTTTGGTTGTTGCCTTATTTTTCATAAAAGGAATGAGGTTGTCTCCACACAAACACCTTCCCTGCTGTCTGCGCTGCTCTGCTTTCCTGCTTGCTCATCCTGCAGGATTTTCAGGCACACAGCAGGGTTGGACAGTCCCAAAACAGCCCAGGGACCTGTGGGGTGTTCAGCAGAATTCCTCTGATGGGACAGTGCAGGTTTTACCTCCACTGTGCCCTGAGCCACATTCTGGTCCCCTCTGAGGCCCTCCTGTCCTGGTGTCCCCATGGAGTGGGTTCAGTGCCCAATTTGTTGCCCAAAATGCCATCAGGAGGTTCCCCTTGCAGGGGTTTGCCAGAGGGGCTCCCTCAGGGCAGGGTTTTCCCCAGCAGCAGCTCCAGCTCTGGAGCTTTGTGCCAGCCAGGAGAGGGCTGGGGATTGAGGTGAGGATGGCAACGCTGCCCTGGGAGCTGCTCATCTGCTCCAGTGCAGCAGTAAATGAGCCACACTGATTTGTAATTATTTCACTCACACAAAACAGGGCTCTCTAAATCAAATTCGACTGTTTGTGGCTGTAGGAATCTTCCCTCTCCAACAGCAGTTCCAGTGAGGGAGCCTGGGGGCTGTTATTAATAACAGTAATAACACAACAGCAGGATCTTCTCATTCCCAAAGCATTTTATGGACCATAACTCTCCTCCACAAGGACCTGCATGGCAAAAGTGAGGAAACTGAGGCAGGGCTTGTTTTATTTATTTATTTTTTCTCTCAGAGCCAGGGCAGCATGCCCAGCTCCATTCTGGGGCAGCAGACACTCCAAGGGTCCCTGCTGGTGTGCCATTGCCCCGGGGGGAGCAGGGACACCCCAGGTGTCACCAGCTGTCCCTGGCTGCTCTGCAATTCCCAAAGCAGCCTGGCAGCATTGGCAGCCCTGGGCTGAGATTCCTTCCCCAAAGGAGATCCCAATTTGGGGAAGAAAACTGGGACTCAATATCGAATGGAGACACCACCAAGCACCATCCATGCAGGAGCTGGTTCCCAGCTGGGACTGGGGAGGGTGAGAGGGGCTGAGTTTCCTGGGCTGAAATTGCCCCAAAAAGGGGAATTTCTCCAGCCTGGTTGCTAATTCACAGCTGATATTTCAATTATTGCTCTCCCAGGTGACAATAATTGGGTACATGTGGAAGCTCATCACATTTCTGTCCCACCCCGCTGTCCCCGCAGGGCTCAGCTGCAGCCCAGACCGTCCTGGCAGTGCCAGCAGCCTCTGTCCTTGCTGCCACACCTGGGACACTGTCACACATCCCACAGGCTGCCCGAGCCCACGTGTCCCTGCAGGGCTGTGCTGGGCAGGGACAATGACAGTGGCAAGGCCAGGGACACGCCGGGCACAGGAGGGGATTTTGGGGAGGGGGAAACGAGGAGAGAGGGCTCAGGGGGAGCTCCCGTGCCGCGGGCTGTGGGAATTCGCGATTTTCCCCCTAAACCGCGGCTGCCCAAGCCGGGCAGGTGGAGGTGACCCACTCGGGACCGCCACCCTGCGCCGGGGGTGTCTCTGGGTGCCCACGGGGATGCAGAATGGCAGCGCAGCCCAGCCCAGGGCTGTCCCCGGGGCCGTGCCGAGCCGAGCCGGGGCTGGGCGCTGCCGTGCTCCGAGCGAGCGAGGGAGGGAGGGAAGGAGGGAGGGGCGGCTGAAGGGATTGGCCGCCCCCAGGCAGAGCCGGCCCCGCCGGGCGCCGCTGCCCGCGACATTCGCCCGCCCGCAGCTCCCGGGGCGGCCGCGGCTCCGGACCATGGACCGGCTCAGCGGTAAGGGACGGACAGACGGACGGGGGGACGCGTATCCCATCCCATCCCATCCCATTCCATTCCATTCCATCCCCGGGCACAGCGCGGAGGGCGCCGGCGATGCCCGTGCCAGGCGCAGCGAGTCGCGGGTGGCGCATCCATTGTGGGACCCTGCTCCAGCAGGGCCGGCCGGGCACCAACTGGAACCAGTTTCTCTTTGCTGGTGGGATGGGTAAACCACCAGCAGCCTGCAAGGGAGGCTGTGGGGTGTAAGCGCTCGTTAGGGGAAATTGTGGTGGTGGACAGGGAGGCGACGCTCCCTGCTGGGGTCAGAGGGTTTCCCTGTCCGGGAGTCTCCCAGAGCCGCGATCCCCACCCTGCTGGGTGCGAGCAGCTCCTTCCCACACGCCTGGGGCTCCTGCCTGCAGCCCGTGGCACCGCCGAGCTCCTGGGCTTTGATCTGGGATCTATACGAGCCTGCCAGGGCTTCGGGCCAGCTCTGCAGGGAAGGTCCCTGGAAGGAGCGCGGGGAGGTTTGCAGGGGGATTGCTCCTTGCTGGGGCTGCACAGGGGGTGCAGGTGCTGCAGGGGCTGCACATGACGGAGCACGGGGTGCTGGCCCTTGCCCTGTGCTGCAGAAAGGTGGCCAAAAGCCATGAGAGAGCGGCCAGGGCCGTCTCTGGCTGCAGGAGCGCGCTGGGGTGCCCGGGGCGGCTCAGGAGCGCTGTGTGTGCAGCCCCAGGGCAGCACCCGCGGGTCAAGAGTTCCCTTTGCCCATGGAAAAGGATGGGGTGGCGTTTCCGCGCTGGAAACGGCTCTGAGGAGGCTGGGATCGCTGCAAACACCGGCACGGTGTCAGTGGCTGCAGCCCGGGAGGGGACAGGGACAGCCGTCCCCGGGTGGCTTTGCCCGCTCTGGGGGCAGGAGGGAGCTGTGGCAGGAGGGACAGTGTTGTCCAGTGACACTCGGTGCCAGAGCTGTCCCCCAGGGTCCCAGAGGACATCACTGCTGGGGACAGGGGGGGCACAGGGGCTCGGCTTCCCCATTCTCGCTGTGTGAGCTGATGGGAAATTCCCCGTTTGCCCCCCAAAAACCAAACCTAGGACCTCAAGGCAGGGAAGGAGGGGATGCCCAGCTGAGGGAGCCGTGTCTGGCCATGGTTTGGGCTCTCCACACGTTGTCCCTGCCAGGGAAGAGCCGTTTTATCCCCCTCGCTGGTGCCTGCCTGCTTTGTTTTGAGTGCTTGTGATGAATTGCTGTTGGCACCTGGATGGCTCCTCGCTAATGGAAACCCCCTCCAGCCCCTCCTGCTCATCAGCCAGAGCTGCTGGATCCCTCTGGGGGCTGTGACTCGAGGAGGGAAGGTTCCCTTCCCCAGTGAAAGGGGGAATGGCGTTAGGCACGAGCTCTGTGCCCATTCCCAGCCTCTGGCTGCTCTCTGGCAGCCCCTTCCTTCGCCTGGAGCTCTGCTCAGGCCCTGCTGTACCCTGATTTTATCACCTGCCAGTTTTTTCTCGTGCCCAGAGCATGGCCCAGCTCTGCATCAGAGGCTGACAGGGGATCGGTGCTGTTGGCAGAGCTTTTCAGGATGTGCTGATGGAGATCCCAGCTCCCACAGCGTCATTTGGGAGGCGATCCTTTGCTCAAACACGCCTGTGCTCACACGTGGCTTCTCCTCCCTCATTAGTGCCTCTTCCCTGACCTTTTGAGCCACCACAATGCAGGTCCTGCCCCAAACTTATCTGGGCTCTAAATCCAGCAGAGCCGGGAGATGTGTCGGGGATAAACTTGGCTCCAGCTCGCCCACAGGAATGGGGAGGCTGCAGGAGGGTGGGAGGGAGCCGGGATCATTGAATCCTGCCTGCGAGGAGGGCCCTGGGTGCTGGGGAGCACAGCCCGGGGCAGCTGTTAGCGCCGAGCTCTGCTCTGCATTGCAGCCATTCCTTCCATGGAAAGCGGCCACCGCCTGTTCCTGGCCCGGGGGAGGTGGGGAAGGGGCTGAGGTGGCTAAAACAGGATAAGAGGTGGGATGCTGGTGCTGATGAAGAGCTGGGCTTGTTTGCCCCTCTGGGTTTTCCAGTCTGCTGTGTGCAGCGCTGGCCATAGCAGGGAAGGGCTGGGTCTGTGTGAAGCCTCCTGGCAGCTCTGGAGGGGAGGGACACTGTGGGACAGCATCCCCCAGCCAGGAGCCCTGGGGACTGTCCTATCTGCCTGCACTGCCTGGAAAACCTGCCTGTCCCCCACTCTTGACCTGGAAATGCTCTTTTCCTGTGCAAACGTGCTGAGCTGCGAGGCTGCCGTGCCCTGTGCCGTGCGGCAGAGCTCCCACGGGCCTGCAGGAGGTTCCTCTCCTGCCCAGGAAAGCTTTGTTTAAGGTTTGGAAGGAGCTGTCTCATCCCAAGCAGTGGGAAGCCTCTTCAGAGCAGAGCACTGGGCTCAGCCCAAGCTCTGCCTGTTGTTCAGTGGCCAAATCACTTGCTGGGGACAGGAGATAACAGGGGAGCAGAGTGGAGGCTTGAAGTGGTTTCTGGCTTCCCAGACTCGTGTCCTAACCCCTTAACCCTTCCCTATTATCTAGTCTGGCACAGCTCACACTCCCTCCTGAGGAGCACATCTCCTCCTGCATATGAGGAACCTTCAGATGACCGACACAGCTCTGTGTCCTGTAAAATACCCATTCAATGTCACTGTCCCAGGCCGGCGACAAGACAATGGGGCTGGCACCCTTCCACTGCCAGCCCTGCACAAACAAGGGGCTGGCACCCCAGCCAGGGCACCCAGGAGGTGACAGAGCAGGGAGGGCACCCGTGCCTGTCATCACCCGCAGGCGCTGAAAGCAGCGGCATTTGAGGAGCTCAGGTCCCCGGGGGCATTCTGGGCTGACAATCTGCAGTGGGGAAGGATAAAATAACCTCTGAGAGCCTCCCCCCGCTGCAGCTCCTTCCATTCCTGCTCCTGATAAAGCCTCCCATGGCATCAAAGGCGGCTCTTTGGCAGGCAAGGGGAAACACTGACATTTCGTAACAGTTTGGAACAAAAACAGCTTTGCTGCAAGGGGTTTCCATGCTCAAAATAATTTTTTTTTCTTTTTTTGAAGTGGTTTTCGTGTGCATTTGATCCTGGAAGTGATAAGAGGGAGCTGGGGGAGACGCTGGTATGCTCTGATTGCTGCCAATTAGCAGGAGATGTGTAAGGAGCACTTTGAAGAATGGCTTTGGCTTTCTCCGGGGTTTTTTTTGGTTTTTCTTTTTTTTCTTTTTTTTTGAGCATTAAACCCACCCAAGTTTGTGATGGAGAAACAGCTGCTCATTTTATGTGATCCAAAATTTTGGGAAATCACGGTTATGAAGGACAAGAACAAGAAACAGAATTTAAGTTTGAGAGCTGGTGTTGGTGTCCTGGTGTGAAAAGCAGGTGAAGCAGTCCCAGCACTGCTGGAGCCACCGGAGCAGTCCCTCCCACCTTGTCACCGGGACATCGCGGGTCTCCTGTCCCTGCCGCCCGGCCCTGCAGGGGTTAACCGGGTAGGAAATGCTCTCCGTGGTGGCCTTGCCGCTGCACCTGATGCTCCCGGCCGAGCTGGGCAAGGGAAGGAAAGGGAAGGGCTGAGAAAATAACGCTCATCCTGCTGGCCCAGGGTGCTCGGGGCAGCGCGGCCCCAGCCCTGCACACGGGGACCCTGTGCTGTGCCCCAGCCTGGGGACATGGGGACAGGGCTGGGGGGGCCACTGAGAGGGTCTCAACCCCCCCGGCAGGGAGGGGGACTCGTGTCCAGCACAGCTCTGAACTCCTGGGCATTGCTGGGGGCAGGGCAGGGAGGCCAGGGCTGGGGTTGGGCACATCTCCCTGCCCCAGCCCCAGGATATTCCCCACTGGCACCTGTGGGTTACCTGCTGGGATATTCCTCATTGGCACCTGTGGGTTATCTGCCAGGATATTCCCCACTGGCACCTGTGGGTTATCTGCCAGGATATTCCTCTTTGGCACCTGTGGGTTACCTGCCAGGATATTCCTCACTGGCACCTGTGGGTTATCTGCCAGGATATTCCCACTGGCACCTGTGGGTTACCTGCCAGGATATTCCTCATTGGCACCTGTGGGTTATCTGCCAGGATATTCCTCATTGGCACCTGTGGGTTATCTGCCAGGATATTCCCCACTGGCACCTGTGGGTTACCTGCCAGGATATTCCCCCCTGGCACCTGTGGGTTATCTGCCAGGATATTCCTCATTGGCACCTGTGGGTTATCTGCCAGGATATTCCTCATTGGCACCTGTGGGTTATCTGCCAGGATATTCTTCATTGGCACCTGTGGGTTACCTGCCAGGATATTCCTCATTGGCACCTGTGGGTTATCTGCCAGGATATTCCTCACTGGCACCTGTGGGTTACCTGCCAGGATATTCCCCACTGGCACCTGTGGGTTACCTGCCAGGATATTCCTCATTGGCACCTGTGGGTTATCTGCCAGGATATTCCCCCTGGCACCTGTGGGTTACCTGCCAGGATATTCCCCACTGGGTTCTCCACCAGCTCTGTAAAGAAGGATCCCCATCCTGCTGCTGAAGGGATTTGGGGAAGTACAGTGGGATTTGGGAAAGCAGATCCTGCAAATCCCTGGCCATGCCCTGCTTTGAGGTGAGGGTTGGGATCCTGCTCTCCTGCTCAGGATCCTGTCAAAAGCTCCCCAGGTGACTTTTCCTCCCAAGAAGATGTGCCAGCTCTGGTGGCCTCCCCACATCTCACTCCTGCAGGTTGGGAATTGCATCCAAGGTGTTTTGGACCTTGGCTTTGGGGAATGGGGATGCACAGGACATGGGGAAGTGGTTTTTGGGGTGCAGAGAGCTTTCCACCCCCACCAGAGGAGATTTTGGGGATATGGGGGCTGGATCCAGCCCTGAGTGGTGGTGTGGACTGGTGGGAATTGGGGTTTCCCACTAGAATCCCTGCAGTTAGCTGGAATTCCTACATTTAGCTGGGGTCCAGCTCTCCTGGAGGCTGAAGTTTGGAGGACACCAAGGGCTACAGGCAGGTGACAGCTCCAGGTCCCCACAGGCAGGGAGGTGTGACCCAGGGAGGCTCCCCACTGCTCTGCCCACCACAGAGGGTGGGCACAGGGCTGGGGCACCGTGCCAGGGCCTCTCCCAGTTCTGGAGAGGAGCCCAGGCCAACCTGTTGCTGGAGTTTGTTTGGAAAAGGCCGACACCAAAATTTTGGTTGGAGGAAACACAGTTTACTCTGGGTCCTGAGTAATCCTAACATCTCTCCTCTGCCTGAAGCTTGTTTTTTATACATTACTCAGCAGGTCTCACCCCTGCCTGACTATTCCTTTAAAGGGCATCTCAAACCTCTCCTTTTCATTCATTATTTACATGTGTTTTCCAGCCAGCAGCCTCTGAGCCCAGCTCCCAGGCTGGAGCATCCTGCCATGAGCCTGCTGAGCCTGGCACCGAGCACTGAAATGTGGTCTGGGGCTGGCACTGGGTCCTAAAGTGCAGTCTGGGCCTGGCACAGACTCCTAAAATGTAGTCTAGGAGTACTAAACCTGCTGCATGTGATTTTCCAGAGCTGATCGTGTTGAGCTGGAGCTCAACCCCTCGTGGCTGGGGTTAGGAGCAGAGTGTGGAGGCTCCCTGTGCCTCTCTGGGGACCCAGCAGGGTCACTCGGATCTCTCCCCTGGGTGGTTTTATTTGCTCAGCATCTCTCTGTGAGAGGGGTGACCCAGGAACCACCCCCTGCTCCTCTGGGCCAGGGGGATGGAGTTTGCTTTGGGAGAGCTAAAGCAAACAGCCACAGCCTTCTCCAGGAGGCAGAAAAGGGGGGACAGCCCTGGGGAAGGGGTCCTGCCACAGCCCTGGGGGGCATTGGCAGCCTGGCTCGCAGGGAGGCGCTTGCCGGTGATTTAATCACGGGTTAATCATTACCTGCAGCACTCAGAAGCTGCCTGAGGAAGGACATGCCCCGCAGGGGTTGTCCGGGGGTGGTGGCACTGCCTCTGTCCCTCTGGTGCCCCATGGCTGTGCGGGGGTCACTGCCCACGCTGGGGTGCCCAGGGGAGTGTGCGGGGGGAGATCTCCCAGCCACAGCCGTGCTCGGGGTGCGGCACGGCCCGGAGAGCCCTGAGCCGGCCGGGGATGAGCCCAGCGCCGCTCCCTGGGCCGGGCTGGGATCCCAATTAATGCTTGCTCCCATTTAATCTAATTACCCGGGGAAGAGGCTTCTGTGCCCCCCGGAGTGAGCGCTGGCTGCTGCAGGGTGTGAGCTGCCAGGGCCACTAATGCCGGCGATAATCTTTGCCCTCTGCACGCTCCATCAGCTGTAATTACACTTCATTCAGGAGTCCCGGTTCCTCCTCCAGGAGGGGAGCAGGATGTGAGAAGCTGCCTCCTCCGGGCAGGGCTGCGCTCACAGGGGGTGTTTGGAGTCCTGCTTGTGTCCAGTTCCTCTGTGCAGGGCAGAGCTGGGGCTCCAGGGGGGTCCCACAGCTCTTCTCCCCCTTTTTGGGGGTGCTGAGGGCTCAGAGCCCCTCTGTGCAAAGAGCCAGGGTGGGACAGGGGCTTGGGAAGGGCCAGGCCGGGGGAGCAGCTCTGGGCTGGGCTGGGCCAGGCCAGGAGATAAAGCTCTGGGCAGGCTGTTTAACCTGGGGAGAGGAGCCTGAGCTGGCCGGGGCTTGGGACAGGCCCAGGACCCTCCGTGCCCCTGCTGGAGTGAACGGGAGCCGAGCTGGGAGAGGATCCCCAGAGCTGCTGCCGGGGCTGGGCTGTCTGCAGCACTGATGGAGAGGGACAGCAGGCACAGCCAGGCACCCTTTGTGCTTTTAACCCTTCTGCTGGCACAGCCAGGGCACCCTTTGTGTTTTTAACCCTTCTGCTGGCTCATCTGCCCCTCTCCCAGGATGGAGGAGCCCTCCAAGCCCTTGTGGAAGGGGAGAAGCTGCTGCTCTGGGGGCAGAACTGGGGGCTTTGTGCCTTCTCGAGCAGTCAGGTTCCACATTCACCTCCCAGCATTGATTTTCCAAGGCTATCAGCTGAGGATGTTAATTACTGCCAGGCTCTGATGAGGGCCCCAGGGCTGTGCATGGCTGCTCTGCCTGCGTGCTGGAAGTGCTGGGATTTGAGATTTGAGCTTTCCTCGTGTTCCACATCAACCAGGGGTGCTGCAGCCCCCAGGGTGGGAGCAGAACCACAGAGTTACCCCAGTGAGGGGCAGCTGGGAGGCCAGGGAGGGCGGCAGGGCCCCGGAGCCAGCCCTGGCTGCTCAGTGCTGCTGGAATTGTTGGATGCAGAGTCAGAGGCTGCCCCATCCTCCCCACTCAAGGGGCCCTTGTTTGCAGAGAGGAGATGATTCATGTGCACCCCCTCAGCAAATCTTCCACTCTCAGGGGATGCTGCCAGGGCTCAAGAGGGATCATTGATGGTTGGCTCTTCCTGAAAGCCCCAAGGCCTGGAGCAGGACAGGCTGGGAGGAGGAGGAGGAGGTGCTGGTGGCATTTTCCAGGCTGCTGTTCCTGGCCCTCCCAGCCCATCCCAGTTTGCCCCACACCAGCAGGTGCTGAGGGATGGGAGCAGAGCCTGGCTGGCTCCTGCCCCCTCCAGGGCCCTGTGCTGCCCCTCTCCTGCCCCTTGGCAGGGCAGTGGCCGTGGGCAGGGTGCAGGCAGCTCTGTCCTGCTGTCCCCTGCACAAAGGAACAATTCTGGGAGCACCGAGGCATTTCCTCATCCCTGCTGGGAAAAAACCTCCTTGGAGTGGGGATGGGAACAGGAGCTGCCCTGGGAGCTCAGCAGAGTGGCCGTGGGCTTCCTCAGAGAGCAGCAGTGCTGGGGCTGGAGGGGGCTGCCAGCATCTCACCCCTCTGGTGCTGCCATCCTGGGGCACCCAGCGAGGCCTGGGGACACCTCCCAGCACTGCAGGGCTCTTGCAGGTGGCTGCACACCCACCTGTGCACAGGTGAGCAGGGTTGGTGTGCTGCAGAGAGTGACCCTGGGGCTGTTTGTGCACAGGTGAGCAGGGTTGGTGTGCTGCAGAGAGCATCCTGGGGCTGTTTGTGCACAGGTGAGCAGGGTTGGTGTGCTGCAGAGAGCACTCCTGGGGCTGTTTGTGCACAGGTGAGCAGGGTTGGTGTGCTGCAGAGAGCACCCCGGGGCTGTTTGTGCACAGGTGAGCAGGGTTGGTGTGCTGCAGAGAGCACCCCTGGCGCTGTTTGTCCCATCTATGCACAGGTGAGCAGGGTTGGTGTGCTGCAGAGAGCACCCCTGGGGCTGTTTGTGCACAGGTGAGCAGGGTTGGTGTGCTGCAGAGAGTGACCCTGGGCCTGTTTGTGCCACAGGCACCTCCCTGCAGGGCTCCTCCGGGGGCTGGGGTGTCCCTGGTGCTGTCCCCTCCTGTTCAGGGCACCCAGGAGCTCCCAAGGTTGGTTTGCTGGGGTGGCAGCTGTGAGGAGCCCTGTGCTGGCAGGCAGAGCAGCCGAGGGCCCTGCCCTGCCAACAGGAAGGATTTATTTGTGCCTGGGTTTTATTTTAGCTACAAACAATGGCTGTTACTCCCAGCATCCGATTTCCCCCGGCCCCAGGCATCACCTGGTGCAGGAGGAAGCGTGGCCGGAGGCAGGGGAGCTGTGAACACAGGATGGGGGTCCCTGAGCACCTCCCACATTTCAGAGCTGTGATTCAGCATCTCCCCTCCCCAGGGGAGCTGTGAACACAGGATGGGGGTCCCTGAGTATCCCCCACCACATTTCAAAGCTGTGAACACAGGCTGGGGGTCCCTGAGCAGCTCTCACTGCATTTCAGAGCTGTGAACACAGGATGGAGGTCCCTGAGTACCCCTCACTGCATTTCAGAGCTCTGAACACAGGATTGGGGTCCCTGAATATCCCCCACCACATTTCAGAGCTGTGAATACAGGATGGGGGTCCCTGAGCACCCCTCACTGCATTTCAGAGCTGTGAACACAGGATGGGGGTCCCTGAGCACCCCTCACTGCATTTCAGAGCTGTGAACAGAGGATGGGGGTCCCTGAGCACCCCTCACTGCATTTCAGAGCTCTGAGCACAGGATTGGGGTCCCTGAGCAGCTCCCACCACATTTCAGAGCTGTGATTCAGCCTCTTCCCCTCCCTGGGGCTCTCTCAAGCTCCAGGCTGAGCTTTTCTTGGGGGTGAGACCTCCATGGGCTTGTCTTATCTCTCCCCTTGCTCAAGCTGGGTCTCTCTACACCAGGAAACTCCTGCTTTGGCTTGGCCAGAGACTCTTCCTCCTCCTCCTCCTCTTCCTCCTCTCTGTGGGTTACTGGAGCAGGACCCGGTCTGTGCTGCTGTGCTGGGGCAGAGCCAGGGAGGCTCTGCAGCTGCAGCCTGTGACCAGCCCTTATCTGTGTGCTGGGAAACGGCTCCCTGAGCAGGGCAGCACTTGTGGGCTCTAAAAATAGAGCTGGGCTGGAGAGGGGGATGCAGGGGATGCAGGGGATGCAGCTCCCTTGCAGCTCCCTTGCAGCTCCGTGCCTGGTGCTGCTGCCAGGGCAGGATGTGGCAGCCCTGCCCCAGTGTCCTGCATGGCACCATGTCCTGCTGCTGTCCCCTGGGCCACCCTGGGTCCCTCCAGGCCTGTTGGTTAATGCTAAAGCCATCGGCTGCCACGGGTCCTGGCCTGCCCAGGCCCAGAGAGCTCGTGGACATCTGCCACCCTGCCTCAGACGTGGAGAGGAGGGCATTGCTGGTGTCCCTGTCCGTCCTGGGCTGTGCTCCCACAGGTTTTGGATGCAGGAGAAGCCCCAGCAGAAAGCAGCAGGTGGGAGCCACTTGCCAGCACCGCCTGGAGGTGTCCCAGAGCAGGGGACACAGGCTCTGTGTGTCACTGTGGTCACTCTGACAGCCCAGCCCTCCTCCCCAGGAGCCCTTTGCTGTCCTGCTGTCCCTGTCCCCGGGCTCAGAGCCCCCAGTGGTGGCACCAGTGCCCACCCCAGCACAGGAGATGTGTCCCTGTCCCCTGTGCTGGTCCCTGCCTGCCAGGTGACCTTGGGTGTCCCACATCCCCTGCTGCCCCCCTGGAGCAATCTCCCCTCACTTCCTGCAGCCCCCCCATTAATTTCCTTCAGCCTGGGAGCCTAACGAGCATAGGAAATGAATTCCTTGCCTCCCTGTGCTCCCCCAGGCTGTGCCCTCCTGGGATCACAGGCCTCTTTGAGTGCCCCCCCTCCCTCCCCCGTTGTATTTTGGAGGATGTTTAACAAGGGAGATGGAGGGGACAGCTCAGCTGGGGGAACAAAGGCGCCTTCAGAGCTGCATGTCCGTGCTGAGTGTGCCCAGCTCGGGGCACTGCTGCTGAGCCCAGCCCCTGCCAGCAGCCCTGGCACCCCAGGGGGGTCCCTGTGCCCCCTCCCTGCCTGCTGGGGCACTGTTGATAGGAACCAGGCTGTGCTTGGGGCCCTGGCTGGCCCAGAGCCCTGACACGAGCTGCTGCCTGTGATGGGATGTGTCCTACACGTGGCTGGGATGGGGGTGCTGGTGACACCATGGCCTGGGGTTTGGGGTGTCCTGGGAGTGGGGAGATGCTGGTGACACCATGGCCTGGGGTTTGGGGTGATCTGTGAGTGTGGGGGATGCTGCTGACCCCATGGGGTGGGGTTTAGGGTGACCTAGGAGTGGGGGGATGCTGCTGACTCCACAGCCTGGGGTTTGGTGAGCTGTGGAAAGCCGGTGCAGGGAGGAGCCTGCGCAGTCCCTGTCCCCTTTGTGGGAGCTGGTGGCAGAGCTGGGGCAGCAGGAGAGGCTGAGTGACTCCCGAGATGTTTGCAGCTGCTGGCTGGACAGGGGAAATGTGCCTTTGGGTCCCAGCTGCTTCCTTGCAGTGCCCTGCCCTGCCCAGCCCTGCAGGGAGCACGTCCCACCTTCCTGGAGAGCACCAGCAGGAGCCTGAGCCTGATCCTGTCCTGCCTGTGCAGCACCCTGCAACACCCCAGGGAGGGTTTTCCTCCCTTCCCTGCCTCCCTGTAAGGCAGAGGGGCCTGGGGCTGGGTGCTTACCCCACCCGGGGGGCTCAGCAGTCCCCACCATGGCAGGGGTGTGCTGGCAGGGACAGCAGGCTGTGCATGGGCAGGGCCTGTCCCGTGGCTGTGGGGTGTCACTGCAGCTCCAGGAGCAGGAATCCATTCCCTGTGGTTGCCTTCTCCTTCCCCAGGGTCTGAGGGGTGCTTGTGTGTTCTCCTGGAGCAGTGCTGAGGCTTCTCCTGCTGCTGGGGCTGCCTGTCCTGGCTTGGCTGGGCACTGCCCAGTGCTGTGGCCAGAAGGGCTCATCTGGGGCTCAGCTTGGCACTAGGGAGGGAGGAGGAAGCAGGAGGTCTGTGCAGTGCAGGGAGGCAGGAAGAGCCACATCCTGCCCTGTGTCCTGGGATGGTGGCAATTGGGGCTGGCATGTTGTCTCTGTGCCCAGGGGCTCATCTTGGCTGGCACTGCTCTTGCTGGGCTCCCCTTCACCTTTAAACACCAGCTGCTTTCATTGTGCTGCTTTTATTGTGCTGCTTTTATTGTGCTGCTTTCATTGTGCTGCTTTCGGCTCTGTGTTCCTTACATGAGGAAGGAGGATCCCATCAGAGCTCAGAATCCTTCCCTTCCTCTGGGAGATAGCCTGTGCCAGCCCCTGCTGTGCCAAGGAGCAGTGTGGGGACAGCTACAGCCCAGCCAGGCTGTCCCCACGCTCTGGGGCACACACTGTCCCCTCCTTGGAGCTGTCCCCATCAGTCAGCACGTCTGAGCTGCCTCCAGGGTGACCCTTGGCCTCTGTTTCTGTCCCTGGAGACCCAAAGCCAGCTGGGTGCCACCCCAGCTGTGCTGTTTGGTGCCTGCCAAGAGGAGGATCCTGCACTGGGAGCAGCTGCAGCTCTTTCTTTCTGCCCCATCCAGAGCTCCAAGTTTGCTGGAGTTCCAGCCCATTTTGCCTTGTCTTAACCCCAGCATCCCAACCCCCCCTGGCTGATGGGATTTTCCCTGCTCCCCTCAGTGCTGGACCAGCTCCTGCCAGAGCTCAGCGTTCTGCTCAAGCTGCTGGACCACGAGTACCTGAGTGCCACCACCCAGGAGAAGAAGCTGGCTGTGTCCACCATCCTGCAGAAGCTGCAGCCACCTGCAGGTCTGTGTCCCTCTCCCGTGGTGGCCTTGGCTGTTCCCAGAGGTGTCCCCAGCAGGGCAGGGATGAGCCCAGCACCTGCTCAGCCCTCTCAGGGCGCTTTGCTTTCCCTTGTGAGCCCCTCCCTGCCCCCGGAGCAGGGCTGGCGTCAGCGGTGCCCCAGGGCCAGCAGGGAGGGCTGCTCCCTGCGGAAACGCTGCTTCCAGAGCCCTTCCTGCCCGGGTTTGTGCTGAGCACGGGGGTTTCCGCCGGCGCTGTGCACCTGGGCCTCCACAGAGCCCCCGTTCCTGCTCTCCTGGGGGAGCCACAGCAGCCCTGGGGGTTCCTCCCACCCCTGCTCCATGTCCCTGGGATTGGGGGCACGAGGGGCGGCAGTGCCTGCCCCAGGCTCAGAGTGTCCCCCTCAATTCCAGGGAAGGATGTGGACTACATGTATGTCAACACAGCATCCCTGGGCAATGGCACCAGCTTCGTGGAGTCCCTCTTTGAGGAGTTTGGTACGTGTGGCTGAGCTGGAGGGGTGCCCTGGGGGTCATGCCGGTGCTGGGGTCCCTTGGAAGAAGGGTGGCAGCTACATCCTTGTGTCCAGAGTGGGCACCATTGCTCTGGGTGCTTGTTCCTGCTCCCTTGGTGCTGTTTGGGGGCTGGCCATGAGGGAACCCACGCTCCAGCTGGGTTTAGCAGTGATTCCCATCTCCCAGCACCTCCCCAGGGCAGGGCCATGGAGGGAGATCCCTGCAGGGCACAGCTGGGATGTCCAGCTCTGCTGTCCTGCTCCCCTCACCCTCTGTTTATCAAACCGTGCAGACTGTGACCTGCGGGACCTGCAGGACATGCAGGAGGAGGAGGGGGACACCAATGACGCTGCTGGCTTGGAGCTGGCAGGGACCCAGCCAGCCAAACCTGTGAGTGCCTGGCTGTCCCCGAGCCAGCTCTGCGTGGGGAGGTGACAGTGGCCAGGGTGGGACCCTTCCTGTGCCCTGCTGGGGCTCCTGCCCTGCTGCTGCCTTGGTTAAAGCTGGGGGTGTTCCTGCTCTAGGTTCCTGTGGATCCTGCTCCTCCTCTGCCCACCACTCCCCCTCCTGAGGATTACTACGAGGAAGCTCTGCCCCTGGGCCCTGGCAAGGCCCCCGAGTACATCACCTCCCGCAGTGAGTCCTGCTCCAGCCAGGCCAGCAGCAGGCTGGGGGGAGCCCCACGGGCTGCCACTGCATCCCTCACCTGCCTGACACCCCAGGCAGCTCTCAGTGGGCTGTTCTGCTCATCCTGGGGAAGGAATTGTCACTGCTGCCACCAGCAGCGCTCCTGTCCCCCTCCCTTCCATCCCACTTGCTATTGCAAGGAGTTGTTTGCTCCAGCCAGACTGGGAGTGAGGTGATGGGAGGGATCAGAGCCATGGGAGGAGCAATGCTGGGATGCCCTGGGAGGGTGTGCTTGGCTGTGCCCCACCGAGCATCCATGAGGGAAACCAGGGTGTACCAGCCCCAGCCCCCTGTGCTTCCCCTGCAGACAGCTCCAGCCCCCCCAACTCCATCGAGGACGGCTACTACGAGGATGCAGACAGCAGCTACCCCGTCACCAGGATAAACGGGGAGCAGAAAAGTTCCTGTAGGTATCTGGGTGTCCTCAGCAGCGAGGGGAGAGCTTTGGCAAGGTTTGGGGCTTGAGCAGTGGGCTGGGGGCTGCTGGGGTTGAGGCTGGAGAACCTCAGAGAATCAAACCAGCCCAGGGCTCTGGACAGAGGCACCTGGGGCTGGCTCTGGGCCCACGAGCATCCTGCTGGGATTCCAAGGGAAGTGGAGGTGGCTGCTGCCCAAGGCTGCTGTTTGCAGAGGATGCCAGGGAATCCACCTTTCCTGGCACCCAGCTCTGTCTGGAGCTGCTGGGCACGGGGAACCCTGGCAGGGTGTGTGGCACCTTTTAGGGTGACTCTGCTGCTTTCTTCCAGACAATGACTCGGATGCCATGAGCAGCTCGTACGAGTCCTACGACGAGGAGGAGGAGGAGGGCAAGGGCCAGCAGCTGACACACCAGTGGCCCTCGGAGGAGGCCTCCATGAACCTGGTGAAGGATTGCCGGATCTGCGCCTTCCTCCTGCGCAAGAAGCGCTTTGGGCAGTGGGCCAAGCAGCTCACCATCATCCGGGATGGCAAACTGCTGGTGAGCCTGGCCTGGGGGCACAGACACCCGTGGGGGCTTGGGAGGGCGGCTGAGCCCAAGCTGAAGGAACAAAAGCACCATCCAAACAAAGCCCCTGCCCCAAGGCTGCCACACAAGCAGCAGCTACCCTTGCTTACCTTGCAAGGGAACACACAGCTCCCCTGTTTTTGGGACACCATGAAGTGAGAGGGCACCCTCAGATGAGCCATCTCCATCTGTGCCACCAGCGAGGGACCCCAAGACCCCATGTCACCTGTGGGACCCCCAGCACAGCAGCCAGCCAGCCAGGCAGGTTTGGCTGAGCCCTGAGCAGTTCTCTCCGCTTCCCTCAGTGCTACAAAAGCTCCAAGGACCGGCAGCCACACGTGGAGGTGCCCCTGCCCACCTGCAACGTCATTTATGTCCCCAAGGACGGGCGGCGCAAGAAGCACGAGCTGCGGTTCTCGCTGCCGGGCGCCGAGGCGCTGGTGCTGGCAGTGCAGAGCAAGGAGCAGGCTGAGGAGTGGCTCAAGGTACCACAGCTCCTGCCAGGGGCATCCACAGAGCCCCCTTGGCATCCCCCCTGCCCGGGCTGGGAGGGGGCTGTGCTGGGAATGGCTTTGCCCCGCTGGAAGGGGACGGGGGCTTTGCTCCTGTCCCTTATCGGCCGCTTCCCAGGGCTGGGCGGCTCCGGCGCTGATAGCCCCGGCTGGGGGATGTTTGCTCTCCCCTTCCTCTTCCCCAGGGCCCTTTCCTGCCTTTGTTCAGGGCCGGGAAGTGGGGGCTGCGGGGAAGGGGTGGCGGGTGGGAAAGGAGCCTCTGAGCACACCACTGCCACAGCTGTCACCCCAAATGTGGGAGAATGGGGGGGTTTACACACCCAGGGCACACCACACCTTAAAACAGGGGGGTCATGAGGTGTCCTGTGCTGGCAGGGTGATGCTGACTTGGCATCTATGTCTGTCCCTTCTGAGATTTCAAAAAACCCCTGACAAAATCCACAAAAGTGGTTGAAGTGTTGAAGGGGCCAAGGTGTGAGCAGTCCTGATGTGGGTGTGCTGCCCTGAGCTGTGGGGACCAGGATGTGTCCCCCTGGCTCAGACTGGCTCTGGTAGTGAAGGAGCTGAGCCAGGGAGGGCAGCCCTGGCCCTCGGGTCACTTTGAAGTGACAGCTGGGGCTGTCTGTGCAGGTGATAAAGGAAGCCAGCAGTCCAGCAGGAGGCGGGATGGAGGCCCCCACCTCCCCAGTGATGCCGTGCAAGATGGAGCTGGACAAGGTGATGGTTTCCAGGGGCCCTGTCTGGGAGCTGTGTGGGGCTGCTGTGGACAAACGTGGGGAACACGGAGTTGGAGCACCCCCGAATTCCTGGGGCTGCATGAGGAGCCTTTCCCATTCTCACAGCAGCTCTGCAGGGCTGGAAAGGGGAACAGGAGCTGGAAATCCCAGCCCTGTGCAGGGGGATGAAGGGCTGGGGTGGTGCTGATGGGATTCTGCTCTCCCACAGCGGCTGTCCCAGGAGAAGCACACCTCAGACTCAGACAGTGTGGCCATGGGGGACACCGGGTCCCCAGCCACCCGCAGGGAGCACGGCGAGCACGGTACAGTCCCTGTCCCCACTGCCCACCCAGCCAGGGCCAGCTGTGTGCCCACAGCTGGGCAGCATCCTCTGCAGCCAGGGGGGATGGCAGGACACGCACCAGGGTCACACAGCTACCCTGTCCTTCCAGGGAAAGGCAAAAAGAGCGGCCTGGCTGACCTGAAGGGCTCAATGAGCCGGGCAGCGGGGAAGAAAATCACCAGGATCATCAGCTTCTCTAAGAAGAAGCCATGCCCTGAGGACACCCAGGCCTCCTCCACCGAGGAGGACATCCCCTGCTGCGGTTCGTGTGGGCTGGGGGCAGAGATGGGGCTGGGAGTGGAGTGGGATCAGTGGGGAGTGACATCCCCCCCGTCCAGCATGGGCTCACTGGGGGGGAAATGCTGCCCAGGCCTGGCTCTGAAAATTCCAGTGATGAGTAGGCAAGGAGTCACCCATGTCCCCAAAAACAGGCTTGAGGGGACTTTGTGGTACTGAGCTGGCAGCTCCCCTGGGCCCAGCTGGTTGTCTGGGGGGAAACTGAGGCCCAGGAGGGCTGGATGAGCAGGAAGCCGTGCTGTCAGCTCTGTCCTGTCAAAGCCTGCCTGGGGCATAGCCGGGCAGGCGCTGATGCCCTTCCCTCTCCAGGCTACCTGAGCGTGCTGGTGAACCAGTGCTGGAAGGAGCGCTGGTGTCGCCTCAAGGGGAACACGCTGTACTTCCACAAGGACCGCTCGGACCTGCGCACCCACGTGAATGCCATCGTGCTGCGCGGCTGCGAGGTGCTGCCCGGCCTGGGCCCCAAGCACCCCTTCGCCTTCCGCATCCTGCGCCACGGCCACGAGGTGACGGCGCTCGAGGTGAGCAGGGGGCGCTGAGGACAGCATTGCCAGGCTGGGGGAGCGGCCCTTGGGGTGATCGGCGCCCCGTGCAAGCAGTGCCTTGTTTTGTCCTCGCCTGGAAAGCTCAGGGCGCCTGTTGGGTGAGCTGGGGGAGCTGCATGGGGACTTGGTGCACAGAGGGGGATTGTGTCATCAGCAAGAATGAGGGGCTGGGAGCTGGGTGTGCAGCCCAGCTGGGTGTGCACCCCAGTGTGGACCACTTCCTCTGTCCTCCAGGCAAGCTGCTCTGAAGACCTGGGCCGCTGGCTGGGTCTCCTCTTGGTGGAAACAGGCTCCCAGACAGCCCCAGAGGCCTTGCACTACGACTACGTGGATGTGGAGACCATTGCCAACATTGTGACAGCCGTGAGACACTCCTACCTGTAAGGCTGTGTGCCTCCTGCAGTGCCAGGGGCTGGGTGCTGGGCTGGGCATGGTGATTCTTGGCCCTGTGGAGTCTCAGAACGGGCACAGGCTGGGCTGTGGTTTGTGGCTGGGATCTCAGGGACAGTCAGTGCCCCAGGGGTTGTTCCCTAGGGCAGCATGGGAAGCTGAAAGGGTTTCATCAGTGCTGATGCAGGGTGTGTTAGGGTGGGGTCGTGAGATGCAGGAATCTCTCTGAGCTGGAAAGGTTCCCTGAGGGGCTGGCAATGATGTTCTGGAAAGGAAGACCCCACCCTTCCTTCTGCAGGTGGGCCAGCTCCTCCCAGGATCAGCGAGCAGACTCCTCTCGGGTGGTGTACGACGATGTCCCCTATGAGAAGGTTCAGGTGAGCACAACTTCATGGCTCATCCTCTCCCACCACAGTGGCCCAGGGTGCTGAGATGGCCCTGCAGGTGTCCCAGCAGGGAGATGCCCTGCAGGTGCCTCAGCTCTCTCTCCTCCCAGCAGGCGGAGGAGGAGCCGGGGCGGCCGGGGGCTGCTCAGGTGAAGCGCCACGCCTCGTCCTGCAGCGAGAAGTCGCGGCGGGTGGACCCGCAAGTCAAAGTGAAGAGACACGCGTCCAGTGAGTCCCCGGGCCGCAAACCTCCCCAGGGCTCCTGGCCAGTTCCCCACAGGGATGTGGGTGGGCTCGGCTGGAGCGTGGTGCCATCGCTGCAGCTCTTCATGGGCTCTCCCCGTGCCTGCAGGTGCCAACCAGTACAGGTACGGCAAGAACCGGGCCGAGGAGGACGCCAGGCGGTTCCTGACGGAGAAGGAGAAGCTGGAGAAGGAGAAGGCATCGATCCGCAGCGAGCTGATGCTGCTGCGGAAGGAGAAGCGGGAGCTGCGGGAAGCCTTGAAGGGCAGCACGGGTAGGTCGGGGCCACGGGAGCTGCCAGGCGCTCGGGGACCGAGCACAGGGACACCGGGCTGGCCACAGGGACACGGGGGCCGGGAGCTGGGCTGGCTGCAGCGCTCTGCCAGCCCCATCTAGTGTCCCCGTGCGGAGGATGGGCGGATTCTCCAGCGCTGAGCTGGGCGGTTGTGCAAGCAGGGCAGAGGCTGCAGGAGCTGGAGCAGCGGGTGGCGGAGCTGGAGGAGCGCTGCCGGCAGAAGGAGGAGTCTCGGGTCGATCTGGAGCTCAAGCTGACCGAAGTGAAGGAGCAGCTGAAGCAGTCGCTGGCAGGAGGGCCGGCCCTGGGGCTGGCCGTGACCAGCAAGGCTGAGAACGGGGTATGCATCCCTTTCTCCTCACTCAGAGCTCCAACTCCTGCAAGAAACAGTGGTTGGGGTACTGTGGGGAGCAGCAGAGGGGAGAGGGGACATCCCTGTAGATTTGTCCCTGTGAGGACAGAGGTGTGTGAGTTGGATTTGGTCACCTCAACTTTTATCTCATTACAGTTCATGCTTTTTTTTTTATCTGTTGTCAATGCTTCCCGAGTTTCCTGAGCTTTTCTTGCTCCCACTTTTCCACAGGAAACTACAAACAAGGCAAACGGGAGCCCCCCTGAGCACTTGGTCCCTGTGAACTGTGCGGCAGAGCTGAGGAAGAGAAGCCCCTCCATCATCCCTGCCAACACGGGCAGTGTGCTGAGGAAAGCCAAGGTCCTGCTCGGCTCTCCCTCTCCTCCCTGGCCCCCCGGGAAATCTCAGTTTTTGCCCCTTGTTTAACCATGGAATCATGGCAGTGCAGGGCTGGGTGGGAGAGGAAAATGCTTGGAAGATGCTGAGTCCAAAGCCCCCAGCAGGGAGGGATGCCTTGAAATATTGCTTTTCCAGTGATGTCTCCTCATCCCTTTTTATTGTTTTTCTTCCTTTCTCTGCAGGAATGGGAAAAGAAGCAGACTTAAGTCAGCCTGCCAAGCCCTGAACACACAGTGGGGATCACGGAGGAGCTGCCAGCCCCCTTTCTCTGAGACACTGGGAGGGTGCAGGGAAGGCGTGGTGGAAGAGCTGCTCTGCCAGCCCCACCATGGCACCACCACCTCTACAAACCAGGGGAAGGGGACGGGAGGGGACTGGGGAGGCGGGTGGGGAAGGGGAGTTCCTTGTGGATCAGGTCACAAACTGCTGTGAAACCCAGCTCTGGGGGAGCCTGCCCTGGAGCCAGGAGTGTGACACAAACTCTGCGTGCAGGAGGAAAGAGGGGAGAGGCTGGGCTGGCAGGTGGCACTGCCCAGCAGGTGCTCCAGTTTTGGGGATCAGCGTGTGTCCAGGCTAACACCTGCCAAAGCAACCATGGACTCCTTGGGGTTTTTGGCCCCCTCAGTTTTGGGATTCAGGAGCTGCTCAGGACCAGCCACTTTGGAGATGCCAGTTGTTCACCCTGCTCACTGCTCCCAGCTCTGCAGGGTCTCATCTCAGGGTTCCTCATGGCTCAAGCTTGCTGGGACTCAACCAAGTGCCTTTGTCCAATATTTCCTTCTTGTCCTCCAGGCAGTAAGGGTGAGGGCATGCCGCCTTCCCTTGGAACGAAGGAAGCTCAAGTGTCAGCATTGGAAAGCAAATTAACAGTGGGCACCTTCTACCTTTGCTAAACAGCTTAGAAGTGCTGCAGAGGGCTAGGGATGGAGGCAGGCCAGCTTCCTGCCCTGGTCCCATGCTGGTTTTGGGGGGAGCAGGGAAGGGGACAGGGCTGTCTCCTGGCCAACAACACATTCACACTCTGGCTGCTGCACTCAGACACAGGTTGGTAAGGCATGTGATCAAAATGGAGTGAAGGGAAGTCTAAAAATTAAAAAAAAAATCAGCAGGGCTGTTGGAGCAGAAAAGTGAAATAGAGTAAGGTTATTCAGCACAGGCAGAACAAAGGACAGGAATGGAAAGGCCCCAGCTTTTGTGCTGGGAACAAGGGAGTCACCATCACCCTCTCATGCTATGGACTGCCACAATTAACCTCTGGAGCTCACTTGTCCACAGCCCTGTGTTAGTACCTAGGTAAGCAGCTTTTAATAAAAACACTGGCAGTGGCCTGCCCGGTCCTGTGGCTGAGGGAACAGGGTGGGAATGCTGCTCCTGCTCCCAGGGAAAGGGGCTGTGCTGGGCTCAGTACCCCTGTGCCAGCAGCTGCTGGGACAAGCAGCTCCCTGAAAGCACATCAGAGAATCCCAGACTGGTGTGGGTTGGAGGGCACTTAAAGCTCATCTCTTATTTTAAGGGGCAGGGACACCTTCCACTATCCCAGGTTCCTCTAGATTCCATCCACCCTGACCTTGGACACTTCCAGGGGTGGGACAGCCACAGCTTCTGTGGGCACCCTGTGCCATGGCCTCAGCATTGCCACAGGGAAGAATTCCTTCCCAATATCCATATAACCCTGTGCTTGGCAGTTTGAAGCCATTCCCCCTCATCCTTCATGCAGTTGTTGGCAACTTTGACCAAGGCTTTGGGCTTTGGTTAATGTTTATTCACCACGGGTAAAGAACACTCGCAGTCTCTTCCAGTCCTTTCCTGAACTAGAGGTGAAACCTGTCCTGTTATCACCTTTAACCCGCCCAGGCAGCGGCAGGAGCTGTGTGTCTCGGGGTGAGCAGGGTCTGAGCCCTGGGAGGAACCAGGTCTGAGCGCCAGGGGCCAGAGCCGTGTGCCCATGTCCGAGCCCAGGGGCCCGGAGCTGTGTACCCGTGTCCAGGTCCGAGCTCTGCCGGGGAAGGAGCTGGGGCCGGGGCCGAATCAGAGTCCCGGGGGATGGAACTGGGTCCGGGGCCGAGCTCCAGGGACCCGGTGCTGCGTGCCCAGGTCTGATCCCTGGGACGCTGGAAGCTGTATCCAGGCCGAGCTCCAGGGAACCAGTGTTGCGTGCCCGGGTCTGATCCTTAGCACACCGGAGCTCTGTCCGGGTCCCAGTCCCGGAGCCCGGTGCCAGATCCGAGTCTCGGAGCACAGCAGCCGTGCCCGGAGCCAAATGCCGGGGCCCGGCCCTTTGTGCCCGGAGCCAAGTCCTGGGTTCCCGAAGCCGAGTCTCGGGGCCCGGCCCCTTGTGCCCAGAGCCGAGTCCCGGATACCCGGAGCCGCGTGTGCGGCGGCGGGCGGAGCGCTCTCCTCCCGCCCTCCATTCCCCCGTGCCCGCCTTCCCCTCATGCCCGCCTTCCCCTCACGCCGCAGCCCCTCGGCCGGCCCGCCCGCCGCTCGCGGGGCCGTGTGGGAGCTGTAGTTCGGCGCTGCCGCGGGCGCACGGCTGCCGCCTGCTCCGCCGCTCCGTGCGGGGCCATGGCCGCCCGCTCCCTGCGGCGCCTCGGGGCCCTGCTGCCCGCGGCCGGCAAGGCCGGCACCGGCAGGTACGTGGGGCGGGCTGGGACCGGCCGGGCCGGGATGGGATGGGGATACAGGGGCGGCCCGGAGCTGCGGGGCGTCGGGGACAGACGTGGCAGCGCCGCGGGGCCGGGCCCGGGCGGGCGCCGCGCCGGGGGCGGCAACGGGAGCGGATCCACACCCGGACCCCAAGCACGACCCTGGCCCGGATCTGGACCCAGACCCGAACCCACAGCCAGACCCCGCCGGGCTCCATCATCCCCCGCCGCTCCCCATCTCAGCCCCGAAACCCCACGCTGCTGTTCTGCGCTCCTCAGAACGCCCTGGAGCAGAAATAACCCCCCATAACCGAACTCCTTTCCCAGAAAGGTCTTTTTTTTTTTTTTTTTTTTTTTTTTTTGCAAATTATTGTTCATTTTTAAGGCAAAACGTTTCCGCGCTCGATAAGTCACGTTGGGAGGTGGTTTCCTGCCACTGTGGGTGGGTTCTGTGTCTCGCCCGGCGGAACCATTTATTCATTAATTTATTCATTAGTTATTCAGGTTTAATGTGCTCCTCGGGTTTTGTTTCTGGTGGTGAGGCAGCCCATGTGCTATCAGTCTGTTTTGGGTGGTCGCGAGTAGAGAATCCATTTAATGGTGTCAATATTTAGACAGGAACAATGTCCACTCATGCTTTTTTTTTTACATCACGGAATACGGCTTAGAAAAGAGAAATCCATAAAGATGCTTTGGCTACTTGAGTGAAGTGTGGGCAGATGAAAAGAAAAAAAGCCAAAATGCCTGGTAATTTTTTGGTTTTGTCTAGAAGAGAAGCCGCTAAAAGACTATTTAAATGTAATATAATAAATCTGCAGCACACAGTAAAGGCAGCTGTGTTTGGGACTAAATGTAGATGCGTGTCAGGAAATTCTCCCTCTTACGTGAGTGAAAACTGCTTCGCCTCCCTGAAAAATGTGCGATGAGTCTGTCACCATCTGCGTGTCCCTCCTTTGGACATTCTCTAAGAGCTTTAGGTCTTTCTCACCTCCTGGCACCCGAAACTGCCCCAATTCTCGAGGTGCGGCCACCCCAGAGCGGGACAATCCCCTCCTTGCGCTGCATTATCTCTGCAGTCACTCCCTGATGAAACAGCGCGGAGGAATTGGCAATAATTAAATTTCCTTCCAAAGCAGTCTCATCAGAGCTGAAACCAGCGCAGATGTTCCTGTGTGTCTCAGCCCTCGAGAGCTTTGTCATGCTGATTTGGGAGGAGGAGGAGGAGGAGGGAATGTTCCAGCAGGGTAGGGAAGGACCCTTGCGTTAGGGAGAGCTGATTGTCACTTCCGAATGGTCGGGTGCTCCAGAAAGAGGTGCTGATACCATTGTAGCTCAGAAACCCTCTCTCATCACTGAAATATTAATCTTGAAGGACAATTGGCTTAAGCCATATGGCTGCAATCAGCTTCTCTGCTCTT
Source organism: Agelaius tricolor (assembly GCF_023055355.1). Lineage (NCBI taxonomy): Eukaryota > Metazoa > Chordata > Aves > Passeriformes > Icteridae > Agelaius > Agelaius tricolor. The sequence continues at coordinate 17,327,816 of NW_027269278.1, forward strand.
CCTTAACTCTTTGGCTTTCTGTGACATCCCTGTGTAAATCTTTCTGTAACACCAACTTGTGTAACTCCCTTCACACGCCCCGCGACTTCCACGTGTCTGTCACTTCGGGATGTGTCAGCTTCCTCCCGTGGGATCCATGCCTATTTTTAGGGTAGCTGTGATCAAACCAGCCTGCAGAAGATGGAGCCCGTTCAGTGGACAGCCTGTAAATAGCTCCTGCCACTTGTTGGGGAGAATTCCTTTCATCCTGCAGCAAGGAGTCAATCGAGCGGCATTTTCAACTCCCGCATAACAGACCTGAAGAATTCCCTTCGGAGTCAGGCTGGGATTTCTTGGCCATAACTTTTCCAGGCAGCATGTGACTGCCAGGGCATGTCCCTGCTCGGGGAGAGCGCTCTGGGATTTGGGATTTGGCTTCAGAGGCTGCAGAGAGGAGTCCATGCAGGCAGCTCCCTGCTCCACGTAGGCAGCTGGGACCGGCTCCTCCATGCCCCTCTCCCACGCAGAACACACCCATCCCTGCCAGGAACCACCGGCAGAGGGAAAAACCTCCCCAGCTTCGGCATCTTGGGGGCAGAGGAGTCAACTGAGCTGCACAGCCTATTTTTAAAACCCTGGAGTTTCACCTCTGAGGGGCCCAGTGAGATGTCTCAGCTGCGGTTCAGGTTCTTTGGTACAGCTGTAGCATGGCTGATTTCCATCCCTGCAGCTCTTTGAAATGAAATGTGAGATGATAAAGGATAAAGCTTGGAGCTGCTGCTTCCCACGGACGTTTTTATGTGCAAAGAAAGCCTCAGATTGATTTTTGAAGGCTTGGTGAAGGGGTCCTGCTCTCTCCTCCCCTCTAGTTTAATGTACTTTCTCTAACTTTGATAAAGTGCTGTTAATCAGTCAATAAAATGAACATGGCAGGAATCTTACAAATCATTCAAGATGGGGTCTTGTGACCCAAACAGCAGCCAGGGATGAAATGTGGGGTTTTTCTCCTGTAATGGCATTCCTGGAACCCTTTAAAGATTAGTCTGAGGAACATCCTTCTCTAGAGCAAGTGTAAGTAGAGAAAGCACTTTGAGGTTTGTATTTGGCACATAATTTGTTGAAAAGGAGTGGTTTGACATACAGATGATGTTTTAAGTGCCCGCTTAATAAAAACTGCACATGCAAATGTCCTCAGGTGGGGAGAGGAAGTTTGTCATTAGTGCTGTGGGACATTTAGCACCCTGCTATTAAGGATTTAAATGATGAAACATCTGAGCTGTTAAACAGGGGTGGGAGGAGATGCCTGGTGGTCTTTGGGCAGACACAGATCTCTTGAGCTGGGCTTTGAGGGTTGAGCCAGTCTAAACCTTCAGGGACACCTCCTCCCTGCCCCACACCTCGTGTATTTGGCTTCTCTTTGGTACTGGCACTTGTGCTGATCTGATCTGATCTGATCTGTCAGCAGACCTATTCAGGGACACTGAGAGAAAAGTCCTCTTGTTTTATAGGGTTATTTTTCAGCTGGTTTAACTCCTTGAGATTGAATTCTGCTCAGCTCCAGCATTGGAATAAAGGGGGCAAAACAGCTGAAGAGCACTGAAGGCTTCATGATAGACCCCAGAACAAACTCTGTGCACTTGTGTGACATTGAACCTGAGCAATGCAGCCTTGCTAAAGAGGAAGAATGCTTCATGGTACAGGCCTGGTAATGTGAACTCAGCTGAATCGATTCTGAGGTCTAAATTAACCTCTCTGTGCAGAGTGGAATTGTTCTGTAAAAGCACAGGGAGTGGAGCTGGTGCCAGCTCAGGGATTTCTGGGCTCTGCTGCCTTTCACAGGGGTAGATGTGCACTTAATGTATGGAAAACATTGCACAGAGGGGATATAAAACATTGCACGATGGGGGTGTTGAAAGCTTTGCTCAGAGGAAGAGCCCAGGTATTCCCAAAAAAGGAGAATATACCCTTCCTTGTTAGATGTGTACCGAAATGTTTCCTGGGTGGAGCTGGTTTGGAAGTAAATTCTCTTTTGTTCTGCAGATTCTTCCTGGTGTGAGGTGAGAGAGGGAGGTGGAGCTGAGGCTCACACTGGCAGGAATGAGCCCTGTCTAGGCTGGTTTGTAAAAGCAACTGTAATAGGAGGGAGAGTGAAACACAGTCAGGGAATCACAGAATTATTTATGTTGGAAAAGACCATGGAGGTGGTGGAAGTGTCCAAGGAATGACTGGATGTGGCACACAGGGCTCTGGGTGGGTCACAAGGTGGGGATTGGGTACAGGTTGGACTTGATGGTCTTGAAGGTGTTTTCCAATCTCATTCTGTGTTTCTGTGAAAATCTGACTCTTTTGAAGGTATGCCAAAGAAGTGGAGTAAAGCCTCTGTGTGCCATGTTAGTCTAAAATAAAAGAAATTAAACCCACCTCTTTGTGTTTCTTTGCTGATTGTCTGTGTTTTCTAAAAAGAACTAAAATAGTGTCTAGAATCCTGTGTACCTCTTTTAAGAGAGCCTGCTTTTAATACTGACACTAATCTTGAATTCTCATGGACCCTGAAGTTACTCAACTTTGTTTCTGTGTCCCTAGCTTGTATTTCAGAGGGTGCCCCTGTGCTTTCAGCACTGCAGCTCAGCAGAGGAGTACAGGAGACGAGTGTGGCCCTGAGGACCCCAGTGAGGAGCCCAAGCATCCCCTGTCTGGCTGTGCCTTGGAGCACAAAGCCATCAAATTGGAAGAGCAAGTCCGGGATTTAACTGTGAGTGTGCTGGGTGCCTTTGCTTCAGTGGCTTGGTTTGGTTTTCAGCCCTGGCTTTTTCCCTAAATGCTGTGACACACACACACAGAGCTCCAGAGCAGCTGTGCCCTGAGTGTGAGAGGGTGAAATTCCAGCCTGCCCTCCCCAAAACACCATCTGCCAGCAGTGCCAGCAGCAGGGCACTCACTGATGGTGTGATCCTGGCAGGAAAAGCTGTGTCTTGGAGCTGGTCACTTCTTTCACAGCCTTGTGGCAGTAGCCTTATGCTGATTAGTGTCACATGTTGGCATAAAGTCATGGAATATCCTGAGTTCCCACAGGATCATCCAGCCCAGCTCCTGGCCCTGCCCAGACCCAAAATCCCACCCTGGGATCCCTGGAGCGCTGTCCAAGCCCTCCTGGAGCTCTGGCAGCCTCGGGGCTGTGCCAGCACCCTCTGGGGGAAAAACCTTTCCCAAAATCCAGCCTGGCCCAGCCCCAGCCCTTCCCTGGGTCCTGTCCCTGTCCCAGGAGTCTCCCCTCAGCCTCCTCCAGCTGCACAATCCCAGTGCCCTCAGCTGCTCCTCCATGGCCCCTCCAGACCCTTCTCCACCCTCATGCCCCTCCTTTGGACACTCCTTATCAGCTTTATGTCACACTGGATCCAGATTATCCGAGCAGGAAAGCCCTTTTAAGTGCCCGTGTGTGATGGAAATCAGGTTCTATACTGAAGAACTGCACGTGACTGAGGGAGGATTAAATGCCACAGCACTGGGCTGTTCTGGAGATAATCACCCTGAGAATGCTGCCCTGAGTGAGAAATCAGCTGTCACAGAGCTGCCTGCTGGAGAGAGCAGGATCTCAGCAGCAGCCTGACCGTGGCTGTTCAGCTGAATTCAGCCATTCAGTGCCCAGAATATTTTTGGCCTTGAGTCTTGCGAAGGAGTTGCAGTTTTTGGTTAATCAGTGGAAAGACTTGTCTTTGTGTGAAAATGCAGCAGCCCAGCACAACCTTCTCTCTTTAAAGCCTTTCTGAGCGCTTTGCAGTGTCAGAGAGGGTTTCACCTGCAGCTTGGATGTGTCCCCTCTGGTTGCAGGAGCGATACCGGAGAGCTTTGGCAGATTCTGAAAATGTCCGGAGGAGAACACAGAAGTTTGTGGAAGATGCCAAACTCTTTGGTAAGCAGAAGAGCTGTGTTTACTGCACTGGCCTGCCTGCCTGAGCAGAAAATGCTGATCAGCAGCTTTCTGTCCCCCTGTCCTGCCCTCCCACATTTATTTCAAATCCTGCTATGATGCTTGGCTTGGACTCTTGATATCTGGGCTTAATCACTGGTTTTTTCTCTGTGTCCAGCTGTGTCCTGTCCTATCAGGTTTACCCACAGAATCACAGAATTATGACTTTTTTTTTTTTTTAATAGTCCCAGTGCAGCTGAGTTTAGTTCTGCTGACTTGGTTGAAAATGCAGCTCTGCTGTGTGCTGAGGATTGGCTCTGGCAGGGTGCATTTTATACTCAGCTGTGTCATCAGGTTGTGATCTCCTTTTCTGTATTAACAGCCTCCTGTGCTTCAGTTCATTGGAGGTGGATGCAGCCTGGGGCAGTAGCTGTCAATCTCTAGATTAGATGTTTAAAACCTTTAAAAGAAATATTTTAGCATCAGTGAAACGAGCTGGATTTGTAGCTTTGGCAGCAGAAGGAGGTGAGGGGGGAAGAAAGTGCTGTTCAGGCATTGCACTGTGCCAGAACCATCTCTGAGAATGAAAAACTGTTTTTCTCCATAATGCATGGATCTCAAGAGGTTTATTGTTAGCTAATTCTAGCAGCCTTGAAATTAGAGCTGCTGTATTTTCTTACTTTCCACCCATGGTGCTATAAAATGGCTGCTGAGTTTGGAGATAATCAACAACAGGATCATTGATTTTGAGAGGGTTTTTTGAGCTTTTGGGATTTGATATGTAGCACGAATCAAAAATAACTTCCTTATTAGAAATTGCTCACAGAGTGAGACTTGGAGTTGTGTAAATAAGAGGAAAATCTGAAAGGAGATTATAGCAAGGTGGGGTTAGTCTCTTTTCCCAATCGATGAGAGGTAAGACAAGAGGAAGCAGCCTCAAGTTGTGCCAGGGGAGGTTTAGATTGGATTTTAGGAGAAATTTCTTCACTGAGAGTGTTGCCAAGCACTGGCACAGGCTGCCCAGGGAAGAGGTGGGGATACCATCCCTGGAGGTGTTGGAAAGACTGTGAAAGGTTTAGTGGTGGCCTTGGCAGTGCTGACTTGATGATCTTAAAGGTCTTGAACAGCCTCAGTGGCTCTGATTCCATGAAATGAGTGGTAATTGCTGGGCTTCTGTCTGCTGCTTTGCTGCATCTCCTTCCTCTCCCTTTGTTCACATGTACAGCTGCAGACAGCACCTGACTATTGCCTCATTTTCTGTTTCCCTAATGTGTCATTCCAGTCAGGGAGTTATGACATTTATGTAACTGAGGGAGGCAGCTTTTCCTGGAATTTCTGCACTGTGCAAGGAACCACTGCTGGAAATGCAGCCAGTCTAACCCTTTTGTCATTATTTTTGAATGATAAAACCTGCCTGGCTTTTCATGACCAACCCAAGGACCATTTTGGTTCAGTCCTTCCACAATGGTTTTAAGCTATGAATAAATTGGGGACTTTGTACTTCTGAATAGCCATGCATTGTTTTTGCTTCCCCCCATTGTGTTTGTTCCCTGTGGAATGGGCATTTGTGTGACAAAATTATGCCACACAAATGGGATTGGAGCAGGGAATGTGGAGCAGAGCCCTAAATGACAAATCTGAGTTGCAAAAACCTGTTTGGAGTGAGACATTAATGCTCTGTTTTGTCAGGAATACCAAATATATAAATGGTCATGGTATGGACGTGCATTTCCTGCATATACCTTGGTTTGGGGAATCTTTAGATTACTTTTAATGCTGAAGCTTTGGTTCCAGCAATCAGAGAACACCTCCTGGTCTTGCTGAATTAACTCCAAATCAATGAGCAGCTTTAAAGGTGCCTTCAAGCCACCGTGCCTTAGTCTGCCCTTGGTGCTGGAGCTCTGGATGTTCTGTAAGCTGTCCTTCACTCCCTTCCTGCAGGCATCCAGAGTTTCTGCAGGGACCTGGTGGAGGTGGCAGACATCCTGGAGAAGACGGCCGAGAGCGCCGCGGGCCACGCCGAGGAGCCCAGCGACCCCAACCCCGCCCTGCAGAAAATCTACGAGGGGCTGTCCCTCCTCGAGGCCAAGCTGCAGAGCGTCTTCGCCAAGCACGGCCTGCAGAAGATGAACCCCGTGGGGGGCAGGTACGACCCCTACGACCACGAGATCGTCTGCCACGTGCCAGCCGAGGGCGTGCAGCCGGGCACCGTGGCGCTGGTCACGCAGGACGGCTACAAACTGCACGGCCGCACCATCCGCCACGCGCTGGTCGGCGTGGCCGTGGAGGCACAGGAGTGACGGGGCTCCAGCTGCTCCACCTGGCACCTTGCTGGGCTGGGGACAGTGCCAGCTGTTTGTGTTTTACTTATTTATTGAGCTGGGTTTGTGTCGTGGGGTGGCTTCGGGGTCGCCGCCGTTCCTTCTGAGGTACTTGTGTATTTAATGATCCTCCTTGGAGCTGTGGGCTCCTGCTGTTTGGTCAGAAATTTGGGGCACTGTAGCCTCCTTCTCTGCTTATTTCTCCATGGTTTGTATGGGGAAGAGGGGAGATGTGGAGAGAAAGGGAAATTCTCTTCTTGTCTCCCTGTTCCATCTCCTGCAGTGGCCTCCAGGAAAGGAACTTCTCTGCATCACTTTCCACAGCTGTGTTAAGGGACTGTTAATAATACTGACCTACCTCACAGGGATGTGGTGAGGCTTTTCATGTGCAAAGCACTGGGAAAAGTCCAGAGGGATGAGTATTCTTATCACTTGGATTTGATGTCTTCCCTTGTCCCCACACCCCTCGGATGGGGTGAAGATGATCACTTGAAATAACATTTAGGGGCAGCTTTTTCTTATGTTGCTTCAGGACAACAATCAGGAACTCATGGAATCTCTGTTGTACTAGAGTTGAATAGAGATGAGGGTTTAAAAAGAATTCAGTTGTTAGGTCAGACTAATGTTAATATTCCTTCTCCAGGTAAAATTCCAGCTTGACTCTTTGTTCCCAAAGGTAAAACAGGGAATGGTGATTTGTGGTGGAGCCAGAAAACTGTCCTCACATCTCTTAATCTCCAACCCAAATGTATGTTTTAGAGGAGAGTAATTTCTCTTCCCTGGTGGGTATTTGTGCAGCTTTCAAGCATGATAAACTATGTGCTCTTTGTTGCAGCTGCTGGCAAAATGGAGCTGTGCCCTTAAGCAGGAAATCTGGACTGTTCTGTTTTCTCAGCTCTCCAGCAGAGATCCTCACATTACACCAACTTCCAGTCCTCATTCTGATTCTACTTTCAATGATCCTAGTAAATATGAAGCCTTTTGGGTTTTGATGCAAGGAGAAAAACCTTTTTTGCTCCAAAGTCTCAAGTGCCCTTGAACCAATTTTAGCAGCAGTGACAAGAAAGCAAGAAAAGCAGAAGGCTGAGGAAGTGAAAGCTGACCTCGAGCTGTCCTCCTGGTTGGAGGCATGTTGTTGTCACAGCACATATGTATTTCCCACTGGCCCTATTGCCTGGGAGTTCATTTATCTCAGCTGAAAGGATGCAGTCACTGAGGAGGATCAGAATTTAACCCTTTGCAGAGTAGCAAGTAGTCAAATGACAGAAGAACACTTAAGCCACAAAACCAGGAATGGTTGGTTTTCAGCTTGTTTCTTACTGATTTGTTCATTCCTTTCCTTTTACTGTCTGGAATTGGTTCCATAACCTGACAAATGCACTTCCAAAAGTGCTTTACTTTTAGAGCGAATGCCATCCCTGGTTTGGAAGAAAATTTATTCTTCTCCCATTCCTTCAGAGGCTTCAGCTGAAAAACCCTTTAGTGGTGGACTTCAAGATTGTTACAGCCTTTAATACTGCCAGTCTTTCACCTAGGGAGACTGTGTGCAGTTAGTGGGTTGGCAGCCCAGAAATTTAAGTAATTTGCACATTTCTAACCTGCTCCGTGCAACCTTCTTTAGTGGCAGCTGGGGTGTGAGTCTGTAGTGGATCCTTTTTGGAGTGTGGGTTGCTGCCTCTGTGCAGTAGGTTATGGAGATTTCAGCCCTGAAACAGCACTTCTGGCAGCTTTAGCTCATGGGCAGACCTCTTGTTCAGTGTCTTGTATCATTACCATGGTTTTGGAAGTTTCAGAGATAAACAGGACTTCCTATCCATTGTTGTGCTGAGCAGGTCACCAGGGTTTGCTGTTTCTCCAGAGAAGAATGGTAAAATATGAAATATGACACTACAGATGTGGCTGTTCTTGCTCAAAAGCGAGGAGGAGCCCATGTCCTCAGCTGGCACAGTGAGGTCTCTGCTGCCTCTTCAGCCCCTGCTCTATCAGTTGAATCTTGCAGTATGAGGGGAGAGGTGGAAGCCAACTTTGAAAGTGAAACTTTAGTTGTAAGGAGCCAGACAGATGCACTGACATTTTACACTATAGACAGTTTTCTGTCACAGAGAGGCTGCAGCTGAGTGTGACCAGGAGTGATGGGATCCAAATCCTCTTTAAAGTCACCCATGGAGCTGCTCTGCCTGTCCCCTCAGCCAGTGTTCACCCACTTCTGCCTTAAGGAAATACCCTAAAATGCACTCCAGGCCTCCTGTCTGTACTGAGATGTGGTTTGTTCAGTTTGTCTGTCTGGGGTCTGCCCTCACTGAGGCACTGCAGTGTGGCTGCAGCAGGACTCTGAGGGATCCAGCTCCTCTGCAGTCTTCCCCACCCTCACAGAGGCCCTCTTGAATTTGGGGCAAGTTCTTCTCCCACTACAAAACTTCTACAGGATCCTGTCAGGTTTTATGATTCCTGTGAAACTGAGGCAGTGCTGAGAGACTTTCACAGATGTTACCAAAGAGATAAATCCTCTAGCTGTTGTTTGTCCCAGTTTCTGTTTCCTCTGAAAGGTGAAGTGAAAATGAAATAACCAAACCTGGATTCCATCACAGAATCCAGATTTCACAGGTAAAATTTGATTCCCTTGCCTTTCAAGCACACTTAATGATGTTTTTTTGTCCTGGATGAGATTGTGGAAGGGGGGGCTGAATTTCTCCTTGTTTCTTGCTGCTTTTTCTGCCCTGTTTCTGTAACTCCTGCAGGGAGGGCACTGACCATGAGCTGCTCCTCTGCAGTCACTTTATCCAGTGACTGTCCAATAAAACACAGGAATACATGAACAGGGCAGGAATAGCAGAGGAAAGGAAGTGTCATGTACCTTTTAGACATGTCCACACCTGGACAAGTCTCCAGTGGCACTGTCATGAGCATGGCAAGATCTGAGCTCTGATCAGGAGCAGTGCAGAATGAAATGGATGTTGCTTTGTGAACCTTAACTTCCAGTGCTTCAGCAGCAGAGCTTCTGTTGGAAGAGCTGTGATCACTCAATAGCTCCTAGCAGTACCTTAATTTAAAAAAAAAAAAACAAAAAAGTATTTAAGTTTTATATTGTGAATATTGTAGTATTTTTTTATTTTAAAACTCGAGATGTTTTGGTATTATTTGCAAAGTCAAACGAACAAAGCGTTGCTAATGTCCAAAAACCCAAGGCCATTGAAGTGGAGGGAAAATGTGTATATATTGTAATTTTTGTGTGTTTCTGTGCTCTTTGTTTACCCAAAGGTTCTGTCTGTATGAAGGACAGAGATGTGTGGGAGCAGTGCAAGAAATTGACAACAACATTTGAGTTGATGTTGGAAAGGTCTGATTTCCTTTAGCTGTCCAGATGTGTCCATTTGCTAATAAAACAGAAGAATTGCAGTGATTTCTCTTGCCTTTTCCCTGCCTCAAACTGCTGCTCGTTCCAACTCCAGCCAGCTGGGGCTGCACACGGGAAGTTTCTGGCTGTTCCAGGTCCCATTGTCTGTGACAGGGCCACAGCAGCATTTGGCTGAGCATTTTATTAATGATGCTTTAGGAGGACTCCCAGAAATGCACACACACAGGCTTGGTGTCAGTGATTCCTGCCCTGATAACCTGCCCAGGCATTTCCACACCTTCTGCTGTGTCTGCTCCTGGGTGACTGTGGAGAGAAATGTTCTCTGGTGGTGGCTGGTTCAGCAGAGCTCTGCCAACAGCTGGAATCTGTTGGATCTCTGGGTTTATCTTTGCTTGGCTCTGCCCCTGTGTGTGCTGTGCTGCAGCAATCCAGGGATTGTGCAGCACTGCAGTTAAGGGTGGGTTAATTTACAGGGTGCCTTCACACTGGTACCCACAGGCAGGCTGTAATTTCAGGGATTTGTGGGAGAAAAGACGAGGCTTTCTCTGTGAGGGCGTGTTTGTAACAGATTTCCTTCTCTGCAAAAATAGCTGGGCCTCCATTCCTGCCTTTGCCGTGGCATTTGGTGCCGTGCGGGTGGGCCTTGTTCTGCCACAGCTCTGGATGCCCCCGGGCACTTCTCCCTGCAATAAAAAGCATTTGCAAAAGACCATTTACAAATAGCCTTTATGGGGGCGAGATCAATATTTCCGTGCTAAAGATCTGCCAGCAAAGCCAGCCGTGATGGCCCATTACAGGGCTTTTCCTCATCCTCCTGAAATGCACCCCAGCCCAGGAAATCCTGCTGCTGCCATTAGGCAATTTCTGGCTCTGCTGGTTTTTCTCTGCAGCAACAGTGAGAGTTGGGAGTTCTCAAACCACCATGTGCAGAAAAGCCTCAGAGCTTGGGGCAGAGCATTTTGCTTATGGCATGAGAAAATACCCAAACTCCTGCGAGCAGGGTGGGGACTGGGAGCAGTGCTGACCTGCCTGGGAGCCCTGCTGTGTGCACAGCACATTTCTTGTCACCCACAGCCCTGGGGAAATCAGGCTGGTTAAGTAAGAGCTTGTTAAAACCCGAGATGTGCTGCAAAGATATTTGTGTGCTGTGTTTTGAGCTGCTTGGGATCATCTTCTCCCCATCCCGGTGGGATCTTGCCCATTGTGGGGGGAGCTGAGCAAGGGTCATTTTTGTCTGTGCACACCCCAAATATTCAGCCTTGAGGTTCAGGGTTGTACGTGCAGAAAGTCTGGAGTGGCTCCTGGCTGGGGAAAGGAAGGGGCCTGTGCTTGTGTTGTGTTTCCTGGAGACAAAGGGATGGATTCTCAAACAAAATTCTGTCCCTGGGTAAGGAGCCAGCCCTGGGCTGGAGCAGGCTCTGGGTCTGTAATTACATGTCCAACCTGTTCGAGAGTTTTTGCTCAGCCTTTGCTATCCTTTGTAATCCGAGGAGCAGCGGGCTCCCGTGGGATGCCCTTGGCACAAACCGCTCTCTGTCAGGCACCTTGTTTTGCCCAGGGCAGAAAGTCCGAGCGAAAGCTGGAAACGCCTTTGCTGCTGCATGAGGCGGGCAGGACCCAGCCTGCTCTGCTCTGCCAGGACCCGAGCTGTGTGAGCATCACCCGGAGCACATGGAGCTCATGGAAAGCGTGCCCAGGCAGCACTGGGGCCCAAGCTCTGTGAGCATCACCCGGAGCACATGGAGCTCATGGAAAGCGTGCCCAGGCAGCACCGGGGCCCGAGCTGTGTGAGCATCACCCGGAGCACATGGAGCTGATAGAAAGCGTGCCCAGGCAGCACCGGGGCCCAAGCTCTGTGAGCATTACCTGGTGCACATGGAGCTCATGGAAAATCTCAGGCTCAGGCTGGCCCCTCGCAGCGGGACGCTTGTGAGGAGCGGAGGGCAGGGGGGGCTGCCCGGGGCTGTCGCAGGGTGTCACTGTCCCCCGCGTCCCCGCGGTGCCGGGGCCGGTGCCGGGGCCGGTGCCGCCTCCCGGGCCGTGCCGGGCTCGGGGCGGGGCGGGCGCGGGGGGCGCGGGGGCCGAGCCTGCGGGAGGGGCGGGCCGGGGCGGGCGCTGCCGGCCCCGCTCTCCGCGCCATGGCCCCGCCGCCCGCCGCGCTGCCGCTGCCGCTGCCGCTGCTGCCGGCCCTGGCCGCGCTCCTGGCCGCGCTCCCGGCCGCGCCCGCCGCCCGCGCCGCGCCGCGCTCCATCGGTACACGCGGGGATGCCCAGGGTGGGGGTGGGCATCCGGGAGCACCGGCAGCACCGGGCCGCCTCCCCGCCCCGCCGGGGCCGGCACCGAGCGTTCCGCACCCCTCCTGCGCTCCGCAGCCTTCATCCCCATCCCCGCGCATCCCCATCCCCGCGCATCCCCATCCCCGCGCATCCCCATCCCCGCTGGTGTTTCCCCGCCGCGGCCCGGGGAGCGGCGGGACCCCCTTGGCCCCGGGGCGCTGCTGACCCGGCCTCTGGCCGTTCTCGCCCGCAGCCGTGGTGGGCGCCGGGCTGGGGGGCTCGGCCTCCGCGTACTTCCTGCAGCAGCACTTCGGGCCGCAGGTGCAGCTGGACGTGTACGAGGCGGCGGGCGTGGGAGGGCGCCTGGCCACCGTCACCGTCAACAAGCAGCAGTATGAGAGCCGCGGAGCCTCCATCCACGCCCTCAGCCTCCACATGCAGGACTTCGTCAAGATCCTGGGTGAGACTGGGCGTCCCGGCGCTTGTATGGCCTCCCTCGCTGAGCTGGGGGGTTTGGACACCCCTGGGCTCTGTGCTTGGGGTGGTGGGGAGGGTTTCTGCCAGTCCCCCTTGGCACCCAAGGAATGTGGTGATCCCCTTGCTTTCTCTCCTGTTGTGCCTTGGAGAGAGAAGGGGACAGGGTGGTCACCATCCGGGGTCTGGTGGCATTAGTGTTGGGTGGCTGTTCACAAACTCCTGCCAGTCTGTCCCTGTCGGCAGCAGCAGCTCCATGAGATGCCCCAACATGATGTGGCTGGGAACCTGTGCCTTGGGGTCTCTCATTCCTGATGCTCCTCCAAGAGCATCCTTGCCCCTATCCCTGCCGGGACGTGTGCAGTGCTGGCCTGTCCCAGGGTGGGACCCAGCCCCGTGCTCCCTGTGTTCCCACAGGCCTCAAGCACCGGCGCGAGGTGGCCGGGAAAAGCGCCATCTTCAGCGGGGAGCACTTCGTCCTGGAGGAGACCGACTGGTACCTGCTCAACCTCTTCCGCCTCTGGTGGCACTATGGCATCAGCTTCCTGCGCCTGCAGATGTGGGTGGAGGAGGTGATGGAGAAGTTCATGAGGTAGGACAGCCCGTGGCGCTGGGGGGGTTTCCCCGGGGCTGGGGCATCACCAGGTGCCCCCTGCTCCTGTCCCCTCCAGGATCTACAAGTACCAGGCACACGGCTACGCCTTCTCCAGCCTGGAGGAGCTGCTGCGCTCGCTGGGCGGGGAGGCCTTTGTGAACATGACCCAGCGCTCGGTGGCCGAGTCCCTGCTGGAGGTCGGTGTCACCCAGCGCTTCGTGGACGATGTCATTGCCGCCGTCCTGCGCTCCAGCTACGGCCAGTCCGTGCTGGTGCCCGCCTTCGCAGGTGAAGCCACCTCCTCTTGCTGTGTGAGTCTCCTCAGTGGCCCCTCTGCGGCCAGGCTGTGGAGCCACCCTCGTCTTCCTCTCTGCAGGGGCCATGTCGCTGGCGGGAGCCCAGGGCAGCACCTGGGCGGTGGAAGGAGGGAATAAGCTGGTGTGTTCAGGTCTGCTGAAGCTGACCAAAGCCAATGTCATCTCAGCCAGGGTGACAGGCATCTCCCTGCACAGCTCGGGTGAGCCTGGGCACAGGTGTGGCTCTGCGGGCACCAGGGTGGGAGCTTGGTGGTGGCAGCATGGGAGTGCTGTGGCTGGAGGGAATCCTGATTCTGGTGAGGCATTTGGGAGAGGCCCTGAGGGTCTGTCTGATCCAGTGGGGACTCTGCAGCTCCAACCTCAGCCCTGAGGTTGTCCTCCCTTCCTCCTGAGGTCCATCAGGTTCTCCTGTGGCACCATCCTTGTTGCAGGCTCGCTCCCCCTTCCACCGCAGCAGAAAAATATCTGGGGCCTGGGATGTGGGCTGTGTTCCCCCAGTCCTCTTTGCCCCCACTAGGCTGGGCCTCTCTGGAAACATTTTATGTCTTAATGAAACCTTTCTGCCATAACCATCAGGTGCTGTGGTCCGGCACTGGTGTGTGCTGGAAAACCAGGGGATGGAGGTCAGGCTGGAAAAAAAGAGGGTGAGGGCAGCACCACCCGGACCTCAGGGCTGCTCCTGACTTTCCCCTGTCTCTCTTCAGAGGGGAGAGCCCTGTACCAGGTCCACTACGAGAGCACCGAGGGCCAGGGCTCGGCTTTCTACGACCTGGTGGTGGTGACGACTCCACTGCAGCCCAGCAGGAGCAACTTCACCTTCGACAACTTCGACCCCCCCATCGCCGACCTGCCCGGCGCCTTCCAGCCCTCCGTCACCTCCGTGGTGCACGGCTACCTCAACTCCTCCTACTTCGGCTTCCCCGACCCCAAGCTGTTCCCTTTCACCAGCATCCTGACCACCGACACCCCCGAGCTCTTCTTCCACGCCATGGACAACATCTGCCCCGTCAACATCTCGGCGGCGTTCCGGCGCAAGCAGCCGCAGGAGGCGGCCGTGTGGCGCGTGCTGTCCCCGCGGCCGCTGGACAAGCCCCAGCTGAAGACCCTCTTCAGGTCCTACTACTCGGTGCAGGTGGCCGAGTGGCCGACGTACCCGCGCTACGACGCCGCCAAGGCGCTGCCGCCCGTCGTGCTCCACGAGAGCCTCTTCTACCTCAGCGGCGTGGAGTGGGTGGCCAGCTCCATGGAGATGACGGCAGTGGCGGCCAAAAACGTGGCCCTGCTGGCCTACAACCGCTGGCATCAGCAGCTGGACAAGATCGACCAGAAGGACTTGATGCACAAGGTGAAGACGGAGCTGTGACGCCCCTGAGGGGTGGTGGGCCAGGAGCTTTGGGGTGTGCGGTAGTTTGGGGAGTATTTATTGCCTTGGGGAGGCCAGGGGGGCTGGGAGACAAGGGACAGGTTGTGTCCCAATGACTTGAAGGCCTTCAGGAATACAGTTCCTGCCCAGTGTTGCTGTGTCTGTGCTGTGTGCCTCAGTTTCCCTGTTTCCTCACTCCAGGCTCTGCTGGAAAGGAGCCTGTGCCTTCTCCTGAGAAAGGCTCACAGTGTTTGGGAGGGATACTGGGGGGCTTTCAGGGGTGAGGCTGGCTGGCATTGGCAGCAGATGGGTCCCCCCGAGCTTCCCAGCTCCCACCAGTCTCTCCTGCCTTCCTGGCTTTGCCCTTGGGAGCCTCACAGGTAAGGCTGGAGATCCCAGGGCCTCTCCCATGCCTGGAGCCCAACCCTGCCTCCTGTGCCCCAGGGATGCAGGAAGGGCTCTCACAGCTCCTGCCAGGTGCTCTGTGCTTCTGGGGGTGTCCAGGCTTGTGTTTGTGGGGCAGAAGAGCCTCAGTGGGAGAAGCTGGGCAGGACAGAGGGGCAGCGTGAGGGGCCAAGGCAGGGGCAGCTCAGACCAGAGCCAGCAATGCACTTTATTGAGACCTCAGAAGCTGCCCAAAGCACCAGCAGCTTGCCCCACTCCTTGGGCTACCCCGCCTGGCACAGAGGAACCTGTGGGAGGGCTGGGGAGGATTGGAAGGATTGGAAGGATTGGAGAGGACTGGGGAGGACTGGGGAGGATGGGAGGGCTGGGTGTTGCCAGAAGCTGTTGCAGCGATGGAGCAAACAAAGGGAAGTGGGGACTTTGGGAAGGGAGGAGGCCTGATCTTGATCCTGATCCTGATCCAAGGGCTGCCTCTGCTCTGGGTGACTCCCAGGGGTGCCTCTGCACTGGGTGTCCCCAGAGCAGCTGCTGGGGCTGAGGCTGACGGAGTCTGCAGGGGATTTTGAGGAGCCCTTGCACAGGGCCCTCCCCTCACCCTGCTGCCCAGCCAGGTGGCCTCTCCCAAAGGGCTGGGCAAGCTGGGGAAGCAAGAGCAAGCTGGTTAGAATGGCCAGCACTGGGGGAGCTGCAGGGTGTGAGCTTTGCAGCCTCAGAAGATGCAGGTGCAGCCCACAGCAATGGTCTCCATCACCATCTGGTACTTCTTGTGGCACTTCTTGCCCGAGGGCCCGTGGCCCAGCTGGCCCGGGCAGAGCCGGCGGCGCACGGGCAGGCGGCTGAAGATGGGGATGCTGGCCATGCTGCGGTCCTCCTGCAGGGTGAAGGGGTTGATGCAGCCACTGCACAGGCACCGGGCCTCAGGGATGTCTGCTGGGATCCGCGTGGCATCGTGGTTTATCCTGGAGGAGAGGGAAACGGGGCAAGGCTGGGGAGGTGGTGATGGGGTGAAATGGGTTCTGCATCACAGCCTCCAGCAGCCTCCACAGCCCCTGTGCTGGCACCGAGCCCCTTGCCTGTCCCCGAGCTCACCTGTAGGCCCAGGGGGACAGGCTCCTGCGGTTGGACCTCCAGAGCCTCAGGTTCACCTGGCACTTGGTGTCCCCCGGCTCGGAGCCGTTCCTCAGCTGGCGCACCATGTCCTGGATGCTGTGCTCGTACTCTGCCATGCTGCTGTAGGCGTCATCCGGGGCCCAGGCCAGCCCGGGGGGGGCTGTGGGTGCCCGTGCCAGGCCCCTTCTCCTGCCCTTGGCTGCCTTGCTCTGGTCCTTGGCTTCGGGAACCGGGACCATGGCGAAGGTGAAGATGCAGAGGAGAAGCTGAGGAAGAAGGAGGATGAGGATGGTGAGAGGCTGCTTGGGCTGCAGGACTGGCATGGAGGGGGAGCTCTCCCTGCTCCCAGGGGTCACCAGGTGATGGCGGGACCACGTTGGCTTTGAGGTGGCACATTCAATGCCCAAAGGCAGCGCTGGCCTGCAGGTGAGAAACACCTGAGGGCAGTTTGCAGGGATGGTGGGCACACTCATGATGAGCTGATGCGTGTGGCTGCCCCTCACCCTGCTTGCAGTTTGTGTTCCCCAAAGTGCCCCTGCCTGTCCTGCCCAAGCTGTGCCCTGTCCCCTCCCTGCCCACCCTGAGGCATGGGGAGTGACCCAGCCCAGGCTGTACCTGGGCAGCCTCTGGTTTAAAAGGAGCCTTACAGAGATGACACAGTCAATAATGAGATCTTTATCCAAGCCCTCCTCTCCCTCCCTCTGTGCTCTGAGGACGGTGAGAGAGAACAGATGCTTTTTTCCCTCCCTTCTCCCTCCAGCCTCGCCGCCGTGTGCTGCCACCCGCCCGGCAGGCTGCCCAGCAGGGAACAAAGTTGCTTTCTGTAGTGCTGCTCGCTGCTATTCGTGTCCCAGCAGTGGCCCGGGCTGCCCCACACCCTGCCCGTGGGTGTGCAGTGCCCCGGGGCAGGGAGGCTCGGTGCCCGGAGCCGCGCTGTCCGGCCGTCTGTCTGTCCGGCCGTGGCTGCTGCATCCTCACCCTGCTGGGCACGGGGGGATGGCCCTGGCAGGCCCAAAGCAAACAACCCCAGGTGAGCAAGCATGCAAATCATTCTGTGAGAGACGGAAAGCGAGGAGCAAGCCCCGGGCTGCCGGGGAGGCACCTACCAGGTTTGGAGCCCGCTCCATGGCCGCCGAGGGGAGCCGGAGCCCTCCTGCGCTGTGCCTGCTCCCTGCGAGCCGCGCAGCTAAAAAGGGAAAGCCCCAGCCCCGGGCTGTGCCCGGCCAGAGGTGTGTCCGCTCCCCAAGGTGCCAGGGAGCCTCGGAGCAGCCAGGGCAGGGGGCCAGCGTGGGCTGGGGCTGGGCCGCCGTCACCGCCCCGGGCGCTGCCTCTGCGGCCCGCGGTGACTGCGGTCAGCGCTGAGTCCCCTCTGGAGCAGGCGGCCCCGAGGGGCTCTCCTGGCAATAACGTGCTCTGGGGAGGCCGTTTGGGCTCTCTCGGTGTCACCGGCATGGTCACAGCCCCGACAGGCCGGAGGGACACGGCTGCTGGGCTGGCAGAGCAGGGCTCGCAGCAGGAGGAGCAGGGGTGGCTGTGCCCCGTGCTGGCAGCAAGGCGAGCGGGTAACCTGGGGCTGAGGGCCCGCTGTCCTCTGTGAGCCACCCCCGGCAGCAGCTCTGCTGTCCCCAGGAGCCGCCAGGCCCTTCTGCCCAGCACTGGGATGATGGTACCCATCCCTCCCTGCACCCCCGGTCTGTCTGTCCCCAAACCCTTCCCCTTGTGCTGTCCTGCAGCTCTTGTGCCCACAGCTCGCCCTGGGGCTGCGAGGGGCTGGCTGTGCTGGGCCAGGCGCCGCTTTGCAGGGTGCTGCAGTGGGGGAAACTGAGGCACGGGGGCGCTGGCTGTCATTCCCCGTGCAGAGGACAAGGGCTGGCATTGCACCCCCCTGCTCTGTCGCTGTCCGTGCGCTCAAGAGCCACGCGATGGTGCTGTCCGCCACCCAACCGCTCCCAGTCCTGCCCGTCTGCATCCCTCCTCTTCCTCCTCCTCCTCTCCACCCCTCCCTGCATCCCTCCGCCCCTCCATCCCTCCCTGCATCCCTCCGTGCATCCCTCCGCCCCTCCATCCCGCCCTCCATCCCTCCTCCTCCTCTCCACCCCTCCCCGCATCCCTCCGCCCCTCCTCCTCTCCATCCCTCCGTGCATCCCTCCTCCTCTTCATCCCGCCCTCCATCCCTCCTCCTCCTCTCCATCCCTCCCTGCGTCCCTCCCCGTCTCCTCCCCTGCAGCCCCAGCCGCAGGCGGATGCCGCCGCTGTTCCCCACGCTCCCGGGCTCTGCCCTGCTCCTTGGGATGTTTCCCTCCTCCTCCTGCCTCACTGTGCATCCCCTGGGATCTGAAGGCCCTTGAGCTTTGTAGGGCAGAGGGAAATTTCCACCTCCTTTTCCCATCCATGAGCTGTGCCTCTGGGAAACCTCATAACTGGGTAAAGGTCTCTGCAGCCCCAGCTCACGCTGTCCCCCTCCTTCTGGGATGCAGCAGGGACCAGCCTGGCTGCTCCCTTGCCCCATCTCACATTAACACCCCCAAGGACAGCCCAGCACAGCTCCAGAGGCTTTGCTGTCCCCTGGGCTGGCATCTGAGCACAGATTGTCCCGTTTGTCACCTCAGCACCTGCCGGAGGAGCCCTGCACCCACCCGCCTGTGCTCAGGTGTATGGCAGCACCCGGCCTTTGGCCACCAGCATGTTTTGGGGTGCAGAGCCAGCTGCAGGCTGCACCCAGCACCCTCAGCCCTGTTGTGGCAGGGCCGGTGGCAGCCCCGGGCGCCTGCGTGTGCCGAGCGAGCGTTGTGTCAGCGCTCGGCAATGCTGTTTACACATGAGAGAGGCGCAGAGGCATCTGTGCCGGCAGCCAATTACCCAGTTTTGATCTTTTTTGGTGAAAAGGAAACCAGGCCTTTGCAGACATGGCCAAATTTGATAAGCTGGGGGAGGCGGGGGCCGGAGGCTTTTCCCCCCTGGCCTTGCCCAGGGAAGGGGCTGGGATGGGGAGGCTGGGCCATGGCCAGCTCTGCCTCCAGCCTGGGGCTCCGTGTGCCCATCCTGGCTGCAGTGCCACCCCTGAGGGAGCAGGGTGTGCTGGGGTTGAAGTGCTGGGAGGCTGGGCCATGGCCAGCTCTGCCTCCAGCCTGGGGCTCTTTGTGCCCATCCTGGCTGCAGTGCCACCCCTGAAGGAGCAGGGTGTGCTGGAACCCCCCAGGGCTCTGCTGCAGCCAGAGGGGACAGGAGAGGTGCTCTCAGGTTTGGTTTGTGCTCATCTCTGCTGCTGTCACCACTTAACCACACTGCCATGGGAAATTTGGGTGGAGAGCAAGGCCTGGAGATGAGGAACAGGGATCAAATGGGGCAGGAGAGGCTGTGAAGATAAGCTCCACCTGCCCTGAGTAAAGCCAGGTGTTTATTTGCCAGATAAGCCTCGTGGAACCCACCCCAGCCCAGGAGATGCAGGGCACCTGTGTCGTGCCACGCTGGTGCTTGGCAGCAGGGATGTGCTGGGCAGGGATCGTGTGGCAGAGCACAGGGACTGCAGGTAAGGGAACGGGGGGAAGTCAGGCCACAGCTCCAGGCTGGCAGAAAACAGCTTTGTGCAGTTTCCCACAAGCAGGAATGTCCCTGCTGGGGTGAGGGCTGCAGTCCCCTCCATCTCCACTGGGCAATGGGCAGAAATACCGCCGGTGCCACTCTGCAGGGCATGGCCGCTTCTCTGGGCACCAGGCTGCTCCAGAACCCAGCTCCCCATGGGGTTTGTGCACACCTGAGCACAGCACACACCCACCCCAGCCAGACGGGCGGGTCTGGCAGGAGGCTCCAGCACGGCTCATCCCTATCTCTGGGTGAGCAACATTTTCCACTCATCAAAGCAAAGCTCCAGGCAGCTGTCCTGGCCAGAGCCAGCCCTGTGCCGTGCTGGGAGGGGGGTCAGGCCCCCCAGAACCCCCCTGGCAGGTACTGCTGGCCCCGCCAGAGCACGGAGCTCACATCCTTATTTGCACAACGGCTCCAGAGACACCCGAGCCAAAAAAGCTTATTTTAAGCTTGCTGGAAAAAGAACATTGTTTGGTGGGAATTTAAACTCCCCATTCTCAAAAAAGGGAAAAACAAAAAGTGCTTCATTCTGCCGGCTCCTGCCATTGCATAAACACAGAAGCAGGCAGGGCTGGACAGGGGGCCAGGAATTTATCGCTGGCATCGAGCAGGATGGGTTGTGGGACAAAGACTCCTCAGCAGCTGTTGTGGGACAAGAACCCCACTTCTTCTGTGCCCCCACTGTCCCAAAGTCCCTCACGCTGGCAGGAGGGAGGGAAGGGGCATTGCCCCACCGTGGTGCCAGTGCTGCGGCAGGAGGGGTGACCAGGCTGGCAGCCGAGCTCTGGCTGGCCCGGGCTCTGCACAATCGCTGCACAATTTTATTTATCCAGCTCCCAGCACAATTTTATTTATCCAGCCCCAATCCAGCTCCCCGGGCGGCAGCTGGGCCATGCTCGGGGCTGCCTGTAAATCAGCCGGGTTTGGGCGTCGGGAGGCAGAGCTGAGCCGGGCTCTCCTCTGGGGCTGGGGGACAGCAGAGAGGGCAGGAGGCTCCGGGGGGACCGGGGCTGTCGGGCCAGCGGTGCGGGCGGGGCGGGGGAAGATGCGCGTCCGTCCGTCCGTCCGTGCGTCCGTCCGGCACATCCTGCGCGGCCCCTCCGGCGCATCCATCACCCGCTGCCGTTTACAGCACGTCGCTGCTTACACGATCCAGACGCGCAGGTTCCTCCTGTCCCGCTCCTCTCGCGCCTTTTGTTTTCTTTTGCCTCCTGCTGCTGGAGACAGAGCCCCCGATGGAAAAAGCCTGTTCTGGAAACGGAGAACAGCTTCCTTCCGTCCCTGCCCGGGTCTGGCCCCCGGTGCTGGCTCTGGGGAGGGCTGGAGGGGCCGGTGCGAGTGCAGGGCACGGACAGACCCTGGGCTCGGCGAGTGCCTCTGTGCGGGGCAGCCTCGGGTCCCCGGAGGACAGAGGGGGACAGAACCATGGTGTCCTCCAGGCTGGGACCACTGAGGCACGACCTGGCCATGGGTCCCTCCATCCAGCCTGGCCCCTGCTCCCTCCATGCCCCTGTGCCTGCTCTCTGACCTTTTCCAGCCCTTTGGGCTCCTGCCCTCAGCCTGTCCTGGCTGTGCCCCCCTGCCCACCAGCACAGAGCATGGGCTGGGCACTGCTGGCTTTCCAGATAATTCACTTTTCCTTCCCCCTGCAGCCTCAGGCAGTCAGACACAAAGCCCCGAGTGCTTTGGAGGGGTGGCTTCATTTTGTGCTGGATTGCAAAGGTGAGACAGCCCTGCCAGGACAGGGGATCCCTCTGCACCCCAGCTCTGGCTGAGGGAAGGGCTGGTCCTTCAGCCCCATGAGGGACACACGGAGCAGCCTGGAGCCATCCCCACCACCTTCCCTGCCAGGCCAGGGGTTGGGGGATGTTCCCAGGGACAGGGCAGCAGTGCCCTCTGCGTCTGTGAGGAGAAAACCTCTGACTTGAAGGGCTTTGGTGGCTTTTTCTGGTGGGCAGGAGTCCAAGCTGCCAGTTCCCAGGGCAAGGCGAAGGGCGGGGGTAAGTGCAAAGCTCAGCAGTGGCACTGATGTCTGTCCTGGAGGGCCGTGACCAAGCCAAACTTCCCTCTGTGCCCCTGGGCAAGGGATTCCATGCAGGGACCCCCAAACTGCTGGGGAATCATCCCCAGGTAGAAACTGGTGGCTTGAGGTCAGAGCAGGCAGTTCCCTGCCCTGCTCCCCATTCCCTGCTCCTGTGTCAGGGAGGGGAGGGATTTCCAGGGCAGCACTGGCCACTCCTGAAGGTCACCTTGAGAGCTGCTCCAGCCCAGCTGCCCATTCATCACGGCCCTGCCCCTGCAAGGGGCTGAGGGAGCAGGGGCTGTAATCAAACACGGGCTGAGAAATGCCCTCGTGCCCTCCAGCAGCCCCTCTGATGTCAGGCAGCAGATGAAAAGGTTCTAAATTTGGTGTGTTTGGATGTTAGCAGGGCTTGTAGGAGAAGGGTTTCTCTCTCCACGTCCCAGGCTCCTGGGAAGGTGGGAGCAGCCCAGGGCTCCCTTTCCATCACTGCCCTGTGGCATCGCCCCCTGTGCAGCCGTGGTCCCCTCCCCACCTGCCTGGGACAGAGCTGCCACTTGACCCCTGCCCCTACACCCAGCCAGAGAGGCTGGAGCTCAGCGGGAGGTGGGGAAAATGGCACTTTTGTGGAGATACTGAAACTGAATCCACGCTGAGGAGGGATGGCTGGGCAGCATCTTAGTGAAGGAGTAACAAAAACAAACCCGCGCCAAGGAATCCTGCTTTGCCCCAAATGTTTTTCTTATGGAGTTGTAATAAGACAAGAGCTGTAAAGATAGTAACCTCCTAAACATTACCTTATTAAGGCTTCTCAGAAACCGCAGGGCACGACCCCTCTGGGTCATGGAACAAGAGCGCAGCATCCAGCGAACAAACAGAGGCTAACGTTACATTTTTCACTTCATTTAGGGAACCTGGCTTCTAATTATAGTGTTTGTTTAATGGCTGTGCCTCACTCAAAGCCAGCCCTCCCAGAGCAGAGCGAGAGGGGAGTGGGAGGGCTGGGAGATCTCCCTGCTGGCTCCCAGGGCATGGCACGGGGATTAAACTGGGGACACACAGGGGTTTGGGGACTGGAGGCAGTGAGGGAGGGTCTGTGCCCAGGGAGAGCCCCTGGGCACATCCCACAGGTGATGTCCCAGCTCAGTGCTGTGCACCAAGGCTGCCTGCAGCAGGGGAAGGGGTGCTGGGGGTGCTGCTGTGGCTGTGCTCTGTGCAATTCCCATTGCAGTTCAGTCAGCCTGGGCCCATCTCTGCCCTGCTGACAACAGGCAGAGCTGCTGGGCCCTGCAAAACCAAGGCTCGTGCTGCCAGGGCCGCTGCATCTCTGTGTGTGCACCAATTAAAAAAAATTTTTTTTTTTTTAATTTTTTTTTTTTTTTTTTTTTTTTTTTCCCCCCAAGCAGACTCTGGGAAGTGCTTCATATTCCAGGTAGGTCGCAGGTGGCTCTGGCTCCTCAGAGGCCACCAGGTGCCTGTCCCTGCCAGGTCTGGGCATGCTGCTGGCAGATCCAGGCCCTGCTGCTCCCATCCCTGCTCTCCTGGCAGCTCCTGGTGCCTGGTCCAGCACAGGCTGGTTCCGTGCTTCTCCTTTCCTGCAGCTCCCTCTGGGATCAGGGATATCCCCGGAGTGCTGAGGGCAGGTTCAGCTCCTGCAGCACTGGCTCTGCTGCTGAGCTGGTGCCTGAGTCCAGGGAGAGCCTCAGGGATGCCAAGCACTCCACACCATCCCTGTACAAAGCCTGGTATGATGGCACAGAGGCCTTGGCCCTGCCTTTGGGGCTGTCCCAACCTGCCCAGGGGCCTGAGGGTGGTAGGAGCCTTCTCTGGGATGTGTTTCTGGTGGAAGTTCTGCCCTGCCTGACTCCTCCTCCACATTTCTCCCTATCCAGGTTATAGCAGCCACTGTGGCTGTGCATGGCTCAGGATCAGCCTCCTTCCCACAGCCAGGACGCTCTGATGGACACAGAACCCAGCTCTGTGCTCCCCTCAGGGAACGTCACCACCTTGGGAAACCAGAGTTGAAGCTGGCGGTGTCTCCCTCAGTAATTTCATGCAGCAGAGGCTGTTCCTGCTGCTCCAGAGCTGAGCTCCGTGCTGGATTCACTGCCAGTGTCACCCAGCAGAGCAGAGGTGCCCAGAGCAGGGCCAAACCCCATCCTGCCCTGCTGGGGGCTGATGGAGCAGGGGATGTTCCTGTCCCAGCTGCCAAGTGCTGCTCATTGTGGGGGCTGGAGGCCATACATGGACTCACACGGGGCCAGGAGGGGCTGGGCTGGTGATGGAGCTCCCAGGCAGGCTCCCCCACCCCTGGCACCAGGACAGGCAGGAGCCCTGCAGCCCCAGCCTCGCCACCACCGCCCCATGGGTGCCCCCCAGCCCTGGGGACACGCAGAGGTGAGGGATCCTGGGCAAAAGGGTCCCCAAAATCTGTGCCTACAGCTCCATCCCGCTGCTGGGCTTGGTGGGGCTCGCCCAGCTCTACAGGTGTGGGGATGGACCCTCCCAGGGCTGGGGCAGGAATTGCTGCCTGCCCTGTGCATGTCTGGGATGGAAACTCCGGGAAGGTGGAGGTGAGCCCGGGCGGGTGGGCTCCTCACAGAGCGGGCACATGGAGCCCCTGCTTGGCTCCTGTGCTGCTGCCCCTTCTGGGAAAACGAGGGACCTCACCCTGCTCTCCCAGCAGAGCCCCAGGGCTCCTGCAAGGCCAGATGGAGCTTTTCAAAGTCATGGCAGTCACGGGACCCTCCAGACAGGCCGGGGAGCATCTCCTCTTCCTCCTCTGGCCTCCACACCACCCCAGCTCCCTGCAGCCATCCTCCCCATGGGCTGTGGGATTCTTCTGAATTAATCCTTCTCCAAGGAAAACCCACAAACCCTAATGAAGCGAATTAAGGACTATTTAAAGGGGGTACAGCTCCTTTAAAGAAGAATACAATCTCTCCGAGCAGATAAATATTGATTTCCCAATTACGCTGCGGGCCCTCAAGCAGCCATCAACAAAGAGTGCGTTACAGCTCTACACTACAAAAATACAAGAACTTTATGACTCCCTCCCCATTAACAGGCTAACCTGTATTTAAATAGGAGAATTAATGCTAGAACGGAGTAACCAGGGTCCATGCACGATACTGGGAGGAAGTGAGCTATTCCAAGTGAGCTATTCCAAGTGAGCTATTCCAAGTGAGTTATTCCAAGTGAGTTATTCCATGTGAGTTATTCCAAGTGAGTTGAGTTATTCCAAACAACTTTCTCTGGCCGCCATGGCCCCGGTTCCCAGGCACAGCCCCGGCCGCTCTCCTCCCCCTCGCTTCCCCCATCCCTCCTTCCCTCCGCTCCCCCTCTCCGCCTTAATGACTTCCACATGGGCCTCTGGCAGCCCCAGCCAAGCCTCCCAGCATTGTCTGAAATCTCCAAATTTAGAAGAAATATGAAAATTGTCAAGCGGCCCTTCCTTAGGGGGTAAAAGCAGCGCCGGGCCCCACGTGACGGCCCCCCAGCCAATGGATCCCCCCAGCGCCCCTGACAGCGCTGCCCGCCGCGGCCTGGCCTCCCCCGCCAGCTCATATAAGGTAAAAACAAAAAGCTTTTTCCAGCTTCTCGGGAGCCTGCGAGGAGTTTTGCACCCAAGGGCTCCCGTGCCGGCCGCTTCAAAAAGGCCCGAGCGGCGTGGCCGGGGTGGCAGTGGTGGGTGGCGGGCACGTGGCCGTGTCCCCGCGGTGCCACAGGGCGGCTGTGGGCGCGCAGGTAAGGTGGCCGTGGATGGAGGGGGCACGGGTGGGCGTGTGGGGCGCTGGGGATGGGGAGGTTGGTGTGGGAGAACTGTCTGGAACACAGCTCATCCAGCATCCCCTCTGCCAGCCTGGGATGCCCAGCAGCAGCTTTGGGGAGCTGGGCTGCACCCTGGGAGCAGAGTGGATGCTCAGGATGTTCAGCAGCAGTTCTGGGGAGCTGGGCTGTACCCCAGGACCTGAGTGAAGCCCAGCCTGGGATGCTCAGCAGCAGCTCTGGGGAGCTGGGTTAGGGTGATGCACCCCAGGAGCTGAGTGGAGCACAGGCACAAGCAGGGAAATCTGCTGGGCATTGAGTGGCTGAAGCCTCCTCAGGGTTAGGGGATCCTTGGGCAAAGGGGGTCCCCAAAATCTGTCCCTACAGCTCCGTCCTGCTGCTGGGCTTGGCGGGGCTCGCCCAGCTCTGCAGATGTGAGGATGGACCCTCCCAGGGCTGGGGGAGGAATTGCTGCCTGCCCTGTGCATGTCTGGGATGGAAACTCCGGGAAGGTGGAGGTGAGCCCGGGCGGGTGGGCTCCTCACAGAGCAGGGACATGGAGCCCCTGCTTGGCTCCTGTGCTGCTGCCCCTTCTGGGAAAACGAGCTGGGGAGGGAACGGAGCTGGGGCTCGGAGCCCGAGGCTCGCAGGGTGTTGGAGCCGCCGTTCCCAGAGCACTCACACCTGGGAGCATCCCGGTGCTGCTTCCCGCAGCTTTTGGGAGCATCCCGGTGCTGCTTCCCGCAGCTTTTGGGAGCATCCCGGTGCTGCTGCCCGCGGCTTTTGGGAGCATCCCGGTGCTGCTGCCCGCGGCTTTTGGGAGCATCCCGGTGCTGCTGCCCGCAGCTTTTGGGAGC